>NC_056002.1:95480862-98195029 GCF_018446385.1 Zingiber officinale | reverse complement strand
TTACATGGCAATCCGTATACAAATGTAGATCCGCTACATTAACGACCCCCTAGTGTCGGCCCCGCGGATATGGAGGGAGGTACATGCAGGTGTTGGACCGTGAACAATCGATAGAGGGGGGGGTGAATATCGATAACAAAAAAAAAACGTCGAAAAAAGTTTAGCACAGCGGAAAATATAAGCAAAAGGAAACAAGGCTAACACAGGTTCTTTTTACTTGGTTCGGAGCCTGTGTCGACTCCTACTCCAAGGCCCACACTTGTCAAGTGCTTTCGTTGGGCAATTCACTAGCAATTCAAATATAGATTACAAATTAAGTACAAGATTGCTAATAAAAAAAATTACCGACAATAAAAAGAATTAGAACAGAAAAGGAAAGCTTGTCGGAGATCACAGCGTCGTAGGAGCACAAGGAAGCAGATTGTCAGTTCTGAGTTCTGTTTGAAGCTCCACCCCTGACCCTTCTTTTATATGATGCTCGGGGCGCCTGGAACCTTCAGGACACCTCGACCATGACGTAGCAAGCCCAACTAGCGAGCTCCACGTGCCGACGTCACGTCAGGGGATAAAACTTGCCTCCGGGCGCCCGGACCTCCGGGAGCCCGGACAACCTTTCTCCAGAGACTCCTTCTCCTGCAAGACAAGGTTAGTTCGAGGCAATGTATATCCTACAAAACAAAGTGTTAGCACAGTTTATAATTTGACAAAAAGAGTATTAATTAGATTCCGTTTCTCCGAGACCAGAATCTAGTCAAGATCTCGACTTAGAGTTCCGAAATGGTTCTAAGTCAGATCGGCGCCTAAATTCCCTTCCCGGGAACACGTCCTCACAGTCACTCCCCTCCAGTGACTTACCTTTACTTACCTGCCAGACGTCTGGTCAGCCCTTCGACCCGTCTGGACTTCGTGTCAGCTATCCGATCAGCCCGTCGACCTAACTGGACTTCGTGCCAAATGTCCGGTCAACCCTTCGACCCATTTAGACTTCGTGCCAGCTATCCGGTCGGCCCGTCGACCTAGCTGGGCTTCGTGCCAGACATCCGGTCAGCCCGTCGACCTGTCTGGACTTCGCCTGCACACTCGATCAGAGTGTTAGACAACGACAAACCTAACTTAACCTAATTTGTCATTTATCAAAACCTGAGTTAGACCGTTAGTGCTAACCGCACCAACAATCTCCCCCTTTTTGATGGAATGACAACCTGGTTAAGTTAGTGACAAAATATGCAAGTAGAAACAAGCATTTATAGGGTTTTAAAGTTAGATTTTATTTTCAATTTGTTTTAGCTAACTTAACCACCTAACCCTCCCCCTTTGGCATTCATCAAACATAAACAAAGAAAAAAAATGCACATAAAAGAATACAGTCAATGTAAACATTGCACGAAATAAGGTCAAGTTGACTTGGGGGAGTTTAAATTTTAAAACATAGTCAATTTAACTTTTATTTCTTAACTTTTGTAAAATGACTAAGTTTTGAAAGATAGCTAATTTAGCAATATAACTTAGTATTGATTAATTTTCAAAAGATATTTTTTGCAACATAACCAAGTTTTAAAATTTTAAACTTTCAAAACATAAGTGTATAAGTTCCAGATTTCAAGATCAAGTTTTAAATTTTTAAAATAAGTTTCAACTTTGAAACACTTTTCAAACATAGGTTTTCAAAATCAAAATTTCAAAACTAAGTTTGAAAAATCTATTTTTCAAAACTAATTAAAATTTATTTTTCATATCTAAGTTTGTAAAAGATTCTATTTTCAAAATCTTAGTTTATAAAATCCAATTTAAAAGCTTCGTTTTAAAAAAGTAGATTTTATCAAATTAGATTTCCAAAGATCAGTTTTAAAAAAAAATTAAGAAAGGACATTACTTTTAAAACGAAGAAAATAATTTTGGTACTAAGTATGAAAGTAAGTTGATTTAATCCTCCCCCTAAACTTGACATTTAAAACAACTGTCTAACCAATTAGGTACTTACTAACTATCAGAAGATAGCTGCTTTCACTTGGTTAGTTAAGTTAAGTGTATTGTAATCAGTTAATGTTTGACTAAACTGAATAGCTTAACTTGATCAATGTCTGTTTTGTATTTAACGCTTGGATTTATGTCGATGCACTGAAATAAGCATCTTAAGTCCAGGCAATCTGCCTATACATCTCACCCCTTTCTATGTTTAGCAATCACAAACAAGGGAATCCTAGGGTGTTGGTGAGATGCTCAAATACTAGTCTTAGGGGAACATGATTTCTAAGGAATTATTCTAATCTAAGGCTAAAACCTTTTTGAAATTCTAAAAATAGGAAGTTTTGAAAATAAAATTTGACCTAAAATTTAAAACAATCATTTTTGAAAATAATTTTAAATTTTGAAAATCCTAGACTATTAAACACATCCCTAATTTTCTACGTAGATTGCTAAATTCACTTTCAGGGAGTGGTTTTGTGAATATGTCAGCTAAATTTGACTTGGACTCAATATATTTGAGTTCAATGTCACCTTTAGTAACATGATCCCTGATAAAGTGATACCTAATTTCAATGTGTTTAGTTCTGAAGTGATACACTGGATTTTTTATTAGGTTAATTAAACTAATATTATCAATTAAGACTTTTACATTTGTAAGGTTTAAGTTAAAATCTTTTAGGGTGTGCATCATCCATAATAGTTGTGCAACGCACTCTCCTATAGCTATATATTCTGACTTAGTTGTGGATAGAGCAACACAGTGTTGCGTTCTACTAAACCAGCTAACAAGCGATGGACTCAGTAGTTGACATCCACCACTTGTGCTTTTGCGGTCTAATTTACATCCAGCATAATCTGGGTCAGAATACCCTATGAGTTCAAAATTATTGGTTCTGGGATACCAAATTCCTACATTTGTTATTCCTTTAAGGTATCTAAAGATTCTTTTGACTTGAGTCAAATGAGTTCTTTAACACAGGTTTGGTATCTAGCACACATACTAACTGCAAATAAAATATTTGGTCGACTTGCAGTTAAGTATAGTAGGCTACCTATGACACTCCCATAGTATTTTAAATCAACTGGTTTTCCATTAGGGTCATCATCTAAGATTGTGTTCACTACCATGGGTGTTTTTATCTCTTTAGTATTTTCCATTCCAAATCTCTTGAGTAACCCCTTAGTATATTTTTGTTGATAAATGTAATTTCCTTCATTCGTTTGTTTGATTTGTAATCCTAAAAAATAAATTAATTTACCTACTAGACTCATTTCAAACTCGTGTTCCATTAGGCTTGTAAATTCATCTAAAAATTCTGAATTTGTTGACCCAAAAATTATATCATCTACTTAGATTTGGGCTATGAAAATATCTTTTTTATTGACTTAACAAATAAGGTTGGGTCAATTTGACCTTGGTTGAACCCTTTAGAAATTAGGTACAACGTAAGTCTTTCATACCATGTCCTAGGAGCTTGCTTAAGTCCATATAAAGCCTTTTTCAGTTTAAAGGCATAATCAGGGTGTTCTAGATTTTCAAATCCAGGTGGTTGTCCTACATAGACTTCTTCTTTTATTAGTCCATTTAGGAAGGCTGACTTAACGTCCATTTGGTAGAGTCTAAATCCTTTGTGGGTTGCATAACTAAGTAGCATTCTAATGGACTCTAGTCTAGCCACTGGGGCATAAGTTTCATCGTAGTCAAGTCCCTCTACTTGGCTGAACCCTTTAGCCACTAGTCTAGCTTTATTTCTTGTGATTTCCCCAGTTTCACTTAATTTATTTCTAAATACCCATTTTGTTTCTATTATCTTTTTATCTTTGGGTGGTGGCACTAAATCCCAAACTTCATTTCTTTCAAATTGAGCTAGTTCTTCTTGCATCGCAATTATCCAGTCTGGGTCAAGTAATAATTCAGCCATTGTTTTAGGTTCAATTTTTGAAATTAATGAGATTTGACTTAGGTTTCTAAAGGTTGACCTAGTCTGAACCCTTAGGTCTGGATCACCAATTATTTGGCTAGTTGGGTGATTTGGGTTGACTCTAATAGTTCTAGGAGGTTGATTCTCTTGAGGTTCTTCTTCCTCTTCATGATTTAGAGATTGAGTGGTTCCTTCAGAATTGGTATTTTCTTGAACAAATTCAATTGGTTGAAGTTGGGTTTGTTCTACGTTTTATTTGGATTCTTCAAATTTTACATTAGTAGTTTCTTCAATTCTTAAGGTAATTTTATTATAGACTCTGTAACCTCTACTGTTTAAGGAGTAGCCTACAAAGATTCTATTTTCTACTTTAGAGGTGAATTTTCCTAAGTGTTCTCTTGTGTTTAGGATGAAGGCTGGGTATCCAAATACTTTAAAATATTTTATATTGGGTTGTTTATTATAATAAAGCTCGAAGAAGGTTTTATTATGTATTTTATTTAGTGTTATTCTATTTTGCACGTAGCAGACTGTACTAACAGCTTCTGCCCAAAAATATTTGGGTAGGTTGTATTCATTTAGCATTGTCCTAGATGCTTAAAGTAGAGTTCTATTTTTTTCTTTCTACAATTCTATTTTGTTGGGGAGTTTTAGGACATGAAAATTCGTGATGATATCCATTCTCAAGGAAAAATTTATTAACGTTGTGATTTTTAAATTCTCCCCCATTGTCACTTCTAATTCTTTTAATTTTAGTGTCTTTTCCATTTTCAACTTGTTTATAGAAGTTTGTAAATATTTCAAAAGTTTCATCTTTATTTTTTAAGAATTTGACCCATGTGAACCTGGAGTAGTCATCTATTATGACTAGACAGTATAGACTTCCATTTATTGATTTGACTCCATGGGAGTCAAATAGGTCTAGGTGTAGAAGTTCTAATATTGAGTTGGTTTGTGATTGATTAGTTGGTTTGTGAGTAGATTTTGTCTGTTTACCTTGTTGACAAACATTACATATGGTTGAGTCTAAGTTAGGTAATTTTGGTAAGTCTCTAACTAATCCATTTAATTTGTTTATGTTTCTAAAATTTGTGTGTGACATTCTTCTATGCCATAACTAGG
Organism: Zingiber officinale; assembly: GCF_018446385.1. NCBI lineage: Eukaryota > Viridiplantae > Streptophyta > Magnoliopsida > Zingiberales > Zingiberaceae > Zingiber > Zingiber officinale. The sequence goes on along the minus strand of NC_056002.1, from coordinate 98,190,017 downwards.
TTTCTTCTTTCTGTGTTAAATAACACTTAACTGAAGAAGTGGTTAAGTTGATTGCATAGATGTTGTCTTTTCTAAATCCTTTTAGACTTATGGTAGGATTATCTAAATGTTTGATTAAACATTCTGTGGACAAGAATTTAACCTTATACCTAGTATCAAACAATTGACTTATACTTAGAAGATTATATTTAAAATTTTCAACAAATAAAACATTTGTAATAATGAAATCTATTTTTAATTCAATGTTACCTATACCGATTACCTTGAGTTTGTCATTATTTCCAAAGTCAACTGTTCCTAGACTCCTGTAAGTAAGTTGGGTGAACTTGGTGTGATCTCCAGTCATATGCTTGGAACAACCACTGTCCAAAATCTACCTGGTTTCCTACAATAGGTAGGAGTTAAAGTTAGTCTAATTTTATTTTTTTAAAATCATTTTTAAAGTCAGTCATTTCATGTGAGAGTGTAAGTTAATTTTCAAGCACAAAGAATTTAAGATAAATTTGTAAGTTAAAAAAAATTTACGTTAATTTTTAAAATAATAATTTAAGTTTAATTTTTAAAATAAATTTTTAAGTTAAAAAAAAATAAGTTTAAAATAAATTTTTAAGAAAAAAATTTAAGTTAATTTTTTAAAATAAATTTTTTTAAAAAATTAAGTTTAATTTTTAAAGTAAATTTTTAAGTTAAAAAAATTTAAGTTTAATTTTTAAAATAAAATTTAAAGTTAAAAAATTTAAGTTTAATTTTTTAAAGTAAATTTTTAAGTAAAAAAATTTTAAGTTTAATTTTTAAAATACATTTTTAAGTTAAAAAAATTTTAGGTTTAATTTTTAAAGTAAAATTTTTAAGTTAAAAAATTTTAAGTTTAATTTTTAAAATAAATTTTTAAGTTAAAAATTTTAATTTTAATTTTAATTTTTAAAATAAATTTTTAAGTAAAAAAATTTAAGTTAATTTTTAAAATAAATTTTAAATTTTAAAAAAATTTAAGTTTAATTTTTAAAATAAATTTTTAAGTTAAAAAATTTAAGTTTAATTTTTAAAGTAAAATTTTTAAGTTAAAAAAAATTAAGTTTAATTTTTAAAATAAATTTTTAAGTATGAAAAAATTTAAGTTTAATTTTTTAAAGTAAATATTTAAGTTAAAAAAAAATTAAGTTTAATTTTTTTAAGTAAATTTTTAAGTTAAAAAAAATTTAAGTTTAATTTTTAAATAAATTTTTAATTTAAAAAATTTAAGTTTAATTTTTAAAGTAAATTTTTAAGTTAAAAAAATTTAAGTTTAATTTTTAAAATAAAATTTTAAGTTAAAAAATTTAAGTTTAATTTTTAAAGTAAAATTTTTAAGTTAAAAAAATTTAAGTTTAATTTTTAAAATAAAATTTTAGTTAAAAAAATTAAATGAAATAAGGTTAATTTTGATTTAATTTTAATTTAATTTTTAATTTTGATTTTTAATTTTAATTTAATTTTTTATTTAATTTTTTATTTTAATTTTTTATTTAATTTTTTATTTTAATTTTTTATTTAATTTTTTATTTTAATTTTAATTTTAAATTTAAATTTAATTTTTTATTTTAAATTTAAATTTAAATTTTATTTTTTATTTTTAATTTAATTTTAATTGAGTCCTTAGTCATCTCACCCGATTTATGTTTTCAATCTGGGAATCCTATTAATTTGTGAGATGAGTTAGGTCCAATTTTAAGGTTTGGTTTTAACTTGTGTTAGATTCAGGTTTAGCTTTGGGTTCAACAAATAAGCATTCTCTGGATAAACTTCTGGGTTATGGTGAGTCACTTGGACATCATTAGAGTAACCATGTCTTCGAGGTTTTCCAAATAGTCCTATCCACTGGACTTAGTACAAAAACTTGGTCTAACTGGTTAGGATCCATAAAGAGTAGTTTCGGTCAGTTCCACTTAGCCAAATGCACTAGGTCGAAGCCATATCTTCCTAGACATGCATAGACTAAACTTCCCTAACGTACTATCATTCAAAACTTCACCAGTACCATTTTTCAAGTTAAACTTGAACCCTTTTTAACTAGTCCTAATTACCCTGTTGGGTAGGTTGGTTAGGGTTGCCCTGTCGGATAGGTTAGTTTTGGAGGTGCCAGCTATTCTGGAACCTCCCCCTGAATTATTGGTCGTTAATTTAATTTTTAGTTCTAGGTTTATGTCTATTTCTTTTATAGTTATAATTTACTTGGTGATAGTCTAAGTTTTGGTGAGTTTTAAAATATTTAGATTTTGAATTTTTTGGTTTAGGTTTGTATTCTGATTTATTTGACTTTACGTAATATATTTTATTTTTAGGGATGTAATATTGGTTAAGTCCTACTTGCGTGATCTAACACACTTTCGGAACCCAGGCTTTACTCGTTGGTTTGTGTTGGGTTATTATTGATTTAAAAGTTTTATTTGAGTTTGACTTGTATCCAAGTTCAGTTTTGTTATAACATGCTTTTTAATTATTTAAAATTATATCTAAGTTTTTAGATCTTGTTGTAAATTTTTTTAACATTTCTTTTAAATTATTAATTTTTGATTTTAGTGATAGATTCTCCTCCTCAAGTGTTAGATCTTGAGTTGGATTATTATTTACAATTTGTTCCTTGAGGTTTTGATTCTCCTCAAGAAGTAATTTGTTTTCACTTTCTAATTTAACTAATTTACTATTTAAGCAAGAAATAATTTTGAAAAACTTTCGATTTAAAGTTAAGTATACCTCTTCGGAACCTTCGGAAACGAGTACGGACTCGTGGCTCGATTCGGGTTCGGACCCGTGTTCCGATTCGTCTTCCGACTCAGCTTCGTAGGCCATTAGCGCAAGATGACTCTGGTGCTTCTGATCTTCGACCTCTGATTCGTCCGAGGAGGAGTCGTCCTACGTCGCTTTGAGGGTCTTCTTTTTGGTAAGCTTTGTTTTGTCAATCTTCAATTTCGGACACTCATTCTTATAGTGCCCCTTCTTGTTGCATCCGTAGCATGTCACGTTCCTTGGTTCAGTTGGAGAACTGATCTTTTGTAGATCCTTCTTGCTGAAGCTTTTCTTTCTCCTGGTGAACATTTTTCTTACCAAGTTCACCAGATACTCTTCGTTTTCGGAGTCTTGGTCAGAATCTTTTTCAGGTTCTGGTTTGTTCTTCTTTTCTTTGGAGGAACTTGCAAGTAAAGCAACACCTTTCTTGGCCCCAGCGTTAGTCTACTCATGTAACTCTAATTTACAAAATAATTCATCTAATTTAAGTTTAGATAAGTTCTTAGAAATTTTGTAGGCATCCACGATGGATGCCCACAAATTGTTGCGTGGAAACGCGTTTAATGCATACCTGATTAGGTCTCTGTTGTCCATCTGGTGGCATATTGCATGGAGCCCGTTGAGGATATCTTTGATCCTCGCGTGGAGTTGACTTGTTGTTTCCCCTTCCTGCATTTTTATGTTAAAAATTTTATTTAATAGTAAATCTTGTTTTGTTACCTTAGCATCGCTGGTTCCTTCGTGCAACTCGATCAACTTGTCCCACAGTTCTTTTGCGTTTTGGTGCGGTCCTACCCGGTTCAGCTCTTCCCTTATCAGTCTGCATTATAATGTGTTGATCGTCTTGTTGTCCGTTGATGCCTTCTTCTTTATGTCTGACGTCCATTGTTCAGGATCCAGTAGATTCCTGGAGCTGTCAACTGGTGCTCGGTAGGCTTTTGTGACGCTCAACCATTGATCGAAGTCTGTCTTTAGATAGACTTCCATCCTTTTCTTCCAGTACGGAAAATCGTCTGCGTTGAATAGGGGAGGACACACCGTACTGAAACCTTCGATCTGAGACATCCTGCACACAAGAGAGTAGCTAGAAAAAAAATCACAAGACTTAGTCTTGGATTTAGTAGTGCGGGAAGAAATATAAATAATAAAGAAAACTAAATTTGTGTTGCACCAATTTAGATTAACTGCAACGGAAAGAAATTTCCAAAAAGGTAATAATACCAGTTTGGAATTATACGAAAAACTGAAAACCGAAAGAATAAAAAATGTAAAATACTGGAAAATGGCGAATAATCATAAGGGGATTTTCTGGGATTTTTAGAAATTTTTCGAGAATTTTTCAGAGCTCGTATGGACGAGTTTACATGGATAAAAATTGGGCCCCGGGAAAGCCTGTTTAGGCTACCCATTTAAGCGAGGAAATGTTTATTTTCTTAATTCCTTTCTCTTTTATTTTATTTTCTTTATTTTCTTTCTTCTTTCCTCGCCGAACCCGTGCGTGCCCCTCTTCTTTCCCAGCCGAACCACCGCGTGCCCTAACCGCGGCAATTTCTTCTCCCCTCTTTCCTTTTGTAGTCGATTCCTTTTCTTCTCTTCACTTCCACTTCGTCACCGAAGCTCTCCAACCCAATCCTCACCGAGCCGTTTCTCCCCGACGCCTTCTTTGCCCGAGTGCATCTCGGTCGATCCACCTCCGTCGGCCACCAGGTCCGACCCCAGGCGTTTCCGACTCCACGGATCCACCATATGCATGTGTGCTCTAGCGCCGGCTCAGATCCAGCGCACTTTTCTCTGCGATGTGCCCTAGCCATCTTCTCGGTCGCGTCTCCTCCTTCTCCTTTACGCTCAGCGCCGGCTGTTCGAGCCCTAGCACTAATGTCGTCGACCAAATCGCCACAAGAGCTCGCCGAAAGAAAGGATCAGCACCACCATTGCGTCTCTTCCCTAGCGAAGGTAGTCGACCCTTTTCCTTGCCCTTGGTTTCCGCTTGCTGCCAAATCCGAACCCTAGCTCTGCTGGGTTTGGTGTGGTCAGCCTACCAGACAGGTAATTCTTCCTTCTATAACCTGATATGGAATACTGTTGTTGATTCTTTCTTGGTGAATTCAACAGTAGCTTGCAGTGTCTACAACCAACGATCTCCGGCAACGGGTACCTCCAACAGCACCTTCGACCGAGTTTTTTTTTTAATTGAGGTGAGGTGTAGGAGTTGGATGTACTGTGGTAATTTGATTTCTAGTCGAGTTAGAAATAATTGTTAACTTGGATTCATGCGTGGGTTTTAATGTAATCTAATAGTGGAATGGTTTAGGGTTTTCCCTAAATTATTCTTAAAGGATTTTTATTTAGCTATTCGTTTGAGTTGTAGCTAAATAAACATGTATATATATTGGTGACACAGGACTTTGACGCGAGACGAGTATCTCGACGTCAGATTCGGACCAGATTGGACCTTTCTTATTTAGAGGCGGGTACTTTTGATTTTATGTCATTTGATATGCATACTAATGTTTTTAACAAATAGCAATGATTGTGTTTTTCTTATTTGCTTCGGTTGATCACTACCCGATCTGTTACATGCTTGTTTGTTTATTTGTTATGCACATCATGTTAGTACTTATCTGATTATACATGCTTATAGGGGTAGTGACACAATCATGTTATATATTATGTTAAGGACCTAAGGTTTTTGATACCTTATCTGATCTGTGTACCTTTGATTTGATTCATTGTCCTATGGTACACATTTTATATTTTATATATGGATATTGCTATGCGGTTCAGGATATTGCCATGTTTAGTGTCATGCTTCATCTTGCATGATTGCATGCTGTGCGATAGTTTGCTCCATTATTGTCGAGCACATCGCCAATTACATGTATCCGTACGCACCACCGCTCATGGGTTAGTGGTATATCAGACAGGTGTGTGGCAGTTCTGCTGTTTGGCTCCGTTGGTCTGGTGACTCAACGTGGTAGCCGGCAGACGGTTCTGCTCTGTTTGACTCCGCTGGTTTAGTGTAGTAGCGTGGTAGCCGGCAGGCGGTTGGACTCTATTTGGCTCCGTTGGTCCGCTCATGGGTAGTGTGACGCAGCGTGGTAGTCGGCAGAGATTCCTCCCCGTCATCGTGTACTGAGAGATGAGAGCATTGAGCTCCCCCATTTATGATTTGGGGTAGGAGGATAGGTGTACTCCGACAACATCCCGCCCACTCGGTCACTCATCAGGAGTAGTGATGGCAGAGTGCACGGTTGTCACAACCCTATCCACTCGGTCTCACCATTGTGTGTGAGATGGCTGACTGGCGTCAGGGGTGACCATGCCATTTGCATCATATGCATGATGCATTTATTGTTTGTGTTTGCTGCATTTACTTGCTGCATTTATATGGATGCATATGATTGACATGCATACAGGATTTTGATACTTCTCGATCTGACGACCCTGTTATACTTTACCCTGGTCCTGGTTAGTACAGTTTTCTCCTTCTTTATTCAGTTGTATTTATCCTTCTTGTATCAGGAGACTGTACGCATGATTAGTGTTGGTTGTTATTTTCTTTATTATGCATATCAATTGATACCCGCTGAGTGATGGACTCACACCCTCCTCCGTTGTTATTTTCAGGTTAATGCTGTCCGGAGAGTTCCAGTCGCTAGTGTTGGTGCGGTTAGCACTAACGATTTAACCCAGGTTTTGATGAATGACAAATAGATTAAGTTAGGTTTGTTGTTATCTAATGCTTTGATCGAGTATGCAGGCTAAGTCCAGACAGGTCGACGGGCTGACCGGATGTCTGGTACGAAGTCCAAGCGGGTCGATTCTTTGATTGGCTCTTCACTATAGTGCATGCAGATCGAGTACAGATAGAATAAAGTGTACACCTACAGAAACGTTCTTACTTTATAGTATTTGCTCATGTTTGCTAAAGTTTAAATTTGATTCAACAAAGAACTTTTGGTTTTGAATTTTTGTGTGTGATGTTTTCAAATTGCTTCTATTTTTAATTCATTATATATTCCTTCAACTAATATGTACTTTATAAGTTCACATTGATACTTAAGATTATATTGAACTTGTTCCTTGTTACTCTCTGAGTAGTTGAGATGTAATGTATATTTTTATTAATAATAATTATTATTTGTGGATATAAATGTTTGATTTACATTACATTTCTTTTGTTAATTTTGAATCTAGTTGATTGTAACAATCATCTAGTTCCTTGTTTTAAGACATTTTTTAGTTGAGCTTGCTGGATTATGGATGCCTCATATTCTTGTCATCTCTAGTTGCTGCTTCAGTTATCTTTGTTTTTAAATACACCATTGATGTAAAAAGCCATCCTTGGGATAAGATAACTACTTGAGATATATCTATGTTATAACTATATTGTATCAAGAACTAAACTCTCTTTAATTTACAGAGCAAGAAACTTACTGAGTGCACTGGCTATAATGGAGTTGACATGAAGGATTGCATCTAGCCTTAAGGGTGTGACTGGCAAGTACTTTGACGATTGCAATAAGGAGGATACGAGTAACCATGCCAAGTATGAAGAACTAGTAAGAAGGCTTTATGTGAGATATCAGAAAATTTATTATATAGGGTTATTTCAGAAAATAGCCTTATAAAATTTTTTCGAAATTTTTAGAAATTTTTTGGAGCTCGTACGACGGGTTTTAAGGGGATCAATTTCGGGTGCGGATAAAGCCTGTTTGTGATACCTGTTTAAGTGAGGAAATGTTTATTATATAAATTTCTTTTTCTTTTATTTCCTTCGTACTATTTATATAGTGTGTTGTTGATTATAGAAGAAATCTGTGTCCTAATTATTTAGGTTGATGATGTCCTCTTGAGGAGCTCATAAGGATTATCATGTAAACCCTACAGGTGGACTTAGTCCGGCATGATAATAAAGTTAAGTGGTTCTACTCTTGGAATCAGATGTTAATTAATTGAGTTGTCAGTAACTCATTTAATTAACGGACATACGATATCTTAAACACAGGGAGATTAACGCACTCATAATAAGAAGGAGCCCATATTATAATATGGGATTAGTGCGGTAGTTCAATAATAACCCTTTAGTGGTATGAGTTTGTAACACCCATAAGATCCCTAATGATTTTATATGAATTTATGCATAATTAGAATATGCTTTTTGTAGGTTCTTTTTCAAAAAAAAAAAAAAAAGAAAAAAAAAAAGAAAAAAAAAAGAAAAATAGAACCAAAAATAGGCATGACCAAGGTTTGAACCTTGGACCTCTTGTTAGATGTATGTATGTGATAACCAATAGCCCCAGCAGGGGTGTGCTGTTAGAATAGAAAGGGACATGGTAGTTAAGGGTAAGGAAAGAGAAGACTCCCTTCACTAAGAAGGAAAAGTTTAAGTTTTCTTCTTCCTCTTTCAATGAGAAGTTGGTTTTGCCTTCTTCCTTCATGGAGAATAAAAAGGAAAAAGGGAATGAAAACTTTATTTTTATTTCCCTCTTCCTCCTCCTTCCTTTCCTTCACCGAACCCTAAAGCTCTCCTCTTCATGTTGTCGAATCCAAGCTAAGGGCATCCTCTTTAGGAAAACTTCACAAGCAAGGTTCCTTCTCTTAGTAAATCAAGCGAGAGGATGTAAGTATTCCCCTCACCTGCAGTACAAGTAACTTTTGTATGTTTTTATGCTAAATATTTCTTGAAAACCTAGGATTTTCCCTTGTAGATTTGGGCCAAGATAAGAAAATAACGTTAAGAGGTCACCTATGGTTGCTAAAGGTCTTCATAATTGATGTTGCTAAAGAAAAAAATTTGAACTATGCTCTTGTTAGGGTTTTGGCCAAGAGGAAATAAAGACATTAGAGGAAGTTTAGGAACTTAACAACACTTGTTTATGATCCCTCATGATATGTAACCCACTATATGATATTGGTTAAAGTTTCCATGCTTTAGGTTGCTTAAAAACCAAGATTCATGACATTAGGGTTTCGGTCAAAAAGAAATAAAAACACTAAAGGAAGTTTAAGAACTTAACAATGCTTGTTCATGATTTCCTATGATATGTAACCCACTATAAGATGTTGGTTTAAAGTTGTCATGCTTTAGGTTGCATAAGAACCTAGAAACATGCTTATAGGTTTTGGCCAAGGCTTGAACATTAGGGTTAGAACCTTAATTATGCTTACTAAGAACCTCATTTGCCATGCTATGTATGTTGTGAAAGTTTCATGCTTTAAGTTGTTAAAAGAAACCTAGAAACATGCTTATAGGTTTCGGCCAAGGCTTGAACATTAGGGTTAGAACCTTAATTATGCTTACTAAGAACCTCATTTGCTATGCTATGTATGTTGTAAGAATTTCATGCTTTAGGTTGTTAAAAGAAGCTAGGATCATGCCTACATGTTTCGGCCAAGACAAGAAAATTTGGTTAAGAAGCTACCTAGAGTTCCAAAAGGTCTCACATGTTATGCTAAGTACTATGAGAAATTAGGTTATTGATTTCATATCTTTGTGTTGCTTAAAACCCTATGATCCATGCTTATATGTTTCGGCCAAGTAATGATTTAGGGTTTGTGGGAAGTCCAAAACCCCAACCATGCATAATAATGACTCCTCATGATATGATATGGATTTTATGTCACCATGTTATTTATTATGTGCACCTTATGCCATCATGTTATGCTATGCTATATGATATGTGCACTTATGTCATCATGTTATGTTTTCTCTATGAGATATCATATGTTATGTGCACTTTATGCCATCATGTTATGCTTATGCAAGGCTTATGTAAGATGAAAAGCCTAAGAGATGCTTCCCTATAAGTTGGGACTAAGAGCACTCTTCATGATATGACAAGGAACATGATATGTTATGATATGACAAGAAACATGCATGCTACTTTACTTTGTATGACTTGTACCGGGGATGGGCTCCTAAGTTGCCCCTAGGTCGATGGTCAAGGAAACAGTTCTAGTAAAAGGGATGGGCTCCTAAGTACCCCTAGGTCGATGGTCAAGGAAATGGGCCTAGTTCTTAGTTGGTTCAAGATTAGCTACCTTGGATCTATTTAGGATGCGCACATTCATGTATGCGGTACAAAGCCGGACCCTCATGATGAGATTATGTTTAAGTACCTATATGATATATGATTTCAAAAGATCATCTTGCATTTTCTCATTCCATGTCATATGATACATGTTTTCAAAAGAACATCTTGCATCTACATATTTCATGCTATATGATTTCTTTTGCTTTTGGTAGATGCTCTCTCGAGATGTTTCATGATATATGATGTTTGATTTATGCTCTTTTGAGATATGTTTATGATGCCTAGATGAACATGCTACTACCTTATGCTTATGCTTTCATATGTTATGATTTATACTCTTTTGAGAAATGTTTATGATGCCTAGATGAATATGCTACTACCTTATGCTTATGCTCTTATATGCTAGGTTTATGGGTTGCCCAAATAAGTATGACATGATTTTAAGACTAGCATGCTATTGTTAAATCTAGGTGTTGGGTATATGAACATGACACTACTCTACGTTTAGTTCATGATTTATGATTTTTGTGAGTAGGAGAGGATCTTACTAAACCTATGTGCTTATAGTTTTATGTTTCCTTGTACTGCAGAAAAGAATAAAGAATGGCTAAATTAAGGGGAGCAGCAGGAAGATCAAGGATGTGTGTGGCAGTGGCATGGTGGAATAGATCTATTTGTGTTTTTAAGACGTATATATGTCTAAGTTTTTGCATGTAAACTTATTATGCTACTTGATGCTTTTGACTTGAACCGTTCGGATGGTTTATATACCTATGTTTTTCTCTTGTTCCATGATAGTGTGATCGATGCTCTAGTTTTAAAATATCATGTATCATGTTCAAGTAGTAGCTATTAAACCAAGTTATATGCATGAATGCTAGTATGTTCACATGATATGTTTAAAGGAGTAGCATGTCATATGTTTAATAGGCTACATGATTTCTACATGATTATCATATTGTTCACATGTCATATTAATATGATCCTATGATTAGAAAATAGTTAGATTCTTCAACTCTTCCGCTGCCATGATCTTAAGTATGTACGTATGCATGTTTTCAATTAACCCCGTCCTTCCCTTCCTGAGTAGCGGGGAAGGGCAGGCGTTACAGTTTGATATCAGAGCAAGTCTGCCTTCCCACACACACACATCAAGCCTCTATCCTGCCGCTCCAAGTAAGAATTTCTATGCCTACTCTATTTCTTTTATGCATGATAAGAAATGCTTTAATCTAAGTATGCATGCCTACTCTATTCTTTAAATTATGATAAGAAATGTTTTAGTCTAAGTATGCATGAAGGTAGGGTAGGAATGATGATAACTTATGCTAGCATAATTGCCATTTATGAAGATAAGCTTGGCTAGAAGATGCAATACCAGAGCCGATGAGACGGTACCCCCACCTGATCTGATGCACGTAGTCACTGAACTTCAGCGTCAGGTCACTGAACAGCAGCAAGTGATTAATACTCTGATGAATCAGCAGGAGAACCCTGCCACCCCACCAGGGAACCAGAATGCGATGCCAGTTATACCTGCAGCTGCACCAGTACCACCCGTGGGCCCTGCCCCAGTGGTTCAACAAGAGGCATACCTGATTCAGTGGCAGAGACTGAAGCCGGAAGCCTTCTCTGGTAATTGTGAACCATGGGGCACTCAAGCCTGGTTCAAGACAGTAGAGAGTATAGTAGAGCTATTGGACTGACTTGAACATGAGAAAGTCAAGTGTGCATCGTTTTGCCTTACGTGAGATGCCAGAATGTGGTGGGACAGAGTTAAAGCAAAAAGACAAGTGAACCAAATGAGATGGACGGATTTTGAAGCTGAATTCTTTGAAGAATTTTTCCATATGCGTGTTACAAACAAGCACTACGACGAGTTCACCGAGTTCCGGCAAGGTGACCTGTTCGTTAATGAAGCTGTGAAAAGGTTCAACCGACTAGCACGCCTGTGCCCAAAGTTGGTCAGTATAGAAAGAGAAAGGGTCAGACTCATGCTAAAGATGCTCAAACCCGAAATAGCTTTGAACGTGGCCGGCAGAGTTAATAGACCGCAAACCGCAGAAGAGCTAATCAGCAGTGCCCTGATCACCGAACACTATTTGAAGGCACTGAATGAGGGCAAGAGTCAAGCCCAGCCATGAGGACAGAAACCTCAAAATACCAGAGCCAGCTGGAAAGGAAACCACAGTGGCAAGAGAAAGCAATGGAACGACTCTAAGGGTGGTCCAACAAGCAAGCAACCCATGTTCCCTCAGTGTACCACATGTGGGAAGAAGCATCCAGGGATATCCCGTATAGGCACAAATAGGTGCTACATCTGTGGATTGTAAGGGCACAGAGCCAGAGACTGCCCTACCCAGGTTCAGACACCTCCTCAGCAGTACGTTCAGAACAAGGGTGCTCCCTCACAGCTACACCAGATGCAAGCTGCGATAGAAGGCCCTCAGATAAGCCAAGGGAGATTGGAAGCCCCACCAACTACAACGAATGCCAGGATTTTCTCCCTCACCACGGAGGACGTAGCGAACGCTTCTACGGTTGTCACAGGTCAGATATTTATTTTCAGTCAGCATGCTACTGTATTATTTGATACTAGGGCAACACACTCGTTCATCTCTACGCCTTTCACGAGAAAGATAGACATACCACCACAAGATTTAGATTGCAAGTTCTTAACGACACTGCCCTCGGGAGAAGTGATGAAATCTAGTCATATGCTGCGAGCCACACCTATCAGAATCGCAGACAGAGAACTCTATTGTGATATGATCGTGCTCGACATGTAGGATTATGATATTATATTAGCATGAATTTCCTGAGAAAGTACGGTGCTTCGATCGAGTGTCGTGATAGAAAAGTGGTTTTCCGGTCAGAAGCAGAACCGACGTTTGAATTTATCAGAGAGCCAAGGAAAGAAACTAAGATATTCTTATTAGCCTTAAAGGTACAGAAAATGTTAGACAGCAGATGCACTGGGTTTCTAGCACATGTGGTTGATACAAGCCAAGCAGAGGACCAGAAGCTGGAAGATGTCAAAATTGTATGCAACTACCCCGGAGTATTCCCCGATGAACTACCAGGGTTATCCCCCGATAGAGAAATTGAATTTGAGATCGAAGTGATTCCTGGTACTAAACCGATCTCTAAAGCACCCTACCGTATGACGCCGACTGAATTGAAGGAACTTTAGGAACAGCTACGGGAGTTACTCGACAAGGGACTTATCCGCCCTAGTCACTCTCCATGGGGAGCTCCAGTACTGTTTGTGAAGAAGAAAGATAAGTCTATGCGAATGTGCATAGACTACCGAGCACTAAATAAAGTGACGATCAAGAACCGGTACCCTCTATCACGGATTGACGACATGTTTGACCAGTTAAAGGGTGCCACCGTCTTCTCTAAGATTGACCTAAGGCAGGTCATTCAGTATACATTCTCCAATGCATACCCATGTGTCAACTTGATATCTCCATATCCATGGCTTGTGAGATCAAGTCATCGAGTTGACCTACATGCTAGTCTAGTTGCATTAACATTGTCCCTGAATGTTAATACTTGACTAGGAATGATTAAGAGTAGTGTTCCCTATATCATCTCACTATCGATTCAACTAACCGATTGATATAGGTAATAACCTTCTACTCAAGGACGCTATTATACTTAGTTATTTGGCACCAATACAAGTAAGCATAATAGCCAAATGCCTTTATATATATATATATATAAAAATATGATACAACGAGTCCATACAACAATCATCAAATGATTGGCTCTAGGGCTCTAACTAACAATCTCCCACTAGCACTAGTGTCAATCAGTGTAGGCTCTAAGGCCTAATGACCTAGTGTGACCATCATGCTTTCTCTGTGCCAAAGCCTTAGTCAAGGGATCTGCGATATTAGCCTCTGTGGGTACTATACAAATCTTCACATCTTCTCTCTCGAAAATCTCTCGAATGAGATGGAAGCGCCGTAGTATGTGTTTGGTCCGCTGGTGTGAGCGAGGTTCCTTAGCCTGTGCTATTGCTCCATTGTTGTCACAATAGAGCTCTATGGGATCAGCTATGCTAGGAACCACCCCAAGCTCAGTAATGAACTTCCGGATCCAAACTGCCTCCTTTGCTGCTTCTGATGCAGCAATATACTCAGCCTCTATTGTAGAATCAGCAACTGTGTCCTGCTTCGAACTCTTCTAGCTCACAGCACCACCATTTATGCAAAACACGAACTCTGACTGCGATCGATAATCATCCTAATCAGTTTGGAAGCTAGCATCACTATAACCCTTTATAGCTAGCTCGTCATTGCCTCCATATATCAAGAAATATTCTTTAGTCCTTTTCAAGTACTTAAGAATATTCTTGACCGCTATCCAGTGACTTTCACCTGGATCTGATTGGTATCTGCTCGTCATGCTCAAAGCATACGAGACATTAGGACGAGTACATAGCATGACGTACATGATTGATCCTATGGCTGAAGCATAAGGGATCTGATCCATGCGGTCTCTCTCCTCTCTAGAAGAGGGACTTTGAGTCTTCGAAAGACTCATACCATGTGGCATCGGTAGAAATCCCTTCTTGGAGTTCTGCATGGGAAACCGAAGTAATACCTTGTCAATGTATGTATTCTGACTTAGGCCAAGCAATCTTTTAGATCTATCTCTATAGATCTGTATGCCTAGAATGCGGGATGCTTCACCTAAGTCCTTCATTGAGAAACAAGTCCCTAGCCAAGTCTTGACAGACTGCAGCAAAGGGATGTCTTTCCCAATGAGTAGTATGTCATCCACAAACAATATAAGGAAGACAACTGTGTTCCCTACAACCTTCTTGTAGACACAAGGTTCATCTTCATTCTTGATGAAGACGGGCTGATTGGACGCTTGTCACGAAGTCCATCTAGGTCGACGGGCTGACCGGATAGCTAGCACGAAGTCCAGACAGGTCGAAGGGCTGACCGAACGTCTGGCAGGTAAGTAAAGGTAAGTCACTAGAGGAGAGTGACTGTGAGGACGCATCCCAGTTAAGGGATAGTAGGCGTCGATCTAGTTTAGGTCCATTTTGGATCCCTAAATTGAGACCCTGACTAGGTTCTGGTCTCGAGAAGACAGGACCTAACTCATAAATCTATATAAAATGTCTATACATATATTTGTCTAACTCTATTTTGTAGATACAAATGTAGATCTTCAAATTCTTCACGAGTAGCAACTGACAGAGCTTGATTCCGAGTTCGGAGTCAAAAGTTATGAACTTCGGAAGATGACTGTGTCAAACAAGTAGTTGGAGACGACTCGGATCAGCCAGATTCGAACTCTCCTCATCTGATCCGAATTTTTGGGATCTGATAAGCTCTGGAGATCCCTCCAAAGGGCTATAAAAGGAGGGGGTGAGCAAGATTCAAGGACACAACTCTCAGAACGAAGAATCTGCTTCCTTGTGCTCCTGCTGCGCTGCGATCTCCGACAAGCTTTTCCTTTCTGTTCTAAATCTTTTTATTGTCGGTAATTTTTCCTTATTAGCAATATTGTACTTAACTTGTAATATATATTTCGAATTGCTAGTGAATTGCCCAACGAAAGTACTCACGGAGTACGGACCTTCGAGTAGGAGTCGTCACAGGCTCCGAACGAAGTAAATCCACTGTGTTCAATTTTCTTATTCCGCTGCGTTTATACTCGTTGTTTTCCGAATCGATATTCACCCCCCCTCTATCGACGTTTCACGATCCAACAAGTGGTATCAGAGCAGGTACCGCTCTGATTTGGTGCAACCACCAATCAGACAGGGGGAGAAACATTTCTTTTAATTTTTTTTTCGGCTTTCAGTTTTTCGCATAACTTCAAACTGGTATTATTATCTTTTTGAAATTTTTTTTCATAATTAAAATTAAATTGGTGCAACACCGATTTGGCTCTTTTTCATTACTCTTCTTTCTTCCCGCACTACTAATCCAAGACCAAGTCTTGGCACCACTTTTTAGTTTTCCATCTTCAGCATTCAATGACTCTTCTAGAAGGACGGAACCCTCACGAACCACCACCATACGATCAAGATTCCAACTACCGGAAGCGATTAATGGAATGCTTCTTAGGAAGCTTAGATTTTGATTATGTACTAATATTGAGAAAAACCTTCTCAGGACTCAGAACTGAACAAAAATGTAAGTAAAATTATTTGTAGTGGTTTACCTAACAATGTTTTATGCAGACTAGAAAAGTGCAAGAATGCGTGTGAGCTTTGGACCCAGTTGATCAAGCTTCACAAGAAGTCGTTGGAGTCAGACGATCAAGCCAAAATTGAATCCGAACTCGAGTCAGATCCAACGGAGAAGCCTGTTGAATTAGGGGTTGCGCTCAAGGTTAGTAATATTTACCAAAACACCCTTGCTGGTAGTAGTTTAAAATATGTGCATATTAATTTGGATATGTCTGAAAGTATATGTGAAAATAGTGTACATGACAATACTTGCAAAAATACCCCTAGGATATTTTCTAATAAAACAAATATAATTAATTCAGAAAATACAGAAAATACCCCTAGGATATTTTCTGATAAAACAAATATAATTAATTTAGAAAATATAGAAAATCTGAAAATAATTAATAAATCTAGAAATTTGAATTTAAACCTAAAAAAATTTGAAAATTCAAACAAAAAAGATGACAAGGTCAATAATCTGAAAAATTTAAAATTAACGGTTAATAAAAAATTAAAAGATAAACCTTTAAAGAAATATAATTTAATTAATTAAAATTTAAAAATTAATAAAAACTCAATCGTACGATAATCTATTAAATAAAGACAATTCAATTAACTTAATAAAATTAAAATTGAAAGAAAATTTAAATATTAAATACACTCTCTTAAAGAAGGATAATTTGACCAATTTAATTAATTCAAAATTAAAAACTTAAATCTAAATTACAAATTAAAACTAAAACAAAAAAATCTTAAAAGGAAAATTAATAATTTAGGGGGAGGCTCCAGAATAGCTGGTACCTCCAAAACTAACTTACCCGACAGGGTAACAAATAACTAATGTACCTGGCAGGGTAATTAGGACTAGTTCAAAAGGGATAATAGTTTAACTTGACCAACGGTACTGGTGAAGTCTTGGATGATACTACGTTAGGGAAGCTTAGTCTATGCATGTCTAGGAAGATATGGCTTCGACCTGGTGCATTTGGCTAAGTGGAACTGACCGAAGCTACCCTTTATGGATCCTAACCAGTTAGACCAAGGTTTTGTACTAAGTCCAGTGGATAGGACTATTTGGAAAACCTCGAAGGCATGGTTAATCTAATGATGTCCAAGTGACTCACCATAGCCCAGAAGTTTATCCAAAAAATGCCTATTTGTTAGATCCAAAGCTAAACCTGAATCTAACACAAAGTTAAACCAAACTCTAAAATGGAATATAATTCATCTCACAAAATAATAGGATTCCCTGATTGATAATTTAGATCAGGTTGTTAATACAATCTGACCTGGCTGTTGTTTTGATGTTGACCCTGATTTAAGTTTGTATCAGATATTAATTAAACTCAGACTGATTAATGATCAAGGTTGATCATGTGGAGAGGAAAAGTCCAAGTACGGATACTTGGCACACAAAGTCGGAGAGGGCTCGGTAGCTTGTTCTCTGGACCGGACGAAGTCGGAGAGGGCTTGATAGCTCGTTCTTCGGACTAGGTTAGAGAGGGCTCGGTAACTCGTTCTCTGGACCGGACGAAGTCGGAGAGGGCTCGGCAGCTCGTTCTCCGGACTAGGTCAGAGAGGGCTCGGTAGGTCTCTGGACCGGACATGGAAGTCGGAGAGGGCTCGGTAGCTTGTTCTCCAGACTAGGTCAGAGAGGGCTTGGTAGCTCGTTCTCTGGACCAGGAAGACATTAGGGTTTAGGGCTGGGAAGCTCTAACATAAACAGAGGCATTGGATCGGTCTGTCGACCGATCCAGTGATACATTAGTTATCTGATCGGTCTCTGGCCGATCAGTAACCACACAGAAGCATTCTGTGGATTATCTGATCGGTCTCGTGACCGATCAGTAACCACACAGAACATTCTGTGGATTATCTGATCGGTCTGGTGACCGATCAGTAAGTAGCGATAGGATTCAGAGTAATAGGGGGGATCGGTCTGTGGACAGATCCACCCATAGGCTGATCGGTCCACAGACCGATCAGCATCATCCCAGACCGATCAGGATGTGTCCTGATCGGTCCGGAAGACTATGGATCGGTCTGTTGACCGATCCACAACGATGTCGTTTGTCTTCTGCTGTTTCTCTGCGATTTCTGATTCACCTGATCTAACCATCTGCTGCAAGCTTTTTGAGTTACAGGTTGCAGGTGTCGTGCCAATGCTTAATTTCAAATTAAGCTCCATCAAAAGAATAAGGCCAGGTGCTCTTTCTACTGTGTTTCACTGCAAATGGTGCAATTGGAGCGTCAACGTTCACTGGCTGCGATCAGTTGGCAACAGCTTGACTCTTGCTTATTGGTTCGAGCTCAGAGACACCAGTGAAGACCATGGATGGTATTGGTGTGAGTTCAGAGAACCAGATGAGGAGGAAGAGTGATTGGCGATGCCTGAGTTGGTGGCAGTGATTCAATACAGGTGATAGTGATTCGGCTCTGGCTGAAGACAGTGAGAAAGAAGGCAGAAGAGAGGTTTGGTAAGGATTTTGAAAAACTCTCTGTCGATCAAGCAAGAGTGCTGTGTTGTTGAGCTCTTGGCTGAGGAATCCCTTCTGTCTTTGCGTTTCGCTTCGTGGCTGTAAGTTTATTGTTCATTCCTTTTGGCCACTGAATTCTGTAAGTCTTGTGCTTCATTTCAAATCTTTTCTGTGACTTTGTGGAGAGGTTACTCCACCGAGAAGGAGAAATACTTAGCCGGAATCTGTTCGGGGTGTGATCTACCGAAAGATCAAGGGGATCGTCCACCTTACGGACACGCCGAAGAGTAGGGGCAAGTTATCCCCGAACCTCGTATATCTTTGTGTGTTAGTGGTGGGTTGTTTCTTTTTCTTGCATCAGTTTTCTTTTTGCTTATTTCCGCTGTGCTAACAAAGTTTTGTAAGGAAATTGATTGAGTTTTAGAGGAGGCTATTCACACCCCCCCTCTCTAGCCATCCGAAGGTCCTAACACAGGTGAGATGACTAAGGACTTAAAATTAAATTAAAATTAGAGAAAATTAAATTAAAATTAAAATTACAATTAATTTAAAATTAAATTAAAATTAAAATTAAGTTAAAATTAAACTTAAAATTATTTTAAAAAATATTTTTAATAAAAAATTAGTTTGAAAAAAATTAACTTAAAAGGAATTATTTTCTTTAAAAAAAATCATTTTACAAACCTTTTAAAAATCCTTTTAAAAACTATTTTAAAAATCATTTAAAAAAATCCTTTTAAAAATTATTTTTTTAAAAAAAAATCTTTTAAAAATTCTTTTTGAAAAAAAAACTATTTTAAAAATTATTTTAAAAATTACTTTAAAAATTATTTAAAAAATTATTTTTAAAATTATTTTAAAAATCCTTTTAAAAAATTATTTAAAAATGCTTTTAAAAATCCTTTTAAAAACTATTTTTGAAATTATTTTAAAAACCTTTTTAAAAAAACTATTTTAAAACTCCTTTTAAAAACTATTTTAAAAATTATTTTAAAAATCTTTTTAAAAAAACTATTTTAAAAATCCTTTTAAAAATTATTTTAAAAATCTTTTAAAAAAAACTATTTTAAAAATCCTTTTAAAAATACTTTTAAAAACTATTTAAAAATTATTTTAAAAATATTTTTAAAAGACTATTTTAAAAATCCTTTTAAAAATTATTTAAAAAATACTTTTAAAAATCCTTTCAAAAATTATTTTAAAAATAAATTCTTTTAAAAATTATTGTAAAAACTCTTATAATTATTCAAAAAAAAACTCTTTTAAAATCATTTTTAAAAATTATTTTAAAAACTCTTTTGAAATTATTGAAAAATTATTTTAAAAATCATCTTAAAAATTATTTTAAAACTCTTTTAAAAATTATTTAAAAACTCTTTTAAAAATCCTTTTAAAAATTATTTTAAAAATTGTTTCTAAAAATTATTTAGAAACTCTTTTAAAAATTATTTTATTTTTTTTAAATTATTTTAAAACTCTTTTAAAAATTCTTTTAAAAATTATTTAAAAACTCTTTTAAAAATCATTTTAAAAATTATTTTAAAATTATTTTAAAAATTATTTTAAAAACTCTTTTAAAAATTATTTTAAAATTTTTTTAAAAACTCTTTTAAAAATCATTTTAAAATTATTTTAAAACTATTTAAAAACTCTTTTAAAAACCATTTTAAAATTTATTTAAAAATTACTTTTAAACTCTTTCAAAAATCAGTTGTAAAAAAAGTCTTTTAAAAATTAAATCTTTTATAAATCATTTTGAAAAATTCTTCTTTATATTATTTTTCACTTTAATAAAATTTTGTTAACTTAAAAAAGAAATTATTCTTATTGATTATTTAAACTTTAAAAATTATTATTTAGATTTTAAGCTTTTTTTTACCTTAAACATTATTTTAATCTTAAAATTATTTTTAAACTTAATTTAGCCTAACTGAAAATTAAAACTTAATATTGAAATTACAATTAAAATTTAAAAAATTAACTTAAACTTAAAACCTAAACCTAAATTAATCACTGATATTAATTTAAATCTAAAATCAAAACTGAATTGAACGTATGTTAATTGCCATTAAATAATTATAAAAAATCATTTTAAAATCCTTTTAAACACTATTTTAGAAATCCTGTTAGAAATCCCTTAAAAATAATAATAATAATTATTCTTTTAAATTCATTTAAAACTTAGACACCTAACTTAAAATCTTAAATTCCGTTAAGTTTAACTTTAAACTTAATTATGTAATTAATAAGTAGAACTTAACTGTTTAAGTTTAACTTCATTTGAGAACTAAAATTGATTTGAATTAAACCTTACTTAACTGTGTCTAATAATTTTAACTTCATGCTAACTTCAAACTAAATTAATCCCACTTAAAAGGAAGTAAATAAAAAAAAATAATTATAACTAACACTTTCATTGACCAACTCAATCAATTAATATGAAATTTAAATTATTTTATTAAGTATTAAATTATTAAATCAAGTAAAAATTAATCAATAAATTATTGATAATGGCCAACTGTTTTTGATTTAATAAAGTTTATCTTATTAAACCTTAAACTGAAGCTTAAGCGCCTGAATCTAATATTAATTATTGATTAATCAAACTCAAATAAACAATTATATCAATGATACAGAGATAAATATGTAAATAATATAAGTGTTACCAAATCCCCTAGAACACTTAGGTAGGCAAATGTGTTAGGGCTTGAAATTTAACGCACTCAAACCTTAGCATTATATTAAGGGGGAGTAATAAATAAGGAGGATTAATAAATTAAAGGAGTATCAAATTAAGGGGGAGGTTTATTTTTTAATTATCTCCTTAAGTGTTATTTTTTAATCTTCTCTTTAAAATCTCTCTAGAAAATTCTACCTCAATTTTTTTTTAAAGAAAAAAATTCTACTTTGAATATTTTTAGCAAATATTTTCGAAATTTTATGTCAGGTTTAGGGGGAGGAATTAATTAAAATTTTCCCTTTATTTAAAATATTTTAAAATTTGTGTTTGAAAAATGTTTTCTTAAAAATTTCTTAAACCTATTTTTGAAAACTAACTCTTATAAAACTAAGTTGTTTTTAAGAATTGGGTTTTACTTTTTATTGAAAATTGATTTTGAAAATTAGATTTAACTTAGTTTTGAAAATTGAATTTAAAAATCTAGTTCTTAAAATTTGATTTTACTTAATTTTGACAATTTGATTTGAAAGTTAAATTGTACAAAAATTAGTTTTAAAAATTGCTTTGTTATTGAAAATGGTGGAAATTAGATTTTTCAAAACTTAAGTTTACAAACTAAGCTTCTCAAAATCATTTTCCTTAATTTTGAAAATTGAATCTTTTACAAACTTAGTGTTGAAAAATCAATTTCAATCAGTTTTGAAAAATAGATTTTTCAAACTTAGTTTTGGAATTTTGATTTTGAAAACTTATGTTTGAAAGCTTGAATTTTTAACTTTGACCTTAAAAACTATACTTGAAAAATTAGCTATCTTTCAAAATTACAAAGTTATAAATCAGCTATCTTTCAATACTTAGTTTTTTTTCAAAGATTTAAGAAATAAAAGCAAAATAATCTATGTTTTAAACTCCCCCAGATTAACTTGACATTATTTCTTACTTTGTCTGAGGTCTGTATTTATGCTTACTTAATCCATGCTTACTTTTGATAAATGCCAAAGGGGGAGGGTTAGGTGGTTAAGTTAGCTAAACCAAACTGAAAATACAAACTAACTTAAAAACCACATAAATGCATGTTGTTACTTGTTTTTTCTTGCATATGTTTTCACTAACTTAATCAAGTTGTCATTCCATCAAAAAAGGGGAGATTGTTGGTGCAGTTAGCACTAACGATTTAACCCAGGCTTTGTTGAATGAAAAATATGTTAAGTTAGGTTTGTCGTTATCTAATGCTTTGATCGAGTATGCAGGCTAAGTCCAGACAGGTCGACGGGCTGACCGGATGTCTGGCACGAAGTCCAAGCGGGTCGACGGACTGACCAGACACTTGGAGAGAAGTCCAACTAGGTCGACGGGCTGACCAGACGCTTGGCACGAAGTCCAGCTAGGTCGACGGGCTGACCGGATAGCTAACACAAAGTCCAGACGGGTCGAAGGGCTGACCGAACGTCTGGCAGGTAAGTAAAGGTAAGTCATTAGAGGAGAGTGACTGTGAGGATGCATCCTAGTTAAGGGACAGTAGGCGTCGGTCCAGTTTAGGTCCATTTTGGATCCCTAAATTGAGACCCTGACTAGGTTCTGGTCTCGGGAAGACAGGACCTAACTCATAAATCTATATAAAATGTTTATACATATATTTTTGTAACTCTATTTTGTAGATACAAATGTAGAGCTTCAAATTCTGCACGAGTAGCAACTGACAGAGCTTGATTCCGAGTTCAGAGTCAAAAGTTATGACCTTCGGAAGATGACTGTGTCAAACAAGTAGTTGGAGACGACTCGGATCAGCCAGATTCAAACTCTCCTCATCTGATCCGAATTTTTGGGATCTGATAAGCTCTGGAGACCCCTCCAAAGGGCTATAAAAGGAGGGGGTGAGCAAGTTTCAAGGACACAACTCTCAGAACGAAGAATCTGCTTCCTTGTGCTCCTGCTGTGCTGCGATCTCCGACAAGCTTTTCCTTTCTGTTCTAAGTCTTTTTATTGTCGGTAATTTTTCCTTATTAGCAATATTGTACTTAACTTGTAATCTATATTTTGAATTGCTAGTGAATTGCCCAACGAAAGTACTCACGGAGTACGGGCCTTCGAGTAGGAGTCGTCACAGGCTCCGAATGAAGTAAATCCACTGTGTTCAATTTTCTTATTCTGCTGCGTTTATATTCGTTGTTTTTCGAATCGATATTCACCCCCCCCTCTATCGACGTTTCACGATCCAACAGCTAGTCCCCTGCAGTCCACGAGGACGTGTGTCGATCTTTTAGTTTTTCTTGTTTAGACTATGTTAGACTTATTCTGCTTTTGACATCTGGACTTGTATTAGTTAGTTTATGAATATTGTTTATGAGTTTTATTTGAAATTGTTTTACTACATGCCTGCTTAGACGGTAGAAGAGGTGAGTGGATTTACTCCGTCGGATTTGTGATTTATGGGTGTAGTGGAGTAGGAAATATGTTTTGAGCTTTATGGGTGTAGTTGAGTAGGGTTGTTTTTGAGTCTTCTTATTACTATTCTAGTTTGTCAACTATTATACTGCGTGAATGACTCTGTGTTATATTTTTATTACTGTTATTGTTCCGGTCGTGTTGGCCGAGGTATATGTGGCCCAGAGGGCATTGTAGAAAGTTTCAGATTGTCACCCGTACAGGGGAGGTCATGCCGAAATTTCTTCGGACAGGGACTCCCCCGGGGCGTGACAAAAAAAAATTAAAACAGATCACCCCCTTGTTTGATTGGTGGTTGCACCAAATCAGAGCGGTACCTGCTCTGATACCACTTGTTGGACCGTGAAGAATCGATAGAGGGGGGTGAATATCGATAACAAAAAAACGTCAAAAAAAGTTTAGCGCAGCGGAAAATATAAGCAAAAGGAAACAAGGCTAACACAGGTTCTTTTTACTTGGTTCGGAGCCTGTGTCGACTCCTTCTCCAAGGTTCGCACTCGTCGAGTGCTTTCGTTGGGCAATTCACTAGCAATTCGAATATAGATTACAAATTAAGTACAAGATTGCTAATAAAAAAAATTATCGACAATAAAAAGAATTAGAACAGAAAAGGAAAGCTTGTCGGAGATCACAGCATCGCAGGAGCACAAGGAAGCAGATTGTCAGTTCTGAGTTCTGTTTGAAGCTCCACCCTTAACCCTTCTTTTATATGATGCTCGGGGAGCCTGGAACCTTCAGGGCACCTCGACCATGACGTAGTAAGCCCAACCAGCAAGCTCCACGTGCCGACGTCGCGTTAGGGGATAAAACTTGCCTCTGGGCGCTCGAACCACCTTTCTCCAGAGACTCCTTCTCCTGCAAGACAAGGTTAGTCCGAGGTAATGTATATCCTGCAAAACAAAGTGTTAGCACAGTTTATAATTTGACAAAAAGAGTATTAATTAGATTCCGTCTCTCCGAGACCGGAATGTAGTTAAGATTTCGACTTAGAGTTCTGAAATGGTTCTAAGTTGGATCGGCGCCTAAGTTTCCTTCCCGGGAACGCGTCCTTACAGTCACTCCCCTCCTGTGACTTACCTTTACTTACCTGCAGACGTCCGGTCAGCCCTTCGACCCGTCTGGACTTCGTGCCAGCTATCCGGTCAGCCCGTCGACCTAGTTGGACTTCGTGCCAAATGTCCGGTCATCCCTTCGACCCATTTGGACTTCGTACCAGCTATCTGGTCGGCCTGTCGACCTAGTTGGGCTTCGTGCTAGACATCCGGTCAGCCCGTCGACCTGTCTAGACTTGCCTACACACTCGATCAGAATGTTAGACAATGACAAACCTAACTTAACCTAATTTGTCATTTATCAAAACCTGAGTTAGACCGTTAGTGCTAACCGCACCAACAACAGGTACACAGGCGTCAGGCACATGGTGGGGTAAACCCCAGGTCGTCAGTTTCTGAGAATTGACCACTGACCATTACGCTAGAGATGTTATGCGCCCATAGTCTGTGCTACGCCCTAGGGGCGGCAATCCGTATACAATTTTGATAGAACAGTTGCATCTGCTGGCTAGCTGGTGAGATGCTTCCTCAACCCATTTTAGCTGACCAGAAATTAACTTCATTACCTCTAATGAAATCCGACACCTTATTTGACCGAAAGTGTCATCATATAAATGTTGATGACGTGGAATTTTGAGAGATCTCTCAAACAACTTCTTAATATCCCCGAACTGAATTCTTAATATCTTATGTATTTTTTTCAAAAGATGTTTGTAGGGATGACATGGTATCTCCCAAATATAACTTCAATCTTGCATGTGCAGACTTTGCCTTGTAATAAAAAAATGAATTCTATTTTACTACTAAAAAGAATTGAAATAGTACAATAATGAATAAAATTGAAATAATAAAGCTAAAAAGTAACTATACATTTGATTTGAATTACTCCCGAGGTGCATACATGTATCAACCCATGTTGAAACAAACTGCTCTTTGTAAGGGTGTAATCATGTATCCCAAAGGTAATTTAGAACACCCTCGAATCATTGATACTCCTCGCGTATGACATCTCACTTCTATTGGTAAGACCACTGTGCCAATGAATTAATAAGTGAGTTCCATGATACATAAAAACGTTGCTACTCCAGACCAAGTATAGGGGCACATTTCTTCGTTACTCATTGGTTTATGTGTCAAATACAAAGGATGTGATGTGCATTGGGAAAACATGTTTCAATGGCATTAATAAGTGCCAAATCATATCTGAAACAAACACCAATGGCAACGATACCTTCTTTTCAACCATCCACTTCTTTAAGGTACCTAATGTCCATGACAGTTGCTTTGTCCTCTTATTACTAAGATATGTGAACAAAAGTGAGTAAGTTCACATTGTGGATGTAATACCCACAATCTCCAATAGTGGTATCCGATACTTATTGGTCTTGCATGTGGCATTAATGATCAACACTAACGAAAAGTTGACAGACAGCTCTAGACTTCTTGGATGAACCCAAAGAATATCTGTGATTTCGTTGGTGTCTAATTTGTATGGTAATTATGAAGGTATTATTTCTTGATTAATTGCTCCAAGACATACTGAATAGAATTTAGGTTGTCCTGTTTAGCAGATTTATTTGTGAAAATGGCATTGTAAATTCCTTTGATCCCCATTGTGTGTGATGGGTCTCTTTCCTTCAAAATACTAAGAATTTCACGAGGTGTGGTGTTGTTGGTCATGTTGAACATAAATTCTTTCTCTATTGGTTTTAACCTACACAGGTACTCATGGCCATCAATATATTCTGTTAATTGATAATTATGAAAACCGCAGACAATCCTTAAACCCCACATCACACCATCTGGAGGTATTGGTATACCTTACAACTCAAATGGGCATTCACATTTTTTAGTCCCAGTATTTTTTTTAAGGATTGCCCATCAACTATATATCATGGTGGTTTGTACATTACACTTCTTTCACACATAAGATGACACTTTGGTAGCTTGCCACCTTTTAGATTAGCAGAATTTTTAATAACCACTATAATACCATTCTTCAGATCAATTGCATTTACCCAATTTATTATATCTTCTCTACTTTTAAATATCTATATAAAAAATTATAACAAAGATGTATAAGTATGACATTATGCATTCTTAACATAATTTCTCTACTTATAAAATAAATAACGAATATGCATAAAACAATGATAATAACTAACCTGATCTATGGTAAATTCGACTGTATAATTGTGACTATTGTTGGAGATACTCTCTCCATTAGGAACATCATTCTCAATTGATCAACTATCTAAAAATAAACTTAAATAGTCATCCATAATTTTCTTCAATAAATTATGAAAAGTAATGACTAAGAAGATAACTATGTTTCAGGAAGAGAGAAGGAAAGGCTAAGAGGGAGATAGTAGTGGAGGGAGGTGTGACTAAAGAGTGACTAAAAATGAAGTGTGAGAGGAGGATTTAAAGGGGGAGGTTCTGACATGTGTCAAGAGTTGAAGGGTAGATAATTTAAGGGGAGGAGAGGTTCTGATATGTGTCAAGGGTTAAAGGGGGTAATTTAAAGAGAGAGGAGTGTTTTGACATATGTCAATAATTGGAGGGTGAGTAATTTAAAAAGAGTGAGAAGTTTTGGCATGTGTCAAGAGTTGAAAGTGGGATAATTTAAAGGGATGAGAGATTTTGACATGTGTCAAGCATTGGAAGGGGGTAATTTAAAAGGATGAGAAATTTTGACATGTGTTAAGGGTTGGAAGAGGAGTAATTTAAAGGGATGAGAGATTTTTAAATGTGTCAAGGGTTGGAAGAGGATAATTTAAAGGGATGAGAGATTTTTACATATGTCAAGAGTTGGAAGGGGGTAATTTAAAGGGAGGGGAGGTTCTAACATATATCAAATGTTGAAGAGGGGTAATTTAAAGGGAGGAGGTGTTTTGACATATGTCAATGGTTGGAGAATGAGTAATTTAAATAGAGTAAGAGGTTCTGACATGTGTCATGTGTCAAGAATTGGAGAGAGGGATGATTTAAAAGGAGAGAATGTTCTAATATGTGTCAAAAGTTGGATGGGAGTAATTTAAGTGTTGAATTAGGAAGGTAATTTAAAGGAAGAGAGAGATTCTGACATATGTTAAAAATTATATGAAATAAAAAAATAAAAAAAATGATAAAAAAATAATAAATAAAATTGATTAAAAAATAAAACTAAACAATAATTAAATGAAATTAAAAAATATATATAAGGTGATCCTGTCCGAAATTCGAAGAGATGGATGCTAGGGACGTGGCGCTCCTGCTGACCTCTTGTGGACTTCGCTCCCGCCTACAACACAAGCAGCGTCAGTGCCGAGCCAGGGAAGGGGTCCTCGGCGATGGCCCTCCCATGCTCAAGTCAGTATCTGGCAAAGCAAAAAGAAGAAAAAACTGTAGCGCAACAGTAGACATCGCGAGAAAAATATACCTTCGTCGATGCTTAGACTCCCTTTATATTGAACCCCGAAAGCGCATGTGCATGCTTCCTAAGGCGAGCATGCATCTCAAAGCTTTCCTTGAAAAGACGTGTTAGTAAAGTGCCCCTGACATAGTACCTTAACGGACCGAGCATATTTCTGAAGTGACAGTGGAAGCTTGCTTCCGTCATACGATTTTGATGTGGGGGCACACCAAAATCCAAAAAACCTATAATCATTGGAAATGCTCTCAAGGATATGCACGCGTCTGAATTTCACTTAATTAATTTTTAAGATACATTATTTTTTTCTTGATTTACCTATTAGATTAAATCCGAAAGCACAAGTCGATCCACTAAAATAATCCTTTATTAAGTGTAAATAACCCTTTATAAAGTGTAAAACCTTTTAGGAATCAAATTCTTAGTTTGTATTTTTCTCTCCCAACTAGGGGAAATTATATCTTCCTTTAGTTGTTATTTCTAAGCATAAGGAACAATCACTTCACCAACTTTATCTAGCATGTTTTTTTTTTCATTTTTCTTGCTCACCCCTAGCAATGAGTCAACATCTTCCACTTTTCCAGTCTTTCCTAATTAATAAAAAAAATGGTGCAACTAATAAGAGGGTGAAAAAATGTCTACTTCTTCGCAATAGTCATAGGTGTTAGTATTAGCCCTAGTACTAATTATGAGATGATTGTAAATGACTCAATTTTGTATCATATTTCATTATTAATAAAAGGCAATGTTAGTTATTATATTTGTTTAAATTCAGTGCAAATTGAATAAGTATAATAATATCCTTGGGTAGTAGGTTCTTATCTACAGCATATTAATTGGTTGAATTGATAGTGAGATATTGTAGATATACATAAAACACTACTCTTAACTATTCCTAGTCAAGCATTAATATATAAGAACAATATTAATATGTTGAGACTAGCATGTATGTCAACGGATGGCTTAATCTCACAAGTCATGGATATGAAATATCAAGTTGACACATAGGTATATATTAGAGAATATATACTGAATGACTCACTATGAGAATGTTTCATGGGTCATTATATGAGTGTCATAATCATTCTCATGTGACTATTGGTATGAATAGTCCTTAAACCTGAAGTCACTACGGTTCCCTACATAAGGAGTTGTATACTTTGGTATTGGTAAACGCCATCTGTAACAAGGTGATCAATAAAGTCGATCACTGAATATGCAATGAATTATGCAGAGGGATGTGAGTGATGTAGATGGGATCTATCCCTTCCATATGACGGAAGCGATATCTGTGGGCCCCTTGATTAGTAGGACACAAGAAAGCATGGACATGCACAAATGAGTCAATATGAGATATTGAGCTTATTTGATTGAGTGTGTCTACTTAGAGATCAAGAAACATAATGGTTGATAAGAGGATGACACGGTCTATGCCTCATTGATCAATCTAGATATCAAGGATAGAGGGACCAAGTCATACAAGATAATAGCCACAGACAGTTAGGTCGGATCTCGACTTTCTCGTCACTTGGATAGCAATGATGCCTTGCTAGATGTCACTCATTGCTTATGTATCTAAATGTTGATTTGGGTGCATTTCCAACATTACAAGAACCTATTAAGTCACACACAAAAAATAAGTATATATGGAGATGAGTTCATTGGATTAAGACTAATCCGAATTGGACTTATTGAGTAAGACTCAATTGAATCTAATTGTTGGATTAAGTCCAATTCAAACTAGACTCATTGAATCAATTTGAATGATTGGAATGGTGATTCATTGAATTCGAAATTGCATGAGAATCAATAAGTTAGACTCATTGGGTGAACTTGAGTTCACCAAGGAAGTTGAATGGTCAAAATTGAACCATTGGATTGAATGATCAATTTTGAGACATTGGATTGGAAGATGAAATGGTTTGAGCCATTGGATTGGAAGATGAAAGGGTAAAACCCTTTGGTATTCATGATAAGGATATATATATATATATATATATATATATATATATAGATATATCATTTTTTGGATGATATTTGATGGTGTGAAAACATTTAGTCTTCTTCTTCTTCCTCCTTCCCTCTCTTGGCCGAAACGCCTTGTGTGGTTGCTAGCACAACCTTAGGTGGTTTCCATCTCTTTCTTGTGAATTTGAGACAAACAAAGGCAAGGCTTGTTCGTGTGGATACCGTAGAGGCGCGAACGTGTGATCGTGCTGAGATTCAGGCTATTTGGAGTTCGTGAGCACGCATCAAAAGTATAACCACTATTATACAACTTAGTATAGATTGTTTTAAGCAATGATTATTCCCTTCTCATGGATCTACTGGATAAAGGAACTAGAAGTTTTCCGCTGTGATTTCGTGTGTTTAGCGTCCTAGTTCCTTACAATAGGGAGTGGAAATGATAATTTTGAGGAGAAGACTTATTTTCTAGAAGAAAATAAACTAAATGCTTGTTTCCTAAAGGGAAGGAAATAAGATGACAGAAAAAATTTAGACAAAATCGATGAAGAAACCCCTAGAGAAAATTTTCTCCAATTTTCTCTAATTTTTCTGATGTCATATTTGGATGAACAAGTCATTGATTCAACAGGACAACCGACTGATAAATAATATCAAATGATTATCAATTAGAGATTAGCCCCGACTTAAAGGCTATAAAAGAAGGGTTTTAAGGAGATTTTCGGTGTCAATTCTTGAGGGTTTGGAAACGAAGTACTGTTGTATTTCCCATCACCAAGAAACAATTTAAAGTGACAAAAGATCAAAAAAAAAAAATCATTGTAAAGTCATTTTTGCTTTCATTTGTATTTGTATTCTTGTTTCTTATTGTATTGTTGTGAAAACAAGTTGGAAGCTTTTTCACCTTGGAAGGCATCCAACTAGAAGAAGATTTAGCGACGATAGATCGCTAGGACTAGGCTTTGGATTAGAAGCCCTAAGGGACGAATACTAAGTAAAGTAAAACTAATGAACTGTGTATGTGATGTCAAATTTAATTTAAGTATTCTGCTGCACATTCAAATGATGAGTTCTACAATTGAGACAAAGCAATCGAAGTTATTCACTTCCGCTAGCATCCTAACATAATCAACATTAATTTTCATGATTAGAAGTTGAGTGACCAAATTAAAAACTAAGTAAAAGTTAATTTAATTTTCAAAGTGGACTCAATTTTGCTAAATTAATTTTTTTAAGAGTTGAAAACATGTGGTTGAGATTGGATCTCATTACCATGAACTAACGGTTGAGATTAGATCTCATAAACCAAGCATTTGAAAATATCTCAATGGATGAGGATAAGAAGGAAGCTTCAATAATTAGGATAAAAAGAAATATTTGTTAATACTATAATAAAGTGAATTAGAAACCTAATCTATATTAGATCAAAGCTAAGACCTTTTTTTTTTTCTCTCTATCTTTGTCTTGGATTAGGGCCCCATTGTAGTGAACTATCAATTGACATTTGATCTCGACTATCCTTCCTCTCATGAAGATGAAGGTTATCGGTTTTAGTGCGATGATAAATGATGGGATCAATTTTATGGACAATGAGAATTTGAATATCACCTATGACACATCACATATGAGGAGTTTGAATTACTTATGACATTGGGGCATTTGTTATGATCCATTTATACTTTCTGATTTATCATGATGATCAATGAAATAATTTTAAGGGGCCGAATTGATTAACTTCAAGATTAGTTGGATAGTAAAAACTAGATATCTAGATTAAAAAAAAATTATAGATGAATGTTATCACCTCCACATATTTGGAGATCAACTTTGATAGATGAAGTAGCAAGTGAGATTTTAGGGCATTTTTCATATTGTATGATGAAATTATTTTTATTTCTTCATTTATATATAGCAAGACCTCTATTGGGTAAGCAAATATAAAAAATAAAAATAAAAACAAATAAATTTTGTAAAGCACTAGTGTACATGTTGCCTTCTACTATAATGATCTCATGAAACAGTATGAAAGTGGGTGATTAACATATTGTCATTTATCAATTATTTATAGGTAATTTTTTTAAAACAATATCAGTCATTATTTTGACGAATGAATGATATTTACCGACTATGAATTATCAATCAAACCCTGATGAATTTATTTTTACTAATAATATAGATTACCGACTAAAAAATGGGATTACCAACTATTTTTATTTGCAAGTAATACCTTTTTTCTTATAGTGAAGGGTGTTGAGTTTTAATTCAAAATATTTCCATTGTTTTTAGTCCCATATTGCTAAGCTAAGAAGCTTAGAAGACTTTATATATGGAAGTCTTCCATGCTAGCTTAGTCAAGTTAAGGAGGACCTACACGCATGCGCGGGCCAAGCCTAAATCAGGGGGTTCGAGCCGGAAATCCATAAACCGGACGCGACACACGCAGGGGGGGTGCAAATCCCCAGCTCGTGGGCCTCGCGTAAGGTTTAGTTCACCCGGTTCGTTTTTGCCTCTGGTCCGGTTTGGTTCTGTCCGCATGAGGAAAGCAAAGCAGCGCGGTTCTGTCCGCGTGAGGAAGCGAAGCATTACGATTCTGTTCGCGAGAAAGCGACGCACCCGCGCGTGAGAAAGCAAAGCGACGTACGCTTTGGTGCTTACACTGCTTCGAAGTGTATAAATACACTTCCTCTGCTCCTTCTCAATTCACTCCAAAAAAAAGCAAAGCATTCCTCTGTCTCTGCTTTCTTCTTCTTCTTATTCTTCTTCTTCTTCTTTCCAAGTTCTGAGGCTTGGTTCTGCGATCTAAGGTTGAGTCTGAGTGCGGCGTTCATCTTGGAGTGCACCTATGAACGGCGATAGCGGTTGTCGGATCTTGGGAGGATTTTGCCAGAGAGCCTCTGCACCGTGGGCGACAATCAATTCTCTAAAGACAGTCGGCACGCCCGACGCTTCGACCGGAGATACACAAATTCCTAACCTTACTCTATTACTGTTTATTGCATGCTCGTCATTTATTGGTGCAATTATTACTGTATTAGTGTAATCAATTTTACTACAATTTTAGAGAATTGATTGTAGCATCAATAAACATGATGAACGATAGGATAACTGGGTTTGATGAGGCTAGCGCCCGACCCGAACGATTTTTCGGGCAAAACTTCAGACGTTGGCAACAATGGATGAAATTTTGGCTTACTACGCTAGGGCTATTCTCCATTATAGAAACAGACCCTCCTTCACCTAATGAAGATGAACCTGCCCGTAGTGCTGCCTTAGAGAGGTTTAAGCAAAGGGATTATCTCTGCCATGGGAGAATCCTGTCTGCTCTCTCAGAAGCACTATTTGATGTGTACTGCTCAACCTCTTCAGCTAAAGAGCTGTGGAAATCTTTGGATAAAAAATACAACTCCGAAGATTCTGGTTTAGAAAAGTACACTGTGACAAAATTCCTAAATTTCAAAATGGTTGAAGGCAAATCTGTGATTGAGCAGACACATGAATTCCAAGTCCAAATTCATGGTCTTGCTGAAGGAGATATACCATTACCTGAAAAATTTCAGGTCTTGTCTATCATCGAAAAATTACCTCCGAGTTGGGAAGATTTTGGCATGACTCTTAAACATCGGAGAGGTAAAATCTCTCTAGAAGATTCGATGATTGCCTTAAATATCGAAGAAGAACATCGGAAGCAACATAAAAATGATGATACAAGAATGCCTATGGATTTTATTCCAAAGGCAAATGTAGTAGTCTCATCTGACAAAAAGAAATTTAAAAATCAGAAAATGAAGAACAAGATGAAACCCAACTCAAAGGTTCAAAAGAAAATTGGAACCAAACCTAAGCCTTGCTGGGCATGTGGACAGGTTGGACATTATGCCAAATTCTGCCCTAAGCGAAAGGACAAGGAGAAAAACCAAAGCAATACGTCCAACATCAAGGCACAAGCAAATGTCGTGACTGCTAGTGACGACACCAGCAATAGGTTTGTTACCTTCAAACCCGAACTAAACTTGTCCTATCCCGAACACGCTGGCTGCAGAATGGTTTCCCATGGTCACGGAAGTGCCTTCAATTATCTGATAAGTAAGGAAGGCAGAGCGATCAGCACAACAGTGCACATTAGCACCTATATCAACTAACCATTCATTGGGTTGATAGATCAACTACATTTGCCTATGGATTTTATTCCAAAGGTAAATGTAGTAGTCTCATCTGACAAAAAGAAATTCAAAAATCAGAAAATGAAAAACAAGATGAAACCCAACTCAAAGGTTCAAAAGAAAATTGGAACCAAACCTAAGCCTTGCTGGTCATGTGGACAGGTTGGACATTATGCCAAATTCTGTCCTAAGCGAAAGGACAAGGAGAAAAACCAAAGAAATACGTCCAACATCAAGGCACAAGCAAATGTCGTGACTACTAGTGACTACACCAGCAATAGGTTTGTTACCTTCAAACCTGAACTAAACTTGATCTATCAACCCAATGAATGGTTAGTTGATACAGGTGCTAATGTGCATTGTTGTGCTGATCGCTCTGCCTTCCTTACTTATCAGATAATTGAAGGCACTTCCGTGACCATGGGAAACCATTCTGCAGCCAGCGTGTTCGGGATAGGACAAGTTGACCTGAGGTTCACCTCTGGAAAAGTCCTGTCACTGCATGAGGTGCATCATGTTCCAGCGGTTCGTCAGAATTTGATTAGCGGATCAAAGTTAGTCCGTGCTGGTTATGAGTTGAACTTTAAATGTAATAAAGTTGTAATATTACATTTAGGAACCTTTATTGGAAAAGGTTACTTTAATGAAGGTTTATTTAAACTCAATGTAGAAAATGCTACCTTAAATAAATCTATTGATATTGCTTATAACATTGAGTCTTATGATATATGGCATGACAGGTTAGGACATGTGAATTTTAATACTGTGAAAAGGATGATGAACCTTGACATGATTCCTAAGTATGCTATAAATAATAAGAAAAAATGTGAAGTTTGTGTGCAATATAAACAAACCCAAAAACCCTTCAAATCAGTTGATAGAAATTCTGATATTTTAGAATTGATCCATACTGATTGTTGTGAGTTTAACGGTGTAATAACGAGAGATCATAAAAGGTATTTCATCACCTTCATTGATGATCACTCTCGTTATTGTTATGTTTATTTGCTGAAAACTAAGGATGAGGCTTTAGATAAATTTATGGTTTTTAAATCTGAAGCTGAGAATCAAACAAACAAATCTATTAAGAGGTTAAGGTCTGATAGAGGTGGAGAGTTTACCTCGAACCTGTTTTAAAAATTTTGTCAAGATACAGGTATAATTCACGAGATAACTGCTCCATATAGTCCTCAGTCCAACGGTATAGCAGAACGGAAAAATCGAACCCTTGAAGATATGATTAATTCCATGTTAGGCAGTTCCGGGTTACCCAACTTCATGTGGGGGGAGGCTTTATACACTGCATGCCATGTGTTAAATAGAGTCTCTATGAAGTCAAGGGAGAAAACCCCATACGAGCTTTGGAAAGGCCGGAAGACAAGTTTGAAATACCTTAAAGTGTGGGGGTGCCTTGCAAAGGTACTAGTACCTGAACACAGAAGGAAAAAGCTTGGTCCAAAGACCGTAGATGGTATCTTCTTGGGTTATGCTCAAAATAGTATTGCATATAGGTTTTTGATTATTAAATCTGAAATTTTTGGAATAGATGCAAATACTATTGTAGAACTTCGTGATGCTACATTTTTTGAGAATATATTTCCCATGAAGATGAGAACACCTCAATCTATATCTGGTAACCCAACTAGAGATATACTTGCTTACGTAGAGACCCCATTATCCGTAGAAGGTACACCCTCTTCAAGTCACTCTAGACTAGATGAATCTAGAGAGTGTACAGAATTGAGAAGGAGCATGAGACAACGTGTGTCTACGGATTTAGGCCAGTACTTTATCACCTATAATATAGAAGGTGACCCTGTGACATATAGAGATGCTATGACTTCTCCTGAAGCTAAGCACTGGAAAGAGGCCATTAAAAGTGAAATGGACTCTATTATCTCTAATGCCACTTGGGAGTTGGTAGATTTACCTCCTGGGTGTAACACTATAGGATGTAAATGGGTGTTTAAAAGAAAACTAAAACCTGATGGGTTAGTAGATAAATTCAAAGCCCGCCTAGTTGCTAAGGGATTTAAACAGAAAGAAGGGATTGACTATTTTGACACTTATTCTTCTGTTACTAGAATTACTACAATCCGAGTGTTGATAGCATTGACATCCATATATCATCTTAAGGTTCATCAAATTGATGTCAAAACGACATTCCTTAATGGAGATCTTGAAGAAGAGATATATATGAATCAGCCTGAGGGACATGTAGTTTCTGGAAATGAGAATACAATCTGTAGGTTAGTTAAATCTCTTTATGGTTTGAAGCAAGCCCCAAAGCAGTGACACGAAAAATTTGATAGAGCTATGCTATCGTTTGACTTTGAAATGAATGACTCTGATAAATGTGTGTATGCTAAAATAAAAGGTGATAATTGCATTATCTTATGTTTATATGTAGATAATATTCTACTGTTTGGATTTAACCTTTCTATTATTAATGAGACTAAGGCCCTCTTAAGTGGTAAGTTTGATATGAAGGATATGGGTTGTGCTGACATGATTTTAGGGCTGAAGTTGACTCGATCAATTGATGGAATAACAATTTCTCAGTCACTCTACATTGAGAGAGTATTAGAGAAATATGGCTATAGCCAAGTTAAATCTATAGTCACACCATATGATCCTTCAAAAACTCTCCACAAGAATAAGAGTGGTGTGACAGTATCTCAATTAAGATACTCACAAATAATAGGTAGTCTAATGTATTTAGCAAATTGTTCTAGACCTGATATTTCTTTTGCTATATCGAAATTGAGCAGGTTTACCAGCTGTCCGGACAGAACGCATTGGGATGCATTAGACAGAGTACTCAGATATCTAAAAGGCACTATATCCTTAGGCTTGTGGTATGGGAGATTCCCTGCAGTCCTGGAGGGATATAGTGATGCTAGTTGGATAGTGGACACTGCTGAGTGTAAAGACGTTACTGGTTATGTCTTTACACTTGGAGGCGGTGCAGTTACTTGGAGGTCTGTTAAACAGACGATTATAACCCGTTCTACATCTGAGGCAGAATTGTGTGCTTTGGATACCACAGTAACTGAAGTTGATTGGCCGAAGGGTCTTCTTTCTGAAATTCCCTTGATGATGAAGCCAATACCTTCTATTTCAGTACACTATGATAATTAAACAACAATAGCTCAGATTAGAAGCTCCAAGTATAACCAGAAACAGAAGAGACATGTACGAATACGATTAAAGTCTATTCGTGAGTTAGTGTCTCTTGGAGTGGTGTCATTGGACTTTGTAAGTTCAAAGGACAATATTGCTGATCCACTCACTAAAGGGCTTGATTCTGAGAAAATCAAGAGATCTAGTAAGGGAATGGGACTGAGGCCTGTCCTGAATTCATCTATAGCAGCAACCCAACCTATCTTATTGGAGATCCCAAGAAGTAGGTTCAATGTGGTATAAACAAGCTATAAGGATGAATCGTAAGTATCAAATTGATTGAGATATAATCTCATAGTCTCTTTCCTGGATAGATGCTTGACTGCTAGTAAGGATGAGCTTAGGAGCTCTTAATGAGTTCAAGGTCTTAATGACAGGATGCTTGCAGTACATTCTTGGAGAACTCACCTATGTAAGTGTAATTGTGGGGCCGCAGTGTGAGGGGTCTAGGCAACTCTCCTTAGCACTTATGAAACAAGATTCGGTGGCATAGCCGTAATGCACCAACCCAGAAGGATTCAACCGTCGCCAGTGATGAGTTGTTACCAATTGATCTTCACATATAAAAGGTTTAAGATCAAGACTCAGTTCTTTTCAAACCTATGTGAATAAGATTGGTATACTTAGGTGAAAATTCAAACCGGAAGGTATTTTCACTGAAAGCTCATTGCAACCAAGCCTCAGAACATATCTTTATTTTTCGATCAAAATAATTTGAATTAGTGGGGGATTGTTGAGTTTTAATTCAAAATATTCACATTATTTTTAGTCCCACATTGCTAAGCTAAGAAGATTAGAAGGCTTTATATATGGAAGTCTTCCATGCTAGCTTAGGCAAGTTAAGGAGGACCTACACGCATGCGCGGGCCAAGCCCAAATCAGGTGGTTTCAGGGGGTTCGAGCTGGAAATCCATAAACCGGGCGCGACGCACGCGATTATCGCGCGCAGGGGGGATGCAAATCCCTAGCTCGTGGGCCTCGGGCTTACGGGCGGCCCGGTTCGTTTTTGCCAGTCCGGTTTAGTTCACCCGGTTCGTTTTTGCCTCTGGTCCGGTTTGGTTCTGTCCGCGTGAGGAAAGCAAAGCAGCGCGGTTCTATCCGCGTGAGGAAGAGAAGCATCGCGATTCTGTCCGCGAGAAAGCGACGCACCCGCGCGTGAGAAAGCAAAGCGACGTACGCTTTGG
The DNA here is from genome assembly GCF_018446385.1 of Zingiber officinale. Classification (NCBI taxonomy): domain Eukaryota; kingdom Viridiplantae; phylum Streptophyta; class Magnoliopsida; order Zingiberales; family Zingiberaceae; genus Zingiber; species Zingiber officinale. The sequence goes on along the minus strand of NC_056002.1, from coordinate 98,151,451 downwards.
TGCTTACACTGCTTCGAAGTGTATAAATACACTTCCTCTGCTCCTTCTCAATTCACTCCAAAAAAAAAAAGCAAAGCATTCCTCTGCTTTCTTATTCTTCTTCTTCTTTCCAAGTTCTGAGGCTTGGTTCTGCGATCTGAGGTTGAGTCCGAGTGCGGCGTTCGTCTTGGAGTGCACCTACGAACGGCGCGAGCGGTTGTCGGATCTTGGGAGGATTTTGCCAAAGAGTCTCTGCACCGTGGGCGGCAATCAATTCTCTAAAGACAGTCGGCACGCCCGACGCTTCGATCGGAGATACACAAATTTCTAACCTTACTCTATTACTATTTATTACAGACTCATCATTTATTGGTGCAATTATTACTGTATTAATGTAATCAATTTTACTACAAAGGGTACAACTTAAATTGTGATATCGTTGGGGCACGACTCTAATCTTATGACATCAAGAGAGAAGTTGTAGGGCATGGCTCATGTGCCTGGTCATGGGTGGAAGCCCAAGGCTTTTCCTAAGTGCAACTCCTAGTGTGTGGTGCAACAAATGATCTATCCATATGGACATGATCATTATTCATTAGGCAACTCAATCATGTGACTTGGGAAGGCATGACCATGCGGATGACCTAGATGAGTGCAACCCAATGGTCGTGACTCAAAGGGTATAACTTAGACCGACAACTTAAATTGGCGTGACCTAATATGCAATCCATTTAAGTGAAATCGTCACTTTAGTGATCCTCTCACGACTGCCTCACGTCATTAAGGAAAAGTAAGTCAAGAACCCAAATTAATAAGGGCATAGGTGCGGGGTCCTCAGAGGCGGTGAAATTCCTTGTAGTGATTCGACAAATAGGCAACCCATTTAAGCATGGTGCCCCAGCTAAGAGTGACCTGTCTAGTAGGTGACTTAGTTGGCCCACGTAGCCCAACCAGGGACCTGCAAGTGTGGCCCAATGGGCATATATCCCTCAAGCCGGTATGCTTATGAAACTCATATCTATTAGCTAGGTTGCCTTGAATATGATCCATCAAGAGAAACTCACTAAGGATGCCTTTGCTTAATGATTCAGGAATTAGAGATAGATGGGACTTTGGGTGTGGAAGCTTGGTGCAATATATATACCATGTTGACCAAGAAAATAATATATTAATTTTTATGATATGTGATCAAAAAATGATTAATCAGATTGGGTAAAATCTGGAGTGATCGGTCCGACCCTACGAAAGTTTTCCACCGACCATCAGTATAAATCAGAAAGCGCTCGCAGCGGGCAGCCCAGGAGCCCCAGCATTCATTAGTTGTGTGCCCCATTTGGAGAAATTTTTTTTACAAATTTGTCATAGTTGGGGCTCGAACTGCGGGTGTCTAAGTGATAATCTGGATGCCCTACCGCTGCACCATAGCCCCGAGGGCTAAAACTAAGGTAGGGTAATTTTTTTATAGTGACTGGGTCCACCGCTTCTCGACCTCATACTCCAAAAAAACTCCGAAGGGATTTTTTGGAGAGTCTTAGTACCCTGGTTGCTAAGAGCATATGTAGGGGGCTCAAACCTGACATCTCGATTAATGGATAATAACGTCCTATCTAGAGCACTCTAGATTAATTGTTGATAAAAAAAATTTATTTAGATTGGCATGTAAGTGGATTATTATAAAATAATCTATTGGGCATAATTTACTCAGTATGATATAGGTGAGTGCAATTGGTTCTTGGACTTGAGGTTACTACTTAATTATCTCGTACATGCTATAATGTCTGTGGGTTATAAGACTCTTTGAACGGGTTGCATAGACCTTTGTTGGGTGTGTTGCCTAGACTACTTTTTGAAGACAAGAAAGTGATCCATATAAAATTTATCACTCCTTGTAAATTAACCCATCATGGGAGAAGACTTGGTGGGGCACTCTCTAAGTAATGAGGATTTAATTATATCTTATCCAGATCTATATTACATTTTGAGGAATGATATCGGTAGCAACGTTTTACCGTGACACAGCATCGCGACCCTATTGACATCCTCCGTGGCATCCTCCACTTCAGCCCTCTCTCTCCTCGCGACACAGCCTTCGCGTCAAATTTTTGGCCGATCCCCTTTGTGCCCTAACTTCAGCCCTTCGGCCGCAGTCTCCAACCTCGCGAAGCCCTCCCATTCTCCACCCTTGCGTTCTCCCTTTCGTTCTCCACCCTCGCGTCAAAAGTTTCGTGCCATTCTCCACCCTTGCGTTCTCCCTTCCATTCTCCACCCTCGCGTTCTCGAAGAGAGGCGCGAAGCCCTAACTTCTGTGGCGACTCAGCCTTCCTTGCAAGTCGAGCAAGCCGAGGGCTCGCCTTCTCGAAGATTGGAGCAAAGCAGCAACCCAGTTCTCCCCCCTCGCATTCTCGAACAAGGAGTGAAGTTTCTTGAGTAACTTCTTCGGCCGCAACCTCTTCTTCTTCCCTGGTAAGCTTTTTGATTGTGTTCTGTTTTCTCTTTTCTCGAGAGGAACACGAGCGCCTCTCTCTCTCCGGATATCGAACGTCGTTCGCTTGCTCGACCTCGCCCCTGACCTCCAGGCCAAGGGGGACTACTCCAGAGCCCTAGACTACTTCACTCTGGTAATTCTTCTCTTTTCCTACTATGTGCCCCTTCTGTCCCTTTGGGGAAGCAGAGATTGAGGCCTGTCTAGCACTTATTTTTAGCATTTACATTACCAAAAGCCACAGGTTAATGGTCAATTTCAATAAGATTTTGTGGCTAAAAATCTTCATGCCCAACACACCTAGATTTGGCAAGCATTAAGTCTATCCCATGAAGTGAATTCAAGTATATTTAAGTCTATTTATAATTTTAGAGTAAAAACACAAATAGATTTGGAGAAAGCAAGAACTGACCCCTCTGCAAGATTTTCAATCTCCCAATACCTCAACATTCATCCTGAGTCTCTCAAGGTTTTAGAATATTTTTTTGGTGAAAACCTATAGCCTTGTTGTGTATGACTGATATGATCTATAAAACAGACCATGAAAAATTCTTATTTTAGGTTTATATGGACCAACATCAGATGTTTGATTGTTTGTCCATTTAATTCTTGATAGAATCTACTTGTTCTTAGAACTGCAGTTGCAAACTGTTTGATTTCAACCGCTCTTCTTCTCTATGATAAATCAGTGGCATTTTCTGTTTCAAATTTTGCAATCTTGACGAATGTCAAGCCTAGTTCACCCAATGTGTCTCCAATATCCTGCTGTGCTTTGACAAGTACCTCAGCCTGTAGAATAAAACAATTTATATTACTCAAGAATTTGCAAAAATGGTCACATGCATGTGGTACATCAGATATCATATAGACACCAATGCACAAGTAGTTCTCACGCTTATGTGAGCTAAAATGTTTGATCAGACCAATATTTTTCACATTTGCAAACACATTCCAAATCTCAACCCAAGAATGAATCTTAAAATGATATTTAATTTTCAAGTTGATTATGCTTTTCAGTCAAGTGTATAGCCTTGTTCTATTTTTGTTTGAAAATTCTTATTTAAAATGATTCTATGGTTGTTTGAAAGGTAATGATGAAATTAACCTTTAGTAGTCTCCATATAAAATCCTTCAGATTCATTAAAGTAAATCTTTCATGGTTGTTAGTCTACTACTAGTCTTTATATGTTGTATTAGTTCCTCTTAGTGGTATGGAATGTGATAGTTTAGATATATTGAACCTTATTTGAATGTTGTAAACTTTAATCTATCAATGTTATAATTTTTTTAATCTAATAATGAAATTTTGATTAGTAAGTTGTTATTTCATGGCATCATCAAGTTATAGCAGCATCAACAATACGAGATTCCAACTTGTAACTTGTAAGGATTGCGGTCAAAGAACATCGGTGTGTGTTTCTAGATCAGCCAAGAATCCTGGAAGATATTATTACAGATGTGCCTAACATGGATGACAAAAGTGGATGACGACTGATACTGGTTCATTTGGCAAAATTGAAAGTGAATATAATGCTTCTCATGAACATAATTCGGGAAAAATAGATGTACCGAAATTCATTTGGATAATAGTGATGGTGAACTTGATTCTCTTAGCCGTAATCCTGATTGTGTTGTTAGTTCATCTGATTAGTTAGTATTAAGTAATGTTGGTGTTGTAATGTAATTGACTAAGTGTTTGTAATTTTGGACATGAACTTGGTTTATTAGTTTATATCATTAAACACTATTCCAATAGAAATTTCTAAGTGTTTAATTGAAATGTTTCTAAGTGTTTGAATGAGTGTTTGAATACAAGCATTGTTTACAAACAAGTTTTGTTGTTAAATTAAACAAGATAAAAAAAATTCCCTTCCTGGAAATAGTTGATTGTTTGCATTGGGCATAATTGATTACCGTTTCAACGATATCGAAACAAAAAATTTCTTTCACTGGATTTCCCAGCCAATCATTGTGTGCTGCATTGGCAAAAGAGGAAAAGTCATGCTTTCCAACAAAATATGCCACAGCTTCCCTCATGACAACTGGATTGAGCTTATAAGCACTCTGGTAGGCAAAAAGACACCAAAAAGGATCCATTATCGCATGATTGTATATCTTGTAGTGATATGTCTTGCTCATTGTAGAGAAACGAGCATGAAACTGGGGTTGGACTGGACTAATTTCTCTCACTCTGATTTCTCGAGGCAGAAGGCCATTCAAAGCAGAGTGAAGAGTATCCAAACTATCAAACATGAAAGGTGTGATGAAGTGAGCAACCTGAGAAAGGAGGAAGCAACTTAATGCATACTTCTTCAGAATGGCCTTCGTTGAGAGTTTACAAACAAGTTGTGTTGTTAAATTAAACAAGATAAAAAAAAAGTAATTACAAATACTCAAATAGCTCTTAGACCCAAACCATTCAAGAGTCAGATACTTGGGAAATCAAATACAGGCACACACAAAAAAAGTCAGATTTCAAGTCCAATTCCTTGAAGAAAACAAATACAAACCAATTCAACTTCAGGTTGCAAAATGAAGAAAATATCTTGTGTTCTTAATCATCATCATTAAGCCTCGCTAATCGTAATGTGAATCCAAAGAACAATAAAATACAACAGATAATCCATGGCAGTACAAGAAACTAGCTATTTATCCCAACATGTGCAGATTTCCACTGCAAAATGCACACAAATGAAGAACAGGCAGTGACTTGAACTAGTTCTTCTCACTATCCAAATTGAGGCCCTTAGTTTGCTTTAGCGTGGTCTCTTAGTCTTTGAGCACGACTGTTCTCCTTCCAGATGAGGTAGAAACAATTGGAGAACCTCTCTGAGCAGTTGAAACCTTGTGGTAGGTCATCAGACTCAATTCTGCAGCTCAGGTACGAGATGTATCTGCCTCAGCCCATACCATTTCTCGACCGCCAAAAGCAGTCCTTTTGTCAATACAAAATTAGGGGAAAGTTAGTGATATCCTTTTGTCAATACAAAATTAGAGAGCTAGCAAATTGACTAAATTCATCTAAACTCACAATCAAAAAATTTCAAAGTCAGGTGAATCAAGCAGGCCACACAATCTTAAAACGAATAACTATCTTTATTAGTTAATGATTTGCAACGATGATATAAATCAGTTTTAATCTATCCTATGAAGCAATTGGTGGATGATGCTTACCTGCTGCTCAAAAGCTCAACAAGTTGTGTTACCCAATATTTCACAAGAGCAATAATGCTCAAGTCCATTTACCTGACTGTATTTGTTAAGAAAATCTATGAATGTACGAAATATGAAAACAATCCATTTACCTGACAGAATGCTTCTGAGTAAATTCTTCACTTCCAGTCCTAGTTGTACCAAGTCTACCACCCAACCTTCGAGGCCTCCAATTTGGCACAGTTTTTCCACGTTCATCATCCATAAGAACTCGTCTGTAATGAAGCTTCGTTCCATTAGCTGCTTGACGCATAGATAAATGTCACAAATATCATAGATTCAAAACAGAATTCCGAATGAACAATAATTTTATACTTTTCATGTCATGTGTATGCACATATTCAACGAATAAAGAAATGTACCTTATCCTCTCCATATCCTCTTGGTTTATTTGTTTCCTTATCTGTAACCAAACATACCTGATAAAACAACATTTTTATAAAGAAAATGTCCTCAAGTGGCACGATAAATAGGCAAATATGCCCTCAATAGCCGTGCTCACCATAACAGTTCAGACTGTGTATGCACAATCTACAGGTTCACCATGCCAGATTGAGTTGACAGAGCAGAAAACCAACGTGTGTTCCAGAAGAAATAAATACATTTTCAAACCCAAAAGGGAAGTGCTACAAGCCAAATTCAACTTCAGATTACAAAGTGAAGAATACAAGCACGACCACCAATTCAACTTCAGATTACAAAATGAAGAAAACAAATACAAGCACAACCACCAATAACATTGAGAAAAAAAGTCAAATTTCAACTCCCTGCTCTGATACAAGCACAGCCACCAATAACCTGCTCTGATAAAAAAAACAAAAGAACCAACATATGAATCAATTTGATATGCAGCAGAAAGTCTGATAAAGATGGAACTCACAGTTAGCATTGCGAGTAGCATTAGCAGCTCCTAGCAACTAAAGCCTACATTATTTGGATTAGAATCAGCAACTCCCTACAACAATTTCAACAAAGACTACACAATTAATTTATAGAAATAATTTTAAACTAGCTAAATCAAGACCACACAATTAATTTAGGTATCTATTATATGCATCACTTACCTTCTTTCGGGCCTTTGCAATTGATTTCTTCACAATTTGTTCAATCTTTGATTGTTTCCTCTTTGTGGGTGGACGACCTCGAGATCTTACTTTTAATGGAGAGTGTATCATTTTTGCACCGGATGTAGATACTTTTTCCAGTTGTTCAACCCTTGAATGCTCAAGATCACTTGCAATCAGTTTTTCCTTCGTGTTTTTCAAGATTTCCACCAAAACAGAAAAATTGTCATCATTTTTTGCGCCAAGTTGTTGAACCTCTTGTATTAATGGAGTGAGAATATTATACCGATGTCTTTCTCCACCACAACCATAATCATCATAGATGTTACTGATACTTTGATACCCACGCTTAATATCTTTGCGCCATCAGTCAATAATGTAATTCTTAGGAACCTCAATCACCTTCATTCTTATCAATACTTTGATCACATGCCTACATAAGATTCCCCGAAACTCAAATAAACGACACACACTTCAATTGGCAATCTAACTCCGTATAATGAACCCTAAAGGAAACTTCTTTTATAGATTCTCCATTTTTTCCCAACATAGTTTCTACTACTTCAAATATCAAAGTTGTCCCTTCTTCTTTCAACAAAGAGGCATTGCAAAACATCAACCCTCTTATTTCATCTTGGAACAACTTAAATAAGTTGTTAATGTAGGCATTTTGAAATTGTCTTTCAATAGGATGACCAAGAATAAGTGGCATGATTGAATTAAAAGAAACAAAATCCAAATGTTTTTCACTCTCAATTTTTTTCTTCAAAGCACTATCATACTGCTCAACAAATTGCTTCAAGGATGTTTTAGAATGGATGTAGTCATCAAAAAATGCATTCATACTTTCACTTCTTTGAGATGTAGACATACCTGCCCAAAACTGATCTTTAACATATACAGGTATCCATGTATTCCGTTCTTTATACAAAGATTTCAACCAATCATTGTTCTCCAAATTAAACTCCTCAATCATTTTCAACTAATTCTCATCACACTCATCAATTGTAAGCGAGTTATAAACAATGTTCTTCAATTGTTTCTTAATCATTTTGTATTGAGCATGACCACCTAATTTTGCTGGAAGTTTCTTCATGATATGCCAAAGACATAGACGATGATGAGAATTCAGAAATACCTCTTGAATTGCAATTTCCATGGCACGACATTGGTCTGTAATTATAGCCTTTGGAGCACGTCCAAGCATACATGTCAACAAAGATTTGAACAACCATATGAAAGTTGTTGAGTCTTCGCTTGATAATAATCCACATCCCAACAAAATTGATTGACCATGATGATTCACCCCAACAAATGGAGCAAATGACATGTCATAACTATTAGTCAAATAGGTTGTATCAAAAGTCACGACATCAGAAAAGTAATCATATGCAACTCTACATCTTGCATCTGCCCAAAAAATATTTTTTTATTCGAGATTCACCATCTAAATCAAGCACATAAAAAAGTTTGAGTTCCTACTTTGCATGCGACAAAAATAATTACTCAAAGCTTCGGCATCTCCATTCCCTAACCTCAACCTTCTAGCTTCTGAAACATAATTTTTACACTTTCTCTCATCAAATGCCAAATTCTCATAGCCTCTAGCCTCAACTACAAAAGATTGAAAACTTTTGCTTAAGGTTATTCCAGCTTGATTATTTAATACCAATTTTCTCTTTGTACCTGAATCCAATACTTTATTACATCTAAAATGTCATGACTTTCCAGGGCTTAAGATATGATTATGATCAAGGCATACACTAGTTATCACAAAGTTCTGATCATTTCGGATAGCAACATTAATCTTAGCTTTGCAATTCGCCTTAGTAGAAGGTCGAGGGTATAAAATATTTTTTGCTTGAGATACTTTCCTACCATTTTTAGCACACCCAATAGAGAAATATTTTTGCTTTCCATCATCTCCATTTCTACCACCTAATTTGCAAATACCAAAACCAATATTCTGAGCATAAGAATTATAAAAGATACGAACTTCTTCTTCAGATGAAAATGTCATTCCAATTTCAGGAAGCTTGACTTCATTTACACTAGATGTAGATGAGTCTTGATCCACATGGTCATTCTTATCCTTTATCTCAGAGGAATCAATTTTTCCTTCTTCCATTACACTTTCTTCACCTACATTTATTAAAAAATGACCAAAAAAATAAGTGAATTTTCCATACCTATACGAACAAATAGGGGAATGGCACAAGATTAAACATGACGTAAGCTATGATTTAGAATATCATGCTAGATGCTGAGCCAAGCTCTATGAAAAAACATCAACTGGAAGCAGAAATAATAGCTCAATATAATTTGAGTTCAAATCTAACTACTATGTGTTGGTCCCCGGGTAGCTTCTGGAGTATGCAAACTGATCGTCGAGGCTAGTGTTCGACACTATCTCCGTAAATGATATTGCTCCGCTACGGTGCTTAACGGATTGCTGCAATTCGTTCCCAAGATACAACGACGACGAACGTCTCGGAATCGTAGCACTCCGACTTCCGAGACCAGCGAACCTTCTAGTAGACTTCTTGGACTCTTGAATGCACAAGATGAGATGAATGCTTGAGGAAGAGAAGAGAGGATTGAGTGAATTTAGTGAATTTTCCATCATCTGGAGGGTTCTATTTATACTGAAGGAAGATGTTGATTGTCCTTTGGGTGAGTGGATGTGTTCCTTGGGCTGGATCGATCTAGATCATCCATTCTGAAGGGTTGTAACCCTTCACCAAGCCCACTTCAATCTCATCCATCGGATCTGAGGAGTTGTGACCCTCAGATCCCGCCTATTGTCATCGGCCATCGGATCTGGATCCATTGATTCGATGCTTCAGATCAAGTCTCATCCCAGGCCGTCAGATCGTTACTCTTTGCGATCCAACGCTCTAGATCGCATCACAAGCGATCCATCATACCTATTTGATCAACGTTGATCAACGGTAGCCATCCATTCCCTAAGTCAACTGTCCAGTCATCTCCCTTTGCCCACGAGGATGCCGCATAGGTGCTGCCACGTCAGGTACGAGCCTGACACGTCACCCGAGTGCCACGTAGGCACTGCAATGTCACCTGGAGCATAAATTTAAGCTCCTCAATGCTCCTTGCGACGATGCGTAAGTGCAAAGTGCAAAGTGCAAAGTGCGCCTACAAAGCGCCCATTGCGCACGTGCGCACGTGGCGGGTGGCGGGCTCACAGGTGCGAGCACCTGCTCGCCCTGGGCTAAGGGGTAACCTATCCTTTTATTTTTGTGTTAACTCCATTAACACATCTTCATTAATAAGTAGAGAATACACATCGAGAATTTTCGATGTGGGACTATTCTCCCATGCACTTTATTAATGAATAATAAATGTTATTTTGGGCTGACTTTAAACATTAATTTCTCATTCACCCTTAATCGGTTTTGAGCAAATTAATAGTCTAAATCTATCTACGTGAATCGTAGATTTCAATTTTGAAGTCAATTATGACTTTCAACAATTGATGACTTCCTTATTCTAAATCGTTTTGGTCCATTTAAGGCCCCAATATCCAACAATTCCCCACATGAATGGAAATTAATGCAATGCGTGTATGCATGCTGACATTTTACAAGAGTCCAATCGATAAGTCACTGTATCGGGAGAGGTAGCTTGTGGCTTTGAACCTTCCGTAGTGAAATGCTATCGAGTATACTAGGCTGCGCAGTGAACGTGATGTCTTGAACTGCTCAGCTGTTGGTGTATACTTAGACAATAACACCCACACAGAGATCTATCTCACCTACTTTAGGTTCTCATGGTTGGTTCCGTTTCGGCCATGGATACCATCTTGGATTCATGAGTGTTTCATTGAAGCGGCCTGTCTTCACACTCACATAGGTGACACTTCTATCAAGAGTATCCTACCATACTCCACCTTATCAGGTATAGAAGTCACTAAAAGTATAAGCTTAACCTCACTACATGAGGTAGGACAGCACAAATTCATCCTAGGATTGGGATAGAGATAAACTATCTAATGTGCTGGACCACAACTTCTGTAACTTCGTTGTCCCATTGAACCAAGATCTTGGGATCTCCAGTCAACAAGGTTGGGTTACCGCTACAGTCGTTTTCAGTTGTAGATTTTTAATCCCATTCCTCTTGATGAGCAGTATACTTGATCTCGACTCAACCCCTTCGTTAGAGGATCTGCCAAATTATCTTTAGACTTAACATAGTCGATTGCAATCACTCCATTCGAGATCAACTGCATAATGATATTATGTCTACGACGTATATGTCGTGACTTCCCATTATACATATTACTCTGTGCCCTTCCAATCGCCGATTGACTATCACAGTGGATTAGTACGGCAGCCACAGGTTTCACCCAGCTAGGAATATCTTCCAAGAAATTCCGTAGCCATTCAGCTTCCTCAGCTGCTTTGTCTAGTGCTATAAACTCGGATTCCATAGTTGACCGAGCAATGCAAGTCTGCTTAGTGGATTTCCAAGATACTGCTCCCCCACCGATCGTGAATACATATCCACTAGTGGATTTGGAGTCTTTTGTATCTGATATCCAATTAGCATCACAATATCCTTCCAACACAGCGGGATATTTTCCATAATGTAATCCATAGTTCATAGTATATTTCAAATATCTGAGAACTCGCATCAATACTTTCCAATGGGTGTCGTTTGGATTACTCGTAAAACGACTCAGTTTGTTAATCGTACAGGCAATATCCGGACGTGTGCAGTTTGTGAGATACATCAAACTGCCTATTATCCGAGAATATTCCAACTGCGATATGGTCTCACCATGGTTTTTCGCTAAGTGTTGACTTAGATCCATAGGTGTTTTCACTGTAGAGAGATCGTACGCATTGAATTTTTTCAATACAAATTCTACATAATGGGATTGTGTTAAAACTATCCCTTCTGATGTCCTGAGAATTTTAATTCCCAATTTAACATCTGCTTGACCTATATCTTTCATATCAAAATTTCTGGTCAACATTTTCTTTGTAGTCATGATTACATCATGATTACTGCCCATTATTAGCATGTCGTCTACGTATAGACAGACAATTACATAGCCTTCAGGTGTGTTTTTGACATAAATGCATTTGTCACATTCATTTATTCTGAATTCGTTTGACAACATTACTTTGTCAAATTTTTCGTGCCATTGTTTAGGCGCTTGCTTAAGTCCGTACAACGACTTAACAAGTCGACACACCTTTTTCTCATTTCCAGGAGCCATGAACCCTTCGGGTTGCTCCATATAAATTTCTTCTTCCAACTCACCATTTAAGAACGCAGTCTTAACATCCATTTGATGTATTTCAAGGTCATACAGTGCTGCAATGGCTATTAGCACTCGTATGGACGTAATCCTTGTCACCGGTGAGTATGTATCGAAGTAATTACGGCCTTCCTCTTGCTTGTACCCCTTGGCTACAAGTCTGGCCTTATACTTGTCAATTGATCCATCAGCTTTATATTTACGTTTTAGTATCCACTTACAACCTAATGGTTTATTACCAGAAGGAAGGTCTACTAATTCCCAAGTATGATTATTCATGATAGACTCAATTTCACTATTGACAGCTTCTTTCCACATTGGAGCATCGGGTCTAGAGAGAGCTTCACTTAATGTTCTTGGTTCCATTTCTGACATGAAAGTCATGAAATCTGGCCCGAACGATTTCTCAACTCTAGCCCGTTTGCTACGACGTGGCTCTTCACTTTGATCGTCAATAGTCCTTTTATAACAGCTAAGTTCGGTAACGTCATTTTTGTTTGAACTTCCGTTGTTATCACTTTCAACGTTTCCCTTTTTATTTGGGAATACGTTTTCAAAGAATATTGCATTCCGAGATTCTATGGTTGTTCCCACATGTATATCAGGAATGTCTGATTTGTGAACTAGGAAACGATATGCACTACTATTATGGGCATATCCGACAAATATCGCATCGAACGTTTTAGGTCCGATCTTTACTTGCTTTGGTTTAGGTACTTCGACCGTTGCCAAGCACCCCCACACTTTCAGGTATTTGTACGATGGCTCGCGGCCTTTCCATAGTTCATATGGAGTACTTTCAGGTATTCTGTTGAGAATGTGATTTGCCGATAATATTGCTTTCTCCCACAAGTTTTGAGGTAAGCCTGAATTTATCAACAAGGCATTCATCATTTCTTTTAGTGTCCGATTTTTACGTTCGGCAACACCGTTTGATTGAGGTGAGTAAGGCGCCGTTGTTTGATGGATAATGCCAGATTCTGTACAAAATTCATCAAACGGTGCACCATATTCTTCACCTCTATCGCTTCGAATTATTTTAATTCGTTTGTCAAGTTGGTTTTCAACTTCTGCTTTATAGGTTCTGAACGCCTCTAGGGCTTCGTCTTTACTTCTTAAAAGAAAGACATAACAGAACTTTGTGCAGTCATCGATAAAAGTAATAAAATATTTTTTACCTCCTCTAGTTTGCACAAATTTCAAGTCACATAGATCACTATGTATTAACTCTAGAGGAGTTGTTGTCCTTTCCACCGAATGAAAAGGTAGTTTCGTCATTTTCGCTTCCACGCACACTTCACATTTGTGTGTTCCGTCAACATTGACGTTTGGTAATAAATTTAATTTGACGAGACGTTTGAGAGTATTATTATTCACATGTCCGAGTCGATCATGCCATAAATTAAAACACTCAACAACATAGCTGGAAGCATTTATTTTATTACCATCAAAATTTCGGAGTACAGGCATTACAATCATTTTGAATAAACCCTTTTCTAGGTACCCCTTTCCTACGAAGACACCATTCTTCGTAAGTACAAAGTTGTCTGACTGGAACACTAGCCTAAATCCGGCCTTGACCAATGCCGCTCCAGAAACTAGGTTCTTACTGATGTCGGGAACATGGAGTACATCAATGAGTGTTAGCTCCTTTCCGGACGTCATCTTCAGAACAACCTTTCCGAGTCCAACAATTGGCGACGTCGTGGAATTACCCATATAGAGCTTCCTGCCATTTATTGGAGTATACTTGGAGAACATCGCTTTATCGGAACAGATATGACGAGTTGCTCCAGTATCAATGAACCACTGCTTCGGGTTGGTATCCACCAAGTTGGCTTCAAATACAACCGCAGTGAGATCCAAGTCCTCAAGAGAGGTTGCGACATGATTCGCAACATCCTTTGGCCCCTTGGTTGGCTTCTTTGGGCGTCTGCAGTCCTTTGATAGGTGTCCTGCCTTTCCACAGTTGTAGCAGGAGCCTTTGAACTTCTTTGCTTGAGCCTTCTTTTTGAACTGCTTCGGCCTTTTGGCATTCGGCTCGACCAGGTTGGACATTTCGTCTATAGTCCGCTTGGTTCCTCTGGAGTCGGATAACTTTCGATTATCCTCCTCTATTCGTAGCCTCAAGATCATATCTTGCAGCCCTATTTCCTGTTGCTTGTGCTTTAGGTAATTCTTGAAATCTTTCCATGACGGAGGGAGCTTCTCAATTACCGCAGCAATTGCGAATGTCTCGTTCAGCTTCATGCCTTCGGAGTCCAGATCATGCAGTATTAATTGCATATCTCGGACTTGAGATGAGACGCTTTTTGAGTCCACCATCTTGAAATCCAGAAACCGACCGACGATGAATTTCTTCAATCCAGCGTTTTCGGTCTTGTATTTCTTCTCAAGGGATTCCCACAAAGATTTTGCCGTCTCTAGAGAACAATATACGTTATATAACGTGTTGTTCAAGGCGTTGAGTATATAATTGCGGCACAGAAAATCTCCGTGAGACCACGCATCGCTAGCAGCCTTACTACCTTCCGTAGCGGCTGGCGTGTCTTCGTGCAAAAATCGTACAAGGTTTAGCGTTGTTAGATAAAACAGCATCTTCTGCTGCCATCTTTTGAAGTCGGTTCCGGTGAATTTCTCCGGCTTTTCTCCGTGCGGAATGGTTGTCGGAATGGCAGTCGGAACGACCGTCGGAATGTTGTTGTTAGCCATATCAGTTTGCAGGAAATATCGTTTACGACTGTTGGTCCCCGGGTAGCTTCTGGAGTATGCAAACTGATCGTCGAGGCTAGTGTTCGACACTATCTCCGTAAACGATATTGCTCCGCTACGGTGCTTAACGGATTGTTGCAATTCGTTCCCAAGATACAACGACGACGAACGTCTCGGAATCGTAGCACTCCGACTTCCGAGACCAGCGAACCTTCTAGTAGACTTCTTGGACTCTTGAATGCACAAGATGAGATGAATGCTTGAGGAAGAGAAGAGAGGATTGAGTGAATTTAGTGAATTTTCCATCATCTGGAGGGTTCTATTTATACTGAAGGAAGAGGTTGATTGTCTTTTGGGTGAGTGGATGTGTTCCTTGGGCTGGATCGATCTAGATCATCCATTCTGAAGGGTTGTAACCCTTCACCAAGCCCACTTCAATCTCATCCATCGGATCTGAGGAGTTGTGACCCTCAGATCCCGCCTATTGTCATCGGCCATCGGATCTGGATCCATTGATTCGATGCTTCAGATCAAGTCTCATCTCAGGCCGTCAGATCGTTACTCTTTGCGATCCAACGCTCTAGATCGCATCACAAGCGATCCATCATACCTATTTAATCAACGTTGATCAACGGTAGCCATCCATTCCCTAAGTCAACTGTTCAGTCATCTCCCTTTGCCCACGAGGATGCCGCATAGGTGCTGCCATGTCAGGTACGAGCCTGACACGTCACCCGAGTGCCACGTAGGCACTGCAATGTCACCTGGAGCATAAGAAGTGCAAAGTGCGCCTACAAAGCGCCCATTGCGCACGTGCGCACGTGGCGGGCTCACAGGTGCGAGCACCTGCTCGCCCTGGGCTAAGGGGTAACCTATCCTTTTATTTTTGTGTTAACTCCATTAACACATCTTCATTAATAAGTAGAGAATACACATCGAGAATTTCCGATGTGGGACTATTCTCCCATGCACTTTATTAATGAATAATAAATGTTATTTTGGGCTGACTTTAAACATTAATTTCTCATTCACCCTTAATCGGTTTTGAGCAAATTAATAGTCTAAATCTATCTACGTGAATCGTAGATTTCAATTTTGAAGTCAATTACGACTTTCAACAATTGATGGCTTCCTTCCTCTAAATCGTTTTGGTCCATTTAAGGCCCCAATATCCAACACTATGAAAGTCTACAACCATTAAGATTCCAAAAAACTTAGAAAACAATAGTATATAGATTGATTGGTTAAATAGACATAAGATTGGATACAAAAGACAAGTTGCGTCAAAATATTTTAATCCCACCTAAAACTTGAACATTAAAGAAGAAGGAGAAGAAATTGATTACCTTAAAATGTACCTAAACTCAAAGTCACTGCTCCTTGCTGCTATAACTTGATGTGCTTCGATTCCTTGGAAGGGAGAGGGAAGAAGAATAAGGAGGCAGTTAGGGCTGGTTGTGGCTGAAGAAGTTACTCAAGAAGCTTCACTCCTTGTTCGAGAACGCGAGGGGGGAGTACTGGGTTGCTGCTTCGCTCTAATCTTCGAGAAGGCGAGTCGTCGGCTTGCTCGACTTGCAGGGAAGGTTGGAGTCGCCGCAGAAGTTAGGGCTTCGCGCCTCTCTTCGAGAACTCGAGGGTGGAGAATGGAAGGGAGAACGCGAGGGTGGAGAATGGCACGAAAATTTTGACGCGAGGGTGGAGAACGAAAGGGAGAACGCGAGGGTGGAGAATGGGAGGGCTTCGCGAGGTTGGAGACTGCGGCTGAAGGGCTGAAGTTAGGGCACGAAGGGGATCGGCCGAAAATTTGACGCGAAGGCTGTGTCGTGAGGAGAGAGAGGGCTGAAGTGGAGGATGCCACGGAGGATGCCATCAGGGTCGCGATGTTGTGTCGCGGTAAAACGTCGCTGCCGATATCATTCCTCTTACATTTTATACCTATATTACATTTTATAAAGAAAAATAATATAGAGAGAGAAAAAATTTTAGAAAAAAATTTAGGGATAGACATATAAAATAATGGACTCACAAAAATAAAAATGAAGAGTCATGAATTTATATATCTATCCTTAAATTTTTCTCTAAGATTTTTTCCTTTTGTATACAATTAATTTTTTATAAGTTTAAAGAATTTATGATGATGATCCATTTATACTTTTTAATTTATCCTCTCATCATCAATAAATTTTTTTTATAAAATCGAACTGATATTAGAAAGGTAGATTTTTTACTCCATGTAAACCAATTGGAGAAGTTTTCTCAAAAGTTGATATTCTTTCCCATGAGAGTTCGATTGAAACGGTCGATCGATACTGGATTTATTCCTGATTACGTGTGACTACGATCCACGTAATTCAAGGAGACGCAACAGTAAAAATTAATCATTGATTTCTGATTAAGCATGATCAGATAATATCAACTTTCATTTTCCAACATCTTGTTTAATTAATTAATTAATTAATGGCGTAAACCATGGAAGTTAATTACAGATTAATGACAGGCGTGGCGCGCGATTCTACCGCCGGAGAGAGAAAGCAACACGATGCACGACAATCGACGGCGAAGTCGACAAAAGCTAGCGACTGATTAACATGATCTAGCTAGTAATGGATGGCGACCGCCGGCAAGAAGGGGACGGCGAAGTAGGACTCCATCAGGAGCCGGGAGCTCTGGGCGGCCTCCACTGGCGCGATGCCCCCCGCCGGAAGTTCCCTCACCAGCAGCGCCGGCAATTCCGAAAGGCGCTTCAGCGCCTCCCGGTACTTGGCCGCCAGCCACCGGAGCCTGGTCCGCCGCAGGAGTCCCGTCAGGAGCCGCCGCCCGCGCCACTGCCACCCACGCCGCCTGCCCAGACGTACCACCGCCATCTTCCTCCTCCGAGGCAGCAGGCGGAACAGCATGACATTCCGTAGCAGATTGTCGGGGTGGCTGCGGCCGGGCCGCGGCATGTTTTGTTGTTTCTGGCGCCGGAGGCAGTGGCAAGCGGTTAAAAAGCACGAGGACGCGGTCTGCTCAGTCGCGGGTACATTTTAAGTCCAGAGCGAACGGACAAAACGTTTTATATATTTTATTTTATTAATTTTGTTTTTTAAAGAGGGAATTTGATCCAAACACGCCTCCAATGTTGTTGTTCGATAAATTATAGAAAAATCCTCAATCATAATTTGAATTTTGCATGTAATCTCTACTCATAAAAAACTTTGTTTTCACTTCTGCATGCAAAGTTTGTATTTGCTTCAACTTCCTCATATAAATATTGTGACCTAATTGCCCCTCAGATTTTTTAGGTACAAAAAGTCCAAAAATAAGTATAATTCTTCTTAAATTCAGCACTTTATATTAGAATGAGTATATTTTCTATTAAATTGAGCATATTTTTTTCCTATTTTAATATAATTTCTCCTAAATTCAGCACCATGTAAAAAGAAAATCTAGTATATTTTCTATCCAATTAAGTATCATTTAAAGAAAATCTAGTATATTTTCTATCCAATTGAGTATTATTTAAAGAAAATCTAGTATATTCGAGTATATTTTCTATTAAAATTGCCCTTCATATTTTTTTAGGTATAAATAATCTAAAAATGAGTATAATTCCTATTAAATTCAGCATTTTAAATTAGAATCGAGTATATTTTTTATTAAATTGAGTACGACTTTTTCCTATTTAATATAATTCCTCCTAAATTCAGTCCCATTTGAAAAAAATCTAGTATATTTTTCATCCAATTGAGTATCATTTAAAGAAAATCTAGTATATTTTCTATCCAATTGAGTATCATTTAAAGAAAATTTTGTATATTTTCTATCCAATTGAAGTGGAAAAAGAATCGCACTCAATTTGATAGAAAATATACTAGATTCTAGTTTAATGTACTGAATTTAATATAATTTTTACTCATTTTTAGATTTTTTATACTTAAAATATCAAGAGTAATTAGGTAAGTATATTAGACTAGGGAGTGAAAACAAAGAATTTTTCTAATGGGGAGTGCATGCAAAGTTGTGTTTACCAATAGGAACTACATGCAAATTTTCCCAATGTTGTTTCTCTACGTCATCGTACCGCACTATCATGTTTTTGTAGGGTTTAAAAATAATATTAATAAATATCTAATTACAAAATTGGGGGAAGAAAACACAAATGCTGATGCATAGTGATAAGGGGTATCAAGTGCTAATTAATTATGCTGTGATTTGATGAGCAAAATTGTTTTTATTTATTTTTTTTAAAAAAATTCATTTTAAACTGAAATTTCATTAATTTTTTTTTAAATGAATGAGAAAGACTGACTTGGCTAATTTGAGATAGTGTAAAAAGGATAAGTATACGGCGACAAAGACAAGCATGAATCTTACGGAATTCAGGTTGACAAGATCTTTCGTAATGGATGCATTCAGATCCATACTAGTTAAGCTACCGCTACACCATTATTTTATTTATTATTTTTTTTATTCTACCAATGAACACATTTAAGGATTGGTATTTATCAAACGATATACCATTATTTTATTTTATTTTTACCATTTTTTTTTCATGAATTTCATTTATTTTGTCGTCACGGGATACCTTAACCTGATGGCTCAGGCCGAGCGGTGCGATATCTATATAATTGATATCTCCCCCATCTATTATTTTTAGTTCCATGATAAGATATAAATAGTCTTCTCGGGGCGGTACGATGATTAAAATATGGAGTGTTACCACATGAGGTCATAGGGTCGAAATTCGGGTTGATCGAGCATAACCTCCCCCATGTCTTGGCCATTTGCACTAATGGCTAGTAACCACCCATGATTTACCACCTCCGTGTTGGTCTAAAGACAGGTTGGCGGGGATGAAATTGATCTTAAGATTTATTGGAGTAAATATCTATATAGATACTGAACAACAATAGAAGGCTCAGGCTGAGCGGCTAGCGCAGCAGGCCACCTCAGCATCAGGCTGTCGAGCGGCACTAGAAGACCGACTAGAGCAATTTTCTACTTGGGCACAGAATAGGGGGCAGACCGGCACGCCAGCAGATGTACCGCCCGCCCCGATTCCATTTCATCGGGCCCTGTTCCAGACACCCTCCGACCTCGCCCAAGACAACCAGGGGTCATCCGATGAAGCTCCCGCACTGGATGCCAAGAAGGGCAAAGTGCCTCGGACCGAGTCATCCCCTGAGCGGATCAATCGCCAGTTTTCTTAGGCGATTTTGCAGGACCCGCTCCCAAGACATTACGCCCCTCTGACGATCGGAGAGTATAATGGCTCGACTGACCCGGATGACCATCTTGATAAGTTCGATAACATCGCTACTCTCCATCAATACACTGACGGAGTTAAATGTCAGGTCTTCCTCACTACCCTGTCCAGTTCGGCGCAACGATGGTTCCTGAGGTTGTCGGACGAATCGATTCAAAGTTTTAAAGACTTCCGAACGACGTTCCTCCGCCACTTCGCAAGTAGCAGGCGCTATCAGAAGACAAGCGTCAGCCTATTCTCCATGAAGCAAGGGCCCAGAGAGACTCTCCGAGTCTACATCCAACGATTCAACCAGGCGGCCATGGATATCCCGACAGTTTCATCCGAGACCATGATGCACGCCTTTACCCAAGGACTGACCGATGACGATTTCTTCCGTTCGCTCATCCAGAAGTCGCTTCGCGATTACGACCATATGCTAAAAAAGACAAGCGAGTACATCAACGTGGAGGAGGCCCAGGCGGCTAGAAGGAAAGAGATGCCTACTGAACCACCAGCGCCAACCGAGCGGAGGCAGCGGTCAGTCAACCACCGAGAGGGCCTCGAGGCGAGGGGATGAGGCCACATCAAGAAGCTAGACCACGCGTCGTTCAGTATGTGACATCGGAACGGCCGAAGGCAAGGGGAAAGGTATGGACTCCCATGTTTTGTTCCCTACACCAGTCAGCTAGTCACAACACCCGCGATTGTCGAGGGTTCGCCTCGGTTGTCTCGTCAATGCCAAGAAACTATCACCGTTGATCGCCCTCGCCCGACCAGCGGCATCGGCATTGAGACGCCGGGTGACGAGAAGTTAGGCGATCATCCGAGTGGCCACACCACGATGATCAGCCCCGGACCTCTCACGAGCGAGCTAGACCATCCGTACATGAGGAAGAAAACAGAAACAACGCTGCTCGGGGTGAGATCAATATCATAGTAGGAGGGCCCACCGGTGGGGATTCTAACCCGGCCCGGAAGTCACATGCTCGGCAGCTAAGGATCCACGCTGTGGGCTGCAGCGAAGAGAAGGCGAACGGGCCCGAGATTAGATTTGGTTCGAGGGAGTCGAAGTACCGCATGACGACGCTCTCATCATCAAAGCGGTAATAGGCAATTACACTATTCATCGCATATTTATTGACATAGGCAGCTCGGTCAACATCATCTTCAAGAAGACATTCGACCAACTCCAGATTGACAGAGCCGAGCTGTTGCCCATGATAACCCCACTGTACGGGTTCACAGGAAACGAGGTTCTGCCGGTCGGACAGACCAGACTAGCCATATCGCTCGGAGAGGAGCCGCTCCGGAGGACGCAGGCCACTAACTTTATCGTGGTAGACACCCCCTCCGCCTACGACGTGACCCTGGGGCGCCCCGCCCTCAACGAATTTCGGGCGGTCGTCTCGACTTTTTGTTAGAAAATATAATTCCCCGTCGAGGACCAGGTAGGAGAGGTCCGGGGAGACCAGCTAGCAGCTTGGCGCTGCTACGTGGAAATGATCCGCTCTGAGGCCAGATCCGCACGGAAGACACCCCGGATCGAGATAAACGCTATAACCGAGAAACCTCCTACTTTAGTTTATGAGGAAAAAGAGGAAGTGCAGATTCATCCTTGCCGACCGGAGGCCACCACCTTCATAGCATCTGACCTGGAAGGGGAACAAAGGAAAGAGTTCATCACATGCCTTCAACAAAATCACGATGTCTTCACGTGGTCGACGCACGAACTGCCCAGCATTTCCCTAAGCGTAGCTCAACACGAGCTCCACGTCCGACCGGATGCTCGGCCGGTAAAGCAACGGAAGAGAGACTTCAGCGCCGAAAAGAATCAAATAATCCGAGCAGAGGTTGAGAAGCTCCTGGAGGCTGACCACATACGCAAGATGCAATTCCCGAGCTGGCTTGCGAACGTAGTGCTCGTCTCCAAGCCCAACAATAAATGGAGAGTCTGCATAGACTTTCGAGACTTGAACAAAGCATGTCCGAAGGACTTTTATCCTCTGCCCAAAATCGATCAGATGGTAGATTCAACCGCCGGGTGCGAGCTAATATGCATGCTGGATGCATACCAGGGATACCACTAGGCATCGCTCGCCCGCGAGGACCAGGAGAAGGTTAGCTTCATCACGGCAAACGGCACCTACTGCTACAACGTGATGTCGTTCGGCTTGAAGAACGCTGGGGCCACTTACCAACATCTTATGAACAAAGTGTTCAGGTGGCAGATCGGGCGCAATATAGAGGTATATGTAACCAATTTGTCCAGTCAGTCAGACTTACAGTCTCCTTCGACTAGACTTGAAGGGGAGGCATGTGATCCGGGGGTAAAGTGGGACCCAGATGGTAGAGGAGCCAATGACACGTGGAGGTCAGAGTCAGCACGGTCAACATCCCGGGCTCGCCCGGACTGCCGGCGTACTACCCGGGTGGCAGCGCGACGACCCAGCTCGACGCTGAGTTTCCGATGCTCAAGGGTCGAGCGAAGTCCCCGCTCGGCCGGATGGTGGACACTGCTCGACTATGCGTGGCGAGGCGGGAGCATGATGAAGCACTAGGGGACGAGCGGGCCTCCTCCTCGGCTCGGTCGCTCCCTCAATAGGAGGGGGCGCAGCCGAGCGGATTCCCCCGCTCAGTCTTGTAGACTACAAGATGAGCAGGAGGGAATATCTTCCGTTGGACAGGTGTCACCGACAAGCGGCATGGTCAGGCAGAGAATCGTACGATGGAAACTTCTACTATCACGTCAGGGATATGCCCGGTCTGTTAAGGTATGGCGTCAGACATGTTTTTCTAACACACTTATTACAGGTAGGCTTTGAGAAGCGTGCACGTCTTGGTAAGTGTGCACGCACCTTCAGGGAGCCCTATATAAGGAACCCAGACTTCAACGGAGGTATGCGCGATTGACCACTGTAGCTGCAGTTCTCATTACTCTGCTTCGATTTCTCGTCGCCAGGAGCTGACTTGAGCGTTGGAGGGCCGTCGCCGGGAACCCCTTCCCGGCTCGGTTTTGTGCTTGCAGGTTCTCGACGGAGGTCTACGCCAACCCGGAGCTCACGCGAAGCCAGCAGGGAGCGCCACGTCCCCAGCGACCATCGTCTCAACACTCGGACAGGATCAATATATATTATACAATAGCACACAATCATTGATCATCATCTCCAATCGCCTCTTCGCCGACTTGTTTGGCCAAGCACAACGCACCCTTTTTCCCTCCAAATCCACCTCGTTCGGAGCTTCTAAGCCATCGAATCAACACCTCACTTGGCCCGGTGAGATGTTTAGGGTAATCTAAACTGATCTCTTAGTCCTTTTGCACCTCTTGGACCCTTGCTTATTTAATAGCCTACCAACCTCCTAGTCAAACTTTGACATATTAAGCTTTCCTACAATATGAGATGTTTAGGTTGATCTCAATCTCTTCTGCTAAGTTTTAGATCACCTATGATGATATGGGCAGAACAACAATGGGTGAAAATAATTTTTATTTTTTTTTATTTTTATGGAATTTGGTATTTATGATATTTTTAATAATTTTTAGCTTTTATATTTTTAAATTTTTGAGTCCGTTTAGATTTTTTTTTATTTCTATTAGGATTTTTTAACTTTGTTTGTGTCTCAGGATTTTGAGTCTATATAAATAATTATTTGAGCTGATGCAAGAAAATTTTTGTTGGGACAGTTGATGTGACCCTAGGTTTTAATATTTGGGCAAAGATATAAGTTATATTATTGTTATATTTGATATGCGATTTTGAGTGTACAAGATGTAGGTATAATAAAAAAAAGTCCAAGTGTGATCTTGGAAAAGGAAAAGTCCAAGTGTGATATTGACAAAGGTAAGTCCAAGCGTGATCTTGGTAAATATGAAGTCCTGGAGCAATGAGCTCTTAGCGAGAATGAAGTTCCAGAGCAAGAAGCTCTTGGCAAGGTTGAAGTCCCGGAGGTCAGAAATCTCTTAGTAATGAAAGACCCGACAACAAGGACAAGGTCGAAGGAATCTCTTAATGGCAAAACATGAAGGATGAGAAAGCATTTGAGGGACGCAAGACTAATGGAGGAAGTTAGAAGACAAGGTCTTGTTGTGCGGGCGAGAATGACTACTAAGTAATTTTACTTGGGGTAAAAACCCTAGTGTCAAGTTGTGCATTGGATTGGTATATGTCCCAGTTAATTGATGGTTGAGAAACAACAAGTGTGAGCTTCAGTCGACTGGTATGTTCATCAGTTGACTGGTCTTAATCGACTGACTAGTCCACTGGTCCCAATCAACTGATCAGTCGACTGGTCCCAATCGACTGACTAGTGAGAAAAGAATCTTTCTGTTCTCTCAAGCAAAGTGGACCAGTCAACTGGGAGAGAACAGAATATTTCTGTTCTCTCAACTGAAGTGGACCAGTCTATTAGTACCAGTCTACTAATCTTGTCACCGGTCAACTGGTATCAAGCTGTTGGGGGTATAACAGTCGATTTTCTATAAAAGCCAGTCAACTGATGACTTTACCAGTCAGTCAACTAATAGTAGAAAATAGCTTGAATGTTTTCTCCCAAGTTCTATATAATGGAGATTGAGTGACAAAATTAGAGGTGGTTAACCCCTAATTAGAGTATTCAAAGCTCTCGTAATCTAAGTGCGCGTGATCGAATTTATGGTGAGGTTTCTCCACTAAAAAGGAGTCACTCATTAGCTGGAGTTTGCCGAGAACTAATCCACTGATGGATTGAGGGATTGTTCATCTTACAGACATGCCATGGAGTAGGAGCATCATCTTCAAACGACGTTAAACAAACGTGTTAGGTTTTGTTCTTCTTGTCTTTATTGTCTTCTAGATTAGCTTTCTATTTTGTCGTTTGTATTTTCACTGCACTAACAAATATAGGAAAGCGAATGAAGTAGGTGATCAACTATTCACCCCCTTTAGCTAGTGTCAAAGGTCCCAACAATTGATATCAGAGCCAAGACGCTCTTGAAGGACTAACCCCTGGAAGAAGCACGTGCTAAAGCAAGAAGATGGAGGCGGAAGGGCATCTTGGATGGGATATCTAGATCTCACCTCCATATGAGCATGAAGACTTCAATTCTTGGAGGAAGCACTTAGAGACATGATTTCAAATGGATTGAAACTATTGGATAGTGTTAGAGGAGTCGTTCGAAGCTCCAACAGACAAGAAGGGGAAGTGTTTCTAACCTCAGTATTGGACCGAGAAGTAAAGGGACTAATCGAAGACAGGCAAGGAGGCAACTAGAGTTTTAATTAATTTATTGCCTCATAATGTAGATTGTGTATAGGTAAGTGTACTCATTGAAGGCGTTGGAATTCCGTTCTACTTCAATTTCCCTGTACAAAAATTATACAAGTACAGAACTTTTTCTAGCAACCCGCATGTTCGATCAGACATGTGTTTGATCAATCAAGCAAGTTCTTGACGGATCAAAACACACCTTGATCGAAGTACAAGATCGCTGGTCTCTTGTGTTGGTATTCAAAATCGATACAAAAAAAACTAAACTAATTACGCAACGGAATCAAAGAACTAGTTGTACCTTTCCTTTGTAGCTAAAGACCTCTTGATCTTCTATTGTATTCCTCTCCTCTTCTTGGACGTCGTGTGGGTGATGATATACCAAGATAACAAACACCCTTCCTTTCGTTGTTTCCAAACAACTGACCACTAAGAGAAGCTCTAGGATGAGGCACCTTCTCCTCTTCTTCATCTTTTCCAAGTCGCCGCCCACCAAGGAAATAGCTAGGAGGCGCCGACCCTAGTAAGGAGGAGGCGCCGACCCCTAGCAAGGAGGAGGAGGTGCCACCGGCCCTAGGAAAGGAGGAGGTGTCGCCGGCCCTAGGAAAAGAGGAGGTGCCGCCGACCCTAGGAAAGGAGGAGGCTAACCAAAAACCACAACTACAACAACGTGGATGGGTGAATTCGAGGCTTTATATAGAGGTGGGACCTAGAGGAGGAATTGGTTTAGGCCTCCTGATGGGCTTGGACTTCCTATGTTCGGCCTGAACACTCAACTCAAGTCCATTAATAATAACTCATACCACTAAAGGATTATTATTGAACTACCACACCAATCCCATATTACAATATGAGCTCCTTCTTATCATGAGTGCGTTAATCTCCTCGTGTTTAAGATATCGTATGCCCATTAATTAAATGAGTTACTAATAACTCAATTAATTAACATATGATTCCAAGAGTAGTATCACTCAACTTTATTATCATGCCGGACTAAATCTACCTGCAGGGTTTACATGATAATCTTTATGAGCTCCTCAAGGGGACATCATCAGCCTAAATAATTAAGACATAGATTCCTTCTATAATCAACAACACACCATATAAATACTATTATTTTCCAACTCATCGGGCCTATTGATTTAACGAATAAATCTCACCCATTGATAAGTTAAAGAAATAAATACTAAGTATACATGTTTGTTATTATATAGGATTAAGAGGACGCACATCCATAATAACAAAGGTTCTATTCTTTTATGTAGTCAGTACAAATCAAACAACCTCAAACGGTCCTGCTCAATACACACATAGTGTAATTTTATAGTCAAGACATACTAATACCAAATTACACTACAACTGTTCCAATGCTTTGTCCCAATCCATCTTAGTTGTAAGACACTATTTATAATTTATAAGGAACCGATAACATGATCTTCTGTGTGGCGTCACGCACCATGTTATCTACAATATAAATTAAATGAACAACTGCATTAACATATATATAAATATAAAATGCAAACATTTGACCAAAATGATTCTCATTTCAAAATATTTCAAAACAGATGTTTATACAAAATATAGGTTTATAGTATACATCTCAACACTCATGACCTATGGAGCAAGGTGGTTGCTCTACATGAAAACCATACACAAGTCCAAGAAGTGGAGGATCCCAAGAATAAGGGCTCATTGGTCCAAGGGAAGAAGAAAGATGAATCGAATGTTGATACGTGTTCAACATCCGATGAGGAGGGAAATGTGGAATCAACCACATTTTCAGAGGGAGAAAGAAGTGGAACCGTCCGTGTCTTTGAAGGAGGAAGAAGAATCCAAGACGGGTGAAGAAGAAGTCTTGAAAGTTCAACTCTCAACCTCATCTACCGGGAAGAGAGGGAAGAACCACATCAAATGCTTTGAGTATGGAAAAATGTGACAGTACATGAGTATGTGTCCTTTGCTCAAGAAGGTAAAGGAGATAAACCCTAAACCTACTAAAGTTCATTTAGAATCTAAAGTGGATTGTAGGAAGGATGATGCCAAGAAGAAAAAGTGACACATCATTTGCTTCACTTGTGGTGAAAGGACATTACCACACAAAATGCTCAACGAAGGAAACGCTCATGAAGATGGAGCAATTGAAGCAATGGAGGAGAATGAAGTCATGTGGATGCTCGTGTCAAGGGGAAGCTCCAATGATAGGTAGCAAGGTAGTCCCTAACTTGATTTTTAATTATAATATTAATTCAAGTTTTAGAGACATGTATACTAAAGATAACAATGTAAGTTATTTACCCATGCATAATTTTTTATTTAAGTATAATGATAGGAATAGGGTTAACAAGGTGGATAATCCTATGAAATCGTACTCTAAGGTTAGACCTAATAAAAAATAACCAACTTTACTTAAGAAGATGAAGGTGGTTGAAAACCTAGATGTTAATCCCAAGAAGGGGAGAAACATGCTTAGGAAGGGTAGATCTAAGAATGTCCATGGTTGATAAGTTAATTATAGGATTAGGAACCTAGAAGTGGAGAATTAAGTTTTAAGGGAAAAACTTAATAGGTTAGAGAAATCTCTTGAGAGATTCAATATTGAATCTAAGGGATTAAGTATGATATTGGGTAGTCAAAGATCCAATAATGATAGATCCCATTTGGGATACCGGTCTTCATCAAACAAGGATAAGGAAAAATTACCCATGGAGCACTTTGGCGGGTATGCTATAGTAGAGTTCCCTATGGCTAAAAAAAGATCACATGCAATGATTGCAAGTGCAAATGATAGGGGGGGGGGAATCCTCTAAGTCTAGAGAAAAGTCATATGCTAGGGTGACATACGACTATAGCAAGGAGAGGTCAAGAAATGGAAAGGGAAAATCATTTAAGGATAAGGAGAGATCAATCAAATACAAGAAAAAGTCAAAGGTTGAGAAGAAGAAAAAGGTTAAATGGGTTGATCAATCATCACTCGAGGTGTACTGTTGTGGCCTCGTATTTTTAGATGAATCATCTAGTGAGGTGGTTAAGGTTAAGATAGGGATGTAAATGAACCAAATGGTTCGCGAGCTATTCGAAGCTCGATTCGGTAAAAAACTTGTTTGAGTTCATTCGTTTAGCTTATTGAGCCTGAGCTCGAGCTCAATTTTGAGCTCGACAGTTTTATCGAGCCAAGCTCGAGCTTAAGGATATTCGGCTCATGAGCTCATGAACATGTTCGTTTATAGACTCGTGAGCTTGGTCTTGAGCTCGGCTCGTTTAAAGGGTTCAAGAACATGTTCGTTTATAGGCTCGTGAACTCGGGCTCGAGCTTGGCTTATTTAAAGGGCTCGAGAACATTTTCGTTTATAGGCTCGTGAACTCGGACTCAAGCTCGACTCGTTTAAATGGCTCGAGAACATGTTCGCTTATAAGCTCGTGAACTCGGGCTCGAGTCGATTAAAGGGCTCACGAACATGTTCAATGGTGTGTTGAGTTTGGAAGTTTAATATAGTAGTTTGGGATGTTCAATGATGTATTGAGTTTATATCATTTTAGTTGTTAGGTTTGTTGAATATTTATTCAAATAAGTTTCCGAATTCATGCATTTAACGAGCCTGCAAAATGAGCCTTAATAAGTCAAAAAATGAGCTGAAAAACAAGCTCGAAAACAAGCTCGAAAACGAGCTCGAGCTCGCTTAACAAATTAGGCTCGTTAACTATGATAATCGAGCTAATAACGAGCCAAGCTCGAGCCTTCTGATAAAAGTTTGATTCGAGCTTGAGCTCAAATATAACTTAAACGAGTCGAGCTCGAGCTTAATACTGTTCGACTCAGTTCGACTCGTTTACATCTCTAGGTTAAGAGTTCTACGGGGAGCTCAAAGAATTAAGTTGGGACCCATGGTCAATGGATAGGGGCGGAACTAGAAAATTTTTTACAGGGGGGCTAAATCCACCCTACACAGGCCATCCATTATTGTCGCCACCGATTGCATGCACAGACACGCTTCAACGTGTCCTTTTGGGTGGGAAGAAGGACGGGGAGGAGACGGAAGGTGGAAGGCCTGGAGCTCAGGTTGACTCCATTTCTCCACCAACACCACCTGCTTCATCACCTCCTGCATAAAAGTCTGCCGGAAAAGAAGATTTGGGGGGCTACAAAAGCAGCCCCCACAGTTAGGAACCTCCATACTAGGCGGTTCCGACGAACTCGGGGAGTAGGGGGGGGGGGGGGGCTAAAGCCCCCCTTAGCCCCCTCTTTCAGTCCGGCCCTGTCAATGGATCTCAAGTGGACTTTATTTGATATTTTAGAAGGGTTATGAACTGTAAAGTGGTTTAGAGGCAGATTTGAGTTTCAAATCTAAGGAATTGACATAATTGAGATGAGTTTCATGCATGAAAATATAAAATAAGATTCATATTGCATAAAAATTAATTTTAAATGTATAAATGTCATATAAACTAATGTTAGAAATGCATTATAATTTAGTATGGGTAGATATATCATGAAGAAGATAAAATTAGAAATTTAGGTTAAAGTTCAATTAAACCATTTAAATTGTTTTGAATTTTATGTCAATCTTGGGATAGATGATAGATATATTTTTAAATATAATTTTTTTCAAGTAAATAATAGTAAAATAGATATTTTAATAAAATTTAATTTTTTTTAAAAGTATGTGAAAATTTTGATACATTTCTAAAATTGAGTTCAGAATATAATTTAAATTAAAAAAAATAGAATTGACTGTATCAATTATTAGTTTGATGGTTAATGTTGTTTATTGAATATAAAATGAATCTCTAAATTTTATTCACGAGGATAATTGATTGATGTGGTCTGAAATTTAAAAAATATCAAAAGAATGAATTATTTATATCAACTTGGATACTCGGTTCCTGCATATTAACCCTTAACAAATGGGTCGCGCTGATTTACGTGGATGACTTATCTAGTTTCCTGTTTAGTAAGGACAGTGAATCCTACAAATTGATGGACCCCACCCCGACGTGGACCAATGAGGCTCAGGCATCATTATCATTACAGCGGAATATAAAATATTCCCGGTATCATCGTGCTAAGATCGACGGATCAGATCTGTTGTCCCTTTGCTATATATGTCGACCTTTTCTCTTCCCTAAACCAAACCAAACCAAACCAAATCTCATTCCCAAAATGGACCTGCTCGAGGTGCTGCTCGACGCGGTGGTTCCCCGGCTCATCTCCGTTCCCCGTGCCGTCCTCGCCGGCGGATTTTCGTGGGCGTGGGCAGTCGCCGTTACTGCGGCGGTGTTCGTCCTCTGGATTCGGGCCTTCGGGTCAAGATTGTTCGCGTCCACGCTCTCCCCTCCTCCTCCTCCTCCGACAATGACGACGACGGTTCAATCCTCTTCGGAAGACGAGTCGAAAGCGGCATCGCTGCCGCTGCGGAGCGATGCCGCCTCCGTCGCGAATCCGCTGAATCGCTACCTGGGTGAAGTATCCACTAGCAAGAGACGGTTCAAGATTTGCTACGACGGGAGCTCCATCGGCGTGACGGGAACGGAGGAGGACGATAGCGAAGTCGACGAGCGATGGCGGACGGCACCGTGGGAAGGAAACTGGCGGTGGGACGGGCTGCTCGCGGCGGAGCGCCAGCGGTGGGACTTGGGGTGGTATCGCTGCCTCGACATGGCGGCGCTAGACGGAAGCGTCGTCAGGTTGTGGGACGGAGGAAGCGGCAGCCCGACGGCGAGGCGATGGACGGCGCAAAAGTCATTCTTTTGGGTAAACTGTAAAATGCAGATGTAGCTGCGGCTTTTCAGGGCAATTGCCGATTTATAAATTACAACTATTTGGAAATTGTAAAAAATGTATAAAAATGCTTTGATTTAATGACAATAAAGCTTCTTCCCCTTTTCCTACATTATTCCTCTCTAAATAGGGTGAATTAATAATATTAAATAATTGTGTAACCATACGAGGCATTTTAATAATTAGGGGTAATCATGGATCGGATTGTTTCAGTTATTAAGGTAAAAAATTATTCAACCATACTAGATCAGATAATGCAAAATCGGGGCCTACATCCGACCCTATATCCGGCGGTTCTTATGTTTCAGATATCCAACGGGTTGTCAGTTATTTGGATATCCGACCC
This sequence comes from Zingiber officinale, assembly GCF_018446385.1. Classification (NCBI taxonomy): domain Eukaryota; kingdom Viridiplantae; phylum Streptophyta; class Magnoliopsida; order Zingiberales; family Zingiberaceae; genus Zingiber; species Zingiber officinale. Next base: position 98,120,115 of record NC_056002.1, on the reverse strand, counting down.
TATATCCAATGAAATATAAAATATAAATATAAATATTAAATTTTTTTTTTTTTTTAAAATGATAATTGATCCGGCAGTAAAGACCGGGGACCCCCTTTGAGGGAAGTCAACGCCACGTGGAGGTCAAAAGCCTAAGGGCAATATGAGGTTCGGTCGATCGGGTAAGGGTCAGATCAACCGGCCGGACGGGTCTAAACAGAATCAAAGACAACCCGGCGGGGAGTCGGGTTTCCGACGCTCATGGTAAACAAGGTCGCCGGGCCAAGCGAGTAGCCCGCTCGGCCGAGGCATAAAGCAGTAATGTTGAGAACAGTTTCATCCGAGCACACGACCTGGAATCTCCCGACCGGATCAGTACCTACATCCGGTCGGACGTGATGGGACTGTCGAGCGACCGGACGCTCGACGTGGGAACAGAAGGGACAAAAGAACATCGGGAAACATCCTTTGACAACAGACATGTCCCACGACCAAGTCATACGCTGAACCTTACGATAGAAGGTTCTGCCGTCCCATCAGAGAGGTGCTCGGACTGTAGCGGTATGGTGTCAGGCAAGCTCCTCTGACAAGTCCATACTGAGGTATGGTAAGGGGACACGTATTCACCTCGGTATGTGTGCACAAGCCTCTTCACAGCTCTATATAAGGGTCCTCACACTTCGCCGGAGGTACACAATCACGCATTCTCTGAGATTCGAAGCCACTTCCTAGTTTCCTCTTGCCTGACTTGAGCATCGGAGGGTCGTCGCCGGGAACCCCTTCCCGGCCCGACTTCCTTGCAGGTTCGCCGGGGGTCCCTACGTTCGGTCGGAGATCCACGTCATCAGTTCAGAGAGCGTCACGTGCCCAACGTCCATTGATTCAGCGTTCGGACAGGATCAAATTGGCGCCGTCTGTGGGAACGCACCTGCATCCGAGCGGAAGTAATGGACGAAGCTGGACGACCGCACACGGTGATGCTCTCCACGGAGGAGCTCGACGCTCTGATCGAGGCAAGAGTAGCTAAGCTTGTGGAACAACAAAAACAGAAGGCGCAAGCCGAGCGGATTGAACAACAAGCGACGCCCGCGTCAGGAGGCCGAGCAGAAGCACCACCGGCCACAGTTCCATTTCATCGGGCCCTATTTCGTACGCCTCCTGAAGCCGCAACAGTTAATCGTGACTGAGGATCTTCGTCCGACGAAGCGCTCATGCGAGACAACAGAAAAGGCAAGGCTCCCCGAACGGATGCCTCCCCCGAGCGGATCAACCGGTAATTTTCAGAGGTCATCCTGCGGGACCCTCTAACAAAGCACTATGTGCCCCCTGCGATCGGTGAGTACAACGGAACCACCGACCCAGACGATCATTTGGGTAAGTTCGACAACACAGCTACTCTACATCAATACACGGATGGAGTAAAGTGCCGGGTGTTCCTTACCACTCTCTCGGGATCGGCGCAACGGTAGTTTCGGAGGCTGCCGGACGAATCCATTACAAGTTTCAAGGAGTTCCGCACAGCCTTCCTCCATCATTTTGCAAGCAGTCGGTGTTACCAGAAGACTAGTGTCAGCCTATTCACCATCAAGCAAGAGCCCAGGGAGTCGCTCAGAGCATACATCCAACGATTCAACCGAGTGGCCATGGATATTCCAACTGCCACCTCAGAAACAATGATGAATGCGTTCACGCAAGGCCTCATGGACGGTGACTTCTTCTGGTCACTCATTCGGAAGCCGCCCTGAGACTACGATCATATGTTACACCGGGCCAACGAGTACATTAATGTGGAGGAAGCCCAGGCGGCCCGAAGAAAAGAAGTTCCAACTGAGCGGCTAGCCCCTGCCGAGCGGAAGCCTGTCAGTCGCCAGGAGCCGCCCAGAGGACCGAGGGCCGAAGCAGTCCGCCCTCACCACGCGAGGTCCCAAGCAGTCCAAGAGGTAGCTGCCGAGCGGCCCAAACCAAAGAAGAAGGTATGGACCCCTATGTTTTGCTCGTTCCACTGGACTGACACGCATAACACAAGAGATTGTCGGAGCCTTCCCCTGATCGCCCACCCCACTCCTCGGAGTAGCCGCCGTCGCTCACCATCATCCGACAGGCGACAACAACATCATGAAGCCGATCGGCGTATATCCGACAGGCGACAGCGACAGTCTCCCGAGCGGCATCATCCTCAGAGGCACGAGGACTATCCCCGGGTGTCTAGAGAGCGGCCTAGGCCGTCCGCTCGGGAAGAAGAAAATAGAAGCAACACGTCCCGCGACGAAATCAACATCATCGCTGGCGGGCCGACCGGAGGTGACTCTAACAGAGCACGGAAGGCAAGTGTCAGGCAGCTCCAGATCCATGCGGTCGGCTGCAGCCAAGAACGGGCGAGCGGGCCTGAAATTAGTTTCGGGCTCAGGGACTTGGAGGGAGTCGAAGTGCCACATGACGACGCTCTCCTCATTAAGGCGGTAATAGCTAACTATACTATTCACTGTGTTTTCATCGATACAGGAAGCTCAGTCAATATTATATTCAAGAAGGCCTTCGACCAATTGCAAATTGATTGAGCCGAGCTGCTGCCCATGACAACCCCCCTCTACGGGTTTACGGGCAATGAAGTTCTGCCGGTCGGACAGGTCCGACTGGCTATTTCGCTGGGAGAGGAGCCGCTCAGAAGGACGCGGACTGCCAACTTCGTCGTGGTCGACTCTCCCTCTGCATACAATGTCATCTTGGGGCGACCGGCGCTCAGCGAGTTCCGAGCGACCGTCTCCACCTTCCACCAGAAAATCAAGTTCCCGGTGGAAGATAAAGTGGGAGAAGTACGAGGAGACCAGCTGGCGGCTCGGCGATGCTACGTCGAGATGGTCCGAGCTGAAGCTAATTCCGCTCGAAAGACGCCACGGATCGAGGTGAATGCCATTACTGAAAAACCACCCTCTTTGATTTATGAAGAAAAAGAGGAAGTGCAAATTCACCCGACCCGATCGGAGGCCACCACATTTATTGCGGCCGATCTGGAGGTGAGCCAGAAAGAGGAGGTGATCAAATGTCTCCAGAAAAACTGTGATGTCTTCGTTTGGTCGACGCACGAGCTGCCGGGAATTTTGCCAAGTATCGTGCAGCATGAGCTCCACGTCCGACCGGACGCTCGGCCGGTGAAGCAAAGGAAGAGGGACTTCAGCGCCGAACAAAATGCCATCATCCGAGCGGAGGTCGAGAAGCTCCTGGAGGCCGGCCATATACGCGAGGTCCAGTTCCCGAGCTGGCTGGCGAACGTGGTACTAGTCTCCAAGCCGGGCAACAAGTGGAGGGTTTGCATCGATTTTCGGGATCTCAACAAAGCATGCCCAAAGGATTTTTATCCTCTGCCCCGGATCGATCAACTGGTGGACTCCACAGCCGATTGCGAGTTGATATGCATGCTCGACGCCTATCAGGGCTACCATCAAGTGCCGCTCGCCCGAGAAGATCAAGAGAAGGTCAGCTTCGTTACAGCCGACGACACTTACTGCTACAATGTGATGTCGTTCGGACTGAAGAACGCGAGAGCAACTTACCAGCGCTTGATGAACAAAGTATTCAAAGAGCAGATCGGACGCAACCTAGAAGTGTACGTGGATGATATTCTCATTAAGTCCGTCCGAGCGGCTGATTTTTTTAAAGACATGGAGGAAAGCTTCCGAACGTTGAGGAAATATGGAGTTAAGCTGAACCCTCAGAAGTGTTTGTTCGGAGCAAAAGGCGAGCGTTTCTTGGGATATATAGTGACCGAGCGGGGCATCGAGGCAAATCTCAGCAAGGTGAAAGCGTTGCAAGATATGCCGCCCCCAAGAAATCTAAGGGAAGTACAGCGCCTGACCGGTCGGATAACTGCGTTGTCAAGATTCATCTTGAAGACCGCCGATCGGAGTCTCCCTTTTTTCAAGATTCTACGCAAAGCTATTAAGTTCCATTGGGGCGAGGAGTGCGATTGGGCATTTGAAGAGCTGAAGATATACCTGAACTCTTTGCCCGTGCTAGCCAAGCCAGTTGTGGGTGAGCCGCTCTGTATTTACTTATCTTCAACTGAGCAGACAGTAGGCTCGGCATTAGTGAGGACGAGCAGAGAAGAATAACCCGTGTACTTCTTGAGCCATATTTTAAAAGACACTGAATCTCGCTACACTGGGTTCGAGAAGCTGGCTTTTGCTTTGGTCCTCGCCGCTCGGAGACTTCGCCCTTATTTCCTAGCACATACCATCATAGTCCGGACAAATAGCCCATTGGGAAGAGTGTTGCTGAACCCAGAAGCGTCCGGCCGACTCATCAAATGGACAACGGAGTTGAGTGAATTTGACATCCGGTTTCAACCCCATTCGGCAATAAAGGCGTAGTCCTTAGCAGATTTTGTTACTGAAGTGCAAAATCTCGAGCCCGAAGCCATGTGGAAAATATTTGTGGATGGATCGTCCACTCGGCTCGGGAGCGAGATTGGTGTATTATTACTCTCTCCCTAAGAAGAAATGATGCACCTATCCGTCCGACTGGATTACAAGACCACAAATAATGAAGCGGAGTATGAGGCCCTCATAACCGGTTTGCAGGCAGCTCGACATGTAGGCGCCGGTCGGGTGACACTCCATTCAGACTCCTAGTTGGCCGCTCAGCAGCTCTCAGACACTTTTGAGATTAACAATGCTCGGCTCAAGCTTTATGCTGAAGCCTTTGAAAAGCTCAAGGCCCACTTCAAAGAGGTCATTATCCAAAAGATACCCCGAGCGGAAAACCAGGCAGCAGACGAGTTAGCCAAGCTTGCAAGTTCAATATCACCGGTCGTCATTCAGCAGCCAATTGAACAAGTATCTTTGGTGGCGCACGTCGACCGGATGCAGAGCCTCGCGTTTCCGAGTGATTGGAGGACAACCATCATGGAGTTTCTGAGATCGGGGGCAACACCATCCGATCGGGAAGAAGCCCAGCTATTAAGGAGGAGAGCCGGTCGGTTCACACTCATTGGAGACCAACTCTACAAGAAGGCTTTCTCCCGCCCACTGTTGAAGTGTGTGAGTTCGGAGGACGTGGAGTACATCCTCCACGAAGTGCACCAAAGGTCGTGCGGGGGACATCCTGGCGGGCGATCGCTGGCTAGGAAGATCCTGCTGGCCGGGTACTTCTGGCCAACACTGCAAGCAGACGCCGCTCGGACCGTCGCGACGTGCCTCTCCTGCCAGAAGTACCACAACTTCTCCCACCGACCAACAGAGGAGATGAAAGCGTCTGCGGTATCCTGTCCGTTCGATCAGTGGGGAATGGATATCGTGGGTCCGTTCCCTATGGCGACTGGTCAGCGGAAGTTTCTACTGGTGGCGGTCGACTACTTTTCCAAATGGGTGGAGGCCGAGCCACTGGCCAAGATCACTGAGCAGATGGTCAAAAAGTTTATCTGGCAGCATATAATCTGTCGGTTCGACGTTCCTCGCCGACTTATATCTGATAACGGGCGATAGTTCGTCGGGAAGCAGCTCGAAGAATGGTGCAAAAGTTATGGCATTGAACAACACTTTACTTCCGTGGCGTATCCCCAAAGCAACGTCCAAGCGGAAGTAACCAACAGAGAAATACTCAGAATTCTTCGGGCTCGACTTGACCACATAGGAGGAAGTTGGGTGGATGAGCTGCCAGGTGTCCTATGAGCTATCCGCACGACTCCAAATGAGGGAATGAGCGTCACGCCGTTCCATTTAGTGTACGGCGGCGAAGCGGTTATTCCGGTTGAAATTGGCATAGAGTCCGTCCGGATCCAGAACTATGATGATGATAATGCCGAGCGGAGGAACATGGAGCTGGACTTAATCGACGAAGAACGAGCCAAGGCGTCCGTCCGACTGATGGCATACCGGCAGAGGATGAAGCAGAACTACAACCGACGCGTGATCCCTAGAGCGTTCCAGGTTGGCGACCTAGTGTGGAAGAAAGTAAAGCCGATCGGGAACGTTGGCAAGCTGGAGGCTCCTTGGGCAGGCCCCTTCAAAGTCATCGAAAAGCTCCGCTCGGGTGCCTATTATCTGGAGGATGAAGACGGACGACAACTGGATCGACCATGGAGCGCGAACCACCTCCAGCCTTACCGGGTGGGGTGAAAGGTGCACCAGTGAAATGTATGTTGTATATTTTCCGTTCGGTTGTATATTTGAAATGCAGGAGTAAAAATCGGAAAGTTAGCGCAAGTATAAGGCATCGTTAGCCGAATCGGAAGACCGTCGAGCTCCGATGTTAAAAATCGAGAGTCGCGCCGGCGACTATAAACCCTCCGGCCGGAAGACCGTCGAGCTCCGACGTTAAAAATCGAGAGTCGCGCCGGCGACTATAAACCCTCCGACCGGAAGACCGTCGAGCTCCGACGTTAAAAATCGAGTCGCGCCGGCGACTATAAACCCTCCGGCCGGAAGAACCGTCGAGCTCCGACGTTAAAAATCGAGAGTCGCGCCGGCGACTATAAACCCTCCGGCCGGAAGAGAGACGTTAAAGAGAGTCGCGCTGGCGACTATAAACCCTCCGGCCGGAAGACCGTCGAGCTCCGACGTTAAAAATCGAGAGTCGCGCCGGCGACTATAAACCATCCGGCCGGAAGACCGTCGAGCTCCGACGTTAAAAATCGAGAGTCGCGCCGGCGACTATAAACCCTCCGGCCGGAAGACCGTCGAGCTCCGACGTTAAAAATCGAGAGTCGCGCCGGTGATTATAAACCCTCCGACTGGAAGCCCGTCGAGCTGAGGTCAGACTATTAAGTTGTTTGGCCGATCGACCAACTAACCTAAAGTACTTCGGGAACATCTGGCGAAAATCCCGTTTGCGAAACAGGATATATTCCGCCGAGCGGACTAGCTACACAAAATACTTCGTAAAAAACCCCTTTCAAACACAAGAAATGTGGGATGAGAGACGAATAACGAGGAGAAGCAAAGGAACATAAACAACGGTAGTTGGCGAGCCGAGCGGACAACACTCATATTGACTAGCAAAAGAAAAAGAAACAACAAATAAAAGGATAACATTAAAGAAATTAAGGCCGAGCGACCGAATTACAAAAATGGACAAGTGTTTGGCCGAGCGGCCGAGTTACATAAAAACTTCCTATTCAAGGAAATCATAAATATCCTGGGGGATGGTGCCGAGAAGAGCCACTTGGTCTTGGGCCGGGATGATGACGGAGTCGGCCAGATAACCCTTGGACTTCAAATAAGTAAGGGTGGCAGTCATAGCCAGATCGAAGGTAGTGTACATCCGTTCGCAGACTTTCTCCGAGAACTCTTCCGAACGGATGTAATTCAGCCTCAGGGCAGCGACTCGGCCATGCTCAACCTCTTGATATTCTTTAAAGGCCGCTTGGGAGGCTGCGAGGGACTCCTTTCAATTTGTCCTTATGCTTGATTGCCGCGGCCGAGCGGCCCGCCTTCTCGCCATCAAGCTGCTCCATCAACTCTTTGACTCGATGCTCCAAGCCCCGAGCCTCGACATTCTTCTTCTCCAGATCGGAGATAGCAGTCTTCTTCCGCTCGGTCGCCAAGCTTATTTTTCGGTCAAGTGATTTAACCTGTCGATCGAGCTCGGACAGAGTGTGAGCCTGGTCGGCCATCTTCTTCCGTTCGACCTCCAACAGATTTTGGGTCTTTTTGAGCTCCTTCTGCAGCTCGGCATATGATGGGCCTTGGGAAGGAGCGCCGCCCGAACTCTGTAGCCTCTTGAGCTCCTCGTCCACCATCGCCAAACGGTTGGAGACGGCGATCTCCTCGTCTTTTTGAAGCTTATAAAAGACTTGAAGAAAACAAACTTACCCCCGTGGCCTGTTGCATGTGGTTGTTGGCCAAATTGCTGAGGGGAATCATAGCCACGCGTGCCCGAGCGTCGACCCACATTTCGGCTAAAGGCCCCTTCATCGTGATCATGTGCTCGGGCGCGGTTGGCCGATCAGACTCTGACATCAGCTCTTCAGTGGGGAGATGCAACGAAACCCGGATGGTACGGTGCCGACCGGGAGTCGTCTGGGCTGAAGCTGGAGACGGATCAGAGGCCGGTGCAGACATCTGGGACAAAATGGTCGAGCGTTCGACTCAGCGTGGAGCGGGCGGAAGGACGCTGACTGGAACGGCCTCGAGGGGGTCCACGGACGCGTCCAATTGGGACGGGGTCCGATCAGACGAGATGGCCTCCACCGCTGGGGCTTTGCCGCGGGAATCAGCGGTGGTCCGTTCAGCCGGCTGGACCGCGGAAGTAGCCGAGAGAAGAGGTGTCTCCACTCGGCGTCTCTTTTGCCTGAGTGGGCGCTCTTCCTCTTGAGCAGAGCCTTCCTCCCGGACGGAATGCTCTTGACTAGCAGTTGCGCCAGCCGCTGGCTCCGGGAGAGAAGCCTGAGCGGCCGACTCCCCAGCATTTGTCTCGCTCTCTCCTTCATTAGAGCCGACCGGCTGAATGCCAAGCATCTCCATCTCTTTGGCCGCCGCGGCCTCGAGCGCCGCCGCCTTCCTCTTCAAAATTCCAACCATCACCGACTCCATGACAATGTTCGCTGCAAAGGAAAAAAGAGAAGTTAGCAATCAAGGCAAATGTACAAGTAAGATTCTTACCGAAGCCGCTCGGGAGGGGGGTTATGATCGGACTCAGGCCGAATATGTACATCACCCCTTCAGGTAGGAACTTGGTGATGTCAAACTTCAGACCGGCTAACATGTTGGCGGCATGTAGATAGTCCATTCGGGTCTTGAACCTTTTGAGCTCTGGTGAGATTGGTGGTCCAACCTGCCACTGGGTTCGGAAGGGGGCCCGCTCGGGCATACGAAGGTAGAAGTAGAACTCTTTCCAATGTTTATTGGAAGAGGGCAATTTATTGAAGAAAACTAAACCGGGCCGAGCCTGGAACATATATGTGCCCATCTCGGACTGTTTAGGGTAATAAAAAAAGTAGAAAACCTTCGGTCGGAGGGGGATATTGTGGATTTTAAACAAGACGACAACGCCGCATAAAAGGCGGAAAGTGTTGGGGACTAGGTTTCCGAGCGGAATGCCGAAAAATTTACAAACTTCTACGATGAACGGATGGATGAGAAATCACAGACCGGCTGTGAACTGGTCGCGGAAAACACAAAAAGCTCCGCGCGGCGGTTTGTGTGGCCGAGCAGAGGGAGAAGGTAAGATAATTTTGAAGTCAGATGGGATGTCAAAAGTATCCATCAGAATATCGGCGTCGTGCCGATCGAAGCGCGACTCCATGGTAGTATACCATGGGCCGAGGGCTTGGTCTTGAGGTTGGGAGGAGCTAGCCATTGTCCTAGCGGACGAAACAAAAAAAGACGAAAGGCAGAGGATAAAAGAAAGAAGATGGCAAACGAAACAGTGCCCCAAGAACCAAAACTCGGGAAAGAAAACACAAGAACCACAAGAACCAAAGATAGAGCAGAGGAAGAGCCTTACAGAGGAGAATGATGATTGAGGGAAGAACGCCGGAGATCGTCGGAAAACAGAAGAACAGGGTCGCCGGAGTGTTGAGAGCGAGAATCTCTGGAGCACGCGAGAGCAGAAATGCGGCGAAGGAAGAAAGTGAAGCCTTTATAGGGTGGAGCCCGAGCGGCCTCCGCCGTCGGATTCAGGTCGCGAGAACCGGAACACGCATCGCGCCGTCCATTTCAAACTGCCTCGGTCTTATCACCCGCAGCACCGCCGCCGTACGATGACTACAGCAATGCCACGTGGCATTCCACCACGGGAGAGCATTTAATAAGCGCCTTATCGAGGCACAGAGCGCGTGCTTACCCTTAATGTCGAAGATTGGCGCAAATTCCGAAGAGATCCTAGGAATGTGGCCGTTGACTGAACGCCGCAGCTGCCCCCGTGGGGGCCGAGCGGAGGATAGTGGCGTATGGACGCCGCTCGGCGCAACTGATGGTCCAGTCAGTCGGACTAATCGCCTCCTTCGACTAGACTTGAAGGGGAGGCAAGTGATTCGACAGTAAAGACGGGGGACCCCCTTTGAGGGAAGTCAACGCCACGTGGAGGTCAAAAGCCTAAGGGCAAGATGAGGTTCGGCCGATCGGGTAAGGGTCGGATCAACCGGCCGGACGGGTCTGAACAGAATCAAAGACAACCCGGCGGGGAGCCGGGTTTCCGACGCTCATGGTGAACAGGGTCGCCGGGCCAAGCGAGTAGCCCGCTCGGCTGAGGCATAAAGCAGTAATGCTGAGAACTGTTTCATTCGAGCACACGACCTGGAATCTCTCGACCGGATCAGTACCTACGTCCGGTCTGATGTGATGGGACTGCCGAGCGGCCGGACGCTCGGCGTGGGAACAGAAGGGACAAAAGAACATCGGGAAACATCCTCTGACAACAGGCATGTCCCACGACCAATTCATACGCTGAACCTTACGACAGAAGGTTCTGCCGTCCCATCAGAGAGGTGCTCGGACTGTAGCGGTATGGTGTCAGGCAAGCTCCTCTGACAAGCCCATACTGAGGTATGGTAAGGGGACATGTATTCACCTCGGTATGTGTGCACAAGCCTCTTCACAGCTCTATATAAGGGTCCTCACACTTCGCCGGAGGTACGCAATCACGCATTCTCTGAGATTCGAAGCCACTTCCTAGTTTCCTCTTGCCTGACTTGAGCGTCGGAGGGTCATCGCTGGGAACCCCTTCCCGGCCCGACTTCCTTGCAGGTTCGCCGGGGGTCCCTACGTTCTGTCGGAGATCCACGTCATCAGTTCGGAGAGCGCCACGTGCCCAACGTCCATTGATTCAGCGTTCGGACAGGCTCAATAATAGACATTACTCATTACACGTTATAGCAGTTAATCGAAAATAACTATTACAACGTGTAACAGTTTATCGGCAGTAGTTACTACAACGTGTAACAACTTATCAACATTAGTTGCTACAAGTTGGGGTGATCGGATCAGGTTGGTTCGGTTATTGGGATAAAAAATTATCCGGCCCTACTAGATCAGATAATGCAATTTAGGACCCTACATCCGACCCTATATTCGGCAGATTATTTTTTTTTCGGTTCGGTTCGGATCGGTATAAACGGGTTAGTCGGTTTGACGGATTGACTGCTCACCCCTATTAATAATCTCTATGAAGGATAAGATATAAAATAATAATAATAAAAATAAAAGGAATAACTTTAAAAATAATTATAAAAAAACTCTAAATCATTTGTCTTACTTTTTTTTTTAAAACAACACTTTAATATATTTTTCATTTAATCAAAATTATTTAAATTAATTAAATTATTTAAAAAACTTGTTATAGCAACTATCATAGAATAATATAGCTGTCATTAAACAACTGTTATAATAATTTCACGATGATTTTATTTTTTTTAAAAAAAATTGATTTGTTCAAATTTAAACAATATTGATAACATTAATAAATATTTTTTTATATAAAAATATTTTTGATTAAATTTTAAAAACATTTAATTTAATATGTTATAATACCTAGTCTATGACTACTATAATAATACTGTAATAAAAATATTTTTAGTAAAAAAATATAGTGAGGCATTTGTCTTTTTAAAACAGTGCTCTTTTCACAATTCTCAATTATGAGGGTCCTTTTTATTATCTAAACAACTTTAAGCCTCGTGTACATGTTTTCTATCTAGTAATAATTTACCTCCTATATTTAAAAAATATTACTTAACCCTTATATGGTAATGATGGTAATGAAGAAGGCCCGCCAAAAAAGGATTAAAGGGGAAAAAAATCTGTTAACATAAAGGTCAAAGTTAAAAATGGTCAAAGGCCCTGATTAATCGATCAAGCCTGACAATTGGTAGCCCCCGATCGGCCAGGCAAGGATGTTGAACGACCATCCTCCGGTAGCAGGCAATTGGAGTTAAGATGTAAGCAGTAAGCAATAGGCTTCCGGTCCTTGCTGATCAAGTGTTTCGGCCGGTAAGACAAAGGTAACCACTAATAGTCGGTAAGTAGAGAAGGGGACAAGCCAGCAGCTCCGAACGACACGACTGAAAGGGGACAACCCATTCGAGCGGGATCTAGTCAGCCTATAGTGGGATCCACTTGCGTATCGATATCTTATTGTACCTTTTTAGATGTTTGTGTGTCCAGCAACTAGACTGTATTTTAGAAGCTTCCAACCTGTCACATCAGTGATTTGTGTGCTCGCTTAAGGAAAGATGTCAGGGACACCTTTTGACTCATCTTTTCCTAGAACACTTTGGAAAATGTGCATACATTTGGAAATGTATGCACAAACACTAAAGTGACACTATAAAAGAAAGTTCCCATCTATAGGCAAAAGTATGCGTTACTTTACTGTTTAAAACGTTCATTGCTATAATTTTTACTATTTCCCACTGATTACTGATTTGAGCGTCGGAGGATCAATGTCAGGATGACATATTCTCATCATATCATGAAGCATAGCATATTCCTATCATATCATGAATCATAGCATATTTTTTTTTCGTATCATGAAGCATGACATGTTCTTGTCATATAAGGAAGCATAGCATGTTCTTGTCATATAAACATATCATTTTCATGCATAGTTAGGGGTTTTGAGCCTTCTACAAACCCTAATCATACTTGGCCGAAACTTGCAAGGGTTTTGGTCTTGGATCTTAAGCAACTTTAAATAAGGAAAGCATCATATTAATATCACATGGTACTTATCATAACATAGAGGACCTTTAGCAAATATAAACCCTAGTTTTTCTTGATTTGGCCGAAACCTACATGTCATGGTTCTAGGTTTTTTTTTTTTTTTTTTTTTTTGCAACATAAGCATGAAAGATTTAAACTAATATCATATAGTAGAACCCTTCATCATAAGGAATCATGAACAAACATAGTTAGTATCAAAAGTTTACTCTAAATCTTTTTTTTTTCCTCTTGGCCGAAACCTAAGGAGATGGTTTCTAACTTTTAAATCAACATGTAGCATGAAACTTTTAACCACCATAGCATAGCAAGTGAGGTTCTTAATAAGCATAATTAGGTTTCTAATCCTAGTGTTCAACCTTGGCCAAAACTTGTAGACATGATTCTTAGGTTTTTTAAGCAACATTTTAAGCATGAATCTTTAACCTAATATCTCATGATACATAGCATACATGTGAGGCCTTTAGATATCATGGAAAGTTCCTTAACCCTAATTTTCTTACTTGGCCGAAACATACATGTCTTGGTTTTGGATTCTCTTTTCTCTTTTTTTTTTAAACAATATGAAACTAGAAACTTTTAAACCAATCATCATATAGTGGGTACACATCATGAGGAAATCATTAGTAACATAGTTAATTAAGTTTCTAAACTTCCTCTAGTCTCCTTATTCCTTCTTGGCCGAAACCCTAGGAACATACATCTAGGTTTTTAACAACTTGAAGCATAAAACCTTTTAAGCAAATATCATACAATGGGTTATTTATCATGAGCAATCATAACAAGCTTAGTTAAATTTTTAAACTTCCTCCTATGCCTTTGTTTCTTGCTTGGCCGAAACCCTAAATTATGGATCTACCCTTTTATGCAACCTAAACATGAGAACTTTAGGCTAACATCATGTAGTGAGTTATAAACTATAAGGGGGCATAAACAAGCATAGTTTATATCTTAAACTTTCCCTAAACCTCTTTATCTATACATGGCCGAACCCTAAAGAGCAAGGTTCCAAAAAATCTAAGCAATATCAACATGAAAAACCTTAACCTAACATCATGTAGTGAGGTACAAACCATAAGAAATCATGAACAAGCATAGTTTATATCTTAAACTTTCTAATAACCACTTTATCTTTTCATGGCCGAAACTTCAAGAGTGTGATTCCAAGTTTTAAACAACATGAGTCCATAAAACTATTTAACAACCATAGATAACCAAAAACTAATAGATAGCATGTTTCAATCTTTCTTATCATGGCGAACCCTACAAGATAACATCCTAAATTTTTTCAAAACATTTTCAAACATAGAAATCGTAGGAGGCTACTTGTACTGCAGGTGAGGGGGATACTTACTTCCTCTCGCTTGATTTACTAAGGAAAGTAACCTTGCTTGGTGAAACTTTTTTTTCCCAGAGAGAAGCTCCTTTTCTTGGTTCGACAATGGTGAGGAAGAAGAGGTTGGTTTTCAGTGGAGAGAAGGAGGAGGAGGAAGAGAGAACAAATGAAATTTTCCTACTGATTTTTCTTATTTATTCATAATGAGAAGAAGAAGGAAAAATGGTCTTTTCTTCCCTTAGCTCTCTTACTCTTATTCATGAAAAGAAGAAGACAAATGAAATTTTCATTGGAGGAAGAAGAAAAAAACTCAAACTTTTCTTCTTAAGTGAAGGGGGCCTTCACCTTTCCTACCTTTAACTATAATTTCCCTCCTCTTTCTAATAGCACACCCCTGCTGGGGTTACTGGTTATAACATGAAACCACTTATTAAGAGGTCAAAGGTTCAATCCTTGTCATGCCTCTTTTTGGTTCTTTTTATTATATATATTTTTTAAAGAAGGATCCACATGAAACCCATTTAATCATGCATAATTTATGTAAAATTTCTTGGGATCCTATGGGTGTTACAGTCCCCCATACCTCTTAAAAGTTCATCCTCGAACTTAAAATAGCTCTGGGTACTTCCGTTTCATATCGTCTTCGCGTTCTCAGGTGGCCTCTTCGAACCATTGATTTTGTCACAGGACCTTTACTAAGGGCACCTCTTTGTTCCTTAGTCTTTTGATATCTTGGTCTAATATCTGGACCGGTCGACTCTCATAACTTAGGTCCTCTTGGACTTGCACTGTCTGCGGCTCGATCACTTGTTCTGTACTAGGAATACATTTCTTGAGCATCGAAACATGGAAGACGTTATGGATAGATGACATCTCTTAAGGCAACTCTATCTCATAAGCTACCTTGCCAACTCTTTTCAGAACTTGATAGGGTCCCACGTAGCGCGGGCTTAGCTTTCCCTTCTTTCCGAACCTCATCACTCCTTTCATAGGAGCTACTTTGAGGAATACTGAATCTCTGACACTGAATTCCAATGGCCTACACCGCTTATCTGCATAATTCTTTTGCCGACTTTGAGCAGTCTCTATTCTTTGGCGGATATTCTGTATCGCACGAGTGGTGTTGTCAATAAAATCTGTTCGGAATCCCATCTCCTTCTTTTCACCACCTTCGTACCAACATATAGGGGATCTACATTTCCTCTCGTACAACGCCTCATAAGGTGTCATTCCAATAGTAGCTTGGTAGCTATTGTTGTAGGCGAATTCCGCTAAGCATAGATACCGGCACCAGCTCCCCTTGAAGTCCAAGGCGCAAGCTCGTAACATATCTTCTAGTACTTGGTTCACCCTTTCTGTTTGTCCGTCGGTCTGAGGGTGGAAGGTAGTACTGAACAATAACTTCGTGCCAAGAGCCTTCTGAACACATCCCCAAAAATGTGAAATAAAGCGACCATCTCTGTCAGAAATAATGGTCTTAGAATCCCATGTAATCTAATAATTTCCTTGGCATATAATTGAGCCAGTTGCTCAATCGAATAGGTCATCTTGATTGCTAGGAAGTGGGTGGATTTTGTTAATCTGTCCACGATTACCCATATAGCATCGTAGCCGTTTGTCATTTTGGGTAATCCTGAAATAAAGTCCAGAGAGATATCTTCCCATTTCCATTCCGAAATTTGGATTGGCTGCAGTACTCCTCCAGGTCTCTGGTGTTCTACTTTAACCCTCTAGCAGGTCAGACAGGTACTGACATACTGAGCCACGTCTCTTTTCATACCGAACCACTAGAATTTCTTTTTCAGGTCTTGATACATCTTGGTGGATCCAGGATGCATCGCATAGGGTGTTGCATGAGCTTCTTCCAGTATCTTCTTTCGCAACTCTGGGTCTTCGGGAATACATAAGCGATCCTTGAGGTATAATATTCCACTATCAGCGATACGGAATCCATCATTCTTTCCCTCTAAGACTTCTTGCTTGATCCTTTGGATGCTTGGGTCACGGGTTTGCTTCCCCAATATATCGTCGAACATCGTCGGTGCTATAGTTAGGGTAGAGAGCTGTCCGGACACATTTTCGATCTCGTAGCACCAAATTTCTCTTGGCTTCTCAATAAATTCAAACATCGGCTCTGTTTCTGGTCGGAAGACCACTTTTCTTTACGGCACTCTATCGAAGCACTGTACTTGCTCAGGAAATCCATGCCTAAAATAATTGTTGGGTTTTTCGGGCCGTGAAAACCGCTTTTCGCGTCGCGGAAACCCCGAATCGCCCAAGCCACGGATCTCGTGCAAGGTAAAACTTTCGAAAAATACGAGTACGAGTTTAAAACACGATCGACTCTTAGATCTACGAGGGAAAAACATTTACCCTTGATGCGTGCCCTTCGCAATCCCGTAACGTCCAAAAGTAGCCGGATCTCGAGACCGTCAAACGAACGGTCCTCTAGCGGTATCCACACGAACAAGGAGTGGTCTTCTACCACTCAAAGATGGAGAGGAGAACCCACAAGTGTGCTAGCACTTTCTAGGGCTCTCGGATTGGATCTAAAAGGTGAGAAAGGAGAGAAGGGAAAAGGAACTCACACACTCTTCTAGGTACCCTCCTTTTGTGACCTTCACACCACCTAGTTGCTTGGAATCAACTCTCACTTCTTCTCCACCATGAAGCCACGACCATCAGCAAGCAAGAGAGAGGGAGAAGCACCCAAGGAAGAAGAAGCATTGAACACCATTCAATTGCCACCAAATGAAACCCTCTCCTCACTTAGTGTGGCCGGCCACCACATGTGTAACCCCCACATTAATGTGGCCGGCCACATTAAGAGGATTAATGGTGTGTAACCTCCATGAGGTGGCACACCATTATATAAGGGGATGATGTCGCATGCCATGTAGGATGAGTCATCCTCATGATGTGTCAATTCATCAAGTCAAAACTTGATGTGTCAACCTCTATTTGGTCAAGTCAAACTTGACCAATGCTCTTCCTAGTTGAGTTAAATCCAAGCTTTGATTCAAGTCAATTTTAATTTAATGAATCTCAATTCATTAATATAAATTGACTCATGAATCAAATTTAAATTAGACTAATTCAACAATTGAATCTAATTGAGTCTAACTCAATAAGTCTAATTTGAATCCAATCTTTGATTCATCATATGAATCTAATCCTATTGGTTCATCATATGAACCTAATCTCCATGCACATGTTCTTTGTGTGTGACCCAATAGGTTCTTGTAATGTTGGCAATGTTATAAACTCTTTTAGAAACATAAGCAATGAGCGGCATCTAGCAATACATCATTGCTACCCAAGTTACAAGAAATGTTGAGATCCAACATCACCTTGTGACTACTAATTGTGACTCCTCACAATATGTGACAAGTGTCCTTCTATCCTAGACATCTAGATTGATCAATGTGAGGCATAGACCGTGTCATCCTCTGACCAATCTAAATCTTGAACTCCGAGTAGACTCACTCAATCAAATGAGCTCAATATCTCATATTGACTCATTTGGGTATGACCATACACTTCGTGGTCTCACTCTATCAAGAATATCGATGTCTCTCCCGTCATATAGGAGGGATAGATCCCATCTACATCACTCACATCCCTCTGCATAATTTGTTATATACCCAGTAATCGCCTTTATAGTCCACCCAGTTACGGGTGACGTTTGACGAAACTAAAGTACATAACTCCTTATGTAGGGATCCATGGTGACTTCAGGTCTAAGGACTAATAGTCATACTAATAGTCACATGAGAAAGTATATGACACTCATATAACGATCCATGATACTTTCTCATGGCGGGTCATTCAGTATACATTCTCTAATGCATACCCATGTGTCAGCTTGATATCTCTATATCCATGACTTGTGAGATCAAGTCATCGAGCTGACCTACATGCTAGTCTTATTGTATTAACATTGTCCCTGAATGTTAATACTCGACTAGGAATGATTTAGAGTAGTGTTCCCTATATCATCTCACTATCGATTCAACTAATCGATTGATATAGGTATGAACGTTCTACTCAAGGACGTTACTATACTTATTTTATCGACACTAATACAAATAAGCATAATAACCAAAAACCAATGCCTTTATTAATATACAAAAAAAATATGATATACATGAGTCCATACAATCATCAAATGATTGGCTCTAGAGCTCTAACTAACAATCTCCCACTAGCACTAGTGCCAATCAGTATAGGCTCTAAGGCCTAATGACCTAGTGTGACCATCATGCTTTCTCTGTGCCAAAGCCTTGGTCAAGGGATCTGCGATGTTAGCCTCTGTAGGTACTCTGCAAATCTTCACATCTCCTCTATCGATAATCTCTCGAATGAGATGGAAGCGCCGTAGTATGTGCTTGGTCCGCTGGTGTGAGCGAGGTTCCTTCGCCTGTGCTATAGCTCCATTGTTGTCACAATAGAGCTCAACTGGGTCAGCGATGCTAGGAACCACCCCAAGTTCAGTGATGAACTTGCGGATCCAAACTGCCTCCTTTGCTGCCTCTGATGCAGCAATGTACTCGGCTTCTGTTGTCAGCGACTGTATCCTGCTTCGAACTCTTCCAGCTGACAGCACCACCATTAATGCAAAATACGAACCCCGACTGCGATCTATAGTCATCCTGGTCGGTCTGGAAGCTAGCATCATTGTAACCCTTTACAGCTAGCTCATCATTGCCTCCATATATCAAGAAATATTCTTTAGTCCTTCTTAAGTACTTAAGAATATTCTTGACCGCTATCCAGTGACTTTCACCTGGATCTGACTGGTATCTGCTCGTCATGCTCAAAGCATACGAGACATCAGGTCGAGTACATAGCATGGCGTACATGATCGATCCTATGGCTGAGGCATAAGGGATCTGATCCATGCGGTCTCTCTCCTCTCTAGAAGAGGGACTTTGAGTCTTCGAAAGACTCACGCCATGTGACATCGGCAGAAATCCCTTCTTGGAGTTCTGCATGGCAAACCGAAGGAGTACCTTATCAATGTATGTACTCTGACTTAGGCCAAACAATCTCTTAGATCTATCTCTATAGATCTGAATCCCTAGAATGCGGGATGCCTCACCTAAGTCCTTCATTGAGAAGCAACTCCCTAGCCAGGTCTTGACAGACTGAAGCATAGGGATATCCTTCCCAATGAGTAGTATGTCATCCACATACAATATGAGGAAGACAACTATGTCCCCTACAACCTTCTTGTAGACACAAGGCTCATCTTCGTTCTTGATGAAACCAAACTGTTTGATCGCATCATCGAATCGAAGATTCCAGCTCCGAGAAGCTTGCTTTAATCCATAAATGGACCTATGCAGCTTGCATACTCTACTAGTGTGCTGTGGATCTACAAAACCCTCAGGTTGTGTCATGTACACATCCTCGAGTAGGTTTCCATTTAGAAACGCGGTTTTGACATCCATCTGCCATATCTCATAGTCATGGTAAGCTGCAATAGCAAGCATGATCCGAATGGACTTAAACATCGCTACTGGAGAAAAAGTTTCATCATAGTCAATACCATGAATCTGCTTGAAACCTTTAGCTACTAAGCGACCCTTATAGATAAGTCCATCCATGTCAGTCTTTCTCTTAAAGACCCACTTACACCCAATGGGTTTTACCCCTTCAGGTGGATCAACCAAAGTCCATACTTGGTTGGTGTACATGGATTCCATTTCGGATCTCATGGCCTCTAGCCATTTTTGGAAGTCTGGTCTCATCACAGCTTCCTGATAGGTGGTAGGCTCATCCTCTATGAGCATAACGTCATCATGGTCAGACAAGAGAAATGAGTATCTCTCAGGCTGACGACGCACCCTATCAGACCTGCGAAGAGGAATGTCTACTTGAACTGGTTGTTGTTCCTCAACTCCTTGTGGAACATCATCCACAACACTTTGTGGTTCCAGTTCAATTTCCATCGAGGCATCAGTGCTATTGTTCGCATCTTGAACTTTTTCAAGATCGAACGCGCTCCCACTAGTCTTTCCAGAAACAAAGTCCCTTTCTAGAAAGACCCCAGTCTTTGCCACAACTACCTTGTGCTGACTGGGAATGTAGAAGTAATATCCCTTAGTTTCCTTGGGATATCCGATGAAATAGCACTTGTCGGATTTGGGTCCTAATTTGTTTGAGACTTGACGTCGTACGTAAGCCTCACAACCCCAAATCCTCATGAAAGACACCTGGGCATCTCTCCCAGTCCATATCCTATATGGTGTCTTTATCACGACCTTGGATGGAACTCGGTTGAGAATGAAAGCTGCCGTGTCTAGAGCATATCCCCATAGATATGTCGGAAGATCTGTGTGACTCATCATAGAGCGTACCATATCTAATAAGGTGCGATTCCTCCTTTCGGATACACCATTCCACTGTGATGTTCCAGGAGGAGTGAGTTGGGATAGAATCTCACACTCAGCTAAATAGTCACGAAACTCATGGCTTAAGTATTCACCACCTCGATCTGATCGAAGTATCTTAATACTCTTGCCAAGCTGGTTCTGTACTTCATTCTTGAATTCTTTGAACTTTTCAAAGGATTCAGACTTATGTGTCATAACCATATCTACTGAAGTCATCAGTAAACGTGATGAAGTACCTATAACCGCCTCTAGCAGCGACATTGAAAGGGCCACATACATCACTATGTATGAGTCCTAAAAAATCAGTCGCTCTTTCGCTGTGCCCACTAAAGGGAGTCTTGGTCATCTTGCCTCGTAGGCATGACTCGCATATCTCATATGATACTAAATCAAATGAGTCCAGCAAACCATCCTTATGGAGCTGGGATAAGCGCTTGTCATTTATATGACCTAAGCGACAGTGCCAGAGGTAGGTTTGGTTCATGTCATTTGACTTGAACCTCTTGGTATTCACGTTATAGATAGGGCTCTCAAGGTCTAGAATATAGAGTCCGTTTGTCAGAGGTGCACTACAATAGAACATATCGTTTAAATAGACGGAACAACATTTGTTCTTTATTATAAACGAAAAACCTTTCTTGTCCAAACAAGAAACTGAAATTATGTTCTTAGTCAAGGCAGGCACATAACAACAATCATCTAATTCTAGTACAAGCCCAGAGGGAAGAGATAGATGATAAGTTCCTACAGCAATAGCAGCAACTCGTGCTCCATTGCCTACTCGTAGGTCTATCTCACCCTTTGTCAATGCCCTGCTATTTTGTACATTAGTACAAATGTGCGAAGCACATCCGGTATCTAATACCCACGATGAAGAAATAGAGAGGTTGACTTCTATAACATTTATACCTGAAGTAGAAATCTTATTTCTCTTCTTCTTAAGATCTTCCAGGTATTCTTTGGAGTTCCTCTTCCAGTGCCTTGCTTGTCCTTGATATAGGTGACAAAGATGTTCAACCATATCGTAAGTGCTCATCAACTCATGTTGCTTCTGAAGCTCAGAGTTCATGGTTGCGAGCATAAGACAAGACACATCTAATGCATCATCTTGATGCTTCTTGTAAGCATCTCGGTCTACTCGCGTGGCAGTGGCAGGAGGAGCCTCCGGAATGGGCTGCTCCAGAACGTACAGTTTACGTTCTTGGGTGAGAACTATTCTCAGGGTCCTGTACCAGTCCAGGAAATTTGCTCCGTTGAGCTTGTCCTTCTTAAGGACATATCGCAGAGAGAAAATGTTCGTATTTGACGTCATGGTTATCTACAACAGAAAATTTGCAGAAATAAATATCATATTCTTTAAAATCATTTAATTAGGCCTTTAATTAAATGATGCTCCCACTGAATTCTATAATTCTTGTGGGACAAGATCCACATCATACTAACCCTTGAGTTAGCTTTGGCTAATACGCCCAAGGCTTAGTATGATCGGTAGGTAACGATTACCAATTACATCTCTATGCAACTCTTGTTTATAAAATCAATATCCGCATTTATATTAAAACTCGAGTTAGCTTTGGCTAATACGCCCGAGAGTTAATATAAATGTGATTTTGATCTATCTTTTCCAACCGTTGGAATAATGCCTATAGTTGACTCGATCCAACCGAGTAACTAGGAATACTCAATCTAATTGAGCTTGTATTCACCCATGCATTGATAGGCGGGACCAAGATTGTCCCTCCGTACCCTACCAAGATAATATGTATTGCTCTGCTTTGGCAGATTCAACAATACATGTGATCGAGGTAGTGATAGGTATCACGGCACGGTTAGGCATTTAGAGTTGGTTCGATCGAGATCTAATCTAATCGAAAAGGATGCATCTTGTGCACGACTTAGATCTAATCTAATCGCAAGGGTGCTTCATGTGCACGACTTAGATCTAATCTAATCGTAAGACACTAATTAATTAATTACTTATTAAACATGCATCACATACACAAGCAATTAATTAACTTATTTGTGATTTAGTCATGGCCCTACTACGATCTTCTCAAGCCAATGAGAAGACCGATTGGTCAACCTAGGGTCAACAACTTCTCCAAGCTCCTCCCTTTGACCACCTTGTGTTGCTCGTGCCCGCCTCGGAACTCCGTCTCGTGTGGACCCTCCACCGCTCCAATTTGTACATTACAATTTGAAACTCGAGTTACATTCGAGTCTAAATCTAATTTACAACAAGAATATAAGAGAAAGGCACGACGCGCAGGTCGCGAAAAATTAAAAACATACAACACGCGCAAACACATAACGGCACGCAGGCCGTATTATGAATTACAACACAATCCAATCATATTGGGTTTTTGGGCGATGACTATCACAAAATTAATATATAATTCAAAATTATATATTTTTCATAATTTTCTATAATTTTAAAATAATTTTTACAATTTTTACGAGTAAAATTTCCCGGCGGTCCCGTTTAGCGGTTTCGGGCGCAATTACGGAACGGATCCCCTTGCGGGGCCCAGGGGCAGCGCCCCTACCCGTGATCTAACCATCACGAGGGTTCGTTTGCGATCCAACAGCGCCTAAACCCTCTTTCCCCAAACAATTTGGGCCGAGACATTGCCGTTTCGGAAAAATCTTCCCAGCGGGTTCGTTTTAAGCGATTTCGGGTGCGATCGCGAAGCAAATCCCCTTGCGGGGTTAGGGGCAGTACCCCTACCCACGATCTAACCATCGTGAGTTGCTCCTTTGCGATCTAATGGCACCCAAGCCCGCTGTCCCAAACGGATTTGGGGCGAAACGAAGCCGGTTTTGAAAGATCTTTCCAGTAGCCGAAGCCTACAAGTGCCGAGACACTTGTGCTTCGCTTCTACGGAAAAATTACCCATAAAATCATAAAAAACTAATTTTTACAGAAAATCACAGAAGGTTTTTATTTTTCATAAAAATAAAAACAAACTCGTACAAGCCTTGCACGTGGCTCTGATACCACTGTTGGGTTATTCGGGCCGCGAAAACCGCTTTTCGCGTCGCGGAAACCCCGAATCGCCCAAGTCACGGATCTCGTGCAAGGTAAAACTTTCAAAAAATACGAGTACGAGTTTAAAACATGATCGACTCTTAGATCTACGAGGGAAAAATATTTACCCTTGATGCGTGCCCTTCGCAATCCCGCAACGTCCAAAAGTAGCCGGATCTCGAGACCGTCAAACGAACGGTCCTCTAGCGGTATCCACACGAACAAGGAGTGGTCTTCTACCACTCAAAGATGGAGAGGAGAACCCACAAGTGTGCTAGCACTTTCTAAGGCTCTCGGATTGGATCTAAAAGGTGAGAAAGGAGAGAAGGGAAAAGGAACTCACACACTCTTCTAGGTACCCTCCTTTTGTGACCTTCACACCACCTAGTTGCTTGGAATCAACTCTCACTTCTTCTCCACCATGAAGCCACGACCATCAGCAAGCAAGAGAAAGGGAGAAGCACCCAAGGAAGAAGAAGCATTGAACACCATTCAATTGCCACCAAATGAAACCCTCTCCTCACTTAGTGTGGCCGGCCACCACATGTGTAACCCCCACATTAATGTGGCCGGCCACATTAAGAGGATTAATGGTGTGTAACCTCCATGAGGTGGCACACCATTATATAAGGGGATGATGTGGCATGCCATGTAGGATGAGTCATCCTCATGATGTGTCAATTCATCAAGTCAAAACTTGATGTGTCAACCTCTATTTGGTCAAGTCAAACTTGACCAATGCTCTTCCTTGTTGAGTTAAATCCAAGCTTTGATTCAAGTCAATTTTAATTTAATGAATCTCAATTCATTAATATAAATTGACTCATGAATCAAATTTAAATTAGACTAATTCAACAATTGAATCTAATTGAGTCTAACTCAATAAGTCTAATTTGAATCCAATCTTTGATTCATCATATGAATCTAATCCTATTGGTTCATCATATGAACCTAATCTCCATGCACATGTTCTTTGCGTGTGACCCAATAGGTTCTTGTAACGTTGGCAATGTTTCTAAACTCTTTTAGAAACATAAGCAATGAGCGGCATCTAGCAATACATCATTGCTACCCAAGTTACAAGAAATGTTAAGATCCAACATCACCTTGTGACTACTAATTGTGACTCCTCACAATATGTGACAAGTGTCCTTCTATCCTAGACATCTAGATTGATCAATGTGAGGCATAGACCGTGTCATCCTCTGACCAATCTAAATCTTGAATTCCGAGTAGACTCACTCAATCAAATGAGCTCAATATCTCATATTGACTCATTTGGGTATGGCCATACACTTCGTGGTCTCACTCTATCAAGAATATCGATGTCTCTCCCATCATATAGGAGGGATAGATCCCATCTACATCACTCACATCCCTCTGCATAATTTGTTATATACCCAGTAATCGCCTTTATAGTCCACCCAGTTACGGGTGACGTTTGACGAAACTAAAGTACATAACTCCTTATGTAGGGATCCATGGTGACTTCAGGTCTAAGGACTAATAGTCATACTAATAGCCACATGAGAAAGTATATGACACTCATATAACGATCCATGATACTTTCTCATGGCGGGTCATTCAGTATACATTCTCTAATGCATACCCATGTGTCAGCTTGATATCTCTATATCCATGACTTGTGAGATTAAGTCATCGAGCTGACCTACATGCTAGTCTTATTGTATTAACATTGTCCCTGAATGTTAATACTCGACTAGGAATGATTTAGAGTAGTGTTCCCTATATCATCTCACTATCGATTCAACTAATCGATTGATATAGGTATGAACGTTCTACTCAAGGACGTTACTATACTTATTTTATCTGACACTAATACAAATAAGCATAATAACCAAAAACTAATGCCTTTATTAATATACAAAAATATGATATACATGAGTCCATACAATCATCAAATGATTGGCTCTAGGGCTCTAACTACTTTTCTATCACGACACTCGATCGAAGCACCGTACTTGCTCAGGAAATTCATGCTAATATAATATCATAATCCTACATGTCGAGCACGATCATATCACAATAGAGTTCTCTGTCTGCGATTCTGATAGGTGCGGCTCGCAGCATATGAGTAGATTTCATCACTTCTCCCGAGGGCAGTGTCATTAAGAACTTGCAATCTAAATCTTGTGGTGGTATGTCTATCTTTCTCGTGAAAGGCGTAGAGATGAACGAGTGTGTTACCCTAGTATCAAATAATACAGTAGCATGCTGACTGAAAATAAATATCTGACCTGTGACAACGGTAGAAGCATTCGCCGCATCTTCCTTGGTGAGGGAGAAGATTCTGGCATTCGTCGTAACAGGTGGAGCTTCCAATCTCCCTTGGCTTATCTGAGGGCCTTCTATTGCAGCTTGCATCAGGTGTAGCTGTGGGGGAGCACCTCTGTTCTGGACATGCTGCTGAGGAGGTGTCTGAATCTGGGTAGGATAATTTCTGGCCATATGTCCTTCCAATCCACAGTTGTAGCACCTATTTGTGCCTATACGGCATATTCTTGGATGCTTCTTCCCACATGTGATACACTGAGGGAACGTAGGTTGCTTGCTTGTTGGACCACCCTTAGAGTCGTTCCATTGCTTTCTCTTGCCACTGTGGTTTCCTTTCCAGCTAGCTCTGGTATTTTGAGGTTTCTGTCCTCCTGATTGGGCTTGACTCTTGCCTTCGTGCAGTGCCTTCAAATAGTGTTCGGTGATCAGGGCACTGCTGATTAGCTCTTCGGCAGTCTGCGGTCTATTAACTCCGCCGGCTACATTCAGAGTTATCTCAGGTCTGAGCATCTTCAGCATAAGTCTGACCCTTTCTCTTTCTGTGCCGACCAACTCTGGGCATAGGCGTGCTAGACGGTTGAATCTCTTTACAGCTTCATTAACTGAGAGGTCACCTTGTCGGAACTCGGTGAACTCGTCGTAGTGCTTGTTGGTCACACGCATGTGGAAGAATTCCTCGAAGAATTCAGTCTCGAAGTCCGTCCATCTCATTTGATTTACTTGTCTCTTCGCTTTAACTCTGTCCCACCACATTCTGGCATCGCCCGTAAGGCAGAACGATGCACACTTGACTTTCTCTTGTTCAGGCCAGTCTAATAGCTCTACTATGCTCTCCACAGTCTTGAACCAAGCTTGGGCGTCCCATGGCTCGCAGTTACCGGAGAAAGCTTCCGGCTTCAGCCTCTGCCACTGAATCAGGTACGCCTCCTATCGAACCACTGGAGCTGGGCCTACCGGTGGTACCGATGTCGGTGGTACTAGTGCAGCTGTAGGTATAACTGTCATTGCATTCTGATTCCCTGGTGGGGTAGCAGGGTTCCCTTGCTGATTCATCAGAGTATTTATTATTTGCTGTTGTTCCGTGACCTGACGCTGAAGTTCGGTGACTACATGCATCAGATCAAGTGGAGGTGCTGTCTCATCAACTCTGGTATTGCGTCTTCTAGCCATGCTTATCTTCATAATGACAACAAGGCTAGCATA
The DNA here is from genome assembly GCF_018446385.1 of Zingiber officinale. Classification (NCBI taxonomy): domain Eukaryota; kingdom Viridiplantae; phylum Streptophyta; class Magnoliopsida; order Zingiberales; family Zingiberaceae; genus Zingiber; species Zingiber officinale. Next base: position 98,093,223 of record NC_056002.1, on the reverse strand, counting down.
AGTTATTATTATTCCTAATCTACCATCATGCATACTTAGACTAAAACTGTAACTTATCAAAATCAAAATAGAGTAAACATGCATACTTAAATTAAAGCATTCCTTATCATACATAAAAAAAATAAAGTAGACATAGAAATTCTTACTTTGAGTGGCAGGATGTAGGCTTGATGTGTGTATGTAGTGGAATGGTAAACCTGCTCTGATACCATATTGTAACGCCCGCCTTCCCACTGCTTAGGAAGGGATGGGGTTACTTGAATCATACGTGCATGCATACATATAAAATCATGGCAGCGAAAACAATTATTTATTTGTAACTAAACTAATCATCATGCTTATCAACTGAACTTGTAGACATGCAAATATTCATGCATAAAACTTGATTAATATCAACTACTTGAAACATGGTTCATGATATCATAAGCATACTAACATGAAACCAGGAGAACATAAGTGCATAACTATCCATACTAGTTCAAGTACTATCAAGCATAAAGACAACACATGGTTCATATGCAAAACTTATAACATATAAGCACAAGGCAGTTTTCTTCCACCATGCCACTGCCACACACACTATGGCCCTTCCTGCTGCTCCTCTTAGTTTAGACATTCCTTTCCTTTTTCTGCAGTACAAGGAAACATAAAAACTATAAGCCCATAGGCTTAGTAAGTCCCTTTCCTACTCACTAAAACCACAAATCATACATAAGCATCGAGTCATATCATAACATGTGAGAGCATAAGCATAGAGTCATATCATAATATGTGAGAGCATAACATAACATTATATCATATCATGTGAGAGCATAAACATAAAATAGCAACATGATCATATAAGCATCATAGACATAATTTCAAAAGCATCCTACATAAGCATAAAGGAAAACACATAACATGAACTTGTAGATGCAAGATGTTCTTTTGAAAACATGTGTCATGAGATGAATACATATGCAAAATGTCCTTTTTGAAAACATATATCATATACATACTTAAACATAATCTCATCATCAGGGCCCGACTTGTACCACATACATACATGAATGCACGCATCCTAAGTAGATCCAAGGTAGCAAATCTTGAACCTACTAGGAACTAGGCCCGTTTCATAGACCATCGACCTAGGGGCAACTTAGGATCTCATCCCTTTTTACTAGGCCCGTTTCATAGACCATCGACCTAGGGGCGCTTATGGAGCCCACCCTTGGTACAAGCCATACAAAAGTAAAATAGCATATCATGTTATCATATCATAGCATATCATGTTTCTTGTCATATCATGAAGAGTGCTCTTACTCCCAACTTAAGGGAAGCATCTCTTTATCATATCATGAAGAATGCTCTTGATCCCAACTTAAGGGAAGAATCTCTTAGGCTTTTCATCTTACATAAGCCTTTCATAAACATATTATGAAGCATAGCATGTTCTTGTCTTATCATGAAGCATAACATGTTCTTATCATATCATGAAGCATGACATATTCTCATCATATCATGAAACATAGCATATTCCTATCAAATCATGAAGCATAGCATATTTTTTTTTTTCGTATCATGAAGCATGGCATGTTCTTGTCATATAAGGAAGCATAGCATGTTCTTGTCATATAAACATATCATTTTCATGCATAGTTAGGGGTTTTGAGCCTTCTATAAACCCTAATCATACTTGGCCGAAACTTGCAAGGGTTTTGGTCTTGGATCTTAAGCGACTTTAAATAAGGAAAGCATCATATTAATATCACATGGTACTTATCATAACATAGAGGACCTTTAGCAAATATAAATCTTAGTTTTTCTTGGTTTGGCCGAAACCTACATGTCATGGTTCTAGGTTTTTTTTTTTTTTTTTTTTTTTTTGCAACATAAGCATGAAAGATTTAAACTAACATCATATAATAGAACCCTTCATCATAAGGAATCATGAACAAACATAGTTAGTATCAAAAGTTTACTCTAAACCCTTTTTTTCCCTCTTGGCCGAAACCTAAGGAGATGGTTTCTAACTTTTAAATCAACATGTAGCATGAAACTTTTAACCACCATAGCATAGCAAGTGAGGTTCTTAATAAGCATAATTAGGTTTCTAACCCTAGTGTTCAACCTTGGCCGAAACTTGTAGACATGATTCTTAGGTTTTTCAAGCAACATTTTAAGCATGGATCTTTAACCTAATATCTCATGATACATAGCATACATGTGAGGCCTTTAGATATCATGGAAAGTTCCTTAACCCTAATTTTCTTACTTGGCCGAAACATACATGTCTTGGTTTTGGATTCTCTTTTCTCTCTTTTTTTTTAAACAATATGAAACTAGAAACTTTTAAACCAATCATCATATAGTGGGTACACATCATGAGGAAATCATTAGTAACATAGTTAAGTTTCTAAACTTCCTCTAATCTCCTTATTCCTTCTTGGCCGAAACCCTAGGAACATACATCTAGGTTTTTAACAACTTGAAGCATAAAACCTTTTAAGCAAATATCATACAATGGGTTATTTATCATGAGGAATCATAACAAGCTTAGTTAAATTTTTAAACTTCCTCCTATGCCTTTGTTTCTTGCTTGGCCGAAACCCTAAATTATGGATCTACCCTTTTATGCAACCTAAACATGAGAACTTTAGGCTAACATCATGTAGTGAGTTATAAACCATAAGGGGTCATAAACAAGCATAGTTTATATCTTAAAATTTCCCTAAACCTCTTTATCTATACATGGCCGAACCCTAAAGAGCAAGATTCCAAAAAATCTATGCAATATCAACATGAAAAACCTTAACCTAACATCATGTAGTGAGGTACAAACCATAAGAAATCATGAACAAGCATAGTTTATATCTTAAACTTTCTAATAACCACTTTATCTTTTCATGGCCGAAACTTCAAGAGTGTGATTCCAAGTTTTAAACAACATGAGTCCATAAAACTATTTAACAACCATAGATAACCAAAAACTAATAGATAGCATGTTTCCATCTTTCTTATCATGGCCGAACCCTACAAGATAATATCCTAAATTTTTTCAAAATATTTTCAAACATAGAAATCGTAGGAGGCTACTTGTACTGTAGGTGAGGGGGATACCTACTTCCTTTCGCTTGATTTACTAAGGAAAGTAACCTTGCTTGGTGAAACTTTTTTTTCCTAGAGAGAAGCTACTTTGCTTGGTTCGGCAATGGTGAGGAAGAAGAGGTTGGTTTTCGGTGGAGAGAAGGAGGAGGAGGAAGAGAGAACAAATGAAATTTTCCTACTCATTTTTCTTATTTATTCATAATGAGAAGAAGAAGGAAAAATGGTCTTTTCTTCCCTTAGCTCTCTTACTCTTATTCATGAAAAGAAGAAGACAAATGAAATTTTCATTGGAGGAAGAAGAAGAAAACTCAAACTTTTTTCTTAAGTGAAGGGGGCCTTCACCTTTCCTACCTTTAACTATAATTTCCGTCCTCTTTCTAACAGCACACCCCTGCTGGGGCTACTGGTTATAACATGAAACCACTTATTAAGAGGTCTAAGGTTCAATCCTTGTCATGCCTCTTTTTGGTTCTTTTTATTATATATATTTTTTTAAAGAAGGATCCACATGAAACCCATTTAATCATGCATAATTTTTGTAAAATTTCTAGGGATCCTATGGGTGTTACAAGAGCTGACGGGCTCCGTGCGTCCGAAGGACGAAGAGCTGCGGATGAGTATGCTGGCGGAAGAGAAGGAAGCACGCGATGATTTCGAGGGACGAGAAGCCGAAGTGGAAGCCTGCTCGAGAAGGCTGAAATTGGGTTCGGGTGAGCCTTATTTCGGTTGGCCGAAATCACCCAAGCGAACGGAGCGGAAGATCTGGATCGAGGTGAGCAGAACCAGAGTAAAGAGTCTGAACCACAAAAAGTCAACAAAGTTGACTTTAAGAGTCCAGGCGCCCAGAACCCTTCCGACCGCCCGAAATGCGACTTTTGACCAGATCACGTTTGACCATGATCCGTTGCGAAGAGGATAAATTTTTATCCCCTTCCAAGCGCCTGAAACCCTCCAGGCGCCCCGACCAAGACTATAAATACAGCCTTGGTCCAGAAGCTTTTCAATGAACAAGCAATTTGATATTCAACACTTGTATGCTTCTCTTGTTTAGTTTAGCTTCTCATTTTCTGTGCTTGAACGCTATAAGAGGCTTCTCTGACTGAAGGAGATCTTTATTGTACTTCAACTTCATTGGATTAACAACCTCTCCGGTTGTAGCCAAGTAAATCCTGTGAGCCTCGTCTTTCTGTTTATTTAATTATTTATGCAAGTGTTTGTTTAAGTTATAAGTTCCAGAAGGGTATTTATTTTTATTTTGTGCAGGACTATTCAACTCTCCTTCTAGCCGGCCACCAACGGTCCCTAACAAGTGGCATTAGATCCAGGACGCTTCAGGAGGACTAACCGTCGATCGAAGCAAAGACGATGGTCGGACCAAGCATATACCTCGCAAAGTTCAAGGAGGAGTTCATGTTTGGAAGCAACGAATGGAGGTATTTCTTAAAACATACTTCGGTATTTTACTAATAATGAAATATGGTTATGAAGAACCAAAGAATGCGAACGGAGAAGAAATTGAAAAACGCCTCTGGACCAAAGAGCAGCGTGACGATTTCATGTCAAACGGTAAGGTTGAATATCATCTCATAAGTGTACTACCGGTGAAGGATCTCGACATAATCGGCAACTACCAAAGTACAAAATAACTCTGGGAAAAGTTTTTGAAGCTCCACGAAGAACCGATTGAAGCCGAGTCCGACTCCTCGATGGACACTAAGTCGTCATCAGAAGAATCCGAGACCGAAGAAATTGTCGGGACAACACTTATAGTTGAATTCCTTCCTGAGGACACAAAAATTCATCTCAGATGAGCATCGATGAAGGGGGAGAGTCTTTGGAGGAAAGCAACTCTATAGGGGGAGGATCAGAGATCGACAAGGTAAGTCAGGTACGGTCTCTACCACTTGACCAAATGTTTAAATTTGTTAAATTATTAACTAAAGATTGTTGCATGCTAGAAAATGAAAATAAAAAGCTGAAATTAACTTTAGATAAATCTTGTATGTCGGAAGATCTTAAAAGATTAGAAGTAGAAAATGATAAATTAAAATTAGAAAATGATAATTTGAAAATGCAAGTATATATTTTGAAAAATCATGCATGCTCAAATAATCAACATATTAGAAAATTTTATGGATTAAATTGGTACCTTAGATACCATAGGGACAAATTAGGAATATTTCAAAGAAATATGTCCCTAAGAAATATCTAATTAATCCTGTTGGCTGGAACCTATATTGGGTTCCTAAGTCTTGTCTTACTTAAACCTTAATTTAGACTTAGCGTTTTCAGTGAGAAAATTAAACATTTAATTTCCTTGTGAGGCTTTGTCTAGAAGTGATTGATGATCCAATAACCAAGAAAGCCTAGTGCATCGCCACAGGCTGGAAGTCAAATATTGAAATAAAGTGTTTAATTGACTAACTGATAAAGTATTAAATTGAAATTAGATAATGCTTTAAAGGATAACTCAATTTTCTTTGAAAATTCTTAAAAATATTTTTGCTTGCAATTTTTTTTTTTGCAAAGTTTTCTAAATTTAGAAATTTCTTTTGCAAAGTTTTTAACTTAGAAATTTTCTTTCTGCTTGAATTTTACTACAAATTTTTACAAAAATATTGTTTGCTTTAAATAATTATTCAAACATTTTTGGAAAATTCTCAAATGTTTTCCAAAGTTGTCTAACTTAGAATTTTTTACCTGCTTAAAATTCTTTTTTAAAAATGATTGCAATTTTTTAGTGATATCAAAACTGATCCTGTCCGAGCACTGAGTCAACGGACGCTGGGGACGTGACACGCTCCGCTGTCTCTGGCCGACGATGAGTATCTCCGATGGACCTGCAAAGAAGCCGAGCAGGGAGGGGTTTCCCGACGACGGCCATCTGACGCTCAAGTCAGATAACGAGAAATGAGAGAGGCAGCGTAACTATGGCTACAGTGAGGATTACGCATACCTTCGTCGACGTCTGGGGGTCCTTATATAGGACCCCTGGGAGGCGCGTGCACACTTCTCGATGCATGCACGCTTCCCCAAACATACTTTAACGAGCCCATGTCAGAAAAGCACCCCTGACACAATTCCGCAATCGTCCGAGCATATCCCGGATGTGACGGTGGAAGCTTCCACCATATGATCCTGTGAACGGCTCGGCCGCCAACCCTGCTACCTGTCGGCGGCAGACGTCTCGAGGATGATGTTATCCCCTATCTCCTTTATCCTATTGCGCCTCCTGTTTATTCCAGGGCTGAGCGGTTCGGCCGCTCGGCAGGCATATCACTTCTGCCCCGGTTGTAGGTATCGGTCCGACCGGGAGGACTCCCGGTCGTATGCTCAGATGAGACTGCTCCTGCCTGTCTTTGTTGCCTTGTGCCTCGGCCGAACGGACAGCCCGATCAGCCTTGAAACCTTTTTACCTTGAGCACCGGAAACCTGACCCCTAGTCGGGTTGTCTTTCATTCGGCTCGGGGGATTCCCGACCGGTCGGCCCTCTCAGTCCGGTCGGTCGGGTCTCAGGGTTGAATCTCTTGACCTTTGACCTCCACGTGTCGTTGACCTTCCGCCAACGAGGGTCCCCCGTCCTTACCACCGGATCACATGCCTCCTCCTCAAGTCTAGTCGAAGGAGGCGCTAAGTCTGACTGACTGGACTGCTAGTCGGCTGGAGTGACACCGCTTTGCCACTCTGGAATGTTCCTCCTCACGGCCGCTCGGCCTCTTACTGCCGCTGGCTTTGCTACCGTGTCGACAGTCAACGCTGACGCCCTTCGGATCTCCTCGAAATTCATGCAAATCCTCTCCATTAAGACTGAGCACGTGCGTTGTGCGCCGTAATGACACTCATTAAATCCACCCCTGTGGCATGGTGCCATGTGGCGCCTCCGCTGGCGTCATCGTACGGCTCGGCAATGTGCCCAAGGGGACATCGGCGGTTTGAAATGAACGGCCCGATGTGGGCCTCGGTTCCTGTGACCTACATCCGACGGTCGAGGCCGATCGGGCCCGACCTTATAAAGCCCTTCACCTTCTTCCTCCGCCGCACCTTTGCCTTCGCGTGTCCCGCAGCCTTCTTCGGTGCTTCAGCGTTCCGGTGACTCTGATTTTCCATTCTCCGACGATTCCCCGCCTCCTTCCTTCGATCCTCAGCTTCTTTGTAAGGTTCTTCCGCCTTTCTTCTCTGTTTCCCTTGTGTTTTTTTTTATCAAGTTCTTGTCTTCTGGTCGCTGTCCCCTTCATCGTCTTCAAGCCTTTGTATTTCCTCCCAATTTCCGCCTTCTCTATTATTGTTCCGGCGATGGCTAGCACCTCGCAACCTTCTAATCCCTCTCCTGGCCTATGGTATATGACCATGATAAGCCGGTTTGACGAGGATGATGCGGGACGCTTCCTTAACGAATTCGAACTTCCTCCTGACCATAGACTAGTTTTGGCCACCTCTTCCGATCGGCCCCACAATCCGGCGACCGGCACTGTTTACTTCTTTCGAGACCAATTTGTGGCCGGTCTGCGCTTTCCTCTACATCCTTTTATCCTTGAGGTTTGTAATTATTTCCGCATCCCGCTCGGCCAACTTGTCCCTAACTCTTTTAGGTTGCTGTGCAGCGTAGTAGTCATTTTCAAGCTGCACGACATTCCTTTAGTCCCCAGAATTTTCCATTACTTTTACTATCCCAAACAGTCCGATTGGGGTACTTTTCTCTTCCAATCTCGGATCGGTCTTGTCTTTTTCGTCAAGATGCCGACCTCGAACAAGCATTGGAAGGAATTGACGCCCCCTCTGCAGTAGTCAACCCAGTTCCTGCTTCAACCGAGGCCATCTCTTCGGACCGCACTCCTTCCCAGCTCGACCAACCAGCGGCCTCCCTCGAAGCGAGACCCGTTAGTTCCTTGCCCCGGGTTCTTCTCCGGCTTAGGTGCTCAGGAATAGTTTCTGCTCCGCTCGGCGAGTCATCCGGTCGATCCACCTCTTCTTAATCCGATCCGAGCGGACGCCGAATGGTCAAGGTCGTCCTCCATCTTCCCACTGAAGAGTTCCTTTTGGCCGTTGATCGGCCAACTGCTCTGGAGCATCAGATCACCATCCGAGGACCGCTCGCCAAAGTATGGGAAGATGCGAGGGCTCGCGTTGCCTTGATGACCCCCGGACAGCTCGGCGACAGCCATCTGCAACAAACAACCGGGGTATGCTCTTTAACCTACTTTATGCTTAATCTTGGTTCTTGACATTATTCCGTCCGAACAGTACTGGGTGGAGAACATTGCGGTCAGCAATCGCCTAGCTGCCTTGGAAGAAGAATTGAAAAAGCTTCAAATTTCTAGAGGGGCGCCAGCTCAGGGCCCATCATATGCCACACTCCGAGCCGAACTGAGCAAATCGGAGAAACTACTGCAGGACGAACGACACAAGTCCTCTGGTTTGGAGACCAGGGTAGCCAGCCTTGAGGCCCAAGTCAAGTCGCACGACCGGGAGATGAAGCTGGCGACCAATAGGAAGAATACAGCCATCTCCGACTTAGAGGCTAAGAATCAGCAGGCCGGAGCGCTGGAGCAATGCGTCCAGGAGTTAGCTGATCTGCTTTCTGCTGAGCAAAAGGGTCGATCGACTACTGAAGCTAAACTTCGAGGAGACATTAAAGATCTCCAAGACACCTTAGAAGCCGCCCGAGCCGCTTTCAAAGAATATCAAGATGGCGAACCAGGACGCTTCGCGACGATGAGGCACAACTACTTCCGGTCGGATGACTTTGGTAACAAGTTCAGCGATCGGCTGGTCCTTGTCTTTGAAGAAGCCATCCAAGCCACCACTACGTATTTGAAGGCTAAGGGCCTGCTCCCGGAGGCGTCTTCTATCCCCCCCAAGGATCTGGTCGGGCTGCTGGAGCACATTCCCGAGCCCATTTTTGATGTTCTTGAATGAAAAAGTGGTTTCTGTAATTCTCCCGGTCGGCTCCTACAGCCTTACCTTTAATGAAGATTTGCTTTTTCCATACTTTCCCCAGTTGGCTTAAACGACCTTGCTTTAAGGAATGACATCTGTGACTTTGCCCTTGGTCGGCGAGATTTTAAGTGTAATTTTGTAATGCCAACTTTTGCACTGTTAACCTTTCGTTTTGAGTGTTTCTTGTAACTATGCTGACCGGTCTCTCGACCTTTTTCCCGCAGGGAATTTCTTAACTTTGCCGATCGGTCCAACGACCTCCCACTTTGCTTGGGATTTCTATGAGTTTGTCGCTGGAGTATTTTTCTTTACTGCGCTGATCGGTCAAACGACCCCCCATTCTATATGGATTTTCTGCTAGTGTCTCGCTGAAGTGCTTCAACGCGACACTGCCTCGTCTGGGGGGTTTATAGTCGCCAGTCCGACTCTAGAGTTTAACGTCGCCGCTCGACAGTCTTTCGACCGGAGGGTTTATAATCGTCGGTTCGACTCTAAGATTTAACGTCGCTGCTCGACGGTCTTCCGGCCGGAGGGTTTATAGTCGCCGGTTCGACTTTAAGATTTAACGTCGCTGTTCGATGATCTTCCGACCGGAGGGTTTATAGTCGCCGGTTCGACTCTAAGATTTAACGTCGCTGCTCGACGATTTTCCAGTCGGAGGGTTTATAGTCGCCGGTTCGACTCTAAGATTTAACGTCGCTGCTCGACGGTCTTCAGGCCGGAGGGTTTATAGTCGCCGGTTTGACTCTAAGATTTAACGTCGTTGCTCGACGGTCTTCAGGCCGGAGGGTTTATAGTCGCCGGTTCGACTCTAAGATTTAACGTCGCTGCTCGACGGTCTTCAGGCCGGAGGGTTTATAGTCGCCGATTCGACTCTAAGATTTAATGTCGCTGCTCAACGGTCTTTCGGTCGGAGGGTTTATAGTCGCCGATTCGACTCTAAGATTTAACGTCGCTGCTCGACGGTCTTCCGGCCGGAGGGTTTATAGTCGCCGGTTCGACTCTAAGATTTAACGTCGCTGCTAGACGGTCTTCAGGCCGGAGGGTTTATAGTCGCCTGTTCGACTCTAAGATTTAACGTCGCTGCTCGACGGCCTTCCGGCATAACTCGGATAATATAAACCCGGCTTAACGACACGGGGTCTTAACCACGCCTTCATGCAGCTACCCGCTTGGCGCACAATACTCATGCCTTTGCTTTGTTCTTATAACTTTCATTCCTGCAGCCAAAGGATACAGCCGAATGGAATATTCATGAAATATATTACATCGGCGCACCTTTCATTCGACCCGATAGGGCTGGAGGTGGTTTGCATTCCATGGTCTCTCCAGCCGCCGTCCATCCTCATCCTCCAAGTAGTAAGCTCTCGATCGAAGCTTCTCGATGACTTTAAAGGGTCCTGCCCAGGGAGCCTCCGGCTTGCCTACGTCCCCGACTGGCTTCACTTTCTTCTAGACCAAGTCACTCACCTGGAATGCTAGGGGAATCACGCGACGGTTGTAGTTCTGCTTCATTCTCTGCCTGTAGGCCATCAGCCGGACGGACGCTTTGGCTCGCTCCTCGTCGATCAAGTCCAATTCTAGCTGCCTCCGCTCAGAATTATCCTTGTCGTAGTTCTGGATCCGGACGGACTCTACGCCGACTTCGACTGGGACGACCGCCTCGCCTCCATACACCAGGTGGAACGACGTTACTCCCGTTCCCTCCTTAGGGGTCGTGCGGATGGCCCATAGGACTCCCGGCAGCTCGTCCACCCAGCTTCCTCCCATGTGGTCGAGTCGAGCCCGAAGAATTCGAAGGATCTCCCGGTTGGCTACTTCGGCTTGACCATTACTTTGGGGATACACCACAGACGTGAAGTGCTGCTCAATGGCATATCCCTCGCACCATTCCTTGAGCTGCTTTCCGACGAACTGTCGCCCGTTGTCCGACACGAGCCGACGCGGAATGCCGAACTGACAGATGATGTGTTGCCAGATGAATTTCTTGACCATCTGCTCGGTTATCTTGGCCAATGGCTTAGCCTCCACCCACTTGGAGAAGTAATCGACTGCCACCAATAGGAACCTCCGTTGTCCGGTCGCCATAGGGAAAGGTCCTACGATGTCCATGCCCCACTGGTCGAACGGGTAGGACACTGTGGATGCTTTCATTTCCTCCGTCGGCTTATGAGAGAAACTGTGGTACTTCTGACAAGAAAGGCATGTTGCGACGGTCCGAGCGGCGTCCTCGTGTAGAGTTGGCCAGAAGTATCCAGCCAACAGGATCTTCCTAGCCAAAGACCGGCCGCCCGGATGACCTCCGCAAGATCCTTGGTGTATCTCCTGGAGAATGTACTTGGCGTCTTCCGAACCGACACACTTCAGCAGAGGTCGGGAGAACGCCTTTTTGTAAAGCTGATCTCCGATGAGCGTGAACCGGTCGGCTCTCCTTCTCAGTAGCTGGGCTTCATCCCGATCGGACGGCGTGGCACCTGAGCGCAAAAACTCCATGATGGCTGTTCTCCAATCACTCGAGAATGTGAGGCCTTCCATCCGGTCCACGTGCACTACCAAGGATACTTGCTCGATTGGTTGCTGGATGACGACCGGCGATATCGAGCTTGTGAGCTTGGCTAATTCATCTGCCACCTGGTTCTCCGTTCGGGGTATCTTCTGGACCACCACCTCGGTGAAGCTAGTCTTGAGTTTTTCAAAGGCCTCCGCGTACAGCCTGAGTCTTGCATTGTTTATCTCAAAGGCGCCCATGAGTTGTTGAGCGGCTAGCTGGGAATCCGAGTGGATCACCACCCAGCTGTCTCCAACATGCCGTGCGGCCTGCAGTCCGGCTATGAGGGCTTCATACTCTGCCTCATTATTTATTGCCCGATAATCCAGCCAGATGGACAAATGTATCCGCTCTTCCTGAGGCGAAATTAGCAGGATCCCAATTCCGCTTCCGAGCCGAGTGGACGATCCATCCACATATACTTTCCATGTAGCTTCGGGCTTGGGCTTTTGTACCTCAGTCACGAAATCTGCCAAGGACTGTGCCTTGATCGCCGAGCGAGGTTGGTATTGGATGTCGAATTCGCTTAGCTCCGTCGTCCACTTGATGAGTCGTTCGGATGCTTCAGGGTTTAGGAGTACCCTTCCCAACGGACTGTTCGTCATCACAATAATGGTGTGCGCCAAAAAGTAAGGGCGCAACCTCCGAGCGGCAAGGACCAAGGCGAAAGCCAACTTCTCGAGACCGGTGTAACGAGACTCAACATCCTTTAAGATATGGCTTAAGAAGTACACAGGTTGTTCTTCGTCGTTCGGCCTTACTAATGCTGAGCCCACAGCATGCTCGGTTGAAGATAAATAAATGCGGAGTGGCTCGCCTACGGCCGGTTTTGCCAACACGGGTAAGGAATTCAGGTAAGTCTTCAATTCCTCGAATGCCCAATCGCACTCCTCGTCCCATTGAAACTTGGTAGCTTTACACAGAATCTTGAAGAACGGCAGGCTCCGGTCGGCGGTCTTAGAGATAAACCTTGATAGTGTCGTTATCCGACCAGTGAGATGCTGTACCTCTCGAAGATTTCTGGGAGGCGGCATGTCTTGCAATGCCTTTGTCTTGCTGGGGTTCGCCTCTATGCCCCGTTCGGTCACGATGTAACCCAGGAAGCGCCCGCCTTTTGTTCCGAACATGCACTTCTGAGGGTTAAGCGTGACTCCGTATCTTCTTAATGTTTGGAAAGTCTCCTCCATATCCACATAGAGATCTGCCGCCCGGAAGGACTTGATAAGTATGTCATCCACGTACACTTCCAAGTTGCGTCCGATCTGCTCCCTGAATACCTTGTTCATCAGACGCTGGTAGGTAGCTCCTGCATTCTTCAGCCCGAACGACATTACGTTGTAGCAGTAGGTACCGGCCGCCGTGACGAAGTTGACCTTCTCCTGGTCTTCTCGGGCGAGCGGCACTTGATGATAGCCTTGGTATGCATCCAGCATGCATATCAGCTCGCACCCGGCCATGGAGTCTACCAGTTGATCGATCCGGGGCAGGGGTTAGAAGTCCTTCGGACATGCCTTGTTCAGGTCCCGGAAATCGATGCAGACTCTCCACTTGTTGCCCGGCTTGGAGACCAGTACCACATTTGCGAGCCAACTCGGGAATTGCACTTCCCTTATGTGGTCGGCCTCCAGAAGCTTCTCTACATCCGCCCGGATAATTACATTCAGCTCAGCGCTAAAGTCCCTCTTCCTTTGCTTCACCGACCAAGCGTCTGGCCGGACGTGAAGCTCGTGTTGCGCTACGCTTGGCGAGACCCCGGGCAGCTCCTGGGTCGACCAAGCGAAGACGTCGCGGTTTCGCTGGAGGCATTTGATCAGCTTTCCCTTCTGATTCTCCTCCAGGTCGGATGCTATGAAGGTGGTGGCCTCCGGTCGGGAAGAGTCAATCTGCACCTCCTCCTTTTCTTTGTAAACTAAAGAAGGTGGTTTTTCGGTTATAGCATTTACCTCGACTCGCGGCACTTTCCGAGCGGACTTGGCTTCGGCTCGGACCATCTCCATATAGCATCTTCGAGCTGCCAGCTAGTCTCCCCGCACCTCCCCTACTTGATCTTCCACAGGGAACTTGATCTTCTGGTAGAAGGTAGAGACGACCATCCGGAACTCGTTGAGAGCTGGTCACCCCAAGATAACGTTGTACGCAGAAGGAGCATCAACCACGATGAAGCTGGTGGTCCTTGTCTTCTGAGCGGCTCCTCTCCTAACGAGATAGCCAGCCGGACCTGGCCGACCGGCAAGACTTCGTTCCCAGTGAACCCGTAGAGGGGGGTTGTCATTGGCAGTAGTTCAGCTCGGTCGATTTACAGTTGGTCGAAGGCCTTCTTGAATATTCTGTTGACCGACCTGCCTGTGTCAATGAAAATGCGGTGAATAGTGTAGTTAGCTATTACTGCTCGAATGATCAGGGCGTCATCGTGTGGGACTTCAACCCCCTCGAGGTCCCTAGGCCTGAAGCTGATCTCGGGTCCGCTTGCCCTCTCCTGGCTGCAGCCGACCGCATGTATCCTCAGCTGCCTTGCGTGTGCCTTTCTGGTTCTATTGGAGTCTCCTCCGGTCGGGCCTCCGGCAATGATGTTGATCTCGCCTCGAGATGCGTTGCCCCTATTCTCCTCCTCCCGAGCGGATAGTCGAGGTCGTTCATGCGACGCCAGATGGTGGGCACCGGGCTGCTGACGATGCTGCCGCTCGGGGGATCTCCTTTCTATTCTTTGTATAGGGCTCCATTGTCGATGTCGTCGGTCTGGTGAAGGTGATCGGCGGCGGTAGCTCTTTGGCGCAGGATGAGTGATGGGAGGGAGGCTCCGACAGTCGCGGGTGTTGTGAGTAGTTGACTGATGGAGTGAACAAAACATCAGGGTCCATACCTTCCCCTTGGGCTTGGGCCGATCAACCGCGACTTGCTGGACGGCGTGCGACCGAGTGTGCTGATGAGGACGGGAGGCTTCGGCTCGCGGTCCTCTGGGGGGCTGGTGACTGACGGGCTGCTTCCGCTCGGCGGCAGCAGGTTGGTCATTCAGGGCTTCCTTTCTTCTCATCTCCTAGGCTTCCTCCACATTGATGTACTCGTTGGCCTTATGCAGCATGTGGTCGTAGTCCCGGGGTGGCTTCCGGATGAGCGAGCGGAAGAAATCACCGTCCACGAGCCCTTGCGTGAACGCGTTCATCATTGTTTCCGAGGTGACCGTTGGAATGTCCATGGCCACCTGGTTGAAGTGTTGGATGTAAGCTCGGAGCGACTCCCTCGCGCCTTGCTTGATGGCGAACAGATTGACGCTGGTCTTTTGGTGGCGCCTGCTGCTCGCAAAATGATGGAGGAACACCGTTCGGAATTCTTTGAAACTCGTGATAGATTCGTCCAGCAACCTTCAGAACCACCGATGCGGCGATCCTGAAAGGGTGGTGAGGAACACTCGGCACTTTACACCATCTGTGTATTAATGCAGAGTGGCAGTGCTGTCGAACTTACCCAGATGGTCGTCTGGGTCGGTTGTCCCGTTGTATTCCCCGATCGCAGGGGGCACATAATGCTTCGGCAGTGGATCACGTAGGATGACATCTGAGAACTGCCAATTGATCAGCTTGGGTGACGCGTCCGTTCGGGGCGCTTTTCCTTTTCTGACGTCCCGGGCGGGTGCTTCGTCAGATGAAGATCCTTTGTCCTAATTAGCCTGTGCGACCTTCGAGGGCGTCTGGAACAGAGCCCGATGAAACGGTATCGGGCGGGCGGCGCCCCCACTTGGATGTCGATCGACCCCTTATTTTGCCCCCATATTGAGAGCTGCTCCGGCCGCTCTTCGGGTGGCGCTCGACCCCCCGATGCTGATGTCGCCTGCTGTGCTGCCCGCTCAGCCTGAACTTTCTGCTGCTGCTCCACGATTTTTGCTGCTCGCGCTTGGATGAGTGCGTCGAGTTCTTCTGGGGAGAGCGTCACCATGAGTTGGAGTCCAGCTTCTTCCATCGTCTCCGCTCGGATTCAGGTGCATTCCCATAGACGGCGCCAATTTGATCCTGTCCGAGCGCTGAGTCAACGGACGTTGGGGACGTGGCACGCTCCGCTGTCTCTGGCCGACGATGAGTATCTCCGATGGACATGTAAAGAAGCCGAGCCGGGAGGGGTTTCCCGACGACGGCCCTCCGACGCTCAAGTCAGGCAATGAGAAATGAGAGAGGCAGCGTAATTGTGGCTACAGTGAGGATTGCGCATACCTTCGTCGAAGTATGGGGGTCCTTATATAAGACCCCGGGGAGGCGCGTGCACGCTTCTCGATGCATGCACGCTTCCTCAAACATACCTTAACGAGCCCATGTTAGAAAAGTACCCTTGACGCCATTTCGCAATCGTCCGAGCATATCTCGGATGTGACGGTGGAAGTTTCCACCGTATGATCCTGTGTACGGCTCGACCGCCAACCCTGCTGCCTGTCGGCGGCAGACATCTGGAGGATGATGTTATCCCCTGTCTCCTTTGTCCTCTTGCGCCTCCTGTCTGTTCCAGGGCCGAGTGGTTCAATCGCTCGACCGACATATCACTTCTGCCCCGGTTGTAGGTATCGGTCCGACCGAGAGGACTCCCGGTCGTATGCTCGGATGAGACTGCTCCTGCCTGTCTTTGTTGCCTTGTGCCCCGGTCGAACGGACAGCCCGCTCGGCCCTGAAACCTTTTTACCTTGAGCATCAGAAACTCGACCCCTAGTCGGGTTGTCTTTCATTCGGCTCGGGGGATTCCCGGTCGGTCGGCCCTCTCATTTCGATCGGTCGGGTCTCAGGGTGTAATCTCTTGACCTTTGACCTCCACGTGTCGTTGACCTTCCGCCAACGAGGGCCCCCCTTCCTTACCACCGGATCAAAAACTAATCTTCGAATTTTTCAAAGTTTTCAAAGCTATTACCCTCAGACTTGTTGTGATACCCAATTTTTTATGTGATAAAAGGAGAGAAAGAAAATATTAAGTCTAGGGGGAGTAGATTCAATTTTTTTATGTTTTGCACTTTATTACTGAATTTATTATTTTAACTTTATGTCTCTTTACCCTATCTTAACTTGGGTTGCTCACATCAAAAAGGGGGAGATTGTTGGAACCCCAAGGTTGTTTTGATGTGATCAACCAAGTTAGGTTAGATCCTGTGGTGTTTTAATCTTGTGTCTAAATGTGTAGGAGTTTAGGAACACAGGAAGTCGAGCAAAAGACGCAGCTAGCGAGAATGACAACATAAGAGAGAGCCAACGGGATCAGTATGTCTGAGGGACGAGGCGCTGCAAAAGAGTACACAGACAGACGAAAAGGAAGCATGCGGTGTTTCCGAAGGACGAGAAGCCGAAGCGGAAGATTGTTCGGGGAGCAAGAGACGCAGCCAGCGGGAAGGTTGGCACGGGAGAGAGCCGACGGGCTCGGTGCGTCCAAGGGATGAAGAGCTGCGAATGAGTATGCTGGCGGATAAGAAGGAAGCACGCGACGATTCCGAGAGACGTGAAGCCGGAGCAGAAGCCTACTCCAGAAGGCCGAAATTGGGTTCGGGTGAGCCTTATTTCGATTGGCCGAAATCACCCAAACGAGCAGAGCGGAAGATCTGAACCGAGGCGAGCAGAATTAGAGCAGAGAGCCCAGACTACAAAAAGTCAACAAAGTTGACTTTAAGGGTTCGGGCGCTTAGAATCAATCCTGGCGCTCGGACCAGTCCGGACGTCTGAAACCCTTCAAGGTGCCTAGAATGCAACTTTTGACTAGATCATGTTTGACCGTGATCCGTTGTGAAGGGGATAAAATTTTATCCCCTTCCAAGCGCATGAAACCCTCCAGGCGCCCCGACGAAGGCTATAAATACAACCTTAGTTCAGAAGCTTTTTAATAAACAAGCAATTTGATATTCAACACTTGTACGCTTCTCTTGTTTAGTTTAGTTTTTCATTTTCTGTGCTTGAATGTTGTAAGAGGCTTCTCCACCTGAAGGAGATCTTTATTGCGCTTCAACTTCCTTGGATTAATAACCTCCCCGGTTGTAACTAAGTAAATCCTGTGAGCCTCGTCTTTCTGTTTATTTAATTATTTATGCAAGTGTTTGTTTAAGTTATAAGTTTGAGAAGAGTATTTATTTTTATTTTGTGCAGAGCTATTCAACCTCCCCTCTAACCGGCCACCAATGGTTCCCAATACAACTGTCTGCTTCACTCACTAGGACTTCCACATCTGCATGTCTTCACTCACCAATATTTCCACATCTACCTGACTTCACTTATCAGGACTTTCTATTTGTCTAGCTTCACTCACCAGTACTTTCCATGTACCTAGCTTCACTCATCAGGACTTTCCAACTACCCGACTTCACTCACCAAGATTTCCCATCTATTTGGCTTCACTCACCCATACTTTATTTACTACCCGACTTCACTCATCGGGGCTTATCACATTAAATGCCATGTCCTCCATTACCCACTTGGTTTTTCTTGATTTGTCAACCATTTTGTTGGTCTTGCCCTTGCCTAACATCCAATTAGAACTTTCTAGTCAAGTATCCAATCAACTTTGACCTACTTGATTATTCTCTCATATCAAATTGGTCAACCTTTGACCAGTGAAGAATTGCACCAACAATCTCCTAAATGGACAATTGCACATGTAATATCCATTTATTGTAAAATATCAAAACTCATGCTTGAGAAAAATTGGTCAACTTTGACCTATGGATAATTGCACCAATGATATTTATATCGTAGATATTTAAAAGAAACACTGCTCTTTTATTTTTTTTCTCGAACGAGCACCCACCTTTAAATTATATAACTGACCTCAAATATACTATTCGATATTATTATTATCTCCTATCATACACATTAAATCCTGAACCAGCTGATCAAATGTATAAATATGATAAATCTACGTTGTAGATGCTATAGTTTCGTAATTGTTACAACGTGAATATTATTGAAAAAGATAAGTCTGTGTTATAGTAATTATAAAATCATAACTATTGTAACGTAAAATATTAGACAGATATATCAAATCTACATTGTAGCTGTTATGAAATCATAACTACTCATATTATAACAACTATGAAATTATAATTACTTGAATATTATTGAACATGACAAATCCGTTTGGCTTAATCTAGGTTTAAATGTAAGCTCCTAAAAAATTAAAATAGGTCGAATACTATATTTGAGGGCAATATCATTTTAAGGGCATAACTACTCCAAAATATTTAAAATGGATATATATACATATATATTTTAAATATTTTGGAGGAGTTTTAGTTAAAATTTACTATAAAAGTTTTACTGTCAGGAAGCTGAGAAGACGAACCTGCCGGTGTGACATGTCTAGAAGGTTGACCGCATCCCCATGACCCAGATAGTGATCTGTCTCCTGTGTTGACCAAGTCGCCCCGAATCCTCGGGTCAACAATACCTATAGCCATCGACCGGGTTGCCTCGGTCTCTGGTGTTGGTGCAACCTTAGGTCAAGGTTGACCTGGTTGACCCGACTCGAGTTGACCTGACTCGAGTTGTATTTTGATGTTTGACGAGAATAGAAAAGTTGTATTTTGATGTTTGACGAGAATAGAAAAGTTGTATCTTGATGTTTGACAAGAATACAAACTTGGGAGATTGTGGGTGCAACCTTCGGTCAAGGTTGACCTGGTTGACCCGACTTGAGTTGACCTGATTCGGTAAAGTCCAAGTATGGAGGCTTGGCACGGGAAAAGTCCAAGTATGGAGACTTGGCACGGAAAAGTCCAAGCAGGGAGCTTGGCACGGGAGAAGTCCAAGTATGGAAGCTTGGCATGGGAAGTCGGAGAGGGCTCGGCAGCTCGGACTAGGTCCGAGAGGGCTCGGGAGCTCGTTCTCTGGACCGCAAGTCGAGAGGGCTCGACATGCTCGTTCTCGGACTAGGTCGAGAGGGCCTGGAGCTCATTCTGGACCGACAGATCGAGAGGGCTCGGTGGCTCGTTCTCCGGATGAAGTCGGAGAGGGCTCGTTGCTCGTTCTCCGGACTAGGTCGAGAGGGCTGTAGCTCGTTCTCTGGACCGGATGGAGTCGGAGAGGGCTCGGTAGCTCATTCTCGGACCAGTCCGAGATCGGTAGCTCGTTCTCTGGAGCGGATGAAGTCGGAGAGGGCTCGGTGGCTCGTTCTCCGGACTAGGTCGAGGGCTCGGTAGCTCGTTCTCGGATCGGACGTGGAAGTCGGAGAGGGCTCAGAGCTCGCCTCCTGACCAGGCCGAGAGCTTGGATACTTGGCACGCGAAGTCGAGAGGGCTCGGTAGCTCGTTCTCGGACTAAGTCGAGAGCACAGAGGCGTTGGACCGGACAACAGACCGATGGCAGCTCGTTCTCCAGACTAGGTCAGAGAGGGCTCGGTAGCTCGTTCTCTGGACCGGATGAGGGAGTCGGAGAGGGCTCGGTAGCTCGTTCTCCAGACTAGGTCAGAGAGGGCTCGGGAGCTCGTTCTCTGGACCGGACATGGAAGTCGGAGAGGGCTCGGTAGCTCGTTTCTCCAGACTAGGTCAGAGAGGGCTCGGTAGCTCGTTCTCTAGACCGGGAAGGCTTTAGGATTTAGGGCTGGGAAGCTCTAAGGCATTGGATCGGTCTGGTGACCGATCCAGTGATACTCAGGTTTATCTGATCGGTCTGGTGACCGATCAGTAACCAAACAGTGGTTCGCTGTAGGTTATCTGATCGGTCCACATACCGATCAGAAAACGATCAGTAAGCTACTGATCGTTGCCTGATCGATCCACAGACCGATCAGACTTTAAAGCCTCACAGAGAGATATGGCTGACCGGTCTGGGGACCGATCAGCCTAGGGCCTGATCGGTCCACAGACCGATCAGGGATCGGCAACCTCTCTTCACACAGAGGTGGGATCCGTCTGGGGACCGATCAGACTAGGGCCTGATCGGTCCACAGACCGATCAGACTAGGGCCTGATCGGTCCACAGACCGATCAGGGATGTCCTGGACCGATCAGGCTATGGCCTGATCGGTCCTGGTCTAGCCGTTGAGACACAACGGCTAGATTTCTCTCTGTGTCTTCTTTGTCTTCTTTGCAGGTTCATATAAGAGGGTTTCTACAGGGAAGGGTTTGGGTCTGTGGCTGCCTCTCTTTTCTTTCTGATGTTACTGCAATCAGAGCTTTGCTGAGCTCTCATTTTCCTGAAGCTTCGTGGAAGCTTCCTTCGGTTGGTTCCTGCTGTTGTAGGTGTTTCGTGAAGTTGCTGCTTCATCCAGTCGACGAGAAGGCAAGCTGTGTTTTTACATTCTTACTGCCTTTGTATTGTGCTGTATCTTTGTACTCCTATCTTGCTGTTACAAGAAGTTTGTGACGAGGTTTCTCCACCCAGAAGGAGTTTCTATTAGCCGGTTTTCCGGGGTCTCATCCACCGACGGATTGATAGGCTTCGTCCACCTTATGGACACGTCGAGGAGTAGGAGTTTCATCTCCGAACCTCGTTACATCGTCGAGTTTAAGGTTTTCTATTCTTTGTTTCATTTCTACATTGTATTTCCGCTGCGCTAACTAAAATTGTAGGAAGAAACGCGAATTTGGGGTCGGCTATTCACACCCCCCTCTCTAGCCTCGACCGTCGATCCTAACAAGTGGTATCAGAGCAAGGTTGCTCTTCGTCGGATTAACACCCGGGGGAGCACAAGCTAGAGAATGGATCTACTTGGAGAAGACATCACGATTCCACCCTTCTACGATCGCGACGACTTCGCGTATTGGAAGGTAAGAATGAAGTATTTTCTTATGACTAACCTAGTGAATTGGAATTGTGTACGAGTAGATTTTACTCCTCCGGTGGATAAAAAGGGAGAACCTCTCGAGAAGAAGAAGTGGACGAAGGAACAAATCCACCAATCCACAATCAACGACGAGGTAACGAAAATCCTTGAATTTTCATTACCTAATGATATCTTGTGTAAGTTAGGTGGATACAACGATGCCAAGGAGTTGTGGAACAACTTGGCTAAGTTCCATGAGGAGAGCTCCAATTCAAGTCATGAAGAGGAGTCAAGTGAGCCAAGTAGCTCACATCATGGAGGTATGGAATTAGAAGTTGAGGGCTACTCAACATCTAAGGAAGAAGAGGAGGAGAGTTCTTCATCAAGATTGGTGCAAGAAGAAACCTCTACCTCCGGAAGGGATGAAGAAGAGAGCGTATATCCATCCTCAACCCTAGGTAACTCAAGCAACTTAATTTCAAATAAATTACATATAATGTGCTTTGAGTGTAGGGAATATGGACATTACAAGAGTAAATGTCCAAAGAGGATTAGGAAGACTCCACCGACGCCAAAGGTCAAGGAAGCCGGAGTCCCGATACGCAAGGGCAAGGAGCACGTGGTGGGCTTCCAATGTAAGCAAAGGGGACATTATAGGAGCCAATGTCCGAGGGGGAGGCAACCTCACAAGGACAAGAGACCAAGCACATCTATGGGGGGAGCTAAGGCAAACCCTAAGGTACCCTTTAAGGCACATTATTGCAATTCTAATAAGAAACATGCTAGTAGCTTTATTGCAATTGCCAATGATGATAAGCATGATAACCATAGAATCCGATACATGTGCTTAGGTGCCAAACATGTTAGCCTAGGTAAGGACAATTCTAGAAATGCTAACCCTAGAATTAACTCATCTAAGGCTAAGGAGAACTTAGGTAGAAATCCCAAAACAACTAGACATATGCCTAGGAATACCTCAAAGATAAATGACAAATTAAAACTTGAGGTATTAGAAAAGGAAAATCAAGTCTTGAGGTCAAGACTTGACAATTTAGAAAAGGCCCTTAAGAATTTAGAGAAGTCAACTCTAAGGTCTAAGGGTAAAAAACCAAAGCCCAAGGACATGAGAGGTTTGTGTCACAAACCTAAGTCTCAAGTAGTCAAGCCCACTTATCATGATGTTCCATTCGATTATGGAACAAGACCTAGGGCTAGGAAGACCATCATCAAGGTCACAAGGGGAGTCACCCCTAGAGTTGATCTTGATGAGTCTCAAATGACCAAGGCTTTAAAGCCTAGGAGGGTCATTAGGAGGGTTGCTAGGGAAGTCATCCCTAGTGAATATTTAGTGAACCCAATGAGCTCAAATAGGTATTGGGTTCCTAGGAGCGTGATTCCATCATGTTAGATGAATTAGGGAGTGCCAACCTTAATTGAATAGGTAGTTAACCTAATCATGGAAAAAAGTGGCACTTTAGGAATGTTCAAGGTGTAATCAAGCCTTGAAAATGAGATTAAGAAATTATTCCTAAGGTGATTAGCATGTGCCAACCATATTCGAGGAATTCTCTAGGGTCAATCTAATTGGCACATGGTGATCTAAAAATCTTTAGTATATGATTTTAGGTCTATTACACTTAGGAATATGGAATTTATGGCAAAATGATCAAAATTATCAAAAATGACAACTAAGGCTAGAATTAGGTATTTTCTATACCTTTATATATTATTTGTCATGTATTGTTTGCCATATGCCATGTCATGACATCATATTTAATTTATTATCATTTGAAATGTCATGATAATACTTAGGTTAGCTATATGTCATGCCTTATTTAAGTTTCATACTGTATGCCATGATATCATGACATTAGCACATGTTTTTACTTATGATATCATTATATGCCATGTCATCATCTTTTGCATTTATAATCAATTAATTTGATTTAAGGACAAAAACACAATTTGATATGGAAATCAAATTGTTGTTTAGAAAATGCATGAGAACTTAGATTAAGATGACCTAAACCATATCTCACATCAAAATTGTCTGGGATGTGTTTGATACACCTTAGATGTGTGTGAGATATTAGAATCATGAGTTAGGATCAAGGTGCATAGTTCTTGTACCTAGATGAGCCTAATTCAAAATGGAGGATCATAGGGAAAGCTTGTGTACAAGTCATGTACATTTAGCCCTAAGATTATGGTCCTAAATTGAATGGTTTAAAATCATTTCAAAATTGATTTGAAAAACCTTGATGAAGTTTTTCTAGTGATAGCATTCATCATTGAGCAAGTTGATACAAAGATGGATTAACCTTGAGCTATTTCAAAGTCTTTCGAACTTTGTATCAAGATTTAAAAATGGAAGTTATTTTCATAGAAAACTATTTTTCCATGATAATATATGTTATGAGGAATGTATCCTCAAAATTTTACAATTTTTGGAATTTTTTGTGATTTTTTAGGGGTTTCTGAATTTCGGGAGAAAAATTAGAAATTCCTATCAGAGCTTTGTGGACCGATTAGAGGGGATGCTGATCGGTCCAGGGAGGTCTGGATTGGTCACTGGACCGATCCAGGGAAGTGTGGATCGGTCTGGTGACCGATCCAGTAAAGGGCAGAGCGTGCCAAAGTGCTGATTTTCGACTGATTGTCTGAAATTTCAGCTGGAAGTTGGTATTTTAGATTTCTAAAGGATTGAAACTCTCCAAGACATTGTTGGTGCAATGGTCAAGGGGGAGTTGACCTTTTGGGGGAGTTTTACCTATTGGTGAAGCGGGAGTTGACTTTTAGGGGGAGTTTTTACTCGATTTCTGAGGATGAGTGATATGGGATTATCACTATGTTGATTGTTGTGTTTAGTATCAAGGGGGAAATTAAGGGTTTCAATGAAAGGTATGAGACTTTCATTAGGAAGAAACTCTTGACCATGATTCACTCTTTTTGATGTGTGTCAAAAAGGGGGAGAATGTCTAGAGAATGTTCAAGGAAGAACATTGGAATTTGGGGAGAATGCTCAAGGAAGAGCATTGGAGAACTATTGGAAAACCTAAGTTAGGTTATCGGGTTAACCTAACTTGATTATGATTTTTGTCAAACATCAAAAAGGGGGAGATTGTTGGTGCAACCTTAGGTCAAGGTTGACCTGGTTGACCCGACTCGAGTTGACCTGACTCGAGTTGTATTTTGATGTTTGACGAGAATAGAAAAGTTGTATTTTGATGTTTGACGAGAATAGAAAAGTTGTATCTTGATGTTTGACAAGAATACAAACTTGGGAGATTGTGGGTGCAACCTTCAGTCAAGGTTGACCTGGTTGACCCGACTTGAGTTGACCTGATTCGGTAAAGTCCAAGTATGGAGGCTTAGCACGAGAAAAGTCCAAGTATGGAGACTTGGCACGGAAAAGTCCAAGCAGGGAGCTTGGCACGGGAGAAGTCCAAGTATGGAAGCTTGGCATGGGAAGTCGGAGAGGGCTCGGCAGCTCGTTCTCCGGACTAGGTCAGAGAGGGCTCGGGAGCTCGTTCTCTGGACCAGACGAAGTCGGCAGCTCGTTCTCCGGACTAGGTCCGAGAGGGCTCGGGAGCTCGTTCTGTGGACCGGACGAGAGTCGGTGCTCTGGACCGGATGAAGTCGGAGAGGGCTCGGTAGCTCGTTCTCCGGACTAGGTCGAGAGGGCCTCGGAGCTCGTACTGGACCGGATGGAGTCGGAGAGGATCGGTGGCTCATTCTCCTGACTAGGTCCGAGAGGGCCCTGTGGCTCCTCGAGATGAAGTCGGAGAGGGCTCGGTAGCTCGTTCTCCAGACTAGGTCAGAGAGGGCTCGGTAGCTCGTTCTCTGGATCGGACGTGGAAGTCGGAGAGGGCTCTGTAGCTCGTTCTCCGGACTAGGTCAGAGAGGGCTCGGTAGTTCGTTCTCTGGACCGGACGCGGAAGTCAGAGAGGGCTCGGTAGCTCGTTCTCCGGACTAAGTCAGAGAGGGCTCGGGAGCTCGTTCTCTGGACCGGACGAAGTCGGAGAGGGCTCGGTAGCTCGTTCTCTGGACCGGATGAGGGAGTCGGAGAGGGCTCGGTAGCTCGTTCTCTAGACTAGGTCAGAGAGGGCTCGGGAGCTCGTTCTCTGGACCGGACATGGAAGTCGGAGAGGGCTCGGTAGCTCGTTTCTCCAGACTAGGTCAGAGAGGGCTCGGTAGCTCGTTCTCTAGACCGGGAAGGCTTTAGGATTTAGGGATGGGAAGCTCTAAGGCATTGGATCGGTCTGGTGACCGATCCAGTGATACTCAGGTTTATCTGATCGGTCTGGTGACCGATCAGTAACCAAATAGTGGTTCGCTGTAGGTTATCTGATCGGTCCACAGACCGATCAGAAAACGATCAGTAAGCTACTGATCGTTGCCTGATCGGTCCACAGATCGATCAGGCTTTAAAGCCTCACAGAGAGATATGGCTGACCAGTCTGGGGACCGATCAGCCTAGGGCCTGATCGGTCCACAGACCGATCAGGGATCGGCAACCTCTCTTCACACAGAGGTGGGATCGGTCCACTGACCGATCAGGGATGTCCTGGACCGATCAGGCTATGGCCTGATCGGTCCAGGTCTAGCCGTTGAGACACAACAGCTAGATTTCTCTCTGTGTCTTCTTTGTCTTCTTCGCAGGTTCATATAAGAGGGTTTCTACAGGGAAGGGTTTGGGTCTGTGGCTGCCTCTCTTTTCTTTCTGATGTTACTGCAATCAGAGCTTTGCTGAGCTCTCATTTTCCTGAAGCTTCGTGGAAGCTTCCTTCGGTTGGTTCCTGCTGTTGTAGGTGTTTCGTGAAGTTGCTGCTTCATCCAGTCGACGAGAAGGCAAGCTGTGTTTTTACATTCTTACTGCCTTTGTATTGTGCTGTATCTTTGTACTCCTATCTTGCTATTGCAAGAAGTTTGTGGCGAGGTTTCTCCACCTAGAAGGAGTTTCTATTAGCCGATTTTCCGGGGTCTCATCCACCGACGGATTGATAGGCTTCGTCCACCTTACGGACACGTCGAGGAGTAGGAGTTTCATCTCCGAACCTCGTTACATCGTCGAGTTTAAGGTTTGCTATTCTTTGTTTCATTTCTACATTGTATTTCCGCTACGCTAACTAAAATTGTAGGAAGAAACGCGAATTTGGGGTCGGCTATTCACACCCCCCCTCTCTAGCCTCGACCGTCGATCTTAACATCTAGTACCTCGTTGCTCGAGGCGAATCCCACAAATATATAAGCAGCCGAATAAATGACTAGTAGAATAATGACGTAAATGAGATATGAATACAGGAACGTACCCTGGCCCGGGGGGGGCACCCTCGGATGGATAAGTGAGATGATCAAGTCATCGCTCGACTCTAGATAGTAGATAAATACCCGCCGGGTGAGTAACTGGCTCCGGTGGCTTGAAACCGGATGCGATGTGGATCCGCAGGGTGACGCGCGATCTGACTACAGTCTCGGCTCATAGGCCGGAGCACCACAGCGACACAAAGGCCGAACACTCCGTCGGCTCACAGGCCGGGATACAATAACAGCACGAAGGCCGAATACACTCTCAGCTCGTAGGTCGGCATATAGACATAGTACGATACCTGAGCCCTCGGCAGGCGACTGCTCGGAGGGTGACGATGCTGCCTGGAGTTGTCGGCGGCTACGGCAGTGGATATCAGAGATGACGGCGTGGGACTCAGGAGGCGCTGGCTACCAAAGACGGCTGCAGCAGTGGTTGCAGCAGGAGATGCCGGTAGCGGCAGCCTCTGGAGGAGGCACATGGCCGGCGGGAGGCGCTGACGTCCGCTGGAAGTCATGGCCAGCGGAGGCACTCGCTGCCGGCAGTGTGGGAGCGGCGTCGATGCCCGCTGGGGGCGACAGCGGTGACATCCGCAGCCACTGGAGGCAGCCTGGGGCGACGACAATGGTCGCCGGCGGCAATGGCAGCGGCTAGCACCCGCTGGAGGCGGCAGCGGTCGCGGGAGAAGGCGGCAGCGGGTACGCCCGCTAGAGACGGCGGCTCTTCCATGGCATCGGCGTCGGCGAGGGGCTAGCATGGCCGACCACGAAGGCGGCACAAGTAGGAAGAAGGAAGAAGAGGGATGGCCAGAGGGGCCGGAGGCCGGTGACGCGAAGAGGAGGAGAGGAGAGGCGGTGGCTGCGATGGCCGTCGGCCTCGAAGGCGGCTGAAGCCGGTGGCGGCGATATGCTCCCGACAACGGCTCTCTGTCGACGAGAGGAGAGGAAGAAGGGAAGAGGACTGTCGGCGCGTGGTAGAGTCTGGGAAAGGAGTTGGTGGAGGAAGGAACGAAGCCTCTGCTGTGCGGCGGCGACCCCGAGCCAAACCCCTTCCCCCTTTGGTTGCTACAGTGCCTCCACTTAAAAACCCAAAACCTAATTGAGGGCAAATCTCCAAAATGCCCTTCCTCTTTCCCTTAATTGCCTTTGCCCCCCTCACATATCCGGATCACAAGCCTCCCCCCCTCAAGTCTAGTCGAAGGAGGCGCAAGTCCGACTAACTGGACAATCCATCGCAAAGGGCTGAACCGCTCTCGATACCAAAGTCAAATTGCTGAACACAATGTACACTGTCACGCGAGCGGTCGCTATAATAACGGTGTCGCATGAGATAGCAACAATGCCGAGCGGATCAAGTTGATAACCAACGTCGAGCGATATCGGTCGGACGACTACAAGAGTGCTGACGGAGCGACTCAGAGAATAGTCAATCGGGCGATTGTAAAATGCTAGCCCGGTAATCAAGTAGCGCTGAGTAGGATGATGCCGAGCAGACACATCACCAGTGAGCTGAACGGAAGTGTAGCCCGGGAAATGAAAGCGCTCGGGAGCGAAAGTCTTTAGCCGAGCGGGCATAGAGCCCGTGAGATATCCCCGTCCGAAACCAATGGATGACCCCAAACATGAGAGACATGAGATCCGATAAGCTGGTTTGCGACCGGTGAAGAATACTCAACCCCGAACGGGGGAGATAAATACTCGTGAAGGCTGCTCGACCCCGAACGGGGGAGATAGATGCTCTGATAAGTTGGTCCGAAACCTTTAAAAATCGTTCAACCCCGAACGGGGGAGGTAGATGCTCGGATGTTCTGGTCTATGACCAGTGAAGACCGCTCGACCCCGAACGGGGGAGATGAAATAACTGAAACTGGTCCGAGACCAGTGAAGACTACTCGACCCCGATCGGGGAATATAGATGCTCTGATAAGCTCGACCCCGAACGGGGGAGATATAATAACTGAAACTGGTCCGAGACCAGTGAAGACCACTCGACCCCGAACGGGGGAGATATAATAACTGAAGCTGGTCCGAGACCAGTGAATACCACTCAACCCAAAACGGGGGAGATGTAATAACTGAAGCTGGTCCGAGATCAGTGAGGACCACTCGACCCCGAACGGGGGAGATGTAATAACTGAAGCTGGTCCAAGACCAGTGAAGACCACTCGACCCCGATCGGGGGAGATAGATGCTCTGATAAGCTCGACCCCGAACAGGGGAGATATAATAACTGAAGTTGGTCCGAGACTAGTGAAGACCACTCGACCCCGAACGGGGGAGATGTAATAATTGAAGTTGGTCCGAGACCAGTGAAGACCACTCGACCCCGAACGGAGGAGATGTAATAACTGAAGCTGGTCCGAGACCAGTGAAGACCACTCGACCCCGAACGGGGGAGATGTAATAACTGAAGCTGGTCCGAGATCAGTGAGGACCACTCGACCTCGAACGGGGGAGATGTAATAACTGAAGCTGGTCCGAGACCATTGAAGACCACTCGGCCCCGAACAGGGGAGATGTAATAACTGAAGCTGGTCAGAGACCAGTGAAGACTGCTCAACCCTGATCGGGGAAGATAGATGCTCTGATAAGCTCGACCCTGAATGGGGGAGAAAGAATATATCTGAAGAACTAGTCCGTGAACACGGGGTTTTAACGTCGCCGGTCGACGGTCTTCAAGCCGAGGTTTTTATAGTCGTCGGTTCGACTCTAGAGTTTAACGTCGCCGCTCGACGGTCTTCAGGCAGGGGTTTTTATAGTCACCGGTTCGACTCTAGAGTTTAACGTCGCCGCTCGACGGTCTTCAGGACGGGGTTTTTATAGTCGCCGATTCGACTCTAGAGTTTAACGTCGCCGCTCGACGGTCTTCAAGCCGGGGTTTTATAGTCGCCGGTTCGACTCTAGAGTTTAACGTCGCCGCTCGATGGTCTTCAAGCCGGGATTTTTATAGTCGCCGGTTCGACTCTAGAGTTTAACGTCGCCGCTCGACGGTCTTCAAGCCGGGGTTTTATAGTCGCCGGTTCGACTCTAGAGTTTAACGTCGTCGCTGGAGGGTCTTCAAGCCGGGGTTTTATAGTCGCCGGTTCGACTCTAGAGTTTAACGTCGCCGCTTGACGGTCTTCAAGCCGGGGTTTTTATAGTCGCCGGTTCGACTCTAGAGTTTAACGTCGCCGCTCGACGGTCTTCAACAATGAGCCCGTATCTCAGATAATATCCGCCCAACCGATCGACACGAGGTCTTTGACATCGAGCCGGTGGCTCGGATAATATACGCCCGGCCGATCGGCACGACCGATCGGCACGGGGTCTTCGACATCGAGCCAGTGTCTCGGATAATGTACGCCCGGTCGATCGGCACGGGCCCTTCGACATCGAGCCGATGGCTCGGATAATATACGCCCGGCCGATCGGCACGGGGCCTTCGACATCGAGCCGGTGACTCGGATAATATACGCACGGCCGATCGGCACGGGGCTTTCGACATCGAGCCTGTGGCTCGGATAATGTATGCCCGGCCGATCGGCACGGGGCCTTCGACATCGAGCCGGTGGCTCGGATAATGGACGCCCGGCCGATCGGCACGGGGCCTTCGACATCAAGTCGGTGGCTTGGATAATGGACGCCCGGCCGATCGGCACGGGGCCTTCGACATCAAGCCGGTGGCTCGGATAATGTACGCCCGACCGATCGGCACGGGGCCCGGTGGCTCGGATAATGTACGCCCGGCCGATCGGCACGGGGCCTTCGACATCGAGCCGGTGGCTCGGATATTGTACGCCCGACCGATCGGCACGGGGCCTTCGACATCGAGCCGGTGGCTCGGATAATATACGCCCGGCCGATCGGCACGGGGCCTTCGACATCGAGCCGGTGGCTCGGATAATGTACGCCCGGCCGATCGGCACGGGGTCTTCGACATCGAGCCCGTGGCTCTGACATGATGGAAACCCGGTCGATCGGCACGGAAGTCCTCACTCAAGAATCTATGATAAATTCTATGATCAAAAGAGAACATAACTGAAAAACTGACCTGCCGATCAGTAGAGGGTCTGACTCAATTTCTCGACTCCTGAATACCCGTGGAATGAGGAGGATACGATATACTTGTCGAAACCCATCAAAGTCATGAGTATGGTGGAACTTTCCGAGTCATCCGTCTTCACGTTCCAGACCAGGTGCGTTCCCACATACGACGCCAATTTGATCCTGTCGGGAAGCTGAGAAGACGAACCTGCCGGTGTGACATGTCTAGAAGGTTGACTGCATCCCCATGACCCGGATGGTGATCTGTCTCCTGTGTTGACCAAGTCGCCCAGAATCCTCGGGTCAACAATACCTGTAGCCATCGACCGGGTTGCCCCGGTCTCTGGTACCTCGGTGCTCGAGGCGAATCCCACAAATATATAAGCAGCTGAATAAATGACTAGTAGAATAATGACGTAAATGAGATATGAGTACAGGAACGTACCCTGACCCCCTGGGGGGGGCGCCCTCGGATGGATAAGTGAGCTGATCAAGTCGTCGCTCGACTCTGGATAGCAGATAAATACTCGTCGGGTGAGTAATTGGCTCCGGTGGCTTGAAACCGGATGCGATGTGGATCCGCAGGGTGACGCGAGATCTGACTACAGTCTCGGCTCACAGGCCGGAGCACCACAGCGACACAAAGGCCGAACACTCCATCAGCTCGCAGGCCGAGATACAATAACAGCACGAAGGCCGAATACACTCTCGGCTCGCAGGCCGGCATATAGACATAGTATAATACCTGAGCCCTCGGTAGGCGACTGCTCAGAGGGTGACGATGCTGTCCGGAGTTGTAGGCGGCTGCGGCAGTGGATACCAGAGATGACGGCGTGGGACGCTGGAGGCGCTGGCCACCAAAGATGGCTGCAGCAGGAGATGCCGATAGCGGCAGCCTCTGGAGGAGGCACATGGCCGGCGGGAGGCGCTGATGGCCGTTGGAAGTCACGACCGACGGAGGCACTCGCTGCCGACAGTGTGGGAGCGGCGTCGATGCCCGCTGGGGGCGACGACGGTGACATCTGCAGCCACTGGAGGGGCCTGGGGCGACGACAATGGTCGCGAGCGGCAATGGCAGCGGCTGGCGCCCGCTGGAGGCGGCAGCGGCCGTGGGAGAAGGCGGCAGCGGGTACGCCTGCTAGAGACGGCGGCTCTTCCATGGCATCGGCGTTGGCGAGGGGCTAGCATGGCCGACCACGAAGGCGGCACAAGTAGGAAGAAGGAAGAAGAGGGATGGCCAGAGGGGCCAGAGGCCGGCGACGCGAAGAGGAGGAGAGGAGAGGCAGTGGCTGCGATGGCCGTCGGCCTCGAAGGCGGCTGAAGCCGGCGGCGGCTGAAGCCGGCGGCGGCGATATGCTCCCGACAACGGCTCTCTGTCGGCGAGAGGAGAGGAAACAGGGAAGAGGACTGCCGGCGCGTGGTAGAGTCTGTGAAAGGAGTTGGTGGAGGAAGGAACGAAGCCTTTGCTGTGCGGCGGCGACCCCGAGCCAAACCCTTTCCTTATTTGGTTGCTACAGTACCTTCACTTAAAAACCCAAAACCTAATTGAGGGCAAATCTCCAAAATGCCCTTTCTTTTTCCCTTAATTGCCTTTGCCCCCCTCACATATCCGGATCAAAATATATATATATATATATATATATATATATATATATATATATATATAATCTTTTTAATTTCCTTTTAAAAACATTTATTTTATATTGAAAAAACATTGAAGTTATCATCTTTTAAATTTTAATCGTCAAAATTAATAAAAAAACAAGAACATAAATGAAACGGAATTAATTACTCAACTGATCAAAAGCACAGCAGCTTGCGGTTGAGACTTGAGACTGGGCTGATCAATGCCCGCCCTCTCGCCTTTGGAGGATGATCTTAAGCGCGTTGGATGATCCAAACACCAGGACAAAGCTCGCCTTCCTGCGGCAGCACTGAATGGAGCGCGTGCCGCTTTCGCGTTCCGCCATGAGAGCCAACGCTGAGCTCGTCGCTCCTTATCCTGACCAGGTTCAGCGCACAGCATCTCTCCACATCCGATGCGTGCCCGTGACACGTTGTTCAACTACGTGGCTCAAAAATGGCCATGTCCTGCTCGAGTAATCAAATTACTGATTTGGGAAAGAAGACAGCTGACGCAGAAAAGGAGATGCTCCTACACTCTCAGGTACTGACTGGCTCGCATGACGCACACAGAGTGTATGACGAAATGCGCAAGCGATGCTGTTTCCTTTAATTTATGTGAGCCTTCTGCCTTTTGAGGTTTCAAGTCCTTATATATTCCTGAACATGATCATCGATACTGAAAACATCACAATTCAGAGTCTCCCACCCTTGCTGAACTAGTTCATGACTCAAGTTTTTCGTGTTACTATTTGTGGCAAGTGAAAGGGAATTGTGGGATAATAAATGGTCCACAAACTGGAAGGTCATTGACATGTGATGGGGTTGCAGCAGGGAAAAGAAGAAAACAATGGTGAAGGCAACTGGAAATGGCTAGGTGAAGGGAACCTGGCCTACCAGCTTTGGCCTTTGGGAGCATCGAAAAGGAACTGATACACACAATGTGTTGGCACCATCTCCATTGGATTTATCTCAAAACTGACAAAAGTTAATGTGATCCTCTGTGAAGTTTGAATTGCTGATTACTGTAGTTTATTTCCTTAAGCAGATGGAGCATGGTCAATTTTGCTCTTCCCCTTCCTTATTTATTAGGAAGGGTGCAGTGCATCTGGTTATGCTTCCACTAAGCACAACAAATTCATTGTAGCAGAAGCATATTTGATTTAGTTGTCTTCTCTAAAGACAGGCATCTCCTGCCTTGTCTTTTCAAATCTGAAGCCTCATTTAAAGTGAACTGATCTTGTGCCTTATTCTTTACAGTAAAGTTGATACTGGTTGTCTCTTCATGCTCTTCTTTGTAGTGGGATGTTTCAGTAAATGGTTTTCAATTGAGAAGGGAATTCAATCTCCTGTGTTCTTAGGATAGGGAAAGGCATGTGGATTTTCATTCCATGTTAATGCAATTTTTTTTTTTAATTTAACCCTTTTTTTTTTCTTGCAATATGTTGTTGCTTTGGTAACTCTCTCAAAAGTTTCTGTTTCATGATGAACCATTCACAAGGTTTCATCTCAGTTTTCAGCTTGATCAAATCTTGCCCTGAAGATCAAGAACAATCATTCAACAGATCCATCAGCACAAAGTGTTGAGTCCAATGGAAGGCAGATCAAGGAAGAAGAGCTCCTCCCTAAAACCACGCGAACCGAGCGAAAGAGGTTTCTCCTCCAAATGCTACTTCAATACAGAGTCATTTCTGGTACTTCTCTGCCTCACTGCTTCATTGTTGATACTCCCACTTATACTGCCCGTGCTGCCGCCGCCTCCACTCGCCGTCCTATTGCTCCCAATTGGCATACTGGTTTTGCTCATGATCTTGGCCTTTATGCCTTCGGATGTAAGGAAGATTGCGTCCCCTTGCGAATGAATTGCTCGAAGAGTTTGCTGATCATTTTGCATTGATCTGTGAGGTGTTGTTCTTTCTGTGCACTCTTGATCACAGTTTGAAGTGGCACAAACAGTTCAAGTAGATGTTTTTCTTAGGTTTCTAAAGCAATGAAAAAGTATCGTCTAATTTTGTCATTGTGATCCAATGATAATAATAAACGTATCGTCTTCGTGGTAAAGTTTTTTGCGCAAACCGACTCCTTTTGTATATATGATCTCATTAGTTCCAGGAAGACAAATTGCTAGAGGATCGCAAAGGCATTGCAAAACATGTCCAAAAACTACTACCCTATGAGTTTGATACTCAAACTCCATGTAGTGGGGTACCAAGCAACACATTCGAACATATATCGACACTAAACTTCCCAAATAAAACCCACACATTATTTCCAAAACAGGCAACACAATGCCCCCATGTGCATTGCGAAGAGGTTGAAACAACCATACCCGAAACTACTCTGATGTGCAACTTTCCTACATAAAATGATCTGAACATCACCGGCGGCAATGTAACTCTAGATGCAATAGCTGAATGGCTAGAGCAAGGTCATTTACTGTCCTTTCGGTTCCTTGTTCTATCGCCAATTTACCTATTAACAGGAGCCGCGACGATCCAAGTTACAGAAAGAAGGTAGGAAGGTGATCCTCCAAAATTGTGAGAAGCTCTCTTGCCTGGCTGTTCCTGTCGAATGGCCTACTGCTGACCCTGATAGCTGCCTCCACAAGCTGCCCTCTTAGTTTCTGTGGCAACAAACGGCTGCCCGCCTCCCGACACTCTCTATACAGCGGCAGGTATGC
The DNA here is from genome assembly GCF_018446385.1 of Zingiber officinale. Classification (NCBI taxonomy): domain Eukaryota; kingdom Viridiplantae; phylum Streptophyta; class Magnoliopsida; order Zingiberales; family Zingiberaceae; genus Zingiber; species Zingiber officinale. The sequence continues at coordinate 98,058,304 of NC_056002.1, read as the reverse complement.
TATTGCAGTCACCAGGGGAGGGGGCAGGTCCCTTAGACAAATGGGCGAAGAGCCCCTTCTAAGAATCCTCATACAATTTACGAAGTGGTTCTCTCCGTAGTTCAGGCCCTCATTGAATGCGGCTTCCGACCAATGTTCCTTCAGAAATGCTCGCAGATCAGGAGCTACAGCCTCATCGGAAGACCTGGCAATGCTGTCAGCTACGGCATATGTTGCTGCAGGATCACCGAGGAAATCATTGCGGAGAAGGAATGCAACGCCGTCTAGAGACCCGCTGCTTCTCTCACCTGCCGCTTTGAGGATCTCAATGCTGAGGGCGGCAAGGACATGCTGGGGGATGTGTAGGAGAAGGTAAGCCACAATGCCGACCTGGCAGCAAGAAGCAGCAGCAGTAAGAGCGAGGCACAGCTCCATGTCCCTACATCCACGTTCGACGAACCACTCTACTACTTGCACACAGCCGTGCTCAGCAGCTCGCATAAGAGGGCCCAGGAAGGCTCCAGCATTCCCTTCTTCGACTAAGCACTCCATGGTTCCAATTTTACAGTAATGCGACGCGAAACCTAAGGCAAGATCGACGTCTACATCCAAGCTGTTTCGTTGAGCAATCTATGAGGAAGAAAAGAAAAAAAAAGGGAATTTAGTAGGGATCACGATGACCATACCATGTATGTTATAACATTTGTTGCTCAACTAAAAAAACTTTATCATACAAGAAATATGTTAGATTATTGTCTTGGCGGAATATACGTCTCTAAACTTTCAACTTTATCACATCAATTCAATCATTATGATTCTCGGTATAGATATTATGAGACTAAGGATTCCTTTCACCAAAGACAGTAGTAAGTAAAAAAAAACATCATATGACCATAACCCTCTAAGATCACTTCTTTCATTTGGCCTTTATCGTCTTTAGCCTGTGTAAGTCCGTGCATATGAATGTCACATATATGGTAAACGCAGTTCAGTAATTATTAATCTTCATGCTGCAGTTCTAAAATGTGTTTTCAGGGAAAGATTTATGCTTTTAATTTATTTATGTTCTCGAATTCAGAATGAATTATTGAATTCTAGACCAATAACCTAGCAAACATTCAACTATATCAATTGGGTTACTATGATGCATGACTATTTATCAACAATAGCATTAAGAGAACACGGAACACCGGAAACATGTAGATGGAAACTCATGTTCTATCAGTTAGGAAGATTTATGAGTGACTTTAATGATCATTCTAAACTTAGCAACTTTAAGTAACACTTGAGATTGAACCAAACATTAATTAAATTTTTCGATGGGGTCCTGCAGTCTCTTAACTCAGCAAATTTTTGATGTCCCTAAACTTACATTTTATTTAGGTTGAGGAACAGTGGACGTAGTTGTATAACAGATTCATGTTCATCTATATCTTCAACAACTGCCAATCTCGAGATTGATACCATATTACAGGATTACTTGAAGTAAGAAAACTAGTAGTTGCTAGTGTGTTGCATAATCTAAAATACCAGAATGCATAAACAAGCATCTACGATATTACATAAATACTGCAAACCTCGCATAACTATAACACAGGACAAAAGTATGAATATGGTGCAACTAAAAAGAAAGAACGAGGAAGTGCAAAGCAGAATCTGTTGAGTTCAAAAGATGTCCAAGTGTTACAAGGAGATCACGTGAATTGGTCTAGATATTAACTGAATTTACTAATCATGTTCATTAGGATTGGCAGTAGTACTCATGGATTTATGTCCTAAATTCAGTCTTGATACAACCTTTCATGCGTAACAATTAAGTCAATGGATGACAAAAGTATGAATAAGATATTGACACGAAAGAAAGAAAGAGAAAGTGCAAAGCAGCATCTGTTATAAGCATCTTCACTTCAGTTTTTAGATTCGATCGTTTCATATTTATTAGATGAGGAAGTAGTCATATTCCAACAAATGCATAATCTATGACAATGAGGAGTTGATATTTTACACTCAAAATCATAGTTGTGTGGAATACAGTCTGAGAATCAGTGAATGTTAGGGATATGCAGTTGCCTTAATCAACAAAGCTCTGCTCATTCCTTCACTAGTGGTGATCATTTCTGTTTGTGACAGAACCTTACGACAACCAAACTTACTTTGTGAAATCATCCATCTCTAGCTCTTTCTAATGATAGGATTACACATCTTCCATCAAATTTTAAGGATGATTTCTTCCTTATGCTAACACTGAGTGATTGTTCATCTCCTTCATTATAACTTTCCAATTTACTTTATCATGGAATCAATCTACAACCATATGGTAGAATGCAACAGGTCTATCTACGGAGATAAAATGTTTTAGAGATTACTACATAAACTACAAACCATGTTACCTTTGTTCTTCATGCGGAGTTTCACTACCATGCAGCTAACACAACCTAAACAATTATAATTCTCAAACTAGATTTAGATAATTACCTGCAGCAAAATTCTAACAAGCTCTGTACTTCCGAATCTTGATGCTTCAAGAAAGCATTGGTTTACATTATCTGCACCACCCTCAACAAGCAGCCCTAGTAGTCCCTGTATAACAGTTGCTGAAATTCCAGATGCCCAACCAGGGTCAAATGAACTAGAGAAGAGTGTAAGAGGAAAACACGCAGCATCAAATGCTTCGGTAAAATCCTTTCCAGTAAGGCTGTTGCCAGCAAGATCTAAAAAGGTCCTAAATGCCGACAACTGGAGTTGGACTTCTGGAATTGTGCTATGATTCCTTTTACCCTTGTTATCTTGGCAACGGGAGTGGATTCCTATGCACTTCAAGGCCCATTCTGTGAACTTTTGGACCTTCACACTTGCTTCAGCCTTCAAAACCTCATCACCATGACATTCTTGAAGGCGCTCATGCAACCTGACAAAAAGGATCAGAAGAGTATTAGTTCACCATCCATGGAGAGAGCATGGTTCATCTCAGAATGAAATGAAAATAGGAAGCCAGGTAATTATGCATCAATGTCCACCAATCCAAATCAAGAACTATGTCAAATTTTAAAAGAGAAATTAGACGAGATTAAGCAGATAAACATAACTAGTTACATCTACAAACAAGCTATGAGAGACTTGGTTTTTTACCTTTGAGCCATAATGCCCACTGTATCAGCTAAACTCATTGTTCTACTTTGACATGCAGAAACACATGAAGCAAGAAACGATGTCCGGAGGGCTGCCCTTGTGAAGTCATTTGCTCCATTCGCAACAATCTTCTTAATCAGACCTGTAATACCATTCAGTTCTTGCCTAGCGGTCAAGAACCATATGGAGTCTAATGCTATACACAGCATGTCATTAAGATTTTGTGGATCAGCCACCAGAATCAGTTCCTCAGCAAGCTTTAAATCTTGAGAACTAACAGCTCCCTGAAACATTCGACCGAGTTCAATTCTATCCTGCCTACTGAGTTTCTTTTCCTGCTTATTTTTATCCTTCTTTCGAACCTCAGATTCTTCAATCAATTCATAAGTTTTAGATCGGCCAATATCAGTGCCTCGGTTATGGCCTTTGCAGATTGGAGGGTCCTTCGTAATGAGAGGAGCCTCCCTTGAGAAAATCACATCACTTTCCTCACCCTTGTCACCCTCCGTGCGATGATCCATTTCCATCTCTGAGAAGAAGACATCCTCTGGTTGACAATCTTTCACCAAATGGATGGGCTCCTTCTCATCAATCATTAAGATCTTGTTCTCATCCTCCATTTTCACAACGCCAACTAAGTTTTCAGTTCCTTTTTCCAAACAAAAATGAAATAATTAGAACCAAATCATGTTCTTTCAATCAGAACAAGCATTTGCTAAGCACCAAATCAACCCCTTTTCAAGATGAACCATACATAAAGGACAGTCTTTGATGATTTTTGCATAAAAAAAAAAAAAATCTGTTTATAGATCCACCTCAAGTACTGGAAAGGCTTGAAATTTAACAACCGATTCCCCTTTTCGTCATGAATCAGCCATCACAGACGCAAAACCATGCCAACTTCAACTAAAACAATGTGAAGCAGCAGCAGCAGCATGATGCATAGAACCCCACTAATAAGATTGAAATCTAAGAAGCTAAATCTACTACGGCACCTGAAAATAAAAACACAAAGAAATAAAGGCCTGAAACAAGAATCGGATTCATCGCGTAGGCCACCCCCATACAAATAAAAAATATCCCCAAAAGGAAATTTTAAGAAGAAGAATCCATGTTCGTACCAGATAGAAGCCTGTAACAATTTTTTTTTTAAAAAAAGGATTCCATTGCAGAAAATGGCAAAAATAGGGCAATCGCAGCCCGAAACAATGATCACATTCAAAACCACAACCAAATAGCAATCAAAAAGCACCGATCAAAAACTAATCTTTGTTACTACAGGATCCACGATCAAACCAGCGAGCAGCAACACCAACAAAAAGAACCGATTTTTACCGCCGGCCGAATGGCGAAAAGGAGGGGGACGGTGGCAATGAAAACCAATTGCAGCGAGATCTACAAAGGAATACAAAAGGGGCAATCGCAGGAAAAGGAGAGAAAACGAAACCAACCTTCGCGGCGTGAGGGTAAAGGGAGGGAGGGAGAGAGAGCGAGAGCTCAGTTGCAGGCTCCAATGGAAGATGGAGCTCCCCTTGGAGACGAAAAAGGAGGCCCTTTTTTATTGCTTTGGTTTCTTTATTAATTACCAGCCACTCGAAAGACATAAACGGTAAAATAGAAAGGTTTTTAAAAATATTAACTTTATTTTGTTACGATCTCTGGGAGATTAATTTGTGTGAAATGAAAAAACTGAAGAAAATGTTCTAATTATTAAGGATGTAAAATTTGAAATGTGTAGTTTAAAAATTGTAAATATCAAATCTATTTTTTTTATCTCAAAATTAATAATATAACGGATCAGTAATTAATAATGCCTAAAAAATTTTAAAAAATGTAGAATCTATAAAAAAATATATAGAATATTTTTTTAATTATGAAAAATAATAAAATTTTTATATTTTCATATGATTGAGATGATATATTAGAGATTATTAAACAAACTCATATAGAACTCTAATAATGGAGATACCCTTAACTCACTCACATAGAAAATTTTATCTTTATTTTCTATATTAATTATTTAATTTAATTATTTAAATAGATGAAACATTATAGTATTATAGTAAAAGAAAAGTAAATCATGAAAATAATTTATGAAAGAATTTTTCTTTTCTAAAAGTATGAATCTATGAGAAATTGATGGTTTATTTTATTATACTAAAACAGTCATTCTCTAATGGACTATTAAAATAGATGAAAAATTAGAGTGAGAGGAGAGAGTATAATTAATGTTGGTATTATATAATAATAATAATAATAATAATAATAATAATAATAATAATAATAATAATAAGAAGAAGAAAATTACGATTCTCTTTTTATTTTAATCTCTCATGAAAGTGAGAGTCACCACTAGTACTAGTAGGAGAGATCCCACCATCCAAGAAATAATTCTTTGTTTTTTCCTGTGGTAGGTCCATCCATTAGGTTCCTAGTGGCCCCACCTCAATCATAAGAATAGTCTCATTACTTCTTATTGTGCTCATGTCCCTCTCATCTCATCAAAGTGTCTTTGTTCCACGACCATCAATTCCACAACCCACAAATCTCCCTCCCAACTTTTAGTTTCATAGGTTGTTAGGTTAGGGCTTGAAATGATAATACAGATCATATTAAGTGATATCTAATATCTGAGTATTAGTTCTTGTGATTGTTACTTTTATTATTTATATTTTAGATTAAATTGAATCTACAAGAAGTATGTTCTTAGATTATGTCTAATATTATGGAAAAACTTATACAACATTTCCTATAATATAAAAACTATATTGTAAATTAACTTATAATTAAAAATAATGGAGAATTTGGCATCTCAATCAAGCTCACAAAAGGCTAGGAATCTGACGTGGATTACATGAAAACAAACGCTCGGTGCTAAAGAATGTTTGGCATAGAGATAGAACTAATTAGTCTATAAATTAATAATTTGGCACTGTGCATTGAGAAAGTGTTGTCTTTTTCTTAAATTTTCAGAATGGACTGCTCAGAAAATAAAATTTTACCGTTCTACTCACCCATTAAATTTCAAATATATAACTAGATTATGGTGGCAAGCAACACTTTCTTGTGCAGAATGATTGAGCTTGAGACAGATTTCTCAACTAACATCTCCTAGGTCCCATCTCAACAACCAAATGAAAGGGCCCATGTGAGCTAATTAATGAGCCCTGATCTAACCTAACTGCGCTCCTAATCGAGTTTATAACATGATTACCGAGAACTTTAAACCGGATTCAGAGTGTGGTCTTTGGCTCATGTATGGCTGTGTTAGCATCAAGCAAAGAGAGTAAAAAGGTGGTGAATAGGGGTTCTTTGATTATATAATTTAGGCATGGACACCATGTTGGTGAAGGCATGCTCCACTGGGAGTTGGATTCTGTCCACCTCCTAAACACAATTAATAAGAGAAAGAAATGTTGTTAGCAAGTTTGATTTTAAACTTTGCATGATAAAACCAAGAGCTAGTTGGACTTCATCTTGTTTCATTTTGATTTGTTTTAATGCAGGTTCAAGTTATAATAACCCACCCCTAGTACCAATGGAACAATTATACACGACTATGAAGAGCCACATAATAGAACACCTATTGCTCAGAAAACCAACACATTCACATCATCTAGCATGAATAAGATGATAAATTATAGCAATACAATGGAAACTACAGATTTTGGATCCTTAGAAAGAGCTGCTGATTGAAGAATACAGTCCTAGGTCTATTAAATCAAACAAGTGACAATGTGACAAATCTCATATCATCGAGCAATTGTTTGTTGATAAAAGTTATAGCTGTTGACATGTTAGAAGTCCCTTTTGACGATTGCAGTTGATGGTAGATCTCCCATAATGGGAAAATATTGGAGCCAGTCTTTCACACAAAAAAGAGCCTCCAGTGTTTCGGGACGTAGAGAACTTTGATAATCATCAAGCACTCTACTTCCCGTCCCTGTATCAAAGATGGAACAGAGAGGGCCTACCATGGATACAGGAATGGCCAAAACATCTCTAGCCATATGGGATAGTGTAGGATACTTGATGTTATTGAGCTTCCACCAATTAAGGATATCAAAGCTTTGGGACCGTGGGACAAGAGACTCTTCCAAGTACTGATCTAACTCAGACTTTACTGACTGGTTCGCTGACACCTCGGAGAGATAGATATCAAAGTCTATAAGATCATCTCCCATGGGATGCGAAGTTGAAGGTTGAATGTCCTCATTCCCATTCACATGGTTAGCCTCCCCATGATCCACATAAGTAGTCATCAATGTTACTGGCTGGGCAGTATATTCATGATATAACTCGTGAATACTATCATTAACTACTTTAAGATATCTGGCAGAATCTTCACCATAAATCTTTGAGAAACTAAACTCAACAAGCTTCAGCTTAAAGCGAGGGTCCATAACCACAGCAATAGCTAAAACAAGGCTGCAATCTTTCCAATACTTGTCAAACTTTTCATGCATCTTTTTAGCTATGCTGCTCACAATTGTGTCCTCTTTCAGAATCGCATTAGTCAACTCTAGCTGGACTTTCCATGCTTCATGGAAAAATATATTTGCAGTTTGATCTATTGTTGTCATGATAGTGTTTGCAGAGTCATACAAAAGTTTCAGGTATGTGCAAACCACGGCCACCTTCTTCCAGTCATCAGCTGATGGTGCTTCATTGTAATTGTCATCACATGTCTCTAAGAAAGTAAATGCATGCTTGTACTCCAATGAAGCATCTAACATAAGGTAAGTTGTATTCCACAGAGTTTTCACGTCAAGGGAAAGATCTTTTCTGACAGGAATTCCAGTTTGTGAGGCAATTTCATCAATTCTTTCTGACCATTGAGAAGCTTTAATGAATTTCACACTCTCCCGAATGTTGTATAAAATTTCTTGAACTGAAGCAATCAGATCCTGTGCAACAACATTCAGGATATTTGCATAACATCGCACAACAAACAATCGATCTTTGAGCATAAGTGCATTCTTGTCAGAAAGATGGCCTCTGAGATTAGAGCTGTAGATGTCATGTGATGAACATTCGTTGTCTAGAGTGACAGCGAACAACTTATTCTTCATATTCCAATCCGATAGACCAACAGAAATTGCCACACTCAGGGAATTTTCAGAATGAGGTGAGGATACCATCAGGAAATTAAGCATTCTTCTGTGCAACTTCCACTCGTTGTCAATGTATTGGCCACTGAGGCAAATATAACCTAGACTCTGGCTCGATGTCCACAGTCCTACAGTGAGACTGATCCTCCCAGGCATGGTCTGAAAGACATGCATGAGATTTTGTTTTTCTGTGTGGAATATAGATAAGATTTCACCTTCAATGGAGTTAATATCAATCATCTTAAAATGTGGTTGGAGACTTTGAATAAAGGATACAAAAGCAGGGTTTTCAACCATATGGAGTGGGTATTCATGTAAAATTATCATCTTTGCTAGGTATGTGACACTCTGTTCCTGTTCAAAAACATTCAGCATGTTAGAAGTTCTATAGCGTCTTTTGGGTGGATCAGTTGTATCTCCCTCAAATTGTGTGGTGGAGGCTAATGGAAGTTGTTGCTTTCCATTCTTAATCTTTGGACAGGAACCCAGTGAAATGTGTCTCTTAAGATGGCTAGTACCTGCTACCTTAGAACCATTACTGTATGCAAAGGTTTGTTTGCATAGTTTGCAGCAAGCTCGAGTACATCCTCCAGATACAACTTCAACAGTGAAGTGTTCCCACACCATCGATTTCTTTCTCCTTCCTCTTGTAGTTCTTGGTGCTGTTTCTACATCCATAACCGCTGTGCTCACTGGCATCAAGTTCACTGGAACGTTCACTGGATCACCATTCATAGATTCCATATTCATTTCAGAGTCACTAGCCTTCATAGTTTCCATGTTCATTTCAGAGTCGCTAGCCTCCATTGTGCTGCATAATGTAACAAAATAAACTATTTTACTGAGGACTGTTTTCGATATTCCTTAAATTGAGTACACAGAGTAGAAATTTATTACCAAAAAAAAGGATTTCATGATTGTTATCACTACAATATTTACAGCAATTCCCAATATACCATTCATTATTTCTTCTCAACCTTTTAGATTACCATTTTGAATAAAACCCTCAACGGTACTCTGAAACTGAATTAGAATTTCATAAACACCAAAGAGTTCTACAGAATTAATGGCAGAAGATCAATATGATAAATAGTTTCCAGCGGGGAAATATAATCACAATGTAACAAAGCAAGACCTGCAAGTTCAAGACAAAGTTAAATCTACTGAAGGAGTAATATACTCGAAACCTGCCGGTGACAACCGAGAAACTCGACAACAAATGAGGAGTTCACTGCTAAAGATCGCAGGAGAAGCAGTAAGCAGGTGTATACCTCCAGGATCCGATCCGCAGGATATCTAGTTGCGGGCTCCAGCGGAAGAAGGCTGTACAAGGGCGGTTCCGCCGCCGCAGGCGACGACGACGGTAGGCGGAGGCCGAGATCCGGCGATAAGAACTAGGGTTTTGGGCCAAACCGGGAGCAACCTGGGCGCGCCGTCGTGCGTCCCGGAAGCACAAGGGTTTTCTCGGGTCTGCCCATGGGCCAAACCCGTGGGCCTTATTTATAATGCACCGGTTCGGTTCTCTGGACCGGACCTGCAAATTTGCCCGAATAGGTACAGGATTAAAAAAAAAAATAATCAAAAGGCGTCCGTAATTTTACTCCCAAAATATCCACTATCATTATGAGTTACTATACCTATTTTTAAATGATTTTAAAATTTAGAATTTAAGATTTATAATTTAATTATAACTTTTTTAATATGTATATATATATTTTATAAAATTAAATAATTTGATAAAATTTAAATAATTTTGATAATGAGAATTTGGATACCATAGTAATTTTTTGTCATAATTTTTATTAAAATGAATAGTCTATTTTTTTTTTTATTTTATAGTAGCGGATGGTAACCTGATTTATTTCAAGGGGTGTAATAAAATTTCCCGGATTATGTAGTCGAATGTGCTTGAATAAAATTTGTAAAGCAATATGGTGGAGGTTGATAGGGCAATATTCTCAAAGTTCACAAGACAATATCCTGCAATATTACTTAAAATTCACAGAGCAATCTGGTTGAGGTTCGCAAGGTAATATCCTCATAGTCTCAGAGCAATCTGGTTGAGGTTCGCAAGGTAATATCCTCATAGTCTGCAGAGCAATATTACTTAAAATCTGTCGAGCAATATTATGAAAGGTTGTCAGACGATATCATTTAGAATCATATCGTATTTGATAGCATGAAACAAACACAAAATCTGAACTAATAATTGACTTACAGTGATCTTTCGAGAAGAAATCGAAGAAGCCGTGACGAAGGTGCTACTATTGTCGGAAGTGTGATCATAGATTAAATTAGAAATCCCTTTAAGTTTCACGAGTGAAATCCCTCTTGAGAGATGTTCTCTTTGCCCATCGTCGCTCCACTGTGCACACACTGATCACCTTCACACGTTTGTCTTTTGATTACTCTTAGATGTCAATTTATATAGGAAGCAAGCATCGATTATAAAATGATGCTTTGATGACACTCAATGGGGAAAGATGAAGGTGAAAAGACACACCTTCATCTTCCTAACATTGCAACTGATGCAACGTCCTTCCTAATGTTGCAACTGTGCAATGTCCAACATCTCCCACTCGTCCAAGTTAATCCAAAAAGGTTATTTGGTCATATAGACCATGTCAGTCACATATACTATAAGATGATCATGTCACAATGCCAAAGCCAAACATTAATTGGTCATATAGACCAATTAAGTCACATAAACTATTTGACGATCAAGTCACAAAGACCAAAGTAAAATTAATTAATCACAAATATCAAATAAGTCACATAGACTTTATGATAATCAAGTCATGAAAACTAGAACATAAATTAATTAGTCACAAAGACCAAATAAGAACATTCATTTCATACATTAGGAAAAATGATTCATGCGATAGTAAGCCCACGGAGCATTCATTTCTAATTAGAAGATTGTTACATCTTACTAGAGCCATCAATTTGGGTTGGGCCCGTCAGGTTGGCCCTCCCCACTAAACAATTTAAGCGGGTTAGGTTGAAATTTTATCAACCCAAGTCCGTCGTGGGCCGACCCGCCTAGGCCTGCGACCCACGTGGGTCGACTCGCGACGGACTTGGGTTGTCCTGCGGGTTGAGAAACTCATGTAAGCTAAGTTTTATATCAATTTATTATCTTTCTTTATTATAATTTTAAAATAAAAATAGTACTTTTCATCCCACATAAATACTCGTTTGTATTCATTTATATTTAAAATACATATTTATAAATACATTTAATTGATAAAACCTTTCCGAACAAAAATATTGAAGATATGAAATATTTTTTTTATTATTTTTTAAAAAATATGATGGGTTCGCGGGTTGGCCCGCCAAACTCGCAACCTGCCTTGGATTGGGTTGGGTTGAAAATCTCCCAACCCACCAAGTTGACGGGTCTGTTGGTTGCTACTCGGAAAACCTATAGGTTCCACTGTACAAAAATTTTGTACAAAGGTCTGAACCTTTTCCTAGCTACCATGTGTTCTTTTAAATTAAATTTTGGATCGCCTGCGGAACTTAACACGTTTGATCCAAAACTTAATCTATTTGTTCTTTTAGGTTTTGACTTGGATCTCCTGTGGAACTTAACACGTTCGACCCAAGTCTCCTTAAGTTATTAATTCCATTAAATATTAATTTCCATAAAAGGTTCCCAGTACTGACGTGGCGAGGCACATGGCCTTCTTGGATATGGGAGCAACCACCACCGACTAGACAAAACCTTTAATAGAAAGCTAATATTTAATTTCCTAAAATAACTTTAGGTTAACCAAAGAGAACAATCAAATCACAAGGAAAAGAAAGAAACAAAAGAACACAACTTCGAAAAAACATATTCGAAATACTAGAACGTAAGCCTCTTGTATTTGGTATTATTTCCATAAATAACTAGCATGATGCGGAAATAGAAATTACTAGTTATCCTTGTAGAAAAAAACCTCTTGATCTTCTACCGTATTCCTCTTCTAACCTCGGACGTTGTGTGGACAACGATCTTCCAAGATGAGAAACCACCAACCACCTTCTTCTCCTCCAAGCAAGGTTCGGCCACAAAAGAAAAGCTTTACCAAGGAGAAAACCAAAATACTAACCAAGCTCCAAGAGATGCTAGCTTTCTCCTTCTTCTTCTTCTTCTCCGAGTAGTATCCGCCACCACAAGAACTCCAAGGGAGGGAGAGAGGTTCGGCCACCACAAGAGGAAGATGATGGACGGCCACACCAAGGAACAAAAGAGGGAGAGGAATAATAGATGTTGTGTCTTGTGAAGGCACCCTCACCCATTCTTTTATATTCCTTGGCCTAGGTAAATTAGGAAATTTAATTACAATAAATTTTCCTTAATTTCCTTGACATGATTTAATTGAGAAAAATAAAATAATATTTCCCCAATTAAACAATGATGGCCGGCCAAATCAATAGGAAGCAAATTGGACAAGTTTCAATCAACAATTAAAACTTTCCTTATTTGTTTCCGGAAATTTTAAAAAATAAAATTTCTCTTTAAAATCTCTTCATGGTTAATAAAAGGAAATATCTATAATTTTAATTTTATTAACATGTGAATAATTTTAAAGAGAAAATAAAACATCTCTCCAATCTACAAATAAGGAAAGAGATCTAATCTCTTTCTTTAATCTTTTGTAAATCTTTTACAAGAGAGATATTTTAATTTTAATTCTCTTTTAAATTAAATCTTCCACATAATAATAAACATTAAAATTAAATTTTCTTTTTAATTAATTATGGCCGGCCCTACTAGCTTGGGTTCAAGCTAGGGCCGGCCACCTTAAACCCAAGCTTAGGCCGGCCCTAGCTTGGTTCCCAAGCTAGCTTGGCCGACCCCCTTTAGGTGGGTATAGAAGGTGGGTATATGTGGGTATAGTACTCTATAAATAAGAGGCTACGATAGGGACCGAGAGGAGGAATTGGTTTTGGTCTCCCGATAAAATTAAGCATCTCATGTTCGCCCCGAACACACAACTTAATTTTATCAATGATAATTCATTCCACTAGAGAACTATCATTGAACTACCGCACCAATCCCAAATTACATTTTTGGGTTTCTTCTTATTATGAGTGTGTTAGTCTCCCTGTGTTTAAGATATCGAATGTCCACTAATTAAGTGAGTTACTGACAACTCATTTAATTAATATCTAAGTCCAAGAGTAGTACCACTCAACCTTATTATCATGTCGGACTAAGTCCACCTGCAGGGTTTAACATGACAATCTTTATGAGCTCCTCTTGAGGACATTATCAACCTAGTATCACTAGGACACAGTTTCCTTCTATAATCAACAACACACACTATGAGTGATACCATTTCCCAATTTATCGGGTTTATTGATTCATCGAACTAAATCTCACCCATTGATAAATTAAAGAAATAAATATCAAACATATGTGCTTGTTATTATATTAGGATTAAGAGCACACACTTCCATAATAACTGAGGTCTTTGTTCCTTTATAAAGTCAGTATAAAAGGAACGACCTCAAATGGTCCTACTCAATACACTCTGAGTGTACTAGTGTAATTATATAGTCAAGATAAACTAATACCTAATTACACTACGACCTTCTAATGGTTTGTTCCTTTCCATTCTGGTCGTGAGCTACTGTTTATAATTTATAAGGCACTGATATCATCTTCTGATGTGACACCACATACTATGTTATCTACAATATAAATTAAATGAACAACTACAAACAAATGTAGATAATTAGACCAAATGTGATTCTTTATTCATAATGAATGTTTACAAAGCTTAGGCTTTCAGTATACACTCCAACAATCTCCCACTTATACTAATGACTAAGTTGCCATATCTTCTACCATACATCTGATTCCCATTCCTCCACATGCCGATCGAAAGCTTTCGGGAAGGACCTTAGTGAAAGGATCCAGGTTATCCACGTGATGCAATCTTGGCGATGACAACTTCTCCTCGCTTTACGATATCTCGTATCGGGTACTTGCGCTCTATATGTTTACTCGCCTTATGAGCTCGTGGTTCCTTCGAGTTTGCAATTGCACCGCTATTATCACAATAAATTGTGATGATCTTGGGCAAACCAGAATCACATCTAAGTCCATTAGAAAGTTCCCGAGCCATACTGCTTCTTTAGCCGCCTCAGAGGCTACATACTCAGCTTCCATGGTTGAGTCCAAAAGCACCTTAACACTCCTCCATGAAATGGCTCCACCTCCTAAAGTAAACACATAGCCCGATGTAGACTTACTATTGTCCCTATCGATTGAAAATCAAAACCCATAGCAAATCATCTGCCTTGTAAACTAGCATATAATCCCTAGTCCTTCTCGGTACTTTAATATATGCTTTACCGCAATCCAATGTCCTTGTCCAGGTTACTCGATATCGACCATGCCTACGATAAAACAGATATCGGGTCTCGTACATAGCATTGCATACATTAGGCTTCCTACACCAAGCATAATGAATCGCTTTCATGTCCTCTATCTCTTTGATGTCTTTGGAGACATCTCTTTAGATAGAGCTACTCCATGTCTAAAGGTAAGAAACCTTTCTTGGAGTCTTGCATGCTAAAACGAGCAAGGATTGTATCTATATATGAAGCTTGGGATAGACACAACATTCTTTTCTTGCGATCCCTTATAACTTTGATCCCAAGAATATGTGCACATTCTCCTAAGTCCTTCATATCAAATTGTTTGGACAACCATACCCTTACGCCGATAATACCTTGACATTGTTGCCAATTAACAAAATATCATCTACGATAGTACAAGAAATACCACCACGTTTCCTTACACTTTTTATATACACAAGACTCATCCGGACTTTGAATAAATCCATATGACTGGATTACTTCATTAAACCGGATGTTCCAAGACTTTGCTCAGCCATAAATGGACCGATTGAGCTTGCATACTAGATGCTCTTTGCCTTTTCAATAAATCCTTCCGTTGCTTCATATGGATGTTCTCTTCAAGACTTCCATTAAGGAAAGCGTCTTGACATCCATTTGCCAAATCTCATAATCCATATGAGCGAATGGATAAGAGTATCCGGATAGACTTAAGCATGGCTACCGTGAAAAGTTTCTCATAATCGATTCCCTCTTTCCGAGTGTACCCTTTCGCAACAAGCCTAGCTTTGAAGGTTTCTACCTTCCCGTCTTCCTCTTTTCCTTTTGTAGATCCACTTGCATCCAACGGCTTTTACACCATCGGGTGGTTCTACAAGCTCCTGACCTTATTAGAGTACATAGACTCTATTTCGGAATTCATCGATTTTGCCAAGATGTCTGCATCTATATCTTGGAGTGCTTCATTATATGATCGGGATCATGTTTTCCCGGGATCAAGTCCAAGACTCTCCCAAAACATGAATCTTTCAGTGCCTCACAACCCTCCCACTCCGACGAGGCACTATCCGTGGTTGTGTATCATGTGTGACACGTGTTGCGCCTCTTGTGGTACTTCATCTTGTCCTGTTAGTATTGAAGTAGACATGTCCTCTCTAAGTTCTTCTAAAACAACTTTACTACTGGGCTTGTGATCCATTATATAGTCTTCTTCTAAAACTGGGCATTGGTGCTAACAATGACCTTCCGGTCTTTAGGACTATAAAATAAACCACCTTCGTTCCTTTGGGATATCCTACAAACACGCGAACTTCGATGAGATTCTAACTTATCAAGATCTGGTTTCAGATGTGCTGGACTACCCCAAATCCGAATATGTCTTAGACTGGGTTTTCGCCATTCCACAATTCTATGGGAGTAGAAGAAACTGATTTAGAAGGTACTAAGTTCGTAACGTACTGTTGTTTCCAGAGCATATCCCAAAACGAATTTGGTAATTCGAATAACTCATCATCGATCTAACCATTTCCATAAGAGTCCTATTCCTTCGCTCTGCTACACCATTCCGTTGGGGTGTTCCAGGTGCATACAATTGGGATTCACCTCGATAAGTAATTCCTAAACTCTCCTAAGAGGTATTCGCCACCACGATCGATCGTAGTGTCTTGATACTTTTACCTAATCGCTTCTCCACATCGCCTTGTATTCTTTGAACTTGTCAAAGCACTCGGACTTGCGGCACATTAGGTAAATGTATCCATATCTTGAATAATCGTCTATGAAAGAGACAAAATATTCAAAACCTCCTCTTGCCCGGACGGACATAGGACCACATAAATCGAGTGAACCAACTCTACTTTGGCTCTATACCCCTTGGCCTTGAACTGCCTCTTGGTCATTTTACCTTCTAAGCAAGATTCACAAGTTGGAAAATTTTCCAACTCTAATGAACTCAAAGTCCATCGGCTATAAGCCTCTGAATCCTACTTAAATTAATATGACCAAGTCTTAGATGCCAAAGATATGCTTGGTTCATTTCAAGGTTCTTTTCTCTTATTAGAATTAGAAGATGAGTTATAAATTTCCATGTTTTGCTTTGTGGAAGAAATTAGATTTAAAGTATACAAATTGCCAACTAATGCACCGGAACAGATAATCACTTTATTTCTTTTAATAACTACATCGTTACTGAAAGAAACTGAATATCCATCTAAAAACAGTTTAGAAACCGAAATTAAATTCTTTCTAAAACTGGGTACATAAAGACAATTTCTTAAAACCAAATTCCTATTTCTACTAAAAGATAAGTAGACGCCTCCCACTGCAATGCCACCTTAGTAGCATTGCCCATGTAGACTAATTTCTCCTTCAGATAGTCGTCGGGTTCCTGCAAGGAATTGCAGACATGATCAATGGCTCCGTATCTCACGTACCGGTAGATAACACCGCTAAACATGTTTCAACAACTAGAGTATGAGATATACCTTTGTTTTAGTTCCTACGAGGACCGCCTTCCAATGTCCCGCACGGATGAAGCACTTGCCCTTGCTTCTTCATTCCAACTTTTAAAGACTGAGATTTATTCACTTTCTTTCGAACCAACTTGTTTCTTCTTCTTCTTCCTTTTTTAGAAGTAGAACCATTTTCAACATAGTGAATTTGAGCATTGTGACGAAATAATCCTTCAAGTTCTATCAGTAGTTCCGCTAATGAATAAACCCTCTTATTCATATTATAGTTCAAGCGAAAACTTAGGTAGCGTTTGGAGGATCATATCGATCCGGGTTTCCCATCAATTTCTCCTCCAAGGATCCGTATCTCGCTCGGATAAGCCATCATCTTTAGGATATGATCCCTTACAGGAGTACCCTCTTGCATGGTGGTGTCATTATCTTTCTCATGGCTTCTTGCCTAGAAGCCCTATCTTGATGACCAAAGAGTTCCTTGAGATTGTTCATAATATCATAGGCTGTTGGTAAATCTTGATGTCGATGTTGCAATACATTTGACATTGAAGCCAAAATGTAACACCGCGCCATCTCATCCGCTTTTACCCATTTCCTATGATATTCAATCTCCTCTTGGGTAGATTCACCAATGGGTGCATCAGGACAAGCTCAGTCAGACATATTTATAGCTTTCAGCAATAAGAACAATGTCCAGGTAAGTCTATTCTGTTGAAGTATGATGGACAGTGGGTTGAAAGACATCCTAAGAATCACAAATAACTTTTGGTCGGAACTCTAAATTTAGAATAATATTGATTCCTCAAACAATACTATTTTAAATTAACCAACACCTCATTACACCGTGAATTTTGTATGCCACGTTAGTGTGGACGATACAAATTCAACATTTGTAAAGGAGGGTTTTAACCCATTAATTTTATTATCTTGTCAACCTAACTTTTGACAAATAAAATTAATAGTTGGTATTATTTGGTCACACAAATAATAATAGTGACTCCGTTGGGAGGATACTATTAGATGTGTCTAAGTGTATACCATTACTTGACACTAAGTCCATTAATAAGATTATGCCCTTCCGTTGGGGAAGATCACACGCTCTTAATTAATTTCCTATAGTCATCCAAAATGGAAGTCTGTTCTAGTGATCCACAACCAAGCTCATCCGTTATGGAGGAAGGCACTCGAGCCAACGCAAGCTTGTTTGCATCACTTACAAACCAGTAATGGAGACCATGGGATTTATTTAAAAATCCTCTCCCACTTAGTTATTTATAAATGAGGAATTTTAACTATGCTAGCCTACTAAACTTGTAAACTAACATGCACACAATAATATAAAAGCAATAAATAGAAAATCTAATTTTCAACTATTATGGCTTTTATCTTTAATTGTCCTCCGTGTGTTGTCATCCAAAGCTGCTGCCATATTTGGCCACCGCCACCGGGTCTAACTGTCGCATCCATCTTGCTCCGAGTTCCGCTGCCCTCGGTCCTTAGAAGGTTCCACGCTTTGTAAGATTCGATCCATGACATAAATAGAATTTTACATTTTGATCCTATATTCCATAAAAGGAATGTACATGTATCTAGATCAAAAATAAAATCCTAATAAAACTAAATACCGCAGTATTTTAATACAATCATGCACACACATATAAATTGCCCTTGACATGTCCAAGGGTCCAATCACACACATAATTAACTAAAAGCCATAATAGTTGGATCCTGCATCCACAAAGTTAGCACATCCTACTATTATCCTGCCTAAATTATGTATGACATGTGCATAATTAAACTAAATACCAAATACACAGAGGTAAAACCCTAGCTCTGATACCAATTGTTGGTTGCTACTCGGAAAACCTATAGGTTCCACTGTACAAAAATTTTGTACAAAGGTCTGAACCTTTTCCTAGCTACCATGTGTTCTTTTAAATTAAATTTTGGATCGCCTGCGGAACTTAACACGTTTGATCCAAAACTTAATCTATTTGTTCTTTTAGGTTTTGACTTGGATCTCCTGCGGAACTTAACACGTTCGACCCAAGTCTCCTTAAGTTATTAATTCCATTAAATATTAATTTCCATAAAAGGTTCCCAGTACTGACGTGGCGAGGCACATGGCCTTCTTGGATACGGGAGCAACCACCACCGACTAGACAAAACCTTTAATAGAAAGCTAATATTTAATTTCCTAAAATAACTTTAGGTTAACCAAAGAGAACAATCAAATCACAAGGAAAAGAAAGAAACAAAAGAACACAACTCGAAAAACATATTCAAATACTAGAACGTAAGCCTCTTGTATTTGGTATTATTTCCATAAATAACTAGCATGATGCGGAAATAGAAATTACTAGTTATACCTTGTAGAAAAACCTCTTGATCTTCTACCGTATTCCTCTTCTAACCTCGGACGTTGTGTGGACAACGATCTTCCAAGATGAGAAACCACCAACCACCTTCTTCTCCTCCAAGCAAGGTTCGGCCACAAAAGAAAAGCTTTACCAAGGAGAAAACCAAAATACTAACCAAGCTCCAAGAGATGCTAGCTTTCTCCTTCTTCTTCTTCTTCTCCGAGTAGTATCCGCCACCACAAGAACTCCAAGGAGAGGATGATGTTCGGCCACCACAAGAGGAAGAGAAGGAGATGATGGCCGCCACACCAAGGAACAAAAGAGGAGAGAAATAATAGATGTTGTGTCTTGTGAAGGCACCTCACCCCTTCTTTTATATTCCTTGGCCTAGGTAAATTAGGAAATTTAATTACAATAAATTTTCCTTAATTTCCTTGACATGATTTAATTGAGAAAATAAAATAATATTTCCCCAATTAAACAATGATGGCCGGCCAAATCAATAGGAAGCAAATTGGACAAGTTTCAATCAACAATTAAAACTTTCCTTATTTGTTTCCGGAAATTTTAAAAATAAAATTTCTCTTTAAAATCTCTTCATGGTTAATAAAAGGAATATCTATAATTTTAATTTTATTAACATGTGAATAATTTTAAAGAGAAAATAAAACATCTCTCCAATCTATAAATAAGGAAAGAGATCTAATCTCTTTCTTTAATCTTTGTAAATCTTTTACAAGAGAGATATTTTAATTTTAATTCTCTTTAAATTAAATCTTCCACATAATAATAAACATTAAAATTAAATTTTCTTTTAATTAATTATGACCGGCCCTACTAGCTTGGGTTCAAGCTAGGCCGCCACCTTAAACTCAAGCTTAGGCCCTAGCTTGGTTCCCAAGCTAGCTTGGCCGGCCCTTTAGGTGGGTATAGAAGGTGGGTATATGTGGGTATAGTACTCTATAAATAAGAGGTTACAATAGGGACCGAGAGGAGGAATTGGTTTTGGTCTCCGATAAAATTAAGCATCCCATGTTCGCCCGAACACACAACTTAATTTTATCAATGATAATTCATTCCACCAGAGAACTATCATTGAACTACCGCACCAATCCCTGGGCTCCTTCTTATTATGAGTGTGTTAGTCTCCTGTGTTTAAGATATCGAATGTCCACTAATTAGGTGATTACCGACAACTCATTTAATTAATATCTAAGTCCAAGAGTAGTACCACTCAACCATCATGTCGACTAAGTCCACCTGCAGGGTTAACATGACATCTTTATGAGCTCCTCTTGAGGACATTATCAACCAGTATCACTAGACACATTCTTCTTCTATAATCAACAACACACACTATGAGTGATACCATTTCAATTTATCGGGTTTATTGATTCATCGAACTAAATCTCACCTATTGATAAATTAAAGAAATAAAGATCAAACATATGTGCTTGTTATTATATTAGACACACTTCCATAATAATCGAGGTCTTTGTTCCTTTATAAAGTCGGTATAAAAGGAACGACCTCAAATGGTCCTACTCAAGTGTACTAGTGTATTATATAGTCAAGATAAACTAATACCTAATTACCTTCTAATGGTTTGTTCCTTTCCATTCTGGTCGTGAGCTACTGTTTATAATTTATAAGGTACTGATAACATCATCTTCTGTATGTGACACCACATACTATGTTATCTACAATATAAATTTAATGAACAACTACAAACAAATGTAGATAATTAGACCAAATGTGATTCTTTATTCATAATGAATATTTACAAAGCTTAGGCTTTCAGTATACACTCCAACAGGGTCAACCCGTCTCGTCCCACCAAATGATTGGCTCGCCACGGGCCAACTCGTCCCTGTTAGAGTGTATACTAAAAGCCTAGTTTTTGTAAACATTTATTTTTGAAATAAAAGAATCACACTGGTCAATATTACATTTATTTGTTAAATGTAATTGTTCAATTAATTTATATAGTAGATAACATGGTGTGTGGTGTCACACACAGAAGATCATATTGTCGGTTCTTTATAAATTATAAACAGTTGCTCACGACTAAGATGGAAAGGAACAAACCATTGGTATAGTCGTAGTGTAATTAGGTATTAGTTTATCTTGACTAATAAATTACACTAGTACACTCTAAGTGTATTGAGTAGGACTATTTTAGGTAAGTTCTTTTTATACTGACTTAATAAAAGAACTATACCTTAGTTATTATGGAAGTGTGTGCTCTTAATCCTAATATAATAACAAGTACATATATTTAGTATTTATTTCTTTAACTTATCAAAGGGTAAGATTTATCTCGATAAATCAATAGACCCGATAAGTTGGGAAATGATATTACTTATAGTGTGTATTGTTGATTATAGAAGAAAACTATGCCCTAGTTATCTAGGTTGAGAATGTCCCCAAGAGGAGCTCATAAGGATTGTCATGTTAAACCCTGCAGGTGGACTTAGTCCGACATGACAATGAAGTTGAGAGGTATTATTCTTGGAGCTAGATATTAATTAAGTGAGTTGTCAGTAACTTACTTAATTAGTGGGCATTCCTTATCTTAAACACAGGGAGACTAACACACTCATGGTAAGAAGGAGCCCATAATGTAATTTGGGATTGGTGCGGTAGTGCAACAATAACTCTCTAGTGGAATGAGTTATTGTTGATGAACTTGAGTTATGTGTTCGGGGTGAACACGGGATACTCAAGCTCATCGGAAGGCCAAAAACAATTTCTCCTCTAGGTCCATGTCGTAACCTCATTAAAGTCTCAAGTCCATCCAAATAAAAGTCCTTCTTGGTGTCCAAGAAAGGAGGCCGGCCCATTGCTTGGTGACCAAGCAATGGCTGACCACTATCTCCTTAAGAGGGCCAACCCTCTTGCTTGGTGACCAAGCAAGTAGGGGTCGACCATAATAAATTCAAATAAGAGGGGTGTTTTAAATTTTTAAAATCTTCTCTTTGTAAAAAACTATAAGTTTTAAAAGAGAGATTTTAATTTTAAAAACTTTCCTTATTTGAATTAGGTCACATGGTTTAATAGAGAGTTTTAAAAGTTTTAAAACTTTCCTTTTTTAACCATCCTCATGGTTTTAGAAAAAAAGGAAGAGAAGTTTTAAAATTAAAATTTTCTATTCATGTTAAAAAAGGAAATTTTTAGAAGAGAAGTTTTAAATTTTAAAACATGATTTTAATTTTTAAAACTTTCCTTTTTTAACATCCACTTTAGGAAAGAGAGCATGCAAATTTTTATAGGAGGATTTCTTCTTTTATAAAATTTTTTCCTTCCCCTTGATGATGTGGTTGGCCACCCTTGCTTCGTGCCCAAGCAAGGGGCTGACCAAAATAATAAAAATAAATCATCATCCAATTAATATTTGATGATTGATTCAATCAAGAGGAAAGAAAAGAAAAAATAAAAGGGAAAAGGAAAAAGAAGAGGAAGATTTTAATTTTTATAAAAAGTCTTTCCTTATTTGCCTTGGGCAAATAATATAAAAGAAGGAGTGAGGAGGCTTCATGAGACATCAATTCTTATTCTCTTGCTTGGTGATCCTCAAGTGGCCGTCTCCTCTCTCCCTCTCTTTTCCTTTTGCTCTCTTTTGCTCCTTGGTGGTGTTGGTGGCCGAATTCTAGAGGAGGAAGAAGAAGTCTTTGGGTGGTGTTCATCTTGGAGGATCATCGCCCACATGACATCCAAGGTGAGGCGAGGAATACGGCAGAAGATCTTGAGGTCATTAGCTTACAAAGAAAAGATATAACTAGTAATTTTCTTCCGCATCATGCTAGTTATTTTTCTTTGTTAGAATTCCAATCACAAGAGACATTAGATCTAGTTTTTCGAATTAGTCATTCATGTTTGTATTTTTCTTTGTTTTTTCAAATTTGTGATTCGATTATTTTTTTTGGTTAAACCTAGAGTTATATAAGGAAATTAAATATTAGCTTTTCTTAAAAGGCTTTGTCTAGGAAGTGGTGGTTGCTCCCATATCCAAGAAGGTCTTGTGCCTCGCCATGTTTAACCTGGAAGCTAATTTTGGAAATTAATATTTAATTGAATTTATAACGTAGGTGGATTTGGATCAATAGTGTTAAGTTCCGCTTGCGATCTAAGTCTAAACCATTAAGAACAGATAAGTTAAATTTGGAATCAATGATGTTAAGTTCTGTCTGTGATTTCTAATTTAACTTCGAAAGAACATAATATGTTATTTAGGAAAGGTTCGACACTTGTACAAAATTTTTGTACAGTGGAACCGGTACGATCTTTCTAGGACTAACCAACAGTCCGACCATGGGTTGGCCCGTCTGACAGCTCTACACCTTACACAGCTGCTCTATAGAACGAATCAAAGACACCAAAACTTGCCTTTACCCCAGATTAAATTATTTACATCAATATGAACATCTCTAATCCCTTATAATGACTGTTATGTCAAGAGCATGTTCAACATCTCTAATCAATACAATTATTCACAATTACATTTTATGTACTGAACTAAAAATTCAACCGGTACTAGTGAATAAATGTCATAGATGTAAATCAATCTTAATCTTCCTTTTTATCTAGAATATATTCATTCTAATCAGTCGCTTTCCTAGTTATGCTCCAAGACCAAATCACCCATAGCCCATAAGAAACATACTAAAGTAGCAGACATTGATCAAAACTTCAAGTAGATAGCTAAATAATCACTTAGGGTAAGATTGAGATTAACTTATAATCTCAAGGGTCTCACATAGTAGAGAAGTAGGGATCCATTCTCTTACTACCCTTCTTGTCGTCATAACACATGCGGTATGAATCACATACTACGATGTTATTCTCTTTACTAAAATGAGCGCATGTTTTCTCTAAAATTTAACATCATATAGATTTCGATCTAGACATACCCAATGTCTAATCCTGAATTCAACATATGAATTCTAATATAGTTTTAAGCAGATTTAGTAATTGATGGATGCATTTACTCCAATCATTATATAAATGATCTAATCTTGACATAATTATCAAGGCGACCTTAACTTATGGGTATGTCTCTATTCACAACTACATAAGTTGTCCCATAAGCAACGATCTTACCTCTATTTATACTTAACAAATAGAGATGATTGTTCATGTGAGTGGACCAATCTCAATCTGCTAACATGCTTATCAAGACATTATTTGAATGTAACAAAGACATATATACTGAATAGATTATAACATTTTTCATTTATTAAAATGTCTTTACAATAAGTTACATTCTTCGAAGTGCCAAAGACTTCACATATCCTTGAAATGACTCTTAAGTCAATGACTTAGTAAAAGGATCAGCTAGCATATCACGTGTAGGAATGTACTCAAGAATTATCTTTTTCTTATCAACAATATCCTTTATAAAATTATACTTAATTTCTATATTGCTTGTCTTTGCTGTAATATTTGAGATCCTTGGAAAAAGCTATTGCAGCTTGACTGTCACAATACACTGTAACAGGACTCCCACTGTCCTCAGCAATTTTCATATACTTCAAGAACCTTCTTAGTCAGATAGCCTCTTGCACAGCCGCTGCACAAGTCACATACTCAGCTTCCATTGTTGATAAGGCTACACAAGCCTGCTTCTTGCTGTTCCATGAGATGGTGCCACCATTCAGCAAGAAGGTATAACTAGATGTGAATTTTCTATCATCAAGGTCCCCTGCCCAATCTGCATCCGTGTAACCACTCAGGCTCATATCTGATCCTTAGAAACAATGGCAATAATATGTTATTCCTTTGAAATATCTGAATATCCTCTTCATCTTTTTCCAATGTCTCAATCCTGGGTTTGACTAGAAATGACTAAGCCAACAGCCTAGCTTATATCAGGACGAGTACACAATATAGTGTACATTAAACTACCAATAGCACCAGCATATGATTTTTTCTTCATTTCAGCTATTTCCTCAGGAGTCTTGGAATACATACTTTTGCTCAAAACAGTACCTCTCGCTATAGGCGTCTGCTCAATGTTACATTCTAATATTTTACAGTGTTGTAGCATCTTAGTGATATAAGCTTCTTGAGACAAATCCAAAAGCCTTTTTGATCGATCTCTAATGATCTTCACTTCTAAGATGTACTCTACTTCTCCCATATCTATTATGTCAAATTGTGATGAAAGTCAGGATTTGACTTCTATCACATACTTTATGCCACTTTTAGCTATTAGCATATCATCAACATATAATGATAAAATGACAAACTTTCTTTTTCCTTAGGTAAACACAATGATCCTCATTGATCATTTCGAAACCATAAGATAAAATGACTTTATTAAATCTTATGTTTCATTGTGTTGACACTTGTTTTAACCCATATATAGACTTCCTAAGTCTATATACTCTTTTCTCTTGGCCTTCAGTAACGTAACCTTCTGGTTGTATCATATAGATTTCTTCATCAAGATTACCATTAAGGAAAGCTATTTTTACATCCATCTGATATAATTCTATGTCAAATTGTGTTACTATAGCTAGAATGACACGTATTAACACAAACTTCACAATTGGGGAGAATGCTTCTTCAAAATCAATACCCTCCATTTGGGTATATCCTTTTGCAACTAATCGAGATTTGTATCTATTAATCAATCCATCTGCTTTCCTATTTACTTTGAGAATCTACTTATTTCCAATAGCCCTTCGGCCTAGAGGAAGATTGACTAAATCCCAAACTTTATTCTTTCTCATTGACTCCATCTCCTCATCTATTGCAATTTTTCATTTTTCTCTTACTGAGCTTCTCAAAGCTTCTTCAACTATTCAAGGTTCCTCATCGTCAATTAGGAGAATTATCAATGCCTTATTCTCAATGTCAAACCTTCTTGGAGGAATAACTTGATGACTACTTCCTCATAGGTTACACTATTGAAAAACTGACTCATTCAGTGGCAAATTACTCCCACTAGGTTGAATAGATTCAGGCATCTCCTGATTTATTAATAAAGGAACATTATCCTCCTCCTTTATCTCATATAGAGGAATTATCTTATCAACTTCACCTCGTGTCGAGAACTCAGTTTCAAGAAAAGTAGCATCTCTTGACTCTATTTCAGAGATGATTTCATCTTGTCGCTCACCAATGAAGATATAACCCTTAGAAGTCTCAGAATACCTTATAAAGATACACTTCTTACCTTTGGATCCTAATTTTTCATATTCGTGAGTCTTTTTATGAACATAGGCAGCTGCCCCCCAAGGTCTCAGATTACTTAAATCTAGCTTTTTGCCTGTCCAACGTTCATGTGGGGTAGATGGAACTGACTTTGAAGGCACTTTGTTAAGTATATAGGCCTCAACTAATAATGCATCTCCCCAATAGGAGATTAGAAAATTAGTCTGCGCCACATAGACTTAACCATTTCAAGTAGAGTCCTATTTCTTTTTTCAGCAACCCCATTTTACTGTGGAGTTCTAGGGATAGTTAGCTGTCTAATAATCCCTTTCTCATTACACATTGTCTTAAACTGATCAGACAAAAATTCACCTCCATAGCCAGTGCACAAGATTTTAACCTTATGTTCCAATTGATTCTCAACTTCATTCAAATAACAAATGAAGCAATCAAATGCTTCATATTTATGAGAAATCAAATACACATGACCAAAATGAGTGAAGTCATCAATAAATATAATAAAATAAGAACTCCTATTTCTAGCCTTCAGATTCATTAGATCATAAATATCCAAATAAATCAGTTGCAATGGTGATTCAACCCTAATAGCCTTGCCAAATGATTTCCTAGTTGCCTTTCCAGCAAGACAATGCTCACATATAGACAAGTTAATCTTAGCATAAGTACCTAAAAGGCCCTCCTTAACCAATCTGTTCATTCATTCTTGTCCTATATGTCCTAGTCTGGAATTCCAAATTTCATCATTAACATGAGCATTACTAGTAAGAGCAATATTTGAAAAACAACCATCATTATTATTTAGTTCTACATCAAGAATCATAAAACCATTTATTACATAACCATGCCCAATTAACACAGAGTTAATTTGAAGTTCCACACAACGACTATAAAAATTTACACAATAACCTAAATCAATAAGACAAATGATAAAAATCAGATTTCGTCAAATCTCAGGAGCATATAGGACATCATGTAGAAACAATGTACGCCCATCACGTAGGTGGAGCTTGTAAGTGCCAATTCCTTTGACTTCAATTCTTACATTGTTTCCCACATATATCTATTTGTTGCCAGCTAGTACTCGGTGGTACTCTACATATGTAGCTCAATCACGAGCTATGTGGTTCATTGCTCTTGAATCTACAATCCACAAAGGATAAGAATCAGTTAACAGCATTGTACTTGCAACATAATGCTCATGGAAAGAAGTTAAAGATGGATCTACCTTTTTAGGCTCAGTACAATCCTAGACAAAATGACCATTCTTGCCACAATTGAAGAAAGTTAGCTTACTTTTAGGTTTTTGTTCATGTTTCTTTCCTTTCTTCTTGATTTGGTTTTTAGCAGTAACAGCACTAGCCTCCTTTCCTTTTCCCTTTCCTTTCTTAAACCATCTTTTCTTATTCTTGGAACCAGAACCTTCAGCTACAAAAGCTAAACCAGAAATCTTTACGGATTCAATCATCTCCGCCTCAAGTTCTACATGGCATGAGACATTAGTGAAAGTTTTGATACTATCACTATGGGTCAGATTCTATTTCATCATTTCCCAAGAATTAGGAAGGGAACAAATAACTGCCTGAACCTATTGTTCATCAGTCAATGCATGACCAGCAGTCTTAAGCTCATGTTACCCATCTCCCTAAGATGTTGGACCATGGTAATATTCAAGTATTTTTTACAGCTATCAAACTTGATTGTTAGCTGATGGAGCTTACTCAGACTTACTCCACTATACTTCTCTCTAAGGGTTGCCCAGACAGCATGAGTTGATGGTAATAACTCATACTCAAATACTAGGTCATCAATCATTAAACTAATCAATATTCCCTTAGCAATGAAGTCCTTCCTTTTCCATTCCTTATATGCATCAAGGTCACGTTTGTGTTGTGCTATAGAACCATCAGCTAGTTCATCCATGAATTTATTTACAGTCTCTAAAACTTCTTGTTCCTCAAGAACATATTGTATCTTGAGGTGTCATATTTTGTAGGTATTCCCATATAATTTTTCTTCTTTATTGAGTTCAACTATGATGCTTTTAGTTGTCATAATCTACATAAATAAACACATTATTTATTATTTCAGTATAATTCATATGCATGCAATTAATTACTGACTCATTGTAAATTAGAATTAGTTTACAAAATCAAGTGATAACGATATTTCCATTCATTATTTATATGTTCCAATTTAATCAATATTGATCAATTATATTACACACATCCCATCAATGAACTAATCATTTTTCATATGAACTAAACATATGGATATATGCACTAATCATAATTAAACATGAACTAATCATGAATATGAATGAATCATTGAACATGAACGAATCATGAAATGAACTAATCATTTTCAAGTTTGTTAACAGATAACATAACTTTTCATAACAAAACTCTGTTAGTATATAATGACAGAAATTATTACACGACTCAAAAACTAAATGGCCTAATACTGTTTGTACATAATGATAATAAACAGAACACTAGTACCATGGATAAGCTAGCACCACTCCCACTAGGATAAATGATAGTGTAGTGGGCATTGGTATCCCATTTATCCCAGACTCGATGATGGGTGGATTAGCCTTAGATATATCCATCAAATCCATTTCTGGATCTTCTACACACTCTTCCGGATCCTCCTTTGATTCTTGGGATCCATCTCTAGACCCTCCTCAAAATCTTCAGGGTCCATTTTTGGATCCTCTTCAAATTCTTCGAGGTTCATTTTTGGATCCTCTTCAAAATTTTCAGGGTCCATTTTTGGATCCTCCTCAGATTCTGTGGGATTCGGATCCTCCTCAGATTCTTCAGGATCTCATTCTAATTGAAGTAACTAGTTGCACATCTCTGAATATGAGATGTGTCCTTCAGAATCATCCCAAAGTTGGATTGCTATCTGCCTAAGATGTTCTGAAAGTGAATAAATCAAAGCCTATCTTCTGTGCGTGTCTTGGATGGAAAACTCTTTTTGCTCGAGTTTCTAGAACAACCAATCGAGCTGACCAATAAGCCAACCAACTTCGTGATCCAGGTTATATTCCAGCTTCTTGATCTCCTCCCAAAGCTTATGTTGTCGTTCATAGTGACCAGTCATCGTGTATATTGTTTGTGATATCTGTTAGTATTAGCTCTAATACCAATTATGAGATGATTGTAAAGGGCTCCTTTTGTATCATATTTCATTATTAATAAAGGCGAAGGTGGTTATTATATTTATTTCAATTTAGTGTCGAATGAATAAGTATAATAATGTCATAGAGTAGGAGGTTCTAATCTACAACATATCAATTGGTTGAATTAATAGTGAGATATTGTAGATATATATAGAACACTACTCTTAACTATTCCTAGTCAAACATTAATATGCAAGGACAATATTAATGCGTTGAGACTAGCATGTAGGTCAATGGATGACTTAATCTCACAAGTCATGGATATGAGATATTAGGTTGACACATGGGTATATATTAAAGAATATATACTGAATGATCCGCCATGAGAATATTTCATGGATCGTTATATGAGTATCATAAACATTCTCATGTGGTTATTGTTAGAGTGTATACTAAAAGCCTAGCTTTTGTATAAACATTTATTTTATAAATAAAGAATCACATTGGTCAAATGTCTACATTTATATGCTAAGTGTAGTTGTTCAATTAATTTATATTGTAAATAACATGGTGTGTGGTGTCACACACAGAAGATCATGTTATCAATTCCTTATAAATTATAAATAGTAGCTCATGACTAAGATGGAAAGGAACAAACCATTGGAATAGTCATAATGTAATTTGGTATTAGTTTATCTTAACTATAAAATTACACTAGTATACTCTGAGTGTATTGAGTAGGACCATTTAAGGTAAGTTCTTTTTATACTGACTAAATAAAAGAACAAGACCTTTGTTATTATGGAAGTGTGTGCTCTTAATCCTGATATAATAACAAGCACATATATCTATTATTTATTTCTTTGACTTATCAATGGGTGAGATTTAGTTCAATAAATCAAGAGGCCCGATAAGTTGAGAAATGATATTATTTATAGTGTGTGTTGTTGATTATAGAAGAAACTGTGTCCTAGTAATTTAGGTTGATGATGTCCCCAAGAGGAGCTCATAAGGATGGTCATATAAACCTTGCAGGTGGACTTAGTCCGACATGACAATAAGGTTGAGTGATACTACTCTTGGAGCTAGATATTAATTAAGTGAGTTGTCAGTACCTCATTTAATTAGTGGGCATTCTATATCTTAAACACAGGGAGACTAACACACTCATGATAAGTAAGAGCCCATATAGTAATATGAGATTGGTGCGGTAGTTCAATAATAACTCTTTAGTGGTATGAGTTATTATTGATGAACTCGAGTTGTGTGTTCGGGGCGAACACAAAAAGCTCAAGATCATCAGGAGACCAAAACCAATTCTTCCTCTCGGTCCCTTTTATAGCCTCTTATTTATAAAGTATTATACCCACCTTCTTACCCACCTTAAGGTGGTCGGCCAAGCCTAGTTTGGAGCCTAAGCTAGGGCCGACCAAACCAAGGTGAATTGGTTCCATTGGGTGGCCGACCCTAGCTTGAACCCAAGCTTAGGTGGCCGACCAAGATAAAATAAAAGGGATTTTATTTTTAAAAATTTTTCTTATGTGGAAGGCATGGTTTTAAAAGAGAGTTTAAAATTTAAATCTTTCCTTTTATAGTTTTCTATAAAAGATTAAGAGAAAAGTTTGATATCTTTCCTTATTTGTAGTTAAAAGGAAGATTTTAATTTTTGATAAAACTTTTCTTTTTTGTAACCATATTCATGATTTAAAAGAGAGTTTTAAAATTAAATCTTTCCTATTATAGTTTCTACAAAAGATTAAGAAAAGATTTGATATCTTTCCTTATTTGTAGATTGAGAGGAAGATTTTAATTTTAGAAAAAACTTTCCTTTTTGGAAATCATCCACATATTTTAATAGAGAGATTTTAATTTATAAAAGTTTCCTTTTATAACCAACCATGAAGGGAATTTTCAAAAGAGAAATTTTTATTTACAAATTTCTGGAAACAAATTAGGAAGTTTTAATTTTGTGTTTAAAACTTTCCTTGTTTGGAGGGATTAAGGTGGCCAGCCATTACAGGTTTAATAACGAGATTTTAATTAAATTTCCTTCTTAAACAATCACAAGGAATATAAGAAAGTTTTTATTTATAAAACTTTCCTTATTTGCCACGACCAAGGAATATAAAAGAGAGGGTAGAGGTGTCTCACCTAATAACATATCTTCTATTATTCCTCTCTCTTTTCTTCCTTGGTGTGGCCGACCCTATTCCTCTTCTCCTTTCTTCTTCTTGTGGCCGAACCACATCATCTGTTGGAGCTCTTGTGGTGGCCAGATTTTGCATGGAGAAGGAGAGAAAGGAGGCTTTGTTTCTAGCATCCCTTGGAGCTTGGTGGTGGTGGCTGAACCTCATCCTTTCTTGGAGTTATTAAGGTGGTCGAATCTTTCTTGGAGAGGAAGGTAGCTTGGGTGGATTCTCATCTCGGTAGATCGTCGCCCATACGATGCCCGAGATAAGAAGAGGAATACAACAGAAGATCGTGAGGTCTGTAAGCTATAAAAGGTATAACTAGTTATTAGTTTCCGCATCATAACTAGTTCATCTTTTATTTAGATCTTGAAATACCAAACACAAGAGGCTAATGAATCTAGGTAATCGAATTTATGTTTTTGATTTTGTGTTTCTTTTGTTTTTTCGAATTTGTGATTCGATTGTTCTTTTTGGTTAAACCTAAGGTTACTAGAAGGAAATTAAATATTAAATTTTTTTAAAATGCTTTGACTAGGCGATGGTGAATGATCCCATACCCAAGAAGGTCTAGTACCTTACCATGCAGTCCTGGAAGCTAATTTTAGAAATTAATATTTAATTGAATTTGTAACATGGGTGGATTTGGATCAATAATGTTAAGCATCATTTGCGATCCAAGTCTAAACCACCAAGAATATATAAGTTAAATTTGGAATCAATAATGTTAAGTTCCATTTGTGATTCCTAATTTAATTTCTAAAGAACACAATAGGTTGTTAGTAAAGGTTCAGGACTTGTACAAAATATTTGTACAGGGGAACCGGTATGATATTCCGCATAGCAACCAACAACTATTAGTATGAATAGTCCTTATACCTGAAGTCACTATGGTTTCCTACATAATGAGTTGTATACTTTTGTATCGTCAAACGTTACCCGTAACAGGGTGGATCATAAAGTCGATCACTAGGTATGCAATAAGTTATGCGGAGGATGTGAGTGATGTAGATGGGATCTATCCCTTTCATATGATGGAAGTGATATCTATGGGTCCCTTGATTAGTAGGACACAAGAATGCATGACAATGCTTAAATGAGTCAATATGCGATATTGAGCTTATTTAATTGAGTGTGTCTACTTAGAGATCAAGAAACATAAAGATTGATAAGAGGATGACACGGTCTATGTCTCATTGATCAATCTAGATATCGAGGATAGAAGGATTGAGTCATACAAGATAATAGTCATGGAAAGGTTAAGTCGGATCTCGATATTCTCATCACTTGGGTAGCAATGATGCCTTGCTAGATGCTACTCATTGTTTATGTATTTAAATGTTGATTTGGATACATTGCCAACGTTACGAGAAACTATTGGGTCACACACAAAGAACAAGTCAATGGAGATGGATTCATATGATGAATCATTGGATTAAGTCTAATTCAAATTGGACTCATTGAGTAAGACTTAATTAAATCCAACTATTGGATTGAGTCCAATTTAAATTAGACTCATTGAATCAATTGGATTAATGATTAATGAGTTGGACTCATTATATGATTTCATGAATTATTTGATGATTAATGAGTTGGACTCATTATATAATTTCATGAAATTTGAATTCATGAAGAAAGAGGAGTGTACAATTTGAGTTACTCATGCATTGAATGCATTGGATGAAGAGTGAACAATTTGAATTGCTCATGCATTGCATGCATTTGATGCATTGAATTCATTGGATGAAGAGTGAACCATTTGAATTGCACATGCATTGGATTCATTGGATGAAGATAAATATTAATGTCAATCAAGACAATTGACATTAAGGCATGAGGCAACTTCATGAATCTATAAAAAGGGGGTTTTGGATTCGTTTTCATGATGAGTTTTTGGTGCTCTAGCTCTTCTTCATCCTCTCTTCCACTTGGCCGAAACCTCCAAGAAATGTTGCTAGCATAACTTTTGGTTGTTTCATTCTCCACCTTGTGAGTTTGTGAGACAAACGAGACTTGTTCGTATGGATACCATAGAGGCACGACCACTTGATCGCGCTAAGATCCGCATCTAAAGAAACGTTGAAATTGGGATTGCGAAGGACACACAACAAAGGTATAGCTTTCTCATATAGATAATTAATACTTAGTAAGGTTTCCTTTCGCATGGATCTATTGGAAAGGAACTAGATGATTTCCGCTGCGTTTTCGCATGTTTAGCGCCCTAGTTCCTTATAGTATCTAGAATTGAAAGTAATAATGTCAATACAAAACCGACAAACTAGTAATAAAATTGGTCTTATTCAATTCCCATATATACATAAAACAAGTATATACAGAATTCATAAGCAAACAAGAAAATAAATTTTCTTTATTTGGGGAGTCTCATGTTACTGACACATTTGATCTGATGATCAACTCTTGTGTTTGGTTTATTTTCTAATTAGAACTAATCTAATTGGAAAAAGATGTTTTATCTATGTTTGTTCAAGTTTATATCTAAGTTCATTTAAGTCAATTTCAGACTTGTTGATCAAACTTAGGCCTGTTTGATCAATCCAATACCCATTGGATTAAGTCTGACCCATTAGACAATTTGACTTATTTTATCAAATCCGGCCTATTAGAACAAATTTGGTCTGATTTGATTAGCTCGACACATATAATCAAATTATCCTAATTAATTCAATAATAAATTACTCTAGTTAAACCAACCAATGGTTTGAACCAGATCTAGGTATTATTGAATCAAACTGGTCTGGTTAAACCAATCAATAGTTTGAACCAGACATGGATTTGGTGAGACCAAATTGGACCAAGATTTGATTCAATTTTCAATTAAATATGCATTTTGTACCGTCATGTTTCGTTAATCAACAAATACATTTAATTAAAAAATGAATCAAACATTTTCAAGTAACTGCATGAAAACGTTTTGTTTGTCCCCTCGGGGCGGTGCGATGGTTAAGACATGGGGAGTTGCCACATGAGGTCTTGGGGTCGAAACTCGGCGTGACCGAGCATAACCTCCCCCATGTCTTAACCATTTGCACTAATGGCTAGTAGTCACCCGTGATTTACCTCCTCCGTATTGGCCTAGGGACGGGTTGGCGGGGGCGCTGGGGGCGAGCGAATCGCCTCTTGCCACATGAAAACGTTTTGTTTTTTTATAATTGAATTAATAAAATCAAAAAATTTCTCAAAACATTGTTTGACAAATGAACAGTAAAAATTATTGTTCATCTTCTTTCTCGCGACAAACACGATGCTTCCTACGGTCGACTTTCACCAGTATTTAAATGCGATCGCCGATGCTCCTCTGCTGCGACTCTATGCTGTCGAGGACTACACGATTTCCATGTAGCCGGGTGGAAATCACAACTTCAAGAAATCGCAACGTCGCGATTTCTTAGTTCCGCGCAGTGAAATTCATGCTGAAATTCATGCTTTCAAAAACTATTCGCTCTAATGCCAATGTCGTATTTAATAGCATGAAACAAACACAAAATCTGAACTTGTAATTGACTCATAGTGATCTCCCGAGAAGAAATCGAAGAAGCCGTAGATGAAGATGCTATTGCTGTCGGAAGCGCGATCACGGATGAAATCCGAAAGCCCTTCAAGTTTCACAAGCCAAATCCCTCTCAACAAATGTGTAGGATCGTTGACGTGCTAGAGAGGGGGAGGTGAATAGCACTCGTTACTTTGTCACTCATTTCGGAAAACTCAAAGTAATGTAGCGGAATAAAGAACGAGACAAAAGCAATGCTAACACAATTTCTTTTACTTGGTTCAGAGCATGTGGTGACTCCAAGGCCCGCTATATTTGATCGCTTACATTGGACAATCACTATAGATCCACAAATAGGTATAGATATTAAGTACAATTGCAATACAATAAAGTTATCGACAACCATAGAAATATAAGTCTTTCATCAATTGTCGGAGTAGAGTCGGAGAGAGTAGCAGTTGTTCGTTCTTGATCTCGGAAATTGTGTTCTTAAAGCAACTAGTCGAGCCCACCTTAAATAGCCAGCTAGGTCTGATTCAGATCTACTGATCTCAAGATCAGATTTGACTCATCGTTGATTGATCGACCGATCCCCTGGTTCGGTCGACCAATCCTACCTAAATTGGTCCGTCTTCCCATCCAGATTCAGCTTCGGATGAGTCCTCATTTGGTCGACCGATCCCGCTATTCGGTCGACCGATCCCGCTATTCGGTCGATCGATCTTGCTATTCGGTCGACCGATCCGATCGGTCAACCGAATCCGCTATCCTTGCTGGCTTATCTGGTCTGATCCGATCAATCGTCCTGATCTTGGTCACCGCATATCCACTATTCGGTCGACTGATCCCCAGGTTTGGTCGACTGATCCTTCGGTCGAATTCAATCAGTTGGCTGGAAATCAACTCTATTTGCTTGGAGGTTCAGTCGACCGATCCCCGGTTCAGTCGACCGATCAGGGCTAAGTCAGACCTTGCAAAAATTATTAGTTTCCTGCAAAATAGAGTTAGACAAAATAGAAAATAATATATAAATCATTAACTTGACAGCCTTCGGGCTGTCCGTCTCTAACTTCGGATTTCCCCCGGAAATCCTAGGTCGAACCGACGCCTATTGTTCCCTCAATGAGGAACACGTCTTCACCTACTCCTCTCATGAGAGATTACTTGTTGCCAGACCAGTCCTCCAAACTGACTAGCCTTTTTGCCTAGGGTTACCACCCTTAGGACCTAGGGTTACCTCCCTCTAGGATTTTCCATAACCTAGGGTTACCACCCCCTAGGACCTAGGGTTACCACCCCTAGGATTTTCCACCTGCCTAATCGCAGCTAGGACTTTCCATCACCTAGGGTTACCACCCCCTAGAACTTAGGGTTACCACCCCCTGAGATTTTTCACCTACCTAGAATCTACTAGGACTTTTGCCTAAGACAACTTAAGACTTTCTTGCAAGCTCAATCAACGTTGTTAGATCACAAGACAACTTAACTTTGGACTCTTTGACATAATCAAAACTCAAGTTCGATCGTCTGGTACTTCCTGCACCAACAATCTCCTCATTTTTGATTATGACAACCTGATTCAAAGTTAAGCAAAACATAACAATGATTAAAGAAATTTTATCATGAGCACAAATATAATATTTTTTTAAAAAAACTCCCTTATTCTTTCATAAAAATTATATTTAACTCTTAACTTTAACTTTTATCTCCCCTTTCGAATAAACCAAAAAGTAATATAATTGGAAATAAGGTTGTTTGACAAAAAAAGTTTTTATTCTGTTTAACTTTAAGCTCCCCCTGAAGGGTAGTAAAAAAACTTAGCTAATTTTAAGCGTTGAAAGTGAGTTAGTTTTTTTTTAAATAATGGCTTTGAAAAACACTTAGCTAAATTAGAAATGCTTTGAAAAAAACCTTTGTCAAGTACTTAGCTTTCTAAAATTTTGATAAAAGCTTAGTTTAAAAAATTTGATAAAAACTGAGTTAAGTACTTAGCTTTAAAAAGAAGTTGATAAAAACTTAGTTAAGTACTTAGCTTAACAATCTTTTGATAAAAACTTAACTTTAAAAATATTTTGATAAAAATACTTAGCTAAGTAAATGATTTTTTTTTTTAAAAAAATACTTACTTTATCCAAAACTTAGTTTCTATTTTTTCAAAAATAGTTTTAAAAAATTAAACTTTCTCTTTCAGAAGTATTTTTAACTTTTGAAAAGTTTAACTTTGAAAAATAATGCTTTAACAAAATAAAAATTAATATCTTAACCTTTCTTTCACTCCCCCTTAATTAATGCCAAAAATGTTTGAGGGGCATAGAGTCTAAGCATGTAAATCAAAAATATAAAAGTTATTAATTATTTTCATAATTTTCCATCTTACTCATTCTATGTTATCAAGCATGTTCAACTTATGAGTGAGTGTGAGATGGAATTAAGTTAAGTTGATTTGATCTTTAACTTTGAAAAGTATTTATGATATTGAAGTATATTTCAAAAATAATTTAAGTTAAATTTAAATTTTAAAAATACTAAATTTGAGATTTTTTAAAATATAAGATTTCAAAATGTTGAAAACAAAAGTATTTTAAATTTGGGTTTCAGAATAATTAAGTTTGAATTTGAAAACATATACATTTGAGTAATTAAATTTTGAATTTTAAGACTTTTTAATCGATATTTGAAAATAATTATGATTAAGATTTTGAAAATTAAATCATTTGAAAATAATTTACTTTGATTAAGGATTTAGAATTAATTGAAATTAATTATCCTTTTGAAATTAATTATGATTTAAAACTAATTAACTTTTTGAAATTAATTATGATTTGAAAATAATTATAATTTAATTATAATTTAAAAATATTAACATTTTAAAATTAATTAATATTTGAATATTATTAATATTTTGAAATTAATTATGATTAACATTTTGAAATTAATTATGATTAACATTTTGAAATTAGATATGATTTGAAAGTAATTATAATTTAATTTTGATTTGAAAATAATTAACATTTTAAAATTAGTTATAATTTAAAAATAATTAACATTTTGAAATTAATTATAATTAACATTTTAAAATTAATTATGATTTGAAAGTAATTTTAATTTAATTATGATTTGAAAATAATTAATATTTAAAATTAATTATTATTTGAATGTAATTAACATTTTGAAATTAATTATGATTAATATTTAGAAATTAATTATGTTTAACATTTTGAAATTAATTGATATTTTGTAATTATTTATATTTTTAATTTAATTATGATTTTGTAATTAATTAGATTTTAAAATTAATTAAACTTTTATAATTAATTAGATTTTGAAATTAATTATGATTTTTAATTAATTTTATTTTGAAATTAATTAAACTTTTATAATTAATTAGATTTTGAAATCAATTATGGTTTTTTGGTTATTTATGAATTTTAATTGAGTTAGCTTTAATTTAATTAATTTAGGTTTTGTTAACTACTTTGGACCTAGGTCCATCTCACTCTTTTTTAGATTTTCAATCAAGGAACCTTAATAGTTTTATGAGATTGTTAATTTAATCTTAAATTTAAATTTCAATATAAGGATTGATCAATATTTGAATTAGACTAAGGTTTAACAGTTAGTTAATTAAATATCTATTTCAATAATTGGCTTCTAGGATGTGGCGAGGCACTAGACTTTCTTGAATATGAGATCATCCACCACTTCTAGACAAACCCTTTTAAAGAAATTAAATATTTAATTTTCTTTCTGAAAATCCTAAGTCTAACTAGTCAAGTGTGGATCAAGCCTAAGTCCTTATCTATCCTAATATAAGCATGTATAATGAAAAACAGTAAAGTAAACATCAGACAATTATATTTTATGATAAAGACGATCTTTTTGTTGGCTCCCTCTAGATCATAGCCTCGATAAGGTCTATCAAAGTAATGAATTTGATCCTTGGGGATCTAATATTGACCAAGTCCAACTTGATTAGTCAGGTTAGACTTTGGGACTCATGCTTGGACTGTTCTTCTATGTGTTTGATTAACAAGCGATAGATAAGATCTAAACTTACGGTTAGCCTTATATCCAAGTCCAGATCAATTGTATATGACTCTTTATTTTCTAAGAATTAGGTCAAGGTTTTTGGAACCCAAAGTAGACTGTTCCAATGAGTCCTTGAGTTTTTTGACCTGAGTTTTAAAATTGGAATTCTCTTCCTGAACTTGCTTAGTCAAAGATCTCAAGTTAGTTGCTTCCTTAAGGGTTGTTACCCCCTTTTGGAGTGACTTGACCCGGACGTTGAATTTAGCCAGCTTTCTTAATAAATATGTAACTAAATTTTGTAAATTATTTATCTGAGTACCATTAATTAGGGAACTTACAATGTTGTTTGGACCTTCAGAAACAGATACGGATCTATGGCTTCTCTTAGACTCGATTTTCGATTCGCTATAGGTTTCAGACTCGGAGTCGGTTTTGGCAACATACGCTTGTACTGGTAGAGCGAGGAAGCTTGTTTGCTTGTGTTCTTCTTCGTCCAACTCTTCTGACGACTCGAACCACGTTGCCTTCAAAACTTTCCTTTTTCCTTGCTTCTGGTTTGGACAGTCAGGCTTGTAGTGCCCCTTCTGGTTGTAACCGTAGTAGATAACTCCAGACTTGGTCTTCGAGTTCAATTGAGTCACCTTCTTCTTAAGTGCTTTCCAAACTAATTTGACTAGTTTGATGGTGATTTCGTCTTTGAGATCCGATTCATCTTCGGATTCGGGTTCAGCTCGGCGCTTGATTTTTGGTTCTCTCTTTCTACTTGTACCTACAATCAAAGCAATTCCTTGCTTGGCCGGGCATGCATTAGTCTATTCATGAAGTTTGAATTCTGAAAAGAGTTCATCTAGTCTAATTGAGGAAAGGTCCTTAGATACCTTGTAAGCATCTACCATTGATGCCCACAAGGTGTTCCTCGGAAAAGCGTTCAGTGCGTATCTTATGATGTCGTGGTGCTCCACTTTCTGTCCGATCGCGTAGAGTCCGTTCAGAAGATATTGTATGCGAGCATGTAGCTGGCTCGCTAACTCACCTTTCTGCATTTTTACATTATTCACTATATTTAATATTAAATCTCGTTTGCTTACCTTCATGTCGGAAGTGCTCTCGTGCAACTTAATTAGTTTATTCCACAACTCCTTTGCGTTGTTGAAGGGGCCGACTCGGTTCAACTCTTCTTTTGTCAGGCTACATTGTAGGGCTTGAGTTGCCTTGGCATCAACCTCGATTTTCTTCATTAGACTCGTGCCCTAGTTTTCACATGATACTACTTTGCCAACGCTGTCGAGTGGAAGCGCAAGGCCGATTTGGATGATTATCCACATCTCTACCTCGGTCTTCAGATAGTACTCCATTCAACTCTTCTAGTAGCCAAAATCTTCTCCAGAGAATAGAGGTGGATGTGCAATACTGTAGCCTTCTTGGTGGACCATTATAGAAGAAAATCTCATACACAAAAAGAAAAAAGAAACAAATACCCCAAGACTTGGTCTTGGATTAGTAGTGCGGGGAAAAAAATAAAACTAGCAATTCACTCATTTGAAAAAATAATAAAATATTATTATAAATTTAGTAACTGAGATATTTTGTTAATACCGACCAATGGTGAAAAGATGAAAATGAATTTTTTAAAAATAATTTTGGAAGGAAAAAATGAAAGGAGCAAGAATCTTTTTAAGAAAAAATGGTACATGATTTTGTTTTTCAAAGAAGAACCCCCTCTGATCGATTAGTGGTTTCACCAATTCAGAATGACCTAGCTCTGATACCAATTGTAGGATCGTTGACGTGCTAAGGGGGGGGGGGAGGGGGTGAATATCACTCGTTACTTTTTCACTCGTTTCGAAAAACTCAAAGTAACGTAGCGGAATAAAGAACAAGACAAAATCAATGCTAACACAATTTCTTTTACTTGGTTCGGAGCCTGTGGCAACTCTTACTCCAAGGCCCGTGATTGTTGATCGTTTACGTTGGGCAATCACTATAGATCCATAAATAGATATAGATATTAAGTACAATGAAATACAATAAAGTTACAGACAATAATAGAAATATAAGTCTTTCGGCGATTGTCGGAGTAGTGTCGGAGAGAGTAGCAGTTGTTCGTTCTTGATCTCGAAAATTATGTTCTTGAAGCAACTGGTCGAGCCCTCCTAAATAGCCAAGCTAGGCCTGATCCAGATCCACTGATCTTGAGATCAAGTTGTCTCGTCGCTGATCGGTTGACCGATCCCCTAGTTCGGTCGACCGATCATGCTTGAATCAATCCGTCTTCTCGTCCAGATTCAACTTCACATGAGTCCTCGTTCGGTCGACCGATCCCGCTGTTCGGTCAATCGATCCCGCTATCCTCGCTGGCTTATCTGGTCTGATTCGATCAATCCATCCTGATCTTGGTCACCGCATATCCACTGTTCGGTCGACCGATCCCCAAGTTCGGTCGACCAATCCTTCGGTCGAATTCGATCAGCTGGCTGGAAATCAACTTTGTTTGCTTGGAGGTTCGGTCGACCGATCCCCGGTTCAGTCGATCGATCAGGGCTAAGTCTGACCCTACAAAAACTGTTAGTTTCCTGCAAAATAGAGTTAGACAAAATAGAAAATAATATATAAATCATTAACTTGACAACCTTCGGACTGTCCGGTTCTGACTTCGGATTTTCCTAGGAAATCATAGGTCGAACCGATGCCTACTGTTCCCTTAATGGGGAATGCGTCCTCACCTACTCCTCTAAGGAGAGATTACCTGTTACCAGACCAGTCCTCCAGATCAACTGGACTTTCCTCCTAGGGTTACCACCCCCTAGGACCTAGGGTTATCTCCCCCTAGGGTTTTCCATAACCTAGGGTTACCACCCCCTAAGACGTAGGGTTATCTCCCCCTAGGATTTTTCATAACTTAGGGATATCACCCCCTAGGACCTAGAGTTACCACCCTCTAGGGTTTTCAACCTGCCTAACCACAGCTAGGACTTTCCATCACCTAGGTTACCACCCCCTAGGACCTAGGGTTACCACTCCCTAGGGTTTTTCACCTGCCTAGAATCCACTAGAAATTTTGCCT
The DNA here is from genome assembly GCF_018446385.1 of Zingiber officinale. NCBI lineage: Eukaryota > Viridiplantae > Streptophyta > Magnoliopsida > Zingiberales > Zingiberaceae > Zingiber > Zingiber officinale. The sequence continues at coordinate 98,015,810 of NC_056002.1, read as the reverse complement.
AAGACAACTTAGGACTTTCCTGCAAGCTCAATCAATGTTGTTAGATCATAAGACAACTTAACTTTAGACCCTTTGACATAATCAAAACTTAGATTCGATTGTCTGGTGCTTCCTGCACTAACAAGATGTTCCTTTTGCCCACTGTCGCTCCACTGTGCACACATTGATCACCATCGCATGATTTTCTTTTGATTGTTCTTGGATGTCAATTTATATAGGAAGCAAGCATTGGTTATAAACCGATGCTTTGATGGCACTCAATTGGGGAAGATGAAGGTGAAAAGACATCCCTTCATCTTCCTAACATTGCAACTGATGCAGGATCCTTCCTAACGTTGCAACTGATGCAATGCCCAACAAATCAACAGAGCAACTTTGTAAGAGATGTGTCGAGCAATGACTATGTGTTTCATAGAGCAACTTCACAAGAGATGCATCGAGCAATAACTTTGTGTTTTGCTGAGCAACCTTATTAAGGATCATCGATCAATATTCTTGAATTAGCTAGGTAGAAGAACCCTCAGGGCAATAACAAAGGGGTCTACGGAGTAATATGGTTAAGAAAATACTTCATCGTTAGACGTTCAACTCTTAACACGTAGCAATAGTTAAAAGGAGGGATGTCAGAGATGCTTCCCTTAATTCCTTCCTAAAATACATGGCAACTAGTGAATGGTGGATGAACATTGGTTGTCAGAGATGGTTTCGCATAACCCCTTCATCTTACGTGGCAGTCATAGGTGGGACGCATGATAACAAACCATCGGAACCACGTCTTCATTAACTTAAGCGGAAAGAAGCAGGAAGATATGAAGAGGAGTGACGTGGAGATTCTTTTTCTGACAGCTATATAAACATCTCGGATGGTAACTCTTAGGTACGAGGGTCTTTTTCTTTTAACTTATGGAGGCAACTCCTGAAAGTTTTTTTCTTTGTTTACTTTGTTTACTGTTCTTCTTCTTTCTTCTTTTGATCGATCACAAACTTGAGTGTCAGATGGGCCACACCAAAGGAGCTGACTCGAGTTTAACTTGTGTTACTGTTTCAGATCTGATCATCCCTGCGAGAGAGGAAAACTTGTGAGAAAGGAGGAGCCCAAGCAGGAGGAAAATGAGCCATCAATAGCTATCAAATATCTTTTACACATTATAGCAATTACCAAATAGTTTCAACATATTATAGCAACTATTGGTAACTATTGCATAATTATAGCTAAATCATACTTTTAAAACCTTAAACTCTAAATTTTAAACTCTAAAACATAATAATTATTTTTTTTACAACTTGATACAAATTTTAAATTTTATCAAAATCATTTTTAATTAATCAAAACCATTTTAAACAATTGTAATAATCACTTAATAGTTTATACAAATTATAGAAAAAAACTAACTAATACAATAATATTCAAGCTAAAAACTAATATGGTAACACCTCAGTAGCTTCTATATATTTTGTAGCAGCTACCGTAAATTACTATAACACCAAAAAAATTTTTTTAATAGTTTATTTTTTTAATGGCACACTCTTTTTATTATTTTTTTGAAAAATACCTTTTTGATAATTTATATAATCTAAAGGGTCCTTTTATATATTTTTAACATAGAATATTATTTTAAAAAATGGTATGCTATTCGACACCTCTTGCGTGAGTGTGAGTGACGCGCTTATGTGGTGTTACTAGCTTGATTTCTTTATATTATTAAATTCTTTTTATTCTTTTTCCCCTTTTCCCTCTGTTCAAAACTCCGCCCTCAACTTTTAATCTCTCAACTTTTTCAAATCTAAATTTCTCTCGAACTCACTCCTTCCTTTGCCACCGTCTTCCGCTCCATCTCCCTCCTGGCAAGCAAAACAAAGGCACTGCATGCTAAGCAGTCGCATGCTTGTTCTCGAGCTAGTTGAACACTTTCCAAACTGCCATCGCAAACATAGCTAACGCTGCTTTGCTTAGCACTTCTCTCCATTCTCGATCATAAGCATTTCTACTCCACTATCTGTTTTTCAGCTATGTATAAGATTTTTATTAAGATTTATCCTACAACGTACAAGTCCTAGCTGCTATAACGTGTAGCAGCTACTTGGACAGTCCAAATGATATTTTCTTACCACTTTTTGGTTATATAATTTGCAAGGAACTTGTTAAACATCATTTCCCACATTTCAAAATTAAGTGTAAGTCGTTTCATTTTAAGTTATAATTCTCTTTAATCCTAATATATTATTAGGATTTAGCTGCTACAATGTGTAGCAGCTAACTATCCACGTTATAGATTTATAATAGCTACTTGGATATTTAGTTGCTACAATATGTAACAGCTACTTCGACATTTAGCTATTACACATTGTAGCAGCTACTTGGATATTTAGCTACTACAATGTGTAGCAGCTACTTCAACATTTAGCTACTATAAGTTGTAGCAATTACTTGAACATTTAGTTTCTACAACGTGTAGTAGCTACTTCAACATTTAGCTGCTACAACGTGTAGCAACTACTTGGTAAGTCGTTTCATTTTAAGTTGTAATTATTTCTAATCCTAATATGTTATTTATACGTGATTCTAAATAATCTATTTAATTAATATAGGAGAAAATATATGTTGTCTTTATGGGGTGTCAACTGGGCATCTATGACACCTGGATAAAAGCATATATACAAGTTAATCATTTTAAGGGAGTTATACACCAGTCATTTGAGAGTAAACAAGATTCAATAAAATCTTTTGAAGCCTACAACATACAATCTTACAATGTTAATAATATTTTTTTAATAAATTTTAATATTTTGTTATATAATTTGTAGTAAACCTATTGATTTAAATCGTTTTGACTTCCCATAATTCATTTGATGATAAGTCGTTTCAATTTAAGTTATCATTTCCCTCTAATCCTAATATATATATTATTAGGATTTATGCTATAACGTAAAATCCTTAGCTTCTACAACGTGTAACAACTACTTTGACATTCCAAACAACTTTTTATTACCATTTTTTGGTTATATAATTGGTAGGAAACTTGCTAAACATCATTTCCCATAATTATTCTATGGTAATTCATTTCAATTTAAGTAGTAATTCCATCTAATCCTAATATATATTATTAGGATTTATGCTACAACGTACAAGCTCTAGCTACCACAATGTGTAGCAGCTACTTTGACATTTAGCTGCTACAACGTGTAGTAGCTACTTGGACAGCTAACTACTTAGTTGCTACAAATTAGTTAATAGACATTTATATTTATCATGATGTCATTTTTTATATCAAGTATTATAATTCTCATGTTTGATACATTTTAATATATTATCATTTAAGTTATAAATATTACAACGTGCATATTTCAAAATTCATGTTTTCCTTGTAAAATACTTGGTAGTCCTAATGTTACAGTGTTGGAACCGAATTCGAAATTCGGTGATCGTGTTTCTACATTCCTATGCACAGCGGAAATTTAAAATTTTATTTATGATTTAACAATTAAATCAAAGGAGTATTCGTATGGTTTTTAAAACAAATATAAGCATGATCTTTATCTAAGCATGCATTACAATCTAACCATATAAGTAAGATCCTAAAAGTATAACAAAGATACATCATCATGCAATTGATTCATATAATGCTAATTTAATCATTTTATTTATACATGCTAAACTATCTAAAATAAAAATGTTAGATCATTTAAGCATAACATAAATAAAACTATTAACATGCATTAACATACATATGAATCATAGTACAAGCATAAACATATCTTCTAAACAACCTGTGTTTGGGTATGACTCCAACTATTCTGGTTGTAGCGAAATAGCTTCTCGTTGTTGTCACGAGCTCGTACTTCCTTCATCTAATCCGGTCCACGATTGAAGTCTTCTTTCCAACACTTGATCGCGCTAGAGATCAAATGTCGTTTTTCATCGAGATGATCAAAACAACTTCCTCGAAGATGAGGAAGGGGCTGTCCACTTACCCTTCACAAGAGGTTGTCTAATAGCTCTCAACAAGGAGCTATGCCTTCCGAAGTTTTGCAAGAAGGTAGGCACAGACAATGCTTCTCGAAGAGAAGTAATAAATAAGGAGATCGAACTTTTCAATAGAAGAGAGTGAAGAAGATCTCTATCTTCTTCTCTGAAAGTGGCTACTGAAAACTCTCAAGGAGAATATAGGATATGACTTCCAAAACTCCAAGGAGAAAGAAGAAAAATTCTATCCGAATTTTTCAAGAATAAGCTTTCTATCGAAGACACTCCACGGAAGAAGCAACCTCTTCTCACTTTTTCAAAATTGTTGTTGCCGTATTCATTTGAGACCCACCACCCAACTCTCAAGTGAAAATGTCAACAAGAGGAAGAAAAAAAAACGTGGAACGAGAGGAGAAAATGGTGTTGGTCCCCGGGTAGCTTCTGGAGTATGCAAACTGATCGTCGAGGCTAGTGTTCGACACTATCTCCGTAAACGATATTGCTCCGCTACGGTGCTTAACGGAATGTTGCAATTCGTTCCCAAGATACAACTATTGCGCACGTGCGAAGTGCAAGTGCGCCTACAAAGCGCCCATTGCGCACGTGCGCACGTGGCGGGTGGCGGGCTCTCTCCCTGGGCTAAGGGGTAACCTGTCCTTTTATTTTTGTGTTAACTCCATTAACACATCTTCATTAATAAGTAGAGAATACACATCGAGAATTTCCGATGTGGGACTATTCTCCCATGCACTTTATTAATGAATAATAAATGTTATTTTGGGCTGACTTTAAACATTAATTTCTCATTCACTCTTAATCGGTTTTGAGCAAATTAATAGTCTAAATCTATCTACGCGAATCGTAGATTTCAATTTTGAAGTCACTTACAGCTTTCAACAATTGATGGCTTCCTTCCTCTAAATCGTTTTGGTCCATTTAAGGCCCCAATATCCAACAAATGGAAAACGTAGATGAGTGGAGGACTGGAGAAAGTGGAGGATAAGGAAAAGAAAATTTAATTTATTTTCTTTTCTTTTCTTTCCTTGGTCTCATCACGTTAAAATGAAAATCTATTTTTTTTTATTTCATGATGCAATATTTAATTTATTGCATTTTCTTTTAGGCTTAAACTTTTAATTACCTATTGGGGTTTTAGAATTTTTCTAGAATCTAATAATACAAGTACATTGTAATTATATCAATGATCCAATATCGTTGACACGGTAAACACATTTGCTCGCTATTACAATAATATAAATCTAATTTATACAGTTTATGTGAAACTCTTCCACTCTCCTTATTTTCTATTGATTGAAAATTAATCTAACATTTGATCATATCAAACTTTATTTGTCAATACATTGTTTGATCACATCAAATTTTATTCGCCAAATTCAATTACTTGAATTTGACTTTCTTAATAGGAAATAGAGAAACCAATACTTGTGTGACCCTCAATGGTTCAGGGATACAGCTAGTTGTGGGTTCACAACTCTTTGTGATTCAGGACTATACTTGTCCTTTATTCGGGCATACCGTTAATATCCCCATCCTATGATTAACTCCTTAATTATAGGACGTTAGAACTAATTCTGATTAACACCCAACGAATCATGATAAGAGCATCTAGCAGCACCGCCCCATGATTCTCAAGGTATCACTGAATAGTACTTGCATGAACCAGTCGATTATAGTTAACATACAATCCTGTCCCTTCATCTCATATATCCCGGCCGAATCTACAACCATTGGTACATCGAGGATTGTATATTGATTTAATAACCATGTGATATATCTTATAGTGATATCACATGTGTAATTAGGAAACTCCTTTCCTAAAGTACATCTTACAGCTTTGATCAGAGTCTTCATTCACTATAAAACAATATATTACATAGGATATCCACACCTATAGGTGTACGGTGAATCTACGACTACAATACACTGACTCCTATATATTTCATTACTACACCCAATCTCATCACTTGATGACCCTATTAAAGTCGGTAAATGAGTCAAAGTGCAGCCTCAACATATAGAGTCTCAGTGTTGTCCCGGGTCATAAGGACTACTAGTGTACAACCATAACCAAAGACTTATAGAGCCAATCATATGATAATTGTTGTATGGACTCATTGTATCATATTCCTATGTATATAAAGGCATTTGTTTTGGTTATTATACTTACTTGTATTGGTGCCAAATAACTAAGTATAATAGCGTCCTTGAGTAGAAGGTTCTTATCTATATCAATCGATTGGTTGAATCAATAGTGAGATGATATAAAGAACACTACTCTTAATCATTCCTAGTCAAGTATTAACATTCAGGGACAATGTTAATGTGACGAGACTAGCATGTAGGTCAACTCGATGACTTGATCTCACAAGTCATGGATATAGAGATATCAAGTTGACACATGGGTATGCATTGGAGAATGTATACTGAATGACTCGCCATGAGAAAGTATCATGGATCGTTATATGAGTGTCATATACTTTCTCATGTGGCTATTAGTATGACTATTAGTCCTTGGACCTGAAGTCACCATGGTTCCCTGCATAAGGAGTTGCATACTTTGGCTTCGTCAAACGTCACCCGTAATTGGGTGGACTATAAAGGCGATTACTGGGTATGTAACAAATTATGCGGAGGGATGTGAGTGATGTAGATGGGATCTATCCCTCCTATATAACTGGAGTGACATCGTTATTTTTGATAGAGTGAGACCACTAAGTGCATGGCCATGCCCAAATGAGTCAATATGAGATATTGAGCTCATTTGATTATAGTGAGTCTACTTGGAGTTCAAGATTTAGATTGATTAGAGGATGACACCGTCTATGCTTCAAATTGATCAATCTATATGTCAAGGATAGAAGGACATTGTCATATATTGTGAAGAGTCACAATTAGTAGACACTAGGTGATGTTGGATCTCAACATTCTTGTAACTTGGGTAGTAATGATGTATTGCTAGATACCGCTCATTACTTATGCTTCTAAATGGGTTTAGCAGCATTGCCAACGTTACAAGAACCTATAGGGTCACACACAAAGGAAAATTAGATAGAGATTATGTTTATATGATGAGCTAAGAGGATTAGGTTCATGTGATGAACCAAATTGGATTAAGAGTAATCCTAATTAAACTAATTTAGTTGGACTCAATTTGGTTCATGTGTTAAATGAGTTTAATTAGATTTGGATTCATTGAGTCAATTTAATTCAATGGATATAGATTCATTAAATTAAATTGGTTTGAATCAAATGGTTAGATTTGATCAACCATGGGAGAGAAGAGGTCAAGTTTGACTTGACTTGAGAAGGGAAGATGAAAGGTCAAGTTTGACTTGACCAATGCCACCTTATTTGTGAGTTGGCATAGAGTGGGCTAATGAAGATGTTCCACATCATCAAGGATAGTACATGTATGTGCCACCTCATGAGGGAGATCAAGAGTTGTGACTCTTGGTATTCCATGGAGTTTAAAAACCCCTCTTGAAGTGGCCGGCCACTTGAAGTTGTGTTGAATGTTTTGTGTGCTCATTCACTCCTTCTTCTTCCTCCTCTCATCTTCTTCTCTCCCTCTCCTCTACCTTGGCTGAAACCTTCAAGAGTGCTAGCACACTCTAAGGTTTCTTCTCCATTTTTTGCTCGTGTGGATACACATAGAGGGGTGTTCACTTGGCACCCTTGAGATCCGACAAATTTTGGAGGAGCAGGATAAGCGAAGGGCTTCGCATCAAAGGTATAACTTCTCTACCATGTAGATATAGTGTAGATCTAGGATTAGAAAACATGTACACGAAAATTTTAATCTTCACATGGATCCGGTGGCATGGAACTTCGGGGTTTCCGCAATGCAAAATGCGGTTTTTGCGGCCCGAAAGTTTCAACACATCTCATATATCCCGGTCGAATCTACAACCATTGGTACACCAAGGATTGTATATTGATTTAATAACCATGTGATATATCTTATAGTGATATAGTATGTGTAATTAGGAAACTCCTTTCCTAAAGTACATCTTACAGCTCTGATCAGAGTCTTCATTCACTATTAAACAATATATTACATAGGATATCCACACCTATAGGTGTGCGGTGAATCCCCGACTACAATACACTGACTCCTATATATTTTATTACTACACCCAATCTCACCACCTGATGACCCTATTAAAGTCGGTAAATGAGTCAAAGTGCAGCCCCAATATATAGAGTCTCAGTGTTGTCCCGGGTCATAAGGACTACTAGTGTACAACCACAACCAAAGACTTATCCACTCGACAAATGATAACCACTTGGAAAGCCTATGTGAGGGATGTTCGATGAACTCATCATATGATCACCCATCTATATGTTTGAACATTTCTATGTCCTTACCAATAAAACATAGTACACTACATCACAGATGCTAATATCTAGCTCAAGCAACCTTTTATCCTTGTTTATTAGGCAACCCAATTGGCTAGGAACAAATTTAGAATATACAGTGAATATTGATGTATTTCATGATGACCATCATATGTACCACCACATCTTACTATAGTATATTCAAGGACTTTATCTATGCACATAGCATGGATATAAAGATAAAGTAATGTCAAACTGAATTGAATTATATTAAAATAAAGGTTGTTTATTTACAAGAGTCTATAAACCCTAGCCAACAGTTGGCTTTGCAGGGCACCTACTCTAACAAACTCCCACTTGCCCTAATGCCAACTACTCACTAGTTTTAAACCCATCAGTTCGCGATGTTTTTCAAAGATGGTCCTAGCAAGGGCTTTGTAAGTGGATCAACAATATTATCTGCAGAGGGAACTTTCTCAACTGTAATGTCACCTCGTCCCATAATCTCTCGAATGATGTTGAACTTTCTCAGTATATGTTTTATGCCTCCATGGTGGAATCCACAATTGTATCTTATTTGGAACTCTTCTAAGAGACTGCACCACCATTCAATGTGAATACATATCCAGAGGTTGATTTTGAATCATCCACATCTGATTAGAAGCTAGAGTCAGTGTAGCCTTCCAATTTTAATTCTCCAACCCCATATGTCATGAACAAATTCTTAGTCCTTCGTAAGTACTTAAGAATATCTTTTACAGCTTTCTAGTGCAATGGACCGCAGTTGACTGATATCGGCTCATGACACTCAAAGCGTATGCTATATCATGTCTTGTAGATATCATACTATACATGATACTACCAATGGTAAACGCATAGGGAATGCGTGTCATCATCTCTATCTCTTCGTCTGTCTTAGGGCACATAGACTTAGATAAAGTTATACCATGACACATTGGTAAATATCCTCTCTTAGATTCTTCCATTGAGAATCTTCTGAGTATGGTATCTATATATGTGGATTGGGTCATCCCCATCATTCTCTTTGATCTATCTCTACAGATTTGTATTCCCAATACATAAGATGCTTCACCCAAATCCTTTATGGAGAATCTATTGGCTAACCATATTTTTGTTGACTGAAGCATTCCTACATCATTCCCAATGAGTAGAATGTCATCAACATACAGTATTAGGAATATCACTACACTCCCACTAATCTTCTTGTACACATATAGTTCCTCAGGATTTTTAATAAAATTAAACTGTCTAATTATATCATCAAATCTGAGGTTCCAACTTCTCGACGCTTGTTTGAGACCATAAATTGATCTCTGAAGTTTGTATACTTTATGTTGGCAACCGAAGCATCTGACGATTGAACCCAAGTTTTGATAATAGAAAAGGATTCAAAGTTAAGATTATTTATTATCTAATGTGTTGAATGAGCTTGTAGGAAAAATCCTAAGGTATCTTAGGTAAAAGTCCTAGCTGCGGTTAGACAGGCAGGAAAACCCTAGGGGGTGGTAACCCTAGGTCCTAGGGGGTGGTAACCCTAGGCGGAAAGACTTGGCAAGTCGAGGTCTTCAGGCAAAAGTCCTAGAGTCAGGGACTCTAGGTGAAAAGTTCTGGTGTCGCAAATCAGGTGAAAGTCTGGGTGGGTCAGGGAGCGGACGTCCAGTGGAAAGATTTGAAGACTCAGGCGCTGAGTAAAAGTCCAGTTGGTTTGGAGGACCAGATTGACAACAGGTATACTCTCCTGAGTAGAGTAGGTGAGGACACGTTCCCCACTGAGGGAACAGTAGGCGTCGGTTCGACCTAGGATTTCCGGTTAGAAATTCGAAGTCAGAATCGGACAGTCCGATGACTATCAAATATTTTTTTTATATTCATTATTGTGCTAACTTTGTGTTGTAGGGTATTTTTGGGACTAACATATCTTGCAGGGACAAAGGAGGAATCTTTTCCTTAGATGAACAGTACCTGAGGCGCCCTCCATAGAGCTTGGAGGCGTCTCGGGTGCAAGGTAGAAGGAGTGCTCGTAGCGAAGCTGGAGGCACCCTCAAGGAGTGCTGAGGCTCCTTGGACGACATTGGAGGCGCCCTCAAGGGAGATGGAGGCCCCTTCAAGAGGGTAGACTACGAAGGAGTCAAAGCTCATCCTCGTCGCGAATTTGCCACTGATGGTGGCACCCTTAAGGGTGTTGAAGGTGCCCTCAACGACCTTTATTAGGATGTCTCGACCAGCAGCTGAAGACATCAAGTTCTAAGCGATTATACAACTATTTGCTGCTAATGAGATGTTTCAGCTGAGGCATAACACGACCCCGATGACTTGGAGCTGCGAATTTCAAATTCCTGTTGTCGGTATAATTTTTTAGTGTATTTAAATTGTAATACCTGATTGTACTATTTTTTAAAATTATAGTTGTTGCCCAAAGTAAACGCTCAACGAGCGTGGGCCTTGGAGTAGGAGTCACCCTAGGCTCCGAACCAAGTAAATCTTGGCGTCTTCTCTATGTGTATTTTATTTAAATTTCCACTGCATTTACTCGATCGTTTCGAATACGAAAAGTGAAAGCCATGAGCGTTATTCACCCCCCTCTAGTGCATCTCGATCCAACACTTTATGCTCACTTCCCACAAATGTGAAGCCTTCAGGCTAAGACATGTAAATCTCTTCCTTAATATCACCATTAAGAAATGTCGTCTTCACATCCATCTGCCATATCTCATAGTCATACCATGCAGCTATGGCAAGCAATATCTGAATGGACTTAAGCTTTGCGACTGGTGAAAAAGTTTCATCATAGTCAATTCCTTGTCTTTGATTATATTCTTTTGCCACCAATCTAGCTTTGAAGGTCAATACCTTTCATCAACTCCAAGTTTCCCCTTGTAAATCCATTTGCATCCTATGGGAACAATTCTTTCAGGTGGATCCACTATTGACCAAACTTGGTTTGAGTATATAGAGTCCATTTCGGATTTCATGGTTTCTAGTCATTGCATTGAGTCGATATCAGATATCACTTCCTTAAAAGATCTAGGATCACATCCATGATTAAGATCATCCTGATTTCCTTCAAGGAATATACCATACCTCACAAGTAGTCTTGAGATCCTATTTGATCTCCTTAAAGTGTGTACTTGTTCTACTGGTTGTTGGGGTGTGGGCTCTATTATATTAGTTGTGGAATCATCTCGAACCTCTTCGAGTTCTATCATCCCACCCTTTGTATTTAATAGAAACTCCTTTTCTATGAAGGTGGCATTTCTTGAAACAAAGACTTCTATTTTCTTGGGACTATAGAATAATATCCAACAGAGTTCTTTGGATATCCCACAAAATAACACAAAGTGGATCTACTATCCAGTTTGTCTCCCACTGCCTGCTTCACATAAGCAGGGCATCCTCATATTTTCAAGTATGAATACTTGGGGTGGGGGGGGGGGGGGGGGGGTCCCATCCATATTTCATATGGTATCTTTTCTACTGCTTTTGTATAAACTTTATTCAACAACATTGCAGTAGTTTCGAGCGCATAACCCAAAAATGATGGCGGTAAATTAGTGAATCCCATCATAGATCGAACCATGTCCATTAGTGTTCGATTACGATATTCCGCTACACCATTAAGCTGTGGTGTTTCAGGAGGAGTCCACTATGAGAGAATCTCATTCTCTTTTAGATAGTCTTTAAACTCAGTACTCAAGTATTCTCCACCTCAATCTGATCAAAGCTTCTTAATACTTTTTCCTAGTTGTTTTTCTACTCCATTTCTGAACTCTTTGAACTTTTTAAAAGATTCAGACTTATATTTCATCAATATATGTACCCATATCGTGAATAGTTATCGGTAAAAGTAATGAAGTAGTATTGGCCATATTTCATACTAACACTTAATGGACCACACACATCAGTATGGATCAAATCCAACATATCATGCACACGTTCTACTTGACCTTTAAAAGGTGTCTTAGTTATTTTCCCTTTCAGACAGGATTCACAAGTTGGTAGGGAATTTATGTCTGACGAATCAAACAATCCTTCACTTACTAACTTAGTCATCCTTCTTTGAGAAATATGACCTAGTCAAGCGTGCCATATGTGTGCTTGATTTGTACTATCTTCTTTTCTTTTCTTTGTTGTTGATTGCACTTGTATATTGTTTACTGGAATATCTTTCAATTTTAAGTTATAGAGATATTTTTCTAATTCACCAGTCCCAATCAAACATTCATCCTTGTAAATATTGCAAATACCTTTTGCAAATAGACAAGAATAACTACATCTATCAAGCGTAGAAATAGAAACAATGTTTTTAACTAAGTCTAGAACAAATAAAACATCTCTTAAATACAACATAAAATCATTGCTCAAGATCAAAGTAATGTCTCCTATAGCTTTCATAGCAACTCTTGTTTCGTTCCCAAGTCTCGAGAAGGTCTCACCCTCTCTGAATCTTTTACTTCTTGTCATCATCTACAAATCATTGCAAAGATGAGAACCACAGCCAATATCCAATAATCAAGAAGTAGAGTTAATAGAGACATTAACTTCTATATAGAGCATACCTATGCCAGAACACTTCTAAGCAAGATACTCCTTACAATTATGCCTCCAATATCTAGGCTTGTTGCAGTGGAAACAAACATGTTCTGACTGATTAGGCTTTGTGGGCCTTGGCTTCTTATTAGGCTTAATCTTCTTCATAAGGGTAGAACACTTCTTTCCCTTTTTCTTGGGTCCTTTCTTGGATCCAGAAGATGAACCCACAAGGAAAACAGATTTTTCCTTTTTCATAATTTGTAAGCATATTGACTAGCTCTTCAAGGGTAGTGTCTAGCTTATTCATATTAAAGTTAATCACAAAATTGTCAAATGAGGAGGGGAAAGACAATAATATGATGTCCGTCGATAACTCGTGTGGAAAACTAAGTCAAGGTTCACCAACTTTTTAATAAGCCCAATCATCTTAACTCCAAGCTCATGGATCGAAGCCCCATCTCGCATACAAGCCATCATGAGCTCCTTGACAGTCGCGTGCCTGACTGAACCAGTCTGTGCACCATACAACTCTTGTAGGTGTATGTGAATATCTTTAGCATCCACAGTCTCCTTAAACCGTCTTTGCAGTTCATTTGACATTGAAGCCAACATATAACATCTTGCCTGAAGATTATGGTCCGACCATTTTTCAAGCTTTTCCAACTCATCAGGGGTGGCATTAATAGGAGCCTCTTTTGGAAGTGCCTTATCTAATGTATATGCAATCTTTTCAGATGCTAGAACAATCTTTAAATTTCTTAGCTAGTCAAAATAGTTATGTCTAGTTAATTTATTTTGATCAAGTATCATAGATAGTGGATTCCGAGATGCCATATCAAAAATATACTGAAATAAAATAGATAATTAATATTACTGATTATTTTAAATAATTCATAAGACAAAATATGTGGTCTTTTATATTTTGAATTACCTCCAACTATTTTTGACATTTCCATCACCCTCTAATGGAAACAAGAAGTTATATTTCCTTAGTGAGTACATAGAGCCCAATTAGCTAATTGTGATCCCTGAATGATATCAACCGATCATAATTCCCAAAGGGTAGAACTCAATTACAACATATGCAACCTCTATGTAATTCACCTTATGTTTGATAAGGGCCCAATAATATGACACCGATTATCTTTGCGTGTCAAGCCTACCCATCATTGTTAGATTGTAATGGATGGTCGCCAAGCGTTCCCTTAATGATATGAGCCGAAGTTATGGGAGTTCCACCCAATCCACATCATTTATGTCCGTGGAAGACACAACTTTCCAGCGTTCAGGCCTCCCCAATAATATGAGCCAGACACTGACCGCGGGTAACTTTCATCATGCAACCACCGTTGATAGAAAGCAGTGAAAAATATACTCTTTTATTTTTCCCTTTATGGTTTGATATAAATTTTGAATCGTATTCAAAATGAGGGATTTCAATTTAAATATTTATATCATCACTCAGAAGATATAATATATTTTATGTATGTTTGCCAGATTCAAGCAACTATATTATGAAATAACATACATACATATATCTAATACTATATATCAAATATATCATATTTTAAGGATAAGTAATCAGTGAGACCCATTTGATCATCTTTCTTGCATCGTATGCATAATATCAAATATTTTATATCAATTAATTAACAATTAATTAATTGATCAACTTATGCTTCTTATTAATTATTTCAATTTGACCACAAGAATATCAACTAAATTGATAAATCAATTTATCTATAATCAATTTTGGTAAACCAATTATTATAGGTAAAATCATGTTTCATATAATATGCCACCAAATATTTTACGTGGTCAAACTAATTAACACGAACATATTTACTTTTGTTTTAAAGTCCATACGATAAACAGTGATAACCTAGCTCTGATACCACTGTTGGAATCGAATTCGAAATTCGGTGATTGTGTTTCTACACTCCTATGCACAACGGAAATTTAAAATTTTATTTATGATTTAACAATTAAATTAAAGGAGTATTCGTATGATTTTTAAACCAAATATAAACATGATCTTTATCTTAATATGCATAACAATCTAACCGTATAAGTAAGATCCTAAAAACATAACAAAGATACACTATCATGTAATTGATTCATATAATACTAATTTAATCATTTTATTTATACATGCTAAATTATCTAAAATAAACATATTAGATCATTTAAGCATAACATAAATAAAACTATTAACATGCATTAACATACATATGAATCATAGTACAAGTATAAATATACCTTCTAAATAGCCTGTGTTTTGGTATGACTCAAACTATTCGGGTTGTAGTGAAATAGCTTCTCATTGTTGTCATGAGCTCGTACTTCCTTCGTCTAATTCGGTCCACGATCGGAGTCCTCTTTCCAACACTTGATCGCACTAGAGATCAAGTGTCATTTTTCGTCGCGACGATCAAAACGACTTCCTTGAAGATGAGGAAGGGATTGCCCACTTATCCTTCACAAAGGGTTATCTAATAGCTCTCAACAAAGAGCTACGGCTTATAAAGTTTTGCAAGAAGGTGGGCACCGGCAATGTTTCTCGAAGAGGAGAAGTAATAAACAAGGAGACTGAACTTTTCGATGGAAGAGAGTGAAGAAGATCTCTATCTTCTTCTCTGGAAGTGGCTGCTGAAAACTCTCAAGGAGAATATAGGATATGACTTCCAAAACTCCAAGGAGAAAGAAGAAAAATTCTGTCCGAATTTTTCAAGAATAAGCTCTCTACCGAAGACACTCCACAGAAGAAGCAACCTCTTCTCACTTTTTCAAAATTGTTGCTGCCGTATTCATTTGAGACCCACCACCTAACTCTCAAGTGAAAATGTCAACAAGAGAAGGAAGAAAAAAAATGTGGAGGGAGAGGAGAAAATGGAAAACGTGGATGAGTGGAGGAGTGGAGAAAGTGGAGGAAAATGGAGGATAAGTAAAAGAAAAATTAATTTCTTTTATTTTCTTTTCATTCCTTGGTCTCATCACATTGAAATGAAAAACTATTTTTTTTTTATTTCATGATGCAATATTTAATTTATTGCATTTTCTTTTAGGCTTAAACTTTTAAAGCCCAATAATTCTTCCATCTTTACCTATTGGATTTTTAAAACTTTTCAAGAACCCAATAATATAAGTTCATTGTAATCATATCAACGATCCAATATCGTTGACACAGCAAATGCATTTGCTCACTATTACAATAATATAAATCTAATTTATAGAGTTTATGTGGAACTCTTCCACTCTCCTTGTTTTCTATTGATTGAAACTCAATCTAACATTTGATCATATCAAACTTTATTTGTCAATACACTGTTTGATCACATTAAACTTTATTCGCCAAATTCAACTACTTGACTTTGACTTTCTCAATGGGAAATAGAGAAACCAATACTTGTGTGACCCTCAATGGTTCAGGGATACAGCTAGCGGTGGGTTCACAACTCTTTGTGATTCAGAACTATACTTGTCTTTTATTCGAGCATACCCTTAATATCCCCATCCTATGATTAACTCCTTAATTATAGGATGTTAGAACTAATTCTGATTAACACCCAACGAATCATGGTAAGAGCATCTAGCAGCACCGCTGATGGAATAAATGAAAGAGAACAAGTTGTGCAACAAGCTAGTGATATGGGTCATGCTCAATCCACTCCAGATATTAATGATGATCCATTATGCATTAATGGAGGACCAATTACAAGGGCTAGGGCTAAAAAGATGAAGGAAGCACTTAATGTGCTAATTGAAGATGTGAAGGCCAAAGCTACTATTGAAGAAGGTTTGACCAAGAGCAAGTCATCCGGCTTAGTCAACCTAATTCGAGCCTTAGATGAGCTAAATTAATATTTAAGTCTCATATCTATGTAGTATGGATATGTTGGCTCAATTTGGACTCATTTTTACCTTTATTTGGGTTGTAATAATGCCATATGCTTAAAATGGCTAAGTAGTCTATATGGGCCTTTACTAAATGGGCTTTCTTTTGGCCTTTTAGGATTTTTTGGTCACCTTATAACTATAAATAAAGGGGGTGACGGCCACACATGTATCTTTGATATATTTTTCAATCTAAAATACGGTGAGGCTCTCGCTTGTTGGTTCTTCATTAAACTTGAACTTATCAAGGCATCTCCTTGTGACGTTCGAAGACTTATCAACCTCAATCCCAAGGTTGTGGCGTCTTCCATCTTCTATACCAAGGTTCGTGCTTTTCTAAGCATTGGGTCGAGGTTTCTTTTCATCCATCTTATCGACTTAGACCTTCTTTCTGTTTTCAATTCGTTGTGGGTTCTTGAGATATCTCTCTCGTTGGGTTCACATCATTTGGTATCAGAGCCAAGTTTTTCTAAATCGATTTTGTTATCCTTTTCTCTTTGTGCTTGAAACTTTGTCAATTTGTTCAAAATTATCTGCTTATCATTATCATCTCAATCCTAGTGAGTTTTATTCGTCTTGGTGCTAGCAAATTATTTTCGGTAAAAAAAAAAGAGTTGACATTTAGAAAAAAAATTGTAAAAAAAAACGCCGAAATTCAAAAAAAATAATATTTTTCGACAAAAAAAAAAAATCGAAAAAATCGGAAAAAAAATAAAAAAAAAGTTGAGTGTAGGGAATTGTTATTTCTATACTAGTACTTTCCAATTCTGCATTTCTTTTAAAGTTTTGCCTATTATATTTACACTTTCCAATTCCGCATTTTTCTTTAATAATTTGCCTAGTATATTTGTACCTTCCAATTCCGCAATTTCTTTAAAGTTTTGCCTAATATACTTGCACTTTCCTATTCCGCATTTCCTTTAATGTTTTGCCTAATATACTTGCACTTTCCTATTCCGCATTTCTTTTAAAGTTTTGCCTAGATTTAATTCTACACCTGCCTAAATTAAGTTCTGGCAAGATCCTTTTCAGTTCTTATTTCAAATATCTTTATCTCTTAGTCCCGCATTCGCATAAGTTTTGCCTAGATTCAATTCTAGCAAATTTCCTTTCTGAACTTAATTTAATTTTTCAATTCTGCAATTTGCATTCTTCTATCATTTCCTTTCTTTTATCCTATACCTTTGGGATTTTCAATCAGTCAACGATCGTTTACAAGGAATTGCCACAATTCTAAGTTCCTTAAAGAGCTAACATTAGCGAGTTGAGTGATTGAGTGACAACATATTGCATTAATGGCGACAAGTGGAGAAGAAGCAAGACCTAGAGAAACACTTGAACAACGTGCCTTGAGACAACACTTGGAACGCATGGAAATCAGATTCAATCAAATCCTCGACAGATTGGAGAGACAAGATGCTGTAATTACTAAATTGCAAAATAGCCAAGCTGGTAGAGTTCCCACACGAATTTCAAGGCAATATAACCGTGAAGACAACAATGATGATGATGATGGTATTTCTGAGGACATTGATGATAAAGTTTCTAGTGGCAGATCTGGTGGCATCAGAATTGGTGGTAGAAGGGGAAGGATGACTGATTATGTTGATAGAAACTTGGGAAATATCAAATTGAAGATTCCTTCTTTTCAAGGCAAAAGTGATCCAGACGCATATTTGGAGTGGGAAAAGAAAGTGGAATTAGTATTTGATTGTCACAACTACTCTGAAGAGAAAAAGGTAAAACTTGCTGTTGTCGAATTTATTGATTATGCTATTATTTGGTGGGATCAAGTTATTCTAAGCAGGAGAAGAAACAACGAGAGACCTGTTGGCACTTGGGAAGAGATGAAATCAATTATGAGGAAGAGGTTCATTCCATCACATTACTATCGAGATTTGTACCAACGACTACAAAGTCTAACCCAAGGATCCAAGACCGTGGAGGAATACCACAAAGAGATGGAGATTGCCATGATTCGAGCCAATGTGGAGGAGGACCGAGAAGCAACCATGGCAAGATTTTTACAAGGTTTGAATTCAGAAATTGCAAATATAGTAGAGTTGCAACATTATGTGGAGCTTGAAGATATGGTGCATATGTCCATGAAAGTTGAAAGGCAACTCAAAAGGAAGGGTTCAATCAAACATGGTCAAAGTTCTAATTCATCCACTTAGAAATCTAGTTGGAACAAAAGAGATGATAAAGTTGCATCAAAGAGTAAGACCGAGTTTTTGAAGAATAAAGATGCTAATTCTCCATTGGTTAAAGGTAAAGAACCTATCCAATCTTCAAGAAATAGAGATATTAAATGCTTTAAGTGTTTGGGAAGAGGACATATCGCTTCACAATGTCCAAACAAAAGAAGTATGCTTTTGAAAGAAAATGGTGATATTGAAACTGAGAGTGAGTCTGAAGATGATAATGCCTTGCCACCATTGATGGAAAGTGATGTAGAAGAGTATGTCGTTGAAGGTGAAGCCCTTGTCACTAGGCATGCTCTAAATGTGCAAGTGAAGGAAAAAGATAAAGAACAATGAGACAACATATTTCATACCCGTTGTCACATCAAAGACAAGGTATGTAGTATGATTATAGATGGAGGAAGTTGCACTAATGTTGCTAGTACTATCTTGGTTGAGAAATTATGCTTACCTACCACTAAACATCCTAGACCTTATAAACTACAATGGTTGAATGATTGCGGGGAGGTTAAGGTCACTAAGCAAGTATTGGTTTCATTATCCATTGGTAGGTATCATGATGATGTTCTTTGTGATGTAGTACCAAAGCATGCAAGTCATTTGCTTTTAGGTAGACCATGGAAATTTGATAGGAGGGTCATACACGATGGGTTCACAAATAAATATTCTTTTAAGATGCATGGTAAACTTGTAACTCTTGTACCATTAACTCCTAAGCAAGTATATGAAGATCAATTGAGGATAAAAAATGAGAGTGAAAAAAGAAAAGATTGTGAGAGAAAAAAAAATGGAAAAGAAAAGGAGTGTGAGAAAAGAAAAAGTGAGGATGAGAGGAATGAAAAAGAAACAAAAAATCTAGAGAGTAAAAAAGGGAGCTTTTATGCAAAAGAAAGAGAGGTTAAGAGAGCTTTTTATTCTCAACAGCCGATGATTATACTTTTGTATAAGGAGGCTTATTTCAACACTAACAATCTTAACCCTTCTTTGCCTAGTGTTGTTAAATATCTTTTGTAGGAATTTGATGATGTCTTTCCTGAAGAAGTTCCTGATGGTTTGCCACCACTTAGGGGAATAGAGCACCAAATTGACTTCATCCCAGGAGCAGCTATCCCTAATCGACCAGCCTATAGGAGCAATCCTATGGAGATGAAGGAGCTTCAAAAGCAATTTGAAGAATTGATGAGAAAAGGGTACGTCCGAGAAAGTTTGAGTCCTTGTTCAGTTCCTGTTTTGCTTGTGCCTAAGAAGGATGGAACATGGAGAATGTGCGTTGATTGTAGGGCTATCAACAAAATTACGGTAAAGTATCGTCATCCTATTCCTAGATTAGATGATATGCTAGATGAACTACATGGTTCTTGCATTTTCTCTAAAATTGATTTGAAGTCTGGCTATCATCAAATTCGCATGCGTGAGGGAGATGAATGGAAAACTACTTTTAAGACTAGGTA
This sequence comes from Zingiber officinale, assembly GCF_018446385.1. Taxonomy (NCBI): domain Eukaryota; kingdom Viridiplantae; phylum Streptophyta; class Magnoliopsida; order Zingiberales; family Zingiberaceae; genus Zingiber; species Zingiber officinale. The sequence goes on along the minus strand of NC_056002.1, from coordinate 97,995,387 downwards.
CGGTTTGTATGAATGGTTAGTCATGCCATTTGGCCTAACTAACGCACCTAGTACTTTCATGAGATTAATGAACCATATTTTACGTGCTTATATTGGGAACTTTGTTGTAGTATATTTTGATGACATTTTGATTTATAGTAAAAATTTAGATGAACATCTTAATCATTTACAAAAAGTTCTACTTGTTTTGAGAAATGAAAAATTGTATGCTAACCTTCAAAAATGTTCTTTTTGCACTAATCAGATAGAGTTTCTTGGTTATATTGTTAGTGCTAAAGGAATAGCGGTTGATGAAGAAAAGGTTAAGGCAATACGTGAATGGCCAACACCAAAAACGATAACTGAGGTACGTAGCTTTCATGGGTTGGCAAGTTTCTACAGAAGGTTTGTTAAAAATTTTAGTTCTATAGCTGCACCCTTGACTGAAGTTGTTAAAAAGAATGTTGGGTTTCGTTGGGATAGTGAACAAGTTTCAGCTTTCAACTTACTTAAGGAGAAGCTAAGTTCAGCACCATTACTTGCATTACCTAACTTTGCTAAAACTTTTGAAATTGAGTGTGATGCTTCAGGAATAGGTATTGGAGCTGTGCTAATACAAGAAGGTCGACCCCTTGCTTATTTTAGTGAGAAACTTAGCGGAACAGCTTTGAACTATCCAACTTATGACAAGGAGATGTATGCATTGGTGAGGGCTTTAGAGACTTGGCAGCATTACTTGTGGCCCAAAGAGTTTGTTATTCACACTGATCATGAATCGTTGAAGCATTTGAAGAGCCAAAGTAAGTTGAATAGACGTCATGCAAAATGGGTAGAATTCATTGAATCATTCCCTTATGTGATCAAGTATAAACAAGGTATGGAAAACATTGTTGCTGATGCTTTGTCTCGAAGGTATACCTTGATCTCTACTTTAAACACTAAATTGTTAGGATTTGAATACATTAAAGATTTATATTCTAATGATTCTGACTTTGGAAATGTGTTTGAAGTTTGTGAACATACTGCATTTGGGAAGTTTTATAGACATGGGGGGTTTCTTTTTAGAGTGAATAGGTTGTGTGTGCCTAATTGTTCATTAAGGGAATTATTAATCCAAGAATCTCATGGTGGGGGACTAATGGGACATTTTGGAGTTAAAAAAACTCTAGAAGTGTTGGTAGAGCATTTCTTTTGGCCACAAATGAAACGGGATGTAGTTAAATTTTGTGAGAAGTGTATTATATGTAGGCAAGCGAAATCTAGATCTTTACCTCATAGACTGTATACACCTTTACCAATTCCTAGTGAACCTTGGGTTGATATTTCCATGGATTTTGTTTTAGGACTACCAAGGTCTAAACGAGGTATGGATTCTATTTTTGTGGTTGTGGACAGATTTTCTAAAATGTCTCATTTTATTCCTTGTAGGAAACAGATGATGCTAACCATATTGCTGATCTATTTTTTAGGGAGATCGTGTGACTTCATGGAGTACCGAGGAGCATAGTTTCATATCGTGATGCAAAGTTTCTAAGCTACTTTTGGAAGACATTGTGAGAAAAGTTAGGAACAAAGCTTTTGTTTTCCACAACTTGTCATCCACAAACAGATGGACAAACTGAGGTAGTAAATCGAACTTTATCTACTTTGTTGAGAGCTATCATTCAAAAGAATTTAAAAGGTTGGGAAGATTGTTTACCACATGTTGAATTTGCTTATAATAGATCTATGCATTCTACTACTAATTTTTCTCCTTTTGAAGTGGTATATGGGTTCAAACCTTTAACTCCTTTAGATTTATCGCCTTTGCCTATCTCTGAGCGTGCCAGTTTAGATGGTACCAGAAAAGCTGAGTTTGTGAGGCAACTGCATGAGAAAGTTCGATTGCAAATTGAAAAGAGGACAGAACAATATGCTGCGCAAGCCAACAAGGGACGAAAGAAAGTGATCTTTGAACCCAGAGATTGGGCTTGGGTTCATATGAGGAAGGAAAGATTTCCAGCTAAACGTCGTACTAAGTTGCATCCACGAGGAGATGGTCCATTTCAAGTCAGTGCTCGAATCAATGATAATGCATACAAGCTTGACTTACCAGGTGAGTATAATGTGAGTGCTACATTTAATGTTTCTGATCTTTCTCCTTTTGATGTAGGTGATCAAGATTCGAGGACGAATCCTTTTGAGGAGAGGGGGAATGATGGAATAAATGAAAGAGAACAAGTTGTGCAACAAGCTAGTGATATGGGTCATGCTCAATCCACTCCAGATATTAATGATGATCCATTATGCATTAATGGAGGACCAATTACAAGGGCTAGGGCTAAAAAGATGAAGGAAGCACTTAATGTGCTAATTGAAGATGTGAAGGCCAAAGCTACTATTGAAGAAGGTTTGACCAAGAGCAAGTCATCCGGCTTAATCAACCTAATTCGAGCCTTAGATGAGCTAAATTAGTATTTAAGTCTCATATCTATGTAGTATGGATATGTTGGCTCAATTTGGACTCATTTTTACCTTTATTTGGGTTGTAATAATGCCATATGCTTAAAATGGCTAAGTAGTCTATATGAGCCTTTACTAAATGGGCTTTCTTTTGGCCTTTTAGGGTTTTTTGGTCACCTTATAGCTATAAATAAAGGGGGTGACGGCCACACATGTATCTTTGATATATTTTTCAATCTAAAATACGGTGAGGCTCTCGCTTGTTGGTTCTTCATTGAACTTGAACTTATCAAGGCATCTCCTTGTGATGTTCGAAGACTTATCAACCTCAATCCCAAGGTTGTGGCGTCTTCCATCTTCTATACCAAGGTTCGTGCTTTTCTAAGCATTGGGTCGAGGTTTCTTTTCATCCATCTTATCGACTTAGACCTTCCTTCTTTCTGTTTTCAATTCGTTGTGGGTTCTTGAGATATCTCTCTCGTTGGGTTCACATCAACCGCCCCATGATTCCCTAAGTATCACTAAATAGTACTTGCATGAACCAGTCGATTATGATTAACATACAGTCCTGCCCCTTCTCTCATATACTCCAGTCGAATCTACAACTATTGGTACATCGAGGATTGTATATTGATTTAACAACCATGTGATATATCTTATAGTGATATCGCATGTGTAATTAGGAAACTCCTTTCCTAAAGTACATCTTACAGCTCTGATCAGAGTCTTCATTCACTATAAAACAATATATTACATAGGATATCCACACCTATAGGTGTGCGGTGAATCCCCGACAACAATACACTGACTCCTATATATTTCGTTACTACACCCAATCTCACCACCTGATGACCCTATTAGAGTCGGTAAATGAGTCAAAGTGTAGCCCCAGCATATAGAGTCTCAGTATTGTCCCAGGTCATAAGGACTACTAGTGTACAACCACAACCAAAGACTTATCCACTCGATAAATGATAACCACTTGGAAAGACTATGTGAGGGATGTTCGATGAACTCATCATATGATCACCCATCTATATGTTTGAACATTTCTATGTCCTTACCAATAAAACATGGTACACTACTGTTGTATTTTTCGGGCCGCGAAAACCGCTTTTCGCGTCGCGGAAACCCCGAATCACCCATGCCACTGGATCTCGTGCGAAGGATAGATTTCAAAATACGAGTACGACTTTCAAACTATGATCTACAGTAGATCTACAAAGGAAAACCATTTTATACCTTTGATGCGCGCCCTTCGCAATCCCGCAAGTCCAAGGTACGCCGGATCTCGAAGTTGTCAACGTAGACAAGTCTCTAGTGATATCCACACAAACAAGAAGTGTTCTTTAACACTCAAGGATGGAGAAGAGAGCACCACAAGTGTGCTAGCACTTCTTGGGCTCTCGGGTAGGATTTGAAAGGGAGAAAGGAGAGAAAGTAAAAAGGAATCTCATATACTCCTCTAGGTACCCTCCTTTGTGACCTTCACTTCACCCTATTTTCTTGGAACTCAACTCACTCACCTTTTTCTCACTTGCATGAAGCCCACGGCAACCTTAGAGAAGAAGGAAGAAGAGAGAGCTAGAAGAGAGCCAAGGAGGAAGATGGAATGAATGCACATTAATCAAAAAATTCATTCCCTTTCCACCTCTTGAGTGGCCGGCCACATGAGTAACTCCCACTCATTTAATGTGGCCGGCCACATTAAATGGAATGGAGGCTTGTAACCTCCATGAGGTGGCACACTGATGTAGCTAAAATCTGTCACATCCGCTAATCAAATTGTACAAATGTATTTTCCACTGAACCCCTTAATTTTGCAATAATGTTGTAGTAACGAGCCCAGGATCGATCCGAGGAACCAACAGTATGATGTAATTTAGGATTGTCTTTTATTCCTATTTTTTGGGATTTTCGAAATAAAAATGGAGTTGGGGGTTTAAAAGCTTTAAATCTAAATCTAACAGAGGAAAAACGCAGCAATAAAGAGATTAATCTAAAGCAAGAGTAAAACCTAACTATGTGCCAATGAACAAATCATTACGCATTGTCACTCTACGTTGTGATAAATCCATTAACACACATCAAACTAAGATATAAAATAGATAAACATAATTAAATCTGATCTAAAGCAAGATGTAAACCCTAATTTGAAACCAACCACTTAACAATTAAACAAACTCCAAATAAGACTTAAACTAAACTTTGACAAGGTAATGAAATGCTAAATTACTTGCATAAAAACATAACAAACATAAAAATAAATCTGTATCAAACTACAAAACAGAAATAAAATGAAATTAACCCTAACCGATCCAACTCACAACCAATCCATACAAGTTCCACACTCTTGCCGTCACACAAGAGTGCCAAAGTCGAGACCACCCAACTCTGGACCTCAATGAAGAACCTCAATGGCATATCAGCTCAAGGAGTGCTCAACTACACCGACGGACCACCCCCGGCGAGCTAAGAACATCCCGGAACCCACTCAAGTGCCGAAAATGCTTGAAATTTGCAAATCTGAAACTCTGGATCGGAATGAGCATTGTGGATTGCGGATGGGTATCGGATGAAGCTCAGGAACGCCGGCGGACCACCTCCATGCGTCTCTGATGGGAATCGGAGTCACCGATTGGAAGACCACCTCCAAATCGGCGCTAGAACAGAGAAGAACAGAAATGCAAAATTCGCCGGAAGAAACACCCACCGGAGGCTCCAGATGATTGGGATGAGCTGCCGTAGATATTATCACCGAGGTAGAAGCTTGAGAAGATGATTGGAGAAGAAATCGGGGTCGGAATCCGGAGAAATGCCGCGGAGACGAAGCTGCTGTGCGTGGAGGATTCAACACTGGAAATTACTGTAGCTTCTGTGTTTGGAATCTGTTCCAGATCTGAACCGATGGCTGGGATCAATTTGGAGCTAAATCAACGGTGAAAAGTCATCCAAATTCCGATCCAAAGGTACTGATGTTGATCTAGGGTCTGGATCTACCCTCCCGTAGGTTGGATCGATCATATCATCACTGGATGGCCCAGATCGGCCCAGTCTTCATTGAACGTCCCAGATTAATTCGGCTTGATCAATGGATAGATGAACTCAGATCTGGATCAAAACTTCTGGATCTTCATCAATGGCTCAGATCTGCTCCCCATTAGGTTGGATCGACCATATCTTCAACAGATGGTTCAGATCTCTCCTATTCTTGATGAACGGCACATAATGCTTCAAAGTTTGATCTTCTCGTTTGAACTCCGATTCGAGCCCAATTTTGGTCCAAATAGATCCAAATCCAAGATCCTTTGATGCCTACAAAATAAGAATCAAATATTAGCATCAAATAACACAAAAAATATAATAATTTGCAATTAGGTCCAAAATAGATACAATGCACAAAATATGATGTAACCATAATTTAAACCTATAAAATCAACATCAAAACCATGCATAAATGAATCAAAATAATGCAGTAAAATCATGGTTATCAAATCCCCCACACTTAGTCTTGAACGTCGCGTGCAAGTAAAGAAAACTAAAGATCATCTCCACAGAAAATTCCCTAGCAATATCTAAAAATGGTAAAAAGAATTTAACTAAGACCATCTAAAGATCACAACAATCATGAATACAATCCAAACAATAATCAGTAGGTATGGTAGTTTCAATCCAACTGAAAAATTAAGCAAGTTGCATCTCACAAGGAATTTACCTATTCTAGCTCTCACGCTCAAGCATGTGTATAAGTGGAGCTCACTCAATGCAACTCACAACATTTCACTACCATAAGCTTTCTTATTTTCTAATTCTCCACCACTATAAACATAGCATACATGAATCAAAAGGAATTTATCATGAAGAATTGAAATGGAAGCAAAAAGAACAATTGAAATGGATGAAATAGTCAAAAGAAAAGAATTCAATGAAGAAAAATGAGAAGATGAGAGTATTGGAGGAATATACTTGATGAGTTGACCATTTTGATGTGAAAAGGGATGAATACCATTTGTTTTTATCAATTCAAAACACCAACCTAACCTCCCCTTCAATTTGATGGCTATCCAAAAATTTTGATACTCTTCTTTCACACTTGATACTCTTGATTTGCCCACAATTTGTTTCTGTTTTTCACCATTTTTCCACTTAAATTTCAGCATTTGAGAGCTCAAATAATCAATCAACTAACAAAGAACTCACTCCCCCACACTTAAACTTTGGCCGTCTCGGACAATAAAACATATCATGTATCCACAAACTTGATATAATGTCCCCACTGTTTCCTTGTCCTCATTCTGCAGATTTCTCCTTTCTTTCTGTTTTTCTACAGATTCTAAAATTCCATAGTAGAATGTGTTGTTATCAAAGATTGCAATAACATATAGTTGCAGCTTTTACATTCTAACTCCAACAAATTTAATCAGTTACAGCTTTTCAGACTTTGCTTGAGCATTTCACTGATCCAGAAACAATGTAACAACTTGACACAAGTTAGAGATAAGAGTTTATTTCTGCATTTCTGTATAATTACAGATTTAAATATCTAAATTCCGGGACCAAATTCAGCCCTGCAAGAGCACTGTTCAAAGACATTTTCAGCGTTCATACCTAAACACCAAACAAAATGTTCAATTGCACCATAAGATACACAAACATATTTCATTCCTGCAGCTGCATTTCACTAGTTAAAATAAGAAATGAAGTATCAGATTTCAGAACAGGAACTTTCAGCAAAAAAAATTGGCTCAACAACTAAGAACTATACTTTCAAAAATATATCATCTCAATGCTGAGATTTCAGATTGCAATTCCAGCCATTAGACCTTCAAAAATTTCAATTTCTTTCCATCAAAACTCTTAAGATCTTTACCAATTCATCATTCAAAACTTAACAAGTTTCAGCAACTCTAGTTTGTTACAATTTGTTTTTCAATTGGCACAATTCTGCACATAATTCTTCACAATTCTGCAACTCCAAAATTCTGCACTTTCAGATTTATACTTTTCAGTAATGGAAATGAATCTTGGTAGAAGCTATTAATGCCAACTTCCCATTTGTTTCTTCACTTTACAACACTTCTTATAAGCTTCTTCCTTCCTTGATATCATTTCTGAAATTTTGATACTCCATTCATTCCAAACATGCACAGCTCCAACTTTTCAGCATTGCATAATTCTGCCTTTCTCTTTCAGAATTCTGAATTCCGGGTTGGTAACTGGATATCCATATCTAATGTTACTACTTTCTCATTTCAAGCTTCAACAACTTATTCCCATAAAACTTTTTTCAATCATTAAGTCAAATGATAGCTTGATTGCCAATTGATGCTAGAAACAGTTACAGCAAATTCAGAATCCAACAATCTGATGCTGATACAATCCTGTCCAGCAGGTTTGTAAAGTATGGAAAGTAAATAAACAACAATTGCTGTAGGAAATACAAGAATTTCACTTCATTCCCAAAGGTTTCGAAGACTGATAATGAAAGAAATGCACAACTTGATACACATGCAAACTGAATTCTGTTTCCAGCATTTACCCCACTGTTTAAATTACCAAATGCTGCCCTTTTCTTCAACTTTTCAAAGTAAATGACACAATGCTCAAGTGCTTCATTGATGAAATGTTACCCACCAATTGAATTCCGAATCCTAGCCCATTTAAATTAAATTTCAATAGTTACAAAAGCTCACTTTTTTTTCTGCATTTCTGCTGTTCAGGTTGAGTTTCTGAATTTCTATCTCTGAAATTCTGCTATAAAGTTTATTGAGGTCATGGAAGCAAGAATACTATTTGTTCCAGCACAATAGCGAACTTTAACTTGAGTTTCACATTGGCTTAAAGGTTGCTCCTGATTTCCAGCACAACATTAATACCAAACTCAGCATTCCCTTGTTTCTGCAGCCTTCAATTCTCTGCAGATTTATATTTCTGCAACCTACTCTAAGCAAGTCTTTCATTGATATCAGCAAAATTCAGATGCAATCATATTCAATAGCATTCCTTCCCTTTTCTGCATTCTGTACAGTTCAAGTAATTCCACACCAAACATTCAATAGATAACGGACCAATTGTATTCTGCAGTAAACCAGTAGACCCTTGCACCTTGAACTCATATCTTTTCCTGCATCATTTGTCAATGAGGAATGAAGGTCTTCATTTGCATCATTTACTGATCAGAGGGTTACAAGAAGAGCTTGGCACACAATTGATACATAAGGAGCTTGGTACAAGCTGGCAATGAAAAACATTTTCCAGTCTTCTAGCTTATTAGAATCTGCAGCCTTTGAATTTAGTTCAGACTTTGAATTTCAATGTAACTTAAGCCCAATTCAGATTAGTACTGATCAACAGTAAGAATCTACATCTTGGTTCAGTTTTGAAGAAATTAATACATCACTTGCAAATTCCATTTCTCCAATTCTGCAATCTTCCCTAGCATTGGAAAGTTTTCTTCTCTAGCAACTAACATGTCAATCTTGCTCACTTCTTGCACTGCAGATATTAAGTTTCAGAATTTAAAAACTTGAAAGACTTTGTATCACTATTCTTTAACATGCAGTGAATCACTTCAAAATTGCTTCCCAACAACTACACATGTTCATTAAAATGTGCCTATCAATAGAGCACACTGCCCTAAGCAATTTGAGCACTTGATACAACATCCAGCGACTCCAATAAATCATACAAAGAAAACTCTTGTCTCTTCCATGTCATGCTCCAAAAATCAAAGGTCAATTCTCATGAAGTCATCCCAAACCATCAACATCTTCAAATATATACCAATCCTCCCCCACACTAAAACCTTTGTCATCTAGTCGATCCAAATCATCAAGAATTCAACCAATACTCACAATGGAATGAATACAAGGCAAAGTGATCAAGGGTTAAAATGTTAGATGAGAATGTTTCAAGAAAATTGTGGAGAAAAATGAATTGGACTTTGAAATAGGTAAAAGAAAAGAGTTCAATGATAATTATTCTTCTTTTCCATGCATCCATATGCTATTGTGACTTTGAAAAGAACTAAGCAAGTTCTAGAGTTTCAATTGTTGTAAGTGCATGTCACACAAGGGAAAATAACGAAGTATAGGCTTTAGTGGTCATCTCTAGGTATTTTTCTTGCAAACAAGCTCAATTGATCATAATGGAATCTACCACCATTTTAACCAATATCATGAAAGTAGAGGATTCAATCATGTCACATGACCTAAAATTGATGGTCAAATTTAAGAAACTTTTACCATCTTAGAAATATTACTTAGAAAATTCCCATGGAGAATTTTATTCAAATGACATGCTATGTAGACTAATCAAAATGCAAAGTATGAAAGTAAAATGTAAAATGTAAAGTATGAAACTAAAGAAATGCATAAAAAGAATTTATTAACAAAGCATGAATTAAAATGCAAAAGAAAGCGAAATTAGAACCAACTCCCCTTTCATTCCCGGTGGTTGAAGAAGGTTTAGAAGTTTGATAAGCCCTAAAATGCATCTTCTCATTTTTCTTCATTGAATTCTTCAATTTGTTCTTGTGCATCCTCATACCTATCCCGTTGCTCCATAGGTAGGTAGGACTGATATTCAAGCTGATAAAATTGAGTCTGAGGCTGATAGTAATAACTATCCCTCCAATCTCCAAAATAAGGATAAAATGGATCCATGGTTTCTGAATTTCCTGTTCTTACACTGAAACACTAACAAATAATATTATAAGACTCAGGAACAAATAAAATCAACACATGGATATATAATCATGAAAGCAATCAAACAACAATCCTAAAATTACTAAACATTGCATATTACAATCTCCCCGGCAACGGCGCCAAAATTTGATAAGCCCTAAAATCTATATTAAATGTCACAAATAGGCTTATCAAATTCACAATTTAATATTTCACTGAACCCCTTAATTTTGCAATAATGTTGTAGTAACGAGCCCAGGATCGATCCGAGGAACCAACAGTATGATGTAATTTAGGATTGTCTTTTATTCCTAATTTTTAGGGGTTTCGATATAAAAATGGAGTTAGGGGTTTAAAAGCTTTAAATCTAAATCTAACAGAGGAAAAGCGCAGCAATAAAGAGATTAATCTAAAGCAAGAGTGAAACCTAACTATGTGCCAATGAACAAATCATTACGCATTGTCACTCTACGTTGTGATAAATCCATTAACACACATCAAACTAAGATATAAAATAGATAAACACAATTAAATCTGATCTAAAGTAAGATGTAAACCCTAATTTGAAACCAACCACTTAACAATTAAACAAACTCCAAATAAGACTTAAACTAAACTTTGACAAGGTAATGAAATGCTAAATTACTTGCATAAAAACATAACAAACATAAAAATAAATCTGTATCAAACTACAAAACAGAAATAAAATGAAATTAACCCTAACCGATCCAACTCACAACCAATCCATACAAGTTCCACACTCTTGCCGTCACACAAGAGTGCCAAAGTCGAGACCACCCAACTCTGGACCTCAATGAAGAACCTCAATGGCATATCAGCTCAAGGAGTGCTCAACTACACCGACGAACCACCCCCGGTGAGCTAAGAACATCCTGGAACCCACTCAAGTGCTGAAAATGCTGGAAATTTGCAAATCTGAAACTCTGGTCGGAATGAGCACTGTGGATTGCGGATGGGTATCGGATGAAGCTCAGGAACGCCGGCGGACCACCTCCAAGCGTCTCTGATGGGAATCGAAGTTGCCGATTGGAAGACCACCTTCAAATCGGCGCTAAAACAGAGAAGAACAGAAATGCAAAATTCGCCGGAAGAAACACCCACCGGAGGCTCCAGATGATCGGGATGAGCTGCCGTAGATATTATCACCGAGGTAGAAGCTTGAGAAGATGATTGGAGAAGAAATCGGGGTCGGAATCTGGAGAAATGCCGCGGAGACGAAGCTGCTGTGCGTGGAGGATTCAACACTGGAAATTACTGTAGCTTCTGTGTTTTGAATATGTTCCAGATCTGAACCGACGGCTGGGATCAATTTGGAGCTAAATCAACGGTGAAAAGTCATCCAAATTCCGATCCGAAGTTACTGATGTTGATCTAGGGTCTGGATCTACCCTCCAGGAAGTCGGATCGATCATATCATCACTGGATGGCCCAGATCGGCCCAGTCTTCATTGAACGGCCCAGATTAATTCGGTTTGATCAATGGATAGATGAACTCAGATCTGGATCAAAACTTCTGGATCTTCATCAATGGCTCAGATCTGCTCCCCATTAGGTTGGATCGGCCATATCTTCAACAGATGGTTCAGATCTCTCCTATTCTTGATGAACGACACATACTGCTTCAAAGTTTGATCTTCTCGTTTGAACTCCGATTCGAGCCCAATTCCGGTCTAAATAGATCCAAATCCAAGATCCTTTGATGCCTACAAAATAAGAATAAAATATTAGCATCAAATAACACAAAAATATAATAATTTGCAATTAGGTCCAAAATAGATACAATGCACAAAATATGATGTAACCATGATTTAAACCTATAAAATCAACATCAAAACCATGCATAAATGAATCAAAATAATGCAGTAAAATCATGGTTATCACACACCATGATGATGTGGAACATCATCATTGGTCCACATCTTGCCAAATCACAAATGATGTGGCATATAGTCAAGTCAAACTTGACTTTTCCTCTTCCTCTCAAGTCAAGTAAAACTTGACTCAATCTCTCTCATGGTTGATCTAATCCAACCATTTAATTCAAGCCAATTTAATATAATGAATCTAATTCATTTAATTAAATTGATTCAACGAGTCATAATCTAAATTAGACTCATTGAACACATGAATCAACTTGAGTCCAACTCAATTAGCCCAATTAGGATTACTCTTAATCCAATTTGATTCATCAAATGAATCTAATCATCTTGGTTCATCATATGAACCTAATCTCCATCCACTTGTTCTTTGTGTGTGACCCAATAGGTTCTTGTAACGTTGGCAATGCCCCTAAACTCATTTAGAAGCATAAGTAATGAGCGGTATCTAGCAATACATCATTACTACCCAAGTTACAAGAATGTTGAGATCCAACATCACCTTGTGACTACTAATTGTGACTCCTCACAATATATGACAAGTGTCCTTCTATCCTAGACATCTAGATTGATCAATACGAGGCATAGACCGTGTCATCCTCTAATCAATCTAAATCTTGAACTCCAAGTAGACTCACTAAATCAAATGAGCTCAATATCTCATATTGACTCATTTGGGCATGGCCATGCACTTTGTGGTCTCACTCTATCAAGAATACCGATGTCTCTGCCGTCATATAGGAGGGATAGATCCCATCTACATCACTCACATCCCTCCGCATAATTTGTTACATACCCAGTAATCGCCTTTATAGTCCACCCAGTTACGGGTGATGTTTGACGAAACCAAAGTACATAACTCCTTATGTAGGGAACCATGGTGACTTCAGGTCTAAGGACTAGTAGTCATACTAATAGCCACATGAGAAAGTATATGACACTCATATAACGATCCATGATACTTTCTCATGGCAGGTCATTCAGTATACATTCTCTAATGCATACCTATGTGTCAACTTGATATCTCTATATCCATGACTTGTGAGATCAAGTCATCGAGTTGACCTACATGCTAGTCTTATTGCATTAACATTGCCCCTGAATGTTAATACTCGACTAGGAATGATTAAGAGTAGTGTTCCCTATATCATCTCACTATCGGTTCAACTAACCGATTGATATAGGTGAGAATCGTCTACTCAAGGACATTATTATACTTAGTTTATTTGGCACCAATACAAGTAAGTATAATAACCAAAAACCAAATGCCCTTGTTATTATAAGAATATGATACAATAAGTCCATAATACAATCATCAAATGATTGGCTCTAGGGCTCTAGCTAACAATCTCCCACTAGCACTAGTGCCAATCAGTGTAGGCTCTAAGCCCCAATGACCTAGTGTGACTATCATGCTTCCTCTGTGCCAAAGCCTTGGTCAAGGGATCTGCGATGTTAGCCTCTGTAGGTACTCTGCAAATCTTCACATCTCCTCTCTCGATGATCTCTCGAATGAGATGGAAGCACCGTAGTATGTGTTTGGTCCGCTGGTGTGAGCGAGGTTCCTTCGCCTGTGCTATAGCTCCATTGTTGTAACAATAGAGCTCAATAGGGTCAGCAATGCTAGGAACCACCCCAAGTTCAGTGATGAACTTGCGAATCCAAACTGCCTCCTTTGCTGTCTCTGATGCAGCCTCTGTCATAGAATCAGCTACTGTGTCCTGCTTCGAACTCTTCCAGCTCACAACACCACCATTAATGCAAAACACGAACCCCGACTGCGATCTATAGTCATCCTGGTCGGTATGGAAGCTAGCATCACTGTAACCCTTTACAGCTAGCTCATCATTGCCTCCATATATCAAGAAATATTCTTTAGTCCTTCTTAAGTACTTAAGAATATTCTTGACCGCTATCCAGTGACTTTCACCTGGATCTGACTGGTATCTGCTCGTCATGCTTAAAGCATAGCATGGCGTACATGATCGATCCTATGGCTGAGGCATAAGGGATCTGATCTATGCGGTCTCTCTCCTCTCTAGAAGAGGGACCTTGAGTCTTCGAAAGACTCACGCCATGTGACATCGGCAGAAATCCCTTCTTGGAGTTCTACATGGCAAACCGAAGGAGTACCTTGTCAATGTATGTACTCTGACTTAGGCCAAACAATCTCTTAGATCTATCTCTATAGATCTGTATCCCTAGAATGCGGGATGCCTCACCTAAGTCCTTCATTGAGAAGCAACTCCCTAGCCATGTCTTGACAGACTGAAGCAAACGGATGTCCTTCCCAATGAGCAGTATGTCATCCACATACAATATGAGAAAGATAACTATGTCCCCTACAACCTTCTTGTAGACACAAGGTTCATCTTCGTTCTTGATGAAACCAAACTGTTTGATTGCATCATCGAATCGAAGATTCCAGCTCCGAGAAGCTTACTTTAGTCCATAAATGGACCTATGCAGCTTGCATACTCTGCTAGTATGCTGTGGATCTACAAAACCCTTAGGTTGTGTCATGTACACATCCTCGAGTAGGTTTCCATTCAAAAATGTGGTTTTGACATCCATCTGCCATATCTCATAGTCATGGTAGGCTGCAATAGCAAGCATGATCCGAATGGACTTAAACATCGCTACTGGAGAAAAGGTTTCATCATAGTCAATACCATGAATCTCCTTGAAACCTTTAGCTACCAAGCGACCCTTATAGATAAGTCCATCCATGTCAGTCTTTCTCTTAAAGACCCACTTACACCCAATGAGTTTTACCCCTTCAGGTGGATCAACCAAAGTCCATACTTGGTTGGTGTACATGGATTCCATTTCGGATCTCATGGCCTCTAGCCATTTCTTGGAATCTGGTCTCATCACAGCTTCTTGATAGGTGGTAGGCTCATCCTCTATGAGCATAACGTCATCATGGTCAGACAAGAGAAATGAGTATCTCTTATGCTGATGACGTACCGTATCAGACCTGCGAAGAGGTATGTCTACTTAAACTGATTGTTGTTCCTCAACTCTTTGTGGAACATCATCATCCACAACACTTTGTGGCTCCAGTTCAATTTCCATCGAGGCATCAGTGCTATTGTTCGCATTTTGAACTTCTTCAAGATCGAACGCGCTCCCACTAGTCTTTTAGAAACAAAGTCCCTTTCTAGAAAGACCCCAGTCTTTGCCACAACTACCTTGTGTTGACTGGGAATGTAGAAGTAATATCCCTTAGTTTCCTTGGGATATCCAATATAGTAGCACTTGTCAGATTTGAGTCCTAATTTGTCTGAGACTTGACATCTAACTAAGCCTCACAACTCCAAATCCATATGAAAGACACCTGGGCATCTCTCCCAGTCCATATCCTATATGGTGTCTTTATCACGACCTTGGATGGAACTCGGTTGAGTATAAAAGCTGCCGTGTCTAGAGCATAACCCCAAAAGTATGTCGGAAGATCTATGTGACTCATCATAGATCACACCATATCTAATAGGGTACAATTCCTCCTTTCGGATACACCATTCCACTATGGTGTTCCAGGAGGAGTGAGTTGGGATAGAATCCCACACTCAGCTAGGTAGTCACGAAACTCATGGCTAAGGTATTCTCCACCTCGATCTGATCGAAGTATCTTAATACTCTTGCCAAGCTGGTTCTGTACTTCATTCTTGAATTCTTTGAACTTTTCAAAGGATTCAGACTTATGTGTCATCAAGTACACATAACCATATCTACTGAAGTCATCAGTAAATGTGATGAAGTATCTATAACCGCCTCTAGTAGCAACATTGAAAGGGACACATACATCACTATGTATGAGTCCTAACAAATCAGTTGCTCTCTCGCTATATCCACTAAAGGGAGTCTTGGTCATCTTGCCTCGTAGGCATGACTCGCATATCTCATATGATTCAAAATCAAATGAGTCCAACAAACCATCCTTATGGAGCTGGGATAAGTGCTTGTCATTTATATGACCTAAGCGACAAGCGGTAGGTTTGGTTCATGTCATTTGACTTGAACCTCTTGGTATTTATGTTATAGATAGGGCTCTCAAGGTCTAGAATATAGAGTCCGTTTATCAGAGGTGCACTACAATAGAACATATCGTTTAAATAGACGGAACAACATTTGTTCTTTATTGTAAATGAAAATCCTTTCTTGTCCAAACAAGAAACTGAAATTATGTTCTTAGTCAAGGCAGGCACATAACAACAATCATCTAATTCTAGTACAAGCCCAGAGGGTAGAGATAGATAGTAAGTTCCTACAGCAATAGCAGCAACCCGTGCTCCATTGCCTACTCGTAGGTCTACCTCACCCTTCGTCAATGCCCTGCTATTTCTTAGCGCTTGTCCATTAGTACAAATGTGTGAAGCACATCCGGTATCTAATACCCACGATGAAGAAATAGAGAAGTTGACTTCTATAACATGTATACCTGAAGTAGAAATCTTATTTCTCTTCTTCTTAAGATCTTCCAGGTATTCTTTGGAGTTCCTCTTCCAGTGCCTTGCTTGTCCTTGATATAGGTGACAAAGATGTTCAACCATATCGTAAGCGCCCATCAACTCATGTTGCTTCTGAAGCTCAGAGTTCATGGTCGCGAGCATAAGACATGACTCATCTAATACGTCATCTTGATGCTTCTTGTAAGCATCTCGGTCTGCTCGCATGGCAGTGACAGGAGGAGCCTCCGGAATGGGCTGCTCCAGAACGTACAGTTTACGTTCTTGGGTGAGAACTATTCTCAGGTTCCTATACCAGTCCAGGAAATTTGCTCCGTTGAGCTTGTCCTTCTTAAGGACAGAACGTAGAGAGAAGTTGTTCGTGTTTGACGTCATGGAAATTCTACAACAGAAATAAATGCAGAAATAAATATCATATTCTTTTAAATCATTTAATTAGGCCTTCAACTAAATGAT
Organism: Zingiber officinale; assembly: GCF_018446385.1. Taxonomy (NCBI): domain Eukaryota; kingdom Viridiplantae; phylum Streptophyta; class Magnoliopsida; order Zingiberales; family Zingiberaceae; genus Zingiber; species Zingiber officinale. The sequence continues at coordinate 97,978,455 of NC_056002.1, read as the reverse complement.
GCTCCCACTGAATTCTATAATTCATGTGGGACAAGATCCACATCATACTAACCCTTGAGTTAGCTTTGGCTAATACGCCCAAGATTTAGTATGATCGGTAGGTAACGATTACCAATTACATCTCTATGCAACTCTTGTTTATAGGATCAAAACCCGCATTTATATTAAAACTCGGGTTAGCTTTGGCTAATACGCCCGAGAGTTAATATATATGTGATTTTGACCTATCTTTCCAACCGTTGGAAGAATGCCTATAGTTATACTCGGTCCAACCGAGTTAACTAGGAATACTCAATCTAATTGAGTTGTACTCACCCATGCGTTGATAGACGGGACCAAGATTGTCCCTCCGTACCCTACCAAGATAGTATGTGTTGCTCTGCTTTGGCAGATTCAACAACAACATGCGATCGAGGTAGTGGTAGGTATCACGGCATGGTAGGCATTACGAGTTGACGTGATTTAGATCTAATCTAAACGATGATGCGTATCATATACTCGATAGATCTAATCTAATCGAAGGGTGCATCATGTGCACGATTTAGATCTAATCTAATCGCTAGGCACTAATTAACTACTTAATTAAACATGCATCACATACATATAAGCAATTAATTAAATTATTTTGTGATTGTGTCATGGCCCTACTATGATCTTCTCAAGCCAATGAGAAGATCAGATGGTCAACCTAAGGTCAACAGCTTCTCAAGCTTCTTCCTTTGACCACCTTGTGTTGCTCGCGCCCTCCTCGTAACTCCGTCTCATGTGGACCTTCCACCGCTTCAAAATTACATTACAATTTTGAAACTCGAGTTACATTCGAGTCTAAATCTAATTTACAACCAGAATATAAGAGAAAGGCACGACGCGCAGGCCGTGAAAATAAAATAAAAATAAAATAAATACAGCACGCACATCACATAACGCACGCAGGCCGTATTATGAATTACAACACATTTCCAAATCTAATTTGGGTCGTTTGGGCCATGACTATCACAAAATTAATATATAATTCAAAATTATATATTTCTATAATTTTCTGTAATTTTTTTTTATAATTTTACAGATTTTATGAGTAAATTTTTCCCGGCAGTCCCGATTAGCGATTTCGGGCGCAATCGCGGAGTAAATCCCCTTGCGGGGTTAGGGGCAGTACCCCTACCCGCGATCTAACCATCGCGAGTTGCTCCTAAGTGATCCAAGAGCGCCTTAGCCTGCTGTCCCAAAAATTTTTGGGGCGAAACGTTACCGTTTTGAAAAATTCTTCTCGGTAGTCGAAGCCTACAAGTGCCGAAACACTTGTGCTTCGCTTCTATGAGAAAAATACCCATAAAAACTCTAAAAATCATAAAATTACAGAATATCACAGAACTAAATTTTTGTCATAAAAAAAAAAACTAAACTCGTACAAGCTTCGCACGTGGCTCTGATACCACTGTTGGGTTTTTCGGGTCGCGAAAACCGCTTTTCGCGTCGCGGAAACCCCGAATCACCCATGCCACTGGATCTCGTGCGAAGGATAGATTTCAAAATATGAGTACGAGTTTCAAACTATGATCTACAGTAGATCTACAAAGGAAAACCATTTTATACCTTTGATGCGCGCCCTTCGCAATCCCGCAAGTCCAAGGTACGCCGGATCTCGAAGTTGTCAATGTAGACAAGTCTCTAGTGATATCCACACGAACAAGAAGTGTTCTCTAACACTCAAGGATGGAGAAGAGAGCACCACAAGTGTGCTAGCACTTCTTGGGCTCTCGGGTAGGATTTGAAAGGGAGAAAGGAGAGAAAGTAAAAAGGAATCTCATATACTCCTCTAGGTACCCTCCTTTGTGACCTTCACTTCACCCTATTTTCTTGGAACTCAACTCACTCACCTTTTTCTCACTTGCATGAAGCCCACGGCAACCTTAGAGAAGAAGGAAGAAGAGAGAGCTAGAAGAGAGCCAAGGAGGAAGATGGAATGAATGCACATTAATCAAAAAATTCATTCCCTTTCCACCTCTTGAGTGGCCGGCCACATGAGTATTCCCACTCATTTAATGTGGCCGGCCACATGAAATGGAATGGAGGCTTGTAACCTCCATGAGGTGGCACACCATGATGATGTGGAACATCATCATTGGTCCACATCTTGCCAAATCACAAATGATGTGGCATATAGTCAAGTCAACCTTGACTTTTCCTCTTCCTCTCAAGTCAAGTAAAACTTGACTCAATCTCTCTCATGGTTATCTAATCCAACCATTTAATTCAAGCCAATTTAATATAATGAATCTAATTCATTTAATTAAATTGATTCAATGAGTCATAATCTAAATTAGACTCATTGAACACATGAATCAACTTAAGTCCAACTCAATTAGCCCAATTAGGATTACTCTTAATCCAATTTGATTCATCAAATGAATCTAATCCTCTTGGTTCATCATATGAACCTAATCTCCATCCACTTGTTCTTTGTGTGTGACCCAATAGGTTCTTGTAACGTTGGCAATGCCCCTAAACTCATTTAGAAGCATAAGTAATGAGCGGTATCTAGCAATACATCATTACTACCCAAGTTACAAGAATGTTGAGATCCAATATCACCTTGTGACTACTAATTGTGACTCCTCACAATATATGACAAGTGTCCTTCTATCCTAGACATCAGGATTGATCAATACGAGGCATAGACCGTGTCATCCTCTAATCAATCTAAATCTTGAACTCCAAGTAGACTCACTAAATCAAATGAGCTCAATATCTCATATTGACTCATTTGGGCATGGCCATGCACTTTGTGGTCTCACTCTATCAAGAATACCGATGTCTCTCCCGTAATATAGGAGGGATAGATCCCATCTACATCACTCACATCCCTCCGCATAATTTGTTACATACCCAGTAATCGCCTTTATAGTCCACTCAGTTACGGGTGACGTTTGACGAAACCAAAGTACATAACTCCTTATGTAGGGAACCAGGGTGACTTGAAGTCTAAGGACTAGTAATTATACTAATAGCCACATGAGAAAGTATATGACACTCATATAACGATCCATGATACTTTCTCATGGCGGGTCATTCAGTATACATTCTCTAATGCATACCCATGTGTCAACTTGATATCTCTATATCCCTGACTTTGAGATCAAGTCATCGAGTTGACCTACATGCTAGTCTTATTGCATTAACATTGTCTCTGAATGTTAATACTTGACTAGGAATGATTAAGAGTAGTGTTCCCTATATCATCTCACTATCGGTTCAACTAACCGATTGATATAGGTGAGAATCATCTACTCAAGGACGTTATTATACTTAGTTTATTTGGCACCAATACAAGTAAGTATAATAACCAAAAACCAAATGCCTTTATTATTATAAGAATATGATACAATAAGTCCTTAATACAATCATCAAATGATTGGCTCTAGGATTTTAGCTAACAACTACATCACAGATGCTAATATCTAGCTTAAGCAACCTTTTAACCTTGTTTATTAGGCAGCCCAATTGGCTAGGAACAAATTTAGAATATACAGTGAATATTGATATATTTCATGATGACCATCATATGTACCACCACATCTCGCTATAGTATATTCAAGGACTTTATCTATGTATATAGCATGAATATAAAGATAAAGTAATGTCAAACTGAATTGAATTATATTAAAATAAAGGTTGTTTATTTACAAAAGTCCATAATGCCCTAGCCAACAGTTGGCTTTGTAGGGCACCTACTCTAACATAATATAGCAGCTTCCCTACATTAACTGCTACACATTGTAGTAACTACTCAAAAGTAGCCGCTACACAATGTAGCAGCTATCCTACATTAGCTACTACATGTTGTAACAACTACCCAACACCAATTAATTTATAACGTCTCATCAATTAATATTAATGGAGACCTACCTACTCCGATTCATTAATCCGTCACTTCCATAGAATAAACACTCATACCTATTATAAACTATGGCTTGTGAACACGGACAAACTCTGACTTTATTAGAAGGGCAACTGTGGGGGAATGATACTCCTTGTTGGTGCAATTTCCCTTGGGTTAAAATTAATTAGGTTGACTAAGCTTGAGTTAACTAAAGTTTGAGTCGTGATGTTTGAGTTTTGATGTATGACAATATATAGAGATTACAGGTGCAAGTGTCCATATTTGAAGAAGAGTCAAGTACGTCAAGGTTGACCGGATACTTGACTGAGAAGTTCTAACTGGAGATTAGGCAAGGGAAAAACTAACAGGAAGGTTGGCAGAAAAAGAAAATCCAAGTGGGTCAATGTTGATCGAACACTTGGTGTGAAAGCCCCGGTGAGTGATGTCAGGCGGTTGAAAAGCCCTAGTGAGTGAAGCTAGGCAAATGGAAAATCCTAATGAGTGAAGCTAGGTGATGAAAAGTCCTAGTGAGTGAAATCAGATAGTGTGAAAGTCCTAGTGAGTGAAGCTAGGTAGATGAAAATCATGGTGAGTGAAACTAGGCAGATGGAAGTCCTAGTGAGTGAATTTAGACAGTTGAAAAAGCTCTGGCGAGTGAAGCCAGGCAGGTGAAAATCTAGGTGGGTCAAGGCTGACTGGACACTTGGTGTTTGAAAGTCTAAATGGATTATGGAGGACTAGATACTTGGAACAAGATGGTAAGTCCAAGTGGGTCAAGATTGACCGAACACTTGGCACGGGGAGAAAAGTCCAAGTGGGTCAAAGGTTGACCTAACACTTGGCACGAGGAGAAAAGTCCAAGTGGGTCAAAGGTTTGATTAGACACTTGATGATAAAATCCAATCAGGTCAAGGTTGATCGAATGCTAGGCACAAAAAAGTTCTAACAGGTCATAGTTGATCAGATGTTAGGCAAGGGAACCCTAGACTTGAGTTTAACAAGTTAGGGTTGGTTGATCAAGTGATCGATTAAACCAAGTCCCATTGATTGATTGGGCAAGTACTACGAGCAAAGACAACCCAATCTATCAGCTGATCGATTGGGATGCTCCAATCAATCAAATGATCGATTCACAATCATTTATCACAAAACAGAAATACCCTAAATAGATTGGTCAATTGATTCACGAATTCCCAGTCGATTAATTGATCAATTGGGAAAGTTTTCTCTCGCGATGATGCAAAGTAGCCGGAATCAATTGATCAATTGATTCTGGGGTCTTCTATGAGAGCATAGAGGCGCTCTGAATCAGTTGATCCATTGAAGCCTCCCCAATTAATTGGTCAATCGATTGTAATATGACTGTTGCGCAGGTTACAAGGTTTGGACGACTGGGATCGACTGGATCTAACTTGATAATCGATTGGGAATAGGCCCAATCGATTGGAATCCCTAAAAGTGCATATATAAAGGCGATGAAGAGTTCAAACGACAATAACTCTCCACTCCATCTTCTCCGCCAATTCTTGAAAGCTTAGGCTTGAAGTGTTGCTGCACTTCTAAACTTACAAGAGGCATTCACAAGCAACAAGAAATATAGTAAGAAGGTTTTTTATTTATATTTGTGTATTTGCTCCTTGTCTCGAGTAGTATTTCTTGTTCTTGAGTTGTAGAGGTTTCTCCACCTCCGGATTGTTCTGAAAATGAGTATATTTATAGTGGAGAGTGTTCTCGGTTTGGATCTTTGGATTAATCATCTCATTGTGAGGTGGATACCAAATAATTCCTATTTGTTACCATTGAGAGCTTGCTTTGAGTTTATTCACTACAAAATCAACATTGATGAAGCGAGCGAGTGAGCAAGATTATCTATTCACCCCCTAGCTTCGAAGTGTCGTAATAAGTGGTATCAGAGCGAGGCCGCTTTTCACCAGACTCATCACTAGAAAGGACAAAGAGTTAGAGGAAGAAGAAGAAGTTGAAGCCTAAAGTCACCAAAGTCAAAGATTTCATCAACAAGCTCAACTTCAAGATGGATTTTCCAAATAGACTCTGATATGACACAAGGATGCCTCCACTATTCACATTGATGAGCTTCTATCTTTAGAAATCAAGAATTGAGACTTTCTTGATGGTGGAGATAGATCAATGATTTGCTCTAATGGAAGCCTTTAAAGCTCCAAGGGATAGAGAAAGCAAAATCATCAAGAAGAGCAATTGGAGCAAGGAATAAATCTAAAGAAGTGAGGCAATGACAAAGTGACCAAATTATTAGTTAATCTATTGTCGAGCAACATTTTGAGCAAGATTAGGGAATACCAAGATGTCAGGGAGCTTTGGAGAAAATTGACAAAGGGTCATGAGGTCTCCTCCACTACACCAAATCCAGAAGAATCCAAAGAGAGAGACTTATTGGATCAAGAGGAAGAAGACTTGAAAGTTGAGAGATGCTCAATATCTGAATAAGATGAGATTGATGAAGATCCATCCTTAAGAGAGTGTCAAGACAAAGACAAAGGGGCGTACTCTTTATTTGATGTGCATGAGAATTTAGAGGTTGAGAGATTCTCAATATCCAAGGATAAAGATGAAGAGGCATTCATCTCAAGGATTGAGGGGGAGCATCAATCTTTAGCACCAGATCAAGTAGAAACCTCTACATCCGGATCAAAAGAAAAAAGTCACCCTTACAAGCAATGAAGGCATACAAATTTTAATTTGTAATAATCAAAATTACATTATATGCTTTGAATGTAGGGAAAGAGGATACTACAAAAGTAAGTATCCAAAGTTGACCAAAGAGAGGGGTCAAGTGGCACCAAAGGCTAAGGAGAAGCCAAGAAAGGTCAGCCTCGTGGTACACAAAGGTAAGGAGCACATTGTCTATTTCTCTTATAATCAAAATGGATATTATCGAAGCCAATGTCCAAGGGGGAAGAATCTGGCCAAGAACAAAGGAGAAAGATCAACTCAAGGGGGAGCTATTATGAGGAAACCCAACGTATCATTTGTTGAAGCATGCTAGTTCAAATCTTTATCCTTTAAATCATGATAAAAAGCATGCTAGTTCAAATCTTTATCATTTTAATATAATTTATCATGAAAAATAGGAAACATGATAGGGTTAAAGAAAATTATATAACATATCATGCTCAACTCCACCTAAAGTTAGGAAGGTAGGTAACAACTTGGGCAAGAATTCTAAGGATATTAGATATAAGCCCAAGAATAAAAATATTCAAAGATTTAGTGAAAAATCAAAATTTAAGAAATTAAGAAATAAAAATCAAGTCTTGAGATCAAGACTTGATAAATTAAAAGAGACCCTTAAGAAAATGACAAATGATGTCCAGGTCTAAGAACAAAAACATAGGTTTAAGAAAATAAGAGTCATCCAATGGCCATAGAGGTTTGAGACACATACCTAAAGCCAAGAAGTACGCCCCTTCTTATCATAGAGTTCCATATAATTATGGAACTAATTCTAGGTCTAGGGGTCAAGTTAAGGTTTCAAGGGAAGTCATCCTTAGAAGTAACCTTGAAAAGACCAATGTGACTAACACTTCTAAGAAGTCTAAGAAAGTTACCAAGAAAGTCACAAGGGAAGTTATCCCTAAAATTAACCTAGAGTAGTCTAGCATGACCAAGGTTTCTAAGAAACCTAGAAAGGTCATTAGGAAGAAAACTAGGAAAGTTATCCCTAGTAAATCCTAGAACACCCTGTTGGAACCCCAAGGTTGTTTTGATGTGATCAAACAAATTAAGTTAGGTCTGTTTAGTTTAACCCTTATGTCTAAGTGTGCAGGAGCTTAGGAGCACAGGAAGTCGAGCGGAACACGCAGCTAGTAAGAAGACGTCACGGGAAGAGAGCCGATGGGCTTGGTGTGTCCGAGGGACGAGGTGCCGCGGAAGAGTACACCGGTGGACGAGAAGAATGTACGTGACGTTCGAGGGACGAGAAATCGGGGAGGAAGGATGCTCGAGGAAAAGGCCAGAACTTGGGCTCGGGTGAGCCCTATTTTGGATGACCATGATCACCCAAGCTAGCGGAGCCAGAGCCGAAGACTCGGACCGAGACGAGCACAACCGAAGTAGAGGAACTGGATCGCAAAAAGTCAATCCTATTGACTTTTTTGGTTCGGGCGCTCGGAACCCTTCTGGGCGCCTGGAACCCAAATCTTATCAGCAATGATGTGGACGTTGACTATGTTGATACAGTCTGACCTGGCTGTTGTTTTGATGTTGACACTGATTTAAGTTTGTATCAGATATTAATTAAACTTAGACTGATTGATGATCAAGGTTAATCATAAGGAGAGGAAAAGTCCAAGAACGGATACTTGGCACGCAAAGTCAGAGAGGACTCGACAGCTCGTTCTCTGGACTAGGTCAGAGAGGGCTCGGTAGCTCATTCTCTGGACTGGACGAAGTCGGAGAGGGCTCGGCAGCTCATTCTCCGGACTAGGTCAGAGAGGGCTCGGTAGCTTGTTCTCTGGACCGGACGAAGTCGGAGAGGGCTCGGCAGCTCGTTCTCCGGACTAGGTCAGAGAGGGCTCGGTATCTCGTTCTCTGGACCGGACGAAGTCGGAGAGGGCTCGACAGCTCGGACTAGGTCGAGAGGGCTTGGTAGCTCGTTCTCGGACCAGATCGTTAGGGTTTAGGGGTGGGAGGCTCTAAAACTAACACAAGGACATTGGATCGGTGCATTGACCGATCCGGATGTCTGGTTATGCGGATCGGTGGCCGATCGATGATATTAGTCACCGATCGGTCTCGTGACCGATCGGTGACCACGTAAAGTCTCGTGGGTTATTTGATCGATGCGGGGCGATCGGTAACCACTGAAGCATTCAATGGGTTATCTGATCGGTCTGGATCGATCGGAAAAGCGATCGAAAGACGCCGACTCAAAGCGAGAGGATCGGTCGTGGACCGATCCATCCATATCGATCGGTCCACGACCGATCGGACTCTTCGCACCGATCGGGATGAGTCCGATCGGTCCGAGCTATGGATTTGTCGCGACCGATCCACAACATGTCGTTTGTTTCTGCTGCTTCTCTGATATTTCTGATTCACTTCTGATTCACCTGATCAAATCATCTACTGTGAGATTTTTAAGTTACAGGTTGCAGGTATCGTGCCATTGGTTAATTTCAAATGAAGCTCCATCAGAAGAATAAGAACAAGTGCCCTTTATGCTGTATTTCACTGCAAGTGATGCAATTCGAGCTTCAACGTTCACTGGCCGCGATCAGTTGGACTCTTGCTCATTGGTTTGAGCTCAGAGACACCAGTGAAGACCATGGATGGTATTGGTGTGAGTTCAGAGAACCAGATGAGAAGGAAGAGTGATTGGCGACGCCTGAGTTGGTTGCAGTGATTCGACACAGGTGACAGTGATTTCGGGACAGTGAGAAAGGAGAATAAGAAGAAGGAAGAAGAGAGGTTTGGTAGCGTGCTGGAAAAACTCTCTCTGTCGATCAAGCAAGAGGCTGTGTGTTGTTGAGCACTTGGCTGAAAATTCCTTCTGTCTTTGCGTGCGTTTTGCTTCGTGGCTGTAAGTTTCATTTGTTCAATCCTTTAGCCATAAAACTCTGTAAGTCATTGTGCTTTGTTTTCAAATCTATTCTGTGACTTTTGTGGAGAGGTTACTCCACCGAGAAGGAGAAACACTTAGTCGGATTTTGTCCGGGGTGTGATCTACCGAAAGATCAAGGGATCGTCCACCTTACGGACACGCCGAGGAGTAGGGGCAAGTTATCCCCGAACCTCGTACATCGTTTTGTTAGTGGTGGTTTGTTCTTTTCCTTGCATCAGTTTTCATTTTACTTATTTCCGCTGTGCTAACAAACTCTTGTGAGGAAATTGATTTGATTTTTAAAGGAGGCTATTCACACCCCCCCTCTCTAGCCATCCAAAGGTCCTAACAGACTGATGTGTCAGGGATAGATTCTATCCCACTCGAGGCACTTGGAACCCTTTTAGGCACCCGAAACAGTGCTATAAATATAGCGCTGATTTCAACAATTCACACAACAACTTGTAATTCCATTTCTTCTATTTTACTTTTGTTTGTGAGCTGTGAACATTGTAAGAGGCTACTCCACCCGAAGGAGATCTTCAGAAAAGTGTACTTCATTCTCCTTGGATTAGCAATCTTCTGATTGCAAATTAAATAATTCTTCTTGTGTTTATTTCCTTTTTATTAGTCTCTTTATCTTTAATTACAAGTGTTCTTATTCAAGCTATAAGTCGAGAAAGGGTTGATTTGTTTTTGTAGGGCAATTCACCTCTCCCCTCTTGTCGACCACCAAAGGGACCAACACACCCAAGGAGCACCAATCAGTTTTGGGTTCCTAGGAGTGTGTTCTCTACACCCTAAATGGCTCTAGAGAGTGTCAACTCTAATTGGAAGGGTAGTTAACCTAACCTTGAAGAAGTTGCCACTTGGAGGGCATTTCTAAGGTAGTTGTACTCCTTGAAAATGAGAAGGAATTGATGTTTACTCTTAGTAAGAGTAAAATATGTCAAAATTTGAAGATTTAGATCTAATTAAATTGGTACAAATAGGAATAAGTCAAAGAAATGTCAAGTTGGGATTTTGACATTTTCTTGAGAGAAAAAGGGGCAACTTAGGATTAATTTTGGTTTAATAATTAATTAGAGATATTTAGATAGATAATCCAGGTATATTATTTATGCTAAATTATCATGCTTTGTTTGCCCATCATATGCCATGACATCATAAATTTGCATTCATAATTGTTATAAAAAATAAAAATATCATGTCATATCATACATACATCATGTACCTATAGTAGATTTTCTTTTGAAACTTATTCATTTTGATGTATGTCATAAATCATCATACATTATTTTAAATTTCTTGAAATTAAAAATAATGACATTACTTAACAAGTGACATTTTAGGTGGATGATCAATTTTTAAAAATGTCTAAATAGATATGCATGAACCCTGAGATTAGGGAAAATCAATATCCACATCTCATAAAAATCATAAGTTGACTTGTATATGTTTTAGTACACATTAGATACAAGTGAGATGTTAGAAGGATGAACAAAACTCAAGATGTTGATTTAGTGCATCTATTTGAGTTTTAACTTCATCAAAACACATAGATTATGTGTTATCCAATCACTAGAAAAGCTAGTGTACAAGTTATGTACATTTAGCTCAAAGAGCATGGTTGAAAATTAGCTTTGAAAATCATTTGAAAATACTCTTGGAAAATCAAGGTGAATACTATCTTTTGATAGGAATCACTATTGTAAAGTTAGACACAAACTAGAGCAAAACAGTGAAGTTTTCAATTATGATTTTAAATTTTGTGTCAATATTTAAAAATAAGATATATTTTTATAGAAAACTATTTTTTTTCCTGATAGAATATGACATAAATAATGCCTACATGAATTTTTATAATTTTTGGAATTTATAGAATTATTTAGGAATTTCTAAATTTTGACTGAAATTTGATTTTAAGAAATCAGAAACCCAATTGATTGGGGATGCTCAATCGATTTGTCGATCGATTGAACCGAGTTTTCCATGAACAAAAGCTCATGGAATCGATTAGTTGATCAATTGACCCTATTTGGATCGATTCAAGTGCATTTCCCGTGAACAAAAACTCGCAAAATTGATCAGTTGATCGATTGATTAGCTTTGATTGATTGAGTCCCAACTCCAATCAATTGGAAAAGATGATTTTTGGCTGAAATGGTCTGACTTCAGTTCATTAAGTCACATTTAGTCGTGTTGGCCATTCTTAACCCTATGAAACTCATTTATGAACATTTAAGGGTCATTTTCTTGATAAATACAAGAATGGAATGGTTAAGGAGACTAATTTGAAGTTTAGGATGAGGTTTACATTCAATATTAATTTTTGAACTTCAAAACTTCAAATTTTTGGGTTTCCTTAACTTTTAGAAACTCCAAGTCATTGTTGGTGCAATGACGGAAGATTGAAGTATGTTTTGAGAGGGAGCTACTCCTTAAAAACATGATTTAAATTTATTTCCAAACAGTGATGAGTGTATGCTCAAGGATGAGCATTTAGACACAATGAAGGATATGAGAACTTCATTATGATGTCGTGAACAACAAGTGAGGTTGTGAACAACATGTGGATAACTCTTCTGGGGAGAGTTTTTGATGTGTGCTAAAGGGGAAGAATATAAAGTTTAAGTTAGAAAACCTTCATTACCCAAAGGAGGAAGTTGCCCTCTTAGAAAGGGGGAGAATGAAGGAAACCTTCATTTATGCTTTGGCATGAAGAAGAAGCTGAGGCTATGGAATTAGTATAACTTAAACGTATTATCAAATATCAAAAAGTAAGAGATTATTGGTACAATTTTCCTTAAGTTACAGTTGACCAGGTTAACTAAGCTTGAGTTAACTCAATTTTGAGTCGTGATGTTTGAGTTTTGATATCTGACAATATATAAAGATTGCAGGTGCAATTATCCATATGTAAAGAAGAATCAAGTAGGTTCAGGTTGATTGTAGACTTGACTAGGAAGTCCTAATTGGAGGTTAGGCAAGGGCAAAACCAACGGAAAAGTTGGTAGAACAAGAAAATCTAAGTAGGTCAATGTTGACCGGACAGTTGGTGTGAAAGCCCTGGTGAGTGAAGTCAGACAGTTGAAAAGCCCTAGTGAGTGAAGCTAGGTAGATAGAAAATCCTAGTGAATGAAGTTTATTAATGGAAAGTCCTGGTGAGTGAAGCTAGACAGTGTGAAAGTTCTAGTGAGTGAAGCTAGGCAAATGGAAGTCCTGGTGAGTGAAGCTAGGCAGATGGAAATCCTAGTGAGTGAACTTAGGTGTTGTAAAAGTCCGGAATAGTGAAGCCTAGCAGGTGAAAATCCAGGTGGGTTAAGGCTGACCAAACACTTGGTGTTTGGAAGTCCAGGCGGGTTATGGAGGATCGAACACTTGGCACGAGATGATAAGTCCAAGTGGGTCAAGGTTAACCAGACATTTGGCACGAGGAGAAAAGTCTAAATGGATCAAAGGTTGACTTGACACTTGGCACAAGGAGAAAAGTTCAAGTAGGTCAAAGGTTTGACCAAACACTTAGTGACGAAGTCTAAGCAGATCAAGGTTAACCGGATGCTAGGCACAAGGAAGTCCCAACAGGTTATGGTTGACTGGATGTTGAGCAAGAGAACCCTAAACTTGAGTTTAACAAGTTAGGGTTGGTCAATCAATTAGGTGATCGAATAAACTAGGTGAGTTGATCGATTAGGAGAGTGTTGCGAGCAAAGACAGCTCAATCGATTAAGTGATCGATTGGGCTGTGCCAATCAATTAGATGATCGATTCGTAGCTGTTTATTATGAAATAGAAAGGCCTTAAATTAATTGGTCAATCGATTCAGGAATTTCCAATAGATTAGTTGATTGATTGGGAAAGTTTTCTCTCTCAATGATGTAAGGAAGTCAGAATCGATTGGTCAATCGATTCAAAGGTCTTCTACGAGAGTACAGAGGCACTCTGAATCGATTAGTTGATCGATTAAAACCTCCTAATCGATTGGTCAATGGATTGGGATATGATTGTTATACTGTTGGTGCAATATTCCCTAGGTCAAGGTTGACCTGGTTGACTGAGTCTTGATATTTGGATTTTGATGTTTGACAATACATGGAGACTGACAGTAGTGTAATCGTTCATTTGGGGAGATTGTTGGTACAATTTTCCTCTGGTCAAGGTTGACCAGTTACATGTGAAGATGAGTCAAGTAGGTCAAGACTGACTGATACTTGACTGGGAAGTACTAGTGAGTGAAGCTAGGCAAAAGTTAAAATCCTGGTGAGTTAAACCAGGCACGGGAAAATCCAGGTGGCTCAAGGCTAACCGGACACTTGGTATCGGTAAGTGCAGGTGGGTCAAGGTTGACCGGACACTTGACACGAGGAGAAAAGTCCAAGTGGGTCAAAGGGATTGACTGGGCACTTGGCATGAGGAGAAAAGTCCAAGTGAGTCAAAGGGATTGATCGGACACTTGGTAAGGAAGTCCTAGCGGGTCGAGGGTGACCAGACGCTAGGCATGGTGTACCAATAGGTCATGGTTGATCGAATGTTGGTTTTAGGAGACTTTGGACTTGTTTGGGCAAGTAAATGTGGGTTGAATCGATCAACCGATCGATTGGCTCATGCCCAATCGATCGGTTGATCGATTGGGTGAGTCCCACGATATAAATCCTCCCCAATCGATCACCCGATCGATTGGGGAAGGTTCGCGATCGGTCAGAATGACTCCCGATCGATTGGAAGCCTCCAATCGATCGACTGATCGATTGGGAGCTGGGATTTTGCGCGATAAGCCCTGGATCGATCGGGAAAATCAATCTAGGCGATTTCTATATAGCACAGAGGCGCTCTAAATAGATCAGCCGATCGATCTAAAGCCTCCCCAATCGATTGGGTGCAATCCAATCGATTGGGATCCGACCGTTGGCGTAAGTTTTAGCCGTTGGCAAGCGATTCCTTGTACACAGTTTCTATTCTTCTCTATGCACGACTCCACAACGATCTTCTCCACCGAGCTCAGTGACACACGCCAGTTCTTGAAGGGTCTTGGAGTGAAGTGTAGTTGCATTTCCAAGCATCAAGAGGCGATCCAAACAAGAAGGAGAAGTTAGGGTTAGGGTTTCTTGTTGTAAACCTTGTAAGTTTTACTTGTATTTGATTCCCTTTCTTTCTTCTTGTATTGAGAGGTTGTATAAGGTTTCTCCGCCTTCAGTAGTTACCGTAAAGGAAGGTTTTTCATTAGTGGAGAGTGCTTGTGTGTGTGGATCCTTGGATTAGTCACCTCATCTTGAGGTGGATATCAAGTAAATCCTTTGTGTTAGCGTTGTAAATTTTGTTTCTTGTATTTTCCGCTGCACATCATCACAAGAAGCAAGCAACGATAAGCACAAGAGTGCGACGAGTTATTCACCCCCCTCTAGCTATAAATCAAGCATAACAAGTGGTATCAGAGCGAGGTCGCTCTTCACCAGAATTATCGCCGGAAGGGGCAACAAGGCTAGAGGGTGAAGAAGTTGGAGCAAAATTCTTCAAGTCAAAGATTTCATCAAGCTCAACTTCAAATGCAATTTGGAGATGGATTCGGATTCGACACGAGGGTGCCTTCGCCATTTGTATCCACAAGCTTCGATCTTTGGAGATCAAGGATCGAAAATTTTTTTATGATGGAGATAGAGCAATGGTTTGCTCTAATGGAAGGCTTCGAAGCTCCAACAAATTCAAAGGGAAAAATTCTCAAGATGAGCAAATGGAGCCAAGAGCAAATTCAAAGGAGCGAGGCAAATGATAAAGTGACCAAGCTATTGGTCAATTTATTGCCAAGCAATATTTTGGTTCAAATTGGAGAATTCAAAGATGCCAAGGAACTTTGGAGCAAATTGGCAAAGATTCATGAAGTTCCCTCCACTATACCAAACCAAGAATAATCAAATGAGGGTGATTCATTGAATCAAGACCAAAAGGAAGAAGGAGAGGACTCCAAAGTTGAGAGGCGCTCAACTTCCGTAGAAGAAGTCCAAGAAGCTTCATCTTCAAAGGAATTCAATGAAAAGGCAAAGAGGGAGCATACTCTTTGTTTCATGTACAAGATGAAGATGAAGAAGCCTCTACCTCTAGGGTTGAGGGGGAGCGACCTTCTTTGACACCAGATCAAGAAGAAGGAGAAGCTTCTACATCCGGGTCAAGTGGAGAAGAAGATGATGCATCCTCCAAAAATCAAGAGACATCAAATGGAGGATCAAGTGTCATCCCTACATGCGAAGGTAAAAATATTTTAATTAACAATAAAAATCATATTGTATGTTTTGAGTGTAGGGAACATGGGCACTATAAGAGTAAGTGCCCTAAATTGGCCAAGAAGAAGGGCCAAGTGGCACAAAAGGGCAAGGAGAAGCCCAAGGAGACCGCTCCCACAACAAAGAAGAGCAAGGAGCACATTGTGTGCTTTTTGTGCAACCAAAAAGGGTATTACCGAAGTCAATGTCCAAAGGGGAAGAAAGTGGTCAAAGCTAAAGGAGGAAGCACAAGTCAGGGGGAGCTCCCAAGGTAAAACCCAAGGTATCATTTATTGAGTCTATCCCCTTGAATTATGGTAAAAAACATGCTAATTTAAGTTTTTATCATTTTAATGCTATTTACCATAAAAATAGGAAGTATGATAGCATTAAGGAAAAACATGTAGCCTATCATGCTAAAACCACTCAACCTAAGGTTAGTAGGGTAGAAAATAATTTAGGCAAGAACTCTAAGGATTTTAGGTATAAGCCTAAAAATAAAAATGCTCAAGAATTTAATGAAAACCCAAAATCTAGGGATTTATGGAAAGAAAATCAAGTCTTGAGGTCAAGACTTGATAAAATGGAAAAGACCCTAAAAAGGATGGAAAATATCCTAAAAGGGAAAAATGAGCAAAACCTAGGTCTAGAAGTACAAAAGCCATCCAATGACTATAGAGGTTTGGGATACAAACCTAAGGCTAAGAGGGATGCTACTTCTTACCATAGGGTTCCATATATGAAACCAACCCTAGGTCTAGCGGTCAAGTAAAAAATACTAGGGAAGTTGCCCCTAAGAGTATTTTTACGACAAATATGACTAAGACTTCAAAGAAGTCTAAGAAAGTCATTAAGAAGGTCACAAGGGAAGAAATCCCTAGAGTTGACCTAGAAAAGGTCATTAGGAAGGTACCTATGGAAGTTATCCCTAGTGAGCACCTAGAGCATCCAAGGAGCACCAACATGTTTTGGGTTTCTAGGAACATCTTCTCTACCCCTTAGATGGGTTATAGAGTGTCAACTCTAATTAGAAGGGTAGTTAACCCAACCTTGATGAAGTTGACACTCGGAGAGCATTTTCAAGGTTGTTATTAACCTTTGAAAATGAAGTGGACTAGTGGTTTACTCTTTGAAAGAGGAAAATGTGCCATAGGTTGAGAAATTTGAAATAATCTTGATTGGCACAAGAAATTAAGTGTAAAGAAATTGTTGGGGCAATTTCCTTTGGTCAAGTTTGACCAGTTTGACTAAGCTTGAGTTGAGTCAAGCTTGAGTCAGGATTTGAGTTTTGATGTTTGATAATATAAGGAGATTGACAATATAAGGAGATTGCTGGAGCAATCGTCTGGTTATGGAGATGGTCAAAGGGTTGACCAGGTTGATAAGAAGACAAGTCAAGTAGGTCAGGGATGACAGGAGACTTGACTGGGTAAGTCCTAACTGGAGGTTAGGCATCTGGAAGTCCTAACTGGAAGTTAGGTAGTGGTAAAGTCCTAGTGAGGAGCTAGGCAGAGGAAAGTCTTGGTGAGGAGCCAGGCAACGGGAAAGTCCTAGTGAAGAGCTAGGCAGGAGAAAGTCCTGGTGAGGAGCCAGGCAATTGGAAAGTCCTGGTGAGGAGCCAGGCAATTAGAAAGTCCAAGTGTGATCTTGGCAAAGGAGAAAGTCCTGGTGAGGAGCCAGGCAATTGAGAAGTCCAAGTGTGATCTTGGCAAAGAAGAAAGTCTTGGTGAGGAGCCAGACAATTGGAAAGTCCAAGTGTGATCTTGGCAAAGAAGAAAGTCCTAGTGAGGAGCCAGGCAATTAGAAAGTCCAAGTGTGATCTTGGCAAAGAAGAAAGTCTTGGTGAGGAGCCAGGCAATTGGAAAGTCCAAGTGTGATCTTGACAAAGGAGAAAGTCCTGGTGAGGAGCCAGACAATTGTAAAGTCCAAGTGTGATCTTGGCAAAGGTTGTAAGTCCAAGCATGTGATCTTCGCAAGGTAAGTCCTAGTGTGACTTGGCAAGGAGAACTCGACAACTAGGATGAGGCCGAAGGAAGCTCTTGAAGGAAAGGCGTGAAGGATGGGGAGATATCTGAGGGACGCAAGGCTGATGGAGGAGGCTAGAAGGCTAGTTCGAGGTTGGTCGGGTGTGGCTAAATGCTAGGCATAGAGACCCAACAGGTCATTGTTGACCAGGAGTTGGGTTGGAGATTTTGGACTTGAGTTTGAGTCAAGTTCAAGCTGGTCAATCGATCGGGCGATCGATTGAACCAGGGTCCAATCGATCAATGGATCGATTGGAGTGTGATGCGAAGGAAGGAATGACCCAATCGATTGGTCGATCGATTGGGACCATAATTCACGAGCACAGAGATCTTCCCAATCGATCGGGCGATCGATTGGGAGCTGCCGATCGATTGGGCAGGGGACTTCTCGCGCGATCGCGAGAACACAGAAAACTTCTGAATCAATCCACTGATCGATTCAGATGTTCTCAATCGATCGGTCGATCGATTAGGATTCGACCGATGGGCAGGATGCAGGTGATGGACAGCTACGATGGAGCGGTGCTGACGTGGCAATCGATTGGGGGTGGATTGGATCGATTGGGAACACTGTTTAAATCCTTGGCGGAGCGTTTTCTCCACAGATCTTTGCGATTTCTTTCCTACGAGCTTACAGCGATCTTCAGCGACTTTCTCCGATCTTCACTGCCAGTTCTTGAAGGCTCTTGGGAGTGTTCTCTCAAGGTTCAAGAGGCAACAACAAGCACAAGTAAGCAAGAAGAGAGTGTCTTTACGTGTATTTGTATTTCATCTTCTTGTATTCGTGTTTGTGTTGTGGGTGAGTTTGTACAAGGCTTCTCCGCCTTCGACTGTGACCGAGAAGGAGGTTTTCATAGTGGAGATAGCGTGTCATGTGTGGATCCTTGGATTAGTCACCTCCTCTTGAGGTGGATACCAAGTAAATATACTTGTTAGCGTTATGTGAGTCTTGTATTCTATTTCCGCTACATATCATCATCAAGACGAAGCAAATCGACGCAAGCGCGACGAGCTACTACTCACCCCCCCCCCCCCTTAGCGGGCACAAAGGTCCCAACAGTTGGTATCAGTGCGAGGTCGCTCTTCTATGGACTAACCGCCAAGAGAGCAAGAAGCTAGAGGAAGAAGAAGATGGAGAGTGAAGGACCTCTCGGATGGGACATCCGGATTCCACCTCCATACGACAAAGAGGACTTCAAATTTTGGAGGAACCGATTGGAGACTTGGTTCCAAATGGATTGGAACCAATGGATGGTCTTGGAGGACCAATTTGAAGCTCCAAAGGACAAAAAGGGGAAGCGCCTTCAACCTCGACATTGGACTGAGGAACAAAAGGAGCTAGTAGAGGCAGATAAGGAGGTAACGAACATATTACTTAATTTATTACCTTCTAATAACCTTTTGAGTGTAGGTGAATACACTAGTGCATGTGATCTTTGGAAAAAGATCATTGCCTATCATGAGAACCCTGCACAACTCCAAGGAGTGGAGGAGCCCAAGGAGAAGGGCTCATTGGTCCAAGAAGAGAAGGACCAATCCAATGTTGACACAAGGTCAACATTCAAGGAGAAGAAGGAAGAGGAGGAGAAGGAAGAAGATGAGAGATCCTCTACATCTTCAAGAGAGGAAGAGGTGGAAGCATCCACATCCTCAAGAGTTGAAGAAGTGAAAGCACCCACACTCTCAAGAGGAGAAGAAGAAGAAGATGATGCAACCTCCACAATGCAAGCTACGTCAAATGGAGAATCAAGCATCATCCCTACAAGCAAAGGTATAGGAACTTCAATTGAAGATAATAAAAATCATATCATTTGCTTTGAGTGTAGGGAGCATGGGCACTACAAGAGTAAGTGTCCCAAATTGGCCAAGAAGAAGGGTCAAGTAGTACCCAAGGGCAAGGAGAAGCCCAAGGAGATTGGTCCCACGGAACGCAAGAGCAAGGAGCATATTTTGTGCTTCTCATGCAATCAAAATGGGCATTACCGGAGTCAATGCCCTAAAGGGAAGAAGCCAATCAAAGTTAAGGAGGAAGCACAAGTCTAGGGGGAGCTTTTAAGAGCAAACCCAAGGTAACATTTAATGACGCAATTCCTTTTAGAAATGGTAAAGAGCATGTTAGAAATAAGGTACATCATTTAAATGCTAATTGCCATGAGATTAGGAGGTATGATAGAAGTAAGGACAAATATATTCCTCCTCATGCTAGATTTACCACACCTAAGGTTAGGAAGGTAAATAACAACTTAGGCAATAACACCAAGGACTCTAGATATATGCCTAAGAATATAAATGCTCATAGGAGTCAAGAAAAATCCAAATCTATGGATTTAATGACGGAAAACCAAGTCTTGAGGTCAAAACTTGATAACTTAGAGAAGACTCTAGCAAGAATGGAAAATATACTTAAGGGTCAAAATGAGCAAACTCTAGGGAGAGCTAGACAAGAGCCATCCAATGGCTATAGAGGTTTGGGATACAAACATAAAGCCAAGAAGGATGTGACTTCCTTTCATAGAGTTTCATATAGCTATGGGACCAACCCTAGGTTTAGAGGTCAAGTTAAAGATACTAGGGAAGGAATCCCTAAAAGTACTTTTGGCAAGACCAATGTGACTAAGACTTCCAAGAAGTCTAACAAAGTCACAAAGAAGGTCACAAGGGCGGCCATTCCTAGAGTTGACCTAGTAAAGGTGATCAAGGCTCCAAAAAGGCCAAATAAAGTCACAAAGAATGTTACAAGGGAAGTTAGCCCTAGAAGTGACCTAGTGGAAGTGACCAAGACTTCTAAGAAACCAAGAAAGATCCTTAGGAAGGTATCTAGGGAAGTTATCCCTAGTGAGTACCTAGAGCATCCAAGGAGCACCAATAGGTATTGGGTTCCTAGGAGCATATTCTCTACACCCTAGATGGGTTTAGAGAGTGTCAACTCTAATCGGAAGGGTAGTCAACCCAACCTTGATGAAGTAATTAGCACTTGGAGAGCATTTTCAAGGTTTTACTAACCTTTGAAAATGAGAAGGATTAAGTGTTACTCTTTGAGAATAGTAAAACGTGCCAGAATTTGAGAAATTGAAATTAATCTAAAAATTGGTACACCTAAGGAAACTATAAGAAATACCAAGTTGGGATTTTGATATCTTCTTAGTGATTTAAGGGAAATCTAAATGTTAATCTAAAGTGTTACTATTTGGAGGAGTAAAATGTGCCAAGTCTTGAGGAATTGGACTTAAATTTAAATTGGCACAAATGCAAAAAGAAATACCAAGTTGAAAATTTGGTATTCTATTGAGGGGTTAAGGGAAAATTTAAACCTTAATCAAATTAATTACTCTTTAGAAGAGTAAGTTGTGCCAAACCTTGAGGAATCACATCAAAGGTAAGTTGGCACACTTGGAGAAAGGATAAGAAATGTCTAATTGAGATATTAGTATGTTCTTAAGGGATTAAGAGCAAAATTAAGTCTCAATCTAAATGTTTGATCCTTAAAGAGAGTGATATGTGCCAAACAAATATTTGAGGATTGAATTCTTAATTTCAATTGGCACAAATAGAAAAGGGGTAAAAGATATGCCAAGTTGGGTTTTGGCATTCCTTTAAGAGATAAACAATCTAGGCTTAATTTTAAGATTTTAGCTAAGGTTTAAGGATACTTAGATATATTATCTGGGTATATTTTATTTATGCTAAAATATCATGATTGATTGCATATTATATGTCATGACATCATGAGATGCTTTCATTTTTTTATTATGAAAAACACAAAAATATCATGTCATGCCATACATACATCATGTAGCTATAGCATGTTTTTTTTTCTTTTGAAAATTGTTTATTTTGATGTATGCCATTAATCATCATGCATTATGTCAATTTCCTTGTAATTAAGGACAAAAGACATTTATCATGAATAGTAAATATCCCAATTAGTGGGATTATACCAAATGACATTCTAGGTGAATGATCATAAGTTGTATAATGCCTAGATAGATATGCATGATCCCTTAGTTTAGGGAAAAACCAAATATACATCTCACAAGAACTATAAGGTGATTTGTATGTGTTTTAATACACGTTAGATACAAGTGAGATGTTAGGATGGTGAACAAAACTCAAGATGTTGATTTAGTGCATCTTGTTGAGTTTTAGGTTCATCAAAACACATAGTTATGTGTCTTCCAATCATTGCACTATAACAAAAATAGCTTTTCGTAGCTTGCTATTAATAGCACACATTAAAAGCACGCTATTAATAGTATATTATTAATGGCGTGCATGTTGATGCACACCGTTAATAGTATAAACTTGAATAAGAAAAAAATTTATGTCTAAATATTAACGGCACACATTAAAAGCATGTCGTTAATATTATAAATATTTAGTAACAATAACAGCGTACAAGAATAGACATGCTACAAATACTTTTATTTATTATCAATAGCATGCAACATATATGCTGCGATTAGTTTGGAAATAATAAATAAAAAGTAATAATAAAATAAAATTATGTTAAAAAAAATTAAATAAAAAAACATGATTAAAATAGAACGTAACTTGTGATTAGTATGGAAATAATAAAGAAAAAGTAATAATAAAATAAAGTTATGTTAAAAAAAAATAAATTAAAAAATACATGATGAAACGAAAATGTAACTTGGTTAAAAAAACTCAAGTAAGAAAAATTAAAGTTAATTAAAAAAAAAGCAAGATCCTGCTAAATAAAAAAAACATGGCTAAATTAACGCATAGGTTAAACCATCGCCCGAAGCCTTCGCCGCCTGAAGCCATTGCCGCAACATCTCCTTGCCTCTCCGCAATAGCTCTCTGCCTCTCTTCACTACCGTCGCCGTCGTAGGACTCCTCTCTACCTCTCGGCACTCACGGCCATCAGCCGTAGGAATCATCTCCGCCTCTTTGCACTGTCCATCGCCGGCCGCACGAATCCACTCTGCCTCTCCGCACTAGCTGTCGTCTTCTACAAGACTTCCTTCCATCTCTCCGTATCATAGGACCACAACAAGAGTAAGCAAGCCCTTTTCTAACCACACCACACTCTACATCAAGCCAAAAGCTCAAAGCCAAAGGTAACCCTAATCTCTAAGTCCCTAAACTTATTTGGGCGACACTGCTCGACTCTTTCACTTTTGTGAACTATGTTTGACTTTGATTGTTGTACACTTACAAAGTATGAGCACTTAAATGCTCATTTTAGAAATGATTTTTGCAAGCTGTTGTGCCATGCTATGTTTCTTCTTCTGCTTCTGCTTATAGGAAGTGCGAATGGAGCTGTATGGCTTGTGGTATATTTATAGGCAAAAGGATACATATATAACGGTGACCACTTCTCAATTCTAGGTTATATAGTGAACATCTTCTTTATATTTTTCACATCAGATGTAATTAATTAGTTTTATATTAGGTTGTGGTCATCTAAGTTATATAATGAACATCTTCTTTATATTTTTTCACATAAGATGTAATTAGTTTTATATTAGATTGTGGTCAATGATTATTAATTGGATTGTTGCAAAATATTATGATGTAGGAATCAATTTTTTATATTTAAGTTTTTTATTTATTATGTGATGTTTTCTTATACATATATTTTGATAAAATCTCATAATTATTTCATATAAATGAAAAAGGTTTATTCACGAGATGGATAAGGAATGGATGCATCTGCCTTCAAGGCTTGTACCCTAGTATGAAGAAGGGGTAAAAAAATTTATTGCACAAGCTAGGAACTATGCAAAAACATGTGAAGTAATCTTATGTCCTTGCAAGCGTTGTAAAAATAAAAAGTATATGAAATTTAACTAAGTGTACGACCACTTAATTATTAAGGGGTTTGATCCTACTTACACTATTTGGGTCTTCCATGGTGAAACTTATAACTCACAATCTCAAGATGAAGGTAGTTCAAAAGGAGTTCAAAAAGAGGATGAATGTAGAGAGGCATATCACTTATATAAGGATGCTTTTGTGTCAGAAGAAAATGTTGGACACACTATGTCTGAGGCAAAAGATTATGAGTTTGATGATTTATTAAAAGATGCAGAAACACCTCTCTTTCCTAGTTGTACAGCTTATACAAAGTTGTCGGCAGTCGTCACACTATATAATTACAAGTCTACTAATGGTCACACAGACAATAGTTTCAATGAGCTCCTTAAGATCTTAGGTGATATGCTTCCAGAAAACAACACACTTCCAGAAACTGTTTATACAATGAGAAAATTATTAAAATCATTTGATTTAGGATACGAGAAAATTCATGCTTGCCTAAATGATTGTTGTCTATTTAGAAAAGAGATTAAAGATTTGGACTCATGTCTGAAGTGTGGTTTCTGAAGATGGAAGATAGACAAAGTCATCGCCAAAGTTTGTAAAGGAGTTCCTGAGAAGGTCCTACAATATTTTCCAATGATACCAAGATTGAAAAAGATGTTTAAATCAAAACAAAAGGCTGAAGAGTTTATTTGGCACTCGAACCACAAAAGTCAAGATCATATGATGCATCATCCAGTTGATTCAGTGGCTTGGCATACAATAGATCATAAGTGGCCAAATTTTGCATCAGATCCTAGAAATCTCCACCTTGGTCTTGCGACAGATGGATTCAATCCTTTTGGTGACCTTAGTTCCAGATATAGTTGTTGGTCAGTTATTTTGGTCAATTATAACCTTCCTCCATTGATATGCATGGCAAAGGAAAATCTTATGCTGACATTACTGATTCCAGGTCCAAAGCAACCGGGAAATAATACAGATGTATACTTGGAACCCCTTATGGAGGATTTAAAGGAGTTGTGGGACATAGGTGTGGAGGCATACGATGCATTTAGCAAGTCAATATTCAACCTGAAGGTTATTTTGATGTGGACAATCAATAATTTTCCATCTTATGGAAATCTAGCTGGATGTGCCACAAAAGGAAAATTTGGTTGCCCAATATGTGGTGAAGACACATGTTCTATGTGGCTTAAGTATAGTAGAAAGTTTGCATATTTAGGCCACAGGAGATTTCTTTCTCCTAATCATCCATTTCGTCAGAAAAAAGTGGTTTAATGGGGAAAAGGAGAGTAAAGGGAAACCTAGACATTTGAATAGGTTAGAAATTATCAATGGATTGAAAGATATTGAAAATGACTGGGGTAAAAAGAAAAAGGGTGAGACTGTCAACACTTTGAGGAAAAAGAGGAAGAAACATGAGAGTTCAAAAGAGGTACAAAAATCAGTTCAAAGGTGGAAGAAAAAGTCAATTTTTTTCAATTTGCCATATTGGAGTGTAAGTTATTTTTTACTCTATTCATTAGCTTTTACAATTTGTTATTTTTTGTTCCTAAATTATGTTATAATATTTTGAACTAACACTGTAAATCATGTTGATGTTTACCTTTAAGGCCTCTTGCTATGTCATAACTTAGATGTGATGCATGTTGAAAAGAATGCCTGCGAGAATATCATAGGCACATTGTTAAACTTGAAGACAAAATCCAAAGATGGTGTGAATGCTCGCAAAGATTTGGCGCACTTAAAAATTAGACAAGAATTACATCCTCAAGAAAAAGGTAAAAATAAATATCATTTGCCCACTGCACCGTACACATTGTTTAGAAAAGAAATGGGTGTGTTTTGCTCTAGGTTGAAGAAAATAAAGTTACCCGATGGATATAGTTCAAATATTGGTAACTGTGTTTCTGTAGAAGAGCGTAATCTTATTGGGCTGAAATCTCATGATTGTCATATTCTAATGCAACAATTGCTATCAGTGGCATTGAGAAATCTTCTACGAAAGGTCCACGTAATACTATATTTCTGTTGGGTGCATTTTACAATGAATTATGTCAAAGAGTATTAGACCGGAACCGTTTAGAACAACTCGAGGAGAATATTACTGAAATTCTGTGCATGTTGGAAAGGTATTTTCCACCTGCTTTCTTTACCATCTCAGTTCACTTGACAATTCATTTAGCAAGAGAGGCTCGTTTGTGTGGACCAGTCCAATTCCATTGGATGTATCCATTTGAAAGGTAATAAATAATAATTATTCTTTTTGATAATTTTAATATTATAAAATGATTTAGATTTTATTAGAACACTTCTTTCATTTGAATTTTTCTTTGTGATTTAGATTTATGAAAACACTAAAAGAGTATGTGAAGAACCGGGCAAGACTAGAAGGATGCATAGCTGAGTGTTACCTCGCAGAAGAAAGAATGATATTTTGTAGTGCTTATATAAAAAAGGCTTATAGTGTTGGTGTTCGTTCTAATAGGAACGATGATTTGGAAGATGGATTATTAGAAGGTCGTCCAATTTCTAAAGGGAAAGAAAAGATTTTAGAGGACCACGTGTTGCAAGCTGCACATCGATATATATTATTCAATAGTGCAGAAGTTGAACCTTACTTACAGTGAGTGTAGTTAATTTCATATTGTTAGTCTTGATCTATTACATGTCTTATGTATTCTAACATCTCCCTTCAATGATTTTAAATAGGATGCACATTGACGAGCTTAAACAAACAAATCGTCATTTCTCAAGTAATGAAACATTGTTACAAAAGAAACATATGGAAACATTTGCCGAATGGTTATCAAAACAGGTTTCTGTTAACTCTTCAGGTCGAATTCTATGGCTAGCACATGGTCCTAGAAAGCACGTTACATCTTATACAAGATATATTGTAAATGGATATCAGTTCCACACAATTGATGTTGGAAGGTCAACACAAGATAGTGGTGTTTCAATTGAAGCCGATACTATTTATCAATCTAATGCTAATGACAAGCCACATACAGTAGGAAGATTATCATATTATGGGGTTATTCGAGATATTATTTTGCTAGATTACTATTCTTTTAAAGTGCCTATTTTTAGATGTGATTGGGCCAATCCTGGAACTGGTATCAAAATTGAAGATGGTTTTACACTGGTCAACTTACATCAAGGACTAAAAACTTTTGAAAGTGATCCTTTCATTTTAGCATCACAAGCAAAGCAAGTATTCTATTCTAGGGATAATGATGAATCAAATTGGTATGTGTTGCTAAAAGCGCCGCCTTGAGGTATTCATAACATGAACGTGCTTGAAGAAGATGCTTATACGTCATCAACACCTCTTGATGTGCCCCAACTTGAGATTAACATTACTAAGAAAGAACCGTACACAAGGAATGAGTGGGAGGGAATTGATGTGATTGAGACATGATGGACATTTTCAACTATATATTTTATAGTTATTTATTTTGATTGATACATGTTCTTATCAATAATTGCATAACTCTTTATTTAGTGTTTCAATATATTTGTCTACTTATTTATTTTCAGCAATGCATCATGTCATATTATATGTTTAACCAGGTCATTACATAGCTTTCAAAAGATGAGTAAAATGGTTTAAAAAATGTGGCAAAGGATCTGTAGCTGAAATTCAGGTGATGTTGTATTCTATTTTAAATCTTGGTTTATTTTACTAAAGACATTTCAATATCTCTTTTTACTATTTAACAAGAAAATATAACTAATTAATAAGTTATCGAGAATGGACTCTAACAATTCAACCAATTCATCAGAAGATTTGCATGGTAAAGAACCAATTGCTGATGAGAAAATTGATAAGAAAAAAGGATGGGGTGCGTCAAAGTTGAAAATGATTAGTGGCCAAGACAAGTGCAAAGAGCTGGAGCGTAATGAGTTTGGACAGCCGATTGGAGATAATTTAGTGAAGTACGCTTCTTTCCTAGGTTGCATGATAAAAGAATTTGTGCTATATACATTAGATGGATGGAGTGATATTGATGAAGAAGTGAAAGATAGGATGTGGAGTTGTCTTCAGACAATATATTTAGTTACTTAATTTTTCATTTCCATTTTTATAACAAAATGTAGACATATTTTTGTGTTATTAAATGTACAGATGACTTATAAAGTTGAGGATTGGGAAAAGAAAATAATTTTTCAAAAGTTAGCTAAATTGTGGCGCGATAGAAAATCCAAATTGCAAATACTTGTACGAGAAGCTAATACTGTTGGTTAATACTAGGAAAACATACCGGTTCCACTGTACAAAATTTTTTGTACAAGTGTCGAACCTTTCCTTAAATAACCTATTGTGTTCTTTAGAAATTAAATTAGGAATCGCAGACGGAACTTAACATCATTGATTCCAAATTTAACTTATCTGTTCTTAATGGTTTATAGATTTGAATCGCAAGCGGAACTTAACACTATTGATTCAAATCTACCTAGGTTATTAATTCCATAAATATTAATTTCCAAAATTGGCTTCTAGGACTGCATGGCGAGGCACATAGCCTTCTTGGATATGGGAGCAACCACCATCGCCTAGGCAAAGCCTTTTAAGGAAAGCTAATATTTATTTCCTTAAATAACTCTAGGTTAACCAAAAAGAACAATCGAATCACAAATTCGAAAAAGAAGAAAACACAAACTCGAAAAACTATTTCGAAAAACTAGATCTAATTGCCTCTTGTATTTAGAATTCTTACAAAGAAAATAACTAGTATGATGCGGAAGAAAACTACTAGTTATACTTTCTCTTTGTAAGCTAATGACCTCGAGATCTTCTACCTCACCTTGGACGTCGTGTGGGCGACGATCCTCCAATATGAACACCACCCAAAAGAGTCCTTCCTCTTCCTCTAGAATTCGGCCACCACCACCACCAAGGAGAAGAGAGCAAAGGGAAAGGGAGAAGGGAGAGGGCCGACCACCAAGAGATCTCCAAGCAAGAGAATAAGAGTTGTCTCATAAAGCCCCCTCACCCCTTCTTTTATATTACTTGCCCAAGGCAAATAAGGAAAAACCTTTTACAAAAAATAAAATCATCCAAGAGTTTTTCCTTTTTCCTTTTTATTTTTCCTTTTCTTTCCTCTTGATTGAATCAATCACCAATCAATAGTTGTGATCAATCCTATATGGTTTAGGATTAAGTTTAGTCGGCCCCTTGCTTGGACACCAAGCAAGGTGGCCGACCACCATATTTAGGAAAGGAATAATATTTTTTTTTATAAAATTTTACAAGAGAAAAAACTCTTATAAAATTTTACAAGCTCTCTTTTCTAGAATTAAAAAAGGAAAGTTTTTAAAAATTAAAACCATGTTTTAAAATTTAAAACTTCTCTTATAAAATTTTCTTTTTAAACATGATGATAGAAAATTTTAATTTTAAAACATATCTCCCTTTTTTCTTAAACCATGAGGATGGTTAAAAAGGAAAAGTTTTAAAAGTTTTAAAAGTTTTAAAACTCTCTATTAAAACATGTGACCTAATTCAAATAAGGAAAGTTTCAAAAATTAAAATCTCTCTTTTAAAACTTATAGTTTTCTACAAAGAGAAGATTTTAAAAAAATTCAAAACACCCCTCCTATTTGAATTAATCTTGGCCGGCCCCTACAAGCTTGGTCACCAAGCAATGGGGCCGACCCCTATAAGAGGATGTGGCCGGCCATTGCTTGGTCACCAAGCAATGGTCCGACCCCCTTCTTGGACACCAAGAAGAGCCTTACATTTGGATGGACTTGAGGCTATAATGAGGCTACGACAGGGACCTAGAGGAGAAATTGGTTTTGGCCTTCCGATGAGCTTGAGTATCCCGTGCTCGCCTCGAACACACAACTCAAGTTCATCGATAACAACTCATTCCACTAAAGAGTTATTACCGCACTACCGCACTAATCCCAAATTACATTATAGGCTCCTTCTTATCATGAGTGTGTTAGTCTCCCTGTGTTTAAGATTACGAATGTCCACTAATTATGTAAGTTACTGACAACTCACTTAATTAATATCTAGCTCCAAGAGTAGTACCACTCAACTTTATTGTCATGTCGGACTAGGTTCACCTGCAGGGTTTATGTAACAAGCACCCTTCTTACTACTACTACTCTCTAAGGATGACCGTTACTTAACTACTAACTCTACTTAACCGGTATGATTAAAAATCACATGGAAACCCTACCGAAAAATTTCGACAGAGTCTCCCCTGTACCGGTGACCATAATCATTAATACATAACATAATATACACAGCCACAGGCGGCTGGAACACATATCAAACACACAAAAGGAATAACATCACCACGCAATTTAATGAAATCAAATCATGCAAGTAATGAATAGCGGAAACAAAATAAAAACATACAATTAACTAACAGCGGAAGACTAAATGACTCATCTAATGCATTCTTAATAAATGGAATTATTAATAAATTCTTAAACTAAGTCCCAAGGCTTCCATAGTCCTGGCATCACACACCATCCGCGCCACCTTATCGCCTTCCTTGCTAAATCTTTTCTTTTCCTTTATCTGCAGTAAGAGGAAGTGTAGTCTATAAGCAAAATTTACTTAGTAAGCGCTATCTAACTCACAAAATCACGAATGTGCATGTATACGAAAAGAACTAGAAACTATATGCTCTAAAAAGAAATAAAGCATAAACATAACTGCTCATGTCAAACTAATAGCAAAGAAAATCTAAGGAATCTACTCATGTAATTCTAATAGTTAATCATGCTGCTCATCTAATAGGTAAACATGAAAACTACTCATCTACTAGATAAACATGGTAGAATAAGGAACTAAACTTACTGATTTTTAGAACCATATGAAACTTATTTCATTTGTTCTAACTTAATCTTTAATACTTTATGTTTATGTAAAACTCGTTTTACTTGTTCAAAAACTTATACTTATAATACTTCAAAATAGTAATCAACTTCTCTTGGGCCCGACAACTGTGCTTTTACTTTTGTAACGACTCGACTCATTCGGCGGCCCATTTGGCGACCCTATGGTCGTCGACCGTCGACCGTCGGCCGAGCCGTTACTACTAGGTTATCTAAACCTAGGGACGACTATGAGAACCCAACCCAAGGACAACTGAAGGTCCAACACAGTGCCACTGATAAAAGTAAAATACTTGTTATCTTTTAATACTTTTATATAATGCCTCGGCATTTTCTTTAGCACATTGTGTGCCAAAATCCCTAAAGTCTTGACTTTGGGATCTACTTAAGGCCTTGGCCTTTTTCTTTCTTTTCTTTATCTTTCTTATACTTTTCTTCTAAAAGAATACTTCTTACAAAACTGAAATGTTTAACCAAATTCTAACACTGCAATGCTTAAACAAAATCTGCATACAAGTTTAAACATAAATCTGCATATTAAGCTTAACTAAAATCTGCATATTAAGCTTATCGAAAATCTGCATACTAAGCTTATCTAAAATCTGCATACTAAACTCAACAAAATCTGCATACTAACTCAATCGAAATTCTGCATACAAGCTTAATAAAAAATCTGCATAGTAAGCTTATCTAAGATCTGCATACTATGCTACTAAAATTCTGCTTATTAATACTTTATAGAATCTACATTGATCAACATGTAAATCTCATAGTCTTCTTTTGTCTCCTGGATCCCCTCTGGAAATAACAATTTCTCTAAGTTATCTTTAGCTAGCCTAATGGGAAGCCCTGTCTGTAACCAATAACATGATAGAAATTTGGGCTTCTTATAAAAATTGTACCTCCATCTGTGAGACTCACCTCTGTCCTGATCAACTACAATTTCTTCACTGAATCTTATCCATTTTGCTTTATCTAATATATGAAAAGTCCCTTTACTTAAATCAGTACCTTATGGAAAACAGGCTTGACCTTTTCTATTACAGCAAGGAAAAATCTAAAATTGAGGTTCATGACAGCATAACACGGAAATCTAAATCTGAAATGCTACTAAAGATCCAACTAAATCCTTTCACAACTAAACTTGTTCATACTCAACGCATAGTTCAACTATGTAACTTGTTCACAGCCCATATGTTTACGAAGCAACAGAAACCTTCTAGCATCCTAAATTCTTTAACACAAATCTGCACTACTAAGAATTACATAACAATCCACTAACATAAACCTCCACATCAATGAAAATTGATTTACAACTTATTCCTAATTCTGAACATCAATATACTTAATGCTTACAACTTCTTTTCCCTCTCTAAGAATCACGGCAGAACTTGAAATCTGTAGCAATCCTAAATCATCTAACTGTCTCAAAGCTGAAAACAACATGCCTCATGTAAGTTCCTATGTAACATTAAGAGACAAAGTTCCAAAAGAAAAACTACTATAATAAAATGCAGAACTTGGATTGTGTACTAATGCTTGCAAGAACTAATCTAGGAACTAGCATATATGGTAGAAAACTAGAATAAAAAACCCAATGAAAATCCATCTTTATCTGCTACGAATATGTCCAGGAAACCACATGCATTACCAAAACCGAAACCAAATCTATAATTTGAAACAATATAATCAGTTTTCTCTTCTCTAATATTCTCGGCAGAAAACTAAAGACTGGAGGAAACATGAATCCTTAAACTATTTTAGATAACTTAAGGACACAAAAGATTTAGATAAGAACACAATCTATTCTTCCTTTGAAGGTCACGACAACAACCCTAATCTAACCTTCTTCACAGAACAAGTTCGGAACACAAAAGAAATAGAAATCCGAAGCTATCCTACTGCAGGTGAGTAAGCGACTTACTTGCGTTCTTGGACTCACTCCCGAAGAAACTGCTAGGGCTTCAGATGGCTCACGGTTCCGGCTCTCCCTCGTGCTCCCGAGCTCCCCTCAACGAAGAGGTCGTGATGGTGGAGAGAACCCCTTGAAGAACACCTTAAGCCGACACCGGAGACAACCCTAATCTTGGCTTCGGTTTCGCTCGGGCAGAATCGCCGCGCACGCGAGAGGAGGAAGAGAGGAATTAGGCTTCGGTGATTAACTCAATCCCTAAGTTCTCCCTTTTTATAACCTTAATATTCTGTTAACTATCTTCAAATAAATTTGCTATCAATTCTAAACAGAAAAATCCGTTTGCCCACCTGGTCAGTTGGGTTTTGACCGAGTCAAAGGTCGTGGGTTCAATTCTCGACTTGGACATTTTTTTGTCGAAACTTCCTTCGTTTAGTAAAAATACCAAACGACTTCCAAAAATTACGTAAAAATACTCTAAAATTTTCTAAAAATCTCTAGAATTTTTCTATAGCATTTCTAAATATTTTTAAGAACCTTTAGAACTCCTAATGAGGAAAATTGGGTCGTTACAGTTTAACATGGCAATCCTTATGAGCTCCTCTTGGGGGCATTCTCAACCTTGATAACTAGGTCATAGATTCCTTTTATAATCAACAACACATACTATAAGTAATATCATTTCCCAACTTATCGGGCATATTGATTTATCGAGCTAAACCTCACCCTTTGATAAGTCAAAGAAATAAATATTAAATATATGTGCTTGTTATTATATTAGGATTAAGAGCACACACTTCCATAATAACTAAGGTATAGTTCTTTTACTAAGTCAATACAAAAAGAACTTACCTAAATGATCCTACTTAATACACTTAAAGTGTATCAGTGTAATTTATTAGTCAAGATAAACTAATACTTAATTACACTACGACTATTCTGATGGTTTGTTCCTTTCCATCTTAGTCGTGAGCAACTATTTATAATTTATAGAGATTCGACAACATGATCTTCTGAGTGTCACACCACACTCCATGTTATCTACTATATAAATTAATTGAATAATTACATTTAACAAATAAATGCAGATATTGACCATTGTGATTCTTTTATTTCAACAAATAAATGTTTACAAAAGCTAGGCTTTTAGTATACACTCTAACAATCTCCCACTTATACTAAAAGACTTAGCTGTCATATCTGTTGCCTTACATCTGATTCCCATCCCCTCCACATGTCGATCAAAAGTTTTCGCCGGAAGGGCCTTTGTGAAAGGATCTACTAGGTTATCTTCTGATGCAATCTTGGCGACGACAACTTCTCCTCGCTTAACGATGTCTCGTATCAGGTGGTACTTGCGCTCTATATGTTTACTTGCCTTATGAGCTCGTGGTTCCTTCGAGTTTGCAACTGCACCGCTATTATCACAATAAATTGTGATGATCTTGGGCAAACCAGGAATCACATCTAAGTCCACTAGAAAGTTCCTGAGCCATACAACTTCTTTGGCTATCTCAGAGGCTGCCACATACTCAGCTTCCATGGTTGGGTCCGAGACGTATTTCTGCTTAACACTCCTCCATGCAATAGCTCCACCTCCTAGAGTAATCACATAGCCTGATGTTGACTTACTATTGTCCCTATCTGATTGGAAGTCCTAATCCGTGTAACCCACAGGGAGCAAATCGTCTGCTTTATAAACTATCATATAATCTCTAGTCCTTCTCAGGTACTTTAATATATGTTTTACTGCAGTCCAATGCCCTTGTCCAGGGTTACTCTGATATCTGCTAACCATGCCCACAGTAAAACAGATATCAGGTCTCGTACACAGCATTGCATACATAAGGCTTCCTACAACCGAAGCATAAGGAACTACCTTCATGTCCTCAATCTCCTTTGATGTCTTCTGGGACATCTCTTTAGATAAGGCTACTCCATGCCTAAAAGGTAAGAAATCTTTCTTGGAGTTTTGCATGCTAAAACGAGCAAGGATTGTATCTATATATAAAGTTTGGGATATGCACAACATTCTTTTCTTGCGATCCCTTATAATTTTGATCCCAAGAATGTGTGCACATTCTCCTAAGTCCTTCATATCAAATTGTTTGAACAACCATACCCTTACGTCCGATAATACCTTGACATTGTTGCCAATTAACAAAATATCATCTACGTATAATACAAGAAATACCACCACGTTTCACTTCTTGTATACACAAGACTCGTCCGGACACTGAATAAACCCATATGACTGGATTACTTCATTAAATCGGATGTTCCAAGATCTTGAAGCTTGCTTCAGTCCATAAATGGACCGATTGAGCTTACACACTAGATGCTCTTTGCCCTTTTCAATGAACCCTTCTGGTTGCTTCATATGGATGTTTTCTTCAAGACTTCCATTAAGGAAAGCTGTCTTGACATCCATTTGCCAAATTTCATAATCCATATGAGCGGCAATGGATAAGAGTATCCGGATAGACTTAAGCATGACTACCGGTGAAAAAGTCTCCTCATAGTCGATTCCATCTTTCTGAGTATACCCTTTCGCAACAAGCCTTTCTTTGAAGGTTTCTACCTTCCCATCTATCCCTCTTTTCCTTTTGTAGATCCACTTGCATCCAATGACTTTTACACCATCAGGTGGTTCTACTAGCTCCCATATCTTATTAGAGTACATAGACTCTATTTCAGAATTCACTGCCTTTTGCCAAGATACTGCATCTATATCTTGGAGTGTTAGCTAGAGCCCTAGAGCCAATCATTTGATGATTGTATTTTGGACTTGTTGTATCATATTCTATATAAATAAAGGCATTTGGTTTTTGGTTATTATACTTACTTGTATTGGTGCCAAATAAACTAAGTATAATAACGTCCTTGAGTAGAAGGTTCTTACCTATATCAATCGATTGGTTGAATCGATAGTGAGATGATATAGGGAACACTACTCTTAATCATTCCTAGTCGAGTATTAACATTCAGGGACAATGTTAATGCAATAAGACTAGCATGTAGGTCAACTCGATGACTTGATCTCACAAGTCATGGATATAGAGATATCAAGTTGACACATGGGTATGCATTAGAGAATGTATACTGAATGACCCGCCATGAGAAAGTATCATGGATCGTTATATGAGTGTCATATACTTTCTCATGTGGCTATTAGTATGACTACTAGTCCTTAGACCTAAAGTCACCATGGTTCCCTACATAAGGAGTTATGTACTTTGGTTTCGTCAAACGTCACCCGTAACTGGGTGGACCATAAAGGCGATTACTGGGTATGTAACAAATTATGTGGAGGGATGTGAGTGATGTAGATGGGATCTATCCCTCCTATATGACGGGAGAGACATCGGTATTCTTGATAGAGTGAGACCACGAAGTGCATGGCCATGCCCAAATGAGTCAATATAGGATATTGAGCTCATTTGATTTAGTGTGTCTACTTGGAGTTCAAGATTTAGATTGATTAGAGGATGACACGGTATATGCCTCATATTGATCAATCTAGATGTCTAGGATAGAAGGACACTTGTCATATTTTGTGAGGAGTCACAATTAGTAGTCACAAGGTGATGTTGGATCTCAACATTCTTGTAACTTGGGTAGCAATGATGTATTGCTAGATGCCGCTCATTGCTTATGTTTGTAAAGGAGTTTAGAAACATTGCCAACGTTACAAGAACCTATTGGGTCACACACAAAGAACAAGTGGATGGAGATTAGGTTCATATGATGAACCAATTGGATTAGGTTCATATGATGCACCAAAGATTGGATTCGGATTAATTCAAATTAGGCTTATTGAGTTAGACTCAATTAGATTCAATTGTTGAATGAGTCTAATTTAAATTTGATTCATTGAGTCAATTTATATTAATGAATTGAGATTCATTAGATTGAAATTGGCTTGAATCAAAGGTTGAATTCAACTCAACAAGGAAGAAAAATTGGTCAATTTTGACTTGACCAAATGGGAAGTTGAAACATCAAGTTTGACTTGATGTATTGCCACTTCTGTTGGGTTCTTCGGGCCGCGAAAACCGCCTTTTAGATCTACTCCTAGATCTACATGTTAAGAATTTTACCCTTGTTGCATGCCTTTCACTTTCCCGTTCGTCCAAGGTGTTGCCGGATCTCTAGACCGTCAAGCGTCGGTCCTCTAGATGTATCCACACGGACACGTAGGTGGAGAAAATCTCACACAAAGGTGTGCTAGCACCTTGGTGAAATTCGGCCAAGGCAAGGAGGAGAGGGAGAGGGAGAGCTTGAGAGGAAGAAGGAGGAAGAAACACCACACTTGAATGAAAATGAATCCACCCACATTCACAAAGTGGCCGG
This sequence comes from Zingiber officinale, assembly GCF_018446385.1. NCBI lineage: Eukaryota > Viridiplantae > Streptophyta > Magnoliopsida > Zingiberales > Zingiberaceae > Zingiber > Zingiber officinale. Next base: position 97,941,800 of record NC_056002.1, on the reverse strand, counting down.
CCACTTTTCTTCTCTAGTGTAACTCCCCATTAAATGCAATTAATGTGAAGTTAATAAGAAAATGACCTTGTAACTTCCATGAGGTGGCATCCATGATGATGTGGAATATCATCATTGGTCCACCTAATGCCAACTCACCAATGAGGTGGCAAAAGGTCAAGTCAAAATTGACCTTTGGTCTTCCTTCTCTAGTCAAGTCAAACTTGATTCAATCTCTACCATGGTTGATCTAATCCAACCATTTGATTCGAGCCAACTTAATTTAATGAATCTAATTCATTAAATTAAATTGATTTAATAAGTAATAATCTAAATTAGACTCATTAAATACATGAATCAACTTGAGTCGAACTCAAGTTAGCCCAATTAGGATTACTCTTAATCCAATTTGATTCATCAAATGAATCTAATCCTCTTGGTTCATCATATGAACCTAATCTCCATCTAATTGTCCTAAGTGTGTGACCCTATAGGTTCTTATAACGTTGGCAATGCCCTAAACCCATTTAGGAGCATAAGTAATGAGCGGTATCTAGTAACACATCATTACTACCCAAGTTACAAGAATGTCGAGATCCGACATCACCTTGTGACTACCAATTGTGACTACTCACAAAATAATGACAAGTGTCCTTCTATCCTAGACATCTAGATTGATCAATATGAGGCATAGACCGTGTCATCCTCTAATCAATCTAAATCTTGAACTCCAAGTAGACTCACTCGATCAAATGAGCTCAACATCTAATGTTGACTCATTTGGGCATGGCCATGCACTTAGTGGTCTCACTCTATCAAGAATACCGATGTCGCTCCCGTTATATGGGAGGGATAGATCCCATCTACATCACTCACATCCCTCTACATAATTCGTTATATACCCAATAATCGCCTTTATACCCAGTTACGGGTGACGTTTGACGAAACCAAAGTACATAACTCCTTATGTAGGGATCCATGGTGACTTCAGGTCTAAGGGCTAATAGTCATACTAATAGTCACATGAGAAAGTATATGACACTCATATAACGATCCATGATACTTTCTCATGGCGGGTCATTCAGTATACATTCTCTAATGCATACCCATGTGTCAGCATGATATCTCTATATCCATGACTTGTGAGATCAAGTCATCGAGCTGACCTACATGCTAATCTTATTGTATTAACATTGTCCCTGAATGTTAATACTCGACTAGGAATGATTTAGAGTAGTGTTCCCTATATCATCTCACTATCGATTCAACTAATCGATTGATATAGGTATGAACCTTCTACTCAAGGACGCTATTATACTTAGTCTATTTAGCACTAATATAAATAAGTATAATAACCAAACAAATGCCTTTATTAATATACAAGAATATGATATACATGAGTCCATACAATCATCAAATGATTGGCTCTAGGGCTCTAACTAACAATCTCCCACTAGCACTAGTGCCAATCAGTATAGGCTCTAAGGCCTAAAGACCTAGTGTGACCATCATGCTTCCTCTGTGCCAAAGCCTTGGTCAAGGGATCTGCGACGTTAGCCTCTGTAGGTACTCTGCAAATCTTCACATCTCCTCTATCGATAATCTCTCGAATGAGATGGAAGCGCCGTAGTATATGCTTGGTCCATGGTGTGAGCGAGGTTCCTTCGTCTGTGCAATAGCTCCATTGTTGTCACAATAGAGCTCAACTGGTTCGATGTTAGGAACCACCCCAAGTTCGATAATGAACTTGCGGATCCAACCGCCTCCTTTGCCTCGATGCAAAGAATATACTCTCATTGTAGAATCAGCCATCGATCCCGCTTGAACTCTTCCATCGACAGACCACCATTAATGCAAAATACGAACCCGATGCGATCGGTAATCATCCCGATCGGTCTGGAAGCTGGCAACCCTTTATAGTTAGCTCATCATTGCCTCCATATATCAAGAAATATTCTTTAGTCCTTCGTAAGTACTTAAGAATATTCTTGACCGCTATCCAGTGACTTTCACCTGGATCTGACTGGTATCTGCTCGTCATGCTCAAAGCATACGAGACATCAGGTCGAGTACATAGCATGGCGTACATGATCGATCTTATGGCTGAGGCATAAGGGACCTGATCCATGCGGTCTCTCTCCTCTCTAGAAGAGGGACTTTGAGTCTTCGAAAGACTCACGCCATGTGACATCGGCAGAAATCCCTTCTTGGAGTTCTGCATAGCAAACCGAAGGAGTACCTTGTCAATATATGTACTCTGACTTAGGCCAAGCAATCTCTTAGATCTATCTCTATAGATCTGTATCCCTAGAATGCGAGATGCCTCACTTAAGTCCTTCATTGAGAAGCAACTCCCTAGCCAGGTCTTGACAGACTGAAGCATAGGGATGTCCTTACCAATGAGTAGTATGTCATCCACATACAATATGAGGAAGACAACTATATCCCCTACAACCTTCTTGTAGACACAAGGTTCATCTTCGTTCTTGATGAAACCAAACTATTTGATTGCATCATCAAATCGAAGATTCCAGCTCCGAGAAGTTTGCTTTAGTCCATAAATGGACCTATGCAGCTTGCATACTCTACTAGTATGCTGTGGATCTACAAAACCCTCAGGTTGTGTCATGTACACATCCTCGAGTAGGTTTCCATTCAGAAACGTAGTTTTGACATCCATCTGCCATATCTCATAGTCATGGTAGGCTGCAATAGCAAGCATGATCCGAATAGACTTAAACATCGCTACTGGAGAAAAGGTTTCATCATAGTCAATACCATGAATCTGCTTAAAACCTTTAGCTACCAAGCGACCCTTATAGATAAGTCCATCCATGTCAGTCTTTCTCTTAAAGACCCACTTACACCCAATGGGTTTTACCCCTTCAGGTGGATCAACCAAAGTCCATACTTGGTTGGTGTACATGGACTCCATTTCGGATCTCATGGCCTCTAGCCATTTATCGGAATCTGGTCTCATCACAGCTTCCTGATAGGTGGTAGGCTCATCCTCTATGAGCATAACGTCATCATGGTCAGACAAGAGAAATGAATATCTCTCAGGCTGACGACGTACCCTATCAGACCTGCGAAGAGGTATGTCTACTTGAACCGGTTGTTGTTCCTCAACTCCTTGTGGAACAACATCATCCACAACACTTTGTGGTTCCAGTTCAATTTCCATCGAGGCATTGTTCGCATCTTGAACTTCTTCAAGATCGAACGCGCTCCCACTAGTCTTTCTAGAAACAAAGTCCCTTTCTAGAAAGACCCCAGTCTTTGCCACAACTATCTTGTGCTGACTGGGAATGTAGAAGTAATATCCCTTAGTTTCCTTGGGATATCCAATGAAATAGCACTTGTCGGATTTGGGTTCTAATTTGTCTGAGACTTGACGTCGTACGTAAGCCTCACAACCCCAAATCCTCATGAAAGACACCTGGGCATCTCTCCCAGTCCATATCCTATATGGTGTCTTTATCACGGCCTTGGATAGAACTCGGTTGAGTATAAAAGCTGCTGTGTCTAGAGCATAGCCCCAAAGGAATGTCGGAAGATCTGTGTGACTCATCATAGATCGTACCATATCTAATAGGGTACGATTCCTCCTTTCGGATACACCATTCCACTGTGGTGTTCCGGGAGGAGTGAGTTGGGATAGGATCCCACACTCTGCTAGATAGTCACGAAACTCATGGCTAAGGTATTCTCCACCTCGATCAGATCGAAGTATCTTAATACTCTTGCCAAGCTGATTTTGTACTTCATTCTTGAATTCTTTGAACTTTTCAAAGGATTCAGACTTATGTGTCATCAAGTACACATAACCATATCTACTAAAATCATTAGTAAATGTGTTGAAGTACCTATAACCGCCTCTAGCAGCGATATTGAAAGGGCCACATACATCACTATGTATGAGTCCTAACAAATCAGTCGCTCTTTCACTGTGCCCACTAAAGGGAGTCTTGGTCATCTTGCCTCGTAGGCATGACTCGCATATCTCATATGATTCAAAATCAAATGAGTCCAGCAAACCATCCTTATGGAGTTGGGATAAGCGCTTGTCATTTATATGACCTAAGCGACAGTGCCAGAGGTAGGTTTGGTTCATGTTATTTGACTTGAACCTCTTGGTATTTATGTTATAGATAGGGCTCTCAAGGTATAGAATATAGAGTCCGTTCATCAGAGGTACACTACAATAGAACATATCGTTTAAATAGACAGAACAACATTTGTCTTTTATTACAAAAGAGTATCCTTTCTTGTCTAAACAAGAAACTGAAACTATGTTCTTAGTAAGAGCAGGCACATAACAACAATCATCTAAATTTAGTACAAGCCCAGAGGGCAGAGATAGCTGATAAGTTCCTACAGCAACAGCAGCAACCCGTGCTCCATTGCCTACTCGTAGGTCCACCTCGCCCTTTGTCAATGCTCTGCTATTTCTCAGCGCCTGCACATCAGTACAAATGTGAGAAGCACATCCAGTATCTAATACCCATGATGTAGAAATAGATAGATTGACTTCTATAACATATATACCTGAAGTGGAAGTCTCACTTCGCTTCTTCTTAAGATCCTCCAAGTATACCTTGCAGTTCCTCTTCCAGTGCCCGGTCTGACCGCAGTGGAAGCAGGTAGCATCCTTGGCGACCCCTCCTTTAGGCTTCAGTGCCTTGCCTTTGCCCTTGGTTTGGGACTTTCCCTTACCTTTGGGCTTGCCCTTGCCCTTGTGCTTCTGTACCATCAGAATGGGCTTAACCTTCTTAAGGTTAATCTCAGCAGTTCGTAACATACTAAGTAGCTCGGGCAGTGGCTTGTCAATCTCGTTCATGTTATAGTTCAGAACTAATTGACTATCCAAGGCTTGCAAGATCAAGTCAGTGGCCAGCTCTTGGCCAAGTGGGAACCCCAGTCTTTGTAGGTTCTCTATGTACCCAATCATCTTGAGTACATAAGGACCTACGGGAGCCCCGTCTGACATCTTGCACTGAAACAGTGCCTTAGAGATCTCAAATCTCTCATGCCTCGCTTGTCCCTGATATAGTTGGCGAAGATGCTCAACCATATCGTAAGCGCCCATCAACTCATGTTGCTTCTGAAGCTCAGAGTTCATGGTCGCGAGCATTAGACAGGACACATCTAATGCGTCATCTTGATGCTTCTTGTAAGCATCTTTGTCGGCTCGCGGGGCATTGGCAGGAGGAGCCTCCGGAATGGGCTGCTCCAGAACGTACAGCTTACACTCCTGGGTGAGAACTATTCTCAAGTTCCTGGAAATTCGCTCCGTTGAGCTTGTCCTTCTCAAGACAGATCGCAGAGAGAAGGAATTCGTGTTCGACGTCATGGTTATCTACAACAGAAAATTTGCAGAAATAAATATCATATTCTTTAAAACATTTAATTAGGCCTTTAATTAAATGATGCTCCCACTGAATTCTATAATTCTTGTGGGACAAGATCCACATCATACTAACCCTTGAGTTAGCTTTGGCTAATACGCCCAAGGCTTAGTATGATCGGTAGGTAACGATTACCAATTACATCTCTATGCAACTCTTGTTTATAGAATAAAATCCGCATTTATATTAAAACTCGAGTTAGCTTTGGCTAATACGCCCGAGAGTTAATATAGATGTGATTTTGACCTATCTTTTCCAACCGTTGGAAGAATGCCTATAGTTGACTCGATCCAACCGAGTAACTAGGAATACTCAATCTAATTGAGTTTGTATTCACCCATGCGTTGATAGGCGGGACCAAGATTGTCCCTCCGTACCCTACCAAGATAATATGTATTGCTCTGCTTTGGCAGATTCAACAATACATGTGATCGAGGTAGTGATAGGTATCACGGCACGGTTAGGCATTTAGAGTTGGTTCGATCTAGATCTAATCTAATCGAAAAAGGATGCATCTTGTGCACGACTTAGATCTAATCTAATCGCAAGGGTGCATCATGTGCACGACTTAGATCTAATCTAATCGTAAGGCACTAATTAATTAATCACTTATTAAACATGCATCATATACATAAGCAATTAACTAATTAATTTATTTGTGATTTAGTCATGGCCCTACTACGATCTTCTCAAGCCAATGAGAAGATCGAATGGTCAACCTAGGGTCAACAGCTTCTCCAAGCTCCTCCCTTTGACCACCTTGTGTTGCTCGTGCCCGCCTCGGAACTCCGTCTCGTGTGGACCCTCCACCACTCCAATTTGTACATTACAATTTGAAACTCGAGTTACATTCGAGTCTAAATCTAATTTACAACCAGAATATAAGAGAGAGGCACGACACGCAGGTCGCGAAAATAAAATAAAATTACAAGCACGCACATCACATAACGGCACGCAGGTCGTATTATGAATTACAACACATTGTCCAATCAAATTGGGTCTTTGGGCCATGACTATCACAAATTTAATATATAATTCAAAATTATATATTTTTCATAATTTTATATAATTTTAAAATTAATTTTTAAAATTTTTACGAGTAAAATTTCCCGGCGGTCCCGTTTAGCGGTTTCGGGCGCAATCGCGGAACGGATCCCCTTGCGGGGCCCAGGGGCAGCGCCCCTACCCACCATCGCAAGGGTTCCTTTGCGATCCAACAGCGCCTAAACCCGCTGTCCCAAAACGATTTGGGCCGAGACATTGCCATTTCGGAAAAATCTTCCCGGCGGGTTAGTTTTTAGCGATTTCGGGTGCAATCGCGGAGCAAATCCCCTTGCGGGGTTAGGGGCAGTACCCCTACCCACGATCTAACCATCGTGAGTTGCTCCTTTGCGATCTAATGGCACCCGACCCCGCTGTCCCAAATGAATTTGGGGCAAAACGAAGCCGTTTACAAGAAAACTTTCCGGTAGCCGAAGCCTACAAGTGCCGAGACACTTGTGCTTCGCTTCTACGGAAAAATTACTCATAAAAATTCTAAAAACTCAATATTTACAAAAAATTACAGAAACTTTTAGTTTTTCATAAAACCAAAAACAAATTCGTACAAGCCTTGCACGTGGCTCTGATACCACTGTTGGGTTCTTCGGGCCGCAAAAACCGCTTTTTCACGTCGCGGAAACCCCGAGTCACCCAAAGCCAAGGATCTCGTGCAAGGAAAAACCGAAGAGAATACGAGTACGAGTTTTGAAAAACCTTTTAGATCTACTCCTAGATCTACATGTTAAGAATTTTACCCTTGTTGCGTGCCTTTCGCTTTCCCGTTCGTCCAAGGTGTTGCCGGATCTCTAGACCGTCAAGCATCGGTCCTCTAGATGTATCCACACGGACACGTAGGTGGAGAAAATCTCACACAAAGGTGTGCTAGCACCTTGGTGAAATTCGGCCAAGGCAAGGAGGAGAGGGAGAGGGAGAGCTTGAGAGGAAGAAGGAGGAAGAAACACCACACTTGAATGAAAATGAATTCACCCACATTCACAAAGTGGCCGACCACTTTTCTTCTCTAGTGTAACTCCCCATTAAATGCAATTAATGTGAAGTTAATAAGAAAATGGCTTTGTAACTTCCATGAGGTGGCATCCATGATGATGTGGAATATCATCATTGGTCCACCTAATGCCAACTCACCAATGAGGTGGCAAAAGGTCAAGTCAAAATTGACCTTTGGTCTTCCTTCTCTAGTCAAGTCAAACTTGATTCAATCTCTACCATGGTTGATCTAATCCAACCATTTGATTCGAGCCAACTTAATATAATGAATCTAATTCATTAAATTAAATTGATTTAATAAGTAATAATCTAAATTAGACTCATTAAATACATGAATCAACTTGAGTCGAACTCAAGTTAGCCCAATTAGGATTACTCTTAATCCAATTTGATTCATCAAATGAATCTAATCCTCTTGGTTCATCATATGAACCTAATCTCCATCTAATTGTCCTAAGTGTGTGACCCTATAGGTTCTTGTAACGTTGGCAATGCCCTAAACCCATTTAGGAGCATAAGTAATGAGCGGTATCTAGCAACACATCATTACTACCCAAGTTACAAGAATGTCGAGATCCGACATCACCTTGTGACTACCAATTGTGACTACTCACAAAATAATGACAAGTGTCCTTCTATCCTAGACATCTAGATTGATCAATATGAGGCATAGACCGTGTCATCCTCTAATCAATCTAAATCTTGAACTCCAAGTAGACTCACTCGATCAAATGAGCTCAACATCTAATGTTGACTCATTTGGGCATGGCCATGCACTTAGTGGTCTCACTCTATCAAGAATACCGATGTCGCTCCCGTCATATGGGAGGGATAGATCCCATCTACATCACTCACATCCCTCTACATAATTCGTTATATACCCAGTAATCGCCTTTATAGTCCACCCAGTTACGGGTGACGTTTGACGGAACCAAAGTACATAACTCCTTATGTAGGGATCCATGGTGACTTCAGGTCTAAGGACTAATAGTCATACTAATAGTCACATGAGAAAGTATATGACACTCATATAACGATCCATGATACTTTCTCATGGCGGGTCATTCAGTATACATTTTCTAATGCATACCCATGTGTCAGCATGATATCTCTATATCCATGACTTGTGAGATCAAGTCATCGAGCTGACCTACATGCTAGTCTTATTGTATTAACATTGTCCCTGAATGTTAATACTCGACTAGGAATGATTTAGAGTAGTGCTCCCTATATCATCTCACTATCAATTCAACTAATCGATTGATATAGGTATGAACTTTCTACTCAAGGACGCTATTATACTTAGTCTATTTGGCACTAATATAAATAAGTATAATAACCAAACAAATGCCTTTATTAATATATAAGAATATGATATACATGAGTCCATACAATCATCAAATGATTGGCTCTAGGGCTCTAACTAACAACTTCATGGAGGATGACTCATCCTACATGGCAGCCACATCATCTCCAAGTTGTCAAGGAGGTTACAAATCTCATTTTCATTTAATGTGGCCGGCCACATTAAATGGAATGGGAGTTACATGTGTGGCCGGCCACATTTTGTGATGGGGGTTTTTCATTTCATGGCAATCAATTGTGGTTATTGAGTTATCTTCTTCCTTGGGTCTTTTCTTCCTCCTTCCCTTGCTGTTGCCGTGGGTTTCAAGAATTGGAGAAGGTGTGTGAATTGTGTTCCAAGAGAATAAGGGAAAGTGAAGGTCACAAAGGAGGATACTACTAGTGAGTGTATAAGATTCCTTTTTGCTTTCTCTCTTTTCTCTCTTTTAAATCCTACCCGAGAGCCCAAGAAGTGCTAGCACACTTGTGGTGCTCTCTTCTCCATCCTTGAGTGTTAGAGAACACTTCTTGTTCGTGTGGATATCACTAGAGAGTTGTCTACGTTGACAACTTCGAGATCCGGCGTACCGTTGGATGAGCGGGATTTGCGAGGGCACGCTTCAAAGGTATAAATGTTTTTACTTTGTAGATCTACTGTAGATCATAGTTTGAAACTCGTACTCATATTTTTGAAATCTATCCTTCGCACGAGATCCAGTGGCATGGGTGATTCGGGGTTTCCGCGACGCGAAAAGCGGTTTTCGCGGCCCGAAAAACCCAACAGTGTTATCAGAGCCACGTGCGAAGCGAGTACGAGTTTAGATTCATATTTTTATGAAAAATATAGATATGTAAACTTTCTGTAAATTCATGTTTTTATAGTTTTTATGGGTAATTTTCTCGTAGAAGCGAAGCACAAGTGTTTCGGCGCTTGTAGGCTTCCGCTACCGGGAAGATTTTTCCAAAACGGCCAAGTTTCGCCCCAAAACCTTTTGGGACAGCGGGCTAAGGAGCTGTTAGATCACAATGGAACCCTCGCGATGGTTAGATCACAGGTAGGGGCGCTGTCCCTAGCCCCGCAAGGGGATTCGTTCCGCGATTGCGCCCGAAAACCGCTAAACGGAACCGCCGGGAAATTATACTCGTAAAAATTGTAAAAATTATAGAAAAAATTACAGAAAATTATAGAAATATATAATTTTGAATTATATATTATTTTTGTAATATTCATGGCCCAAAGACCCAATTTGATTGGATAATTCGTGTTGTAATTCATAATACGGCATGCGTGTCGTGCCGTGATGTGATGTGAGTGTTGTATTTTTATTTTTCGCGACCTGCGCGTCGTGCCTTTCTTTTATTCTTGTTGTAAATTAGATTTAGACTTGAATGTAACTCGAGTTTCAAAATGTAATGTAAATTTTGAAGTGGTGGAAGGTCCACTCGAGACGGAGTTACGAGGAGGGCGTGAGCAACACGAGGTGGTCAAAGGAAGGAGCTTGAGAAGCTGTTGACCTTAGGTTGACCATCCGATCTTCTCATTGGCTTGAGAAGATCGTAGTAGGGCCATGACATAATCACCAAATTATTTAATTAATTGCTTTTGTGTGTATGTGATGCATGCTAGTTAATTAAGTAATTAATTAGTGCCTAACGATTAGATTAGATCTAAGTCGTGCACATGATGCACCCTTCGATTAGATTAGATCTATCGAGTATATGATACGCATCATCGTTTAGATTAGATCTAAAACGCGTCAACTCGTAATGCCTACCATGCCGTGATACCTACCACTACCTCGATCGCATGTTGTTGTTGAATCTGTCAAAGCAGAGCAACACATACTATCTTGGTAGGGTACGGAGGGACAATCTTGGTCCCGCCTATCAACGCATGGGTGAGTACAACTCAATTAGATTGAGTATTCCTAGTTAACTCGGTTGGATCGAGTATAACTATAGGCATTCTTCCAACGGTTGGAAAGATAGGTCAAAATCACGTTTATATTAGCTCTTGGGCGTATTAGCCAAAGCTAACTCGAGTTTTAATATAAATGCGGATATTGATCCTATAAACAAGAGTTGCATAGAGATGTAATTGGTAATCGTTATCTACCAATCATACTAAATCTTGGGCGTATTAGCCAAAGCTAACTCAAGGGTTAGTATGATGTGGATCTTGTCCCACATGAATTATAGAATTCAGTGGGAGCATTATTTAGTTAAAGGCCTAATTAAATGATTAAGACTATGATATTTATTTCTGCATTTATTTCTGTTGTAGATTACCATGACGTCGAATACGAACACCTTCTCTCTGCGATCTGTCCTTAAGAAGGACAAGCTCAAGGGAGCAAATTTCCTGGACTGGTACAGGAACCTGAGAATAGTTCTCACCCAAGAACGTAAACTGTACGTTCTGGAGCAGCCCATTCCGGAGGCTCCTCCTGCCACTGCCACGCGAGCAGACCGAGATGCTTACAAGAAGCATCAAGATGACACATTAGTTGTGCCCTGTCTTATGCTCGCAACTGTAAAATACCTTAAAATTAAATAATAAATATTATTGGATGAAAAATCTTATGGGATTTTTCAGAAATTTTTAGAAATTTTTCGGGATTTAAACGGAGTCCGTATGACCCGTTTTGAGGGGATGGATTCGGGGTACAGAGGAAGCCTGTTTTGGGTACCCAATAAAGTAGGGAGTTGATTGAGAAACTAACTTAGGGCTTAATTAAATCTAACCTAAGTATTTAATTAAAAACCTAACCCCTAAGTTCCAGATTTTCTCTCCCCTATTCCCGATTCTTCTCCCTTCTCGGTTCTTTGCATCTCCTCCTCTCACACTAGCGATCGGCGATATTACTCTTCCTCTCCCGACGTCGCCGGCGCAGGCAACCACCGGAGCTTTGAGGGGAAAATAAGTGGCCGATTCTTCTTCCTCACCTCTCGGTTTCCTCTCTGCCATTGCTCTCTCTCGCGGAGGACTCGACGTCGACGGAGGACAACTCTTTCCGATGATCTCGGCCTCCTTATGCCGCTTGAGGATCGTCACCGGAATCTTGAAGGAGCTAAATCTGTCCAAGTTTTCTCCAGTGGGCCGATCACTTCTTCGACAATTTCTTGTGGGCGATCGACGGTGATCCGGCGGAGCTAGGGCACAGCGAGATTGTGATTGCATCGCCCCCTAGCCGATTGACCTCCTTCAATCTTCCTCCTGGATCTGATCACTGCGTATGCTCTGTGTCTTTCCATCAGATGGATTGAATCGAGCGATCGAGTTAGGTAAGTTTCCTCTGGACTCTAATGGATTCAAAGGTTTTGCTCCTTTGTGATGCTCTCTCTCTGATCCGGATTAGGAGGAGGCATTGAATTAGCATATTGGTGGATTTTCTTCTATGTCGATCACTGCTCTCTTTCTTCCCAGCTGCTGTTGAGGTTTTGGTTGAAGAATTGGGGTTCGGTTGAGGTGAGTAAGACTCTGTTTACAAAGGTTCAGCAAACCAAATTTGCTTTGTAATTAGGTTTTTGGGTTTGATCTTGGAAGAAATTCGTGTAGGGTTCTTTGGTAGCGGTTAGCAGAGGTTCTTGAAGCTGTGAAGGTTTTGGGTAAGCTGGAGTTTCTGTTGAGTTCTGGACAGTGGAGTGTAGCACTGTTGAGCTACTGGATTTGCTACCATCCTTAAGGTAAGTGTCTACCATTAGTTTTCTTCTTAGTGTGAAATAAATTCATGGTTGTTTAGTGCATTGGATTGATTTCATTATGGAATTGGAAGTGAGTTTGCCTTTTTGGTGATGAATTGGTGGAGTATTGATGATAGTTTTGGGTTAATATAGCGTGTATCAGATTTCATTTAAGGTTGTGATCTGTGTAGTTTGGTTAATGAGTGTTTGATCATGCGAAGTCATGGATTAAATGATGGATTATGTAGGGGGATGATTATCATGATTTCATGTTTGACATTGGGATCATTAGATTGATTATTAGATGAGGGGTGTTTAGTTTAGGATTAGAAGGATTTATGATGAGTTTGGATTAGTGTTTGATTGATGATGAATTATGTGAGTTGGATTTAAGATGTGTTGATTAATGAGTTTTGGATTGATTAATAGATTATGGATTATGTTGGGATCTAGAAGGAGTGTGATCAAGGGTTATTTGGAGGATTAATCAAAGATCAGATTTGGGTGGAGTTATCCTGATTGGGTAGGGATTTTATTTAGCTATTTTAATTCATATGAATTTAGCTAAATAAAATATATATATATATTGATTGATGCAGGACCTTGATATGGGATGATTATCACGACGTGGGATTTATTCTGGACACGATCTACGTATCAAGGCGGGTATTTCTTCCTTGACCTCTACGTAGTTTTTCTTGATCTTAGTGCATGGCTATTATGTGATGGTTTAGGCTGCTTTATCTTATATCATGATCGGTTGCTGTTTTTCCTGCATGATACCTATGCTTGACCCTTGTGATGATCTACTTAATTCATATACAGTCTCTACTCTTGATATCTACTCTGTTGTGATTACACGTGTAGAGTATGTCTTGTAGGGATTGTCGGGTTGTTGGTATTACCATGCTGATTGGGTATATGAGATTGACTGTACATAGGTGGAGATGTGTTATAGGAGTCATCTTGTTGACCGTGCATTTACATGGGGGTGTACATACGTATTTGTCATGTACTTTTGGAGGAGTTGTGTTGATTGTATGTTTGGGGTATATACACATGTCTGTTGTGTTTTTATTGGAGGATACATGTTGATTGTACTTATACTTTTGTGTACATGTGTCTGGTGGGATTATTGGAGATTTTTGGTTGATTATACATGTGTAGTGGGTACATATGTTTGGTGGGATACGTGGAGATATCATGATGATTATACTCATGTTGGAGGTATTTATGAGGTTTGAGGTTGTTGCATGGATGATGATTATATATATATATATCATGTTCATCATTCATTGCATCTGATGACCGTTGTCTCCCTTGTGGTGAGAGAGTCATCAGTTGGTTTGGTTTAGCACCGCACACTCGGCCACTCATGGGTAGTGGTAGTTGGAGCAGTTGCTGCTAGTCCTGTCGTGCCACCCGGTCACGAGGTTTAGTGAGATCCGACGTTGTGAGCAGTCAGGGACCCTGATGCTATTTAGCTAGATAGCTATTAGCGGACTGTCCGTCTCGACCACTATATAGTGGGCTGGAGGGTAGTACAGTCGTCACAGACCCAAGCCTCTTGGCCATACAGGGGTCGTGGTGTCTAGAGAGGTGGCGGGGGTGACCATGGAGCATGCATACGCAGTTATTATTCTTGCATTTGATGCGCGGTGCATCTGCATTTGCATACATGCCTAGTAGTTACTAGTTGCATGTGATTGTCGTTGTTGCACTTGTTTGAGATATGATTGTTGCACTTGGTTGCCATGCTGCATACATGTCATTTATTTTACATGTATATGCAGTCGTACTTATATTGCACAGGTGTCACGGGTATATCTGTTGCAGATCCGGTGAGTTTACTGATCATTGTACCAGGGGTCGATTCCAGATTGGGTTTGTATCTGTCATTTTGTTAGTTGTGCTTTGTACAGTTTATGTCAGGTTATTATGTCAGGTATGTTCAGATGCATTGATTATGATAGTATGACCATGTTCATATTCCCTACTGAGACTGTATACTTGTGATCTCCATATTGTTATAGGCCATGCACTATCTTTTCTATTACCCGCTGAGTTACCTATACTCACCACCGCATGTATACATTTATGTTTTCAGGTAGCCTGTAGATGGTTGGTGTCGCTCGGAGTATCCTGTCTGCCGGGTCCTACGTCACATCCGAAGATCGTGATTGTTTTCTTTTGTATATTCTTTTCTTATTTTTGGCATTGTATTTGTGTATAGCCATGTGGCTATCCTATGGTTTTGGTGATGTATTTGTGTTTAAGCCGTGCCGGTATGCGTTGTATCTATTTGTCTTGTGTGGGCTTTCCGTTTTCGTTTTTCCGCTGTGTTGGTTTTTAGTACAGCCGTGTGGCCTGTTTATATATAACTGCGTGGTTGTGATTGTTTCATTCCAGCCGTGTGGGCTGTTATTATAACTACGTGGTTGTGTATATAAATATTCCAGCCGCATGTGGCTGATGTATTGTGCTTGTAGTGATGCTTCATATTGTCACTGGTACAAGGGAGACTCTGCCGGATTTTTGTCTGGCAGGGACTCCTTTGGGGCGTGACAATTTTTGGTATCAGAGCGGGTACGATGCCTGCTTTGTTTTGTGTTCTTGATTTTAGAGATTTATCTGATACCAATTTAGTGGTATCAGAGCAGGTTACGATACTTGCTATGCGTTTTGGATTTTCGAGATTTATCTGATACCAATTTTTGGTATCAGAGTAGGTACGATGCCTATTATTCGTGTTTTGGATTTCGTGTTTTGATTTCTCTTGATGTGACTTTTCCGGTTTTGGGACCAGGCAGCAGCAGGACATCTCCCGGGCTATAGGAGGTATGTTTACATATTGTTAGCATACATTTCTATTGGTGTATGTATTGTTGCCCATGATAGTTAGTTATGACATGTGTTAATACTCTTTGGTTAGTACGTGCCTATTTGTTTGTAGCATGCATTGCATGTGTTGGGTCAATCACTGATCACGGTTGACCTAATGGAGATCAAGGATTTACAGTCTCAAGGGATTCTTCATATCATACTACCAGTTGTATTAGTTGTTGATACTATTAGTTGGTTGAGATTTAGAGTCACATATCAGTGTCTATTATTATTAGCTGGGTAGTGGATGATATCTGTATACATATGTTGACTCAGTTTGTATTAGTCCGGTTGGTTAGATCGGTTTAGGATTGATTTACCTGATCGACTTGTGCTGTGGTGGTTTGACTTACCTTAGTTGGTTTTGTACGCCTGTTGTTTTGATTAGTAGAGTATTGATTTACTCCTGTTGGTTAGGTTAGTAGATTACCCTCGTTGACTTGGGTAGTGGTGGATCGATTTTACCTTAGTTGCTTTTGACGAGGATTGATTTACCCTTATTAGATCAGTTAGTTGACGATCGATTTATTTAGCAGTTCGATCATTAGGGTATACTCTATTTTTAGAGATTCTGATCTTTGGGGTTACTTGTGTTGGGTTAGATAATTGGGAGACTCACTTGAGTACGTGACTTGTACCGTCATGGGGAGGACTGAGTTAGCCGTATACCATTGTCGGCTTGGTCAGCCTGTAGAGGGTTGTTGTATCCTATTCCATGGGGACTTTGACCATGGACTGTTTGTACCTGATAGGATGACTTAGAAGGTACATTCGGATATGATACCTCCACTAATGTGGAAAAGTGTAAAGCTACCTGCTTAACACTTATGAGATACATCCATTACTAGGGTGTATGAGTTGGAGAGTACATTTGGATATATGATTTGTACCGACATGAGAGAGTTGAAATTAGCTGCTTAACCTTTACGTGACCCGGTACCACGTGAAGGAAGAAGCAGAGAATGTTTTTGGAGATCAGGTCATCACTTAGTGATTTCCTTGAGGTGTTTGGAGAGAGAGTACCTCTTTACCTCGTGTGCATTGCTCGATACTGGAGGTTACTGAACCTCAGATGGAGCAATCACAGTAATAAGGGGTACAAGACAATGGTTAGACGACTCATCTAACATTGTCTCTATCAAGTAACTCAAAATCTTGACCATTTGATCATTCTACCTGATCTTGTAGTCTATATTTTAGGATAGAGGATTCGATCCTTTCATCAGCTTTTGTCGAGGGATATATATAGGATGATTATGAGGGTGATGTTGATGCGCTTTGGATGAGTAGACTCTTAGTCAAGAGATTGTGTGACCCTTTGATTTTGGATTGGCATTCCTTTACTATGGATATTTGATTATCAGAAAGGATGAGATGATGAGATTTGACAGACTTTTTTAGGATACATTTAATTTGTTGGCAGTAGGTGTTGAGGGTTGGATGCTTTCCTTTTTCTCTATCTTTGTTTAGGTGACTATCTGGTATGATTGATTGATGTTGAGGATGATTGGAGTTTGGTGGATATTGTGAGATCAGGTGTGGTGATATGTTATCTTTTGATAATCTAATAGTGGATGTTGGGATTTCAGAGGTGTTTGATTTATCCACAGTTGGCTAGATTGCAGAGTGGGAGTAGCAGGAGCAGAGTGATCTCATAGCTCACAGAGTCACCACTATTCACTTGGAGTTGGATTGTCATAGTTGGAGATATGTTTATAATGTTATGACGGAGTAGTGGGTGAGTATGTGGTTTAGTTGTTATACTTGGATGATACCCTTGAGTGTGGATCCCTGAGTTGACTAGTAAATTTGGGGACCAAATTTTTTATTAGTAGGGGAGAATGTAAAATACCGTAAAATTAAATAATAAATATTATTGGATGAAAAATCTTATGGGATTTTTCAGAAATTTTTAGAAATTTTTCGGGATTTAAACGGAGTCCGTATGACCCGTTTTGAGGGGATGGATTCGGGGTACAGAGGAAGCCTGTTTTGGGTACCCAATAAAGTAGGGAGTTGATTGAGAAACTAACTTAGGGCTTAATTAAATCTAACCTAAGTATTTAATTAAAAACCTAACCCCTAAGTTCCCGATTTTCTCTCCCCTATTCCCGATTCTTCTCCCTTCTCGGTTCTTTGCATCTCCTCCTCTCACACTAGCGATCGGCGATATTACTCTTCCTCTCCCGACGTCGCCGGCGCAGGCAACCACCGGAGCTTTGAGGGGAAAATAAGTGGCCGATTCTTCTTCCTCACCTCTCGGTTTCCTCTCTGCCATTGCTCTCTCTCGCGGAGGACTCGACGTCGACGGAGGACAACTCTTTCCGATGATCTCGGCCTCCTTATGCCGCTTGAGGATCGTCACCGGAATCTTGAAGGAGCTAAATCTGTCCAAGTTTTCTCCAGTGGGCCGATCACTTCTTCGACAATTTCTTGTGGGCGATCGACGGTGATCTGGCGGAGCTAGGGCACAGCGAGATTGTGATTGCATCGCCCCCTAGCCGATTGACCTCCTTCAATCTTCCTCCTGGATCTGATCACTGCGTATGCTCTGTGTCTTTCCATCAGATGGATTGAAACGAGCGATCGAGTTAGGTAAGTTTCCTCTGGACTCTAATGGATTCAAAGGTTTTGCTCCTTTGTGATGCTCTCTCTCTGATCCGGATTAGGAGGAGGCATTGAATTAGCATATTGGTGGATTTTCTTCTATGTCGATCACTGCTCTCTTTCTTCCCAACTGCTGTTGAGGTTTTGGTTGAAGAATTGGGGTTCGGTTGAGGTGAGTAAGACTCTGTTTACAAAGGTTCAACAAACCAAATTTGCTTTGTAATTAGGTTTTTGGGTTTGATCTTGGAAGAAATTCGTGTAGGGTTCTTTGGTAGCGGTTAGCAGAGGTTCTTGAAGTTGTGAAGGTTTTGGGTAAGCTGGAGTTTCTATTGAGTTCTGGACAGTGGAGTGTAGCACTGTTGAGCTACTGGATTTGCTACCATCCTTAAGGTAAGTGTCTACCATTAGTTTTCTTCTTAGTGTGAAATAAATTCATGGTTGTTTAGTGCATTGGATTGATTTCATTATGGAATTGGAAGTGAGTTTGCCTTTTTGGTGATGAATTGGTGGAGTATTGATGATAGTTTTGGGTTAATATAGCGTGTATCAGATTTCATTTAAGGTTGTGATCTGTGTAGTTTGGTTAATGAGTGTTTGATCATGCGAAGTCATGGATTAAATGATGGATTATGTAGGGGGATGATTATCATGATTTCATGTTTGACATTGGGATCATTAGATTGATTATTAGATGCGGGGTGTTTAGTTTAGGATTAGAAGGATTTATGATGAGTTTGGATTAGTGTTTGATTGATGATGAATTATGTGAGTTGGATTTAAGATGTGTTGATTAATGAGTTTTGGATTGATTAATAGATTATGGATTATGTTGGGATCTAGAAGGAGTGTGATCAAGGGTTATTTGGAGGATTAATCAAAGATCAGATTTGGGTGGAGTTATCCTGATTGGGTAGGGATTTTATTTAGCTATTTTAATTCATATGAATTTAGCTAAATAAAATATATATATATATATTGATTGATGCAGGACCTTGATATGGGATGATTATCACGACATGGGATTTATTCTGGACACGATCTACGTATCAAGGCGGGTATTTCTTCCTTGACCTCTACGTAGTTTTTCTTGATCTTAATGCATGGCTATTATGTGATGGCTTAGGCTGCTTTATCTTATATCATGATCGGTTGCTGTTTTTCCTGCATGATACCTATGCTTGACCCTTGTGATGATCTACTTAATTCATATACAGTCTCTACTCTTGATATCTACTCTGTTGTGATTACACGTGTAGAGTATGTCTTGTAGGGATTGTCGGGTTGTTGGTATTACCATGCTGA
Source organism: Zingiber officinale (assembly GCF_018446385.1). Lineage (NCBI taxonomy): Eukaryota > Viridiplantae > Streptophyta > Magnoliopsida > Zingiberales > Zingiberaceae > Zingiber > Zingiber officinale. The sequence goes on along the minus strand of NC_056002.1, from coordinate 97,922,544 downwards.
TTGGGTATATGAGATTGACTGTACATAGGTGGAGATGTGTTATAGGAGTCATCTTGTTGACCGTGCATTTACATGGGGGTGTACATACGTATTTGTCATGTACTTTTGGAGGAGTTGTGTTGATTGTATGTTTGGGGTATATACACATGTCTGTTGTGTTTTTATTGGAGGATACATGTTGATTGTACTTATACTTTTGTGTACATGTGTCTGGTGGGATTATTGGAGATTTTTGGTTGATTATACATGTGTAGTGGGTACATATGTTTGGTGGGATACGTGGAGATATCATGATGATTATACTCATGTTGGAGGTATTTATGAGGTTTGGGGTTGTTGCATGGATGATGATTATATATATATATCATGTTCATCATTCATTGCATCTGATGACCGTTGTCTCCCTTGTGGTGAGAGAGTCATCAGTTGGTTTGGTTTAGCACCGCACACTCGGCCACTCATGGGTAGTGGTAGTTGGAGCAGTTGCTGCTAGTCCTGTCGTGCCACCCGGTCACGAGGTTTAGTGAGATCCGGCGTTGTGAGCAGTCAGGGACCCTGATGCTATTTAGCTAGATAGCTATTAGCGGACTATCCGCCTCGACCACTATATAGTGGGCTGGAGGGTAGTACAGTCGTCACAGACCCAAGCCTCTCGGCCATACAGGGGTCGTGGTGTCTAGAGAGGTGGCGGGGGTGACCATGGAGCATGCATGCAGCTTTTGCATTTGATGCGCGGTGCATCTGCATTTGCATACATGCCTAGTAGTTACTAGTTGCATGTGATTGTCGTTGTTGCACTTGTTTGAGATATGATTGTTGCACTTGGTTGCCATGCTGCATACATGTCATTTATTTTACATGTATATGCAGTCGTACTTATATTGTACAGGTGTCACGGGTATATCTGTTGCAGATCCGGTGAGTTTACTGATCAGTGTACCTTGGGTCGATGTCAGATTGGGTTTGTATCTATCATTTTGTTAGCAGCGGTTTATGCAGTTATTATGTCAGGTATGTTCAGATGCATTGATTATGATAGTATGACCATGTTCATATTCCCTACTGAGACTGTATACTTGTGATCTCCATATTGTTTATAGGCCATGCACTATCTTTTCTATTACCCGCTGAGTTACCTATACTCACCACCGCATGTATACATTTATGTTTTCAGGTAGCCTGTAGATGGTTGGTGTCGCTCGGAGTATCCTGTCTGCTGGGTCCTACGTCACATCCGAAGATCGTGATTGTTTTCTTTTGTATATTCTTTTCTTATTTTTGGCATTGTATTTGTGTATAGCCATGTGGCTATCCTATGGTTTTGGTGATGTATTTGTGTTTAAGCCGTGCCGGTATGCATTGTATCTATTTGTCTTGTGTGGGCTTTCCGTTTTCGTTTTTCCGCTGTGTTGGTTTTTAGTACAGCCGTGTGGCCTGTTTATATATAACTGCGTGGTTGTGATTGTTTCATTCCAGCCGTGTGGGCTGTTATTATAACTGCGTGGTTGTGTATATAAATATTCCAGCCGCATGTGGCTGATGTATTGTGCTTGTAGTGATGCTTCATATTGTCACTGGTACAGGGGAGACTCTGCCGGATTTTTGTCTGGCAGGGACTCCTTTGGGGCGTGACAGCAACCATGAACTCTGAGCTTCAGAAGCAACATGAGTTGATGGGTGCTTACGATATGGTTGAACATCTTTGTCACATATATCAAGGACAAGCAAGGCACTGGAAGAGGAACTCCAAAGAATACCTAGAAGACCTTAAGAAGAAGAGAAATAAGATTTCTACTTTAGGTATACATGTTATAAAAGTCAACCTCTCTATTTCATTATCGTGGGTATTAGATACCGGATGTGTTTCGCACATTTGTACTAATGTACAAGCGCTGAGAAATAGCAGGGCATTGACGAAGGGTGAGGTAGAACTACGAGTAGGCAATGGAGCACATGTTGCTGCTATTGCTGTAGGAACTTACTATCTATCTCTACCCTCTGGGCTTGTACTAGAATTAGATGATTGTTGCTATGTGGCTGCCTTGACTAAGAACATAATTTCAGTTTCTTGTTTGGACAAGAAAGGATTTTCGTTTACAATAAAGAACAAATGTTGTTCTGTCTATTTAAACGATATGTTCTATTGTAGTGCACCTCTGATGAACGGACTCTATATTCTAGACCTTGAGAGCCCTATCTATAACATAAATACCAAGAGGTTCAAGTCAAATAACATGAACCAAACCTACCTCTGGCACTGTCGCTTAGGTCATATAAATGACAAGCGCTTATCCCAACTCCATAAGGATGGTTTGCTGGACTCATTTGATTTTGAATCATATGAGATATGCGAGTCATGCCTACGAGGCAAGATGACCAAGACTCCCTTTAGTGGGCACAGTGAAAGAGCGACTGATTTGTTAGGACTCATACATAGTGATGTATGTGGCCCTTTCAATATCGCTGCTAGAGGCGGTTATAGGTACTTCAACACATTTACTGATGATTTCAGTAGATATGGTTATGTGTACTTGATGACACATAAGTCTGAATCCTTTGAAAAGTTCAAAGAATTCAAGAATGAAGTACAAAACCAGCTTGGCAAGAGTATTAAGATACTTCGATCTGATCGAGGTGGAGAATACCTTAGCCATGAGTTTCGTGACTATCTAGCAGAGTGTGGGATCCTATCCCAACTCACTCCTCCCGGAACACCACAATGGAATGGTGTATCCGAAAGGAGGAATCGTACCCTATTAGATATGGTACGATCTATGATGAGTCACACAGATCTTCCGACATTCCTTTGGGGCTATGCTCTAGACACAGTAGCTTTTATACTCAACCGAGTTTCATCCAAGGCCGTGATAAAGACACCATATAGGATATGGACTGGGAGAGATGCCCAGGTGTCTTTCATGAGGATTTGGGGTTGTGAGGCTTACGTTAGACGTCAAGTCTCGGATAAATTAGGACCCAAATTCGACAAGTGCTATTTTATTGGATATCCCAAGGAAACTAAGGGATATTACTTCTACATTCCCAGTCAGCACAAGGTAGTTGTGGCAAAGACTGGGGTCTTTCTAGAAAGGGACTTTGTTTCTAGAAAGCCTCGTGGGAGCGCGTTCGATCTTGAAGAAGTTCAAGATGCGAACAATAACACTAATGCCTCGATGGAAATTGAACTGGAACCAAAAAGTGTTGTGGATGATGTTGTTCCACAAAGAGTTGAGGAACAACAACCGGTTCAAGTAGACATACCTCTTCGCAGGTCTGATAGGGTACGTCGTCAGCCTGAGAGATACTCATTTCTCTTGTCTGACCATGATGACGTTGTGCTCATAGATGATGAGCCTACCACCTATCAAGAAGCTGTGATGAGACCAGATTCTGAGAAATGGCTAGAGGCCATGAGATCCGAGATGGAATCCATATACACCAACCAAGTATGGACTTTGGTTGATCCACCTGAAGGGGTAAAACCCATTGGGTGCAAGTGGGTCTTTAAGAGAAAGACTGACATGGATGGACTTATCTATAAGGGTCGCTTGGTAGCTAAAGGTTTCAAGCAGATTCATGGTATTGACTATGATGTAACCTTTTCTCCAGTAGCGATGTTTAAGTCCATTCGGATTATGCTTGCTATTGCAGCTTACCACGATTACGAGATCTGGCAGATGGACATCAAAACTGCATTTCTAAATAGAAACCTACTCGAGGATGTGTACATGACACAACCTGAGGGTTTTGTAGATCCACAGCATACTAGCAGAGTATGCAAGCTGCATAGGTCCATTTATGGACTAAAGCAAGCTTCTCGGAGCTGGAATCTTCGATTCGATGATGCAATCAAACAGTTTGGTTTCATCAAGAACGAAGATGAACCTTGTGTCTACAAGAAGGTTGTAGGGGATATAGTTGTCTTCCTCATATTGTATGTGGATGACATACTACTCATTGGGAAGGACATCCCTATGCTTCAGTCTGTCAAGACATGGCTAGGGAGTTACTTCTCAATGAAGGACTTAGGTGAGGCATCCCGCATTCTAGGGATACAGATCTATAGAGATAGATCTAAGAGATTGCTTGGCCTAAGTCAGAGTACATATATTGACAAGGTACTCCTTCGATTTGCCATGCAGAATTCTAAGAAGGGATTTCTGCCGATGTCACATGGCGTGAGTCTTTCGAAGACTCAAGGTCCCTCTTCTAGAGAGGAGAGATATCGCATGGATCAGATCCCTTATGCCTCAGCCATAGGATCTATCATGTACGCCATGTTATGTACTCGACCTGATGTCTCGTATGCTTTGAGCATGACGAGCAGATACTAGTCAGATCCAGGTGAAAGTCACTGGATAACAGTCAAGAATATTCTTAAGTACTTAAGAAGGACTAAAGAATATTTCTTGATATATGGAGACAATGATGAGCTAGCTGTAAAGGGTTATAATGATGCTAGCTTCCAGACCGACCAGGATGACTATAGATCGCAGTCGGGGTTCGTATTTTGCAATAATGGTGGTGCTGTTAGCTGGAAGAGTTCGAAGCAGGACACAGTAGCTGATTCTACAAAAGAGGCCGAGTATATTGCTGCATCAGAGGCAGCAAAGGAGGTAGTTTGGATCCACAAGTTCATCACTGAACTTGGGGTGGTTCCTAGCATTGCTGACCCCATTGAGCTCTATTTTGACAACAATGGAGCTATTACACAGGCGAAGGAACCTCGCTTACACCAGCGGACCAAACACATACTACGACGCTTCCATCTTATTCGAGAGATCATCGAGAGAGGAGATGTGAAGATTTGTAGAGTACCTACAGAGGCTAACATTGCAGATCCCTTGACCAAGGCTTTGGCACAGAGGAAGCATGATGGTCACACTAGGTCATTTGGGCTTAGAGCCTACACTGATTGGCACTAGTGCTAGTGGGAGATTGTTAGCTAGAGTCCTAGAGCCAATCATTTGATGATTGTATTTTGGACTTGTTGTATCATATTCTATATAAATAAAGACATTTGGTTTTTTGGTTATTATACTTACTTGTATTGGTGACAAATAAACTAAGTATAATAACGTCCTTGAGTAGAAGGTTCTTACCTATATCAATCGATTGGTTGAATCGATAGTGAGATGATATAGGGAACACTACTCTTAATCATTCCTAGTCGAGTATTAACATTCAGGGACAATGTTAATGCAATAAAACTAGCATGTAGGTCAACTCGATGACTTGATCTCACAAGTTATGGATATAGAGATATCAAGTTGACACATGGGTATGCATTAGAGAATGTATACTGAATGACCCGCCATGAGAAAGTATCATGGATCGTTATATGAGTGTCATATACTTTCTCATGTGGCTATTAGTATGACTACTAGTCCTTAGACCTGAAGTCACCATGGTTCCCTACATAAGGAGTTATGTACTTTGGTTTCGTCAAACGTCACCCGAAACTGGGTGGACCATAAAGGCGATTACTAGGTATGTAACAAATTATGCGGAGGGATGTGAGTGATGTAGATGAGATCTATCTCTCCTATATGACGGGAGAGACATCGGTATTCTTGATAGAGTGAGACCACGAAGTGCATGACCATGCCCAAATGAGTCAATATAGGATATTGAGCTCATTTGATTTAGTGTGTCTACTTGGAGTTCAAGATTTAGATTGATTAGAGGATGACACGATCTATGCCTCATATTGATCAATCTAGATGTCTAGGATAGAAGGACACTTGTCATATTTTGTGAGGAGTCACAATTAGTAGTCACAAGGTGATGTTGGATCTCAACATTCTTGTAACTTGGGTAGCAATGATGTATTGCTAGATGCCGCTCATTGCTTATGTTTCTAAAGGAGTTTAGAAACATTGCCAACGTTACAAGAACCTATTGGGTCACACACAAAGAACAAGTGGATGGAGATTAGGTTCATATGATGAACCAATTGGATTAGGTTCATATGATGCACCAAAGATTGGATTCAGATTAATTCAAATTAGACTTATTGAGTTAGACTCAATTAGATTCAATTGTTGAATGAGTCTAATTTAAATTTGATTCATTGAGTCAATTTATATTAATGAATTGAGATTCATTAGATTGAAATTGGCTTGAATCAAAGGTTGAATTCAACTCAACACGGAAGAAAAATTGGTCAATTTTGACTTGACCAAATGGGAAGTTGAAACATCAAGTTTGACTTTATGTATTGCCACTTCATGGAGGATGACTCATCCTACATGGAAGCCACATCATCTCCAAGTTGTCAAGGAGGTTACAAATCCCATTTTCATTTAATGTGGCCGGCCACATTAAATGGAATGGGAGTTACATGTGTGGCCGACCACATTTTGTGATGGGGGTTTTTCATTTCATGGCAATCAATTGTGGTTATTGAGTTATCTTCTTCCTTGGGTCTTTTCTTCCTCCTTCCCTTGCTGTTGCCGTGGGTTTCAAGAATTGGAGAAGGTGTGTGAGTTGTGTTCCAAGAGAATAAGGGAAAGTGAAGGTCACAAAGGAGAATACTACTAGTGAGTGTATAAGATTCCTTTTTGCTTTCTCTCTTTTCTCTCTTTTAAATCCTACCCGAGAGCCCAAGAAGTGCTAGCACACTTGTGGTGCTCTCTTCTCCATCCTTGAGTGTTAGAGAACACTTCTTGTTCGTTTGGATATCACTAGAGAGTTGTCTACGTTGATAACTTCGAGATCCGGCGTACCGTTGGACGAGCGGGATTTGCGAGGGCACGCTTCAAAGGTATAAATGTTTTTCCTTTGTAGATCTACTGTAGATCATAGTTTGAAACTCGTACTCATATTTTGAAATCTATCCTTCGCACGAGATCCAGTGGCATGGGTGATTCGGGGTTTCCGCGACGCGAAAAGCGATTTCCGCGAGGCAAAAAGCGGTTTTCGCGTCCCGAAAAATCCAACAGTGGTATCAGAGCCACGTGTGAAGGCGTGTACGAGTTTATTTTTGATTTTTATGAAAAAAAAACTTCTATAAACTTCATCATATGTCCGGGGATTAGGTTCATGTTTACCCGGGTTCAAGTCCGAAGATTCTCCCAAAAACATGAATCTGTCAGGCTGCCTTACAACCCTCCCACTACGACGAGGCACTATCTGTGGTTGTGTATCATGTGTGACACGTGTTATAGTCTCTTGTGGTACTTCATCTTGTACTGTTGGTACTGAAGTAAACGTGTCCTCTCTAAGTTCTTCTAGAACAACTTTGCTACTGGGCTTGTGATCCATTATATAGTCTTCTTCTAAAAACTTGGCATTGGTGCTAACAATGACCTTCTGGTCTTTAGGACTATAAAATAAACCACCTTTTGTTCCTTTGGGATAACCCACAAACACACAAACTTCTGTATGAGATTCTAACTTATCAGCATCTGGTTTCAGCACATGTGTTGGACTACCCCAAATCCGAATATGTCTTAGACTGGGTTTCCACTCATTCCACAATTCTGTGGGAGTAGAAGATATTGATTTAGAAGGTACTAAGTTCAGAATGTGTGCTTCTGTTTCAAGAGCGTATCCCCAAAATGAATTTGGCAATTCTGAATAACTCATCATCGATCTAACCATCTCCATAAGAGTCCTATTCCTTCGTTCTGCCACACCATTCTGTTGAGATATACCAGGTGCGGACAATTGGGATTGAATCCCGACATCTGATAAGTAATTCCTAAACTCTCCTAAGAGGTATTCACCACCACGATCAGACCTTAGTGTCTTGATACTTTTACTTAGACGTTTCTCCACATCAGCCTTGTACTCTTTGAACTTATCAAAGCACTCAGACTTGTGGCGCATTAGGTAAATGTATCCATATCTTGAATAATCATCTATAAAAGAGACAAAATATTCAAAACCACCTCTAGCCTGGATAGACATAGGACCACACAAATCAGAATGAACCAATTCTAACGCTTCTTTGGCTCTATACCCCTTGGCCTTAAAAGGTCTCTTGGTCATTTTACCTTCCAAGCAGGATTCACATGTTGGAAAGTTTTCCAACCCTAATGGACCTAAGAGTCCATCAGCTACAAGCCTTTGAATCCTACTTAAGTTAATATGACCAAGCCTTAGATGCCAAAGATGCGTTTGGTTCATTTTCGAAGGTTCTTTTCTCTTATTAGAGTTAGAAGATGTATTATTAATTTCCATATTTTGCTTTGTGGGAGAAATTGGATTTAAAGTATATAAATTGCCAACCAATGCACCAGAATAAATAATCACCTTATTTCTCTTTATAACCACATTGTTACTAAAAGAAACTGAATATCCATCCAAATACAGTTTAGAAACTGAAATTAAATTCTTTCTAAAACTGGGTACATAAAGACAATTTCTTAAAACCAAACTTCTATTCCTATTAAAAGATAAGTAGACGTCTCCCACTGCAATAGCTGCCACCTTAGTAGCATTGCCCATGTAGATGGTAATCTCTCCTTCAGTTAGTCGTCGAGTTTCCTGGAACCCCTGCAAGGAATTGCAAACATGATCAGTGGCTCCCGTATCTACACACCAGGTGCTAGTAGATAACACCGCTAAACATGTTTCAACAACTAGAGTGTGAGATATACCTTTATTGTTCTGATTCCTACGAGGCCAGTCCGCCTTCCAATGCCCTGTCTGCTTGCAAATGAAGCACTTGCATTTCGGCTTCTTCATTCCCCCTTTTTGTTCCTGAGGTTTATTCACTCTCTTCACTGAAAAGACCTGTTTCTTCTTCTTCTTTCCTTTCAGCTTAGAAGTAGAACCATTTTCAGCATAGTGAATCTGAGAACTTTGACTAAATATACCTTCTGCTACCTGTAGTTCTGGCAGAAGTTCCGCCAACGTATACTCTCCTTTGTTCATGTTATATTTCAGGCGGAACTGCTCAAAACTTCTAGGTAGCGTTTGGAGAATTATATCGACCTGGATTTCCCCATCGATTTCTCCTCCAAGGACTTGTATTTCATTCAGATAAGCCATCATTTTGAGGATATGATCCCTTATGGGTGTCCCCTCAGACATGGTGGCTGTCATTAGCTTTCTCATTGCCTCTTGCCTAGCAGTCCGACTCTGGTGCCCAAAGAGTTCTTTGAGATTGTTCATTATATCATAAGCTGTTGGTAAATCTTGATGCTGATGTTGCAATACATTTGACATAGATGCCAAAATGTAACACCGCGCCATCTCATCAGCTTTTACCCATTTCTTATGATACTCAATCTCCTCTGGGGTAGAGTCACTGTCAGGTGCATCAGGGCAAGCCTCAGTCAGTACAAACTTATAGCTTTCTGCAGTAAGGACAATGCCCAGGTTTCTTTTCCAATCAACATAGTTGGGTCCAGTAAGTTTGTTCTCTTTTAGTATAATAGCCAGTGGGTTGAAAGTCATCCTAAGAATCACAAAAATAACTTTGGTCAGGACTTTAAATTTAGAATAATATTGATTCCTCAAACAATACTATTTTAAATTAACCAACACATCAAAACACCATAAATTTTATATGTCACGATAGTGTGGACGTATACAAATTCATCATTTGTAAAAGGAGGGTGTAACCCATTAATTTTATTATCTTGTCAACCTAACTTTTTGATAAATAAAATTAATAGTTAGTTTCCTTCGGTCACACAAATAATAGCAGTGACTCCGATGGGGAAGATACTATTAGACGTGCCTAAGTGTATACCATTACTTGACACTAAGTCCATTAATAAGATTGTGCCCCTTCCGATGGGGAAGATCACACGCTCTTAATTAATTTTCTATAGTCATCCTAAATGGAAGTTTGATCTAGTGATCCGCAAACAAACTCATCCGATATGGAGGAAGGCACTCTGAGCCAACGCGCAAGTTTGCTTGCATCACTTACAAACCAGTAATGGAGACCGTGGAATTTATTAAACTAAATCCCTCTCTCACTTAGTTATTTAAAATGAGGAATTTTAAACTATCCTAGCATACATCACATGCATATAAACATCACAGTAAATAAAAGCAATAAATTTGGAAATTAATTTTCCAACTATTATGGCCTTTTCCATCACTGTCTTTAGTATGCTCTAACCCTAGCCGCTGTCATCTTTAGCCACCGCCATCGGGTCGAGTTGTCGCATCCATCTTGCTTCTTATTCCGCTGTGCCTCTGGTGCTCCAAAAGTACCACGCCTCGCAAGAATCCGATCCGCAACAAAAATAGAATTTTACATATATCGATCCTATATTCCACAAGGGAATGTACATGTATTCTAGATCGAAAAAAATAAAATTCTAAAAATAATACAGCTCTTGCTATATTTTATACATACAATCATGCACACAAATAATGCCCTTGACATGTCCAAGGGTCCAATCACACACAATATCAATAAGCCATAATAGTTGGAGTCTGCAACCAAAGAGTTAGCACATCCTACTATTTTCCTGCATAAATTATGTATGGCATGTGCATAACCTATTTGAATTCTAAAAATACACAGAGGAAAACCCTAGCTCAGATACCAATTGTTGGTTAATACTAGGAAAACGTACCGGTTCCACTGTACAAAAATTTTTGTACAAGTGTCGAACCTTTCCTTAAATAACCTATTGTATTCTTTAGAAATTAAATTAGGAATCGCAGACGGAACTTAACATCATTGATTCCAAATTTAACTTATCTATTCTTAATGGTTTATAGATTTGAATTGCAAGCGGAACTTAACACTATTGATTCAAATCTACCTAAGTTATTAATTCCATAAATATTAATTTCCAAAATTGGCTTCCAGGACTGCATGGCGAGGCACATGGCCTTCTTGGATATGGGAGCAACCACAACCGCCTAGGCAAAGCCTTTTAAGGAAAGCTAATATTTATTTCCTTAAATAACTCTAGGTTAACCAAAAAGAAAAATCGAATGACAAATTCAAAAAAGAAGAAAACACAAACTCGAAAAACTATTTCGAAAAACTAGATCTAATTGCCTCTTGTATTTAGAATTCTTATAAAGAAAATAACTATTATGATGCGGAAGAAAACTACTAGTTATACCTTCTCTTTGTAAGCTAATGACCTCGAGATCTTCTGCCTCGCCTTGGACGTTGTGTGGGCGACGATCCTCCAAGATGAACACCACCCAAAAGAGTCCTTCCTCTTCCTCTAGAATTCGACCACCACCATCACCAAGGAGAAGAGAGCAAAGGGAAAGGGAGAGGGCCGGCCACCAAGAGATCTCCAAGCAAGAGAATAAGAGTTGTCTCATGAAGCCCCCTCACCCATTCTTTTATATTACTTGCCCAAGGCAAATAAGGAAAAACCTTTAACAAAAAATAAAATCATCCAAGAGTCTTTCCTTTTCCCTTTTTATTTTTCCTTTTCTTTCCTCTTGATTGAATCAATCACCAATCAATGGTTGTGATCAATCCTATATGGTTTAGGATTAAATTTGGCCGACCCCTTGCTTGGGTACCACGCAAGGTGGCCAGCCACCATATTTAGAAAAGGAATAATAATTTTTTTATAAAATTTAACAAGAGAAAAAAACTCTTATAAAATTTTACAAGCTCTCTTTTCTAGAGTTAAAAAAGGAAAGTTTTTAAAAATTAAAACCATGTTTTAAAATTTAAAACTTCTCCTATAAAATTTCCTTTTTTAACATGATGATAGAAAATTTTAATTTTAAAACTTATCTCCTTTTTTTCTTAAACCATGAGGATGGTTAAAAATGGAAAGTTTTAAAACTTTTTAAATTCTCTATTAAAACATGTGGCCTAATTCAAATAAGAAAAGTTTTAAAAATTAAAATCTCTCTTTTAAAACTTATAGTTTTCTACAAAGAAAAGATTTTAAAAAATTCAAAACACCCCTCCTATTTGAATTAATCTTGGCCGGCCCCTACAAGCTTGGTGACTAAGCAATGGGGCCGACCCCTATAAGAGGATGTGGCCGGCCATTGCTTGGTCACCAAGCAATGGTCCGAGCCCCTTCTTGGACACCAAGAAGAGTCTTACATTTGGATGGACTTGAGGCTATAATGAGGCTACGACAGGGACCTAGAGGAGAAATTGGTTTTGACCTTCCGATGAGCTTGAGTATCCCGTGCTCGCCCCGAACACACAACTCAAGTTCATCGATAACAACTCATTCCACTAAAGAGTTATTATCGCACTACCGCACCAATCCTAAATTACATTATGGGCTCCTTCTTATCATGAGTGTGTTAGTCTCCCTGTGTTTAAGATTACGAATGTCCACTAATTAAGTAAGTTACTGACAACTCACTTAATTAATATCTAGCTCCAAGAGTAGTACCACTCAACTTTATTGTCATGTCGGACTAGGTCCACCTGCAGGGTTTAATATGGCAATCCTTATGAGCTCCTCTTGGGGGCATTCTCAACCTAGATAACTAGGACACAGATTTCTTCTATAATCAACAACACACACTATAAGTAATATCATTTCCCAACTTATCGGGCATATTGATTTATCGAGCTAAACCTCACCCTTTGATAAGTCAAAGAAATAAATATTAAATATATGTGCTTGTTATTATATTATGATTAAGAGCACACACTTCCATAATAACTAAAGTCTAGTTCTTTTACTAAGTCAGTACAAAAAGAACTTACCTAAATGATCCTACTCAATACACTTAAAGTGTATCAGTGTAATTTATTAGTCAAGATAAACTAATACTTAATTACACTACAACTATTCTGATGGTTTGTTCCTTTCCATCTTAGTCATGAGCAACTGTTTATAATTTATAGAGATTCGACAACATGATCTTCTGAGTGTGACATCACACTCCATGTTATCTACTATATAAATTAATTGAACAATTACATTTAACAAATAAATACAGATATTGACCATTGTGATTCTTTTATTTCAACAAATAAATATTTACAAAAGCTAGGCTTTTAATATACACTCTAACAAATACAAGTCGAGTGACTTCATGAGATCTCAGTTTGTTGAAGCCTGAATTTATGAACCAAAATTAGTGGGACTTGTTTGTACAAAGGGCATTATCATCTACCTTTCAAGTAAGTATTTATTCACTTAGACCATGAGTTAGATGGGAATGCACTGAATTTATTCTAATGCTATGGTTGGGTAAGAGACTACTAAGTTTTAATATGTTGGAGAGTTTGATTATGAAATTTTGACTAATCTTAGGAAAAGAGTGCAAGATTTAGAGCAATGAGGGGAAAACAAGACCACATTCACACAATGAGTCGGAGGGGTTATGCTTGTTTGACTCACATTATGGTAATTATTTTTAATTTATTATAATTTAATTAATAATTAATGATATATGCATCTTTTAAGTTATGCTGTAATGATTTTGTATATATTTTTATATTTAAGGAAAAGACAAGTCCGATAGATACAAAAATTACGAGATCGCAAGTTTGGATTGAAGGTCACAAGAAAAAAAATGGGGAGCCCAGTACTCAAGCCGTTGGAGAGAAAATGGTAAGCATGTTCACTCATTTTAGATTTCTTTAGAATTTTATTCCACTGATATGGTTTTTCATAAACATTTATACTTAAAATCTCCATTTATACTCTTACCAATGTCTCCTTAGAAAGACTTTTATCATGTTAAGCAAGTATTCCACTAATCTTGTTTTTTCTATAACTCCTTGCCTATTACTTGGATCTAAGATATGGCCAAGAATGCTAACGAAACCATACAATACATAGCTCTACCTGTTCTGCTTTGCATCATGACCTTATTTGTAAGTATTGCTAAAGTGATTTAAAGTGAGGGTTCCATATTTGCTGCTTGGCCAGGAAAGTCAATAGGTTGAACATTGAAAGATTTTTCACTGTGAAACTGATATTCACTTTTAAGCACTCTCGTTGCACTTGAATTCAGATCTTTAACAGGTTTAGCCTTAGAACTGTGGTGTAACTTCAAAGACTGATGACTAAATTCAGTTTTTTGCATCATATTTTTAAGATTTCCACCATTAGAACATGGATTGCCATCAGTAAGAGGAAACGATGATGATAGTCCATCAGTACCTACAACATTTGCTTCGGCAGAACAGAAGTACTTTTAAATAAAGCAAGGAGTTTCCTTTGGAGAACAGATGGATTATATTGAACAGAAGCTCCAACTATACCAAACTTATATTTTCAGACTTCGTGAAGCTTATCAATCTTTGGCTCCTTTGGTTCTTTCATTAACCAACTATGTAAAGGAGCTTCATTCCACACTAACCAAACTTGCACGTGTTTCCAATCTCCATGCAGGAAATCTTCATAAAGTAATTCTCAAGTTATAACTTCTTTGTGCTTAAGAATGTTGTTGGCCAACTTTAGTCGTTCTTTCCTTTTGATTTTGAAGTCATCCAAATTTCATTTACAAATACCAGAATTTCTGCTTTTAGTTGATCATTTAACTTGATATAGTTCTCTAAAGTTTGAATGAGCAAATCATTCTGTTCTGTAACGACCCAATTTTCCCTATTTCGAGTTCTAAAAGTCCTTATAAAAATCTGGAAATGCTTTTAAAATATTCTAGAGATTTTTAGGAATTTTTAGAGTATTTTTATGCAATTTTTGGAGTTCGTTTGGTATTTTTACCCAGAGGAAGAAGTTTTAAAAATAAAATAAAAAGAAAAGAAAAAAAAATAAGTTTGTAGAAGCTGGGGTTCAAACCCAGCTCCTCGGCCCAAGCAGAAATCGGCCCAACCAGCTGAGCTACACGGTTTTGTTAATCATATATGGAGCGATATATATTTAACTAGTAGTTAGGAACAGTAAAATAAATTATAAATAGGAAGTGCGCGACTAAGGAATCGAAGCCGTGATCTCTGACTTCGGTTAAAACTAGCTAACCAGCTATTCCGTGGCTATTTTGTGAACAAATAGAGAACGAAATAAATTTAAGTAGTGGTTATAGATAATAGAAATAAAAGGGTGCAGAATAAGGGCCGAGCCGAGGCTCGACCCGAAGACCTCCGACCGCAGCAATGTTTTAAGTGGGACACAGCCAACCAGCTGCGCCAGCGGACTTTGTTATTAAAGAAGGAGAAAAAAATTCTATTTAAGCTATAGTTGAAAACGAAAATAACCTTAAGTATAAGATTTAAATCTTTTTCCTAAAACCTAAAATTTCCTCTCTCGAAGCCTTCCTCTCTGCTTCACGCGTGCGCGGCGCCGATTCTTTCTCGGGCGAAAACGAAGCTAGGGCTTCGTCTCCGGCGGCCGGCGAGCGCTTCTCCCCGTCGGTTCTTCACAGATTCGAGGTCTCCTCGTTGAAGAGAGCTCGTGGGCACGAGGAAGGGTCGAAATTTGAAGTTTCTCCGCGAACCCTAGAGGTTTTCTCCTTCGGTTTGAATTCAAGAATCAGGTGAGTTGCTTCTCACCTGCAGTAGGAGTTGTTTCGAGCTTTGATTCGTTTTCATGGCTTTCGGATTCTTGTTTTCTTTTGGATTTCGAAGCAAGCTTGAGGGGTTTTGTTTTTGATGCTTACTGCCATGAACCCTAAACAAAGAAGATAGGGATTTTAAGCATGAAGAACAGTTATAAAATTTAGGTTTTCAGTAGCAATTTTCCTTCAATTAGTTTGGGATTCTGGATCAAGAGGTTGATGGATTCTATGGGATTTGGTGATGTTCGGATCCTTCCCACTGCTCCCGAAAGTTTTGGACAGATTGCTAGGGGATTTAGTCTTGATAGATAATGCTTAAGCTTCCTATTGTTCTGAAATCTCTGGAACAGATTGACATACTGGAATTGTTTTTATGAACGAGTTAGTACTTGCTGAACCTTGTGACAGAGTTGTGAATGCTATAAATTTGTGCACAGATTTATGTATGTTAGAATTATTGTGAACAAGCTTCACCTAGTTTTCTCTTAAATTCCAGTAGGTTATAGCTTAAATTGTGTTACAAGAGGGGCACGAACAGAGGAGCTTACTGTGGGTTTTAATTGTTCATTTATATCTTCCTCAACCTGCCGTAATTCTGCATAAAGGAAATTAGATATGAGAAGAGTTAGATTTTCATTTGTTAGTTCCTTTGAAGCTAGTTTAAGTTCCGTGAAGCATGATATTCTGTTAATTCCATACAACAACGATTCCTTATTTTCTAGATTCTATTGCATGCTTAGTAGTTGAATTGGTTTTACTTTCACAGCATGCTTAAGTTGTTCTAGTTTCGTATTTGCTATTGGAATAACATGAGCAGTTCTATTTTTATAGCATGCAGATTTTTATAAGTAAAGTATGCAAATTTTGATAGGCTTAATATGCAGATTTTTGTTAAGCTTTGCATGCAGATTTATGTTAAGCTTTGTATACAGATTTTAAGTACGTAGGGTGTGTTCTAGTGCACCCCAAGTGCTTGATAAAATGCTTAGCTCAATATAATGCTACAGTAGACATTTTAATAGCTCAGTAAATGCAGTAGAAGCATTTAAAATAACTTATTTAGTCTTGCTACAGCTTTTATGGACTAGATGTCCAATGGGTGGGCTCCCACAATCGCCTCTAGGTTCAGATAACCTAGTTTTAGGTTCAGATAACCTAGTTAAAGCAAGGTAAGAAAATTAGCTATGAAATCAGTATTTTATTTTCAGCAGTGGCACTGTATTAGATATCTATTGGGTTGGGCTCCCACAGTCGTCCCTAGGTTTAGATAACCTAGTAAACCCTACTAGAC
The DNA here is from genome assembly GCF_018446385.1 of Zingiber officinale. NCBI lineage: Eukaryota > Viridiplantae > Streptophyta > Magnoliopsida > Zingiberales > Zingiberaceae > Zingiber > Zingiber officinale. The sequence goes on along the minus strand of NC_056002.1, from coordinate 97,905,863 downwards.
TTGGAACTTGCAATCCCGGGTTTAGTTAGGGATGCGCGCACAGCAAGTACAGTTGCCGGGCCCATCAGCAGCATGATTATTATTTTAATCTATTATGTAAATAGTTTTCAAAACTTCACAAATTAGTTATGTGAATACAAGTTAGACTCAGTTTAGCATTAATTAGTTTAGCTTAGGTATCAATTCAGTTTCTTATTGATACACATGATAGTTCTATGATTAGCTATACATGTTTAGTATTTCAGTTAGTATGATTCCCTTATTGCTATTTATGAACATGATTAGCTATACATGTTTAGTATTTCAGTTAGTATGATTCCCTTATCGCTATTTATGAGCATGATTAGCTATACATGTTTAGTATTTCAGTTAGTATTATTCCTTATTGGTTTATGAGCATGATTATCTTTACATGTTAGCTTTTCTGTTAGTTGTTTTCTTTGCTATTTATGAGCATGAGTAGCTATACATGTTAGTTTTCCAGTTAGTTGATTTCTTTGCTATTTATGAGCATGAGTAGCTTTACATGTTAGCATTCAGTTTTAGCATGTTTTTATTTATATACATGCATATCGAGTTTTGTGAGTAGGATAGCGCTCACTAAGCTTTTAGCTTATAGATACTATTTTCCTCCTACTGCAGATAAAGGAAAAGGAAAAGTATAAGAAGGAAGGCGACAAGGAGATGCTGTGACAGTGTGTGTGATGCCAGGACTATGGAGAGATCCAGAGTTCGCTAGCGAATTTTCAGGACCTACCTGTTTAGAGTTTTAGTTTATGTTATTATGAAGTTGAGATTGTAATTGAGTTATTCCGCACTTGTAGCTTGTTATGTCCTATCGTTAGAGTTCTATCTGTTTACTATTGCTAGAATAGTTTTTTTTTTGTTGTTGGTCATTATTACTGCGTGGTTGATTGATATATAAATGTACCAGCCGCCTGTGGCTGATGTATACATGTTATGTATCCCAGTTTGGGGTCACCGGTACAGGGGAGATGTTGCCAAAATTTTTCGGTAGAGTTTCTATGTGATTTTTAAATCATACCGGTTAAGTAGAGTTAGCAGTTAAGTAACGGTCATCCTTAGAGTGTAGTAGTAGTAAGAAGGATGGTCGTTACAGTTGGTATCAGAGCAGTTCCCATTCTCCAGCATCACACACATTAGCATCAGCCTTGCCGTCTTCCAAGTAAGAATACCTTTACTCTATTTATGTTTCTTGCTTTCATGTTTAGGAATAATTATAGCATGCTTATGTGTGATAGCCTCTAACATGTTTATAGTAGCTAGTTAAACGTGATTAGATTAGTTATGTACATCCTCTATGTCTTTAGAAATGGCACGAGGACGCCCAGCTAAGCAGGCACTAGCTACTGAGCCCCAACAAGAGGCAGGCAGTTCAGTGCCTCCCCCAGACCTTACAGCATTAGTGGCTCAGTTACAGCAGCAGCTAGCTGAACAGCAACAGGAGATAGCCACCTTAAAGGCTAATCAGCAGAATACTCCCACAGTCACCCCGGAACCTAACCTTGCGACCCCAGCATTTATAGAGGTTCCACCAGTCCAGCCCACAGCACCAGTAGCTCCAGCAGCGGAAGCAAAGAGAGAGGCTTACCTGATCCAGTGGCAGCGAGTCAAGCCCGAGAACTTCTCAGGCACTAGTGAACCATGGGATGCACAAGCCTGGTTCAAAACACTGGAGAGCACGATGGAGCTTCTGGACTGGCCAGAACACGAGAAGGTGAAGTGTGCCTCCTTCTGCCTGACAGGAGACGCACGCATGTGGTGGGAGAGAGTCAGAGCGAAGCGCCCAGTGAACCAGATGACATGGGCTGACTTCGAGAAAGAATTCTTCGAGGAGTTCTTTCACATGCGGGTCACAAACCGCCACTACGACGAGTTCACGGAGTTTCGTCAGGGCAACCTATCAGTTGAGGAAGCCGTGAAGAAATTCAACAGACTGGCTCGTCTATGTCCCGAATTAGTCAGCACAGAAAAGGAACGAGTTCGGCTGATGCTCAAAATGTTGAGGCCGGAAATAGCGATGAATGTGGCCGGTGGCATCCATAGGCCACAAACTACAGAAGAACTAGTGAGTAGTGCTCTGATCACCGAGCACTACCAGAACAGCATCAAGCAGCAGAAGCAAACCTCCTCAGATTCCAAAGGCCAAGGAAGTTCAGATACTCAGAAATCTCAAGGCCACAGCTCTAACTGGAAAGGGAACTCCAGCAACAAGCGCAAACCAGGGAATTACCCAAAAGGAGGACCAGCTAGCAAGCACCCAAGTTATCCCAAGTGTGCTACTTGTGGGAAATTTCACCCAGGAGTTTGTCGCAAGGGCACACGAGGATGCTTCGAATGTGGACAAGAGGGGCACATGGCCAAGCAGTGCCCGAACAAGACCGGTCTTCCTCCGCCACAGCAGATTCAGTATGCAGGCCAGCCAGCTCAGTTATATCAGATGCAGTCCGCTCTAGAAGGTCCACTTATCAGCCAGGGCAGATTAGAAGGCCCTCCAGCTATGGCGGATGTGAGGATCTACTCACTCACCAGAGAGGACGTGGCCAACGCCTCGACAGTTGTCACAGGTCAGATTAGTATTTTACAGCAAAGTACAACTGTCTTATTCGATACTGGGGCAACCCATTCTTATATAGCCAGGGCATTCGTCGAAAAGTTAGCAATACCCCCAGAGGTACTCAGTAGTCAGTTTCTAACAACATTACCTTCGGGAGAAGTTATGGCATCCACGCACTGGCTCAGAACAGTGCCAGTCATGATAGCAGACAGAGAACTCTTTTGTGATCTGATAGTGCTAGACATGACTGACTACGATGTCATATTTGGAATGAACTTCCTGATCAGATACGGTGCCTCCATAGAGTGCCGTAAACAGAAAGTCGTATTCCAACCTAAAGAAGAAGCACAGTTTGAGTACATCGGAGAACCCAAGAGAAAAAGAGCAAGTTAAGTCCTCAATACGTAGGACCCTACCCCGATCACAGAGAGAATTGGGAAGGTAGCTTACAAGCTAGACTTACCTCAAGATATGTCAGCAATACACAATGTATTTCATGTCTCCATGCTAAAGGAGTGTATTCACGACCTTAGCCAAGTGATTCAGCCTCAGACAGTGTAGATCCAAGAGGATCTTAGCTATGAGAGCAGACACAGATAGTGGACAGAGCAGACAAGAGACTAGGAAACAAAGAAGTGTCATTAGTAAAAGTCATCTGGTAGAACCAGAAGCACGAGAAAGTTACTAGGGGAGCGTGGAGACAGCATGAGACAGAAATATATCCAGAATTATTCTAAGTTCGAGGACGAACTTTTTATAAGGGAGGGAGAATTGTAACGACCCAATTTTCCCTATTTCGAGTTCTAAAAGTCCTTATAAAAATTTGGAAATGCTTTTAAAATATTCTAGAGATTTTTAGGAATTTTTAGAGTATTTTTATGCAATTTTTGGAGTTCGTTTGGTATTTTTACCCAGAGGAAGAAGTTTTAAAAATAAAATAAAAAGAAAAGAAAAATAAGTTTGTAGAAGCTGGGGTTCGAACCCAGCTCCTCGGCCCAAGCAGAAATCGGCCCAACCAGCTGAGCTACACGGTTTTGTTAATCATATATGGAGCGATATATATTTAACTAGTAGTTAGGAACAGTAAAATAAATTATAAATAGGAAGTGCGCGACTAAGGAATCGAAGCCGTGATCTCTGACTTCGGTTAAAACTAGCTAACCAGCTATTCCGTGGCTATTTTGTGAACAAATAGAGAACGAAATAAATTTAAGTAGTGGTTATAGATAATAGAAATAAAAGGGTGCAGAATAAGGGCCGAGTCGAGGCTCGACCCGAAGACCTCCGACCGCAGCAATGTTTTAAGTGGGACACAGCCAACCAGCTGCGCCAGCGGACTTTGTTATTAAAGAAGGAGAAAAAATTCTATTTAAGCTATAGTTGAAAACGAAAATAACCTTAAGTATAAGATTTAAATCTTTTTCCTAAAACCTAAAATTTCCTCTCTCGAAGCCTTCCTCTCTGCTTCACGCGTGCGCGGCGCCGATTCTTTCTCGGGCGAAAACGAAGCTAGGGCTTCATCTCCGGCGGCCGGCGAGCGCTTCTCCCCGTCGGTTCTTCACAGATTCGAGGTCTCCTCGTTGAAGAGAGCTCGTGGGCACGAGGAAGGGTCGAAATTTGAAGTTTCTCCGCGAACCCTAGAGGTTTTCTCCTTCGGTTTGAATTCAAGAATCAGGTGAGTTGCTTCTCACCTGCAGTAGGAGTTGTTTCGAGCTTTGATTCGTTTTCATGGCTTTCGGATTCTTGTTTTCTTTTGGATTTCGAAGCAAGCTTGAGGGGTTTTGTTTTTGATGCTTACTGCCATGAACCCTAAACAAAGAAGATAGGGATTTTAAGCATGAAGAACAGTTATAAAATTTAGGTTTTCAGTAGCAATTTTCCTTCAATTAGTTTGGGATTCTGGATCAAGAGGTTGATGGATTCTATGGGATTTGGTGATGTTCGGATCCTTCCCACTGCTCCCGAAAGTTTTGGACAGATTGCTAGGGGATTTAGTCTTGATAGATAATGCTTAAGCTTCCTATTGTTCTGAAATCTCTGGAACAGATTGACATACTGGAATTGTTTTTATGAACGAGTTAGTACTTGCTGAACCTTGTGACAGAGTTGTGAATGCTATAAATTTGTGCACAGATTTATGTATGTTAGAATTATTGTGAACAAGCTTCACCTAGTTTTCTCTTAAATTCCAGTAGGTTATAGCTTAAATTGTGTTACAAGAGGGGCACGAACAGAGGAGCTTACTGTGGGTTTTAATTGTTCATTTATATCTTCCTCAACCTGCCGTAATTCTGCATAAAGGAAATTAGATATGAGAAGAGTTAGATTTTCATTTGTTAGTTCCTTTGAAGCTAGTTTAAGTTCCGTGAAGCATGATATTCTGTTAATTCCATACAACAACGATTCCTTATTTTCTAGATTCTATTGCATGCTTAGTAGTTGAATTGGTTTTACTTTCACAGCATGCTTAAGTTGTTCTAGTTTCCTATTTGCTATTGGAATAACATGAGCAGTTCTATTTTTATAGCATGCAGATTTTTATAAGTAAAGTATGCAAATTTTGATAGGCTTAATATGCAGATTTTTGTTAAGCTTTGCATGCAGATTTATGTTAAGCTTTGTATACAGATTTTCAGTACGTAGGGTGTGCTCTAGTGCACCCCAAGTGCTTGATAAAATGCTTAGCTCAATATAATGCTACAGTAGGCATTTTAATAGCTCAGTAAATGCAGTAGAAGCATTTAAAATAACTTATTTAGTCTTGCTACAGCTTTTATGGACTAGATGTCCAATGGGTGGGCTCCCACAGTCGCCTCTAGGTTCAGATAACCTAGTTTTAGGTTCAGATAACCTAGTTAAAGCAAGGTAAGAAAATTAGCTATGAAATCAGTATTTTATTTTCAGCAGTGGCACTGTACTGGATTAGATATCTATTGGGTTGGGCTCCCACAGTCGTCCCTAGGTTTAGATAACCTAGTAAACCCTACTAGACTTGGAACTTGCAATCCCGGGTTTAGTTAGGGATGCGCGCACAGCAAGTACAGTTGCCGGGCCCATCAGCAGCATGATTATTATTTTAATCTATTATGTAAATAGTTTTCAAAACTTCACAAATTAGTTATGTGAATACAAGTTAGACTCAGTTTAGCATTAATTAGTTTAGCTTAGGTATCAATTCAGTTTCTTATTGATACACATGATAGTTCTATGATTAGCTATACATGTTTAGTATTTCAGTTAGTATGATTCCCTTATTGCTATTTATGAACATGATTAGCTATACATGTTTAGTATTTCAGTTAGTATGATTCCCTTATTGCTATTTATGAGCATGATTAGCTATACATGTTTAGTATTTCAGTTAGTATGATTCCTTATTGGTTTATGAGCATGATTATCTTTACATGTTAGCTTTTCTGTTAGTTGTTTTCTTTGCTATTTATGAGCATGAGTAGCTATACATGTTAGTTTTCCAGTTAGTTGATTTCTTTGCTATTTATGAGCATGAGTAGCTTTACATGTTAGCATTCAGTTTTAGCATGTTTTTATTTATATACATGCATATCGAGTTTTGTGAGTAGGATAGCGCTCACTAAGCTTTTAGCTTATAGATACTATTTTCCTCCTACTGCAGATAAAGGAAAAGGAAAAGTATAAGAAGGAAGGCGACAAGGAGATGCTGTGACAGTGTGTGTGATGCCAGGACTATGGAGAGATCCAGAGTTCGCTAGCGAATTTTCAGGACCTACCTGTTTAGAGTTTTAGTTTATGTTATTATGAAGTTGAGATTGTAATTGAGTTATTCCGCACTTGTAGCTTGTTATGTCCTATCGTTAGAGTTCTATCTGTTTACTATTGCTAGAATAGTTTTTTTTTTGTTGTTGGTCATTATTACTGCGTGGTTGATTGATATATAAATGTACCAGCCGCCTGTGGCTGATGTATACATGTTATGTATCCCAGTTTGGGGTCACCGGTACAGGGAGATGCTGCCAAAATTTTTCGGTAGAGTTTCTATGTGATTTTTAAATCATACCGGTTAAGTAGAGTTAGCAGTTAAGTAACGGTCATCCTTAGAGTGTAGTAGTAGTAAGAAGGATGGTCGTTACAGTTGGTATCAGAGCAGTTCCCATTCTCCAGCATCACACACATTAGCATCAGCCTTGCCATCTTCCAAGTAAGAATACCTTTACTCTATTTATGTTTCTTGCTTTCATGTTTAGGAATAATTATAGCATGCTTATGTGTGATAGCCTCTAACATGTTTATAGTAGCTAGTTAAACGTGATTAGATTAGTTATGTACATCCTCTATGTCTTTAGAAATGGCACGAGGACGCCCAGCTAAGCAGGCACCAGCTACTGAGCCTCAGCATGAGGCAGGCAGTTCAGTGCCTCCCCCAAACCTTACAGCATTAGTGGCTCAGTTACAGCAGCAGCTAGCTGAACAGCAACAAGAGATAGCCACCTTAAAGGCGAATCAGCAGCATACTCCCACAGTCACCCCGGAACCAAACTTAGTGACATTTATAGAGGTTCCACCATCCATCCCACAGCACCAGTAGCTCCAGCAGCGGAAGCAAAGAGAGAGGCTTACCTGATCCAGTGGCAGCGAGTCAAGCCCGAGAACTTCTCAGGCACTAGTGAACCATGGGATGCACAAGCCTGGTTCAAAACACTGGAGAGCACGATGGAGCTTCTGGACTGGCCAGAACACGAGAAGGTGAAGTGTGCCTCCTTCTGCCTGACAGGAGACGCACGCATGTGGTGGGAGAGAGTCAGAGCGAAGCGCCCAGTGAACCAGATGACATGGGCTGACTTCGAGAAAGAATTCTTCGAGGAGTTCTTTCACATGCGGGTCACAAACCGCCACTACGACGAGTTCACGGAGTTTCGTCAGGGCAACCTATCAGTTGAGGAAGCCGTGAAGAAATTCGAATTAGTCAGCACAGAAAAGGAACGAGTTCGGCTGATGCTCAAAATGTTGAGGCCGAAAATAGCGATGAATGTGGCCGGTGGCATCCATAGGCCACAAACCACAGAAGAACTAGTGAGTAGTGCTCTGATCACCGAGCACTACCAGAACAGCATCAAGCAGCAGAAGCAAACCTCCTCAGATTCCAAAGGCCAAGGAAGTTCAGATACTCAGAAATCTCAAGGCCACAGCTCTAACTGGAAAGGGAACTCCAGCCACAAGCGCAAACCAGAGAATTACCCAAAAGGAGGACCAGCTAGCAAACAACTAAGTTATCCCAAGTGTGCTACTTGTGGGAAATTCCACCCAGGGGTTTGTCGCAAGGGCACACGAGGATGCTTTGAATGTGGACAAGAGGGGCACATGGCCAAGCAGTGCCCGAACAAGACCGGTCTTCCTCCGCCACAGCAGATTCAGTATGCAGGCCAGCCAGCTCAGTTATATCTGATGCAGTCCGCTCTAGAAGGTCCACTTATCAGCCAGGGCAGATTAGAAGGCCCTCCAGCTATGGCAGATGCGAGGATCTACTCACTCACCAGAGAGGACGTGGCCAACGCCTCGACAGTTGTCACAGGTCAGATTAGTATTTTTCAGTATAGTGCTACTGTTCTATTTGATACTGGGGCAACCCATTCTTATATAGCCAGGGCATTCGCCGAAAAGCTAGCAATACCCCCAGAGGTACTCAGTAGTCAGTTTCTAACAACATTACCTTCGGGAGAAGTTATGGCATCCACGCACTGGCTCAGAACAGTGCCAGTCATGATAGCAGAGAACTCTTTTGTGATCTGATAGTGCTAGACATGACTGACTACGATGTCATATTTGGAATGAACTTCCTGATCAGATACGGTGCCTCCATAGAGTGCCGTAAACAGAAAGTCGTATTCCAACCTAAAGAAGAAGCACAGTTTGAGTACATCGGAGAACCCAAGAGAAAAAGAGCAAGTTAAGTCCTCAATACGTAGGACCCTACCCCGATCACAGAGAGAATTGGGAAGGTAGCTTACAAGCTAGACTTACCTCAAGATATGTCAGCAATACACAATGTATTTCATGTCTCCATGCTAAAGGAGTGTATTCACGACCTTAGCCAAGTGATTCAGCCTCAGACAGTGTAGATCCAAGAGGATCTTAGCTATGAGAGCAGACACAGATAGTGGACAGAGCAGACAAGAGACTAGGAAACAAAGAAGTGTCATTAGTAAAAGTCATCTGGTAGAACCAGAAGCACGAGAAAGTTACTAGGGGAGCGTGGAGACAGCATGAGACAGAAATATATCCAGAATTATTCTAAGTTCGAGGACGAACTTTTTATAAGGGAGGGAGAATTGTAACGACCCAATTTTCCCTATTTCGAGTTCTAAAAGTCCTTATAAAAATTTGGAAATGCTTTTAAAATATTCTAGAGATTTTTAGGAATTTTTAGAGTATTTTTATGCAATTTTTGGAGTTCGTTTGGTATTTTTACCCAGAGGAAGAAGTTTTAAAAATAAAATAAAAAGAAAAGAAAAAAATAAGTTTGTAGAAGCTGGGGTTCGAACCCAGCTCCTCGGCCCAAGCAGAAATCGGCCCAACCAGCTGAGCTACACGGTTTTGTTAATCATATATGGAGCGATATATATTTAACTAGTAGTTAGGAACAGTAAAATAAATTATAAATAGGAAGTGCGCGACTAAGGAATCGAAGCCGTGATCTCTGACTTCGGTTAAAACTAGCTAACCAGCTATTCCGTGGCTATTTTGTGAACAAATAGAGAACGAAATAAATTTAAGTAGTGGTTATAGATAATAGAAATAAAAGGGTGCAGAATAAGGGCCGAGTCGAGGCTCGACCCGAAGACCTCCGACCGCAGCAATGTTTTAAGTGGGACACAGCCAACCAGCTGCGCCAGCGGACTTTGTTATTAAAGAAGGAGAAAAAATTCTATTTAAGCTATAGTTGAAAACGAAAATAACCTTAAGTATAAGATTTAAATCTTTTCCTAAAACCTAAAATTTCCTCTCTCGAAGCCTTCCTCTCTGCTTCACGCGTGTGCGGCGCCGATTCCTTCTCGGGCGAAAATGAAGCTAGGGCTTCGTCTCCGGCGGCCGGCGAGCACTTCTCTCCGTCGGTTCTTCACAGATTCAAGGTCTCCTCGTTGAAGAGAGCTCGTGGCCACGAGGAAGGATTGAAATTTGAAGTTTCTCCGCGAACCCTAGAGGTTTTCTCCTTCGGTTTGAATTCAAGAATCAAGTGAGTTGCTACTCACCTGTAGTAGGAGTTTTTCCGAGCTTTGATTCGTTTTCATGGCTTTCGGATTCTTGTTTTCTTTTGGATTTCGAAGCAAGCTTGAGGGGGTTTGTTTTTGATGCTTACTGCCATGAACCCTAAACAAAGAAGATAGGGATTTTAAGCATGAAGAACAGTTATAAAATTTAGGTTTTCAGTAGCAATTTTCCTTCAATTAGTTTGGGATTCTGGATCAAGAGGTTGATGGATTCTATGGGATTTGGTGATGTTCGGATCCTTCCCACTGCTCCCGAAAGTTTTGGACAGATTGCTAGGGGATTTAGTCTTGATAGATAATGCTTAAGCTTCCTATTGTTCTGAAATCTCTGGAACAGATTGACATACTGGAATTGTTTTTATGAACGAGTTAGTACTTGCTGAACCTTGTGACAGAGTTGTGAATGCTATAAATTTGTGCACAGATTTATGTATGTTAGAATTATTGTGAACAAGCTTCACCTAGTTTTCTCTTAAATTCCAGTAGGTTATAGCTTAAATTGTGTTACAAGAGGGGCACGGACAGAGGAGCTTACTGTGGGTTTTAATTGTTCATTTATATCTTCCTCAACCTGCCGTAATTCTGCATAAAGGAAATTAGATATGAGAAGAGTTAGATTTTCATTTGTTAGTTCCTTTGAAGCTAGTTTAAGTTCCGTGAAGCATGATATTCTGTTAATTCCATACAACAACGATTCCTTATTTTCTAGATTCTATTGCATGCTTAGTAGTTGAATTGGTTTTACTTTCACAGCATGCTTAAGTTGTTCTAGTTTCCTATTTGCTATTGGAATAACATGAGCAGTTCTATTTTTATAGCATGCAGATTTTTATAAGTAAAGTATGCAAATTTTGATAGGCTTAATATGCAGATTTTTGTTAAGCTTTGCATGCAGATTTATGTTAAGCTTTGTATACAGATTTTAAGTACGTAGGGTGTGTTCTAGTGCACCCCAAGTGCTTGATAAAATGCTTAGCTCAATATAATGCTACAGTAGACATTTTAATAGCTCAGTAAATGCAGTAGAAGCATTTAAAATAACTTATTTAGTCTTGCTACAGCTTTTATGGACTAGATGTCCAATGGGTGGGCTCCCACAATCGCCTCTAGGTTCAGATAACCTAGTTTTAGGTTCAGATAACCTAGTTAAAGCAAGGTAAGAAAATTAGCTATGAAATCAGTATTTTATTTTCAGCAGTGGCACTGTACTGGATTAGATATCTATTGGGTTGGGCTCCCACAGTCGTCCCTAGGTTTAGATAACCTAGTAAACCCTACTAGACTTGGAACTTGCAATCCCGGGTTTAGTTAGGGATGCGCGCACAGCAAGTACAGTTGCCGGGCCCATCAGCAGCATGATTATTATTTTAATCTATTATGTAAATAGTTTTCAAAACTTCACAAATTAGTTATGTGAATACAAGTTAGACTCAGTTTAGCATTAATTAGTTTAGCTTAGGTATCAATTCAGTTTCTTATTGATACACATGATAGTTCTATGATTAGCTATACATGTTTAGTATTTCAGTTAGTATGATTCCCTTATTGCTATTTATGAACATGATTAGCTATACATGTTTAGTATTTCAGTTAGTATGATTCCCTTATTGCTATTTATGAGCATGATTAGCTATACATGTTTAGTATTTCAGTTAGTATGATTCCTTATTGGTTTATGAGCATGATTATCTTTACATGTTATCTTTTCATTAGTTGTTTTCTTTGCTATTTATGAGCATGAGTAGCTATACATGTTAGTTTTCCAGTTAGTTGATTTCTTTGCTATTTATGAGCATGAGTAGCTTTACATGTTAGCATTCAGTTTTAGCATGTTTTTATTTATATACATGCATATCGAGTTTTGTGAGTAGGATAGCGCTCACTAAGCTTTTAGCTTATAGATACTATTTTCCTCCTACTGCAGATAAAGGAAAAGGAAAAGTATAAGAAGGAAGGCGACAAGGAGATGCTGTGACAGTGTGTGTGATGCCAGGACTATGGAGAGATCCAGAGTTCGCTAGCGAATTTTCAGGACCTACCTGTTTAGAGTTTTAGTTTATGTTATTATGAAGTTGAGATTGTAATTGAGTTATTCCGCACTTGTAGCTTGTTATGTCCTATCGTTAGAGTTCTATCTGTTTACTATTGCTAGAATAGTTTTTTTTTTGTTGTTGGTCATTATTACTGCGTGGTTGATTGATATATAAATGTACCAGCCGCCTGTGGCTGATGTATACATGTTATGTATCCCAGTTTGGGGTCACCGGTACAGGGGAGATGTTGCCAAAATTTTTCGGTAGAGTTTCTATGTGATTTTTAAATCATACCGGTTAAGTAGAGTTAGCAGTTAAGTAACGGTCATCCTTAGAGTGTAGTAGTAGTAAGAAGGATGGTCGTTACAGTTGGTATCAGAGCAGTTCCCATTCTCCAGCATCACACACATTAGCATCAGCCTTGCCGTCTTCCAAGTAAGAATACCTTTACTCTATTTATGTTTCTTGCTTTCATGTTTAGGAATAATTATAGCATGCTTATGTGTGATAGCCTCTAACATGTTTATAGTAGCTAGTTAAACGTGATTAGATTAGTTATGTACATCCTCTATGTCTTTAGAAATGGCACGAGGACGCCCAGCTAAGCAGGCACTAGCTACTGAGCCCCAACAAGAGGCAGGCAGTTCAGTGCCTAGTGGCTCAGTTACAGTAGCAGCTAGCTGAACAGCAACAAGAGATAGCCACCTTAAAGGCTAATCAGAATACTCCCACGTCACCGGAACCTAACCTTGCGACCCGGCATTTATAGAGTTCCACCGACGACCAAAGAGTCTAGCTCCGAAGCAAAGAGAGGCTTACGATCCGGTGGCGTGAGTCAAGCGAGAACTTCGGGCACTAGTGAACCATGGGATGCACAAGCCTCGTTCAAAACACGGAAACACGATGGAGCTTGGACCGGTGGCGAACACGAGAAGGTGAAGTGTGCCTCCTTCTGCCTGACAGGAGACGCACGCATGTGGTGGGAGAGAGTCAGAGCGAAGCGCCCAGTGAACCAGATGACATGGGCTGACTTCGAGAAAGAATTCTTCAAGGAGTTCTTTCACATGCGGGTCATAAACCGCCACTACAACGAGTTCACGGAGTTTCGTCAGGGCAACCTATCAGTTGAGGAAGCCGTGAAGAAATTCAACAGACTGGCTCGTCTATGTCCCGAATTAGTCAGCACAGAAAAGGAACGAGTTCGGCTGATGCTCAAAATGTTGAGGCCGGAAATAGCGATGAATGTGGCCGGTGGCATCCATAGGCCACAAACCACAGAAGAACTAGTGAGTAGTGCTTTGATCACCGAGCACTACCAGAACAGCATCAAGCAGCAGAAGCAAACCTCCTCAGATTCCAAAGGCCAAGGAAGTTCAGATACTCAGAAATCTCAAGGCCACAGCTCTAACTGGAAAGGGAACTCCAGCAACAAGCGCAAACCAGAGAATTACCCAAAAGGAGGACCAGCTAGCAAACAGCTAAGTTATCCCAAGTGTGCTACTTATGGGAAATTCCACCCAGGGGTTTGTCGCAAGGGCACACGAGGATGCTTTGAATGTGGACAAGAGGGGCACATGGCCAAGCAGTGCCCGAACAAGACCGGTCTTCCTCCGCCACAGCAGATTCAGTATGCAGGCCAGCCAGCTCAGTTATATCAGATGCAGTCCGCTCTAGAAGGTCCACTTATCAGCCAGGGCAGATTAGAAGGCCCTCCAGCTATGGCGGATGCGAGGATCTACTCACTCACCAGAGAGGACGTAGCCAACGCCTCGACAGTTGTCACAGGTCAGATTAGTATTTTTCAGTATAGTGCTACTGTTCTATTTGATACTGGGGCAACCCATTCTTATATAGCCAGGGCATTCGCCGAAAAGCTAGCAATACCCCCAGAGGTACTCAGTAGTCAGTTTCTAACAACATTACCTTCGGGAGAAGTTATGGCATCCACGCACTGGCTCAGAACAGTGCCAGTCATGATAGCAGACAGAGAACTCTTTTGTGATCTGATAGTGCTAGACATGACTGACTACGATGTCATATTTGGAATGAACTTCCTGATCAGATACGGTGCCTCCATAGAGTGCCGTAAACAGAAAGTCGTATTCCAACCTGAAGCAGAAGCACAGTTCGAGCACATCGGAGAACCCAAGAGAAAAAGAGCAAGTTAAGTCCTCAATACGTAGGACCCTACCCCGATCACAGAGAGAATTGGGAAGGTAGCTTACAAGCTAGACTTACCTCAAGATATGTCAGCAATACACAATGTATTTCATGTCTCCATGCTAAAGGAGTGTATTCACGACCTTAGCCAAGTGATTCAGCCTCAGACAGTGTAGATCCAAGAGGATCTTAGCTATGAGAGCAGACACAGATAGTGGACAGAGCAGACAAGAGACTAGGAAACAAAGAAGTGTCATTAGTAAAAGTCATCTGGTAGAACCAGAAGCACGAGAAAGTTACTAGGGGAGCGTGGAGACAGCATGAGACAGAAATATATCCAGAATTATTCTAAGTTCGAGGACGAACTTTTTATAAGGGAGGGAGAATTGTAACGACCCAATTTTCCCTATTTCGAGTTCTAAAAGTCCTTATAAAAATTTGGAAATGCTTTTAAAATATTCTAGAGATTTTTAGGAATTTTTAGAGTATTTTTATGCAATTTTTGGAGTTCGTTTGGTATTTTTACCCAGAGGAAGAAGTTTTAAAAATAAAATAAAAAGAAAAGAAAAAAAATAAGTTTGTAGAAGCTGGGGTTCGAACCCAGCTCCTCGGCCCAAGCAGAAATCGGCCCAACCAGCTGAGCTACACGGTTTTGTTAATCATATATGGAGCGATATATATTTAACTAGTAGTTAGGAACAGTAAAATAAATTATAAATAGGAAGTGCGCGACTAAGGAATCGAAGCCGTGATCTCTGACTTCGGTTAAAACTAGCTAACCAGCTATTCCGTGGCTATTTTGTGAACAAATAGAGAACGAAATAAATTTAAGTAGTGGTTATAGATAATAGAAATAAAAGGGTGCAGAATAAGGGCCGAGTCGAGGCTCGACCCGAAGACCTCCGACCGCAGCAATGTTTTAAGTGGGACACAGCCAACCAACTGCGCCAGCGGACTTTGTTATTAAAGAAGGAGAAAAAATTCTATTTAAGCTATAGTTGAAAACGAAAATAACCTTAAGTATAAGATTTAAATCTTTTTCCTAAAACCTAAAATTTCCTCTCTCGAAGCCTTCCTCTCTGCTTCACGCGTGCGCGGCGCCGATTCTTTCTCGGGCGAAAACGAAGCTAGGGCTTCATCTCCGGCGGCCGGCGAGCGCTTCTCCCCGTCGGTTCTTCACAGATTCGAGGTCTCCTCGTTGAAGAGAGCTCGTGGGCACGAGGAAGGGTCGAAATTTGAAGTTTCTCCGCGAACCCTAGAGGTTTTCTCCTTCGGTTTGAATTCAAGAATCAGGTGAGTTGCTTCTCACCTGCAGTAGGAGTTGTTTCGAGCTTTGATTCGTTTTCATGGCTTTCGGATTCTTGTTTTCTTTTGGATTTCGAAGCAAGCTTGAGGGGTTTTGTTTTTGATGCTTACTGCCATGAACCCTAAACAAAGAAGATAGGGATTTTAAGCATGAAGAACAGTTATAAAATTTAGGTTTTCAGTAGCAATTTTCCTTCAATTAGTTTGGGATTCTGGATCAAGAGGTTGATGGATTCTATGGGATTTGGTGATGTTCGGATCCTTCCCACTGCTCCCGAAAGTTTTGGACAGATTGCTAGGGGATTTAGTCTTGATAGATAATGCTTAAGCTTCCTATTGTTCTGAAATCTCTGGAACAGATTGACATACTGGAATTGTTTTTATGAACGAGTTAGTACTTGCTGAACCTTGTGACAGAGTTGTGAATGCTATAAATTTGTGCACAGATTTATGTATGTTAGAATTATTGTGAACAAGCTTCACCTAGTTTTCTCTTAAATTCCAGTAGGTTATAGCTTAAATTGTGTTACAAGAGGGGCACGAACAGAGGAGCTTACTGTGGGTTTTAATTGTTCATTTATATCTTCCTCAACCTGCCGTAATTCTGCATAAAGGAAATTAGATATGAGAAGAGTTAGATTTTCATTTGTTAGTTCCTTTGAAGCTAGTTTAAGTTCCGTGAAGCATGATATTCTGTTAATTCCATACAACAACGATTCCTTATATTCTAGATTCTATTGCATGCTTAGTAGTTGAATTGGTTTTACTTTCACAGCATGCTTAAGTTGTTCTAGTTTCCTATTTGCTATTGGAATAACATGAGCAGTTCTATTTTTATAGCATGCAGATTTTTATAAGTAAAGTATGCAAATTTTGATAGGCTTAATATGCAGATTTTTGTTAAGCTTTGCATGCAAATTTATGTTAAGCTTTGTATACAGATTTTCGATACGTAGGGTGTGTTCTAGTGCACCCCAAGTGCTTGATAAAATGCTTAGCTCACTATAATGCTACAGTAGGCATTTTAATAGCTCAGTAAATGCAGTAGAAGCATTTAAAATAACTTATTTAGTCTTGCTACAGCTTTTATGGACTAGATGTCCAATGGGTGGGCTCCCACAGTCGCCTCTAGGTTCAGATAACCTAGTTTTAGGATCAGATAACCTAGTTAAAGCAAGGTAAGAAAATTAGCTATGAAATCAGTATTTTATTTTCAGCAGTGGCACTGTACTGGATTAGATATCCATTGGGTTGGGCTCCCACAGTCGTCCCTAGGTTTAGATAACCTAGTAAACCCTACTAGACTTGCAATCCCGGGTTTAGTTAGGGATGCGCGCACAGCAAGTACAGTTGCCGGGCCCATCAGCAGCATGATTATTATTTTAATCTATTATGTAAATAGTTTTCAAAACTTCACAAATTAGTTATGTGAATACAAGTTAGACTCAGTTTAGCATTAATTAGTTTAGCTTAGGTATCAATTCAGTTTCTTATTGATACACATGATAGTTCTATGATTAGCTATACATGTTTAGTATTTCAGTTAGTATGATTCCCTTATTGCTATTTATGAACATGATTAGCTATACATGTTTAGTATTTCAGTTAGTATGATTCCCTTATTGCTATTTATGAGCATGATTAGCTATACATGTTTAGTATTTCAGTTAGTATGATTCCTTATTGGTTTATGAGCATGATTATCTTTACATGTTAGCTTTTCTGTTAGTTGTTTTCTTTGCTATTTATGAGCATGAGTAGCTATACATGTTAGTTTTCCAGTTAGTTGATTTCTTTGCTATTTATGAGCATGAGTAGCTTTACATGTTAGCATTCAGTTTTAGCATGTTTTTATTTATATACATGCATATCGAGTTTTGTGAGTAGGATAGCGCTCACTAAGCTTTTAGCTTATAGATACTATTTTCCTCCTACTGCAGATAAAGGAAAAGGAAAAGTATAAGAAGGAAGGCGACAAGGAGATGCTGTGACAGTGTGTGTGATGCCAGGACTATGGAGAGATCCAGAGTTCGCTAGCGAATTTTCAGGACCTACCTGTTTAGAGTTTTAGTTTATGTTATTATGAAGTTGAGATTGTAATTGAGTTATTCCGCACTTGTAGCTTGTTATGTCCTATCGTTAGAGTTCTATCTGTTTACTATTGCTAGAATAGTTTTTTTTTTGTTGTTGGTCATTATTACTGCGTGGTTGATTGATATATAAATGTACCAGCCGCCTGTGGCTGATGTATACATGTTATGTATCCCAATTTGGGGTCACCGGTACAGGGGAGACTCTGCCGAAATTTTTCGGTAGAGTTTCTATGTGATTTTTAATCATACCGGTTAAGTAGAGTTAGCAGTTAAGTAACGGTCATCCTTAGAGTGTAGTAGTGGTAAGAAGGGTGGTCGTTACAGTTGGTATCAGAGCAGTTCCCATTCTCCAGCATCACACACATCAGCATCAGCCTTGCCGTCTTCCAAGTAAGAATACCTCTACTCTATTTATGTTTCTTGCTTTCATGTTTAGGAATAATTATAGCATGCTTATGTGTGATAGCCTCTAACATATTTATAGTAGCTAGTTAAACGTGATTAGATTAGTTATGTACATCCTCTATGTCTTTAGAAATGGCACGAGGACGCCCAGCTAAGCAGGCACCAGCTACTGAGCCCCAGCAAGAGGCAGGCAGTTCAGTGCCTCCCCCAGACCTTACAGCATTAGTGGCTCAGTTACAGCAGCAGCTAGCTGAACAGCAACAGGAGATAGCCACCTTAAAGGCTAATCAGCAGAATACTCCCACAGTCACCCCGGAGCCTAACCTAGCGACCCCAGCATTTATAGAGGTTCCACCAGCCCAGCCCACAGCACCAGTAGCTCCAGCAGCGGAAGCAAAGAGAGAGGCTTACCTGATCCAGTGGCAGCGAATCAAGCCCGAGAACTTCTCAGGCACCAGCGAACCATGGGATGCTCAAGCTTGGTTCAAAACACTGGAGAGCACGTTGGAGCTTCTGGACTGGCCAGAACAGGAGAAGGTGAAGTGTGCCTCCTTCTGCCTGACAGGAGACGCACGTATGTGGTGGGAGAGAGTCAGAGCGAAGCGCCCAGTGAACCAGATGACATGGGCTGACTTCGAGAAAGAATTCTTCGAGGAGTTCTTTCACATGCGGGTCACAAACCGCCACTACGACGAGTTCACGGAGTTTCGTCAGGGCAACCTATCAGTTGAGGAAGCCGTGAAGAAATTCAATAGACTGGCTCGTCTATGTCTCGAGTTAGTCAGCACAGAAAAGGAACGAGTTCGGCTGATGCTCAAAATGTTGAGGCCGGAAATAGCGATAAATGTGGCCGGTGGCATCCATAGGCCACAAACCACAGAAGAACTAGTGAGTAGTGCTCTGATCACCGAGCACTACCAGAACAGCATCAAGCAGCAGAAGCAAACCTCCTCAGATTCCAAAGGCCAAGGAAGTTCAGATACTCAGAAATCTCAAGGCCACAGCTCTAACTGGAAAGGGAACTCCAGCCACAAGCGCAAACCAGAGAATTACCCAAAAGGAGGACCAGCTAGCAAACAACTAAGTTATCCCAAGTGTGCTACTTGTGGGAAATTCCACCCAGGGGTTTGTCGCAAGGGCACACGAGGATGCTTTGAATGTGGACAAGAGGGGCACATGGCCAAGCAGTGCCCGAACAAGACCGGTCTTCCTCCGCCACAGCAGATTCAGTATGCAGGCCAGCCAGCTTAGTTATATCAGATGCAGTCCGCTCTAGAAGGTCCACTTATCAGCCAGGGCAGATTAGAAGGCCCTCCAGCTATGGCGGATGCGAGGATCTACTCACTCACCAGAGAGGACGTAGCCAACGCCTCGACAGTTGTCACAGGTCAGATTAGTATTTTTCAGTATAGTGCTACTATTCTATTTGATACTGGGGCAACCCATTCTTATATAGCCAGGGCATTCGCCGAAAAGTTAGCAATACCCCAGAGGTACTCAGTAGTCAGTTTCTGACAACATTACCTTCGGGAGAAGTTATGGCATCCACGCACTGGTTCAGAACAGTGCCAGTCATGATAGCAGACAGAGAATTCTTTTGGTGATCTGATAGTGCTAGACATGACTGACTACGATGTCATATTTGGAATGAACTTCCTGATCAGATACGGTGCCTCCATAGAGTGTCGTAAACAGAAAGTCGTATTCCAACCTGAAGCAGAAGCACAGTTCGAGTACATCGGAGAACCCAAGAGAAAAAGAGCAAGTTAAGTCCTCAATACGTAGGACCCTACCCCGATCACAGAGAGAATTGGGAAGGTAGCTTACAAGCTAGACTTACCTCAAGATATGTCAGCAATACACAATGTATTTCATGTCTCCATGCTAAAGGAGTGTATTCACGACCTTAGCCAAGTGATTCAGCCTCAGACAGTGTAGATCCAAGAGGATCTTAGCTATGAGAGCAGACACAGATAGTGGACAGAGCAGACAAGAGACTAGGAAACAAAGAAGTGTCATTAGTAAAAGTCATCTGGTAGAACCAGAAGCACGAGAAAGTTACTAGGGGAGCGTGGAGACAACATGAGACAGAAATATATCCAGAATTATTCTAAGTTCGAGGACGAACTTTTTATAAGGGAGGAGAATTGTAACGACCCAATTTTCCCTATTTCGAGTTCTAAAAGTCCTTATAAAAATTTGGAAATGCTTTAAAATATTCTAGAGATTTTTAGGAATTTTAGAGTATTTTATGCAATTTTGGAGTTCGTTTGGTATTTTTACCCAGAGGAAGAAGTTTTAAAAATAAAGTAAAAAGAAAAGAAAAAAATAAGTTTGTAGAAGCTGGGGTTCGAACCCAGCTCCTCGGCCCAAGCAGAAATCGGCCCAACCAGCTGAGCTACACGGTTTTGTTAATCATATATGGAGCGATATATATTTAACTAGTAGTTAGGAACAGTAAAATAAATTATAAATAGGAAGTGCGCGACTAAGGAATCGAAGCCGTGATCTCTGACTTCGGTTAAAACTAGCTAACCAGCTATTCCGTGGCTATTTTGTGAACAAATAGAGAACGAAATAAATTTAAGTAGTGGTTATAGATAATAGAAATAAAAGGGTGCAGAATAAGGGCCGAGTCGAGGCTCGACCCGAAGACCTCCGACCGCAGCAATGTTTTAAGTGGGACACAGCCAACCAGCTGCGCCAGCGGACTTTGTTATTAAAGAAGGAGAAAAAAATTCTATTTAAGCTATAGTTGAAAACGAAAATAACCTTAAGTATAAGATTTAAATCTTTTTCCTAAAACCTAAAATTTCCTCTCTCGAAGCCTTCCTCTCTGCTTCACGCGTGCGCGGCGCCGATTCTTTCTCGGGCGAAAACGAAGCTAGGGCTTCATCTCCGGCGGCCGGCGAGCGCTTCTCCCCGTCGGTTCTTCACAGATTCGAGGTCTCCTCGTTGAAGAGAGCTCGTGGGCACGAGGAAGGGTCGAAATTTGAAGTTTCTCCGCGAACCCTAGAGGTTTTCTCCTTCAGTTTGAATTCAAGAATCAGGTGAGTTGCTTCTTACCTGCAGTAGGAGTTGTTTCGAGCTTTGATTCGTTTTCATGGCTTTCGGATTCTTGTTTTCTTTTGGATTTCGAAGCAAGCTTGAGGGGGTTTGTTTTTGATGCTTACTGCCATGAACCCTAAACAAAGAAGATAGGGATTTTAAGCATGAAGAACAGTTATAAAATTTAGGTTTTCAGTAGCAATTTTCCTTCAATTAGTTTGGGATTCTGGATCAAGAGGTTGATGGATTCTATGGGATTTGGTGATGTTCGGATCCTTCCCACTGCTCCCGAAAGTTTTGGACAGATTGCTAGGGGATTTAGTCTTGATAGATAATGCTTAAGCTTCCTATTGTTCTGAAATCTCTGGAACAGATTGACATACTGGAATTGTTTTTATGAACGAGTTAGTACTTGCTGAACCTTGTGACAGAGTTGTGAATGCTATAAATTTGTGCACAGATTTATGTATGTTAGAATTATTGTGAACAAGCTTCACCTAGTTTTCTCTTAAATTCCAGTAGGTTATAGCTTAAATTGTGTTACAAGAGGGGCACGGACAGAGGAGCTTACTGTGGGTTTTAATTGTTCATTTATATCTTCCTCAACCTGCCGTAATTCTGCATAAAGGAAATTAGATATGAGAAGAGTTAGATTTTCATTTGTTAGTTCCTTTGAAGCTAGTTTAAGTTCCGTGAAGCATGATATTCTGTTAATTCCATACAACAACGATTCCTTATTTTCTAGATTCTATTGCATGCTTAGTAGTTGAATTGGTTTTACTTTCACAGCATGCTTAAGTTGTTCTAGTTTCGTATTTGCTATTGGAATAACATGAGCAGTTCTATTTTTATAGCATGCAGATTTTTATAAGTAAAGTATGCAAATTTTGATAGGCTTAATATGCAGATTTTTGTTAAGCTTTGCATGCAGATTTATGTTAAGCTTTGTATACAGATTTTAAGTACGTAGGGTGTGTTCTAGTGCACCCCAAGTGCTTGATAAAATGCTTAGCTCAATATAATGCTACAGTAGACATTTTAATAGCTCAGTAAATGCAGTAGAAGCATTTAAAATAACTTATTTAGTCTTGCTACAGCTTTTATGGACTAGATGTCCAATGGGTGGGCTCCCAATCGCCTCTAGGTTCAGATAACCTAGTTTTAGGTTCAGATAACCTAGTTAAAGCAAGGTAAGAAAATTAGCTATGAAATCAGTATTTTATTTTCAGCAGTGGCACTGTACTGGATTAGATATCTATTGGGTTGGGCTCCCACAGTCGTCCCTAGGTTTAGATAACCTAGTAAACCCTACTAGACTTGGAACTTGCAATCCCGGGTTTAGTTAGGGATGCGCGCACAGCAAGTACAGTTGCCGGGCCCATCAGCAGCATGATTATTATTTTAATCTATTATGTAAATAGTTTTCAAAACTTCACAAATTAGTTATGTGAATACAAGTTAGACTCAGTTTAGCATTAATTAGTTTAGCTTAGGTATCAATTCAGTTTCTTATTGATACACATGATAGTTCTATGATTAGCTATACATGTTTAGTATTTCAGTTAGTATGATTCCCTTATTGCTATTTATGAACATGATTAGCTATACATGTTTAGTATTTCAGTTAGTATGATTCCCTTATTGCTATTTATGAGCATGATTAGCTATACATGTTTAGTATTTCAGTTAGTATGATTCCTTATTGGTTTATGAGCATGATTATCTTTACATGTTAGCTTTTCTGTTAGTTGTTTTCTTTGCTATTTATGAGCATGAGTAGCTATACATGTTAGTTTTCCAGTTAGTTGATTTCTTTGCTATTTATGAGCATGAGTAGCTTTACATGTTAGCATTCAGTTTTAGCATGTTTTTATTTATATACATGCATATCGAGTTTTGTGAGTAGGATAGCGCTCACTAAGCTTTTAGCTTATAGATACTATTTTCCTCCTACTGCAGATAAAGGAAAAGGAAAAGTATAAGAAGGAAGGCGACAAGGAGATGCTGTGACAGTGTGTGTGATGCCAGGACTATGGAGAGATCCAGAGTTCGCTAGCGAATTTTCAGGACCTACCTGTTTAGAGTTTTAGTTTATGTTATTATGAAGTTGAGATTGTAATTGAGTTATTCCGCACTTGTAGCTTGTTATGTCCTATCGTTAGAGTTCTATCTGTTTACTATTGCTAGAATAGTTTTTTTTTTGTTGTTGGTCATTATTACTGCGTGGTTGATTGATATATAAATGTACCAGCCGCCTGTGGCTGATGTATACATGTTATGTATCCCAGTTTGGGGTCACCGGTACAGGGGAGATGTTGCCAAAATTTTTCGGTAGAGTTTCTATGTGATTTTTAAATCATACCGGTTAAGTAGAGTTAGCAGTTAAGTAACGGTCATCCTTAGAGTGTAGTAGTAGTAAGAAGGATGGTCGTTACAGTTGGTATCAGAGCAGTTCCCATTCTCCAGCATCACACACATTAGCATCAGCCTTGCCGTCTTCCAAGTAAGAATACCTTTACTCTATTTATGTTTCTTGCTTTCATGTTTAGGAATAATTATAGCATGCTTATGTGTGATAGCCTCTAACATGTTTATAGTAGCTAGTTAAACGTGATTAGATTAGTTATGTACATCCTCTATGTCTTTAGAAATGGCACGAGGACGCCCAGCTAAGCAGGCACTAGCTACTGAGCCCCAACAAGAGGCAGGCAGTTCAGTGCCTCCCCCAGACCTTACAGCAGCAGCTAGCTGAACAGCAACAGGAGATAGCCACCTTAAAGGCTAATCAGCAGAATACTCCCACAGTCACCCCGGAACCTAACCTTGCGACCCCAGCATTTATAGAGGTTCCACCAGTCCAGCCCACAGCACCAGTAGCTCCAGCAGCGGAAGCAAAGAGAGAGGCTTACCTGATCCAGTGGCAGCGAGTCAAGCCCGAGAACTTCTCAGGCACTAGTGAACCATGGGATGCACAAGCCTGGTTCAAAACACTGGAGAGCACGATGGAGCTTCTGGACTGGCCAGAACACGAGAAGGTGAAGTGTGCCTCCTTCTGCCTGACAGGAGACGCACGCATGTGGTGGGAGAGAGTCAGAGCGAAGCGCCCAGTGAACCAGATGACATGGGCTGACTTCGAGAAAGAATTCTTCGAGGAGTTCTTTCACATGCGGGTCACAAACCGCCACTACGACGAGTTCACGGAGTTTCGTCAGGGCAACCTATCAGTTGAGGAAGCCGTGAAGAAATTCAATAGACTGGCTCGTCTATGTCTCGAGTTAGTCAGCACAGAAAAGGAACGAGTTCGGCTGATGCTCAAAATGTTGAGGCCGGAAATAGCGATAAATGTGGCCGGTGGCATCCATAGGCCACAAACCACAGAAGAACTAGTGAGTAGTGCTCTGATCACCGAGCACTACCAGAACAGCATCAAGCAGCAGAAGCAAACCTCCTCAGATTCCAAAGGCCAAGGAAGTTCAGATACTCAGAAATCTCAAGGCCACAGCTCTAACTGGAAAGGGAACTCCAGCCACAAGCGCAAACCAGAGAATTACCCAAAAGGAGGACCAGCTAGCAAACAACTAAGTTATCCCAAGTGTGCTACTTGTGGGAAATTCCACCCAGGGGTTTGTCGCAAGGGCACACGAGGATGCTTTGAATGTGGACAAGAGGGGCACATGGCCAAGCAGTGCCCGAACAAGACCGGTCTTCCTCCGCCACAGCAGATTCAGTATGCAGGCCAGCCAGCTCAGTTATATCTGATGCAGTCCGCTCTAGAAGGTCCACTTATCAGCCAGGGCAGATTAGAAGGCCCTCCAGCTATGGCAGATGCGAGGATCTACTCACTCACCAGAGAGGACGTGGCCAACGCCTCGACAGTTGTCACAGGTCAGATTAGTATTTTTCAGTATAGTGCTACTGTTCTATTTGATACTGGGGCAACCCATTCTTATATAGCCAGGGCATTCGCCGAAAAGCTAGCAATACCCCCAGAGGTACTCAGTAGTCAGTTTCTAACAACATTACCTTCGGGAGAAGTTATGGCATCCACGCACTGGCTCAGAACAGTGCCAGTCATGATAGCAGACAGAGAACTCTTTTGTGATCTGATAGTGCTAGACATGACTGACTACGATGTCATATTTGGAATGAACTTCCTGATCAGATACGGTGCCTCCATAGAGTGCCGTAAACAGAAAGTCGTATTCCAACCTAAAGAAGAAGCACAGTTTGAGTACATCGGAGAACCCAAGAGAAAAAGAGCAAGTTAAGTCCTCAATACGTAGGACCCTACCCCGATCACAGAGAGAATTGGGAAGGTAGCTTACAAGCTAGACTTACCTCAAGATATGTCAGCAATACACAATGTATTTCATGTCTCCATGCTAAAGGAGTGTATTCACGACCTTAGCCAAGTGATTCAGCCTCAGACAGTGTAGATCCAAGAGGATCTTAGCTATGAGAGCAGACACAGATAGTGGACAGAGCAGACAAGAGACTAGGAAACAAAGAAGTGTCATTAGTAAAAGTCATCTGGTAGAACCAGAAGCACGAGAAAGTTACTAGGGGAGCGTGGAGACAGCATGAGACAGAAATATATCCAGAATTATTCTAAGTTCGAGGACGAACTTTTTATAAGGGAGGGAGAATTGTAACGACCCAATTTTCCCTATTTCGAGTTCTAAAAGTCCTTATAAAAATTTGGAAATGCTTTTAAAATATTCTAGAGATTTTTAGGAATTTTTAGAGTATTTTTATGCAATTTTTGGAGTTCGTTTGGTATTTTTACCCAGAGGAAGAAGTTTTAAAAATAAAATAAAAAGAAAAGAAAAAAAATAAGTTTGTAGAAGCTGGGGTTCGAACCCAGCTCCTCGGCCCAAGCAGAAATCGGCCCAACCAGCTGAGCTACACGGTTTTGTTAATCATATATGGAGCGATATATATTTAACTAGTAGTTAGGAACAGTAAAATAAATTATAAATAGGAAGTGCGCGACTAAGGAATCGAAGCCGTGATCTCTGACTTCGGTTAAAACTAGCTAACCAGCTATTCCGTGGCTATTTTGTGAACAAATAGAGAACGAAATAAATTTAAGTAGTGGTTATAGATAATAGAAATAAAAGGGTGCAGAATAAGGGCCGAGTCGAGGCTCGACCCGAAGACCTCCGACCGCAGCAATGTTTTAAGTGGGACACAGCCAACCAGCTGCGCCAGCGGACTTTGTTATTAAAGAAGGAGAAAAAAATTCTATTTAAGCTATAGTTGAAAACAAAAATAACCTTAAGTATAAGATTTAAATCTTTTTCCTAAAACCTAAAATTTCCTCTCTCGAAGCCTTCCTCTCTGCTTCACGCGTGCGCGGCGCCGATTCTTTCTCGGGCGAAAACGAAGCTAGGGCTTCATCTCCGGCGGCCGGCGAGCGCTTCTCCCCGTCGGTTCTTCACAGATTCGAGGTCTCCTCGTTGAAGAGAGCTCGTGGGCACGAGGAAGGGTCGAAATTTGAAGTTTCTCCGCGAACCCTAGAGGTTTTCTCCTTCAGTTTGAATTCAAGAATCAGGTGAGTTGCTTCTCACCTGCAGTAGGAGTTGTTTCGAGCTTTGATTCGTTTTCATGGCTTTCGGATTCTTGTTTTCTTTTGGATTTCGAAGCAAGCTTGAGGGGGTTTGTTTTTGATGCTTACTGCCATGAACCCTAAACAAAGAAGATAGGGATTTTAAGCATGAAGAACAGTTATAAAATTTAGGTTTTCAGTAGCAATTTTCCTTCAATTAGTTTGGGATTCTGGATCAAGAGGTTGATGGATTCTATGGGATTTGGTGATGTTCGGATCCTTCCCACTGCTCCCGAAAGTTTTGGACAGATTGCTAGGGGATTTAGTCTTGATAGATAATGCTTAAGCTTCCTATTGTTCTGAAATCTCTGGAACAGATTGACATACTGGAATTGTTTTTATGAACGAGTTAGTACTTGCTGAACCTTGTGACAGAGTTGTGAATGCTATAAATTTGTGCACAGATTTATGTATGTTAGAATTATTGTGAACAAGCTTCACCTAGTTTTCTCTTAAATTCCAGTAGGTTATAGCTTAAATTGTGTTACAAGAGGGGCACAAACAGAGGAGCTTACTGTGGGTTTTAATTGTTCATTTATATCTTCCTCAACCTGCCGTAATTCTGCATAAAGGAAATTAGATATGAGAAGAGTTAGATTTTCATTTGTTAGTTCCTTTGAAGCTAGTTTAAGTTCCGTGAAGCATGATATTCTGTTAATTCCATACAACAACGATTCCTTATTTTCTAGATTCTATTGCATGCTTAGTAGTTGAATTGGTTTTACTTTCACAGCATGCTTAAGTTGTTCTAGTTTCGTATTTGCTATTGGAATAACATGAGCAGTTCTATTTTTATAGCATGCAGATTTTTATAAGTAAAGTATGCAAATTTTGATAGGCTTAATATGCAGATTTTTGTTAAGCTTTGCATGCAGATTTATGTTAAGCTTTGTATACAGATTTTCAGTACGTAGGGTGTGTTCTAGTACACCCCAAGTGCTTGATAAAATGCTTAGCTCAATATAATGCTACAGTAGACATTTTAATAGCTCAGTAAATGCAGTAGAAGCATTTAAAATAACTTATTTAGTCTTGCTACAGCTTTTATGGACTAGATGTCCAATGGGTGGGCTCCCACAGTCGCCTCTAGGTTCAGATAAACTAGTTAAAGCAAGGTAAGAAAATTAGCTATGAAATCAGTATTTTATTTTCAGCAGTGGCACTGTACTGGATTAGATATCCATTGGGTTGGGCTCCCACAGTCGTCCCTAGGTTTAGATAACCTAGTAAACCCTACTAGACTTGGAACTTGCAATCCCGGGTTTAGTTAGGGATGCGCGCACAGCAAGTACAGTTGCCGGGTCCATCAGCAGCATGATTATTATTTTAATCTATTATGTAAATAGTTTTCAAAACTTCACAAATTAGTTATGTGAATACAAGTTAGACTCAGTTTAGCATTAATTAGTTTAGCTTAGGTATCAATTCAGTTTCTTATTGATACACATGATAGTTCTATGATTAGCTATACATGTTTAGTATTTCAGTTAGTATGATTCCCTTATTGCTATTTATGAGCATGATTAGCTATACATGTTTAGTATTTCAGTTAGTATGATTCCCTTATTGCTATTTATGAACATGATTAGCTATACATGTTTAGTATTTCAGTTAGTATGATTCCTTATTGGTTTATGAGCATGATTATCTTTACATGTTAGCTTTTCTGTTAGTTGTTTTCTTTGCTATTTATGAGCATGAGTAGCTATACATGTTAGTTTTCCAGTTAGTTGATTTCTTTGCTATTTATGAGCATGAGTAGCTTTACATGTTAGCATTCAGTTTTAGCATGTTTTTATTTATATACATGCATATCGAGTTTTGTGAGTAGGATAGCGCTCACTAAGCTTTTAGCTTATAGATACTATTTTCCTCCTACTGCAGATAAAGGAAAAGGAAAAGTATAAGAAGGAAGGCGACAAGGAGATGCTGTGACAGTGTGTGTGATGCCAGGACTATGGAGAGATCCAGAGTTCGCTAGCGAATTTTCAGGACCTACCTGTTTAGAGTTTTAGTTTATGTTATTATGAAGTTGAGATTGTAATTGAGTTATTCCGCACTTGTAGCTTGTTATGTCCTATCGTTGGAGTTCTATCTGTTTACTATTGCTAGAATAGTTTTTTGTTGTTGTTGGTCATTATTACTGCGTGGTTGATTGATATATAAATGTACCAGCCGCCTGTGGCTGATGTATACATGTTATGTATCCCAGTTTGGGGTCACCGGTACAGGGGAGATGCTGCCAAAATTTTTCAGTAGAGTTTCTATGTGATTTTTAAATCATACCGGTTAAGTAGAGTTAGCAGTTAAGTAACGGTCATCCTTAGAGTGTAGTAGTAGTAAGAAGGGTGGTCGTTACATGTTCAATCATGGTAATTGTGGTTTTTATTGCAATATTGAGAAAACCAATGGACATACATTTGCATAAACATAGATGTGCTATTGGGCCTATACCAATTTCTTAGAATAATTATCTAAAACAACCAACTAGATCTTTTATTGAAGTACATCCATGTGATTTTATTGAACTACGTGCATTATATGTTGATTTCATTTACATGCATTATATGTTGATGTTCAGTATAGTCATCTATTATATTAATGATAATATATTGAAAGTTTTTTTTTGTTGCAGAAAAAAATATTAGAATGTCCACCCGAATCTCAAAACACAACTAATATTGTGGATGACACAATTAGCATTGTGTTTAACAAAGAAGCTCGGGGTAGACTGCGTGGAATGGGCTTTGGAGTAACACCATCGAAAGTTGGAGCGTTTGTGCAACAAAATGGAATGGTTCAACAACTTCAAACTATAGTACAAAATGTGCAACAAAAAATGCAAGAAATGAGGCAACAAAATCAACTAGAAATACAAGAAATGAGGTCTATATTTTTACAAAGTATGAGACAACAAAATCATCCAGAACAGGTTAGTAAGTAAACAATATATATATATATATATAATAAGTTTGATATGTACACTTAAATGTTTTTGAATTATCATGATGACATTGTTTGACACAATTTGGTTATAAAATTAGATTGCTAGTGGTGGCATTTGTAGCGGTATTGGGAATGAATTTGGTAGCAATAGCGATATCAATATTGGTGCAAAAAAAAGTGGTGATTTTGATCATGTTTTTTAGGTGATTATCATAAAATTATGTATTTCTGAATCACAAAATTGTTACAAAAATATATATGATTGAATTAATAACTTTGTATTGTTTATTTACAGTCAAATTTGAGAAATGTGAGTCATGGAGATATCTGTGCTAATACTAAATGTAAGCTGCTTCATTGGTCTGCTGATGAATTAGTTGTTGCATAAGGTCGAATTGCATCCATAGATCTATGCTAATACTTTTAACAGCTTTTAATTATGCAACATGCAATGCGCGTTGCGGAAAGCGAATTTGCGCGTTGCGAAAAGCTATTTTTGTTGTAGTGTTGGGAAAGCTAATATACAAGTCATGTGCATTGAGCCCAAAAAACATGGTTGGATATTGGTTTTGAAAATCATTTTAAAATATTTTTGAAAAACTTTGGTGAAAACTATCTTTTGATAGTAATCATCATTGGAAAGTTAGATTGCTAGTGGTGGCATTTATAGCGGTATTGGGAATGAATTTGGTAGCAATAGCGATATCAATATTGGTGCCAAAAAAAGTGGTGATTTTGGTCATGTTTTTCAGGTGATTATCATAAAATTATGTATTTTTGAATCACAAAATTGTTACAAAAATATATATAATTGAATTAATAACTTTGTATTGTTTATTTACAGTCAAATTTGAGAAATGTGAGTTGTGGAGATGTCTATGCTAATACTAAATGTAAACTGCTTCATTGATCTGCTGATGAATTAGTCGTTGCAGAAGGTCGAATTGCATCCACAGATTTGTGCTAATACTTTTAACAACTTTTAATTGTGCAGCATGCAATGCGCGCTGCGGAAAGCGAATTTGCACGCTACGAAAAGCTATTTTTGTTGTAGTGTTGGGAAAGCTAATGTACAAGTCATGTGCATTGAGCCCAAAGAACATGGTTGGATATTGGTTTTGAAAATCATTTTAAAATATTTTTGAAAAACTTTGGTGAAGACTATCTTTTAATAGTAATCATCATTGGAAAGTTAGACACAAACTAGGAGAAAACATTGAAGTTTTCAAGGCTTTTCAAATTTGTGTCAATCTTTGAAAATAGGAAGTATTTTTATAGAAAACTATTTTTCCTTGATAAAGTGTATCCTAAATAATGTTTACATGAGTTTTCATGATTTTTAGATTTTTGTAGAATTTTTGGGGAGTTTCTGAATTTCGCTAAAATTGAATTTCAGAGAAATCAGAAACCCAATCGATCAACCGATCGATTGGATTGGGTTCAATCGATCAGCCGATCGATTAGGAAGCCAATTCCTACGAACAGAAGGGTAGTGAATCGATCAGTTGATCGATTGACCCAGTCTGAATCGATTAGTAGATCGATTCAAAGAGAATTTCTGTGAGCAGTAGCTTGTGGAATGGATCAATGGATCGATTGAAGTGATTTCAATCGATTGAGTCCCAACTTTAATCGATTGGGAAGTCTGATTTTGGCCTAAAAAGCCTGATTTCAGCATTTCAAGTCACTTTGAGTCTCGTTAACCACTCCAAACCCCTTGGAATACATTTGTATACATTTAGGGGGAGTTTTTCATGATGAAAACAAATATGGATTGGTTAAGAGAAACCAAAGTGAAGTTTATGATAAGGGTTAGTTTTAATTCTGAATTTTAGAACCTTAAAACTTCAAGTTTTGGTTTTCAAGGGTCATTAACCATTCCTAACCCTTTGGAATATATTTGTATACACTTAGGGGGAGTTTTCATGATGAAAACAAACATGGTTTGGTTAATATCGACTTAGGTGAAGTTTAGGTTGAGGTTTAGTATCATTATTGAATTTTGAACCTCAAAACTTCGAGTTTTAGTTTTCCTAATTATTTAGCAACCCCAAGTCATTGTTGGTGCAATGATAGAAGTTTGATCATGTTTTTAGGGAGAGTTACTCTTTGAAAACATAAAAATCTTTTTAAAGACCTTGGAAGGGGGTTAACCCTTCGTGATGAATTAATACTCAAGGTCGAGTATTGGGGAGCAATGGAAAATTGGTTATCTTCATTGCTAGGATGATAAATGCTCTTTGATGAGCATTTTGGAGTAGATTACTGCTCAAGGGGGAGCATTGGGTTAATGAAGGGGATCGGACATTCATTGGTAAAGTGAAAAATGCTCTTGGATGAGCATTGAGAAGAAGATTACTGCTCAAGGGGGAGCATTGAATACAATGAATGGGAGTTTCATTAGGAAGTTGATGCATGCTCTAGGATGAGCATTGTGAAGTGAAGTAGAGTTCAAGGGGGATCTTTGGCGGCAATGAAGACTATGAGATCTTCATTGTGGGGTTGTTAACAAATATGAAGTTGTAAACAACGAAGAGTTAACTCTTATGGAGAAGAGTTTATTTTCTGGTTTTGATGTGTGATAAAGAGGGGGAATTGGAGGCTAAGTTAGGCCTTCATCTCAAGAAGGGGGAGTTTGCCCTCTAGGAAAGGGAGAGAATGAAGTAAACCTTTATTCATGCTTTATCATGGAAGTAAGGCTATGGGATTTAGCCTTGGAGTAAAGAAGAGGTTAAGGCTATGAGATTTAGCCTTGGTGTAAAGAAGAGGTAAGGCTATGGGATTTAGCCTTATGATAAAGAAGAGGTTAAGGCTATGGGATTTAGCCTTGGTGTAAAGAAGAAGTTAAGGCTATGAGATTTAGCCTTGGTATAAAGAAGAGGTTAAGGCTATGGGATTTAGCCTAACTTAGAGTTATTGTCAAACATCAAAAAGGGGGAGATTGTTGGAGTAATTTCCTTTGGTCAAGTTTGACTAATTTGACTAAGCTTGAGTTGAGTCAAGCTTGAGTCCGGATTTGAGTTTTGATGTTTGACAATATAGGGAGATTGCTGGAGCAATCGTCTGGTTATGGAGATGGTCAAAGGGTTGACCAGGTTGATAAGAAGATAAGTAAAGTAGGTCAGGGATGATAGGAGACTTGACTGGGTAAGTCCTAACTGGAGGTTAGGCATCTGGAAGTCCTAACTGGAACTTAGGTAGTGGTAAAGTCCTAGTTAGGAGCTAGGCAGGGGAAAGTCCTGGTGAGGAGCTAGGCAACGGGAAAGTCCTAGTGAGGAGCTAGGCAGGAGAAAGTCCTGGTGAGGAGCCAGACAATTGGAAAGTCCTGGTGAGGAGCCAGACAATTGGAAAGTCCAAGTGTGATCTTGGCAAAGGAGAAAGTCCTGGTGAGGAGCCAGGCAATTGGAAAGTCCAAGTGTGATCTTGGCAAAGGAGAAAGTCCTGGTGAGGAGCTAGGCAATTAGAAAGTCCAAGTGTGATCTTGGCAAAGGAAAAAGTCCTGGTGAGGAGCCAGACAATTGGAAAGTCCAAGTGTGATCTTGGCAAAGGAGAAAGTCCTGGTGAGGAGCCAGGCAATTGGAAAGTCCAAGTGTGATCTTGGCAAAGGAGAAAGTCCTGGTGAGGAGCTAGGCAATTAGAAAGTCCAAGTGTGATCTTTGCAAAGGAAAAAGTCCTGGTGAGGAGCCAGGCAATTGGAAAGTCCAAGTGTGATCTTGGCAAAGGTTGTAAGTCTAAGCATGTGGTCTTGGTAAGGTAAGTCCTAGTGTGACTTGGCAAGGAGAACTTGACAACTAGGATGAGGCCGATGGAAGCTCTTGAAGGCAAGGCGTGAAGGATGGAGAGATATCCGAGGGATGCAAGACTGATGGAGGAGGCTAGAAGGCTAGTTCGAGGTTGGTCGGGTGTGGCCAAATGCTAGGCATGGAGACCCAACAGGTCACGGTTGACCAGGAGTTAGGTTGGATATTTTGGACTTGAGTTTGAGTCAAGTTCAGGCTGGTTAATCGATCGGGCAATCGATTGAACCAGGGTCCAATCGATCAGTGGATCGATTGGAGTGTGCTGCGAAGGAAGGAATGGCCCAATCGATCGGTCGATTGATTGGGACCTTAATTCGCGAGCATAGAGGCCTTCCCAATCGATCGAGCGATCAATTGGGAGTTGTCGATCGATTGGGCAGGGGAGTTCTCGTGCGATCGCGAGAACACAGAAAGCTTCTGAATCGATCCACCGATCGATTCAAATGTTCCCAATTGATCGGTCGATCGATTGGGATTCGACCATTGGGCAGGATGTAGGTGATGGACGGCTGTGATGGAGCGGTGCTGATGTGGCATTCGATTGGGGATGGATTGGATCGATTGGGAGCATTGTTTAAAGCATTGGAGGAGCATTTTCTCCGCATATCTTTGCGATTTCTTTCTTGCGAGCTTACTGCGATCTTCAGTGACTTTCTTCGATCTTCACCGCCAGTTCTTGAAAGCTCTTGGGAGTGTTCTCTCAAGGTTCAAGAGGTAACAACAAGCACAAGTAAGCAAGAAGAGAGTGCCTTTACGTGTATTAGTATTTCGTCTTCTTGTATTCGTGTTTGTGTTGTGGGTGAGTTTGTACAAGGCTTGCCTTCGGCTGTGACTGAGAAGGAGGTTTTCATAGTGGAGATAGCGTGTCGTGTGTGGATCCTTGGATTAGTCAACTCCTCTTGAGGTGGATACCAAGTAAATCTACTTGTTAGCATTGTGTGAGTCTTGTATTCTATTTTCGCTGCATATCATCATCAAGACAAAGCAAACTGACGCAAGTGCGACGAGCCACTATTCACCCCCCTCTAGCGGGCACAAAGGTCCCAACAGAAATGTCAAGTTGGGAGTTTGGCATTTTATTGGGGAATTAAAGGCAAATCTAGGCCTTAATTTAATTTATTACTCTTTGAAAGAGTAAAATGTACCAAACATTGAGGAATATACTTAATTTTAATTGACACAATTTAATCATGGGTTTAAGAAATGCCAATTTGGATTTTGGCATTTTCATAAGTAGATAAGGGCCAATCTAGGTTAACGTTAGGTTTAGCTAAGGATTTAAGGACACTTAGATAGATAATATATATACTTTAATTAAGCTAAACTACCATGATTTGTTTGTCCTTAACATGCCATGACATCATTTTTGCATTCATGCTTTATTATGAAAAATACAAAAATATCATGTCATGTCATACATACATCATGTAGTTGATAGTGAATTTTCTTTTGAAAATTATTTATTTCGATGTATGCCATAACACATCATGTATTATTTTTAATTCCTTGCAATTAAGGACAAATGACATTTATTAACAAGTAACATCCTTGATAGATGTTCATAATTCAAAATGCCTAGATAAATATGCATGATCCCTAGTTTAGGGCAAAACCAAATCTTACATCTCATAAAGAACTATAAGGTAACTTGTATGTGTTTTCGTACACATTAGATATAAGTGAGATGTTAGGATGATGAACAAAACTCAAGATGTTGATTTAGTGCATTCTTTTGAGTTTTAAGTTCATCAAAACACATAGTTATGTGTTTTTCAATCATTGGAAAAACTTATGTACAAGTCATGTGCATTGAGCCCAAAGAACATGGTTGGATATTGGCTTTGAAAATCATTTTAAAATGATTTTGGAAAATCTTGATGAAGGCTATCTTTTGATAGTAATCATTATTGAAAAGTTAGACACAAACTAGAAGAAAACACTAAAGTTTTTACAAGTTTTCAAGTTTGTGTTAATCTTTGAAAATATGAAGTATTTTTATAGAAAACTATTTTTCCTTGATAGTATATACCCTAAATAATGTCTTCATAAATTTTCGTGATTTTTAGAATTTTGTTAAATTTTTGGGGAGTTTATGATATTCACTGAAAGTGAATTTCAGCATTTTTAGAGTTCCAATCGATCACCCAATCGATTGGAGTGTCTCAATCGATCGGGTGATCGATTAAGAAGAAGTTTCATGTGAGCAGAAGCTCACTGGATCTATCCACCGATTGATCCACAACTCCTGAACCAATTAGTGGATCGATTCAACTGGGGTCAATCGATTGGGACCCAACCCCAATCGATTGGCATGCTAATTTTGGCTAGGAAAGCTTATTTTCAACATTCTAAACCAATTTTAGTCTATAAAACCTTTCCTAACCCCTTGAAATACATTTATAAATATTCAAGGGGAGTTTTCATGATGAAAACAAGGATGGATTGGTTAAGGAAGACTAAGTAGAGGTTTAGGTTGAGGTTTGGTTTCATTATTAAATTTTTGAACCTCAAAAACTTCTAAATTTGGGTTTCCTATATGTTTAGGGATTCCAAGTCATTGTTGGTGCAATGACAGAAGTTACGTGCATACCTTTAGGGGGAGTTACTCTTTAAGGACATGAAAATCTATTTTTCATACACCTTGGAAGGTGGTTAACCTTAGCGTAAATGCTCAAGGTTGAGCATTTTAAATATAATGGGGAGTGGATATCCTCATTGTTTGTTTGTTCATGCTCAAGGGTGAGCTTTGATGGATAATGAAGGATATGGGACCTTCATTGTGGTGTTGTGAACAGCGAGTGAAGTTGTGAACAACGTTGGGTAACTCTTCAGGGGAAGAGTTTGTGATGTATGCCAATAGGGGGAGAATGTGTGGTTTAAGTTAGGCCTTCATTACCTAAAGAGGGAGTTTGCCCTCTAGGGAAGAGGAAGAATGAAGGAAACCCTCATTCTTACATTGGCATGAAGGAAAGTTGAGGCTATGGGATTAGCCTAACTTAAAAGTATTGTCAAACGTCAAAAAGGGGGAGATTGTTGGTGGAATAATTCCTAGGTCAAGGTTGACCTGATTGACTGATTCTTGATGTTTGGATTTCAATGTTTGACAATATATGGAGATTGAAAGTGGTGCAATCGTTCATTGGGGAGATTATTGGTACAATTTTCCACTGGTCAAGGTTGACCAGTTACATGTGAAGAAGAGTCAAGTAGGTCAAGACTGACTGGATACTTGACTGGGAAGTCCTAGTGAGTGAAGGTAGGTAGAAGTTAAAGTCCTGGTGAGTGAAACCAAGCACAAAAAAATCCAGGCGGGTCAAGACTGACCGGACACCTGGTATCGGTAAGTCCAGGTGGGTCAAGGTTGACCGGACACTCGGCACAAGGAGAAAAGTCCAAGTGGGTCAAAGAGATTGATCGGACACTTGGCATGAGGAGAAAAGTCCAAGTGGGTCAAAGGGATTGAATAGACACTTGGTAAGGAAGTCCTAGCGGGTCGCGGGTGACCAGACTCTAGGCATGATGTACCAACAGGTCATAGTTAACCAGATGTTGGTTTTAGGGGACTTTGGACTTATTTGGGCAAGTAAATGTGGGATGAATCGATCAACCGATCGATTGTCTCATTCCCAATCGATCGGTTGATCGATTGGGTGAGTCCCGTGGCAAAAATCTTTCCCAATCGATCACCCAATCGATTGGGGAAGGTTCACGATCACACAGAATGACTCCCGATCGATTGGGAGCCTCCAATCGATCGACTGATCGATTGGGAGCTGGGATTTTGCGCGATAAGCCCTAGATCGATCGAGAAATCGATCCAGGTGATTTCTATAGAGCACAGAGGCGCTCTAGATCGATCGGCTGATCGATCCAAAGCCTCCCCAATCGATTGGGAGCAATCCAATTGATTGGGATCCGACCATTGGTGCAGGTTTTAGCCGTTGGCAAGCGATTCCTTGTACACAGCTTCCATTCTTCTCTACGCACGACTCCACAACGATCTTCTCCACTGAGCTCAGTGACACACGCCAGTTCTTGAAGGGTCTTAGAGTGAGGTGCAATTGCATTCCCAAGCATCAAGAGGCGATCCAAACAAGAAGGAGAAGCTAGGGTTTCCTGTTGTAAACCTTGTAAGTTTTACTTGTATTTGATTCCCTTTCTTTCTTCTTGTATTGAGAGCTTGTATAAGGCTTCTCCGCCTTCAGTAGTTACCGTAAAGGGGGTTTTTCATTAGTGGAGAGTGCTTGTGTATGTGGATCCTTGGATTAGTCACCTCATCTTGAGGTGGATACCAAGTAAATCCTTTGTGTTAGCGTTGTAGTTTTTGTTTCTTGTATTTTCCGCTGCACATCATCACAAGAAGCAAGCAACGACAAGCACAAGAGTGTGATGAGCTATTCACCCTCCCCCCTCTAGCTACAAATCGAGCCTACATATACAAATTGTGAGGTTTGGATGGCTGGGATCGACTGGATCTGACCTAGCAATCGATTGGGAGCAAGCACAGTCGATTGGAAGCCCTAAAAGTGTAGATATAAGGGCGGTGACGAGTTCAAATGATAATAACTCTTCGCTCCATCTTCTCTGCCAGTTCTTTGAAGGTTAGAGCTGAATTGTTGCTGTACTTTCAAGCTTACAAGAGACATTCGCAGGCAACAAGAGATCAAGTAAGAAGATTTTTCATTTGTATTTGTATATTTACTTCTTGTCTTGAGTTATATTTCTTCTTCTTGAGTTGTAGAGGTTTCTCCACCTTCAGATTATTTCGAGGAGTATATTTCATAGTGGAGAGTGTGCTTGGCGTGGATCCTTAGATTAGTCATCTCATCTTGAGGTGGATACCAAGTAAATCCTACTTGTTAGCACTGAGTACTTTCTTTGAATTTATCCACTGCAAAATTGACATCGACGAAGTGAGCGAGCAAGTAAGATGAGCTATTCACCCCCCCTCTAGCTCTGAAGTGTCGCAATACTTCTATTCCCAAATTTTATAGTAGCCTTATTTTTCTATAAAATAATGGTGTCATAGAGGAAGGTTTCTCATTATTGCTTCCATTTTATTACTCTTTTATGAGCCTTCTCACTTTCTTCATCATTCTTCCTTTCATGACACTTTTACGAGTAACATAACTATGGAGACGTCTTCCCTACACCACCTTTATCATTTTTTTCATGACATCCACTGTCTTTGTCCAAAATCTGGTAGTTTATCTTCCTCCCAAAACAAAAATGGCAAGGTGGTCATGTTATCTTTCGTGGTGTATTGTAAGTTTTCATATGACTGTACACAGTCAATTTGAGATTCAGAAAGGAATATCTTTGTAAAAAATTTGGTAGTGTGTCTTCCATATGCCATTATTTTATCTTCCAGACTGTGCGCCTGTATGAATTTCAAGAAGCCTCTTCTATTTATTTGATCTTCCAGACTATGTCTTCTGTTAAACTCGAGCATATAGCATCCTTAAATTTGATTGTACTCTCGAGTTTAATAGAAGCCTCTAACAGAAGCATCTTTTGTTACTCTCGTTAATCTACGCAAAGTTAATCATTTTAAGGACGCTATATATCAATCTTTCGAGAGTAAACAAGATACAATAAGAGCTTTTGAAGCCTACAACGATAAAACTCGAGAGATTACTTCCATTACATCGAGAGGAAAAGAACATTCGTGGTCATCCTCAAATATAATATCAAGTTTAAACTTAGAGAGAAAACTATTGAAGACTAAAAAATTTAGAAAACTGAAAGATTTGGGGACCAAGGGGAGCTAAAGGGGGTGAATAGTTTCTCTCGCTTCAATGAATATCATTTACAACAGAATACTTGAAGTGAAGAATCCTCCAATGCGAACACAATGATTTACTCGGTATCTACCTCTTGAGGTGACTAACCTCTAGTTAGAACTATTCTGTTGGTCTTGCTCTTACCTAACCTCTAGTTAGGACTTTCTTATAAATATCCTGAGGTAGTTTTGATGTGCTTAACCGAGTTTAAGTTAGGTCCTATGTGTGTTTGATGTCTTGTGTCTAAGTGTGTAGGAACTTAGGAGCTCAAGAAGTCAAGCGAAAGACCCAAGTAGTGAGAATGATGACACGAGAAAGAATCGATGGGCTCGGTGCGTCCGAGGGACGAGGTGCTACGGAAGAGTATGCTAGCGGACGAGAAGGGAGTGCGTGGTATTTCTGAGAGACAAGAATCTAGAGTGGATGATTGTTTAAGGAGAGGATCAGAAGATGGGTTCGAGTGAGCCCAATACCGGATGACCGAAATCATCCAAACGAATGGAGATGGAATGGAGGAGAAACTAGGTCATCAACTCGATGTTGATTGTTCGGGTGCATGGACCAAGTTCAAGCACTCGGACTATCCAAGAGCTCAAATTGGTCCAAGTGCCTGGTCTCCCTTTCAATTGGTTTATGGAGGAGAAGCAATAATTCCCATCGAGGTGGGAGTAGAATCTGATAGAAAACAATTATATGATGCAGACAATGAAGGTCGACGACTCATGGAGCTAGACTTGATAGAAGAAATTAGAGACAAGGCTGCAGCTCGACTCACCTCATATCGACAATGAATGAGGCAAAATTATAACAAAAGAGTTATCCCAAGATTTTTTCAAGTGGAAGATCTAGTGTGGAAGCGTATTAAACTCGTTGGAGATGTCAGCAAGTTAGCACCACAATGGGGAGGACCTTACAAAGTAATAGAGAAGCTCGCATCAGGTTCATATTATCTTCAGGATATTGAAGGAAGAATTTTTGAGCCTCCCTGGAGTGCAAATCACTTACAGCCTTACCGAACCTAACTAGATTATATTATTCAAGAGTATATCTGGAAGAACAAATATGAATTAGTTGAGGCAAGATTCCCGGTGAATTGAAGACAAGCATGCTTATAGTATGTACTCTATTTCTTTCAATAGATACAATGCAAGACAAACATCGCCCGAGAAATAAATGCGGTTCAAACAGTTTGACAATAATTGGCCGAACTTTTATAATCTATTTGAATGATCAACAGTTGGGAACCCTAAGGATCTACCCAACTTCCTTAAGAAAAACTCAAAAGCCTTAAAACCATTACAAGGTCAGTGCAAGCATTATAATTCTGCATTAGAACATAGTCGATCGGGAAATATCATGAAGTAACTCGGACGAGTGTTCATGGGAGGAACCGGAGACTTTAAACTATCACAGAGAATAGTCGATCGGGAAATCTCATGAAGTAACTCGGATGGGTCTTCATGGGAGGAACTAGAGACTTTAAATTATCACAGAGCATAGTCGATCGGGAAATCTCACGAAGTAACTCGGATGAGTCTTCATGGGAGAAACCGGAGACTTTAAACTATCACAGAGCATAGTCAATCGGGAAATCTCATGAAGTAACTCGGATGGGTCTTCATGGGAGGAACCAGAGACTTTAAACTATCACAGAGCATAGTCGATCGGGAAATCTCATGAAGTAACTCAGACGAGTCTTCATGGGAGGAACCGGAGACTTTAAATTATCACAAATCATAGTCGATCGGGAAATCTCATGAAGTAACTCGGACGGGTCTTCATGGGAGGAACCGGAGACTTTAAACTATCACAGAGCATAGTCTATCGGGAAATCTCATGAAGTAACTCGGACGGGTCTTCATGGGAGGAACCGAAGACTTTAAACTATCACAGAGCATAGTCGATCGGGAAATCTCATGAAGTAACTCGGACGGGTCTTCATGGGAGGAATCAGAGACTTTAAACTATCACAGAACATAGTCGATCGGGAAATCTCATGAAGTAACTCGGACGGGTCTTCATGGGAGGAACTGGAGACTTTAAACTATCACAGAGCATAGTCGATCGGGAAATCTCATGAAGTAACTCGGACGGATCTTTATGGGAGAAACCGGAGAATTTAAACTATCACAGAGCATAGTCGATCGGAAAATCTCATGAAGTAACTCGGACGGGTCTTCATGGGAGGAACCAGAGACTTTAAACTATCACAGAGCATAGTCGATCAGGAAATCTCATGAAGTAACTCGGACAGGTCTTCATGGGAGGAACCGGAGATTTTAAATTATCACAAAGCACAATCGACCGGGATTATACTGTCAAGGTGAATTCAAAGTTATACAGATTTCTTCACAAAAATCATTTAGTATTCCACGCTGAATCAAAAATCAAGATTCGCGGGGAATTCCAGACATACATATATATACATTACATTTCCTATTTGGAAGCCCGTTTACACGGATCTCTTCATTAAAATCGCCCAGAGTACTATACCCAGCTCAGAGCTCAGAAGTCCCATAGGGTTCCTTATATGAAATCACTCAGGTTTATTCGTGCTTTTGAAGTATGAAGCATACTTGGCACATGCCTACCCGAGTGAAACGTAGGGAGATTATGGAAAATTTTACTGATCAAAGTTATATGGTCATGGAAGAGGTTATCAGCAAAAGAGTTTATTAAAACAAGATTTAACTTCAAAAATTAAGCAAGGAATTCTTGAATAAAATAACACTTATATTCAATACCCGGAAGCATTTCAAAGGGAG
Organism: Zingiber officinale; assembly: GCF_018446385.1. Taxonomy (NCBI): domain Eukaryota; kingdom Viridiplantae; phylum Streptophyta; class Magnoliopsida; order Zingiberales; family Zingiberaceae; genus Zingiber; species Zingiber officinale. The sequence goes on along the minus strand of NC_056002.1, from coordinate 97,864,095 downwards.
CAATCTCAAGCTAACACAAGCTGAAACAGGTAAGTATCAAAACTTTCTCCTATATTGCAATCACTTAATTACAAAGTTTTCAGTTACAATTCTTTTCATTACAAATCTTTTCATTGCAAGTTCTTTCATTGCCAATCTTTTTGAATACATAGTCATGCTTACTTAAAATGACTCGTTAAATCTTCGGGTAGTTCTTTATTAAGTCTGCGACGACTTATGAATGAAGAAGGGGGTTCCCTAGGTAGATTACCACACTCTCTTAGTTGTTAAAGAATTCCTGACACAGAATGATTTAAAGCTCCTACCATCCGACGAACATATTCCTAAACAAATGCTGGAGACTTTAGATAAGCTAGGTGCCATTCTTCCCATCTGTTCTTCTCCTGCTCCTTATAACTCTGAAAATCAGCTTGTAGTTTAGTGTTTTGATCTTTTAAAGCATATTTCTCCAATTTGAGTTGTTCTAGTTCCCTCTGGAGTAGTGATAACTCTGCATCTTGAGCCTTTCTTTGCTCTTGTTCCTGTAGGATAGCAAAATCATGAGAGGCTAGGTCTTGAGCTTGTTCAGAAAGACAGACATTATGAAGCCTCTCTACTTTCTCTAAAATAAGACTTTTATGAGAAACATCTGAGAGAGCTTTTTCCTTCAAAGCAATTTCTAGTCGAAGACAAGAGTGTAGTCGGTCCACCTGTAGTTCCAAAGTTCTCCTTGCAAGCTCTTTGTCTTTCAATAATTGTTGCGATTCCTGTAATTCTTGCCTCAATACCCTTAGTTGTTGATCTTGCAAGACCAATTTCTCTTGCAACTGAGTCAGGTCATCATGAGAAGGAGGCAGAGTAGCTTTCAAGGTCTCTATTTGAGCTTTTAGCTTATTGTTCTCCCGGTCCCGAGCCATAAGTAGCTGGTCTATGTGGATACTTGAAGCAAGAAACTAAACATAACAATAATAAGGATTAGGAAAAATGACAGGTAGATAGTAACCTATAACTAAGAATACGTACGGGGATAGCTTGACGACTGTGATTGTCAGCCCGATCGGAAATATTGATGCCCCTTAATTGCTCTTGGCTGTGTAGCCAAGATTCAGCTAACAGTTCTTGTAACTGAAGAGAACCATAACTAAGGGGATCAGAAGTCTGCCCCATTTGAGAAGGCAGACCCAGAGCTTGTCTGAATAAAGGTGAGGGAACTGAAGAAGAAGAAGGTGAGGAGGAAGAAGACACAATAGAAGGGAAAGAAGTAGTAGAAACAAGAGCAGCAGAAGAAGAACTAGATGGGATGGAAGGTGGTAATGCAAGGGGTGCTGACTCAATTGTCGAAACACGAATTGCTGAGGGCCCTGTACTGGGAGAAGATCTCCGGCAAGGTGTTCGTTTTGCTCGCGGCCCAGAAGCCAAAGGAGGCAAGGCCAATGCAAGAGGTTGAGAAGACATAGAAGGGATAATGACCATCTCAGAAGCAGAAGCAGAAGGAGCTGAAACAATAGTAGAAGAAGAAGGGATGAGTACAGCAGAAATAGGCGTCGGAACGAGAGGAGCTTGCACAAAAGTACCAAAAAGGTCGTTGAAATGAACATCCTCAGTAAGCCTTGGTTTTTTAACTAAGGCAATGAAAGGTTGTTCTTCTTCCTCTTCCATGGTTGCAACAGCTTCTGCTTGTTGCTCTTCTTTAGACAGCAGGCCCAGGGTAGAAGAATTAGGATTAGCTCGATGAGTTCACAGTCATTCTTCTCCGAGATTATTCACAAAAGACTTAGTCATAGTAGTGCTCTTGTACATGAAAGCCGGAAGAAGAGCATCAGCTGAAACGCAAGAATTAAGCACCATTATAAAGGAGATATACCAATCAGTAAATGTAGCATGAAATGTTTATACATACCGAAAGAGCCATCCAAGGGAGTGTCAATGTTACTTATCCCAAAAGGGAACATTAAACCCTCCACAATCAAATGCGGCAAGCTAAACTTTGCCCCCTTTAGTTTAGATAAAGCAAAAGCAACAGAGGGGTCGTTAAGGAGATTACTGGTACTAGGAACTGGAGGTAAATCGTATATCCATTGGATAGGAAAAGGAGGAGGAGAAGGGAGACGCATACGAAAAAAATTGTGACGTCATTCCCCTTGAGGGGGAATTCGGTTGAACAAAATAGCCTTAGGACGAGATTAAAATTTGAAAACACCAATATCTACTTGACGAGGAACGAAGAAGTGGTGAAAAAGACGAGGGGATAAAGGAAAATCTAGCAGTTTAGACACCCCAACAAAACCCATAAGGATAGAAAAAGTCTGAGGGACAAACTGATTAAGGGGAATGTTAAAGTAGATGCTAACATCAGAAAAAAAAAAAAAGGGGCGAAGAGGGAATCGAAAACCTTGTAGGACTTGGTCCCGGAAGATAGATATACACCCTAAAGGAGGAAGATGTGGACTATCCAGTGGAGTAGGGCGAACTATATAAGAAGGAAAACCATAACTCACCTTTAAATCCACTTCCTCTGTCTCTGTGAGGTCAGAAGCACACGAAAGAAACCACGTAGGAGGGGAAGTAGCCATGGTGGAACAGTAGAAGGAAGATGAATTTGGGAAGGCAAGAAGAAAGTCAGGAAGTGGAAGAGAACTTCTTAAACCTATGCCAAAACCCCCAAATAAAGACAGCAGGAGGAGTAGAAAAAGGAAAAGTACTCGGAATCCTAATCGTCATAAATAGGATAAAATCGAATTCAAAAAGAAGGATGAATCCCAAGAAAAAGATGTTAAGTTGGGCAATCTTCTTCGGAAAAAGCGACCAAGTTTCTCTCGATATGGGCTTGATTCTTAAGAGAATCAAACAAATATGAGGAAAATCGATCAGGTGTTATAAGTTCAGATCATCTGTTTAATAAAACAATAAATTCGGATAGGCATAATAGACCGGGCGAAAGTTAAGTATGAGGTATCAGTCGATATACTCCCGCATAAGGCTATATCGACCAAGTATAGTAAACCAATGGATGTCAAAATTAGCACAGTGAACGAGACTTGATTAGAAACTACCGGATGGGGCTCATAGATATAAATATGAATCGTTCAGTCACAGTAGACCGACCGAGATAAATACTATATGTCGATAAGAGGTTTATAATGGTAAGTCAGGTAACATCCACCGTGATAAACCATATACAATTTGGTTAAGTATAGTACATTATATGACATTCATAAATACAAGTATAAATTAATCGAGTATAATAAATCGACCGATATTGAGAGAATTGCAATAAGCTGCACTAAATCGAATGGGATTGAATTAACTACAAAACACCGGACAATACTTGTCAATACTAGTATGCATCAACCGGTCACAATAAATCGATCGAAAGGAAGGATATTGTAGTATATTAAGTGAAGTTTTATGGTAACCAGCCAGATGATACTCAACACACTTATGCAAAACAAACAACTACCACGAATAGAAATAGATTTAACAGTAAAGGTAGAAGTTTTACTTTACATAAATTTACTAAGTTGTCATCATAAAATCCTAGTCCATCTTACAAGGATTCGAATTCAAATAAGAAAATCATTCTATGGTCAACTGGGGGAATAGATCAGGAGGCCTGTTATCGAGAAGTTTACGATGGTTCAGGAAGTTGGGAGGGGGATCGCGAGATAAGAAGTCTTCCTCTCGCAATTGTTGCACCACCCCTTCAGCTCCAACATTGAAGGCTGCTAGGATTGACTTCATGATCGGCCTGTTGAACTCAGTAGATTTAATCATGATAGTGACCCTATCCTTGAAGCGAGTGTCTTCATTAGCCTTGTAGACAACCAAAGCCGTCTGGGAAGTTTTCAGTTCGGCTTCTTTGGTGGAGACCTCGGTTTTAACTGAATTTAGGGAAGTATTCAAGGAAGTTATTTCGTCATCCTTCAGTTGCAAGGCCTTAAGTTTTTCAGCCAATGCCGACTCATAATCAGCCTTTAACTTGCCAAGCTCAGCTGTCCGTTTCTCCAAATTGGAAGTTAATTCTTTGTTAAGATCCATAGCTGATTTGAACTGCGACTGGAGACCTTCAATTTGGACTTCAAGTTGTTTCTTGGAGGCAGCAGAAAGTGTGGTAGAAGATAACTCAATAACTTGCTGTTTCAGCTTATCGTTCTCGGATCTCAGCTTCTTGTTCTCGTTGTATAAATTGTGCATTAGCCGAGACAAGCCCATATTTTCTATCCATTGCTAGAAATATAATAAAGGGTTATGACATAGTCACTGATGAATAATAAGTAGACACTAATAAACATACCTGATTCTCACTATGGGAAAAATGATCAATTGTTTCGGGAGTGGTAAGTTCTTCAAAAATAGGATGAACTTTCTCCCAAGCATTAGCAAAGGAACCTCCTAGCAATATGGGGAGGACGGGAATGGCAGAAGAACCCGCGGAGAAAGAGGAAGTAGGAATAGAAGGAGGAACAAAAACTAAATAAGAAGAGGGTGAGGAAGGTAAAGATCCAGATGTTGGAATAGACAAGGGAAAAGTGAAAGAAACATCATCAGAAGCACTGTCATTGGAAAAATAAGAGAAGGGCAAAGTGTTGGGATTTTCGGGCCGCGTGAAGAAAACTCCCTAGCCAACGGATCCGTGTGAAGAAAAATATTTAAATACGAATACGAGTTTACTAAAACTTAGATTTACTCCTAGATCTACATGGAAGAGATCTATACCTTCGATGCGTGCCCTTTTTTGTATCCTGCTCGTCCAAGATTCACCGGATCTCGAAAGTATCAAAATAGATACTTCTCTATACGTATCCACACGAACACACTAGGTGGAGATGACCAAAACAACGTGTGCTAGCGCCTTATGGGATTCGGCCAAGGAGAGGAGAGGGAGAAAGGAGGAGAGCACTTGAGGAAGAAGATGGAATAATGCCTTGAATGAAAAATTCATTCAATTCCCTCACAATAGTGGTCGACCACTTTCAAAAGGTGTAAACCCCATTTCCACATTAAGTGCAATTAATGTGAAGCCATTAAAGTGAAGAATTGTAACCTCAATGAGGTGGCATCTCAATTAAGTAACCATGATGATGTGGAGCATCATCATTGGTCCACATCTTGCCAACTCATTAATGATGTGGCAAAAAGTCAAGTTAAACTTGACTTTTCCTCTTACTCTCAAGTCAAGTCAAACTTGACTTAATCTCTCTCATGGTTGATCTAATCCAACCATTTAATTCAAGCCAATTTAATATAATGAATCTAATTTATTTAATTAAATTGATTCAATGAGTCATAATCTAAATTAGACTCATTGAGCACATGAATCAACTTGAGTCCAACTCAATTAGCCCAATTAGGATTACTCTTAATCTAATTTGATTCATCAAATGAATCTAATCCTCTTGGTTCATCATATGAACCTAATCTCCATCTAATTGTCCTTAGTGTGTGACCCTATAGGTTCTTGTAACGTTGGCAATGCCCCTAAACCCATTTAGGAGCATAAGTAATGAGCGGTATCTAGCAACACATCATTACTACCCAAGTTACAAGAATGTTGAGATCCAACATCACCTTGTGACTACTAATTGTGACTCCTCACAAAATATGACAAGTGTCCTTCTATCCTAGACATCTAGATTGATCAATGTGAGGCATAGATCATGTCATCCTCTGATCAATATAAATCTTGAACTCCAAGTAGAATCACTAAATCAAATGAGCTCAATATCTTATATTGACTCATTTGGGCATGGCCATGCACTTCGTGGTCTCACTCTATCAAGAATATCGATGTCTCTCCCATCATATAGGAGGGATAGATCCCATCTACATCACTCACATCCCTCCGCATAATTTGTTATATATCCAGTAATCGCCTTTATAGTCCACCTAGTTACGGGTGACGTTTGACGAAACCAAAGTACATAACTCCTTATGTAGGGAACCATGGTGACTTCAGGTCTAAGGACTAGTAGTCATACTAATAGCCACATGAGAAAGTATATGACACTCATATAACGATCCATGATACTTTCTCATGGCGGGTCATTCAGTATACATTCTCTAATGCATACCCATGTGTCAACTTGATATCTCTATATCCATGACTTGTGAGATCAAGACATCGGGTTGACCTACATGCTAGTCTTATTGCATTAACATTGTCCCTGAATGTTAATACTCGACTAGGAATGATTAAGAGTAGTGTTCCCTATATCATCTCACTATCAATTCAACCAATCGATTGATATAGGTAAGAACCTTCTACTCAAGGACGGTATTATACTTAGTTTATTTGGCACCAATACAAGTAAGTATAATAACCAAAAACCAAATGCCTTTATTTATATAGAATATGATACAATAAGTCCAAAATACAATCATCAAATGATTGGCTCTAGGGCTCTAGCTAACAATCTCCTACTTGCACTAGTGCCAATCAGTGTAGGCTCTAAGCCCCAATGACCTAGTGTGACCATCATGCTTCCTCTGTGCCAAAGTCTTGGTCAAGGGATCTGCGATGTTAGCCTCTGTAGGTACTCTGCAAATCATCACATCTCCTCTCTCAATGATCTCTCGAATGAGATGGAAGCGCCGTAGTATGTGTTTGGTCCGCTGGTGTGGGCGAAGTTCCTTCGCCTGTGCTATAGCTCCATTGTTGTCACAATAGAGCTCAATAGGGTCAGCAATGCTAGGAACCACCCCAAGTTCAGTGATGAACTTGCGAATCCAAACTGCCTCCTTTGCTGCCTCTGATGCAGCAATATACTCGGCCTCTGTCGTAGAATCAGCTACTGTGTCCTGCTTAGAACTCTTCCAGCTCACAGCACCACCATTAATGCAAAATACGAACCCCGACTGCAATCTATAGTCATCCTGGTCGATCTGAAAGCTAGCATCAATGTAACCCTTTACAACTAGCTCATCATAGCCTCCATATATCAAGAAATATTCTTTAGTCCTTCTTAAGTACTTAAGAATATTCTTGACCGCTATCCAGTGACTTTCACCTGGATCTGACTGGTATCTTCTCCTCATGCTCAAAGCATACGAGACATCAGGATGAGTACATAATATGGCGTACATGATAGACCCTATGGCTGAGGCATAAGGGATCTGATCCATGCAGTCTCTCTCCTCTCTAGAAGAGGGACCTTAAGTCTTCGAAAGACTCACACCATGTGACATCGGTAGAAATCCTTTCTTGGAGTTCTGCATGGCAAATCGAAGGAGTACCTTGTCAATATATGTACTCTGACTTAGGCCAAGCAATCTCTTAGATCTATCTCTATAGATCTGTATCCCTAGAATGCGGGATGCTTCACCTAAGTCCTTCATTGAGAAACATGTCCCTAGCCAAGTCTTGACAGACTGTAGCAAAGGGTTGTCTTTCCCAATGAGATGTATGTCATCCACATACAATATGAGGAAGATAACTATATCCCCTACAACCTTCTTGTAGACACAAGGCTCATCTTCATTCTTGATGAAACCAAGCTATTTGATTGCATCATCGAATCGAAGATTCCAGCTCCGAGAAGCTTGCTTTAGTCTATAAATGGACCTATGCAGCTTGCATACTCTACTAGTATGCTGTGGATCTACAAAACTCTCAGGTTGTGTCATGTACACATCCTCGAGTAGGTTTCCATTCAGAAACGCGGTTTTGACATCCATTTGCCAGATCTCGTAATCGTGGTAAGCTACAATAGCAAGCATGATCCGAATGGACTTAAACATCGCTACTGGAGAAAAGGTTTCATCATAGTCAATACCATGAATCTGCTTGAAACCTTTAGCTACCAAGCGACCCTTATATATAAGTCCAGCCATATCAGTCTTTCGCTTAAAGACCCACTTACACCCTATGGGTTTTACCCCTTCAGGTGGATCAACCAAAGTCCATATTTGGTTGGTGTATGATAACCATGATTTTACTGCATTATTTTGATTCATATATGTATGTTTTGATGTTGATTTCATAGTTTAAATCATGGTTACATCACATTTTGTGCATAGTGTGTATTTTTGGACTTAATTGCAAATTATATTATTTTTGGTGTTATTTGATGCTAATATTTGATTCTTATTTTGTAGGCATCAAAGGATCTTGGATTTGGATCTATTTGGACCGGAATTGGGCTCGAATCGGAGTTCAAACGAGAAGATCTAGCCATTGAGCATTATGGGCCGTTCATCAAGAATAGGACAGATCCGGACCATACGTTGAAGATCTGGAAGATCCAACCTAATGGGGAGCAGATCTATGCCATTGATGAAGATCCAGAAGTTTTGATCCAGATCTGAGTTCATCCAGCCATTGATCCAGCCGGATTAATCTGGGCCGTTTATTGAAGACTAGGCGGATCTGGGCCATCCAGTGATGATCTGATCGATCTGACCTACGGGAGAGTAGATCCAGACCTTATATCCACATCAGTACCTTCGGATCAGATTTTGGGCGAGCTTTCACCGTTGATTTAGCTCCAAATCAATATCAGCCGTCGGTTCAAATCTGAGATCTGTTTAAATGAGAAGCTACAGTGCTTAGTGTTCTTCGTCGATCCCCTGCGCTGTTCTTCGTCCCGTGGCGCGGCATCTTCCGGATTTCGACCCCATTCTCTTCTCCGATCATTCTCTCGAGCTACAATCTTGGTGGTGAGCTTCTCGGCGGCGACATCCCGATCTTCTGGAGCCATTGGAGGGTGTTCTCTCCGGTGGAATTTGGCTCGCGGCATCTTCCTTTTCCAGCTCGATTTGGCGGTGGTCCTCCAAATCCAAGCTCCGATTCCCATCAGTAACATTCGGAGGTGGTCTTCCGGTGTTCCTGAGCTTCACTCGACGTTCATCCGCGTTCCACAGCCTTCCATCAGATCCAGAGGCAGATTTCCAGATTTTCAGCATTTTCTTGGGTTTAGGGTTGTTTCAGCTCGTCGGGGGTGGTCCGTCGGCGTTGCGGAGCATACCTTGAGCTGATACGCAGCTGAGACGATCCATTGAGATCCGGAATTGGGTGGTCACGATTTTGGTACTCTTGTGTGACGGCAAGAGTATGAAACTTGTGGAATTGATTGTGAGAATGGATTGGTTTACCATTTTATTTCATTTTCTTACTGTTTTATAGCTTAGACAGTTTTCTTTTAATGTTCGTTATATTTTTATGCAAGTAGTTAGCATTTCTTTCCTTGTTGAAGCTTAGTTTAAGTTTTAGTTGATGTTTGGTTACTTGTTTAGTGTTTAAATTCTAAGCTAGGGTTTACATCTTGCTTTAGATCAGATTTAATTGTGTCTTGCTATTTTATATCTTAGTTTGATGTGTGTTAATGGATTTATCACAACGTAGAGTGACAATGCGTAATGATTTGTTCATTGGCACATAGGTAGGTTTTAGTTATGCTTTAGATTAATTTCTTTACTGCTGTGTTTTCCTTTGTAGATTTATATTCAAAGCTTTAAAACCCCCAACTCCATTTTTATATCGAGAACCCCAAAAATAGGAATAAAAAGACAATCCTAAATTACATTCTACCGTTGGTTCCTCGGATCGATCCTGGGCTTGTTACTACAACATTATTGTTTAATTAAGGGGTTCAGTGGAAAATACATTTGTACAATTTGATTAGCGGATGTGACAGATTCGCCCTATGTCAAATTTTGGCGTCGTTGCCGGGGACACTAGTGATGTTTTTAGGATTGTTGTTTGATTACTTTCATGATTATATATCCATGTCTTTAATTTTATTTGTTCCTGGGTCTTCTGATTTTATTTGCTAGTGTTTCACTGTAAGAACAGGAAATTTATGTGACCATGGATCCATTTTATCCGTATTTTGGAGATTGGAGTCAGAGTTATTTTTATCAGGCTTAGACTGAGATTTATGCGCCTGAATATCAGTATGAGGAAGTACAAGAAAAATTTACAGAGTCAGTATGGAAATGCAATGAGGTTATGCAACAAATGTTAGAACATCAAGAGCAACAATTTGCAAGGATACAGAATATACAGAGTCAGTTAGATCAAATTGCATCATCTATTAATCAGTTACAAGTACAAAACGCCAGTGAGGAGATGGATTGTGGAGCTCTTGTCAGGCCTAACCCTACTTCCATTTCTTCACAACAATTTTCTAATATTATTTGTGATGATGATGTAGTTGTTAAAATTTCTGATTCTACTGATGTTGTAGATTTAGATGTTGTTGAAGATGCAGGTATTGTTGTAGAAGATGATTTAAGTGTAGGGGAATGCTTACTGGAAGCATTACCTCAAGAATCACCAAGAATAGAGGATGTAAGTGTAGGGACTTGTGCTATAGAGCCAAGCACCCAAGAATCACTACATGAAGTTGAACATTCGCCAGAACTAGAGTCTGAGCATTTATTTGAGGAGAAAGAGATAACAAACACCACTCCAGGTACCTCTCAAGATGACAAGGTGAGTATTTTGTGTAATTTTTCAGAGAATTTTATTGAGGTACCAATTGTTGATTTTATTAGTTGTGATGCAATTCTTGATATATATTTTACCCACACTAATATTCTCCTATTTTCTTTTTACCCCACATGCGTGTGGGAGGTGTTTATTTTTATTGATGTAGTAGGAGAACATGAGCTTCCGGAGTGGGTGCTAAAACTGAACCGCCTCAGACCTCCAGAAAAACCTTTCGAAGGAAAAATGATTAATAAGAAGAATTCGAGTGGAACCATGATTACTCCACTTCCGGGGTGGATTCTACTTCTAAACCTTCTTCAACCACCGGGAATGAAAGGGGAGTTGGTTCTAATTTCGCTTTCTTTTGCATTTTAATTCATGCTTTGTTAATAAATTCTTTTTATGCATTTATTTAGTTTCATACTTTACATTTTACATTTTACTTTCTTACTTTGCATTTTGATTAGTCTACATAGCATGTCATTTGAATAAAATTCTCCATGGGAATTTTCTAAGTAATATTTCTAAGATGGTAAAAGTTTCTTAAATTTGACCATCAATTTTAGGTCATGTGACATGATTGGATGCTTTTCTTACATGTAATTGGTTAAAATGGTGGTGGAATCTATTTTGATCGATTGAGCTTGTTAGCATGAATATTACCTAGAGAGGACCACTTTAAAGCCTATACTTCATTAATTCCTTTTGTGTGACATGTATTCATAGCAATTGAAACTCTAGAACTTGCTTAGTTTCTTTTCAAAGTCACAATAACATTTGTGTGCATGGAAATTGAGGATTTTATCGATTTTGTTCCCCTTCATACTTTCTAATTTCTTTCTCCACAATTTTCTTGAAACATCGATCATTTTTGCTTGTCACTCTTCTTTTATTGGGAGTATTGGTTGAATCTTTGATGAGTTAGACTTTGCAAGATGACAAAGGATTAAGTGTGGGGGAAGATTGGTTATCGTTGAGGTCATGGAGATTTCTTAATACAAGTTGATTGGAAATTTTGGAATTGTGAAACCATTTATTGTTTGATTTGCTGAAACTGTCCAGATTCATTGCAGAGTTAAGAATCAGTAAGATGAACAAGGGAGCTAGAAGCTCTATTTTGGACTAAATTCCTAAGTTTCTGGTTTTGTGTTGTCAATTGGTGCCTCTTCTATTCGTGATATTTACTGTTCCATTGCTTAAGATGCTGAAAATTTCAGAATTCTGCATTATACAGATTCGGACAGTGAGTATCAACTGTGTGCCAAGCTCTTCTTGTAACCTTCTGATCAGTAACTGATGCAAATAAAGACCTTTATTCCTCATTGACAAATGGAATTTAAGTTTCAATAGTAAAGCTGGAAAATTCATGAAGATTGAATTTGAAAAAAATCTGTGATGGATTGTATGTTGGACTGCATGTAGGGGTTGAATCAATTGTGATTCTTATCTTTAGATCAAAGTAAAGCTCCTACACTTCTTATGTCGAGTGATGTTTTTTTCATTGAAAAAAGTTTTGCAATTTTCAACCATAATTCAAAGAATTAAATGTAGGATTGCACAAAGAACTACACCAGGAATGCAGTTGCAGAATTCTGATTTGCAGGTTTACAGAATTAGTATTCCAGAAATTGATGAGCTCTTATATACCAACAATTGTTATTCTTGTGTTGTAGCCATTGTGTAATTTGTAGACCTATAAAGAAATGAGACATGAGGGATCTGAGCTGTGATTTAGCTGAAATTTGACTCTCCATTCTTATGTAAGGTCACGGAAGTATAGTTGAAATCAATGAGTTATTTTGGAACTTAAACAGAAATAGAATTGAGATGATTCAGAAAATTCTACAAGTCGTTTGTGATGATTTTATTGGTCATGTGGCTTGTGCCAATAAGTGATACATATGATGTGTGAGTAGAAATGTTATTAACAGTTTGGAATTCCAGAAATTGATACTATGGTGGTCTGTTATAGAGCAATTCAAATCTGCAGAACACAAATCTGCAGAACACAAAAGTGCAGAATTCAAGCAGTGCAGATTTTTGAAGAAAAATGTGGCAATTTTGTGCCAAATTGGGAAAGGGATTGTAGCATGTAGAGTTGCTGAAACCTGTAAACTTCTCAGTTATGCATTGTAAAGGGCCTTAAGAGACAAGATGAAGAAGTATTGAAATTCCTTGTGGCTACACAGTGACAAATGGTACAAAGACCAGAATGTGCAGAAATGGATCAGCAGTGGCTGTGCAGAATGGAATCAAGGCATTTGGTTCATTAAAAATTTTGAAACTCAACTACCAATCCGGTATTAACAAAGGATTATCTTGCTTTTCAAGAGCTACAAGATTTTTTGTAGACAAGAAATTTGATACTAAACAAGGAAACAAAGCTGAAAATTGAAATTGAAGAATCTGTAGTGGGGTCTTGGACTGGCATTGCAGCAGGTGGAAGTTAAATTCAAGCTAAATTTTTGTGCTATTGCAAGAGAAGATGTTAGTCTTACTGCCAGCTATCTTCCAGGGCTTATTAGCTAGAAAATTTTGCTGAAATTGAAGCAAGAAAACTGCAGAAATGCAGTAAGGGCAGCAATAAACAAAACAGAATGCAGTTTTAATTGTGTATCAAGTGTGTACCAATCTTTCATCATTAGCCCTTAAGATCATTGGAAAATTAAGTGAAACTCTTGTATTATCAGTAGAAAATGTTGTTCACTTCATTTCCATTTCTTCACAAACCTGTTGGACAGGAGTTTGATAGTATCAGATTGTTGGAAATGCTCAAAACATTGAGGAAAATGCAGGAATAGTGGGTTTTTGTGGCTGCTGGAATTTATCCACCATGAATCAGTATGTGAAATTCAAATGGTGAGTGACATTTCATTTAGAAATCATTTCAAATTGAAACATAAATCCTGATAAAATAAGAAAAAGAACAACTACTTGATACAAAATTTGGACAGTATTGAAATTGCACAAAAATTGAATCTGATTTCGGAATTAATTGGGGAGCTGAATTGTGGATTAGATCCTTCTTGTTGTGTGCCTTATGCTTGTTACAAGTTATTGATCATTAAGAATTTGAATGAGTACATGCTTGCTGATTATTGCTGAATTCCAGAATCCAGAATTTAGTCTTGTTGAATTTGATGTTGGATATGTTTGACTGGATCCAATGCTTTGTGTGAAACTGGTGTGGCTGTTGGAATACATTGTTATGGCCAGGGAATGTTCTAATTTATGAATTCTATTGGATTACTCTTGCTTGTCCTGTTAGTGCAGTTTTATCAGGAACCTGTAACTGAGAAAATCACAGAAACAGAGAGAGGTATCATGAACCTGCAAATATGGAATTTGCAAGGGATGTCTCAATTTCATCAAGACTAATCTAAGCTGTTGATTTTGGTTTTTGATCACTTAAAACTGTTAGAAGGAGAAGTCAATCTTCTAGTATTCTATGTCAATTTTCTGAAACTGCAATGTGGATAGGAAGTTATAAACTGAAGCTGAAATCTTAAAATGCAAAATTCGGTTAGGATCTTTTGATTTAAAACTTGAGTTCGAAGCTCTATCTGATTATGGTGATTGAATGCATGAGAAGCAGAGCTTAGGTTATATTCCTGCAGTACTGAAATTCTGAAGGAAGCTTGGTTTGTTTCAATTCATGATGAGCCATAAAATCTGCAGATTGAAGACAAGGAATTAGTAAATGGGCAGGAGCTGGATAAAATCAGAGATTGAATGCAAGAGTTGTAGCTGATAGAGTGTGGACTGCTTTGCCTTTGCTGCTGCTATGCAGAATTTTAAACGCTCTAAATGTGCAAATAAACAAAGGAGAAATATGTCCTTTTTAGTTGAACATAAATCAGTATCATGAAGTTTCAGAAATCAGCAAGATGGGAACTGTATTGCTGCAACCTCAATCTGTGTTTTCAGTGCAGGAATTGTAGAACTTATGATCTGAACGATGAAGAAAGCTGAAATGAGCGGCACAAAGGAAGTGTATCAAGTTGAGAATCAAGTACACGTGGCAAATTCAATTTGCAACTTCTCCATGAAAATTCTGGAAGTTAATTTCTGAAATTGAAGAAGTGAGTGCAAAAATTCCAACAATTACAGAGCTTGTATCTGAAATGGCAGAGCTTGTATCAACTATTGGAGAAATTCAAAAATTCAGTATCCAATCAGAATTCATCAATCTCAATTGATCAGCAATCAGTGTTGCTTTTGAATTCTGAAATTGATTTCTTGGTGTTAGAAGGAGTGCTTGTGCAATTTGGAATTGGAGAAGCTTAGATCTGAAATTAGCATCTAAATAAACTGCTTTCTGGAAAAGTTGAATGATGAATTCAGAATTTTAATTCTAAATTATTTGGCTTAGTTTCTGAATTAGATTTATGAATTCATGAATTATATATATTAACTCTATTTTAGAGACTTTGTAGTTGATTTTGGCGGAGTTATTAAAGATGAAACTGTTCAGATTTGCAATTCTGGAAAACTTGAGTTTCTGCAGCTTAAACTTCAAACTGTTTCAGATATTAAAGTTCTGAAATTTATGAATCTTACATGAAAAGAAATTTAGCCAGTTCATGAGATGTCCTTGCAGAATTAGAATGCAGTTTTGAATTCTGTGATCAAGCTGCATTTCAGTTTTTAAATCAGTAAGTGACAATGTATTCTAAGTGGCAAACTTGTGCTGATGATGTTGATTCCAAAGGGCTATGTGAGCTATTTCTATGTGCCAAACGTTGATGCTGTCATTGTCAGATTGGATCTGAAGTGAATGATACCCTTTGCTAAACTTAATTCTTCTTGTTTCAAGTAAAATTCCTTCAATTATGAGTATCAAATTTCCGAAACTGAAATTCTAAATTGCATTTACTATGCTAGAGCAAAACTGTTGGTGATTAGAAAAGGAAAAGAGTTGTGAATGTTCAAAAATTGTTGAACTGCTGGAATTTTGTAAAATATGCAGCATTTAGAATGTAATGGCACATCTAGAATTTTGAATTTGGATGTGGAATGCTGGATGGAATCAGAGCCTAGCTGTAATGATCAGGAAAAGCTATAATGATCTGAATTCTTGCTGAATTTGAGGTTTTGAATCAAGTTTCTTGGTTATTTGAGTTCTAAAGAAAGAAAAGGGTAAAGAGAAGATAGAAACAGAGGAGAAGATGAAAGTCTGCAGCATGAAGTGGCTTCAAGAGTGTTGAGTTTTTGGATACATGTTGTGTTTAATTGCTCGAGACGGGCAATACTTTAAGTGTGGGGGAAGGGAATTATTCTTCATGATTTGAGATTATTTTTGAGCTTCCAAATTGCTGAAATTGAAGTGGAAAAATAGTGAAAGAAATTTTATGTTGGCATTCAAAAGGGAGACAATGTATCAAAATTCTATGTTGGCATTTAAATTGAAGGAGAGGTTAGCTTGGTCTGTTGAATTGTTAAAAACAAATGGTATTCATCTCTTTACACATCAAATTGGTCAACTCATCAAGTAAATTCCTCCAATACTCTCATCTTCTCATTTTCTCTTCATTGATGCCTTTTCTTTTGCCTATTTCACTTACTTTCATTGTTCTTCTTGCTTCCATTTCAATTCTTCATGATAAATTCCTTTTGATTCATGTATGCTATGTTTTATAGTGGTGGAGAAGTAGAAAATAAGCAAGCTTATGGTAGTGAAATGTTGTGAGTTGCATTTAGTGAGCTCCACATATATGCAATTTTGAGTGTGAGAGTTAGAATAGGTAAATCCCTTAAGAGAGTGCAACTTGCTTAATTTTTCAATTGGATTGAAACTACCATACCTACTGATTATTGTTTGAATTGTATTCATGATTGTTTGTGATCTTTAGATGATCTTAGTTAAATTCTTTTTACAATCTTTTAGGTATTGCTAGGGAATTTTCTATGGAGATGATTTTTAGTTTTCTTTACATTCACGGGACGTTCAAGACTAAGTGTGGGGGATTTAATAACCATGATTTTACTGCATTATTTTGATTCATATATGCATGTTTTGATGTTGATTTCATAGTTTAAATCATGGTTACATCACATTTTGTGCATAGTGTGTATTTTTGGACTTAATTGCAAATTATATTATTTTTTGTGTTATTTGATGCTAATATTTGATTCTTATTTTGTAGGCATCAAAGGATCTTGGATTTGGATCTATTTGGACCGGAATTGGGCTTGAATTGGAGTTCAAACGAGAAGATCTAGCCATTGAGCATTATGAGTCGTTCATCAAGAATAGGACAGATCCGGACCATACGTTGAAGATCTGGACGATCCAACCTAATGGGGAGCAGATCTAAGCCATTGATGAAGATCCAGAAGTTTTGATCCAGATCTGAGTTCATCCAGCCATTGATCCAGCCGGATTAATCTGGGTCGTTTATTGAAGACTAGGAGGATCTGGGTCATCCAGTGATGATTTGATCGATCCGACCTACGGGAGAGTAGATCCAGACCTTATATCCACATCAGTACCTTCGGATCGGATTTTGGGCAAGCTTTCACTGTTGATTTAGCTCCAAATCAATCTCAGCCGTCGGTTAAAATCTGAGATCTGTTTAAATGAGAAGCTACAGTGCTTCGTGTTCTTCGTCGATCCCCTGCGCTGTTCTTCATCCCGTGGCGCGACATCTTCCGGATTTCGGCCCCATTCTCTTCTCCGATCATTCTCCCGAGCTTCAATCTTGGTGGTGAGCTTCTCGGCGGCGACATCCCGATCTTCTGGAGCCATTGGAGGGTGTTCTCTCCGGTGGAATTTGGCTCGCGGCATCTTCCTTTTCCAGCTCGATTTGGCGGTGGTCCTCCAAATCCAAGCTCCGATTCCCATCAGCAACATTCGGAGGTGGTCTTCCGGTGTTCCTGAGCTTCACTCGACGTTCATCCGCGTTCCACAGCCTTCCATCAGATCCAGAGGCAGATTTCCAGATTTTTGGCATTTTCTTGGGTTTAGGGTTGTTTCAGCTCGTCGGGGGTGGTCCGTCGGCGTTACGGAGCATACCTTGAGCTGATATGCAGCTGAGACGATCCATTGAGGTCCGGAATTGGGTGGTCACGATTTTGGTACTCTTGTGTGACGGCAAGAGTATGAAACTTGTGGAATTGATTGTGAGAATGGATTGGTTTACCATTTTATTTCATTTTCTTACTGTTTTATAGCTTAGACAGTTTTCTTTTAATGTTCGTTATATTTTTATGCAAGTAGTTAGCATTTCTTTCCTTGTTGAAGCTTAGTTTAAGTTTTAGTTGATGCTTGGTTACTTGTTTAGTGTTTAAATTCTAAGCTAGGGTTTACACCTTGCTTTAGATCAGATTTAATTGTGTCTTGCTATTTTATATCTTAGTTTGATGTGTGTTAATGGATTTATCAC
This sequence comes from Zingiber officinale, assembly GCF_018446385.1. Lineage (NCBI taxonomy): Eukaryota > Viridiplantae > Streptophyta > Magnoliopsida > Zingiberales > Zingiberaceae > Zingiber > Zingiber officinale. The sequence continues at coordinate 97,846,302 of NC_056002.1, read as the reverse complement.
AACGTAGAGTGACAATGCGTAATGATTTGTTCATTGGCACATAGGTAGGTTTTAGTTATGCTTTAGATTAATTTCTTTACTGCTGTGTTTTCCTTTGTAGATTTATATTCAAAGCTTTAAAACCCCCAACTCCATTTTTATATCGAGAACCCCAAAAATAGGAATAAAAAGACAATCCTAAATTACATTCTACCGTTGGTTCCTCGGATCGATCCTGGGCTCGTTACTACAACATTATTGTTTAATTAAGGGGTTCAGTGGAAAATACATTTGTACAATTTGATTATCGGATGTGACAGATTCGCCCTATATCAGTGTACATGGAATCCTTTTCAGATCTCATGGCTTCTAGCCATTTCTCATAATCTGGTCTCATCACAGCTTCCTGATAGGTGGTAGGCTCATCCTCTATGAGCACAACGTCATCATGGTCAGACAAGAGAAATGAGTATCTCTCAGGCTGACGACGTACCCTATCAGACCTGCGAAGAGGTATGTCTACTTAAACTGGTTGTTGTTCCTCAACTCCTTGTGGAACAACATCATCCACAACACTTTGTGGTTCCAGTTCAATTTCCATCGAGGCATCAGTGCTATTGTTCGCATCTTAAACTTCTTCAAGATCAAACGTGCTCCCACTAGTCTTTCTAGAAAGACCTCAGTCTTTGCCACAACTACCTTGTGCTGACTGGGAATGTAGAAGTAATATCCCTTAGTTTCCTTGGGATATCCAATAAAGTAGCACTTGTCAGATTTGGGTCCTAACTTGTCTGAGACTTGACGTTGAACGTAAGCCTCACAACCCCAAATCCTCATGAAAGACACCTGAGCATCTCTCCCAGTCCATATCCTATATGGTGTCTTTATCACGGCCTTGGATGGAACTCGGTTGAGTATAAAAGCTGTCGTGTCTAGAGCATAGCCCCAAAGGTATGTCGAAAGATCTGTGTGACTCATCATAGATCGTACCATATCTAATAGAGTATGATTCCTCCTTTCGGATACACCATTCCACTGTGGTGTTCCAGGAGGAGTGAGTTGGGATAGAATCCCACACTCAGCTAGGTAGTCACGAAACTCATGGCTAAGGTATTCCCCACCTCGATCTGATCGAAGTATCTTAATACTCTTACCAAGCTGGTTCTGTACTTCATTCTTGAATTCTTTGAACTTTTCAAAAGATTCAGATTTATGTGTCATCAAGTACACATAACCATATCTACTGAAATTTGATGGATCGAAAGCGCTAGAAGGGGGGGGTGAATAGCGCTCGTGGCTATTTTAACGATTTTAAAACACAGAGTAGAAACGCAGCGGAAAGTAAAAGCAAACACACCAGAGGCAGATGTTTTACTTCGTTCGGAGCCTATTCGAAGGCCCGCGGTCCTTGACCGCTTTCGGTGGGTAACAACTATAATATCGGAAAGATTACAATTTGAATTACAATTAATGCAATAAGTAAACTAATACCGACAACAAAAGATCGAAGAGTCTGAGCTTTGGGTCGTCGACGTCAAGTTGTAAGATACTGAAAAATTAAATAATAAAAGTTATGGGACGAAAAATCTTATTGGATTTTTCTGAAATTTTTAGAAATTTTTCGGGATTTAAACGGAGTCCGTATAACCCGTTTTGAGGGGATGGATTTGGGGTACAGTGAAAGCCTGTTTTGAAATACCCATTTAAGTGGGGGTTGATTTGAGAATTAACTTAGACCTTAATTAAACTAACCTAAGTTTAATTAACCTATGTTAATATACCTAATCGGCTTCTCCTTTTCCCCATTCTTCCTCTCCCGATTTCCCTATTCTCGCGCGACTCTCATCTTCCCCGACCCATCTCCTCGCCCGATCGCCGGCCACCGCGAGCTCACCTCCGGCAACGACCTTCTCCTCCAGCGTGCCTCAGTCGGTTCTCCCTCCGATCTTATCCGGTTGCTGCCCCTCTTTCCTTTTGATCTCGCGGATACCGATCGCCCTTCTTCTCAGCGTCGCCACGATCGTGCCGACCGGCCACGAGCTTGCAACCAGCAACAATCTCTTACTTGGGCGCCCTTCATCATCAGTGGAATTTTGATTACCTTACTGCTAAGATTCCAGCCGCCCTCTTGATCCCGACGTCGTAGCTACGCCGGCACAATTTCTCCATCAACCGTGTCCTAGCAATGATCTTGGAGGTAAGTGGTTAGATCTGGTTGTGAATTTGAGCGTTCAATCTTCTTTATAGTGTTGATTTGGGTAATGGTTTTTGGGAGGCAGTGACGGTGTGTTGGTTTCGGCCACCACAGCTCCATTAGGGATCATTTTCTTCGTCGGATTTGTGATCAACACCAGCGACTGATGAGAAAGAGAAAGGCATGGATTGTGGACTTTCCCTGTTGCCATTCACTGTCTCTTCACTTCTAGTAGCTGTGGAGGTCTCGGATGAAGAGGTGGAGGTTGGTTAAGGTGAGACAGGTTCTGTTTGTGAAGAGTTCAGTAAATCAATTGCTCTACAGCTAAGTGTTGGATTTGATTTTGGAAGGAATTGGTTTAGGACTTCTTTGGTAGCTGTCGACAGAGATCTAGTTGGGCTGTGAGATTCGGGATTTGCTGCCATCCTTCAAGATAAGTGTCTACCACTAGTTTTCTTCTTAGTGTGAAATTGATTCATGATTAAGGAATTGGAATTCAGCTTTGATTTATTGATTTGGATTGAGTCTTGGACTGGTTAGTGAATTTAGAAGAATTTATGATGAGTTTGGATTAGTGATGGATTGATGATGAATTATGTGAATTGGATTTAAGATGTGTTGATTAGTGAGTTTTGGATGAATAAATAGATTATGGATTAAGGAAGTAAGTAATCTATTTCGATTAGGGCTTTCCCTAATTAGATTGGGGAGTTTATTTAGCTATTTGCTACCTATGTAATTAGCTAAATATATATTATGTGATCGCAGGACTTGGATTCGGGACGAGTGTCTCGACGCGGGATTATTTGACACGATCGACAGATAAAGGCGGGTATTTCTTCCTTGACCTCTATGTAGATTTTCTTATACTTAGTGCATGGTTATTATTGGATGAATTAGGTTACTTTACCCTATATCGTGTTCAGTTGCTGTTTTTCCTGCTTGTTTCTTTTGCTTGAGCTTAGAGATGATCTATTTAATTCATATACAGTCTCTACTCTTGATATCTACTCTGTTGTGATTACACGTGTAGAGTATGCCTTGTAGGGATTGTCGGGTTATTGGTATTACCATGCTGATTGGGTGTATGATGTGGACTGTACATAGATGGGTATGTGTCATAGGAGTTATCTTGTTGACCGTACATTTACATGTGGTGTGTACATACGTATTTGTCATGTACTTTTGGAGGAGTTGTGTTGATTGTATGTTTAGAGTATATACACATGTCTGTTGTATTGTTATTGGAGGATACATGTTGATTATACTTATCTTTTGTGTACATGTGTCTGGTGGGATTTTTGGAGATTTTTGGTTGATTATACATGTGTAGCGTGTACATATGTTTGGTGGGATACGTGGAGGTATCATGACGATTATACTCATGTTGGAGGTATTTATGAGGTTTGGAGTTATTGCATGGATGATGATTATATATATATATCATGTTCATCATTCATTGCATCTGATGACCATTGTCTCCCTTGTGGTGAGAGAGTCATCAGTTGGTTTGGTTTAGCACCGCACACTCGGCCACTCATGGGTAGTGGTAGTTGGAGCAGTTGCTGCTAGTCCTGTCGTGCCACCCGGTCACGAGGTTTAGTGAGATCCGGCGTGGTGAGCAGTCAGGGACCCTGATGCTATTTAGCTAGATAGCTATTAGCGGACTGTCCGCCTCGACCACTATATAGTGGGCTGGAGGGTAGTACAGTCGTCACAGACCCAAGCCTCTCGGCCATACAGGGGTCGTGGTGTTCGGAGAGGTGGCGGGGGTGACCATGGAGCATGCATGCACTTTTGCATATGATGCACGGTGCATCTGGGGGTTATATTTGCATACATGCCTACTAGATACTAGTTGCATGTGTTTGTGGTATGTTGCATTTGTTTGCGATATGATTGTTGCATTTGGTTGCCATGCTGCATACATGTCATTTATTTTACATGTATATGCAGTCGTACTTATATTGCACAGGTGTCACGGGTATATCTGTTGCAGATCCGGTGAGTTTACTGATCATTGTACCATGTGTCGATTCTAGATTGGGTATGTATCTGTCATTATGCTAGTTGTGGTTTGTACAGTATATGTCAGGTTATTATGTCAGGTATGTTCAGATGCATTGATTATGATAGTATGATCCTGTTCTTATTCTCTACTGAGACTGTATACTTGTGATCTCCATGTTTATGTATAGTCCATGTACTATCTTTTCTATTACCCGCTGAGTTACCTATACTCACCACCGCATATATACATTTATGTTTTCAGGTAGCCTGTAGATGGTTGGTGTCGCTCGGAGTATCCTGTCTGCCGGGTCCTATGTCACATCCGAAGGTCGTTTTTCGTTTTGTATATTCTTTTCTTATTTTTGGCATTGTATTTATGTATAGCCATGTGGCTATCTTATGGTTCTGGTGTTGTATTTGTGTTTAAGCTGTGCCGGCATGCATTGTATTTATTTGTGTTGTGTGGTTGTTGTATAAAGCCTAGCCGGCTAGCAGTGTGTTGGTTGCGTTGTATTGGGCTTTCCGTTTTCGTTTTTCCGCTGTGTTGGTTTGTTTTGTATAGCCGTGTGGGCTGTTTTATATATAACTGCGTGGTTGTGATTGTTTCATTCCATCCGTGTGGGCTGTTATTATAACTGCGTGGTTGTGTATATAAATATTCCAGCCGCATGTGGCTGATGTATATTTTGTTTGTAGTGATGCTTCATATTGTCACCGGTACAGGGGAGATGCTGTCGGATTTTTGTCTGACAGGGACTCCTTTGGGGGCGTGACACGAGTAGTAGCACTTCAGGGTCGTCTTGTTGGCAGCACTTCACAGAAGAAAGCTTAGAATATGTTGTTCTTTAGCTGCTCCCTAGACCCTCTATTTATATGACATTCCGGGCGCTTGGATCCCTTCCGGGCGCCTGGAGTGTGACGTGGCCAACCAACCAGGATGCTCCACGTGGCGAAGTCGCGGTAGGGATAAAACTTGGTCCCGGGCGCCCGGACTTGTTCCGGGCGCCTGGACCTCCGGGCGCCCGGATCCATCCCGGGCGCCCGGACCACCTTTTTTCAGCAGGTTCCTTTCCTGCAAAACAAGGTTAGTCCGAGCAAATACCCTGCAAGACAGTGTTAGAATTTGATAAATCATAGTAAAGAAGAGCTGACAGTCTTCGGACTGTCCGAGTCTAACTTCGGATTTCCAACCGGAAACCCTAGGTTGACCCGACGCCTACTGTTCCCTCTACGGGGAACGCGTCCTCACCTACTCCCCTCAGGAGAGATTACCTGATGCCAGTCCGGTCCTCCAGACCGACTGGACTTTCTGCCTAGGGTTACCACCCCCTAAGACCTAGGGTTACCTCCCCCTAGGGTTTTTCTCCACCTAGGTTACCACCCCCTAGGACCTAAGGTTGCCACCCCTTAGGGTTTTCCTCCACCTAAGGTTACCGCCCCCTAGGACCTAAGGTTACCACCCCTTAGGATTTTTCCTTTACCTAACCGCAGCTAGGACTTTCCTGAAACACTTATTCAACATGTTAGTTCACCACAAACCTTAACTTTGAATCCTTTGCCATTATCAAAACTAAGGTTCGATCGTCGGATGCTTCCCGCACCAACAATCTCCCCCTTTTTGATAATGACAACCGAAATTCAACGTTAAGTAAAAATATGAAATTACGTATAAGCACAAGATAAGCAAGATAAGCATAAACATAGCTCTCCCTTAATATAAGCTCCCCTTTTAAGTTTAAATTATTCTCTTTGAATTTCTAAATTATTCTCTTTGAATTTCTCTACTAATAAACATAGCTCCCCCTTAATATAAGCTCCCCTTAAGTTTAAATTATTCTCTTTGAATTTCTCTACTCTCCCCCTTTGCCATATATAAAAAATAAGTTAGTTTGAAAAAAAACTTAAATTTTCAAAACAAAATTTAGTAGAGTTTGTTTAAAAAACTTAGGTAAGAGGAAAAAAAAAGAGTAAGTGAAAAGCAACATCTTAGAATTGGTTTTAATAGAAACATTTTTGAAAGAAAATTTGCTAAGGAAAATAGTTTAAAAAAAAAACATTAAACCATTGATTTTGCTTGAGGAGATATTTCTTTGTGATATTTTAAATAAGAATTCAACTCTTTTTAACTTAGTGAATTTTGAGGAGTTTCCAAAAAAAAATCTTCAAACAACTTCAGAAATTTTCCGATTTCAAAAATTTTCCAGCTTAAAAAAAATTTTCAAGGAAAATTTTCAACTTAAAGAAGTTTATTGCAGCTTAAAGATTTTTCAAAAAAAAAAATTCAACTTAACGAAAAAAAGTTTCAACTTAAATAATTTTCTAACAAAATTCCAAAAAAAAAAATTTCAAATAGAAGAGACTTGAAAGTTTTAAGTTTGAAAAAGTTTTTGAAAAGCTGCCTAAGAGAAATGAATTGCAAAGATACTTAAGGTAAAGGGAGAAGCGTTAACCTTAGTGTTTAATAGTTTACAAACTTTGTTTTAGTAAGGTATCAAAGCCCTAAGATCCAAGCATGAGTTAAGATTTGTTTTGATCAGGTATCAGATCCCTTAAGTACAAGGATGCTTGAACTTATTATTTCCTTCACCAACTGTCTAACCTTTAGCTACTTACTGATTGCCTAGATAGCAACAGTGTTCACTTGGTTAGTCAAGTCAAGTCAATTAATCCAGTTAGATTTGACCAGGACTGGAAGACTTGATTTGATTATTGTTAATAAAGTCTTTAACGCCCAGACTCATATTGATGCACAGAAATAAGCATTCTTGAGTCCAGGCTGTACCCTATGCATCTCACACCGTTCTATGTTTTACAAACACAACCAAGGTAAACCTAGGTGTTTGTGAGATGCTCTGGCTGAGTCCTAGGGGAACATGATTTCTAGGGAAAAACCTAGGCTAAATCCAAATTTAGAAAGTCTAGTAAAGTAGGGATTTTGAAAAATCAGAATTTTGCCTAGAATTTTAGAAATGTAATTTTAAACCAAAAAGGACTGATTTGAAGACACCTGATCTATTAACTTAAGGCAAAATCAATCAAGTCTGAAGTAATAGTCAACATAGATAAAAGGTGCTGCTACATGCTATCATAATAGAGCTACAGTCGAGCTACTGAGATGATGAGGGAGGTGGTGCGGAACCCAGCGACCGGAGTAGTGTCAGGAGCTCAGTGTGACGAGCCCGATCATCCTCTTGTAGATCTCGGCACAGGTCGGAGATCTCCTGCCGTACGTCTCGTCGTAAGTCGGAGACCTCCTGTCGTACCTCTCGTCGTAAATCGGAGACCTCTCGCCGTATGTCTCGATGAAACTTGGAGCTCTCGTACTGGAGGCTCGACATAGCCCTCTCTAGTCCAGATACTCGCTCGGCTAGAGTGCGGGGAGCTGGGCGTGGTGCTCGAGCTGGTGGTGGGACAGGAGCGGCGTCCTCAGGAAATAGTGCCAACATGAACTCATCCTGCTCTGCCTCCTCTTCCTGCTGGTGCTGTGCCCCCCTCTGCCAGGACATGGTACCCTCATCGTCTATATGGATACTAGCTAGGGAGAAGTTCCTGGCTCCTATAATGTCAAACTCGGTCATGTAGCGGATGTCACCTCTGGTGACATCAATGTGCAAGGAGGACATGTAAGTTGTCAGAATGTGGCAGTAGGGCATATAAATCCGTCCGCTGGTCACGTATCCAACTGCGTAGATAATAGTGGAAAAGATGTGTAGGCTGATGTCTATGTCTAACCTATGACATAGAGCATAAAGAAGAAAGGAGTGGAATGGACGCATTACCGCAATGTCGCGGGTGGTTAGCGGTAGAATGCAACACACTAGGACCCTATAAAGGGCGTAGTCCGGAACTCTAAGGGTAACTGACCTAAACTGGGTCACAGTGGGATCATGCTGGTCCTCAAAAAAATACGAGTAGATTGTATCAAGGGTAATATGTGAGTAGGGATCTCCAAAAGGTAGCTCTCTGGGAGGATAGCACAAAAAGGTGCAGGGTGACTCTCGTAAACCTAGAAACTCACGAATGGTAGTGGGGGATAGTGGGATATCCGTCCCAGCTGCCCTAGTGGTATAGGTAAAGTCGTCTATTTTTACTAGGTTGTTGTAAAATTCGGCACACAAACTTATGTTTACCGAGCTGGTACACTCAACAAGGTTCCGCAACCTATAGTGGTTTATAGCCTCGACGGCTGGAACACAAGAGCGTAGAAAGAACGCTCTATCTATACATTTGGTTCTAATGGTCATGTAAATCGTTGACTCAAACTTAAGCCTAAGTTCGTCGGTGGGAAACCTAGGGTCAATGCTAGGTGTAGAGGGCCCAGCACCAGATTTAGAATGCTTCCTAAATTTCAAACTAATATTATACTAAGAAATAAACAAGCATTATAAGATTTGGAATAAAATTTAAGAAGGGATAGAAATTTTACCGAGGAGCCATCGTAAGATATTTTAGAACTGACGACCTCGGTTGAGTCGTGACTTCGTATCAACCGCGGAAAATTTTAATTTTGAAAGTTTTCGCAGTGCAGCCTGAAAAGCTTAAGGAAAACTTGGAGGTGCAAGGGTAGGGGGCGCCCCCTGCTCCCTATTTATAAGGGAGTCCAGGCGCCCGGACCTGTTCCGGGCGCCCGGGGTCGTGTTAGGTGGGGAGCCCGGGTCCTCTGCGGGCGCCCCGGGTTCGTATACCGGGGGCGCCTGTCCCTGGTTTTTGACCCCTATTTTGGTCGGTTTTTTTTTAAGGAGTTTAATTTTAAGAATAAATTTCTAAGTTAATTAAGTTAATTAATTTGGAAAAATATTTAAATTTTAATTTGCTTAGTCATCTCACCCGATGTATGTTTTCAATCAGGGGATCCTATCATTTTGTGAGATGAATTAGTTCAATTTTTAGGGTTTAGTTTAACTTTATGTTAGATTCGGGTTTAGCTTTAGGTTCAACAAGTAAGCGTTCTTTGGATAAACTTCTGGGCTATGGTGAGTCACAAGGAGCTCATTAAAGTAACCATGCCTTTGAGGTTTTCCAAATAGTCCTACCCATTGAACTTAATACTGAACCTTGGTCTAACTAGTTAGGATTCATTTAAGGGTAGCTTCGGTTAGTTCCACTTGGCCAAATGCACCAGGTCGAAGCCATATCTTCCTAGACATGCGATGCCCAAGCTTCCCCAACGTACTATCATCCAAAAACTTCACCAGTACTGTGTTTCAAGTTAAATCTAACCCTTTTTAATCTATCCTTACTTACCCTGTCGGGTAATCTATTCTTGCTTACCCATTTTGGGTATATTAAGTTCGGTTACCCAGTCGGGTAAATAGATTTCGGAGTTGCCAGCTATTCTTGACCCTCCTTCTATTTTGATTTTTAGATTTTGAATAATTAATTTCGAGTTTGAATTTTTGAATTTTAAGTTTAATAATTAATTTCGAATTTTGATAATTTTGAATTTTAAGTTTAATAATTAATTTCGAATTTTAATAATTTTGAATTTTAAGTTTAATAATTAATTTCGAATTTTAATAATTTTGGCTCCCCCTGGATCATAGCCTCGATAAGGTCTATTGAGGTAATGTATTTGATCCTTAGGGACCCAGTACTGTCCAAGTCCAACTTGATTGATCAGGTTGGACTTGGCAACCCATGCTTGGACCATTTTTCTATTGGTTCTTTGTATAAGAGATAGCTATGACCTATATTTGTTTTTCATTTTGTATCCTAGTCCAGTTCGATTGTAGATTGCCCTTTGTGTTCCAAGAATCAAGTTAAGATTCTTGGACCCCAAGGAAAATCGTTCTAAAGTTGTCTTCAAATCCTTGACTTGACTTTTTAGGTTGGAATTCTCTTCCTCAAGTTTTTGAACTTGAGTTGAGATTCCAGTTTGAACTGGATCAGTCAAGGATTCGTTATTAGTCGTCTCTTTAAGGAGTGTCACCTCCTTTAGAAGCGACTTGATTCGAATTTTGGACTTAGCTATTTTATGCATTAAATAATTAATTATGCAATATAATCTATTTTGACTTACAGAGGGGTTTGGCCCTTCGGAAAGGGATGTGGATCCGTGGCTTCTCTCGGACTCGGCTTCCGATTCGTCCTCGCTTCCGGATTCGTTGGTGTAGTCCCGGGCTGTCAATGTGAGAAGGTTAGTCTTCTCTAGTTCTTCGTCGTCGGATTCCTCGGAAGAAGACTCGTCCCATGTTTCCTTCAATGCCTTCTTTCTTTTTGGTTTCTTTGGGTCCTTCTGGTTCGGGCAGTTTGCCTTGATGTGCCCCTTCTGATTGCACCCGTAGCAGGTCACTTCGAATTTAACCTTCGAGCTTGGTTGGGTTTCTTTCGACTGGATGGCCTTTCTGGCATCCTTTCTGTTGAAGCCCTTCTTTTTGCAGAGCTTCTTTACCAAGTTAACTATTTCGATTGTAAGTTCATCGTCGTCTTCCGAATCTGGTTCTTCTTCTGACTCAGGTTCGGTTCTGCGCTTGATTTTTTATTCGCGCGTTCTCCCTGTTCCTGCAACCAAAGTCAACCCTTTCTCGGTCGGGCGTGCATTAGTCTGTTCGTGAAGTTCAAATTCTGCAAAAAGTTCATCTAACTTAATGGTAGATAAGTCCTTGGAGACCTTGTAGGCATCTACCATGGATGCCCACAAGGTGTTCCTTGGAAAAGCATTTAAAGAATACCTTATGATGTCCCGGTTGTCTACCTTCTGTCCAACTGCATGAAGACCATTGAGCAGATCTTGAATCCGAAGCTGATTCACCTTTCTGCAATTTGATGTTAAATAATTTATTGAAAATTAAGTCTCTTTTACTTACTTTGGTGTCGGATGTCCCTTCGTGAAGTTCAATGAGCTTCTCCCACAACTCTTTGGCACTGTTGAAGGGGCCAACGCGGTTGAGTTCTTCTTTTAATAGGCCGCACTGGAGGGTGCAGGTTGCCTTGGCATTAGCTTCCACCTTCTTAATAAGAGATGCGTCCCAATCCTCGTATGGTAGTGGTTTGCCGGTGCTATCAGTTGGCAGTTGGAATCCGGTTTTGACAATCATCCAGACTTCAAAGTGAGTCTGGAGATATGCCTTCATCCGACCCTTCCAGTACCCGAAGTCGTCTCCGGTCAATAGCGGAGGGCGGGCTATACTGTAGCCTTCTTAAAGGGCCATTTCAGATCAATCTAAAAAGAAAACAACTGGCAAGATATTCCAGGACTTGGTCCTGGCTTAGTAGTGCGGAAGGAAAAATGGATCACGAACTCGGGTGGTGCTGCACCAACTCCGAGCAGAAAACCGATTCGAGAAAAAGAATTAGAATATAGCTATGAAGCTAAATTCTAATCGACTATGAAAAATCTGAAAATACCACGAAAAATATTTTGAATGGTGGTTGCACCGATTCAAAATGACCCCGCTCTAATACCAATTGATGGATCGAAAGCGCTAGAGGGGGGGTGAATAGCGCTCGTGGCTATTTTAACGATTTTAAAACACAGAGTAGAAACACAGTGGAAAGTAAAAGAAAACACACCAGACGCAGATGTTTTACTTCGTTCGGAGCCTATGGCGACTCCTACTCGAAGGTCCGCGGTCCTTGACCGCTTTCGGTGGGCAACAACTATAATATCGGAAAGATTACAATTTGAATTACAATTAATGCAATAAGTAAACTAATATCGACAACAAAAGATCGAAGAGTCTGAGCTTCGGGTCGTCGACGTCGAGTAGTAGCACTTTAGGGTCGTCTTGTTGGCAGCACTTCACAGAAGAAAGCTTAGAATATGTTGTTCATTAGCTGCTCCCTCGACCCTCTATTTATATGACATTCCGGGCGCCTGGATCCCTTCCGGGCGCCTGGAGTGTGACGTGGCCAACCAACCAGGATGCTCCACGTGGCGAAGTCGCGGCAGGGATAAAACTTGGTCCCGGGCGCCCGGACCTGTTCCGGGCGCTTGGACCTCCGGGCGCCCGGATCCATCCCGGGCGCCCGAACCACCTTTTTCCAGCAGGTTCCTTTCCTGCAAAACAAGGTTAGTCCGAGCAAATACCCTGCAAGACAGTGTTAGAATTTGATAAATCATAGTAAAGAAAAGCTGACAGTCTTCGGACTGTCTGAGTCTGACTTTGGATTTCCAACCGGAAACCGTAGGTCGACCCGACGCCTACTGTTCCCTCTACAGGGAACGCGTCCTCACCTACTCCCCTCAAGAGAGATTACCTGATGCCAGTCCGGTCCTCCAGACCGACTGGACTTTCCGCCTAGGGTTACCACCCCCTAAGACCTAGGGTTACCTCCCCCTAAGGTTTTTCTCCACCTAGGGTTACTACCCCCTAGGACCTAAGGTTGCTGCCCCTTAGGGTTTTCCTCCACCTAGGGTTACCGCCCCCTAGGACCTAAGGTTACCACCCCTTAGGATTTTCCCTTTGCTTAACCGCAGCTAGGACTTTCCTGAAACACTTATTCAACATGTTAGTTCACCACAAACCTTAACTTTGAATCCTTTGCCATTATCAAAACTAAGGTTCGATCGTCGGATGCTTCCCGCACCAATAAAATCATCAGTAAATGTGATGAAGTATCTATAACCGCCTCTAGCAGCGACATTGAAAGGGCCACATACATCACTATGTATGAGTCCTAACAAATTAGTCGCTCTTTCGCTGTGCCCACTAAAGGGAGTCTTGGTCATCTTGCCTAGTAGGCGTGACTCGCACGTCTCATAAGATTCAAAATCAAATGAGTCCAGCAAACCATCCTTATGGAGCTGGGATAAGCGCTTGTCATTTGTATGACCTAAGCGACAGTGACAGAGATAAGTTTGGTTCAGGTCATTTGACTTGAACCTATTGGTATTTATGTTATTGATAGGATTTTCAAGATCTAGAATATAGAGTCTGTTTATCAGAGGTGCACTACAATAGAACATATCGTTTAAATAGACGGAACAACATTTATTCTTTATTATAAACGAGAAACCTTTCTTGTCCAAACAAGAAACTGATATAATGTTTTTAGTTAATGCAGGCAAATAACAACAATCGACTAACTCTAGTACAAGCCTAGAGGGCAGAGATAGAAAGTAAGTCCCTACAGCAACAGCAGCAACCCATGCTCCATTGCCTACTCGTAGGTCCACCTCGCCCTCTGTCAATGCCCTGTTATTTCTCAGTGCCTGCACATCAGTACAAATGTGAGAAGCACATCCAGTATCTAATACCCATGATGTAGAAATATATAGATTGACTTCTATAACATATATACCTGAAGTGGAAGTCTCACTTCGCTTCTTCTTAAGATCCTCCAAGTATACCTTGCAGTTCCTCTTCCAGTGCCCGGTCTGACCGCAGTGGAAGCAGGTAGCATCCTTGGCGACCCCTCCTTTAGGCTTCAGTGCCTTGCCTTTGCCCTTGGCTTGGGACTTTCCCTTGCCTTTGGGCTTGCCCTTGCCCTTGTGTTTCTGAACCATTAGAACGGAGTGGGGCTTAGCCTTCTTAAGGTTCAGCTCAGCAGTTCTTAACATGCTAAGCAGCTCGGGCAGTGGCTTGTCAATTTCGTTCATGTTGTAGTTTAGAACGAACTGACTATAGCTATCCGGCAAGGATTGCAAGATCAAGTCAGTGGCCAGCTCTTGGCCAAGTGGGAACCCCAACCTTTGTAGGTTCTCTATGTACCCAATCATTTTGAGTACATATGGGCCTACAGGAGCCCCGTCTGACATCTTGCATTGAAACATGTTGAGATTTTCGGGCTGCGAAAACCGCTTTTCTCATCGCAAAAACCCTGAATCACCCATGCCACTGGATCTCGTGCGAAGGATAGATTTCAAAAATACGAGTACAAGTTTCAAACTATGATCTACAGTAGATCTACAAAGGAAAAACCATTTTATACCTTTGAAGCGTGCCCTCGCAAATCCCGCTCGTCCAACGGTACGCCGGATCTCGAAGTTGTCAACGTAGACAACTCTCTAGTGATATCCACACGAACAAGAAGTGTTCTCTAACACTCAAGGATGGAGAAGAGAGCACCACAAGTGTGCTAGCACTCTCTAGGGCACTCGGGTAGGATTAGAAGAAGAAGAAAGGAAAAGTAGAGAGCACACTCCTCTAAAATCTCTATGTGACTTTCACTAACCTTTCTTCTTGGATTAGATTCACTCTCCTTTCTTCTCCCTTGCTTGAAACCCACGACCAAAAGAAGAGAAGGAGCAAGAAGAGAGCTTAGGAGGAGGAAGATCACTTGAATGAGAGTTACACTTGCAAAATGAAACTCTTTTCATCTAATTAAGTGGTTTGTAACCTCCATGGGATACCAAGAGTCTCAACTCTTGGTAACTCCCATGAGGTGGCACTTCACTTAAGTAACCATGATAATGTGGAGCATCATCATTGGTCCACTTAATGCCAACTCACCAATGAGGTGGCATAAAGTCAAGTCAAACTTGACTCTTCATCTTCCTCTCAAGTCAAGTCAAACTTGACTTAATCTCTCTCATGGTTGATCTAATCCAACAATTTAATTCAAGCTAATTTAATATAATGAATCTAATTCATTTAATTAAATTGATCCAATGAGTCATAATCTAAATTAGACTCATTGAACACATGAATCAACTTGAGTCCAACTCAATTAGCCCAATTAGAATTACTCTTAATCCAATTTGATTCATCAAATGAATCTAATCCTCTTGGTTCATCATATGAACCTAATCTCCATCCACTTGTTCTTTGTGTGTGACCCAATAGGTTCTTGTAACGTTGGCAATGCTCCTAAACTCATTTAGAAATATAAGTAATGAGCGGTATCTAGCAATACATCATTACTACCCAAGTTACAAGAATGTTGAGATCCAACATCACCTTGTGACTACTAATTGTGACTCCTCACAATATATGACAAGTGCCCTTCTATCCAAGACATCTAGATGGATCAATGTGAGGCATAGACCGTATCATCCTCTAATCAATCTAAATCTTGAACTCCAAGTAGACTCACTCAATCAAATGAGCTCAATATCTCATATTGACTCATTTGGGCATGGTCATGCACTTCGTGGTCTCACTCTATCAAGAATACCGATGTCTCTCCCGTCATATAGGAGGGATAGATCCCATCTACATCACTCACATCCCTCTGCATAATTTGTTACATACCCAGTAATCGCCTTTATAGTCCACCCAGTTACGGGTGACGTTTGACGAAAACAAAGTACATAACTCCTTATGTAGGGAACCATGGTGACTTCAGATCTAAGGACTAGTAGTCATACTAATAGCCACATGAGAAAGTATATGACACTCATATAACGATCCATGATACTTTCTCATGGCGGGTCATTCAGTATACATTCTCCAATGTATACCCATGTGTCAACTTGATATCTCTATATCCATGACTTGTGAGATCAAGTCATCGAGTTGACCTACATGCTAGTCTTATTGCATTAACATTGTCCCTGAATGTTAATACTCGACTAGGAATGATTAAGATGTTGGATCGAGACGCGCTAGAGGGGGGGTGAATAGCGCTCGTGGCTATTTTGTACGTATCGGAATCGAAAACAGCGTTAGAGTAATAAAAGCAGCAGAATTAAAAACAAACAAACACACAGAGAGAGACACGAGAGATTTTACTTCGTTCGGAGCCTAAGGCGACTCCTACTCGAAGGCCCGCGATCCTTGATCGCTTTTCGTGGGCAACAACTATAATCACGATAGAAATTACAAATTACACTGAAAGTATTGAAATAAACTTGTACCGACAACTTAAGAAAGAAGAAGATTGAAGCTTCGGGTCGTCGGGCACTTGTAGCAGCACTTCGGAACATCTTTTGGAGAAGCACGTTGATGAGAGATCACTTGGTATTCGTTGTATTGAAGTGCTGGTCGAAACCCCCTTATAAAGGGTGTTCAAGGCTCAAGGCGCCTTGAAGGCTGTTCAAGGCGCCTCCATGCTGCCTGGTCTTCCGCGTGGATCAAACCTGACCTGGTCGAATTTCATCCATTCAAAGCGCCTTATAGCCTTCTCAAGGCGCCTTCCAAGGCGCCTTCTGCCTTCTTCAAGGCGCCTCCAATGGTGTTTCGCAGCCAGCTCAGCTTTTGCACCCGAGGCACCTCCAAGCTCCATGGAGGCGCCTCGGACACTATTCATCTGAGGCAAATCTTCGTTATTTTGTACCTGCAAGACATGTTAGTCCCAAACAACATCCTGCAACACAAAGTTAGCACAAAATAACAGTATGAATAATAAAGAAAGTTTATGACAGTCTCCAGACTGTCCGTGTCTGACTTCGAATTTCCAACCGGAAACCCTAGGTCGACCCGACGCCTACTGTTCCCTCTACGGGGAACGCACCCTCACCTACTCCACTCAGGAGATTTACCTGTTGCCAGTGTGATCCTCCAGATCGTCTGGACTTTTGGTCAGCACTCGATACTTCCGGACTTTCTGCTGGACATCCGCTTCCCGGCTAGTCCAGACTTTCACCTGGTTCGCGATACCAGGACTTTCCACCTAGGGTTACCACCCCCTAGGACTTTTTGCCTGAAGTCATCGACCTGCCAAGACTTTCCGCATAGGGTTACCACCCCCTATGACCTAGGGTTACCACCCCCTAGGGTTTTCCCTTTGCCTAACCCCAGCTAGGACTTTCCTGAAATCCTCAAGTAGATTTGTTAGACTACAAAACACATTAACTTTGAATTCTTTGTCATTATCAAAACACGAGTTCGATCGTCGGATGCTTCCCGCACCAACAATCTCCCCCTTTTTGATTATGGAAACTCAAGTTCAAAGTTATGTAAACAATCGAATAGATAAACATTTTTAATACAGGCAAATCTGCTAAGTATAGATGAACAAAAATGACCAAAGCAAATTCGCTAAAGTGACCTATATGCTCCCCCTTAGCTATTAATTTGACTTTTACACTTTGCTCCTTACAAAATGACCAAATTTGATAAACTAACCTATATGCTCCCCCTTAACTTTTGCTCCCCCTTAGCTATTAATTTTAAATTTTATTTTATTATAGTTTGCTACTCTCCCCCTTTGCCATATATCAAAAATGGGCAATAATTTGACTAGATTTTAATTGTTGGAGAGTGTATCTCTTTAAGTTTTGAAAAAATTGTACAGGATTTTACTAAGGTTAACAGGTTAGCTAAGTTCAATAGGGTTTGAGGGTTAAGGTCAAATGGAACTTAGCTTTAATAATATTTTAAGTTTTAGGCCAAGGTTATTCATTCAAGTTCAATTGGTCCTTAAGTCCAAGCACAGGTCATGTTTACTAGATTGATTTACTGGGTATCAGAGCCATAAAGAAAAATATTCTTAACTAGAAAATTGAGTAAACTTTGCCAACTGTCTAACCTTTAGTTATTTGCTGATTGTTTACAGGACAATAGCTTTTACTTGGTTAGTCAAGTTAGGTTACTTTGGTCCAGATAGACTTGACTAGAGCTGGAGGACTTAACTTGATTAATGTATATTGCGTATTTAACGCCCAGACTCATATTGATGCACAGATATAAGCATTCTTGAGTCCAGGCTTTACCCTATGCATCTCACGCCGTTCTACGTCTTTCAATCACAATCGAGGTAAACCTAGGTGCTTGTGAGATGCTCTGGCTTAATTCTAAGGGAACATGATTTCTAGGGGGAAAGCCTAGGCTAATTCCAAAATTTTGAAAAATCTAGGAACTTGGGAATTTTGAGATTTATTTTTGAAAAAAATGATAAGTAAGTCCAGAAGTTTGAAAAATCTAGGAATTTGGAAATTTTGAAAATTTTTTCCTAGAATATTAAAGAATAAGACAACAAAATAAGACCCTTACTCTACCCAACACATTCCTATTTGCCTTCTAAGTGCACTGAACTCAAGTTCAGGTAAGGGTTTTGTAAAGATGTCAGCTAGGTTTGATTTGGACTCAACGTGGTTGAGTGCAATTTCACCTTTAGCTACATGGTCCCTTACAAAGTGGTGTTTTACCTCTATGTGTTTAGTCCTGGAGTGATGAATAGGATTCTTGGTGAGATTAATTGAGCTGATATTATCAATAAAAATTTGTGTATTTTTATACTCTAGTTGATAGTCTTTTAACGTATGCATCATCCATAGTAGTTGAGATGCACATTCTCCTAGAGCTATGTATTCAGCTTCTGTGGTGGATAGAGCAACACAATGTTGCTTTATGCTTGACCAACTTACTAGGCACTGACCTAGAATCTGGCAGCTACCACTTGTACTTTTTCTGTCTAGCTTGCACCCGGCATAGTCTGAGTCAGAATAGCCGTAAAGGTCAAAGGTGCAAGTTCTTGGATACCAAAGTCCTACATTTAGAGTTCCTTTAATATACCTAAGTATTCTTTTAACGTATGATAGGTGTGACTCTTTTGCACATGATTGGTATCTTGCGCACATACCTACTGCAAACAATATGTCGGGTCGACTTGCAGTTAGATAGAGTAAGCTACCTATGGCACTTCTATAGTATTTTGGGTCAACTGGTTTTCCTTCGGGGTCAGAGTCAATGTTTATGTTGGTTGCCATTGGAGTATTTATAATTTTTGAATTTTCCATACAGAATTTTTTAATTAACTCTTTAGCATATTTAGTTTGATAAATGTAGATTCCATCTTTAGTTTGTTTAATTTGTAAGCCTAAGAAGAAATTAAGTTCTCCAACCATACTCATTTCAAATTCACTTTCCATTAATTTGACAAATTCTTTTAAGAATTTTGAATTGGTTGAGCCAAAGATTATGTCGTCAACATAGATTTGGGCTATAAAGATGTCTTTTCCTATTGTTTTCACAAACAAAGTAGGATCGATTTGTCCTTGGTTAAATTCTTTGGATATTAAGTAATTAGATAATCTTTCATACCATGCTCTAGGGGCTTGTTTTAGTCCATATAGTGCCTTTTTTAATTTAAATACGTGATTAGGGTAGTCTATGTCTTCAAACCCTGGAGGTTGGCTTACGTAGACCTCTTCCTTGATAAAACCATTTAAAAAGGCTGACTTAACATCCATTTGGTACAATTTGAATCCTTTATTGGCTGCATAGGCTAATAACATCCTAATGGACTCGAGTCTAGCTACTGGAGCATAGGTTTCATCATAGTCTAAGCCTTCGACTTGACTAAACCCTTTGGCTACTAACCTTGCTTTGTTTCTTATTATATCACCGTGATCATCCAACTTGTTCCTAAAAACCCATTTAGTGTATATTATTGATTTATCTATGGGTTTAGGTACAAGGTCCCAGACTTGGTTTCTCTCAAATTGGGCTAATTTTTCCTGCATTGCAATGATCCAGTCTGGATCAAGCAGGGCTTCTTCTATAGTTTTAGGTTCAATTTTAGAAATTAGAGCAATCTGACTAAGGTTTCTATAGGATGATCTAGTTCTGACTCCTAGGTTTGGGTCACCCAAAATTTGGTCAGGTGGGTGAGAGGTGCTTATTCTAGTTGGTCTTATCTGTGAGTCAGAAACTGGTTCTTCTGACTCATTAAGATTAGGTTGGATTTCATCATCGTCTATAGCTCTTGGATTAGTGTCAATATTTTCATTTATATTAGGTAAGTTGTTTTCTTCATCAAATATTACATTAGTTGTTTCTTCAACTTTCAAAGTATTTTGATTATATACTCTAAAGGCTCTACTGGTAGAGGAGTATCCTAAGAATATTCCTTGGTTAGATTTGGGTGTAAATTTTCCTAAGTAATCTTTAGTATTTAAAATGTGAACTTTACACCCAAATACTTTTAGATAGTTTAGATTGGGAATTTTATTATAGTAGAGTTCATATGGTGTTTTATTGTGAAATTTATTAATTAAAATTCTGTTTTGAATGTAATTTGCAGTATTTATCTCTTCTGCCCAAAATTGATGATTTAGGTGATATTCGTTTAACATGGTCCTAGCTGCTTCTTGTAATGTTCTATTTTTACGTTCCACTAGTCCATTTTGTTGGGGGGTTCTAGGACATGAAAATTCATGTTGGTATCCATTTATTTTACAAAATTGGGTAAACTTATGATTTTCAAATTCCCCTCCGTGATCACTTCTTATTCTTTTAATTTTAGTGTCTTTTTCATTTTCCATTAAGGTGCAAAAATTACTAAATATTTCATAGGTTTCATCTTTTATTTTTAGAAATTTTACCCAAGTGTACCTAGAGTAGTCATCAATTATTACTAAGCAATATTAGTTCTTGTTTAGTGATTTGGCTCCATGTGAATCAAATAGATCAAGGTGAAGGAGCTCAAGTATGGTGTTGGATCTTTCTAGGTTAGTTGACTTGTGGGTTGACTTGGTTTGTTTTCCTTTTTGACATGCATCACAGATTGAATTTTCAATAAATTTTAATTTGGGCAAACCTCTAACTAGACCATTTTGACTCATTTTTGAAATAAGTCTTGTGTGAGTGTGACCCAGCCTTCTGTGCCACAGTTGGGTTTCCTCTTGTTGTGTCAGGAGACATTTTATTGAGGATATTGATAAATCAATTGTGTAGATATTATTTTTCCTAAGTCCCTTAAGTTTAATTTCTGGATTTTCAATATTTTTAACTAGACATCCAGATTTATCAAAGTTAACTAGGTATCCGCTGTCACATAATTGACTTATACTTAGTAAATTAAAGTTAAAATTTTCAACCAATAAAACATTTCGAATAATGAAATCGGAACTAAGTTCAATATTACCTTTTCCGATTACTTTTAGTTTACCGTTGTTGCCGAATGCAACTGATCTTAGACTCTTGTACTTGAGTTTGGTAAACTTCAACATATCTCCAGTCATATGTCTGGAGCATCCACTATCCAACATCCATTCATCCAATTCCTACACATGAAGTAGTTGAATTGGTTTCTTTTTAATGGATTTAAAGATAGCATGATTGAAGCAGACTCCTTAGATTTTCTATGCTATTTAAGATATTTTAGCAAACACTTATGTTTAGTGAGTTTAAGAATAATTTTGAAATTTAAAATAATTTTGAAATTTAAGTTTAAAGTAATTTAAGTTTTTCAAATAATTTTGAAATTTAAGTTTAAAATAATTTTGAAATTTAAGTTTAAAATAATTTAAGTTTTTCAAATAATTTTGAAATTTAAGTTTAAAATAATTTTGAAATTTAATTTTAAAATAATTTTGAAATTTAAGTTTAATAATTTTGAAATTTAAGTTTAAAATAATTTTGAAATTTAAGTTTAAAATAATTTTGAAATTTAAGTTTAAAATAATTTTGAAATTTAAGTTTAATAATTTTGAAATTTAAAAATAATTTTGAAATTTAAGTTTAAAATAATTTTGAAATTTAAGTTTTTAAAATAATTTTGAAATTTAAGTTTAAAATAATTTTGAAATTTAAGTTTAAAATAATTTTGAAATTTAAGTTTTTAAAACAATTTTGAAATTTAAGTTTTAAAATAATTTTGAAATTTAAATAATTTTTAAGTTTAAAATGATTTTGAAATTAAATTTAAAATGATTTTGAAATGATTTTTAAAATGATTTTGAAATGATTTTTAAAATGATTTTGAAATGATTTAAAAGATTTTGAAATGATTTTGAAATGATTTTGAAATGTTTTTTAAAAGATTTTGAAATAATTTTGAAATGTTTTTTTAAAAGATTTTGAAATGATTTTGAAATTAAGTTTAAAATGATTTTGAAATTAAGTTTAAAATGATTTTGAAATTAAATTTAAAATGATTTTGAAATGATTTTTAAAATGATTTTGAAATGATTTTTAAAAGATTTTGAAATGATTTTGAAATGATTTTGAAATTAAGTTTAAAATGATTTTGAAAGATTTTTCAAATTGATTAGTTGATTATAGAATTATAGTTATGAGTTTAATTTGAATTTTAAATTCCTTAGTCATCTCACCCGATTTAAGTTTTCAATCAGGTAATCATATAATTTTTGTGAGATGAATTGAGGTTCAATTTAAGGGTTTGATTTAACTTTGTGTTAGATTCAGGTTTAACTTTGGATTCAACAAGTAGGCATTCTTTGGATAAACTTCTGGGCTATGGTGAGTCACAAGGAACTCATTAAAGTAACCATGCCTTCGAGGTTTTCCAAATAGTCCTACCCATTGAACTTAATACTAATCCTTGGTCTAACTAGTTAGGATCCATTTAAGGGTAGCTTCGGTCAGTTCCACTTGGCCAAATGCACCAGGTCGAAGCCATATCTTCCTAGACATGCGATGTCCAAGCTTCCCTAACGTACTATCATCCAAAAACTTCACCAGTACTGTGGTTCAAGTTAAACTTATACCGTTTTAATCTAACCTTAATTACCCTGCCGAGTAATTTATTCTTGTTTTACCCATTTTGGGTAAATTAGGTTCAGTTACCCTGTCGGGTAGTTCAGTTGGAGGTGCCAGCTAGTTTGGATCCTCCATCTATTTTTCAATTTTGAATTTATAATTTAATTTTGAATTTTGAATTTAGAATTTAATTTCGAATTTTGAATTTTGAATTTAGAGTTTATAATTTAATTTCAAATTTTTAATTTAATTTTGAATTTTAATTTAATTTTGTATTTAATTTCGAATTTTGAATTTAATTTTGAATTTTGAATTTTGAATTTAATTTTGAATTTTGAATTTTGAATTTAATTTCAAATTTTGAATTTAATTTTGAATTTTGAATTTAATTTCGAATTTTAAATTTTTAAGATCGTTTTTCTTTTAGATCTTCCTAGATCATAGCCTCGATATGGACAATCGAGGTAGTGTATTTGATCATTCGGAACCCAGTATTTGCCAATTCCAACTTGATTGATCAATTTGGACTTGGGGACCCATGCTTGGACTGTTTTACTACTTTGTTTGTTTATTAGGGATAAATAAGATTTATATTTCTTTTTACTTTTGTATCCCAGCCCAGTTTTGTTGTAGACGGCTCTTTGTGTTCCAAGAATTAGGTCCAAATTCTTGGATCCCAGAGAAAACCGTTCTAAAGTATTTTTTAAATCCTTTACCTGATTTCTCAAACTAGAGTTTTCTTCCTCAAGTTTTTGAACTTGAGTAGAATTTCCAGTTTGAGCTTGACTAGATAAAGAATTAGTGTTTGTTACTTCTTTAAGGACGGCTACTTCCTTTAGAAGTGATTTAATTCTAAGGTTTGATTTAGCTAGTTTGCGAAGTAAGTAATTAACTAAATTATTAAGCCTTGGAATGCTTACAGTGGAGTCTGGCCCTTCTGAAACAGATGCGGATCCGTGGCTTTGCTCGGACTCAGCTTCTGACTCGCTCTCGATGATCTGGTCCCGGGCCATCAGTGCGAGTAGACTTGTTTGATCAACTTCATCGTCGTCATCCTCTGAAGAAGATTCATCCCAGGTTGCTTTCAGGGCCTTCTTTCTTCTTAGCTTTTTGGCCTCCTTTTGATTGGGACAGTTTGCTTTGATATGCCCCTTCTGGTTACACCCGTAACAAGTGACTTCAAACTTTACCTTTGAGTTCGGTTGGGCCTCCCTGGACTGAACTGCCTTCTTCAGATCTTTCTTGTTGAAGCCCTTCTTCTTCTTGTAGAGATTCTTCACAAGGTTTACAAGTTCACTGGTTAGTTCATCCTCTGAATCTTCTGAGTCGGATTCGTCTTCTGATTCTGTTTCAATTTTTCGCCGTACTCTAGATTCCCGTGTTCGACTCGTACCTGCAATCAAGGCAATACCTTTCTCGGATGGCTGTGCATTAGTTTGTTTATGAAGTTCAAATTCAGAAAATAATTCGTCTAATTTTAAAGAAGATAAGTCTTTGGAGACCTTGTAGGCATCTACCATTGATGCCCACAATGTACTACTTGGAAACGAGTTAAGAGCATACCTTATTATGTCTCTGTTTTCTACCTTCTGCCCGATTCCATGAAGGGAATTCAGAATATCTTGAATTCGAGCGTGTAATGAGCTTGTCGTCTCGCCTTCCTACATTTTTAAATTGTATAGTTTATTCAGTAACAAATCACGCTTACTTACCTTGGTTTCCGAGGTGCCCTCGTGAAGTTCGATGAGTTTCTCCCAAAGCTCCTTCGTGGAGGAGAATGGACCGACTCTGTTGAGCTCTTCTTTGGTAAGTCCGCACTGGATGGTCCAGGTGGCTTTGGCGTCGGCTTCCACTTTTTTGATAAACGCTAGCTCCCAGTTCTCACAAGATGTATGCTTACCGTCTGTCCCAGTTGGTAGTTGCAGTCCTATTTTGACTATCATCCAGGTGTCGAACTGGATCTTCAGATATATTTCCATTCGCCCCTTCCAATATCCGAAGTCTTCTCCGGAAAATAGTGGGAGACGAACGGTGCTATATCCTTCTTGTTGGGCCATTTAGATCTAGAAAAAAAAAAACAGAAACAACAAGATCTATTCCAAGACTGAGTCTTGGATTAGTAGTGCGGGAAGAAGAAAAAAAATGACAAGCTCAAGTGGTATTGACCAACTTTGAGCAGAAAATTGATTCGAAAAAAAAACAAAAAATTAGAATATAGCTATGAGGCTAAATTCTAATCGACTCCGAACAAAACCACGAAAAAATTGTCTTGAATAGTGGTTGCACTGATTCAAGACGACCCCGCTCTGATACCAATTGTTGGATTAAGACGTGCTAGAGGGGGGGTGAATAGCGCTCGTGGCTATTTTGTACGTATCGGAATCGAAAACAGCGTTAGAGTAATTAAAGCAGCGAAATTAAAAACAAACAAACACACAGAGAGAGACACGAGAGATTTTACTTCGTTCGGAGCCTAAGGCGACTCCTACTCGAAGGCCCGCAATCCTTGATCGCTTTCCGTGGGCAACAACTATAATCACAATAGAAATTAGAAATTACACTGAAAGTATTGAAATAAACTTGTACCGACAACTTAAGAAAGAAGAAGATTGAAGCTTCGGGTCGTCGGGCACTTGTAGCAGCACTTCGGAACGTCTTTTGAAGCAGCACGTTGATGAGAGATCACTTGGTATTCGTTGTATTGAAGTGCTGGTCGAAACCCCCTTATAAAGGGTGTTCAAGGCGCCTTGAAGGCTGTTCAAGGCGCCTCCATGCTGCCTGGTCTTCCGCGTGGATCAAACCTGACCTGGTCGAATTTCATCCATTCAAGGCGCCTTATAGCCTTCTCAAGGCGCCTTCCAAGGCGCCTTCTGCCTTCTTCAAGGCGCCTCCATGGTGTTTCGCAGCCAGCTCAGCTTTTGCACCCGAGGCGCCTCCAAGCTCCATGGAGGCGCCTCGGACACTGTTCATCTGAGGCAAATCTTCGTTATTTTGTACCTGCAAGACATGTTAGTCCCAAACAACATCCTGCAACACAAAGTTAGCACAAAATAACAGTATGAATAATAAAGAAAGTTTATGACAGTCTCCAGACTGTCCGGGTCTGACTTCGGATTTCTAACCGGAAACCATAGGTCGACCCGACGCCTATTGTTCCCTCTACGGGGAACGCGTCCTCACCTACTCCACTCAGGAGATTTACCTGTTGCCAGTGCGATCCTCCAGATCGTTTGGACTTTTGGTCAACACTTGATACTTCCGGACTTTCTGCTGGACATCCGCTTCCCGGCTAGTCCAAACTTTCACCTGGTTCACGACACTAGGACTTTCCACCTAGGGTTACCACCCCCTAGGACTTTTTGCCTGGAGTCATCGACCTGCCAAGACTTTCCGCATAGGGTTACCACCCCCTATGACCTAGGGTTACCGCCCCCTAGGGTTTTCCCTTTGCCTAACCGCAGCTAGGACTTTCCTGAAATCCTCAAGTAGACTTGTTAGACTACAAAACACCTTAACTTTGAATTCTTTTCCATTATCAAAACATGAGTTCGATCATCGGATGCTTCCCGCACCAACATAAGAGTAGTGTTCCCTATATCATCTCACTGTCGGTTCAACTAACCGATTGATATAGGTGAGAACCGTCTACTCAAGGACGTTACTATACTTAGTTTATTTGGCACCAATACAAGTAAGTATATAACCAAAAAACCAAATGCCTTTATTTATATAGAATATGATACAACAAGTCCAAAATACAATCATCAAATGATTGGCTCTAGGGCTCTGGCTAACAAAACAGTGCCCTTGAGATCTCAAATCTCTCATGCCTCGCTTGACCTTGATACAGTTGACGAAGATGTTCAACCATATCATAAGCGCCCATTAACTTGTGTTGCTTCTGAAGCTCAGAGTTCATGGTCGCGAGTATCAGACAAGACACATCTAATGCGTCATCTTGATGCTTCTTGAAAGCATCTCGGTCAGATCGCGGGGCAGTGGCAGGAGGAGCCTCCGGAATGGGCTGCTCCAGAACGTATAGTTTACGTTCTTGGGTGAGAATTATTCTCAAGTTCCTGTACCAGTCCAGGAAATTTGCTCCATTGAGCTTGTCCTTCTCAAGAACAGATCGCAGGGAGAAAGTGTTCGTATTTGACGTCATGGTTATTTACAACAGAAAAATGCAGAAATAAATATCATATTCTTTTAAATCATTTAATTAGGCCTTTAACTAAATGATGCTCCCACTGAATTCTATAATTCATGTGGGACAAGATCCACATCATACTAGCCCTTGAGTTAACTTTGGCTAATACGCCCAAGATTTAGTATGATCGGTAGGTAACTAATTACCAATTACATCTCTATGCAACTCTTGTTTATAGGATAAAATCCGCATTTATATTAAAACTCGAGTTAGCTTTGGCTAATATGCCCAAGAGTTAATATAAACGTGATTTTGACCTATCTACCAACCATTGGATAATGCCTATAGTTAAACTCAATCCAATTAAGTTAACTAGTTACTAAATCTAATTGAGTTGTACTCACCCATGCGTTGATATGCAGGACCAAGATTGTCCCTCCGTACCCTACCAAGATAGTATGTGTTGCTCTGCTTTGGCAGATTCAACAACAACATGCGATAGAGGTAGTGGTAGGTATCACGGCATGGTAGGCATTACGAGTTGTCGCGATTTAGATCTAATCTAAACGATGATGCGTATCATATACTCGATAGATCTAATCTAATCGAAGGGTGCATCATGTGCACAACTTAGATCTAATCTAATCGTTAGACACTAATTAATTACTTAATTAACTAGCATGCATCACATACACACAAAAGCAATTAATTAAATAATTTTGTGATTATGTCATGGCCCTACTACGATATTCTCAAGCCAATGAGAAGATCGGATGGTCAACCTAAGGTCAACAGCTTCTCAAGCGCCTTCCTTTTGAACACCTTGTGTTTCTCGCGCCTTCCTCGTAATTCCGTCTTGAGTGGACCTTCCACCGCTTCAAAATTTACATTACATTTTGAAACTCGAGTTACATTCGAGTCTAAATCTAATTTACAACTAAAATATAAATAGGGAGGCACGACTCGCAGGTCACGTATCAAATGCAGCACACGTAAACACACAAAATGGCACGCAGGCCATATTTTGAATTACAACACAAATTATCCAATCGAATTGGGTCTTTGGGCCATGACTATCACAAAAATAATATATAATTCGAAATTATATATTTCTATAATTTTTCCTATAATTTTACAATTTTTACGAGTACAATTTCCCAGCGGTTCCGTTTAGCGATTTTCGGGCGCAATCATGGAACGAATCCCCTTGCGGGGCCAGGGGCAGCACCTCTACCCGCGATCTAACCATCGCGAGGGTTCCTTTTCGATCTAACAGCACCTTAGCCCGTTGTCCCAAAAAGTTTTGGGGCGAAACTTGGCCGTTTTGGGAAAAACTTCTCGGTAGTCGAAGCCTACAAGTGTCGAAACACTTGTGCTTGGCTTCTACGAGAAAAATACCCATAAAAACTATAAAAATCATAAATTTACAGAATATTACAGAACTGAAAAGTTTTCATAAAACACAAAATAAACACGTATTTGTCTTCGTACGTGGCTCTGATACCACTGTTGGGATTTTCGGGCCGCGAAACCGCTTTTCACGTCGCGGAAACCCCGAAACTCCCTAGCCAACGGATCCGTGCGAAGAAAAATTTTTAAATACGAATACGAGTTTACTAAAACTTAGATCTACTCCTAGATCTACATGGAAGAGATCTATACCTTCGATGCGTGCCCTTTTTCATATCCCGCTCGTCCAAGATTCGCCGGATCTCGAAAGTATCAAAATAGATACTTCTCTATACATATCCACACAAACACACTAGGTGGAGATGACCAAAACAAGGTGTGCTAGCACCTTATGGGATTTGGCCAAGGAGAGGAGAGGGAGAAAGGAGGAGAGCACTTGAGGAAGAAGATGGAATAATGCCTTGAATGAAAAATTCATTCAATTCCCTCACAATAGTGGTCGGCCACTTTCAAAAGGTGTATCCCCCATTTCCACATTAAGTGCAATTAATGTGGAGCCATTAAAGTGAAGAATTGTAACCTCCATGAGGTGGCATCTCAATTAAGTAACCATGATGATGTGGAGCATCATCATTGGTCCACATCTTGCGAACTCACTAATGATGTGGCAAAAAGTCAAGTCAAACTTGACTTTTCCTCTTACTCTCAAGTCAAGTCAAACTTGACTTAATCTCTCTCATGGTTGTTCTAATTCAACCATTTAATTCAAGCCAATTTAATATAATGAATCTAATTCATTTAATTAAATTGATTCAATGAGTCATAATCTAAATTAGACTCATTGAACACATGAACCAACTTGAGTCCAACTCAATTAGCCCAATTAGGATTACTCTTAATCCAATTTGATTCATAAAATGAATCTAATCCTCTTGGTTCATCATATGAACCTAATCTCCATCTAATTGTCCTTAGTGTGTGACCCTATAGGTTCTTGTAACGTTGGCAATGCCCCTAAACCCATTTAGGAGCATAAGTAATGAGCGGTATCTAGCAACACATCATTACTACCCAAGTTACAAGAATGTTGAGATCCAACATCACCTTGTGACTACTAATTATGACTCCTCACAAAATATGGCAAGTGTCCTTCTATCCTAGACATCTAGATTGATCAATGTGAGGCATAGACCGTGTCATCCTCTGATCAATCTAAATCTTGAACTCCAAGTAGACTCACTAAATCAAATGAGCTCAATATCTTATATTGACTCATTTGGGCATGGCCATGCACTTCGTGGTCTCACTCTATCAAGAATATCGATGTCTCTCCCGTCATATAGGAGGGATAGATCCCATCTACATCACTCACATCCCTCCGCATAATTTGTTACATACCCAGTAATCGCCTTTATAGTCCACCCAGTTACGGGTGACGTTTGACAAAACCAAAGTATATAACTCCTTATGTAGGGAACCATGGTGACTTCAGGTCTAAGGACTAGTAGTCATACTAATAGCCACATGAGAAAGTATATGACACTCATATAACGATCCATGATACTTTCTCATGGCGGGTCATTCAGTATACATTCTCTAATGCATACTCATGTGTCAACTTGATATCTCTATATCCATGACTTGTGAGATCAAGTCATCGAGTTGACCTACATGCTAGTTTTATTGCATTAACATTGTCCCTGAATGTTAATACTCGACTAGAAATGATTAAGAGTAGTATTCCCTATACCATCTCACTATCGATTCAACCAATTGATTGATATAGGTAAGAACCTTCTACTCAAGGACGTTATTATACTTAGTTTATTTGGCACCAATACAAGTAAGTATAATAACCAAAAACCAAATGCCTTTATTTATATAGAATATGATACAACAAGTCCAAAATACAATCATCAAATGATTGGCTCTAGGGCTCTAGCTAACATAAAGTTCAGCCAACGTAGGCTCATCAGAAGGAAGGTCAGCAGGAACAAAACCTTCTGAAACCAGTTCGTCAGCGGGAAGCATAAGTCTCCTTTTGGATGGAGGAGCCCTAGTGAGTTTGCGCCCAGGGCGTTTACCAGGAGCTACTTCGGCTATCGATTTATCGGAGCTCACAGGAGATGTAAACTCGATAACAAGAGGGGGAATAGTTGACGAGGGAGCAGCTGCCACCAGTGAAGAGGCAGCTGGCAAGGGAATAACAGGAATTTCCGCAGAAGGACCCTCAGGAGCCTCTGGAACCACTTGAGAGTTGGACGCCTCAATCAGGGGGATCGGATCTTCAACTGGAGGCGGCAGAGTAATAGCAGCAAGAAGCTCTTTTTCTTTAGCACGAATGGCCTCCTCCTCCAGGCGTAGTTCTTTATCGATTAAAGAAGAATAAAAGTTCTCCACTAAATAGAAAGGAAAAATGTTTTAGTTAGTTAAAATCAACAAGAAGGAAGCAGGATTTTACCTAAAGAGCCTTGTGTAGTAGGCTTGACAGGGCTTAAACCAAATACGTATAGAAGATCGACTCTCAGCCACTTGGGGATAGAAAGTCGACGACACAACAACTTTTCACAATAAATAGGAAAAGAAGGATGAAGATGAAACTCCCTGATGTCGGGCAAGGGAGGTAAAGAGGATTTCTAGGCATGAGACCAAGGAATGGGTCCTGGAAACTTTATAAAGAAGAAATGAGATTTCCAAGCTTTAAGAGACGAAGGCATATCCTCGAAAAGGACCATTTTAGTCCAGGATTGGAATAGGAAAACACCAGGTTCCGAACACTTGGGGTAAGAAAACATGAAGAAATTTTGAGGAGTAGGAGGGATATCTAATAGACGAAATAGCATGTAGGCACCACACAGATAATGAAAGGCGTTAGGTGCAAATTCCTGTAAAGGAATATCAAAATACTGGCTTACTTCGATTAGGAAAGGAGGAATGGGAAACCTTAAACCTCCTATCAACTGATCCTTGAAAAAAGTCACGCAATTAGCGGGAGGACGATGAGGATGATCATCTGGTTTCGAGATTAAGATTCTATATTCCCTAGGGATTTCATATTGACGGCGGATGGCAAGTCTAGCATTTTTATCAAAGGAAGAAGACATTTGGACATACCAAGGAGCAATCAATTTCTCAGCCATAGACAGAAGTAAAGGCTAGCAGAACAAAAAGTTACTTACTAGAAGCAAGAAAAGAGATCGCCGGAAAACGGTGAGCACGAGGTTTGATCAAAGACTGCAGCAAGAAAAGAACGCTAAGGCAAGAAAGGAAGGGACAAAGTTGATAAGAAGACAAAGGGTTTAGGGTTCGAAAAACACATAGCCGTCGTTAGATCAAAACATTTTTATTTCAATAGACGTTGTGGATTATAGAAAAAAGGACAAATGCTCGCATGACATAACAGAGAGAGAAAGTATGTGTCACATAATCATAAAGAAGCATTTATGTTGGACACAACAAATCAGATCATGCTGGGGTTGGTAACACCTCGTTATACGCTTCCAACATTCTCTTACCAGGGGAAAAGCCAATCACAAGCAAGGAAATTTTGAAAGAAGACGTAGTCTACTAGGCATAATAAAGGAAGAGGGATTGAGTTTGACTAAATCCAGGTTAAGGACAAGAAAAATTAAGGAAAGCTATTTAGGCATATAACATGATCTAAATTAATGTCATTGATCGAGATAATTTTACTTATATCGGCTAACATAACTTTAGCTATGGTAGATAAGTATAACATCGGTCGAGATAACCTTGTTTGTGATAAACAAGCGAATATTGGTCGATATAGCGATTAGCCACAATAGATAAGTGTAACATTGACCGAAACAACCTTGTCTGTGATAGAACAAGAGAGTATATGTCGAAATAACAATGTTTATGATATACGAGTGGATATGGGGCACATCATCACGTCTGTTCTCATGAATTAGAAAGATTCAATAGAGTTACCCGATTCAATACAAAAGATTGTTTGAATTTACATTTAGAATCTGATCAAATACATAATATTATATTTCCCCTCCACAATATTAAACATCGAAAGGACAACAAAAATTACAGACATAAGCTCTCGAGATGCTTAGCAAATTTCAATCCCACCGAAGTCAAACCTACCATGGAGCAGAAGTGGAAATATTTTACCTGACACAAAGGAAGTTTGCCCGGGCAACAGAAGTGGCAATATTTTGCCCGGGATGAAGGAAACTATGAAGCAGGGAGACTCAAGGGCAAGGGGAAGGGGACAGATCTATTCAGGCCCCGGTGCAAAGGTAACCGAAAGAGCCTCTCCCCTATTCAAGCCCTAGAGCTCTACAACTAGAGCAACCAATCCTAGCCCAAGGGCAACATGGGCTATGCGTTTGTAGCAACACCCTTGGGCTATTTAGTTGGCCCTTCGTAAGTAGTAGGAACTCCTCTAAAACCCGTCGGATGTGCAGAATAGTCGTGCCTTTGAATGGACATCCTAGATCTTGAAAAACTTCATCCCTTGGGATAGTTTCTCGAACCCTAGAGTTAGCGGAAGCAAAAACTTGAATAAACTCATATATAGATCTCGCCTTGTCCAACAAGAGTTGCCCCCAAAGAGGGGGATCTTAGGCCATACTCTTAGCAGGAAAAATTAGCAAGGAAGGAAAAGAACTGAGGTAGGTGATGAACTAAGAGAGGGTTGTTATCTACCTAGGGAACCCCCTTCTTCATTCATAAGCCGTCGCAAACTTAACAAAGAAGTACCCGAAGATTTAACGAGTCATTTTAAGTAAGCATGGCTATGTATTCAAAAAGATTAGCAATGAAAGAACTTGCAATGAAAAGATTTGTAATGAAAAGAATTGTAACTGAAAACTTTGTAATTAAGTGATTGCAATATAGGGGAAAGTTTTGATACTTA
This sequence comes from Zingiber officinale, assembly GCF_018446385.1. NCBI lineage: Eukaryota > Viridiplantae > Streptophyta > Magnoliopsida > Zingiberales > Zingiberaceae > Zingiber > Zingiber officinale. The sequence goes on along the minus strand of NC_056002.1, from coordinate 97,813,402 downwards.
CCTATTTCCTTTTCCAGCTTGTGTTAGCTTGAGATTGCTCCCTTTGAAATGCTTCCGGGTATTAAATATAAGTGCTATTTTATTCAAGAATTCCTTGCTTAATTTTTGAAGTTAAATCTTGTTTTAATAAACTCTTTTGCTGATAACCTCTTCCATGCCCATATAACTTTGATCAGTAAAATTTTCCATAATCTCCCTGCGTTTCTCTCGGGTAGGCATGTGCCAAGTATGCTTCATACTTCAAAAGAACGAATAATCCCGAGCGATTTCATATAAGGAACCCTATGGGACTTCTGAGCTCTGAGCAAGGTATAGTATGTAGGACCGTGAAACGTCGATAGAGGGGGGGGTGAATATCGATTAAAAAAAATGTTTTAAAAAGAGTTAAGTGCAGCGGAATAATAAAGACTGAGACACGATATTTTTTACTTCGTTCGGAGCCTGTGACGACTCCTACTCGAAGGCCCGTACTCCGTGAGTACTTTCGTTGGGCAATCACTAGCAGTTCAAAAAATAATTACAATTAGTACAGGAATGCTAGAAAAATGAAGACAGGTACCGACAAGAATAAAAGAAAGGAAAGGAGCGTCTTGTCGGATCTTCGTTGGCGTCGATAGAGCGCAGAGTAGCAGAGCAAGCAGTAGAAGACTTTCTTTCTGATGATTCTTTGAAGCTCCCGTCTGACCCTTCTTTTATATGAAGCTCGGGGCGCCCCGGATCCCTTCCGGGCGCCCTGGTGAGATGTGGCAGGTCCAACCATCAAGCTCCACGTGGCGACGCACGAGTTGGGATAGAACTTGCCTCCGGGCGCCCGGATCCCTTCCGAGCGCTTGGACCTCCGGGCGCCCGGATCCCTTCCGGGCGCCCAGACCTCCTATTTTCAAGAATTCCTTCTCCTGCAAAATAGAGTTAGTCCGAGGCAAATATACATCCTGTAAAACAGATTGTTAGCACAATTAAAGTTCAACAGATAAATAAAAAGAGTATGACTTAGATTCCGTCTTTCCGAGACCGAAATCTAGTCACGATCTCGACTTAGATATCCAAAATGGATCTAAGCCAGATCAACGCCTAATGTTCCCTTCCCGGGAACGCGTCCTCGCAGTCACTCCCCTCCAGTGACTTACCTCACTTACCTGCCAGACGTCCGGTCAGCCCGTCGACCTGTCTGGACTTCGTGCCAGCTATCCGGTCAGCCCGTAGACCTAGCTGGACTTCTCACCAAGCGTCCGGTCAGCCCGTCGACCCGCTTGGACTTCTCGCCAGCTATCCGGTCAGCCCGTCGACCTAGCTGGGCTTCGTGCCAGACATCCGGTCAGCCCGTCGACCTGTTTGGACTTCTCCTGCACACTCGATCAGAGTGTTAGACAACAACAAACTAACTTAACCTGATTTGTCATTCATCAAAACCTGGGTTAAATCGTTAGTGCTAACCGCACCAACAATCTCCCCCTTTTTGATGGAATGACAACCTGGTTAAGTTAGTGAAAATATATGCATGAAACAACATTCATTTATGTGGTTTTTAAGTTAGTTTATATTTTCAAATGGGTTTAGCTAACTTAATATATTTTCAAATGGGTTTAGCTATAGCTAACTTAATATATTTTCAAATGGATTTAGCTAACTTAACCACCTAACCCTCCCCCTTTGACATTCATCAAAAAAAAATAAGTACATATTAAGTAAGCATAGATGTTTGAAATGTCAAGATAAACAGACAAAGTAAAAAAATGTCAAGTTAATCTGGGGGAGTTTAAATTTTTGAAAACTTGTTTAAATCTTTAGCTTTTAGATTTTAGAAAAATAGCTAAGTCTAAATAGATAAAATCTCAAACACAAGTGTATAAGTTCTAAATTTCAAGACCAAATTTTAAATTTACAAAATTAGTTTCAATTTTGAAGTGCTTTTTAAGTAAGTTTTTGAAGCTCAATTTGTAAACTTAATTTGAAATGCTAACAATTTGAGAAAGTTAGGTTTTGAAAAACTCTAATTTCCATAATCTCAAAGCAATTTTGAAGAACTAAAATTGAACTTTCAAACTGTCAAAATTAAGTAAAATCAAATTTTGAGAACTAGATTTTTGAATTTTCAAAACTAAGTTAAATCAACGTTAATTTTCAATAAAAAGTGAAACCCAAACCAGTTAGTTTGGAAACATAGTTTTAAAATATTCAAAGTAGACAAGAGAGTTTTCAAAATATTTTTGTAAAATTCTTTTTCAAAATCAGGTTGAGTCAAAATTAAGTTTAGAGTTTAATATGAAGTGGTTTTATTTCTCCCCCTGAACCTGACATTAAATCAAATGTCTAACCAGTTTGTTACTGACTGACTTATCAGAGGATAGCAGCTTTCACTTGGTTAGTCAAGTTAAGATTAATCTTAACTTGATTAATATATATTTTGTATTTAACGCCCAGACTTATGTCGATGCACTGAAATAAGCATCTTAAGTCTTTAGGCAAGTGGCCTATGCATCTCACCCCTTTCTATGTTCATCAAACACACGCAAGGTAAACCTAGGGTTTTGGTGAGATGCTCAAAACTAGTCCTATGGGTACATGTTCTCTAAGGATTTTGAACTAGTCTAAGGCTAAAAATTTATTTAAAAATCTACAAAATGGGAAGGTTTTAAGAACTGACATATATTTGAACCTATGAGTTAAAAACAATCATTTTTGAAAAATATTTTTGAAATTTGAAATTCCTAGTCTATTAGACACATTCCTAGTTTTCTACGTAAATGGCTAAATTCATTTTCAGGGAGTGGTTTAGTGAATATGTCAGCTAAGTTTGACTTGGACTCAACGTATTTGAGCTCAATGTCACCCTTAGTAACATAATCCCTAATAAAGTGGTGTCTGATTTCAATGTGTTTGGTTCTTGAATGATGCACTGGATTTTTTGTTAAATTTATTGAGCTAATATTGTCAATTAAAACTTTTACATTTGTGATTTTTAAGTTGAAATCTTTTAAGGTGTGCATCATCCATAATAATTGGGCTACACATTCTTCTATGACAATGTATTCTGACTCAGTTGTAGATAGTGCAACACAATGTTGCTTTCTACTAAACCAGGTAACAAGTGATGGGCCAAGTAGTTGACATCCACCACTTGTGCTTTTGCGGTCTAATTTGCATCCAGCATAATCTGAATCAGAATATCCGATTAATTCAAAGTCACTGGTCCTAGGATACCAAATTCCTACGTTTGTTGTTCCCTTAAGATATCTAAAAATCCTTTTGACTTGAGTCAAATGGGATTCTTTAGCACAGGTTTGGTATCTAGCACACATACTAACTGCAAATAGGATATCAGGTCGGCTTGTAGTTAAGTAGAGTAGACTGACTATTGCACTTCTATAATACTTTAGATCTACTGGTTTTCCATTAGGGTCATTGTCTAAGATTGTGTTCACTGCCATGGGTGTTTTTATTTCTTTTGTATTTTCCATTCCAAATTTTTTAAGTAATTCTTTGGTGTATTTATGTTGATAAATGTAGTTTCCTTCATTTGTTTGTTTAATTTGTAATCCTAGAAAATATGTCAATTTTCCTACTAAACTCATTTCAAATTCTTGTTCCATTAGGTTGATAAATTCTTCTAAAAAGTCTGAGTTAGTTGAACCATTGATCATAGTCTGTCTTTAGGTACACCTCCATTCTTTTATTCCAGTATAAGAAGTCATCCCCGTTGAATAGGGGAGGACGTACTGTGCTAAAGCCTTCTAGTTGAGACATTCTGCACACAAATAAACGAAAAAATGTTCCAAGACTTGGTCTTGGATTAGTAGTGCTGGGGGAAAAAAATAATAGTTGTATCTAAATTGGTGTTGCACCAATTAGACTTAATTTCAACGAAAAAAAAAAATCCTAAATTAATAATAATATCAACTTAGAATTTAGGATAAAGAAAGAAGGAAAAAGAAAGTAATTTCACCCCCTGTCTGATTGGTGGTTGCACCAAATCAGAGCGGTACCGGCTATGATACCACTTGTAGGACCGTGAAACGTCGATAGAGGGGGGGGGTGAATATCGATTAAAAAAAAACGTTTTAAAAAGAGTTAAGTGCAGCGGAATAATAAAGACTGAGACACGATATTTTTTACTTCGTTCGGAGCCTGTGACGACTCCTACTCGAAGGCCCGTACTCCGTGAGTACTTTCGTTGGGCAATCACTAGCAGTTCGAAAAATAATTACAATTAGTACAGGAATGCTAGAAAAATGAAGACAGGTACCGACAAGAATAAAAGAAAGGAAAGGAGCGTCTTGTCGGATCTTCGTTGGCGTCGCTAGAGCGCAGAGTAGAAGAGCAAGCAGTAGAAGACTTTCTTTCTGATGATTCTTTGAAGCTCCCCTCTGACCCTTCTTTTATATGAAGCTTGAGGCGCCCCGGATCCCTTCCGGGTGCCCTGGTGGGACGTGGCAGGTCCAACCATCAAGCTCCACGTGGCGACGCGCGAGTTGGGATAGAACTTGCCTCCGGGCGCCTGGACCTCCGGGCGCCCGGACCTCCTATTTCCAGGAATTCCTTCTCCTGCAAAATAGAGTTAGTCCGACGCAAATATACATCCTGTAAAACAGATTGTTAGCACAGTTAAAGTTCAACAGATAAATAAAAAGAGTATGACTTAGATTCTGTCTTTCCGAGACCGGAATCTAGTCACGATCTCGACTTAGATATCCAAAATGGATCTAAGCCGGATCGACGCCTAATGTTCCCTTCCCGGGAACGCGTCCTCGCAGTCACTCCCCACCAGTGACTTACCTCACTTACCTGCCAGACATTCGGTCAGCCCGTCGACCTGTCTGGACTTCGTGCCAGCTATCCGGTCAGCCCGTCGACCTAGCTAGACTTCTCGCCAAGCGTCCGGTCATCCCGTCGACCCGCTTGGACTTCTCGCCAGCTATCCGATCAGCCCGTCGACCTAGCTGGGCTTCGTGCCAGACATCCGGTCAGCCCGTCGACCTGTCTGAACTTCTCCTGCACACTCGATCAGAGTGTTAGACAACAACAAACTAACTTAACCTGATTTGTCATTCATCAAAATCTGGGTTAAATCGTTAGTGCTAACCGCACCAACATAGTACTCCGGGCGATTTTAAATTAAGAGCTCCGTGTAAACGGGCTTCCAAATAGGAAATGTAATGTATATATATGTATGTCTGGAATTCCCCTCGAATCTTGATTTTTGATTCAGCGTGGAATACTAAATGATTTTTGTGAAGAAATCTGTATAACTTTGAATTCACCTTGATAGTATAATCCCGGTCGATTGTGCTCTGTGATAATTTAAAGTCTCCGGTTCCTCCCATGAAAACCCGTCTGAGTTACTTCATGAGATTTCCCGATCGACTATGCTCTGTGATAGTTTAAAGTCTCTGATTCCTCTCATGAAGACCCGTCCGAGTTACTTCATGAGATTTTCCGATCGACTATGCTCTGTGATAGTTTAAAGTCTCTGGTTCCTTCCGTGAAGACCCGTCCGAGTTACTTCATGAGATTTCCCGATCGACTATGCTCTGTGAAAGTTTAAACTCTCTAGTTCCTCCCATGAAGACTCGTCCGAGTTACTTCATGAGATTTCCCGATCGACTATGTTCTATGATAGTTAAAGTCTCTGGTTCCTCCCATGAAGACTCGTCCAAGTTACTTCATGAGATTTCCTGATTGACTATGCTCTGTGATAGTTTAAAGTCTCCGGTTCCTCCCATGAAGACCCATCCGAGTTACTTCATGAGATTTCCCGATCGACTATGCTCTATGATAGTTTAAAGTCTCCGGTTCCTCCCATGAAGACCCATCCGAGTTACTTCATGAGATTTCCCGATCGACTATATTCTGTAATAGTTTAAAGTCTCTGGTTCCTCCCATGAAGACCCCTCCGAGTTACTTCATGAGATTTCCTAATCGACTATGTTCTAATGCAGAATTATAATGCTTGCACTGACCTTGTAATGGTTTTAAGGCTTCTGAGTTTTTTTTTAAGGAAGTTGGGTAGATCCTTAGGGTTCCCAACTGTTGATCATTTAAATAGGTTATAAAAGTTTGGCCAATGATTGTCAAACTGTTTGAACCGCATTTATTTCTTGGGCGATGTTTGTCTTGCATTGTATCTATTGAAAGAAATAGAGTACATACTATAAGCATGCTTATCTTCAATTCGCCGGGAATCTTGCCTCAACTAATTCATATTTGTTCTTCCAGATATACTATTGAATAATATAATCTAGTTAGGTTCGGTAAGGCTGTAAGTGATTTGCACTCCAGGGACGCTCAAGAATTCTTCCTTCAATATCCTGAAGATAATATAAACCCGATGTGAGCTTATCTATTACTTTGTAAGGTCCTCCCCATTGTGGTGCTAACTTGTTGACATCTCCAACGGGTTTAATACGCTTCCACACTAGATCTCCCACTTGGAAAAATCTTGGGATAACTCTTTTGTTATAATTTTGCCTCATTCGTTGTTGATATGAGGTGAGTCGAGTTGCAGCCTTGTCTCTAATTTCTTGTATAAAGTCTAGCTCCATGAGTCGTCGACTATCATTGTCTGCATCATATAATTATTTTCTATCAGATTCTACTCCCACCTCGATGGAAATTATTGCTTCTCCTCCATAAACCAATTGAAAGGGAGTAATTCTTGTAGCTTCTCGAGGGGTAGTACGATATGCCCAAAGAACGTTGGGTAATTCATCTACCTAGCTACCTTCGACATGATCCAGTTTGGTTTTTAAACCCCTTATAATTTCTCTATTAGTTACTTCCGCTTGACCATTACTCTGCGGATAGGCTACAGAGGTGAAGGCCTGAATAACACCATAACTGTTGCACCAGTCTAGGATTCTATCTCCTTGGAATTGCCTTCCATTATCATAAACTAACTTATGAGGAATACCAAATCTGCATATGATATTTTTCCATAGGAATTTAATAACTGCATCTTCGGTAATCCGAGCAAGTGGTTCCGCTTCTACCCATTTAGAGAAATAGTCTACTGCTACTAATAAAAACCTTCTTTATACGGCTGCCATAGGAAATGGGCCCACTATATCCATGCCCCACTGATCAAAGGGACAGGAGACTACAGAGGTCTTCAATAACTACGTAGGATGATGTGAAATATTTTGATGTTTCTGACAAGAAATACAAGTTCTTATCAATTTGTTGGCATCTTCGTGTAGAGTAGGCCAGAAATATCCTGCCAATAAAATTTTACGAGTCAAGGATCTTCCTCCTACGTGGCTGTCACACGAGCCTTGATGAACCTCCTGTAAAATAAATTGTATATCTTCTGTGCTAACACACTTTAGCAAAAGTTTGGAGAAAGCTCTCTTATATAACTGCTCCCCTACCATAGTATACTGAGCAACTCTCTTCTTAAATATCCTTTCTTGTTCCGCATCTCTGGGAAGAATACCTTGCTGTAGATACAATATAATTTGTGCTCTCCAGTCGCCTTGTATTTCTGCATCAGCTTGTCTTTCAATACAAGATATTAACAGAGTTTGTTCCACTGGCCAATCCAAATTCCATGGTGTTATAGCGGAGGCCGGCTTAGCTAATTCATCTACTACCTGATTTTCAGACCGAGGAATCTTTTGTATATTTACTTCTTGAAACTGGGACTTCAACTTATCAAATGCCTCAGCATATAATTTGAGCCTGTCATTATTAATTTCAAAGTTACATGATAGTTGTTGGGTTGCTAATTGAGAATCAGAATAGATGAGGACTCGAGCTGCTCCTATATGCCGAGCGGCTTGCAATCCAGCTATCAAGGCTTCATATTCTGCCTTATTGTTAGTAGCTCTGTAATTCAATCTGATAGAGAGTTGGAGTATGTCTTCCCTTGGAGATATAAGAAGAACACCAATTCCACTACCTTGTCTGGTTGAGGAGCCATCCACATAAACTTTCCAAATATTTTCTTCCTCAGGGCCTTGAACTTCTATAATGAAATATGCTAGAGCTTGGGCCTTGATGGCCGAGCGAGGTTGATACTGTATGTCATATTCACCAAGTTCAGTCGTCCATTTGATCAGCCAGCCTGATGCCTCTGGGTTGAGTAGCACCCTCCCGAGGGTACTGTTGGTCAATACAACAATTGCATGCGCTAAGAAATATAGGCGCAACCTCCGAGCAGTCAACACTAATGCATAAGCCAACTTTTCTAGTATAGTATATCTACACTCAGCTCCTTTTAATAAATGGCTAGAGAAATATACAGGTTGTTGTTCCTTCCCCTCTTGCCTAACTAATACAAAGCCTACAGCGTGTTCATTAGCTGACAAATATACCCAGAGGGTCTCTCCTACTATAGGCTTAGCTAATACAGGAAGAGTAGACAAGTAATCTTTTAACTCTTGGAAGGTCTTATCACATTCCTCGTTCCACTGAAATTTGTTTGCCTTCCGGAGTATTTTAAAGAAGTGGAAGCTACGATCGGGCGACCTGGAAATGAACCTAGACAAGGCTGTAATCCGGTCAGTAAGTCTTTGAGCTTCCCTCATGTTGCGCGGAGGCTCCATATTCTGAAGTGCCTTGACTTTGCTCGGGTTGGCCTCTATTCCTCGCTCAGACACCATATATCCTAGGAATTTTCCCCCTTTTGCTCCGAATAGACATTTGCTCGGGTTCAGCTTGAGCCCATATTGTCTCAATGTCTTGCAGGTCTCCTCTACATCCCTGCACAGATCAATAGCTTGAAGAGACTTAATTAAGATATCATCGACATATACTTCCATATTTCTTCCAATTTGCTTCTGGAAGACCTTATTCATAAGCCTCTGATAAGTTGCTCCTGCATTTTTTAGTCCGAAGGGCATAACATTATAACAATAAGTACCTTCAGATGTTATAAAACTGACCTTTTCTTGATCCTCCTTAGCTAGGGGGACCTGATGATAGCCCTGATAAGCGTCTAACATAGAGATGTATTCACACCCAGCAGTGGAGTCTACCAGTTGATCAATTCGGGGTAACAGATAATAATCTTTTGGCCAAGCTTTGTTGAGGTCCCGGAAATCAATGCATACCCGCCATTTGTTTCCTGGCTTAGAGACTAAAACCACATTAGCTAGCCAGCTAGGAAATTGTACCTCCCTGATGTAACCAGCCTCCATGAGTTTGGTTATTTCTTCCTTGATGATTTGGTTCTGTTCTGGGCTAAAATTTCTTTTCCTTTGCATGACCGACCGGGCATCTGGGAAGACATGTAAAGAATGCTCCATAAATGCAGGAGAAACGCCTGAGACCTCTTTGGGCGTCCAGGCAAACACATCATTATTTTTCTTCAGGCATTGCACCAGTTTGGCTTTCAGAGTGGGATCGAGATCAGCCGCAATATAAGTAGTAGCTTCAGGTCGACCGGTCTAGATCTGGACTTCTTCCTTTTCTTCATAAACCAGAACAGGCGGCTTCTCCTGAATGGCATTGACTTCCATTCTTTGAATTTTTTGGGCAGCATTAGCTTCAGTCCGAACGATCTCTACATAACATTTTCGAGCTGTCTTCTGATCACCTCGCACCTCTCTGACCTGGTCATCAATAGGAAATTTAATCTTTTGACAGAAACTAGAAACGACCACCCTAAACTCGTTTAGGGCCGGTCGACCCAGTATCACATTATAAGAGGACGGGGCATCTACCACCATGAAATAAGATCTTCTTGTTCTCATTAGGGGCTCCTCCCCTAGAGATATGGCCAATTTTATTTGACCGAGCGGTTGTACTTCATTACCCATGAATCCATATAGAGGAGTTACCATCTGTTGAAGTTCGCTCAGGTCAATCTGTAATTGATCAAAAGCTTTCTTAAAGGTAATATTGGCAGAACTACCAGTGTCAATAAAGGTGTGGGAAATAGTATAATTGGCTATCACGGCCTTGATTATTAATGCATCGTCATGGGATATTTCTACCCCCTCAAGATCTCTAGGTCCAAAACTTATTTTGGGACCGGCTGCTCGTTCCATGCTGCACCCCGCGGCATGAATTTCAAGTTTCCGTGCATGTGCTTTTCTGACCCTATTAGAATCCCCATCAGTGGGCCCGCCTGCGATCATATTGATGTTGCCCCGGGGGGCATTACTCCTGTTTTCTTCTTGTCGAGCCGTCATGGCTTCAGAAGGAGCCTTCTCCAATACATGACTTGTACCGGTCGGGGTAGGCAATGCATCCTGTCGAGGCTCGACCGGGCGATATTCCAATTTGAGTGGACTTTGCTGCCTAGGGTATTGCTGCTGATAATAGTTTTGCCTTTGATAGCGCTCCCTGTTTGCTCTTTTATTTCTTAAAACAAAACAGTCTTCGGTGCCTAGGGTATGACTGCTAGTTTTATGATAAGTGCACCATCTTCTCGGTGCCTCTGGCTGTATTTCCACGTGTTGTACTGCCTATGGACGATATTCTGGATGACGATGAGGTGGATGAATTGCTCTAGGCCCTCTTGGTGGAGGGACAGGAGCAGGAGTCTTCTCCTTAATCAAAGTGGGAGAAGAAGTAGTGCCCTCCTTTCTGCGAGTAGCTTGAGCAAGATTTCAGTAGTAGCATTGGGTACATCGATAACTACCTAATTGAATCTTTTGATGTAGGCTCGAATGGATTCTTTAGATGCTTGCTTAATTGAGAATAAACTCCAAGGAGTCTTATGATTCCTCTTGTTGCTAGAAAAGTGGTGTCGAAAAACTTTCTTAAAGTCCTTAAATTTTCGGATAGATTTTCCTGGCAATCTCTTGAACCAGCGTTGTGCAGCTCCTCCGAGTGTAGTAAGAAACATCTGACATTTCACCCCATCAGAGAATTGTTGTAATAATGCTACATTCTCAAATTTCAATAGATGATCCTCTGGATCTGTAGTCCCAGTGTACTCGTCGATCTGAAGATTTTGATATCGCTTAGGGAGCAGATCATCCAGTACACTTTGAGAGAATGGAGAGATGACTTTTTCTGGTGAGCTATCACTAGTCATCATTTTAATCTTACGTTTTTCTCTATCTGGTGCTTCGCCAGAAGATTCTTGAAACATGGGCCTTCGACTCCCTTGCTCCATGGGAGTGCGAAGGAAGGCTCGTGGACGCCTTGTCGGAGAAACTATAACTGGAGGAAAATATGCATGTTCTTCCTCTTCTGGCTCCTTTCCTTTCCGACGTTCAGTAGTTGAAATTGCTGGATTATGAGCCATTTGCATAGTGGCTCTAGTATGAGCTTGTTGTTGTTGATGTTGTTGTTGCAGAGCCTTCTGCACATGAGTGTTGATGAGGAAATCCAGATCCTCACGGCTAATGGTGAGTAGATTTGATTTTCCAGCATCTTCCATCTTGTAGTCTCAGATTCAGGTGAATTTCTCATAGACGACGCCAAATTTGATCCTGTCTGAGAAGCTTGACAAAATGGAGAGCCGGGAGAAAAAACCTACTGCTGGTGGAGAATAATACCTATGGAACGCCGATTCGAGAAACCCAAAGCAGATCCAAGAAGATGAAACCCCAGGAGTGTCCTTTCAATGCAAGATACCAATGGCGATAAAGAGATCCGATCGAAGAAAACCCAGATCCGGAGCTTCCAAGGCTTCCTGCGCACAAGAGACCAACCAATACTATCGTTAGTGACCTAAGACCGGGGTAGGAATCCCTGGCTAGGCCCTCCAACGCTCAAGTTAGTGATCTCTCTTGGTGTGGAAGAAGGAAGAAGAAGATGAACAGTAGTTGAAAAACTAGGGTTATGAATGTGCACAATGATGTCACCTTACCCAGCCAACGGAGAGGATTCCCCTTTTTATACCACTTCATATAACCTCCGTAGTCATGAAATGGACCCCGGTTTGTTAGAGTTTGTTATGAGATGACGTAAGCTGCGTACTTGTGGTAAATGACTTTTAAGGAATCTTTTTTGTACCCTAGATGTATCTTCTTTGTCATCTAGTACCTGCAAAATAGTCTAAAAACACATTTCCCGCCAAATATATAACACCTGTTATACAATCTTATACTGCGAATATCTTCATGGACTACTTTATTTGAAATATATACTTCTATCCTATCTCACAGTTCCTTTCAAAGTGTTTCTATCGCTCTTACTTGCCTCTCCTGTTTTAACTAGGTTTGATCAATTATCATTAATTCTCATGAGGCTCCTTGGGTAATGCCTATCCGTGCCCTTCTGAGTTTGTTATCCTAGCTAGCATTGGGCTATATTTTGTCAAGTATGTAATCTTGATCAATATTGGTATGTCTTTTCAAGATATTATTCAGCCCGGCCGATATTGGCCTTTCTTCCTGAAGGTATATCTCGATCGATATTGGCTTGCTCCCTTGGAAGTATATCCCGGCTGATATTGGTCTTCCTTTATTGAGGTATATCCTGACTGATCTTAGCCACCCTCTTTGGAGGTATATCTTGCTCGATATGGGTCTGCCTTCCTGGAGCCATATCCCGACCCATATTAGCCTTCCTCCCTGAAGGTATATCTCGATCGATATTGGCCTGCTCACTTGGAAGCATATCCCGGCTGATATTGGTCTTCCTTCATTGAGGTATATCCCGACTGATCTTAGCTACCCTCTTTAGAGGTATATCTTGCTCGATATGGGTCTGCCTTCCTGGAGGCATATCCTGGCCGATATTGACCTTCCTCCCTGAAGGTATATTTCGATCGATATTGGCCTGTTCACTTGGAAGCATATATCGGCCGATATTGGCCTTCCTTCATTGAGGTATATCCTGACTGATCTTAGCCACCCTCTTTGGAGGTATATCTTGCTCGATATGGGTCTGCCCTCCTAGAGGCATATCCCGGCCGATATCGGCCTTCCCCCTTGAAGGTATATTTCGATCGATATTAACCTGCCTACTTGGAAGTATATCTCGGCCGATATTGCCCTGCCTACTTGGAAGTATATCTCGGCCGATATTGGCCTTCCTCCCTGAAGGCATATCCCGGCCAATATTGATCCATCTTTCAACACGGCTATCTTCTTTCCCTTCCTTACCGGGGTTCCATGAAATAACCCATATCAGCTATCTTTTGATAGTAATCATCATTGAAAAGTTAGACACAAACTAGAAGAAAACACTAAAGTTTTTTCAAATTTTCAAGTTTGGGTTAATCTTTGAAAATAGGAAGTATTTTCATAGAAAAATATTTTTCCTTGATAGTATATACCCTAAATAATGTCTATATGAATTTTCATGATTTTTAGAATTTTGATGAATTTTTGGAGAGTTTCTGAAATTCACTGAAAGTGAATTTCAGCATTTTCAGAGTTCCAATCGATCACCCGATCGATTGGAGTGTCTCAATCGATCGGGTGATCGATTGGAGTGTCTCAATCGATCGGGTGATCGATTGAGAAGAAGTTTCTTGTGAGCAGAAGCTCACTAGATCGATCCACCGATTGATCCACAACTCCTGAACCAATTAGTGGATCGATTCAACTGGGGTCAATCGATTGGGACCCAACCGCAATTGATTGACATGCTGATTTTGGTTAGGAAAACTTATTTTCAACATTCTAAACCAATTTTAGTCTATAAAACCTTTCCTAACCCCTTAAAATATATTTATAAATATTCAAGGGGAGTTTTCATGATGAAAACAAGGATGGATTGGTTAAGGAAGACTAAGTAGAGATTTAGGTTGAGGTTTGGTTTCATTATTAAATTTTTGAACCTCAAAAACTTCTAAATTTGAGTTTCTTATATGTTTAGGGATTTCAAGTCATTGTTGGTGCAATGACAGAAGTTATGTGCATACCTTTATGGGGAGTTACTCTTTAAGGACATGAAAATCTATTTTTCATACACCTTGGAAGGTGGTTAACCTTAGCGTAAATGCTCAAGGTTGAGCATTTTAAATATAATGGGGAGTGGATATCCTCATTGTTTGTTTGTTCATGCTCAAGGGTGAGCTTTGACGGATAATGAAGGGTATGGGACCTTCATTGTGGTGTTGTGAACAACGAGTGAAGTTGTGAACAACATTGGGTAACTCTGAAGGGGGAGAGTTTGTGATGTATGCCAATAAGGGGAGAATGTGTGGTTTAAGTTAGTCCTTCATTACCTAAAGAGGGAGTTTGCCCTCTAGGGAAGGGGAAGAATGAAGGGAACCCTCATTCTTACATTGGCATGAAGGAAAGTTGAGGCTATGGGATTAGCCTAACTTAAAGGTATTGTCAAACGTCAAAAAGGGAGAGATTGTTGGTGGAATATTCCCTAGGTCAAGGTTGACCTGATTGACTGAGTCTTGATGTTTGGATTTCGATGTTTGACAATATATGGAGATTGACAGTGGTGCAATCGTTCATTGGGGAGATTGTTGGTACAATTTTCCTCTGATCAAGGTTGACCAGTTACATGTGAAGAAGAGTCAAGTAGGTCAAGACTGACTGGATACTTGACTGGGAAGTCCTAGTGAGTGAAGGTAGGCAGAAGTTAAAGTCCTGGTGAGTGAAACCAAGAATGAAAAAATCCAGGTGGGTCAAGGCTGACCGGACACCTGGTATCGGTAAGTCCAGGTGGGTCAAGGTTGACCAGACACTTGTCACAAGGAGAAAAGTCCAAGTGGGTCAAAGAGATTGACCGGACACTTGGCATGAGGAGAAAAGTCTAAGTGGGTCAAAGGGATTGATCGGACACTTGGTAAGGAAGTCATAGCGGGTCGAGGGTGACCAGATGCTAGGCATGATGTACCAACAGGTCATGGTTAATCGGATGTTGGTCATAGTTAATCGGATGTTGGTTTTAGGGGACTTTGGACTTGTTTGGGCAAGTAAATGTGGGCTGAATCGATCAACCGATCGATTGGCTCATTCCCAATCGATCGGTTGATCGATTGGGTGAGTCCTGCAGCAAAAATCCTCCCTAATCGATCACCCAATCGATTAGGGAAGGTTCACGATCACACAGAATGACTCCCAATCGATTGGCCGATCGATTGGGAGCATCCAATCGATCAGCTGATCGATTGGGAGCTGGGATTTTGCGCGATAAGCCCTGGATCAATCGGGAAATCGATCCAGGCAATTTCTATAGAGCACAGAGGCACTCTAGATCGATCGGCTGATCGATCCAAAGCCTCCCCAATCGATTGGGAGCAATCCAATCGATTGGGATCTGACCGTTGGCGTAGGTTTTAGCCGTTGGCAAGCGATTCCTTGTACACAGCTTCCATTCTTCTCTACGCACAACTCCACAACGATCTTCTCCACTGAGCTCAGTGACACACGCCAGTTCTTGAAGGGTCTTGGAGTGAAGTGCAGTTGCATTCCCAAGCATCAAGAGGCGATCCAAACAAAAAGGAGAAGTTAGGGTTAGGGTTTCTTGTTGTAAAGCTTGTAAGTTTTACTTGTTTTTTATTCCCTTTCTTTCTTCTTGTATTGAGAGCTTGTATAAGGTTTCTTCGCCTTCAGTAGTTACCGTAAAGGAGGGTTTTTCATTAGTGGAGAGTGTTTGTGTGTATGGATCCTTGGATTTGTCACCTCATCTTGAGGTGGATACCAAGTAAATCCTTTATGTTAGCATTGTAGATTTTGTTTCTTGTGTTTTCCACTACACATCATCACAAGAAGCAAGCAATGACAAGCACGAGAGCGCGATGAGCTATTCACCCCCCCCCCCCTCTAGCTACAAATCAAGCCTAACATATACAAATTGTGAGGTTTGGATGGCTGGGATCGACTGGATCTGACCTAGCAATTGATTGGGAGCAGGCACAATCGATTGGAAGCCCTAAAAGTGTAGATATAAAGGCGGTGATGAGTTCAAATGATAATAACTCTTCGCTCCATCTTCTCTGCCAGTTCTTGTAAGCTTAGAGCTGAATTGTTGTTGTACTTTCAAGCTTACAAGAGACATTCGCAGGCAACAAAAGATCAAGAAGAAGATTTTTCATTTATATTTGTATATTTACTTCTTGTCTTGAGTTGTATTTCTTCTTCTTGAGTTGTAGAGGTTTCTCCACCTTCAAATTATTTCGAGGAGTATATTTCATAGTGGAGAGTGTGCTTGGCGTGGATCCTTAGATTAGTCATCTCATCTTGAGGTGGATACCAAGTAAATCCTACTTGTTAACACTGAGTGCTTTCTTTGAATTTATCCGCTGCAAAATCGACATCGACGAAGTGAGCGAGCAAGTAAGATGAGCTATTCACCCCCCCCCCTCCCCTCTAGCTCTGGAGTGTCGCAACACTTCTATTCCCAAATTTTATAGTAGCATTATTTTTCTATAAAATAATGGTGTCATAGAGGGAGGCTTCTCATTATTGCTTCTATGTTATTACTCTTTTATGAGTCTTCTCACTTTCTTCATCATTCTTCCTTTCATGACACTTTTACGAGTAACATAACTATGGAGACGTCTTCCCTACACCACCTTTATCATTCTTTTCATGGCATCCACTATCTTTGTCCAAAATCTGGTAGTTTATCTTCCTCCCAAAACAGAAATGGCAAGGTGGTCATGTTATCTTTCGTGGTGTATTGTAAGTTTTCATATGACTGTACACAGGCAGTTTGAGATTCAGAAAGGAATATCTTTGTAAAAAATTTAGTAGTGTGTCTTCCATATGCCATTATTTCATCTTCCAGACTGTGCGCCTCTATGAATTTCAAGAAGCCTCTTCTGTTTATTTGATCTTCCAGACTATGTCTTCTGTTAAACTCGAGTATATAGCATCCTTAAATTTGATTGTACTCTCGAGTTTAATAGAAGCCTCTAACAGAAGCATCTTTTGTTACTCTCGTTGATCTATACAAAGTTAATCATTTTAAGGATGATATATATCAATCTTTCGAGAGTAAACAAGATACAATAAGAGCTTTTGAAGCCTACAACGATAAAACTCGAGAGATTACTTCCATTACATCGAGAGGAAAAGAACATTCGTGTGTATCCTCAAATATAATATCAATTTTAAACTTAGAGAGAAAAATATTGAAGACTAAAAAATTTAGAAAACTGAAAGATTTGGGGACCAAGGGGAGCTAGGGGGTGAATAGTTTCTCTCGCTTCAATGAATATCATTTACAACAGAATACTTGAAGTGAAGAATCCTCCAATGCTAACACAAAGATTTACTCGGTATCTACCTCTTGAGGTGACTAACCTCCAGTTAGAACTATTCTGTTAGTCTTGCTCTTACCTAACCTCCAGTTAGGGCTTTCTTATAAGTATCCTGAGGTAGGTTTGATGTGCTTAACCGAGTTTAAGTTAGGTCCTATGTGTGTTTGATGTCTTGTGTCTAAGTGTGTAGGAACTTAGGAGCACAAGAAGTCAAGCGAAAGACACAAGTAGTGAGAATGATGACACGAGAAAGAATCGATGGGCTCAGTGCATCCGAGGGACGAGGTGCTACGGAAGAGTATGCTAGCGGACGAGAAGGGAGTGCGTGGTATTTCTGAGAGACAAGAAGCTAGAGCGGATGATTGTTTAAGGAGAAGATCAGAAGATGGGTTTGAGTGAGCCCAATTCCGGATGACCGAAATCATCCAAACGAATGGAGGTGGAATGGAGGAGAAACTAGGTCATCAACTCGATGTTCATTGTTCGGGTGCATGGACCAAGTTCAAGCTCTCGGACTATCCAAGAGCTTAAATTGGTCCAAGTGCCTGGACTCCCTGGGCACCCTAGGCCGCCTCCTCGACAAGCCATTGGACAGGGGCACATCACCCACGTCCGAGCGCTCGAATCGGTCCAGGTGCCCAAACCAAGATAAGCTTATCCGTTGTGAACCGTTATTGACGTGGATAAAGTTTTATTCATGTCTAGGCGCTCAGACCCCTTCCGAGCATCCGAAGCTATCATGTCAGCAAACGGTCAGATTCGACTAGCAGGCTATAAATAGAGCTCTAGTCTCAATAGTTGAGAATAATACTTGTAAACAAATTCTATACTTCAATTTCTAGTTCTATTCATCACATTTCTGAGCTTTCAACGTTGTAAGAGACTACTCTGCCTTTGGAAGAAGGAGACTTTAGTGAGCTACATTTTCCTTGAATTAGTAATCTTTTGATTGCAAACTAAGTAAATACTTTTGCTTCTTTTCTTATTATTTATGCATTCAATTCTATTTCTCAACAAGTGTTTGTCTAACTTAGTCCAAAGATCAAGAAGGGTTTGAATTTTATTTTTCAGGGAAATTCACCCCCCTCCCTCTTGCCGACCAACTAGGACCAACAAGTGGCATTAGAGCTACGACCCTTCAGAATGACTAGCCTCCGAGAAGCACAAGAAATGGTCGGATCCAGCATCTACCCGTCGAAATTCGAGAGAGATTTCATGACATGGAAAAAGAGTATGGAGGTATTCTTCAAAATTAACTTTGAGATTCTGTTAATTCTAAAGTATAATTTTGTAGCACCTACGGATCAAAACTGAGTCGATAAAGAAGAGTACATGTGGATGAAGAATGACAAGTCAACTTCATGGCTAATGGCAAAGCAGAATTTTATCTGCTTAGCATTCTTCTGCCCCAGGAGGTCAGTGGGATGGAAGCTATGACTCTACCATAAAGCTCTGGGGAAAATTCCAGGAACTTCATGAGGGTACTTCAGAAGCCAAATTAACAAGACGAGACATCCTTCGAAGTCAACTGATGAACCTCTAGATGAACAGGGGAGAAAAGGTAGCTTAACTCCATGCAAGGATCAAAGAACTGATGACTCAACTCAATAATCTCGGAGAATCAGTAATGAATTGATATTCTGTCTGGTACGCACTCAACACTTTTCTGAGAACTCTAGAGTGGTCAGCCTTAGTAGATACATACTACATCTCTGAAGACCTCGAGGTAAATACACTTAAAAATTTATTTTCTACTTTCAAACTTCACGAGTCTCGATGTGCAGATACTAAAGAAACATAAAAGTTTAGCAACATTGTCCTAAAAGCCAACAAGGACGAATCAGATGTCGACACTTCCCTCGACGATGATGAAACAACATTTATAGTAAGGAAATTTAAGAAATATTTTAGATATAATAAATTTAATGAAGTGCAGACCAAGAAAAGAAGAAAAAGAAATGTTAAATGCTATAATTGCAATGAAGAAGAGCACATCAAGGATGACTACCTAAAGCTGAAAAAGAAGGACAACAAGAAAGAGTCAAGCATAATGAAGCACAAGCCATTGAAGGCGACTTGGGATGATACATCATCAAAATCTGAATTGGAGGAATATCCTGGACTAGTACTGATGGCAAGTCACCAAGAGGAGAGCATAGATGAAGGGGGAGCCACAATGGAAGAAAGCAGTAGTGAGGAGGACGAAACTAACTTCAAATCGGATCTAGTAAGTGAGGTATGTCTATTATCTCCAAACGAGTTATATACAGGCATAAAATTAATGTCTAGATCTTTATATAAAGTTAAGACAAAAAATAATAATTTGAAAAAGGAAATTTTAGAATTTAAAACAAATTTAGTATATTCATGTTCATTAGATATGTTGAAAAATTAAAAATTGAAAATGAAACTTTGAAGGATCAAATTGAGAAATTTAAAAATAATTCTACATGTTTTAATCCAAATATTTTAACAAATTATAAAGACCTAAATTAGTACTCTAAAGTTAATAAGGGTCAAATTAAAAGATTCCATAAAAATATGTTCCAAAGAAATTCCTTATTAATCCAGTAGGTAAATGATCCTGTCCGAATGCTGAATCAATGGACGCTGGGCACGTGGCGCTCCCCGGCTGCTGACGTGGATCTTCGACTGGTTGCACGAACCTCCGGCGAACCTGCACAGAAGTCGGGCCGGGAAGGGGTTCCCGGCGGCGACCCTCCGACGCTCAAGTCAGGCAAGCAAGTAGTGAAAAAAGTGGCTCCAAAGGTGTATCACGCGTACCTCCGGCGAAGTATGAGGCTCTTTATATAGAGCGGTAAAAGAGCTCCTGCACGTCCACCAAGACGCATACGTGTCCATAGCCCATACCTCGGTATGTGTCTGTCAGAAAGCTTACCTGACGCCATACTGCTACAGTCTAAGCACGTCTTCGATGGGACAACAGAACACCTCGTTGTCAGACTTGGAGTATGGCCTAGCCATAGGACTTGACAGCTGTCATAAGATGTTCTTGTCCTTCTCTACCGACCACAGGCCGGGGCGTCCGGCAGACCGGCTGGACGGGGAGTCCGTCCGGCCAGCCCTCATCTTACGCGCTGGCCGGACGGCACTCACATCACGTCCGGCCTACCGTTGGCATCGATATGCTGGGGATATTTTCGGTAGGGTGCTATGTAGGGATTGTTTAGTAGTATGTCACATTCTCTTAGGCCTTCCGCTCGGCTCTTTGCAACTGTTCAATTGAGCGTCGGAACCCCGACTTCTGTCGGGGCGACTTTTGCCATCGGCTATTCACCGGTCGGCCGGCCGGGAGATGCCACCTGGCCTTTTGACTCCCGCGTGGCATTGACCCCTGTTCTAACCGCCGGATCACTTGCCTCCCCCTCAAGTCTAGTCGAAGGAGGCGAAGTCCGACTGACTGGACTACCGATCTGACTGAGTAACGACCGATACATTAGTCCGCTCGGCCAGGCTCAGGGATGCTCATCTGCTCGGTGGTATCTTGCTCGTGCCTTGTATTGCCTCCGAATTTATGCCGAATCTTCTTCTCTACTGCCAACCACGTGCGTTGCGTGCGATACAGGGCGCTCATTAAATGTAACCCGTATCTTGCTGACACGTGGTAATCTTTCTTTTGTCAAGGTATGGCGGTGGCGTCACCTCCGATGGGACAGCCGCCGTTTGAAATGAACGGCTGGATGATGACCTCGTTCTTTACGACCTGAATCGGACGGCTAAGGCCATACGGGGAAAACGTTATAAATCTCGCGGCCCCCTCTCTCCGCCGCCTTCTTCTTCATCGACCTTCGACCCCCCGCTGTTGTTTCTGCTCCGGCGATCCTTACTCCCCGCCTGTTTGGTACGCTCGCCATCTTCTTCCTTTTCTCGATCTTTCTCGTACCTGCAAGCCTTCCTTTTCAGCTTCCCTCCTCCTGTATTGCTTTCTTTTTCATTCTGTCGACATTTTCTTTTAGTTTTTCTGTCCATATCTTTTCTGTTTCGACCATGGCGAGTACTTCTACGCCTACAGTCGGCGCTCCTAGTCTCTGGTATACGACTATGGAGAGCCGATTCGATGAAGAAGACGCACTGCGTCTCATTCGAACGTATGAAATTCTGGCTGACCATGAGATAGTTGTGGCTAGTCCTTCCGATCGGCCTAATGACCCGCCGCCCGGCACCATTTGCTTCTTCCGTGATCAATTTTTGGCCGGGCTGCGCTTTCTTCCACATCCGTTCATCATCAAAATATGCAACCACTTTCGCCTCCCGCTCGGCCAATTAGTCCCGAACTCGATTAGGTTGCTGAGCGGGGTGATAGTCCTTTTCAAATTGAATGATATCCCCTTGGACCCCCAAGTCTTCCACTATTTCTTCTACCCCAAACAATCCGAGTGGGGAACCTTCATATTTCAATCTAGGTCGGGTTTCGTCCTATTTACCAACATGCCGAGCTCCAATAAGCATTGGAAGGAGCATTTCTTTTTTATGCGTCTCCCCGAACGGCCGACCTTCCGAACGAAGTGGCAGACGGCGGTGCTGAATCAACCGGGTCTTGGCAAATTCAAGAGCCATCCGGCGTATCTTCATGCGGCCAACCAGCTGGTCGGCCAACGTTACGATATCGACAAGTTGCTCCTTCCTGGAGTAATGTACATATTTGGCTTGTCTCCCATCCCAGCCGATCTGCCTTGCAGCATGAGTAAGAGATTCTTATCCCCCTTTTTCTGTTGTGCTAACTGATTTATTCTTTGTTTCTGCAGCTGAAGTTATGTGGCGTGCTAAGGCAACCGAAAAGCTTAAGCTGAAAGCCGCCAATATTGAGGTGGTGAAGAACAAAGAGGTAGCCGAATGGGGTTTGGTTCTGGCCGGCTCAACAACTGAAGGGGATGGGGGGACTCAGATGGTTCCCACTGATCCGGCCGCCCCTATCTCCGCTGATGACGCCGCACTCGATCCTACTACTACTGATCATGCCGAGGAGGAGGGCCGATCGGCTGATGAAATCCCTCTGGTGACTCGTAAACGTCGCAGGCTAGAACAAGCCGCTCAACAGCCTCCACCAGGAGAGCAGCTTTCCGAGCGGAGCGATGATGCTCATGTGGTTTTTGAGGCGGTCTCCTCGGAGCACACTCCGACTCAGCTTGAGTTGTCGCCGACCATATCTGAGGCGCAACCTTCCACCTCTCGGACTCTACGTCGTCTTAGGCGACTGGGCGACCATCCGGTCCCGATCGGCGAGTCCTCTGGCCATGCTGCTGCATCTCAAGATGACTCGAGCGGCCCGAGGGTGATTAAAACTGTCCTAAGATTTCCCTCGGAGGAATACCTACTGTTCGCTGATCGGCCATCAGTTCCCGAACAGCAGATCACCCTCACCGGTCCGCTCGCCAAAGTTTGGGAGGACGTGCGCGTACGCATCGCGCTCATGTCCCCCAGTCAACTAGGGGACAGCAACCTGCAGCAGGCGACCGGGGTATGCCTTTCTGCTTTACTGATACTTTTTATTTTAGCTTTTAACTTAACTACCTTTGTTCGCAGAGTTGGGTAGAGCAGATTGCAGTCAGCAATCGACTGGCTGAGCTGGAGGATGAAATGAAAAAACTCAAACTTTCGGAGGCGAACCATGGGCCAAAAAATTTTGGAAGTCGAACGGAAACGAGCTTCCGATCTGGCGAGCGAGGTCGCTCGGCTTGAAGCTGTGGTCAAACAACGGGATAAAGAGATCAAGACAGCGACCTCTCGGAAGCGCCAGGCCATTGACGACATGGACCTAATGAAGGTGGAGATCAGAGGGCTGGAGCAACGCATCAAGGATCTGGATGCCCTTCTGGCCACCGAGAAGGAGAGCCGCTCGGCCGATCTGCTTAAATTTGAAGGAGACTTGAAGGATCTCCATGCCGCCAACGATGCTTCCCGAGCCGCGCTCAAAGAGTATCAGGAGGGGGAGTCGGCTCGCTCTGACGAAGTGAGGAAGGCATTTGTCCGCTCGGACGACTTCGGAGAGAAATTCACCGACAAGATTTCCCTCACTTTCGAAGAGGCGATTAAGGCGGCGGTGGATTACTTGAAGACTAAAGGCCACCTTCCCGCCGAGCTGACCATCCCCCCAGAGGATCTGGCTACCGTGATGGGCGCCATTCCTGATGCTCTTTTTGATTTTGACGCGTGAGGAGTGTTTTTTATCAACTTTTTTGTATCCTCGCCGTTCGGCAAAACTTATTTTTGCTGTAACTTCTTTTGTTTGCCCAGCGTTTGGCGTACATAGATCATCTTTCCGTTCCTGCAACTTTTGTTTTGGCAAGAAATTTTTCTTTCGTCATGTTTAAAGTGTTCTTTAAAACTCCTCCGCTCGGCTTCATACTCGAACATGGACTCAAGCCGATTGTCTTCAAAAAACGTCTTTCGCCATGCGACTGCGTAGCCGCTCGGCGCGCGAACGTCACTCGTTCACGTGCTCACATCTTTAATTCTTATTAACCATCTTTTGCTTTGCACCTTACCTCAAAGGGGTTTTCCATATATTTTTGCTAAGCGAGCCGCTCGGCCGTATGTTGGCCTTAAAGAACAGGCTCTGTCGTCGGTCGGCTCTTACCGCCGGAATGTATCACGTGGATGGCTATCCGCTCGGAGGTTTTATAGACGCCGGCTCGTCTCTCGATATTTAACGTCGGAGCTCGACGGTCTTCCGCTCGGAGGGTTTATAGACGCCGGCTCGTCTCTCGATATTTAACGTCGGAGCTCGACGGTCTTCCGCTCGGACGTTTATAGACGCCGGCTCGTCTCTCGATATTTAACGTCGGAGCTCGACGGCCTTCCACTCGGACATTTATAGACGCCGGCTCGTCTCTCGATATTTAACGTCGGAGCTCGACGGCCTTCCGCTCGGACGTTTATAGACGCCGGCTCGTCTCTCGATATTTAACGTCGGAGCTCGACGGTCTTCCGCTCGGAAGTTTATAGACGCCGGCTCGTCTCTCGATTTTTAATGTCGGAGCTCGACGGTCTTCCGCTCGAGAGTTTATAGACGACGGCTCGTCTCTCGATTTTTAACGTCGGAGCTCGACGGTCTTCCGCTCGGGAGTTTATAGACGCCGGCTCGTCTCTCGATTTTTAACGTTGGAGCTCGGCGGTCTTCCGCTCGGTAGTTTATAGACGCCGGCTCGTCTCGATTTTTAACGTCGGAGCTCGGCGGTCTTCCGCTCGGAAGTTTATAGCCGCGTCTCTCGATTTTAACGTCGGAGCTCGGCGGTCTTCCACTCGGAAGTTTATAGGCGGCTCGTCTCTCGATTTTTAACGTCGGAGCTCGGCGGTCTTCCGCTCGGAAGTTTGTAGACGCCGGCTCGTCTCGATTTTTAACGTCGGAGCTCGGCGGTCTTCCGCTCGAGTTTATAGACGCCGGCTCGTCTCGATTTTTAACGCCGGAGCTCGGCGGTCTTCCGCTCCGGGAGTTTATAGACGCCGGCTCGTCTCTCGATTTTTAACGCCGGAGCTCGGCGGTCTTCCGCCGGGTTTATAGACGTCGGCTCGTCTCGATTTTTAACGTCAGAGCTCGACGGTCTTCCGCTCGGAAGTTTATAGATGCCGGCTCGTCTCTCGATTTTTAACATCGGAGCTCGACGGTCTTCCGCTCGGAAGTTTATAGACGCCGGCTCGTCTCTCGATTTTTAACGTCGGAGCTCGACGGTCTTCCACTCGGAAGTTTATAGACGCCGACTCGTCTCTCGATTTTTAACGTCGGAGCTCGACGGTCTTCCGCTCGGAAGTTTATAGACGCCGGCTCGTCTCTCGATTTTTAACGTCGGAGCTCGACGGTCTTCCGCTCGGGAGTTTATAGACATCGGCTCGTCTCTCGATTTTTAACGTCGGATCTCGACGGTCTTCCGCTCGGAAGTTTATAAATGCCGGCTCGTCTCTCGATTTTTAACGTCGGAGCTTGACGGTCTTCCGCTCGGAAGTTTATAGACGCCGGCTCGTCTCTCGATTTTTAACGTCGGAGCTCGACGGTCTTCTGCTCGGAAGTTTATAGACGCCGGCTCGTCTCTCTATTTTTAACGTCGGAGCTCGACAGTCTTCCGCTCGGAAGTTTATAAACGCCGGCTCGTCTCTCGATTTTTAACATCGGAGCTCGACGGCCTTTTAAGGCTAATTTTGACACTACCGACTTACACCCTACCGAGCAGCGAGGGGTCTTTGTCTTCGATGACTTGGCTCGGATAATTTTTACGCCCGACCGAACGGCACGGGTTCTTCGCCATCAAACTTTTGACTCTTGTAACTATACGCCGGTCGATCGGCACGGGGTCTCCACAATCGAGCTTGACTCGTGTAACCATTGCCCGGCCGATCGGCACGGGGACTTCGCCATTGAGTCGGTGGCTCGGATCTCACACTTCATGGAGATAGGCCGCTCGGCCGATAATGCCAATTGCGTTTTTTAACATTTTGCTTCCTGCATTTCGAATATACAGCCAAACGGAAAATACAAAGCATACATTACATTGGCGCACCTTTCACCCTGCCCCGGAAAGGTTGGAGATAAATTGCGCTTCATGGTTGATCCAAGTCCCAATCCATCTTCATCCGCTCGGCAGTGCTCCCCCTTGAATGTCGGTTGGATCAGTCTTGGGGGAGGCCTCTGCTCGGCCACCTGATGCTGGCGTTGTTTGTTACTTCAGCCGCTCGGCTTGCGCATTCTCTCTCTGTTGCTCCACGAGCTTAGCTGCTCTTGCCTTGATTAGAGCGTCGAGTTCCTCCATGGAGAGCATCGCCGTGTGCGGTCTTCCAGCTTCGTCCATTGCTTCCGTTCGGATGCAGGAGCGTTCCCACAGACGGCGCCAAATTGATCCAGTCCGAATGCTGAATCAATGGACGCTGGGCACGTGGCGCTCCCCGGCTGCTGACGTGGATCTTCGACTGGTTGCACGAACCTCCGGCGAACCTGCACAGAAGTCGGGCGGGGAAGGGGTTCCCGGCGGCGACCCTCCGACGCTCAAGTCAGGCAAGCAAGTAGTGAAAAAAGTAGCTCCAAATGTGTATCACGCGTATCTCCGGCGAAGTATGAGGCTCTTTATATAGAGCGGTAAAAGATCTCCTGCATGTCCACCGAGGTGCATACGTGTCCGTAGCCCATACCTCGGTATGTGTCTGTCAGAAAGCTTACCTGACGCCATACTGCTACAGTCCAAGCATGTCTTCGATGGGACAACAGAACACCTCGTTGTCAGACTTGGAGTATGGCCTAGCCATAGGACTTGACAGCTGTCATAAGATGTTCTTGTCCTTCTCTACCGACCACAGGCCGGGGCGTCCGGCAGGCCGGCTGGACGGGGAGTCCGTCCGGCCAGCCCTCATCTTATGCGTCGGCCGGACGGCACTCACATCACGTCCGGCCTGCCGTTGGCATCGATATTCTGGGGATATTTTCGGTAGGGTGCTATGTAGGGACTGTTTAGCAGTATGTCACCTTCTCTTAGGCCTTCCGCTCGGCTCTTTGCAACTGTTCAATTGAGCGTCAGAACCCCGACTTCTGTCGGGGCGACTTTTGCCATCGGCTATTCACCGGTCGGCCGGCCGGGAGATGCCACCTGGCCTTTTGACTCCCGCGTGACATTGACCCCTCAGAATAGGGGTCCTCTGTTCTAACCACCGGATCAGTAAAAATTTATTTTGGATCCCTAAATCATGCATAGTTTAAATGAATGATTATGCATGTATTTTAATTTTATTTGTAAAATTAATTTCGTATGCTTACTATCTATATTTTTTGTTGAAATTTTTCTTTGTATTGCAATAATAAATAATCTGTTCACATAAAAGCTTTTATAATTTTTCATCAGTTAAATAAATTTTTTTTAATTTTTTATTGAAAAACTTAATTTTTAATTTTTTGGAGATTTATTTTGAAAAACCTGATTTTTTTTGTATAATTACCGTTACATTTTGAACACTTAAAAAAATTAACCGGATTTTTATGATAGAAAAACTATTTTTAAATATTTATTTTCAAAAATAAATGTTATCTATTTAAAATATTTTTCGTGCAATTCTTCCATTAAAATTTCTTATTCATTTTTTTTTTGTGGTAATAGAAAAGTTGATTCTCTATCTAGAAAATATATGTTCAAAATTTTCCAATCTTTAATTAAATTTCTATGGATTATTTACTGACATACTAATTTTTAAGTATAAAAATTCATGAAAATTGATTTTAAAAATTTTTAATTTTTGTGTTGATTTTAAAAATTCACGAACAGAGCCGGAACGGAGGAGAAACCGAACAATCAACTCGATGTTGACTGTCCGAGTGTCTGGACTAAGTCCAGGCTCCCGGACTAGCCCGAGCACCCGGACCCCTTGGCTCCCAGGGCGCCTCCTCGACCAATCGTTGGACGGGGGCACGTCACCCACGTTCGGATGCTAGGACCAGTTCGGGTGCCTGAACCAAGATAAGCTTATCCGTTGCGAACCGTTGTCGATGTGGATAAAGGTTTATCCACGCCCAAGCACCCGAACCCCTTCCGAGCGCCCAGACCTACCACGTCAACAAATGGTCAAATTGACCAGTAGATTATAAAGAGAACTCTGGTCTCAGTAGTTGAGAACATCACTTGTAAACAAATTATGTACTTCAGTTTCTAGTTATGTTCTTCACATTTCTGAGCTTTCAACATTGTAAGAGGCTACTCCACCTTTGAGAGAAGGAGATTTTAGTGAACTACATTTTCCTTGAATAAGCAATTTTCTGATTACAAACCAAGTAAATACTTTTGCCTCTTTTCTTATTTTTATGCATTTAATTTTCTGTTTCTCAACAAGTGTTTGTCTAACTTAGTATCGAGAAGGGTTTAAATTTTATTTTTAAGGCAATTCACCCCCCCCCTGGCGACCAATCGGGGCCAACATTTTCAAGTCAAGTAACCAGTCAACCCTGACCTACTTGACTACTCTCTCATATCAAACTGGTCAACCATTGACTAGTGAAGAATTGCACCAACAATCTCCCAAATGGACAGTTACACCTGCAATCTCTATATATTATCAAATATCAAAACTCAAGCTTGAGTCAAATGTTGGTACAATATCCCCTAGGTTAGGTTGACCAGGTTGACTAAGCTTAAGTGTTGAAGCAATCCCAATGGTCCGTGCGACCATGTGTTTTGGTGTTTGGGCAAAGGGTTTAAGTTAGGTTGACCCTTGTATTTGATATATGTATTTGAGTTGTGCAGGTTTGTAGGATATACATGTGATTCAGGTTGATGGCTTCGGGTCCGGTGAAGGATGGAGCATCCGAGGGACCGTGGACAAGGCAACGAGGACAAGGGCCGAGGGAAGCGACTTCGAGGCATACGCGAAGGATGGCATTGGGGATGAGCCGCGGGCTTGAATGCATCCGAGGGACAAGAGCCAAAGGAAGTAGGCTTGAAGGCAAGAGATCAAGGCTGCAAAGAAGCGTCAAGTGAGTCATAAGGGTGAGGGTACGAGTGCACGAGAGATTGTACTCAGAGTAAAATCCTAGTTTTAGGGCTTTACTGTAACGTTACTGTACCAGTACTGTAGCGTTACTGTAGCAGTCGACTGCGTGTTTTAGCAGTCGATTAGTGCAGTCGACCGGGCAGTCGACTGGGAGCGAACAGAATGCTTCTATTCGTTCGGTTAGTGTGGAGCAGTCGACTGCTAGTTTTAGCAGTCGACTGGTATCGAGCCGTTGGGATGTAACGGTTGAATTTCCACAGAGGGCAGTCGACTGTATGTTTTGGCAGTCAACTGGTAGGCGGGGTTTTCAACCCACGACCTATATAACCAAAGCTTGGGAGCTTGGTTATAGTTGACGAAATTGAACTTGATTAAAGTCTAATTAGTAGTCTTTTGTGCTCAAGAGATCTTTGTGTGCCAAGAGGTCTTAGTTGGAGTTGTGGTGAAGTTTCTCCACCCACAAGGAGGTTGAGCTAGCCGGAGTTTGTCGGGGACTAATCCACCAATGGATTAAGGGATCGTCCACCTTATGGACACTCCATGGAGTAGGAGCAGGTTATCTCCGAACCACATAAACGAACGTGTTAGCGGTTTGCATCTCTTCCTTTGTATTTAACTTTCATATTTGTATTCGTGGTTGTATTCTTTGTTTTTCGCTGTGCACTAACGAATATGTAGGAAGCGATCGATTTAGGGGTGTCGTCTACCCAACCCCCCTTCAAGCCGGTCACCGATCTCCCTACAAGTGGTATCAGAGCAAGCCCGCTCTCCATCGGACTAACCGTCGAGGAAGCTAAGAAGATGACCGGCTTGATTGAACTGCCGAAGTTTGAAGGCGGAGGCTTATGGGACATCACCTATTGGATGATGAAGATGGAGGTCTTCTTCGACACGGATTGGGACACCATGATGGTGGTAAAGGAACCGTTCGAAGTCCCGAAGGATAAGAAAGGGAAGAAACTCCGACCACGATATTGGACGGAAGAGCAAATCTCACTGTCAAAGGCAAATTCAAAGGTAATATCGATTTTAATTGATATTTTGCCTAATGACATGATGAGTCATGTAGGTGACTATGAGAATGCCCACGATTTGTGGAGCAAGATAAAGAAGGTTCCATGGGAAGAGTCTTTGTCTACACAAGAAGAGGAAAAATCCGAAGAAACGGATGAAGAAGCTCAAGTAGAGAATGATCAATCGGATGTGGAGACCAATTCAACATCAAAAGAAGAAGAGGAAGTGAATTTGGTCACATTTGAGGAAAAGGATGAAGAAAGGTCATCCACAAGCGTGGATAAGGAATATGAGGCATCATCCAAGGCAAGTGAAGAGGATGAAGAAGAGGTCTTGGAAGTGGTCAACCTATCAAGCACCTCCATCGAAGTCAAGTTAAAGGACCACATCATTTGCTTTGGGTGCAATGAGAAGGGGCACTACAAGAGTAGGTGTCTATTGGGTAAGAAAGAGGTAACTCCTAAACCCATTCAAGTTAATTTAAATACTAGCAAGGGTTGTAGGAATGAAGAAGCCCAAAGGAGGAGAATGTGCATTAGATGCTTCACGTGTGGGGAGAAGGGCCACTACCACACCAAATGCCCCAAGAAGCAAGAGCTCAAGAAGTTGGCACATTTGAAGATGTGGGAAAAGAAGTGGAGGAAGAATGGAGGCTAATGTCAAGGGGGAGCTCCAAAGGTAAAGGGTAAGGTAAACTCTAGTTTAAATTTGAAGTCAAATTTAAATTCCTCTATGCATGCTAGAAATAATTCTTATTATTTTCCATGCATAACTTCGGATTTAGATATCATGATAGAAGTATGGATAATATAGATCAAAACCATAAGGTATCTATGCATGATAAATTTATAAATGGTAGACTTAAGGAGACCCAAGGCATTAATCCCAAGAAGGGGAGACACATGCCTAGAAAGATGGGTAGGTCTAGGAATGTCCATGGTGGGCATGTTGACTCTAGGTTTAGGAACCTAGAAAGGGAAAATCAGGCTTTGAAGGCAAAGCTTGATAAATTGGAGAAAACCCTAGAACGATTCAATGTTGGATCTAAGGGTTTGGGTATGGTGTTAGGTAGTCAAAGACTCAACAATGATAAATCGGGTCTAGGATACCGATCTAGTGTCTCCAATGCTAAGGTAAAGTCTTATGCTAGGGTTGTATATGACTATAGCAAGGAGAAATCAAGAAATGGCACGGAAAATCCATTTAATGGTAAGGTTAAATTAACCAAGGACAAGGTGTCCAAGGTTAAGAAGGTTAGGTTTGTAGGCCAAGTGTCACCAGAGGTGCACTGATGTGGCCTAGCTATTGTGGATGAGTTACCTAGGGAGGTGACTAAGGTTAAGAGCTCTAGGGGGAGCTCTAAGAATCAATTTGGGACCCATGACAAATGGATCTCAAGTGGATTTTACTTGGGAGTCTAGATTGGGTCATGGAATGTGCCAAGTGGTTTGGAGATGGACTTGAATCTCAAACCTAGGGTTTTGGCACAATTGAGTTATGTTTCATGCTTAGAAATATGACATTAGGGTCATATAGCATGATAATTGATTTTGGATGTATATATACCATATAAACCAATTCTAGGGATGCATTGTGGGTTAGTATGGGTAAATACATCAAGAGGAAGCCAAAACTAGGACTTTAGGTCAAGGTTCAATTGAACCATTTAGCTAGTTTTGGATTTTGTATCAAACTTAATATTGGTGATAGATATATTTTTATATATATTTTTTCCAAGTAAATATTGATATAATAGACCTCTCCACAAAATTTGAGAATTTTTGGGGGTCTGTGGAATTTCTGGTGCATTTCTGAAGCTGGTCAAAAAAGGCTGCTTTTTTCAGAAATAGCCTACCAGTCGACTACTACAGTTAACAGTCGACTGGTAATAGTATTTTTGAGCATAGAATATCTCTGTAAGCTTATTTCGATAAGGGCAGTCGACTGGTACTTCTTGTAGTCGACTGATACCAGTCTAAAAGTGTTTTCAACACTAGATTTTGACCGGGTCAGCTCGTATAGATGTATGAGATCCATGGGGGATAAATACACGAGTTTAGGGTCAGTTGGATGATAAGTTTTCAACAATTGGGATATTGTTCGAAAGCTTTTTGGATGTTAGGCAAAGGGGGAGAAGTAAGGTTTAGTTGGGAAAACCTTAGTGTCTTTGCGTAGGGGGAGCCTTGGGATAGGTTCTTAAAAATCTCTGTGGGAAAATTCTAGCTCAATGGGGAGCATACGTATAGGGGGAGCCTTAATATAGGTTCAAATGCATGTTGCATTGTTTTTCATTCGGCGGTGTAAGTCCAAGTGTGTAGCCTTGGCGACATAAGTTCATTCGGCAGTGTAAGTCCAAGTGTGTAGCCTTGGCATCGTAAGTCCATTTGCTAGTGTAAGTTCAAGTGTGTAGCCTTGGCAACGTAAGTCCATTCGGCAGTGTAAGTCTAAAGTGTGTAGCCTTGGCATCGTAAGTCCATTCGGCAGTGTAAGTCCAAGTATATAGCCTTGGCAACGTAAGTCCATTCGATGGTGTAAGTCCAAGTGTGTAGCCTTGGCAACGTAAGTCCATTATTTTTAGCATATTGTTTTGCTATTATGTTTTTCCTAACTTAAACGTATTGCCAAACATCAAAAAGGGAGAGATTGTTGGAGCAATCTCAATGGTCCGTGCGACCATGTGTTTTAGTGTTTGGGTAAAGGGTTTAAGTTAGGTTCACCCGTGTATTTGATATGTGTATTTGAGTTGTGCAGGTTTACAGGATACACATGTGACTCAAGTTGATGGCTTCGGGTCCGATGAAGGATGGAGAATCCGAGGGACCGTGGACAAGGCAGCGAGGACAAGGGCCGAGGGAAGAGACTTCAAGGCATACGCGAAGGATGGCATTGGGGATGAGGCACGGGCTTGAATGCATCCAAGAGACGAGAGACAAAGGAAGTAGGCTTGAAGGCAAGAGGTCAAGGCTGCAAAGAAGCATCAAGTGAGTCATAAGGGTGAGGGTACGAGTGCACGAGAGATTGTACTCGGAGTAAAATCCTAGTTTTAAGGTTTTACTGTAATGTTACTACAGCAGTACTGTAGCGCTACTGTAGCAGTCGACTGCATGTTTTAGCAGTCGACTGGTGTAGTCGATCGGGCAGTCGACTGGGAGCGAACAGAATGCTTCTGTTCGTTCGATCAGTGTGGAGCAGTCGACTGCTAGTTTTAGCAGTCGACTGGTATCGAGCCGTTGGGATGTAATGGTCGAATTTCCACACAGGACAGTCGACTGCATGTTTTGGCAGTCGACTGGTAGGCGGGGCTTTCAACCCGCGACCTATATAACCAAAGCTTGGGAGCTTGGTTATAGTTGACGAAATTGGATTTGGTTAAAGTCTAATTAGTAGTATTTTGTGCTCAAGAGATCTTTGTGTGCCAAGAGGTCTTGGTTGGAGTTGTGGTGAGGTTTCTCCACCCACAAGGAGGTTGAGCTAGCCGGAGTTTGTCGGGGACTAATCCACCAATGGATTAAGGGATCGTCCACCTTATGGACACGCCATGGAGTAGGAGCAGGTTATCTCCGAACCACGTAAACGAACATGTTAGCGGTTTGCATCTCTTCCTTTGTATTTAACTTTCATATTTGTATTCGTGGTTGTATTCTTTGTTTTCCGCTGTGCACTAACGAATACGTAGGAAGCGATCGATTTGGGGGTGTCGTCTATCCAACCCCCTTCAAGCCGACCACCTATCTCCCTACATTAAGTTGGCTCAAGCTTGAGTCTTGATGTTTGGGTTTCGATGTTTGACAATACATGGAGATTGGAGATGTAATCGTCCGATTAGGAAGATTGTTGATACAATTCCTCTTTGGTCAAGGACTTACTAGTTTGATGTGAAGAAGAGTCAAATAGGTCAAGGTTGACCGGATACTTAACTGGGAAAGCCCTAACTGGAGGCTAGGCAAGGAAAAATCCTGGTGAGTGAAGCCAGGTAAAAGACTTATTGAGTGAAGTTAGGCAGGTGAAAGTCTTGGTGAGTGAAGCTGGGCAGTGGGAAAATCCTGGTGAGTGAAGCTAGGTGAAAGACCTAGTGAGTAAAGCTAACTAGGTGAAAGTCCCGGTGAGCGAAGCTGGGCAGTGGGAAAATCTTGGTGAGTGAAGAAAGGTGAAAACCCTAGTGAGTGAAGCTAGGTGAAAGTCCTGGTGAGTGAAACCAGACAGATGAAAATTCCTAGTGAGTGAAGTTAGGCAGATGGAAAGACCTGGTGAGTGAAGCCAGACACGTGGAAATTCAGGTGGATCAAGGTTGAATAAATACCTAGTGTTGGGAAGTCCAAGTAGGTCAAAGGATTGATCGGATACTTGCCACGAGGAAATCCAGATGGGCCAAGGGTGGCCGGACATCTGGTGGAAGTCCAAGTAGGTTAAAGGATTGACTAGATACATGGCAGGAGGAAATCCAAATGGGCCAAGGGTGATCGGACATCTAGTGGAAGTCCAAGTGGGTCATAGAGGATCGGATACTTGGCACAATATGGTAAATCCAAGTGGGTCAAGGTTGACTGGGCATTTAGCATGAGGAGAAAAGTCTAAGTGGATCAAAGGGATTGACCGGACACTTGGTGAAGAAGCCCTAGCAGGTCAACGTTGACCGGATGCTAGGCATGAGGTCCCAATAGGTCATGGTTGATTGGATGTTGGGTTTGGGGACCTTGGACTTGAGTTTAGCCAAGTCTAAGGATGGTCAATCAATCGACTAATCGATTGAACCAAAGCCTAATCGATCAGCCGATCAATTGGAAGTGTGGCTCGAGTGAAGGTTGGCTCAATCGATCGGTTGATCGATTAAGAAGCAATATCACGAGCACAGAGGAGTCCCCAATCGATCAGCCGGTTGATTGGGCACTGCCAATCGATCAGCCGATCAATTAGGCACTACCAATCGATCGGTCGATCGATTGGAGGCTGGATTTCTCACACGATAACGAGAAAGGCTGAATCGATTAATCGATCGATTCAGGCTTTTCCAATGAGAGCACAGATGTACTCTGAATCGATCAACCGATCGATCCAAGCCTCCCCAATCGATCAGCCGATCGATTGGGATTCGACCGTTGCGCAGGATTCAAGCGATGGACGGCTGCGATGGCTGGGATGTGACGTGGCAATCGATTGGGACAAAGCCCAATCGATTGGGAGCTGTAGGAGCGCACAGTATACAGCCATTGCGAGCATTTTTCTTAGCAGCTTTCACGCGCGATTCTTCCTGATTCTTCACGCGATTTCTCCACTATTTACAACCAATTCTTGAAGGCTCTTGGGGACAAGTGCTGGTGCACTTCCAAGGTTTAAGAGGCAACAACAAGCGATAAGTAAGTAAGAAGAGAGGGTTTTCATTGTATTTTTCTTCTTGTGTTGAGTTGTTGTATGTATGAGTGTTGTACGAGATTTCTCCACCTCCGGTAGTTATCAAGAATGAGTGTTTTTATTAGTGGAGTGAGCATCGTGTGTGGATCCTTGGATTAGTCACCTCTTCTTAAGGTGGATATCAAGTAAATCTACTTGTTAGCGTTGTGAGTGTGTTTTCTTGTTCTTTATTCCGCTACACATCATCGAAGAAGCACATCACTAAAGCGCGATGAGCTATTCACCCCCCCCCCCTCTAGCTATAAATCGACCCTAACATCGAACTGGTCAACTTTGACCCAAGGACAATTGCACCAACAAGTTTATGTGCATCCTTAAATATAGTATTAAGTTCCAATTTAGTGAGAAAACTATCGAAGACTGAAAAATTTAGAAAACTGAAAGATGTATTGGAAGAGATAGGTAAACAGTTAGATTCTCTACAAATTAGTGATAAAAAATGGATATGGTATTTGAAGTTGTAGTGTTTATAGATCTTCTGGTTTTAAATCTTCAACGATGTATTAACTTTTGAACAAATTAGTCATGCAGAATAAACATTTATATTTGTCTTGTTGTCATTGTTTATATTCAGTATTATAGTTCGTATGTTTGATACATTTTAATGTATTATGATTCAAGTTATATTTCGCTACAACAATCACAGTTAATTGAGACTAGCTGCTATAACATGAAAATCACTGGACCAACTCGTTGTAATAGCTACTGGACAATAGCTGCTATAATGTTAAACTTGTGTTATAGCAACAATGTAACCGTAGATGTTATA
Source organism: Zingiber officinale (assembly GCF_018446385.1). Classification (NCBI taxonomy): domain Eukaryota; kingdom Viridiplantae; phylum Streptophyta; class Magnoliopsida; order Zingiberales; family Zingiberaceae; genus Zingiber; species Zingiber officinale. The sequence continues at coordinate 97,777,661 of NC_056002.1, read as the reverse complement.
ACGTATTGTACAAAGCCAAGATAGATCAACCCATGGTTTATCATTAAAAGTAAAAAATGATTGATTCTATTAGAAAGATAAAATAAGGAAGATAGTCATTATAAGACACCAATAAAACAAAAAAGCAACATCAACACAATAAAAGGAAGAGCTACAAAATGACCCTTCTCTAGCCTACGAATATCTAAAGTGAGCCCCTAGCATTCCATGCTTCCCAATAGATCAATGGCCACTTTCACAGCTGTCTAGGTCTCCAGCGGTGTTTGAAGGGATCCCTTCAACTGGCACACCGCTTGATTCCACTTTTGCTGCAAGGTTGTCAGTGGTTTAGAAGGGAGGGATACTGAAGAGTCTTCCCAAGACCTCAAAGAAGAGGAAGATGTCGATTCATCAACCACTATCACAGAACCATGAGAAGGTGTTGTTTTCTTGGCTCCCAAAGGAGAAGCTATTAGCCAAAATTGAAGGGTTTAGGATAATGAAGGATAAAGGGTTTAGGATGCCATCTTTATAATGATGTGATGTTATAAATTCCAAGGGTTAAGTGTAAGGAGTGTTGAAAATTATTTCAGGGAGTTGAAACATCATTTTCAAATAGCACATTAAATAGAATGAGAGTGAGTGAAATTTAAGAAGTATAATCAAGATGATGTTGTAAGAGTTACTGGTTCATAACTACAATGACATAGACTTCATGTTGTAACTGCTACACGTTGTAGTAGTAACTATGCAGTTATTGCAACAACATATAGTAGATTAAAATTTATCAAAATAAAATATTATTTATCTCATTGTAAATAGATTGTTGCATACTTTTTTATTAGTATTTAGGGCTTGTAGTCTTTTCTTTTGATAAATTTTAAGTTGTGACACATTGTAGTAGCTTTTGTATAGTAGGTGCACAGAAGGATTTAAGGTCTGACGATTGTTATCATTATCTTTATTCTCTGTCTTAGCTTTTCATACGTTTTGAGGTGTTGTAGTGAGTCTTTTTTATAGTCTCAAAAAGACGCTTCCATTTGAGTTGTCTTTATCATGAGGTAATGTTAGTAGAACCATTTTTCCTATAAATCATCTGAGAACCTAACTCACTCTTTCACGCTACCTAGCCCTTCTTCCCCTTTTATAGTGGTTTTAGTATAACTCTTCAAGGATCATATCTTGCTTTAGTAGGAATATAAAACCCCTGAGGGTGGTGTTAAAGAACCCCCTATCGATGAGGATTCAAGCCATATGTCTTCTACCTTTGAAAGACTTCCCTTTGTGCAACTATGATGACAACTATCCCAAGTTAATGTAGCATTAGATGATACTATAAATCAAATGACTGGGTAAAGCATCTTTCTTTGTGAAGTTCAACCTAACATCTCCCTATCAATGTTGCCCTTTATGAGAGAAAAAGAATCAAATTGAACGTGTTCAAGTGCGATGATAATTGCCTCAAGTTGATGTAGCATTAGAGAATGCTATAAATCAAATGATTACAATATTAGTATTTGTATTAACTTTTTGGCTTAAGATCTTGTTTGCCCTATGTTATTATCTTGGTTTATAATATTAATAGTATTCCCTTCATGTATATCAACCAATAAAAGTCTCCAACTCTTTCTTCATTATGCTCAACGAATGATACTCTGCATTTTCAAATAATAATAGATCATATCAATCTCAATTTTTTATCTAAATCAAATTAAGTAGCTTCTACATATTGTAGCAACTACTGTCTAAATAACTAGAAGTTGCTACACATTGTAGTAGCTACTGCTACACGTTGTAGCAGTTAGTCTGCAGTAACTGCTACAACATGTTTGACGAAAAACATTTGCAATGGCCTTCGTCAATGTTGGATCTTGATCAGTGATGATCACAGTTGGTGGACCTTTAGACATAGCTTCTATGAACTTTTTAATCAACCAAACAAAAGACTTAGTTTTCTCATCACTTAGAAAGTCACAACCAAACACAATGGTTTGATGATAATGATTAACTCCTATAAATGGTGCAAAAATCAGCTCATATTTGTTGATGTTATATATCGTATCAAATACAACTACATCACCAAAGACACTGTATGCCCTCCTTGATACATGATCTGTCCAAAAACACTTAGTGAATATGCCAATTGAATTAGCCTTATAATAAAAGGAAAAAGGTTGAATTCTTCTCTTTCTCAGTTGTAAATAACTCAATCAGTGTTTCAACATCGATGCCCTTTTGTTTATCCCTTATATTTTTCTCAAAGTTTATAATATCTCTTTCTGTGAAACTTAGATGCTCAGGTCGTCCATGATCTATCTTCAATAATCGAATTTGTTGACAAATTGACACATTAGCCTCTAAAAACTATTGAGTTAATACTTTCTTGGCTACAAAAACATAATGATGTGAGCATAACACATGTACCTTTGAAGGAATGGAGAGTAGGTGATTATGACTTTTCATTTGTGACAACCCAATTCGCCCGGTCTGTTCTTTAACAAGTGAAATTTTGACTTACATCGAGTTTTAACTTCACCACATACTCTTTCCTTTTTACTTTGAACTTGCGCTTCTTTCTTTCATTTATCATCTGTATGTCCTTCTTTATAGCATACAAATTATCCATCCAACTTCATTTGTCCTCTTATTTTTCTTGCTGTTGTCTATTCTGGTACTTAATCCAGTTTCTCATGCATATTGGTTATAGAACAAAAATGCCTCCTCCACTGATGCAAATTGCATCCCAATTCTTGATTTTTCGATCTTCAGCAACTTGGGGAATGTATAGCTAATTATCAAAATAGATTTCTTCCATTACTAGGGAATGATATATTTAGTTCAAAATAAATTAAAATTTTCAATTCTACAAGAAGAATAATAAGGAGAAAATATAATATAGAGAAAATTTTTAAATCTCATAGAAGTAACTACACTATTTTGGAAGCTGATTCAAAACTATAAAAAAACCTAAAACTCTAAACCCTAATCACTAGGTGAAGAATCAAATTAAAATAACTTACGACAGGGATGAAGATTCAAAGGAGAAAATCAGGTGCTGTGGTGAGGTTGATAAACGAAGCGACAGTCGTGACTCGCAAACAAGAGGGTTAACCAAGTAGGAATGTATAATGGTTCGAAATGGTTCTCTTAGTATGGGTTAGTAGTGGTCGTGAAAACATGGGCAGAAGGGTAATTAGTCTATTTCTTTCACATTGTAGCAATTGCTTGGGAGTAATTGCTACACGATGTAGCAACAACTATTGACTAACTGATACAACGTCTACTAACTAGCTGCTATAAAGTGCAGTAGTAGCGGCTACAACGTGCAATAATAGTTGCTACAAGTTGTAGCAGCTACTCCCGATTAGCTACTATATGGTGTAGTAGCAACTGCCGACTAGCGGTTACAACGTGTACTAGACGACTTAGTAATACATTTACATATGTTATATAATAGATTAAACCAACTTTTACAGTTGTAAAATATTGAAAATGGGCGAATCACCATAAGGGAATTTTGTAGAAATTTTTCTAAAATTTTTCGGAGACCGTAAGGCTTTGATTACGGGGATAAAAATGTTAGGACCAAAAGTAGCTAGAGGGGGGGGGGGTGAATAGCTCGTCGCGTTCGCTCGTTGCTCGGCGTTGCTTGTTCCTTCAAGAATATGCAGCGGAAAATACAGAAACAAATACAACCACGCTAACACTAGGATTTTACTTGGTATCCACCTCACAAGAGGTGACTAATCCAAGGATCCACACCACGCACGCACCCTCCACTATGAAACACTCCTTTTCGGTAACTACCGAGGGCGGAGAAGCCCTACAAGACTCTCGGTACAAGAAGAAGGAAAGGGAAACAGAATACAAGCACAAAGCTTACAATGAATGCAGAAAACCTTAACCCTAGCTTCTCTTCCTGCCTTTGATCCGCCTCTTGACTCGGAGAGCTTCCAAGAACCTTCAAGAACTGGCGATCATGAGCTTTGAGAGTGCTGTGGAGGAGCTGGCGAAGATCTGAGATGAAACGGTGAAGAGATGCCGAAGGAAATGAACGCCTGCGGCCTTTATCGACGCCAACGGTCGGATCCCGATCGATTCGAATATTCCCAATCGATTGGGGAGGCTTTGGATCGATCCACGGATCGATCCAGAGCGCCTCTGTGCTCTGGAAACAGCGCTTATCGCGCAAAGCAGCCGCGTCCCAATCGATCCACTGATCGATTGGAACATCTGGATCGATCCACGGATCGATCCAGAGGCTCTCTGTTCGCTTAGGAGAAGCCTGGATCGATCCACTGATCGATCCAGCTCATGGATCGATCCACTGATCGATCCAACACTTGGTTTTTGCCCAAAACCAAGTTCTAAGCCTCTCAAACCAACATCCGGTCAACCTTGACCTGTTGGTACATCATGCCTAGCATCTGGTCACTCCTTTGACCTGCTAGGACTTCCCACCAAGTGTCTGGTCAATCCCTTTGACCCACTTAGACTTTTCTATTCATGTCAAGTATCTGGTCACTCCCTTGACCTACTTGGACTTCCATCAGATGTCTGGTCAATCCCTTTGACCTATCTGTATTTCCTCGTGCCAAGTATCCAGTCAATCCTTTGACCTACTTGGACTTCCCAACACCAGATGTCCGATCATCCTTGATCCATCTGGATTTTCCCTTGCCTGGCTTCACTCACCAGGACTTTCACCTAGCTTCACTCACTAGGGTTTTCCATCTGCCTAGCTTCACTCACTAGGGCTTTCACCTGGCTTCACTCACCAGGATTTTCCTTCTGCCTGGCTTCACTCACCAGGACTTTCACCTAGCTTCACTCACTAGGGTTTTCACCTGGTTTCACTCACCAGGACTTTCACCTAGCTTCACTCACTAGGACTTTCACCTAGCTTCACTCACTAGGGTTTTCCTTCTGCCTGGCTTCACTCAACAGGACTTCCCTGTCAAGTATCCGGTCAACCTTGACCTACTTGACTCTTCTTCAATCAATTTCTTATTGTCAAACATCTAAACTCAAACCAAGACTCAGCTTGGTCACCCAGGTCAACCTTGACCTGAGGGATGTTGCACCAACAAAAAATTGGGCACTGAGAAAGCCTATTTAGGCTACCCCATTTAAGCCTTTTTCGGAGACCATGAATCGAGGATTTGTTTGATCAGCTCAAAGGTACCTCAGTATATTCTAAGATTGATCTGCGGTCCGGATATCATCAGCTGAGAGTCAAAGAATCTGATATTCAAAAGATAGCATTCTGTACTAGATACGACCATTATGAGTTTTTGGTAATGCAATTTGGGCTTACCAATGCTCCCGCGGTATTTATGGATTTGATGAACCGCGTCTTCCTGGAGTATCTTGATCAATTTTTTATCATTTTCATCGATGACATATTGGTCTACTCTCGTTCCGAGGAGGAATATGCACAGCATCTTCGCACAGTCTTGGAGACTCTTCGACGACATCAGCTATACGCAAAGTTTAGCAAGTGTGCTTTCTAGCTATCTTCAGTCGGTTTTTTGGGACACGTGGTCTCTACCAGAGGTATTTTAGTAGACCCTCAGAAGATCGAGGCTGTCACCAGCTGGGAGCAGCCGAAATCAGTATAGGAGATCCGTAGTTTTCTGGGACTAGCTGGATATTACAGATGGTTCATCGAGGGTTTCTCCCGGATTGCTATGCCGCTGACGCGCCTGACCAGGAAAGGCGTGAAGTTCACTTGGACAGAAGATTGTGAGACCAGCTTCCAGGAGCTGAAGCAGAGATTAGTGTCGGCTCCGGTTTTAGTTTTACCCTCCGGAGAGGACGGATTCGTGCTCTACACCGACGCATCTCTTCAGGGTTTGGGTGCTGTTCTGATGCAGCACGGCAGGGTAGTCTCCTATGCTTCTCGTCAATTGAAGGAACATGAGAAGAACTACCCAGTACATGATTTGGAGCTAACCGCCATCATCTTTGCTTTGAAGATTTAGCGGCATCATCTGTACGACATTACCTTTGAGATTCTTACGGATCATAAGAGTCTCAAATATATTTTCACCTAGAAGGAACTCAATCTCTGACAGAGGAGATGGATGGAGTTCCTGAAGGATTATGACTGCACCATTAGCTACCACCCGGGGAAAGCTAATGTGGTTGCCGATGCACTCAGCAGGAAGTCCAAAGGGACTTGGGCTTCCCACCGAGCTTCAGTCACAGACTTGATTCAATGTTTCTCCGAGTTAGTCCTTGAGGAGCAGGGACAGACAGAGCAGGGTATTCTTGTTACCAAGGTTGCTTAGTCGTCGATCAGGATGAGGATCCGAGAGGCCCAAGCTGGTGATCAACATTTTCAGTTCATTGGCAGCCATATAGCTTCCGGGCAGCAGACCGAGTTCACCCGAGATGAGGAGGGTATTATATATTTCCGAGGCAGATTATGCATACCTCAGTCTCACCCGGTCTTACAGGAGCTACTTCAAGAGGCTCATCGCTCTCGATTTGCGATCCATCCAGGTGAGCCCCGCATGTATCGAGATTTGAGGTGTTCCTACTGGTGGAACGACATGAAGAAAGACATCATGAAATTTATAGCTAGATGTCTTGTCTGTCAGCAGGTGAAGACGGAGCACCAGAGACCTGCCGGATTACTACAGAGGATTCCGATTCCAAAGTGGAAATGAGATCACATTCCTATGGATTTTGTGATGGGTTTTCCTAGGACACGATGAGGCCATGATACGATTTGGATAATCGTTGATCGATTAACCAAATCGGTGCACTTCTTAGCGATCTGAAAGACTGATTCCCTGGATCGATTAGCAGATCTGTATTGCCGAGAGATCATCAGATTACATGAAGTTCCTTTGAGTAATATTTCGGATAGAGACCCTCGGTTCATGTCCTGATTCTGGAAGAGTCCGCAGCAGGCCTTGGGCACTCAGCTCCGTTTCAGTACAGCTTTCCATCTGCAGACAGATGGACAGTCAGAGCAGACCATTCAGACTCTAGAGGACTTGTTGAGGTCTTGTGTATTGGATTTCGAAGACAGTTGGGAGGACCATTTTCCATCGATAGAGTTCACCTACAACAACAACTTTTATTTGGCTATCTAGATGGTACCGTTTGAAGCATTGTATGGTAAGTCATGTCGGACACCCACCCTCTGGGATAAGGTTGGGGAGGCCCAGTTGCTAGGGCCTCATAGACCTTAGCAGGAGGCAGAGTTGGTCCGTACTATCAGATGGAGGATGTCAGAGGCGCATGACCACCAGAAGAGTTATGCTGATCGGAGATAGAGACCCCTGTAGTTCTCTACAAGCGACCATGTATTTCTGCGAGTCTCACCCACGAAAGGGGTGAAGAGATTTGGCCTCAGAGGTAAGCTAGCTCCACGCTACATTGGACCTTTCCAGATCTTGGAGAGGATTGGAGCGGTAGCTTATCGTCTGGCACTACCACCGTCCCTGGTAGGCATTCACGATGTATTCCATGTGTCTATGCTGAGGAGATACGAAGCCGACCCAGCACATGTGCTAACAGATATCTCAGTTCCCATTCAGCTTGACATTACTTATGAGGAGGTTCCGGTACGAATCTTGGACCGAAAAAAGTGTCAGTTGCGGAACAAGACTATCCGGCTGGTTAAAGTCGGATGGCTACATCATTCGGACGAGGAAGCTACCTGGGAGCTTGAGGATACAATCCGAGCTCGATACCCCCCACCTTTTCACTTGAGGTATGTGGGTTATTTACCGTTCAGTATTTATGTTCTTTATCTGTTGTTAGTACTTGTTGATGGTAGATAACAAAAATTTGGGGATCAAATTTTTATTAGTGGGGGAGAATGTAAAACACCAAAAATGGGTGAATCATCATAAGAGAATTTTTAGAATTTTTTTCGAAATTTTTCAGAGACCGTATGACTCCGGTTACGGGGATAAAAATTGGGCCCCGAGAAAGCCTATTTAGGCTACCCCATTTAAGCGAGGAAATGTTTGATTTTTTTCTTTTTATTTTCCTTTTTATTTTTCTCATTTTTCCTTCCCCGAACCCGTGCCCTAGCCCTTGACGTCGTCTCCCCTCCTCCTTCACGTCGATCTCCACCCTAACCACACACGGCGGTTTCTTCTTCCCAAGCGTACAAAACCCGTGCCCGATCACTTGTCACCTCTTCCTCTCGCCTCTGCCCGACTCTTTTCCTCTTCGTTTTCTTCCCGATTCCTCTTCTTCCTCACCCTCACCGTCTCTTCTTCATTTCCCCGTCTCTTCTCTGACGCCGACGACGCTCGGGGAGCCGAGTGCCGGTGGCCGAGCACTTCATCTCCTTCATTGATTGAGTTAGCTTGGAGGTCATGTTTCCTTCCGAATCGTCGCCTCTACACGGGCAAGCTCTTGATGGAGTTGAAGGGAGATCCGAACCCTGGTCTTCACCCTCTATCTTGTGAACCCGTGCCCTAGATCGTCGGGGGGTCGGGACCGTGCGTCGACGACAGAGGTAGGTTTCTTGAGCTTTCGCTCTTTGCCGATTTCATTGCCGGTGCCTTACCCCTTCGAATCACTGCTTAGTGGGAGCAAATCTCCGATCAAAGGGAAGATCCGAGCCCTAGGTTTGCTGGATTACGCTGCGGTCGATTTTCCAGACGAGTACCTTCTTCCGTGCTTTGGATCTCAACAGCAGTGAGACCTAGCCGCCGGGGAGGGAACCGATGGGTAAGTCCGCTGGTTTGGGTTCTAGATTCGTTGAGATTTGGTTTTTATCTCAGTTGTGCTAACTAAGAGTAGTTGTTTAAGCAGCAGCTACTTAGGGGCTTCGGCAACGATCTCCGGCAACGGGTACCACCAGCTAGCATATTCCGGCGGCTGCCCTACCTGACTGTGATCAACCGGAGAGGTTTGGTGTTAAGGTAAGGAGTAGAGGAATAGTTTCATTTGTTGTAGCATACACAGATTTGAAGCTAGGAAAGGATAATGATAAATTGTACTTGGATTTAATTAAGTTTAGGTTGATAATGCTAGTTGCAAATCCTAACTGGAAGGTGAAATAGTTAGAATTTGTTTAATTCAAGGATTTTAAATATAAAGGAAGGATAAGATCATTAAATAGGGTTGGAGATTTTATTTAGCTATATAGCTAAATACATTATGTTTGATATCATAGGACTTTGATTCGAGACGGTGTCTCGACGAGGGATCTATCTGCATCGGTTTGTCACTACCGGATACTTGTTACATGCTTGTTTTTGCTAACTTATTATGCATTCCATGTTAGTACCCACCTGATTTTATATGCTTAAGAGGTAGTGACATAACCATGTCTTATTATATTCAGAACATAGGTTTTTATACCTTATCTGACTTGTGTACCTAGACCATTGATTTGGTCCATTTGTCCTATGGTACACATTATATAGAGATGGATAGGTTCAGAATATTTCCATGTTTAGTGACATGCACCATCTCCCATGATTGCATGTTGTGCGATAGTCGGCTCCATTATTATTGAGCACATCGCCAGTTACATGTATCTGCACACACAACCACTCATGGGTTAGTGGTTTTATCAGGCAATGTGTGTTGCAGCAGGTTGCTCTATCAAGGGCTCTGTTGGTCCACTCATGGATAGTGTAACGTAGTGTTGTAGCAGGACAGGGATCCCACTCTGGACTTGCTCAGGGAGATGAAAGCATTGAGCTCCCCCACTTCTGATTTGGGGTAAGGAGGATAGGTGTACTCCAACAGCATTCCATCCACTCGATCACTCATCAGGAGCAGTGATGGCAGAGTGCATGGTTGTCACAGTCCTACCCACTCGGTCTCACCATCGTGTGTGAGACAGCTGACTGGCAGTAGGGGTGACCTGGACATGTCATTGGCATCATACGTATTGATGCATTTATTGCTTGTGTTTGTTGCACTTATATGCTGCATATTTGGTGGATGCATATGTTTGACATGCATACAAAATTTCTATATCTGTCAGTCTATTATCCATACACCAGATCCTGGTTAGTACAGTTTTTCTCCTTTGTATTTCAGTTTGCATTTATCATTCCTATATCAGGAGATTGTACGCATAATTATTGTTATTGGTTATTTTCTTACTATATATGTCAGTAGTTACCCGCTGAGGAGTTGACTCACCCCGTTGTTATTATTATTTTTAGGTTGAGGTTGTCCGGAGAGTTTCAATCGCTAGTCCTCTTGTAGATCGCGAGGATATTTATTTGGTCTTTTAGTTTTTCTTATTAGACGGCAGAAGAGATGAGTTGATTTAATTTGCATTGTTGTGATTTGTGTTTTATGGGTATAGTTGAGTAGGATATAAGTTTTTAGTTTTATGGGTGTAGTTGAGTGGGATTTTTGAGATGGTTTTCCTTATCATTGCATTAGTTTAGTTTTACTATTAAACTGCGTGGGTGTTTCCTTATTTTTATTATTATTCTTTCGACCTTGTTGGCCGAGGTATCTTGATGGTGATAGGAAGTTTCAGATTGTCATCCGTACAGGGGAGATGTTGGCGAAATTTCTTCTGGCAGAGACTACTTGGGGCGTGACAACAATAGTTTTAGAATACATTTAGACCAATTTGACAAAAAAAATTATCAATAAAAATATATTTTAATTACAATGTTATATAGTTTCATCTTGTAGATGCTCATCTGTTAATCTGTAGAGTATTTTTATAACGGCCAAAATTTCCTAATGTGAACTACTTTCATATAAATAGTTAAATCATTAAATTAATTTAATTAGATGATTTATTCATTTTAATTTAGATATCTACTTGGTATTTGGTATTTAATATATATATATATATATATATATATATATATATATATATATATACTTGAAAACCAATAGCTTAGTGTTTGCTCATATATATATATATATATATATATATATATATATATACTTGAAAACCAATAGCTTAGTGTTTGCTCACGTTTTTGATTTTTCATGATTTAATCAAGTTTCTTGCATGTTCTTGAAGGGTATATGATAAAAGGATTATCCGAAACAATTATGGAATTTTATGGAATATTTAAAATTATATGATGCATGTTTATATTACTATGTTTGAACAAACCAGTAGCCTATGTGTTTGCTTACGTTTTTTATTTTTTCATTATTTAATCAAGTTTCTTGCAAGGACTTGAAGGGGTATATGATAAAAGGATTATTTTAAACAATTATAGAATTTTATATTATTTTTATAAAGGATGAAGAAATTCAAATTATAGTATGCATGTTTATAATAGTATGCATGAAAACCCAGTAGCTTATGTGTTTTCTCACGTTTCTGATTTTTCATGATTTAATCAAGTTTCTTGCAAGTTCTCGAAGGGTATATGATCAAACGAGTATCTAAATGATTATGGAATTTTATGGAATATTTAAGGCTACCTTGCATGCATGGTTTAAAAGAAAATGCATGATATTTTTCTTTTATATAAAGGATGAAAAGAAAAATATTTCGAAGGATGTGAGTTGATCGTGATAAAGTGATAATAATAATGATAATGATTTGATGAAAATAATGTGGGAGAAAAAGTTTTAGAAGGAGTCCATTTTTAAAAAAATGCTCCAAAGGAAGTTCAATATTGGATTTCCATAGTAGACCATGACCTAGTAATGAGATTTGTTGATGCCCCATCGTCAGGTACCATGATTTTATAGCTGAGATTGATTAATCGACTATATGATGATAACTAATCACTTTCAACGAACACCTCACCTTAAAATGATTTTACGATATATGATAATGATAAAAGTTATATGATGATATAATGGCGATTCTATGATATATATGGAAATGATAAATGATGTTCTAGATTTTTAATGAGTTATGATAAATGCATATGTTTATGATTTTAAGTTAAATATATTTTAGTAAGAGTATTTTTAATGATGCATATGCTTGTATACATATTATTTGTAATTGCTGGTTAGGATATACTGAACCATTGGACTCACTCAGTTTGAATGGTTGCAAGTGATAATAATGATGAGGTCGGAAGCTCTGACGCTTGACTGGACTGGGCCACTACAATACACACCTGAGGACCATGCTATTTATCATGTTAGGATAAAACATTATCTTTATGATTTATGAGTGTTTTGATTGTAAAAATAAAAATTTAATGCTTAAGTATTATTGCTGAATTCTTATGATGTTTATATTGGATTTAAGGGTTTTTATTCGTACTGGTTCTGGATGATGAATATCAATTGCAGTTGATTTTATTTTAATGGTAAATAATTTTTTAAAATGGTGTATGGTAGGTAGGCTATAATACGACTCATATATATAAAAAAGATGAATTTTTCAGTATTATTTAATTAAAGTAAGAGTTAGGGTCGGTTTAGTTGGTATCAAAGTCAAGTTCTTGAAAGGATTGTACCTACTGTCAGTCCCAGGAAGTTCAAGAAGTCAAGTCTCAACTCTGTGAGTAAAATTTTACTGCTTTAACTTTAAATGATTTCATGATATAAAAATTAGGAGAATAGATGCTATTAAATTTAAGTGCATGATGCCTACGTACTGAACGAGACGTTGGGTGCATATATGCCTCAGAAATGTGCTATTAACGGAGACATGGATGAAGAGGGACGTGACGAAGTGCCACGACCCCCTCCAGATGTTGCAACACAATTACTTGAAGGAATGACTTAATTATTTGAGCAATATGCGAGTAATGCTAATAGGGGAGGGCAGCAGGACATCTATGTGCAGTTTAGGAGGATGGATCCTAAATATTTCTCAGGTACTACTGATTCATTCGTGGTTGAGGGATGGATTCAGTCTTTAGAGGTGATCTTCTGACATATGTGTTGGTGCAATATTCCCCAGGTCAAGGTTGACTGTGTTGACTGAGCTTGAATTGAGTCAAGCTCGAGTCTTGATGTTGAGGTTTCGATGTTTGGCAATACATGTAGTCAATACATGAAGATTGCAGATGCAATTGTTCATGTGTGAAGGAGAATCAAGTAGGTCAATACTTGACTGGAAATCCTAGTGAGTGAAGCTAGGTGAAAGTCCTGGTGAGTGAAGCCAAGCAGATGGAAAGTGCTAACTGGGAAGTTAGGCAATGGGAAATCCTAGTGAGTGAAGCTAGGTGAAAGTCCTGGTGAGTTAAGCCAGGCAGATGGAAAGTCCTGGTGAGTGAAGCCAGACAGATGGAAAGACCTAGTGAGTGAAGCTAGGCAGAAGGAAGTCCTGGTGAGTGAAGCTAGACATGAGGAAATCCAGATTGATCAAGGCTAATCGGACATCTGTTGTTGGAAAGACCAAGTAGGTCAAAGGGATTGACCGGATACTTGGCATGAGGTGGAAAGTCCAAGTAGGTCAAAGGAAATGACTGGATACTTGGCACGAGGAGGAAAGTCCAAGTGGGTCAAAGGGATTGACCGGACACTTGGTGAGCAAGTTCTAGCAAGTCAAGGGTGATCGGATGCTAGGCACGATGAACCAACAGGTCATGGTTGACCGGATGTTGGTTTAAGGGAATTTAGACTTGATTTTGGGAGAAATCACGAGCTGGATCGATCAGTCGATTGATTGGCTCATGCCCAATCGATCGGCTGATCGATTGGGTGAGTCTTCGCGACAAGCCTCCTCCCAATCGATCAGTGGATCAATTGGGAGAAGTGCGCGATCGCACAGAACAGCTCTGGATCGAACAACCGATCGATCTAGAGCCCCCAATCGATAAGTGGATCGATTGGGAAGTGCGATTATGCGCGATAAGCCATGGATCGATCAGCTTATCGATCCAGGCCATTCCTAAGAGCACATAGGCACTCTGGATCGATCAGCCGATCGATCCAAAAGCCTCCCCAATCGATTGGGAGCAATCCAATCGATTGGGATCTAACCGTTGGCATCGTATTTAGCTGCTGGCAAGCTGTTCTCTCGGTAGAACTTCCACGGCTTCGATTCTTTTCTTCAGCGATCTTCACAGCAACTCCAAAAGGTTCTCACCGCCAGACCTTGAGGGTTCTTGGAGGCATTTCCAAGTCAAGAGGTGAATCTACAGCAGAAGAAGAAATCTATGGTTAGGGTTTTTCTTGTGCAAACTTGTAAGCTTTTGCTTGTATTTTGTTCCCTTTCCCTTTCTTCTTGTAGTGTGAACTTGTAGGGCTTCTCCGCCTTTGGTAGTTACCATAAAAAAGTGTTTTTCATAGTGGAGGGTGCGTAAGTGTGTGGATCCTTGGATTAGTCACCTCTTCTTGAGGTGGATACCAAGTAAATCCTTAGTGTTAGCGTTGTGTTTGTTTTCTTTGTATTTTCCGTTGCATATCTTTGAAGAAACAAGAAACGAAGAGCATGACGAGCGCACCGAGCTATTCACCCCCCCCCCCCCCCCCCCCTCTAGCTCCATTTTCGGTCCCAACAAGTGGTATCAGAGCAAGGTTGCTCTTCACCGAAATCATCGCTGGAAAGGGAAAAGAGCTAGAGGGTGAAGAAGTTGGAGCAAATTCTTCAAGTCAAAGATTTTATCAAGCTCAACTTCAGTGGAATTCCAAGACGGACTTGGATTCGATACAAGGGTGTCTCCATCATTTATTTCAACAAGCTTCGACCTTTGGAAATCAAGGATCGAAAATTTCTTGATGATGGAGATAAAGCAATGGTTTGCTGTAATGGAAGGTTTTGAAGCTCCAATAAACTCCAAGGGCAAGCCTCTCAAGAAAAGCAAATGGAGTCAAGAGCAAGTTCAAAGGAGCGAGGCAAATGGAAAAGTGACCAAGCTTTTGGTCAATTTATTGCCAAGCAATATTTTGGCTCAAGTTGGAAAATTCAAGGATGCCAAAGAGCTTTGGATCAAGTTGGCAAAGATTCATGAGATCCCCTCCACTGTACAAATTCAAGAAGAATCCAAAGAGGGCGACTCATTGGAGCAAGACCAAGAGAAAGAGGACTCCGAAGTTGAGAGATGCTCAACCTCCGAAGAAGAAGAAGTCCAAGAAGCCTCATCTTCAAAGAATGCAACGAAAAGGGCAAAGAGGGTGCACACTCTTTGTTTCTTGTAGAAGATGAAGATGAAGAAGCCTCCACCTCTAGGATTGAGGGGGAGCAATTTTCGATGACACCGGATCAAGAAGAAGGAGAAGTCTCCACATCCGAGTCAAGAGAAGAAGATGATGAAGAAACTTCCACCTCCATAAGTCGAGTCAAATCTATTGGAGGAGCATCATTATCGGATCAAGAGGAAACCTCTACATTGAAATCAAAAGGAGAGGAAGCCACCCCTACACATGAAGGTATAAATGTGCCAATTAAAAATAAAAATCATATCATATGTTTTGAGTGTAGGGAGCATGGGCATTATAAGAGTAAATGCCCTAAATTGGCCAAGAAAAAGAGTCAAGTGGCACCAAAGGGTAAGGAGAAGCCCAAAGAGACCGCTCCCTCAACAAAGAATAGCAAGGAGCACATTATGTGTTTTTTGTGCAACCAAAAGGGACATTATAGAAGTTAATGTCCCAAGGGGAAGAAAGCGGTCAAGGCTCAAGAAGCACAAGTCAAGGGGGAGCCTCCAAGGTAAAACGAAAGGTATCATTTATTGAGCCTACCCCTTTAAATAATGGTAAAAAGCATGCTAGTTCTAATTTTTATCATTTTAATGCTATTTACAATAAAAATAGAAAGCATGATGGTATTAAGGAAAAACATGTGGCTTTTCATGCTAAGACTACCACACCTAGGATTAGGAAGGTAGATAAAAATTTAGGCAAGGATTTTGTTTACAAGACTAAAAATAAAAAAGCTCATGGATTTAATGAAAACCCAAAAACTAAGGACTTAATGGTGGAAAATCAAGTCTTGAGGTCAAGACTTGATAAATTAGAAAAGACCCTAAAAAAGAATGGAAAATATCCTTAAAGGGAAAAATGAGCAAAACCTAGGTTTAGGACAACAAAAGTCATCCAATGGCCATAGAGGTTTGGGATATAAACTTAAGGCTAAGAAGGATGTAATCTCTTACCATAGGGTTCCATATAGCTATGGAACCGAGTCTAGGTCAAAGGGTCAAGTCAAAAGTACAAGGGAAGTTATCCCTAGGAGTATTTTTGCAACTAAGGTGACTAAGACTTCTAAGAAGTCAAACAAAGTCACTAAAAAGGTCACAAGGGAAGAAATCCCTAGGGTTGACCTAGAAAAGGTGACCAAGGCTTCTAAGAAGCCAAACAAAGTCACTAGGAAGGTATCTAGGGAGATTATCCCTAGCGAGTACCTAGAGCATTCAAGGAGCACCAATAAGTTTTGGGTTCCTAGGAGCATTTTCTCTACCCCATAGATGGGTTAGAGAGTGTCAACTCAAATTGAAAGGGTAGTTAACCTAATCATGGTGAAGTTGACACTCAAGGAGCATTTTTAAGGTTATTATTAACCTTTGAAAATGAAAAGGATCATCATTTACTCCTAATTGGAGTAATATGTGCTATGAGTTGAGAAGTTTATGTATTTTCAATGGCACAACAAAATAAGAGTAAAAGAAATGTCAATTTGGGATTTTGGCATTTTCTTAGAAAGTTAAAGGTAATTTAGGCCTTATTCTTAAATGGTTACTCTTGTAAGAGTAAAATGTGTCAAACCTTGAGGAATTGTGTTTCTAAATTAATTGCCACAATTGGGATAATAATAAGAACTACCAAGTTGATATTTTGGTAGTATTCATAAGGGATTAAAGGCAATCTATGCCTTAACTCAAATGGTTACACTTGGCAGAGTAGATTGTGTAGGACCGTGATCGTTCGATAGAGGGGGGGTGAATATCGATTCAAAAAGTTGAGTTAAAATACGCAGCGGAAAAGTAAATGAACACAGTTGTTTTTACTTCGTTCGGAGCCTGTGACGACTCCTACTCGAAGGCCCGTGGTCCGTGACCACTTTCGTTGGGCAATCACTATCGATTCGAATATAGTTACAAAATAAGTACAGGAAATGCTAGTGAAAAAATACCGACAAGGAAATTAACTAAAACCCAAAGGAGCACTTTGTCGGAGCTTGTTGGCGTCGCAAGAACGTAGAGCAGCAGGACCAGCAGTAGAGGAGTTCTCAGATCTATTTCTGAAGCTCCTTCCTGGGGCTTCTTTTATATGTTGCTCCGGGCGCCTGGATTCCTTCCGGGCGCCTGGAATGTGACGTAGCTGCTCAAATCGAGATGCTCCACGTGGCGACGACTTGGCTGGATATAATTTGCCTTCCGAGCGCCCGGACCTCCGGGCGCCTAGACCACCTTGTTCCAGAAAACTCCCTTTTCCTGCAAAACAAAGTTAGTCCGAGGTAATATGTTTCCTGCAAAATAGTTTGTTAGCACATTTTATAATAGTATGAATTAGCACAAATAGTATGACTTAGATTCCGTCTTTCCGAGACCGGAATCTAATCACGATCTCGACTTAGACATCCGAAATGGATCTAAGCCGGATCGACGCCTAATGTTCCCTTCCCGGGAACGCGTCCTCGCAGTCACTCCCTTCCAGTGACTTACCTCACTTACCTGCCAGACGTCCGGTCAGCCCTTCAACCTGTCTGGACTTCTCGCCAGCTATCTAGTCAGCCCGTCGACCTAGCTGGACTTCTTGCCAAGCGTCCGGTCAGCCCGTCGACCCGCTTGGACTTCTCGCCAGCCATCCGGTCAGCCCGTCGACCTAGCTGGGCTTCGTGCCATACATCCGGTCAGCCCATCGACCTGTCTGGACTTCTCCTGCACACTTGATCAAAGTGTCAGACAACAACAAAACTAACTTAACCTATTTGTCATTCATCAAAACCTAGGTTAGACCGTTAGTGCTACCCGCACCAACAATCTCTCCCTTTTTGATGGAATGACAACCTGGTTAAGTTAGTGAAAGAGCGCATTGGTTTTAAAGTTAGTTTTAGTGTCTTCAAGTTGGTTTATCTAACTTAACCACCTAACCCTCCCCCTTTGGCATTCATCAAAAAAATAAGCAAGGGTAAATAATCATAGTGTAGAGTTACTTTAAGAAAGTAAATACAGTTAATCTTGAAAAAAATCTGAGTTTGGTTCAGAATTCAAAGATAAAAGTACAATTTTTAAATCCAAGGAAAAAAAATCAAGTTGACTTGGGGGAGACAAGTTGAATTTTGAAAAGTATAAAATTAAAGTTAATCAAGTTTAACTTTTCAAGCGTGTAAAAAATTTTTAAATCAGGATTTTCAATTTTTCTTTTCAAGTTTAAGTAATATTTCTCAAAAAGGTAAATTTTTCAACTTCAATTTTTCAAAACAAAGTAAAAATTAAACAAGTAAGATTAAATTTGCCAAAATAAATTTTTAAGGCTAATTTGATAAAAGCTAAATTTGAAAAGTTTAATTTTCAAGCATATGTTACAAAACTGAATAAGTTTAAATATTCAACTTTTTAAATCGGGTTTAAAAATTAGGTGAGATTCAACTTCCAAGTTTTTCAAACACTTAGTTTAGCTTTTTGTAAACTGGTGTTTTTAAAAATAAGTCAGTTTTAAAATAGCTGTACAAAGGCATTTTTCAAACACAAAAAATTTTAATTAATTTCTCCCCCTGAACTTGATACCTAAATTTAAACAGCTGTCTAATCAATTAGGTACTAACTAACTATCAGAAGATAGTAGCTTTCACTTGGTTAGTCAGATTAAGTTGATTATAAGCAGTCAGTCTTTGACTTGACTGATGAACTTAATCTGATTAATATCTGAGTTGTATTTAACGTCCAGACTTATGCTGATGCACCGAAATAAGCATCTTAAGTCCAGACAGTTGACCTATGCATCTCACCCCTTTCTATGTTTGTCAAACACAAGCAAGGTAAACCTAAGGTGTTGGTGAGATGCTCAAAAACTAGTCCTATGGGTACATGCTTTCTAAGGATTCAAAACTAGTCTAAGGCCAAAACTGTTTTTGAAAATCTAAAAATGGAAAGTTTTGAAAACACACAATTTTAACTTATAATTTGAAAGAATTATTTTTGAAAACACTTTTGAAATTTAAAATTCCTAGTCTATTGAGCACATCCCTAATTTTCGACGTAAGTTGCTAAACTCACTTTCAGGGAGTGGTTTTGTGAAAATGTCAGCTAAATTTGATTTGGACTCAATGTATTTGAGTTCAATATCACCTTTAGTAACATGATCCCTGATAAAGTGGTGCCTAATTTCAATATGTTTGGTTCTTGAATGATGCACAGGGTTCTTGGTTAAGTTAATTGAACTTATATTATCAATTAATACTTTTACATTTGTGATATTTAAGTTGAAGTCTTTTAGAGTATGCATCATCCATAATAATTGTGCAACGCATTCGCCTATAGCTATGTATTCTGACTCAGTTGTAGATAGAGCAACACAATGTTGCTTTCTACTAAACCAGCTGACAAGTGATGAACCTAATAATTGGCATCCACCACTTGTACTTTTGCGGTCTAATTTACATCCAGCATAATCTGAGTCAGAATACCCTATTAGTTCAAAATTATTTGTCCTAGGATACCAAATTCCTACATTTGTTGTTCCTTTAAGGTATCTAAAAATTCTTTTGACTTGTGTCAGATGGGATTCCTTAGCACAAGTTTGGTATTTAGTACACATACTAACTGCAAATAAAATATCAGGTCGGCTTGCAGTTAAGTATAGTAGGCTACCTATTGCACTCCTATAATATTTTAAATCAACTGGTTTTCCATTTGGGTCATTATCTAAGATTGTGTTTACTGCCATAGGTGTTTTTATTTCTTTTGTATTTTCTATTCCGAATTTTTTAAGTAATTCTTTAGTGTATTTGTGTTGATAAATATAATTTCCTTCATTTGTTTGTTTGATTTGTAATCCTAAGAAATAAGTTAATTTTCCTACTAAGCTCATTTCAAATTCTTTTTCCATTAAATTAATAAATTCTTCTAAAAAATCTGAATTTGTTGAGCCAAATATTATATCATCTACATATATTTGTGCAATAAATATGTCTGCATTTAATGATTTAACAAACAAGGTTGGGTCAATTTGACCTTGGTTGAATCCTTTAGATGTTAAGTAGGATGTTAGCCTTTCATACCATGCCATGGGTGCCTGTTTAAGTCCATATAATGCTTTCTTTAACTTAAAAACATAATCAGGGTGTTCTAGACTTTCAAACCCAGGAGGCTGACCTACATACACTTCTTCTTTAATTAGTCCATTAAGAAAGGCAGACTTAACATCCATTTGGTATAGTTTGAATCCCTTATGGGCTGCATAACTTAGTAACATTCTGATGGATTCTAGTCTGGCTACTGGGGCATAGGTCTCATCATAGTCAAGTCCTTCAACCTGACTAAACCCTTTGGCAACTAGCCTAGCCTTATTTCTAGTAATTTCCCCAGTTTCGCTTAATTTGTTTCTGAATACCCATTTTGTTTCTATTATTTTCTTATTCTTAGGTGGTGGTACTAGGTCCCAAACTTCATTACGCTCAAATTGGGCTAGTTCTTCTTGCATAGCTATAATCCAATCTGGGTCTAGTAGGGATTCATCCACAGTTTTGGGTTCAATTTTTGAAATTAAAGAAATTTGACTTAGGTTTCTAAAGGATGATCTGGTTTGAACTCTTAAGTCTGGGTCACCAATTATTTGATCAGTTGGGTGATTTGGGTTAACCCTTATTGTTCTAGGGGGTTGACTCTCTTGATGTTGTTCCTCTTCTTCATGACTTAGAGTTTGGTTGGTTTCTGGAACAAATTCAAGTGGTTGTGTAAGTTCTAAGTCTTGTTTAGTTTCTTCAAATTTTACATTAGTAGTTTCTTCAATTTTTAAGGTAACCTTATTGTAAATTCTATAGCCTCTAGTATTTAGGGAATATCCTACAAAAATTCCATTTTCAATTTTAGAGGAGAATTTTCCTAAGTGTTCTCTTGTATTTAAGATAAAAACTGGGCACCCAAATACTTTAAAATATTTTATACTTGGCTGTTTATTATAAAACATTTCAAAGAATGTTTTGTTATGGGTTTTATTTATTGTTGTTCTATTCTGTACATAGCAGGTTGTACTAACAGCTTCTGCCCAAAAGTATTTAGGTAGGTTATACTCATTTAACATTGTTCTAGAAGCTTCAAGTAAGGTTCTATTTTTTCTTTCTACAATCTCATTTTGTTGGGGGGTTTTAGGGCATGAGAACTCATGATGGTAACCGTTTTCAAGACAAAAACTGTTAAAGTTGTGATTTTTAAATTCTCCCCCGTTGTCACTTCTAATTCTTTTAATTTTAATATCTTTTTCGTTTTCAATTTGTTTGCAAAAATTTATAAAAATTTCAAAAGTTTCATCTTTATGTTTTAAGAATTTTACCCAAGTAAACCTAGAATAATCATCTATAATTACTAAACAATATACGTTTCCATTTATAGATTTGACTCCATGGGAGTCAAAAGGTCTAAATGTAGAAGTTCTAATATTGAGTTAGTTTGTGGCTGATTTGTTTGTTTGTGAGTGGATTTAGTTTGTTTGTCTTGTTGACAAGCATTACATATGGTTGAATCTAAGTTAGGTAATTTTGGTAAGCCTCTCACAAGTCCATTTAGTTTACTTATATTTCTGAAGTGTGTGTGAGACATCCGCCTATGCCATAACCAACTTTCTTCTTTTTGTGTTAAATAACACTTAATGGAAGAAATGGTTAAGTTGATGGCATAGATGTTGTCTTTTCTAAAACCTTTTAGGCTTATGGTAGGATTATCTAGATGTTTGATTAAACACTCTGTGGATAGAAATTTAACCTTATACCTAGTATCACACAATTGACTTATACTCAGAAGATTATATTTAAAATTTTCAACAAGTAAAACATTTGTAATTATAAAGTTTAATTTTAATTCAATATTACCTATACCAATTACCTTGAGTTTGTCGTTGTTTCCAAAGGCAACTGTTCCTAAGCTTTTGTAAGTGAGTTGAGTGAACTTGGTGTGATCTCTAGTCATATGTTTGGAGCAACCACTATCCAAAATCCACTTAGTTTCCTACAGTAAGTAGGATTTAAAGTTAGTCTTTTATTTTTGAGCAGGCATTATTTAAGTTAAGTCTTAAAATTTTGAAATTATTTATTTTTTTTTTGAGTTTAACATTAATATTTTGAAATTAATTTTTAAAATTAAAATTTTGAAATTACTTTTTAAGTTTAAAATTAAAATTTTGAAATTAATTTTTAAGTTTAAAATTAAAATTTTGAAATTACTTTTTAAGTTTAAAATTAAAATTTTGAAATTAATTTTTAAGTTAAAATTAAAATTTTGAAATTAATTTTTAAGTTAAAATTAAAATTTTGAAATTGCTTTTTAAGTTTAAAATTAAAATTTTGAAATTATTTTTTAAAGTTTAAAAATAAAATTTTGAAATTGATCTTTTAATTAAGCAAATTTAAGCCTTATTCATCTCACCCGATCTATATTATCAATCAGGGAATTCTATGATTTTGTGAGATGAAATTGGTTTGATTACAGAGTTTGGTTTAACTAGTATTAGATTCAGGTTTAGTTTTGGTCTCTACAAACAGGCATTCTTCGGATAAACTTCTAAGCTTGGTGAGTCACATGGACGTCATTAGAAGTAACCAACCTTTCGAGGTTTTCTGAATAGTCCTATCCACGGAGCTTAGTACTAAATCTTGGTCTAACTGGTTAGGATTTGTTTAAGGGTAGCTTCGGTCAGTTCCACTTGGCCAAATGCACCAGATCGAAGTCATATCTTTCTAGGCATGCGATGCCCAAGTTTCCCTTACGTACTATCATCCAAAAACTTCACCGGTACCATGATTCAAGTTAAACTTGGTCTCTAATCCTAATTACCCTGCCGGGTTAATTTGTTTTGGGTTACCCTGTCGGGTAAGTTAGTTTTGGAGGTGCCAGCTATTCTGGAGCCTCCCCCTGAATTATTGGCCATTGACTTTAAATTTTGGTTTTAGGTTTGTGTCGATTCTTTTTATAGTTATGGTTAACTTGGTGATAATTTTGTTGATTTTTAAAGTGTTTAGATTTTGAATTTGATTTAGGTTTGTATTTTGGATTTTGGTTTGGTTTATTCGATTTTATATAATGTATTTTTTCTTTAGGCATATAATATTGATTAAGTCCTACTTATGCATGCTTTCGGAACCCAAGCTAGATTGGTTGATTTGTATTGGGTTATTAATGATTTGAAGGTTTTATTTGAATTCGACTTATATCCTAGTCCGGTTTTATTATAACATGCTTTTTGATTATTCAGGATTAAGTCTAAATTTTTTGATCTTGTTGTGAATTTTTCTAACATTTCTTTTAAATTATTAATCTCATTTTTTAATGATAAATTCTCCTTCTCAAGTGTTAGATCTTGAGTTGGATTTGAATTTTTGATTTGTTCCTTGAGGTTTTGATTTTCCTCAAGAAGTGATTTGTTTTCATTTTCTGTTTTAATTAATTTATTGTTTAAACAGGAAATAATTCTAAAAAAAATTTTGTTTAAATTAAAGTATACCTCATTCGGGCCTTCGGAAACGAGTACGGACTCGTGGCTTGTTTCGGGTTCAGACCCGTCTTCATTTTCCGACTCGTCTTCTGTTTCAGCTTCGTGGGCCATCAGTGCGAGGTGGCTCTGATGTTTCTGTTCTTCTTCCTCCGATTCGTCCGAGGAGTCATCCCACGTTGCTTTGAGTGCCTTCTTTTTTGTTGGCTTCAGTTTGTCGAACTTCAGTTTTGGGCATTCGTTCTTGTAGTGTCCCTTTTTATTGCAGCCGAAGCAAGTAACGTTCCTTTGTTCTGTGGGAGAGCTGATCTTTTGAAGGTCCTTTTTACTGAAGCTCCTCTTTCTCCTGGTGAACATTTTTCTTACCAAGTTCACCAGGTGTTCTTCGTCTTCGGAGTCTTGGTCGGAATCTTCTTCAAATTCAGGCTTGCTTTTCTTTTCTTTGGTGGAACCTGCAAATAAAGCTATACCTTTCTTGGCTCCAGCATTAGTTTGTTCATGTAATTCTAATTCACAGAAAAGCTCATCTAATTTTAACTTAGAAAGATTTTTTGAAATTTTGTAGGCATCCACTATCGATGCCCACAAACTATTACGTGGAAAGGCGTTTAATGTGTACCTTATTAAGTCTCTATTTTCCATCTGGTGGCCTATCACATGAAGCCCGTTGAGGATGTCCTTGATCCTCGCGTGGAGCTGATTCGCCGTTTCTCCTTCCTGCATTTTTATATTAAAAATTTTATTTAAAAGCAGGTCTCGTTTTGTTACCTTGGCGTCGCTCGTTCCCTCGTGCAGCTCGATCAATTTGTCCCACAGTTCTTTAGCGTTTTTGTGTGGACCGACTCTGTTTAGTTCTTCTCTTGTTTATCTGCACTGTAGAGTGTTGATCGCTTTATTTTCTGTTGATGCCTTTTTCTTTAAGTCTGTTGTCCAGTCTTCAGGATCCAGTAAATTCCCGGAGTTGTCTACTGGAATTTTGTAGGGTCTCGTATTGCTCATCCACTGGTCGAAGTCTGTCTTGAGGTAAACCTCCATCTGCTTTTTCCAGTACGAAAAATCATCCCCGTTGAAGAGTGGAGGGCGTACTGTGCTGAATCCTTCTGTCTGAGACATTTTAGTCCTGCGTACGGACGAAAGAAAAGAGACAAAAAAATCCCAAGACTTGGTCTTGGATTAGTAGTGTGGGACGCAAAAAATAGTAGACAAATCTAGATTGGTGTTGCACCAATTTAGATTTAATTGCAAAAAAAATGATATACCAGTTTAGAATTAAAAAAAAATTTAAGAGGAAGAAAAAAACAAAGGAAAGGTTTCACCCCCAGTCTGATTGGTGGTTGCACCAAATCAGAGCGGTACCTGCTCTGATACCACTTGTAGGACCGTGATCGTTCGATAGAGGGGGGGTGAATATCGATTCGAAAAGTTGAGTTAAAATACGCAGCGGAAAAGTAAATGAACACAGTTATTTTTACTTCGTTCGGAGCCTGTGACGACTCCTACTCGAAGGCCCGTGGTCCGTGACCACTTTCGTTGGGCAATCACTATCGATTCGAATATAGTTACAAAATAAGTACAGGAAATGCTAGTGAAAAAATACCGACAAGGAAATTAACTAAAACCAGAATGAGCACTTTGTCGGAGCTTGTTGGCGTCGCAAGAACGTAGAGCAGCAGAACCAGCAGTAGAGGAGTTCTCAGATCTATTTCTGAAGCTCCTGCCTGGGGCTTCTTTTATATGTCGCTCCGGGCGCCTGGATTCCTTCCGGGCGCCTGGAATGTGACGTAGCTGCTCAAACCGAGATGCTCCATGTGGCGACGACTTGACTGGATATAATTTTCCTTCCGGGCGCCCGGACCAGCTTGTTCCAGAAAACTCCCTTTTCCTGCAAAACAAAGTTAGTCCGAGGCAATATGTTTCCTGCAAAATAGTTTGTTAGCACATTTTATAATAGTATGAATTAGCACAAATAGTATGACTTAGATTCCGTCTTTCCGAGACCGGAATCTAGTCACGATCTCGACTTAGACATCCGAAATGGATCTAAGCCGGATCGACGCCTAATGTTCCCTTCCCGGGAACGCGTCCTCGCAGTCACTCCCCTCCAATGACTTACCTCACTTACCTGCCAGACGTCTGGTCAGCCCTTCGACCTGTCTGGACTTCTCGCCAGCTATCTAGTCAGCCCGTCGACCTAGCTGGACTTCTTGCCAAGCGTCCGGTCAGCCCGTCGACCCGCTTGGACTTCTCGCCAGCCATCCGGTCAGCCCGCCGACCTAGCTGGGCTTCGTGCCATACATCCGGTCAGCCCGTTGACCTGTCTGGACTTCTCCTGCACACTTGATCAAAGTGTCAGACAACAACAAAAATAACTTTACCTATTTGTCATTCATTAAAACCTAGGTTAGACTGTTAGTGCTACCCGCACCAACAGATTGTGCCAAAAAATTTGAGGAATATAGTTAATTTCAATTTGCACAACAAATTAAGAGTAAAAGAAATGTCAAGTTGGCAGTTTGGCATTTTATTAGGGACATAAGGGCAATCTAGGACTTAAATTTTAAGTTAGCCAAGGTTTTAGGATACTTAGATAGGTAATCTAGGTATTTTATTTATACTAAAACTTGCCATGATTGTTTGCCTTTTATATGTCATGACAACATATTTATTTGTTTTGGCATTCATACCTTATTATGAAAAATACAAAAATACCATTTCATATCATACAAACATCATATAGTCATAGGAAATTTTCTTTTGAAAATTATTTTTCTTTGATGTTTGTCATAACATTATCATGCATTAGTTTATTCCTTGAAATTAAGGACTAATGACATTTATTAACAAATAACATCCTTGGGGATGTTCATAACCTCAAAATGCCTAGGTAGATATGCATGATCTGTAAATTAGGGCAAAACCAAGACTTACATCTCACAAAGAACTATAAGGTGTCTTGTATGTGCTTGTGTACACATTAGATGCAAGTGAGATGTTAGGATGATGAACAAAACTCAATATGTTGAGTTAGTGCATTCTTTTGAGTTTTAGGTTCATCAAAACACATAGTTATGTGTTTTCCAATCATTGGGAAAGCTAATGTACAAGTCATGTGCATTGAACCCAAGGAACATGGTTGGATATTGGTTTTGAAAATCATTTTAAAATGCTTTTGGAAAACCTTGATGAAGACTATCTTTTGATAGTAATCATCATTGAATAGTTGAGCACAAACTTGGAAGAAAACACTAAACTTTTTACAAGTTTTCAAGTTTGTGTCAATCTTTGAAAATATGAAGTATTTTCTTAGAAAACTATTTTTCCATGATACTATATACCCTAAATAATGTCTACAACGATTTTTATGATTTTTGGAATTTTGTAGATTTTTCTAGGGGTTTCTGAAATTGACTGAAATGGAATATCAGCCTTTTCAGAACTTCAATCGATCACCCGATCGATTGAAGGGTCTCAACCGATCAGGCGATCGATTGAGAGCAAGCTTCTCACGAACAGAAGCTTCCTGGATTGATCCATCAATCGATCCAGCCCTACTGAATCGATCAGTTGATCGATTCAAGCAGGTTCAATCGATTGGGACTCAACTCCAATCGATTGGGAATGCTGATTTTAGCTGGTAAAGCATGATTTCAGCATTTTAGAACATCTTTAGTTTAGGTAACCACTCCTAACCCCTTGGAAAACATTTGTATACATTTATGGAGAGTTTTCATGATGAAAACTAGGATGGATTGGTTAAGGAAGACTATGCAGAGGTTTAGGTTGAGGTTTGGTTTCAATATTGAATTTTTGAACCTCAAAACTTCTAGATTTGGGTTTTCTAAAGGTTTAGGGATTCCAAGTCATTGTTGGTGCAATGACAGAAGTTACGTGCATGTCTTTAGGGGGAGTTACTCTTTAAGGACATGAAAATCTAATTTTCATACACCTTGGAAGGTGGTTAACCTTCTGGCGTGAAAATGCTCAAGGTTAGGCATTTGACTATAATGAAGAGTGGATATCTTCACTATTCAAGTGGTGCATGCTCGTAGATGAGCATGTGATGATAATGAAGGGTATGGGACCTTCATTTGAATCGTGTGTGAACACAACAAGTGGCTCTGACACAACAAGTGTGTTCATCCAACAAGTGGTATTCACAAAACAAGTGGAATCGTGTGTGAATATAACAAGTAAATATACCAAGTGGTATATGCTCAAGGATGAGTGTTGAGAATAATGAAGGGTATGAGACCTTCATTATTGTGTTGTGAGCAACGAGTGAAGTTGTCAACAACGAAGGGTAACTCTTCAGGTGGAGAGTTTGTTTTTTTTTTGTGCCCAAAGATGGGGAATGTTTGTGATGTGTGCCAATAGGGGGAGAATGAAGGGTTTAAGTTAGGACTTTATTATCTAAGAGGGAGTTTGCCCTCTTAGGGGGAGAATGTAGGGTTTAACTTACGTCTTCATTACCTAGTGGCATGAAGAAGGTTGAGGCTATGGGATTAGCCTAACTTAAAGAAGGAATTGTCAAACATCAAAAAGGGAGAGATTATTGGTGCATATTCCCCAGGTCAAGGTTGACCGTGTTGACTGAGCTTGAATTGAGTCAAGCTCGAGTCTTGATGTTGAGATTTCGATGTTTGACAATACATGTAGTCAGTACATGAAGATTGCAGGTGCAATTGTTCATGTGTGAAGGAGAGTCAAGTAGGTCAATACTTGACTGGAAATCCTAGTGAGTGAAACTAGGTGAAAGTCTTGGTGAGTGAAGCCAAGCAGATGGAAAGTCCTAACTGGGAAGTTAGGCAATGGGAAATCCTAGTGAGTGAAGTTAGGTGAAAGTCCTGGTGAGTGAAGTCAGGCAGATGGGAAGTCCTGGTGAGTGAAGCCAGGCAGATGGAAAGACCTAGTGAGTGAAGCTAGGCAGAAGGAAGTCCTGGTGAGTGAAGTCAGGCACGAGGAAATCCAAATGGATCAAGGCTGATCGGACATCTGGTGTTGGAAAGACCAAGTAGGTCAAAGGGATTGACCGGATACTTGGCACGAGGTGGAAAGTCCAAGTAGGTCAAAGGGATTGACTAGATACTTGGCACGAAGAGGAAAGTCCAAGTGGGTCAAAGGGATTGACCGGACACTTGGTGAGCAAGTTCTAGCAGGTCAAGGGTGACCAGAACCTAGGCACGATGAACCAACAGGTCATGGTTGACCGGATGTTGGTTTAAGGGAATTTAGACTTGATTTTGGGAGAAATCATGAGCTAGATCAATCAGCCGATCGATTGGCTCATGCCCAATCGATCGGCTGATCGATTGGGCGAGTCTTCGCGACAAGCCTCCTCCCAATTGATTAGTGGATCGATTGGGAGAAGTGCGCAATTGCACAGAACAGCTCTAGATCGATCAACTGATCGATCCAGAGCCCCCAATCGATCAATGGATTGATTGGGAAGTGTGATTATGCGCGATAAGCCCTACATCGATCAGCTGATCGATCCAGGCCATTCCTAAGAGCACAGAGGCGCTTTGGATCGATCAGCTGATCGATCCAAAGCTTCCCCAATCGATTGAGAGCAATCCAATCGATTGGGATCCGACCGTTGGCGTCGTATTTAGCTGCTGGCGAGCTATTCTCTCGGTAGAACTTCCACGGCTTCGATTCTTTTCTTCAGCAATCTTCACAGCAACTCCAAAAGGTTCTCATCGCCAGATCTTGAGGGTTCTTGGAGGCATTTCCAAGTCAAGAGGCGGATCTACAGCAGAAGAAGAAATCTATGTTAGAGTGTATACTAAAAGCCTAGCTTTTGTAAACATTTATTTGTTGAAATAAAAGAATCACATTGGTCAATATCTGCATTTATTTGTTAAATGTAATTGTTCAATTAATTTATATAGTAGACAACATGGAGTGTGGTGTCACACTCAGAAAATCATGTTGTCGGTTCTCTATAAATTATAAACAAGTTGCTCATGACTAAGATGGAAAGGAACAAACCATCAGAATAGTCGTAGTGTAATTAAGTATTAGTTTATCTTGACTAATATATTACACTGATACACTTTAAGTGTATTGAGTAGGACCATTTAGGTAAATTTCTTTTTGTACTGACTTAGTAAAAGAACTAGACCTTAGTTATTATGGAAGTGTGTGCTCTTAATCTTAATATAATAACAAGCACATATATTTAATATTTATTCTTTGACTTATCAAAGGGTGAGGTTTAGCTCGATAAATCAATATGCCAGATAAGTTGGGAAATGATATTACTTATAGTGTGTGTTGTTAATTATAGAAGGAATTTGTGTCCTAGTTATCTAAGTTGAGAATGTCCCCAAGAGGAGCTCATAAGGATTGTCATATTAAACCTTGCAGGTGGACCTAGTCCGACATGACAATGAAGTTGAGTGGTACTACTCTTGGAGATAGATATTAATTAAGTGAGTTGTCAGTAACTTACTTAATTAGTGGACATTTGTAATCTTAAACATAGGGAGACTAATACACTCATGATAATAAGGAGCCCATAATGTAATTTGGGATTGGTGCGGTAGTGCGGTAATGACTCTCTAGTAGAATGAGTTATTATTGATGAACTTGAGTTATATGTTCAGGGCGAGCACAGGATACTCAAGCTCATCGGAAGGCCAAAACCAATTTCTCCTCTAGGTCCCTATCGTAGCCTCATTATAGCCTCAAGTCCATCCAAATGTAAGGCTCTTCTTGGTGTCCAAGAAGGAGGTCGGACCATTGCTTGGTGACCAAGCAATGGCCGGCCACATCCTCTTATAGGAGCCGACCCTATTGCTTGGTGATCAAGCTTGTAGGAGCCGGCCAATATTAATTCAAATAGGAGGGTTGTTTTGAATTTTTAAAATCTTTTCTTTGTAGAAAACTATATGTTTTAAAAGAGAGTTTTTAATTTTTAAAACTATCCTTATTTGAATTAGGCCACATGTTTTAATAAAGAGTTTTAAAAGTTTTAAAACTTTCCTTTTTAATCATCCTCATGGTTTAAGAAAAAAGGGAGATAAGTTTTAAAATTAAAATTTTCTATCATCATGTTAAAAAAGGAAATTTTATAAGAGAGTTTTTAAATTTTAAAACATGGTTTTAATTTTTAGAAACTTTCCTTTTTTAACTCCTACTTTAGGAAAGAGAGCTTGTAAAATTTTATAAGAATTTTTCTTGTAAAATTGGATAAAAGAATAATTCCTTTTTCCTCTTGATGAGGTGGTCGGCCACCTTGCTTGGTGCCCAAGCAAGGGGTCGGCCATAATAAATAATATAAAATCATCAAAAAAAAATAATTGTGGTGATTGATTCAATCAAGAGGAAAGAAAAGGAAAAATTAAAAGGGAAAAGGAAAAACTCTTGGATGATTTTATTTTTTGTAAAAAGTTTTCCCTTATTTGCCTTGGGCAAGTAATATAAAAGAAGGGGTGAGGGGCTTCATGAGACACAACTCTTATTCTTTTGCTTGGAGGATCTCTTGGTGGTTGGCCCTCTCCCTTCTTCCTTTCCCTTTGCTCTCTTCTCCTTGGTGGTGGTGGTGGTCGGATTTTAGAAGACGAAGGAGGAAGCTTTTGGGTGGTGTTCATCTTGGAGGATCGTCGCACACACGACGTCCAAGGCGAGGTGAGAAATACGGCAGAAGATCTTGAGGTCATTAGCTTACAAAGAGAAGGTATAACTAGTATTTTTCTTCCGCATCATACTAGTTATTTTTCTTTGTATGAATTCTAAATACAAGAGGCAATTAGATCTAGTTTATCGAATTTATTTTTCAATTTTGTATTTTTTTCGAATTTGTGATTCAATTGTTCTTTTTGGTGAACCTAGAGTTATTTAAGGAAATAAATATTAGCTTTCCTTAAAAGGCTTTGCCTAGGCGGTGGTGGTTGCTCCCATATCCAAGAAGGTCATGTGCCTCGCCATGCAGTCATGGAAGCCAATTTTGGAAATTAATATTTATGGAATTAATAACTTAGGAAGATTTGAATCAATAGTATTAAGTTCCGCTTGCGATTCAAATCTAAACCATTAAGAACAGATAAGTCAAATTTGGAATCAATGATGTTAAGTTCCGTCTGCGATTCCTAATTTAACTTCTAAAGAACACAATAGGTTATTTAAGGAAGGGTTCGACACTTGAACAAAAAAAATTTTGTACAGTGGAACCGATAAGTTTTCCTACGATTAACCAACAATCTAGGGTTAGGGTTTTTCTTGTGCAAACTTGTAAGTGGGAGATTGTTAGAGTGTATACTAAAAGCCTAGCTTTTGTAAACATTTATTTGTTGAAATAAAAGAATCACATTGATCAATATCTACATTTATTTGTTAAATGTAATTGTTCAATTAATTTAAATAGTAGACAACATGGAGTGTGGTGTCACACTCAGAAGATCATGTTATCGGTTCTCTATAAATTATAAACAAGTTGCTTATGACTAAGATGGAAAGGAACAAACCATCAAAATAGTCGTAGTGTAATTAAGTATTAGTTTATCTTGACTAATATATTACACTGATACACATTAAGTGTATTGAGTAGGACCATTTAGGTAAAGTTCTTTTTGTACTGACTTAGTAAAAGAACTAGACCTTAGTTATTATGGAAGTGTGTGCTCTTAATCTTAATATAATAACAAGCACATATATTTAATATTTATTTCTTTGACTTATCAAAGGGTGAGGTTTAGCTCGATAAAT
This sequence comes from Zingiber officinale, assembly GCF_018446385.1. Lineage (NCBI taxonomy): Eukaryota > Viridiplantae > Streptophyta > Magnoliopsida > Zingiberales > Zingiberaceae > Zingiber > Zingiber officinale. The sequence continues at coordinate 97,745,501 of NC_056002.1, read as the reverse complement.
CAATATGCCAGATAAGTTGGGAAATGATATTACTTATAGTGTGTGTTGTTAATTATAGAAGGAATTTGTGTCCTAGTTATCTATGTTGAGAATGTCCCCAAGAGGAGCTCATAAGGATTGTCATGTTAAACCCTGCAGGTGGACCTAGTCCGACATGACAATGAAGTTGAGTGGTACTACTCTTGGAGATAGATATTAATTAAGTGAGTTGTCAGTAACTTACTTAATTAGTGGACATTTGTAATCTTAAACACAGGGAGACTAACACACTCATGATAAGAATGAGCTCATAATGTAATTTGGGATTGGTGCGGTAGTGCGGTAATAACTCTCTAGTGGAATGAGTTATTATCAATGAACTTGAGTTGTGTGTTCAGGGCGAGAACGGGATACTCAAGCTCATCGGAAGGCCAAAACCAATTTCTCCTGTAGGTCCCTGTCGTAGACTCATTATAGCCTTAAGTCCATCCAAATGTAAGGCACTTCTTGGTGTCCAAGAAGGGGGTCGGACCATTGCTTGGTGACCAAGCAATGGCCGGCCACATCCTCTTATAGGGGCCGGCCCTATTCCTTAGTGATCAAGCTTGTAGGAGCCGGCCAATATTAATTCAAATAGGAGAGTTGTTTTGAATTTTTAAAATCTCCTCTTTGTAGAAAACTATAAGTTTTAAAAGAGAGTTTTTAATTTTTAAAACTATCCTTATTTGAATTTGGCCACATGTTTTAATAGATAGTTTTAAAAGTTTTAAAACTTTCCTTTTTAATCATCCTCATAGTTTAAGAAAAAAGGGAGATAAGTTTTAAAATTAAAATTTTCTATCATCATGTTAAAAAAGGAAATTTTATAAGAGAGTTCTTAAATTTTAAAACATGGTTTTAATTTTTAGAAACTTTCCTTTTTTAACTCCTACTTTAGGAATGAGAGCTTGTAAAATTTTATAAGAATTTTTCTTGTAAAATTTTATAAAAGAATAATTCCTTTTTCCTCTTGATGAGGTGGTCGGCCACCTTGCTTGGTGCCCAAGTAAGGGGCCGGCCATAATAAATAATATAAAATCATCAAAAAAAATAATTTTGGTGATTGATTCAATCATTTGGAAAGAAAAGGAAAAATTAAAAGGGAAAAGGAAAAACTCTTGGATGATTTTATTTTTTATAAAAAGTTTTTCCTTATTTGCCTTGGATAAGTAATATAAAAGAAGGGGTGAGGGGGCTTCATGAGACACAACTCTTATTCTTTTGCTTGGAGGATCTCTTGATGGCCGGCCCTCTCCCTTCTTCCTTTCCCTTTGCTCTCTTCTCCTTGGTGGTGGTGGTGGCCGGATTTTAGACGAAGAAGGAGGAAGCTTTTGGGTGGTGTTCATCTTGGAGGATCGTCGCCCACACGACGTCCAAGGCGAGGCGAGGAATACGGCAGAAGATCTTGAGGTCATTAGCTTACAAAGAGAAGGTATAACTAGTATTTTTCTTCCACATCATACTATTTATTTTTCTTTTGTATGAATTCTAAATACAAAAGGCAATTAGATCTAGTTTATCGAATTTATTTTTCAATTTTGTGTTTTTTTTTTTGAATTTGTGATTCGATTGTTCTTTTTGGTTAACCTAGAGTTATTTAAGGAAATAAATATTAGCTTTCCTTAAAAGGCTTTGCCTAGGCGGTGGTGGTTGCTCCCATATCCAAGAAGGTCATGTGCCTCGCCATGTAGTCCTGGAAGCCAATTTTGGAAATTAATATTTATGGAATTAATAACTTAGGAAGATTTAAATCAATAGTGTTAAGTTCCGCTTGCGATTCAAATCTAAACCATTAAGAACAGATAAGTTAAATTTGGAATCAATGATGTTAAGTTCCGTCTGCGATTCCTAATTTAACTTCTAAAGAACATAATAGGTTATTTAATGAAAGGTTCGACACTTGTACAAAAAAAAATTTATACAGTGGAACCGGTACGTTTTCCTAGGATTAACCAACAATTGGTATCAGAGCTAGGGTTTGCCTCTGTGTATTTTTAGAATTCAAATAGGTTATGCACATGTCATACATAATTTAGGCAGGAAAATAGTAGAATGTGCTAACTCTTTGGTTACAGGCTCCAACTATTATGACTTATTGATATTGTGTGTGATTGGACCCTTGGACATGTCAAGGGCATTTTTTGTGTGCATGATTGTATGTATAAAATATAGCAGGAGCTGTATTATTTTTAGAATATTATTTTTGTTCAATCTAGAATACATGTACATTCCCTCGTGGAATATAGGATCGATATATGTAAAATTCTATTTTTGTTGCGGATCGGATTCTTGCGAGGCGTGGTACTTTTGGAGCACAAGAGGCACAGCGGAATAAGAAGCAAGATGGATGCGACAACTCGACCCGATGGAAGTGGCTAAAGATGGCAGCAACTAGGGTTGGAGCATACTGAAGACAGTGATGGAAAAAAGCCATAATAGTTAGAAAATTAATTTCCAAATTTATTGCTTTTATTTACTGTGATGTTTATATACATGTGATGTATGCTAGGATAGGTTAAAAATCCTCATTTTTAAATAACTAAATGGGAGAGGGATTTTAATAAATCCCATGGTCACCATTACTGGTTTGTAAGTGATGCAACAAGCCTGCGTGTTAGCTCTGAGTGCCTCCCTCCACAACGGATGGGTTTGTTGCGGATCACTAGATCAAACTTCCTTTTATGGATGGTTATAGAAGATTATTTAGAAGCGTGTGATCTTCTCCAACTGAAGGGGCACAATCCTATTTAATGGACTTAGTATCAAGTAATGGTATACACTTAGACGCATTCAATAGTATCCTCCCCAATGGAGTCACTGCTATTGTATTGTGTGACCAAAGTGAAACCGACTATTAATTTTATTTGTCATAAAGTTAGGATGAAAAGATAATAAAATTAATGGGTCTCACCCTCCTCTTACAAATGATGAATTTGTATATGTCCACACTAACGTGACATGCAATATTCACGGTGATTTGAGGTGTTGGTTAATTTAAAATAGTATTCTTTGAGGAATCAATATTATTCTAAATTTAGAGTCTTGACCAAAGTTTATTTTTGTGATTCTTAGGATGACTTTCAACCCACTAGCCATTATACTAAAATAGAAAAACTTACTGATCCCAACTATATTGATTGGAAAAGAAACCTGGACATTGTTCTTACTACTGAAAGCTATAAGTTTGTACTGACTGAGGCTTGCCCTGATGCACCTAACAGTGACTCTACCCCAGAGGAGATTGAGTATCATAAGAACTGGGTAAAAGCTGATGAGATGGCACGGTGTTATATTTTGGCATCTATGTCAAATGTATTGCAACATCAGCATCAAGATTTACCAACAGCTTATGATATAATGAACAATCTCAAAGAACTCTTTGGGCACCAGAGTCGGATTTCTAGGAAAGATGCAATGAGAAAGCTAATGACGGTCACCATGTCTGAGGGGACACCCGTAAGGGGTCATATCCTCAAAATGATGGCTTATCTGAATGAAATACAAGTCCTTGGAGGAGAAATTGATGGGGAAACCTAGGTCGATATAATTCTCCAAACGCTACCCAGAAGTTTTGAGCAGTTCCGCTTGAACTATAACATGAAAAAAAGAGAGTATACGTTGGCGGAACTTCTGACAGAACTACAGGCAGCAGAAGGAATATTTCGTCACAGTTCTCATATTCACTATGCTGAAAATGGTTCTACTTCTAAGTCGAAAGGCAAGAAGAAGAAGAAACAGGTCTTTTCAGCAAGGAAGGTGAATAAACCTCAGAGTACAGGACAGAAAGCTGGAATGAAGAAGCCGAAGGGCAAATGCTTCATCTGCAAGCAGTCTAGACATTGGAAAACGGACTGTCCTCGTAGGAACCAGAACAATAAAGGTATATCTCATATTCTAGTAGTTGAAACATGTTTAGCGGTGTTATCTACCAGCACCTGGTGTGTAGATACGGGAGCCACTAATCATGTCTGCAATTCTTTACAGGGGTTCCAGGAAACCCGGCGACTATTTGATGGAGAGATTACTGTCTACATGGGCAATGCTACTAAGGTGGCGGCTGTTGCAGTGGGAGACGTCTACTTATCATTTGATAGGAATAGAAATTTGATTTTAAGAAATTGTCTTTATGTACCCAGTTTTAGAAAGAATTTAATTTCAGTTTCTAAACTATATTTGGATGGATATTCAGTTTCCTTTAGTAATAATGTCGTTATAAAGAGAAATAAGGTGATTATCTGTTCTGGTGCATTGGTTGGCAATTTATACACTTTAAATCCAATTTCTCCCATAAAGCAAAATATGGAAATTAATAACACATCTTCTAACTCTAATAAGATAAAAGAACCTTCAGAAATGAACCAAACATCTTTGGCATCTAAGGCTTGGACATATTAACTTAAGTAGGATTCAAAGGCTTGTAGTCGATGGACTCTTGGGTTCATTAGAGTTGGAAAATTTTCCAACATGTGAATCTTGCTTGGAAGGTAAAATGACCAAGAGACCTTTTAAGACCAAGGGGTATAGAGCCAAAGATGCGTTAGAACTGGTTCATTCTGATTTGTGTGGTCCTATGTCTATCCAGGCAAGAGGTGGTTATGAATACTTCGTTTCCTTTATAGACGATTATTCAAGATATGGATATATTTACCTGATGCGCCGCAAGTCTGAATGCTTTGACAAGTTCAAAGAATATAGGGCTGATGTGGAGAAACGTCTTGGTAAAAGTATCAAGACACTACGGTCTGACCGTGGTGGTGAATACCTCTTTGGAGAGTTTAGGAATTACTTATCAGAAGTCAGGATTCAATCCCAATTGTCTGCACCTGGTACACCCCCAACAGAATGGTGTGGTAGAATGAAGGAATAGGACTCTTATGGAAATGGTTAGATCGATGATGAGTTATTCAGAATTACCAAATTCATTTTGGGGATATGCTCTGGAAACAGCAGTATACATTCTGAATATGGTACCTTCTAAAACAGTTCCTTCTACACCCATGGAATTATGGAATGGGCGAAAGCCTAGTCTAAATCATATCCGGATATGGGGTAGTCCAGCACATGTGCTGAAGGGAGATACTGACAAGTTGGAATCACGTATAGAAGTTTGTCTGTTTGTAGGATATCCTAAGGGAACGAAAGGTGGTTTGTTTTATAATCCTAAAAATTAGAAGATCATTGTTAGCACCAATGCTCGATTTTTAGAAGAAGATTATGTAATGAACCATAAGCCCATGAGTGAAATAGTTCTAGAAGAAATTAGAGAGGACACGTCTACTTTAGTACCAACAGTACAAGATGAAGTACCACAAGAAACTGCAACACGAGTCACACATGATACACAGCCAGAGACAGTGCCTCGTCGTAATGGGAGGGTTATGAGGAAACCTGAGAGATTCATGTTTTTGGGAGAATCTTCAGACTTGATCCTGGGTAAACATGAACCTGATATCCGAACATATGATGAAGCACTCCAAGATATAGATGCAGTATCTTGGCAAAAGGCAATGAATTCCGAAATAGAATCTATGTATTCTAATAAGGTCTGGGAGCTTATAGAACCACCTGATGGTGTAAAAACCATTGGATGCAAGTGGATCTACAAAAGGAAAAGAGGGACAGATGGGAAGGTATAAACCTTCAAAGCAAGGCTTGTTGCGAAAGGGTATACTCAAAAAGAGGGAATCGATTATGAGGAGACTTTTTCACCGGTAGTCATGCTTAAGTCTATCTGAATACTCTTAACCATTGCCGCTCATATGGATTATGAAATTTGGCAAATGGATGTCAAGACATCTTTCCTTAACGGAAGTCTTGAAGAAAACATCCATATGAAGCAACCGGAGGGATTTATTGAAAAAGGCAAAGAGCATCTAGTGTGTAAGCTCAATCGGTCCATTTATGGACTGAAGCAAGCTTCAAGATCTTGGAACATCTGGTTTAATGAAGTAATTCAATCATATGAATTTATTCAGTGTCTGGATGAGTCTTGTGTATACAAGAAGTGTAACGGAAATGTGGTGGTATTTCTTGTACTATACGTAGATGATATTTTGTTAATTGGCAACAATGTCAAGGTATTATCGGACGTAAAGGTATGGTTGTTCAAATAATTTGATATGAAGGACTTAGGAGAATGTGCACACATTCTTGGGATCAAAGTTATAAAGGATCGTAAGAAAAGAATGTTGTGTCTATCTCAAGCTTCATATATAGATACGGTCCTTGCTCGTTTTAGCATGCAGAACTCCAAGAAAGGTTTCTTACCTTTTAGGCATGGAGTAGCCTTATCTAAAGAGATGTCTCCGAAGACATCAAAGGAGATTGAGGACATGAAGGCAGTTCCTTATGCTTCGGCTGTAGGAAGCCTTATGTATGCAATGCTGTGTACGAGACTTGGTATCTGTTTTGCCGTAGGCATGGTTAGCAGATATCAGAGTAACCCTGGACAAGGGCATTGGACTGCGGTAAAGCATATATTAAAGTACCTGAGAAGGACTAGAGATTATATGATAGTCTACCAAGCAGACGATTTGCTCCCTATGGGTTACACGGATTCGGACTTCCAATCAGATAGGGACAATAGTAAGTCAACATCAGGCTATGTGTTTACTCTAGGAGGTGGTGTCATTGCATGGAGGAGTGTTAAGCAGAAATGCGTCTCGGACTCAACCACGGAAGCTGAGTATGTGGCAGCCTCTTAGGCTGCTAAAGAAGTTGTATGGCTCAGGAACTTTCTAATGGACTTAGATGTGATTCTTGGTTTACCCAAGATCATCACAATTTATTGTGATAATAGCGGTGTAATTGCAAACTCGAAGGAACCACGAGCTCATAAGGCAAGTAAACATATAGAGCGCAAGTACCACCTGATACGAGACATCGTCAAGCGAGGAGAAGTTGTCATCGCCAAGATTGCATCAGAAGATAACTTAGTAGATCCTTTCACAAAGGCCCTTCCGGCGAAAGCTTTTGATCGGCATGTGGAGGGGATGGGAATCAGATGTAAGGCAACAGATATGGCAGCTTAGTCTTTTAGTATAAGTGGGAGATTGTTAGAGTGTATACTAAAAGCCTAGCTTTTGTAAACATTTATTTGTTGAAATAAAAGAATCACATTGATCAATATCTACATTTATTTGTTAAATGTAATTGTTCAATTAATTTAAATAGTAGACAACATGGAGTGTGGTGTCACACTCAGAAGATCATGTTATCGGTTCTCTATAAATTATAAACAAGTTGCTTATGACTAAGATGGAAAGGAACAAACCATCAAAATAGTCGTAGTGTAATTAAGTATTAGTTTATCTTGACTAATATATTACACTGATACACATTAAGTGTATTGAGTAGGACCATTTAGGTAAAGTTCTTTTTGTACTGACTTAGTAAAAGAACTAGACCTTAGTTATTATGGAAGTGTGTGCTCTTAATCTTAATATAATAACAAGCACATATATTTAATATTTATTTCTTTGACTTATCAAAGGGTGAGGTTTAGCTCGATAAATCAATATGCCAGATAAGTTGGGAAATGATATTACTTATAGTGTGTGTTGTTAATTATAGAAGGAATTTGTGTCCTAGTTATCTATGTTGAGAATGTCCCCAAGAGGAGCTCATAAGGATTGTCATGTTAAACCCTGCAGGTGGACCTAGTCCGACATGACAATGAAGTTGAGTGGTACTACTCTTGGAGATAGATATTAATTAAGTGAGTTGTCAGTAACTTACTTAATTAGTGGACATTTGTAATCTTAAACATAGGGAGACTAATACACTCATGATAATAAGGAGCCCATAATGTAATTTGGGATTGGTGCGGTATTGCGGTAATAACTCTCTAGTAGAATGAGTTATTATCGATGAACTTGAGTTTGTTGGATCGAAACCGCGCTAGAGGGGGGGTGAATAGCGCTCGCGGCTATTTCGTTTTTCGGAGAACACTCGAGTAGAATACGCAGCGAAAAATGTAAATAAACACAAACACAGAGACACGGTCGTTTACTTCGTTCGGAGCCTAAGGCGACTCCTACTCGAAGGCCCGCGATCCTTGATCGCTTCCGGTGGGCAACAACTATAAGTTCGATAAACGATTACAAGTTGAAGTACAATAAACGACAGTAAATAATTATACCAACGACAAAGAAATGAAGATTCGGAGCTCCTGGTCGTCGGGCACAAGTAGCAGCACTTCGGAACGTCGTTTGGAGCAGCACGTAGCACTTGAATCACTTGGAAGAAGATATTCTGAAGCTGCTGGTCGAGATCCCTTATAAAGGGGGTTCAAGGCGCCTTATACTGTTCACCAAGGCGCCTTGAACGAGCCGAGTCACCCGCGTGGATCAGCACGGACCTGGTCGAACTCTATCTGGCTTAAGGCGCCTTCAGCCTATCCAAGGCACCTTCAACCTCCGGTCCAAGGCGCCTTGAACTCCATTCAAGGCGCCTCCAGTCTGCTGCGCTGGCCTCCTCCAAGCTCCATGGAGGCGCCTCGGACACTGTTCATCCGAGTTCTTCTTTGTGTTTTTGGTACCTGCAAGTATGTTAATCCAAAAATACCTGCAACACAAAGTTAACACAAAATAATAGTATGAATATGAAATTATGACAGTCTCCGGACTGTCCAATTCTCAAACGGAAACCCTAGGTCGACCCGACGCCACTGTTCCCTCCGGGAACGCGCCCTCACCTACTCCACTCGGAGATTTATTGCCGACGATCCTCCGGATCGATCGACTTTTGCTCGCACTCGATGCTCCGGACTTTCACAACATCCGCTTCACCTACCAGACTTTCACCTGGTTCGCGACACCAGGACTTTCCACCTAGGGTTACCACCCCCTAGGACTTTTGCCTGAAGCCATCGACCTGCCAAGGCTTTCCGCATAGGGTTACCACCCCCTATGACCTAGGGTTACCACCCCCTAGGGTCTTACCTTGCCTAACCGCAGTTAGGGCTTTCCTGAAACACTCAGCAAAAGCTGTCAGAAAACAAAGCACCTTAACTTTGAATCCTTTGCCATTATCAAAACTTAGGTTCGATCGTCGGATGCTTCCCGCACCAACAGAGTTGTGTGTTCAGGGCGAGCACAGGATACTCAAGCTCATCGGAAGGCCAAAACCAATTTCTCCTCTAGGTCCCTGTCGTAGCCTCATTATAGCCTCAAGTCCATCCAAATGTAAGGCTCTTCTTGGTGTCCAAGAAGGGGGTCGGATCATTGCTTGGTGACCAAGCAATGGCCGGCCACATCCTCTTATAGGAGCCGACCCTATTGATTGGTGATCAAGCTTGTAGGGGCCGACCAATATTAATTCAAATAGGAGGGTTGTTTTGAATTTTTAAAATCTTCTCTTTGTTGAAAACTATAAGTTTTAAAAGAGAGTTTTTAATTTTTAAAACTATCCTTATTTGAATTAGGCCACATGTTTTAATAGAGAGTTTTAAAAGTTTTAAAACTTTCCTTTTTAATCATCCTCATGGTTTAAGAAAAAAGGGAGATAAGTTTTAAAATTAAAATTTTCTATCATCATGTTAAAAAAGGAAATTTTATAAGAGAGTTTTTAAATTTTAAAACATGGTTTTAATTTTTAGAAACTTCCCTTTTTTAACTCCTACTTTAGGAAAGAGAGCTTGTAAAATTTTATAAGAATTTTTCTTGTAAAATTGGATAAAAGAATAATTCTTTTTTCCTCTTGATGAGGTGGTCGGCCACCTTGCTTGGTGCCCAAGCAAGGGGTCGGCCATAATAAATAATATAAAATCATCAAAAAAAAAATAATTTTGGTGATTGATTCAATCAAGAGGAAAGAAAAGGAAAAATTAAAAGGGAAAAGGAAAAACTCTTGGATGATTTTATTTTTTGTAAAAAGTTTTCCCTTATTTTCCTTGGGCAAGTAATATAAAAGAAGGGGTGAGGGGCTTCATGAGACACAACTCTTATTCTTTTGCTTGGAGGATCTCTTGGTGGTTGGCCCTCTCCCTTCTTCCTTTCCCTTTGCTCTCTTCTCCTTGGTGGTAGTGGTGGTCGGATTTTAGAAGACGAAGGAGGAAGCTTTTGGGTGGTGTTCATCTTGGAGGATCGTCGCACACACGACGTCTAAGGTGAGGTGAGGAATACGGCAGAAGATCTTGAGGTTATTAGCTTACAAAGAGAAGGTATAACTAGTATTTTTCTTCCGCATCATACTAGTTATTTTTCTTTGTATGAATTCTAAATATAAGAGGCAATTAGATCTAGTTTATCGAATTTATTTTTCAATTTTGTATTTTTTTTCGAATTTGTGATTCAATTGTTCTTTTTGGTGAACCTAGAGTTATTTAAGGAAATAAATATTAGCTTTCCTTAAAAGGCTTTGCCTAGGCGGTGGTGGTTGCTCCCATATCCAAGAAGGTCATGTGCCTCGCCATGCAGTCCTGGAAGCCAATTTTGGAAATTAATATTTATGGAATTAATAACTTAGGAAGATTTGAATCAATAGTGTTAAGTTCCGCTTGCGATTCAAATCTAAACCATTAAGAACAGATAAGTTAAATTTGGAATCAATGATGTTAAGTTCCGTCTGCGATTCCTAATTTAACTTCTAAAGAACACAATAGGTTATTTAAGGAAGGGTTCGACACTTGTACAAAAAAAATTTTGTACAGTGGAACCGATACATTTTCCTACGATTAACCAATAATCTAGGGTTAGGGTTTTTCTTGTGCAAACTTGTAAGTTTTTGCTTGTATTTTGTTCCCTTTCCCTTTCTTCTTGTAGTGTGAACTTGTAGGGCTTCTCCGCCTTTAGTAGTTACCATAAATGAGTGTTTTTCATAATGGAGGGTGCGTGAGTGTGTAGATCCTTGGATTAGTCACCTCTTCTTGAGGTGGATACCAAGTAAATCCTTAGTGTTAGCGTTGTGTTTGTTTTCTTTGTATTTTCCGCTGCATATCTTTGAAGAAACAAGCAACGAAGAGCACGACGAGCGCACCGAGCTATTCACCCCCCTCCCTCTAGCTCCATTTTCGATCCCAACAATATGAATATGGCTGATGCTGATAGGGTCAGTTGTGTCATATATCTACTGAAAGATGATACTTCCTTATGGTGGGAGAGAGCTGAAGAGGGGTTGATCTGAAAACCCTAACTTCGGAAGATTTCAAGAGATTTTTCTATGAGAAATACTTTACAGCCAACGTCAGGGGATGACTGAAGAGGGAGTTTGTGAGTCTCTTTCAGGGGGATTTATCTGCTACTGAGTTTGTTAAGAAGTTTGATAGGGGGTGCCACTTTGTGCCCCTTATTGCCAACGATGCTGCTGAGAAATTGAGACACTTCTTGGATGGTCTCAGGCTACTATCCACCGAGATGTTCTTCTTGCAAATCCGGCTATGTATAATGATGTTGTTAATGGAGCTTACAGGGCAGAGCAGTCTTTGAAAGACATAGCATGGGAGATGTAGAGGAAGAGGCCACCACCACAACAGCAATAACCATAGAATAAGAAGTCATACACGGGGCCACAGAAGGGACAACAAAGGCCTCAGGGGCAACACAAGCAACAACAGAGAGTAGCAGCCCCGAAGACTAAGGAGAAGCCACTGTGTAAGGAGTGCAACCGCCAACACCATGGAAAATGCATGTGGGGTACCTACAAGTGCTTCACATGTGGAAGAGATGGGGATAAAGTTGTGGATTGCCTAAAGAAGAAATAACTTGTAACTGGTCGAGCTTTTGTGATGTATACCGGGGAGCCATAGCCAAACACTACGCTTATCACTGGTATATTGACTATTTTAAACATTCCATTGCTATAATGCAAAAAATGCTAGGCATGTAAGCTAGGATTATTTCGAGGTATATTGAACTTGGTGATTTAGGATTACATGTTTAGAATCTGGCATGGTCTAGGGTGAAATTTTGAAATAATATGATTTTGGGCATGAAAAATAAAATAAAATTTTAAGAGCTTAAGATGAATGGACCAAAAATTTTAGGGCCTAAATGTTAATAAACATGAACATAGGGGCTAAAATTGAATAAATCGATAACCAAGGGGTTAGATTATGATCTCTGAAAATGGAAGGACTTAATAGTAGATTTTCAGGAATTGAAGGGTTAATCCATAATTTTTGAAAATTAAGGGGTTATTTTTATAGTTTTTGAGGATTTTAGGGCTGAAGTGTAATAAATCAAAATTTTAAGAGACATAAAATGGTAGGAATTTTCAAAAATGATAGACTTGAATTGTTTCGATGGTATTATGGTCACAAGTAGGATATCTATCACAAGCATAGCAGCCTATGCATTGCTGGATTCCGAGGCTGCACACTCATTTATATCCAAGACCTTCTTAAAGCGACTATGAATCTTACCAAAGGACATAGAAATGGGATTTAGAGTCATAGTGCCTTCGGGCAAACAAATGTTATCTACCAAGATGGTAAAGGATATGGAGCTTAGACTACAGAAAAATGTGGTTCAAGCAGATCTTATTGTGTTGACAATGCCTAAATTTGACATTATTTTGGGAATGGAATGGCTAACACGAAACAGAGCTTCGATTGATTTCCTATAGAGGTAGTATCTATCAGATCGTCTAGTGGGAAATCGTTTACCTTTAAGGCAATTCAAAATAAGCAGTTACCACCTATTATTTCTTGTACATGTGCAAGGAAGCTTTTATGTAGAGGCTACCGAGGATTTTTGGCTAGTATTATTTCAATACCTGATGCATTCTATTAGAAGGTTGTCAGAAACTTCCCTATCGTATTCCTTGAGGACATTTCTGGCATTCCACCTGAGAGAGAGGTGGAGTTTCCTATTGAGCTGATGTGGAGGATAGTGTCAATCTCTAAGGTACCATATCGACTAGCACCTGTAGAAATGAAAGAGCTGAAAGATCATATTCAAGAGCTACTGGATAAAGGATTCATTCGCCCAAGTTTTTCTCCATGGGGTGTTCCAATGTTGTTAGTGAAGAAAAAGGATGGGAGCATGAGGCTCTGTATCGATTATCAAGAATTGAACAGAGTCATAATAAAGAACAAGTATCCCTTACCTAGAACTGAAGATTTATTCGATCAGCTGCAAGGAGCTTCAGTATTCTCGAAGATAGATCTTCGTTCAGGATACCACCAATTGAAAGTAAAGGAAGCAGACATCCATAAGACAACTTTTAGAACTTGGTGTGGGCATTACGAGTTTATGGTAATGTCATACGGGATGACAAATGCCCCAACGATCTTCATGGATCTCATGAATCATGTATTTCGGCCATATCATGATCAGATCATCATTATGTTCATAGATGATATTATGATCTACTCGAAGAATAGAGAGGAGCATAGTCAACACTTGAAGGCAGCCTTATAGATATTGCAAGACCGAAAGTTGTTTGCAAAATTCAGCAAGTGAGAGTTCTGGCTAGAGAAAGTGGCATTCTTAGGCCATATTATCTCGAAAGGCTAAGTAGAAATTGATCTTTCTAAAGTCGAGGCAGTCAAAGAATGGCCAGTGCCTAAAAGTGCAATCGAGATACGTAGTTTCTTAGGCTTAGTTAGCTACTATCGCAAATTCATCAAGGGTTTCTCTGCCATTGTGGTACCCTTGATAGCTCTAATGAAGAAGAATGTCAAATTTGTATGGGGATCAAATTGTTAAGACAGTTTTGAGAAGTTGAAGCAAGCTCTCACTATAGCACCGGTTTTAGCTATACCATTAGGGCAAGGAGAATATGTGTTGTACACAGATGCATCAAAGTTAGGTTTGGGCACGGTTCTTATGTAGCATGATTGAGTTATCGCATATGTGTCTAGGCAACTAAAGATGAATGAGAAGAATTATCCAACTCATGATCTTGAGCTAGCCGTGGTCTTTTTTACTTTATTTGGAGACATTACTTTATGGTGAGAAATGCAAAATTTTTGCCGACCACAAAAGTCTCAAATACTTCTTCACCCAGAAAGAGTTGAATATAAGGTAAAGAAGATGGCTAGAACTTGTAAAAGATTATGGCTGTGATATTAGTTACCATCTCGGGAAAGTTAATGTAGTTACCGATGCGTTGAGTAGAAAAATAGTAGTCATAGCCCAACTGTCAGTGTAGCAATCTTTTTAGACAGAAATTTAGAGATTTAATCTGGAGATGTATGCAAGAGGTGAGGCTCCTAATCTATCCACTCTGATAATGCAGTCTACTTTGAGAGACAGAATTTGAACTGGGTAAGCTACTAATGAGCAATTACAGAAATGGAAATGGAGAGATGAAACAAAGGGTCGGATGTTATATACAGTTGAGGACGACATTGTTAAATATCGATGTTGACTTTGGGTTCCTAGTGTGGATTCGCTTAGAGTTGAAATCATGACAAAAGACCATAATACTCCTTATTCTATCCATTCGGGGAGTACAAAGATGTACAAGGACTTGCAGCTACTTTATTGGTGGTCGAGTATAAAACGAGACATCCTACATTTTGTATCTAATTATTTAAATTATCAGCAAGTCAAAACAGAACATCATAGGCCAGCGGGGATGCTTAAGTCACTTCCTATTCCTGAGTGGAAATGGGAAAACATTGCAATAGATTTTGTTGTAGGCTTACCGAAGACAGTAAAGGACTTCAATACAATTTGGGTGATAGTAGATCGTCTTACTAAGTCAGCACATTTCCTACCAATGAAGACGACTTTCTCCATAACTCAGTATATAGAGCTATAAATTCGAGAAAAGTCAGATTGCATGGGATTTCAGTTTCTATTGTGTCTAACAGAGACACGAGATTTACATCATCATTATGGAAGAGTCTACATTTGCTATGGAGACTAAACTAATATTCAATATGACATTTCATCTCCAAACAGATGGGCAGTCGGAGAGGGTGATACAGATTTTGGAAGATTTACTCCGAGCATGTGTGATCGACTTTCAAGGAAGTTGGGAGACGAAGTTACCTCTAGTGGAGTTTACCTATAACAACAATTATAAGTCATCTATGGGAATGACCCCTTATAAGGCACTTCATGAAAGGAAATACAGATCACCCATCCATTGGAATGAAGTTGTAGAGAGATCCGAATGAGGGCCAGAAATCATGAAGCATACAACAAATTTAGTAGTCAAAATCTGAAATGGGATGAAAACTGCTCAGGGTCGACAGAAGAGTTATGCCGATAAAAGAAGAAGGGATCTCGAGTTTGCAGTCGGTGGCCACGTGTTCGTGAAAATAGCACCTATAAAGGGTGTTATGAGATTTGGCAAAAAAAGGCAAGCTCAGTCTGAGATTCATAGGACCATTTGAGATCCTAGAGAGAGTGGGAATATTGGCTTATCGAGTGGCTTTTCCACCTAATCTTGCAGGAGTGCATAACGTGTTCTACATCTTGATGCTTCGCAAGTACATGTCGAAGGTCAGGGGTTTATACAATCAGTTTCTGAGGCCCTTCGCTTATCTTCGCATGTACCCGAAGTCCCATGCCACCAGATCCGTACGAAGATAAAAAATTTTATGTACATGTTTTCTAACCTAGATCCACTCTAGATCTACATGGTAGAGATTTATACCTTTGATGCGAAGCCCTTCGCTTATCCCGCTCGTCCAAGAAGATGTCGAATCTCAAGGGTGTCAAGTGAACACCCCTCTATGTGTATCCACACAAACAATTAGGTGGAGAAAAACCTCTTAAGTGTGCTAGCACTCAAGGAGGTTTCGGCCAAGGTGGAGGAGAGGGAGAACAAGAAGAGAGGAGGAAGAAGATGAAAATCAATTGCCTTGAATTAGCACACAAATGCACTAATTTCGCCTTTTAAGTGGTCGGCCACTTCATGGTGGTTTGTAACCTCCATGGGATACCAAGGGTCACAACTCTTGGTCTCCCTCATGAGGTGGCATACCATGAAGTAGTCTTGATGATGTGGCACATCATTATTGGTCGGCCCTCATGCCAAGTCATCTAATAAAGGCATATGGTCAAGTCAAGGTCAAGTCAAACTTGACTCTTAATCTTCCTTCTCAAATCAAGTCAAACTTGACCTCTTACCTCCCATGGTTGATTAAATCCAACCATTTTATTCAAGCCAACTTAATTTAATGAATCTATATTCATTGAATTAAATTGATTCAATGAGTCATAATCTAAATTAGACTCATTCAACACATAAATCAAATTGAGTCCAACTCAATTAATCTAATTTGGATTACTCTTAATCCAACTTGGTTCATCACATGAACCTAATCCTCTTGGTTCATCAAATGAACCTAATCTCCATCTAATTGCCCTTTGTGTGTGACCCTATAGGTTCTTGTAACATTGGCAATACTCCTAAACTCATTTAAAAGCATAAGTAATGAGCGGTATCTAGAAACACATCATTACTACCCAAGTTACAAGAATGTTGAGATCCAACATCACCTTTGTGACTACTAATTGTGACTCTTCACAATATATGACAAATGTCCTTCTATCCTTGACATCTAGATTAATCAATTTGAGGCATAGACGGTGTCATCCTCTGATCAATCTAAATCTTGAACTCCAAGTAGACTCACTATAATCAAATGAGCTCAATATCTCATATTGACTCATTTGGGCATGGTCATGCACTTAGTGGTCTCACTCTATTAAGAATAACGATGTCACTCCCGTTATATAGGAGGGATAGATTCCATCTACATCACTTACATCCCTCCGCATAATTTGTTATATACCCAATAATCGCCTTTATAGTCCATCCAGTTGCGGGTGACGTTTGACGAAGCCAAAGTATGCAACTCCTTATGTAGGGAACCATGGTGACTTCAGGTCCAAGGACTAATAGTCATACTAATAGCCACATGAAAAAGTATATGACACTCATATAACGATCCATGATACTTTCTCATAGCGGGTCATTCAGTATACATTCTCCAATGTATACCCATGTGTCAACTTGATATCTCTATATCCATAACTTGTGAGATCAAGTCATCAAGTTGACCTACATGCTAGTCTCATCGCACTAACATTGTCCTTGAATGTTAATACTTGACTAGGAATGATTAAGAGTAGTATTCTCTATATCATCTCACTATCGATTCAACCAATCGATTGATATAGATAAGAACCTTCTACTCAAGAACGCTATTATACTTAGTTATTTGACACCAATACAAGTAAGTATAATAACCAAAATAAATGCCTTAATATACATAAGAATATGATACAATGAGTCCATACAACAATCATCAAATGATTGGCTCAGGGCTCTAACTAACAATCGCCCACTAGCACTAGTGCCAATCAGTGTAGGCTCTAAGACCCAATGACCTAGTGTGACCATCATGCTTTCTCTATGCCAAAGCCTTGGTCAAGGGATCAGCGATGTTAGCCTCTGTGGGAACTCTACAAATCTTCACATCTCCTCTATCGATAATCTCTCGAATGAGATGGAAGCGTCGTAGTATGTGTTTGGTCCGCTGGTGTGAGCGAGGTTCCTTAGCCTGTGCAATTGCTCCATTGTTGTCACAATAGAGCTCTATCGGATCGGCTATGCTAAGAACCACCCCAAACTCAGTAATGAAATTGTGGATCCAAACTGCCTCCTTTGCTGCTTCTGATGCAGCAATATACTCGGCCTCTGTTGTAGAATCAGCAACTGTGTCCTGCTTCAAACTCTTCCAGCTCACAGCACCACCATTCAAGCAAAACACGAACCCAGACTGCGATCTATAATCATCCTGGTCAATTTAGAAGCTGGCATCACTGTAACCCTTTACAGCTAGCTCATCATCACCTCCATATATCAAGAAATATTCTTTAGTCCTTCTTAAGTACTTAAAAATATTCTTGACTGCTATCCAGTGATTTCACCTGGATCTGACTGGTATCTGCTCGTCATGCTCAAAACATACAAAACATTAGGATGAGTAAATAGCATGGCGTATATGATAGATCCTATGGCTGAGGCATAAGGGATCGTATCCATGCGGTCTCTCTCCTCTCTAGAAGAGGGACTTTGAGTCTTCCAAAGACTCACACCATGTGACATCGGCAGAAATCCCTTCTTGGAGTTCTACATGGCAAACCATAGTAATACCTTGCCAATATATGTACTCTGACTTAGGCCAAGAAATCTCTTAGATCTATCTCTATAGATCTGTATGCCTAGAATATGGGATACTTCACCTAAATCCTTCATTGAGAAACAATTTCCTAGCCAAGTCTTTACAGACTGCAGCAAAGGGATGTCGTTCCTAATGAGTAGTATGTCATCCATATATAATACAAGAAAGAAAACTGTGTTCCCTACAACCTTCTTGTAGACAAAGGGTTCATCTTCATTCTTGATGAAATCAAACTGTTTGATCGTATCATCAAATCGAAGATTCCAGCTCCGAGAAGCTTGCTTTAGTCCATAAATGGACTTATGCAACTTGCATACTCTGTCAGTATGCTGTGAATCTACAAAACCCTCAGGTTGTGTCATGTACACATCCTCGAGCAGGTTTCCATTCAGAAACGCGGTTTTGACATCCATCTATCAGATCTCATAATCGTGGTATGCTGCAATAGCAAGCATGATCCGAATGGACTTAAACATCGCTACTGGAGAAAAGGTTTCATCATAGTCAATACCATGAATTTGTTTGAAACCTTTAGCTACCAGACAACCCTTATATATCAGTCCATCCATGTCAGTCTTTCTCTTAAAGACCCACTTACAGCCAATGGGTTTTATCCCTTCAGGTGGATCAACCAAAGTCCATACTTGGTTGGTGTACATGGATTCCATTTCGGATCTCATGGCCTCCAGCCATTTCTCAGAATCTGGTCTCATCACAGCTTCCTTATAAGAGGTAGGCTCATTCTCAATGAGCATAACGTCATCATGGTCAGACAAGAGAAATGAGTATCTCTCAGGCTGACGATGTACCCTATCAGACCTGCGAAGAGGTATGTCTACTTGAACTGGTTGTTGTTCCTCAACTCCTTGTGGAATAATCTCATCATCCACAACACTTTGTTATTCCAGGTCAACTTCCATCAAGGCTTCAGTGCTATGGTCCATATCTTGAACTTCTTCAAGATTGAACGTACTCCCACTAATTTTTCTAGAAACAAAGTCTCTTTCTAGAAATACCCCAGTCTTAGCCATAACTACTTTGTGTTGACTGGGAATGTAGAAGTAATATCCCTTCGTTTCCTTGGGATATCCTATAAAATAGCACTTATCATATTTGGATCCCAGTTTGTCCGAGACTTGACGTCGAACGTAAGCCTCACAACCCCAAATCCTCATAAAAGACACTTGGGCATCTCTCCCAGTCCATATCCTATATGGTGTTTTTATCACAGCCTTGGATGGAACACGGTTGAGTATGAAGGCTGCTGTGTCCAGAACATAGCCCCAAAGAGATATAGGAAGATCTGTGTGACTCATCATAGACCGTACCATATCTAACAGGGTACGATTCCTCCTTTCGGATACACCATTCCATTGTGGCGTTTCAGGAGGAGTAAGTTGGGATAGAATCCCACACTCAGCTAGATAGTCACGAAACTCATGGCTAAGGTATTCTCCACCTCGATCTGATCGAAGTATCATAATACTCTTGCCAAGCTAGTTTTGTACTTCATTCTTGAATGCTTTGAACTTTTCAAAGGATTCTGACTTATGTGTCATCAAATACACATAACCATATCTACTGAAGTCATCAGTAAAGGTAATGAAGTACCTATAACCACCTCTGGCAGTGACATTGAAAGGGCCACATACATCATTATGTATAAGTCCTAACAAGTCAGTCGCTCTTTCCCTGTGTCCACTAAAGGGAGTCTTGATCATCTTGCCTAGTAGGCATGACTTGCATGTCTCATATGATTTAAAATTAAATGAGTCCAGCAAACCATCTTTATGGAGCGGGGATAAGCGTTTTTCATTTATATGACCTAAGCGACAGTATCAGAGATAGGTTTGGTTCATTTCATTTGATTTGAACCTCTTGGTATTTATGTTATAGATGGGTTCTCTAAGTCTAGAATGTAGAGTCCGTTCATCAGAGGTGCACTACAATAGAACATATCATTTAAATAAACTGAACAACATTTGTTCTTTATTATAAATGAAAAACCTTTCTTGTCCAAACAAGAAACTGAAATTATGTTCTTAGTCAGAGCAAGCACATAACAACATTCATCTAGTTCTAGTACAAGCCCAGAGGGTAGAGATTGATAGTAAGTCCCTACAGCAACAGCAGCAACCCGTACTCCATTGCCTACTCGTAGATCCACCATGCCCTTCGTCAATGCCCTGCTATTTCTCAACACCTGCACATTAGTACAAATGTGAGAAGCACATCCGGTATCTAATACCCATGATGAAAAATAGAGAGATTAACTTCTATAACATATATACCTGAAGTAGAAGTCTCACTTCTCTTGTTTTTAAGATCTTCCAGGTACACTTTGCAGTTCCTCTTCTAGTGCCCAGTCTGATCGCAGTGGAAGCAGGTAGCATCCTTGGCAACCCCTCCTTTGGGTTTCATTGCCTTGCCTTTGCCCTTGGCTTTGGACTTTCCCTTACCTTTAGGCTTGCCCTTGCCCTTATGTTTTTGTACCATCAAAATGGAGTTAGGCTTAACCTTCTTAAGGTTAAGCTCAGCAGTTCTCAACATGCTAAGCAGCTCGGGCAGTGGCTTGTCAATTTCGTTCATGTTGTAATTTATGACAAATTGACTATAGCTCTCCGGCAATGATTGCAAGATCAAGTCAGTGACCAGCTCTTGGTCAAGGGGAAATCCCAACCTCTGTAGGTTTTCTATGTACCCAATCATCTTGAGTACATATGGACCTACGGTAGTCTCGTCTTGCATCTTGCACTGAAACAGTGCCTTAGAGATCTCGAATCTCTCGTGCCTAGCTTGTCCTTGATATAGTTGACGAAGATGTTCAACCATATCATAAGCACCCATCAACTCGTGTTGCTTCTAAAGCTCAGAGTTCATGGTTACGAGCATGAGACAGGACACATCTAATGCGTCATCTTGATGCTTCTTATAAGCATCACAGTCAACTCGCGTGGCAGTGGCAGGATGTGCCTCGGGAATGGGCGTCTCCAAGACGTACAGTTTCCTTTCCTGAGTGAGAATAATTCTCAGGTTCCTGTACCAGTTTAGGAAATTAGCTCCATTGAGCCTGTCCTTATCAAGGACAGAACGCAGGGAGAAGGCGTTCGTGTTTGACGACATGGCAATCTACAACAGAAAATGCAGAAAATAAATATCATATTTCACTAATCATTTAATTAGGCCTTTAACTAAATGATGCTCCCACTGAATTATAGAACTTTTGTAGAATCAAGTCATGGATGTGGTATAACCACACCTACTATATTCTAACCAACCAGCTATAATTTTTGCGGGACAAGATCCACATCATACTACGCCTTGAGTTAACTTTGGAAAAATCGCCCAAGACTTTGTATGATCGGTAGGTAACTAATTACCAATTACATCTCTATGAAACTCTTGTTTATAGGATCAAGATCCGCATGTATATTAAAACTTGAGTTAGTTTGGCTAAATCGCCCAAGAGTTAATATAAATGTGATTTGGACCTATCTACCAACCATTGGAAAATACCTATAGTTAAACCCGATCCAATTGAGTTTAACTAGTTTTACTCAATCTAATTGAGTTTGTACTCACCCAAGCTTTAATAGGCGGGACCAAGATTGTCCCTCCGCACCCTACCAAGATAATATGTGTTGCTCTGCTTTGGCAGATTCAACAACAACATGTGATCGAGGTAGTGATGGGTATCAAAACGTGGTAGGCATTTTGAGTTGACGCGATTTAGATCTAATCTAATCGTTAATGTGTATCATATACGTGATTTAGATCTAATCTAATCGTGGTGCATCATATACGCGATTTAGATCTAATCTAATCGTTAAGGTATTAATTAATTACTCTACTCTAGCATGCATCACATACATACACACAAGAAATTAATTAAATTGTGATTAGTCATGGCCCTACTACGATCTTCTCAAGCCAATGAAAAGATCGGATGGTCAACCTAGGGTCAACAACTTCTCCAAGCTCCTTCCTTTGACCGCCATGTGTTGCTCGTACCCTCCTCGTAAATCCTCCTCTGTGGACCTTCCACCGCTCCAATTTTGTACATTATAAATTTGAAACTTGAGTTACATTCGATTCTAAAACTATTTTACAAAAAGAATATTAAAATAGAGAAAGGCACGACGCGCAGGTCGCATAGCAAATACAACACGCACATCACACAAAATGGCGCGCAGGCCATAATATGAATTACAACACATTTTGTCCAATCTTATTGGGTATTTGGGTCATGACCATCACAAAAATTATACATAATTCTAAATTATGTAATTTCCATAAATTTCTATAATTTTTTCTACTATTTTTATAATTTTATGAGTTACAACTTCTCGGCGGTCCCGTTTAGCGATTTTCGGGTACGATCACGGGACAATGCCCCTTGCGGGGTTAGGGGCAGCACCCCTTCTCGTGAAATGAGTCTTACGAGTGTCCCACGATGATCTTACAGCACCCTAAGCTGCTGTCCCAAAACATTTTGGGCGAGACCTTGCCGTTTCGAATGGTGTTTCTCAGTAGTCGAAGCCTACAAGTGACCAAACACTTGTTGTTTCTCTTCTACGAGAAAAATACCCATAAAATACATAAAAATAGTAAATATACAGAAACTTACAGATCTGTAGTTTTTCATAAAAACCAAAATAAAACACGTGAACGCTTCGCACGTGGCTCTGATACCACTATTGAGACTTTCGAGCCGCAAAAACCGCTTTTTACGTTGCGGAACCCCAGAAGTCCCATGCTACTGGATCCGTGCGAAGATAAAAATTTTGTATACATGTTTTCTAACCTAGATCTACTCTAGATCTACATGGTAGAGATTTATACCTTTGATGTGAAGCCCTTCGCTTATCCCGCTTGTCCAAGAAGATGTCGGATCTCAAGGGTGTCAAGTGAACACCCCTCTATGTGTATCCACACGAACAATTAGGTGGAGAAAAACCTCTTAAGTGTGCTAGCACTCATGGAGGTTTCGGCCAAGGTGGAGGAGATGGAGAACAAGAAGAGAGGAGGAAGAAGATGAAAATCAAATGCCTTGAATTAGCACACAAATGCACTAATTTCACCTTTTAAGTGGTCGGCCACTTCATGGTGGTTTGTAACCTCCATGGGATACCAAGTGTCATAACTCTTGGTCTCCCTCATGAGGTGGCATACCATGAAGTAGTCTTGATGATGTGGCACATCATTATTGGTCGGCCCTCATGCCAAGTCATCTAATGAAGGCATATGGTCATGGTCAAGGTCAAGTCAAACTTGACTCTTAATCTTCCTTCTCAAGTCAAGTCAAACTTGACCTCTTACCTCCCATGGTTGATTAAATCCAACCATTTGATTCAAGCCAACTTAATTTAATTAATTTATATTCATTGAATTAAATTGATTCAATGAGTCATAATCTAAATTAGACTCATTCAACATATAAATCAAATTGAGTCCAACTCAATTAGTCTAATTTGGATTACTCTTAATCAAACTGATCAATCTAAATCTTGAACTCCAAGTAGACTCACTATAATCAAATGTGCTCAATATCTAATATTAACTCATTTGGGCATGGTCATGCACTTAATGGTCTCACTCTATCAAGAATAACGATGTCACTCCCGTTATATAGGAGGGATAGATCCCATCTACATCACTCACATCCCTCCATATAATTTGTTACATACCCAGTAATCGCCTTTATAGTCCACCCAGTTACAGGTGACGTTTGACGAAGCCAAAGTTTGCAACTACTTATGTAGGGAACCATGGTGACTTCAGGTCCAAGGACTAATAGTCATACTAATAGTCACATGAAAAAGTATATGACACTCATATAACGATCCATGATACTTTCTCATGGCGGGTCATTCAGTATACATTCTTCAATACATACCCATGTGTCAACTTGATATCTCTACATCCATGACTTGTGAGATCAAGTCATCGAGTTGACCTACATACTAGTCTCATCGCACTAACATTGTCCCTGAATGTTAATACTTGACTAGGAATGATTAGGAGTAGTGTTCTCTATATCATCTCACTATTGATTCAACCAATCGATTGATATAGATAAGAACCTTCTACTCAAGGACGCTATTATACTTAGTTATTTGGCACCAATACAAGTATAATAACCAAAACAAATGCCTTTATATACATAGGAATATGATACAATGATTCCATACAATAATCATCAAATGATTGGCTCTAGGGCTCTAACTAACAATCTCCCACTAGCACTAGTACCAATCAGTATAGGCTCTAAGGCCCAATGACCTAGTGTGACCATCATGTTTTCTCTATGCCAAAGCCTTGGTCAAGGGATCAGTGATGTTAGCCTCTGTGGGAACTCTGCAAATCTTCACATCTCCTCTATCGATGATCTCTTAAATGAGATGGAAGCACCGTAGTATGTATTTGGTCCACTGGTGTGAGTGAGGTTCCTTAGCTTGTGCAATTGCTCCATTGTTGCCACAATAGAGCTATATCAGATCGGCTATGCTAGGAACCACCCCAAGCTCAGTAATGAACTTACGGATCCAAACTACTTCCTTTGCTGCTTCTGATGCAGCAATATACTCTGCCTCTATTGTAGAATCAGCAACTGTGTCCTGCTTCGAACTCTTCCAGCTCACAGCACCACCATTCAAGCAAAACACGAACCCAGACTGCGATCTATAATCATCCTAGTAAGTTTGAAAGCTGGCATCACTGTAACCCTTTACAGCTAGCTCATCATCACCTCCATATATTAAGAAATATTCTTTAGTCCTTCTTAAGTACTTAAGAATATTCTTGACCGCTATCTAGTGACTTTCACTTGGATCTGACTGGTATCTGCTCGTCATGCTTAAAGCATACGAAACATCAGGACGAGTACATAGCATGGCGTACATGATAGATCCTATGGCTGAGGCATAATGGATCGTATTTATGCGGTCTCTCTCCTCTCTAGAAGAGGGACTTTGAGTCTTCCAAAGACTCACACCATGTGACATCGGCAGAAATCCCTTCTTGGAGTTCTACATTGCAAACCGTAGTAATACCTTGTCAATATATGTACTCTGACTTAGGCCAAGAAATCTCTTAGATCTATCTCTATAGATCTGTATGCCTAGAATACGGGATGCTTTACCTAAGTCCTTCATTGAGAAACAATTTCCTAGACAAGTCTTTACAGACTGGAGCAAAGGGATGTCGTTCCCAATAAGTAGTATGTCATCCATACACAATACAGGAAAGACAACTGTGTTCCCTACAACCTTCTTGTAGACACAGGGTTCATCTTCATTCTTGATAAAACCAAACTGTTTGATCGCATCATCGAATCGAATATTCCAGCTCCGAGAAGCTTGTTTTAATCCATAAATGGACTTATGCAGCTTACATACACTGCCAGTATGTTGTGGATCTACAAAACACTCAAGTTGTGTCATGTACACATCCTCGAGCAAGTTTCCATTCAGAAACGCGGTTTTGACATCCATCTGTCAGATCTCATAATCATGGTATGCTGCAATAGCAAGCATGATCCGAATGGACTTAAACATCGCTACTGGAGAAAAGGTTTCATCATAGTCAATACCATGAATTTGTTTGAAACCTTTAGCTACTAGACGACCCTTATATATCAGTCCATCCATGTCAGTCTTTCTCTTAAAGACTCACTTATACCCAATGGGTTTTATCCCTTCAGGTGGATCAACCAAAGTCCATACTTGGTTGGTGTACATGGATTCCATTTCGGATCTCATGGCCTCTAGCCATTTCTCAGAATCTGGTCTCATCACAGCTTCCTGATAAGAGGTAGGCTCATTCTCAATGAGCATAACGTCATCATGGTCAGACAAGAGAAATGAATATCTCTCAGGCTGACGACGTACCCTATCAGACCTGCGAAGAGGTATGTCTACTTGAACTGGTTGTTGTTCCTCAACTCCTTGTGGAACAATCTCATCATCCACAACACTTTGTGGTTCCAATTCAACTTCCATCAAGGCTTCAGTGCTATGGTCCATATCTTGAACTTCTTCAAGATTGAACGTACTCCCACTAATTTTTCTAGAAACAAAGTCTCTTTCTAGAAATACCCCAGTCTTAGCCATAACTACTTTGTGTTGACTGGGAATGTAGAAGTAATATCCCTTCGTTTCCTTGGGATATCCTATAAAATAGCAGTTATCGGATTTGGGTCCCAGTTTGTCCGAGACTTGATGTCGAACGTAAGCCTCACAACCCCAAATCCTCATAAAAGACACTTGGGCATCTCTCTCAGTCCATATCCTATATGGTGTCATTATCACAGCCTTGGATGGAACACGGTTGAATATGAAGGTTGTTGTGTCCAGAGCATAGCCCCAAAGAGATATAGGAAGATCTGTGTGACTTATCATATACTGTACCATATCTAACAGGGTACGATTCCTCCTTTTGGATACACCATTCCACTGTGGCGTTCCAGGTGGAGTAAGTTGGGATAGAATCCCACACGTAGCTAGATAGTCACGAAACTCATGGCTAAGGTATTCTCCACCTCGATCTGATCGAAGTATCTTAATACTCTTGTCAAACTGATTTTGTACTTCATTCTTGAATGTTTTGAACATTTCAAAGGATTCTGATTTATGTGTCATCAAATACACATAACCATATCTACTGAAGTCATTAGTAAAGGTAATGAAGTACCTATAACCACCTCTGGCAGTGACATTGAAAGGGCCACATACATCACTATGTATAAGTCCTAACAAGTCTGTCGCTCTTTCACTGTGCCCACTAAAGGGAGTCTTGGTCATCTTGCCTAGTAGGCATGACTCACATGTCTCATATGATTCAAAATCAAATGAGTCCAGCAAACCATCTTTATAGAGCTGGGATAAGCGTTTGTCATTTATATGACCTAAGCGACAGTGTCAGAGATAGGTTTGGTTCATTTCATTTGATTTGAACCTCTTAGTATTTATGATATAGATGGGGTTCTCTATGTCTAGAATGTAGAGTCCGTTCATCAGAGGTGCACTACAATAGAACATATCATTTAAATAAATTGAACAACATTTATTCTTTATTATAAATGGAAAACCTTTCTTGTCCAAACAATAAACTGAAATTATGTTCTTAGTAAGAGAAGGCACATAACAGCATTCATCTAGTTCTAGTACAAGCCTAAAGGGTAGAGATAGATAGTAAGTCCCTACAGCAATAGCCGCAACCCATGCTACATTGCCTACTCGTAGGTCCACCTCGCCCTTCGTCATTCCCTGTTATTTCTCAACGCATGCACATTAGTACAAATATGAGAAGCACATCCGGTATCTAATACCCATGATAAATAAATAGAGAGATTAACTTCTATAACATATATACCAGAAGTAGAAGTCTCACTTCTCTTATTTTTAAGATCTTCCAGGTACACTTTGCAGTTCCTCTTCCAGTGCCCAGTCTGATCGCAGTGGAAGCAGGTAGCATCCTTGGCAACCCCTCCTTTGGGTTTCAGTGCCTTGCCTTTGCCATTGGCTTTGGACTTTCCCTTACCTTTAGGCTAGCCCTTGCCCTTATGTTTTTATACCATCAAAATGGAGTTAGGCTTAACCTTCTTAAGGTTAAGCTCAGCAGTTCTCAACATGCTAAGCAGCTCGGGTAGTGGCTTGTCAATTTCGTTCATGTTGTAATTCATGACAAATTGACTATAGCTCTCCGGCAATGATTGCAAGATTAAGCCAGTGACCCGCTCTTGGCCAAGGGGAAATCCCAACCTCTGTAGATTTTCTATGTACCCAATCTGTAACGACCCAATTTTCCTCATTAGGAGTTTTAAAAGTTCTTAAAAATATTTAGAAATGCTATAGAAAAATTCTAGAGATTTTTAGAAATTTTTAGAGTATTTTTATGCAAATTTTGGAGGTCGTTTGGTATTTTTACTAAATGAAAGAAGTTTTGACAAAAAAATATCTAAGCCGAGATTTGAACCAGCGACCTTTGACTCGGTCAAAACCATCCTAACCAACTGTGCTGGCGATCATTGCTGTTATATTTGGAAGTGAAATATATTTAAGCTATAGTTAGAACGTTTAAAATAAATTGGAATAAAAAGTGCGCGGTGGAGGAATCGAAGCCTAAACCTTTGATTCGGTTAAAAGTCGGCTAACCAACTGGACTAGCAATTGTTATTTGATTAAGTAAAGGAAGAATTTTATTTAAGTAATAGAAGTTAATAGCAAGAAATAATGAGAAGAAAATAGATTGCAGCCGGGATTCGAACCAATGCGCCGGGCCTTAAGCAGAGCGCAGCCCACCAACAGACCAGCCGAATTTTTCTTAACTAAATCTATATTGAAATATATTTAAGTAGTACTAGTTAACAAAAATATGAGAGTATTAAAAGGAGAACTTAGGTTTTAGCCGAAACCAAATTTCTCCTCCTCCCTCACGCGCGCGACGGTGATCGGTGAAACCGCAGAAAAGCTAGGGCTTTGTTCTCCGGCGCCGGCGAAGGCCTTTTTCCGGCCGGTCTTTACAGATTCGATGTTCCCTAGTCGAAGAGAGCTCGTGGGCACGAGGAAGGGTTGAAATCTCGAGGTTTGAAGCTTCACCCGAACCCTAGACCTCCTTCCTCCTCTCGGTTGTAAGTCCAAGCAAACAAGGGGTAAGTCGCTTACTCACCTGCAGTAGGATAGCTCCGAGGTTTATTCTGTGTTCCTCTTCTTGTTTTCGAATTTAATTTGGTGTTTCCTCTATTTTTGGGTATGCTGTGAATTGAAGTTTCAGGCTTGGTTTCCTTCTTTGCATG
This sequence comes from Zingiber officinale, assembly GCF_018446385.1. NCBI lineage: Eukaryota > Viridiplantae > Streptophyta > Magnoliopsida > Zingiberales > Zingiberaceae > Zingiber > Zingiber officinale. Next base: position 97,716,597 of record NC_056002.1, on the reverse strand, counting down.
TATGTTGTAACATGTTTAAGATTTTGTTGCTGCCGTGAGTTAAGGTTTCATATCTGGTTTTCTTCCTTATCTAGTATGCTGTGAAGTTGCTTGTGTTTTCTGCCGTGCCACAGTTTCAGGAGGAATTTCATACATGGCTTTTGGATTTTAGGTTGTAGAGAATCTTGGTTATTTATAAAAGTTTAAGATGTGAATTTGTGTTAATGGAATCCCTAGATTTCAGAATTTGATGTTAATAGCAAGCTTAAGAAAGATAGATTGCACCTGTTGCTTTTGGGCAGTTCAGGTTTTGATGCAGAGTGGTTGAAATTGAATCCTGTTTTGGGTTCTAGCACAGTTAAGTTTTTTGTGAATTTTTTTGATCATGGGGTTCATTGAGTCTACCGTGTTTTGGGTTTTAGTTTTTCTTGATTAGTAGTTCTGAAGTGGGATATTCTTTCAGTTGCATGGAATCAGATTTGTTAGGTTCATACTAATTATTGTAGTTGCTGTAGTTCAAGTTTTCTATGATAGTTCTAATACCTGTGAGCTATTCTCTAGTTTTACTATGCAAAAGATGAATTCTTCTTCAGTAGCTCATTGACTTTATGCATGATAATTGGTTATAGGAAATGAATAAAATTCCTTTGCTATTTAGATTTAGTAAATAACATGAACATGTGCAGATTTAGATTTCTAGTTCCTTTGCTATTGGAATAACATGAGTAGATTTCTAGTTACTTATGTTGTTAGATGTGCATGAGTAGCCTTCCTTCTAAAACAATCAGTTTCTAGTTTCTTTAGAGCTTAAAATGCAGCATTTTAGTGTGCAGATTTTTTATAAGTATAGTATGCAGATTTTGTTTAAGCATTGTCGTGTTAGAATATGTTAAACATTTCAGTTTGTAAGAAGCATTCTTTTATAAGAGATGTATAAGAAAGATTAAGAAAAGAAAGAAGAAGGTCAAGGCCTTAAGTAGATCCCAAAGTCAAGACTTTAGGGATTTGGCACACAAGGTGCTAAAGAAAATGCCGAGGCATTATATAGAAGTATTAAAAGATAATAAGTATTTTACTTTTATCAGTGGCACTGTACTGGACTCTCTGTCCTTGGGTTGGGCTCCCATAGTCGTCCCTAGGTTTAGATAACCTAGTAGTAACGGCTCGGCCGACGGTCGACGACCATAGGGTCGCCAAATGGGCTAGGGATGCGTCGCATAGTAAGCACAGTTGCCGAGCCCAAGAAGAAGTTGATTATTATTTTGAAGTATTATAAGTATAAGTTTTGAACAAGTAAAGCAAGTTTTACATAAGTATAAAGTATTTAAAGAATAAGTCTTTAAACAAGTGAAATAAGATTCAGAAGGTGTTTAGAATTCAGTAAGCTTAGTTCTTTATGCTAGCATGATTGTATAGATTTACTTTACATGTTTAGCCTTTCAGTATGTTTCTTTCACTAGTAGATGAGCATGAGTAGATTTCCTTTTGAGCATTCATTTTTAGATTTCAGTATATCCTCATGCATATCGAGATTTTGTGAGTTAGATAGCGCTTACTAAGCAAATTTTGCTTATAGACTACACTTCCTCTTACTGCAGATACAGGAAAGGAAAAGATATAGAAAGGAAGGCGACAAGGAGGTGTTCGAAGGATGTGTGATGCCAGGACTATGGAAGCCTTGGGACTAGGAAAGAAGTTTTAGTTTAGTTTTTATTGTCTTTTGCTATGTTAGGAGTACTTGAGATAGTATTTGTTATTTTGATATGATTAGGACGTAGTAGAAGAATTGTAATCTTGTGTGATGATTTCTTGTGTTGTTTTCTTTATTTTGGATTTATTATACTGCGTGGTTGATTGATATGTGTCCCAGCCGCTTGTGGCTGAGTATATATTGCATGTATTGTTGAATAAGGTCACTGGTACAGGGGAGACTCTGTCGAAATTTTTCGGTAGGGTTTCCATGTGATTTTTAATCATACCGGTTAAGTAGAGTTAGTAGTTAAGTAACGGTCATCCTTAGAGAGTAGTAGTAGTAAGAAGGGTGGTCGCTACACAATCATCTTGAGTACATATGGACCTACGGGAGTCTCGTCTTGCATCTTGCACTGAAACAGTGCCTTAGAGATCTCGAATCTCTCGTGCCTAGCTTGTCCTTGATATAGTTGGCGAAGATGTTCAACCATATCATAAGCACCCATCAACTCGTGTTGCTTCTAAAGCTCAGAGTTCATGGTTGCGAGCATGAGACAGGACATATCTAATGCGTCATCTTGATGCTTCTTATAAGCATCACAGTCAACTCGCGTGGCAGTGGCAGGATGTGCCTCGGGAATGGGCGTCTCCAAGACGTACAGTTTCCTTTCCTGAGTGAGAATAATTCTCAGGTTCCTGTACCAGTTCAGGAAATTAGCTCCATTGAGCCTGTCCTTATCAAGGACAGAACACAGGGAGAAGGCGTTCGTGTTTGACGACATGGCAATCTACAACAGAAAATGCAGAAAATAAATATCATATTTCACTAATCATTTAATTAGGCCTTTAACTAAATAATGCTCCCACTGAATTATAGAACTTTTGTAGAATCAAGTCATGGATGTGGTCTAACCACACCTACTATATTCTAACCAACCAGCAATAATTTTTGTGGGACAAGATCCACATCATACTACGCCTTGAGTTAACTTTGGCTAAATTGCCCAAGACTTTGTATGATCAGTAGGTAACTAATTACCAATTACATCTCTATGCAACTCTTGTTTATAGGATCAAGATCCACATGTATATTAAAACTTGAGTTAGCTTTGGCTAAATCACCCAAGAGTTAATATAAATGTGATTTTGACCTATCTACCAACCATTGGAAAATACCTATAGTTAAACCCGATCCAATTGAGTTTAACTAGTTTTACTCAATCTAATTGAGTTTGTACTCACCCAAGCTTTGATAGGAGGAACCAAGATTGTCCCTCCGCACCCTACCAAGATAATATGCATTGCTTTGCTTTGGCAGATTCAACAACAACATGTGATCGAGGTAGTGATGGGTATCAAAACGTGGTAGGTATTTCGAGTTGACGTGATTTTGATCTAATCTAACCGTTAATGTGTATCATATACGCGATTTAGATCTAATCTAATCATGGTGCATCATATATACGATTTAGATCTAATCTAATCGTTAAGGCACTAATTAATTACTCTACTCTAGCATGTATCACATACACACACACAAGCAATTAATTAAATTGTGATTAGTCATGGCCCTACTACGATCTTCTCAAGCCAATGAGAAGATCGGATGGTCAACCTAGGGTCAACAGCTTCTCCAAGCTCCTCCCTTTGACCGCCATGTGTTGCTCGCACCCTCCTCGTAACTCCTCCTCGTGTGGACCTTCCACCGCTCTAATTTTGTACATTACCAATTTGAAACTCGAGTTGCATTCGAGTCTAAAACTATTTTACAGCAGGAATATTAAAATAGAGAAAGGCACGACGCATAGGTCGCATAGCAAATACAACACGCACATCACACAAAATGGCGTGCAGGCCATAATATGAATTACAACATATTTTGTCCAATCTTATTGGGTATTTGGGCCATGAACATCACAAAAATTATACATAATTCTAAATTATGTAAATTTCATAAATTTATATAATTTTTTTGTACTAATTTTACAATTTTATGAGTTACAACTTCCCGGCGGTCCCGTTTAGCGGTTTTCGGGTGCAATCGTGGGACAATGCCCCTTGCGGGGTTTGGGGTAGCACCTCTTCTCGTGAAATAAGTCTCACGAGTGTCCCACGATTATGTTACAGCGCCCTAAGCTGCTGTCCCAAAACATTTTGGGCGAGACCTTGCTGTTTCGGAAGGTGTTTCTCGGTAGTCGAAGCTTACAAGTGACCAAACACTTGTTGCTTCGCTTCTACGAGAAAAATACTCTTAAAATACATAAAAACAGTAAATATACAGAAACTTACAGGTCTGTAGTTTTTCATAAAAATCAAAATAAAACACGTACACGCTTCAAACTTGGCTTTGATACCACTATTGGGACTTTCAAGCTGCAAAAATCACTTTTTGCGTTGCGGAAATCCCGAAGTCTCATGCCACCGGATCCATGCGAAGATAAAAATTTCATGTACATATTTTCTAACCTAGATCCACTCTAGATCTATATGGTAGAGATTTATACCTTTGATGCGAAGCCCTTTGCTTATCCCGCTCGCCCAAGAAGATGCCGGATCTCAAGGGTGTCAAGTGAACACCCCTCTATGTGTATCCACGCGAACAATTAGGTGGAGAAAAACCTCTTAAGTGTGCTAGCACTCAAGGAGGTTTCGGCCAAGGTGGAGGAGAGGGAGAACAAGATGAGAGGAGGAAGAAGATGAAAATCAATTGCCTTGAATTAGCACACAAATGCACTAATTTCACCTTTTAAGTGGTCGGCCACTTCATGGTGGTTTGTAACCTCCATGGGATACCAAGGGTCACAACTCTTGGTCTCCCTCATGAGGTGGCATACCATGAAGTAGTCTTGATGATGTGGCACATCATTATTGGCCGACCCTCATGCCAAGTCATATAATAAAGGCATATGGTCAAGTCAAGGTCAAGTCAAACTTGACTCTTAATCTTCCTTCTCAAGTCAAGTCAAACTTGACCTCTTACCTCCCATGGTTGATTCAATCCAACCATTTGATTCAAGCCAACTTAGTTTAATGAATCTATATTCATTGAATTAAATTGATTCAATGAGTCATAATCTAAATTAGACTCATTCAACACATGAATCAAATTGAGTCCAACTCAATTAGTCTAATTTGGATTACTTTTAATCCAACTTGGTTCATCACATGAACCTAATCCTCTTGGTTTCTAGGCTTCACTCGCTTGGACACTTAGCTCGCCCGATCGCTTTGGTCGTCCGACAAAAGCTCGTTCAGCCTCTCTACTCGTCAGACCAGTTGAAAGCCCGCTTGCCCTCTTAGCTCGCTCAACCACTGTGCAGTATGCATGTAGCACATAGAAGAAACCAAATAGCTGCTATAGTGTTGTAGCAATTAACATTCCAAGTAGCTACTACAGCGTTGTAGCAGTTATCTTTCCAAGTAGCTGCTACAACGTTGTAGCAACTAACATTCCAAGTAATTGCTACAACGCTGTAGCAGCTACCTCGATAGTTTCTACTACAACTTTACAGTAGCTAACCGTCGAGTTAGATGTTATAATGTTGTAGCAGCTATCGTTCCAAGTAGCTGCTACAATATTGTAGCAGCTAACCGTAGAATTAGCTGCTACAGAGTTGTAGCAGCTATCATTCCGTGTAGCTACTATACCATTGTAGCAGCTATCATTCCGAGTTGCTACTACAGCGTTGTAGCAGCTATCATTCTGAGTTGCTACTATAGTGTTATAATAGCTATCATTTTGAGTAGCTACTACAGTGTTGTAGTAGTTAGCTGTAGAATTAAATAATAGTTTACCACCCGAAACATCCTGTAAAGATATTCATAGATAAACGGTATATAATATGAATAAAGGAGAGGAAATTATAATTTAAAATGAAATGACTTACGTAAGAGTTGCTATAACGTTGTAGCAGTTACTTAAACAGTTGGCTGATATAAGTTGTAGTAGCTACATGGATAGTTAGCTACTACAAGGTGTAGCAGTTATTTGTTGAAGTAGCTACTACAACATGTAGCAGCAAAGCAAAGTGTTGCAGCAGCAAAAATAATTTTAAATAATTTTTTACCAAGTTGATATATAGTTACAAAAATATTTTTAGGGGTAATATCTGCTAGAAAATGTAGCTACCAAAAAAATGACTTACCAAGTGGCTACTATATGTTGTAGCAGCTACATGGACAGTTAGCTACTACAAGGTGTAGCAGTTAACTGTCGAAATAGCTGTTACAACTTGTAGCAGCATTCGATGTCTAAGTGGCTGCAGGCGTTTGTAGTAAGCGTTGACCTTACATGTCGTAGTATAAATCCTTCCTTCCTTCTACGACCACCATTCCAAGTTAGCTGCTACAAGTTGTAGCAGCTATATGGATAGTTAGCTACGAAGTTGCTGTTGCAACATTTAGCAGCAAAGCAAAGGTGTTGCATCAACAAAAATAATTTCAAATAATTTTTTACCAAGTTGATATACATCGACTTAAATATTTTTAGGGGTAATATCTGCTAAAAAATGTAGCTGCTACAAGGTGTAGCAGTTATTTCTCGAAGTAGCTGCTACAACATGTAGCAGCAAAGCAAAGACACTGCAGCAGCAAAAATAATTTTGAATAATTTTTTACCAAGTTGATATACAGCTACAAAAATATTTTTAGGAGTAATATCTGTTAGAAAATGTAGCTGCCAAAAAAATGACTTACCAAGTGGTTGCTACACGTTGTAGCAGCTACATGGACAATTAGCTGCTACAAGGTGTAGCAGTTAACTGTCGAAATAGTTTCTACAACAAGTAGCCGCATTTGATGTCCAAGTGGTTGCAGGCATTTGTAGCAGGCGTCGGCCTTGCACGTCGTAGTATAAATCCTTCCTTCCTTCTACGACCACCATTCCAAATTAGCTGCTACAAGTTGTAGCAAGTATATGGATAGTTAGCTACGAAGTTACTGTTGCAACGTTTAGCAGCAAAGCAAAGGCATTGCATCAGCAAAAATAATTTCAAATAAGTTTTTACCAAGTTTATATACATCGACTTAAATATTTTTAGGGGTAATATCTGCTAGAAAATGTAGCTACTACAAGGTGTAGCAATTATTTGTCAAAGTAGCTGCCATAACGTGTAGCAGCAAAGCAAAGGTGCTGCAGTAACAAAAATAATTTTAAACAATTTTTTACCAAGTTGATTTACAGCTACAAAAATATTTTTAGAGATAATATCTGTTAAAAAATGTAGCTACCAAAAAAATGACTTACCAAGTGGCTACTACACATTGTAGCAGCTATATGGACAATTAGCTGCTATAAGGTGTAGCAGTTAACTGTCGAAATAGCTACTACAACTTGTAGCAGCATTCGATGTTCAAGTGGCTGCAGGCGTTTGTAGCAGGCATTGGCCTTGCACGTCGTTGTATAAATCCTTCCTTCTACGACCGCCATTTCAAGTTAGCTGTTACAAGTTGTAGCAGCTATATAGATAGTTAGCTATAAAGTTGTTGCTGCAACATTTAGCAGCAAAGCAAAGGCGATGCATTAGCAAAAATAATTTCAAATGATTTTTTACCAAGTTGATATACATCAACTTAAATATTTTTAGGAGTAATATCTGCTATAAAATGTAACTGCTACAAAAATGATTTACCAAGTGGCTGCTACACATTGTAGTAGCTACATGGACAATTAGCTGCTACAAGGTGTAGCAGTTAACTGTCGAAGTAGCTGCTATAACATGTATCATTTACCTTTCCAAGTGGCTACAGCCTGCAGGCATTTGTAGAAGGCATCGTCCTTTCACGTTATAGCATTAATCCTTTTAATACATGTTCAGATCATGGTGGGGAATAACAAATTAAAATGAAATGAATTACCATTGGTATGAAATAGAAGGAATTAAAGGCGTCGTCCTTACGATCGAGATTGGAGAGAGGTGGTAAGCACAACAGCAGCTATCAGACGTGGTGTTGTCGGTGAAGGAAGAGACGAGAGTGAGAGAGAGAGCGGCGAGATAGCGAGCGGCGAGCCAAGTAGCTTGCAGAGCCTTTGCTTTACTTTCCCGGCAGGAGCGCGAGGTCCGACGGACGGGGAAGAAGGAAGGCCCGAGAGAGAGCAGCGAGGAAAATTTAGAAATTAGAAAATTTTGCTCGGCGATGTTTTGAAAAGAAGGTTGAAAGGGAGAGAGAATAAATGGAACTTTTTTTGTAAAGAAATCGACCTGGCAATGCCACATCTGCGCGTCACTCACGGTCGCGCACAAAGCGTCGCTTAGCATATCAAATATATATATATATATATATATGAGATCAAAACCTAGGGAGAAAAAAGGACAACGCTACAACCGCCATGGTCTTCCTCACCAAAGCACAGTAGAAGGAAAAAAAAAATGTGAGATTCTTGAGGAAGAAGGTCCGATCAAAGGATCCCTGTTTGTGCTCTTGTCTCCTCGCGCCAAGGATTGAAATTCGAGCGTTTTAAACGCATAGGCGCCTCTTAAACCATTCTTTTTTTTTTTTTTTTTGCACCATTCAAATTATATGATGCATGTTTATATTATTATGCTTGAAAAACTAGTAGCTTAGGTGTTTGCTCATGTTTCCGATTTTTCATGATTTAACCAAGTTTCTTGCAAGTTCTTGAAGAGTATATGATAAATGGATTTTCCTAAATGATTATGGAATTTTATGGAATATTTAAAATTATATGATGCATGTTTATATTATTATGCTTGAAAAAACCAGTAGCTTATGTCTTTGCTCACGTTTTTGATTTTTCATAATTTAATCAAGTTTCTTGCAAATCCTTGAAGAGGTATATGATAAAAGAATTATTCTAAATAAATAAGGAATTTTATATTATTTTTATAAAGAATGAAGAGATTCAATATATGGATAAAAAACTTGATAATAGAAGTTAGTGTTATACTTACAACAAAATCAATATCATAAAATATAGATAATCAATATAGTATGTTAGGTATTTTGACTTCCTCTGTAATGATTGCAAAATATATATTTATGCAATCATCATATGTGAGTAGGGTCTAATAAAAAATAGTATAAAAAATGTCATATTCAATGAAATCGTTCTGTTGAATCATATTGCCTTTGTCATAGTCCTACATATAAATTATGTTTTACAACACTAGTACTTATTGCTACTACAATTGTAGTAGCTACAGAAATTATGTGTTTTATAACAACTTCTAAATATATGTGGTTGAATTTATTCACCATTATAAAATGTTTATTTGATAATACAATAAGAAAATAATTCCAATGTAATTTATCCTTGTGTTCATAATACAATTATTAACATAACTCATCATATATTTGTATTACAATAAGTTTATAACTCAACGACCACTTGACTCACTTTAGTTGACTCAGTTTCAATAATGTTTCTGCCACTAAATTATCTTTATTTTTCTTAAAATATAATTTCGCTTACTGAACAAATACATAGATAAAAATTTTCTCCATGAGTAATTAAATGTCATATAGGAATAAAAGATAAAGCAATTAACTAACCTAAACCGTACCTTCATGATTTTGGATTTGTGTTTGACAAGCGTATGCAAGAGTTTAGATGATGAAGATGTGACAGCTACTTCCACAGATGAGACAAGGGCTTCTTGAACTTTAACAAGATGCTTAATAATATTTCCTCTCCTTTGCCCTTGGCCATATGTGTTTCATGTTTATTTTGAAAATTTACTTTTTTAAATTCTCTTAGTTATGAGCACTCCCTCAATCTCTTTTGCAAGTGGGGGTGTGATTCTTTTTGTAGCAGTCCTTTTTACCTTTGTTATTAGTCGATTAGCAGCTAATGCCTCTATATCCTTAGCAAGCACCTGACTTTGAAGATCTTTGATTTTTCTCTCTTGTTCTGCTATAATTTTATCTTTTACAGCTATAATTCTGTCCTTTTCTTCAATTTTTTTATCCTTGGTAGCTATTGTAGTTTTTGAATTACTAGCACAAATTTTAATCTCATCAATTAATTCACAAATTTTAGTCTCCATCTTTGCAATGAACTAGATGTTGTCCTCAACTAAAGACTCCAAATGAATCATTTCAGACTCCCTTTCTTGGTAAAATGTAAAAAACTCTTTCACCTAAACGTATTCTGCAACATATTCCTGAGCTTCCGCCTATTCAGGAAATTGCTCAGGAACTTGTTTAGGAATTTTCTTAGAAATTGATTATATAAATCCCTCAGTAATTTGTTGATCTATATGCTCTACAACATCTTCTAGGGAAGCATTTGAGAGCAGATATGTCTCTAGATCCAATGGACTTAAATCAATAGTTATTTGCACTGCATGTAGTTTTGCAATCCTAGACTTTATTGTCCCCACATGCATGGGAGCCTGACCACTTCCATCTGCATATTCGTGGAAGGGGATGTTGTCTGTAAGGATCCATTATTCTAACATGCTCATGCATCCATACCTGCAATATAATAAAAATGGTTAAATTTAAAATTTTATGCATAGAATATATAAATCTATCATCAAATTTAAGAACTTACAGCAAGGAGATGTGCAAACCCTTTAAGGATGGAAGCTTGATTTCCCTCAAGGCCCTTTGACTTCAGCCTCTGTAAAAGCATCACACCAATGATCCCCAATTGTGGGCTCATATAGTCATATATAGCCTTACACTAATTACACCTATATAAATTCTCAAAATCATCTAGACAATTAATTAGTAATTGTACTAGTAATCTAAATATACTGTTAGTAGTAGTAAATAAAACACAAATAAAGAAATACAATATTAAAACTTGACAACAGAGAGTATCAGTTCAACAAATGAAGGTTGTTTGCTAATGTTGATCATCTTATTCTGTAGCTCCTTCTGTGAACACTCCACATTGTTGGTGCAATATTCCTAGGCTAGAATCTTGATGTTTGAATTTTGATGTTTGACAATACATGGAGATTGCAAATGCAATCGTCCATTTGGAAAGATTGTTGATATAATTCCCCTCTAGTCAAGGTTGACCAGTTAGATGTGAAGAAGAGTCAAGTAAGTCAAAGGGTTGACTGGATACTTGACTGGGAAAGTCCTAATTGGAGGTTAGGAAGTTGAAAAATCCTGGTGAGTGAAGCCAGGTAGTTGAGAAATCTTGGTGAGTGAAGTCAAGTGAAAGACCTAGTGAGTAAAGCTAGGTAGTTAGAAAATCCTAGTAGGTGAAGCTAGGTGAAAGTCCCAAGTGAAGCTGGGCATTGGGAAAATCCTGGTTAGTGAAGCCAGGTGAAAACCCTAGTAAGTGAAGCTAGGTGAAAGTCCTGGTGAGTGAAGTCAGGTAAATGGGAAGTCCTAGTAAGTGAAGCTAGGCAAATGGAAAGACCTGATGAGTGAAGCCAAACACGTGGAAATTCTAGTGAGTCAAGGTTGACCTGACACCTGGTATTGAGAAGTCCAAGTAAGTCAAAGGATTAATCGGATACTTGGCACAAGGAAAACCAGATGAGTCAAGGGTGACCGAACATCTGGTGAAAGGAAATACAAGTGGGTCATGGAGGACCGAACACTTGGCACGAGACGGTAAATCTAAGTGGGTCAAGGAGGACCTCACTTAGTGATCAGAAGTCCAACGAGAAGTTGGCAAAGAGAAAGTCCAGATGGGTCAAAAGTTGACCAAACACTTAGCGATCGTAAGTCCAATAGGGAGTTGGCATGGAACTAGGAAGTTCGGGCGTAATAAACTTCCGAATGCCATAACTTTTGACCCAAATATCGGATTGTTAGAATGTATACTAAAAGCCTAGCTTTTGGTATAAAACATTTATCTAGAAATAAGAATCACATTGGTCAAATGTCTACATTTGTGATAAATGTAATTGTTCAATTAATATATATTGTAGATAACATGGTGTGTGGTGTCACACATAGAAGATCATGCTATCAGTACCTTATAAATTATAAACAGTAGCTCACGACCAAGATGGAAAGGAACAAACCATTGGAAGGTCGTAGTGTAATTAGATATTAGTTTATCTTAACTATATAATTACACTAGTACACTTAGAGTGTATTGAGTAAGACCATTTGAGGTCGTTCCTTTTATACTGACTTTATAAAGGAACAAAGACCTCAGTTATTATGAAAGTGTGTGCTCTTAATCCTAATATAATAACAAGCACATATATTTGATATTTATTTCTTTAATTTATCAATGGGTGAGATTTAGTTCAATAAATCAATAAGCCCGATAAGTTGGGAAATGATATCACTTATAGTGTGTGTTGTTGATTATAGAAGGAAACTGTGTCCTAGTGATCTAGGTTGAGAATGTCCCCAAGAGGAGCTCATAAAGATTGTCATGTTAAACCCTGCAGGTGGACTTAGTCCGACATGACGATGAAGTTGAGTGGTACTACTCTTGGAGCTAGATATTAATTAAGTGATTTGTCAGTAACTTACTTAATTAGTGGACATTTGTTATCTTAAACACAGGGAGACTAACACACTCATAATAAGAAGGAGCCCAAAATATAATTTGGGATTCGTGCGGTAGTTCAATAATAGTTCTTTAGTGGAATGAATTATTATTGATAAAATTAAGTTGTGTGTTCGGGGTGAACACGGGATGCTTAATTTTATCAGGAGACCAAAACCAATTCCTCCTCTCGATCCCTATCGTAGTCTCTAGTATATAGAGATTTATACCCACCGCATACCCACCTTCTTACCCATCCAATGGGGTCGGCCAAGCTAGCTTGGAACCCAAGCTAGGGTCGGCCAAGACCAAGTGGATGAGCCATGTAGGTGGCCGGCCAAAGCTTGGGTCCCAAGCTTAGGTGGCCGGCAACTAGAATATTAAAAGAATTTTTTTATTAAAATTATTTCTTATGTGGATATCATGATTTAAAAGAGAGTTTAAAAATTAAAATTTCCTTTTATAACTTTCTACAAAAGATTAAGAGAAGAGATTAATCTCTTTCCTTATTTCTAGATTAAAAGGATGGTTTTAATTTTTATTAAAAACTTTTCTTATTTGTAAATCATCCACATGTTTAAAAGAGAGTTTAAAATTTTGAAATCTTTCCTTATTTGTTGATTAAAAGGTGGATTTTAAATTTTAAGAAAACTTTAATTTTTAAACATGTTCATTATTTAAAAGAGAGTTTAAAAATTAAATAATCTCTTTTATAAGTTTCTACAAAAGATTAAGAAAAGATTTGATATCTTTCCTTATTTGTAGATTGAAAGAGATTTTAATTTTTAGAGATAACTTTCTTTTTATCCACATATTTAAAAGAATGATTTTAATTTATAAAATTTCTTTTTATTAACCAATCATGAAAGGATAAAATTATTGGAAAAATTTTATAAATTTCCGGAAGCAAATAAGGAAGTTTTAATTTGTGTTTAAAATTTTATTTGCTTGGAGATTTGTATAATGGCCGGCCATTGTAAATTGAGAAGAGAAAAATTATTTTTAATTAAATTAATTTTCCTTTTCATGGCAAAAGAATTAAGGAAGTTTTTATTTAAATTTTCTTATTTGCCAAGACCAAGGATTATAAAAGAGGGGGTAGAGGTGCCTTCATGGATGAACAACTCTATTATTTTTCTCTCTCTTTTCTTCCTTGGGTGTGGCCGGCCCTTTCTTTCCTCTCCTCTCCTTTGTGTGGCCGAAACCTTCTCATGGTGGAGATAGCTTTGGTGGCCGGAACTAAGAAGGAGAAGAAGGAGAGAAAAGAAGCCTCTTTTCTAGCATCCCTTGGAGCATGGTGGTGGTGGCCGAACCTCTTCATCCTAGGAGAAGTTTTGATGGCCGAAACTTGTAAGGAAGAAGAAGGTGCTAGGTGGTTCTCATCTCGGAAGATCGTTGCCCACACAACGTCCGAGGATAGAAGAGGAATACGGTAGAAGATCAAGAGGTCTTTCTAAAAGGTATAACTAGTAATTTTTCTTTCCGCATCATACTAGTTATTTTTGGAAATAATACTAAATACAAGAGGCATACGATTCTAGTGTTTCGAATTTGTTTTCGATATAGTGTTCTTTTGTTTTTCTTTTCCTTGTGATTTGATTGTTCTTTTCGGTTGACCTAAAGTTATTTTAGGAAATTAAATATTAGCTTTCCTTAAAAGGTTTTGTCTAGTCGGTGGTGGTTGCTCCCATATCCAAGAAGGCCATGTGCCTCGCCACGTCAGTACTGGGAACCAATTTTGGAAATTAATATTTAATGGAATTAATAACTTAGGTGATTTGGATCAAACGTGTTAAGTTCCGCAGGAGATCCAAGTCAAAACCTAAAAGAACAAATAGATTAAGTTTTGGATCAAACGTGTTAAGTTCCGCAGGCCATTCAAAAATTTAATTTAAAAAACACATGGTAGCTAGGAAAAGGTTCAGACCTTTGTACAAAATTTTTGTACAGTGGAACCTCTAGGTTTTCCGAGTAGCAACCAACAATTAGTATCAGAGCTAGGATTTTGCCTCTGTGTATTTGGTATTAGTTTAATTATGCACATGTCATACATAATTTAGGCAGGATAATAGTAGGATGTGCTAACTTTGTGGATGCAGGATCCAACTATTATGGCTTATAGTTATTATGTGTGTGATTGGACCCTTGGACATGTCAAGGGCATTTATTGTGTGTGCATGATTGTATTATAAAATACAGCAGGAGCTGTATTTAGTTTTATTAGGATTTTATTTTTGATCTAGTTATATGTACATTCCTTTTATGGAATATAGGATCGATGGATGTAAATTTTATTTTATGTTCGATCTAGTTTACATGTACATTCCTTCGAGGAATATAGGGTCAAAATGTAAAATTCTATTTATGTCGCGGATCGAATCTTGCAAAGCGTGGAACCTTCTAAGGACCAGAGGCGTAGCAGAACTAGGAGCAAGATGGATGCGACAGCTAGACCCGGTGGCAGTGGCCAAATATGGCAGCAGCTTGGGATGACAACACACGGAGGCAACAAGAAATAAAAGCCATAATAGTTGAAAATTAGATTTTCTATTTATTACTTTTATATTGTGCTGTGTGTGCATGTTAGTTTACATATTTAGTAGGCTAGCATAGTTAAAATTCCTCATTTATAAATAACTAAGTGGGAGAGGGATTTTTAAGTAAATCCCATGGTCTCCATTACTGGTTTGTAAGTGATGCAAATAAGCTTGCGCGTTGGCTCTGAGTGCCTTCCTCCATAACGGATGAGCTTGTTTGTGGATCACTAGAACAGACTTCCATTTTTGGATGACTATAGGAAGTTAATTAAGAGCGTGTGATCTTCCCCAACGGAAGGGCATAATCTTATTAATGGACTTAGTGTCAAGTAATGGTATACACTTAGACACATCTAATAGTATCCTCCCCATCGGAGTCACTGCTATTATTTGTGTGACCAAATGATACCAACTATTAATTTTATTTGTCAAAAAGTTAGGTTGACAAGATAATAAAATTAATGGGTTAAAACCCTCCTTTTACAAATGTTGAATTTGTATACGTCCACACTAACGTGGCATGCAAAATTCACGGTGTTTGAGGTGTTGGTGAATTTAAATAATATTGTTTGAGGAATCAATGTTATTTTAAATTCAAAAAGTTTTGACCAAATATTTGATCAAAGACAGATCAACTATTAATTTTATTCGTCATAAAGTAAAGTTGACGAGATAATAAAATTAATGAATAAAATCTCCTCTTCAATTTTGTATACGTTCACACTATCGTGGCATACAAAATTCATGGGGATTTTTAGAAGTTAATCTTGACCAAATATTTTTGTGATTCTTAGGATTTAAAATGTTTGTCAATCACCTAGTAGTCATACTATAGAAAAGAATTAGTAGTCCCAATTGTAATGATTGGAAATAGGACTTGGACATTAAGGTAGACTGTCTTCTTAGAATTAAGAACAATATAGGTGTATTTAATTCATTAGTTGAAACATGTTTAGTTGTATTATCTACCAAAACCTGGAGTGTAGATACAGATGCCATTAATCATGTTCGTAATTCATTGCAGGGTTCCAGGAAACCCAGCAACTAAATGAAAATTAAAACACCGTCCACATGGGCACTACTGTAAAAATGGTAGCTGTTGTAGTGGGAGATGTTTATCTTTTGATAAGAATAAAACATGGATTTTTGAGTAATTGTCTTTACGCACCAAGTTTAGAAAGAACTAGTTTTCAGTTTCTAAACTATTCAAAGAACTTGATATTCTGTCTCTTTTAATAACAAAGTTGTTATTAAGAAAGAGAGGGAAGTTATCTGTTCTGGTACGTTGGTTGGAAATTTATAAATCCAATAACTCTCATGATGCAACAAATGGAAATTAGTAACACATCATTAAGAGAAAGTAACCTATGGAAATGAACCAATTATATCTTTGGCATCTAAGGCTAGGTTATATTAACTTGAGTAGGATTCATTGGTAGCTGATGAACTTTTGGGTTCATTAGTAGTGGAAATTTTTCCAACTTGCGAGTCTTACTTGGAAGGAAAAATAACCAAGAAGCTTTTAAGTCTAAGGGGTATGGAGTCAAAGATATGTTGAAATTGGTTCATTCTGATTTGTGTGATCCTATGACTATCCAGACAAGAGGTAGTATTGAATATTTCGTCTATTTTATAGATAACTATTCAAGATACAAATAAATTTACTTAATGTACCGTAAGACTAAGTACTTTGATTAGTTCAAAGAGTACAAGACTGATGCGCAGAAATGTTAAAGTAAAAGTCACTATGGTAAGATCGTAGTGGCAAGTACCTCTTGGGAGAATTTAGGAGTCACTTATCAGAAGTAGGGATTCAATCCCAACTAACTGCACCTGGTACACCCCTACAGAATGGTGTAGTAGAAAGAAGGTATAAGACTCTTATAGAAATAAGGAGATTGATGATGAATTACCAAATTCATTTTAAGGATATGCTCTGGAAACGGAAGTGAACATAGTACCTTCCAAAGTCATAACTCTCTACTCATATAGAATTGCTGAATAAGCGTAAGCCTATTTTGAAGCATATTCGGATTCAGGTAGTCCAGCACATATGCTGAAGAGAGACAATGATAAGTTGGACAGGAATTCACTTGTTTGTGGGTTATCCTAGAGAAATGAAAGTAGGTTTATAGTCTTAAAAATCATAAGGTCATTATTAGCATCAATGATCGATTTTTAGAAAAGGACTATGTAATAAATCACGTGCCCATAAGAAAATTTGTTCTTAAGGAAATAATAAAAGACATGTCTAATCTAGTACCAACTGTACAAGATGAGATGCCACAAGAAAACTGCATCACGTATCACAAATGATACACAATTGCAGATAGTGCCTCGTCATAGTGGGAGGGTTGTTAGGCAACCTAAAAAGATTCATGTTTTGGGAGAGTTTTTGGACTCGATCCCTGGAGGACATGAACCTGATCTCCGGATATATGACGAAGCACTTCAAGATAAAGATGCAGCATCTTGGCAAAGAGTAATGAATAAAAGAATTAGAATATATGTATTCTAATAAAATCTGGAAGCTTGTAGAACCACCAAATGGTGTAAAAGCCTTTGGGTGTAAAAAGGTCTATATTAGGAAAAGAGGGATAGACAGGAAGGTAAAAACTTTCAAAGCAATGCTTGATGAAAAAGGAAACTTTTTCACTGGTAGCCATGCTTAAGTCTATCTGGATTCTTTTATCTATTTGGCAAGTGGATGTCAAGACAGTATTCCTTAATGGAAGTCTTGAAGAAAGCATCCATATAAAGCAGCCAGAAGGGTTCATTGCAAAGGGCTAAGAGCATCTTGTGTGCAAGCTCAATCAGTCTATGGACTGAGGCAAAGCTTCAAGGTCTTGGAACATCCGGTTTATCAAAGTAATCCAGATCTATGGATTTAGTAACCGGATAAGTCTTGTGTATACAAAAGATGTGATGGAAATGTGGTGGTATTTCTTGTACTATACTTAGATAATATTTTTGGTAGTTGGAAACAATATCAAAATGTTGTTAGAAGTAAGGGTATGGTTGTCCAAACAATTCGATATAAAGGACTTGGGAGAATGTATATATTCTTGAGATCAAAGTAATAAGGGATCGCAAAAAAAGAATATTTTACTTATCCCAAGCTTCATACATTGGAAAAATCCTTACTCGTTTTAAGCATACAAAACTCCAAGAAAGGTTTCTTACCTTTTCAGGATGGAGTAACTTTATCTAAAGATATGTCTATGTAGACATCAAAGGAGATAAAGGAAATAAAGGCAGTTCTTTATGCTACGGTTGTTGGAAGCCTAATGTATGCTATGCACGAGATCATAAATCTGTTTTGCCAAGGGCATAGTTAGCAGATATCAAAGAAACCCTGGACAAGGACAGTGAACTGCAGTAAAGCATATATTGTAGTACCTTAGAGGCACTAGAGATTATATGCTAGCTTACAAGGCAGTTAATTTAGTCCTTGTGGGTTGCATGGATTTTGACTTTCAATCGGATAGGGACAATAATAAGTCAACCTCGGGGTTTTGTGTTTACTTTAGGAGGAAAAGTCATAACTATGGAAGAGTGATAAGCATAGGTGTTTTTCTGGACTCCACCATAGAAGTTGAGTATATGGCAAGCCTCTGAGGTAGCCATAAAAGCTGAATGACTCAATAACCTCAAGATAGACTTAGATATAATTTCTGGTTTGTCCAAAGATTATTACAATTTATTGTAATAATATTGGTATAGTAGCAAACTCGAAGAAACCATAAGTCTATAACGCAAGTAAACACAATAGAGCGTAAGTACCACCCAATACGAGAAATCGTATAAACGAGAAGAAGTTGTTGCCGCCTAGATTGCATCAGATGATAACCTAAGGTCCTTAAGGCAAGAGCTTTTTGAAAGGCATGGGAATCAGATGTATGGCAGCAAATATGACAGCTTAGTCTTTTAGTATAAGTGGGAGATTGTTAGAATGTATACTAAAAGCCTAGCTTTTGGTATAAAACATTTATCTAGAAATAAGAATCACATTGGTCAAATGTCTACATTTGTGATAAATGTAGTTGTTCAATTAATTTATATTGTAGATAACATGGTGTGTGGTGTCACACATAGAAGATCATGTTATCAGTACCTTATAAATTATAAACAGTAGCTCACGACCAAGATGGAAAGGAACAAACCATTGGAAGGTCGTAGTGTAATTAGATATTAGTTTATCTTAACTATATAATTACACTAGTACACTTAGAGTGTATTGAGTAGGACCATTTGAGGTCGTTCCTTTTATACTGACTTTATAAAGGAACAAAGACCTCAGTTATTATGGAAGTGTGTGCTCTTAATCCTAATATAATAACAAGCACATATATTTGATATTTATTTCTTTAATTTATCAATGGGTGAGATTTAGTTCAATAAATCAATAAGCCCGATAAGTTGGGAAATGATATCACTTATAGTGTGTGTTGTTGATTATAGAAGGAAACTGTGTCCTAGTGATCTAGGTTGAGAATGTCCCCAAGAGGAGCTCATAAGGATTGTCATGTTAAACCATGCAGGTGGACTTAGTCCGACATGACGATGAAGTTGAGTGGTACTACTCTTGGAGCTAGATATTAATTAAGTGATTTGTCAGTAACTTACTTAATTAGTGGACATTTGTTATCTTAAACACAGGGAGACTAACACACTCATAATAAGAAGGAGCCCAAAATGTAATT
Organism: Zingiber officinale; assembly: GCF_018446385.1. NCBI lineage: Eukaryota > Viridiplantae > Streptophyta > Magnoliopsida > Zingiberales > Zingiberaceae > Zingiber > Zingiber officinale. The sequence goes on along the minus strand of NC_056002.1, from coordinate 97,697,254 downwards.
TGGGATTCGTGCGGTAGTTCAATAATAGTTCTTTAGTGGAATGAATTATTATTGATAAAATTAAGTTGTGTGTTCGGGGTGAACACGGGATGCTTAATTTTATCAGGAGACCAAAACCAATTCCTCCTCTCGGTCCCTATCGTAGCCTCTAGTATATAGAGATTTATACCCACCGCATACCCACCTTCTTACCCATCCAATGGGGCCGGACAAGCTAGCTTGGAACCCAAGCTAGGGCCGGCCAAGACTAAGTGGATGAGTCATGTAGGAGGCCGGCCAAAGCTTGGGTCCCAAGCTTAGGTGGCCGGCCACGAGAATATTAAAAGAGTTTTTTTTATTAAAATTATTTCTTATGTGGATATCATGATTTAAAAGAGAGTTTAAAAATTAAAATTTCCTTTTATAGCTTTCTACAAAAGAATAAGAGAAGAGATTAATCTCTTTCCTTATTTGTAGATTAAAAGAATGGTTTTAATTTTTATTAAAAACTTTTCTTATTTGTAAATCATCCACATGTTTAAAAGAGAGTTTAAAAATTTGAAATCTTTCCTTATTTGTTGATTAAAAGGTGGATTTTAAATATTAAGAAAACTTTACTTTTTAAACATGTTCATTATTTAAAAGAGAGTTTAAAAATTAAATAATCTCTTTTATAAGTTTCTACAAAAGATTAAGAAAAGATTTGATATCTTTCCTTATTTGTAGATTAAAAGAGATTTTAATTTTTAGAGATAACTTTCTTTTTATCCACATGTTTAAAAGAAAGATTTTAATTTATAAAATTTCTTTTTATTAACCAATCATGAAGGGATAAAATTATTGGAAAAATTTTATAAATTTCCGGAAGCAAATAAGGAAGTTTTAATTTGTGTTTAAAATTTTATTTGCTTGGAGATTTGTATAATGGCCGGCCATTGTAAATTGAGAAGAGAAAAATTATTTTTAATTAAATTAATTTTCCTTTTCATGGCAAAAGAATTAAGGAAGTTTTTATTTAAATTTTCTTATTTGCCAAGATCAAGGATTATAAAAGAGGGGGTAGAGGTGCCTTCATGGATGAACAACTCTATTATTTTTCTCTCTCTTTTCTTCCTTGGGTGTGGCCGGCCCTTTCTTTCCTCTCCTCTCCTTTGTGTGGCGGAAACCTTCTCATGGTGGAGATAGCTTTGGTGGCCGGAACTAATAAGGAGAAGAAGGAGAGAAAAGAAGCCTCTTTTCTAGCATCCCTTGGAGCATGGTGGTGGTGGCTGAACCTCTTCATCCTAGGAGAAGTTTTAATGGCCGAAACTTGTAAGGAAAAAGAAGGTGCTAGGTGGTTCTCATCTCGAAAAATCGTTGCTCACACAACGTCCGAGGATAGAAGAGGAATACGGTAGAAGATCAAGAGGTCTTTCTAAAAGGTATAACTAGTAATTTTTCTTTCCGCATCATACTAGTTATTTTTGGAAATAATACTAAATACAAGAGGCATACGATTCTAGTGTTTCGAATTTGTTTTCGATATAGTGTTCTTTTGTTTTTCTTTTCCTTGTGATTTGATTATTCTTTTCGGTTGACCTAAAGTTATTTTAGGAAATTAAATATTAGCTTTCCTTAAAAGGTTTGTCTAGTCGGTGGTGGTTGCTCCCATATCCAAGAAGGCCATGTGCCTCGCCATGTCAGTACTGGGAACCAATTTTAGAAATTAATATTTAATGGAATTAATAACTTAGGTGATTTGAATCAAACGTGTTAAGTTCCGCAGGAGATCCAAGTCAAAACCTAAAAGAACAAATAGATTAAGTTTTGGATCAAACGTGTTAAGTTCCGCAGGCGATCCAAAATTTAATTTAAAAGAACATATGGTAACTAGGAAAAGGTTCAGACCTTTGTACAAAATTTTTGTACAGTGGAACCTCTAGGTTTTCCGAGTAGCAACCAACAGTAATGAGGTGATTTCAGATGCGAAACGAAACTCATTTCAAGCTCTATACATTTTTCTACTTGCCAATCGATTGACTAATCAATTAGGGGGTTCAATCGATCAGCCAATTGATTGGTTGGCGTGATTTCGTACAGAAACTATCTTGATTGATTGAGTAATCGATCAAAACTTTCCTGATCAATTAGTTAATCAATTGGGAGAGTTTCTAAGTGAACAGTGAGCTTTTGAATCGATCAATTGATCGATTAGGGGGCAGGAAATCACACGATAAAGGTTGAATCGATCGGGCGATCGATTTAGGCGTTTTCCAGAGAGCACAGAGGAGCTCTGAATCAATCAGTCGATCGATTCAGAGGCTCCCCAATCGATTGAGAGCTATTCAATCGATTGAGATCCTACTGTTGCGTAGGTTATAACCGTTGGCGAGCGTCTTCTTCGGGTGCTTCTTCTCTAGCATAAAAAAGCGATGATTCACGAGCTTCTCCACACTTTCATAGCCAATTCTTGAAGGCTCTTGGAAACAAGTGTAGTTACACTTCCAAGGTTCAACAGGCAACAACAAGTAAGCAAGAAGAAAGAGTTTTCATTTGTATCTTTTTATTTTCTTCTTGTGGGTGTTGTATATTGTTATGTGAGTTTGTACGAGGCTTCTCCGCCTCCGGCTGTGACTGAGAATGAGTGTTATGATTAGTGGAGTGTGTGTCGCGTGTGGATCCTTGGATTAGTCACCTCTTCTTGAAGTGAATACCAAGTAAATCTCATGTGTTAGCGTTGTAAGTTTGTTTCTTGTTCATTCCGCTGCACATCATCACCAAGAAGCAAGCAACGAGATGCGCGATGAGCTATTCACCCCCCCCCCCCCTCTAGCACCAAAACGATCCTAACACACATTACTAAAGTGTTGAAGAAATAGTTGGGTAGCAGCTGCATGCTATTACAAATTAACTTCGTCACCTTGGTATGGGAGTCCTAGAATCAGTGAAACATCTTTTCTTGTGAAGCTAATCTCCTTATTATGAAAGATAAAACATTTCACTTTAATGTCCCAATTATTAAACATATTTTGTATAATGCTTCGGATATTTACAATTTCAGCCATGGTTATGGCCCAAGCAAATGGACTTACATTTATCGACTCCATCCGTTGGTCGTTTACATCTAGTGATGATAAAAAAAAGTCTTAAAGTGAGGGTAATTACTTTTCCAATACACTTTGTTATGATATGCACGGGAAGTAGAAGTTCTCTGGCTCGCCATTTAATTTTGTCAAACAAATACAACATATCTTAGTGATAATCATTTGGCTTTATTACAATGTTGTTAGTTTTCAACAATAATATGATACATTACAATGTTATTTTTTAACTATAATATGATACATTACAATGTCTATTAGTTGGCTAGTTGCTACAATGTGATTACTAGCTACTACGACTTGGTTACTGATCACATTATAGCAGTTATGGTCAAGTAATTGCTGTAATAATGAGAAGTTAGTATGGACTATAGGGTTTACCCACGTTGCAACAACCATTAGAGTTTAACTACATTATAGCACCTACTGTTGAGCATTTGCTACAACGTTATAACCTTTTTTAAAAAAACCTCTATTCCCTAAAAGTAAATCTTCAATCTGAAGACCTATAATCATTCAACACCATTGTAGCAGCTAGGAGATGAATCAAAATTCTAAAAAATCAAAACCCTAAACAAGAGGAGAAGAATCAAAACACTAAACCCTAATGAAATATTTATGATGGAGGCGAAGCTTCGGAGGAGAAAATGAGTCGTCGTAGTGAGGTTGATAAATAAAGACATTGTAGGCCACCAATCTACTTTAAATGAGAATCTTTTGAAATATTTGTCTCACTCCCGGTTTAGGGGTTAAAACTTTTGCCAAAACCATGAGGGTAAAATGGTAATTGCATAATATAATTTTGCTTTCACACCATGTATGATAATATATATTAGGATTTTAGGGAATTGGTATTTAAATTAAAATGACTTATCATCGAATAAATTATGAGAAATGATGTTTGGCAAGTTTCCTGTAAATTATATAACCAAAAAAATGGTAAGAAAATTTTGTTTGGAGTGTTAAAGTAGCTGCTACAATGTATAGCAGCTAGTTGTCAAAGTAGCTGCTACACGTTGTAGCAGCTAATTGTCGAAATAACTGCTACACGTTGTAGCAGTTAGGGATTTTATATGGTAGTATAAATCCTAATAATATATATTAGGATTAGAGAGAATGACAACTTAAATTGAAATGACTTACCATCGAATGAATTGTGGAAAGTTGAAACTATAGGATCGAAAGCGCTAGAGGGGGGAGGGGGTGAATAGCGCTCGTGGCTTTCATGTCGTTTTAAAACTATCAAGTAATACGCAGCGGGAAAAAAACAATGCAAACACCAAGATTTACTTAGTTCGGAGTCTATGGCGAATCATACTACAAGGCCCGTGATCGTTAATCGCTTTCGGTGGACAATCACTATAAGTTCAAAAATTCTTTACAATTTGAAGTATAATATTAAAGCAGTAATAAAAATTATACCAATAATGGAAAACAGTAGACTTAAAGCTTCTGGTCGTCAGAGTCTTGTTACAGATTTGTCGGATCAATTTTTTAGCAGAGCATGGAAGGAAGATTGTGATTTCGAGTTTTGTCGAAGCTGCTGCTCAAATCTACCTTAAGTAGGTTGTTAAGGGCGCCTCCAACCGCATGGAGGGTGCCCTCAACCCCGAGTCAAGCACACGTGGATAAGCTCCGTACTACCCGCTGTTTATCCACCCGAGGGTGCCTCCAAGCACCATGGAGGGCGCCCTCCACCCAGCGTTGAGGGCGCCTCCTGCTTTGCTACGCGTACTCTTCAAGCATCACACCCGAGGTGCCAGCTCCTCGGGTACTATTCATCCTAGGTTTTAAGGTTTTTTCACTCCCTGCAAGATGTGTTAGTTCAAAATATAAAACATATCCTACGAAACAGAGTTTAGCACAATAATATAGAAATAATAAGTCATTTTGACAGCCTCTGGACTGTCCGGTTCTGACTTTGATTTCTATCCGGAAATCCTAAGTCGAACCGAAACTACTCTTTCCTCACCGGCTAACGCGTCCTCACCTACTCCACTCAGGAGAGTTTACCTGTTGCCAGATAGGTCCTCCAGACTGACTGGACTTTTGTTCAGCGCCCGAGACTACAGGATTTTCTGCTGGGTGTTCGCTCCATGACCCATCCAGTCTTTTCACCTGATCCGCAACCACCAAGACTTTCCACCTAGAGTCCCCGACCCTAGGGTTTTTGCCCGAAGTCTTCGACCCGCCAAGACTTTCTGCCTAGGGTTACCACCCCCCTAGGTTTTCCATCTGTCTAACCGCAGTTAGGATTTTTGCCTAATTACACTTAGGACTTTCCTGCAAACTCATTCAAACACATTAAACCACAAATAACCTTAACTTTAAACTCTTTTCCATTATCAAAACTTACGTTCGATCGTCGACTGCTTTCCGCACTAACAATCTCCCCCTTTTTGATTATGACAACAAAGTTCAAAGTTAAGTAAAACACAATAAGAGTATAAATGCGTACAAATTAAAAGGATGTAATATTAATCAAGTAATTACCACAAATTGAACAAATTAAACAAATTTTTAACTCAGGATGTAATTACTTAACTTTCACTTTCCTACCCCTTGTCATATATAAAAAATATTAAATAGAGAAAAGGATGTAAAGATAGGAAATTTGTAGCTCCCCCTGAAAGGTAGCTCTTTACTTGAAAGGTATAGTTTTGCAAGAAGAAGCAAAAAATTTGAAAAAGACTTTAACTAAATATTAAAAATAACTTAGTTTAAAGGAATTTAAACTTAGGTAAGTACAAGCTTTAAAAGAAGTTGATTAAAAAACTTAGCTTTAAAAGTACTTTAGTACTTAGCTTTAAAGGTTTTGACAAAACTTAGTTAGAAGTACTCAACTTAAATAAAGATTCTGATAAAAGCTTTAGCTTAGTCAAGTATTTAGTAAAAAAACTTTTGATAAAAATACTTTTGATAAACACTAAGCTTAAAAACTAATTTTAATTCAACATTAAGTTTAAAAATAATTTTAATTCAAAAATTGATATTAATTCAACATTAAGCTTCAAAATAATTTTAATTTCAAATAAACACTAAGTATAATAATAATTTTGTTTGAACATCAAGTTTAAAAAAAAAACTCAGCTTAAATTTGTACTAAGCTTAAAAAATAATTTGTTTAAACACGAAAAATAATTTCATTTTAACACCAAGTTTGAAAATAATTTAATTCTAACACCAAGTTTAAAAATGACCAAGTTTTAAAAATAATTTTAACAAAAACACTTTTTTTTGAAAAATACTTTTAAAAACATGAACTTGGCTTAATTTGAAAATTTTCTTTTACTCCCCCTTGATTAATGCCAGTCAATTTTTAAAAAAAAAAATTAAAGTCCTAGATGTTGGTGCAATATCCCTTAGGTCAAGGTTGACTGAGTTGACCAAGCTTGAGTCTTGGTCACAGTTTCGATGTTTGACAATATATATAGACACAATGGACAATGTCGGTGCGGTTGTTCATGTGAGGAGATTCTGATCAGGGACTGATCAGTGTGGATGAAGAAGAGTCAAGTAGGTCAAGGATGACTGGATACTTGACTGGGAAGTCCTAACTGGAATATTAGGTAGAATAAAATCCTGGTGAGTGAAGCCAGGTGAAAATCCTAGTGAGTGAAGCTAGGTGAAAGACCTGGTGAGTGAAGCCAGGCAGAAGAGAAATCCTAGTGAGTGAAGCTAGGTGAAAGTCCTGGTGAGTGAAGCCAGAAGGAAATCCTGGTGAGTGAAGCCAGGTGAAAATCCTAGTGAGTGAAGCTAGGTGAAAGTCCTAGTGAGTGAAGCTAGGCAGATTGAAAGTCCTGGTGAGTGAAGTCAGGCAGAAGAAAGACCTGGTGAGTGAAGCCAGGCACGGAGAAATCCAGATGGGTCAAGATCGACCAGACATCTGGTGGAAGTCCAAGTAGGTCAAGGGAGTGACCGGATACTTGGCACGAAGAGAAAAGTCCAAGTGGGTCAAAGGGACTGACTGGACACTTGGTGGGGAGTCCTGGCAGGTCAAGGGAGTGACCAGATGCTAGGCATGATATACCAACAGGTCAAGGTTGACCGAATGTTGGTTTGAGAGGCTTGGGACTTGGTTTTAAGGTAAAAACCAAGGGCTGGATCGATCAGTGGATCGATCCAGGAGCTGGATCGATCAGTGGATCGATCCAGGCTTTTCCCAGCGAACAGAAAGCCTCTGGATCGATCCAGATGTCCCAATCGATCATGGATCGATCAGTGGATCGATCCAGAGGTCCCAATCGATCAGCCGATCGATTGGGACGCTGATGGTTCGCGCGATAAGCGCTGGATCGATCCGTGGATCGATCCAGGTGTTTTCCCAGAGCACAGAGGCGCTCTAGATCGATCCGTGGATCGATCCAAAGCCTCCCCGATCGATTGGGAGTTTTCGAATCGATCGGGATCCGACCGTTGCGTCGTATTTGAGCTGCAGGCGTGCGATGGCTACGGCATCTCTTCACCGATTCATTTCAGATCTTCACCAGCTTCTCCACAGCTCTTCTCAAGCTCGAGATCGCCAATTCTTGAAGGCTCTTGGAGGTTCTTCCAAGTCAAGAGGCGGATCAAAGCAAGAAGAAGAAACTAGGGTTAGGGTTTTTGCTCTCATTGTAAGCTTGTATTTCATTACCTTTCCCTTTCTTCTTGTATTGAGTCTTGTAGGGCTTCTCCGCCCTTGGTAGTTACCATAGAGGAGAGTTTTATTAGTGGAGGATGTGTGTGTAGGTGTGGATCCTTGGACTAGTCACTTCTTGTGAGGTGGATACCAAGTAAACCAACCTTGTTAGCGTTGTGTGGTTTGTTTCTGTATTTTCCGCTGCGCATCTTTGAAGAAACAAGCAACGCCGAGCAATGAGCCAACGACGAGCTATTCACCCCCCCCCCTCTAGCTACTTTTCGGTCCTAACAAGTGGTATCAGAGCGAGGACGCTCTTCACCGGAATCATCGTCGGAAGGGTCAAGCATAACAAGAAGAGCTAGAGGGTGAAGAAGTTGAAGCAAATTCATCAAAAGTCAAAGATTTCAAGAAGCTCAACTTCAAGATGCAATTCCAAGATAGACTTGGATTTGACACAAGGGTGGCTCCACCGTACACATCCACAAGCTTCGATTCTTGGAAATCAAGAATCGAAAATTTTCTTATGATGGAGATAGAGCAATGGTTTGCTCTAATGGAAGGCTTCAAAGCTCCAACAAACTCCAAGGGCAAGCTTCTCAAGAAAAGAAAATGGAGCTTGGAGCAAATTCAAAGGAGCGAGGCCAATGACAAAGTGACCAAGCTTTTGGTCAATTTATTGCCAAGCACCATCCTTTGCAAAATTGGAGAATTTGAAGATGCAAAAGAATTATGGAGTAAATTGGCCAAGCTTCATGAAGAGATCCCCTCCACTGTACAAGAGCAAGAAGAATCCAGAGAGGGTGACTCTTTGGAGCAAGACCAAGAGGAGGACTCCGAGGTTGAGAGATGCTCAATCTCCGAAGAAGAAGTCCAAGAAAGAGCTTCATCTTCAAGGGAGTGCAATGAAGAGAATAAGGAGGGAGCATACTCCTTGTTCCATATACAAGATGATGAAGCCTCCACCTCTAGGATTGAGGGGGAGTGTAGATCAATGAACCCGGAGCAAGAAGAGGCCTCCACATCCGGGTCAAGTGAAGAAGAAGAAGACGATGCCACCTCCACAAGTCAAGTCAAATCTATTGGAGGAGTATCATCTTCGGTTCAAGAGGAAGCTTCTACCTCCGGATCCAAAGGAGAAAGTGTCATCCCTACACAAAAAGGTATAAACATTTCAATTAATAATAAAAATCATATTATATGCTTTGAATGTAGGGAACATGGGCACTACAAGAGCAAGTGCCCCAAATTGGCCAAGAAGAAGGGTCAAGTGACACAAAAGGGCAAGGAGAAGCCCAAGGAGACCATCCCCGGAACAAAGAAGAACAAGGAGCACATTGTGTGCTTCTCTTGCAATCAAAAGGGGCATTACCGAAGTCAATGCCCCAAGGGGAAGAAGATGGTCAAGGCTCATGGAGGAAGCTCAAGTCAAGGGGGAGCCCCCAAGGTAAAAAGAAAGGTAACTTTCATTGAGTCTACTCCTTTAAATTATGGTAAAAAGCATGATAGTTCTAATTTATATCATTTTAATGCTATTTACCATGAAAATAGGAAGCATGATAGCATTAAGGAAAAACATATAGCTTTTCATGCTAAAACTACTACACCTAAGGCTAGGAATGTAGGTAAAAGTATAGGCAAGAACTCTAAGGATTTTAGCTACAAGCCTAGAAACAAAAATGCTCATGGATGTAATAAAAATTCAAAATCTAAGGATTTAATGATAGAAAATCAAGTCTTGAGGTCAAGGCTTGATAAAATGGAAAAGACCCTAAAAAGGATGGAAAATACCCTAAAAAGATGGAAAATATCCTAAAAGGGCAAAATGAGCATAACCTAGGTTTAGGGGTACAAAAGCCATCCAATGACCATAGAGGTTTGGGATACAAACCCAAAGCTAAAAAGGATGTGCCTAGTTATCATAGGGTTCCATATAGTTATGGAACAAACCCTAAGTCTAGAGGTCAAGTCAAGGATACAAGGGAAGATATCCCTAGAAGTATCTTTGCAACCAAAGTGACTAAGACTTCTAAGAAGTCTAAGAAAGTCACTAACAAGGTCACAAGGAGGCTATCCCTAGAGTTGACCTAGAAAATGTGACCAAGGCTTCTAAGAAGCCCAACAAGGTCACTAGGAAGGTATCTAGGGAAGTTATCCCTAGTGAGTACCTAGAGCATCCAAGGAGCACCAATAGGTATTGGGTTCCTAGGAGCATCTTCTCTACCCCATAGAGGGGTTAGAGAGTGTCAACTCCGATTAAAAGGGTAGTTAACCCAACTTTGAGGAAATTGACACTCAAGAAGCATTTTCAAAGTTTTTGTTAGCCTTTAAAAATGAAATGGAATTATTATTTACTCCTTGAAAGAGTAAAATGTGCCTATTGGGTGAAAATTTGATTCTATCTTAAAATGACATAAATTGGGAAAATCTAGAGAAATATCAAGTTGGGATTTTGGTATTCTCTTAGAAATTTAAGGCAATCCGGGCCTTGATTTATGTGATTATTCTTGAGGAAAAATGGAATATGCCAACATTTGAGAAATATGCTTAATTTTAAGTGGCATAAACAAATCAAGAGAAATAGAAATGTCAATTTAGGTTTTGGTATTTCTTTGAAGCATTTAGGGCAATCTAGATTTAACATTTTAAGTTAAAACAAGTGATATATTTTGGGTTAGCTAAGTGGTTAAGGATACTTAGATAGGTAATCTAGGTATATTTTATTTATGCTAAACCTTGCCATGATTATTTGCCCATCATATGTCATGACATCATGTCTATTTTTGCATTTATGTTTTATTATGAAAAATCCAAAAATACCATGTCATGACATTCATACATCATGTAGTCATAGGAATCTTTCTTTTGATGTATGTCATAACATCATCATGCATTATTTTATTTCCCTAAAATTAAGGATAAAAGGCATTAATCAACATTTGGTTACCAACAAATGGTACCAACAAATTGATTATTAACAAGTGACATCCTAGGTGGATGTTTAATATTTTTAAAATGCCTAGATAGATATGCATGATCCCTAGAATAGGGTAAAACCAAAATCTCACATCTCACAAAGACCTATAAGATGACTTGTATGTGTTTTTATGCACAATAGATACAAGTGAGATGTTAGGAAGATGAACAAAACTCAACATGCTGATTTAGTGCATTTCCTTGAGTTTTAAGTTCATCAAAACACATAGTTATGTGTTTTCCCATCATTGGGAAAGCTAATGTACAAGTTATGTGCATTAAGCCCAAGGAATGTGATGGGATATTGGTTTTGAAAATTATTTTAAAATGCTTTTGAAAATCTTGGTGAAGGCTATCTTTTGATAGTAATCACCATTGAATAGTTAGACACAAACTTGAAGAAGACACTAAAGTTTTAGCAAGTTTTCAAGCTTGTGTCAATCTTTGAAAAATATGATGTATTTTCATAGAAAACTATTTTTCCATGATAAAGTATGCCCTAAATAATGTCTACACGAAATTTCATGATTTTTAGATTTTTGTAGAATTTTCTAGGGGTTTCTGAAGTTGACTGAATTTGAAATTCAGCAACTATCAGAGCTCCAATCGATCCATGGATCGATTGGAGTTCCTGAATCGATCTGTGGATCGATTCAGAAGGCAATTCTCACGAGCAGAAGCTCGCTGGATCGATCAGCCGATCGATCCACACATCCTGAATCGATTAGTGGATCGATTCAGATAGGTTGAATCGATTGGAACCCAACTCCAATCGATCTAGGATGCTGATTTTGGCTGGGAAGGCCTGATTTCAACACTCTACACCTATTTTAGTCAATGTAACCATTCCTAACCCCTCAAGACACGTTTGTATACCTTTATAGGGTGTTTTCATGTTGAAAACAAGGATGGATTGGTTAAAGAAGACTAAATTGAAGTTTAGGTTGAGGTTTGTTTCAAATTTTGAATATTTGAACCTCAAAGCTTCTAAATTTGGGTTTCCTAAAGGATTAGGGATTCCAAGTCATTGTTGGTGCAATGACAGAAGTTACCACCATGTCTTTAGGGGGAGGGACTCTTTAAAGGCATAAAAATTATTTTTCATGAACCTTGGAAGGTGGTTAACCTTCCGTTAAGTGGATAATGCTCAAGGATGGGCATTTGCCTACATTGAGGAAGAATGTAGGGTTAAGCATAAATGAAGGGTATGGGATCTTCATTTGGGTCATTAGACCATGTTAATGCTCCAGGGTGAGTATCGGAGATAATGAAGGGTATGGGACTTTCATTATTGTGTTGATCACAATGAGTGAAGTTGTGAACAACGATGAGCAACTCTTCAGGGGGAGAGTTTTCAACAATGGGGCATTTGCTGAAGTGTGCCCAAAAATTGAGTGATGGGTTGATGTGTGCTCAAACATGGGTTGATGTGTGCTCAAAGATGGGTTGATGTGTGCCAATAGGGGGAGAATGTGTGGTTAAGTTAGGCCTTCATTACCTATGGGGGAAGTCATAGGGGGAGAATGAAGGGAACCAACATTCATACTTTGGCATGAATGGAGTTAAGGTTATGGGATTAGCTTAACTCAGAATGGTCCAAACTTAAAGGTATTGTCAAACATCAAAAAGGGGGAGATTGTTGATGCAATATCCCTTAGGTCAAGGTTGACTGAGTTGACCAAGCTTGAGTCTTGGTCACAGTTTCGATGTTTGACAATATATATAGACACAATGGACAATGCCGGTGCGGTTGTTCATGTGAGGAGATTCTGATCAGTGTGGATGAAGAAGAGTCAAGTAGGTCAAGGATGACTGGATACTTGACTGGGAAGTCCTAACTGGAATGTTAGGTAGAAGAAAATCCTGGTGAGTGAAGCCAGGTGAAAATCCTAGTGAGTGAAGCTAGGTGAAAGACCTGGTGAGTGAAGCCAGGCAGAAGAAACACCTGGTGAGTGAAGCCAGGCAGAAGAGAAATCCTAGTGAGTGAAGCTAGGTGAAAGTCCTGGTGAGTGAAGCCAGAAGGAAATCCTGGTGAGTGAAGCCAGGTGAAAATCCTAGTGAGTGAAGCTAGGTGAAAGTCCTAGTGAGTGAAGCTAGGCAGATTGAAAGTCCTGGTGAGTGAAGCCAGGCAGAAGAAAGACCTGGTGAGTGAAGCCAGACAAGGGGAAATCCAGATGGGTCAAGATCGACCAGACATCTGGTGGAAGTCCAAGTAGGTCAAGGGAGTGACCGGATACTTGGCACGAAGAGAAAAGTCCAAGTGGGTCAAAGGGACTGACCGGACACTTGGTGGGGAGTCCTGGCAGGTCAAGGGAGTGACCAGATGCTAGGCATGATATACCAACAGGTCAAGGTTGACCGAATGTTGGTTTGAGAGGCTTGGGACTTGGTTTTAGGGTAAAAACCAAGGGTTGGATCGATCAGTGGATCGATCCAGGCTTTTCCCAGCGAACAGAAAGCCTCTGGATCGATCAGTGGATCGATCCAGGCCTTTCCCAGCGAATAGAGAGCCTCTGGATCAATCAGTGGATCGATCCAGAGGTCCCAATCGATCAGCCGATCGATTGGGACGCTGATGGTTCGCGCGATAAGCGCTGGATCGATCCGTGGATCGATCCAGGTGTTTTCCCAGAGCACAGAGGCGCTCTGGATCGATCCGTGGATCGATCCAAAGCCTCCCCGATCGATTGGGAGTTTTCGAATCGATCGGGATCCGACCGTTGCGTCGTATTTGAGCTGCAGGCGTGCGATGGCTACGGCATCTCTTCACCGATTCATTTCAGATCTTCACCAGCTTCTCCATAGCTCTTCTCAAGCTCGAGATCGCCAGTTCTTGAAGGCTCTTGGAGGTTCTTCCAAGTCAAGAGGCGGATCAAAGCAAGAAGAAGAAACTAGGGTTAGGGTTTTTGCTCTCATTGTAAGCTTGTAAGCTTGTATTTCATTACCTTTCCCTTTCTTCTTGTATTGAGTCTTATAGGGGTTCTCCGCCCTTGGTAGTTACCATAAAGGAGAGTTTTATTAGTGGAGGGTGTGTGTGTAGGTGTGGATCCTTGGACTAGTCACCTCTTGTGAGGTGGATACCAAGTAAACCAACCTTGTTAGCGTTGTGTAGTTTGTTTCTATATTTTCCGCTGCGCATCTTTGAAGAAACAAGCAACGCCGAGCAATGAGCCAACGACGAGCTATTCACCCCCCCCCCCTCTAGCTACTTTTCGGTCCCAACACTAGACTCCAAGTATGAGTAACAAAAATATCTACTTTCAGACAAATGTTTAACATTTAGTTACTAACTGTTTACCATGAGGTAGCAACTTTCACTTAGTTAGTCAAATTAAGTAAGTGTTCCAATTAGTTTGACTAAACTTGGATAACTTAATTTGATTAATTTGAGTTTGGTATTTATTGTCCAGACTTATGTTGATGCACAGATATTAGCATTCTGAAGTCCAGGCAGTACCCTATGCATCTCACACCATTCTAAGTATTTTTCATACTTAAACAAGGTAATCCTAATGTGCTTGTGAGATGCTCTAGCTGAGACCTAGGGGTACATGCTTTCTAGGGGGTAGAGAACTAGGTTAAGGCCAAATTTTGAAATACTAATAAAATTAGGATTTTAAAAATAGTTTTCCTAGAAGTTTAAAAAAAAAACTTGAAAGCATTTTTGAAAAGTAAAAATCCTAGTCTATTAAGCATGTTCATCAAACAAATCAAAACAAACTATCTATAGATAGAATGTCAATCATATACAATGTATAGGAATGTATATAGTCTGATCAAGTCTGATCATCGTAAGTAGGTGGTGGTAATGGTCGCTCAGGGGCCCGTAGAGTCTGAAGGATTTGCTCAAGTCTGGTAGTCATGTCATCCCAAAGAGCAGTCATCTCCCCCCAGAGTGCGCTGAAACCATCCGAGACGGACCGCTAGAACTGCGTGGAGGACTCCTCGAGACGAGTGAGTCGATCCTCAACGGACAATGAAGTCAAGGGTTGGGTCGAGGTCGAGGTCGAGGGCTGTGCTGGAGAAGGAGGATGCCCAAAGATCTCTGCATCCATAAGCTCTAACCACTCCTCACCCTCAGCTGGGACGTAAAACTCATCTCCCGTGGCTGGAGCAGCTAGCTGTGGCCCACCTCTCTAGGCTAGGATCCTCTGAGCGGTAATGTCTATATGCACAAAGGCTAACTGACATTGATCGAACTCGTCGTATGGACTAAGGGAAGTAACCCTCCCTTGGGTCGCGTCTATCTCTAAGGTCGAAAAAATATATGTCAAGATATGACAATAGGGCATGTGGACCTCGAGTCTAGTGACAAGATCGGGTGCACGTATAATGTTATGAAACATATGTAATGCTATATCTATATCTAAATGCTGACAGAGGGCATATAAAAAGAATGAGTGAGAAGGTCACATCGTCGGAATGTTCCGAGATACGATCGGCAAAATGCAGGCAGTCAGGACCTAATACATGATATAATCCTGGACCCTAAGAGAGAGTAACCTGAAGTCAGTCACTACAAGTGGTCTCTCTTTCCCAAAAAGATATATATAGATAGTATCTAAGATAATATGGGAGTAGGGTCCACCAAATGGCACGTCCCTACTAGGATAACACAAAAATGAACATGTGGATGGCCCAAGTCCTAGACTAGTGCATAAGAGGGTGGGAGAAAACTGAAAATCCTTTCCACCAACTCTAGTGGAGTAAGTCAGATCATCTACTCTATCTAAGTTGTTATAAAATTGAGCACACAAGTCGTGATTAACTGCATGGCTACAATAAACCAGCCTATCTAGCTAGTAATGCTCAATCATCTGGGTAATAGGAGTACAATATTTAGCAAAAAAGGATATGCTCAAATATCTATGCTTTAATGGAGAAAATGTATGCCTAATGAACTCTAGCCTATGCCGCTC
Organism: Zingiber officinale; assembly: GCF_018446385.1. Classification (NCBI taxonomy): domain Eukaryota; kingdom Viridiplantae; phylum Streptophyta; class Magnoliopsida; order Zingiberales; family Zingiberaceae; genus Zingiber; species Zingiber officinale. The sequence continues at coordinate 97,681,682 of NC_056002.1, read as the reverse complement.
AGTAGGGAATCTAGCATCGGTGGATGGGGTACTATTAGAAGCAGGGTCTATGTTCCATTTTTTTCCTATTTTTATGCACGCACACATAAAACAATGCACAAAAAATAAATATAGAAGCAATATAATGAAATGGAGTATACCTAGGAGGCATCTTGAGGTGTTAATAGGGTTGAAGGAGAGAAAATCGGGCTGAAAGGGTGCCTCGACATGACTTGACTCGAGAAAATGATACAGACAGAATGATCTCTGTACGCTAGAAAAATCGGTGTTGAGGGCGCCTCCAACCACATGAAGGGCACCCTCAATGCGTTATGGGAGGCGCCTCCTATCAGTGGGAGGCGCCCTCCATAGCTTTTGGCGAGAAAATTCCCGCCGCTCCTGAGGTCGCCTCCTTTCATTTGGAGGTGCCTTCGGGAGGTGTCCTAAGATGTTTTTTTTTAATTTAAGTTAAGTTTTAGGTTTTTAATTAAGTTTAAGTTTAATTTTAAGTTAGATTTAATTTTTAAATAATTTTAAGTTAGTTTTAAATAGGTTTAGTTGAGTTAAGTTATATTAATTTGGAATTAAATTAGTTATGTTAAATTAATTAAGAAATTAAGTAGATTAAATTAAATTGAATTGATTTAAGTAAGTTAAATTTAAATTTAATTTGACTTGAATTGATTTGTTATAATAAGAGTTATTAATTGTTATCATTAATTGAATATTAGATTAATTTATTAATTATTCGATTACTAGATTAATTAATTGATTATTAATTTATTAGATTAATTAGATTTATTAGTTAACTAGGTTAATTAATTAAAGTTTTACTTAAGTCCATCTCACCCTTTTCTAAATTATCAATCAGGGAACCTTATAGGTTTTTGTGATATGGTTAATTTTATCTTTGATTTAGGTTATTATCTAAGAATTGAGTTATATTTGAGTTCGACTCAGGTTTTTCAATTAGTCGATTAAATATTCATTTTAAATATTGGCTTCCAGGTTGTGGCGAGACACTAGGTCTTCTTAGGTATGAGATCGTCCACCACTTCTAGACAAAGTATTTCAATGAAATTGGATATTTAATTTTTCTTTTTTTAAACCCCTAGGTCTAACTAGTCAAATGTAAATCATACCTAGGTCCTTATCTAGCCTAATCTAAGCATGTATAATAAAAGCAGTAAAGGCAAGCATCAAACAATTTATTTATAAATAAAGATGATTTTTTTATTGGCTCCCCCTGGATTATAGCCTCGATAAGGTCTATCAAGGTAATGGATCTAATCATTGGGGATCCAATATTGTCCAAGTCCAACTTGATTAACCAAGTTCGACTTGGGTACCCATGCTTGGACTACTTTTCTATTTGTTCTATTTATAATTGATAAATAAGACTTGTATTTTTGTTTAGCCTTAAATCCAAGTTCGGATCGGTTGTAGATGACTCTCTGTTTTCCAAGAATCGGATCAAGATTCTTGGAACCTAAAGTGAACCGTTACAATGTGTCCTTTAGTTCCTTGACTTGATTTTTTAGGCTAGAATTATCTTCCTCAAGCTTTTGAACATGAGTTGAGGTTCCAGTCTGAACAAGGTTAGTCAAGGAGCTAGGGTTAGTTACTTCTTTAAGGGTTATTACCTCCTTTTGAAGTGATTTGACCGAATATTGGATTTAGATAACTTGCGCATTAGATAATTAACTAAATTATGCAATGAACTTCTTACAGTGGGGTTAGGACCTTCGAAAACGGATATGGATCCATGGCTTCTCTTAGACTCAGCTTCCAATTCGCTCTCGGTTTTCGATTCGTCGACTTGTTCCCAGGCCGTAAGTGCAAGGAAGCTCGTCTATTCAAGCTCTTCGTCGGAATCTTCTAAGGAAGATGCATCCCACGTTGCTTGCAGTACTTTCTTCTTCCTTTGCTTCTTTGCTTCCTTTTGGTTTGGACAGTTAGCTTTGTCGTGTCCCTTTTGGTTGTAGTCGTAGTAGGTTACCTTGAACTTCACTTTCGGACTTGATTGTACCTTCTTGGACTGAATCACCTTTTTGATATCCTTCTTTGTGAATCCCTTCTTCTTTTTGTAGAGTCTGCGTACTAGGTTGACGAGTTCGACTGCTATCTCATCGTCGTCATCTTCTGAGTCCGGTTCATCTTCGGACTCGAGTTCAATCTAATGCTTCTTTCTAGCCTCCTTTGTCTTGCTTGTACCTACAATCAACGTAATACCTTTCTTGGACGGATGTGCATTAGTATGTTCGTGTAATTCAAATTCAGAAAATAATTCATCTAATTTAATTAACGACAAATCCTTGGATACTTTGTAGGCGTCTACCATTGATGCCCACAATCTATTCCTCAGAAAAGCATTTAGTGCGTACCTTATTATATCTCGATTCTCCACCTTCTGTTCGATCGCGTGGAGGTCGTTGAGTGAGGTCTTGGATACGTGTGTGCAATTGACTTGCCGATTCACCATCCTGCAATTTTATGTTATAAAGTTTATTCAAAAGTAGATCTCTTTTACTTACTTTAGTATAGGAGGTCCCTTCATGTAGCTCAATTAGCTTCTCCCACAAATCTTTGGCACTTGCAAATGGACCAACTCGGTTCAGCTCTTCCTTTGTTAGCCCACATTGAAGAGTACATGTAGCTTTGGCCTTGGCCTCAACCTTCTTTATTAGACTTGAGTCCCAGTTCTTGCATAATACTGGTTTTCCTGAGTCGTCGAGTGGGAGTGAGATGTTGCTTTTGATGATCATCTACATCTTGAACTGGGTTTGGAGGTAGGACTCCATTCAGCCCTTCTAGTAGCCAAAGTGTTCGCCGGAGAAGAGTGGCGGGCGAGCTGTGTTGTAGCCTTCTTGATGGGCCATTGTAGCAAAAAAAATTTTGCACGCAAAAAAATGAGTAAACTTGTTCCAAGACTTGATCTTGGATTAGTAGTGCAGGATTTAGTAAAAATAAACTCGAGCGGTGGTTGCACCGACTTCGAGAAACTAAAAAACTCGATTGATAAAATAAATCAGAAGACGGTAATTTTACCGATTCCGATTAACTTCGAAAAATTTAAAATTACCACGAAAAAATTAGTTGAATGGTGGTTTCACCAATTCGAAGCGACCCCGCTCTGATACCAATTGTAGGTTCGAAAGCGCTAGAGGGGGTGAATAGCGTTCATGGATTTCACATTGTTTTAAAACTATCGAGTAATACGTAGCGAAAAAAGAAACAATGCAAACACCAAGATTTATTTGGTTCGGAGCCTGTGACGACTCCTACTCCAAGACCCGAGATCATTGATGGCTTTCGGTGAGCACTCACTACAAGTTCGAAAATTCTTTACAATTTGAAGTACAATATTAAAGCAGTAATAAAAATTATACCGACAACGGAAATCAGTAAATTTGAAGCTTCTGGTCGTCGGAGTCTTGTTACAACTTTGTCAGATCATTTTTTGAGCAAAGCACGGAAGGAAGATTGCGATTTCGAGTTTTGTTGAAGCTGCTGCTCGAATCTACCTTAAGTAGGTTGTTGAGGGTGCCTCCAACCGCATGGAGGGCGCCCTCAAGCCCCGAGTCAACCGCACATGGATAAGCTCCACACTGTCCGTTGCTTATCCACCCGAGGGCGCCTCCAAGCACCATGGAGGGGTCCCTCCACCCAACGTCGAGGGCACCTCCAACACCCCCTGGAGGGTGCCTCCTACTCTACTGTGCGGACTCTTCAAGCACCGCACCAAAGGTTCCTCCAAGCTCAATGGAAGGCGTCTCAGGTACTATTCATCCTAGGCTTTAAGGATTTTTCACTCTCTACAAGATGTGTTAGTCTAAAATAGAAAGCATATCCTGCAAAACAGAGTTTAGCACAATAATATAAGAAATAATAAGTCATTTTGACAGTCTCCGGACTGTCCGGTTCTGACTTTAGATTTCCATTCGGAAACTCTAGGTCGAATCGACGCCTACTGTTCCCTCACCGGAGAACGCGTCCTCACCTACTCCACTAAGGAGAGTTTACCTGTTGCCAGACAGGTATTCCAGACCGACTGAACTTTTGCTCAGCGCCCGAGGCTCCAGACTTTCTACTGGGCGTTCACTCCACGACCCGTCCAGTTTTTTCACCTGGTCCGCGACCACCAGGACTTTCCACCTAGAGTCCCCAACCCTAGGGTTTTTGCCCAAAGTCTTTGACCCGCCAAGACTTTCCGCTTAGGGTTATCACCCCCTAAGACCTAGGGTTATCACTCCCTAGGGTTTTCCACCTACCTAACCGTAGCTATAACTTTTGCCTAAGTACACTTATGACTTTCTTGTAAACTCATTCAAATACGTTAGACCACAAATAACCTTAACTTTAAATCCTTTGTCATTATCAAAACTTAGGTTCGATCGTCGGATGTTTCCCACACCAACAAAAACAACTTAAATTGACAGGTTTGCTGCAAAATATATAACAAAAAAATAAATTTTATAAAAAAAAGGATTATTGACATTTTAAGATTGTACGTTCAAAAGCTCTTATTGCATCTTATTTACTCTCGAAGGATTGGTGTATAGTGCCCTTAAAACGATTAACTTGTATAGATACTTCTATCCAGGTGTCATCAATGTCCGACTAACGCCCAATAAAGATAACATATGTTTTTCCTTATATTAATTAAATAGATTATTTAGAATCATGTATAAATAATATATTTGGATTAAAGCTAATTACAACTTAAAATGCAACGACTTACCAAGTAGTTGCTACACGCTGCAGTAGTTAAATGTCAAAATAGTTGATATAATATATAGCAGCTAAATGTCGAAATAGCTGCTACAACTTATAGCAGCTAAATGTCAAAATAGTTGCTACACGCTGTAGTAGCTAAATGTCCAAGTAGCTTCTACAACGTAGACAAGTAGCTGCTACATGTTATGACAACTAAATCTTGATAACATATTAGAATTAGAGGGAATTATAACTTAAAATGAATGACTTATCATTAATTATGAAATGTGGAAAATGATGTTTGACAAGTTCCCTGTAAATTATATAACTAAAAAATTGTAAGAAAATATTGTTTGGACTGTCCAAGTAGTTGCTACACGTTGCAACATCTAGGGCTTGTATGTTGTAGAATAAATCTTAATAAAAAATATTATACATAGCTGAAAACAGACAGTGGAATAGAAATACTTGCGATCGAGAATGGAAATGGGTGTTAAGTAAAATAGCATTGGCTATGTTTGCGGTGGCAGTTTGGGGAGCTTCCAACCAGCTCAAGAACAAGCATGCACTACTTAACTTGCAACATCTTTGCTTTGCTTACCGACAAGAGGGAGATGGAGCGGAAGACGGTGGCGAAGGAAGGAGCGAGAGTGAGGGAAATTTAGATTTGGAAAAATCGAGAGATTAAAAGTCGAGGGAGGGGTTTTGAATAGAGGACGGAAGGGGAGATATGATAAAAGAAGTTTATAATGTAAAGAAATTAAATTGACAACGTCATATAAGCATGTCGCTCATGATCGCCCAAGAAGTTTCAGGCAACATATCATTTTTATATATAAGATTTGTTATGTTGGATGATATACGTGGATGATGTGCATGGACATCTTTCACGTATGGAGACATCTCTACTGATTTAAAACATCTATATGCATCGCCCGTATATGTATCGTCCAGCATAATAAATTTATCTCTTTACTAATAAGATTTTATTTACATGGTTTAGAAGTTGAGTTATATTATTAAATATAAAACAAAATTTAATTTAATTTTGTTTATATATAGAGAGAGAGTATACGGCGTAAGATTGATTTGGAATAACAAAACCTTTTATTTATTTATATATATATATATATATGTGTATATATATATATATATATATAATTGTTTAAATTTGTTATTCCAAGATATTTTTTGTTGTGGTTGTCCAGAGTAGTTTTTAAAAGAGGGTGCTATAAATGGAATACGAACGGGCGCACCACGTTAAAGAATCGGTGGCTGGGATTATCGTCTACAACCACATCAAAAACAGAATGGTGACAGCATGTGCTATTGGAATTGTAAGGTCATAGCTATAAGTTCACACTGGAGGGGATCCTTCACTTATCCATCCCACCTCGTTATCTTTTACCCTTACGCAACGCTCACTCCATCGTCGCCGTCGCCGTCGCCTCTCTCTCTCACCTCGGAAGCGTTGGGATGTCGGGGGTGCTCCGATGGAGAAAACTCCGCGATGCAGCTGTGCGGGCCGCCAGCAGCGAGATCTCGGCTTATGCCTCCGATACCGAGCCCGTATGCCGCCTCTCCCGCCGCCGTCCGGCCTCCGACTTCGCCGCAGACGATCGGCGTCGCCTTCTCCAATCGTCCCCAGCAGTCGCCTCCCCGCACCGCTGCCTGGGCCTTTTACGCCAGGATCGGCACAAGTGGGACGGCGGAGCTGACGAGTTCCGCACGCGGCGCATCCGAGCCGAGGCACAGTGCCCTCGCTGCTCCCATCACATGGACATCCTTTTCTCCAACCGATTCCCTTCCTCCGTCGCCGGAGGAAGCTTTGGAGGAGGGTATCAAGCCCTCAATTTATGCCCTAGCTGCAAGACTGCTTATTATTTCCGCCCTCATAAGCTCGTCCCCCTTCAGGGCACCTTTGTCGAGATCGGGCGCGTCCGAGATGCCCAACTTGCGAAGGGAAGAGGGGAGCACGAGGAAGATGGAAACCGCGTAAAGACCCCATTTTTGGAGGTGCTCAGGTCGTCCTTTGCTGGGGAGCCTCCGGAGAATTGGCCACCGATGCCTGGGCCACCAGAGAGCAATGGGTTGGCGGTGCACACACCACCAGGGCCTCCGTTTCCTCCTAACTTAAATGTCGTCAGGGTGTCCGGTCCTGGTGGAAGCGGGGGAGGAGGCGGATCGGGCAGTGGCAGTGGCAGTGGGTTCAATGGGAAAGACGGCTGGGGTGGGTCGAATTTGGGAAAGGACTTGCCCACGCCAAAGGAAATATGCGAGGGGCTTGACAAATATGTAATAGGGCAGGAGCGTGCAAAAAAGGTACAACTTTTATCATTTCTTATTTCGAGACAGTATACTTAATTTGAGAGCCTTTGTATAATAACGGTGTTACAGGGGTCCTTGTTAATGAAATTTGGCAAATTGTTACTTTAGACCACTTATTTCATTTAAAAACCTTCATGGAATTGGATTGGCATAATGATAGAGCTTTGGGAATATTTTACTTTGGCCCTCGTGTCTTTAGATTCAGGTGTTTTTTTTTGGTTTTATCTTCTTTTAGTTATTCTTTTTGATTATGAGTTCCAAAGCTAATATATCTCAATCCTGTTATACTAGAAGTAGCTTACAAGTAGAGTGTGAATAGTTTATGAAACTATGAGGTCTTGGTTGCTACATCCTTTTGATTTAAATTTATAGATTATTTGGAGTTAGCTACATGGATCTTGATTGCTCTGTTGAGCTCTATATCAGACTATATCATTAACATTAGTACTATATAAATCAATTAAATTATTATTAGTACATTGACTTGTTTTTATCTAACCTTTACACTTCCCAAATCTAATTGATTCAACTAATCCATGTAATATTCTGACTGCTTTGTACATAACCCCCTTTTCCTTATATTCTCTGTTTTACCATCTTTGGGAGTGACACCTAATTGCTCCCATATAATAGTTAAAAAAAAAAAAAATTCTTGCAACCCACTCGTCTATCTTATTCTTAGCATTTTCATCTATGTTAAATTAATTTGCTGTCTGAGCTATTTCCAAACAGCTAAGATTCCAAAAAGAGCATGTAGGCAATATATGATGATCCACTATATAGTGCATATGTTGTTTGTGGAGACTTATGCAAGGGCATATACAATCAATATTAAATAAATCCAAAAATATTTATATTTATAAAAAAAGATTAGCATACAACCAATAAAGTATATTTATCGACACATTCAATTCATATTTCCACACAAAGAATAAAATATGTAAATCTTATGATGCTAAACACATAAATATAACAATAGTTATTAATCAACAATGTGACAAGATCTTATATAGTTAACATGTAAAGTGTTTATCACTTACAAAGTTAAGTATAAAATTTACTAATGAAACCTAAGGCGGCTTACAGTTTTAAGTCAATTTGGTACATTGCAAATTAGTTTGAATGATTTCTTGCTGCATATGTAGACGGCATATGCTATATATAGTCCCCTTCAAAGTCTACTTGTGTTACTTTCTAAAATGACGCTAACAATCCAACACTTTTTATCAGTTTTAAAAAAAATTTGTAGTAATTTTCTTTTAACATAAGAGGGGCACAACAATCAAACTCGACTCTATAAGACCTTAGCTTAGCTTAGCTTAGTCTAAATTTCTTTTTCTAAAGATCTGTCCATTTATAGCTTTAGTCTTGGTCATTCTTTTTGTTGTCTTATTCGCACTTTAGTATGTAGCACTTTGTGGCTAAGCCCTCACTTTGCAATTTGTTTACAGATTATTCTCTCTTTTCTTTATCATGTCACTAAGACAATCTACTTCCCTTCTTAAACTCATTTTTTTTCCTTATTATATATGCATTTATTCAAAATCAAATCTAAAGCTTTATCCTAAAATTTGATTTTTTGGGGATTCATATGTATTATTATGGTGTATTTAGTTACATATTATGCTCATCTTAATAATATTTGGCTCCTTTCCGATGACTTTACAAGAACTGAATCTAATACTAATATCACATCCCCTATGTATTTCATTACATGGAGTCATCTTTCGCAGTTGCAAAGATTTTGCAACAACTGTTTGTCCATTCAAAAAAAAAGAAGGGATCCCTTCTGGGGAAGAAGTCCTTGAATGAACATTGAACAATCTTCTATGCTTCCCAATATTTGGGAATTTTATTGTGTTTCAATATGATTGTCCATTATATTCTAATTCACAATTCAGGTGCTTGCTGTTGCTGTTTACAACCACTACAAAAGGATACATCATGCTTCCTTACATAAAGGGTTAGTGGTGATGTGTTACTGTTTTCTCAATCAATGATGATCCCAGTTTTACTTTTATGGCTGATGCTGACTTCAAAGTTAAATGAACCAGATGTTTCTCATTAGCTTAAGTAATTTATTGCAAGTTCTTTGATCCCATTCTCATGCTCATCATGAGCTCAATGCTTTTATGATGCCCAGTTCTGGAGCTGACTCAGAGAATTGTGAGACAGATGATAACGATGAGGACAATGTGGAGCTTGAGAAAAGCAACGTGCTTTTGTTGGGACCTACTGGATCAGGTTTGAAGTTAGCTGGTTCTGATTTTCTCTCCTTTGAAAAAGAAAACAACTTGTGTGGGCATTTTCATAGTCATAGCATTTACTAGTCTTTTTGGTTTGTATGACCTCTCCATGTACTGGCACATTTTATTGGACAGGAAAGACATTACTTGCTAAAACTTTGGCTCGCTTTGTTAATGTACCATTTGTCATAGCAGATGCAACAACATTAACACAGGTTAGTTCTTTTCTTTTGATTTATATGTTTCACTGCTAAGTTCATTTCAAAATGTTGATTTTTGTGATCAAACTTATGATGTTATTGTTGATCTTGTTGCAAAGTTTCTATTTTTCTTTTTCTTTCGTGGTCGATATTTGTGATTGGTTAGCATGCTTGTGGACACATATACTGCCTCCATACCCATGTCGAACATTGAGATTGAAACAGATGCAATAGTAACACTTAATTCAACAACACTAACAATCAAGCCTTATCCTACTAGATGGGGTTGACTAATAGTAACACTTAATTCACCAAAGAAAAATTTTATTATGAAGAAGATGATGATCATATGGGGATTGGCTCTCTTCTAAAGTTTCTAAATAATAAAAATTGGAAAGTTATTCTTGGAAATAATAAATTTTATACCTATGTACTTGATCAAACATGACATGAATTTCCTATTTTCTAAACAACACAAATACACAATTACCAAATCAAGAACTGCCTTCGGTAACTTATTCTCCTAATGAAAATGATCTAACAAAAAATACTCTTACAAAGTAAATTCTAAAATACTTTAAAATTAAATTTTAATTTGCATCATTCTCTCCCTACCAAGAAAACTTGACTTCATTGAGTTAACAACATCATAATTTATTTTGTTGATCCTTAAATAGTTGCATCCTTGTCTTCCATCAAATCCTTGAAATCTCGTGCGTGAGAGAGGAAATAATAAGATTAACTTGCTATCTCTCTAAAGTAATCATGGTGTTCTTGAATGATTGTGCTAAGGAGAATGAGAATGCAACACCAAAACTTACCTAGTATAATTTGTGGCAAAGTTAGCATGTGAGGGGGAAGTTTGAATGTCTTCCAGTGAGATAGCAAATTCTATAAACTAAAAATTTAACTAATGTTTAAATAAGTTAGCAAGTTAAAAAATAATCATGGAATATATCTCTTATTTTTTAAATAAGACAATTACCAAATCAGGGACTATCTTAATTAACTTATTATCCAAAACAAAAGTATCTACCAAAAAAAAGAACTCTTACAACCCAAAAAACTTAAAAGTAAATTTCCTAATTTACACCACTAATGCCCCTATTGCTCATGAGTGAAACTTTTTAGATACAACTGCACAGACAGCTCCACACTTGTCTCTAACATAGCTTGTCAGCATAGTAAACTGAAGTTCTGAAAATCTTGGTGAGTGGTATGTGTAGTTGCCAACAGTAATATATTCTCATTATCTTGACTGCTTAAGGGGTATTATATGAATGAGAATTTCTTACTAGTTAATAAGGAAATCCTTGTTGGTTTTTGAGCAACATACTACAAAGCTAGAATTTTGTATTTTTGCATCATCAAGCAGATAATTGACATAGTTTTGACAATTGAGAAATTCATGATCTGGATAAAAACTACAACACTTTTCTGTTTAGTTTAATTTATGTTATCTCAAAATTTTCTTGTCCTTGCAGGCAGGATATGTTGGAGAGGATGTAGAATCCATACTGTACAAATTGCTTACGGTTTGTTTGTCTATTTCATATAAGACCCTTTCTTATTGATTTAGTGTATATTAGACTGATTTATTATTTTTATTTTTTTTATTGTGGGTTTAAATTAACTTAATCTATCAAACAAAATGATAATATAATTAAACAATGCTTTAATTTTATAGAATTTAAAAGTAAAGCATGCCCAAGTTTATATGAGAAGGTCGCATACGTTTGAGCATTTTATCTACAAAAATTAAATAAATTATGGGTAAATTATTATGAAGTGAAAAAATTATAACTAAAACTAAAATTTAAAATTAAAGATTTCAAAAAATTTTAATTTTAAAAATTGATCAAATTTATGTATATTAAGTAAGCTCCGGTATGGCTCGTTCCTTTTAGATGTATGATATTGAGATGTCTTTTTTCCATGACTATTGATCACAAGAAGGTAAACTGAACTGAGATTTGCATGATTGCTAGCCGCACTGTCTCACACAGAAAAACTGAGTTTCTTGTTAAGGTTGTCGTGATTCTTGATTGTTGGTAAAATGAAAATTTTATCACCCACCCCTCTTGTTTTTTTTCCTTAAGTTTTGTGTTGGGGTAATTTCCAGGTTGCTGAGTTCAATGTACATGCAGCTCAACAAGGAATAGTTTACATCGATGAAGTTGATAAAATAACTAAGAAGGTTAGATTTCTGTGACCAATTTGCTGAACTATACATTTAGATCTCATCAGCAATATCGACATTTATTATATACAGGCTGAGAGCCTAAACATTAGCAGAGATGTATCTGGAGAAGGTGTCCAACAGGCTCTATTGAAAATGCTAGAAGGAACTGTAAGGCATTCTGTTCTTTGTGTTTATTATCTTGTTACCAGGGAATTTACAAACTTTAGGTTGTTTACAAGTTATTTAAATCCTATCATGATTATGGTAGGCGACAGTAAAAAGGGTTTTCATTAGCTTGATCAAGTTGCAACTTAATTTTTTATATTAAAACTAAGCTATGCCATCCTTTTTTCCAATAAATTGAGTTCTTTTATATTTTAGCCTTCCTTACTCTATAGTCATTATCTTATTTCTTTTATCATGCATTATAATTGGTACATCCAAGTGTTTGACACAAGGATAGACTTGTTTTGCTAAGTCTTGTTTAATCATTTGATGTTCCTAGTTCACATGTGAAATAAAATCTTAATTAGAATATTCAAGTTTGCTAAGAAACCTGTCTTTTTTAGACGGAAATTATTTCCTCCCAATAGGGGAATTTGTTTATTATAATTCTTATTAGTCCTAGTATATCTGAATTTTGAAAGAAGAAATTACTTGGGATGCCAGATTGTGGGTTTTTTATTTAAATTTACTTAATATAATGTTCATTGACATCAGAAATTATTTTTTCAGATAGTCAATGTTCCAGAAAAAGGAGCTCGGAAGCACCCCCGAGGTGACAACATTCAGGTGTGTAGGATTGATTTACCTTCTGGTTACTAACTATTAACTTTTCTGCATGTTCTTTAGTTGTTTGAGTTCACAAGATTATTGATCTATTGCAATGTCATTCGGATTTTCTTGGTAAATTCCCTGTGTATTGTTCTTGTTAGCCTGAAATCAATAAACTAGTCTTAGAGTTCCCTACTATCCTTCACTTTAGGAAAATGATAATGTTGTTGGTACCATAATTATGTATCTTCACCATATTGTTTTTGTGTATAAATAAATAGAAAGACGTCCTTTTAAATTATGCCATTATATATTAATTATAATATCTTATGAACAATTAAATTAATTATTTTGTTGTCATACACAATCGTTGAACTATTACATTGGATTCCTATTGTATTCATTGTCATTTTGTAACTTGTGTTTTTTAGACCACCTCTTTGTGTTTGCCTCTCAACTCTACTTTATGCTCTTCGTTATAAAAAATAACATAACATTTTTGTTTAGATTATATATTTTATTAACTTTAAAACATTTCATATTGTACTTTAAAATAGATTATGGACATTGTTTAGGATGTAGACAAACAAGTAAAAAGGTTTTGGTGAGAAGTGGTTATTAACTCCTAATTATTGCTAATAAATATATCGTACTCATTTTCATTTTCTTTTTTAAAAAAAGATAATATATTTGTCTACTACATTTAGTTTCTTATCAAAGTCTTTGGTTTGAATATGACACTTTCATTTATTGTTATGCAATCGGATCATTTATAATTCAATAAATTAGATAATTTTTTTGTTAGCTCATTTGTAAATTTGCTGTCTGTTTTTTTGTGCAGATAGATACTAAGGACATTCTTTTCATATGTGGTGGTGCTTTTATTGATTTGGAAAAGACTATTTCTGAAAGGTACTTTGTTTTAATTTTCTTGTATTCTTCTCATTTTGCTAATTTTAAGTTGAACGATAATTTTTTTTATATATATAAATAGACGACAAGATTCGTCTATAGGTTTTGGAGCACCAGTACGAGCAAGCATGAGAGCTGGTGGGATCGCTAATGCCACTGTAACATCTTCCTTATTAGAATCAGTAAGCATATTCTACATAATTTCAAAGTTTCTTTCAATACCTCATTTTATTAGTAAAGTTAAGATTCAAGGCTAATTTCTTAAAACCCTAATTTTTTGCATAGGTTGAGAGCAGTGATCTCATAGCATATGGGTTGATTCCCGAATTTGTTGGACGTTTTCCGATACTGGTTAGTTTGTCAGCTCTGAGTGAGGACCAACTTGTTCAAGTGCTGATGGAACCAAAAAATGCCCTCGGTCGACAGTACAAGAAATTGTTTAGTATGAACAACGTAAGTTTTGCATGAACTCATTCATTTTTTCCTGAGGAAATCTGCCTAACTTGCATAAGTATTGTAGGTCAAGCTACACTTTACAGAGTATGCCCTTAGGTTGATCGCGAAGAAAGCAATGGCCAAGAACACTGGCGCACGAGGTTTAAGAGCTCTTTTGGAGAGTATCCTTATTGAGGCCATGTTTGAGGTACGATCACTCGATCAGTAAGCATGAAATACCAAAAGAGTCCTAGTATTTCATTGTATTGTTTTAACTTAACCCACTTGATTCAACGATCGCAGATTCCTGATGTCAAAACTGGGGATGAACGAATTGACACAGTGGTGGTGGACGAGGAAGCGGTAGGTACCGTAGAGAAATCAGGATCTGGTGCCAAAATTTTGCGAGGAGATGATGCTCTGGAACGATATCTTTCTCTGAATAAAAGAACTGATTCTGCCACAGTGGTTTTAGAGGGTGAATTGGAAGGAGAATCTGAGCTTGAATCTGGAGCCATGAGCATGTGATGCCCCATTAATGGCCATGAACTGTAAAAAAAAAAAATCTTCGCCATTTACATTGGATCGAATTTTATCCTTGTATACAGAATAATGCTCTCATCTCAACCTGAAGTAACAAAAAAATATAAAACCCTTAGTTCATATCTTCATATTGCAGAAGTCATCCATAGAACATTTGAAGAAAAAACCATGTTCTTTCTTCTTTGATCGTGTGCGGCTATAGAGTTTGGACTTCGACCCATACAGATCAAACCACTTAAACTATGTTTTGTTGATAATCATTCATCATCCTGGAACAACTTGATTGAACCCTCAACCAACTCAGGCAATTTGACCTAGCCAAATTCCTTACTAAGATCTGAGCGAGTCCATAGTAGTTTGACAAGCACAGCATTGATGATTCATTTATCTCCAAGACTTTAACATCAAGAGAAAGTACTAGTACTAGACATTTATAGACTCAGTTGATGGATGCCGGAAACTATTCGAAGTTATAATGCTTGTCGATGGCTACTGAGACATCCCAAGTGCACTTCATGCCTTTGGGGAACTCCACCAAATCACCTGCCTCAATCTCCACAAACTCATTTCCATGGCCTTCAGGGTACACCTTTACTTTTCCCTCTAGCAGATAGCAAGTCTCCTTAGCTGTGTATGTCCATGGAAATTTGCTGGGAGGGCATCCCCATCTATATATTATACATGAAAAAAAAAATATCACTATGAATGGTAACAATTCCAAATGCCAAAAGCCACTAAATATTACTATGCAAAAAAATATATATACATATATGAAAATGGAAATTTGATCGACGAATAAGAAAGTTATAGCACTCGTGTCTCACTTTTAGAAACCTTATTCTTAACTGGAGATTAATTTTACTACATATTTCATAGAAGCAAACATACGGCTAGCAACTGTTTCTCACGATATCTTCATTTTCCAGTTCTAGTTTTTTCGACTGTCCATATGCAAAACACCCACGAGATTGTGTCGCTTTCCTTCCACTTTATGCCGCCGGAAAGTGTTTACTTGTTTTATGGTGCAACTAATAAAATTGAGTTAAATAATCTTTCACCAATCACATATGGCAATCTTCAAACATATAGAATTATCTTATTTCCATATTTTGAAAGCATTGATAGATGAAGTATATTGTATAGTTGACAAGATGTAATAATCAGGAGTATTCTACATTTGAGCTATCAATATTTAAAAAAAAATACCATCAAGACCATTGCATACTAGATTTTGGTCTAAAAGCGATGAAGATAGTTGGCTGGGAATGTGGTTCTGCTGTTGACCAAATGAAAACTCCTCGCTGTCCTGCGTAACACAAAACGCGTTAGTGTCAGACCAAGGAAGGAGTTCCTAACGTTGGCCCTCCGACGTTCAAGTCAGTGACTGATTTATGAGGAGGAATAGTGAAAAAAACTGTAGTAGCGAGCGTGTAAAATTATAGAGCGTCACATACCTCCGTCTGTAGATGTAGACCCCTTTTTATAGTGTAAGTTGTCTCTATGCACGCATCTCCAAATATTTACACGATTTCCAAAGCACTACTAAGAAAGGACAAGTCATAAAGTGATTTTGACACATTTCCTTAAATAAGTCCGTAAATCTCTATGATTTGATACACTGGAAACTTCAAAAGCGTGATTTGTCTAAGGATATTCTCTGTCTTTTGTGGCACAAACGTCAAAACAGAGTGCGAAACCATTGGGCTTGGGGCCGACAACGGACCAACCGGCGACCATTCAAGAGGGTTGACAGCTCAGCCTTGAAGAAAATGAGCAGTGACCCAGTCTACATTCGACTTATCCAGTGGCTTCACAGGAACGTTGTGTCCAACTTACAGCCTCGATCGGTAAAGCAGTTGGTCGAGTTACTTAATACTTAACAATGAGGTTTACCCGCTTGTCCCTGGTTGAGGCACAAAATTCAACCGATCGGAAGGCCCGGTTGGCCAGGTTCTCACTACTCTGTGCACTATGCCTACACGTAAGAGGATCCGCGCTCAAGCTTCGAAGCCCGGTTGACCACTCGTGCCCAACCGCAGTTCTAGGCCCGATCGGCCACGCAAGCCCGATCGGCCACGCAAGTCCGACCAACAGTTTAAGGCCCGATCGACTACTTGAGTTGTTTAGGCGCCCCCCTGATACTGTTGGTGATATTGATCACCTCTTGACTTTGACTGTCATGCCAGCCGATCTTCCCTGCCTTTTGGGGGGGTCCACCCTTATCACTATATCACAAGCCTCTCCTCCAAGTCTAGTTGAAGGAGACTGCAAGTCGGACTGACTAGGTGTTTGGTATTATTCGTAATCCTCATTTCCGGCAGGCATTTCACTTTCTTAGCTGTCAATCGACTTGAACCATTGTCCTTGTCTATAATTGCTTCGTGAATTCTTTATTCCTGGACCGAGGAATTTGTAGTATGGTGCCGCTTAGCTCGAATGCCAGCGGTACTTAGTTGTTATCGCCCTATGCTTCTTCTTTTTCCCGGACGAGCTCCAATTCTCCACAGTGCCCTTTTATTAAGACTGACATCATTCTAATCTCTCGGAAATCGAACAAATTCCCTATAATTAAAGCAAGGCATACCGAGCATGTTTTTTCATCATGAGCCTGCTAATTGCTTCCATTCCTCATAAATGCACCTTTGATTCACCGCCATATGTCACACTCTCAAGCCGTCGAATATTCGATGTGATAGCCGATTATTGGGATTCGATGTGACAGCTACCTTTATAAATTTGACAGCCCAGATTAAATCTGGCCTTTTTATGTCCTTGATCGGACGACCTCAAGTAACTAACGATAGGGTTTTTAAGGCCTTCGTTTTTCTTTACATTGCAGCGTTTTTTATTTTGCCTTTACCTTCTTTCTCGTTCCCTACTCGTCGCTGATGATTAACTTTCAATAAGTTCCATCTTCTTTTTTCCAACTTTTGATCTTCATTTCCTCATGACCTCCCCCCCCCCGGGGTGTCCCCGGCTTGTGGTACACCTCCACTTCATCCGACTTCAATGGCGATGAAATAGACTAGATGAAACTTACCTACCACATCCCCTCGACCAATGCCCATCATCACACATCTCCGAATAGCTTTCTCATTTTTTTTCAGGATCAACTATATATCGCCCTCCGTTTTCCAATACACCCCTTTTTTTCTGAAGTTTGTAGATATTTCCACATCCCTTTACAATAACTAGTACCTAACTCCTTTAGGTTGTGTGTGGGGTTGTAGTGTTGTTTCGTTTATACAGAATCCCTTTACTCCCACGCGTTTTTTTATTATTTTTATTACCTGAAACAATCTGAGCCACGGGTCTTTCTCTTTCAAGCCTGAGTGGGCGTTGTATACTTTGATAAAATACCTTCGTCCAATAAGGGCAGGAAGTCCCATTACTTCTATCTCCGACTCCCCGACCGGGCAACCTTCCTAACCAGCTGGCAAATGGAGCTACCCAACCCTCCCGAGCTGGGTAAATATAGGTGGAAGCTTGTCTACCATGAAGCCGCTGCTTAGCTGACCGGACTAAAATATCATATACATGAGTTACTGCTTAAGGGCGAGCTATACATGTTTAGGTAGAGTCTCATTCGCGCTCGGTTGCCCGACTCCTTCGGTGAGAAATTCTTCCCTCTATTATTTTTAGATCTAACTGATTTCTTTTTCTTTTTTGCAGCTAAAGTGATGTGGAAGACTTTGCTAAGCAACTCCACAAAGTTAACCAATGAGAAGCTCGAGGTCCGTGGAGCAGCCGAGCTGGAGAGCCACGGGCTCTTGTCGGTCAGAGCCTCTGAAGGGCCCATCGGCGAAGGAGCGAGTCGAATGGCGGGGAGCGATGTCGCCGTTAGCACTAAGGAACTGCCTCCAAAGTTCAAGCCCATAGAAGTTCCTTTGGAGTTCACAACTTCCACCAAGCCTTTGCAACAACGTCAGTGCCACAAAAGACTCTAAACGGAAGCCTCCAGCCGATCAGCGACATTCGCTCAGCCAAGCTCTGTTGCAGTGTCTACCGTGCGACCACCTTCCGAGCGGGGAGAAAATTCTACCTCTGCCATTCCCGAGAGAGCAGTTGGTCGACCAACTCCCACCTCCTCCGATCGGACTCCTTCCTTATTTGATTTGCGACCGATGTTAATTTTGCGCAACCGATATCTTATTTGATGCCTCCGCCAGCTGACCCAGCGGCCCTTCTTTCCACCATACGTTCCATTCCTTTGGCCAAATCCAAGAGCAAGTCCAGCTTAGAGCCCATTGGCTCGAGTACACAGGTGAATTACTACCGTACTCAAGTTGCCTATAGACGAATGATGTCATCCGAACCCCAACGAGCCACACTCCCCCGAGCATAAGATTAGAATCCAAGGTCCCTTAGCTCAAACCTGAGCGGACGCCAGAGCCCAAGCGGCGACAAGCTCCCCAAATGAGCTTGCTGATCGTTTTAGCCAAAATTCTACTGAGGTACGCACATTTAGTATTTAAACACATATGTTTCTCGGTCGGCTCCACTTGACCTTCTCTATTTTATTAGTTTTTGGTGGAAGGCTTAGCTATGTGCCAGAGGATGGCTCAGCTAAGTCACGAATATAAGCAATTGTCAGATACAACCGGGGGGATGGATGCACCCTAAGCTTCATTCAGGCGACTTTCTTTAGAGGTGGCTCAGCTAAAGGAAGACCTAGAGAAACAATCTGAGCAGCTTTTGGGGTCCGAGTGGGTGCTCACCATGAGCAAGAATCATGACCAAGTCATCCGACCCAAGTGACTAATGAAGCAGTCTAAGAATTATGAATCACGGGTCAACTCAACCAACACCAAGAAAATCAAGGTCATTGAAGACTTGGATATCAAGAATTGGCCCGAGCTCTAGCCAAAAAACTTGAGGAGGCGGAAGCTGCTTTGCTTACTGAACAAGTTAGTCGAACGGTTGAGCAAGCAGGCCACGAGCTCCAACTTGGGGAGCATCAACAAACAATTGCTGAGAAAATTGCTGAGCGAACAACACTTAAAGAGGAGCTTGAAGCCACTCAAGTGGAGATGACTAGGGGTGTAATCGAGCCGAGCCGAACCGAATTCTTGAATGTTTGAGTTTGGCTCGTTTATAATCGAACCGAGCTCGAGCTATATTTAACGAATATATTCATAGCTGACGAGCTTATTCGAACTTTTATCGAGCCCAAACGAGCTTAATAAATATAAATTATAAATTTAAATATTCATTAAAAATTAAATTATATATTTAGAGAAAATTATAATATTCTTATTAAAATTTATAATTTTATTTTAATAAATCAATTTAATAAATTTATCTATATGTTTCATATAATAGAGTGAAAAATCTATAAATTATTATTTTTTATTTAAAAGTTAATTCATGAACTTAACGAACATGTTCACGAGCTAACGAGCCAAATATTGAAACTTGAGCTTGGTTTGTTTATCTTAACGAGTCTCGTTAAACGAGTTCAAACGAGCTTTTATCGAATCAAAATTCGAATATCTCATGAACGGCTTGGTTCATTTACACCCCTAGAGATGACTAACTATAAAGCATATGAGTCCGGTTGGCTAGAAGCCTACAAGGTCGAATATCTTTGCTCTAGAAATTTCAACCAGATGCTAGCCAATCGGACCAATAAGATGTTTGGGTATGGCATTGAGAGGACCCTCACGCAATTGAAGGATGGCAACTATTTATCTACTGAGGTTCCAAGACCTTTATCAAGTGCCAAAAAATCTTGGACGTTATCCCCAACGATGCCTTTGTTGATTTTATGTAGTATCTTCTTTTAAGTCATTCAGTGAATTTGGTAAAGATTTAACAACTTTCCATGCTGTGTATGTATTGTTCCTTATTTTTGAACTTTTAACTTCTGAGTGTCTTAGCTTTTAAACGTATTCTTCAGTTTCCTTGGCCTTGGATTTTTTGGTTTACTTGAGTATTGTCATAGAGAGCCTTTATCGCAGTGATTTCCCTAAGTTCTGGAAGATCTTCAGCACTTGGTTGTAGAAGCAAGTTTACTTGTAACTCGGCCGGTCAGCTCAACGGTTTAAGATTTGGGTGTGACGGTATGCTCACTTATAACTCGATTGATTGGCTCGAGAGTCTAGAATGTGGACGTGAGAGTAAGTTCACTTATAATTCGGTCGATTACTCAAGAGTCTGGAACTTGGTTATGAGAGCAAACTCATTTATAACTCAGTCACTCGGCACGAGTCTGGGACTTGATCGTGAGAGCAAGCTCATTTATAACTTAACTGCTTGGCACGAGAGTTTGGGACTTGGTCGTGAGAGCAACCTCACTTATAATTCGGTTGCTCAACACGAGAGTCTGGGACTTGGTCGTGAGAATAAGCTCACTTATTACTCAGTCGCTCAACACAAGAGTCTGGGACTTAGTCATAAGAGCAAGCTCACTTATAACTTGGCTGCTCAGCACGACAGTCTGGGACATGGCCGTGAGAGCAAACTTACTTATAACTCGGTCATTCGGCATGAGTTTGGGGCATGATCGTGAGAGTAAACTCACTTATAACTCGACCGCTCGACATGCGAATTTGGAACTTGATCGCGATAGCAAGTTCACTTATAACTCGGCTGCTTAGTACGAGAGTCTGAGACTTGGTCATGATACTGAACTTACTTATATCTCGGCACTAGGACTTGATTGTTTTCCCCTTGAATCTGTTTGCATTCATTGAATATAAAATTTTACAAATTACATAGATTCAATTTAAACGAACCATTAAGCCTGGTAGGGTTGTAAATGATTTGCGCTCCAAGGTCGATCAAAGTTTCTTTCGTCTGAATCCTATAGGTAGTAGGAACTAGAGCTGAGATTCTGCATCACCTCGTATGGCCGGTTCCAGGGCAGCTCCAAATTGCTAACGTTTTTAACCAGCTTAACTCTTTTCTATACTAAGTCGCCAACTTAGATCTCGGGATAGCCCATCCGATTATAGCTCTGTTTCATTCTTTGTCGGTACGTTGTTAGTTGAGCGGCAGCCTTGTCTTTGATTTCCTCCACTAAGTCCAGCTTCATTAGACCCGATTGGCATTCTCTTCGTCACATAATTGTATCCAATCATATCCAATACCGACTTCGACGAGTATAGTCGCCTCTCCTCCATATACTAGACGGATCAGAGTTATGCCTGTTCCTGTCTGGAAGCTGAGAAGACGAACTTGCCGGTATGACGTGTCTGGAGGGTTGACCGCATCCTCTTGATCCGGTGGTGAGCTGTCCTCTACGTTGATCAGATCGTCAGAAGTCCTCCTCCGGTCAACTGTACCTGTATCCAGCGACCGGGTTCCCCCGGTCTCTGGTACCTCGGTGCTCGAGGCGAATCCCACAGACGTATAAGTAACCGCATAATAGTATAGCAATAAAATGAACAGATACCGAGTACGAGAACTTACCCTGGCCCAGGGGGGCGCCCTCGGATGGATGGATGAGCTGGTCGAGCTACTGATCAAGTCGTCGCAGCCCAGGCGGCATGTAAGTCAGAATATGTCCTCGGCTCACAGGCCGGGCTACGGCACACACTAACGGCTCCTAGGCCGGCTGGTAAAATGTCTCACCATCATAGCAGTAATACAAAGAGCAGAACATCATGGTTCGATGGCCGGAAAACACAATGGATGTCTAGAAACACCGCGGAGGGCGGGATCTACACCAAAAGCAGTGGAGACAACAAATGTACAGCCGTCGATACGGACTGTCAGGACGCCGGAGCTAGCTGTGGGCCCGTCGGAAGGGGCAGCGGCGGCTGCCGGCGGCTGTGGCTACCGGTGGCAACACCTGCGGGAGGTGGCAGCGATTGCGGGAGAAGGCGGCAGTGGTCCGCCGACGGCGGTGCAGCGAGGAAAAGAGAGAGTAGTGAGAGGGGCGGCCTGCGGCGGCTCCGGCGAACTGAGGCAGCTCCGACGGCAGCATCTCGAGGAGAACAGAGGCTATGCCGACCACCGGAAGAGGTGAGGAGGAGAAGAGCAGTGGTCGGAGACCCGCAGCCGGCCTTGCCACCTGCGAGGAGCGCGAGAGAGATGAAGAAACCCCTCTCTCCTCTCTGTTGGCAGCCGAGGTAGAAAAACGAAGGAGAAAACACTCCCCGGCGGCGGCGTGTCCAGCCGTACTGTCGCAATGAGGTGGAGGAGGAGGGTGGTGACGACGTCGCGAGGCGGAGGAAGAAGAGCGGCGGTGGGTTGCTCCAGTGGCGAAGTCACAAGCGGGAGATGGAGAGGAGGAGATGGAGCGGCCTGTGGCCGGCGTCGGCGCCGACGAGGAGCCCGAGAGGAAGAAGGTGACTCCATTTCCCTTGGCGGCGGCCTCCTGTTCCTCTCACGAAAAAAAACCCCCTTTCCTCCCCTGTCAACAGTGCTTATATGCACTAAAATCCCTAAAGCCTTCTCCTTCCTAATGACACAAATGCCCCCTTTCCTCTTCTTAATTCCTTTCATGTCCCAAACTACATCCGGATCAATGCCCATAGACTCCCGAGGTGTGGTGCGATGAGCCCATAGCACACTCGGGAGTTCATCCACTCAGCTTCCTCCGAGATGATCGAGACGGGTTTTGAGTCCGCTAATCATCTCTTTGTTAGTGACTTCCACCTATGCATTGCTTTGGAAATAAGCCACGGACGTAAAAGCCTATAGTATGTCATAGCTTGAACACCATTCTCTGATACCCCGCCTTTGGAATTGTCTTCGATTATCAGAAACTATCTTGTAAGGAATGTCGAATCAACACACTATATTTTGCCATAGAAATTTAATGACCATATGCTCCGTTATTTTAACGAGTGGTTCCGCTTCCACCCATTTAGAGAAACAATTAGAGCCGTCAATTTGGGTTAAGCTCGTTGGATTGGCCCGCCGCGTCAAATAATTTAATTGAGTTGGGTTAAAATTTTATCAACTCAAGCCCGCCACGAGCCGACCCGCCTAGGCCCGCAACCCGCCCAAGTCAGCCCACGACGGGCTTAGATTGGCTCATGGGTTGAGAAACACATACTTTTTTTTGGTAGGGCAAATGTAGCATGAACATAAGTGCATTTCATATCATAGGAGATGATCAAATTCGATTGTTATATTGTTTGAGCAAATCATTAAATTAAATAAATATATTTATTAGAAATTTAATTGTGGATATAAATAAATTTTTAACGAGATTTTTTTCTACAAACAAAATTTTAACAACAAATCAAATACATTATACATGCCCGAAGAAGAGATTTATTAATTTCATATCAATATTCCTTCATGTCGTCGGACAACAACAGCGATTCCTCTCATCGTGGGGGCCTCGACACTAATGGCGAGACCTCGGCGATGACGACGAAACCTTGCCACCGGCAGGCATGTCGGAAAGTAAGGCCAGCCAACGGCGAACGCTAACGGAGTGCGTTGGTCGGAAGCTGAGGCTTCTCGTCACCTTGTCGTCGGAGAAGTTGGTAGAGAACTTGGAGAGGATGAGATAGACGAGAGTATGAACCAGAGAGAACAGCGCCATCTTCGTCAGCACGTCGAAGTTGGAGAAGAAGTCGTCCATCACTCAAATTAAGTGATTAAAATCATAGAGTAAATTAACGGAGAGATTATTGAGATCAATTCAAGGTAGGTATTTTTTTTTTAAATCATCTCCTACAATAGGCGCAACGGT
Source organism: Zingiber officinale (assembly GCF_018446385.1). Lineage (NCBI taxonomy): Eukaryota > Viridiplantae > Streptophyta > Magnoliopsida > Zingiberales > Zingiberaceae > Zingiber > Zingiber officinale. The sequence continues at coordinate 97,657,712 of NC_056002.1, read as the reverse complement.
AAAGTTGTTGTCATGTGACCGAAAGATCACGGGTTTGAATCCTGGAAACAGCCTTTTGAAAAATCAGGGTAAGACTGCGTACAATGAATCCTTCCCCGAGAACCCGCATGATGGGAGCTTCGTGCACCGCTGCCCTTTTATCTCCTACAATAGGCATTTTTTAAAAAAGCATCTCCTACAGTAGGCATTTTTTTTTAATTTTTGATCGGCCTGCGGGTTAGTCAGCTTAACCCGCAACCCGTCTTAGATTGGGTCGGATTGGGAATTTTCCAATCCACCAAGATGACGGGTCGGCCAGCCCCGCCAAATGACTGGTCTGTCACAGGCCGACCCGCCCTACCATGAGTTGACCCATCTGAACAGCTCTCGACCCGTGGTGGGCTTGGGTTGGCCCGGGGGTTGAGAAACACATATACCTTCTTTTTTGGTAGGGAAAATGTAGCATGAACATGAGTACATTTCATACGATAGGAGATGATTGTTGAGACCCTTGGCTATGGATTGCGTAATGGGACTATTTACCGGCTGGTAGGCAGGATCAACCTTCGTCTTCTTCGTTTTACGACCTTGACGGCCTATGGTGGTAGGGGGATTTGAGGCTCGAGGAAATTAGAGAACCTCTCGATTTATGGATTTAATTTCTTTTTTTGTAAAACTCAATGATAATCTTTATTGCATTATTTCAACCATTTAAATACAACTAAGACGTTCCTTCTAGACGAAGGAAGAAGACAATCCTTGAATAAGAAAGGTTTTATTCTAACCAAAAATAAAAGATACTAGACTCAATTCTACTTATAATAAAAGATACTTGACTCAAATAAAATCAATTACTATAAATTATTATAGCAGAATCAATTCTCTTGATTTACACCATCCTTTCTAAATCTGTCGTGCGTGTATCTCTTATATTTGATGGGTTTCAGATTCTCTTTTGTTGTATGGGCTCGGTCCATAACATTACTCCCTCCCTGAGAAACGGATTTGTCCGTAAACACGAATGATGGGTAACGTTCCATGATAGCCACTGCATATTCCCATGAAGCCTCGACAGGGGATAAGCCCTCCCAATGAACCAGAATTTGGGAGTGTCCACGATGTGAGCGATAGTCGAGAACCACTAAAGGAGAAGGAATGTAATCTTCCTGATTTATGGGGGGAAGAGTGGGGACACTAGGGATGCTACCATGATATTTCTTTAAAGAGGACACATGAAAAACGAGGTGGATCTTGACGTGGTCTGACAATTGGAGTTTGTAAGCAACATGACCCACACGGTCAATGATTTTAAAAAGCCCATAAAAGTGAGGAGATAGTTTTGAATGGTTCTTGGACGCTAAACTTACTTGACGATAAGACTGAAGCTTTGACAACATCATATCACCTATCTCAAACCGTACCTCCCGATGGGATGAATCATATTGAAGTTTCAAGTGATTTTGGGCAGCAAAAAGGTTTCCTCGTAGATTCTTCAGAAGTTGTTCCCGAGTTTGTAGCTCCTGATCTACTGATTCAATATGAGAAGTACAAACCAAATATGATGATAGGCGTGGAGGCGATCGCCCATACATGAACTCGAACGAGGTGACCTTGAGGGACGTGTGATAACCAGTATTGTAACAAAATTCTCCCCAAGAGATCCAATATACTCATTTCTTTGAAAATTCTCCCATAAAGCAATGCAAATGCATCTCAATAACCATGTTCATGACTTCGGTCTGGCCATCCGATTGGGGATGGTAAGCGGACGAGAAACAAAGTTGCGTCCCACTAAGGCGAAATAGCTCCTTCCAGAAAGAACTAGTGAAGACCGTGAAGCTTAAAAATGTTATCAAAGAAAACTTGAGCCACCTTCACAGCTGTGTATGGGTGTGATAAAGGGATGAAATGGGCATACTTAGAGAAGCGATCCACAACAACAAACAATACAATTTTACCCTGAGATAGAGACAACCCGTCAATAAAATCCATGAAAATGTCCGACCACACTTGGTGAGGGGCAGGCAAGGGTTGTAGTGATCCCGCGGGCTTCAAATGTTCCACTTTATTGTGTTGGCAGATTGGACATTCACGCACAAACATGTGAACCTACTGTTTCATCCCGGGCCAATAGAAATCTCGTGTAATTCGACATAATGTCTTCTGATATCCTTCGTGAAACTCATTATGTATCATGGTTATTATTTTAGAAGTGAGAGGAGATGTAGCAAGGAGATAGATTCTGCCTTGAAGAATAAAAGTCCTTCCTTGTACTCCATACAACCTTCGCCTCGCTATGACACCTGAATAAGGTGCTGAATTTCCGAGGAAGTAGAGTATTCAGATTGGATGTCCTCTGTTAAATTTAATTTAGCCATGAAGATGGCGGTCAACTGTCCATTATTGTTGTCACGACGTGAAAGTGCATCTGCTACCACATTGTTTTGGCCTGCTCGACCTGCTCGATATTCGATAAGAAAATCAAAACCTAGTAGCTTACCAATCCAGTGTTGTTGAGACGAGTTGGTAATCCATTGTTCTAATAAAAATTTTAGATTGTAATGGTCAGTTCGAACTAGGAACTTGTGTCCCCAAAGATCAGCATGCCAATGACGTATAGCTTTGGCCAATCCGATGAATTGTTTCTCATAAACAGGGAGCTTCTTGTGTCGTTTGGCCAAAGGACGACTAAAAAAACAATAGGGCGTCCTTCTTGCTGTAAAATTGCACCGATCCCCATATTTGAGGCATCACAATCCACCACAAATGGTTTTGAGAAATCGGGCAAGGCAAGTACCAGTGTGGAAGTAAGGGTGATCTTTAGCTTTTGGAATGTCAATTCCGCCGCCTCATTCCATTCAAAAGAGTTCCTTCGCAAGAAGCTAGTTAGAGGGGGAGCCAACTGTCCATATCCTTCGACAAATTTACAATAGTATCCTGTGAGCCCTAGAAAACCATGAAGGGCACGAAGAGTAGTGGGTTGTGGCCAATACAGAATTGCTTCAATTTTTCCATTATCGATGGCAACCCCTGAACGAGAAATGATGTGACCACGATAGGCAATTTCCGTCCGAGCAAATAAACACTTACAATTTTTTAGGAAGAGGTGTTGCTGCTGTAATATCTCAAAAACGAGCTGCAAATGGTGGAGATGTTCCTATCAAGAAGTACTGTAAACCAGTATATCATCAAAGAAAATTAGTATAAATTTTCTCAGAGAATCGTCAAAGATATTATTCTTAAGAGCTTGAAAAGTTAAGGGGGCATTGGTGAGTCCGAATGACATTACTACGAACTCAAAATGACCATGGTGAGTGCGAAAAGCCGTCATAGAAATGTTGTCCGGTTGCATTCGGATTTGGTGATATCCGGATCTGAGGTCCGACTTAGTAAAATAAAAGGATTCATGTAATTCATCAAGCAATTCATCAATCACAAGGATAGGAAATTTATCTTTAATTGTCTTTTCATTGAGAGCCCTATAATCCACACAAAAGCGGCATGTGTCGTCTGCTTTTTTTTACCAGCAAAACTAGCGAAGAAAAAGGAGATGTGCTTTGTCTAATCATGCCCTTAGCAATCATGTCATTGTGTTGATGCTCGATTTCATCTTTTTACGCATGGGGGTATCTATAAGGACGCACCACGATAGGGTTGGTAGCACTTACGAAAAGGTGGAAGGTCGTTGGGTTCCTCAAAAATTGCAGCATACTTTTCGATAATATGTCGTTTTTCATGAACTTTTGGAAGGGTACCTATTGCGAGAGAGGTCACTTCTGCTGTTAGAGTAGCACCCGATCCTTGTAAATAAATGGTGTTGTCGGTATGTTGAAAGCTCATGCACATCTGGGAGAAATCCCAAAGGATGGGACCAAGGGTGCAAAGCCAGTTAACTCTCAACACTGCTCCAATGTCCCCCAATGGTAGAATGAAGAATTCTACATTAAATTTGTGATCATCCAAATGGATTAATACATTGTGGCAAATACCAAGGCATTGTAGTTGTCGCCCATTAGCTACTGCCACCCAGAGCGCAAGACTTTTGTCAAGCCCAAGATTGATGCAAGTGCTGAATTTAATAAGTAATGAGTACTTCCCGGGTCGATGAGGACTAGCAAGGGGGTGTGGTTAATTCGTCCTTGAATCCGCATGGTTTGAGAAGCACGGATGCCAGTGATCACATTGAGGGAAATTTCAACATCCTCGACGTGATTCTGTTCATCATAATCTTCTAATCCCTCAAGCCAAAAAAGACGTTTGCAACGGTGATCGGGAATGTAAAGTTCGTCGCAATTAAAACAAAGGCCCTTGGCACGCCGTTCTTCCATTTCCGTTCGATTTAATCGTTTGATAAATGGTTGCTTCGGTGGTAGGACGGGGGTGCGCCGCGGTGTGACCGTTGATTCAAATCGTTTGGAGCGGCGTTCATAAAGACGAGCAAAACTCATAGCCGAAGTGAGATCTTCTGGGTGGTGAAGCTCGACTTCCACAGCAATGTGATCTTGGAGGCCACTAATGAATATTTGCACTACTTGTTCTGAGATTAAGGAACTCGCTCGTGCCGCCAATTGTTCGAACTTTCGCTGGTAGTCTTCCACGGATCCTGATTGTTGAAGTTTTGCAAGCTCGCCCAATTTGTTGTTACGAATAGATGGCCCAAACCTCAAATTACACTGATCTTTGAATTCCTCCCATTGAATATGAGGTCGATCACGTTCGAGTTTGATGAACCATAGTTGGACATCTCCCTCAAGATGGAACGAGGCGAGGCCCACCTTTTCTTCCTCCAAAGCGCGCTGATGGCGAATAAAATGATCGCATCAATTGAGTCATCCCAAAGGATTAGACTCACCATCATAACGTGGAAAATCCAGTTTCGAATATCGTAGTATATATGAGGATCCCTCCTCATGACCATGATACCCTTTCTAGCGGTGCATTTGTGGATCGGCATGATTGCTGCTCTCTTCACCTCGATGGTTGTTATACGAGTGTAGATTAGAAAAGCTTTTCGACAATTCCTCTAGTTGAGCATGGATGAGCTGCTGTTGTTTTTCATTGGAAGCTTTGTCCTCTTGGTAGATTTTGAGAAACGCATCAAAACATTGTTAAAGTGCTTATGAGTCACCCATTATGATGGGACACCAATTTGTTGAGACCCTTGGTTATGGATCGCGTAATGGGATGATTTATCGGCTGGTCGACAGGATCAACCTTCGTCTTCTTGGTTTTACGACCTTGACAGCCTACGGTAGTAGGGGGATTTAAGGCTCGAGGAAATTAGAGAGCCTCTCGATCTATGGATTAAATTTCTTTTTTGTAAAACTCAATGATAATCTTTATTGCATTATTTCGATCATTTAAATACAACTAGGGCGTTCCTTCTCGACGAAGGAAGAAGACAAACCCTGAATAGGCTTCTCCAGCGCCGGCGGACTTAAAGAACTAGCCAACTTGATCAGCTTATCCGCATATTGATTATCTGCTCGGAGAATTTTTCATATTATCACCTCTTGGAATCTTGACTTCAACCTTTCAAACGCCTCAACATACATTTTCAATCGTTCATTATTTATTTCAAAATTACTGAGAGTTGTTGGGTTGCTAGTTGAAAATCCGAATAAATGAGAACCCGGGTAACCCCCACATGTTTAGCCGCCTGCTACATACCGGCGATCAAAGCTTCATATTTTGCTTCATTATTAGTAGTCTGATAATCCAGCCGAATGGACAGTTACATTCTGTCTTCACACGGTAATATCAACAGGATTCCAACTCCACTGCCCTATCGAGTGGACGATCCATCAACATAAACTTTTAAGGTTTCATTTGGCTCGGGACTTTACATATCTGTCACAAAATTAGCTAAGGCTTGCACTTTGATAGTCAATCGGGGTTGGTATTGTATATCGTATTCACTTAACTCCGTGGCCCACTTGATTAGCCGTCCCGACGTCTCCGAGTTGAGAACTCAGCCCAACGTGCTGTTAGTTAAAACAATTATAGGATGAGATAAAAAGTAAAGGCATAACCTCCGAGTGGCTAATATCAGTCCGTACACCAACTTCTCAAAAGGAGTATAACAACATTCAACATCTTTCAATAAATGACTGAAAAAGTACACTAGTTGTTGTTCATGGTCGTCCTACCGCGCCAACGCCGATCCGATAGCCCATTCAATGGAGGATAAATATATCCACAGTGGCTCGTTGTCAATGGGCTTCACAAGTACAGATAAAAAATATAAATAACTTTAGTTCTTCCAGCGCTTTGTCGCACTTGGCATCCCATTGAAATTGATGGCTCGGTGAATAATAATAACAACAACAACAACCAAGCCTTTTCCCACTAGGTGGGTCGGCTGTATGAATCCTTTTACGCCATTGAGCTCTATCTCCTATTATATCATCATCTATATTTAAATAAATTTTATCTTATTTTATTGTTGCTAACCAAGTTTTTTTTTGTCTTCCTCTTCCTCGTTTGATATGCATGTTTATCATAGTTTCGCATCGCCTAACTGGAGCATTTATTGGTCGTCTAAGTACATGTCCGTACCATCTTAAACGTCTCTCGGAGTTTGTCCTCAATAGATGCAACTCCGACTTTCTCTTTAATGCTCTCATTCCTTATTTTGTCCATCTTCGTATGTCCACACATCCACCTTAACATCCTCATCTCTGCAACTCTCATCTTATGCTCAAACATAGCAGGTCTAACAGCGATTTTATAGAACTTACCTTTAAGTTTAAGAGGTACTTTACGGTCACATAAAACATCCGACGCTCCCCTCCATTTCATCCATCCTGCTTGTATTCTATGTAAGACATCTCTCTCAATCCCTCCGTCATTTTGTAAAAATGATCCTAAATATTTAAATATCTCGGTTCCGGACAACTCGTCCTCTCCTATCTTAACAATTGTTTCATTACTTCTAATATTGCTAAATTTAAATTCCATATATTCTCTCTTTAATCTACTAAACTTAAAATCTTTCCCTTCTAGTGTTTCCCTCCAAGATTCTAGCTTAGTATTTACTCCTTCACGTGTCTCATCTACCAAAATAATATCATCTGCAAACAACATGCACCACGGTACTGTATCTTGAATGTATGCAGTGAGTTCGTCCATAATTAGTGTAAAAAGATAGGGGCTTAGGGCTGATCCTTGATGTAACCCTATCTTTATTGGAAATGCTTCAGTTACTCCGCCTGAAGTCTTTACTTTAGTCGTTACATCCTCATACATATCCTTAATTAGTTCAATATATGTTACGCTAACACCTCTTTTTTCTAAAATTCTCCATATAATTTCTCTTGGGACTCTATCATAAACTTTTTCTAAGTCAATGAATACCATATGTAGATCTTGTTTTTGCTCCCGATATTTTTCAATTAATTGTCTAACGAGATGTATAGCTTCTATTGTCGACCTTCCAGGCATGAACCCAAATTGATTTTCTATCACTGTAGTCTCCTTCCTTAATCTCTTTTCTATTACTTTTTCTCAAAGTTTCATAGTATGACTCATTAGTTTAAAACCCCTATAGTTTGCACAATTTTATATGTCTCCCTTGTTCTTATATAAGGGAACTAGAGTACTTATCCTTCATTGATCAGGCATTCTTTTCGTTTTCAATATCATGTTAAATAATTTTGTAAGTCATTCAATACCTTGTTTCTCTAAGCACTTCCATACCTCTATCGGAATATCATCTGGTCCAACGGCTTTTCCATTGTGCATCTCATTTAAAGTTTGTTTTACTTCTGAAATTTGAATTCTACAATAAAAATTAAAATTTCTATACTCATTTGGCCTAATTAAATTACCTAAGTTAAGTTGGTCACCTAAATCTTCATTAAAAAGTTGATGAAAATACTTCTTCCACCGCTCTTTTATTTCTCCATCATTTACTAATACTCTATTACATTCATCTTTAATACATTTTAGTTATTCTATAAATATCCCTTTCCCCTTCTTTTGTATCCAATTTTTGATATAACCGTTCAAAAGTTTCATTTTTTGCTTCACTCACTACTTTCTTAGCTTTTTTCTTGGTTATTGTATATTTTTTTAAGTTTTCCTCGTTCTTACAAATATATAATTCTTTATAAGCTATTCGTTTTTCCTTCACTTTCTCTTGTACTTTCTCATTCCACCACCAAGATTCTTTACTTAGTGGTGCATGTCCCTTTGACTCACCGAGTACACTCTTAGCTACTATTTCCAACTTTGATACCATCTTATCCCATGTTGTATTAAAGTCATCGTATATTTCAACTCCTATATTCTTCTTAAATATATTTTGTTTTCCATCCTTTAACTTCCACCATTGTATATATTTTTCTTCTATTGATACTATGTTTGAGACATATATCCAACACTACTACCTTATATTCAATAGTTAAGCTTTCTCCCAGGATGACCTTACAACCGTTACAAATCTTTCTATTCCTCTTCCTAACCATAAGAAAGTCAATTTACGATTTATTATTCCCACTTTTAAACGTGACCAGGTGTCTTTCTCTTTTCTTAAAAAACGTATTAGCTAATATAAGGTCATATGCTATCGCAAAATCTAATATAGTTTTTCCTTCCTCATTCCTCGTTCCAAACCCATAACTCCCATGTACTCTCTCATATTCCTCATTTTTCACTCCGACATGCCCATTTAGATCACCTCCTATTAAAATCATTTCACTTGGTGGAATATTTTGTAATATTTCATCCAAGTCCTCCCAAAACCTTGATTTGGTAGCTTCATCTAATCCTACTTGTGGTGCATATACGTTAATTATGTTCATAGTTTCTTTCGCCACTATTATCTTAAGGGCTATAATTCTATCCCCTTTTCTAACTACTCCTACAACTTCATCCTTTAACAAATTATCGACAATGATACCCACTCAATTTCTTGTTTTACTTTTTCCAGTGTACCAATGATGGCTCGGTGAAGTATCTTGAAAAATGGAAAACTTCGGTTGGACGACTTTAAGATGAATCGGGAAAGAGCGGTAATTCATCCGGTCAGGCGCTAAGCCTCCTTTAGATTGCGTGGTGGGGGCATATCTTGGAGGGCCTTTACTTTGGTAAGGTTGGCCTCGATTCCCCGCTCAGTCACGATATAGCCGAGGAAGCGCCCACCAACTCGGAGGGATTTTATTAGAATATCATCAACATATACCTCCATCTTTCTGCCAACCTGCCTTCAGAACACCCTGTTCATAAGCCTTTGGTATGTTGGCACCGATTCTTTAGTTCGAACGGCATGACATTGTAGCAGTAGATTCCATCCGCCGTAATGAAGCTGACCTTATCTTGATCCTCCTTAGCGAGCAGGACCTGGTGGTATCCATGATATACATCCAGCATGCATATAAACTTACAGCCAATAGTAAATCCACCACTTGATCAATGCATGATAGAGAATAATAATCTTTTGGGCACACCTTGTTCAAGTCTCTGAAGTCCACACAGACCACACTTATTCCCCAGCTTGGATACTAATACCATGTTCGCAAGCCAGCTTGGGAATTGTACTTTCTGTATGTGCCCAGCTTCAAGTAACTTGTCAACTTCCACTCAAATAATTTGATTTTGTTCTACTCCAAAATCTCTTTTCTTCTGTTTGACCGATCGGGCTTCTGATCAGACGTGGAACGGTTTTCTTTAACGGGCTCAGATCGACGACGATGAAGGTAGATGCCTCCGATCGGCTGGGATGAATTTACACTTCTTTTTCTTCATAGACCAAAGTGAGGAGCCTCCCGAATTGCATTGACCTACAGCCGTTGAGCCTTCCGAGCGGCCCGACACTCAGTTTTCACAATCTCCACGTAGCATTGGTGTACTACGAGCTGATCACCCCTAACTTCGTCGACCGAGTCGTTGATTTTCTAACAAAATATGGAGACAGCCAGGAACTCGTTTAATGTTGGTCAGCCAAGTATAACGTTGTAAGCCGAGAGAGTGTCCACCACAATGAAATTTGTTCGGCGAGTCCTCATGAGCAACTCCTTTCTAAGAGAGATGGCCGAACTTGGTCGATCAGCTGGGTGTTGTCATTGGTTGAAGCTCATCTTTGTTCATCTGAAGCTGGTCAAACACCTTCTTGAATATTATGTTAACCGAGCTACCCGTGTCAACAAAAGTACGATGAACTTTGTAATTAGCAATCACTACCTTAATAATTAAAGCATTATCATGGTACATTTCTATTCCCTCTAAGTCTCGAGGACCGAAACTAATCTCTGCTCCTTGTGCTTTCTCCTTACTGCACCCGACTGCGTGGATTTCTAGTTGTCGTGCATGTGCTTTTCTGGCCCGGTTGGAATCACCGTCGGTCGAGTCACTCACTATCATGCCAATATCACCTCGAGCCGCATTGTCATGATTTTCCTCCTCTCGGGTCGATACACTCGAACGGGCCTCATGTTGTGTCGCCAAGCGATGGTAAGTGCAAAACATCGACGTCCACTGTTGGGCCCTGTAGATCTGGTCCGATCGGCTTCCACGTGCTAGACCACATTTGGTAGAGACTTACGTTGTTGCTATTAAGGGCCCAATCAGGGCCCTTTTGGAGGCAGATTGTTGTTGGCCACTCGAGGCTCGAGAGCGACAGCTGCCTCAGGAACCACCTATTTCTTCCGAGCGGACTGAATTTCTTTCACGTTGATGTATTTTGTGATTTGTCCGAGCAGATGGTCGAAATCTCTCGGACGCTTTCTGATGAGGGATCGAAAAAAATCATTATTTGTAAGTCCCTGAAAAAAAGGCACTTACCAAAATTAAAAATTTCCTATGTGGTCGACGGAATGTCTATGGCCACTTGGTTGAATCTTTTGATATATGTCTGTGGCATGTCTTTAGGCCCTTGCCTGAGCGAGAATAAATTCATTGTCGTCTTCTGTTGGCCACTCGGGGCTCGAGAGCGACAGCTGCCTCAGGAACCACCTCTTTCTTCCGAGCGGACTGAATTTCTTTCATGTTGATGTATTTTGTGATTTGTCCTTGCAGATGGTCAAAATCTCTCGGAGGCTTTCTGATGAGGGATCGGAAAAAATCATTATCTGTAAGTCCCCGAAAAAAGGGCACTTACCAAAATTAAAAATTTCCTGAGTGGTCGACGGGATGTATATGGCCACTTGGTTGAATCTTTTGATATATGTCCGTGCCGTTTCTTTGGGCCCTTGCCTGAGCGAGAATCAATTCACTGTCGTCTTCTGATAGTGACGGCTGCTAGCAAAGTGTTGAACCGCTCGGAAATCTTTGAAGCTACAGATGGACCCGACCAACAATCTTTCGAACAATCTCTGCAAGGAGCCTCATAACAAAGTGGTGAGGAATACTCGACACTTAACTCCATTTGTATACTGGTGGAGCATGGCTATATTCTCAAACTTTAGCAAGTGATCTTCGAGGTCGGATGCTCTTCCATATTCTCCGATTGACAGGGGTCGGAAATGGGCCGATAATCTGTCATTTAGGATTTCTTGGGCAAACAGCGTGTCGATTCTCTCGGAAGAACCACTAACTGTCGATTCCTTGCCTTTTCGATTATCCCGGGCGGGCACATTTTTGGAAGACGATTCCTGTGACTTATCCGCCAAGCCCAGATCATTGTGGGGCGTCCGAAACAATGCTCGGTGATAGGCAATCGGGGAATGCGGCGTTGGCGACAGGCAAGTAGCATCTTCTTGTGTCAAAGTCACTGTAGTAAGTCGTCTAGCATCTTCCACCTTCACGTCTCGAATGCAGGTGAAGTTCCCACATACGACATCAAATATGATTCTGTCTAAAAGCGGTAAAGGTAGTTGGCTGGGAATGTGGCTTTGCTGTTAACCAAACGAAGACTCCTCGCTATCCTGTGTAACACAAAGAGCGTTAGTGACGGGCTTGGGAAGGAGTCTTCGGCATTAACCCTCCAACACTTAAGTCAGTGATTGGTTTATGAAGAGGAATAGTGAAAGAAACTGTAGCAGCGAGCGTGTAAAATTAGAGAGCAACACATACCTCCTCCTGTAGATGGAAATCCTTTTTTATAATGTCACTGTTATCTCTATGCACGCATCTCCAAGCCTTTACACACTTTCCAAAGCACTTCTAAGAAAGGGCAGGCCATAAAGTGGTTCTGATACCTTTCCTTAAATAAGCCCGTAAATCTCTATGATTTGATAGGCTAGAAGCTTCAAAAGCGCAATTTATTTGCAGGAAATTCTCTGTCCTTCGTGGCACAAACTTCCAAAAAAGAGTGTGAAACCGTTGGACTTGAGGCAACAATGGGCCGACCAGCTACCATTCAAGAGGGCTAAAAGCTCAGCCTTGAAGAATATGCCAGTGAGCCAATGGCCCAATCTATATTCGACTTATCCAATGGCTTCAAAGGAGCGCTATGTCCGACCGACCTACAGCCCCGATCGGCAGAGCAAGTTGGTTGAGTTACTTAATACTTAGAAATTTGGTAAGCTTGTCCCTAGTTGAGGCACAAAATCCGGCCGATTGGAAGGCCTGATCGACCAGGTTCTCGCTACTCTGTGCACTCTGTCTACATGCAAGAGGATCCACGCTCAAGCTTCGAAGCCCGGTCGGCCATTTGCACCCAATTTGCAGTTCTAGGCCCGATCGGCCATGCAAGTCTAACTGACAGTTCAAGGGTCGATCGACTACTTGAGTTGTTCAGGCGCACCCCTACTACTGTTGGTGATATTGACCACTACCGCCACGTCAGCCGGTCTTCCTTGCTTTGACCTGCTTTTTGAGGATCCACCCATATCATCATATCACATACAAAATCCTGAACGATTGATTCACGAAGATCCTCAAATGACTGCTAAGGCTAGTAAGTCCTTAAGAAGCGCAGCGATAAACTACATGATTGAAACTGAAAGGAGTTTGATGAACTAAACAGGGTAATATTAGTAATTTCCTTGGCATGCATAAGTCCACTACTTATGCCTAAGATCTAAAATCATGTCAAATAGCACCTAAAGTAAGACCTCCATGGAAATTTCTCAACTTGTTTACTTGTGATCGTGAAAAGTCAAAAGAATGCCATAATTTCCAAATGCTCACATCATTTGAAATGCTGAAATGCTTAAGTTGGGCTTCAGAATTCTAGAAGCTTGGATCGATTGAGGCCATTGATTGAGGTTCAATGGGTCATTGAAGGATCACAATTCTAGGAAACCCCAACAATATGAAATATAAACTTAATTTTCTATGACTCTGAAGTGTTAGTGAACTTCCATTTCTGATGTTGCCATCCTACTGAAGTCACATCATAAGAATCTCATTGTTTATTTCAATCCTCCACAGTACCATTGTGTATCAAATGCTTGCATCCACATCAATATTCCAACTAAGGTGGAATGATTCTTGATTCATAACTCCCAAAGTTCAACAAAGTGGCCCCAGAAAGCTAGCCATTAAGGCAAGATAACAATTCAAATAGAATCAGCAAACTAGCCAACAGAGGGAAGGTGATAGTTATACATTACAAGCATAGCCAATCGACCCTATTCCAACATATCGATCTACAGCTTGATTATAACTTAAATGAAGTTTAACACTGAAATTTCTTTCCCTTCTCTCCATCTAAATAGGAAAAATCTATGTCCAAGCATTGTTTTTTCAAAATCCATAATGATGTTCACCATGTCAATCATTCATCCTTAAAAGGTTAGACAAATCTCATCACCCTTCCCGATCTTCAAGCTTCATCTTAACACTAATCAAAACATATTCAACGGATCTATAAATAAAAAAACATTTTTCTAGGTCGAACTAAAAACTATTGAAAACACGAGGAAGATGAAAAGAAACCGCGATCGAAAGAGAGGATTCATTTACTTTGGCCATTGCCTGACGCCGAGATCAGCGATCTTGGATTCGTGCGGGTTCTTCTCGATCTTGATCCCCAATTTCTCCGTCGCCATCGTCTCCCACGGCCTCTGCGCCTCTGCAGTCCTCGGCGCTGTCTAACCACAAGGGAAGTTAATAACCTGACCAGCCTCAAATGTTCCGTGTCTTTGCAAGTGGACGCCGTCGATGAAACTACCAGTGAAATAGACGGTCGTGATTATTTTCAAAAAATATTTTCGATTTTTCTATAATTTTTCTTAAAATACTCACTATATGTTATTTTATTTTTAAATTTTATTTCTTTATGTTTCAATTTAAATTGAATCATATTATATATGACATTAATAAAAGATAAAGACATTTTTAAAAAGATATTAAATTTTAAGGATATGAAATAATTTATATTGTCCACATATAAAAAAATTAAGGAAAAAAAACTATGTTTTAAGACGCCCCCAAATTAAAAGAAACATTTAAGCATTATTTTTCCAAAAAAAATTAAATTAAATTGGACACTCCTCTTGTAATTTTATCTCAAAATTATACTTTAATCCAATGTTATTATAAAAGCTATTAGATAATTTCTGCAACGTATAGAAGTTAGTAAATAACTACTATAACGTATAAAACTTATTCAATAACTAGTAACTTCTACAATGTGATTAGGGTACTTTAGAATTTATATCATATAAAAGTTATTCAATAGTATTAGGTCACTTCGGGAGCTAGAGGGGATGAATAGCTCGTCTTGCTCGCTCATTCACTTCGTCGATATTGGTTTTGCAACGGATAAACTCAAAACAAGCTCTCAATACTAATAAGTAGGATTTACTTGATATTCATCTCAAGATGAGGTAACTAATCCAATAATCCACACCGAGCACACTCTCCACTATAAAATATACTCATTCTCGGAACAATCCGGAGGTGGAAAAAATCTCTACAACTCAAGAACAAGAAATACAACTCAAAACAAGAAATAAATATACAAATACAAATGAAAAATCTTTTTGCTTGATCTCTTGTTGCTTGTGAATGTCTCTTATAAGTTTGGAAGTACAGCAACACCTCAGCCCTAAGCTTCCAAGAACTGACGGAGAAGATGGAGTGAAGAGTTCTTTTGTTTGAACTTATCGTCACCTTTATATCTGAGTTTTTAGAGCTCATAATCGATTGTTCTTGTTCCAAATCAATTGTCACGTCAGATCTCAGTGATCACAGCCGTCCAAAGCTCGCAACCTGCGCAACGGTCATATCTCAATCGATCGGTTGATCGATTGAGCGCCTCTTGATCGATTACCCAATCGATCAAGAATGCCTCTATGCTCTCACTGTGCTTCGCAGAAAACTTCTCCCAAGATTGGGAAACTCATTGTTCGTCACGAAGAAATGCTCTCAATCGATCACCTAATCGATTGACCCCTTCAATCGATTCAAAAGCTCAATGTTCATTCACAAACTCTCCCAATCGATTGCCCAATCGATTGAGAAAGATCTTGATCGATTACCCAATCGATCAAGACATTTTACACATTTCTTCATCAACCAATCGATTGACCCCCCCCCCCCCCCCCAATCGATTGGTAAGTAGCAAAATATGTAGAGCTCTAAATGAGCTTCGTTTCGCATCCAAGATCATCTTATTTCTATATCCAAGTCAAAAGTTATAACTTTCAGAAATTTGTTACGTCTGAACTTCCTCGTTCCATGCCAACTCTATATTGGACTTATGACCGCCAAGTGTTCGGTTAACCTTTGACCCACCTGGACTTTCTCTTTACCAACTTTCCGTTGGACTTTTCAATTACCAAGTGTGGTACTCCTTGACCTACTTGGATTTTTTTTTTGTCAACTTCCCGTTAGACTTTCAATCACCAAATACGGTCCTCCTTAATCCACTTGGATTTTCTTTTTGCCAACTTCTCGTTGGACTTTTGATCACCAAGTGTGGGTGTAACAACCCAAATTTCCTCATTCCGAGTCCTAATAGTAATTAAAAATATTTAGAAATATTTTAGAAATATTATAGAGATTTTTAGAGTATTTTTATGTAATTTTTGGAGTTCGTTTGGTATTTTTACCAAAAGAAATAAGTTGCAAAAATAAAGAGGTTGAGCCGAGGTTCGAACCGGAGACCTCCGGTTAAGCAAATCCTTAAGTTGTCTCGGATGACCAGGAACCCAGCAGGGTCATGTTGATCAAGTATATAGCGAAATAAACTTAAGCAGTAATAGAAAACAGAAAATATTAAGTATAAAAGAGTTTCGGGTGAGATTCGAACCCGCAACCTCCGGCCCAGTCCAACACTTAAGCGAAGCGCGATGGCCAAGCGCCCAAGCGGGCCGTGCTGAGCAAATATCGAGCGAAATTAATTTAAGCAATAGTTGGTAACAGAATACTGGAACTATAAAGGGAGAACTTAGGGATTAATTTCCCGTGACCTAAAAACCTCTTCTTCTCCTCTTCTGTATGCGACGGCGGGCTCGGGTGGAAAACAAAGGGAAGCTAGGGTTTGTTTTCCGGCGGTCGGCCAAGGTTCAATCCGAGAAGTTCTTCCAGTTTCAAGATCCTCTCATCGAGGAGAGCTCGTGGGCATGAGGAAGAGCCGAAATTCGAGCAATCTAAAACCCTAGCAGCCCTTTCATTCGGTTGTGAGTCTAAGAAACCAAGGTAAGTGCTTCCTCACCTGCAGTAGAGTAGTTTCGAATTCATGTTAGCTTCTTCTTCTTGATTTTCGTAGCATGTTTGTAAGGAGGATTGTTTTGTGCTTGCTGCTGTGAACCCTAAAGAAAGAAAGAAAATGATTAGTTTAGTTTAAGCATGTGGGTTGGATTTCCTTCAAGCCTTGTAATTAGTATTTGTAGATTTCGGATTCTGTTATTAGGCAATGAACATATAATAGTTTGGATTAATTTTGAGCATGTAGTTTAGTTCTTCCTTACTGTTTGATTTGGAGCTGCTGTGTAGTTTTCTATTTGGGATCTTAACAGGTAGGATCGGTTCATGTAAGAACCTTGTAGGTTTCAAGCTTCAGCAGGTTTAGTTTTGAATGGCTAAGTGTAACAGTTCGTGTTCTTTTGTTTCCTTGTCGTGGCATTGAACATGAAGAAGGATTATTGTTTTTTATTCGTTTTAGTATGAGATAGTTATATGTTTTTAGGTTGCTTGTAACCTTAAACAGATTTAATTTTGGTGTAGAACTATTGAGCATGAACATTCTTGCTGTTGGTTTCCAGTAGCTAATTTCTTTCAAGTTGCAATGGGTATACACTGCTGCATGGTTTGGTGAGCATGCCGTGGGGTTTCTTTTAAGTTTCAGCATGTTCTTTTTTTTAGTTTTGAATGCATGAGTGGTTGATTTCTTCAAGTGCTATAATTCGAACCCTAGATTTCAGTTTGTGCTTATGACTTTGTTTTTTTTTTAGTTTAGAACTTGTTATTTGATATCTCAGCTGTAGGCTTCAGTTCCATAATTCTTGTATCTAGAGTCAATTGTTGTAAGAACAACTTCTTGTCTTGCTCCGGATTTTGTACATATATAGTTATGGATAATTAAAGATAAAGGAAGACCAAGGTCTTAATTTTGATCCCAAATCCCAGCAATTGAGGATCAGCAGCACGCCAAGTGCCCGAAGAAATGCCGAGGCATTTGTTCTAAGAGTTCTAAATAGATAATAAGTATTTTATTTTTAAGAGGATAGTACTTGACTTCCGAGGTTGTCGTTAAACAAATCCAGGTGACCAATTCCGAGGTCTTGGCCCTGGTAAGACCAAGGTATTTACCCTTATAGAACTGGTGGCTCGCTACCTCAGTTTTACTAGGGAGCGCGCAATGGTACTATGCATGCGCCCAAGAGAGAATTGATTATTATTTTGAAGTATAAAAGTATAAGTTTTTAAATAAGTGAAATAAGCTTCACATAAGTTTAAAATTCAGCAAGTTAAGTTTCTTTTATGCTAGCATGTTATTTAGAATTTCATACTGTTGTTAGATGAGCATGAGCAGCTTTACATATTTAGCATTTTAGTACGTTTATTTCCTTTGCTATTAGATGAGCATGTGTAGTATTTCCTTTAAAGTATTCAGTTTTAGATTTATTTCTATTCACATGCATATTCGAGTTTTGTGAGTTAGATAGCGCTTACTAAGCAATTTTGCTTATAGTTGCATTTCCTCTTACTACAGATAAAGGAAAGGAAAAGCTATAGCGAAAGAAAGCGACAAGGAGGTGCAGATGGATGTGTGATGTTTGGACTATAGAAGCCTTGGGACTTAGTTTTAAAATTCATTGAGATTTTGTATTCAGTATGTTAGAACTATTTCATTTCATGTTGCTGGATTTGGCTATTGAATACTTATTGTTTTAGAACTCTCCCTATTAATTGCTATGTACAATAGTTTCATGATTTGAGTTGTAGTACTATTGCATGCATGTTTAGTTTAATAGATATGTGTTTAGCATGTTCAGATTGATATGTAGTTTTAGATGTGAGCATATGCTTGAGTAGTATGATAGGATGAGTTATTTATATTTTCCGCTATTACATATTGTATGCTTTGAGTTCATATGTAGTTTTAAGTATAGATATTTTCATGTGAGCAACATTAGTTAAGATAAGTTAGTAGTCCAGTAGCGCTCCACCCTCGCAGTCTAGTAGGGAGGAAGGTGGGGTGTTACAAGTTGGTATTGTCGTTCCTATTCTCCAGCATCACACATCAACACCAACCTTGCCGTCTTCAAGTAAGAATGTATTTATACTTTCTTTTATGTTTTCCTTTATTATTTATGTGCAGTATAGAGAAATGTTTAGAAGTACTGCTCACCTGTAGTAAGAGGTGTTTTCCGTTGATTTCTCGTCGTAGAAATATTGTATGTGCAGATTTCTTTTGTGTTCTATGCATGATTGTGTGTTACCTAGTTAGTTTCACTTATAGATGCATATGGAAAAATACCCTATCAGTATTTTGAGTTTAAGAAAAGCATAAGAAAGATAAAGAAAAGAAAGAAAAAGGCCAAGGCCTTAAATAGATCCCAAAGTCAAGACTTTAGAGATTTTGGCACACAAGGTGTTTGTTAAAATGCCAAGGCATTTAAAGAAGAAGTAATTAAGATATTTTACTTAGAAAAGCCAGAAATAGCACTTAAAGTGAGTAGTGGAACTCACCGGCCACAGACTGGTGAAGAGCTGGTCAGTAGGGCATTAGTCGCTGAGCACTATCTAGACAGCATCAAGGCACAACAAAAGCAATTCAAGCCAGTCAAGATAGAGGACAAGACAACATGGAGTCAGAAACCTAAGGCAAGCAAGCAGAACTGAAAGGGCAAAGATAACAAAAGGAAACGATGGAATGCAAGAGGTAGCCAAAAGAGAGGTCAAACAGACAAGCAGGCCAAACTCTCTCCCTGTCCTAAATGTGGGAGACTGCATCCAGGAGCCTGTCTTTTGGGTTTGACTGGATGTTATTTGTGTGGTCAAGAAGAACACCTGGCTAAGGCGTGTCCTAACAAGCTCAAAGCGCCTCAGCAATAGGCAGCACAATACGGGAACAAGCCTCAGTTATACTACATGCTTGCAACTTTGGACGGACCTCAGCTCAGTCAAGGAAGGTTGGAAGCTCCACCAGTTCCAACCAGTGCCAGAGTATTCTCCCTCACTAAAGAGGAAACTGCTAGTGCCTCCACGGTTGTAACAGAGAGCATGAACTCCAAGTTCTTAACAACTCTACTTTCTGGGGAAGTCATGGAGTCCAACCAGTGGCTTCAGGCTGTACCAGTCGGAATTTCAGACCGAGAGCCATATGTCGATCTAGTAGTCCTTACGATGCAAGATTTCGATGTCATTCTGGACATAGATTTTAGAGCGTTGAACAAAGTAACAGTTAAGGACAAGTACCCATTTTTCAGGATAGATGACCTATTTGATCAGCTAAAGGGGGGTAACAGTATTCTCTAAAATAGACCTGCGCTCTGGGTACCATCAGTTGAAAGTGAGAGGAAGTGATACACCCAGAACAGTTTCTAGGACCAGATATGGACACTACGAATTTGTAGTCATGCCATTTGGCGTGACTAATGCACCTGCGACCTTCAAGGACTTTATAACAGGTCTTCCAAGGACCACTAATGAGCACAATACGATATGAGTGATAGTGGATCGAGAAGTTAAGAGACTAAGGAACAAAGAAGTACCACTAGTGGAGGTCATTTGGCATCAGAAGTGCAAGGAAACTACTTGGGAGCGTAAGGACAGTATGAGACAGAGATATCCGGAGTTATTTTAAGTTCGAGGACGAACTTTTTATAAGGTGTGGAGAATTGTAACAACCCAAATTCCCTCATTCCGAGTCCTAATAATAATTAAAAATATTTAGAAATGCTTTAGAAATATTCTAGAGATTTTTAGAGGATTTTTATATAATTTTTGGAGTTCGTTTGGTATTTTTACTAAAAGAAATAAGTTGCAAAAATAAAGAGGTTGAGTCGAGGTTCGAACCGGAGATCTCCGGTTAAGCAAAGCCTTAAGTTGTCTCGGATGACCAGGAACCCAGTAGGGCCATGCTGATCAAGTATATAGCGAAATAAACTTAAGCAGTAATAGAAAACAGAAAATATTAAGTATAAAAGAGTTTCGGCTGAGATTTGAACCCGCGACCTCCGACCTGGTCCAAGACTTAAGCGAAGCGCGATGGGCAAGCGCCCAAGCAGGCCGTGCTGAGCAAATATCGGGCGAAATTAATTTAAGCAATAGTTGGTAACAGAATACTGGAGTTATAAAGGGAGAACTTAGGGATTAATTTCCCGTGACCTAAAAACCCCTTCTTCTCCTCTTCTGCGTGCGACGGCGGGCTCGGGCGGAAAACAAAGGGAAGCTAGGTTTGTTTTCCGACGGCCGACCAAGGTTCAATCCGAGAAGTTCTTACAGTTTCAAGATCCTCTCGTCGAGGAGAGCTCGTGGGCATGAGGAAGAGCCGAAATTCGAGCAATCCGAAACCCTAGCAGCCCTTTCATTCGGTTGTGAGTCCAAGAAACCAAGGTAAGTGCTTCCTCACCTGCAGTAGAGTAGTTTCGGATTCATGTTAGCTTCTTCTTCTTGATTTTCGTAGCATGTTTATAAGGAGGATTGTTTTGTGCTTGCTGCCGTGAACCCTAAAGAAAGAAAGAAAATAATTAGTTTAGTTTAAGAATGTGGGTTGTGTTGGTGCAACCTTAGGTCAAGGTTGACCTGGTTAATCAGACTCGAGTTGACTTGACTCGAGTTGTGTTTTGATGTTTGACGAGTTATGTTTGACAATGTTTGACGTGAACAGAAAAGTTGTATCTTGATGTTTTACAAGGATACAAGCTTGGGAGATTGTGGGTGCAACCCGTAGTCAAGGTTGACCTGGTTGACCCGAGGTGAGTTAACCTGACTCAGAAAAGTCCAAGCAGGGAGCTTGGCACGGGAAAAGTCCAAGCAGGGAGCTTGGCATGGGAAAAGTCCAAGCAGGGAGTTTGGCATGGTGAAAAGTCCAAGCAGGGAGCTTGGCACGGGAAAAGTCCAAGTATGGAAGCTTGACACATGGGAAGTCGGAGAGGGCTCGGTAGCTCGTTCTCCGGACTGTGGTCAGAGAGGGCTCGGGAGCTCGTTCTCTGGACCACATGGGAAGTCGAAGAGGGCTCGATAGCTCGTTCTCCGGACTGTGGTCAGAGAGGGCTCGGGAGCTCGTTCTCTGGACCACATGGGAAGTCGGAGAGGGCTTGGTAGCTCGTTCTCCGGACTGTGGTCAGAGAGGGCTCGGGAGCTCGTTCTCTGGACCGGATGTGGAAAGTCCTGGTGAGTGAAGCCAGGCAGACGGATAAGTCCTGGTGAGTGAAGCCAGGCAGTGGGAAAGTCCTGGTGAGTGAAGCCAGGCAGTTGTGAAAACCCTAGTGAGTGAAGCTAGGTGAAAGTCCTGATGAGTGAAGCCAGACAGTGGGAAAGTCCTGGTGAGTGAAGCCAGACAGTTGGAAAGTCCTGGTGAGTGAAGCCGGGCAGATTGGAAATCCTGGTGAGTGAAGCCAGGTGAAACCCTAGTGAGTGAAGCTAGGTGAAAGTCCTAGTGAGTGAAGCCGGGCAAAGGAAAATCCAGATGGATCAAGGGTGATCGGACATCTGGTGTTGAGAAGGTCAAGTAGGTCAAGGGAGTGACCGGATACTTGACACGAAGAGAAAAGTCCAAGTGGGTCAAAGGGATTGACCAGACACTTGGTGGGGAGTCTTAGCAGGTCAAGGGAGTGACCGGATGCTAAGCATGATGTACCAAGAGGTCAAGGTTGACCGGATATTGGTTTGGACTTGGTTTGGGTAAAAACCAAGACCTGGATCGGTCTGGAGACCGATCGAAGCGATCGATGTGCCTGTGCTACTTTGATCGGGAGAACAGGAAGGGACATCAGCTGATCGGTCCCGGGACCGATCAGGGACGCTGAGGTGGGCATCTGTCCAGCCGATCGAGGTGATCAGAGCATCAGCACTGATCGGTCCCCGGACCGATCAGTCAGCTCACAGAACGATCGGTCTGGCCCTAGCCGTTGAGAGACATCGGCTAGATTCTTCTGCTGTCTTTGGCCTCTGTTCTTCTCGCAGGTGGATGCAGGCTATAAAAGGGCTGAGGGCTTCTACAGTGGATTCTCTCTGATTCTTCTTCTGGTTCGAAGCTTCTGCTTCTTCTTCTTCGCTGTTGTGATTTGAGCTTTGCTGAGCTCGCTTCTGCTTGAAGCTTCGTGTGAGCTTCATCGGCTGGTTCTGCTGTTGTAGGCGTCTTGTGAAGCTGCTGCTTCATCCGGGACTTCAGTCGACGAGAAGGCAAGCGAGTATTTGTACATTCATTGTGTATTTTGTTTTTGCTCTTCTTTGTATTTCCATATTGCTGTTGCAAGCTATTGTGGCGAGGTTTCTCCACCCACAAGGAGTATTTATTAGCCGGTTCTCCGGGGACTCATCCACCGACGGATTGATAGGGCTCGTCCACCTTACGGACACGCCGAGGAGTAGGAGTATCATCTCCGAACCTCGTTACATCTTCGTGTTGAGGTTTGCTTCTCCTTTTTCGTTTCTATTTGTTATTTCCGCTGCGCTAACCTTGATTTGTAGAAAGAAATGAGCAATTCGGGGGCGGCTATTCACACCCCCCCTCTCTAGCCACGACCATCGATCCTAACAAGTGGTATCAGAGCAAGGTCGCTCTTCGTTGGATCAACACCCGGGGGACCACGAGCTAGAGAATGGAGTTATTTGGAGAAGACGTCACAATTCCACCTTTCTACGATCGCGATGACTTCGCGTTTTGGAAGGTAAGAATGAAGTACTTTCTTATGACTAACCTAGAAAATTGGAGGTGTGTGCAATTAGGTTTTACTCCTCCATTGGATAAAGAAGGAGAACTTTTGGAGAAGAAGAAGTGGACGAAGGAGCAAATCCACCAATCAACCATCAATGATGAGGTAACGAAAATCATTGAATTTTCTTTACCTAATGATGTTTTGTGTAGGATAGGTGGATATAACGATGCCAAGGAGTTATGGAATAACTTGGCAAAGTCCATGAGGAGAACTCCACTTCAAGTCATGAAAAGGAGTCAAGTGAGCCAAGTAGCTCACCTCATGGAGGCATGGATTTAGAGGTTGAGGGCTACTCAACATCTAAGGAAGAAGAGGAGGAGAGTTCTTCTTCAAGATCGGAGCAAGAAGAAGAAGCTTCTATCTCCGAAAGGGATGAAGGAGAGAGCGTTCATCCATCCTCAACTCTAGGTAACTCAAGCCATTTAGTTTCTAGCAAATTACACATAATGTGCTTTGAGTGTAGGGAATTTGGACATTACAAGAGTAAATGTCCAAAGAGGGTTAGAAAGACTCCACCGGCGCCAAAGGTCAAGGAAGCCGGAGTCCCAACTGTTGGTTGCTACTCGGAAAGCCTAGAGGTTCCACTGTACAAAAATTTTGTACAAAGGTCTGAACCTTTTCCTAGCTACCATGTGTTCTTTTAAATTAAATTTTGGATCGTCTACGGAACTTAACACGTTTGATCCAAAACTTAATCTATTTGTTCTTTTAGGTTTTGACTTGGATCTCCTGCGGAACTTAACACGTTCGACCCAAGTCACCTTAAGTTATTAATTCCATTAAATATTAATTTCCATAATCGGTTCCCAGTACTGACGTGGCGAGGCACATGGCCTTCTTGGATATGGGAGCAACCACCACCGACTAGACAAAACCTTTTATAGAAAGCTAATATTTAATTTCCTAAAATAACTTTAGGTTAACCGAAAAGAACAATCAAATCACAAGGAAAAGAAAAACAAAAAAACACTATATCGAAAACAAATTCGAAACTCTAGAATCGTATGCCTCTTGTATTTAGTATTATTTCCAAAAATAACTAGTATGATGCGGAAAGAAAAATTACTAGTTATACCTTTTAGAAAAACCTCTTGATCTTTCCCATGTGTTTTCAATGTGGGCCTATGTTTGCAACCTTGCAACCCCAACAATCCCCCCCTCAAACAAAGAACCATAGGCTTCCCATGTCTGATCCTCGACCCACCAGGTCTTCCTGCCCCTCGGTCCACCCGACCTACTAGGACTCCTTACCTAGCCGCAACTAGGACTTCCTGCCTAGTGTCTGGTTCTCTTGATCCGAACATAGGAACCCCCACTTTCTTTGTTCGAGGTCAATATTATACTCACATGGCTCAATCAGATCATAACTCTTGTGCACAGTCGGCGGTTAAACCTTCTGGCAGTCCGGGCTCTGATACCAATTGTAGGATCGAAAAGAATTTAGATATCTCCACAATGATATGATATTGTCCACTTTGGGCCTAAACCCTCATGGTTTTGCTCTTGGGCTCTACCCAAAAGGCCTCATGCCAAATGGAGATATCTTTCTCTTATAAACCCATGAACCAAAACATGGCCGGCCCTAGCTTGGTCTCCAAGCTAGCTTGGTCGGCCCCCTATAGGATGGGTAAGAAGGTGGGTATAAGTGGGTATAGTACTCTATAATTAAGAGGCTACGATAGGGATCGAGAGGAGGAATTGGTTTTGGTCTCCCGATAAAATTAAGCATCCCGTGTTCGCCCCGAACACACAACTTAATTTTATCAATAATAATTCATTCCACTAGAGAATTATTATTGAACTACCGCACAAATCCCAAATTACATTTTTGGGCTCCTTCTTATTATGAGTGTGTTAGTCTCCCTGTGTTTAAGATAACAAATGTCCACTAATTAAGTAAGTTACTGACAACTCACTTAATTAATATCTAGCTCCAAGAGTAGTACCACTCAACTTCATCGTCATGTCGGACTAAGTCCACCTGCAGGGTTTAACATGACAATCCTTTTGAGCTCCTCTTGGGGACATTCTCAACCTAGTATCTCTAGGACACAGTTTCCTTCTATAATCAACAACACACACTATAAGTGATATCATTTCCCAACTTATCGAGCTTATTGATTCATCGAACTAAATCTCACCCATTGACAAATTAAAGAAATAAATATCAAATATATGTGCTTGTTATTATATTAGGATTAAGAGCACACACTTCCATAATAACTAAGGTCTTTGTTTCTTTATAAAGTCAGTATAAAAGAAACGACCTCTAATGGTCCTACTCAATACACTCTAAGTGTACTAGTGTAATTATATAGTTAAGATAAACTAATACCTAATTACACTACGACCTTCAAATGGTTTGTTCCTTTCCATCTTGGTCGTGAGCTACTGTTTATAATTTATAAGGTACTGATAACATGATCCTCTGTGTGTAACACCACACACCATGTTATCTACAATATAAATTAATTGAACAACTATATTTATCATAAATGTAGACATTTGACCAATGTGATTCTTATTTCTAGATAAATGTTTATACCAAAAGCTAGGCTTTTAGTATACATCCTAACACCAACACGCAAGGGCAAGGAGCACGTGGTGTGCTTCCAATGCAAGCAAAGGGGACATTATCGGAGCCAATGTCCGAGGGGGAGGCAATCTCACAAGGACAAGAGACCGAGCACATCGATAGGGGGAGCTAAGGCAAACCCTAAGGTAATCTCTAAGGCTCATTCTTGCAATTATAGTAAGAAACATGCTAGTAGCCTTATTGCTATTTTCAATAATAATAAGCATGATAACTATAGTAATCGATACACGTGCTTAGGTGCCAAACATGTTAGCCTAGATAAGGACAATACTAGGAAAACCAACCCTAGAATTAACTCATCTAAGGTTAAGGAAAACCTAGGTAGGAATCCCAAAACAACTAGACATATGCCTAGGTATACCTCAAAGAAAAATGAAAAATTAAAAATTGAGGTATTAGAGAAGGAGAATCAAGTCTTGAGGTCAAGACTTGATACTTTGGAAAAGGCTCTTAAGAACTTGGAGAAGTCATCTCTAGGGTTTAAGGGTCAAAAACCAATGTCCAAGGACAAGAAAGGTTTGGGTCATAAACCTAAGTCCCAAGTGGTCAAGCCCACTTATCATAATGTTCCATTCGATTATGGAACAAAATCTAGGGCTAGGAAGACCATCACCAAGGTCACAAGGGGAGTCACCCCTAGAGTGGATCTTGATGAGTCCCAAATGGCCAAGGCTTTAAAGCCTAGGAGGGTCATTAGGAGGGTTGCTAGGGAAGTCATCCCTAGTGAATATTTAGTGAACCCAATGAGCTCCAATAGGTATTGGGTTCCTAAGAGCATGATTCCATCACGCTAGATGGATTAGAGTGTGTCAACTTTACTTGAATAGGTAGTTAACCTAATCATGGCAAAAGGTGGCACTTTAGGATTTTTCAAGGTATAATCAAGCCTTGAAAATGAAATTAAGAATTATTCCTAAGGTGATTAGAATGTGCCAATCAAATTTGAGGAGTTGTCTAGAGTCAATCTAATTGGCACATAGTGATCTAAAAATCTTTGGTATAAGATGCTAGGTCTATTACACTTAGGAATATAGAATTTATGGCAAAATGATCGAAATTATCAAAAATGGCAACTAAAGCTAGAATTAGGTATTTTCTATACCTTTACATGTTATTTGCCATATATTGTTTGCCATATGCCATGTCATGACATCATATTTAATCTATGATCATTTGAAATGTCATGATAATGCTTAGGTTATTTATATGTCATGCTTTATTTAAGTTTCATACTTTATGTCATGACATCATGACATTGGCACATGTTATTATGTATGATATCATTTTATGTCATGTCATCATTTCTTGCATTTATAATCAATGAAATTGATTTAAGATTAAAAACACATTTTGATATGAAGATCAAATTGATGTTTAGAAAATGCATGAGACCTTAGCCTAAGATAACCTAAACCCATATCTCACATCAAAATTGACTTGGATGTGTTTGATACACCTTAGATGTGTGTGAGATATTAGGATGATGAGTTAGGAACAAGGTGCATAGTTCTTGTACCTAGATGAGCCTAATTCAAAATTGGAGATCATAGGGAAAGCTTATGTACAAGTCATGTACATTTAGCCCAGAGATTGTGGTCCTAAATTAAATGGTTTAAAATCATTTCAAAATTGATTTGAAAAACCTTGATGAAGCTTTTCTAGTGATAGCATTCATCATTGAGCAAGGTGATACAAAGATGACTTAACTTTGAGCTATTTCAAAGACTTTTGAACTTTGTATCAAGATTTGAAAATGGAAGTTATTTTCATAGAAAACTATTTTTCCTTGATAGTATATGTTATGAGGAATGTATCCTCAAAGTTTTATAATTTCTGGAATTTTCTGAAATTTTGTAGGGGTTTCTGAATTTCGGAAGGAAATTCAGAAACTGATATCAGAGGTTGTGGACCGATCAGAAGGGAGTCTGATCGGTCCAGGCAGTTGTGGATCGGTCACTGTGACCGATCCAGGGAAGATCTGATCGGTCAGGTGACCGATATGCTGTCTGAAATTTCTGAAATTTCAGCAATGAAGTTGGTGTTTTGGATTTCTAAAGGGTTGAAACTCTCCAAGACATTGTTGGTGCAATGGTCAAGGGGGAGTTGACCTTTAGGGGGAGTTTTACCTATTAGTCAAGGGGGAGTTGACTTTTAGGGGGAGTTTTTACTCCTAAAGACTTGAGTGATATAGGATTATCACTAAGTTAATTGTTGACCTTAGTATCAAGGGGGAAATTAAGGGTTTCAATGAAAGGTATGAGACCTTCATTAGAAAGAAACTCTTGACCTTGATTCACTCTTTTTGATGTGTGTCAAAAAGGGAGAGAGTGTAGGTTTGAGGAGAATGGAGAATGTCTAGAGGATGTTCAGGGAAGAACATTGGAAAACCTAAGTTAGGTTATCGGGTTAACCTAACTTGATTATGAGTTTTGTCAAACATCAAAAAGGGGGAGATTGTTGGTGCAACCTTAGGTCAAGGTTGACCTGGTTGACCAGAGTCGAGTTGACTTGACTCGAGTTGTGTTTTGATGTTTGACGAGTTATGTTTGACAATGTTTGACGTGAACAGAAAAGTTGTATCTTGATGTTTTACAAGGATACAAGCTTGGGAGATTGTGGGTGCAACCCGTGGTCAAGGTTGACCTGGTTGACTCGAGGTGAGTTGACCTGACTCGGAAAAGTCCAAGCAGGGAGCTTGGCACGGGAAAAGTCCAAGCAGGGAGCTTGGCACGGGAAAAGTCCAAGTATGGAAGCTTGGCACATGGGAAGTCGGAGAGAGCTCGGTAGCTCGTTCTCCGGACTGTGGTCAGAGAGGGCTCGGGAGCTCGTTCTCTGGACCACATGGGAAGTCGGAGAGGGCTCGGTAGCTCGTTCTCCGGACTGTGGTCAGAGAGGGCTCGAGAGCTCGTTCTCTGGACCACATGGGAAGTCGGAGAGGGCTCGGTAGCTCGTTCTCTGGACTGTGGTCAGAGAGGGCTCGGGAGCTCGTTCTCTGGACCGGATGTGGAAAGTCCTGGTGAGTGAAGCCAGGAAGACGGATAAGTCCTGGTTGTTAGGACCAAAAGTAGCTAGAGGGGGGGGGTGAATAGCTCCTTGTGTGTGCTCGTTGCTCGGCGTTGCTTGTTTCTTCAAAGATGCGCAGCGGAAAATACAGAAACAAATCACACAACGCTAATAAGGTTGGTTTACTTGGTATCCACCTCACAAGAGGTGACTAGTCCAAGGATCCACACCTACACACACACCCTCCACTAATAAAACTCTCCTTTATGGTAACTACCAAGGGCGGAGAAGCCCTACAAGACTCAATACAAGAAGAAAGGGAAAGGTAATGAAATACAAGCTTACAAGCTTACAATGAGAGCAAAAACCCTAACCCTAGTTTCTTCTTCTTGCTTTGATCCGCCTCTTGACTTGGAAGAAACTCCAAGAGCTTTCAAGAACTGGCGATCTCGAGCTTGATAAGAGCTGTGGAGAAGCTGGTGAAGATCTGAGATGAGTCGGTGAAGAGATGCCGAAGACAACGCTTGCCTGCAGCTCAAATACGACGCAACGGTCGGATCCCGATCGATTCAAATATTCCCAATCGATTGGGGAGGCTTTGGATCGATCCACGGATCGATCCAGAGCGCCTCTGTGCTCTGGAAAAACGCCTGGATCGATCCATGGATCGATCCAGCGCTTATCGTGCGAAGCAGCAGCGCCCCAATCGATCCACTGATCGATTGGGACCTCTGGATTGATCCACTAATCGATCCAGAGGCTTTCTGTTCGCTGGGAAAAGCCTGGATCGATCCACTGATCGATCCAGAGGCTTTCTGTTCGCTGGGAAAGGCCTGGATCGATCCACTGATCGATCCAACTCTTGGTTTTTGCCCAAAACCAAGGCTCAAGCCTCTCAAACCAACATCCGGTCAACCTTGACCTGTTGGTACATCATGCCTAGCATCTGGTCACTCATTTGACCTGCTAGGACTTCGCACCAAGTGTCCGGTCAATCCCTTTGACCCACTTGGACTTTTCTCTTCGTGCCAAGTATCCGGTCACTCCCTTGACCTACTTGGACTTCCACCAGATGTCTGGTCAATCTTGACCGATCTGGATTTCCTCATGCCAAGTATCCAGTCAATCCTTTGACCTACTTGGACTTCCCAACACCAGATGTCCGATCATCCTTGATCCATCTGGATTTTCCCTGTGCCTGGCTTCACTCACCGGGACTTCCAATCTGCCTAGCTTTACTCACTAGGACTTTCATTCTACCTAGCTTCACTCACTAGGACTTTCACCTGACTTCACTCACCAGGACTTTCATTCTGCCTAGCTTCACTCACTAGGACTTTTACCTGGCTTCACTCACCAGGATTTCCTTCTGCCTAGCTTCACTCACTAGGACTTTCTCATGGCTTCACTCACCAGGATTTTCATACTGCCTAACATCCCAGTTAGGACTTCTCAGTCAAGTATCCGGTCATCCTTGACCTACTTGACTCTTCTTCAATCAACCTTGAATTGTCAAACATCGAAACCCAAACCAAGACTCAAGCTTGGTCAACCAGGTTAACCTTGACCTGAGGGATGTTGCACCAACAATCTCCCCCTTTTTGATGTTTGACAATACCAACACTATCACTTACAATACCACATGTAAGTTAGGCTAATCTCATAGCCTAAACCTTCTTCATGCCACTAGATAATGAATACATAAGTTAAGCCCTTCATTCTCCCCCTAAGAGGGCAAACTCCCTCTAGGTGATAAAAGCCTAACTTACTCCCTTTCATTCTCCCCCTATTGGCACACATCAAACCATGCCCCATTTTTGGGCACACATCAACAGATTCACTTGTTGAAAACTCTCCCCCTGAAGAGTTGCTCATCGTCGTTCACAACTTCACTCGTTGTGATCAGCACGATAATGAAGGTCTCATAC
Source organism: Zingiber officinale (assembly GCF_018446385.1). Taxonomy (NCBI): domain Eukaryota; kingdom Viridiplantae; phylum Streptophyta; class Magnoliopsida; order Zingiberales; family Zingiberaceae; genus Zingiber; species Zingiber officinale. The sequence goes on along the minus strand of NC_056002.1, from coordinate 97,626,984 downwards.
CCTTCATTAACCTTTACCCTACATTCTTCCTCAATGTAGGCAAATGCCCATCCTTGAGCATTATCCACTTAACGGAAGGTTAACCACCTTCCAAGGTTCATGAAAAATAATTTTCATGCCTTTAAAGAGTCCCTCCCCCTAAAGACATGGTGGTAACTTCTGTCATTGCACCAACAATGACTTGGAATCCCTAATCCTTTAGGAAACCCAAATTTAGAAGCTTTGATGTTCAAATATTCAAAATTTGAAACAAACCTCAACCTAAACTTCAATTTAGTCTTCCTTAACCAATCCATCCTTGTTTTCAACATGAAAATACCCTCTAAAGGTATACAAACGTGTCTTGAGGGGTTAGGAATGGTTACATTGGCTAAAATAGGTTTAGAGTGCTGAAATCAGGCCTTCCCAGCCAAAATCAGCATCCTGGATCGATTGGAGTTGGGTTCCAATCGATTCAACCTATCTGAATCGATCCACTGATCGATTCAGGATGTGTGGATCGATCGGCTGATCGATCCAACGAGCTTCTGCTCGCGAGAATTACCTTATGAATCGATCCACGGATCGATTCAGGCACTCCAATCGATCCATGGATCGATTGGAGCTCTGATAGTTGCTGAATTTCAAATTCAGCCAACTTCAGAAACCCCTAGAAAATTATACAAAAATCTAAAAATCATGAAATTTCGTGTAGACATTATTTAGGGCATACTTTATCATGGAAAAATAGTTTTCTATGAAAATACATCATATTTTTCAAAGATTGACACAAGCTTGAAAACTTGCTAAAACTTTAGCGTTTTCTTCAAGTTTGTGTCTAACTATTCAATGGTGATTACTATCAAAAGATAGCCTCCACCAAGGTTTTCCAAAAGCATTTTAAAATAATTTTCAAAACCAATATCCCATCATATTCCTTGGGCTTAATGCACATGACTTGTACATTAGCTTTCCCAATGATGGGAAAACACATAACTATGTGTTTTGATGAACTTAAAAACTCAAACGAAATACACTAAATCAACATGTTGAGTTTTGTTCATCATCCTAACATCTCACTTGTATATATTGTGGACAAAACACATACAAGTCATCTTATAGGTCTTTGTGAGATGTAAAAATTGGTTTTACCCTATTCTAGGGATCATGCATATCTATCTAGACATTTTAGAGATATTAGACATCCACCTAGGATGTCACTTGTTAATAAGTGTTGTTAAATGCCATTTGTCCTTAATTACAAAGAATTAAACTTAATGCATGATTATGTTATGGTATACATCAAAAGGAAATAATTTTCAAAAAAAAAATATCCTATAACTACATGATGTATGAATGTCATGACATGGTATTTTTGGATTTTTCATAATAAAACATGAATGCAAGAATAGACATGATGTCATGACATATGATGGGCAAATAATCATGGCAAGGTTTAGCATAAATAAAATATACCTAGATTACCTATCTAAGTATCCTTAACCACTTAGCTAACCCAAAATATATCACTTGTTTTAACTTAAAATGTTAAATCTAGATTGCCCTAAATGCTTCAAAGAAATACCAAAACCTAAATTGACATTTCTATTTCTCTTAATTTGTTTATGCCACTTAAGATTAAGCATATTCCTCAAGTGTTGGCATATTTCATTTTTTCACAAGAGTAGCACATAAATCAAGACCCGAAGTATCTTAAATTTCTAAGAGAATACCAAAATCCCAACTTGGTATTACTCTAGGTTTTCCCAATTTATGCCATTTTAAGATAAAATCAAATTTTCCACCATTAGACACATTTTACTCTTTCAAGGAGTAAATAATAATTCCATTTCATTTTCAAAGGTTAACAAAAACCTTGAAAATGCTCCTTGAGTGTCAATTTCTTCATGATTGGGTTAACTACCCTTTCACTTAGAGTTGACACTCTCTAACCCATTTATGGGGTAGAGAAGATGCTCCTAGGAACCCAACACCTATTGGTGCTCCTTGGATGCTCTAGGTACTCACTAGGGATAACTTCCCTAGATACCTTCCTAGTGACCTTGTTGGGCTTCTTAGAAGCCTTGGTCACATTTTCTAGGTCAACTTTAGGGATAGCCTCCCTTGTGACCTTGTTAGTGACTTTCTTAGACTTCTTAGAAGTCTTAGTCACTTTGGTTGCAAAGATACTTCTAGGGATATCTTCCCTTGTATTCTTGACTTGACCTCTAGACTTAGGGTTTGTTCCATAACTATATGGAACCCTATGATAACTAGGCACATCTTTTTTAGCTTTGGGTTTGTATCCCAAACCTCTATGGTCATTGGATGGCTTTTGTACCCCTAAACATAGGTTATGCTCATTTTGCCCTAATAGGATATTTTCCATCCTTTTTAGGGTCTTTTCCATTTTATCAAGCCTTGACCTCAAGACTTGATTTTCTATCATTAAATCCTTAGATTTTGAATTTTTATTACATCCATGAGCATTTTTGCTTCTAGGCTTGTAGCTAAAATCCTTAGAGTTCTTGTCTAGACTTTTACCTACTTTCCTAGCCTTAGGTGTAGTAGTTTTAGCATGAAAAGCTATATGTTTTTCCTTAATGCTATCATGCTTCCTATTTTCATGGTAAATAGCATTAAAATGATATAAATTAGAACTATCATGCTTTTTACCATAATTTAAAGGAGTAGGCTCAATGAAAGTTATCTTTCTTTTTACCTTGAAGTCTCCCCCTTGACTAGTGCCTCCTTGAGCCTTGACCATCTTCTTCCCCTTGGGGCATTGACTTCGGTAATGCCCTTTTTGTTGACACAAGAAGCACACAATGTGCTCCTTGCTCTTCTTTGTCCCGGGGGTGGTCTCCTTGGGCTTCTCCTTGCCCTTTTGTGTCACTTGACCCTTCTTCTTGGCCAAGTTGGGACACTTGCTCTTGTAGTGCCCACTTTCCCTACACTCAAAACATATTATATGATTTTTATTTTTAATTGAAACATTTATACCTTCTTGTGTAGGGATGACACTTGTTCCTCCATTTGATATTTCTTGAATTTTGGAGGTGGCACCATCTTCTTCTTCTTCACTTGACCCGGATGTGGAGGCCTCTTCTTGCTCCGGGTTCATTGATCTACACTCTCCCTCAATCCTAGAGGTGGAGGCTTCATCATCTTGTATATGGAACAAGGAGTATGCTCCCTCCTTGTTCTCTTCATTGCACTCCCTTGAAGATGAAGCTTCTTCTTGGATTTCTTCTTCGGAGGTTGAGCATCTCTCAACCTCGGAGTCCTCCTCTTGGTTTTGCTCCAAAGAGTCACCCTCTCTGGATTCTTCTTGCTCTTGTACAGTGGAGGGGATCTCTTCATGAAGCTTGGCCAATTTACTCCATAGCTCTTTGGCATCTTCAACTTCTCCAATTTTCTCCAAGATGTTGCTCGGCAATAGATTGACCAAAAGCTTGGTCACTTTGTCATTGGCCTCACATCTTTGGATTTGTTCTTGGCTCCATTTGCTCCTTTTGAGAACTTTGCCCTTTGAATTCCTTGGAGCCTTAAAACCTTCCATTAGAGCAAACCATTGCTCTATCTCCATCATCAAGAAATTTTCAATTCTTGATCTCCAAGAATTGAAGCTTGTGGATGTGTATGGTAGAGCCACCCTTGTATCAAATCCAAGTCCATCTTGGAATTGCATCTTGAAGTTGAGCTTCTTGAATTCTTTGACTTTGATGAATTTGCTCCAACTTCTTCACCCTCTAGCTCTTCTTGTTATGCTTGACCCTTCCGGCGATGATTCCGGTGAAGAGCGGCCTCGCTCTGATACCACTTGTTAGGACCAAAAGTAGCTAGAGGGGGGGTGAATAGCTCCTTGCGTGTGCTCGTTGTTCGGCGTTGCTTGTTTCTTCAAAGATGCGCAGCGGAAAATACAGAAACAAATCACACAACGCTAACAAGGTTGGTTTACTTGGTATCCACCTCACAAGAGGTGACTAGTCCAAGGATCCACACCTACACACACACCCTCCACTAATAAAACTCTCCTTTATGGTAACTACCAAGGGCGGAGAAGCCCTACAAGACTCAATACAAGAAGAAAGGGAAAGGTAATGAAATACAAGCTTACAAGCTTACAATGAGAGCAAAAACCCTAACCCTAGTTTCTTCTTCTTGCTTTGATCCGCCTCTTGACTTGGAAGAAACTCCAAGAGCCTTCAAGAACTGGCGATCTTGAGCTTGATAAGAGCTGTGGAGAAGCTGGTGAAGATCTGAGATGAGTCGGTGAAGAGATGCCGAAGACAACGCTTGCCTGCAGCTCAAATACGACGCAACGGTCGGATCCCGATCGATTCAAATATTCCCAATCGATCGGGGAGGCTTTGGATCGATCCACGGATCGATCCAGAGCGCCTCTGTGCTCTGGAAAAATGCCTGGATCGATCCATGGATCGATCCAGCGCTTATCGTGCGAAGCAGCAGCGTCCCAATCGATCCACTGATCGATTGGGACCTCTGGATCGATCCACTGATCGATCCAAAGGCTTTCTGTTCGCTGGGAAAAGCCTGGATCGATCCACTGATCGATCTAGAGGCTTTCTGTTCGCTGGGAAAGGCCTGGATCGATCCACTGATCGATCCAACTCTTGGTTTTTGCCCAAAACCAAGGCCCAAGCCTGTCAAACCAACATCCGGTCAACCTTGACCTGTTGGTACATCATGCCTAGCATCTGGTCACTCCTTTGACCTGCTAGGACTTCGCACCAAGTGTCCGGTCAATCCCTTTGACCCACTTGGACTTTTCTCTTCGTGCCAAGTATCCGGTCACTCCCTTGACCTACTTGGACTTCCACCAGATGTCTGGTCAATCTTGACCGATCTGGATTTCCTCATGCCAAGTATCCAGTCAATCCTTTGACCTACTTGGACTTCCCAACACCAGATGTCTGATCATCCTTGATCCATCTGGATTTTCCCTGTGCCTGGCTTCACTCACCAGGACTTCCAATCTGCCTAGCTTCACTCACTAGGACTTTCATTCTACCTAGCTTCACTCACTAGGACTTTCACCTGGCTTCACTCACCAGGACTTTCATTCTGCCTAGCTTCACTCACTAGCACTTTTACCTGGCTTCACTCACCAGGATTTCCTTCTGCCTAGCTTCACTCACTAGGACTTTCGCCTGGCTTCACTCACCAGGATTTTCATACTGCCTAACATCCCAGTTAGGACTTCCCAGTCAAGTATCCGGTCATCCTTGACCTACTTGACTCTTCTTCAATCAACCTTGAATTGTCAAACATCGAAACCCAAACCAAGACTCAAGCTTGGTCAACTAGGTTAACCTTGACCTGAGGGATGTTGCACCAACACTGGTGAGTGAAGCCAGGCAGTGGGAAAGTCTTGGTGAGTGAAGCCAGGCAGTTGTGAAAACCCTAGTGAGTGAAGCTAGGTGAAAGTCCTGGTGAGTGAAGCCAGACAGTGGGAAAGTCCCGGTGAGTGAAGCCAGGAAGTTGGAAAGTCCTGGTGAGTGAAGCCGGGCAGATTGGAAATCCTGGTGAGTGAAGCCAGGTGAAAACCCTAGTGAGTGAAGCTAGGTGAAAGTCCTGGTGAGTGAAGCCGGGCAAGGGAAAATCCAGATGGATCAAGGGTGATCGGACATCTGGTGTTGAGAAGGTCAAGTAGGTCAAGGGATGTTGGACTGGTGAGAAGAGTCCAAGGGTTCGCGTGAATGAGGGACAGAGGGGATCGGGAGGTTTTAAGGGTTAAGATGGGTGTACAGTGAAGAAATGATCGGACGGTTGACCGATCAGAAGGTATCCGACGACCCTGATCGGTCACCAGACCGATCAGGGAACCTCCTGATCGGTCTGTGGACCGATCAGAAGGTGATCCGGAGCATTCAGCGAAGCTGATCGGTCCCCGGACCGATCAGGGAACTTCCTGATCGGTCTGGGGACCGATCAGCATAGAGCCTGATCGGTCCCCACGACCGATTAGATCAGCCCCAGACCGATCAGGGTGATGCCTGATCGGTCTGGCCCTAGCCGTTGAGAGACAATAGCTAGATTCTTCTGCTGTCTTTGGCCTCTGTTCTTCTCGCAGGTGGATGCAGGCTATAAAAGGGCTGAGGGCTTCTACAGTGGATTCTCTCTGATTCTTCTTCTGGTTCGAAGCTTCTGCTTCTTCTTCTTCGCTGCTGTGATTTGAGCTTTGCTGAGCTCGCTTCTGCTTGAAGCTTCGTGTGAGCTTCATCGGCTGGTTCCTGCTGTTGTAGGCGTCTTGTGAAGCTGCTGCTTCATCCGGGACTTCAGTCGACGAGAAGGCAAGCGAGTATTTGTACATTCATTGTGTATTTTGTTCTTGCTCTTCTTTGTATTTCCATATTGCTGTTGCAAGCTATTGTGGCGAGGTTTCTCCACCCACAAGGAGTATTTATTAGCCGGTTCTCCGGGGACTCATCCACCGACGGATTGATAGGGCTCGTCCACCTTACGGACACGCCGAGGAGTAGGAGTATCATCTCCGAACCTCGTTATATCTTCGTGTTGAGGTTTGCTTCTCATTTTTCGTTTCTATTTGTTATTTCCGCTGCGCTAACCTTGATTTGTAGAAAGAAACGAGCAATTTGGGGGCGGCTATTCACACCCCCCCTCTCTAGCCGCGACCATCGATCCTAACAGGTTGGATTTCCTTCAAGCCTTGTAATTAGTATTTGTAGATTTCGGATTCTGTTATTAGGCAATGAACATATAATAGTTTGGATTAATTTTGAGCATGTAGTTTAGTTCTTCCTTACTATTTGATTTGGAGCTGCTGTGTAGTTTTTTATTTGGGATCTTAACAGGTAGGATCGGTTCATGTAAGAGCCTTGTAGGTTTCAAGCTTCAGCAGGTTTAGTTTTGAATGGCTAAGTGTAACAGTTCGGGTTCTTTTGTTTCCTTGCCGTGGCATTGAACATGAAGAAGGATTATTGTTTTTTATTCTTTTTTAGTATGAGATAGTTCTATGTTTTTAGGTTGCTTGTGACCTTAAACAGATTTAGTTTTGGTGTAGAACTATTGAGCATGAACATTCTTGCTGTTGGTTTCCAGTAGCCAATTTCTTTCAAGTTGCAATGGGTATACACTGCTGCATGGTTTGGTGAGCATGCCGTGGGGTTTCTTTTAAGTTTCAACGGGTTCTTTTTTTTTAGTTTTGAATGCATGGGTGGTTGATTTCTTCAAGTGCTATAATTCGAACCCTAGATTTCAGTTTGTGCTTATGACTTTGTTTTTTTTTAGTTTAGAACTTGTTGTTTGATATCTCAGCTGTAGGCTTCAATTCCATAATTCTTGTATCTAGAGCCAATTGTTGTAAGAACAACTTCTTGTCTTGCTCCGGATTTTGTACATATATAGTTATGGATAATTAAAGATAAAGGAAGACCAAGGTCTTAATTTTGATCCCAAATCCCAACAATTGAGGATCAGCAGCACGCCAAGTGCCCGAAGAAATGCCGAGGCATTTGTTCTAAGAGTTCTAAACAGATAATAAGTATTTTATTTTTAAGAGGCTAGTACCCGACTTCCGAGGTTGTCGTTAAACAAATCCAGGTGACCAATTCCGAGGTCTTGGCCCTGGTAAGACCAAAGTCTTTACCCTTGTAGAACTGGTGGCTCGCTACCTCAGTTTTACTAGGGAGCGCGCAATGGTACTACGCCTGGGCCCAAGAGATAATTGATTATTATTTTGAAGTATAAAAGTATAAGTTTTTAAACAAGTGAAATAAGCTTCACATAAGTTTAAAATTCAGCAAGTTAAGTTTCTTTTATGCTAGCATGTTATTTAGAATTTCATACTGTTGTTAGATGAGCATGAGCAACTTTACATGTTTAGCATTTCAGTACGTTTATTTCCTTTGCTATTAGATGAGCATGTGTAGCATTTCCTTTAAAGCATTCAGTTTTAGATTTATTTCTATTCAAATGCATATTCGAGTTTTGTGAGTTAGATAGCGCTTACTAAGTAATTTTGCTTATAGTTGCATTTTCTCTTACTGTAGATAAAGGAAAGGAAAAGCTATAGCGAAGGAAGGCTACAAGGAGGTGCAGATGGATGTGTGATGTTTGGACTAAGAAGCCTTGGGACTTAATTTTAAAATTCATTGAGATTTTGTATTCAGTATGTTAGAACTATTTCCTTTCATGTTGCTGGATTTGGCTATTGAATACTTATTGTTTTAGAACTCTTCCTATTAATTGTTATGTACAATAGTTTCATGATTTGAGTTGTAGTACTATTGCATGCATGTTCAGTTTAATAGATATGTGTTTAGCATGTTCAGATTGATATGTAATTTTAGATGTGAACATATGTTTGAGTAGTATGATAGAATGAGTTATTTATGTTTTCCGTTGTTACATATTGTATGCTTTGTGTTCATATATAGTTTTAAGTATAGATATTTTCATGTGAGCAACATTAGTTAAGATAAGTTAGTAGTCCAGTAGCGCTCCACTCACGCAGTCTAGTAGGGAGGAGGGTGGGGTTTTACAGCGGGCCTTCTTGATCCATTTGGATTTTCCTCGTGTCTATGTTTACTCATTAGGGTTTTTCACCTGGTTTCATTCACCAGAATTTTCCAACTACCTACCTTCACTCACTAGGGCTTTTCATCTATCTTCACTCACCAGAATTTCCCAACTGTCCGGATTCACTCACCAGAATTTTCTAACTGTCTGACTTCACTCACCAGGATTTTCCAACTGTCTGGTTTCACTCACCAGGATTTTCCAATTATCTGTTTTCACTCATCAGGACTTTTGAGTTGTTTGGCTTCACCTACCAGAACTTTTGCACTAAGTATCCGGTCAACACTGATTTACTTGGGTTTTCATTTCCTGCCAACCTTCTCGTTGGACCTGCCCTTTCCTAACCTTCAGTTAGGACTTTCCAGTCAAGTATCCGGTCAACATTGACCTACTAACTCTTTTCACATCAAACTGGTCAAACCTTGACCAGAGAAGAATTGCACATACAATCTCTATATATTGTCAAACATCAAACTCACACATTACGACTCAAGCTCGAGCCAATTCAAACTTAGTCAAACTGGTCAATCTTGACCTAGGGAAATTGTACCAACAAATAATTACTACAATATATAGAAACTACCCGTAGCTACTACAACATATTTAAAGTGAGTTTATAATTTAAGATTTATACCATATAAAAACTATCTAATAGCTACAATAATATATTGAAGTTATTTAATAGTTATTATCCATTAACTACTACAATGTGTTAACTATGAGTTTAAGGTTTAAAATTTAGAACATATGAATAATATTATATTAAAATATTATTTATAAATTTGTTAAAAATATGTAAATTTCATTCAAATAATTTTAAAATAATTATAAAAACTATTTTAATATAATATATTTTTAAATATCCTAAACTTAGATTCTAAATTCACACTACCTATGTTATAGAATTTACATAAAATATGTTATAGCATATTTTAACAGCTACCGAATAGTTTAAATACATTATAAAAACTTCCTGACAATTATTGCACGTTTGAAAAGTTATCCAATGACTTTACAACACGCTGGATCAAGAGATAATTTTGAAATAAAATTATACGAGGAAACATCCATTTAATTTTTTTTTTAAAATAATTTTATAAATCTGAGACACCTTTTGATTTTCGCCCCTATTTAAATGGAAAATAACAAGAATTTTGAACCCAGTGAGGAAACAAACAAAGGTTATCCCAAATTCAAATGAAAATGAAAATCAAAATTAAGCACAAAATAAGTAACCTTTATACACATCATCATCATCGACCATCGATAACAACCAAATCTTTATCCTACTACTAAGATCATTTTTTATTTGTCCATACTTGTGCACAATTAGCCATTATCCCTAGTTTGGACAACATGCTCTAGCAATACGCAACGATGCTTGAGTGGCATTATATACCATCTCCGTCGTATGTTTTCCATCTCTCTACTACAACTTTGAACTCATCATCTCTCTTCCTTATCTGAAAACCAAAAGGATGTTTGCTGGTGATTCCAAACACATCACGGCAGGAAGAGTATTGTAACTATACCGAAAAACAAAAGCTTTTGCCAGTTTTTTAATTGAGCTTTTACCTCGACCAATGGCTTCTTGCCGACAAGCAACATATCGACACTTCTTTCTGTCTGTGGAACAAAGAACCGTGAGTCATTATATGCTTCAACATTGACAAAGCATCTAAGGGTGCGCATTAGAAAGGATGACTAGAGAAAAATATAACAGGCATACAGATTATGATTTAAATTTTCTTTAGAAAGTTATGTTTGGTTCACTTTGGAAAATTACAAACGAATGCTCCTGGTTTGCTTTGAAAGTTTGCTTAGTAGTAACCCTGCCAACCGAGGTATTCTAAGCTCTATCTCAATACAAGTCCTACAAGAGACAGTTTAACAAGTTCTCGGCAACAAGGCAGTCGCACTAAGTCAACATTTCTACTAAGTTTTCCATCTTTGGAAACAATTAAATAAGCACACTAAAGACTACATGAAACCTATGGTCATACAGAAAACCTAAAGCATCGATTCCCTGGCTCCTTACAAATCATTTTCTGTTCCTATAGTTCTATGTCCACTCATTCAAATTTGATGCAATATGTTTATTCGCAAAGAAAGTGCTTGGCAAGATTGTCTAGGGGAAAATGGTTTACCCGATGAGTGACCCAGTAGTTTCTCTCCCTCATTTCAATCAGGAATGGAAATGTTGGTGGAGCTTTCCTCTCAAGAATGCTCTTTTGACTACATCTAGCTCTTGCCTCATCGTCTCCTAGTGTAACTGTTTCCACTCCGCCGACCTGAAAAGGAATAGAAGCAATTAAGCAAACCAAGCAAAAAGAGACCAAAGAACAAAGCTAAGAGAAAATTACACAAACGAAACTAGAAAAACTAACAAAGGACAAGGCAGATAGTATTGCAGTCATGTTGCCTTGAGACATAAACTTATTTGAGCTCGCCAGTTCGGTTCAAATCTGAGTGATCTCACAGAACTGGCATATGAGCTTCTGTTGGTAATGTCCACACAATTTGAACAAGGACTTCAACAAATCCAATAAGCACAGCAATACAAGCAAAGATGATGTAATAAAAGATTGTCGATATCATGCTAGCTAGTGCCATCTTTGCTTGTCATACAGATTAAATCTCTCTCGCACAACAGTTTGTTTCATAAATATATCTTCACTGTGGAATATGGGCAGAATTTAATACACATTGAAAGTAAAGCAGCACAAGGTTCACTAAGGTCTAATATATGTAACATTCTCCAAGGTCTATAAGCAATGTTATCACATTTAAATTAAACTTTAGTACTTCGTACCAAATCAGATAGTGTAGGATTCTTTATTATATTTGCCAATCTGTCTCCATGAGCAGTACCAATAAGCATGACTCCTCTTTCTGCAATCGAGCGACAAGCAAGTGCTTCTGCTTCTGTACCAATTTCATCAACGATGACCACCTCAGGCATGTGATTCTCAACTGCTTCAATCATGACCCTGTGCTGCATTGATGGTTCTCGAACTTGCATTCTCCTTGCACCACCTATTGCTACATGTGGAATATCGCCATCACCTCCAATCTCATTGCTGGTGTCCACAATTACCTATCCTAATCATCAACCAAGTGATGAAAAACTTGACCCAATATGCAATGGATATGGAATTTTTATCAAGCACATGAAAAGCAAGTAAGACATACCACTCTCTTGTGGAGTTCATCAGCTAAGACACGCGCAATCTCTCGCATGACAGTAGTCTTACCAACTCCAGGTCTGTATAATAGAAAATTAAGGATAGCAATCATGTTAATTTGCATTTCCAGTATCATTCAAGAACCAGCTGATGCAGTTCAATATGCTTTTAGAAAAATTCATTTTAAATTAAAAAATTTCTATATGCTTTTAATTTTCAAGATTTGTTAAAATGTTTAATATAGGTTAAGAGTTAAAATCAGACCCTTTATTTTTTTTAATTATAATTTCAAAGATAAATATATTTTTTTTCTTAAATGACTGGTGTTATTTTGAGAATATAAAAGGTTCAGTTAATAATAATATTTCCCTCCTCATTTGTTAAGAACTGAATTTTGGTAGCACAATTTGTTTGTGCTGCATCAAGTTGTATACTATTATGGCATGACTTTTATTGAAGAACGAGTGTGATTTGCCAAATTCACACACTTAGTGGACCCGTAGAACATATTAGTGGAATTATCACAATATCAGCAATTGGTACATTCCAGAACCTACCGAATATTGGTCTCAATTGAAATGTTAATGTAAAGAAACATACATTCCACCATTTTAACAATCGACGAATTTATAATGCTAAAATATGTACTTACATGTAGAATACCCATCATAATTTGAAAATTTATGCAGGAAATGTGATATTAGCAAAGAACGTAGGTTGTGATTCGTTAATACTTAGACTAGAAATCCCCAAGAAATGCAAGTTATTTTCATTTACTTTGGTAGTAGAGAATGCTTGGAGTCAAATTATCCTTGATCGGGAAGAATGATGAGGTTCAAAATTTAGAGATCAGTTTCAAAATTTCATTTTAAATTTTAAAGTTTAAAAATTCTATATGTTTTTAATTTACGAGAGTTGTTAAAAAGTTTATTATGGGTTATATATAAAATTAACTCCCTATAAAAGCTAGTTATTATTTTAGAGATAAAATAATTTTTTTCTTGAATGACTTGGTCTAATTTTGAGTCTATGGAGGTGGGATCCCATATATTTGATCATTCTTTTAGTTAACACTATTATTTTTCTTCCTTGTTCATTGAGAATTGAGTTTTAATAGCATGATTTGTCTGTGTTGCATTACCAACCCATACATATTGATGTATCAAAAGAGTTTTATCAGGTAATATTACCTAGTAAATGCTCTCATGACATGTAAGGAATGATTATATTCTATCTATCCTGAAAGAATCATAATAATATAGCTGGCACGTTAATCCATCACGCTAAAAGATTCTTTTAGGTCTTCTATTCTTCGCTATTTTATTGTATTGTTTTGACCTTCTCCTTTGTGAGAACAATTAGTTCCTAGTTATAGGGATGTAATTTCTTTCACCTTCACTTGATCAACTCTCACTTTTCATAATTGAAAGTTTAATTAGTTTGAAGGAAATAGCATGCAAACACTGCCAAAGTTTAATGCAAATTGCATAAACATTCTTTACCTTAGTACTTCTCTTCCTAACTTGACTATCTTACTCTAAAGACGAAATAAATACCTTCCTAAGAAGAGGATGCTCTCTTTGTACTCCAAGAGATCACGCACCATGTCAACATGACCACTAACTGCTCGACCAACTCTACATGTCAATCCAACAATGAGTCCTTTTCTACTCCTTATTGCAGATATCCTATGTAATGTACCTTCGACGCCAGCTCTGTTGTCTCCTCCAAATTCCCCAACCACATTTTGTGCTTCTTTCAACTCCTCCAGTGAAATCTTGCACATGGAGCATAAGGGAATTTAAGTTATGCATAACAGAGTATTAGAATATAATATAAAAAAACTAGCATGTAGCAAAAAAAGAATTGATGAGTTACTAATATCACCTCTTTGTCTCTTAGATACTTCCCACCGGGTTCTCCAAGGTAACGTGCTTCAGGTCGGCGACCCAAATCCAATATAACCTATTACAAGATGGGTAGAACAAAATTCAATATAAGCAACTCTGCGGTTGTTCTAAAAGTCCCAAAGAAAAATTATTACATAATGAACAAAATTTAACACTGAGACAACTGACAAATGATATAATGGTCTAGGTGAAGAATGCACTGTTACCTCTAAGAGTTGATCTCTTCTTGGCTCATTTTGCAGATTTTCTCGCAAATCTCTAGGTAAAACCTGAAAAATATGAGCCACAGAGTGCTTATTCTTGCAAAACAATAATAAATGTAAACTAAAGTTCATGATTGTCACACAATTTAATCCAGAATTCTATATCAGAGCTAAAGACCTTATACATAACTCTGAGAAGATTTAAATAAGATAAACGACCGTAAATGTGATTGTTAGACATTTGACTAGGTTATGCTGGATATCTGACCAATAAACTTCCAATAAGGTTAGATCAAACATGTTCATAAACAGTGTCAGAACAGTCAGGAATAAGCGTGTTTATAACTATTGTCAATTACAGTTAAATTAACTGATTAACAAATGCCATTTAGTAAAAATATTCTATAAAGCCAATGGAATCAAGCAATGTAAGCAACTATTAATGATGCAAGCACATAGACATATACTAACGCTATTACAACTTTTCGAATCCCTCTTCCTTGGAAGGTCCTCTATAAAAGTCCATGCAGTAAATGAAGTTTCCATTCAACTCCCGGAAACCTCTCTCTTTTTACTCAGATTATTATTTCGCTAGAGTGTCGGACTGCAACCTTCCGGGTCGATTTTTTTCGGCATCCTCAAATCACCTCTGATAAACTCAGCATCCTTCCGCCTTTTCTCAAGGACCAGCACAACCCTAACATCATCGATAATCTAAATTTCCAGCCTTCTAATCTAACATAAAGGTTAAATTTTTCGTACGCACTTGCAGAGCTCGATCCTTCATAGTTGTCTTCGCTCCCCCTTTCTTAAACGCAAGATAGAAAAGGCAAAAAAATCGTGTAGGAAGAGAAAAAAATGACCTGCAGAAGAGCCTTGAGATCGTCCTCGACCACCACGAATCCATCCTCTGTGGCTCCGGGAACCGAAAAACGTCGAACTCGAAGATGATTTCTCTGCGGAGTAGGCAAGAAGAGGGATAGATGTGGCCTAGTAGAACTGTGCACGGAATCGAAGCGATTGGTATGGAATCGAGGAGGAGGATGAAGTGAGAGCACGCCCATTTCTTGGCTGCTCGAGAAAGGAGCCAAGGGATGCGGCTGCGTCCGCGAATGCGGGGGGCGGAAGATATTTTTCAAGGGGTAAGTTTACGAAGTACCCCAACAATTAACAAAAATGTGCTAATTCACTCCCAAATTTATCAAATATATAATTTACAAAACGAAAATTGGACAATATACCGGATCTTTGTAGAGGATATAACGGCCGTTATCTTCATCGCAGATAGGAGAATCCACGTGGCTTGCGATGCGCCGCATTCCGATGCGAGGAGGCGACACTTCGCACGCGTCCTGAGGCAGGGTAAGCTAGCACCAAATGCTGCGTCGGTCGCAGCAACCTCCGATCAATCCAGCGCCGGCGCCGACGATCCCGCTCGGTCGTCCATCTCCCTTTGTACCTTCCCCGACCCTAATCCGGTCTCCCCTCTTGCGGCTCGAGGCGGTGGCGATCGCCGGTAACTGCGCTGTGTCATCCTCGCAAAATTAGGGTTTTTTTTTGTGAGGCTGAAAAAACATTTTCCAGGATTTTTTTTCCCGATTTACTTGTATTTTATAGTATTTGATTCGTCAACGAATCTATTGGTTCATCTTTGCATACTGCTAAATGTTTCTCCCTAAAGGTGGCGCTCAGGTTTGAACGTCTAAACCCTACTAGACCCCAGTGTGCCATTCAGTAAGGAAAAGTTACAGAATCATCTCAAGTTTTATTCGCACAGAGAGAATTTTAGTTGGGTAAGAGTAGGAGTGAGTAATGACGAGTGGAAGCACAATTGATTACGTTCGAGAGTTAACTCCAAATTTCCTACAATTTTTTCTTTGTTTTTTTTGCCTTTTCTTTCTAATGACGTAAAGTTTATAAACTAACGTAACTACTTAAAGTGGACATTTTCGTAATATTGAATCTTACTGAAAGTTCCATAAGCACCTCTGGATTAGTAAAAACTAGAGAGTCTTTTGTTTGCTATATAAATTTAACTATGATACATTGGATGGTGAAAATTTCTCCATGGTGGTTCATTTTAATCTAGTAATTAATCTTGTCGTAGCGCTGTTGTGTTAGTGTTAGGCTAAATAATTGTGTGATCACTATTTTTATTTTCTCTGTGTGTTCATCATTTCCTGTAGGGTTCTTATCTATGTATCTGATCCACAGCTAGATTCGAATAGTGTGTTCCTCTCAAATGATGGATCATGTAAAGCAAGCAGAACATGCTAGAGAAGAGGATAAATCTGCAAATGGATTCACTAGAGATGATGATATTGTTGCAGATGATGAGCTTCATAACAGTAAAGCCCCACATGAGGTGATTAGGAAAGAAAAGGAGCAATTAGGTGAAATTATCTCAAAAGATAAATTGGAGCCAAGAGTGGGAATGGAGTTTGATGATGATGAGCTAGCATACCAGTTTTATAATGAATATGCAAGACGGGTTGGGTTTAGTATTCGGAAGCAACATTTGACCAAAAACAAATGTGGTCAGGTTACATTTCGCAGATTTGTTTGCTACAGAGAAGGTTATTACAGAAACCGTCCCTTTGATAAAGATGCGAAGATTCTGAGAACAGATGGAAGAACTGGTTGCAATGCACACATAGGTATCAAACGCTTAAAAAGTGGAAAATTTTGTGTCCACCGTTTTGAGCCAGAGCACAATCATGAACTTGCATCATCCAAAAAGGTTCACTTGCTAAGATCACAAAGGCAGGCAGATGAGTCTCAAAATTCCCGAGCACATTCTGCAATCCTGACTGGAATTTCACCCAAGCCAACTCTAGATCTGTTATCTAACAATGTTGGACCTACTCAACCCAAAAATTACTTTAATGGGTTCCGTCAACACGAAATGAAGTTAGGAGATGCAGGAGCAATAATGCACTATTTACAGAAGAAGGCTGCTGAAGACCAAAGGTTTTTCTCGGCCATTCAACTTGATATGGGAGATCAAATAACAAATGTGCTTTGGGCAGATTCAAGATCAAAGATTGATTATGAACACTTTGGCGACATTCTGTGTCTCGATGTGACATATAAGCCAAATGGATATGATAGGCCATTTGTACAATTCCTTGGGGTGAACCATCACATACAAACTGTCATTTTTGGTGCAGCTTTTCTGTATGCTGATACAGTTGAATCTTTAAAATGGTTGTTTGAAACCTTTAAGGAGGCAATGAATGGAAAGGCACCTCAACTAATTCTAACAGATGAAGATGCTGCCATTGTCAAAGCAATAGAAGAAACCTGGCCAAACACAACATATCGGCGCTGTGCTTGGCATATATACGTGAATGCGGTTAAGAACCTGAATTATGTTTTTCAGGCCACCCCGAGTTTTGCAAATGATTTTGGCAAATGTATCTATGACTGTGAAGATGAGGATGAATTTCTAACAGAATGGCAAAGGATGTTGACACAGTATAATCTCACCAGTAATGCATGGTTATCCAAACTTTTTGAAGATAGGAGAAAGTGGGGATTGATTTATGGAAGGGACTCATTCTCTGCTGACATCAAAAGTGCCCTGAGAAGTGAGCACATGCACCCCATTTTGAAAACACACCTAAATGCTGAGAAAGATCTCCTTTCCTTTTTCAAGGTTTATGAGAGGCTAGTTGAAGATCGACGCTACAATGAGCTACAAGCTGATGTCCATGCTAGTCAGTCAATGCTAGAAGTTCCTCTTTCACGATTGCTGAAACAAGTAGCATCAATTTATACCCCAAAGGTATATGAGATGTTTGTGAAGGAGTTCAAGTTATATGTGGATTGTGTCATAGAGAATTGTGGGAATGATGGAAACCATTATGAAGTTACTAATCTGGAGAAACAAAGTAAAAGTTATGTTAGGTATGATTCGACAGAAGATGCACTTAAATGTAGTTGCAAGAAGTTTGAAGCCATTGGTATACTTTGCTCCCATGCTATGAAAGTTCTTGATTTTAAGAACATCAAGGAAATTCCTCAAAAGTACATCTTGAAGAGATGGAGAAAAGATGTGAAGGATGGGCTATCAATCAGCAGATATGATGGATCAAACGAAATAGATCCTACCATTGCAATTGCAAACCGTTACGCCTCTCTTGGACATGCTTATTTGCACATTGTTGCTAAGGGCTCAAAGTGCCAAGAAGCATATGACATTGCCATTGAAGAAGCACAAAAGATTTCCAACAAGGTGAATTTTGCTTTGCAAAATAGATCCCTTGAGATGAGCTCACCACAATCCTCAGATGATCAACTTCAGGAACTGATGGTAGATGCTATTTGCCCAAATAAGGAAGACGGAAAGCTGAGAAATCAAGGGACAAATTTCTACAAGAACCCCAATAAACAACATAGGCGTCGAAAGGTTCTGATAGCAGAAGAAAGGATAACGAGGAAAAGAGAAAGAAAAGGTTGGTAAACTCATTAATGAAATTTATGAGTTACTAGATCAACAATAATACTTGATAAATCCAATTGGCATTGTAGGGCAATCTGATGATGTATTAGCTGGTTCAGGGACAAGTCCACCAGTAAGGATTCAGCCACATTTGACAGTGTCTAACAATCAGTATGATCCTTGGCCTTCTTTTAGATGTCTGTCATTGCAGTATCCTTCAACTGGTCAGGTGACATCTTGAATCGTGATATATAAACTGAGGCACTTATGTTTTTTTTCCCAGCATTTGCAAATGCCCCTCAATTTTATTAGCAAGGAGAGGAACAAAAAAATGTTGATATTTTGTGTAAGTAGTTAGCTAATTGCTATATTTTTTCTGAAGGCAATCTGATGTGCCCTTCTTAAGGACTTTCTCAAGCCCCATATTATTATAGGTCATTGAATTACTTAAGGTAGTTGATTAGGGTTGTACTTGAGCAATGCTAGGTGATTTGTCAAGCGAAACAAATGGTTCTCATGTAGCCCAAATATTTTACTGTTTTAGGACTTACATAAATCTATAATGTATTTGCGTCCTCTAATTGAAATACAAGATAGTTATCCTAATATGTATCAACATGGAATTACATTGAAGATGTTGCCAGTCATAATAAAAGCAAAATTTTTTAAATTTTATTGATTTCTTATCTGCTGGTTCTATTGCAAGATTATAATTTCTAAAATGGTCTTTAATATGAAACCTGCTAAATTGTGGATCATAGATTGTCTAAACTCTATATTTTTCTACTTATGCATGTGCCTATTAAAGGATGACCAAGAGAAGTGCTTAAAAATTAAAAATTTTCTATTTGCTGCATTGTTTGTTTCCTAGAATGATTGGATACAAAAGATTCACATTTGGCCACATATCTCTGTATTTCTAATCGGTTTGCCGTCTCCAATAGTGTTTGCTTTGCCGTCTTTGATATTGTTCACTTTCTCTGCTACCCAATAGTTGCCTTTTAAATTACTTTATTTATAGGTTACTGTAATAAGAGTAGTTTCTGAAGCTATTCCTCAAGACATTTGATTCAAACTCTGTGTTATTGATAGGAATCTTTGATTTCCAATCCGTCGCAGCCGCCATTTGGTATTATCAATCAGCTGAACCAGAACGAGCCCACCTGTATCATGTTTTCCCAGTCACCAGCTGCGAGTAGTTTTCCAGACGAACCGTCAGAGCAGTACGTGCCTCATATTCTCGCATCCACAACTGTAGCTTTTTTCCGTAAAAATATGCTCATTGCTACACAACTTTATGCTTGTGAATGCTATTGACTGAGTGATGCTTTCTAAATTGCAGTTGAAAATGCCGAACGACATGTACATAACGCCAGTAGGTTTCAAGAAATCATAGAGATTTCCTAACTACCCCTCTTGTTTCTTAAAGAGGAGTGCTGCGACAGTTTGATGCAGACATCGCCTTTTTATCGTGACTCACAGGCTTTTGTTGTAAGATAATAATGTTCCGATGAAGCTTCAGTGTCTATTGTTCAGTGAACTCATGGGACCAGCCTCTTCTTGTTTATAGTATTTTGAATTCGTATGATGTGTAGACTTTTGAAGATGTAGCTAGCCGATGGAGTTAACCGAATATAATCTTATGCTTCAGTATAACTTTGGTTGGCAAGGCAAATTTGGCATGAATTTTTCATGCTGTTTTTTGTTGTATCATGTTTGCATTACTGGAGATTATTTGTGTAATTTCTAAAAATAAATGAGAAAAAAATGCTGATTTAGTTCAATGTAATGGCAGTAAGTGATTTGATTCTAAGAAATTGAGTTAAAAATTGGCGTCGCCCGGGTTCGAACCGGAGACCTTCCGTAACTGAGAGGTAGATTTCCGTTATCTGTTAGTGCGTTTTAGTTATTTTATTAAATATCTATTTCTCCGTTATCTTTGACCAACTGAGAGGTAGATTTCCGTAACTGTCGTCGAATCTTTCACGCTGCTGCTAATTTAGTACCGCTCTTTCAATCTCATCCATTGGTTCTCACAAATACTAATCTAATGGTCAAAACTTTATCTTGGACAAGGGTAGTTTAGGAATTTAAATTAAAATATGCAATATATATATATATAGTTATCTCTTGCCTCGTTGAGGTCTTCCCGACGAAGCAGAGCCCTATTTCGCCTCGTTCTCGTTGTCGAGGGGAATCAACGCCGCCGCCGCGCATGGATTCTTGCAATTTGATCTCCGTTTCCGTGCCGCGCCATCTTGTTAGATTCGCCTGCCGCCCATCAGATCTGCCTTTCGTTGTCCGATCTACGCCATGGTTTCGAGAGATGCGGAACCGGGATTCGAAGTAGCGGGAGAAAGTAACCTTCAATTTCTTTCTTCAGGAGTATGTCTTCTTCTGTATTGTGTTAAAATTTTTTGGAGAAATTGCAAATTGTCTTTCTGCTTTTGGATTTTCGTTATTTATGTCAAAATTGCCTCGCTCTTTTTTGCCCCTTTTTGCTACTTGTCAATTTTGTTACTTTATTCTATTATTAATTCTTTGTAGGATTTGTTAATTTTTGTTTGAACTAGTTTTGATGTAAAGGGGACATCTTTTCAATTCAAGTTTTTCATAACTTCTAGAATACAAAAAGGGGGAAACAAATTCCATGTTCAGAAATTGAGTTTGTAAAATTGAAACTTTATTATTTATTTGCATCAGTTGCTACAGTGAAAAAGTGATATTCGTAGAGATGTATCACATCATGGAATGACTTTAAAACGCAGACTCCGTTTATACAAACGAGCTAAGTAGCACGAGACTGTATTGAGGAGTTTTAGTGAAAGTGCGCTCTGCATGAATGGTTAAGAACACAATTTCAACAAGAATTTAGTTCACCGATACATGAAGTTACGAAAGAAAACACATGATACTCAAATAGTCTAATTGATGTAGCCCCACTAAGTGGTAGGATAAAATCATGAAAGAAAAAACATTTGTTTACATAGCATAACTAAGTTAAGCCTGCTATCACCAAATGAAATTTAATCAGGAATTTATCTCACTGGTTGAAGAATGGAAGGTTTTGTTCTGAAGGTTCTCTCCAATATGCCTATGCAACAGAAAGCATTTGTTTGTTTATGGGTTATCTATGGGCATTTGAGTTGCAGAGTGTTACCTTTTTTTCATAACCTTATTTTGCTTCAAATGTTAGACTCTGGTATCTGTAGTATTAATATTTTTTTTATTTGGTAAAATAATTTGTCTTGGTGAGGTTTGAGTCTCAAGTAGTTGAAACGACAGTACTGTAATTTGCTGATTGCCAATTTAAAAAACTCTATTATCTTCGATGCTCGTCTATGTTCTTTATTTTTATTGTGATTGCTTTATTTTTTAACATCACTATAGAAAATTCCTTAGATACTGAATTATCTTCTGCTTGCCTAGTACTTATTATTGCAATTGTCAATGTGATGTTCAACTATTCTACTTGTTTTCAGATCAAAGATATTGACAAATTGAGTTGGGTTACAAAGTAGTGCAATATTCTCAAGTTAATTCATCTTACTGGGAAGAAGTGTCCAACAACTTTCTTGCATTTTCAAGATTGTGAAACATATTTTGGGTCCAATATGCAGCAGCCTAGGGTTGAAAATCCTGGTTGGGCTGCCTTTGATCGCAAGCATCGTAAAAAAGAATGTGATGGGCCTGAAGAGAATGTGGATGCCTTCCCCTCCCTCTCAAACCTACATTCTTCATTGGCAACAAAAAGTTTGATAAGTAACAACTTCAAGCCCATGAAGCCCTTTACTTTTGTAATTCAACGCAATCTAGAACTCCCACCACTTGAGACTGGCTTCAAAATTGGGGCAAAAACTGATAACGTGTGCCAAAAGTATGCTGATCATCAGGGTACTGCTAAAACTCAAGGAGTTTCTTCTATGAAGCTTCTAATGGATGTCCATACTTGGGCTGATCAGCAGTTGATTGAAGATGTATTATCTGCCGTTGATGATGACATAGACCAAGCTTCTGTCCTTCTTAAAGGCATGGCTTCAACTGATAGTAAAACTGAGGCAGAAGCTGGCTTTTCTGATCCAATCACTCTGATAACGAAAGACAAATGTGAAGAGGAAAGTAACTGCATCCAGAAAGACAGTCTGCTGTCAGATAATGTACATAAAGTATCTATATCAAATAAATTATTCTGTATACCAGCTGAACCTGAATGGGAAGAAGATGATGTCTACTTGAATCACCGAAAAGATGCATTGAAGATGGTGAGGTATAATATTTCAAAGGGTTGATTTTTACTGCTTTACAATGTTAATTTCATAAATGGGAATAAAGATTATGAAAGCTATGACCAGAGCTGGAAAGACCTTAGACAATATAAAAGCCAGATTGTCATTTAGAAGATAGGCATAATAAAATATATGACATGGAAAAGATGCCAAATGCACTTTGGGTAGATGCCAGATACTGTAATTGATTTTGCAATCCACACTTGATGAGAAATTCATGTACAAATGAGTCAACCTCATCTTTGTAGCTTTGTACCTGTTTGGCTGAACAATCTAGTTGTGTGACAAAACACAAATTATTTCACTTGCATACAACTAAAATTTTAAAATATCTAATTGCATGGAATATTTTGAGAAGGCTAAACGATTAATTGAAAGATAGGGCCATGAAATGTTCTAAGGTAGGCTTTAGCTGAGAGAACCATCCATCTACTGATTGTTGTTAGTGTTTTGTTGCATAATCTGAATAATATTTTATTTGTGTGTTCTTGTACAAGTTCTTAGAATCCCAAGGAGTTAGGATGTTTATAAGTCCATCCAAATACTCCAGGAAGTTGGCATTTTGTTATTTTACCTACCTTGTGCATCTTTAAAACAATTTTGATAACAGGGCAGCATCACAACATGTGCGGGCTGCTAGTAATGCATACTCAAGGGGTGATCACGTTTCTGCACGGCATCTTTCGGTGAAAGCTCAAGAGGAGTGGGTAGCTGCTAATAAACTGAACCACAAGGCAGCAGAAGAAATTTTGCTTGCTAGAAACAGCCAGGATGATCGGTGGAAGTTAGACTTGCATGGTCTGCATGCATCTGAAGCAGTGAAGGCACTCACTCAACATCTTCATGTACTGGAATCTGAAATCAGGAACCATCATGCTTCACCTACGCCAAATCCTTCTCTGCAAAGGCAATCAGTGTCACAAAGGCAATCAGTATTACAAGTAATTACAGGTATACACATTAGTATTTGTAAAACCATTCAGCATGTAAGCACATAAAGACACACAGAAGCTTGCAATCAATTTCTTGCCCATATTTTGGATCATGTTTTTTGCATTTTGAAGTGTATATCAATGCTCCAATTCGATCCACTCATCAAATGTACCAAAATCCTGTTGTCAACTGTCATATGCGGACTGCTTCTATATCTTGCCAATCCTATTAGATTCAGTGTGACATAATAACTAAACCACTCATGCCACAGGTTCATTTTGCTTGTCTCAACTGGAAATGCTCATGTTTTTGCAGGGATAGGTAAACATAGCAGAGGACAAGCTTCACTTCCTTTGGCAATAAAAAATTTTCTCACTGAAAACAGGTGAAATAGTGGATACACAGAACTTTAATTTTCTGGTATGTTAAACATCTTTCCGACCATTGTGTAGATATCATTTCAACGAAGCTCGACCCGGTGTATTTGCTGTGCATCCTAAGTTTCGCTACAAGTGACTGCCCCGATTCAATTTGCTCGGTTTACTAAAATCTTAAAGCCCTTCAAGATCACTGAATGAGTTATTTTCCTTGGCATCTGCTTGAAGCCCTTCAAGATCACTGAATGACAACTCTCAAGTTTAGTCCTTCGTTTAGATCAATCACTCTCTAGTTGTTCACTATTCATTGGATGAACTGATTTAATCGATATAATTTTATGCCTGTTCTTCGGGTTCCTGTCATCAACAACTGCTGTAAAGAGTGCCAAACACATTATTTAATATTTTTTAAAACCTCCTTGTTTGTTTGACATTGCATCTTAATTAATACTGATAATTATAATAAGCCTCCAATCATTACCACTGTGCAGTATTGTTTTGGATTTTTGAGCTGACTTATAAAATTATATGATTTTGACACCAAAATAATTAA
Source organism: Zingiber officinale (assembly GCF_018446385.1). Taxonomy (NCBI): domain Eukaryota; kingdom Viridiplantae; phylum Streptophyta; class Magnoliopsida; order Zingiberales; family Zingiberaceae; genus Zingiber; species Zingiber officinale. The sequence continues at coordinate 97,602,549 of NC_056002.1, read as the reverse complement.
ATAAATAAAGGATAAGTATCTGCATGGCTCATGATCGCCTCCCTGTTCCAATGCCAGTCGCCCACATACTCCTCTGTCCTCATGTCCAATCAAACCCTGAGAAATAAAATAAATAAATAAAAATTGAAGTACGAAAAATACCCTTCATTGGATTTATTTCAGTATAAATAATGATAATAAATAATAATAAAATATAATAATTTGCACTGTTTATCTGCCGCCTGTCGCGTTATAAATGCAGCAAACAAAGCAGCCTTCCACACGCGACCGTGTCCGTGGCATTTCGGTAGTTCCGACCAACTCCCTCGCCCGCGAACCCGGATCCGCATTTCCGGTAAGAGCCTAACGGATCACGTGCGTCGAATATGAGCGATGAATCCGTTCACGGTTCGGGTTTTGTGGGACAACGGAAGGTGGCGCGTTGCAGTGAAGTTTCTTGCAATTCCATAGGACGCTCGCCACGTCGGCTTTCTGGGTTGGGGCCGTGAAGCATGGACGGTCGATGTTGATGATCCGGATCGGTGGCGTGTTGCGCCGTGCACAAAATGTTGCTGGTAGGAGACAGCGTCGCCGGAGGGTTAGTGCAGGGTCTCGCAGGAGCAGCACGGACAAACATGAGGAAGTAATATATAAAAAAATAGTCTCCTTTTCTTCAAGAAAGCCACCTCTTTCCATCACTCTTCTTCTTCTTCTTCTTCTTCTTCTTCGATTTCGCTCTCGCGTTTCTGGGCTCTCCAATCGCAGTTCTCTCAAAAAGGAAGAAGAAGAAAAAAGCGAATGTTCTTGATCAAATTTTGCAACGGTTCGATTGTTGATTTGGAGAAGTGACAGGTTCCAAAGAGATTTTTTTTTCTTTCATTTCTTAAGACGTGATGTTGTCAGTTGAATTTCTTTCTGCTTCCATCGATATGTTCTTTCTCTGTTTGAAGGATGCTCGGAGAAACTGGAGATTTGGTGCTCGGAGTAAAATAAGCTAAGCTGGCTTTTGAGTTCGAAGAATTCCAGACTTGTTCGTCCTTTGGCGATTCAGATCTGTAATAATCATTAAGAATTTGCACCGGAGCAGGTTTCATTTCTGGCGCATAGCGTTCGGTATACACGGAAGAGGCTAAGCGGCAATTAAAAGCCGACTGCTATGGCGTTAAAGGCTGGTCCTTTCCGTTTCTGAGAACGTAGAAGAGGAGCAGTTTTACAGTTTCCTGCGTTTCCCCTTCTGTTGCAGTAAAATAATCAAGACTGGTTCCTCTGATAGGCTTCAGATACGAATTAGGTGTTGCATTCCCTTCGAAGTTATCCAGGTTGGCTGTGAGGGATTTATAGAGGAGGCTAGATTCGGAGCTGGAGTTAATGTCCGGATCAGCGTGCTTTTATGAGTATTTATGCCGTCTTTTATAGTTAAGGCTTGATGGAATAAGAGATCCTGACCAACTTTGTTTCTCCTCCACTTTAAACTCCTTTCCTTGTCGATGAAAGCTTTATGATGGGGTACTGAATCCAGATTGTGCATTGATCTAAAGTTCGATTCCTTTCTGATATAGCTATCGAAGATAGAGTTCGGCGTGTTCTCATGGCTGTGGCGCTTGCAAATAGCTCACCAGGTTTCGGTTAGTTTTACTCACCTGACCCAATATTTAAGTAAGCGTTATGATTGTGTTATGATTATTTCTAAGAACTAAATTTATATGGAAGGTTATCTCTTATTGTTTTCCAATTTATTTTTCTCTCTCTTTTTTTTTTCTCTTGCTTTGGTGTTTTGGTGACGAAACCCTTCTGCAAATTAATTTTTGGTAGAAACTACATAAAGTTTTGAAGTATGATTTCTAATTTTCCTTCTAATTGAATCTGTCTTTTCATCTTTCTTGCTTGATGCCAGTGGCTTTTGCTACCTTCTTATTTTACTTCTAAGTTCTATTGTACTTCATTCTGTTTATTTCTTCTGGGTAAATAATATGCTGTTAGGGTTCCAAGATTAGTTCAATTCTCTAAAGATTTTGCTACCTCTATTTTTATTCCGATGGAAGCAATTTGTTATTGGCTATAGTTGCATCATGAAGTATTCTTCCTAGTGCTACAGTTTGAACACTTTGATGATGTTGGAGTAATTTTTTCCATTCTTCAGGGACTTCTGGTGATGCATTGTATAAGGAATTATGGCATGCATGTGCTGGGCCCTTGGTTACGTTACCCCGTGAAGGAGAGCGTGTTTATTACTTTCCTCAAGGTCACATGGAGCAGGTTCTTGTAATGCTTTTAATTTTACTTTTATCTACTTGCTTCAGTATTTCACACTGCTTTTTCTTTTCACCATTTTGTTATAGCTGGAAGCCTCAACAAATCAAGGGCTAGACCAGCATGTGCCAGCATTCAATCTACCCTCAAAAATCCTATGCAAGGTGGTCAACGTTGTTCTTCGAGTAAGTTCTGTTTTCCATTTGGTTCCTATACTACAGCATTTAGATGCTCTTAACCTAAGTGAGTGCATTCTATTTTCATTTGGATAATTTCACAATATAGGCAGAACCAGATACAGATGAAGTTTTTGCGCAGATTACCCTCTTACCTGAATCAAATGTGAGTCTTTCTTGACTGAGTTTATGTTTTTGTAGAGAATCATACCGTACAATGAATATATAACAAGATGCATATTTTGATTCATCATAAGAGATTTTGATTTTAGTTGCTTTAGTGAGTTGATTTTAGTTGCTTTAGTGCCATTATGTTTCTATTTCTTTGTTAATATTCCTACTCGTGGTTTCAGCTTGGTGAGGTCACTAGTCCGGATCCTACTCTACCTGATCCTGAAAGGCCCATGGTTCACTCCTTTTGTAAGACATTAACTGCCTCTGATACGAGCACTCATGGAGGTTTCTCAGTCCTCAGAAGGCATGCTGATGAATGCCTTCCTCCACTGGTGCGTTGCTACATTATTCATATGTCATCCATATTAACCTTATGCAGTTCTTTCTGATAATTTTGTTAAATCGTTTGTAGGAAATGTCTCAGGATCCACCTTGCCAAGAACTCATTGCCAAAGATCTTCAAGGAAATGACTGGCGATTTCGTCACATCTTTCGAGGTCTACATTATTTTCTATAAATTGCATGTTTATAATCTTTCTCTTAAACTCAAATCTTGCTTTTTCTTATAAAAAGCAAAGCATGCTTGTATACAGACGTGCAGTGTTGTTTTTACAAGTATCAAGTATAGCAAACCACATTTTAGGATTAAAGTAATTTTGCTTAGTCAAAATTCTCGACTTTAGTAGGTTGTACGTCATTTGTCACATTGACTAAATATTTTGTTATCGCACTTAACCATTTGAATTACTAATCTCTGAAATGAAGCTTACTACTCTATTATGTACTTCTCTTCCAGGTCAACCTAAGCGCCACCTTCTTACAACTGGTTGGAGTGTCTTTGTTAGTTCAAAGCGATTGGTAGCTGGTGATGCGTTTATATTTCTAAGGTCAGGAAATCGTTTGTTTAGTTGATTATGTTCACTTTAAGATGCTAAATTATAGCACTTCTAATTTCATATATGAAATGTCATCTTTGCACATTAATGGCAGAGGGGAAAACGATGAACTGCGTGTTGGTGTCAGAAGGCTCAAGAGACAGTTAAATAACATGCCATCATCTGTCATATCCAGTCATAGCATGCATCTTGGAGTTCTTGCTACAGCATCCCACGCAATCACTACGGGCACTCTTTTTTCTGTCTTCTATAAGCCACGGTAAATTGCATACTCTCTGTTGTTTTCTGCTTCCAAAAGATCTGCTAGCTTGATGTCCATGTTCTTCTTGCTATTTTTTTTTTGTGAATACTCCATTGCACAATTCTCTCTGTAATTTTGAACGCGTAGTGTGAAGTTTGGAATTTTTCATTTTCTTCATCTAGTTTGCTATTTTCCTTCTCTTTTCATATTCTTCATCATCTAGTTTCTAATTTCCAATACATCTGAACTAACCCATTTATCTTAAGTATCAACTTGTATTTCTTGATCGAACAATTAATAAAGATGAGTGCAATGCTTTAGAGTAAGCCAATCTGAATTTATCGTAAGCCTGAACAAATATCTTGAGGCTAAAAACCACAAATTGTCTGTCGGGATGAGGTTCAAGATGAGATTTGAGGGTGATGAGGCTCCTGAAAGAAGGTACTGAAACAATTTCTCGTTGATTCTGGCATTTACTATTGTTAAGCTAATTTCCACTTCATGATGCAGATTAAGTGGTACTATTGTCGGTGTAAATGAGAAGGCATTTTCTCAATGGGAAGATTCAGAATGGAGATCATTAAAGGTAAAGGCTTCCTGATTTGAGTAGTAAAAGTACGATCCTAACTGAAACTTTGTAAAATTCTTTTTTGGTTGGTGTAAAACTGCTTGTTTTACAGTTGCTGAGATCCTTTAAAAACATGTTTGTATTTTCTGATTAGGTCCGATGGGATGAGCGATTATCAGTTGCCCTTCCAGAGAGAGTGTCTCCTTGGGAATTAGAGCCATTCGTCGCAGCTATTCCTCCGATCTCCCAACCATTTCAGAGAGTCAAGCGTGCACGACCACCGGTTTCACTTCCTGTTTCATCTGATGTATCGTCTGCGTCTGGTATGGCTCTCCTTTAACTGAATCAAAGATCATTTATGAGTTTTGGTGATTTCAAATATTCCCTTTGAGCCTATTAACCTAGATGTGGATTTGTCTTCCCTAGTTTTTTTTTATTGTATCAACATTTAAGCAACTCACATGTTGTTCGATTCCCTGCTAATAAAATTGAACGTGTTATTCTCACTGTTACTCATATATAGGTGCATGGAAAACGCCATCCCAGACTACCCAAATGTTCTCTTTCTCAACTTCGCAAAGAGTTTCGGAGCTATATTCACCATCTAAACCAATCACTGTGTTCTCACCTGTATCTAATCCTAATTCTGTTGGACTTGAAACAAAAAATTCTCCGACCGTTGCCAGCAGCCTCATGTGCCGGCCAGTCAGACCAGAAACTCAAAGTGATGCCTTGTCGGCAAGCAGCAATAAGGATTCATGTGATCGAAGGCAGGAGACTCACAAAGGCTGCAGGCTATTTGGTATTCACCTAACTGAAGGGCGCGGAATAGAAGTAACATCATCGGTTCCAATCGTTGCCGGAGCTGGGGCGGACAAGTCAATGACATCTTTGGAAGTAGATTCAGAGCAACAATCACAACCATCTGCTGACCAATCTGGCACACCTACAGTCACCAGTGAGACCGATAAGTTGTGTTTGAGGGAGATGCAAACCCGGCAACTCAGGAGCTGCACCAAGGTTATGGAATTTTGTTCCTCCCAATTTGATGCCTTCTCTTGATTCCTGTATTACCATGCTTTATTGTCAATTCGAAACTCTGCTTCTTCTGCATCGACAGAAGTTTGGAGCTTAAAATCGGTAGCTGAGACCCCTTTCTTTGTGCAGGTGCACATGCAAGGAATGGCAGTTGGCAGGGCAGTGGACTTAACCAGATTATCCGGATACGATAAACTTGTACATAAGTTAGAAGATATGTTCAATATCAAAGGGGAGCTTACCGGTGCACTCAAAAAGTGGGTAGTCGTCTACACAGATGATGAGGACGACACAATGATGGTCGGCGATGACCCCTGGCTGTAAGGCTCCACAATTTTCTTAACTTCATCGTGCACTGTGCCGTCGTAATTTGGATTAACAAACATCTGTATGCAGTGAGTTCTGCAACATGGTGAGGAAGATATACATCTACACAAGTGAAGAGGCCAAGAGACTCTCTCCCAAGAAGAAGCTGCCAATGATGGATGAGGCCATCAAGCTTGGCTCAAAGAAATCCTTGCTCGATGCTGATGCGGACGCTGGTGCTGATCAGAGCAACCTCGAAGACGGCGACACTGGTGGTTATGCTTAGAATTGCTGATTTGTGCTCACTCAGTGGAAAAAACCTACCAGTTTTTGTTAGAAAGTTTGGTCACTAATTGTGTGTATCCAACTTGGTTATTAGTTTTCTTTCTGCTAGAAATGTAGAGGTGAAATGGCTTGTGCCTGAGCCATGCTTGATTAAATCACCACTTTCTTTGTTCTTGAACCTTGACGAATGGAAACGAATGGAATGGAATGGAATGCCCATCTTTATCCATAATCTTCAGTCAACTCCATGAGGTAGATTTGAATCTTTGTAATAAGAGGTAATGCAAGATGTTTGAAGGTTTCGTAAATTTCATAACTGAAAAGAAATCAAGAAATTGAGGTTTGAGAATTAATACGATAGATTATGAACAAAAATCAAGTCGGATTGACGCTTTGCGGAATCGGATAGAATATGTTCATGGAGATATTTACAGCAGGTCAAATTCAACCAGCTGGTTCTGATTGAACGATATCTACAAGAAAAAAGAGACGTTTTGGGGAGGAGCAGATCCAAAAGATACATGAACAAGGTGCTTCAGATCATCGCCGGCAGTCATCAATCCGCCAAACTCGTTAAAAATTGCATCTTTTTTTTTTTTCAGATTGAAGGCGCGAGAATGCCGACGGGAAGCATCAAGAAACGCATTGGAAACCTTCGCAGATCACTAACCAGATCGCGAACATCGCGAGACAGAGCAGCACGTCGACGGCGGCCACGATCTTCAGCTGCCGCCACCACAACTTCCGAGCGCGCTGCTGCGCCATGAGCCTCAAGCTCAAGCTCTGGCTGAGAGAAATCACGCCCCCAGCCGACCCCGGGAACTCCTCGATCTTCAGAGCCCCGTCGTCCTTCGACCCGTTCCTCGATTTATCGCCGGATCTCACCCGGAGGACCCAGTTGAGCACCTCCCCGTCGATCTTGTCCTTCCTTGGCGCATTCTTGTGGGCGTCTCGGAGGCGCTCAAGGAAGGAGAGCATCCCGGCGTTGCCGGAGCCGGCGGCGTCGTCGATGGCGAAGAAGGTGAGGCCGTCGCGCATCAGGAAGCCGAACGTCTTGTTGCCTTCGGTGTGGGAGTGCCACACGTGGTATCGCTTTGCGTTGCGGAGCCAATCTTGGGCGAGCGCCCGGAGGTCCTCGCCGCCGCCATTGTAGAAGTGGACGAGATCCTGATCCTTGGAGATGCTGAAGAAGACGATATTGCCCGGCCGACGCGAATTGGGATCGGAATCCATTGCCGATGAGGAATATTGATTAGGGATTGGAGAGGAACGCTGGAACGGGCAGGAAGAGGGGAGATTCCCGGCGATCCCACGAAGAGAGGAGAACAAAAGGGATCGCTTAAGGATCGGAGCTGCCTGCGAAGCAAAGGCTGGAGAATTAACCGTTGGAAGAAACGGAACGGATACAATTAGGACATTTAATATTTAATGCGACTTAAACGTGCATAACGGTATCGGTGTATGTTATAATCGACATGAAGATTGTAACGGAACGGATTTATTTTATTTTATTTAAGACTGAACTGGCTGGGCATGGGGTTTTCCGTTCACGGAGGTCGTCGACAAAAAGCGCCGCTTCCGAAGGAAGGGGCACCCGCCGGCGCCGCCAGGAACAAGCTGTTGCTGACGCTGCTGGCGGAGGAGATTCGCGTTAATGGCGATGGTTTTTGTGGATTCGAAGGTTTAGGTTGAATCTGTGTCGAACCAGTCACAATCGGTTCGGTTTAGTTGTCACATTACGGTTTATCGCATAAAACGCCTTCCTTCTCCCAGCGCAAAAAAGCACCGACCGATCCTTCGTCTTGCCCTCGCCGCTCTGGTTCTTCTACGGTTATCGGCGCTCGTTCTTCTAAAGGTGATTTTTTTTTTTAAAAAAAAAATTGCATCTACTTCACTATTTTGAGAGAGATTGATCTAGTTCGACTAGATTGTTGGTGGTTATATAATATGCTCTTGATCTCTTCCTTTCTAATGTAATTTATCGATTTCGTTCTAGAATCTGTTAGATCTTGAGCTTTGACTATCTTATTCATATTTTTTATTAATTGCTGTGCGATTTGTGGTTCGAGAAAGTGTGTTTTTATTCCTTTGAATCCGTGCATTTTTTGTTTGCTCCGAAAGGAAAACGAAGCAATGCAGTATTAATTCAATATTAGTGTCTCGAGCTGGTATCTACTCTTCACATACACTAGATGATTATTACTAGTTCCATCAAACTTAAGATCGCATATCTGTCTCGGGAACGCTTAGGAGAGAAGTTCCTTGCTAGCTGCAGAGGCATTAGCCACGGGCTTTAATATGAGTGATAGATATAATGTTTCTTCTTTATAACAGGAGGAAACATGTGGTCAAGCATTATGCACAACCTCTTTAGACTGACAGTTACGGGATAACGGCAGGTGAGCAGCAAGTGTACAGTGGCCTATGAGAGTAAAGAAGCATAAGTGCCATCGCAAGGTGGTGCGCTTCTACTATGCTTGCTTTGGCTTCCGAGAGCCCTATAAGGTTCTTTGCGATGGCACTTAATCCATCACCTTGTCCTAAATCGCCTCACCCCTATTAATGATGCTGTCGCTCATCTCTTTGGAGTTCGAGTTCTCCCCTTCACCACTAGGTTTGAGTTGTTTCTTTCATTTGATATTTCTTCTTTTCGTTCTACCTCTGTTTGTGGCCCAAAAAAAAAACAAGTTTGTTCCTATATAAGTATATATATGTTTCTCTTGTAGATGCATTATTGGAGAGCTTAGAAGCCTTGGTGAATCCCATCACGAGGCCCTTGAAGCCGCTCAGCAGCTCATGATGGCGAGGTTTGTCTGTTTGATATTCTTCCTCACATGCCGCATTGGTAAAAATAGGTTTCTTATCTTTCGAGAATTCTACATATTACTAGTTAAAAGATTGTTGCTATGCAGAAAGAAGCATGAGAAGAGGATTAACACCACGGCCTGCATTGAGTCAATTGTTGGAGAGCCAAATTCGGAGCATTTCTTTGTTGCTACCCAAGATGCAGATATGAGGAAAAGGTTCCAGGAGGTGGTTCTCTCTCTTTTCTGTCTTTTATTTCAAAACTTGTATAATGATTTTTGGACCTGTGTACATGATTATGATAGATTTATTTGATCGACCTTGATGCTAAAGAGCACACTTATTCTGTGTTTCACCAATTTCATTAAGTCAGAGTCATGCAGCTCTTTAGGGGTTGATACCCAAGATGCTACTTATCAGAAACATCATTTCTATTGGTTCCCCGGACTTCTCTGAGAATGACTTAGAATTGTGCTAGTTCAATCCACAAATGAATACTTGTTGTGTTCTGCTTGAATGAAACTTTTGCAGCTACTAAATTGCAACTAGTTGGTTACATGCTGAGAAAGTATGTTTACATCTCGGAGAAAGTCAAAATGGACATCCATTGTCAAAAGGCATGGATAAATTTTAAGGCCCCATTTAGTTTTTGTATACGGGTTGAACATAAGGACAAAGGTTATCATACCCAGCTTGACTTGTAATTCGTATTATTTTGTGAAGGCTTATGAAACTAGTCTTGAGGCTGGAAGTACAAAATTTTATTTTTCATATAAAGGTGCATCCTTTATATATGAGTTTGTACAGAACTCCTATGCCAATTTCCAGAGGATCATAGCAAGAGAACAAATCCAAGCTTGTTTATGCTTAAAGTTGACTATGCTAACATGGGCTTGTAACAAGATTACTTCTATTCACCTCTACAGTAGTACATTTCCAACCCTTTTTTTCCTTGATATGCTTCTTTCTGCATAGCTATAATTTGCTGTGATTGTCAATATTAGTTCCTTTATAGGCGATGCAGATGAAACACTCCTCGGAAGTGCTTGTCCTAAGAAAAGAATGCTAGGTGTATCACAGAGAAGTCAATTTATACGAAAGAGAGCAAAGGTTAGCTTTGGCATAAATGTTCTAATGAAACAAGTACTAGGCAACTTCCTCATTCATAGTTATCTCATCTTAAGGTTCATTCATTATGATCCAAGTTCTTATTCAACTAATATGTGAAATTTATAGAAATTATATTAGTAATTTAGTCTGTTATTATTAACATTCTGCAAATGACTATTCCAGTCTCTCTTAGTTTGATACAACATTTCAGTCAGTCTCGGTGAACACCCATTCCAAGCTTAAGGCAGATGCTTACCATTCTATTAGTAAATAGCTTCTGTGACCTGTAGGCGCCTATTCTTGCATGCTTGGTGATGTGGACGCCGAGGTGGGCACCGCTATAGTTGGAAACAAATTAGTTACTGCTTAATTAGCTACTGCTATAGTAGAAATAAATTAGCTATTGTCTGATTAGTAGAACATAAATAATGGCCTAATTTAACTACTACTATAGTAGAAATAAAAAATGGCCTAATTAGCTTTTCTATTTTTGATTCCTTGTTTTCTTTATGGGTTGGTCTTTCCTAAATCGTATCATGTTTGACTTCTTATATAAGGAGTGTTATTATTAATAAAGAGAGGAAGAAAATATGAGTAATTTGGACTCTGTCTAGGACGAGTCTTTCCCCTCCCTTCCCCCTTACATGTTGCATGACTAAGTACGGATCCGGATCTCAATCTATAGCTCGATCCTGCACTTGGGACCATAACAACTTGGTATCAGAGCCGATCACGAGTGACACAGATCCTATCACATCCAAACATGATGCCTTCATGGAAAGATTGATCTCGCAACAACAAGTTTTCATGAAGCAAATCATCTTTAACCAACGTGGACTAGAGGAGCAGATGGTCGAGTTATATTGTATTGTTCAAGATACAAGACGACAGCCGGTGCCCACCGCAAACAACCCTATTAGCATGGAGTATGGCCCTTCCAAAGCCTCGGAGGTTAAACCTAAACCACCAATTAGTGGCACTTTGTTCCGCGTACTCGAAGATGGAGTTCCCCACCTATTCTGGAGAAGGAGATCTACTGGGTTGAATTAAAAGGTGCAAAAAATTCTTTGCTAACCAAATGACCATAGAAGCTGACAAGGTTGGCCTTGTTGCCTTCCGCTTGGTAGGGGAAGCCAACTTTGGTTTGATCAGATGGAACAGGAAGAGCCAGATATAACTCGGAAGCAATTCAAAAACCATTGTCACATCCTCTTTGGGCCGACTATGAACAACAACCCTCTGGGAGAGCTAGCAAATCTAAAGCGGGCAGGCTCGGTAGAAGACTACCGGCGGCAATTCCAGTCCCACCTCGCTCGGACCTCGGACCTCGGACCTCTGACCATAACAACAGGTTGACTTGTTCATTGCAGGTCTAGTCGAAGATCTCTGTATCGACATTGAACTGTAGAAGCTTGAAAATCTAGGCGTTTCAATGAATATGACCAGGACATTAGAACAAAAGCAGTGCTTCCATCAAGACGGGGGGCTGCTGTGCACGAATTGGGGCGGGACCACAACCAAGCTCAACACCAGCAGTGGAGGCCCTCCTTTGGCGAAGACCAAGACAACGGGGGACATCAACAAGGAGACTCCACTTGTTTCATTCTTCAAGCATTTGACTCGCATTAAGATGGTAGAACGGAGAGCCAAGGGCCTCTATTTTAACTGTGATGAGTCCTACTCCACGAGTCACAAGTGTAAATGTCTAATGATGACAGGGAAGGTGAGGAAGAGGGGGAAGTGGATTCGGAAGTTTTCTTCCATGCTATTAGTAGTGTTATACCCCACTTTCGAGCTTGAGGACAAGATCAATATTGAGGAGAGTGATGATGTGGACGTCGAGGTGGACGCCTTTGTTCGACGCTGCGATAGTTGGAAGTAAATTAGTTACTGCTGCTAGGCACTAGCCAGCCACACCGAAAATATGCTAGTTGGCTAACTTAGGTGGCCTTGGTGCCTAGACAGGAATAGGCTTTGTATTGGCCTTAAGTTTTATAAGCCTAAACCTTGGTCCAACAAGAAAATTGGTTTGTTGGCTTGTCCTAGCGGTTAGCACCAAACTTCATCTTCATCGCAAGGTTTAAAATTTTGACCCGTGCCCAGGTTTCAGTCTTGGACCGGAACGATACGGTTTCGGTACCGTGTCGTACCGTGCCGATACAGTTTCGGTATTTTTTAAATATAAAATATATTAATTAAAAGATAAAATATTTAACATAAATATTTTAAAAAATGAGCAATATAAAAAATAATCTTTAAAAAGGGAAAAGATATGAAAATAGATAAATAAATAAATAAAAATTTTATTATATTTTTTAAATTAAAATAAATGAAATATAAATTAATTAGATAATTTTATTAGGATTTAATAAAGTCTCTTTAGATTAGTTCCATCATAGGTAGGAGTTGAATAAAATAATGAACCTAAGTTTAATTTAAAAATATCTGAAATCCGACACCACTCGCAAGCTCGCGCAACTTCGGCATTATCGGGGGGTTGCATGACCCCTCAGCCATGGCCACGGGGTCGCGCAATACGTCGCAGTTGTCATGGGTCTAGTGCCGAGGTCGTGCCCATGCCAGTCACTGAGCGAAACGAGATGTTTCGCTCGTTTCGACCATCTTGGCACGACACTTTAAACCATGCGTCATCGTACTGAGTAACCATCGCTGAAGAAGTCAGAGCAAATGAAGAAATCCACATTTATGAGAAATCAGAGAGTTAAAAGGCTAGCGAAATCAATTTGAAGAAAAATTTGTTGTCTAATCTTTCCTCAACTGAGTGACTTGGAAGCGATTGAATTGAAGGTTGGCCAAAGCCTCATCATTTGGAAACATCATTTCATTAGACAACCCCAAAGAAGCTCTAAAGTCAGAGAACTTCACGAGGATGACTTTGCATCTGAAGAAGAAGAGGAGGATCACAATGATGATATTGAGTTGTGTCTGATGAAGAACAAGTTGTTGAAAATTATGGAGAAGAAGTAGAATAAATTTGTAATATTTTATTAATTGTGTAATTTTGAACTCATTTTAAATTTGATGTTATTGTGTTGGAGATATAGAATGTGATTTATTATGTAATTTATATTGATACCGTGGAATCCGCCTAACGGCTCCTAGTCCCCGCCTAAGCGGCCTAGGCACTAGGCGCTGGTTTGTCGCTTGACTAGCGTCTGGCGAATTTTAGAATCATGGTTCCTGCCTAATTAGCTATTGCTATAGTAGAAATAAATTAGCTATTGCCTAATTAGTAAAAATTAAATAATGACATAATTTAACTACTGCTATAGTAGAAACAAATAATGCCTAATTAGCTTTTTTTATTTTTAATTCCTTGTTTCTTTTATGGGTTGGTCTTTTCTGAATCGTGTCATGTTTGATTCCTTATATAATCAGTGTTATTATTAATAAAGAGAGGAAGAAAAATTGAGTAATTTGGATTTTGTCTAGGACGAGTCTTTCCCCCTCCCTTTCCGCCTACGTGTTGCATGACTAAGTACGGATCCAGATCTCAATGTGACTCGATCCTGCACTTGGAACCGTAACACTTAGCTACTTTTGCTAATGGCAAATAAAGTTGATTGTTTCAACTACTGCAATGATGCCCATGTAACTAGCAAATATTGAACTGGCTTTGAGAAATCCTCAATTTTTTAGAACTGTTATTAATTTAATGGTTTTTTTTTGTGACATGACGGCCTACAGGATTGGCAAAGTAGTAGTTCCATTTTTTTGTATCTCCTTGTCATGTCTATGAGAAACATCCATTTGTTAATTAATATTATGTATAGCAGACATACTCTAAATGTAAATACTTTGAAGTTGTTAAGGTATGTTATGTTAACTTACCCTTTCAAATACACTCCATCTCCTCTTGCACCTAAATAATTTGAAGAATTATGATTGACATCGTTTATAAAAGGTGAGTATGAAATCTAAACATTGACCACTAATGAATTATCATTTAAAATTAATAGACAATATTAGTAGAACACTACAATTTATTCAAAATGACTATTATGAAGGGTCGCTGGGACAGTTTTTTTAGAAGACTCACCTAAAGAGGATGGTATATTGTGTGGCAGACTGCTAATAATGGTATTTTTCATGTTGAAAACAGACTATAGACCGTCATAGGATCCTTAAATTATGATTATATGATTTTCATGTGAACGTTTCCTTGGTATCAATTTATCATATTTTGGCTTCTTTACACCACTAATGGTGTGGGTGTACTAATTATTTTCAACAGGGCCCAAATCCACTCTCATGCAAGAAGAAAAAGCCGAATGATGATGCTTCTATCACGAAGAATCAGGTGATTATGGATCTACCTTATTTCATCTTTGCAGTTCTTCAATTTTAGATCTTGTTTCTGTGCCTTTTCTGACTTGTTTTGCTGGGTATGTGGGTAAACGTAAGGAATAGCTGTTAGTAAGAAGAAGAAAAATGATGTTTTTATCTACTTGAAAGACGTCCCACAATACCCTACAGGAGTATAGTATAAGTTATTCGTTTGTATCTCTCTTGCCCCCGCCCCATAAACTTAGATTATATCAAAGTTAACATTTGATAAATTTAACACTGACAAGCATTTTGAATAGATTTAGAAGAAGAAAAAAATACATTTGGGAACACTTTAACATCTTAAATATTCAATTTAAATTATATCAAAGTTAAGATGGGATAGATTTGTGATTTTACAATGTAAGATGCATCTTGGTAAATTCAAATCAGCAACTTTTTGGTAAAAATCTAATAACAGATGAAGGATGCGAAATTGAGAACTAACACAAATGCCATCTGCACGTTTCTGTTTTCACTTTCTGTTCTTGCTGCTCGAGTTAAGAGTTTCCGTGTAGGTAGTTACATACACAATTTATGCAGTTGATCCACAAAATTTAACATGATCCGATTTCTGATTCATGCAGGATGGTGGCAACGCTGCTGGTGCTACGAAGAAGAAACGGATCAGAAAAAGAATAACTAAAGGTGCAAACAAGGTAGATGCTTCTTGAAGCTAAATTATCGCGGAGGATGAAACCTAACAAAAAGAGTTTCTGGACATGAGTAAGAATAGCAGGAGTTGAGAGAGCTGATATCTAAACTACAGTTTCAATTCTGACTTGTTAGATGATATGTTTCTTTCCCTTGGTGATTCGGAACTCTGTTCACCTCCTCACTTTCATTCACAGACAGGTTAGGTTAGCTTCGGAGGGTAGTCTTTTTGATAGTGTGAATGTATTCTAATGATTCTGCCTGTGCTTCGACAAACAAATCAGGTTAGTCAGTTCAATTTTTGAGTTAATTAGTAGAACTCTTGTTCCTCAACTGTTCTCAGAAACTTTTCTACTTCAGAGAAATATCTGTTGTTGTGTGCCGTGAAGTCACAGTTTTTGTAGTTTTTTAAGTAAAAATGTATATTTTTGTTTATGAATCCTTTTTTGCAGTTAAAAATCAATTGGTCTTTAATCAAAAGCAATCTTGGAAGTATTGCAAGGTCAAGGTATAATTCCATCTATTTGACTTTCGGTTTCACTTATCATGCCAACCTAAATTTCACTTAACATTCCAACCTAAACTTCTGATACCTGTGACCCTAAAAATATGTTTTTTCATCTATAGTCGAAGAAAATATTTTATTATGAATGAACAAAGGAAATGTTCATGTATAGAATTATAATTATTGATACGGATCTTTTTCAAGAATATTTTGTTATAATAAAATCAAAAACAATTTGGATCATTCAACAAGAATGATTCTGGAAGAGGATTTGTTTTTTATAGAAAGAAGATATTGATGAACTTCTCTGAAATGGTTTTATGTGATTTAACTAATTGTCTCGATGATGAAATATCATTAATAAATTGGGATTTTTTTTATAACTTAGGTATTATTAGTTCTAGCTTCTAGAGGTGGGTGGCTTTCTTGATTCTCCTATTGGGTAAATCCGGAAGCGTAAGAAATCTATTAGACCACATGCTCCAATTTTCAAATGCGATGGTGAACTCTTGGTCAATCTTGAGTTTCGAACCTTGTTTAACTTGATGATCGATTAGGCCATGTTGTTGGAGATCAAATCTCCTTGTCCATATTTTATTTTTGTGGATCAAGAGATAGATCACATAGAATTGTAGTGGGATTGTGATGGTGATCCAGCCGTAATTGATTGTGATCTCTTTAAATTCATTGTCTTCTTAAATTATAGTTTAGGTCGGGGCGGGTGGTCGGAGGTCGTCCAAAGGCCGTCAATAGTGGGCAAGTGATCAAGTTGTTGGTCACCAAGCAAGGGTGGTCTTCGGGCGACATCCGACCACTCGTCCTGATTTAAATTATAATCTGGAGGGACGGTAAACTCAAGGAGGAATCACAATCAATTGTGGTTGGATCGTCATCACGATTCGACCGTAATTCCATGTGATTCATCTTCTGGTCCACAAAAATATGGACTAGGAGATCTCACCCTTGTTGTTGTGCCGTGCTAATTACATACAATCATGGATATTACTAGTCCCGCCCTCATGGGTTGGCGTAGTTTGTTGTGACAAAAAGGCGAATACGCTCGTCCCCAGCGGTCAATCCGTCTCAGGGTTAATATGGAGGAAGTAAATCATGGACGATTACTAGTCTTTAGAATAGTGACTAGAACATAAAGGAGGTATTTATCTCGGCTTTGTCGAGATTCGAATCCCAGATCTCATTGTGACAACATCTCATGCGTTAGCCACTAGACCCATCCGAGGAGCCGGGTTGGCGTAGTTTGTACTAGTATGGATAATTGTTTTAATAAGTCAATCTTAGGGTTATTTTTTAACGGTGTAAAATATTTTATTGGGTGTCTGATTTTTTCATATAAAAGATTATTATATTAAGATAAAATATTTTTTGTGATTTATTTACATGTATTTTGTAATTGGACATACAATATTAAATTTTTGCATGTATTTTGTAAGAGTTGTGATACTCATATAGAATTTTCATCTAGAAAATTCATCTAGATAGACACATAAATAATGGGACCCATCATTTCACTTTTTGTGGGCCCATCATTTATGTGTCTATCTAGATGAATTTTCTAGATGAAAATTCTAGATGAATATCATTTCTCATTTTGTAATAGGGCCTACAATACTAAATCAACTAAATCATTTAGGATGAATAATTTCTAAGTCCGGCTAACGTGAAGAAATAATTTTAAAAAATGAAATACATAGATAATTCTGTATTAATCGATATCGAATAAATCTAGTTATTTTTTATTTTTTTTCCCCATCCATCTTGTTTCAAGACAATTGGAAGGAAGATAAATGAGCGACGTCTCATTAGATAATAGAGATTTTATTTCTCATAGATTGTTTCTTCGGAGATTTAATCCTATTTTCATATGATAATCATATATTCGAGTATCAACTTGGCGTGGATATTAAAAAAACAACCTATGCTGATAAACAATGTGCACACAATTCTAGCTTTCCATTGGGATTGAAGCGTAAAACTAGTTTTTGATGACGACAATAAACAGTCTGAATATTTAAAATTCTCCATTCTACTACCTCTACGCCACGGCATGACCAAAAAGATACCCTTAAATCTAATTTGTAACTGTCAAATCTAGTCAAAAAAAATATTCTTTCCCCAATTTTTTAGTAGATTTAGTTGCAACTCCCAGACTAAACAAAATGGCATCAAACTCAATAATAAATCTGCACATTGCACCATAAAAATAAATTTTTAAACTAAAGTTAAATTAGCTGAGAATCTAATGTTTAGTCCTGGTACTAAATTAAGTGTCTGTATTTAATTGGTAGCAAAAGTTAAATCATCATCTCGCCCCTTGTCCAGAAGGAAAGTAAATCAGGGAGATTTCATTCAACAATAACAGTATATGTAAAGAGAGGTTGAGATAACAATGGGACATTTCACATGGGCTAAAAATCGATCCTAAGTTTATTGGCAGTAATACTTTTATATGAACCAACTGCGTTATTTAATGATCTTTATGTTGGAGTATCACATCCAAGAAAACTTAGAGAATATTTGGTAGAGCTCCTACTATCTTAACTTCTAACTATACTTACTTTTAAGTGTTTGTGAATGTCTGGTTCAATTTTTGTAACTTTTACTTAAAAGTTAGAAGCAAAAATTTGTTTTTTTTCTATTTTTTTTTGTTTATGGTCTAAAATTAAAAATTGACATTTATATCTTTAATAAATTTATCATTTTACATAATTACCACCACATTTTTTTACCTTAATAAATTTATCAATTTACATAATTATCACCATGATATTTATTTTTTAAATAATATTTTATATTTTATATAATTTATATTTCTAGAATTTGTTATACATATTTTTTATATATTTATATAAATTTTATCATTTTTTATTTTTATTTTTATTAATTTTATATATTATTTCATTATAAAAAAATTAATTTTGATACAATATTTAAAAATACTAATTAGATAATTAAAAATTATATTTAGATAATTAAAAAAGATTAATTTATATAATTTAAAGATATTATTACCATTTAACTAAAAATTAAGTTTGAAAGTAATTATTCACCAAGTTCTTCAATTTTACTTTATATTAACTTTTATCTTCTATTTCCAAACACTTCATAATTTAACTTTCACTAACTTCAAAATAATCTTTATAAGCATTACTTTTGAATAAATAAAAGCTCTCACACACACTCCATTAATCAAAGTAAGGATCACAAGGTTTTAACTAATTGGTCAACTTAAATTCCTAAGCTGACCTTGTCTTCCAGTTCAAGTATCACATCCTTGTCTCAATCATAGATGATTTCTTCTCGTTCTTCTTCTTCTTAACTTTGAGAGAAATGAAGAAGCAGCTGTGGCTGGGGAAGAAGATGAAGATTGCAGTAGCTTCGTATCACAGAGGATTTGATCTTCTGAGTCTGGGAGTTGGAGTTTTCATTGGATGCTTTATTGTCTCGCTCACCTTTCTCACCATGCACAGATCTTACATGCTTTCTTTTCCATCTAGTATGTTCTTAGTTTTCCTTCTTTTTTTTTTAATTAAATTTGTTTCTTTTTTTCTTACATTGTTGTTGGTTTTTCAGTGGCTTCTCAGGTGTCAAAAACAGCAGATGCATGTTCTTTGATTTCTCAACGGATTGGTGAGCTAAGAAGATGATGAATGTTCCTACTGTTCTATGCTTGTTCTTATTGTTCTTCTGTTTTTCTTCAATTTTGTGGCGCAGAGCCCAACGGCAAGCCGAGGATTTCTGATGAACTTTCAAGCAATGGAGTTGCTTCAGGTGAAGATTTCAAACCTTAATCAAGAACAGATTTTTGCGGGAAAAGATCGAGATTTTTGTTTCAAAATTCGATTTTGTGGCACGATTTGATCGAAAAATTCGATTTTGCTCCAGAGGACGACGGCTTCGAGACGCCGATGTGCGACACGTCGAGCCACCGGTGCGATCTCTGCGACATCTACGGCGACGTCAGGATCGTCGCCGGCGGAGACTCCTCTCCGTCGGTGCTCCGTGTCTCGGCCTCCTCTCAGTCCGCCGGGCGTCGGCCATGGCAGGTGAAGCCGTACGCTCGGAAGTGGGACCGCAGCGTGATGCGCGGTATCAAGCCCGTCGACGTCCGCTCCGCTGCCGCCGGTGGCGACGCGCCGCCGTGCGCCGTCTCCCATTCCGTCCCTGCCGTTGTCTTCTCCACGGGAGGCTACGTCGGCAACTACTTTCACGATTTCGCCGACGTGCTCGTCCCTCTGTTCCAGTCCGCGCGTGAGTTCGACGGCAAGGTCCTCCTCGTCGTCTCCCGCTTGAATCTGTGGTGGATGGCCGGAAAGTACGGCCACTACTTCCGCCGGATCTCCAAGTACGACCCCATCGACCTCGACAACGACGGGCGCGTGCACTGCTTCAACCGCGCCATCGTCGGCCTCCGCGCCGACGAGGACCTCACGATCGACCCGGGGAAGTCGAGGGCGGGGTACACCATGGCGGACTTCCGCCGCTTCATGAGCTCCACCTACGGCCTCAACCGCCGGCACGCCGCCAAAATAACAGAGCAAGCGGAGAAGAAGCAGCCACGGCTGCTGCTGATCACGCGATCCAAGAGCAGAATGTTCATGAACGCCGGCGACGTCACCCAACTCGCCGAGCAGCTCGGATTCGAGGTGGTGACGTCGGAGGGCGAGCACGACGTGGCCAAGTTCTCGCGAGTTGTGAACTCCTGCGACGCCATGGTCGGCGTGCACGGCGCCGGGCTGACCAACATGGTGTTCCTCCCGGCGAACGCGGTGGTGATTCAGGTGGTACCCTTCGGCGGGCACGAGTGGATCGCCACCACGTACTTCGGGAACCCGGCGAGGGGGATGGGGCTCAAGTACTTGGAGTACACCATTGACGCCGACGAGAGCACGCTGACGGAGATATACTCCAGGGACGATCCGGTGTTCAGGGACCCGCCGGCGATCCACAAGCTCGGGTGGGCGAAAATGGGGGAAATTTACTTGAATAAGCAAAATGTGAGGGTGGATTTGGGAAGATTTAGGCCTGTTCTTGAGAAGGCTCTTGAGCTTCTCAGGGAGTAGAGGTCGATCAGCCAGATGAACGCAGAGCAATTAATTTCCAGATAATAGGACAATGATTCTCATTCTGATTCATATTAAGAATCAAACGTCCCCTTAATGTTATTACAAATAAGGGCTTATGAGATTATATGCCGCCCTTCGATTAAAAATAATAAAAAAAATATGCCACCTAATAATTAAAAAAAATCATTTGATTTTTTTGCTCTTTAATTTTTATCCTTAGGTTAATTAATTTTCAAAAATATTTGAAATTTGTGTTCTATTAATATTTAGCAAGTTAATCAAGAATTTTTTTTATTGTTTAAGGTTAGAAATTTAAAAAAAAATCAAAATCAAAAGCCGTCCAAATTAAAAAAAAAACATCATATTTGCATGTCTTTTATCAAAAATAAAATAAAATTAAATGGACACTCCTCCCATAATTTTATCTTGAAATATTCATGAATTTAGTGATATTGTAGAAGCTCCATATTAAGTTTATATACTCAAAATATTAATTTGAAATATAATGACTATCATAGAGTTTACATGTTTATTTTGCTCATTGAAATATTATTTTAATCAGATTATTATTTGGAGAAGTAAAATCAAAATGATATAACGTTATCGTCATAAAAGCTAGTAATTAACTTCTATACATTGTAAAAGCTAGCAATTAGCTTTTATACGTTGTAGAAGCTACATGCTAATTTCTACATGGTCTATTGTGATCAAATAATATTCATCAAAATGTAGTAATTGTCATGAAATCTCTATTGTTTATTTTACTCGTTGAAATATTTTAACCAGACTATCACTGAAGAAGTAAAATCACATATACAAAGTCATTATTCTAAAAACTAACAACTAGCTTTTACAAACGTAGAAGCTATGCTAGTTGCTAGCTTCTACACGTTGTAGAAGTTAGATGCTAGTTTCTATAATAGTGTAAAATCTAGTTGCTAGCTTCTAGGAATAGCAATTTCCTTTGAACCCAATAGAGGATTGATATTCGATCCGCATAAAGAAGAGTATGGAGGAACTATCAATATATGATATCCGATCCGAATAAATTATATATATATATATATATATATATATATATATATATATATATATATATATATATATATATATCAAAATTTACTATTTTTTTTGATATTAGAAGTAGAGTATATAAAATATTTAATCTATTTTTTAAATTATATTTTTTTAATATGATATTAATTCTAATATGCTTTTGTTGATTAATGATAGTTGGATGGATATAAGAAAAATTATTGGTATAAACATATCTCATTTTTTAATAGATATGAGTATGAAGATGGATATTCGATATGTTGGAATAAACAATTTATTGTCGGGAATTTACGGTGTATTAGTTGAATTTAAACTATACTGAATTAAATTCAACTTATAGTCGAAATGACCTGAGCGGATAATCTCAGGCTGCCAGCAGGGACTGATTTCTGTTATGTGCTGAATAGCTGACTGAGTCGCTGAGCGAGCTGATCAGCCGAGTAGCAGGTCTGTATTGTCGAGCGGGCAGATCGGCTGAGCTGCAGGTCTGTGTTGTACAGCGGTAGATCTGCATTGCAGAGCGACAAGTCTGTGTTGTAGAGCAGCAGGTCTGCGTTGCAGAGCAACAGGTCTGTGTTGCAGAGCGACAGGTCTGTGTTGCAGAGCGACATGTCTGTGTTGCAGAGCGATAGGTCTGCGTTGCAGAGGGACAGAGCTGTAAGTCTGCGTTGCAGAATGACAGGTCTGGTAGATCTGCGTTGCAGAGCGGCAGGTCTGGCAGATCAACGTTGCAGAGCGGCAGGTCTGGCATATCAAAATTTACTATTTTTTTTATATTAGAAGTAGGGTATATAAATATTTAATCTATTTTTTAAATTATATTTTTTTAATATGATATTAATTCTAATATGCTTTTGTTGATTAATGATAGTTGGATGGATATAAGAAAAATTATTAGTATAAACATATCTCATTTTTTAATAGATATGAGTATGAAGATAGATATTCGATATGTTGGAATAAACAATCTATTGTCGGGAATTTACGGTGTATTAGTTGAATTTAAACTACACTGAATTAAATTCAACTTATAGTCGAAATGACCTGAGCGGATAATCTCAGGTTGCCAGCAGGGACTAATTTCTGCTATATGCTGAATAGCTGACTGAGTCCCTGAGCGGGCTGATCAGCCAAGTAGCAGGTCTGTATTGTCGAGCGAGCATATCGGCTAAGCTGCAGGTCTGTGTTGTACAGCGGTAGATCTGCATTGCAGAGCGACAAGTCTGTGTTGTAGAGCAGCAGGTCTGTGTTGTAAAGCGACAGGTCTGTGTTGCACAGCGACAGGTCTGTGTTGCAGAGCGGCAGGTCTGTGTTGCAGGGCAATAGGTCTGCGTTGTAGAGCAACAGGTCTGCGTTGCAGAGCGATAGAGCTGCAAGTCCGCGTTGCAGAATGACAGGTCTGGTAGATCTGCGTTGCAGAGCGGCAGGTCTGGCAGATCAACGTTGCAGAGCGGCAGGTCTGGCAGATTAGCGTTGCAGAGCGACAGGTCTAGCAGATGGTCGTTCGGATTTTGAGTTGCAGATCGATGTCTGCGATTGACACAGTTTCCTTGAAACAGATTCGCCCACCTATGGCTGTGCTTTGAGGCTTACTATGGTCGTCTGTTTCCTAGGATACAACGGTTGAACGTGATTCCCACCAAACACTAGTGGTCATGGCGAACTGAGTGACACCCAATTTCTATTGCAGGCACTCTGCCGAGCAGGAGTTGCACTACAGAGGAGGAGGGGAACGAAGGTGGAGAGCTTATGCTTATGTTGCTGTGTGTCCTCTGCCTATGATCGCAACCTCCTTATATAGGAGCTCAGATCAACAACAACGTTATGGTCAATTAATGACCATTACTCGCCGAGCAGTGAAACACCCACTGATTCACTCATTATCACTCGACCATTTTGATTCTGCATTAATCTTGAATTTAATGCATCCGTTACACAGCATCAAAAGATTTACGTGGAAAAATTTTGGTTGTTCCACTTGGGCAAATTTTTCCCCTATCGGTCCGGTATTCGACACGCGTAGGTCGTGCCCGCACACGAGTCAACATGGTTCAGTGCAATCCGGGCCTTAGATTTGTACCCTCCTTGCGCACCCAACGTGAGAGAGAGCCTCTCTCGTGCATTTGTTCACATTCTCAATGCATGTGAATCAATATAAACCAACCAATATGCCATGAAACTCCCAATGTGGGACTAAAGTCTCATTCACAATGGAGCTTTTATCCTCTTCCATCTCTTCTCCATTCACACATATTCAACAATCCCCTACATGAATGGAGATAGGGTATGTGATAGCATTCAACAGTTGAGTCAAGTACAGGATAGGTAGGTTTTACCCTTTGAACCTTCCCTCGTGAAGATCTGGTTGCTTACTGGCTGATAGTAGACACGATGTCCTTGAACTATTCTGTCGTCTGTGTAAACAGTGGCAAATCTCACCCAAGACTCTTCATGATACAAGTCAGTTCTCATGAGTGTGTTTGTTCTTGGCCATAAACATGTCTGGTTCTGTGAGAAACTCTAAGAATTGTGCCTCCAATTCTCTTCGAAGCGGCCCCACTTCTTTCTCACATTGGTGATCCCTCAAAAGTTGCCATATACTCTTCTTGATCATTAAAAGTCCATCGGCTTACCCTGGTCTAGTCACTGTTTCATTGGGATATCCCCTATAGTGTGTCTAGTCAGTGCAGATTAGTTGTCCCTTTGAACCTAGTTCTTGGGATTTCCAGTCAGCATAGGTTCACTACAAGAAATTTGGAATTCAACAACACCTAATAGACAACGATTTTTTAAAAAACTGTTGTCTTTTTTCTTTTTAACAATGGTTTTACGAAAAACTGTTATTGTTGACTATTTTTTCTTGAAAAAAGACAACAATTTTTATAAACTGTTATGTTATATATGTTAAAGATAACAGTTTTTTAAATCTGTTGTCTATGAACTTATTTTTTTTTTATCTACAACAACAATTTTAATTAACTGTTGTTTATTCACTACAAGAAATTTGAGATACAATCACACCTAATAAACAATAGTTTTTAAAAAATTGTTATTTTTTTTCATTTAACAATGATTTTATTGAAAACCATTGTTGTTGGATATTTTTGTTTTGTAAAATACAACGATTTTTAATAAACTGTTGTCTTATGTATGTCAAAAATAACAATTTTTTAAAATCATTATTTTTGAGATTATTTTTTTGGTACAACGGTTGTTGATAACTATTAATATTGTTTGTATAGTAATAGACAACAATTTTATTAAATTGTTGTGTATGTATATGTTTTGGTGTCTAAGACGACGGAAACTATTTTATAACCCTAACTTTTTTTCCCCACCTCCTCTCTCAGTCGCGCGTGACTGTTTTCACCGACGCCTATCGAAGCCACAGATGCCTTTGTCGAACTCTTCTCCTCCGTCTCCTCTGCTACTCACTTTGCGACTGCACGGGGCTCTTCCCTTCCACTGCTCTTCCTTCTCCCTTCGCCTTCCCAACCATCTCACATGGCCTCACTACCGCTAGAGCCCCATCATCCGACGGAGCACGACGCCTTCCTTGTTGCCGCCGCTCCTTCCCAGAGCTCTCAGGTGGGTGAGGGTAAGGTATTATCCTCTCGATCCTCCTTGCTTTTCTTCGTCCCCCTTGGTAATTCTTCACCTTGTCTGTCGTTGGTTTTCCTACTTCCTGTTGTTGGTATTCTAGGTGATTCGAACTGTGTGCCTTGATGTGAATGATTTTTTTGCTCATTGATTTTATTTTTCCGATCCTCCTTGGTCCATTATTTTGTAAGGTCGAAGGCCTCAATTTTTTTGTTCTCTTAAACAACCCCAGTTTTTTGATAAATTTTTAGATAGCGTAACTTTCATTATCCTGCTCGATCTCTTCATCTCTTATATGTAGTGTTATTCATAGTTACCCTTTTTCATTTTTCATGATTTTCAGCTGTTCATTAGCTTTTCCTTTAAGATCTCACAGTTTTATGCATTCTAGTGATAGCATTTTATTTCAATTGTATGCAGATCTCTCTATAGTTGGTTTTGTTATGGAAGCCAGTCCCAACCATGGTCATTGTTGCCAAGATATTCTTTGCAGGTTTGCTTGATACTGTATTTTTAACTCCCCATTTTACGAGTGTTAATGTATCATGGAAACATTTTCCACTTTCACAGTTGTGAACATGTGTACCAGAGATATTCAATTTTTTTTTCTAGAGATATTCAATTTTTTTTCATCATTCTTTTCCTATAACATGTTTTGGAGATTAAGTCTCATCAACGCGCTTTTTCTTATGTGAACTAGAGATATTAAAAAATATATATCATTATTTTTTCAGTAACATGTTTTGGGGATTTTAATTAGTGTCATAGATGTTGGTTGCTACTCGGAAAATCTATTGGTTCCACTGTACAAAAATTTTGTACAAAGGTCTGAACCTTTTCCTAGCTACCATGTGTTCTTTTAAATTAAACTTGGATCACCTGTGGAACTTAACACGTTTGATCCAAAGTTTAATCTATTTGTTCTTTTAGGTTTTGACTTGGATCTCCTGCGGAACTTAACACGTTCGATCCAAATCACCTAGGTTATTAATTTCATTAAATATTAATTTCCAAAATTAGTTTCCAGTACTGACGTGGCGAGGCACATGACCTTCTTGGATATAGGAGCAACCACCACCGACTAGACAAAACCTTTTAAGGAAAACTAATATTTAATTTCCTAAAATAACTTTAGGTTAACCGAAAAGAACAATCAAATCACAAGGAAAAGAAAAACAAAAGAACACTATATCGAAAATAAATTCGAAACACTAAAATCGTATGCCTCTTGTATTTGGTATTATTTCCAAAAATAACTAGTATGATGCGGAAAGGAAAAATAATAGTTATACATTCTAGAAAGACCTCTTGATCTTCTACCGTATTCCTCTTCTAACCTCGGACATTGTGTGGACAACGATCTTCCAAGATGAGGACCACCAAAGCACCTTCTTCTCCTCCTTGCTAGGTTCGGCCAAATCAAAAGCTTCACCAAGGATGAAGAAAAACACCAACCAAACTCCAAGGGATGAAAGCTTTCTCTTCTTCTTCTTCTTCTTCTCCAAGTAGTATCCGACCACCACAAGAGCTCCAAGCAAGAGAGGGTTTCGGCCACCACAAAGAGGAAGAGATGGAGAGAGGATGGCCGGCCACAACACCAAGGAAAAGAGGGAGAGAATAATAGAGGTTGTATCTCATGAAGGCACCCCAACCCCCTCTTTTATATTCCTTAGCTTTGGTAAATAAGGAAATTTAATTACAATAAAATTTCCTTAACTTTCTTTGACATGAATTAATTAAGAAAAATTAAACAAAATTTCTTAAAACTCCATGTCTTGGCCGGCCACATCAACAAGGGCAAACAAAGCAATTTCAATCGACAATTAAAATTCCTTATTTGTCTTTGGAAATTTTAAAAAATAAAATTTCCTTTTAAAATCCCTTCATGGTTGATAAAAAAAAATTTCTATAATTTTAATTTTTCAACATGTGAATAATTTACAAAGAGAAAAAATAAAATATCTTTCCTATCTACAAATAAGGAAAGAGATCTAATCTCTTTTCTTAATCTTTTGTAGAAGAGATATTTTAATTTTAATTCTCTCCAATAAATTATATCTTCCACATAAGAAAAATTTAAAATTAAAATTCTTTTAAATTTAATGGGGGCCGGCCACCTAAGCTTGGGTTCAAGCTAGGGCCGGCCACCCATGAACCAAGGCTTGGCCGGCCCTAGCTTGAACCACAAGCTAGCTTGGCCGACCCCCTTATCATGGGTATGAAGGTGGGTATAGGTAGGTATAGTACTCTATAAATAAGAGGCTACGATAGGGACCGAGAGGAGGAATTGGTTTTGGTCTCCCGATAAAATTAAGCATCCCGTGTTCGCCCCAAACACACAACTTAATTTTATCAATAATAATTCATTCCACTAGAGAACTATTATTGAACTACCGCACCAATCCCAAATTACATTTTTGGGCTCCTTCTTATCATGAGTGTGTTAGTCTCCCTGTGTTTAAGATGTCAAATGTCCACTAATTAAGTGAGTTACTGACAACTCATTTAATTAATATCTTCATCCAAGAATAGTACCACTCAACCTTATCGTCATGTCGGACTAAGTCCACCTGCAGTGTTTAACATGACAATCTTTATGAGCTCATCTTGGGGACATTATCAACCTAGATTACTAGGACATAGTTTCCTTCTATAATAAACAACACACACTATAAGTGATATCATTTCCCAACTTATCGGGCTTATTGATTCATCGAACTAAATCTCACCCATTAATAAATTAAAGAAATAAATATCAAATATATGTGCTTGTTATTATATTAGGATTAAGAGCACACACTTCCATAATAACTGAGGTATTTGTTTCTTTATAAAGTCAGTATAAAAGAAACGACCTTTAATGGTCCTACTCAATACACTCTAAGTGTACTAGTGTAATTATATAGTCAAGATAAACTAATTCCTAATTACACTACGACCTTCCAATGGTTTGTTCCTTTCCATTTTGGTCGTGAGCTACTGTTTATAATTTATAAGGTACTGATAACATCATCTTCTGTATGTGGCACCACATACTATGTTATCTACAATATAAATTAATTGAACAACTACAACTAAATGTAGACAATTTGACCAAATGTGATTCTTTATTCAAAATAAATGTTTACAAAAACTTAGGCTTTCAGTATACACTCTAACAATAGATGCACTATTTTTTTTCTGGCCTCTAGTTATTTAGTTTGCATGTGTTACTCCTATATCCAGTTTAGCCAAGGCAAGGCTTGGGTCTTAGCTTTTCGAGTCTTTTGTGTTTACATGTTTGTTGGTTTTGACCCACATCCAATTCCTAGTTTATGGGTAATCTAAAATTAGTAGCCAAACATGCAAAGTGTCAAAATATTTCCATCCATCTTGAGGGAAAAAACCCTTGTATGATGCTACAGTACGTTCTTATGAATGCACAATGCTTCATTATTATAGCTCCTTTTGATTTGGTCAAATTTATGGTGACTTTTAACTATAAGAATGCCTTTTCTGATTGTCATGATTTGTAAATGCTATAGAGACTTGGCATGGAATCCTAATTTTTGGTTTTGTAGATGTTCATCAATGCTTTTGATAAAGCTGCCAACTTGGATGTTCTAGACCACCCAATTCCAAACTTCATCTACTACATGGTATTATATTGTTTTGTATTGATAAACTGTTTTGTCTCAGTTTTTCTGGTTTTGAACTATGTCATCAGAGATATTTTTTCTCTCAGTTTACTGAGCTTCTATGTTAGTTGCTAACCCTTGCTTGATTGCAAGTATTCATGTTCCTTGAGTAACTCTAAGTATTGACCTTCATGTTTATTGTTTTACAATTTTTAGTTGTTTTGTTTTTACATACATGTTACTACCAATTATGTAAATCAAACTTCTCGTTTATAATGAATCTCAACAAGCTTCTGTTGTTGAGGAAAATGATGCAGTGTTCATTGTTGGTGCAATCATGCCCTGGAAGTTTCAATGTGTTGACAATTATTTAAGTTTAGATTAATACGTTGGATCTAACATACAGTGTGAGTTTGCAGGAGAAGTTCTTGCAGGTCGAAAGACCGGATACAAGGCAAGAGAAGTCCAAGAAGGTCAAGGACCAGATTCTTGGCAAAAGAATCCTTGCAGGTCAGAAGACCAGATGCAAGGCAAGAGAAGTCCAAGAAGGTCAAGGACCGGATTCTTGGCAAGAGAAGTTCCTGCAGGTCATAAAGCTGGATGCATGATCCCTCACGTATCAGAAATCGATTTAGACACGGCTGTGAGGCAGAATACCTCTGGATCGATCAGTCGATCGATTGGAAGGAAGCCAATCGATCGACCGATCGATTGGGAAGGTTCTGCGCGAAGCACAGAGTGCTTCTGGATCGATCAGCCGATCGATTGGGGAAAACCAATCGATTGAGCGATCGATCCAGGAAGCTTCTGTGCGAAGCACAGAATGCTTCTAGATCGATCAGCCGATCGATTGGGGAAATCCAATCGATCGAGCGATCAATCCAGGAAGCTTTTGTGCGAAGCACAGAATGCTTCTGGATCGATCAGCCGATCGATTGGGGAAATCCAATCGATCGAGCGATCGATCCAGGAAGCTTCTGTGTGAAGCACAGAATGCTTCTGGATCGATCAGCTGATCGATTGGTGAAATCCAATCGATCGAGCGATCGATCCAGGAAGCTTCTGTACGAAGCACAGAATGCTTCTGGATCGATTAGCCGATCGATTGGGGCAATCCAATCGATCGAGTGATCGATCTAGGAAGCCTCTGTGCGAAGCACAGATTTCCCCTGGATCGATCAGCCGATCGATTGAGGTTACTCAATTGATCGGGCGATCGATTCACAGAGCTGTGATTTCACGAGCAGAGGTCTGAATTGATTCAAGAACTGCGTCGATCGATTCAAACTCAAGTGAAGCAATCTAAGCCGTTGATTGTGACACAATGGTTTCCAACGGATACTTATGAATCAATCCAAATATGACTCCGATCGATTCACGACGACGGCTACGTGAGAAACGGCTAGTTTTCTCAACGTTTAAAGGCATGGAAGAAAAAGAAAAGAGATAAGAAAAGAAGGAAATACTGTTCCATTGCTCTCCAGGGTCTCAACTCTCTCAAGTGCTTAAGATCTTCAAAAGTGCTCAAGTTTAGAATCTCCCTCTCGCTACTTTCTCAAATCTCACTCAGCGAAGAAGAAGCCTTTCTAAAGCCTGTAATCTTTCTTTTCTTCTTCATTGTGGTGAGTGTGATCCTTTACTTTGGAGAGGGAGAGTTGTAACCGTGTAAGGTTTCTCCACCTTCGGTGTGATTCCGAGAAGGAGGGTTTTGATAGTGGAAGAGTGTGAGTGGTGTGGATCATTGGACTAGTCACCTCCTTGGGGAGGTGGATACCAAGTAAATATCCGAGTTAGCATTGCCTTCGAGTTTCCGCTGCGCAAAATCAAGAAAACGAAGTGAGTCATTCACCCCCTCCCCCCTCTAGCTCAACCGATCCTAACAAGTGGTATCAGAGTATTGGTTTGCTTTTGAGGATTCATCACCAAGAAAGCACAAGTTAAAGAGCTACAAGATGTCTTTGAAGGAGGGACATAGTACTTCATGACCACCATTCTATGAAGGCAGTAATTTCGCGTATTGGAAGAGCCGCATGGAACACTATCTTATGACCGAGATTGACATGTGGTTCTCAATCACGGAGGTATTCACGGTGCCATCCAAAAATGGAAGAATGCTTGAATCATCAAGGTGGACTGTTGAACAAAAAATGAAGGCTCAAGCAAATGCAAAGGTGATTGTGACTCTTCAATGTGGATTAAGCTCGGAACAACTCAACAAGGTTGGACCTTTCAAGAGTGCCAAGGATTTATGGGATAAGCTCATTGAGCTAAATGAAGGCACTAAGGATTCAAGAATTGCAAATCGAGATCTTTTGATAAACCAACTCCAAAATTTCACAATGAAGGAGGGAGAAACGGTAAGTTCACTACATGGGAGGTTCAAGGAACTCCTAAACGGTCTTCATTCAGTTGGAGAGAGTGTAGAGAACCGAGACCTCATAAGGTATGCTTTAAAATCCTTCCCAAGAAACTCATTATGGTCATCCATGGTGGATGCCTATAAGGTATCAAGGGATTTGTCAATAGTAAAGTTGGATGAATTATTTTGTGAACTTGAATTACATGAGCAAGCTAACACAAGCCACAAAGAGAAAGGTATAGCTTTGGTTGCAGGTGAAAAGAGCAAAAAGAAGCACAAGGAAAAGAAAAAGGAGAAGAAGGAGTCATCTTCAGAATCTGAACAAAATAGTGATAGTGATAGTGATGAAGAGCTATCATCTAGTGAAATGATAAACTTTGTTCGAAGAATGATGAGACATTCAAGGAAGTTTGACAAAAAGGATGTCAAGAAGATTTTCAATGATGAAAAGAGAAAAGGTAAATCTCTTGTGGATACTAAGACTAATACTGATGTTATTTGCTATGAATGCAAGAAAAAGGGACACTACAAAACAGAGTGTCCAAAGTTGAAGAAGCAAGAGGAAAAGATCAAGAAAAAGAAGAAAGCTTTAAAAGCCACATGGGATGACTCATCATCAAGCTCATCGGAAGAAGATGAAAGGAAGAGCTCTAAGCACATGGCTCTCATGGCCTTAAGCCATGTTGAAGATAGTGAAGATGAAGATAGTCATGGAGAGGATGTGGAGTCTTCAAGTGAGTCATTATCTAGTGATGACGAGGTAATTTCTCCCAAGCTTGATAAGATGTATGCCACCATTGCATGCTTAACCAACGCACTAGCTAAATCAAAAGGGAAGGTTAAGAAATTGCAAAATGACTTGAAATCACTTAAAAATGAAATTGTATCATGTGAAACTTGCATGCTTCATGAAAATGGAAAAAATGATTTTGATGATCTTAAAAAGGAAAATGTATCGTTGAAATTACAAGTTGATGATCTTAGATGTGCTCTAGAAAAATTTACTTCAAGCTCAAAGTATTTAAACATGATTCTAGGAGCTCAAAGGGGTGTGTACAACAAAGCGGGACTAGGTTTTAAATCACAAGATAAGGAAGTTAAATTCATGTATCTAATTAGTAGAAATCATGCTTCAAGAGTTAAGTTTGTTCAAGCTTGGGTATCCAAGCAATTTGTTATTGATGCTACCGGACCCAAGGTTTGGGTACCAAAACATTTGGTTTATTGTGTTTAAACAGGCATGTGCCGAGGGGGAGCATCCAACAACATGGTTCGTAGATAGTGGATGTTCTAAGCATATGGCGGGGGACTCATCAAAATTTTCATCATTTAGACACAAAAGTAAAGGTACCGTTTCTTTTGGTAATAGTGGTGAATTAAAAGTTATAGGAATAGGAGATATTAGAATTTCGGAAAAATTTGTAATAAAAAATGTGCTATTAGTGAAAGGTATGGCCTTTAATCTTTTAAGTGTTAGTCAACTATGTGATTCAGGTTATGGAGTTGAGTTCAACTCATCTCAATGCCTAATCAAGCATAGTGAACTAAACACCAATATTCTCATAGGCCATAGAAGAGAGAATATTTATCAAGTTGAACTATTTGGTGCTACTAATGTGTTTGCTAAGTGTCTCATGGCCAAAGAAGAGGAGATGTGGCTTTGGCACCGGAGACTTGCTCACACCAACATGAAGAATATCAAAAACCTTTCAAAGAAGGAGTTGGTGCAAGGATTGCCAAAGTTAAAGTTTCAAAAGGACAAAATATGTGATGCATGTCAAATGGGTAAGCAAACCAAAGCTACTCATAAAGGTAAAAATGTTGTAAGTACCTCAAATGCTTTGGATCTCATTCACATGGATTTATTTGATAGTAGTAGATATATTTTGCTAAATGGTAGTAGATATTGCTTTGTGATTGTGGATGATTACACTAGATATACATGAGTGTTTTTCTTGAAACATAAGGATCAAACTCTAGATACCTTGATTGCTTTTTGTAATAGAGTAGAAAATGAAAAGGCCCATAAGATAAACAAGATAAGAAGTGATCATGGAGGTGAGTTTGAAAATGATAGATTCACAAATTTTTGTATAGAAAAAGGATATAAACATGAATTTTCCACCCCTAGGACTCCTCAACAAAACGGAGTTGTTGAGAGGAAAAATAGGGTTTTGCAAGAGGTCGCTCGGAGCATGTTAAATGAATATTCACTTCATAGTTTCCTATGGGCCGAAGCAATTAATACGTCATGTTATGTGCAAAATCGAACATTAATACATAGGTTTCTAGGAAAAACACCTCATGAGTTGTGGTTTGGTAAACCACCTATAATTAAGCATCTTAGAGTGTTTGGGTGTAAGGTCTATATTCTAAACACCAAAGATCACTTGGGAAAGTTTTCCGCTAAGGCGGATGAGGGGATCCTTGTAGGTTACTCAAGTCATAGCAAGGCGTATCGAATTTACAACAAAAGATCAAAATTAGTTGAAGAATCACTAAATGTTGTCTTTGAAGAAAATCCTTCTTTGAACTCTATAAGAACAAACAATGAAGAAATACGTTTTGAGTTAGAGAAATTAGCATTGGATGGAGTAGATCATCAAGGAGAAGAAAATTAAGAAAGTGATGGTGAGAAAAATGAATCTTTGCCACTTGAACCTGAAATTATAATAAATCAAGAATCAAGACCTACTAGGATTCATGTAAATCATCTCTTAGATCAAGTAGTAGGAGACATCACTCAAGAAGTGAGAACTCGATCTTACTTTAGAAATGAAGGAAGCCAAGTCGCCTTGATATCTCAAATAGAACCAAAAACCATTGATGATGCATTGTTTGCTCCCGATTGGATTTTAGCAATGCAAGATGAACTATCTCAATTTGAGAGAAGTCAAATTTGAGATTTAGTTCCTAGGCCTACAAACAAATCGATTATTGATACAAAATGGGTCTTTAGAAACAAACTTGATGATAAGGGGATAGTTGTGAGAAACAAAGCTAGATTGGTTGCTAGGGGTTTCAATCAAGTAGAAGGGTTAGACTATGATGAAACTTATGCACCCGTAGCAAGATTGGAGTCAATTAGGATGATGTTGGCATTTGCTGGTCACAAGGGGTTCAAATTGTACCAAATGGATGTAAAATCAATATTTTTGAATGGTGTTATAAAAGAAGAAGTATATGTTGAGCAACCACCGGGGTTTGAAAATTTGGAGTGTCCAAATCATGTATATAAACTTAAAAAGGCTTTATATGGGCTAAAACAAGCTCCCTGGACTTGGTATGAACGATTGTCAACATTTCTAGTATGAAAAGGGTTTCATAGAGGAAAAATTGATCCCACTTTATTCTTGAAAAATAGTAGTAATGATATGTTTGTGGCCCAAGTATATGTTGATGACATTATTTGTGGTTCTACAAATAAAGATTATTTAAATGAATTCATTAATCATATGGAGAGTGAATTTGAAATGAGTTTGATTGGTGAATTGACATTTTCCTAGGGTTACAAATTAAGCAAACAAAAGAAGGCATTTACATTCATCAATCTAAATACGTCAAAGAGCTCTTTAAGAAATTTGGAATGGAAAATGCAAAGGAAATATCTACTCCCATGACCACTAGTACTAAATTGGATAAAGATGTTGAGGGGAAAGAAGTTGATTCCAAGGTGTATCGTAGTGTTATAGGGAGTCTTCTCTATCTTACGGTTAGTAGACCCGACATACTTTTTGCTGTAGGTATATGTGCACGGTATCAATCTTGTGCCAAGGAGTCACATTTAGGTGTCGTTAAGCAAATTCTTCGTTATCTTAAGGGGACTCAAAATGTTGGTCTTTGGTATCCTAGAACCGAAACTTTTGACCTAGTGGGCTATACCGATCCTGATTATGCCGGATGCAAATTGGATCACAAAAGTATGAGTGGCAGTTGTCAATTTCTAGGGTCCTCTTTGGAAAGTTGGTCAAGTAGAAAACAACATTGTGTAGCTCTTTCCACAACCAAAGCGGAATATATTACCATGGGAGAGTATGTATCACAATTATTGTGGATGACTCATACTCTAGAGGACTATAAACTTACTTATAACAATGTTCAAGTTCTTTGTGATAATGTGAGTACAATCAACTTGACCAAAAATCCCGTTCATCATTCAAGAACGAAACACATAGAAGTTAAACATCATTTTATTCGTGATCATGTCACTCGAGGTGATATCATTTTAAATTATGTTGGATCAAAATCAAACTTAGCCGACATCTTCACTAAACCTCTTCCCGAAGTTGAATTTAGCTTTCTTAGAAGGGAATTGGGAATGTGTTGTATTGATTAAATCACATCCTCCATGATCACTTCATAGGTAGAGTTCTTTAAATTTTATTCACCTTAACATTGCCTCTCACAAGAACATAGGATTGTCCTCTTAATATGATTTAGATGGGGTGAGAGGTTAGGGACATTATCTTGGTCATGATGCTTGTTATGATGCATTATTTTGGTTAAGAAAAGTGGTTTTCATATGAAACATTAATTTGTCCAATCATAGGGAAAGCACGTGTACAAATCATGTGCACGTTGCCCTATGATTATGATTGGAAATTTTTAAACTCACCATAAGCACCATACTTATTTTTGAAACCTTGATAAGACTCGCTCGAATCATTGATGTTTTCAACAATTTTTAATTTTGTGTAAATCTTGTTTAGGGAGTGTCACTTTTTGTCAACCTTTATTTTTCCTTGATAATATGAGACATAATAGTGTTTACACCAAGTTTCGTGATTTTTAGAGGAATATACAATTATTTGTGCATTTCCAAAACTTGGATCTGAAAGGTTTTTAGAAATGCAGAAATATCAGACTTCCCAATCGATCAGTCGATCGATTGGGAGGTTCACATTTCACTCCAGAGAGCATCTGAATCGATCAATGGATTGATTCAGATCGTTTGGATCGATCAATGAATCGATTACGACGCACTTTCGTTTAACCACAGAACACGTACTCGAGATTTTCACAGAAGGCATTTTAATCGATCAATGGATCGATTTATCCCGTTTGAATCGATCGTTGGATCGATTGAGATGCCTGTTCAAATTCTCACAGAAGCGTCGTGAATCGATCGACCGATCGATTCACTTGTTCTCAATCAATCGGTCGATCGATTGAGAATTTAAAACCCGTCTTAAACCCCTAAATCCACTGGTTCTCGAATCGATCCGCTTATTATCATCTCTTCCTTTTCTTTCTCTCGACCCTGTCTTGCCCTAGGCGATTTTCCAGGCGACTCTTTCGTCTGCCTAGCTCGTTCACTCCGACGTGTTTCTCCGGCAAAGGGGAGCTCTTCCACTTCTCTTCTGGTTCTGCTCCTTCTCTCTCGACATACTGGGCAGCCTCTCTCCCTCGTCTCCGCGTCCTCACACACTATGCGGTCTCAAAACCCTAACCCTAAGTAATTTCTTTGCTCTCTTCTTTTTTTTTTTTTGGGTTTTTGCTCCTATATTTGACCTAATCTATATGTGTCTTGTGTGTCTTTGTGCATTATCCCTCATTCATTGCATTATCTGCACTGTCCTTACATATTTGCATATCTTTCCTTGCATTTTTCTGTTGCACTACAAAATCGTTTGACACCTCTTGTTCTTTTTCATTTCCTATCCCACAGAAAGAAATAAAAGGTTCGTGAATTGGGCGAAGGATCGTCCGTACCTCCATCACGTCCTCAACCTCCTACTGATCCGAGGTTCCCTAATGCTGCATTGCAGCAAGCCTTTAGCAAAAACACCTTCAAACTTATAACCCCTAGATCAGTTGATTTGCAATACTATAGGACATCTTGTTTTGATACCTATAATCAGTTCAAGCATTATAAACTTGACTCTTTGTTAACCTGTGAGAGGGATGTCGATGTAGGTCTTGTCTCCGAATTTTATAATAATTTGCACACTTCTGATGGTGTAAATTATCGCACTCGTGTTGCGAAACGGAGCTTAGACTTCTCCTATGAGATTCTTCGATCTTTTCTTGACTGTCTACCATCCAACAATGATTTTATCTTTTATCCCACTCTTCCCGATGAGCTGCCTCCACCTTTTGAGCATATCAGCATTGCATCCACGCATCAGTTTCTTTTTAGTCGTCCTTGTCCGGATGGGCCAAATGCTCAAATCACTAAATTTTCTTCGCTTGAGTTGTCGGCTGAAAACAACGCCTTGTTTAAAGTGATCATCAACTGCCTTTTCCCTATTGTTTCTCGTGCCTTAGCCGCTCTGCGACCTCCTCACATGTTTGCCCTCTATGCCATTCGTCATTCCCTTGACATCAACATCGCTCTGAACATCTTTCATTGCATCATTCATTTTACCCAGCCCGTGCAGCAGACGATCCACATGCCTTTCGGGCATCTTATCACAGACTGGTTGGAGTCCCAGAAGATAGATGTCTCCCAGGGACGGCTGGAGCACATGACTGTTGCTTATTCTCGGATTTCTTCCCGCTCCTTCACGAAGACGGGCTTAGTTGGTGGTCCAGCGGGAGTTCGATGGCGCGATGGACGTGCTTTTGGTGAGGGACCCAGGGCTCGCCGCAGGGGGGATGCACAGGCATTGGTTCCTACGGCAGATGATGCTGAGGAGGATATCCCCGAGCCAGCTTCTCCGACATTCGAGGAGACTGTCGACACTCGCCTAGAGGAGCTGACCATGGAGGTAGCCGACCTGCGTTCCACGATGGAGACCATGGTCCATCGACAGACTTCGATGCAGGTGATTATGGATACCTTAGTGGATTTAGTGAGCTCCTGGGTGACGGGTCATCCGTCTTAGTCTATTCCATCCACAGCTCCCGTTCCCCATGCTGAGGATGCTGCTGGTACTGACTCTGCGGCGGTTCCTGCTCCAGCTACTACGTTTGCTCCTGTTGCTGCTGCTGCTGATCCCCCTCCTTCGGGAGATGAGCTCATCGAGTTTTATGTCTCTTTGTGATATGTTATTGTACGTCTTATGGATGGTTGTTATGGAGTCCTTATGTGAACTCTATTTTATTTTTGGATATATGATATGCTACTTGTTCTCCCTTTTCTTTTGTTTCTACAATTCACGTGGTTATATTTTGTTGATATCTGTGTGGTTTAGGGGGAGTAATCCTTGGGTTTATTGTGTTTGCTTAGTACACATTTTGAGGGGGAGTTCTGTTTTTTTTGATATTTGACAAAGGGGGAGATATATGTTGAAGTTCATGCTAAATAAAATTTAAATTGAAACTTAAGCTTACTGTGTATGCTCATACTTACTGCTTATGTTTAACTCAGATGATTTTCAGTGTTGTTGCAATCATTATTTATCATTGTACTATTATGGTATATTGGAAATTGGCCTAAACTTAAATAGATTATCAAACATAAAAAAAGGGGAGATTGTTGGTGCAATCATGCCCTGAAAGTTTCAATGTGTTGACAATTATTTAAGTTTAGGTTAATACGTTGGATCTAACATACAGTGTGAGTTTGCAGGAGAAGTTCTTGCAGGTTGGAAGACTGGATGTAAGGCAAGAGAAGTCCAAGAAGGTCGAGGACTGGATTCTTGGCAAAAGAATCCTTGCAGGTCAGAAGACCGGATGCAAGGCAAGAGAAGTCCAAGAAGGTCGAGGATCGGATTCTTGGCAAGAGAAGTTCCTGTAGGTCATAAAGCTGGATGCATGATCCCTCACGTATCAGAAATCGATTGGAAAATCGATTTAGACACGGCTGTGAGGCAGAATGCCTCTGGATCGATCAGTCAATCGATTGGAAGGAAGTCAATCGATCGGTCGATCGATTGGGAAGGTTCTGCGTGAAGCATAGAGTGCTTCTGGATCGATCAACCGATCGATTGGGGAAATCCAATCGATCGAGTGATCAATCCAGGAAGCTTCTGTGCGAAGCACAGAATGCTTCTGGATCGATTAGCCGATCGATTGGGGCAATTCAATCGATCAAGTGATCGATCCAGGAAGCCTCTGTGTAAAGCACAAATTTTCCCTAAATCGATCAACCGATCGATTGAGATTACTCAATCGATCGGGCGATCGATTCACAGAGCTGCGATTTCACGAGCAGAGGTCTGAATCGATTCAAGAACTGCGACGATCGATTCAAACTTAAGTGAAGCAATCTAAGCCGTTGATCGTGACACGATGGTTTCCAATGGATACTTATGAATCGATCCAAATATGACTCCGATCGATTCACGGCGACGGCTACGTGAGAAACGGCTAGTTTTCTCAATGTTTAAAGGCATGGAAGAAAAAGAAAAGAGATAAGAAAAGAAGGAAATACTGTTCCATTACTCTCCAGGGTCTCAACTCTCTCAAGTGCTTAAGATCTTCAAAAGTGCTCAAGTTCAGAATCTCCCTCTCGCTACTTTCTCAAATCTCACTCAGCGAAGAAGAAGCCTTTCTAAAGCCTGTAATCTTTCTTTTCTTCTTCATTGTGGTGAGTGTGATCCTTTACTTTGGAGAGGGAGAGTTGTAACCGTGTAAGGTTTCTCCACCTTCGGTGTGATTCCGAGAAGGAGAGTTTTGATAGTGGAAGAGTGTGAGTGGTGTGGATCATTGGACTAGTCACCTCCTTGGGGAGGTGGATACCAAGTAAATATCCGAGTTAGCATTGCCTTCGAGTTTTCACTGCGCAAAATCAAGAAAACGAAGTGAGCCATTCACCCCCCCCCCCCCTCTAGCTCAACCGATCCTAACATTCATAATAGTTCATTATGTCTATGAAACACGTATACTTTGAATAATTTAACTCTTTTATATAGTGTTCTAAATAGTTTGGTTGTTTTCATTATTAATTGTGTAAAAAGTTCAGATTCCTTATAGATAAATGTTTAATACTATGTGATCAATCACTTCTTAATGCAAATTGTGTCCCTCTTTTTCACTTTTTTCTTGAAAATTTTTGAATTTTGATGTTTTATTCCCGTCACAACGACATATGCTCATGATTCACATGATTCTTTCTTAAAGGTTAAATCTTGATGTGAAATATATCTCTTATTGTCACTTATGCCCTTCAAATTTGCTGAGAGTTGCAAGAGGTCTATTTTTTTCATACAATTATTCTTTTATTGAAGTCTTTTTTTTTCTTAGAAGCTTATCTTGAGATGTATGAAATGTAATAATATTACATTTCAATTATTTGATGGTTATGTGACATTTAGGCCGTGCAATTAGAATCTGGTGTACAATTTTGATTTCTAATTAGTAATATATATCTTTATTCGAGCAGGTGTCCTCAAGAGTATTGGGAGGAATACCGAAAAATCGAAAAAATAGAAAGACTTTAGCAGGTCAAGGAACACTGGGAGCTACAGTGCCACCTCTTCTCTAGCATCTAAGTAGAAAAATCTCATGCGTTGTAAATATTATTTTCGAATGTAAGAAAATTGTATATTAAATTTTATTTTCAAATTTAGTATTTTGAATGATTTATAATACTAGAAAATTATATATTAAATTTTTTATTATTTTTATCTAAAAAAAGACAACGGTTTTTCACCGTTGTCATATGCAGTATAAAACTGTTGTTAAAAGCACACACTTAAAGAAAAGACAACGGTTTTTCACTGTTGTCTTTGAGCGTGTGCTTTTAACAACAGAGCCTTTAACAACAGTTTTAAATTGCCTATCACAACGGTAAAAAATTGTTGTCTTTAACCTTTTTTCTTGTAGTGGTTAGGTGTCCTTTGCACTGATCGCTGACAATGGCATCAAGCCCATTCCTCGTGATAAGCTTGCAACTAACTCTCGATTTAACCCTTTGGTTAGCAGATCCGCTAGGTTATCCTTTGACCTCACATGGCCAATAGTGATAACTCCTATTGAGAGTAGTTGTCTAATGGTATTATGTCTACGACATATATGTCTATACTTATCATTATACAGATGACTCTGTGCTCGACCAATTGCTGATTGACTATAGCAATGTATGCAAATTGTCGGCACAGGTTTTGGCCATCGTGAAATATCTTTTAAGAATTGTCGTAGCCATACAACCTCTTCACCATATTTGTCGAGAGCTACAAACTCAGATTCCATCGTGGATCTGGTTATTACGGTTTGCTTAGAAGATTTCCAGGAAATAGCTATACCTCCCAGAGTGAATACATATCCACTTGTAAACTTAGAGTCTTTTATGTCAAATATCCAACTTGCATCGATGTATCCTTCGATCACAGCAGGATATCTTGTATAGTGCAAACCATATTCATGAGTATACCTTAAGTACCTTAGTACTCTTGTTATCCCTTTTTAGTGCTCAACACTGAGATTACTCGTGTATCTACTCAGTTTACTTACTGCGTAGACCAAGTCTAGTAGTGTACAACTCATCAGGTACATCAGACTTCCAATCACTCGAGAGTACTCTAGCTGAGAGACACTTTGACCTCGATTTTTTGATAGATGTTGACTTGTATCTATCGACGTTCGTGCCAACGCAATATCACCCTTGGTGAATTTCTCAAGAATTTTGTCCATGTAATGGGACTGACTAAGAATAAATCCTTCTATTGTTCTAAAAATTTTGATTCTTATAATCACATCAGCTAGGCTCATGTCTTTCATGTCAAATCTTGAGTTCAACATATCTTTAGTGGATTTGATTATCTTATAATTACTCTCAATGATAAGTATGTCATCTACATATAGGCATAAGATGACATAGTCACTCTCTGTGGCTTTTATGTAGACACATTTATCACATTCATTGATCTTGAATCCACATTCCTTCATGGCATTATCAAATTTTTCATGTCACTAGTTTGGTGCTTGTTTCAAGTCATATAATGATTTCACCAATCTACATACCTTATTTTTCTGTCCTGACATAGAAAACCCTTCAGGTTGCTCCATGTAGATTTCCTCTTCTAAATCTCCGTTTAGAAAGATAGTCTTTACATTCATCTGATGTATTTTGAGATTTCATAGAGCGACAATAGCCAACAATACTCTAATGAAAGTTATTCTCAATACCGGAGAATACGTATCAAAGTAATCAAGGTCTTTTTGTTGTCGGTATCCTTTGATTATCAATCTAACCTTATACTTATCAATTGCACCATCTGATTTCATTTTCTTCTTGAAGATCCACTTGCAACCTAGTGGTTTACTTCCCGGAGGAAGATCCACAAGTTCCCAAGTGTGATTATGCAAGATAGAGTCTATCTCAGATGCAATCGCTTCTCTCTAGTGAGGTTCATCATGAGAACCTACAACTTCTAAGTAACTTCGGGGCTCACTTTCCAACATGAAAGTGATAAAATCCGATCCATAGAATTTTTCTACCCGAGCTCTTTTGCTCCGTCTAAGCTCAACCTCCACTGGTTCCTTATCATCATCTTCACCTTGTGTTTTATATGCCCAGTTTGAGGAGCTAGCATCCTCTCGGGTCTTATACGAAAATACATACTCAAAGAACGAGGCATTTCTCAATTCTACTATCGAGTTCTTGTGTAGCTCCAGTATTTGTGATTCATACACAACAAACCGATAAGCACTGCTGTTATGTGCATATCCAATAAATACACAATAACAGTCTTTAGTCCTATCTTAATCCTTTTCGGATCAGGCACCAAAACTTTGGCAAGATACTTCCACATTCGTAAATATTTGTAGGACGGTTGTCTTCCATTCCACAACTTATAAGGGCTCTTTTCTATTTTCTTCCGGGGTACCTTATTTAAAAGGTAATTAGATGTTAACACAGCTTCCCCCCATATGAACTCTGGCAATTTAGAACTCAATAGAAGAACATTCATCATCTCCTTTAGAGTTTGATTCTTTCGCTCAGCAACTCCATTTTGCTGAGGAGTATAAGGAGCTATTGTTTCGTGTTTGATCCCATGTTTAGCACACAACTCAACAAACGATGATACATATTCACTGTCTTAGTTACTTCGAACCACCTTAATCTTTCTATTAAGTTGGTTTTCAACCTCATTCTTATAAAGAGAAATTTTTTCTATAGCTTCATCCTTACTTTTAAAAAGATACACATAATAGTATTTTGTGTTATCATCTAAAAAAGTGATGAAGTACTTATTCCCACCACGTGTTGGTGTACCTTTGAGGTCGCACACGTCAGTGTGGATTAGCCTGAGTGGTTCGTTACTTCTT
The DNA here is from genome assembly GCF_018446385.1 of Zingiber officinale. Classification (NCBI taxonomy): domain Eukaryota; kingdom Viridiplantae; phylum Streptophyta; class Magnoliopsida; order Zingiberales; family Zingiberaceae; genus Zingiber; species Zingiber officinale. The sequence goes on along the minus strand of NC_056002.1, from coordinate 97,559,343 downwards.
TCAATATGTTGAAAGGATAATCTTGTCATTTTCGCTTCAACACAAATCTCACACTTATGTTTTGGGTCAAGGTGGAATGTAGGTATGTTTTGCATATTTATTAATTTACGCAACACATTATAGTTAACATGTCTTAGTCTACCATGCCACAAATATGAAAACTAAAGTATATAAGTAGAAGAGTTTTCATTTTTATTTATCTTGGGCCTAATGACCATTACATTAATCTTGAATAACCCATCAGATACATAGTCCCTTCCTACAAACATTCCATTCTTGGACAATACTGTTAGGATTGAAATGTAGCTAGAGGGGGGGGGGGGGTGAATAGCATCTCACTCAAATCGATCGCTTCCTACGTATTCGTTAGTGCACAGCGGAAAACAAAGAATACAACCACAAATACAAATATAAAAGTTAAATACAAAGGAAGAGATGCAAATCGCTAACACGTTCATTTACGTGGTTTGGAGATAACTTACTCCTACTCCACGGTGTGTCCGTAAGGTGGATGATCCCTCAATCCGTTGGTGGATTAATCCCCGGAAAACCTCCGGCTAGCTCAAGCTCCTTGTTGGTGGAGAAACCTCGCCACAAACACTTGACTACAAGCACACCGACCACACGAAGGCTTGGGAGACTCTAATAGGCTTTAACCAAATCTATTTCGTCAACCATGCCCAAGCACCCCGAGCTCTATTAAATAGAGCTCGAGAGGAAAACACTAAACTATTTCCCCACTACCAGTCGACTGGTGTATGCACCAGTCGACTGGTCCTTTAAGTGAAGACCGTTACCCAACGGTCGACTACCAGTCGACTGCTACAGTGTACCAGTCGACTGCTACAGTGTACCAGTCGACTGCTATAGTGTACCAGTCGACTGCTACAGTGTATCAGTCGACTGCTACAATAACCAGTCGACTGCTACATTAACCAGTCGACTGCTACAGTACTACTATAGTGAAACCTAAAACCATAAGATTTCACCCCGAGTACAATCACTCAGCACTCGTCCTCGCCCGACCAACCTAGACCTAGCCTTCTAGCCTCCTCCAGCAGCCTCACATCCCTCGGATGTCTCCCCATCCTTCATGTCTTGTCTTCTGGAGCTTCCTTCTATTAGAGTGTATACTAAAAGCCTAGCTTTTGTATAAACATTTATTTAGAAATAAAGAATCACAGTGGTCAATATCTATATTTATTTGTTAAATGTAATTTGTTCAATTAATTTATATAGTAGACAACATGGTGTGTGGTGTCACACACAGAAGATCATGTTGTCGATTCTTTATAAATTATAAACAGTTGCTCGCGACTAAGATGGAAAGGAACAAACCGTTGAAATAGTCATAGTGTAATTAAGTATTAGTTTATCTTAACTAATAAATTACACTGATACACTCCAAGTGTATTGAGTAGGACTATTTAGGTAAGTTCTTTTTGTACTGACTTAGTAAAAGAACTAGACCTTAGTTATTATAGAAGTGTGTGCTCTTAATCCTAATATAATAACAAACACATATATCACTACAACAAAGTGAGGCTAAGACATCACCCCTAAAGTGTTGTTTCTGATCATATAAATGTTGCATTATACCTAAGGTAACGCTTTTCATTATATCTTATCAGGTCCTGCCATGTTAGATATAATGCAACGCTTTTGTCATTTTATGCAACACTTTCTCAAACAGTCGTGATATATAGCAAAGACAACACTTCTTTATATGCAACACTTTTTTTTCCAACGCAACACTTTTTTTTTGTTACTCTTAAGCAATTGCAACACTTTTTACTATTAATAGCAACACTTTTTATAATTTTTTAACCTAATAATGCAACACTTTTTTCATTAAATGCATCACTTTTTATTAAATTTTTCACCTCTTAAACACATCACTTATTGATTCATACGCAACACTTAGATTTGTGTTTTATTTTAAAATGTAACACTTTTACCCATTAATAGTAACACTTATTTTTTCACCCATATAGTATTGATAATATAATTTTATTATCCAATCAAACACATTTGTACAAAATATATTATTCAAAATATGATCATTATATTACAAAAGTTGTACCACACTATATTCTAATTAAGAATTTTACAAAAGTTGCATCTAAAAGTGTATAGCCAACTAAAGCAATATACAAAAGTCAACAATTAATACCTTCATGAATCCCCAAAAATAGGCAACTATATATATACATTTACAAAAAGCCAACAAATGACAATATGTGGTTAACTTCATTAATCTCCCAAAAGTCATTTGTTCATGCATTGAACGTGTCCACCAAAAAAGACATAACAATGTCCTGCCAATCATGAAAACAAAAAAGAACATACATTAATCAGTAAAGCTACACAACATAAAGAATATATAAAAAAATAATTCAATTCTGCCAATAAAAATAAACATACTTGTGCAGTTTCAATATTAAACCGGACATTAGCATTGCACATAACATGGAAGATCAAGCAACAAAAAGAGAGAACCATGGAAAAACCAGACAAACATATTAACACATTCACTAAATAAACTAGAATAGTTTTGATGTTGGAGCTTGTTTATGATAAGAAATAGTGAGCAAATGAATGGTTTTTTTGAAAGTTGTCTGTGCCTGAAACATGCAAAATGCATGATGCAGTTAGTTTACCTCTTCTGGATGTATTATGGACATAGAAATGGTTTGGATGCATTTGGTGTTTGCCATGGTAACCAGAACCTTTTTTCCTTGCATTTCTTGATAAATCTGTGCAATGGAAGATTTCACGTGTTGCAACTTGCAATGATGACAAAATATCAATTCAACAATAAGAACATCATGAACCAAAAATAATACATTAGCGGGGAAAGGATAAAAAAAAGGCTTCTCAGTCCATCTAACCATTATTAGTTTATTGTTTCACTGATCTAACTAATCAATTCAAAAATTAGATAATACTATTACAAAACTTTGGTGTAAGAGTTGCATTTTGAGGTAGCCAATGGGCATGGTGGCTAAGATAGAATAAGATAATAAAGTATATGACTCATCAATTTGCTAATGCAGGAAGAACAAAAGCATCATGGCTTCAAACAAATTATGCCCTCTAAGAAAAAAAAGGAAAGTGATATAGAAAAAAAAGTACGACCAAAAAAGGATGGAGAAAGGAGAGATAGAGCAAAGTAAGTAATTGAAACATATACTTAAGAAAATATACTAGAGAATTGAAGCAGATTTCAATAGAAAAATAACTGAAACATAGGGAATTGAAGCAGATTTCAATAGACAAACATGATGTTTACCGGGGAATTGAAGCAGATCAAGTAACTGAAACATATACTTAAGAAAATACATATAAAACTATAACATACCTTAGGAAAAATATTTTCTTGCAATTTCTGGAGGTAGTTTTGCAAGAACTTTCTGGACTGTATCTTCAACAATTTTTTCCCGTTGAAGGTCAATGTCCTTCCGCATCTCTTCTAGTTCTAACCTTTGCCTTTCATTATTAGCTTCAATTTCTTTTACCAGAATCATTTTCATTGGTGTTTCATACTCAACCTTTCTCAACAGAAAATGCCAATCATTGGTAACATATAAAAGCAAGTATGAACTAAATATCAGGATTTGAGATCCCTGATGTTCAGTACTCACAAGAAAAAAAAAAGAGAATTTTTCCAAGAATTTTAAAAACATTATATCATCAAGAAAGACATAAGAAATGAATTACCAAGGGATACACTTGTTCAAATTATACCAATCTACCATAATATGATTAACCAAATATAATCACAATTAGGATTAGAAAACCTAATTGAATTAACTTAATTATTCCACATACTCACGAAATCCGTGGTGGCTCATGACCGAAGAGGTTAACAGCTGGAAATGGTAGTCGGAGATGTGAATCACCCACAAACAGTGATGGCCGGAGCTATGGATCTGCTCAAGTGTGGCAATAGGGCACACCGATGATTAGTAGAGAGAGTTCGAGAGTATGAGGATGTGCAGAGGTTGTGACGAGCCACCTGTAATGCTAGTACTACTAGGTGCTGGTGCCTATGTACGCGATACAACTCCGACGAATGAGATGGTGGTGGAAGGAAAGCTAGGGATCCGCCGTTCATGATCCCTCAGATGGTAGCAGCCCGTCCTCTCTGACGTCAGCCCCAACAACCAACCATAGCCCCTTCCCAAAATAGAAAAGCGCAGCTCGACAGTGGTGGCAATGGTTGTGGACACGATTCGGTGTCAAGTACCCTCAGAAGATGGTGTCATTGTAGATGTCGGTCTTGTCACGCCCTATTGTAGATGGCGGTGATGAAGGGCAGAGACGCGAGCGACAATCTAGGGCAGAAGGAAGAAGAGAAGCTACGACTCCCGGGTGGCAGTGGATCAACACCTGGTCGCACAAGTTTAACCCCTGCAACAGCCTCGCTGCCGTCTCCGGGTCGTGCCCAACCTCCGCTGTAGGGAAGCAGTCTGGCGAAGGCGTCGGCGCACAGAGATGAAGAGGAGAAGACGCTTGGCCGACGACTTGTACGCACGGGAGAGGAGGCAGATTCGGGTCGGCGATGAGATGAGAAGAATCAAGGCGACGTGAGGCTCGGGAGAGAAGAAGAAGAAGAGAAGAGAGGAAAGGTTCGGCGGTGCGGCACGGGAAGGAAGTGGAGATCGGGTTTCGGCGGTTTTAGGGTTCAGGTAGGGAAAATAAGAGAAGAAAATAAAACGGAAATAAATTAAAAAGGAAAGATAATTAATTTAAGAAACTTAGGTTTAATTTAATTAAAGCCTAAGTTATTTTCTTATCAACTCCTATTTTAATTGGGTATTCTAAATAGACTTTTCCCATGCCTATTAATTCATCCCCACAAACTACCTCATACGAGCTCTAATTAATTCCCAAAAAATTTCTAAAAATTCCCTTAAGATTATTTGTCCATTAAACCGTATTATTTAGTTACGGTATTTTACAGGTCTAGGGGACGAATCCCTCTTTGTTGTTGATGCCAAGGAAAACAGATGTGCTCTCGATGACGGAGAGAAAAGGGGCAAGGGCAGAGAGAGGGAGATCAGTAGCCGACAGCCAGGCGTGCTCCGAACGACCGATGTCTACTTCGGTGCGTGGTAGCGTTGTCGTCGTCCAACATCTCTACTTCGGGTCGATCGGTGATGGGCGGTCAGCGTCGAGTTTCTCAGCGAGGAGAGGCTTGAAAGAGGGTGCAAGTCACCGATGATGGTCAATTGGAGACTATGGAAGAGGAGAGACAAATTACAATCAAAATCGGGAGGGGGAGAGAGTTGATGGTGATCTGCGAAGAGATCGGGAGAAGAGGCTGGCGGAGGTTGGGAGGAGAAAAGGATCGGAAGATTAAAAGGCTAGTTTAAATCATCACCTAAGTTTATATATAAAAAAATGTCCAAAAACTTTGCCCCAAGTGCTTAATTAAAGAAATAGGCAACACTTTAAAAAATGTTACATATATAATATAAAAGTGTTGTATATCCTTATAATTATTGCAACACTTGTAAAAAGTGTTGTATTTATACAATAAGTGTTACATTTTCTTATATAGGCAACACTTATTTAAAGTGTTTCAATTTTTTAAGAAAATTTCTCCTATTGTAATAGTTTTAAAAAGTGTTGCTTCTAAAGTGATGTCTTACCCTCAAATTGTAGTAGTGTATTTAGTATTTATTTCTTTGACTTATTAATGGGTGAGATTTACCTCGATAAATCAATAAGCCCGATAAGTTGAGAAATTATATTACTTATAGTGTGTGTTGTTGATTATAGAAGGAAACTGTGTCCTAGTAATCTAGGTTGAGAATGACCCCAAGAGGAGTTCATAAGGATTGTCATGTTAAACCCTGCAGGTGGACTTAGTCCGACATGACGATGAGGTTGAGTGGTACTACTCTTGGACTAAGATATTAATTAATTGAGTTGTCAGTAACTCATTTAATTAGTGGACATTCGACATCTTAAACACAGGGAGACTAACACACTCATAATAAGAAGGAGCCCAAAATGTAATTTGGGATTTGTGTGGAAGTTCAATAATAGTTCTTTAGTGGAATGAATTATTATTGATGAAATTAAGTTATGTGTTCGGGGCGAACATGAGATGCTTAATTTCATCGGGAGACCAAAACCAATTCCTCCTCTCGGTCCCTATCGCAGCCTCTTAATTGTAGAGTACTATACCCACCTATACCCACCTTCTTACCCATCCTATAGGGGCCGGCCAAGCTAGCTTGGAGTCCAAGCTAGGGCCGGCCAAAGGCATGGTTCATGGGTTCATGAGGTGGCCGACCCTAGCTTGAACCCAAGCTTAGGTGACCGACCCTATTAAAATAAAAAGTAATTTTATTTTTAAAATTTTTCTTATGTGGATTTCATGGTTTTAAAATAGAGTTTAAAATGTAAATCTTTCCTTTTATAGCTTTCTACAAAAGATTAAGAAAAGATTTGAAATCTTTCCTTATTTGTAGATTGAAAGGTAGATTTTAATTTTGAGAAAACTTTCCTTTTTTAACCATGTTCATAATTTAAAAGAGAGTTTAAAAATTAAATATTCTCTTTTATTAGTTTCTACAAAAGATTAAGAAAAGATTTGATATTTTTCCTTATTTGTAGATTAAAAGGAGATTTTAATTTTTAGAGATAACTTTTCTTTTTGGAAATCATCCACATGTTTAAAAGAAAGATTTTAATTAATAAAATTTCTTTTTTATAATCCACCATGAAGGGAAAAATTATTGGAGAAATTTTTATAAATTTCCGGAAACAAATTAGGAAGTTTTAATTCTTGTGTGAATTAAATTTTCCTTGTTTGAGATTAGAAAAGTGGTCGGCCATATGATTTAAGAAAAGGTTTTTAATTTTAATTAATTAAATTTTATTTTTCATGGCAAAATAATTAAGGAAGTTTTTATTTAAATTTTCTTATTTGCCAAGACCAAGGATTATAAAAGAGGGGGTAGAGGTGCCTTCATGGCTAACAACTCTATTCTTTTTCTTCCTCCCTCTCTTCCTTGGTGGTGTGGCCGGCACCTCTTTTTCTCTCCTCTCCTTATTGTGGCCGAAACTTCTTCATTGGTGGAGTTCTCTTGGTGGCCGAATCAAGCAAGGAGAAGAAGGAGAGAAAGGAAGCCTAGTCTCTAGCATCCCTTGGTTCGTTGGTGGTGGCCGAACCTATTCATCAAGGACTCTTGGTGGCCGAAACCTAGAAGGAAGAAGAAGGTGCTTGGTGGTTCTCATCTCGGAAGATCGTTGTCCACACAACGTCCGAGGTTAGAAGAGGAATACGGTAGAAGATCAAGAGGTCATTAAAGTTTACAAAGGAAGGTATAATTAGTAATTAATTTCTACATCATACTACTTATATTTCTTTTGTATGAATTCCAAACACAAGAGGCATTAGATCTAGTTTTTCGAATTAGTTTTTCGAGTTTGTGTTTTCTTCTTTTTCGAATTTGTGTTTCGATTGTTCTTTTTGGTTAACCTAGAGTTATTTAAGGAAATTAAATATTAGCTTTCCTTAAAAGGCTTTGTCTAGGCGGTGGTGGTTGCTCCCATATCCAAGAAGGCCATGTGCCTCGCCATGCAATCATGGAAGTCAATTTTAGAAATTAATATTTAATGGAATTAATAACATAGGTGGATTTGAATCAATAGTGTTAAGTTCCGCTTGCGATTCAAATCTAAACTATTAAGAATAGATAAGTTAAATTTGGAATCAATGATGTTAAGTTCCGTCTGCGATTCCTAATTTAACTTCTAAAGAACACAATAGGTTATTTAAGGAAAGGTTCGACACTTGTACAAAATTTTTTTGTACAGTGGAATCGGTATGTTTTCCTAGGACTAACCAACAATTGGTATCAGAGCTAGGGTTAGCCTTTGTGTGTTTGGTTTTCAAATAGATTATGCATATTTCATACATAATTTAGGCAGGATAATAGTAGGATGTGTTAACTTTGTGGTTGTAGGCTCCAACTATTATGGTATATAGTTATTGTGTGTGATTGGACCCTTGGACATGTCAAGTACATTATTTTGTGTGTGGATGATTGTATTTATTAAATACAGCAGGAGCTGTATTAGTTTTAGAATTTTATTTTTTTGTTCGATCTAGAATACATGTACATTCCTTTATGGAATATAGGATCGATGTATGTACAATTTTATATTTGTCGCGGATCGTATCTTTACGAGGCGTGGTGCTATCGGAGGACCAGAGGCGCAGTGGAATAAGAAGCAAGATAGATGCGACAACTCGACCCGATGGCAGTGGATAAAGATGGCAGGAGCTAGGGTTGAAGCACACGGAGGACAGTGATGAAAATGTCATAATAGTTGGAAAATTAATTTTCAAATTTATTACTTTTATTTACTGTGTGTGTGTGCATGTGTTATATGCTAGCATAGGTTAAAATTTCTCATTTTAAATAACTAAGTGGGAGAGGGATTAGTATAATAAATCCCATGGTCTCCATTACTGGTTTGTAAGTGATGCAACAAGTTTGCGTGTTGGCTCTGAGTGCCTCCCTCCACAACGGATGAGTTTGTTGTGGATCACTAGATCAAACTTCCTTTATGGATGGTTATAGGAAATTATTTAGGAGCGTGTGATCTTCTCCAACTGAAGGGGCATAATCCTATTTAATGGACTAAGTATCAAGTAATGGTATACACTTAGACGCATTCAATAGTATCCTCCCCAACGGAGTCACTGCTATTGTTTTACTGGACCAAAGCAATACCAACTATTAATTTGTCATAAAGATAGGTAAAATCCCCCTCTTACAAATGTTTGAATTTGTATACGTCCACACTAACGTGGCATACAAAATTCACGGTGTTTGAGGTAATTTTATTTGTCATAAAGTTAGGTTGACAATATAAAATGGGTAATACCTCCTCTTACAAACAATTGAATTTGTATACGTCAACAATAACGTGGCATACAAAATTCATGGTGTTTGAGGTATTTTAAGGTTGACAAGATAATTAATGGGTAAGACCCTCCTTTTACGAATGCTGAATTTGTATACGTCCACACTAACGTGGCATGCAAAATTCACGGTGTTTTGAGGTGTTGGTAAATTTAAATAGTATTGTTAGAGGAATCAATATTATTTTAAATTTAGAGTCTTGACCAAATATTTGATCAAAGACAGACCAACTATTAATTTTATTTGTCATAAGTTGACAAGATAATAAAATTAATGGATAAAATCTCCTTTTAGAATTTGTATACGTCCACACTATCATGGTATACAAAATTCACGGGAATTTTGAGATGTTGGTCTTGACCAAATATTTTTATGATTCTTAGGATTTCAAATGTTAATCAATCCCCTAGTTGTTATACTATAGAATAGACTTAGTAGTCCCAATTGTAATGATTGGAAAACTTGGACATTAAGGTAGACCGTCCTCTCAGAACTGAGAATAATAACGGTGTAACGCCCGAAAATTCTCAAAACTATATTAGAATTATGGTACGATTTTTCTGGAATTATTAGATATTTTTCCGGAATTTTCCGAGTAGTGGAAGTAGCAAAAATAAATAGAATCGTAAAACGGCCTAAGCGGGAATTGAACCCGAGACCTTCGGTTTACGGATAATGTTAGAAACCAGTGAACCCAGCAGGGCCGTGCTGAAAGGAAGGAGAACCAAATATATTTATATTAGAGTTGGGTTCATTAAACCACTTAATATAAATAATAAACTTAAGTGGGGTTTGGTTTATTTTAGAAGTTTGGTTCGGCAAATCTCTCTTCACCGAAGCCCTCACGCCAATTTCTCTTCCAAACCTCACCGCCGCCTCTCCCTTCTTCTCCTCTTCCTCACGCACGGCACACCAAGGCAAGGGTCCATAGGATCATCTTCCGGCGACGACTCCAACACGAAAGAGGTTCTTCTTCGCGAGAGGAACGCGAAGACGTGAGCGGATCGTCGAAAGGATCAGTTTTCTAGAAAACCTAGCGGATAGAATCGTAAGAAAACCTTACGATTGAGGTAAGAAACCCCTCACCTGCAGTATAATTGCTCTCGCTTGTTAGTTTTAGCGTTAGTTCAGTAGTTTTACAGTTTTCAGTTTTAGGGTGTGCTTTCAGTGCACACCAAGCATTCGGTAGAATGCCCAGTTCAGAAGGATGCACTAGTAGGCGTCCTAACAGCATGTAAAATGTATTAGAAACATTTTATTCAGTTATTTATCAGTTATTACAGCTTTATGGATCAGATATCCATTGGGTAGGCTCCCACAGTAGCCTCTAGGTTCAGATAACCTAGCTCTAGGTTCAGATAACCTAGAACAGCAAAGTAAAATAAAACAGTATTCAGTATTTTACTTTTGTTCAGTTGGCACTGTACTTGGATCAGATATCCATGGGCTGGACTCCCACAGTCGTCCCTAGGTTCAGATAACCTAGTAACCCTGCTGGATTCGGAACTTGCAATCCCGGGTCTCGTAGGGAAGCGCGCACAGTATGTACAGTTGCCAGGGCCCCAGCAGCATGTTTAGTATTTTCATCTATTATATGTATAGTTTTCAAATTTGAAACCAGTGATGAGAACACTAATTTAGCTTTCAGTTCAGTTCAGGTTCAGTTTACATGATTTGAGGTTGTGTACAGATTTAGATATATACTTGACTAGTTCAGTTTCGTGCTTAGTTTGTAAGTATGCCATGATCAGTTTAAAGCATGTTCGGTTTATATGTTATGCCATGCTTGTGTGATACCATGCCATGCCATGCTTGCATATTCAGTATATTTTTCAAATAGCATGATTTAAAATCATATCTGCATCGTATGCATGCTTTTGTGAGGTAGATGGTTTCTTACTAAGCTTATTGGCTTACAGATACTACTTTTCTTATACTGCAGATATCGGTAAAAGAAAAGTGGATTAGCGGAGGCTGAAGGGCGATGCTACAATGATGTGTATGTGCAAGGGGTCTGGAATAAAGATCCTTGGGATCTATACGCTTTTATTTCAGTTTTAGCACTTAACATGTCTAGTTTCATATTTAGTCTTGTTACTAATTGTTCTAGCTTAGTAACTATGTTTGGTTTAGCTTATCACGTTTAGAACATTGGTACTTATGTGCTTATATGTGTTTCCATTGTTTTAGAACTATTGTGTGATGTTTTGGCACGCCAAAGTGTCAAATCGAACTCTCGAGTGAAATGCCATCGATCGGTCCCGCACCGATCGTGGTCTGAGTTAATCGATCGGCCACCGACCGATCCAGAGATATAGATGCTATCAGATCCTCGGATCGGCCACCGACCGATCCAGAGATAAGATGCTATCAGATCCTCCGGATCGGCCACCGACCGATCCACCGATACAAGAGCCTCGGAGGAGATTTCAGTTCTGGATCGGTCCGCACCGATCCAGACACACCGGATCGGTTCACCGATCGATTCAGCCTTTGCCGTTCGGTCCGCACCGATCCAAGGCACAGAATCGTAGTAAGTTTGATGGATCCGTGGATCGATCAGCAGCTAGCTGGGAAGTAAATTCTGAGTTCCTAGCTCAGATGGGAGATCAAGTATTCTCCTTAGCACGTGTACACCAACAGGAAAGGGTCTTGAATCCTTCCTTATAACAGCATGGGTGTATCAGTTGTCAGACTAACCGAGTCAGTTAGTAAAATTTTATTTTACCCAGTTTTCCGTACAGTAGCTTCAGTAGTTAATGTAGCGATCCGGCTCATAGATTAGTACCCAGGAGTTGGGTCGTTACAAACGGTGTATTTTATTAGTTGTTGAAACATATTTAGTGGTGTTATCTACCGGTATCTGGTGTGTAGATACATGAACCACTGATCATGTCTGCAATTCATTGCAGGAGTTCCAGGAAACCTGACAACTATATAAATCACCGTCCACATGGGCACTACTGTAAAAGTAGCAGCTGTTGCAGTGGGAGATATTTATCCTCTGATAGGAATAAAATATGGATTTTCAGAAATTGTCTTTACGTACTAAGTTTAGAAAGAACCTGATTTCAGTTTCTAAACTATTAAAGAATAGATATTGTGTCTATTTTGATAACAAAGTTGTTATCAAGAAAATAGGAAAGATATCTATTCTGGTACGTTGGTTGGCAATTTATAAATCCAATAACTCTCACGATGCAATAAATGAAAATTAATAATACATCTTCTAACTTTAAGAGAAAGCAACCTTCGGAAATTAACCAATCATATTTTTGGCATTTAAGGCTAGGTTATATTAACTTAAGTAGGATTCAAAGGATAATAACCAATGAACTCTTGGGTTCATTGGTAGTGGAAATCTTTCCAACCTGCGAGTCTTACTTGGAAGGAAAAATAACCAAGAAGCTTTTAAGTCTAAGGAGTATGGAGCCAAAGATATGTTGGAAATGGTTCATTCTGATTTGTGTAGACCTTTGACTATCCAGCCAAGAGGTTGTTCGAATATTTCGTCTCTTTTATAGACGACTATTCGAGATAAGGATACATTTACTTAACGCGCCACAAGTCTAAGTGCTTTGATTAGTTCAAAGAGTACTAGGCTGATGTGGAGTAACGTTAAAGTAAAAGTATCAAGACACTACGGTGAAATTGTAGTAACGAGTACCTCTTAGGAGAGTTTAGGAGTCACTTATCAGAATACGAGATTTAATCCCAACTAACTGCACCTAGTACACCCCAACAGAATGGTGTAGTAGAAAGAAGATATAAGGATCTTATGGAATAATTAGATCGAAGATGAGTTATTCAGAAAATTACCAAAATCATTTTAAGGATATACACTGGAAACGGAAGTGAACGTAGTACCTTCTAAGTCAGAACTTTCTACTCCCATAGAATTGCAGAATGAGCGTAAGCTTAGTCTGAAGCATATTCGGATTTGGGTGGTCTAGCACATGAGAGACACTGATAAGTTGGACATGAGTTCACTTGTTTGTGAGTTATCCTAGAAAAATGAAAAGAGGTTTGTAGTCCTTAAAATCGGAAGGTCATTATTGGCACCAATGCCCGATTTTAGAAAAGGACTATACTATGAACCACAAGCCCATGAGTAAAAATTATTCTTAAGGAAATTAAAAGGACACGTCTAACATAGTACCAACTGTACAAGATGAAATATCACAAGAAACTGCAACACGTATCACAAATGATACACAATTGCAGAAAGTGCCTTGTCGTAGTGGGAGGGTTGTTAGGCATTCATGTTTTGGGAGAGTCTTTGGACTCGATCCCTAGTGGACATGAACCTGATCTCCGGACATATGACGAAGCACTCCAAGATAAAGATGCAGCATCTTTGCAAAGAATACAGAATTAGAATATATGTATTCTAATAGAGTCTAGGAGCTTATAAAATCACTAAATGGTGTAAAAGCCATTGGGTGAAAATAAGTCTACAATAGGAAAAGAGGGATAGACAGGAAGGTAGAAACTTTCAAAGCAAGGCTTGTTGAAAAAGGAAACTTTTTCATTGGTAGTCATGCTTAAGTCTATCCAAATTCTTTTATCTATTACTTCTCATATGGACTATGAGTTTTAACAAGTGGATATCAAGACAACTTTCCTTAATGGAAGTCTTGAAGAAAACATCCATATATAGCAACCAGAAGGGTTCATTGCAAAGAGCAAAGAGCATCTTGTGTGTATGCTCTATCAATCTATGGACTCAAGTAAAGCTTCAAGGTCTTGGAACATCCGGTTTAATAAAGTAATTCAGACCTATGGATTTATTTAAACTGAATGAGTCTTGTGTATACAAGAAGTGTGATGAAAACATGGTGGTATTTCTTGTACTGTACATAGATAACATTTTTGGTAGTTGGAAACAATATCAAAGTGTTGTCAAAAGTAATGGTATGGTTGTCCAAACAATTCGATATAAGGACTTGGGGGAATATATATATTCTTAGGATCAAAGGGATCGCAAGAAAAGAATATATTTTACTTATCCCAAGCTTCATATATCGAAACAATCCTTGCTTGTTTTAAGGTTTCTTACCTTTTCAACATGGAGTAGTTTTATCTAAAGAGATGTCTCCGAAGATATCAAAGGAGATAGAGGAAATGAAGGCAGTTCCTTATGTTTCGGCTATCGGAAGGCTAATGTATGCTATGCACGAGATCAGAAATCTGTTTTACCAAGGGCATAGTTAGCAGATATAAAAGTAATCATGGACAAAGATATTGGACTGCGGTAAAGCATATATAAAAGTACCTTAGAGGCACTAGAGATTATATGCTAACTTACAAGGCAAATAATTTGCTCCCTGTGGGTTGCACAGATTTTGACTTCCAATCAGATAGGGACAATAATAAGTCGACCTTGGGGTTTTGTGTTTACTTTAGGAGGTGAAGTCATAACTATTGAAGAGTGATAAGCAAATGTGTTTTTTTGGACTCCACCATAGAAGCTGAGTAAATGGCAGCCTCTGAGGCAGTCATAGAAGTTGTATGGCTTAGATATGTAGGACCGTTAGATTCGATAGAGGGGGGGTGAATATCGATTCGAAAATATCGAGTATAAGCGCAGTGGAAAAGTAAAGTAGACACAGGTTTTTTTACTTCGTTCGGAGCCTGTGACGACTCCTACTCGAAGGCCCGTACTCCTTGAGTACTTTCATTGGGCAATTCACTAGCAATTCGGATAATTACAATTTAAGTACAAAAAGATGCTAATGAAAATAAAAACAAAGCTGTACCGATAGACAAGGAATTTAAAAGAGCGAGAACGTGTCGTCGGAGCTTTGTGAGCGTCGTTGGAGCGCAGAGCGAGTAATCTCAGAGTTCTCAGATGTGAAAGATGATTCTGAAGCTCCTGCCTGGGGCTTCTTTTATATGTTGCTCCGGGTGCCTAGATTCCTTCCGGGCGCCTGGAATGTGACGTAGCTGCTCAAACCGAGATGCTCCACGTGTTGATGACTTGGCCTGGATATAAATTGCTTTCCGGGCGCCCGGACCACCATGTTCCAGAAAACTCCCTTTTCCTGCAAAACAAAGTTAGTCCAAGGCAATATATATCCTGCAAAATAGATTGTTAGCACATTTATGAATTAGCACAAATAGTATGACTTAGATTTCATCTTTCCGAGACCGGAATCTAGTCACGATCTCGACTTAGACATCCGAAATGGATCTAAGCCGGATCGACGCCTAATGTTCCCTTCCCAGGAACGCGTCCTCACAGTCACTCCCTTCCAGTGACTTACCTTTACTCACCTGCCAGACGTCCGGTCAGCCCTTCGACCCGTCTGGACTTCTCGCCAGCTATCCGGTCAGCCCGTCGACCTAGCTGGACTTCTCGCCAAGCGTCCGGTCAGCCCGTCGACCCGCTTGGACTTCTCGCCAGCTATCCGGTCAGCCCGTCGACTTAGCTGGGCTTCGTGCCAGACATCCGGTCAGCCCGTCGACCTGTTTGGACTTCTCCTGCACACTCGATCAGAGTGTTAGACAACAACAGACTAACTTAACCTGATTTGCCATTCATCAAAACCTGGGTTAAATCATTAGTGCTAACCGCACCAACAATCTCCCCCTTTTTGATGGAATGATAACCTGGTTAAGTTAGTGAAAACATATGCAAGAAAAAACAAGCATTTAAAGGGTTTTTAAGTTAGTTTGTATTTTCAACTCTGGTTTAGCTAACTTAACCACCTAACCCTCCCCCTTTGGCATTCATCAAAAATAAGCATTGATTAAATAAGCATAGATTTTTTAAAATGTCAAGATAATCTGGGGAAGTTTAAACTTTTGGAAAACTTGTTTAAAGCATTAGCTTTTAGATTTTAGAAAAATAGCTAAGTCTAAATAGACAAAATCTCAAACACAAGTGTATAAGTTCTAAATTTCAAGATCAAATTTTAAAATTTCAAAACTAGTTTCAATTTTGAAATGCTTTTCAAATAAGTTTTTGAAACTCAATTTTGAAACTTAATTTGAAATGCTAAGAAATTTATTTTTCAACACTAAGTTTGTAAAAGATTCAATTAAGAAAAATAATTTTGAGAAACTTAGGTTTTGAAAAACTCTAATTTCCACAATTTCAAAGCAATTTTGAAAACTAAAATTTAACTTTCAAATTGTCAAAATTAAGTAAAGTCAAATTTTGAGAACTAGATTTTTGAATTTAATTTTCAAAACTAAGTTAAATCTAATATTCAAAATCAATTTTCAATAAAAAGTGAAGCCCAAAACAACTTGATTGTATAAGAGTTAGTTTGCAAACATAGTTTTAAAATATTCAAAGTAGACAAAGGAGTTTTCAAAATAATTTTGTAAAATTCTTTTTCAGAATCAACTTCTAAAAAAAATAAAAAATTGCACATTTTTAATCAAGTTGAGTCAAAAATAATTTTAAAGTTTAATTTGAAAAACTGAAGTAGTTTTATTTCTCCCCCTGAACCACATTAAATGTTGAAAATATTTGCTAAAAATATTCAAACTAGATTTTTTTTTTTAAATGAGGTAGAATTTTCTAGAGAGATTTTAAAGAGAAGATTAAACAATAACACTTAAGGAGATAATTAAAAAATAAACCTCCCCCTGAATTTGATACTCCTTTAATTTATTAATCCTCCTTATTTATTACTCCCCCTTAATATAAAATTTTACAACCGTAACATATTTTCGTACCTAAGTGTTTTAGGCGATTGTATAATTATCTTTATAAAATTGTTCATTTAAATTTGACTAACCGTAATTAATGTTAGATTAAGTTGAAATAAATTAACCTTTAGTGCAATGTTAAGTAAGATAAGTTGTTATTAATTCAATAATTGATCAATATTAATAATTTATTGATTAAATTTTGCTATAATCTAAATTTTGTATTAATTGATGAAGGTGTTAGTTATAATTTAACTTTTCATTTACTTCCTTTTAAGTTGGATTAACTTAGTTTAAAGTTGGTGGTAATTTGAAGTTAAACTCGTTATTAAACAAGGTTAAGTAAGGTTCAATTTAAGTCAAACTTTAATTATGTTTTAATAAAAATAATTAATATTTTAAAGGTTGATTAAAAAAAATGACTTAGAGTAATTTTAATATTTTTAATAAGGTTAAACTTAGGTTCTAATCAAATCAAGCTTAGTTCTCAAATAAGGTTATATTTAAAGAATTAGTTATTTACTTATTAATTACTTGATTAAGTTTAAAGTCAAAATTTTTAGTTTTAAGTTTTATCTTAGGTATGAATTTAAAGTTTTACTTCTAAGTTATATTAAGTCTTAAATTTAAGTTTTAAATTTAAGTTTTAAGTAATTTAAGTGCCTTAGTATTAAAATAATTTCTAAATAGATTTTTTTTTTAATAATTTTGAAATAATTTTTAAAAGAATTTTTAAAATAGTTTAAAAAAATAGTTTTTTTAAAGGAATTTTAAAATAGTTTTGAAAGAATTTTGAAAATAATTTTTAAGTTTAGAATAAAATTTTTAAAGTTAAATTTTTAAGTTAAATATAAAATTTTTAAAATATTTTTAAGTTTAAAATAATTTTTAAAGTTAATTTAATTTTTAAAGTAATTTTTAAAGTTAATTTAATTTTAAAATAATTTTTAAAGTTAATTTAATTTTAAAATAATTTTTAAAGTTAATTTAATTTTAAAATAAATTTTTTTTAAAAGTAAACTTAATTTTTAAAATAATTTTTAAAGTTAATTTAATTTTAAAATAATTTTTAAAGTTAATTTAATTTTTAAAGTTAATTTAATTTTAAAATAATTTTTAAAGTTAATTTAATTTTAAAATAATTTTTAAAGTTAATTTAATTAAAAAAAATTTTAAAGTTAATTTAAAATTTAACATAAATTAATCGTAGTTCTTGTTAGTTATTTAATTCGAAGTTTAATTTAATTAATTTAATTTGAAATTTAATGTAATTAATTTAGTTCGAAATTTAGTTTTGATCCTTAGTCATCTCACCCGATTTAAGTTTTCAATCAGGGAATCCTATAATTTTGTGAGATGAATTAGATTTAATTATAGAGTTTGGTTTAACTTGTGTTAGATTCAAGTTTAGCTTTGGTCTCAACAAATAGGCATTCTTCGGATAAACTTCTAAGCTTGGTGAGTCACTTGGACACCATTAGAAGTAACCAACCTTTCGAGGTTTTCCGAATAGTCCTATCCACGGAGCTTAGTACTAAACCTTGGTCTAACTAGTTAGGATCCATTTAAGGGTAGCTTCGGTCAGTTCCACTTGGCCAAATGCACCAGATCGAAGCCATATCTTTCTAGACATGCGATGCCCAAGCTTCCCTAACATACTATCATCCAATAACTTCACCAGTACCAGGATTCAAGTTAGACGTGTTCTCTTTTTAACTAATCCTAATCACCCTGCCGGGTTAGTTTGTTTGGGTTACCCTGTCGGGTAAGTTAGTTTTAGAGGCGCCAGCTATTCTGGAGCCTCCCCCTGAGCCATTGGTCTTTAATTTAAGATTTTTGTATAATTAGAGTTGGTTTTAGTTAAGTTTTAATGTTTAATTTGTAATTTAAATTTAAGTTTTTAATTTTGAATTAATTAAATTGGTCAAATTATCTTTCTTTAAGAGAGAGTATTTAATATTTGAATGTTCTTTCAATTTCAATTTTATTGGGTTAATTGAATTATCTTTCTTTAATAGCTTATTTTTAAAATTTAAGTTTTTATTTATTTTTAAATTTGAATTAGCTAAACTGTTTGAATTATATTATCTTAACGGTTTATCTTTTAGCTTTTTATTAATTGTTAATTTTGAAATTTCTAGATTATTTTTGTTTAATATGTTATCTTTTACATTTAATTTTAAGTTTGTTAAATTCCGTTTTGATTTTATCAAAGTGTTTGATTTTATCCTTATATTTTCTTTGCCTTTTAAATTGATATGGTTAATTGAATTTATTAGATTAGTTTTATCTTTAAAGTTTAATTTTTTATTAATTAAATTATCTTGGTTTTGGATAGCATTTTCTAGACTGATTTTATCTTGATTATTAAATATTTTATCAAGGTATTTATTGATTTTATCCATTTTCTCATTTTTAGCATTTAAATTCAAATTTATTTTAATGTTTGACTTATTTATGTCTAAATGCTCACCTAATTTTAAATTTTCTGAATTAATTAAATTATTTGAATTGATTTGGTCATTGTTTTGTTTGACCAAGTCAATGTTGATGCCAAATTGATCAGAGTCTTGATTGACTTGATCAGAGTCTAGATTATTTTGTGATTTTGAATTTAAATCATTTAAATCTAGATTATCATGCACCATACTTGGACTAATTTCATACTTATCATCATGCTGATTATTTAAACTACTATTAGCAGGGGTATTTTGGTAAAAATTACTAACCTTGAGCGCAACCCCTAATTCAGTAGGCTTCTCCATTGGATTTGACTCGAGTCCATATTTGACTTTAACTTGATCTTCTAGCTCCATCGGCGTCTCGTGAAGCTTGATCAACTGGGTCCACAGCTCATATGCATTCTTGTACTTTTCTAATCTGCATAAAATATTGTTAGGTAAAACATTACAAATAATATTACTTACCTTTTTGTTCAGTTCCGAGTTTTGAAAAGGTTTCCTCAAAATTAGCATATAATCGATGTCTACGCTTCCTAAGAAGCATTCCATTAATCGCTTC
The DNA here is from genome assembly GCF_018446385.1 of Zingiber officinale. Classification (NCBI taxonomy): domain Eukaryota; kingdom Viridiplantae; phylum Streptophyta; class Magnoliopsida; order Zingiberales; family Zingiberaceae; genus Zingiber; species Zingiber officinale. Next base: position 97,539,709 of record NC_056002.1, on the reverse strand, counting down.
CAGTAGTTGAAGTCTTTATGATCGTATGGTGGTGGTTCGCAGGGGTTCCGTCTTTCTTGAAGAGTCATTATTCTTGCACACAGAGAAACAGAAAAAAATCCCAAGACTTGGTCTTGTTAGAGTGTATACTAAAAGCCTAGCTTTTGGTATAAACATTTATCTAGAAATAAGAATCACATTGGTCAAATGTCTACATTTGTGATAAATGTAGTTGTTCAATTAATTTATATTGTAGATAACATGGTGTGTGGTGTCACACACAGAGGATCATGTTATCAGTACCTTATTAATTATAAACAGTAGCTCACGACCAAAATGGAAAGGAACAAACCATTAGAAGGTCGTAGTGTAATTAGGTATCAGTTTATCTTGACTGTATAATTACACTAGTACACTTAGAGTGTATTGAGTAGGACCATTTGAGGTCATTTCTTTTATACTGATTTTATAAAGAAACAAAGACCTCGGTTATTATGGAAGTGTGTGCTCTTAATCCTGATATAATAACAAGCACATATATTTGATATTTATTTCTTTAATTTATCAATGGGTGAGATTTAGTTCGATGAATCAATAAGCCCGATAAGTTGGGAAATGGTATCACTTATAGTGTGTGTTGTTGATTATAGAAGGAAACTGTGTCCTAGAGATTCTAGGTTGAGAATGTCCCCAAGAGGAGCTCATAAGGATTGTCATGTTAAACCCTGCAGGTGGACTTAGTCCGACATGACGATGAAGTTGAGTGGTACTACTCTTGGAACTAGATATTAATTAAGTGAGTTGTCAGTAACTTACTTAATTAGTGGACATTTGTTATCTTAAACACAGGGAGACTAACACACTCATAATAAGAATGAGCCCAAAAATGTAATTTGGGATTGGTGCGGTAGTTCAATAATAATTCTCTAGTGGAATGAATTATTATTGATAAAATTAAGTTGTGTGTTCGGGGCGAACACGGGATGCTTAATTTTATCGGGAGACCAAAACCAATTCCTCCTCTCGGTCCCTATCATAGCCTCTTAATTATAGAGTACTATACCCACCTATACCCATCCTATAGGGGGCCGGCCAAGCTAGCTTGGAGACCAAGCTAGGGCCGGCCATGTTTTGGTTCATGGGTGAATTCATGTGGCCGACCCTAGCTTGAACTCAAGCTTAGGTGGCCGGCCCTATTAAAATAAAAAGGAATTTTATTTTTAAAATTTTTCTCATGTGGATAACATGATTTAAAAGAGAGTTTAAAAATTTAAATCTTTCCTTTTATAAGATTCTACAAAAGATTAAGAGAAGAGTTAAATCTCTTTCCTTATTTGTAGATTAAAAGGTTGATTTTAATTTTGGTAAAAACTTTCCTTTTAATCATGTTCATGATTTAAAAGAGAGTTTAAAATTAAATATCTCTTTTATAAAGCTTCTACAAGGATTAAGAAAAGATTAGATATCTTTCCTTATTTGTAGATTGGAAGAGATTTTAATTTTTTAAAGATAACTTTCTTTTTATCCACATGTTTAAAAGAAATATTTTAATTTATAAAATTTCCTTTTTATTAACCATCATGAAGGGAAAATTATTAGAGAAATTTTTTATAAAATTTCCGGAAACAAATTAGGAAAGTTTTAATTCTTGATTGAATTAAATTTCCTTTGCTTGGTTTAAAGTGGCCGGCCACATTATTGATGAGAAAAAAAATTATTTTTAAAAAAATTTTCCTTATCAATGGCAAAAGAATTAAGGAAATTTTTATTTAAATTTCCTTATTTGCTAAGGCCAAGGATTATAAAAGAGAGAGTAGAGGTGCCTTCATGGTGAACAACTCTATTTATTTTTCCTCTCTCTTTTTCTTCCTTGGTGTGGCCGGCCATCCTCTTCTCCTTTCTTCTCTTTGATGGCCGAACCTCATCCTTCTTGTGGAGACCCATATGGTGGCCGGATCAAGTTTAGAGAAGAAGAAGAAGAAGGAGAGAAAGAAAGCTTTGTTTTTAGCATCCCTTGGAGCATGGTGGTGGTGGCCGAACCTCTTCATCCTAGAAGAAGTTTTGATGGCCGAAATTTGCAAGGAAGAAGAAGGTGCTTGGTGGTTCTCATCTCGGAAGATCGTTGCCCACACAACGTCCGAGGTTAGAAGAGGAATACGATAGAAGATCAAGAGGTTTTTCTAAAAGGTATAACTAGTAATTTTTCTTTCCGCATCATACTAGTTATTTTTGGAAATAATACTAAATACAAGAGGCATACGATTCTAGAGTTTCGAATTTGTTTTCGATATAGTGTTCTTTTGTTTTTCTTTTCCTTGTGATTTGATTGTTCTTTTCGGTTAACGTAAAGTTATTTTAGGAAATTAAATATTAGCTTTCTACAAAAGGTTTTGTCTAGTCGGTGGTGGTTGCTCCCATATCCAAGAAGGCCATGTGCCTCGCCACGTCAGTACTGGGAACCGATTATGGAAATTAATATTTAATGGAATTAATAACTTAAGGTGACTTGGGTCGAACGTGTTAAGTTCCGCAGGAGATCCAAGTCAAAACCTAAAAGAACAAATAGATTAAGTTTTGGATCAAACGTGTTAAGTTCCGCAGGCGATCCAAAATTTAATTTAAAAGAACACATGGTAGCTAGGAAAAGGTTCAGACCTTTGTACAAAATTTTTGTACAGTGGAACCTCTAAGCTTTCCGAGTAGCAACCAACAATTGGTATCAGAGCTAGGGTTTTGCCTCTGTGTATTTGGTATTAGTTTAATTATGCACATGTCATACATAATTTAGGCAGGATAATAGTAGGATGTGCTAACTTTGTGGATGCAGGATCCAACTATTATGGCTTATAGTTTTATGTGTGTGATTGGACCCTTGGACATGTCAAGGGCATTTATATGTGTGTGCATGATTGTATTATAAAATACAGCAGGAGTTGTATTTAGTTTTAATTAGGATTTTATTTTTGATCTAGATACATGTACATTCCTTTTATGGAATATAGGATCAAAATTGTAAAATTCTATTTATGTCGCGGATCGAATCTTGCAAAGCGTGGAACCTTCTAAGGACCAGAGGCGCAGCGGAACAAGGAGCAAGATGGATGCGACAGCTAGACCCGGTAGCGGTGGCCAAATATGGCAGCAGCTTGGGATGACAACACACGGAGGACAACTAGAGATAAAAGCCATAATAGTTGAAAATTAGATTTTCTATTTATTGCTTTTATATTGTGCTGTGTGCGCATGTTAGTATACATGACTAGTAGGCTAGCATAGTTAAAATTCCTCGTTTATAAATAACTAAGTGGGAGAGGGATTTTTAAATAAATCCCATGGTCTCCATTACTGGTTTGTAAGTGATGCAAACAAGCTTGCGCGTTGGCTCTGAGTGCCTTCCTCCATAACGGATGAGCTTGTTTGTAGATCACTAGAACAGACTTCCATTTTTGGATGACTATAGGAAGTTAATTAAGAGCGTGTGATCTTCCCCAACGGAAGGGGCATAATCTTATTAATGGACTTAGTGTCAAGTAATGGTATACACTTAGACACATCTAATAGTATCCTCCCCATCGTCAGTCAGCTATTATTTGTGTGACCAAATGAAACCAACTATTAATTTGTCATAAAACTAGGTTGACAAGATAATAAAATTAAAGGGTTAAACCACCTCTTACAAATGATTGATTTTGTATACGTCCACACTAACGTGGCATACAAAATTAACGGTGTTTGAGATAATTTTATTTGTCATAAAGATACGTTGACAAGATAGTTAATGGGTAAAACCCTCCTTTTACAAATGTTGAATTTGTATACGTCCACACTAACGTGGCATGCAAAATTCACGGTGTTTGAGGTGTTGGTGAATTTAAATAATATTGTTTGAGGAATCAATATTTTATTTTAAATTCAAAAGGTTTTGACCAAATATTTGATCAAAGACAGATCAACTATTAATTTTATTCGTCATAAAGTAAAGTTGACGAGATAATAAAATTAATGGATAAAATCTCCTCTTTGATTTTATATACGTCCACACTATCGTGGCATACAAAATTCATGGGGATTTTAAAGAATTGATCTTGACCAAATATTTTTGTGATTCTTAGGATTTAAAATGTTTGTCAATCCCCTAGTAGTCATACTATAAGAAAGACTTAGCAATCCAAATTGTAATGATTGGAAATAGGACTTGGACATTAAGGTAGACTGTCTTCTTAGAACTAAGAACAATATAGGTGTATTTAATTCATTGGTTGAAACATGTTTAGTGGTGTTATCTACCAGAACCTGGAGTGTAGATATAGATGCCATTAATCATGTCCGCAATTCATTGCAGGGTTCTAGGAAACCCAGCAACTAAATGAAAATTAAAACACCGTCTACATGGGCACTACTGTAAAAATGGTAGCTGTTGCAGTGGGAGATGTTTATCTTTTGATAAGAATAAAATATGGATTTTTAGTAATTGTCTTTACGCACCAAGTTTAGAAAGAACTAGTTTTCAGTTTCTAAACTATTCAAAGAACTTGATATTCTGCCTCTTTTAAATAACAAAGTTGTTATTAAGGAAAAGAGGGAAGTTATCTGTTCTGGTACGTTGGTTGGCAATTTATAAATCCAATAACTCTCACAATGCAACAAATGGAGATTAGTAACACATCTTCTAACTTTAAGAGAAAGTAACCTTCGAAAATGAACCAATTATATCTTTGGCTTCTAAGGCTAGGTTATATTAACTCGAGTAGGATTCATTGGTAGCTGATGAACTTTTGGGTTCATTAGTAGTGGAAATCTTTCCAACCTACGAGTCTTACTTGGAAGGAAAAATAACCAAGAAGCTTTTAAGTCTAAGGGGTAAGGAATCAAAGATATATTGGAATTGGTTCATTCTGATTTGTGTGATCCTATGAGCATCCATGCAAGAGGTTGTTTCAAATATTTCATCTATTTTATAGACAACTATTTGAGATATGGATATATTTACTTGATGTGCCGCAAGTCTAAGTGCTTTGATTAGTTCAAAGAATACGAGGCTGATGTGGAGAAACGACAAAGTAAAAGTATCAAGACACTACGGTAAGATCGTAGTGGCAAGTATCTCTTGGGAGAATTTAGGAGTCATTTATCAGAAGTAGGGATTCAATCCCAACTAACTTGTAACGACCCAATTTTCCCTATTCTGAGTTTCAAACGTCCATAAAAATGTTTGAAAATACTGTTAAAATATTCTAGAGATTTTTAGGAATTTTTAGAGTATTTTTACGTAATTTTTGGAGGTCGTTTAGTATTTTTACAAAACCAAAGAAGTTTAAGCAAAAAAAAAGTGTTGGAGAAGAGGTTCGAACCCGCGACCTCGGGTCGGACCAAACCAAGCCAAACCGGCTTGACCAGCTGGGATAAGGGATTGATGTTAATCTCAAATAGAGTTAAATAAGGTTATAGTATAGTTGAGTTATATCCGATTACTTATAAAAGGAAATAAGTTTTGGGATTTTAAAAAAACCTAACTTCTCCTCTCTAAATTCCTCTTCGCCTTCTCCCTCGCGACGGCGCAAGTACTCTCGGCGGAAACCTAGAGCGAGCTAGGGTTGGAGATTCCGGCGCCGGCGAGACTTGATTCCAGCCGTCCCTCATCCACGGTGGCTGTTCCCGACGGAGAGAAGCCCGAGAGCTTCGAGAACACGCCGGAAAAGCTACTACCCGAGCCCTAGAAGCCCTCCTTCCCTTCTTCTCGGTTGTAAGTCCAAGAAAGCAAGTAAGTACTACTCACCTGCGGTAGGAGTTGCTCCGAGTTTCGATTTTTCTTCCTTGTTTCCGGATTTCACAGTGCCGAGTAGAAATGCATGTTAGGGCTTTCTTCCTTGCTTCCGGATTTGGTTGTGCCGAATTCCTTGTGTTAGGGATATGGTTCCTCTCGTTTAGGATCATGTTGTGCAGAATTTTCTTTACCAAGGTGGTTTCGGGTCTACTGTACAATTGGGATCAGAAGCTGCGGGTAACAGCTTCCTATAGTTTTTCCTTGCTTTGTACAGAATTTTGGAACCTGGCATAGTAGATTTCTTCTTGTACATGATTAGCTTGGAATTGATAAGCCGTGTGGCCCTAAAATGTGTGCTCGGTTTGTATTTGGCTCTTTGCTGTGGACTGAACGGTATCAACCCTTTCCCTTTGTGCTGCCGTGAGTTTTATAGGAAGTTGAGAAGAGGTTTTAGGTAAATGGAATAGTTTCCATTAGAAATTAGTTGGGCAGGTGTAATTTTCCCTTGCTGCCATGAAACTTAATTTAAGCTGTGTAGTATTGAACAGCTTATTTGTAGCTTAGTTTTACCTTGTTATATTAAGCACAAACAACATACATTTAGAGCACCTTGTAGTTCAGTTTCCTGGCCAAAAATAGGGCACGAACAGCTATATATAAAGTGTGTTTTGTAGCATGATTAATAAGATCAAATTAGTCTTCCTTTGCCCTATTTCACAGCATGTCTAGAAAGCCAAAGTTGCATTTTTTGCCCTATTTTTATAGCATGATTAGTAAGCTTAAAGTAGTTCTCTTTTGCTCCATTTTGTAGCATAATTAAGCAAGATCAAATTAGTTTTCTCTTTTGCTCTATTTTACAGCATGATTAGTAAGTTCAGATTTGCTTTCCTTTGCTTTATTTTATATCATGCTTAGGGAGTTCAGGTTTGCTTTCCCTTATGTTATTGTTATATAGCATGCTTGGTTAGTTGTGATCCTATACTTGTTAGATATATATCTAAAGGATTCTAATAAGCTCTAATAAAGGATTATGAGAAGTATGAGTAAAGAAAAAGACCAAGGTCTAATTAAAAAGAGATAACAAGTAAATTAAAGTAAGAGGCTAGTACCCGACATCCAAGAGCTTGTCGTTAAACAAATCCAGGTGACCATTTCCGAGGTCTTGGCCCTGGTAGACCGAGGTCTGCTCTTTTAGGATTGGTGGCTCGCAACCCCAACCTATTAGGGAACGCGCATGAGTTGGTACTAGACCTGGGCCCAAGAAAAGAAAACCCAAGAAAAGAAAACCCAAAGAAAAGAAAACCAAAGAAAAGAAAAGTTAAGAAAGAAAGAAAGAAGAAGTGAGTAAAAGATAGGAATTAAAAGGTTAATTTCTAACACAAGGATATAAGAAATGAAACAAGTTACATGATTAGAATAAATAAGAATGGTTAGTTTCTTTAATTCTAAGTTTACATAGTTAGTTTCTTGTTATTCTGCTTGATACCGAGTATGATTTGTATCTAGTTCATTTTCTGTATACCATGAGCATATGCAGATAGTTTTAGTATTTTAGTTTCAGTACTTATGCATTTCATTTATGCATTTCGAGTTTTGTGAGATAGATTAGTACTTACTAAGTGTTTTCGCTTATAGATCTTGTTTTCTTTCCTCCTACTGCAGATAAGGGAAAAGCTAAGATATGAAGGGAGGCGACAGGGTGGTGGTGATGATGGATGTGTGTGGTGGCTGAACTATGGAGGGATCCAGAGGGGACTAGCAAGATTTATTCATTTAGAGTTTATGTCTAGTTCATTTTCCTTATTTCCATTATGAAACCATGAGTTTATGCTTGAGTTTGAAGTGCATTGTAGCTTGTTATGCTTTGTTCTGAGAGTTTTGAGTTTAATTCTTATTGCTAGTTTAGTTTTTGATTAGAATATGATTTATTAATGCGTGGTTGTGAAGAATATTGTGATCCAGCCGCATGTGGCTGTGTATATCTTTTATGTATTGTGGATTTGGTCACCGGTACAGGGGAGACTCTGCCGAATTTTTCGGTGGGAATCCCTCTGAACTGTGATAAAATCTACCTGACTCTAATTATAGAGTCAGTGCCACTAGGAGGGAAGTTATAGTTAGGTAACAATCTCCCTTAGAGAGTAGTGGTAAGAAAGGGTGGTTGTTACAGTTGGTATCAGAGCAGTGTTCCATTCTCCAGCATCACACACACATCAGCATCATCCTCGCCGTCTCCAAGTAAGAAAGTATTTAAATTCTTTCTTTATTCTGCTTTTCTTATTATTAACTGCAGTATAGAGTACTTTCCTTTTTAGTACTAAAGTAAGATAGAAGATTTAGTTTCCCTTTTATTTATTCATATTTAAGTATGATTAGAAGGGTTAAAGTAAGATATCAAGCCTGTACCTTTCATAATTAGATGGCAAGAAGAGGACGTCCCCGTGCTACTCACACTGAGGAACCGACTCAAGAGAACGAAGTGCCTAGAGCAACTGAGCCCAACCTTTCTGAAGTGGTTGCTCAGCTCTAGAGGCAAGTAGCAGAGCAACAGCAAGTGATTGCCAATCTGATGGCAAACCAGCAAGCAGTTCCTCCCCCTCCTCCAGTTGTCACTGCAGAGACCCCAGTGGTAATTGAGACTCCACCAGCTGCTCAGGGAACCGTCACAGCACCCCAGAGACCAGAAGCTTATCTTATACAGTGGCTGAAGCTGAAACCAGAGAGCTTCTCAGGCACGACTGAGCCCTGGGATGCCCAGGCTTGGTTTAAAAGACTAGAGAGCACTATGGCCAGAAGTCGAGAAGGTCAAGTGCGCCTCTTTCTGCCTGTCTGGAGATGCTCGTATGTGGTGGGAGAGGATAAAGACCAAGAGAGCAGCTGATCAGATGAGCTGGGCTGATTTTCAGTCAGAGTTTTATGAAGAGTTCTTTCACCTGCAGATCACCAACAAGCACTACGAGGAGTTTATAGAGTTCAAGCAAGGTGACCTGTCAGTGGAGGAAGCAGCCAAGAAGTTCAACAGGTTAGCTCGTCTCTGTCCAGAGCTAGTGAGTACAGAGAAGGAGCGAGTCAGGCTGATGCTCAGAATGCTGAGACCACAGATAGCACTGAATGTGAGCAGTGGAGCTCATCGGCCCCAGACTGGCGAAGAATTGATCAGTAGAGCATTAATTGCTGAACATTACATGAACAACATCAAGGCACAGCGAGCACAACATAAGCCAGTGAAGACAGAGGACAAGACAGCAGGAAGCCAGAAGTCACAGTCAAGTAAGCAGAACTGGAAAGGCAAAGGTAAAAGGAAGCAGTGGAACACAGGAGGTGGCCAGAAGGGAGGACCAGCAAACAAGCAGACCAAGTTCCCTCCCTGTCCCAAATGTGGGAGAACACACCCAGGAGCCTGCCTTTTGGGTAAAACTGGATGTTACTCCTGTGGTCAGGAAGGACACATGGCTAAAGAGTGTCCTAATAAATTCAAAGCACCTCAGCCACAGCCATTGCAATATGGAGGCCAGCCTGCACAGTTGCACCACATGGGAGCAGCATTAGAGGGACCCTACATCAGTCAAGGAAGGTTAGAAGCCCCACCAGTCCCAGCCTTTGATGGTGCCAGAGTATTCTCCCTCACCAAAGAAGAAGCTGCTAGTGCCTCCACGGTCGTAACAGGTCAAGTAGTTATTTTCCAGCACATAGCTACTGTACTATTTGACACTGGGGCGACCCATTCTTTTGTATCGATACCTTTTGCCAGTAGTTTACAGGTGCCTACAGAAAGTATGAACTCCAAGTTCCTGACAACCCTACCTTCTGGGGAAGTCATGGAATCCAATCAGTGGCTTCGAGCTGTACTGGTTAGAATTGCAGACCGAGAGTTATATGTAAATCTAATAGTCCTCGCCATGCAGGATTTCGATATCATTTTTGGTATGGATTTCCTCAACAAGTACAATGCCTCAGTGGACTGCCGCAGAAAGAAAGTAATTTTTAGTCCAGAAGGTGAGCCAACTTTTGAGTTCACAGGAGTGCCAAGGAAGAAGACCCAGAAGCTCCTCTCATCCCTAGCAGCACACCAGATGTTAGCTAAAGGGTGTGCAGGTTTTCTTGCATACATAGTAAAGACAGAAGAGGAGAAGGGACTCAAGCAGGAGGAGGTCCGGGTAGTATGCGAGTATCCAGAAGTATTTCCAGAAGAGCTACCTGGACTACCTCCCAACAGAGAGGTGGAATTTGAGATTGAATTGGTTCCTGGAACCGGTCCAATTTCAAAAGCTCCGTATCGCATGTCTCCAGCAGAGCTGAAGGAGTTACAAGAGCAACTACAGGAGTTACTGGACAAAGGCTTCATTCGCCCTAGTCACTCACCTTGGGGAGCTCCTGTGTTGTTTGTCAAGAAGAAAGATGGGACAATGCGGATGTGCATAGACTACAGAGCTTTGAATCAAGTGACAATCAAGAACAAGTACCCCCTTTCCAGGATCGATGACTTATTTGATCAGTTAAGAGGAGCGACGGTATTCTCAAAGATAGACTTGCGCTCTGGGTACCATCAGCTGAAAGTGAAAGAAAGAGATATACCCAGAACGGCATTCAGAACCAGATATGGACACTACGAGTTTGTAGTTATGCCATTTGGAGTGACCAATGCACCTGCGGTCTTCATGGACCTAATAAACAGAGTGTTCAGAGGATATCTTGACAAATTTGTCATTGTATTCATCAATGACATTCTGGTCTATTCAAGGACCCCAGAGGAGCATGACACGCACTTGAGAATAGTATTGCAGACCCTTCAGCATAAGCAACTTTATGCTAAATTCTTCAAGTGCGAGTTCTGGTTAAATCAGGTGACGTTTTTAGGTCACATAATTTCTAAAGAAGGCATTCAAGTAGATCCAGCCAAAGTGGAAGCGGTCAACAACTGGAGTAGACCCAAGAACGTCAGAGAGATCAGAAGCTTCCTTGGTCTAGCAGGGTACTACAGGAAGTTCGTGGAGGATTTTTCCAGGATAGCTTCTCCGCTAACAGCCCTCACCAGAAAGAACAAGAGATTCGAATGGTCAGATAAATGTGAGCAGAGCTTCCAAGAGCTAAAGAAGAGACTGATCAGTGCTCCCATTCTGACTGTTCCACAGAGCGACAAGAGTTTCGACATCTACAGCGATGCTTCCAAGATGGGTTTAGGAGCTGTACTCATGCAAGAAGGAAAGGTCATAGCTTATGCTTCCAGACAACTCAAAGACTATGAGAAGAACTACCCTACTCATGATCTCGAGCTGGCAGCTGTAGTTTTTGCACTTAAACTCTGGCGACATTATTTGTATGGAGTCCAGTGTAGAATTTTCACAGATCATCAGAGTCTTAAGTACTTCTTCACTCAGAAGGACTTAAACATGAGACAGCGTAGGTGGCTGGAATTGGTCAAAGATTACGACTGTGAAATTCTCTACCACCCAGGCAAAGCTAACAAAGTGGCAGATGCACTCAGCAGAAAATCTAGTGCATCACTGATGTCTTTGTCATCACTAGCCCTGCCACTGCAGAAGGAGTTGTCAGATTTTGGGCTTGAAATTATCGAAGGACAGCTCTCTACATTGACCTTAGAGTCTACACTACTTGTGGAGATACAGAGAAAGCAAAGTGAAGATCCGGACATCCAGAAGATCAAGCAAGGGATACAGAAAGAAGACAACTCAGAGTTTAGAGTGACAGATAGCGGAATTCTTTATCAGGGGAGTCGCATTTGCGTGCCCAATGATGAGGAACTGAGAAAGAAGATCTTAGAGGAAGCTCACAATACACCATACTCCATGCATCCCGGTTCTTCCAAGATGTACCAAGATGTGAAACAGAGGTTTTGGTGGTCGGGACTCAAAAGAGATGTAGCTAAGTATGTCAAGACCTGCTTGACATGTCAGAGAGTCAAAGCAGAACACCAGAGACCAGGAGTCTTCAGCCTCTTCCAATACTGAATGGAAATGGGAAGACATTTCCATGGACTTCATAACAGGTCTTCCAAGAACCACCAATGGATGTGATGCGATATGGGTAATAGTAGACCGATTGACCAAGTCTGCTCACTTCCTAGCCATCAAGGTGTCCCACTCTAGAGTTGGCCCAGCTATATGTTAAAGAGGTAGTCGACTTCATGGAGTTCCTAAATCTATCGTTTCGATAGAGATGGGGGCTTCACCTCACACTTTTGGGAGTGTGTTCAGACTGCACTAGGCACCAAACTCAAGTTCAGCACAGCTTTCCATCCAGACTGATAGACAGACAGAGCGAGTGAATCAGATTTTAGAAGATATGCTCAGAGCTTGTGCACTGGATTTTAAAGGAAGTTGGTGCAAGTATTTGTGCTTAGCTGAATTCGCTTACAACAATAGCTATCAGGCTACCATTAAGATGACACCTTATGAAGCACTATATGGCAGGGAATGCAGATCACCCATATGCTGGCAAGAAGCAGGAGAGAGAAAGGAGATAGAAGCAGAGTTGGGCATTCAGACAGAGGTGATAGATGAGACTACTCAAGCAATCCAGAAAATCAGACAGAGAATTGAGACTGCCCAGAGCAGACAGAAGAGTTATGCTGACACACGCCGTAGGCCATTGGAATTCCAAGTAGGAGATTCAGTTTTCCTCAAGGTCGCTCCTATGAAGGGAGTGATGAGATTTGGCAAGAAGGGCAAATTAAGTCCTCGCTATGTAGGACCTTACCTGATCATAGAGAGGATTGGGAAAGTAGCTTACAGGCTGGACTTACCACAAGACATGTCAGCAATACACAATGTGTTTCATGTCTCTATGCTAAAGAAGTGTCTCCATGACCCGAGCCAAGTGATTCAGCCTCAGTCAGTGCAGATCCAAGAGGATCTTAGTTATGAGAGCAGACCTACACAGATAGTGGACAGAGCAGTCAAGAGATTGAGAAATAAAGAAGTACCACTAGTGAAGGTCGTCTGGCAGAACCAGAAGCACGAGGAAATCACTTGGGAGCGGGAGGACAGTATGAGACAGAAGTATCCAGAGCTATTCTAAGTTCGAGGACGAACTTTTTATAAGGTATGGGGGATTGTAACGACCCAATTTTCCCTATTCTGAGTTTCAAACGTCCATAAAAATGTTTGAAAATACTGTTAAAATATTCTAAAGATTTTTAGGAATTTTTAGAGTATTTTTACGTAATTTTTGGAGGTCGTTTAGTATTTTTACAAAACCAAAGAAGTTTAAGCAAAAAAAGTGTTGGAGAAGAGGTTCGAACCCGCGACCTCGGGTCGGACCAAACCAAGCCAAACCGGCTTGACCAGCTGGGATAAGGGATTGATGTTAATCTCAAATAGAGTTAAATAAGGTTATAGTATAGTTGAGTTATATCCGATTACTTATAAAAGGAAATAAGTTTTGGGATTTTAAAAAACCTAACTTCTCCTCTCTAAATTCCTCTTCGCCTTCTCCCTCGCGACGGCGCAAGTACTCTCGGCGGAAACCTAGAGCGAGCTAGGGTTGGAGATTCCGGCGCCGGCGAGACTTGATTCCAGCCGTCCCTCATCCACGGTGGCTGTTCCCGACGGAGAGAAGCCCGAGAGCTCCGAGAACACGCCGGAAAAGCTGCTACCCGAGCCCTAGAAGCCCTCCTTCCCTTCTTCTCGGTTGTAAGTCCAAGAAAGCAAGTAAGTACTACTCACCTGCGGTAGGAGTTGCTCCGAGTTTCGATTTTTCTTCCTTGCTTCCGGATTTCACAGTGCCGAGTAGAAATGCATGTTAGGGCTTTCTTCCTTGCTTCCGGATTTGGTTGTGCCGAATTCCTTGTGTTAGGGATACGGTTCCTCTCGTTTAGGATCATGTTGTGCAGAATTTTCTTTACCAAGGTGGTTTCTGGTCTACTGTACAATTGGGATCAGAAGCTGCGGGTAACAGCTTCCTATAGTTTTTCCTTGCTTTGTACAGAATTTTGGAACCTGGCATAGTAGATTTCTTCTTGTACATGATTAGCTTGGAATTGATAAGCCGTGTGGCCCTAAAATGTGTGCTCGGTTTGTATTTGGCTCTTTGCTGTGGACTGAACGGTATCAACCCTTTCCCTTTGTGCTGCCGTGAGTTTTATAGGAAGTTGAGAAGAGGTTTTAGGTAAATGGAATAGTTTCCATTAGAAATTAGTTGGGCAGGTGTAATTTTCCCTTGCTGCCATGAAACTTAATTTAAGCTGTGTAGTATTGAACAGCTTATTTGTAGCTTAGTTTTACCTTGTTATATTAAGCACAAACAACATACATTTAGAGCACCTTGTAGTTCAGTTTCCTGGCCAAAAACAGGGCACGAACAGCTATATATAAAGTGTGTTTTGTAGCATGATTAATAAGATCAAATTAGTCTTCCTTTGCCCTATTTCACAGCATGTCTAGAAAGCCAAAGTTGCATTTTTTTGCCCTATTTTTATAGCATGATTAGTAAGCTTAAAGTAGTTCTCTTTTGCTCCATTTTGTAGCATAATTAAGCAAGATCAAATTAGTTTTCTCTTTTGCTCTATTTTACAGCATGATTAGTAAGTTCAGATTTGCTTTCCTTTGCTTTATTTTATATCATGCTTAGGGAGTTCAGGTTTGCTTTCCCTTATGTTATTGTTATATAGCATGCTTGGTTAGTTGTGATCCTATACTTGTTAGATATATATCTAAAGGATTCTAATAAGCTCTAATAAAGGATTATGAGAAGTATGAGTAAAGAAAAAGACCAAGGTCTAATTAAAAAGAGATAACAAGTAAATTAAAGTAAGAGGCTAGTACCCGACATCCAAGAGCTTGTCGTTAAACAAATCCAGGTGACCATTTCCGAGGTCTTGGCCCTGGTAGACCGAGGTCTGCTCTTTTAGGATTGGTGGCTCGCAACCCCAACCTATTAGGGAACGCGCATGAGTTGGTACTAGACCTGGGCCCAAGAAAAGAAAACCCAAGAAAAGAAAACCCAAAGAAAAGAAAACCAAAGAAAAGAAAAGTTAAGAAAGAAAGAAAGAAGAAGTGAGTAAAAGATAGGAATTAAAAGGTTAATTTCTAACACAAGGATATAAGAAATGAAACAAGTTACATGCTTAGAATAAATAAGAATGGTTAGTTTCTTTAATTCTAAGTTTACATAGTTAGTTTCTTGTTATTCTGCTTGATACCGAGTATGATTTGTATCTAGTTCATTTTCTGTATACCATGAGCATATGCAGATAGTTTTAGTATTTCAGTTTCAGTACTTATGCATTTCATTTATGCATTTCGAGTTTTGTGAGATAGATTAGTACTTACTAAGCGTTTTCGCTTATAGATCTTGTTTTCTTTCCTCCTACTGCAGATAAGGGAAAAGCTAAGATATGAAGGGAGGCGACAGGGTGGTGGTGATGATGGATGTGTGTGGTGGCTGAACTATGGAGGGATCCAGAGGGGACTAGCAAGATTTATTCATTTAGAGTTTATGTCTAGTTCATTTTCCTTATTTCCATTATGAAACCATGAGTTTATGCTTGAGTTTGAAGTGCATTGTAGCTTGTTATGCTTTGTTCTGAGAGTTTTAAGTTTAATTCTTATTGCTAGTTTAGTTTTTGATTAGAATATGATTTATTAATGCGTGGTTGTGAAGAATATTGTGATCCAGCCGCATGTGGCTGTGTATATCTTTTATGTATTGTGGATTTGGTCACCGGTACAGGGGAGACTCTGCCGAATTTTTCGGTGGGAATCCCTCTGAACTGTGATAAAATCTACCTGACTCTAATTATAGAGTCAGTGCCACTAGGAGGGAAGTTATAGTTAGGTAACAATCTCCCTTAGAGAGTAGTGGTAAGAAAGGGTGGTTGTTACATAACTGCACCTGGTACACCCCAACAGAATGGTGTAGGAAAAGGAAGGTATAGGACTCTTATGGAAATAAGTAGATTGATGAGTTATTAAGAATATTATCAAAATCATTTTAAGGATATACTCTGGAAACAGGAGTGAATATAGTACCTTCTAAAGTCAGAACTCTCTACTCATATAGAATTGCTGAATAGGCGTAAGCCTATTTCGAAGCATATTCGGATTTGGGTAGTCCAGCACATATGCAGAAGAGAGACAATGATAAGTTGGACAGGAATTCACTTGTTTGTGGGTTATTCTAGTGAAATGAAAGTAGGTTTATAGTCTTAAAAATCAGAAGGTCATTGTTAGCATCAATGACCGATTTTTAGAAAAGGACTATGTAATAAACCATGTGCCTATAAGAAAATTTGTTCTTAAGGAAATAATAAAAGACATGTCTAATCTAGTACCAACTGTACAAGATGAGATACCACAAGGAAACTGCAACACGTATCACAAATGATACACAATTGCAGAAAGTGTCTTGTCGTAGTGGGAGGGTTGTTTGGCAACCTAAAAAGATTCATGTTTTGGGAGAGTTTTTGGACTCGATCCCTGGAGGACATGAACCTGATCTCCGGTCATATGATAAAGCACTCCAAGATAAAGATGCAGCATCTTGGCAAAGAGTAATGAATAAAAGAATTAGAATATATGTATTCTAATAAAATATGGAAGCTTGTAGAACCACCAAATGGTGTAAAAGCCTTTGGGTATAAAAAGGTCTATAATAGGAAAAGAGGGATAGACAGGAAGGTAGAAACTTTCAAAGCAAGGCTAGATGAAAAAGGAAACTTTTTCACTGGTAGCCATGCTTAAGTCTATCCGGATTCTTTTATCTATTTGGTAAGTGGATGTCAAGACAGCATTCCTTAATGTAAGTCTTGAAGAAAGCATTCATATAAAGCAACCAGAAGGGTTCATTGCAAAGGGCTAAGAGCATCTTGTGTGCAAGCTCAATCAGTCTATGGACTGATACAAAGCTTCAAGGTCTTGGAATATCCAGTTTATCAAAGTAATCCAGACCTTTGGATTTATTGAGTAAACGGATAAGTCTTGTGTATACAAAAGATGTGATGGAAACGTGGTGGTATTTCTTGTACTATACGTAGATAGCATTTTTAGTAGTTGGAAATAATATCAAAATGTTGTCAGAAGTAGGGGTATGGTTGTCCAAATGATTCGATATAAAGGACTTGGGAGAATATATATATTCTTGAGATCAAAGTAATAAGGGATCACAAGAAAAGAATATTTTACTTATCCCAAGCTTCATACATCGAAAAAATCCTTGCTCGTTTTAAGCATACAAAACTCCAAGAAAGGTTTCTTACCTTTTCAGGATGGAGTAACTTTATCTAAAGATATGTCTCTGTAGACATCAAAGGAGATAAAGGAAATAAAGGCAGTTCTTTATGCTTCGGCTGTCAGAAGCCTAATGTATGTTATGCACGAGATCAGAAATCTGTTTTGCCAAGGGCATAGTTAGCAGATATCAAAGTAACCCTAGACAAGGACATTGGACTGCAGTAAAGCATATATTAAAGTACCTTAGAGGCGCTAGAGATTATATGCTAGCTTACAAGGCAGTTAATTTGGTCCCTGTGGGTTACACGGATTTTGGCTTCCAATCGGATAGGGACAATAATAAGTCAACCTCGGGGTTTTGTGTTTACTTTAGGAGGTAAAGTCATAACTATGGAAGAGTGATAAGCATAGGTGTTTTTCTGGACTCCACCATAGAAGCTTAGTATATGGCAAGCCTCTGAGGTAGCCATAAAAGCTGAATGACTCAATAACCTCAAGATAGACTTAGATATGATTTCTGGTTTGTCCAAAAATTATTACAATTTATTGTAATAATGTTGGTGCAGTAGCAAACTCGAAGAAACCATAAGTCTATAAGGCAAGTAAACACAATAGAGCGCAAGTACCACCCAATACGAGGAATCGTATAAACGAGGAGAAGTTGTTGCCGCCTAGATTGCATCAGGTGATGACCTATAGATCCTTTCACTAAGGTCCTTAAGGCAAGAGCTTTTGATGGGCATGTTGAAGAGATGGGAATCAGATGTATGGCAGCAGATATGGCAGCTTAGTCTTTTAGTATAAGTGGGAGATTGTTAGAGTGTATACTAAAAGCCTAGCTTTTGGTATAAACATTTATCTAGAAATAAGAATCACATTGGTCAAATGTCTACATTTGTCATAAATGTAGTTGTTCAATTAATTTATATTGTAGATACCATGGTGTGTGGTGTCACACACAGAGGATCATGTTATCAGTACCTTATAAATTATAAACAGTAGCTCACGACCAAAATGGAAAGGAACAAACCATTAGAAGGTCGTAGTGTAATTAGGTATCAGTTTATCTTGACTGTATAATTACACTAGTACACTTAGAGTGTATTGAGTAGGACCATTTGAGGTCATTTCTTTTATACTGATTTTATAAAGAAACAAAGACCTCGGTTATTATGGAAGTGTGTGCTCTTAATCCTGATATAATAACAAGCACATATATTTGATATTTATTTCTTTAATTTATCAATGGGTGAGATTTAGTTCGATGAATCAATAAGCCCGATAAGTTGGGAAATGGTATCACTTATAGTGTGTGTTGTTGATTATAGAAGGAAACTGTGTCCTAGAGATACTAGGTTGAGAATGTCCCCAAGAGGAGCTCATAAGGATTGTCATGTTAAACCCTGCAGGTGGACTTAGTCCGACATGACGATGAAGTTGAGTGGTACTACTCTTGGAGCTAGATATTAATTAAGTGAGTTGTCAGTAACTTACTTAATTAGTGGACATTTGTTATCTTAAACACAGGGAGACTAACACACTCATAATAAGAAGGAGCCCAAAATGTAATTTGGGATTGGTGCGGTAGTTCAATAATAGTTCTCTAGTGGAATGAATTATTATTGATAAAATTAAGTTGTGTGTTCGGGGCGAACACGGGATGCTTAATTTTATCGGGAGACCAAAACCAATTCCTCCTCTCGGTCCCTATCGTAGTCTCTTAATTATAGAGTACTATACCCACCTATACTCACCTTCTTACCCATCCTATAGGGGCCGGCCAAGCTAGCTTGGAGACCAAGCTAGGGCCGGCCATGGCTTGGTTCATGGGTGAATTCATGTGGCCGGCCCTAGCTTGAACTCAAGCTTAGGTGGCCGGCCCTATTAAAATAAAAATGAATTTTAATTTTAAAATTTTTCTTATGTGGATAACATGATTTAAAAGAGAGTTTAAAATTTAAATCTTTCCTTTTATAAGATTCTACAAAAGATTAAGAGAAGAGTTAAATCTCTTTCCTCATTTGTAGATTAAAAGGTTGATTTTAATTTTGGTAAAAACTTTCCTTTTAATCATGTTCATGATTTAAAAGAGAGTTTAAAATTAAATATCTCTTTTATAAAGCTTCTACAAGGATTAAGAAAAGATTAGATATCTTTCCTTATTTGTAGATTGGAAGAGATTTTAATTTTTTAAAGATAACTTTCTTTTTATCCACATGTTTAAAAGAAATATTTTAATTTATAAGATTTCCTTTTTATTAACCATCATGAAGGGAAAATTATTAGAGAAATTTTTTATAAAATTTCCGGAAACAAATTAGGAAAGTTTTAATTCTTGATTGAATTAAATTTCCTTTGCTTGGTTTAAAGTGGCCGGCCACATTATTGATGAGAAAAAAATTATTTTTAAAAAAATTTTCCTTATCAATGGCAAAAGAATTAAGGAAATTTTTATTTAAATTTCCTTATTTGCTAAGGCCAAGGATTATAAAAGAGAGGGTAGAGGTGCCTTCATGGTGAACAACTCTATTTATTTTTCCTCTCTCTTTTTCTTCCTTGGTGTGGCCGGCCATCCTCTTCTCCTTTCTTCTCTTTGATGGCCGAACCTCATCCTTCTTGTGGAGACCTATATGGTGGCCGGATCAAGTTTAGAGAAGAAGAAGAAGAAGGAGAGAAAGAAAGCTTTGTTTCTAGCATCCCTTGGAGCATGGTGGTGGTGGCCGAACCTCTTCATCCTAGAAGAAGTTTTGATGGCCGAAATTTGCAAGGAAGAAGAAGGTGCTTGGTGGTTCTCATCTCGGAAGATCGTTGCCCACACAACGTCCGAGGTTAGAAGAGGAATACGATAGAAGATCAAGAGGTTTTTCTAAAAGGTATAACTAGTAATTTTTCTTTCCGCATCATACTAGTTATTTTTGGAAATAATACTAAATACAAGAGGCATACGATTCTAGAGTTTCGAATTTGTTTTCGATATAGTGTTCTTTTGTTTTTCTTTTCCTTGTGATTTGATTGTTCTTTTCGGTTAACCTAAAGTTATTTTAGGAAATTAAATATTAGCTTTCTATAAAAGGTTTTGTCTAGTCGGTGGTGGTTGCTCCCATATCCAAGAAGGCCATGTGCCTCGCCACGTCAGTACTGGGAACCGATTATGGAAATTAATATTTAATGGAATTAATAACTTAAGGTGACTTGGGTCGAACGTGTTAAGTTCCGCAGGAGATCCAAGTCAAAACCTAAAAGAACAAATAGATTAAGTTTTGGATCAAACGTGTTAAGTTCCGCAGGCGATCCAAAATTTAATTTAAAAGAACACATGGTAGCTAGGAAAAGGTTCAGACCTTTGTACAAAATTTTTGTATAGTGGAACCTCTAGGCTTTCCGAGTAGCAACCAACAGGTCTTAGATTAGCAGTGTAAAAAAAATAATATTTCACTATTTTCGGAAAAAATAATAAGATATTATTAAAATATTAATAAAATATTTGAAAAAATATTATTTCAAAATTTTGAAAATGTAATATTTTTTAAATACTAAGTAATGGTGAAAAGATGGCGATGTATTTTTCAAAAACCATTTTGGAGGGAAAAAACGAAAGGCGTAAGGTTTTATTTAAAAGACAAACAATATCTAATTTTTTTTCTTTAAAAACGACCCCCCTTTGCTTGATTGGTGGTTGCACCAAATCAGAGCGGTACCTGCTCTGATACTACTTGTAGGACCGTTAGATTCGATAGAGGGGGGGGGGGTGAATATCGATTCGAAAATATCGAGTATAAGCGCAGCGGAAAAGTAAAGTAGTCACAGGTTTTTTTACTTCGTTCGGAGCCTGTGACGACTCCTACTCGAAGGCCCGTACTCCTTGAGTACTTTCGTTGGGCAATTCACTAGAAATTCAGATAATTACAATTTAAGTACAAAAAGATGCTAATGAAAAGAAAAACAAAGCTGTACCGATAGACAAGGAATTTAAAAGAGCGGGAACGTGTCGTCAGAGCTTTGTGAGCGTCGTTGGAGCGCAGAGCAGCAGAGCGAGTAATCTCAGAGATCTCAGATGTGAAAGATGATTCTGAAGCTCCTGCTTGGGGCTTCTTTTATATGTTGCTGCGGGTGCCTGGATTCCTTCCGGGTGCCTGGAATGTGACGTAGCTGCTCACACCGAGATGCTCCACGTGGTGATGACTTGGCCTGGATATAATTTGCTTTCCGGGCGCCCGGATCCCTTCCGGGTGCCCCGACCTCCGGGCGCCCGGATCCCCTCCGGGCGCCCGGATCCCCTCCGAGCGCCCGGACCACCTTGTTCCAGAAAACTCCATTTTCCTGCAAAACAAAGTTAGTCCAAGGCAATATATATCCTGCAAAATAGATTGTTAGCACATTTATGAATTAGCACAAATAGTATGACTTAGATTCCGTCTTTCCGAGACCGGAATCTAGTCACGATCTCGACTTAGACATCCGAAATAGATCTAAGCCGGATCGACGCCTAATGTTCCCTTCTCGGGAACGCGTCCTCACAGTCACTCCCTTCCAGTGACTTACCTTTACTCACCTGCCAGACGTCCGGTCAGCCCTTCGACCCGTCTGGACTTCTCGCCAGCTATCCGGTCAGCCCGTCGACCTAGCTGGACTTCTCGCCAAGCGTCCGGTCAGCCCGTCGACCCGCTTGGACTTCTCGCCAGCTATCCGGTCAGCCCGTGGACCTAGCTGGGCTTCGTGCCAGACATCCGGTCAGCCCGTCGACCTGTTTGGACTTCTCCTGCACACTCGATCAGAGTGTTAGACAACAATAGACTAACTTAACCTGATTTGTCATTCATCAAAACCTGGGTTAAATCATTAGTGCTAATCGCACCAACAAGATACTTCATGATGAACTTAGACATGTTTTCTGGTTTGCCCAAAAATTATTACAATTTATTGTAATAATAGTGGTGCAGTAGCAAACTCGAAGAAACCATAAGTCCATAAGGCAAGTAAACATAATAGAGCGCAAGTACCACCCAATACGAGAACTCATATAAACGAGGAGAAGTTGTTGCCGCCTAGATTGCATCAGGTAATGACCTATAGATCCTTTCACTAAGGTCCTTAAGGCAAGAGTTTTTGATGGGCATGTTGAAGGGTTGGGAATCTGATGTATGGCAGCAATTATGGCAGCATAGTCTTTTAGTATTGTTAGGACCAAAAGTAGCTAGAGGGGGGGGTGAATAGCTCGTCGCGTTCGCTCGTTGCTCGGCGTTGCTTGTTCCTTCAAAGATGTGCAGCGGAAAATACAGAAACAAACACACAACGCTAACACGGTTGGTTTTACTTGGTATCCACCTCACAAGAGGTGACTAATCCAAGGATCCACACCAACACACACACCCTCCACTAAATAAAACTCTCCTTTATGGTAACTACCAAGGGCGGAGAAGCCCTACAAGACTCAATACAAGAAGAGAGGGAAAGGGAAACAAAATACAAGCGCAAAGCTTACAATGAGTACAGAAAACCCTAACCCTAGCTTCTCTTCTTGCCTTTGATCCGCCTCTTGACTTGGAAAGCTTCTAAGATCCTTCAAGAACTGGCGATCTGATCTTTGAGAACGCTGTGGAGGAGCTGGCGAGTAGTCTGGAGTGAATCGGAGAAGCAATACTGCAGCCATCGAACGCCTGCAGCTATAAACGATGTCAACGGTCGGATCCCGATCGATTCGAATATTCCCAATCGATCGGGGAGGCTTTGGATCGATCCACGGATCGATCCAGAGCGCCTGGATCGATCCACGGATCGATCCAGCGCTTATCCAGCCGCGTCCCAATCGATCCACCGATCGATTGGGACCTCTGGATCGATCCACGGATCGATCCAGAGGCTCTCTGTTCGCTGGGACAGGTCTGGATCGATCCACTGATCGATCCAGCACTTGATTTTTGTCCAAAACCAAGTCCCAAACCTCCCAAACCAACATCCGGTCAACCTTGACCTGTTGGTATGTCATGCCTAGCATCTAGTCACTCCCTTGACCTGCTAGGACTCCCTTACCAAGTGTCTGGTCAATCCCTTTGACCCACTTGGACTTTTCTCTGTGCCAAGTATCCGGTCAATCCCTTTGACCTACTTGGACTTTTCTTTCATGCCAAGTATCCAGTCAATCCTTTGACCTACTTGGACTTCCCAGCACCAGATGTCCGATCATCCTTGATCCATCTGGATTTTCCCTTGCCTGGCTTCACTCACCAGGACTTTCACCTAGCTTCACTCACTAGGGTTTTCCATCTGCCTAGCTTCACTCACTAGGACTTTCACCTGGCTTCACTCACCAGGATTTTCCATCTGCCTAGCTTCACTCACTAGGACTTCCATCTGCCTAGCTTCACTCACTAGGACTTCCTTCTGCCTGGCTTCACTCACCAGGACTTCCTTCTGCCTGGCTTCACTCACCAGGACTTTCATACTGCCTAGCTTCACTCACTAGGTCTTTCATTTTGCCTAACATCCCAGTTAGGACTTCCCAGTCAAGTATCCAGTCAACCTTGACCTACTTGACTCTTCTTCAATCAATATCTTATTGTCAAACATCTAAACCCAAACCAAGACTCGGCTTGGTTACCTAGGTCAACCTTGACCTGAGGGATATTGCACCAACAATCTCCCCCTTTTTGATGTTTGACAATACCACAATAACACTTACAATCCCATATGTAAGTTAGGCTAATCCCATAGCCTCCTTCTCCATGCCACTAGGTAATGAAAGCATAAATTAAGCTCTTCATTCTCCCCCTAAGAGGGCAAACTCCCTCTAGGTAATGAAAGCCTAACTTACTCCCTTTCATGAGTCCTTTCATTCTCCCCCTATGACCTTCCCATAGGTAATGAAAGCCTAAACTTAACCATACATTCTCCCCCTATTGGCACACATCAACCCATCGTTGGACACACATCAACCTATGCTCCAATTCTGGGCACACTTCAACAAATCCATTTGTTGAAGACTCTCCCCCTGAAGAGTTGCTCATCGTTGTTCACAACATCACTCGTTATGATCAACACGATAATGAAGGTCCCATACCCTTCATTTATCCTTAACTTCTCCCTCAATGTAGACAACTACCCAACCTTGAGCATTATCTACCACTTGAGTGTCCACTTGAAATAATGAGGATATCCACTCCCCATTTCTCCCCATTTCAAGTTTAAATGCTCAACCTTGAGCAAGTTCACAACAGAAGGTTAACCACCTTCCAAGGTTCATGAAAAATAATTTTCATGTCTTTAAAGAGTCCCTCCCCCTAAAGACATGGTGGTAACTTCTGTCATTGCACCAACAATGACTTGGAATCCCTAAAACATTAGGAAACCCAAATTTAGAAGTTTTGAGGTTCAAATATTCAAAATTTGAAACAACCTCAACCTAAACTTCTACTTAGTCTTCGTTAACCAATCCATCCTTGTTTTCAACATGAAAACACCCTTTGTATGTATACAAATGTATTTAAGGGGTTTGGAATGGTTACCTAGAATCAAAGGGGTTCAAAGATGCTGAAATCAAGCCTTCCCAGCCAAAATCAGCAACTTGGATCGATTAGAGTTGGGTTCCAATCGATTGAACCTTTCTGAATCGATCCACTGATCGATTCAGACTCCCTGGATCGATCGGCTGATCGATCCAGCGAGCTTCTGCTCGCGGGAATTGCCATTTGAATCGATCCATGGATCGATTCAGGAACTCCAATCGATCCATGGATCGATCGGAGCTCTGATAGTTGCTGAAATTCCATTTCAGTCAACTTCAGAAACCCCTAGAAAATTCTACAAAAATTCAAAAATTATGAAATTTCGTGTAGACATTATTTAGGGCATACTTAATCATGGAAAAATAGCTTTCTATGAAAATACATCATATTTTCAAAGATTGACACAAACTTGAAAACTTGCAAAAACTTTAGTGTTTTTCTTCAAGTTTGTGTCTAACTATTCAATGGTGATTACTATCAAAAGATAGCCTTCACCAAGGTTTTCCAAAAACATTTTAAAAACATTTTCAAAACCAATATCCCATCACATTCCTTGGGCTTAATGCACATGACTTGTACATTAGCTTTCCCAATGATGGGAAAACACATAACTATGTGTTTTGATGAACCTAAAACTCAAAAGAATGCACTAAATCAACATCTTGAGTTTTGTTCATCATCCTAACATCTCACTTGTATATAATATGGACAACACACATACAAGTCACCTTATAGTCTTTGTGAGATGTAGATTTTGGTTTTTGCCCTAATCTAGGGATCATGCATATTTATCTAGGCATTTTAGAAATGTTAGACATCCACCCAGGATGTCACTTGTCAATAAGTGTCGTTAAATGCCATTCGTCCTTAATTACAAGGAATTAAACTTAATGCATGATAATGTTATGGCATACATCAAAATAAAATAACTTTCAAAAGAAAATATCCTATTACTACATGATGTATGAATGTCATGACATGGTATTTTTGGATTTTTCATAATAAAACATGAATGCAAAACTAGACATGATGTCATGGCATATTATGGGCAAACAATCATGGCAAGATTTAGCATAAATAAAATATACCTAGATTAACAATCTAAGTATCCTTAAAGTCTTAGCTAAACTTACACCTTAAACCTAGATTGCCCTAAAGTGCTACAAGAGAATGCCAAAACCTAAATTGGCATTTCTAATTTCCTTGATTTAATGTATGCCAATTGAAAATAAACATGTCCTCAAAAGTTGGCATATTCCATTTTTCCACAAGAGTAGCACTTTTAAATTTAAGGCCCGGATTGCCTTAAATTGCCTAAGAACATACCAAAATCCCAACTTGATAGTTCTTATGGTTTTACCAATTTGTGCCATTTTAAGATAAAAACAATTTTCACCATTTGGCACATTTTACTCTTTCAAGGAGTAATCAATAGGTCCATTTCATTTTCAAAGGTTAACTAAAACCTTGAAAATGCTCCTTGAGTGTCAATTTCCTCAAAGTTGGGTTAACTACCCTTCTAATCAGAGTTGACACTCTCTAACCCATCTATGGGGTAGAGAAGATGCTCCTAGGAACCCAACACCTATTGGTGCTCCTTGGATGCTCTAGGTACTCACTAGGGATAACTTCCCTAGATACCTTCCTAGTGACCTTGTTGGGCTTCTTAGAAGCCTTGGTCACATTTTCTAGGTCAACTCTAGGGATAACCTCCCTTGTGACCTTGTTTGTGACTTTCTTAGACTTCTTAGAAGTCTTAGTCACATTTATTGCAAAAATACTCTTAGGGATGACTTCCCTAGTATTTTTGGCTTGACCACTAGACCTAGGGTTTGTTCCATAACTATATGGAACTCTATGGTAAGAGGGCACATCCTTCTTAGCCTTTGGTTTGTATCCCAAACCTTTATGGCCATTGGATGGCTTTTGTACCCCTAAACCTAGGTTATGCTCATTTTGCCCTAATAGGATATTTTCCATCCTTTTTAGGGTCTTTTCCATTTTATCAAGTCTTGACCTCAAGACTTGATTTTCTATCACTAAGTCCTTAGTTTTAGATTTTTCATTTGATTCATGAGCATATTTGTTTTTGGGCTTGTATCTAAAATCTTTAGAGTTATTGCCCAAGTGTCTATCTACCTTCCTAACCTTAGGTTGGGTAGTTTTGGCATGTAGGGCCACATGTTTTTCCTTAAGGCCCTCATGCTTTCTATTCTTATGGTAAATTGCATTAAAATGATAAAAGTTAGAACTATCATGCTTTTTACCATTTTGCAAGGGAATAGGCTCAACGAAAGTTACCTTCCTTTTTACCTTGGAGGCTCCCCCTTGACTAGTGCCTCCTTGAGCCTTGACCATCTTCTTCCCCTTGGGGCATTGACTTCGGTAATGCCCTTTTTGTTGACACAAGAAGCACACAATGTGCTCCTTGCTCTTCTTTGTCCCGGGGGTGGTCTCCTTGGGCTTCTCCTTGCCCTTTTGTGTCACTTGACCCTTTTTCTTGGCCAAGTTGGGACACTTGCTCTTGTAGTGCCCACTTTCCTTACACTCAAAACATATTATATGATTTTTATTTTTAATTGAAACATTTATACCTTCTTGTGTAGGGGTGGTGCTTTCTCCTCCATGTGATGTGGATGTAGGGGCTTCCTCTTGATCCGATAGTGATGCTCCTCCATTTGATTTTTCTTGACTTGTGGAGGTGGAAGCTTCTTCATCCTCTTCATCTCTTGACCCGGATGTAGAAGCTTCTCCTTCTTCTTGATCCGGTGTCACCAAGGATTGCTCCCCCTCAATCCTAGAGGTGGGGGCTTCATCATTTTGAACATGAAACAAGGAGTATGCTCCCTCCTTGTTCCCTTCGGTGCATTCCCTTGAGGATGAAGCTTCTTGGATTTCCTCTTCTTCGGAGGTTGAGCATCTCTCAACCTCGGAGTCCTCCTCTTGGTCTTGATCCAATGAGTCGCCCTCTTTGGATTCTCCTTGATTTGATACAGTGGAGGGGATCTCATGAATTCTTGCCAATTTGCTCCAAAGCTCCTTGGCATCTTCAAACTCTCCAATTTGTTCCAAGATGTTGCTTGGCAACAAATTGACCAAAAGCTTGGTCACTTTG
The DNA here is from genome assembly GCF_018446385.1 of Zingiber officinale. Lineage (NCBI taxonomy): Eukaryota > Viridiplantae > Streptophyta > Magnoliopsida > Zingiberales > Zingiberaceae > Zingiber > Zingiber officinale. The sequence goes on along the minus strand of NC_056002.1, from coordinate 97,512,160 downwards.
TCATTGGCCTCACATCTTTGGATTTGGTCTTTGCTCCACTTGCTCCTTTTGAGTACTTTGCCCTTGGAATTTGTGGGAGCTTCAAAACCTTCCATGAGAGCAAACCATTGCTCTATCTCCATCATAAGAAAATTTTCGATTCTTGATTTCCAAGAATCGAAGCTTGTAGATGAATATGATGGAGCCACCCTTGTGTCAAATCCAAGTCCATCTTGGAATTGCATCTTGAAGTTGAGCTTGATAAAGTCTTGAACTTGAAGAATTTGCTTCAACTTCTTCACCCTCTAGCTTTTCTTGTTATGCTTGACCCTTCCGGCGATGATTCCGGTGAAGAGCGGCCTCGCTCTGATACCACTTGTTAGGACCAAAAGTAGCTAGAGGGGGGGGGGGGTGAATAGCTCGTCGCGTTCGCTCGTTGCTCGGCGTTGCTTGTTCCTTCAAAGATGTGCAGCGGAAAATACAGAAACAAACACACAACACTAACACGGTTGGTTTTACTTGGTATCCACCTCACAAGAGGTGACTAATCCAAGGATCCACACCAACACACACACCCTCCACTAAATAAAACTCTCCTTTATGGTAACTACCAAGGGCGGAGAAGCCCTACAAGACTCAATACAAGAAGAGAGGGAAAGGGAAACAAAATACAAGCGCAAAGCTTACAATGAGTATAGAAAACCCTAACCCTAGCTTCTCTTCTTGCCTTTGATCCGCCTCTTGACTTGGAAAGCTTCCAAGATCCTTCAAGAACTGGCGATCTGATCTTTGAGAACGCTGTGGAGGAGCTGGCGAGTAGTCTGGAGTGAATTGGAGAAGCAATACCGCAGCCATCGAACGCCTGCAGCTATAAACGATGTCAACGGTCGGATCCCGATCGATTCGAATATTCCCAATCGATCGGGGAGGCTTTGGATCGATCCACGGATCGATCCAGCGCTTCGCTCGAAAGCGCTGGATCGATCCACGGATCGATCCGGCGCTTATCGCGCGAAGCTGCCAATCGATCCAGCGATCGATTGGGACCTCTGAATCGATCCACGGATCGATCCGAGCTCCAGGTTCACAGATCGATCCATCGATCGATCCAGCTTGATTTTTGTCCAAAACCAAGTCCCAAACCTCCCAAACCAACATCCGGTCAACCTTGACTGTTGGTATGTCATGCCTAGCATCTAGTCACTCCCTTGACCTGCTAGGACTCCCTTACCAAGTGTCCGGTCAATCCCTTTGACCCACTTGGACTTTTCTCTGTGCCAAGTATCCGGTCAATCCCTTTGACCTACTTGGACTTTTCTTTCTTGCCAAGTATCCAGTCAATCCTTTGACCTACTTGGACTTCCCAGCACCAGATGTCCGATCATCCTTGATCCATCTGGATTTTCCCTTGCCTGGCTTCACTCACCAGGACTTTCACCTAGCTTCACTCACTAGGGTTTTCCATCTGCCTAGCTTCACTCACTAGGACTTTCACCTGGCTTCACTCACCAGGATTTTCCATCTGCCTAGCTTCACTCACTAGGACTTCCATCTGCCTAGCTTCACTCACTAGGACTTCCTTCTGCCTGGCTTCACTCACCAGGACTTCCTTCTACCTGGCTTCACTCACCAGGACTTTCATACTGCCTAGCTTCACTCACTAGGTCTTTCATTTTGCCTAACATCCCAGTTAGGACTTCCCAGTCAAGTATCCAGTCAACCTTGACCTACTTGACTCTTCTTCAATCAATATCTTATTGTCAAACATCTAAACCCAAACCAAGACTCGGCTTGGTTACCTAGGTCAACCTTGACCTGAGGGATATTGCACCAACAAGTATAAGTGGGAGATTGTTAGTGTATATACTAAAAGCCTAGCTTTTGTATAAACATTTATTTAGAAATAAAGAATCACAGTGGTCAATATCTACATTTATTTGTTAAATGTAATTTGTTCAATTAATTTATATAGTAGATAACATGGTGTGTGGTGTCAAACAAAAAAGATCATGTTGTCGGTTCTTTATAAATTATAAACAGTTGCTCGCGACTAAGATGGAAAGGAACAAACCGTTGAAGTAGTCGTAGTGTAATTAAGTATTAGTTTATCTTAACTAATAAATTACACTGATACACTCCAAGTGTATTGAGTAGGACCATTTAGATAAGTTCTTTTTGTACTGACTTAGTAAAAGAACTAGACCTTAGTTATTATGAAAGTGTGTGCTCTTAATCCTAATATAATAACAAACACATATATATTTAGTATTTATTTCTTTGACTTATCAATGGGTGAGATTTAGCTCGATAAATCAATAAGCCCGATAAGTTGGGAAATGATATTACTTATAGTGTGTGTTGTTGATTATAGAAGGAAACTGTGTCTTAGTAATCTAGATTGAGAATGACCCCAAGAGGAGCTCATAAAAATTGTCATGTTAAACCTTGCAGGTGGACTTAGTCCGATATGACGATGAGGTTGAGTGGTACTACTCTTTGATTAAGATATTAATTAATTGAGTTGTCAGTAACTCATTTAATTAGTGGACATTCGACATCTTAAACACAGGGAGACTAACACACTCATAGTAAGAAGGAGCCCAAATTGTAATTTGGGATTTGTGCGGTAGTTCAATAATAGTTCTTTAGTGGAATGAATTATTATTGATGAAATTAAGTTATGTGTTCGGGGCGAACACGGGATGCTTAATTTCATCGGGAGACCAAAACCAATTCCTCCTCTCGGTCCCTATCGTAGCCTCTTAATTATAGAGTACTATACCCACCTTCTTACCCATCCTATAGGGGCCGGCCAAGCTAGCTTGGAGTCCAAGCTAGGGCCGGCCAAAGGCATGGTTCATGGGTTCATGAGGTGGCCGTCCCTAGCTTGAACCCAAGCTTAGGTGGCCGACCCTATTAAAATAAAAAGTAATTTTATTTTAAAAATTTTTCTTATGTGGATTTCATGGCTTTAAAATAGAGTTTAAAATTTAAATCTTTCCTTTTATAGCTTTCTACAAAAGATTAAGAAAAGATTTGAAATCTTTCCTTATTTGTAGATTGAAAGGTAGATTTTAATTTTGAGAAAACTTTCCTTTTTTAACCATGTTCATAATTTAAAAGAGAGTTTAAAAATTAAATATTCTCTTTTATTAGTTTCTACAAAAGATTAAGAAAAGATTTTATATCTTTCCTTATTTGTAGATTAAAAGGAGATTTTAATTGTTAGAGATAACTTTCCTTTTTGGAAATCATCCACATGTTTAAAAGAAAGATTTTAGTTAATAAAATTTCCTTTTTATAATCCACCATGAAGGGAAAAATTATTGGAGAATTTTTTTATAAATTTCCGGAAACAAATTAGGAAGTTTTAATTCTTGTGTGAATTAAATTTTTCTTGTTTGAGATTAGAAAAGTGGCCGGCCATATGATTTAAGAAAAAGTTTTTAATTTTAATTAATTAAATTTTCTTTTTAATGGCAAAAGAATTAAGGAATTTTTTATTTAAATTTTCTTATTTACCAAGACCAAGGATTATAAAAGAGGGGGTAGAGGTGCCTTCATGGCTAACGACTCTATTCTTTTTCTTCCTCCCTCTCTTCCTTGGTGGTGTGGCCGACCCCTCTTTTTCTCTCCTCTCCTTATTGTGGCCGAAACTTCTTCATTGGTGGAGTTCTCTTGGTGGCCGGATCAAGCAAGGAGAAGAAGGAGAGAAAGGAAGCCTAGTCTCTAGCATCCCTTGGTTCATTGGTGGTGGCCGAACCTATTCATCAAGAAGGACTCTTGGTGGCCGAAACCTAGAAGGAAGAAGAAGATGCTTGGTGGTTCTCATCTCAGAAGATCGTTGTCTACACAACGTCCGAGGTTAGAAGAGGAATACGGTAGAAGATCAAGAGGTCATTAAAGTTACAAAGGAAGGTATAATTAGTAATTAATTTCCGCATCATACTACTTGTATTTCTTTTGTATGAATTCCAAACACAAGAAGCATTAGATCTAGTTTTTCGAATTAGTTTTTCGAGTTTGTGTTTTTTTCTTTTTCGAATTTGTGTTTCGATTGTTCTTTTTGGTTAACCTAGAGTTATTTAAGGAAATTAAATATTAGCTTTCCTTAAAAGTCTTTGTCTAGGCGGTGGTGGTTGCTCCCATATCCAAGAAGGTCATGTGCCTCGCCATGCAGTCCAAGAAGCCAATTTTGAGAATTAATATTTAATGGAATTAATCACATAGGTGGATTTGAATCAATAGTGTTAAGTTCTGCTTGCGATTTAAATATAAACCATTAAGAACATATAAGTTAAATTTGGAATCAATGATATTAAGTTTCGTCTACGATTCCTAATTTAACTTCTAAAGAACACAATAGGTTATTTAAGGAAAGGTTCGACACTTGTACAAAAAAATTTTGTACAGTGGAACCGGTACATTTTCCTAGGACTAACCAACACCTTCGACCTTGTCCTTATTGTCGGGTCTTCCTTTGCCAAGAGGCTCCTCACCTCCGGAACTTCATCCATTGCCAAGTCACACTTGGACTTACATTGCCAAGACTACATACTTGGACTTACACCGCCAAGACTCATCCTTGGACTTTTCTCCTCTGCCAAGACAAGACTACATACTTGGACTTACACCGCCAAGACTCATCCTTGGACTTTTCTCCTCTGCCAAGATTACACTTGGACTTTCCTTATTGCACCTGTATCCTGCACACTCACAATGCATATCAAATACAACAATAAACCTAACTTAAACTTTTGCCCAAACATCAAAACCTAGGGCACCTAGATTGCTCCAACAATCTCCCCCTTTTTGATGTTTGGCAACTTGTTTAAGTTAGGGAAACATAAATGCAATAACAATGTGAATAAACATAAAATCTACACATGCATAAGTCATGGAACCTAACCCTAGGCTCCTCCTTCACCTATGTTCCCCCTTGAGCTAGGATTTCTCGCAAAGGTAAGTTTCTCCCCCTTTGCCTGAACAATCGCTCCCCCTTCACCTAAGCTCCCCTTAGCTCGGATTTCTTGCAAAGGTGTCTAGGTTTCCCACTTAAACATAAATTTCTCCTCCTTTGCCATACATCAAAAAGAGCTCTAACAATATCCCAATTGTTGAAAACTTGTCATCCAAATTGACCCTAAACTCATGTATTTATCCCCCATGGATCTCATACATCTAAACGAGTTGACACGGTCAAGAACAGTGTTGAAAGACACTTTTAGGCTGGTATCAGTCGACTGCCCCTTTCGATTTCCACTCACAGAACCTTCTGTGTTCGAAATACACTGTTACAAGTCGACTGGTATCGGAACCAGTCGACTGTCCTCATCAAAATAAGCTTACAGAGACATTTTGTGCTAAAAAATACTGTTACCAGTCGACTGGTATCTGCACCAGTCGACTGGTACCCTATTTCTGTAAAAATTAACATTTTCTGACCAACTTCAAAAATGCACCAGAAATTCTACAGACCTCCAAAAAATCTCAAATTTTATGGAAAGATCTATTTTATCCATGTCTATTTGGGAAAAATATATATATAAATATATTTATCATAGATCCCAAGATTGACATAAAATTCAAAACTAGCTAAATAGTTCAATTGAACATTGACCTAAAGTCCTAGTTTTGGCTTCCTCTTGATGTATCTGCCAATACTAAACCACAATACTTGCCTATCATGGGTTTATATGACATCTATACATCAAAAATTAAATTTTATGCAATATGACCCCCAATGTCATATTTTCATGCATGATACCATCCCAATTGTGCCAACCCACTAGGTTAGAGACTTAAGTCCGTCTCCTAACCACTTGGCACATTTGATAATCCATTTACCATGGATCCCAAAGGATCTTCCTCACCTTAGGAATCTTAATCTTAGTTACCTCCCTTAGTGACTCATCCACTATGGCTAGGCCATTTCGGTGCACCTCGGGTGACACTTGGCCTACAAAACTCACCTTCTTAACCTTAGACACATTGTCTTTGGTTAATTTCTTCTTGTCCTTAACCTTGGACACCTCATCCTTGCCATAATTATATGTCACCCTAGCATATTCCTTCTTATTGACCTTGGATGACTTTCCCTTGTCCTTGGTCACTCCTCCCTTACCAATGTTATATGTCACCTTAACACTTGACCTCCTTTTGGTCTTAGAGGGACCCAATTTGATATTTTTGGATCTTTGACCACCCAAATACATGTCAAGTTCTTTAGGTCCAATAATTAACCTCTCTAGGACTTTCTCCATTTCCTCAAGCTTTGCCTTCAAGGCTTGATTTTCCAATTCTAGGATTCTAACCCTAGAATCAACATGTCCATCATGGACATTCTTAGACCTACCTTTCCTAGACATGTGTCTCTCTCTAAAAACATGGTCAAACTTCTATCATTGCACCAACAATGACTTGGGGTTCCTAAATAGTTAGGAAAACCAAAACTCGAAGTTTTGAAGTTCAAAATTCAATAATGAAACTAAACCTCAACCTAAACTTCACCTAAGTCTACATTAACCAAACCATGCTTGTTTTCATCATGAAAACTCCCCCTAAGTGTATACAAATATACTCCAAAGGGTTAGGAATGATTAATGACCCTTGAACACCAAAACTTGAAGTTTTAAGGTTCCAAAATTCAGAATTGAAACTAAACCTCATCCTAAACTTCACTTTGGTTTATCTTAACCAATCCATACTTGTTTTCATCAAGAAAAATCCCCCTAAATGTCTACAAATGTATTCTAAGGGGTTTGAAATGGTTGTTGGGACTCGAACTGACTTAAAATGCTAAAATCAGACATTTTTAGCCAAAACCTGCACTTCAATCGATCAATGGATCGATTGAAGTAGTGTGGATCGATCGGTGGATCGATCCACTGCGTTTCTGTTCGCGTAAAACGCCTTCTCAATCTATCACCCGATCGATTGAGGCAGCTCAATTGATCGGGTGATCGATTGAATGCCTGATATGCCTGAAAGCTGACTTCAGCCAACTTCAAAAATTTTCCAAAAATTCTACAAAATTTCAAAGCTCATGAAATTTCATGTAAATATTACTTAGGGTATATATTATCAAGGAAAAATAGTCTTCTATGAAAATACTTCTTATTTTTAAAGATTGACACAAATTTGAAAACCCTTGAAAACTCAATGTTTTCTCCTAGTTTGTGTCTAACTTTTTAATGATGATTACTATCAAAGGATAGTTTTCACCAAGGTTTTCCAAAATCATTTTAAAATCATTTTCAAAACTAATATCCAACCATGTTCTTTGGGCTCAATGCAAATGACTTGCACATGAAAATACTTCTTTGGCCCCTGTATCCTCCGTCTTGTACTTCTTGTCTAGGGACCCCCACAGCTCCTTAGCCGTTCTCTTCATACTATACACATCGTACAGCGAGTCGGCAAGGCAGTTGAGGATGTAGGTTCGACAAAGGAACTCAGAATGAGTCCATGCTTCCACTGTACTGATGGTTTACGCATCAACATCCTCAGCACGCATGGGAGGGTCCTCGGTCAAGAACCGAGCCAGATTGAGCATGTTCAGGTAGAAGGGCATCTTCTGCTACCACCTCTTGAAGTTCAGTCCACTAAAATTCTCAAGTTTTTCCCCATGACTGATTGGCACTGTTCCAATCGAGGCCATCTCAACAGAAGATGTTGCACGTGCTGAGTCTGTTGCACCTCAATATTCTGTTCTGTGGCCATCTCAACAGAATCGAGTCTGTTTCAAGATTGCTGGAATAAACAATCTGTTGCCGGAGATTTATGAGGTATTAATTGAATTTAAACTATACTGAATTAAATTCAATTTACAGTCAAAATGCCCTAAGCGGATAATGTCAGACTACCAGCAAGGGCTGGTTTCTGTTACGTGTCGAATAGTGGACTGAGTCGTCGAGCGGGCTGATCAGCTGAGTAGTATATCTGTATTGTCGAGTGGGGCAAATTGACTGAGCTACAGGTCTGTGTTGCAGAGCGACAAGTCTGCGTTGCAGAGCGGCAAGTTTGCGCTGCAGAGCGACAGAGCGATAGAGTTGTAAGTCTGCGTTGCAGAGTGACAGGTCTGGCATATCTGTGTTGTAGAGCGGCAGGTATGGCAGATCAGCGTTGCAGAGCGGCAAGTCTGGCAGATGGCCGGTCGGGTTTTGAGCTGCGGACCAAGGCCTGCGATTGACGTAGTTTTCTTGAAACAGATTCGCCCACCTCCGGCTCGTCTGTTTCCTAGGATACAACGGTTGACCGTGATTCCCACCAAGCACTGGTGGCCACTTATATAGGAGCTCAGATCAACGACATCGTTAATGGTCGATGGTCGATTAATGACCATTACTCTCCGAGTAGTGAAACACCCACCGTTTCACTCATTATCACTCGACCGTTATGATTCTGCATTAATCTTGAATTTAATGCATCTGTTACACTGCAGCAAAAGGTTACGTGGTAAAATATTGGTTGTTTCACTTGGGCAAATTTTACCTCGACCAGTCCAACATTCGACACGCATAGGTCTTGCCTACACACTAGTTAACATGGTTCAATGCAATCCGGGTCCTGGATTTGCACCCCCCCCTCCCCCCGCGCACCCACGCGTGAGAGAGAGTCTCTTCCCCTTGCATTTGTTCACATCCTCAATGCATGTGAATCAGTATAAACCAACTAACATGCCATGAAACTTCCAATATAGGACTAAAGTCTCATTCACAATGGAGCTTTTATCCCCTTCCATTTGTTTACATCCCTATATTCGATGGATATAAAGACAGGAGGATATAAAATCTAACCTAAATATGACATGTTCCTGTCCGAAAGCCGAGTCGATGGACGCTGGGGATGTGACACTCCCGTTGACTGGTTGAAGACTCTGCAAGCGTAGATCTCTCGCCGACGTGGACCTGCAAGTACAACGCCGAGCCGGGGAGGGGTTCCCCGGTGATGGCCCTCTGACGCTCAAGTAAGATCTCTGGCAGAAAGAAGTAGAGCAAAGGAGAAACGAGAACTGTAGCTACAGTAAAGAAGTGAGCATACCTCCGTCGAAGTCTGGGGGTCCTTATATAGGCCCCCCAGAGGTGCGTGCACGATCCCCGAGGCGTGCACACTCCTCAAAGCATACCTGGAATGGACGTGTCAGAAAAGCGTGTCTGACACTATATCTCAATAGCACGAGCATATCCCTGACGATACAGTAGAAGCTTCTTTCGTACGATTCTCTGTCTGACCATGCCGCCGACCATGCCACCTGTCGGCGACACTGGTCCCCAAGAAGATATCATCAACTGCTTCCTTTGTCCTCTACCGGGCCGAGCGAAGGGACCGTCCGGCTAGTGCCTTTCAGGTGACACTAGGGCCAGACCGAGAGGGATGTCCGCTCAACCAATCATCCTATTGCGTCACTAGGGTCGGACCAAGCTGGATGCCCGCTCGGCCAATCATCCTATTGTCTCGGTTCTGTCTCCCGAGTGAAGAAACCGTATTTGCAGGGCCGAAGCTGCGCTCCTCGATCGACCGAGTGAGGAGGCCGCTCGACCGCTCGACCGCTCGACCCTCGTTCATCCTTACTAGTCATGCTTGAGTCTTCTTAGCGTTGGAAGCTCGACATCAGGCCGAGCTGTAATGCAGAATCGGACACACGTACGTCCACTTAGCCGGATACTCACGGTGTTGACCGTTGATCGTTGACTATTGACCGTTGATTTTTCATGTGTCATCGCCCCTACTTATTATCGGATCATGACCATTGTCATGCATACTAACTTTTACCATTGTAAAATATAATTGTTAACTTTTATTCGGTCGAATAATCGGATAATATGAAGATATTTTAAACATTAAATGATACGTCTATTTGGCTTTAATGAGAAACACAAGTCCATAGGAAGATTTTACAAATAACGAAGACCTTTTAATTTTTAGGAGTCTTTACAATTTATTAACTTTATTTGTTGTCCAGTGCTGAACGTATACTTTATTGGGCCATTTTTGGGCCCATCATGTTCATAGACCCAAATCGACAACTTCTATCACTCGTCTTGTCCTGCACGAGTTCTTCCTCGATTCTCGAAAGATCCGTGTGGGTGTTAGGGTTTCGGTAGATCTCGCTCCATTTGCTGTCTCGCCGCTGCTTTCCTCATGGCAGCCGCCGCCGCCGTCCTTCGGGCTCCCTCGTCGAAGACGGAGAGTTACGTGGACACAAAGCGGCGTGACGATGTCCGGCAGGCAAACATCATTGCCGCCTCCGCCGTCGCCGATGCCGTGCGAACTAGCCTTGGGCCCAAGGGAATGGACAAGATGATCTCCTCCGCCAACGGCGAGGTTATCATCACGAACGACGGCGCCACTATTCTTAACAAGATGGAGGTCATCCAGCCCGCCGCCAAGATGCTCGTCGATCTATCCCGTTCGCAGGACGCCGCTGCCGGCGACGGCACGACGACTGTGGTCGTACTGGCAGGATCCCTCCTAAAGCGCTCCCTTTCCCTCCTCTCCGCCGGTGTGCACCCTACCGCGGTCTCCGACGCCCTTCACCGCTTGTCCATCCGCGCCGTAGAAGTCCTACACAGTATGGCCATACCGCTTGATCTCTCCAATCGCGATGCCCTTGTGAAATCCGCCGCTACCTCCCTCAACAGCAAGGTCGTTAGTCAGTATTCCTCCCTTCTGGCCCCCTTGGCGGTTGATGCTGTCCTCTCCGTCGTCGACCCTGCACAACCGGACATTGTCGATCTCCGCGATGTGAAGATAGTGAAGAAACTCGGGGGCACTGTTGATGACACGGAGCTAGTCAAAGGTCTCGTCTTTGATAAGAAGGTCAGCCATTCGGCTGGCGGCCCAACTCGGGTCGAGAATGCTAAGATTGCTGTCGTACAGTTTCAGATTTCTCCACCAAAGACTGACATTGAGCAGAGCATCGTGGTCTCCGACTACACCCAGATGGACCGGATCCTACGTGAAGAACGGAATTATATCCTGGGAATGGTTAAGAAGATCAAAGCAACAGGATGTAATGTGCTTCTTATCCAAAAAAGCATTCTGAGAGATGCTGTGACTGATCTCTCACTGCACTACCTGGCCAAGGCGAAGATTCTGGTGGTAAAGGATGTGGAAAGAGATGAGATTGAATTTATCACAAAAACTTTGAACTGCCTGCCAATTGCTAACATTGAGCACTTCCGAGAAGACAAGCTAGGTTTTGCAAACTGTGTCGAGGAAGTGTCAGTCGGGGATGGAAAAATTGTAAAGATAACAGGAATCAAAGACATGGGAAGGACAACAACTGTGCTTGTTCGAGGATCAAACCAGCTGGTTCTTGATGAGGCAGAACGCAGTCTCCATGATGCCCTTTGTGTTGTCAGGTTAATTCATCCCCATGTCATTATCTCTATACCTCTGTGCAAATAACCTTCCATATTTACCTGCATTTTTTGTGAAAATTTTATTAATAACTGGAGGTTGATTTTTATGGTCAAATTTCTTTCTTCTCCCTTTTTATTGTTTTTGGTTATACATGATTAAAGCATTGTACGGTTGGGTTGGGTAGAAAGAGTCTGAATCTGTATGTTGTGCTGTTAAGAAAATTCTTGAGCTATTACATTAGCCGGATTCATAGATGACTGGGATGCTGAAGGTTTAGTGAATTATTGGGTAGGGAACTAGTTTATCATCACATTTATATTCGGCATGTGTTAATGTTTCTAATAGGCCAAGTAGGAAAAATTTAAAGTTTGAGGATAATATGGGATGTTTAAATTTTAGTTTGTGGATAATAGACTGATAGTTTGATTATAGACATCCGATAAGTTATGTATGTCATTTGGAGTAGGGTAAAAAAATAGGCAACAAAGATTAATGACATTAATCAGTGACAAAAAATTGTGACGCTCTCTCACTAGTGGGATGCAATTAATAAAGGATCCAAGCAGTGATAATAATCTTCAGTTGCATCAATTAATAAAGGATCCAAGCTGATAGTCCATCATATTGCATTTATAGTGAAAGCAAGATGAGAGCATTGTACCAATTTTTACAGAGTTCACATTGACTATTTCCACAAAGTTTATTGTGAAAAAGGACCATGTTAGGCTTGCATATCATCTCTGTTATGTAAACTCTTTGGTTACCCTCTGTATTCATGCCGACTTGACAATAGTAGCTATTGTGTTAGATTCTAGATGATAGATCTTCTTGCTGATGCTATGACATGATAATGTACCATATGCAAATACTTGTCTCCAATACACCATATTGGATGCTTGCACCTGAATCCAAGTAGTATAGGATATCATGGATAAACTTTTTGTTGTTTGAGCATCATTTTTGTTTTTATTTGTTTAAGTTTATGAACCTTAAGATCAGTTAGATCTGTCCTCGAGGGTTGTATTAGTTTACTTGCATCAGGATCTGATCATTTTATATAATTTAGATGTTACTATGCAAAATTCTCATCAAGGCTGTTTTTAAGTTAAGGCAGTAATATACTTGCACACGCTGTTGCTCTTTTGGAATATCTGGATGCTTAAAATCTCAATTGATTTGTGCCATGTTGATTGTCTACACTTGAAAGAGTACTACTTTCCATTGAACTGCGACTTTCCTTGATTCAATAGTGAGATTGCTTTGCAAACACAAAAATTTTATGTCAGCTTGGATCACAGAAGAAATTAGGTTGCTCATAAAAATTGTGATTAGATGATAATAAAGGTATGCCTTTTATCTTGGTAAATTTTGTTGATTTTCATCAAACCCAATGGATGGTTTAAAGGATAGATACTTAAGTTTGTACCGGATTAGTTGCTTTAGCTCACTCTCCTCTGATTTGTAGTGTTGCTCCGATGTGATGGTGTGCTTTAGCTGTTGATCATTTTGCAATTTTTACTTGTATGTATGATAGTAGATTCTTCAAAAATTCAATATCTAGTAATATAATTTGCATTCTCTTACAGATGCTTGGTAAATAAGAAATTTCTGATTGCTGGTGGGGGTGCGCCTGAAATTGAAATGTCCAGGCAGCTTGGAGCCTGGGCAAAAGAGCTCAAAGGTATGGAAAGTTACTGCATAAAGGAGTTCGCAGAAGCGCTCGAGGTCATTCCCTACACATTGGCCGAAAACGCCGGCCTTAACTCGATAGCCATCGTCACGGATCTCAGGAACCGGCATGCCCAGGGCGAGATCAACTCTGGAATCAATGTGAGGAAGGGGCAAATCACAAACATCCTGGAGGAGAATGTCGTGCAGCCGTTATTAGTTAGCACGAGCGCGATTACACTGGCAGCTGAGTGTGTGAGGATGATTTTGAAGATCGACGACGTTGTCATTGTGAGGTAAAACTTAGGGAGGAGCAAAGATGATTTTGTTGTTGGCATTTGGAACTAGTACTAGTCTTCTACATGGTGTTTAAGTTGACTTTTTGATCTTATTTTTGTTTCATTTTATTTTGAGACTCACGGTTATTGTCTCAGCAATTTACTGGTGGCTGTCACTATGAAATTGAAATATTATGTTTTTTTTTCTCGCTCTTTCGTTACTACCTTACTTTCATTAAGTTTCTTGTAATAATGTACGTTTCTCTGCTGAAGCAATTCACTAAATTAGACTAGGGGTGATTCGAGTTCGGAATTCATGTGATATTCTCGATTCTATTCGTTTGGAAATTTAAAATATAAATAGTTTTGATTTGAAATAAAATTTAAATTGATCGAGAATTTAAAATGATTTAAATTTGAATTGGATCAACATTTTTTTCTAACCAGCTCGAAAAACTCCGAACTGGCTCGAACCATGCTATTCTCAACACTAGGTAAGCGAACTTTCTCTTGCCTTTCTAACTTGCCTCGTACAGTACCATGATGGATGAAAATCTAAATGTGAAAAAGAAATAGTGCATGCACAAGCACATGTTCCCTATTGTTGATGGATAGAAGATAAATCTCAGACAATGAAATAGCTTACTGAGCAAGGCAAAACATGAAACATCTTGAAATTCAATACTCTAGAGCCTGAATGCTAATCGGTTTTTAGCAGCCGTGTCCATAATTATTCTGACCCATATGAATTTGTAAAACATGGAAGCAAATGGCAATCTAAGTTCAAATGACATAGCAAGAAACTTTACTTTGGAAACTAAAATTGTGCTCTGAGCATTCTCTTCAGTAGGTGTATCCTTTCTGGAACATCCCCTTCTTGGCCTCCTCGTTCTCCCCATCCGCAGAGTAGCGACCTAGCTGAGCCAGTGAATTTGCCTTTGCGCGAGCCAAGAGCGCCTTCTGTGCAGCTTTGATGTTCTCCGGTTGTCCTTGCCAAGTTTTCAAGACACTGTTCTGAAGAGCGCGAGCGTAAGAGAAGGAGACATGCCATGGGTTGGGGGCTAGGTTCATTGCATTCAAGTTCAAAGTTGCTTCTGCCTCCGATTGACCTCCAGATAGAAACTGAACAAAAAAAGAAAATATATCACGACTAATTCATACTAAAGCGGAGACTGCTAGATGAGTAGATAAAGATGCAATCAAATTTACGCATACCATGATCCCAGGAACTGCAGGGGGCACCCTCCTATTTAGCATTTTCAATGTATATTTTGCGATGGTCTCTGGCGATGCTTTCTCCTTGTGCTCAGCACCAGGGGTGACCATGCTAGGCTTGAGCAAAATGCCCTCAAATACCACATTGTTCTCCGCTAGATAGAAGAAGACTTCAGCCCAAACTTTCTCGGCCACCTCAAGAGTTCTTTCAATCGGATGATCCCCATCAAGGAGGATCTCAGGCTCCACTATCGGGACTAGTCCATTATCCTACAATATGGTAAGAATTGAAGTTTGTAAGAATCCAGTAAACAAATAACTGCCAGAACAATAATATTAAATTCAAATGATAATCAAAATAAGATGTAGATGATGGAATAAAGTGTGTGCACTCTAATCTTGAAAGTTAGGCACATTTGATTGTAGTCAGAAAAACATGATACTTGTATGGAAAGAAAATTTCATGCTTAATTTTATGCATTGGATTCATCCATTCTGAAAATTGTAAGAGTATACGTATCAAGGATCTACAGCAAAGGGTTATCTTTCCTAAACAACTTTTTTTGTTAAATTCAGAATTTCCACATGCTGCCAACTATTATAGATAAGTTGTTTTCACATTTGAAACTGAAATATTTCATGGTTCACGAATAAAAGCAGTGATACTTTAGTTTGGAGATTCTAGTCATGTACACTAGAAAAGGGTATCTGATTTACCTGGGCAATAGCAGCATAACGAGCAAGTCCCCATGCAGCCTCCTTAACAGCCAGAGCTGAAGGGCCCGAAGGAATGCTGACAACTGTCCTCCTGCAGTTTTTACAGTGCATTTAGAAGATACTTACCGACGTAATTGGATAAAGTGCAATATGAAATATGAAACAAATACTAGGAGGATGTAAGAGAACTAAACAAACCATTTGGCAAAACGTGCGCCTTGTTTGTAATATTCAGCACATCTTGAGGCCAATCCATCCAATCCTTGGCACCAAGATTCATTGTTTGATCCAGGTAATGGGACCAAACCCTTGACAATGGAACAAAGAAAAACAAACTTCAACATTTCATATGAGTAAAACAGAAATTGTCATAACTTTGAAGATAATAATTACCTTATCAACCTTAATACCGGGCATGATTTTCTCATGGTGTAAGCAGTCCACGAACTTCTTTCCATCTGTGGTCGATTGGTATAGTGTTTCCTCATAAAGAATAGCCCCAGATATATATGCACCTAGACCCGAGGTGGTCAACAAAAGCTGTCTATAAGCTTGGCGGTTTTGTTCTGTATTCTCCAGACCAATTGAAGCAAGCCTCTTTCCACATGTAGCATTTGATTCATCGACAGCAAGAATTCCATGCCCAGGTGAAGCAATAGATTTCTAGAATAGTAATGAGCAAGCAATTGGCTAAGCAAAGAAAAAAAAGCAGACCAACACTGACAATGTTTACCAAGCAACAAAACAAAATTTATAGAAAAGCAAAAACCAAAAACAGTGTACAAAATCCTGAGACAAATCTGCTTATTTTGTTTCAAAATAAAAGTGATGAATCATTCACCAATATACGTTGTTTGTTAATCATCTTCTCTTTCTTTCTTATAGAGATGAATCTACACCGCTTTGTAATTGATGATACTATCTTTGCGAGCCATACTCTTTTTTGCTACAATAATTAGTACTCATATGGCTATAGATAAGAAAACAAAAGGAATATTGGCAGGATATGTTTTGGAATACTGACAAGAAACTAGAGATCTTAACATGATAAAACAAGATTCCATATACAATTCCAACTTTATACAGGCAATCAAGTTAAAAAGTATCAGACCCAATGTCTGATTACATGTTTGTTGCGAACCACTACCTCAATATATATACTCTACCTAGATGGTTTAGGCATATTCGCTACTGTAGGAGCTTTGAGTTCTCATGTCCAAGTGCAATGCACATTCCATTGAACCCCATCCTTCCTTGCCCTCAAGGGCAAGTAAGTTCCCAAACTATCTCCTTGCCTAGAGGGTAAGTCAAGTGTTTTTAGTTTCTTTAGCCATCATTGATTCATCGTACAAACTAAAAGTCAAAAACCACTGCAACTAGTCACTAGACAATTTTAGCCCACAAGAGTTTAAACTTATTAACGTCTTCAAACGAGAATGGAGTAATTCTATGTGACATTAACCATCATATAAATCAGATGTACATAAATCCTTCCATCACTTGAAATGAAATGTCGGTATATTTGATTAAAAAATAAATAAGCTAACCAACTATTCAGATTTCAGTAAGCAAAACCAAGATCTCCAATTTCTGTCTGTTCGTGATAAGAAACCTCAAACTCCAACCAAAACCCAACTTCATCTTCTTACATATTTTCATCCTGTTGCAGTATTATGGAACAGAGACTTACCTGAGCCTACAGCATATAAAATCTTAAACAAAAACTAGACACAGCACAACAAGATAGCACTAGTTCAATAAATCAAACGGAAACAAAATCCACAATCAGTAAAAAAAAAACTTTTATCTGATAAACCCAAACGGGAGAGAGGTCCAAAGGCCATCATTTGCCTAGTAATATAGGGTTTTGAAACCAGATCATGGCCGGAAGATCATACTACATAAACCAATAACGGATCGGAGACACTAGATCGACTCACAGCGGTCTGGACGAGCTCGTCGGTGTAAGATCCGGCCCTGATCGGGCGCATGGCGACGCGTCGAGGCACCGCCGTCCGGGGCGAGTTCCGCGAGGCGAAAGTCGTCTTTCCGGAGATCCATTGGCTCGACAGTTGCAACGACGCCATCGCTCTCGTCTCTCTTTCCTCTTCTTCTGCTCTTCTTCTTCTTCCGCTTCTTTGCAAGACGCCGGGCGGGCGGGGGTATTAATCAACTCGGTGCCTTGGCATATCCGCCGTCACCTTTGGAGGAGACTCGCTGAATGACGATCGTGCCCTTCCCAGTCAAATGCCAGTTCGCCTCTGGGTTCCCACGGCATTTGTGTGCCTATATTCGTCCTGTAACGAGGGTATATTCGGCAATTCGATGGCATCAATTTAAATGATTAGTGAAATATATATATATATATATATATATATATATATATATATATATATATATATATATATATATATATATATATATATATATATATATATATATATATATATATATATACACTATTAACAAAAATAAAATATTGAACTACTTTCTAATCTAAATATCAAATTCAAGTTAATGCATCGGAGATTTATTTATTCCCCCAAAATTATGAAAAACAGATCATTTAATAAGTTTTCAAATCTAAATATTATTCAATTAGTTGTTTAATTATATTTGATTAGTGATGCTTAGAGTGTTAGGTGCGGAGGTAAGAGGGTTGGTGTGCTGCACTTGCACCAACCCATCTTTGATATATATTCTGTCTGCATCTCGAATCCATTCGAAGAGCCTCAATTATTATTAGCATTTATTTATTTAGTTTTTTTTAAATAACGGTTAAATTAATTAGATTTTATTTTTAGAGTTTAAAAATTAAATTATAGTGTTCAAATTTAAAAAAATAAATAAAAAAATTTAAAATGGGAAAAAAATTAGAGTTTAAAAATTAAATTATAGTGTTCAAATTTAAAAAATTTAAATAAAAAAATTTAAAATGAAAAAAGTTTAGATGTTTATGGGGTATATAGTATTTAGGTTACATAATTTTTTTTTTAACTTTGGATTCAGAATTTAGGATTTGGAATTTAGTATTTAGGGTGCATACTTTTATTTTAAGGTTTAGGATTTAAAATTTTGGGTATAATATTTAGGGTTTAGAATTTAAGAAATTTAGATTTTAAAAAAAAAAATCAAAATAATAATAATAACACTCGAGGCGCCCGAATCAATTCCAGACGCTCGACTCAATTCCAAGTGCGTCGAGCACCTATTGCGCACAGGCGCCGACCAAAGGTCATGCAGGATATTATGACTATATATATGGTTGTGATAGCCTGGACACCCCTTGTGAGCGGCAGGCATGGGTGACCCTCACAGGTTAGGGCGCTCGAATAATTTTCGGACGCCTTAATCAATTTGACCTATGAGGGTCGCCTATGCATGCCGCCCACAGGGGTGTATAGGCTATCATAGCTGTGTGTGTGTATATATATATACAAAAATAATACCCTGCACACTCTTACTTGAGTGATGGTAAACGACATCCAACGTGGATGATCTGATGCGGTCAAAATCAAATTTTTTTAATCTCTCTCTCATCTGCATGCAACTCTCTTCTCTCTCTTGCATGCAAGATGATACTGATTTTACAAATCAACACAAAGGTGGAGCTAGTCTTAACTATTGGTGCAGTTGGCATCAATGGTCAAACTAAAATTTTAATGAATGAAAAATGGATTAAAATTAGATGTATTGTGATCTAACCTTTATACTAAGTATGCACGACTTGACTGGTCTGACAGCAGGCTGAAATCCAGCTAGCTTTGGAGGGCCTAATAGCTAGTGTAGAAGTCCAGATAGGTTAAGGAGTGATTCGATATCTGGCGAAAAGTCTGGCTAGGTCCGCGGGATCTAACAGTTGCCAAATTCTAGTTGGGTCTACGGACCTGACAACTGGCTGGAAGATCTGGTGGACCAAGATAGAGTCAAGCGATTTTGCATGGTAAGTAAAGTAAATCACTAGAGGAGAGTGTTCTAGTGAGGATGAGTTTCAATTAAGAACTTTAGGCGTAGGTCCAATTTAAGTCCATTTTAAAAACCTAAATTGAAACCGTGACTAGATCCTGGTCTCAAAAAGACAAGATCTAATTAATACTGTTGTTTTATAATTGTACAAACTCTGTTTTACATATTAGATATTTTCTTGTTGAACTAATATGTTTTGCAAGAGCAAAAATAACAAGAAAGCTCGGGTGAACAGTGCTCGAAGCGCCTCTTGTTCTGCTGGAGGCGCCTTAGAAGCTTTGGTTGAAGTCCCCGTGCAGAAGGGCATGGAGGTGCCTCCCATGCGGTTGAAGGCTCCCTGAAGCCTAGAGCTGAAGGCGCCTCGGAGAGCCTTAAAGGCACCTTTACTCAGATAAGGCAGAAAGCTTCGTCGACAATAAGAGCTGATTTTTTGGGGATGAAATTTGGAGTTGAAGATGTTGGGATATGCCCGATACGGTGTGTGCTAAAACACGTTTCGTAAACATGCGTAACAGAAAATAAAACAATAATAATTCCTAAATTATTACATCACACACACCACACACATACAAGGATATAACATGCCAAACATGATCGCATAATTAAACTTTTACAGAAAGTAAATTTGCGCTAGGTGTACCTTACGGATGACCTGTAACGAGAAGGACATCAACTGTAGCGATATTGACGAACCTTACCTCTATTCGTATCCACACCGAGCTCTTCAAGATAACTCCTTGAGTAGAAGCCTCTTCTTTGGAAGTTACTAGCCACAAGCGAAGAAGAGCGATCAAAAGGAAAAGGAAGAGAAGCACACAAGGAAGAGAATTCTTCCGTGTGGTGGTCACGACAACAAGGGGAAGGGCTTCCCCTTGTTGGCAGCGGCAAAGAAAGAGGAGAGAGGGAGAGGAGAAGAGAAATTGGGTTAAGATTTCTAAAAGCCTTACAAGCTAATTAATGATCTCATGTAAATAATTTCTCTCAACCATATCAATATATATAATCCTCATTAATGAGTTGGATTATAAAATCCAAATCCAACCCACTATCCCTTAACTAAAATTAGCACATTAACCTCTTGGTTTGGTTCACAACTAAACTAAGTTGGTTCATGACTAATTCATGATTAAACCAAATATGGTTCAACTCTTCCATAAGAGATGTGGCTCATCAGCGCTTCCATTGCGACAAATATTTTCATATTTGTCTTATGTATGATCCAACCAAATATTTATCTCTTAATCTAAAATCCTATTCTTTAACTTATTTTACGTCTTTTAGAGGCTCGTTAGTGCATGTGACCCAATAGATTCCCAGTTTATCTTGACCGTCCATAATTAACTACTTAATTATAGAATGATCATGAGTGACACCTAGTAGTATATCATGATCCCTAATTAATCGAAAAATCATAGTTGATCTTAGAATTAATTTTAAACCTTTCAGCAGCTATAGTGAGTCATGCCTCGTTCCTTTTACTCATCTTATACCCACTTGGTTCAGGACATGGTCTATGTGTCTTGTCCCTACTAGGCTGACTATATCACACCTAGCCCAAGTAATACTTCCTCATTTCGCGGATTCAAATTACTCATACATGTGTACAAGAGTCTTGCACTCTAAACATGTGATACTTTGGCCAAAGACTTTGAGTAATAATCCTAATGAGTGGTCATAGGGTATACGTCTCATCGCAAGGAGTGGTGAATCCTCTGTGGGCTATCCAAATACCTTCGGGCATTTCAACTTATACCTAATCATCTTGGGTCCACACCTCAATGAGATGCTTGCTTAAGATGTCAAAGTATAAGTTTCCATGACTAAGATGACTTGTATACCTCAAGTTGAAGGAAACTTGCACTTGTGCTGCAGTAAGAACTTCACAGACATATCTATATATATGTAGAGAACCATATGAAGTCTTACAGCGAGTTACTCCAATGAACTAGTTACCATAACTAACATTCACGTTTAACTCTTAACATCCCAATGTCTCTAGCCAGTAAAAAAACAACTGCTTGGCCCGAATCAAGGAGTATAACCCGTGCTAGTCTTACAGAATTGATGATGCCCGAATGCATCAATTCAACGACTAAGGAAATTTCAATATATTCATAATTACACATGTAGAGATAATCACTACTTATGATCTAATCACAAATTCTCTCATGCTATGAATTATATTACAGACATTTAGTAAGTGAGTTTAAGACAATCAAACATACAATATGCACTCAAATAGTGAATTTATACTTATCAAATAAATAGAAAAAAATCGTAAGGCGATTACCTTAGGACATCCTTCAAATTCTAACACTGTCACTTAGCTTAAAGCCAATCGCCACAGTGTCCTAAATCATAAGCACAGTCGTGATTCTCAAACTTGCTTTGTGGTAGAGCTTTGTCAAAGGATCTGCTAGATTCCTTTTAGTGAAAATTTTCTTGAGTTGTATTTCTTTCATACTAACGTTCTCCCTGATCAGATGATAAAGGAGAAGCACATGTTTTAATCGCTGATGAGACCTCAATTCCTTTGCTTACGCAATGACTCCAGTGTTGTCGCAGTAAACAGGTAATGCTTCAACAATGGATGGAGCCACTCCAAGTTTAGTAACGAACTTCTTGATCCAAACTACTTCCTTTGTTGCTTTCGAAGCTGCAATGTATTCCACCTCAAAGGTAGAATATGCAACAGTGTCTTCCTTGGAACTTTTCCAACTAACTGCGCCTCCATTTAATATGAATATGAATTCAAACTGGGACTTGGAGTCATCCTTATCCGTCTGGAAACTAGCATTTGTATATCCACGTATGGTTATATCACCATCTCCATAAACTAAGAACATATCCTTAGTTCTTCTTAAGTACTTAAGGATCATCTTGACAACCATCCAATGATCCATTCCTAGATCAGACTGGTATCTGCTCATAACACTCAGAGCATATGATACATCGGGTGTTGTACATAACATAACATACATGATAGATCTTATTGCGGACGCATAAGGTATCTTATCCATGCAAATCCACTCGTCTTCTATGCATGAGCACATATACTTTGAAAGTTGAATTCCATGCCTCATAGGTATGAAATCTTTCTTGGATTCAGACATGATAAATCATTTTAGTACTTTGTCTATATATGTCGACTGTGAAAGACCAAACAACTTTCTCAATCTATCTTTATAGATTTTCATCCCGAGAATATAAGTTGCTTCTCCCATGTCTTTCATGGAGAACGTATTGGACAACCAAACTTTAATTGAATGTATAACTGGCACATCGTTTCCTTAAGCAATATGTCATCAACATATAATATTAGGAATATGATACACTCCCACTAACCTTTTAATACACATAAGGTTCGTTTGGATTTTGTGAGAAATCAAACTGTTTGATCCCCTCATCAAAATGGATATTCCAACTCCTGGATGCTTACTTTAGTCCATAAATGGATCGTTGAAGCTTGCATACTTTATTCTTATTAACAGATGTGAAGCCTTCGAGCTGTGTCATATACACATCCTCGAGCAGATTTCCATCAAGGAATTTTCACATCTATCTTCCATATCTCATGATCATTATTTTCACATCTATCTGCCATATCTCATGATCATGATGAGCTGATATGATCAGGAGTATCAAAATGGATTTAAGAATGGTCACATGTGAGAAAGTTTCGTCATAGTCAATGCCTTGCTTTTGACGATAGCCTTTCGCCACCAACCTTGCCTTATAGGTAATAATATTACCATCCATGTTGGTTTTCTTCTTGAAAATCCATTTGCACCCTATAGGTGTAATGCCTTCAGGTGGGTCCACCAAGTTCCAAACTTGATTTTCGTACTTGGAATCCATTTCCAACTTCATGGCTGTAAGTCATTCCTTTTCTGAACTATTCAGAGCCTCTTCATAATCAGTAGGTTTCTCATCTTCAATGAGTAACACATCATTCGATTCTCTTACAAGAGATCCATATCTCTCAGGAATATTGCGTGCCCTACCTGATCTACGAGGAGGTTATGTTATAATCGGTTGTGGTTCTTGAATAGGCATCTCATTAGTGTTTATTAGAGTCCCTTGAATTTCATCAAGTTTAATCATACTCCCACTTGGTTCCTATAAGAGAAATTCTTTCTCTAGGAAGGTAGCATGCCTTGAAACAAACACTTTTTGTTCCAAGGGGTGATATAATTGGTAACCCTTAGTTTCCTTACGGTACCCAATAAATAAACACTTATCAGATTCGGCGTCCAACTTATCTGATATAGTCCTCTTCATATAAGTAGGACACCCCCATATCTTCAAATAAGATATGAGGGGTTTCTTACTAGTCCATACCTTATATGGTGTAGTTGAGATTACCTTCGTCGGGACTCTGTTTAGCAAGTAAATAGCTGTCATGAGTGTATAACCCCAAAAGGTCTTGGGAAGATCTGCACGATCCATCATTGATCTAACAATGTCTAATAAGGTTCGATTACGCCTTTTCGATACACCAATATGTTGTGGCATGTAAGGCAGAGTCCATTGAAATAATATACCATTGTCCCTTAGATAATCTATAAACTCTTGGCTTAAATATTCACCACCTCGATCAGATCAAAATATCTTAATATTTTTACCAAGCTATTTCTCTAATTTACTTCTAAATTCTATAAACTTTTCAAAGGCTTCAGACTTGTATTTCATTAGATACACATATCCATAATGAGAGTGATCATCGATGAAAGTAATGAAGTAGTTATAACCTTCTAATGCATGAGTTATCATTGATCCACATACATCAGTATGTACGAGCCCAAGTAACTCATCAAATCATTCACCTTTTCGCAAAAAAAGATAACTTTGTCATCTTGCCTTTTAAACATGAATTACATATATCAAATGTATCTAATTCACATGATTCGAGAAATACAATCTTTTACAATTTGGACATGTGTTTCTTGCTTATATGTCCAAGGCGACAATGCCACGCGTAAGAGGTTAATTGATTATTTATTCGGGTGCGTTTATTGCTCTTTTTGATATTCAGTACATCATAAGATATATCTAATGTGTAGGTGCCATTGCATAAAGTTTCAGTGCCATAAAGAACGTCATTTAAGGTTATATAACAACAATTGTTACTAAAAGTTAAATGGAAACCTTTTCTATTTAAGCAAGAAATAGAAATAATGTTCTTAATTAATGCTGGAACAAATTAACAATTATTTAGTTCTAAGACAAGTCCACTAGAAGCTTTAACAAGTATGTTCCAATGGCAACTGTAGCAACCTTTACTCTATTCCCAACTCGCAGACTTGTTTCTCCCTTAACGAGTCTTCTGCTATTCCTTAGCCCCTGTATGTTATTACATATATGTGAGCCACACCCAGTATCTAATGTCCAAGTGTCTGAGGAAATATCATGACAATCAATAACAAAAATACCTGAAGAGGATGGGGCACTGGATGCCTTATTCTTCTTCACGGACTCAAGATAGATCTTGTAGTTTCTTCGCAGTGTCCTATCTTGCCACAATGATGGCATGGACCCTTTTGTGTTGGTTCTACTGTCTTGGCCTTTTTACTCTTCCCTTTAGCCTAATGTTTTGGCTTCCTCTTAGAATCTTTCTTGGAGGAGTATACTAACATCATAGTTTTCTGTTCACCCTTAACAGAAGACTCCACAGTCTTGAGCATATTTATCATCTCGGGGATGGTCGATTCTAAATTGTTTATCCGATAGTTCATCACAAATTGTGAATGACTTTTCGATAAATTATGTAGAATTAAGTCAATACTTAACTCATGATCCATCATAAAACTGAGCGATGCTAAACGCTCTATGTAGCTATTTATCTTTAATACGTATTGTACTATAGACGAGCCCTCCTGCATCTTTGAGCAAAAGAGAAGTTTGGAGACCTCAAATCTTTTGGGTCTAGCTTGCTCATCAAATAGCTCACGAAAATGATAGACAATATCATAAGCATCCAAATGCTCATGTTGTTTCTGTAATTCAGGAGTCATAGCAGCTAGCATGATACAACTGTAGGACCGTTAGATTCGATAGAGGGGGGGTGAATATCGATTCGAAAACTTAGAGTATAAACGCAGCGGAAAAGTAAAATAGACACAAATGTTTTTTACTTCGTTCGGAGCCTGTGACGACTCCTACTCGAAGGCCCGTGGTCCTTGACCACTTTCGTTGGGCAATCACTAACAAATCGAAATATGATTACAGAATGAATACAGGAAATGCTAGTGAAAATAAAGCAATACCGACAAGGAAATTAAATAAAAATTGAAGGAGCACTTTGTCGGAGCATTGTTGGCGTCGCACTGAACGTCGAGCAGCAAGACCAGCAGTAGAAGAGTTCTCAGATGAATTATTGATGAAGCTCCTGCCTGGGGCTTCTTTTATATGTTGTTCCGGGCGCTTGGATCCCTTCCGGGCGCCTGGAATGCGACGTAGCTGCACAAACCGTGATGCTCCACGTGGCGACGACTTGGCTGAATATAATTTGCCTTCCGGGCGCCCGGATCCCTTCCGGGCGCCCGGATCCCCTCCGGGCGCCCGGACCACCTTGTTCCAGAAATCTCCTTTTTCCTGCAAAACAAAGTTAGTCCGAGGCAATATATATCCTGCAAAACAGATTATTAGCACATTTATAATAGTATGAATTAGCATAAGTTAGTATGACTTAGATTCCGTCTTTCCGAGACCGGAATCTAGTCACGATCTCGACTTAGACATCCGAAATGGATCTAAGCCGGATCGACGCCTAATGTTCCCTTCCCGGGAACGCGTCCTCGCAGTCACTTCCCTCCAGTGACTTACCTCACTTACCTGCCAGACGTCCGGTCAGCCCTTCGACCAGTCTGGACTTCTTGCCAGCTATCCGGTCAGCCCGTCGACCTAGCTGGACTTCTTGCTAGCTATCCGGTCAGCCCGTCGACCTAGCTAGACTTCTTGCTAGCTATCCGGTCAGCCCGTCGACCTAGCTAGACTTCTCGCCAAGCGTCCGGTCAGCCCGTCGACCCGCTTGGACTTCTCGCCAGCTATCCGGTCAGCCCGTCGACCTAGCTGGACTTATCCTGCACACTCGATCAGAGTGTTAGATAACGACGAACCTAACTTAACCTGATTTGTCATTCATCAAAACCTGAGTTAGACCGTTAGTGCTAACCGCACCAACATCAACTAGCAAGTACAGAATCATCATTATGTTTCTGAAAGGCCAACAGTTGGTCCGCAGTTGCATCGACATCAAGACTGGTGGGAAGAGGCTGATCAAGGACATAAGCTAGCTTCTCAGCTTTGAGAACAATTTTCAAATTTTGAAACCAACCCAAGAAGTTCGACCCAGTTAATTTGTTCAAGTCCAAAATCGAACGCAGATTTACAGAAGTCATAATTAAATGATTAACCCAGAAATACAAAAATGAGAATGTATAAGAGACATGATTTTATTTATGTAAACAATTTACATAAATACTCATGTTGTTTCTGTAATTTAGGAGTCATAGTAGGTAGCATGATGCAACTAGCAAGTACAAAATCATCCTTATATTTCTGAAGGGCCAACAGTTGGTCTGCAGTTGCATCGACATCAAGACTAGTGGGAAGAGGCTGATAAAGAACATAAGCTAGCTTCTCAGCTTTGAGAACAATTCTCAAATTTCGAAACCAGTCCAAGAAGTTTGGCCCAGTCAGTTTGTTCGAGTCCAAAATCAAATGCAGATTAACAAAGGTCATAATTAAATGATTAACCTAGAAATACAAAAATGAGAATGTATAAGAGACATGATTTTATTTATGTAAATAATTTACATAAAAGCCCGCTTATTTATCAAATTCAAATACCCTTATTTTGAATTCGGGAGATGGTAGGTTTTCTCCAAGTGGGTTGATATCCACCATAGATAAGAATAACCTTGACTTTGGCCAATAAGTCATTCTTAGCTATAGCGGTAGATAACATATTTACCGATTGCATATCACTTATATGCAACTATCACATTATGCTAGCAACTAATTGATCTTTGTATAAACATCAGATTGTCAACACATTAACAAGTATACATCAAATGCACCAACTTCACCTCTATCTACATTGATCATGGCTTTGGCACAACAAATCAACGCTTTAAGTTTAAAAACAATCTGTTAATCATGAGATTGCATCTCTATGGTTTGAATATGTTTAATTTCAAGTTGAGCTTTAATTTGGCCAACAACTCAAACAAGAACTTAAACTCTGGTTCTTACCATATTAACGGAAGGTGTAAGTTTTAATATTGAGTAAGAGATTTAGGTCTCATTTACATTATGTAAAATTCTATCTACATGACATTACACGCATGACATAAATGATGACATGACACGTCACACGCATGACATAAATGATGACATGACACATTACACGCATGACATAATATGACACATTATACATATGATAAGATCTAATCACATCACACGCATGACATAATATGACACATCATAAATATGATAAAATCTAATCACATGACATGCATGACAAAATCTAATCATGTCATAATTAATACATCTATATATCATACAATATGTTATGTTCATGGCATAAATTTTCATATGTTATAATTCTATTTTAGAAATAAAAATATGTTAAAAATTTGATTTTAATAAATCAAGATTTATCTAATCAAATTAGGAAACCAATTTCTAAATTTAATTAACATATCTCAATCTTTCTATCAATCAAGAATCTTTTATTATTTTGGAAATAAATATCTAAATTAATTTCCTAACCATTTAGGAAATAAATAATTAATATTTCTTAATTTATTATAGAATAATTCAAATCTGTATTTTTTGTGATTTTTTAAATCTTTCCAAATTTGGTATTTCCTAACAATTTAGGAAACTTTCCAAAAATAGAATATTTTAATAAACCCCAAAATTCCAGAAAATATTAATTCTATAATTTAATTTATAATATCTTAAATCTAGATTTTTTATGATTTTTTTAAATCGGTCTAAATTTGATATTTCCTAACAATTTAAAAAATTTTCTAAAAATAAAATATTTTAATAAATCAGAAAATTTTAGAAAAAAATTAATTTTATAATTTAATTTAGAATATGTCAAATCTGGATTTTTTTTTAAAAAAATTTAGAATCTTTCCATATTTGGTATTACCTAACAAATTAGGAAATTTTCTAAAAATAGAATATTTCTTAAAATTTAAAATTTTTTTAGAAATGATAATTTCTAAATTAACATAATATTTCTAAATTTAATTTTATAAAATTATATCAGAAACATTCAAAAAAATAAAATTTCCTAACAATTTAAGAAACTTCTAAAAATAGAAAATTTTTAATAATTCAAGAAAAATTCCAAAATTAATTACAACACAAATTATGCACCATAAAATAATTTTATGATCATGTCAAAGCACGATCAGGCTCTGATACCATTGTTGGGATATGTCCGATGTGGTGTGTGCTAAAACACGTTTCGTAAACATACGCAGCGGAAAATAAAATAATAATAATTCCTAAATTATTACATCACACACACCACACACACCATGCATACAAGGATACAACATGCCAAACATAATCATATAATTAAATTTTTATGGAAAGTAAATTTATGCTAGGTGTACCTTACGGATGACCTATAACGAGAAGGGCATCAACCGTAGGGACGTTATCGAACCTTGCTTCTATTCGTATACACGCCGAGCTCCTCAAGACAACTCCTTGAGTATAAGTCTCTCCTTCGAAAGTTACTAGCCACAAGAGAAGAAGAGAGATCAAGAGGAAGAGGAAGAGAAGTACACAAGGAAGAGATTTCTTCCTTGTGGTGGTCACGACAACAAAGGGAAGGGTTTCCCCTTGTTGGCGGAGGCAAAGAAAGAGGGGAGAGGGAGAGGAGAAGAGAAATTGGGTTAAGGTTTCTAAAATATTATAAGCCAATTAATGATCTCATGTGTATAATTTCTCTCAACCATATCAATATATATAGCCCTCATTAATAAGTTGGATTAGAAAGTCCAAATCCAACCCATTATCCCTTAACCAAAAATTAGCCCATTAACCCCTTGATTTGGTTCACAATTAAACCAAGTTGGTTCATGACTAACTCATGATTAAACCAAATATGTTCCAACTCTTCCATAAGAGATGTGGCCCATCCGCGCTTTCATTGCGATAAATATTTTCATATTTGTATTATGTATGGTCCAACCAAACATTTATCTCTTGATCTAAGAATCATATTCTTTAACTTGTTTTACGTCTTTTAGAGACTCGTTAGTGTGTGTGACCCAATAGGTTCTCGGTTTATCTTGACCATCCATAATTAACTACTTAATTATAGAACAATCATGAGTGGCACCTAATAGTACATTATAATCCCCAATTAGTTGAAAAATTATAGTTGATCTTAAAATTAATTCTAAACCCTTCAGCAACTATAGTGAGTCGTGACTCATTCCTTTCACTCGTCTTATACCCACTTGGTTCAGGACATGGTTTATGTTGTTGGAGTGTATACTTAAAAGTTTAGCTTTTGTACACATTTATTTTGAAATAAAGAATCACATTGGTCAAATATTTACATTTATTTGTTAAATGTAATTGTTCAATTAATTTATATAGTAGATAACATGGAGTGTGGAGTCACACTTAGAAGATCATGTTGTCGGTTCTCTATAAATTATAAACAGTTGCTCACGACTAAGATGGAAAGGAACAAACCATCAGAATAGATGTAGTGTAATTAAGTATTAGTTTATCTTGACTAATAAATTACACTGATACACTTTAAGTATATTGAGTAGGATCATTTAGGTAAGTTCTTTTTTACTGAATTAGTAAAAGAACTAGACCTTAGTTATTATGGAAGTGTGTGCTCTTAATCCTAATATAATAACAAGCATGTATATTTAATATTTATTTCTTTGACTTATCAAAGGGTGAGGTTTAGCTCAATAAATCAATATGCCCGATAAGTTGGGAAATGATATTACTTATAGTATGTGTTGTTGATTATAGAAGGAATCTGTGTCCTAGTTATCTAGGTTGAGAATGTCCCCAAGAGGAGCTTATAAGGATTGCCATGTTAAACCCTGCAGGTGGACCTAGTCTAACATGACAATAAAGTTGAGTGGTACTACTCTTGGAGCTAGATATTAATTAAATGAGTTGTCAGTAACTCACTTAATTAGTGGACATTCGTAATCTTAAACACAGGGAGACTAACACACTCATGATAAGAAGGAGCCCATAATGTAATTTAGGATTGGTGCGGTAGTGCGGTAATAACTCTCTAGTGGAATGAGTTATTATCAATGAACTTGAGTTGTGTGTTCGGGGTGAGCACGGGATACTCAAGCTCATCGGAAGGCCAAAACCAATTTCTCCTCTAGGTCCCTGTTGTAGCCTCAATAAAGCCTCAAGTCCATCCAAAGAAAAGCCTATCTTGGTGTCCAAGAAGGGGCCGGTTCATTGCTTGGTGACCAAGCAATGACCGGCCACATATTCTCTAGAAGTGGCCGGCCCTTGCCTTGGGCAAGGGGGCTGACCGCAATATTTAAATTAGGAAGGTTGTTTTTGAATTTTTAAATTTCTTCAGATATTTACAATTTGTAAAAAGAGAGATTTTAAAAATTTATAAAATTTTCCTAATTTAAATTAGGCCACAAGGTTTTAAAAGAGTTGTAAAATTTATAAAACTTTCTTTTAAAAAGAAATATTATTAGAGATGTTTTAAATTTTAAAGCTTGGTTTTAAATTTTAAAACTTTCCTTTTAATATTCACATTAGAAAAAAAGAGAGTTTGTAAAATTTTATTAGAAGTTTTCTTCTTTTAAATTTTATAATTTTTTTTTTCTTTCTTTCCCTTTTAATGAGTGGCCGGCCACCTTGCTTGGTGCCCAAGCAAAGGGCCGGTCAAATAATTAAACATTAACAAATAGTTGTTTAATTAATAAATCAATCTAGGATTGATTAATTAAAAGGAAAGAAAAAGAAAAAAATTAAAAGGAAATAGGAATGAGTCTAATTTTTTATAAAACTCTTTCCATAATTTTCCGTTGGGAAACTAATATAAAAAGGGGAGAAGGGGAGACCTTGAAAAATATAACAATTGATATTGTGTTGTTGGAGATCATCAAGTGGCCGCCCCCTCTCCCTCTCTTCCCTTTGCTCTCTTTTGCTCCTTTGTGGTGGGGGTGGCCGAATTCTAGAGAAGGAGGAGAAGCTTTCCGGGTGGTGTTCGTCTTGGAGGATTGTCACCCACACGACGTCTAAGAGGAGGCGAGGGATACGGCAGAAGATCTCGAGGTTTTTAGCATACAAGGAAGAGGTATAACTAGTATTTAATTTCCACATCATACTAGTTAATTTTTCTTTGTATAAATACCAAATATAAGAGGCATTCGATTCTTGTTTTCCGAATTTAATTTCGATGTTGTGTTCTTTTTCTTTTTTTTTTCTTGTGATTTGATTGTTCCTTTTGGTTAACCTAGAGTTATATAAGGAAATTAAATATTAACTTTCCTTAAAAGGCTTTGTCTAGTCGGTGGTGGTTGCTCCTATATCCAAGAAGGCCAAGTGCCTCACCATGCAGTACTGGAAGCCAATTTTGGAAACTAATATTTAATTGAATTTATAACCTAGGTGATTTGGATCAAACGTGTTAAGTTCCGCAGGAGATCCAAATCTAAACCTAAAAGAACATATAAGTTAAACTTGGAATCAAATGTGTTAAATTCCACAGGAGATACAAGTTTAACTTAAAAGAACACATGGTAGCTAGGAAAGGTTCATATCACGTACAAAATTTTTGTACAGTGGAGCCATTGGGTTTTTCGAGTAGCAACCAACAATTGGTATCAGAGCTAGGGTTTTGCCTATGTGTATTTGGTATTAGTTTAATTATGCACATGTCATACATAATTTAGGCAGGTTAATAGTAGGATGTGCTAACTTTGTGGATGCAGGATCCAACTATTATAGCTTATAGTTATTATGTGTGTAATTGGACCCTTGGACATGTCAAGGGCATTTATTATGTGTGAATGATTGTATTATAAAATACAGCAGGAGCTGTATTTAGTTTTATTAGGATTTTAATTTTTGATCTAGATACATGTACATTCCTTTTATGGAATATAGGATCGATGGATGTAAATTTTATTTTATGTTCAATCTAGTTTACATGTACATTCCTTCGAGGAATATAGGATTGAAAAATGTAAAATTCTATTTATGTCGCGGATCGAATCTTGCAAGGCGTGGAACCTTTTGAGGATCAGAGTGGCGCAGCGAAACAAGGAGCAAGATGGATGCGACAACTAGACTCGGTGGCGGTGGCTAAAGATGGCAGCAGCTAGGGATGACGACACACGGATGACAACAATAGATAAAAGCCATAATAGTTGAAAATTAGTTTTTCTATTTATTGCTTTTGTATTGTGCTGTGTGTGAATGTTAGTGTACATGTTTAGTAGGCTAGCATCATCAAAATTCCTCACTTTAAATAACTAAGTGGGAGAGGAATTTATTTTAGTGAATTCCACGGTCTCCATTACTGGTTTGTAAGTGATGCAAACAAACTTGCGCGTTGGCTCTGAGTGCCTTCCTCCATATTGGATGAGTTTGTTTGCGGATCACTAGACCAAACTTCCATTTCGGATGACTATAGGAAATTAATTAAGAGCGTGTGATCTTCCCCATCGGAAGGGGCACAATCTTATTAATGGACTTAGTGTCAAGTAATGGTATACACTTAGGCACGTCTAATAGTATCCTTCCCATCGGAGTCACTGCTATTATTTGTGTGACCGAAGAAAACCAACTATTAATTTTATTTGTCAAAAAGTTAGGTTGACAAGATAATAAAATTAATGGGATATACCCTCCTTTTACAAATGTTGAATTTGTATACGTCCACACTATCGTGGCATACAAAATTCACGGTGTTTTAAGGTGTTGGTTAATTTAAAATAGTATTGTTTGAGGAATCAATATTATTCTAAATTTAGAGTTCTGACCAAAATTTATTTTGTGATTCTTAGGATGACTTTCAACCCACTGACCATTATTCTAAAAGAAAACAGACTTACTGGTCCCAACTATATAGATTGGAAAAGAAACCTGGACATTGTTTTAACTGCTGAGGGCTATAAGTTTGTACTGTTAGAGGAATGCCCAGAAACACCTAGCAATGATTCTACCCCAGAGGAGATTCAGCATCATAGTAAATGGGTAAAAGCTGATGAGATGGCGCGGTGTTACATCTTGGCTTCGATGTCAAATGTATTGCAACATCAACATCAAGACTTACCAACAACCTATGATATAATGAACAATCTCAAGGAACTCTTCGGACATCAGAATCGGGCTGCTAGGCAAGAGGCAATGAGAAAACTGATGACAACCACCATGACTGAGGGGACTCCCATGAGGGATCATATTCTCAAGATGATGGCTTATTTGAACGAAATACAAGTTCTTGGAGGGGAAATTGATGGGGAAACCCAGGTCATATCATCCTCCAAACGCTGCCCAAAAGTTTTGAGCATTTTCGCCTAAACTATTATATGAATAAAAGGATGTATTCATTGGTGGAACTTCTGACAGAACTTCAGGCAGCCGAAGGGTTGTTTCGTCAACATTCTCAAATTCACTATGCTGAAAATGGTTCTACTTCTAAGCCGAAAGGCAAGAAGAATAAGAAACAAAATGGCTCAGCAAAGAAGGTGAATAAACCTCAAGGTGCGAGACAAAAAGTTGGAATAAAGAAGCCGAAGGGCAAGTGCTTTATTTGCAAGCAGACTGGACATTGGAAGGCGGACTGTCCTCGTAGGAAACAGAACAATAAATGTATATCTCATACTCTAGTAGTTGAAACATGTTTAGCGGTGTTATCTACCAGCACCTGGTGTGTAGATACGGGAGCCACTGATCATGTCTGCAATTCTTTGCAGGGGTTCCAGGAAACCCGACGACTATTTGATAAAGAGATAACTGTCTACATGGGCAATGCTACTAAGGTGGCGGCTGTTGCAGTGGAAGACGTCTACTTATAATTTGATATGAATAGGAAATTGGTTTTAAGGAATTGTCTTTATGTACCCAGTTTTAAAAAGAATTTAATTTCAGTTTCTAAACTGTATTTGGATGGATATTCAGTTTCCTTTAGTAACAATGTGGTTATAAAGAGAAATAAAGTGATTATCTATTCTGGTGCATTGGTTGGCAATTTGTATACTTTAAATCCAATTTCTCCCACAAAGCAAAATATGGAAATTAATAACACATCTTCTAACTCTAATAAGAGAAAAGAACCTTCGGAAATGAACCAAACACATCTTTGGCATCTAAGGCTTGGTCATATTAACTTAAGTAGGATTCAAAGGCTTGTTGCCGATGGACTCTTGGGTCCATTAGAGTTGGAAAACTTTCCAATGTGTGAATCCTGCTTGGAAGGTAAGATGACCAAGAGACCTTTTAAGGCCAAGGGGTATAGAGCCAAAGAAGTGTTAGAATTGGTTCATTCTGATTTGTGTGGTCCTATGTCTATCCAGGCTAGAGGTGGCTTTGAATATTTTGTCTCTTTTATAGACGATTATTCAAGATATGGATACATTTACCTAATGCGCCGCAAGTCTGAGTGCTTTGATAAGTTCAAATAGTACAAGGCTGATGTGGAGAAACGTCTAGGTAAAAGTATCAAGACACTACAGTCTGATCGTGGTGGCGAATACCTCTTAGGAGAGTTTAGGAATTACTTATCAGAGGCCAGGATTCAATCCCAATTATCCACACCTGGTACACCCCAACAGAATGGTGTGGCAAAACGAAGGAATAGGACTCTTATGGAGATGGTTAGATCGATGATGAGTTATTCAGAATTACCAAATTCGTTTTGGGGATACGCTCTGGAAACAGCAGCGCACATTCTGAACTTAGTACCTTCTAAATCATTATCTTCTTCTCCCACAGAATTATGGAATGGGCGGAAGCCCAGTCTAAGACATATTCGGATTTGGGGTAGTCCAACACATGTGCTGAAACAAGATGCTGATAAGTTAGAATCTCGTACAGAAGTTCGTATGTTTGTGGGGTATCCCAGAGGAACGAAAGGCGGTTTATTTTATAGTCCTAAAGACCAGAAGGTCATTGTTAGCACCAATGCCCAGTTTTTAGAAGAAGACTATATAATGGATCACAAGCCCAGTAGTAAAATTGTTCTAGAAGAACTTAGAGAGGACACGTCTACTTCAGTACCAACAGTACAAGATGAAGTACCACAAGAGACTGCAACACGTGTCACACATGATACACAACCACAGACAGTGCCTCGTCGTAGTGGGAGGGTTGTAAGGCAACCCGAGAGATTCATGTTTTTGAGTGAGTCTTCGGACTTAATCCCAGGCAAACATGAACCAGATCCCCGGACATATGATGAAGCACTTCAAGATATAGATGCAGTATCTTGGCAAAAGGCAATGAATTCCGAAATAGAATCTATGTATTCAAATAAGGTCTGGGAGCTTGTAGAACCACCTGATGGTGTAAAAGACATTGGATGCAAGTGGATCTATAAAAGGAAAAGAGGGACAGATGGGAAGGTAGAAACCTTTAAAGTAAGGCTTGTTGCGAAGGGGTACACTCAGAAAGAGGGAATCCATTATGAGGAGACTTTTTCGCCGGTAGTTATGCTTAAGTCTATCCGGATACTCTTATCCATTGCCGCTCATATGGATTATGAGATTTGGCAAATGGATGTCAAGACAACTTTCCTTAATGAAAGTTTTGAAGAAAACATCCATATGAAGCAACCAGAAGGGTTCATTGAAAAGGGCAAAGAGCATCTAGTGTGCAAGCTTAATCGGTCCATTTATGGACTGAAGCAAGCTTCAAGATCTTGGAACATCCAGTTTAATGAAGTAATCCAGTCATATGGATTTATTCAGTGTCCGGATGAGTCTTGTGTATATAAGAAGTGTAACGGAAACATGGTGGTATTTCTTGTACTATACGTAGATGATATTTTGTTAATTGACAACAATGTCAAGGTATTATCAGACGTAAGAGTATGGTTGTCCAAACAATTTGATATGAAGGACTTAGGAGAATGTGCACACATCCTTGGGATCAAAGTTATAAGGGATCGCAAGAAAAGAATGTTGTGCCTATCCCAAGCTTTATATATAGATACAATCCTTGCTTGTTTTAGCATGCAAAACTCCAAGAAAGGTTTCTTACCTTTTAGGCATGGAGTAGCCTTATCTAAAGAGATGTCTCCAAAAACATCAAAGGAGATTGAGGACATGAAGGTAGTTCCTTATGCTTCGGCTGTAGGAAGCCTTATGTATGCAATATTGTGTACGAGACTTGATATCTGTTTTACCGTGGGCATGGTTAGCAGATATCAAAGTAACCCTGGACAAGGACATTGGACTGCAGTAAAACATATATTAAAGTACCTGAGAAGGACTAGAGATTATATGCTAGTTTACCAAGCAGACGATTTACTCCCTGTGGGTTACACGGATTCGGACTTCCAATCAGATAGGGACAATAGTAAGTCTACATCAGGCTATGTGTTTACTTTAGGAGGTGGAGCCATTGCATGGAGGAGTGTTAAGAAGAAATGCGTCTCAGACTCAACCATGGAAGCTGAGTATGTGGCAGCCTCTGAGGTAGCCAAAGAAGCTGTATGGCTCAGGAACTTTCTAATGGACTTAGATGTGATTCCTGGTTTGCCCAAGATCGTCACAATTTATTGTGATAATAGTGGAGCAGTTGCAAACTCGAAGGAACCACGAGCCCATAAGGCAAGAAAACATATAGAGCGCAAGTACCACCTGATACGAGACATCATCAAGTGAGGAGAAGTTGTCGTCGCCAAGATAGCATCAACAGATAACCTGGCAGATCCTTTCACTAAGGCCCTTCTGGCGAAAGCTTTTGATCGACATGTGGAGGGGATGGGAATCAGATGTATGGCAACATATATGGCAGCTTAGACTTTTAGTATAAGTGGGAGATTATTGGAGTGTATACTTAAAAGTTTAGCTTTTGTACACATTTATTTAAAAATAAAGAATCACATTGGTCAAATATTTACATTTATTTGTTAAATGTAATTGTTCAATTAATTTATATAGTAGATAACATGGAGTGTGAAGTCACACTTAGAAGATCATGTTGTCGGTTCTCTATAAATTATAAACAGTTGCTCACGACTAAGATGGAAAGGAACAAACCATCAGAATAGACGTAGTGTAATTAAGTATTAGTTTATCTTGACTAATAAATTACACTGATACACTTTAAGTGTATTGAGTAGGATCATTTAGGTAAGTTCTTTTTGTACTGACTTAGTAAAAGAACTAGACCTTAGTTATTATGGAAGTGTGTGCTCTTAATCCTAATATAATAACAAGCATGTATATTTAATATTTATTTCTTTGACTTATCAAAGGGTGAGGTTTAGCTCGATAAATCAATATGCCCGATAAGTTGGGAAATGATATTACTTATAGTATGTGTTGTTGATTATAGAAGGAATCTGTGTCCTAGTTATCTAGGTTGAGAATGTCCCCAAGAGGAGCTCATAAGGATTGCCATGTTAAACCCTGCAGGTGGACCTAGTCCAACATGACAATAAAGTTGAGTGGTACTACTCTTGGAGCTAGATATTAATTAAATGAGTTGTCAGTAACTCACTTAATTAGTGAACATTCGTAATCTTAAACACAGGGAGACTAACACACTCATGATAAGAAGGAGCCCATAATGTAATTTGGGATTGGTGCGGTAGTGCGGTAATAACTCTCTAGTGGAATGAGTTATTATCGATGAACTTGAGTTGTGTGTTCGGGGCGAGCACGGGATACTCAAGCTCATCGGAAGGCCAAAACCAATTTCTCCTCTAGGTCCCTGTTGTAGCCTCAATAAAGCCTCAAGTCCATCCAAAGAAAAGTCTATCTTGGTGTCCAAGAAAGGGCCGGTTCATTGCTTGGTGACCAAGCAATGGCCGGCCACATATTCTCTAGAAGTGGCCGGCCCTTGCCTTGGGCAAGGGGCCGACCGCAATATTTAAATTAGGAAGGTTGTTTTTGAATTTTTAAATTTCCTCAGATATTTACAATTCGTAAAATGAGAGATTTTAAAAATTTATAAAATTTTCCTAATTTAAATTAGGCCACAAGGTTTTAAAAGAGAGTTGTAAAATATATAAAACTTTCTTTTAAAAAGAAATATTATTAGAGATGTTTTAAATTTTAAAACTTGGTTTTAAATTTTAAAACTTTCCTTTTAATATCCACATTAGAAAAAAAAGAGAGTTTGTAAAATTTTATTAGAAGTTTTCTTCTTTTAAATTTTATAAAAATTTTTGTCTTTCTTTCCCTTTTAATGAGTGGTCGGCCACCTTACTTGGTGCCCAAGCAAGGGGCCGGTCAAATAATTAAATATCAACAAATAGTTGTTTAATTAATAAATCAATCTAGGATTGATTAATTAAAAGGAAAGAAAAAGAAAAAATTAAAAGGAAATAGGAATGAGTTTAATTTTTTATAAAACTCTTTCCATAATTTTCCGTTGGGAAACTAATATAAAAAGGGGGGAAGGGGAGACCTTGAAAAATATAACAATTGATATTGTGTTGTTGGAGATCATCAAGTGGCCGACCCCTCTCCCTCTCTTCCCTTTGCTCTCTTTTGCTCCTTTGTGGTGGTGGTGGCCGAATTCTAGAGAAGGAGGAGAAGCTTTCCGGGTGGTGTTCGTCTTGGAGGATCGTCGCCCACATGACGTCTAAGAGGAGGCGAGGGATACGGCAGAAGATCTTGAGGTTTTTAGCATACAAGGTGTAACGACCCAATTTTCCCTATTTCGAGTTCTAAATATCTTCAAAAACATTTAGAAATACTTTTAAAATATTCTAGAGATTTTTAGAAATTTTTAGAATATTTTTACGTAATTTTTGGAGGTCGTTTGATATTTTTACAAAATGAAAGAAGTTTAGACAAAAATTGTGTAAGCCAAGATTCGACCCGTAGACCTCGAACAAGTCATAAGCCTTAAGCGAAGCAAGGCAACCAAGTGAGCCGCGGGTCTTTTGTGAATATATATGGAACGAAATGTATATATGCAGTAGTTGGAACATTTAAAAGAAATTCAAAAATGAAGGCGCGACTGAGGGATCGAAGCTGCGATCTGTGGCTTCGGTTAAAAGCCGGTTGACAGCTGTGCCATCGAGTTTTGTTAATTAAGGAAAGAACGGGAATAATTTAAAGGATAGTTGATAATAGAAATATTGGAGTTATAAAGGGAGAACTTAGGGCTTGATTTCCCGTGACCTAATTTCTACCTCTCTTCTTCCTCACGCGTGCGCGGCGCCGGCTCCTCTCGGGCGAAATTGAGGAACGAAGCTAGGGCTTCGTCTCGGTGGCCGGCCAAGGGTTCAATCCAAGAAGTTCTTCCCGTCTTCACGAACCCTCGTCGAAGAGAGCACGGAGGATGTAAGGAGCCGCTAGAATTTGAGCTTGCCGAACCCTAGATTTCTCTTTTTCGGTTGTAAGTCCAAGAACAGCGAGGTGAGTTGCTACTCACCTGCAGTAGGAGTAGTTCCGCGAGCTTTGATTCTTCTTTGTTTGCTTTCGGGATTTGTAGTTTGATTTTGGTAGATTCATTCGGACTGGGTGATTTTGTTTCACTGAGTTGTTGTGGGAGTGGTTTCGGATTTATGTTAGTTCTTGTGTTGATTTCGGAGCATGTTTCATGGAGCTTTTGTTTTTTTGCTTGCTGCCGTGAACCCCAAAGAAAGAAAGGGAAGGGTTAGTTCAGTTCAAGCGGGTGGATTAGAATTCCTTCAAAGCCTTGTAATTAGTATTGTATATTCAGAACTCTGAAGCTAATGCAAAATTTTATATCCATGTGGATAGGCTAGTTGGAACTCTTGACCATGACAGGGATGCCTTTCTAATATACTAACCTTCCATCATCTTGATATCATTGCCTTCTGATCTTATTGTAGAACTGATATTATTGATCATGATGAGGAATTAACTACAATTTCTATAACAAATAAAAGAAGTATTGAAAATATTACATTGTTTGATTGATATTTACTAAACTTGGTCACTGATTGTACCAATAACTAATTTAGTTGATTCTTGATTTGTTCTTCCTAAACTATGAATTAAGATGACTGATAAGTTAGATGTAATTTCCTTTGCTGCCATACCAAGCTTTACATAGGTTTAAAACTTCAGCAGATTCTAGTTTCGATTTTTTTGTTGTTTTAAGCAGTAAGCATGAAGAACAGATTCGAATCCAAGTTATCAATGATAATTCTCTTTTGTTGGTTAATTTCCTTTTTGCTGCCCTAGCTTGGTTAATCTACCTTTGCTGCCATGAGTTTGTTAAAGACGAGGAGAAGGAATTTGAATGGGTTTAGCATGTTGTTTAGATTTTTCCTATGCTGTTTAGATTATTCCCTTCCTGTTTAGTTTTCGTTTGCTAATAGTTAAGCATGAGCAATTATCCATTTGTTAATAATTAAGCAAGATCGGTTTAACATGAGCAACTAAGCTAAGTTTTAGTTTAGCTTTTAGTGCTACTCTAACATGTGTTCCAGATTCCTTGATTTAGCATTTCAGTTTCACCTTTAGTTTAATTGCTATTTTAGATCTTTCCGTTGTAAGTTTTAAGCATGCAGATTTAGTTTTCAGCCTTTAGTTATTTACAGTTTCAGATTTCAGCCTTTCTCTTAAGCATGCAGTTATGGAATTCTTGTTATTTCAGTGAGCATGAACAACATGTGTTTTAGCATTTCAGTTCAGTTTTCCTACACTTACTGTTAGTTTTCTTTGAGTACTCAGTTGAGATTCTTGTAGCTATGCTAGCATTCAGTTTTGGTAACGATCCCAAATTCCAACATTTGAGGATTAGCAGCACGCAAGGTGCTTGAAGAAATGCCAAGGCATTTTATATTAGAAGAGTTAAAAGAATAACAAGTATAAGGAAGTTATAGTTAAAAAGAAATTAAGTATTTTACTTTTAAATAGCATGTACCAGACACAAGGTCCATTGGGTGGGCTCCTAGATCGCCCCTAGGCACAAGATCGCCTAGAAGTACCTTAGTAGTGTTGGAACCCCAAGGTTGTTTTGGTGTGATCAACAAGTTAAGTTAGGTCCTGCGTTGTTTCTAACCTTGTGTCTAAGTGTGCAGGAGCTTAGGAGCACAGGTACTCGAGCGGAAGACGCAGCTAGCGAGAAGGACGACACGCGGTGCGTCCGAGGGACGAGGTGCTGCGGAAGAGTACACCGGCGGACGAGAAGGAAGTGCGCGCGGTGGTTCCGAGGTACGAAAGCCAGAGCGGAAGATTGCTCGGGGAGCAAGAGACGCAGCTAGCGCGAAGGTCGGCACGGGGTGCGACCGAGGGACGAAGTCTGCGGATGAGTACGCTGGTGGACGAGAAGGGACACGCGGCAATTCCGAGGGACGAGAAGCCGGAGGGAAGCACGCTCGAGAAGATCGGAAGATGGGTTCGGGTGAGCCCTATTCCGGATATTAGAGATCACCCAAGCAAGCGGAGCTGGAACAGAAAGACCCGGACTAGAGGCGAGCTGAACCGGAGAAGAGAGCACGGACCAAAAGTCAACTGGGTTGACTTTTGGCTTTGGGGCGCCCGGAACTGTCCGGGGCGCCCGGAGCTGTCCGGGGTGCCCGGAACCCTTCCGGGCGTCCGGAAGTGACTTTTTCACAGGATCGAGCTTTGACTCGATCCAACCGTTGGGGGATAAATTTTATCCCCCCCAGGGCGCCCGGAACCCTTCCAGGCGCCCCGACCAAGGCTATAAATATAGCCTTGGTCCAGAAGCTTTTCAACAATCACGATCATTCTATTTCCAAACACTTGTATGCTTTAGTTGTAGTTAAGCTTCTGTTTTCTGTGCCTAAACGTTGTAAGAGGCTTCTCCGCCTGAAGGAGTTTTTGAGCTTAATCTTCCTTGGATTAACAACCACATCGGTTGTAACCAAGTAAACATCTGGTGCCTTGTATTTTCTTTTATGCTCTTATTTATCTGCTTAATTCATTTTACAAGTGTTAGCTTAATCATTCGAGGAAGGATTGTTTGTTTTTAATTGACAGGTTATTTACCAACCCTTCTAGCCGGCCCAACGGTCCTACAAGTGGTATCAGAGCCGAGACGCCTCAGAAGGACTAACCGCCGTCTAAAGCAACAATGGCCGGAGCTAGCGACTACCCACCAGCATTCGAGGGGGAGCTTTCTTCATGGAAGCAACAAATGAAGGTATTTCTTAACTCTGATATTGGTA
Source organism: Zingiber officinale (assembly GCF_018446385.1). Classification (NCBI taxonomy): domain Eukaryota; kingdom Viridiplantae; phylum Streptophyta; class Magnoliopsida; order Zingiberales; family Zingiberaceae; genus Zingiber; species Zingiber officinale. Next base: position 97,469,629 of record NC_056002.1, on the reverse strand, counting down.
TCTCTCTAATAATAAAAACAGGTTATGAAGCACCGAAAGACACAAACGGAGAGAAAATCGGCATACGCCTCTGGAACGAGAAGCAACGTGAAGAGTCCATGGCGAATGCTCGAGCAGAGTTTCACATTCTAAGCGCAATACCAACTAAAGATTTTGACAGAGTCGGAGAGTACAAAAGCGCGAAAGAACTTTGGGAAAAGTTCTTAATGCTCTATGAAGAACCGGTTGAAGTCGTCTCCTCAATAGATATCGAGCTGTCATCAGAAGAATCCGAGACGGAAGAAATTACCAAGACAGCCCCAACAACCGAAGTACATCCCGAGATCGATGAAGGGGGAGAATCTTCGGAAGAAATTAATTCAACAGGGGGAGAACCTACGGCCAAAAAGGTAAGTCAGGTATGGTCTCCATCTTCTAATCAATTGGTTAAACCAGTCGAAAAGCTGCCTAAAGATTTTTTCAAATTAGAAATTGATTCATCAAAAGAGATTTTCGGTTCAGAAAAACTTTTGTATAACAAATCTTGCAAACTAGATTCTTGCGAATTAAGTACTTTATCAAAAGATTTATTTCCAAATATGTTATCGAAAGAATTTTTCGGATTAAGAGATCGACTGTTAAAAGATTTTTGCAAGTTAGAATTTTTGTCGTCAAATTCTTGCAAATCACAAAATAGTCTTTCGAACGAATTTTGCACCTTTCCGAAAGAACTTCTTATATTGTCAAAATATTTTATCAAGTTAAAATTTATGCTATTCAAATATTTTTGTGAAGTAAAAATTCAAAAAATTGAAATTAACATGATACAAATTTTTACATGTTTAATATCTGTGGCTTTAAATTTGAATAAGTGTAATTTGAGAAGTTATGAAAAATTGAAATGGAAATTTAAAACTTGTTGATATAAGTATCAGTATAAAATAAATAAATAAATGCATAGAAATTTTTTTTTATGCTATCAATTTTCTTAAATTTTCTTGCATAAATTTTTGGGCTTAGAAAGATTTATTTTTTGTGAAAACTTAGAAAATTTTTTCAAAAGTCATTCTTTGACATAGAAATTTTTTATAACTTGGAAATATTTTTTCTCCGAAAAACATTGAAATAGATTTCTATAATTTTTCTAAGTGTCAAACCCTTAGATTGTTTTTCTTGAAACCCCATTTTTATTGTGATCAAAGGGGGAGAAGGGAAAGTATAAGTCTAGGGGGAGGTAGAAAATTAAAAATTAAAATTTATAATTTTTTGAAATTCAATTTTTTCTATCATGTTGCATGTTATTGCAATAAATTATTTTAATTTCATCTATTTTTGACCCTAGCTTAACTTGGGTTGATCACACCAAAAAGGGGGAGATTGTTGGAACCCCAAGGTTGTTTTGGTGTGATCAACAAGTTAAGTTAGGTCCTGTGTTGTTTCTAACCTTGTGTCTAAGTGTGCAGGAGCTTAGGAGCACAGGTACTCGAGCGGAAGACGCAGCTAGCGAGAAGGACGACACGCGGTGCGTCCGAGGGACGAGGTGCTGCGGAAGAGTACACCGGCAGACGAGAAGGAAGTGCGCGCGGTGGTTCCGAGGTACGAAAGCCAGAGCGGAAGATTGCTCGGGGAGCAAGAGACGCAGCTAGCGCGAAGGTCGGCACGGGGTGCGACCGAGGGACGAAGTCTGCGGATGAGTACGCTGGTGGACGAGAAGGGACACACGGTAATTCCGAGGGACGAGAAGCCGGAGGGAAGCACGCTCGAGAAGATCGGAAGATGGGTTCGGATGAGCCCTATTCCGGATATCAGAGATCACCCAAGCAAGCGGAGCTGGAGCAGAAACACCCGGACCAGAGGCGAGCTAAACCAGAGAAGAGAGCACGGACCAAAAGTCAACTGGGTTGACTTTTGGCTCCGGGGCGCCCGGAACTGTCCGGGGCGCCCGGAGCTGTCCGGGGCGCCCGGAACCCTTCTGGGCGCCCGGAAGTGACTTTTTCACAGGATCGAGCTTTGACTCGATCCAACCGTTGGGGGATAAATTTTATCCCCTCCAGGGCGCCCGTAACCCTTCCAGGCGCCTCGACTAAGGCTATAAATATAGCCTTGGTCCAGAAGCTTTTCAACAATCACGATCATTCTATTTCCAAACACTTGTATGCTTTAGTTGTAGTTAAGCTTCTATTTTCTGTGCCTAAACATTGTAAGAGGCTTCTCCGCCTGAAGGAGTTTTTGAGCTTAATATTCCTTGGATTAACAACCACATCGGTTGTAACCAAGTAAACATCTAGTGCCTCGTCTTTTCTTTTATGCTCTTATTTATCTGCTTAATTCATTTTACAAGTGTTAGCTTAATCGTTCGAGGAAGGGTTGTTTGTTTTTAATTGACAGGTTATTTACCAACCCTTCTAGCCGACCCAACGGTCCTACAAGTAGTTTCGGGATTAGCTACCTCGACTCTTATTAAGGATGCGCGCAAATTGGTACAATGCCGGGCCCAAGAGAAGTTTATTATTATTTTGAAGTATAAAAGTATTAAAGTATAAGTATTAAACAAGTGAAACAAGCTTCACATATGTTTAGAATCAGTAAGTTTAGTTCTTCTTATTTCTGGCTATACATGTTTAGTATTTCAGTTAGTATGATTCCTTTATTGGTTAATGAGCAAGATTAGCTATACATGTTTAGTATTTCAGTTAGTATGATTCCTTTATTGGTTGATGAGCATGATTAGCTATACATGTTTAGTATTTCAGTTAGTATGATTCCTGTATTGGATTATGAGCATGATTAGCTATACATGTTTAGTATTTCAGTTAGTATGATTCCTTTGTCATGTATGAGCATGAGTAGCTTTACATGTTAGCATTCAGTTTTAGCATGTTTTTAATTATATACATGCATATCGAGTTTTTGTGAGTTAGATAGCGCTCACTAAGCATTATGCTTATAGTTTGCATTTCCTCCTACTGCAGATAAAGAAAAAGCTAAAATATGAAAGGAAGGCGACAAGGTGGTGGTGATGGAGGTGTGTGATAGCTAGACTATGGAGAGATCAAGAGTTTGCTAAGGAGTTGTCAAAACTTACCTGTTTAGAGTTTCCTTTTCTTTTCTCCTTAATGCTATGATGAAGTTGAGATTGTAATTGAGTCTATTCCACACTTGTAGTTTGTTATGTCTTATCGTTGGAGTTCTATCTGTTTACTATTGCTAGAATAGTTTCCTTTTAGTTATTGTGACATTATTACTGCGTGGTTGTCTAGTATATATACCAGCCGCATGTGGCTGATGGTTTATTATTTGTTTGTATTGTTGATTTGGTCACCGATACAGGGGAGATTCTGTCGAAATTTTTCGGTAGGGAATTCTCGTAGCTAAGTAGCGTACCGGTTATGTAAAGTTAGTAGTTAAGTAGCGTCCACCTTTAGAGAGTAGTAGTAGTGTAGAAGGTGGGTCATTACACAAGGAAGAGGTATAACTAGTATTTAATTTCCGCATCATACTAGTTAATTTTTCTTTGTATAAATACCAAATACAAGAGGCATTCGATTCTTGTTTTTCGAATTTAATTTCGATGTTGTGTTCTTTTTATTTTTTCCTTGTGATTTGATTGTTCCTTTTGGTTAACCTAGAGTTATATAAGGAAATTAAATATTAACTTTCCTTAAAAGGCTTTGTCTAGTCGGTGGTGGTTGCTCCCATATCCAAGAAGGCCAAGTGCCTTGCCATGCAGTACTGGAAGCCAATTTTGGAAACTAATATTTAATTGAATTTATAACCTAGGTGATTTGGATCAAACATGTTAAGTTCTGCAGGAGATCCAAATCTAAACCTAAAAGAACATATAAGTTAAACTTGGAATCAAACGTGTTAAGTTCCGCAGGAGATACAAGTTTAACTTAAAAGAACACATGGTAGCTAGGAAAGGTTCAGATCACGTACAAAATTTTTGTACAGTGGAGCCATTGGGTTTTCCGAGTAGCAACCAACATATGTGTCTTGTCCCCACTAGGCTGACTACGTCACACCTAGCCCAAGTAATACTTCCTCGTTCTGCGGATTCAAATTACTCATACATGTGTATAAGAGTCTTGCACTCTTAACATGTGATGCTTTAGCCAAAGACTTTGAGTAATAATCTTAACGAGTGGTCATAGAGTATACATCTCCTCGCAAGGAGCAATGAATCCTCTATGGGCTATCCAAACACCTTCAGGCACTTCAACTTATACCTAATCATCCCGGGTCCACACCTCAATGAGATGCTTACTCAAGATGTTAAAGTATAAGTCTCTATGACCAAGATGACTTGTATACCTCAAGTTGAAGGAAACTTGCACTCGTGCTGTAGTAAGAACTTCACAGACATATCTCTATATATGTAGAGAACCATATGAAGTCTTACAGCGAGTCACTCCAATAAACTAGTTACCATAACCAACATCTACGTTTAACTCTCGACATCCCAATGTCTCCAGCAGTGAGAAAACAGCTGCTTGGCCAAATCAATGAGTATAACCCGTGCTAGTCTTACAGAATTGATGATGTTTGAATACATCAATTTGACAATAGGGAAATTTCAATATATTCATAATTACACATATAGAGATAATCACTAGTTGCGATCCAATCATAAATTCTCTCATGCTATGAATTATATTACGGACATTCAGTAAATGAGTTTAAGACAATCAAACATATAATATACATTCAAATAGTGAATATATACTTATTAAATAAATAGAAAAAAAATCGTAAGGTAATCACCTTAGGACATCCCTTAAATTCTAACAGAAGATGCCTCCAATCCTCTTTAAAAGGGATATTCGACCAACTCTTCAAACACACCTCTTCTACAAGCTTTTATGCAATCATGCGACATTTCAACTACTTCGACTTCTTGCTACTGTCCTGCTATGCCTGACTACTGTAGACAGATCATCACTGACACACGAGCGCTCTCACTTCGACATCTTCATGTTGGTAACTAGTTTTACATTTGTACTTATTTTACATATATGCAAAAGGAAAGTGTAAGACTATTACACTTTCCTATTTCATTTATTTGTATTCAATCACTCTTCTAGTTGTTCTGGAAGAGGATTTAGTGGATTATCCATCGATAGGTCTGAGAGACCTGAGTCTTGGAGTAGGAGTCACCGAAGGCTTTGAACCAAGTAAAATCACTTGCATTCTTATTTTCCGCGTTATCCCTTTTTAACTTTTCCACTGTGTACTCATTTTTAAAATTGAAAAGGAAAAAAAGTTTTTAAAACCATGTGATTCACCCCCCCTCTCACATGTGTAAAGATCCTACAAGTGATATCAGAGCCCTGTTAACTTTGAATTAGCGTAACTACCAATCAAGCAGGGGGTTTATTTTTCTATTTCTTTTTCACTTTATTTTTTTAGATTTAAGTTTTTCGAATCAATTTGAACTGGTACTATTGCCTCTTCAGATAAGTTTTTCCACTGTGATTTCTCCGAACTACTTGAAATTAGTGTAACATCACTCGAGCTTTATTCTCATCTTCTTCCCACACTATTTATCCCAAGCCCAAGTCTTGGTATCTGTTTAGCCTTTTCTATTTCAGTAATCACATGACCTAAAATAAAGGATATAGTACTGCTAGCCCCCCCCTAAACTGTTCTGTTGGTGCAATATCCCCTGGGTCAAGTTAACCAGGTTTAAACTTGAGTCTTGATGTTTGGGTTTTGATGCTTGACAATACATGGAGATTGCATATATAATCATCCGATTGGGGAGATTATTGATACAATTTTCCTTTGGTCAAGGGATGACCAATTTAATGTGAAGAAGAGTCAAATAGGTTAAGGTTGACCGAATACTTGACTGGGGAAGTTCTAACTGGAGGTTAGGCAAGGAAAAATCCTGATGAGTGAAGCCAGGTGAAAGTCCTAGTGAGTGAAGCTAGGCAGTTAAAAAATCCTGGTGAGTGAAGGCAGATGAAAGACCTAGTGAGTGAAGCTAGGCAGGTGAAAGACCTAGTGAGTGAAGCTAGGTAGTTGGAAAAATCCTGGTGAGTGAAGCTAGGTGAAAATCCTAGTGAGCGAAGTTAGGTGACAGTCTTGGTGAGTGAAACCAGGTAGACACAAAGTCCTAGTGAGTGAAGCTAGGTAGATAAAAAGTCCTAGTGAGTGAAGTTAGGTAGATGGAAAGACCTGGTGAGTGAAGTCAGGCACGTAAAGATCTAGGTGGGTCAAGGTTGACCAAACACTCGGTGTTGGGAAGCCTAAGTAGGTCAAAGGATTGACCGGATACTTGGCATGAGGAAATTCAGATGGGTCAAGGGTGACCAGACATTTGGTGGAATTCCAAGTGGGTCATGGAGGACTGAACACTTGGCATGAGATGGTAAGTTCAAGTGGGTCAAGGTTGATCGGACACTTGGCACGAGGAGAAAAATCTAAGTGGGTCAAAGGATTGACCGGACACTTGGTGAAGAAGTCCCAGCATGTCAAGGTTGACTAGATGCTAGGCAGAAGGAGTCCCAATGGGTCACGGTTGACCGGATGTTGGATTTGGGAACCTTGGACTTGAGTTTAGGCAAGTCAAGGTTGGGGCAATCGATCAGCTAATTGATTGACCCAAGCCCAATCGATAAGTCGATCAATTGGGAGAGTGCTGCAATAAGTAGTGACCTAATCGATCGACCGATCGATTGGGAGAAATGTTGCGAGCACAGAGAGCTGCTCAATCGATCAGCTGATCAATCGGGCACCTCCAATTGATCGACCGTGATTTTCTCGTGAGATCGTGAGAAAGCATAAATTGATCAGTTGATTGATTCAGGAAGCTTCCAGCGAACACAGAGGCATTCTGAATTGATCAACTGATCGATTCAAGTCTCCCCAATCGATTGGTCGATAGATTGGGCTGTGACCGTTGCGCAGGATTAAAGCCGTTGGCGAGCGATCTCTTTGGCAGTTCTTCGTGAGTTTCTTCTTAATCTTCATACGAGCTTCTCCACAACTCTCTGTCAGTTCTTGAAGGTTCTTGGAGCAAAGTGTTGTTGCACTTCCAAGGTCAAGAGGCGTTCCACAAGAAGAAGAAGAAGCTAGGGTTTCAGTTTCATGTTGTAAATCTTGTAAGATTTTACTTGTATTTGTTGGTTGCTACACCTGGATTCCGTTCTGTTTCCCCTGTACAAAAAATTTGTACAAGCACAGAACTTAACCTAGCTACCCATGTGCTCTACTGAAGTTAAACTTGGATTGCAAACGATGCTTAACATTATTAAACCAAGTTGCTCTTCAGAAGTTAAACTTGGATTGGAAATGATACTTAACATTTTTACTCCAAGTTTAACCGATGTGATCTTCCTAAGTTAAACCATATTACAGAAATTGATTAAATATCTATTTCAAAGATTGGCTTCCAGGTTAAACATGGCGAGGCACTAGGCCTTCTTGGTTATGAGATCATCCACCACTTCCTAGACAAAGTCTTTCAAAGAAATTGGATATTTAACTTCTTACAGTAACCCTAGGTTTAACTACAGAGACCACAATAAAAACACAAGATCGAAACGCAAAATCGAAATACAAAATCGAAATACAAAATCGATAGCACGAAATCGAAACATAAAATCGCTAGCCTCTTGTGTTGGTGTTTCAGAATTCATGCAAAGAAAACTAACTAATTAATTCGAAGAGGAAACCATTAATTAGTTATACCTTTCTTTATAACTAAAGGCCTCTTGATCTTCTGTTGTATTTCTCTCCTCCTCTTGGACGTTGTGTGGGCAACGATCTACCAAGATGGAATCCACCTGAACCACTTCTTCTCCTTCAAGACTCTCGATCCACCAAGGGATGCAAAAATAGGAAACTCCTTCTCTTCTTCTTCCCCTCCAAGCAACCGACCACCTAGGTACTTCTTGTGTTCTCCTTCTTCTTCTTCAAGCTCCAGCCTTAGAAGGAAGAAAAGGAGGAAGAAGGGAATATAGATGCCGTCGGCCTTAAGGGAAGAGAGAAGGAGAGGGCCGGCCACAAGCAAGGAGAAGAGGAGAATAATAATATGTGTTACACCATAAGGCATCACCTCCTCTTCTTTTATAATCCTTGCTCATGGCAAAAAAGAAAAGTTTTAAACATAATTAAAACTTCCTTATTTGTGGCCTCCCCTTAAAAACGGAAATTTTAACAACAATTAAAACTTCTCTTTTAAATCATGGTTACAAAAAAGGAAAGTTTTATCAAAAATTAAAATTTCACTTTTAAACTACAAATAAGGAAAGATTTTAACAAAATTAAAATCTCTCTTTAATCCTTTGTAGATAGCTATAAAAGGAAAGATTTTAAAAATTAAAAAACTCTCTTTTAAAACCATGTGGATGGCTATAAAAGGAAAGTTTTTAACACAAAATTTAAAACTCCTTTTATTCTTTACCTATGGTCGGCCCCATACTTGGTCACCAAGCATGGTTTGGCCGACCACTACTTGGGCTCCAAGCCAATGCTTGGCCGACCCCCTTGCACCAAGCAAGGTTGTGTCCGACCCATTATTTGGGTAAGAAGTGGACTTTGTGGATACAAGACTTTATAGAGGTTACAATAGGGACCGAGAGGAGAAATTGGTTTTGGTCTCCCGATGAGCTTAAGCTTCCTGTGTTCGCCCCGAACACCCAACTCAAGTTTATCAATAATAACTCATACCACTAAAGAGTTATTATTGAACTACCGCACCAATCCCACATTACATTATGTGCTCTTTCTTATCATGAGTGCATTAATCTCTCTGTGTTTAAGATATCGAATGCCCACTAATTAAATGAGTTATGACAACTCACTTAATTAATATCTAGCTCCAAGAGTAGTACCACTCAACTTCATTATCATGCCGGACAAAATCTACTTGCAGGGTTTACATGACAATCCTTATGAGTTCCTCAAGGGACATCATCAACCTAGATTACTAGGACACAGTTTCCTTCTATAATCAACAATACACCATATAAATAATATCATTTCCCAACTTATCGAGTCTATTGATTTAACGAACTAAATCTCACCCATTGATAAATTAAAGAAATAAATACTAAGTATACATGCTTGTTATTATATTAGGATTAAGAGTACGCACATCCATAATAACAGAGATTTTATTCTTTTATGTAGTCAGTATAAAAAGAAACAACCCCAAATGGTCCTACTCAATATACACATAGTGTACTAGTGTAATTTTATAGTTAAGATAAACTAATACCAAATTACACTACAACACTCCAATGGTTTATCTCATTCCATCTTGGTTGTGAGCTACTATTTATAATTTATAAGGAATTGATAACATGATCTTCTGTGTCACACCAAACACCATGTTATCTACAATATAAATTAAATGGACAACTACATTTAATTAAATGCAGACATAACCAATGTGATTCTCATTTCAAAATAAATGGTTTATACTAAAAGCTAGGCTTTTAGTATACATTCCAACAATATTTGCTTCTCTCTTCTTTCTTCTTGTATTGAGAGCTTGTATAGGGCTTCTTCACCTTTGGTAGTTACCGTAAAGGAGTGTTTTCATAGTGGATAAGCATGTCGTGTGTGGATCCTTGGATTAGTTACCTCTTCTTGAGGTGGATACCAAATAAATCATCGTGTTAGCGTTGTGAGTCTTGTTTTGAGTCTTTCCACTGCATATCAACAACAACGAAGCAAGCCATCGAAGCGCGATGAGTTATTCACCCCCCTCCTTCTAGCTACAAATAGACCCTAACAAGTGGTATCAGTGTGAGGTCGCTCTTCACCAGGATCATCAGAAGGGGCAACGAGGTAGAGGGAGAAGAAGTTGAAGCAAATTTAAAAGTTGAAGACTTCATCAAATGACTCAACTTCAAATGAAATTCCAAGATGGACTTGGATTCGACACAAGGGTACCTCCACCATTCATATCAATGAGCTTTGATTCTTAGAAATCAAGGATAAAAAATTTCCTCATGATGGAGATAGAGCAATGGTTTGCTCTAATGGAAGGCTTTGAAGCTCCAAAAGATTCAAAGGGCAAAATTCTGAAGAAAAGCAAATAGAGCAAGGAGCAAACTCAAAGGTGCGAGGCGAATGATAAGGTAACCAAATTATTGGTTACTCTATTGCTAAGCACAATCATTTGTAAAATTGGAGAATACAAGGATGCAAATGAACTATGAAGCAAATTGGCCAAGCTTTATGAAGAACCCTCCACTACATCAAACCAAGAGAAATCCAAAGAGAGTGACTCATTGGAGCAAAACCAAGAGGAAAAGGACTCTAAAGTTGAGGGATGCTCAACTTCTGAAGAAGAAGTCCAAGAAGTTTCATCCTCAAAGGAGTGCAACCAAAAGAGCAAGGAGGGAGCATACTCCTTGTTTCATGTACATGAGGATGATGATGATGAAGCCTCCACCTCTAGGATTGAGGGAGAGTGTAGATCATTGACACCGGAGCAAGAAGAGGCTTCTAATTCTGGGTCAAATGAAGAAGAAGAGAATGAGGCAACAGTTCGTGCGGTTAGCACTAACGGTTTAACCCAGATTTTGATGAATGATAAAATAGGTTAAGTTAGTTTTGTTGTTGATCTAACACTCTGACCGAGTGGGTAGGAGAAGTCCAGACAGGTCGACGGGCTGACCAGATGTCTGGCACGAAGCCCAGCTAGGTCGACGGGTCGACCGGATAGCTGACACGAAGTCCAAACAGGTCGACGGGCTGATCGGATGTTTGGCACGAAGTCCAGCTAGGTTGATGGACTGATCAGATAGCTGGCACGAAGTCCAGATGGGTCGAAGGGCTGACCGAAGGTCTGGCAGATAAGTAAAGGTAAGTCACTGGAGGGGAGTGACTGTGAGGACACATTCCTGGGAAGGGAACTTAAGCGTCGATCCGACTTAGAACCATTTCGGAACTCTAAGTTGAGATCGTGACTAGATTCCGGTCTCGGAAAGACGGAATCTAAGTCATACTCTTTCTATTTGAATTATGAACTGATAATAATATGTTTTGTAGGAGATATGAGTGCCTCGGACTAACATTTTTTTGCAGGAAGGAAACTGCTGGAAAACAGGGTCCGGGCGCCCGGGAGGTACCTAGGCGCCCGGAGGTCCGGGTGCCTGGGAGGTACCCGGGCGCCCGGAGGTGAACTTTTATCATCTTTGCATCATCACCATGTGGAGCCTCCTGGTTGGGTCAGCTACGTCACACTAGGGCACCCTGAAGGTTCCAGGTGCCCCGAACCTCCTATATAAGGAGGGTTAAGGCTGAAGCTCCTACAACAACTGACAATAAGATCTTCAGTGCTCTTGCGACGCTGCCAAAAGCTCACCGATAAGTTTCTTTTTCTTTCTGTCTTAGTTTTCATAATTGTCAGCATTTTTCTTCTAATAATTCCTGTACTTTCGTTGTAATTCTCATTCCGAATTATTAGTGATTTCCCACCGAAAGTACCCTTGTGTGCGGGCCTTGAAGTAGGAGTCGACACAGGCTCCAAACTAAGTAAAAATTGCTTGTGTCATCTCTCTTTACTTTACTTTTTCCGCTGCATACTCTCGTTAATTTTTAAATTGATATTCACCCCCTCTATCGACTTTCACGATCCAACAAGTGGTATTAGAGTGAGGTCCCGCTCTGATTTGGTGCAACCACCAGTCAGACAAGGGGGTGACATTTTTTTCATTTTTTTCGGCTTTTCAGTTTTTTGCATAATTTCAAACTGGTATTATTACCTTTTTGAAAATATTTTCTCGTTGTAGTTAATCTAAATTGGTTCAACACCAATTTAGTTTTTCTCTATTATTTCTATTTCCTCCCGCACTACTAATCCAAGACCAAGCCTTGGGATGTTGCTTGTCTAGCTACTCTCTTATGTGCAGGATGTCTCAGATTGAAGTCTTCAGTACGGTGCGTCCTTCCCTATTCAACGGAGATGATTTTTCGTACTGGAAGAAAAGGATGGAGGTCTACCTGAAGACGGACTTCGACTAATGGTTGAGCATCATAAAAGCCTACCGAGCACCAGTTGACAACTCCAAGAATCTACTTGATCCTGAACAATGGACGTCAGACATAAAGAAGAAGGCATCAACGGAGAACAAGGCGATCAATACGTTACAATGCGGGCTGACAAGGGAAGAGCTGAACCGGGTAGGACCGCACCAGAACGCTAAAGAGCTATGGGACAAGTTGATCGAGCTGCACGAAGGGACCAGTGACGCTAAGGTAACGAAATGAGATTTGCTATTAAATAGAATATTTAATATAAAAATGCAGGAAGGAAAAACGGCGAGTCAGCTTTACGCAAGGATCAAGGATATCCTCAACGGGCTCCACGCGATAGGCCACCAAATGGATAACAGAGATTTGATAAGGTACGCGTTAAACGCTTTTCCGCGTAATAGTTTGTGGGTATCTATCGTAGATGCCTACAAACTTTCAAAAAATTTATCTAAATTAAAATTAGATGAACTTTTTTGTGAATTAGAACTACACGAACAAACTAACGCTAGATCCGAGAAAGGTATAGCTTTGTTTGCAGGTCCAAAGAAAAGAAGAACAAGCCTGAACCTGAAGAAGATTCTGACCAGAACTCTGAAGATGAAGAGCACCTGGTAAGGAAGATGTTCACTAGGAGGAAGAGGAGCTTCAACAAGAAGGACCTTCAGAAGATCAATTCTCCAACAGAATCAAGGAATGTGACGTGTTTCGGATGCAACAAGAAGGGCCATTACAAGAATGAGTGCCCGAGATTGAAGAACGACAAACCGAAGATGATCAAAACGAAGGCCATCAAAGCGACATGGGACAACACCTCCTCGGACAAATCGGAGGCCAAAGATCAGAAGCACCAGAGTCATCTTGCGCTAATGGTCTACGAAGCTCAGCCGGAAGGCGAATCAGGAGACGGATCTAAATCCGAATCGAGCCACGAGTCCGTACTCATTACCGAAGGTCCCGAAGAGGTATATCTTAACTTAAATAGAAAATTCTTTAAAATTATTTCGTGTTTGAATAATAAATTGGTTAAATTAGAAAAAGTAAATGAATTACTCCTTGAAGAAAATCAAAATCTCAAGGAACAAGTCACGAACAACAATCCAACTCAAGATCTAACACTTGAGGAGGAAAATTTGACACTAAAATTAGAAATTAACAAATTAAAAGATATGTTAGAAAAATTCACAACAAAATCTAAGAACTTAGATCTAATTTTTAACAACCAAAAAACAATTTACAATAAAACCAGACTTGGCTATAAGTCAAGCTCAAATAAAACATTTAAATCATTAATAACCCAACACAAACCAACAAATAAAGCTTGGGTTCCGAAAGCGTGTTTAACCATACAAGTAGGACATAACCAATACCACATACCTAAAGAAAAAATATCTATATAAAATCAGATAATTCAAATCAAAAACCTAAATAGAAATCTAAATCAACAAATCCAAAAACTAAACATTTTAAAACCCACCAAAATTTAGAATATCATGAAGTTAAATATTGTTGGGACCGATTATATAGCTAGAGGGGGGGGGGGGGGGGAATAGCTCGGCGCGCTCCTCTTGATCGTCGTTGCTTGTTTCTTCAATGATATGCAGCGGAAATACAAAGAAACAACACATACAATGCTAACTCAAGGATTTACTTGGTATCCACCTCACAAGAGGTGACTAATCCAAGGATCCACACACTCACTCACCCTCCACTATGAAAAATACTCCTTTATGGTAACTACAAAAGGCGGAGAAGCCATACAAGTTCACACTACAAGAAGAATGGGAAAGGGAACAAAATACAAGCAAAAGCTTACAAGTTCGCGCAAGAAAACCCTAACCCTAGATTTCTTCTTCTTACTGTAGATCCGCCTCTTGAATTGGAAGAACCTCCAATAACTTCAAGAACTAGCGGTGAGAACCCTGTGGAGAAGCTCTGTGAAGATCTGTGCTCGCTGGAGAAGAAGGCTGTGAGTTCTTCCGAGAGAACAGCTCGCCAGCAGCTAAATATGACGCCAACGGTCGGATCCCGATCGATTGAATTGCTCCCAATCGATCGGGGAGGCTTTGGATCGATCGGTCGATCGATCCAGAGCACCTCTGTGCTCTCGGGAATTGCCTAGATCGATCGGCTGATTGATCCAGGGCTTATCGTGCGAAATCGCACCTCCCAATCGATCCACTAATCGATTGGGGGCTCTGGATCGATCGGCCGATTGATCCAGAGCTGTTCTGTTCGCGCGACACTTCTCCCCAATCGATCCACTGATCGATTAGGAGGAAGCTTGTCGCTGGGACTCACCCAATCGATCGGCCGATCGATTGGGCATGAGCCAATCGATCGGCTGATCGATCCAGCTCCTTGATTTTGCCCAAAATCAAGTCCAAGACCCCTTAAACCAACATCCGGTCACCTATGACCTGTTGGTACATTATGCCTAGCATCCGGTCACCCTTGACCTGCTAGAACTCGCTCACCAAGTGTCCGGTCAACCTTGACCCACTTGGACTTATCTTCACCAGGTGTCCGATCAACCTTGATCCACCTGGATTTTCCTTGTGCCAAGTATCCGGTCAATTCCTTTGACCTACTTGGACTTCCCAACACTAGATGTCTGATCATCCTTGATCCATCTGGATTTTCTTTGTGCCAAGTATCCGATCAATCCCTTTGACCTACTTGGACTTCCCTTCTGCCTAGCTTCACTCACTAGGTCTTTCACCTGGCTTCATTCACCAGGATTTCTCTTCTACCTAGCTTCACTCACTAGGTCTTTCACCTGTCTTCACTCACCAGGATTTCTCTTCTGCCTAGATTCACTCACTAGGACTTTCACCTGGCTTCACTCACTAGGATTTCCAGTCAAGTATCCAGTCAATCTTGACCTACTTGACTCTCCTCACACATGAACAATTGCACCTGAAATCTTCATGTATTGACTACATGTATTGTCAAACATCAAAACCACAACATCAAGACTCGAGCTTGACTCAATTCAAGCTCAGTCAACCCAGTCAACCTTGACCTGGGGAATATTACACCAACAATCTCCCCCTTTTTGATGTTTGACAATACCTTCTTTAAGTTAGGCTAAGTCCATAGCCTCAACCTCCTTCATGCGACTAGGTAATGAAGACGTAAGTTAAACCCTACATTCTCCCCCTAAGAGGGCAAACTCCCTCTTAGATAATGAGGGCCTAACTTAAACCCTTCATTCTCCCCCTATTGGCACACATCAAAAAGAAACTCTCCCCCTGAAGAGTTACTCACCGTTGTTCACAACTTCACTCATTGTGCACAACACGATTCAAATAAAGGTCCCATACCCTTTATTTTCATCAAATGCTCATCCTTGAGCATATACCACTAAACAATGAAGATATCCACTCTCCATTGTATTCCAATGCTCAACCTTGAGCATTTTCACTAAAGAAGGTAAAACCACCTTCCAAGGTGTACGAAAATAATTTTTCATGTCCTTAAAGAGTAACTCCCCCTAAAGACATACACGCAACTTTTGTCATTGTACCAATAATGACTTGGAATCCCTAAACCTTTAGGAGACCCAAAATAAAAGTTTTGAGGTTCATAAAATCAATAATGAAACTAAACCTCAACCTAAACCTCTACTTAGTCTTCCTTAACCAATCCGTCCTCGTTTTTATCATGAAAACTCCCCCTAAATGTATACAAATGTGTATTGAGAGGTTAGGAATGATTACCTAGACTAAAGATGGTCCAAAATGCTGAAATCAGGCTTTACCAGCCAAAATCAGCATTCCCAATCGATTGGAGTTGGGTCCCAATCGATTGAACCTGCTTGAATCGATCCACTGATCGATTCAGGAGGGCTGGATCGATCGGTGGATCGATCCAGGAAGCTTTTGTTCTCGAGAAGCTTGTGCTCAATCGATCACCCGATCGATTGAGACCCTTCATTCGATCGGGTGATCGATTGAAGCTCTGAAAAAGCTGAAATTCCATTTCAGTCAATTTCAGAAACCCCTAGAAAAATCTATAAAATTCCAAAAATAATAAAAATCATTGTAGACATTATTTAGGGCATATATTATCATAGAAAAATAGTTTTCTAAGAAAATACTTCATATTTTCCAGGATTGACACAAACTAGAAAACTTGTAAAAACTTTAGTGTTTTCTTCACGTTTGTGCTCAACTATTCAATGATGATTACTATCAAAAGATAGCCTTCATCAAGGTTTTCCAAAAGCATTTCAAAATGATTTTCAAAACCAATATCCAAGCATGATCCTTGGGCTCAATGCACATGACTTGTACATTAGCTTTCCCAATGATTGGAAAACACATAACTATGTGTTTTGATGAACTTTAAACTCAAAAGAATGCACTAAATCAACATCTTGAGTTTTGTTCATTATCCTAATACTCACTTGTATTTAATGTGTATGAAACCACATACAAGTCACCTTATAGTTGTTAGTGAGATGTAAACTTTGGTTTTGCTCTAATCTAGGGATCATGCATATCTACCTAGGCATTTTAATGTTATGAACATCCACCAAGGATGTTATTTGTTAATAAATGCCATTTGTCCTTAAATTACAAGGAATTAAAATAATGCATGATATGTTATGGCATATATCAAAAAGAAGTAATTTTCAAAAGAAAATATTCTATAACTACATAATGTATGTATGACGTGACATGGTATTTTTGTAATTTTCATAATAAAGCATGAATGCAAAAATAAATATGATGTCATGACATATGATGGGAAAACAATCATGGCAAGTTTTAGCATAAATAAAATACCTAGATTACCTATCTAAGTATTCTAAAACCTTAGCTAAATCCTAGATTGCCCAATTTCATCACGAAAATACCAAAACCCAATTTTGACATTTTCTTTGTCTTGTCCTTCATTTTGCCAATTTAAATTAAGCATATTCCTCAAAGTTTGGCACAAATTACTCTCTCAAAGAGTAACCACTTCAAATTTAGGCCCGAATTGCCTTTAATCCCTTAAGAACATACCAAAATCCCAACTTGGTAGTTCTTAACACTTGATTTCTTGTGCCAATTTAAAATCATATCTAAAAACTCAAATTTTTGGCACATCTTACTCTTTCCACGAGTAAGCCATTAATCCTTATCATTTTCAAAGGTTAATAATAACCTTGAAAATGCTCCTTGAGTGTAAACTTCATCATGATTAGGTTAGCTACCCTTTCAATTTGAGTTGACACTCTCTAACCCATCTATGGGGTAGAGAAAATGCTCCTAGGAACCCAAAACCTATTGGTGCTCCTTGGATGCTTTAGGTACTCGCTAGGGATAACCTCCCTAGATACCTTCCTAGTGATTTTGTTTGGCTTCTTAGAAGCCTTGGTCACCTTTTCTAGGTCAACCCTAGGGATTTCTTCCCTTGTGACCTTTTTAGTGACTTTGTTAAACTTATTAGAAGTCTTAGTCACCTTAGTTGCAAAAATACTTCTAGGGATAACTTCCCTTGTACTTTTGACTTGACCCTTAGACCTGGACTCGGTTCCATAGCTATAAAGAACTCTATGGTAAGAAATTACATCCTTCTTAGCCTTAAGTTTGTATCCCAAACCTCTATGGCCATTGGAGGGCTTTTGTTGTCCTAAACCTAGGTTTTGCTCATTTTGCCCTTTTAGGATATTTTCCATCCTTTTTAGGGTCTTTTCCATTTTATCAAGTCTTGAACTCAAGACTTGATTTTCTTTACATAAATCCTTAGTTTTTGATTTTTCATTAATTCCATGAGCATCTCTATTTCTAAGCTTATAACCAAAATCCTTAGAGTTATTGCCTAAATTCTTATCTACCTTCCTAAACCTAGGCGTGGTAGTTTTAACATGTAGAGCCACATGTTTTTCTTTAAAGCTCTCATGCTTTCTATTCTTATGGTAAATAACATTAAAATGATACAAATTAGAACTAGCATGCTTTTTACCATTATTCAAGGGAGTAAGCTCAATAAATGATACCTTTTTTTTTACCTTGGAGACTCCCCCTTGAGTTGTGCTTCCTCCATGAGCCTTGACCTCTTTCTTCCCCTTGGGACATTGGCTCCTATAATGTCCCTTTTGATTGCAAGAGAAGCACACAATGTGCTCCTTGCTCTTATTTATAGTGGAGACGGTCTCCTTGGGCTTCTCCTTGTCCTTTGGTGCCACTTGGCTTTTTTTCTTGGCCAATTTAGGGCATTTGCTCTTATAATGCCCATGATCCCTACACTCAAAACATATGATATGATTTTTATTTTTATTTGAAACATTTATACCTTCATGTGTAGGGATGACATCTTCTCCTTTTGATCCGGAGGTAGAAGCTTCCTCTTGATCCGATAATGATGCTCCTCCAATAGATTCGACTTGACTTGTGGAGGTGGAAGCTTCTTCATCCTCTTCTTCTCTTGACCCGGATGTGGAGGCTTCTTCTTGCTCCGGTGTCAATGATCTACACTCCCCCTCAATCCTAGAGGTAGGCTTCTTCATCTTCATCTTATACATGGAACAAGGAGTATGCCCTCTCCTTGCCCTCTTCATTGCATTCCTTTGAAGATGAAGCTTTTTGGACTTCTTCTTCGGAAGTTGAGCATCTCTCAACCTCAGAGTTTTCTTTCTCTTGGTCTTGATCTAATGAGTCACCCTCTTTGGATTCTTCTTGATCTTGTATAGTGGAGGAGATCTCATGAATCTTTGCCAACTTGCTCCATAGCTCTTTGACATCCTTGAATTCTCCAACTTGAGCCAAAATATTGCTTGGCAATAAATTGACCAAGAGCTTGGTCACTTTATCATTTGCTTTGCTCCTTTGAACTTGCTCTTGACTCCATTTGCTTTTCTTGAGAGGCTTGCCCTTGGAGTTTGTTGGAGCTTTAAAACCTTCCATAAGAGCAAACCATTGCTCTATCTCCATCATCAAGAAATTCTCGATCCTTGATTTCCAAAGATCAAAGCTTGTTGAAATAAATGATGGAGGCACCCTTGTATCGAATCCAAGTCCATCTTGGAATTCCATTGAAGTTGAGTTTGATAAACTCTTTGACTTGGAGAAATTTTGCTCCAACTTCTTCACCCTCTAGCTTGTTGACCCTTCCGGCGATGATTCCGGTGAAGAGCAACCTTGCTCTGATACCAATTGTTGGGACCGATTATGTAGCTAGAGGGGGGGGGGGGGTGAATAGCTCGGCGCGCTCCTCTTGATTGTCGTTGCTTGTTTCTTTAATGATATGCAGCGGAAATACAAAGAAACAACACACACAATGCTAACTCGAGGATTTACTTGGTATCCACCTCACAAGAGGTGACTAATCCAAGGATCCACACACTCACTCACCCTCCACTATGAAAAATACTCCTTTATGGTAACTACCAAAGGCGGAGAAGCCCTACAAGTTCACACTACAAGAAGAACGGGAAAGGGAACAAAATACAAGCAAAAGCTTACAAGTTTGCGCAAGAAAACCCTAACCCTAGATTTCTTCTTCTTGCTGTAGATCCGCCTCTTGATTTGGAAGAACCTCCAAGAACCTCAAGAATTGGCGGTGAGAACCTTGTGGAGAATCTCTGTGAAGATCTGTGCTCGCTGGAGAAGAAGGCCGTGAGTTCTTCCGAGAGAACAGCTCGCCAGCAGCTAAATACGACGCCAACGGTCGGATCCCGATCGATTGAATTGCTCCCAATCGATCGGGGAGGCTTTGGATCGATCGGTCGATCGATCCAGAGTGCCTCTGTGCTCTCGGGAATTTCCTGGATCGATCGGCTGATCGATCCAGGGCTTATCGTGCGAAATCGCACCTCCCAATCGATCCACTGATCGATTGGGGATCGATCGGCCGATTGATCCAGAGCTGTTCTGTTCGCGCGGCACTTCTCCCCAATGGATCCACTGATCGATTGGGAGGAAGCTTGTCGCTGGGACTCACCCAATCGATCGGCCGATCGATTGAGCATGAGCCAATCGATCGGCTGATCGATCCAGCTCCTTGATTTTGCCTAAAATCAAGTCCAAGGCCCCTTAAACCAACATCCGGTCACCTATGACCTGTTGGTACATTATGCCTAGCATCCGGTCACCCTTGACTTGCTAGAACACGCTCATCAAGTGTCCGATCAACCTTGACCCACTTGGACTTATCTTCACCAGGTGTCCGATCAACCTTGATCCACCTGGATTTTCCTTGTGCCAAGTATCCGATCAATTCCTTTGACATACTTGGACTTCCCAACATCAAATGTCTGATCATCCTTGATCCATCTGGATTTTCTTTATGCCAAGTATCCGGTCAATCCCTTTGACCTACTTGGACTTCCCTTCTGCCTAGCTTCACTCACTAGGTATTTGTAACGCCCGAAAATTCTCAAAACTATATTAGAATTATGGTACGATTTTTCTGGAATTATTAGATATTTTTCCGGAATTTTCCGAGTAGCGGAAGTAGCAAAAATAAATAGAATCGTAAAACGGCCTAAGCGGGAATTAAACCCGAGACCTTCGGTTTACGGATAATGTTAGAAACCAGTGAACCCAGCAGGGCCGTGCTGAAAGGAAGGAGAACCAAATATATTTATATTAGAGTTGGGTTCATTAAACCACTTAATATAAATAATAAACTTAAGTGGGGTTTGGTTTATTTTAGAAGTTTGGTTCGGCAAATCTCTCTTCACCGAAGCCCTCACGCCAATTTCTCTTCCAAACCTCACCGCCGCCTCTCCCTTCTTCTCCTCTTCCTCACGCACGACACACCAAGGCAAGGGTCCATAGGATCATCTTCCGGCGACGACTCCAACACGAAAGAGGTTCTTCTTCGCGAGAGGAACGCGAAGACGTGAGCGGATCGTCGAAAGGATCAGTTTTCTAGAAAACCTAGCGGATAGAATCGTAAGAAAACCTTACGATTGAGGTAAGAAACCCCTCACTTGCAGTATAATTGCTCTCGCTTGTTAGTCTTAGCGTTAGTTCAGTAGTTTTACAGTTTTCAGTTTTAGGGTGTGCTTTCAGTGCACACCAAGCATTCGGTAGAATGCCCAGTTCAGAAGGATGCACTAGTAGGCGTCCTAACAGCATGTAAAATGTATTAGAAACATTTTATTCAGTTATTTATCAGTTATTACAGCTTTATGGATCAGATATCCATTGGGTAGGCTCCCACAGTAGCCTCTAGGTTCAGATAACCTAGCTCTAGGTTCAGATAACCTAGAACAGCAAAGTAAAATAAAACAGTATTCAGTATTTTACTTTTATTCAGTTGGCGCTGTACTTGGATCAGATATCCATGGGCTGGACTCCCACAGTCGTCCCTATTTTCAGATAACCTAGTAACCCTGTTGGATTCGGAACTTGCAATCCCGGGTCTCGTAGGTACAGTTGCCAGGGCCCCAGCAGCATGTTTAGTATTTTCATCTATTATATGTATAGTTTTCAAATTTGAAACCAGTGATGAGAACACTAATTTAGCTTTCAGTTCAGTTCAGGTTCAGTTTACATGATTTGAGGTTGTGTACAGATTTAGATATATACTTGACTAGTTCAGTTTCGTGCTTAGTTTGTAAGTATGCCATGATCAGTTTAAAGCATGTTCGGTTTATATGTTATGCCATGCTTGTGTGATACCATGCCATGCCATGCTTGCATATTCAGTATATTTTTCAAATAGCATGATTTAAAATCATATCTGCATCGTATGCATGCTTTTGTGAGGTAGATGGTTTCTTACTAAGCTTATTGGCTTACAGATACTACTTTTCTTATACTGCAGATACCGGTAAAAGAAAAGTGGATTAGCGGAGGCTGAAGGGCGATGCTACAATGATGTGTGTGTGCAAGGGGTCTGGAATAAAGATCCTTGGGATCTATACGCTTTTATTTCAGTTTTAGCACTTAACATGTCTAGTTTCATATTTAGTCTTGTTACTAATTGTTCTAGCTTAGTAACTATGTTTGGTTTAGCTTATCACGTTTAGAACATTGGTACTTATATGCTTATATGTGTTTCCATTGTTTTAGAACTATTGTGTGATGTTTTGGCACGCCAAAGTGCTGAAATCAGAACTCTCGAGTGAAATCAGCTACTGATCGGTCCCCAGACCGATCAGGGTCTGAGCTGTGCCACTGGATCGGTCAGCCGACCGATCCAGCGAGATACAGTATGCTATTGTATCCCCTGGATCGGTCACCGACCGATCCAGGAGATACAGATGCTACAGTATCCTCCAGGATCGGTCACCGACCGATCCAGCTCGATACAGTAGCCTCGGAGGAGATTTCCAGGTGCCTGGATCGGTCTGCAGACCGATCCAGACACACCTGGATCGGTCTGCCGACCGATCCAGCCTTTGCTGGTTCGGTCCGCAGACCGATCCAGCAGGGCACAGAATCGTAGCAAGTTTGATCGATCCGTGGATCGATCACAGCTAGCTGGGAAGTTAATTCTGAGTTCCTAGCTCAGATGGGAGATCAAGTATTCTCCTTAGCACGTGTACACCAACAGGAAAGGGTCTTGAATCCTTCCTTATAACAGCATGGGTGTATCAGTTGTCAGACTAACCGAGTCAGTTAGTAAAATTTTATTTTACCCAGTTTTCCGTACAGTAGCTTCAGTAGTTAATGTAGCGATCCGGCTCACAGATTAGTACCCAGGAGTTGGGTCGTTACAGAGTGGTATCAGAGCCAGGTTCCTTACTTTCTACACACACATCGGCATTGTGCCTACAGCTTCCAAGTAAGAACATCTCTCACTCAGTTTTGTTTTCAGCTTTCATATCAGTTATATGTACTTTCATGTTTGCTCGCATGTTGGTAGTTAATTAATTCATGTTTACAGTAATAGTACTTAACATGTTACCAGTAGTTAACTCTAACATGATAGCCTAGTTATATATATGTGTTCTCTGCTATTTAGAAAATGGTACGAGGACGTCCAGCTAAGAAAGCCGCAGCGACTGAGCCCCAGCATGAGGCAGGCAGTTCAGTGTGGCTCAGCTACAGCAGCAGTTAGCTGAACAGCAGCAGGAGATAGCCTCCTTAAAGGCTAACCAGCAGACTACTCCCCCAGTCACTCCAGTACCAAACCTCACAACTCCAGTAATCACAGAGGTAGTACCAGTTCAGCCTGCAGTACCAGTCCCAGTAGCCCCAGTAGCAGGGACTAAGAAAGAAGCTTACCTTATCCAGTGGCAAAGAATTAAGCCCGAGAATTTCTCAGGCACCAGCGAACCATGGGATGCTCAGGCATGGTTTAAAACACTGGAAAGCACGATGGAGCTTCTAGACTGGCCAGAGCACGAAAAGGTGAAGTGTGCCTCCTTCTGTTTAACAGGAGATGCACGCATGTGGTGGGAGCGGATCAAATCGAAGTGGCCAGTAAATCAGATGACATGGGCCAACTTCGAGAAAGAATTCTTCGAGGAATTCTTTCACATGCAAGTCACGAACCGACACTATGACGAGTTTACAGAATTTCGTCAGGGCAACCTATCAGTTCAGGAGGCCGTGAAGAAATTCAACAGGTTGGCCCGTCTGTGTCCAGAACTAGTCAGCTCAGAGAAGGAACGAGTACGCTTGATGCTGAAGATGCTCAGACCAGAGATCGCAGTGAATGTGGCTGGTGGCGTTCATAGGCCACAAACCACAGAGGAGCTAGTGAGTAGTGCTCTGATCACCGAGCACTATCAGCACAATATCACCCAGCAGAAGCAGGTTTCCACAGAGCCCAAGGGACAAGCTAGCTCAGGTACTCAGCAGAAACAACAGGGACATAGCTCCAACTGGAAGGGGAAACGCAAGGCAAGCAGTGACCCAAAAGGAGGACCAGCTGGAAAACATTCCAGACATCCCAAGTGTGCTACTTGTGGGAAACATCATCCAGGAGTTTGCCGCAAGGGTACGCGAGGTTGTTTTGAATGTGGACAGGAAGGGCACATGGCTAAGCAGTGCCCGAACAAGAACAGTCTTCCTCAGCCTCAGCCGATACAGTACGGAGCTCAGCCAGCGCAGCTACACCAGATGTATGCAGCCTTAGATGGTCCACAGATCAGTCAGGGCAGATTAGAAGCCCCCACAGCTACCACGAATGCCAGGATTTTCTCACTGACCAGAGAGGACGTAGCAAATGCCTCGACAGTTGTCACAGGTCAGATCAGTATATTACAGCATGATGCAACTGTCTTATTCGATACTGGGGCAACCCACTCTTATGTATCCAGGGCGTTTGCCGAAAAATTAGCAACACCTCCAGAAGTACTCAATAGTCAGTTTCTGACAACACTACCCTCAGGAGACATTATGACATCTACACACTGGCTCAGAGCAGTGCCAGTCATTATAGCAGACAGAGAACTTTTTGGTGATCTGATAGTGCTAGAAATGACTGACTACGATGTCATCTTTGGGATGGATTTTCTAATCAGATACGGCGCTTCTATAGAGTGCCGTAAACAAAAGGTTATATTCCAACCTGAAGAAGGAGTACAGTTTGAGTACATAGGAAAACCAAAGAGAAAAGCCAGAAAGTTTCTCTCAGCACTGAAAGCACAGCAGCTAATGGATTCAGGATGCATGAGATTTTTAGCAAATGTAGTCAACACCAGCCAGGACAAGAACCAACAGCTATCAGAGGTTCGAGTCGTTTGTGACTACCCAGCAGTCTTCCCTGAAGAGCTACCAGGCTTAGCACCAGACAGGGAGATTGAATTTGAGATAGAGCTCATTCCCGGCACAAATCCAATTTCCAAGGCACCATACCGCATGGCTCCAGCAGAACTGAAGGAACTTCAGGAGCAATTACAGGAGCTTCTTGACAAGGGTTTCATACGCCCTAGTCACTCACCATGGGGAGCACCTGTGTTGTTCGTGAAGAAGAAGGATGGAAGCATGCGTCTATGCATAGACTACCGTGCCTTGAACCAGGTCACAATTAAAAACAGGTACCCTCTCCCCAGGATAGATGACCTATTTGACCAGCTAAAGGGAGCCACAGTGTTCTCTAAAATTGACCTCAGATCAGGATATCACCAGGTTAGAGTCAAGGAAGGTGATATACCTAAAACGGCTTTCAGGACCAGATACGGACACTATGAGTTCGTAGTCATGCCTTTCGGCGTGACAAATGCTCCAGCTACTTTCATGGACCTCATGAACAGAGTATTCAGAGAATACTTAGACAAGTTTGTCATCATGTTCATCGATGACATTCTTATCTATTCAGGCACTCAGGAGGATCATGCAGAGCATCTGAAGACAGTTTTGCAGATCCTTCAGCAGAACCAGCTGTACGCCAAATTCACGAAATGTGAATTTTGGCTGGAGCAGGTAGCCTTCCTAGGTCACATCATCTCCAAGGATGGTGTTATGGTAGATCCCAGCAAAATAGAAGCAGTAAGTAACTGGAAGAGACCCAGGAACGCCAGTGAAATCAGAAGCTTTCTGGGATTAGCAGGCTACTACAGGAAATTCGTAGAGGACTTCTCCAGGATAGCCTCCCCACTGACAGCTCTCACCAGGAAGAACAAGAAATTTCAGTGGACAGAGGACTGCGAGAACAGCTTCAGTGAACTAAAACGGAGATTGACCAGTGCTCCTATTTTAGCTATACCAGAAAACACAGACAACTTCGACATCTACAGTGACGCCTCTAAATTGGGATTAGGAGCAGTACTGATGCAGCAGGGCAAGGTGATCGCCTATGCCTCCAGACAACTCAAGGATTATGAGAGGAACTATCCTACTCACGACCTTGAGCTTGCGGCAGTGGTGTTCGCTCTCAAGATTTGGAGACATTATTTGTACGGAGCTCAGTGCAGAGTATATACAGATCATCAAAGTCTGAAGTATTTCTTTACTCAGAAGGATCTGAATATGCGACAGCGCAGATGGTTAGAACTGGTCAAAGATTATGACATAGATATCCTCTACCATCCGGGGAAAGCTAATAAGGTAGCAGACGCACGAAGTCCAGTGCTACCTTATTATCTTTAGCGACTATGTCACCACCCCTAAGGAAGGAGATTACGGCCTTTAGTCTCGAGCTTATAGTCGGACAGCTTTCCACTATGTCCTTAGCATCTACCTTGCTTGATGATATCCAGATAGCTCAGGAGGATCCCGAAATCCAGAAAATCAAGCAAGGGTTAGCGAATCGGAAAATGGAGAGTTGAGTGTCCGCTAGTGTATTGTGGTGACAGACTTTGTGTTCCAGATCAGGAGGAACTACAAAACAGATTCTAGACGAGGCTCACAGGACTCCCTATGCGATGTATCCTGGTTCCACCAAAATGTATCAGGATCTAAAGAAACGATTTTGGTGGCACAGGATGAGCGAGATGTCGCCAGATCGATCGACATCCTAACTGTCGAGAGGTTAAGGCGAACATCGGCGAGGAGGAGTTACCGATCCAGTTCCGAATGGAAGTGGGAGGATATCTCTATGGACTTCATAGTGGGATTACCCGGAACCACGAATGGTTTTGATGCCATCCGGGTAATAGTCGACAGTTGACTAAATCAGCCCACTTCTTAGCTATCAGAATATCCTATTCCATGGAGCAGCTAGCTCAGTTATATCTCAAAGAGATTGTCAGGCTGCATGGAGTCCCACGAACCATTATATCAGATAGAGACAGCAGATTTACATCACACTTTTGGAAGTGTGTGCAGTCAGCTATGGGCACCCAGTTAAAATTTAGCACAGCCTTCCATCCTCAGACAGATGGTCAGACGGAGCGAGTAAATCAGGTACTCGAAGATATGCTCCGAGCTTGTGCCCTAGATTTCAAGGGAAGTTGGTGCAAATATCTGAGTCTAGCAGAATTTGCATACAACAACAGTTATCAGGCCACTATCGGCATGGCACCTTATGAGGCACTCTATGGGCGGAGGTGCAGATCACCAATCTGCTGGTATGAGAGTGGTGAACAGAAGGAACTAGAGCTTCAGACAGATCTAGTAGCAGATACCACAGCAGCTATACACAGAGCCGTCAGAAGAGCTATGCTGATACACGACGCAGACCCCTAGAGTTTTTAGTTGGGGATACAGTTTTCCTCAGAGTAGCTCCCATGAAGGGAGTCATGCATTTTGGGAAGAAGGGCAAGCTAGCTCCCAGATATGTGGGACCATACCTTATCACGAAGAGAGTGGGCAAGGTAGCATATGAGTTAGAGCTACCTCAGGAGATGTCAGCAGTCCACAACGTATTTCATGTTTCCATGCTGAAGAAGCATATTCCAGACGCCACCCAGGTGATTGAGCCCTAGTTGGTACAGGTCCGTGATGATCTCAGCTATGACAGTCGGCCTATTCAGATAATAGACCGAGCAGTAAAGAAATTACGGAACAAGGAAGTACCATTAGTTAAAATCAGCTGGCAAAATCACACAGCAGCAGAGGCGACTTGGGAGACAGAGGCCAGCATGAGACAGAAGTACCTAGAATTGTTTTAAGTTCGGGGACGAACTTTTTATAAGGTATGGGGATTGTAACGCCCGAAAATCCTCAAAACTATATTAGAATTATGGTACGATTTTTCTGGAATTATTAGATATTTTTCCGGAATTTTCCGAGTAGCGGAAGTAGCAAAAATAAATAGAATCGTAAAACGGCCTAAGCGGGAATTAAACCCAAGACCTTCGGTTTACGGATAATGTTAGAAACCAGTGAACCCAGCAGGGCCGTGCTGAAAGGAAGGAGAACCAAATATATTTATATTAGAGTTGGGTTCATTAAACCACTTAATATAAATAATAAACTTAAGTGGGGTTTGGTTTATTTTAGAAGTTTGGTTCGGCAAATCTCTCTTCACCGAAGCCCTCACGCCAATTTCTCTTCCAAACCTCACCGCCGCCTCTCCCTTCTTCTCCTCTTCCTCACGCACGGCACACCAAGGCAAGGGTCCATAGGATCATCTTCCGGCGACGACTCCAACACGAAAGAGGTTCTTCTTCGCGAGAGGAACGCGAAGACGTGAGCGGATCGTCGAAAGGATCAGTTTTCTAGAAAACCTAGCGGATAGAATCGTAAGAAAACCTTACGATTGAGGTAAGAAACCCCTCACCTGCAGTATAATTGCTCTCGCTTGTTAGTCTTAGCGTTAGTTCAGTAGTTTTACAGTTTTCAGTTTTAGGGTGTGCTTTCAGTGCACACCAAGCATTCGGTAGAATGCCCAGTTCAGAAGGATGCACTAGTAGGCGTCCTAACAGCATGTAAAATGTATTAGAAACATTTTATTCAGTTATTTATCAGTTATTACAGCTTTATGGATCAGATATCCATTGGGTGGGCTCCCACAGTAGCCTCTAGGTTCAGATAACCTAGCTCTAGGTTCAGATAACCTAGAACAGTAAAGTAAAATAAAACAGTATTCAGTATTTTACTTTTGTTCAGTTGGCACTGTACTTGGATCAGATATCCATGGGCTGGACTCCCACAGTCGTCCCTAGGTTCAGATAACCTAGTAACCCTGCTGGATTCGGAACTTGCAATCCCGGGTCTCGTAGGGATGCGCGCACATTAAGTACAGTTGCCAGGGCCCAACATCATGTTTAGTATTTTCATCTATTATATGTATAGTTTTCAAATTTGAAACTAGTGATGAGAACACTAATTTAGCTTTCAGTTCAGTTCAGGTTCAGTTTACATGATTTGAGGTTGTGTACAGATTTAGATATATACTTGACTAGTTCAGTTTCGTGCTTAGTTTGTAAGTATGCCATGATCAGTTTAAAGCATGTTCGGTTTATATGTTATGCCATGCTTGTGTGATACCATGCCATGCCATGCTTGCATATTCAGTATATTTTTCAAATAGCATGATTTAAAATCATATCTGCATCGTATGCATGCTTTTGTGAGGTAGATGGTTTCTTACTAAGCTTATTGGCTTACAGATACTACTTTTCTTATACTGCAGATACCGGTAAAAGAAAAGTGGATTAGCGGAGGTGAAGGGCGATGCTACAATGATGTGTGTGCAAGGGGTCTGGAATAAAGATCCTTGGGATCTATACGCTTTTATTTCAGTTTTAGCACTTAACATGTCTAGTTTCATATTTAGTCTTGTTACTAATTGTTCTAGCTTAGTAACTATGTTTGGTTTAGCTTATCACGTTTAGAACATTGGTACTTATGTGCTTATATGTGTTTCCATTGTTTTAGAACTATTGTGTGATGTTTTGGCACGAAGTGCTGAAATCAGAACTCTCGAGTGAAATCAGCTCTTGATCGGTCCCCGGACCGATCGAGTCTGGCTGTGCCCTGGATCGGTCAGCGACCGATCGAGAGATCTGATATGCTCATGTATCCTCTGGATCGGTCAGCCGACCGATCCAGATCTGATAGCCTCGGAGGAGATTTCAGTTCTGGATCGGTCTGCGGACGATCCAGACACCTGGATCGGTCTACGATCCGACCTTCTTGGTTCGGTCCAGAGACCGATCGCAAAACCTGAATCGTAGTAAGTTTGATCGATCCGTGGATCGATCAGCAGGTCTGAAGTAAATTCGAGTTCCTAGCTCGGATGGGAGATCAAGTATTCTCCTTAGCACGTGTACACCAACAGGAAAGGGTCTTGAATCCTTCCTTATAACAGCATGGGTGTATCAGTTGTCAGACTAACCGAGTCAGTTAGTAAAATTTTATTTTACCCAGTTTTCCGTACAGTAGCTTCAGTAGTTAATGTAGCGATCCGGCTCACAGATTAGTACCCAGGAGTTGGGTCGTTACAGTATTTCACCTGGCTTCACTCACCAGGATTTCTCTTCTGCTTAGCTTCACTCACTAGGTCTTTCACCTGGCTTCACTCACCAGGATTTCTCTTCTGCCTAGCTTCACTCACTAGGACTTTCACCTAGCTTCACTCACCAGGATTTCCAGTCAAGTATCCAGTCAATCTTGACCTACTTGACTCTCCTTCACACATGAACAATTGCACCTGCAATCTTCATGTATTGACTACATGTATTGTCAAACATCGAAACCACAATATCAAGACTCGAGCTTGACTCAATTCAAGCTCAGTCAACCCGGTCAACCTTGACCTGGGGAATATTGCACCAATAAATATAACTATAAAAGAAATAGACATAAACCTAGAAAGAAAAATTAAATTAAAGGCCAATAATTCAGGGGGAGGCTCCAGAATAGCTGGCACCTTCAAAACTAACCTACCTGGAAGGGTAACCCAAACTAATCTACCCAGTAGGGTACTTAGGACTAATTAGAAAGGGGTTCAAGTTTAACTTAAAAAATGGTATTGGTGAAGTTTTGGATGATAGTACGTCAGGGAAGCTCAGTCTATACATGTCTAGGAAGATATGACTTCGACCTGGTGCATTTGGCTAAGTGGAACTGACCGAAGCTACCCTTTATAGATCCTAATCAGTTAGACCAAGGTTTTATACTAAGTCCAGTAGATAGGACTATTTGGAAAACCTTGAAGGCATGGTTACTCTAATGATGTCCAAGTGACTCACCATAGCCCATAAGTTTATCCAGAGAATGCCTATCTGTTGAACCCAAAGCTAAACCTGAATCTAACACAAAGTTAAAACCAACCCCTAAAATTGAACCTAATTCATCTCACAAAATTATAGGATTCCCTGATTGAAAACGTAGATCGAGTGAGATGACTAAGGACTCAATTAAAATTAAAATTAAATTAAATTTAAATTAAAATAATAAATTAAATCAAATTGAATTTAAAATCAAAATTAAAAATTAAATTAAAATCAAAATTAAACTTAAAATTATTTTAACTTAAAAATTTATCTTAAAATTAACCTTTAATTTTTTAACTTAAAAATTTATTTTAAAATTAAAACTTAGATTTATTTTAAAAATATATTTTAACTTAAAAATTTATCTTAAAATTAACCTTTAATTTTTTTAACTTAAAAATTTATTTTAAAATTAAAACTTAGATTTATTTTAACTTAAAAATTTATCTTAAAATTAACCCTTAAATTTTTTTAACTTAAAAATTTTTTTAACTTAAAAAATTTATTTTAAATTAAAACTTAAACTTTTTTAACTTAAAAAATTAGTTTAAAATTAAACTTAATTTTTTTTTAACTTAAAAATATATTTTAAAATTAAACTTAAATTTTGTTTTAACTTAAAAATTTATTTTAAAATTAAAACTTAAATTTATTTTAACTTAAAAATTTATTTTAAAATTAACCTTTAATTTTTTAACTTAATTTTTTTTAAAAAATATATTTTAAAATTAAAACTTAAATTTATTTTAACTTAAAAATTTATTTTAAAATTAAACTTAAATTTTGTTTAACTTAAAAATTCATTTTAAAATTAAACTTAATTTTTTTAACTTAAAAATTTATTTTAAAATTAAACTTAAATTTATTTTAACTTAAAATTTTATTTTAAAAATTTATTTTAACCTAAAGATTTATCTTAAAATTAAACTTTAATTCTGTTTGCTTGAAAATTAACTCAAATTCTCACATAAAATGACCAACCTTGAAAATAATCTTAAAGGAATAAAATAAGACTAACTTTGACTCCTACCTATTGTAGGAAACCAGGTGGATTTTGGACAGTGATTGCTCCAAGCATATGATTGGAGATCACACCAAGTTCACCCAACTTACTTACAAGAGTCTAGGAACAGTTACCTTTGGAAACAATGACAAACTCAAGGTAATTAGTATAGGTAATATTGAATTAAAAATAGATTTTATTATTACAAATGTCTTACTTGTTGAAAATTTTAAATATAATCTCCTAAGTATAATTCAATTGTATGATACTAGGTATAAGGTTAAATTCTTATCTACAGAATGTTTAATCAAACATCTAGATAATCCTACTATAAGTCTAAAAGGCTTTAGAAAAGAAAACATCTATGCAATTAACTTAACCACTTCTTTAGTTAAGTGCTATTTAACACAAAAAGAAGAAACTTGGTTATGGCATAGAAGAATGTCACACACAAATTTTAAAAATTTAAACAAATTAAATGGATTAGTTAGAGGCTTACCAAAGTTACCTAACTTAGATTCAACCATATGTAATGCTTGTCAACAAGGTAAACAGACAAAATCTACTCACAAACCAACTAACCAATAACAAACCAACTCAATATTAGAACTTCTACACCTAGATCTATTTGACTCCCATGGAGTCAAATCAATAAATGGAAGTTTATATTATCTAGACATAATAGATGACTACTCTAGGTTCACTTGGGTCAAATTATTAAAAAATAAAAATGAAACTTTTGAAATATTTACAAACTTTTGCAAACAAGTTGAAAATGAAAAAGACCTTAAAATCAAAAGAATTAGAAGTGACAATGGGGGAGAATTTAAAAATCATAACTTTAATAAATTTTATCTCGAAAACGGGTATTATCACTAATTCTCGTGTCCCAAAACTCCCCAACAAAATGGAATTGTAGAAAGAAAAAATAGAACCTTACTTGAAGCATCTAGAACAATGCTGAACGAATACAACCTACCTAAGTACTTTTGGGTAGAAGCTGTTAGTACAACCTGCTATGTATAAAATAGAACAACACTAAACAAAACACATAATAAAACCTGCTTTGAAATCTATTATAATAAACAACCCAATATAAAATACTTTAAAGTATTTGGGTGCCCAGCCTTCATTTTAAATACAAGAGAACACTTAAGAAAATTCACATCTAAAGTAGAAAATGGAATCTTTGTAGGATACTCCCTAAACAGTAGAGGTTACAGAGTTTATAATAAGGTTACCTTAAGAATTGAAGAAAATACTAATGTAAAATTTGAAGAATCCAAACAAAACCAAGAACAAACTCAACTTCAACAAATTGAATTTGTTCAAGAAAATACCAATTCTGAAGGAACCAATCAATCTCTAAATCATGAAGAGAAAGAAGAACCTTAAGAGAGTCAACCTCCTAGAACTATTAGAGTCAACCCAAATCATCCAACTAGCCAAATAATTGGTGATCCAGACCTAAGGGTTCAGACTAGGTCATCCTTTACAAACCTAAGTCAAATTTCATTAATTTCAAAAATTGAACCTAAAACAGTGGCTGAATCGCTACTTGACCCAGACTGGGTAATTGCTATGCAAGAAGAACTAGCTCAATTTGAAAGAAATGAAGTTTGGGATTTAGTGCCACCACCCAAAAATAAAAAGATAATAGAAACAAAATGGGTATTTAGAAATAAATTAAGTGAAACTAGGGAAATCACAAGAAATAAAGCTAGACTAGTTGCTAAAGAATTCAGTCAAGTAGAAGGACTTGACTACGATGAAACTTATGCCCCAGTGGCTAGACTAGAGTCCATTAGAATGTTACTTAGTTATGCAACCCAAAAAGGGTTTAGACTGTACCAAATGGACGTTAAGTCAACCTTCCTAAATGGACTGATAAAAGAAGAAGTCTATGTAGGACAACCACCTGGGTTTGAAAATCTAGAACACCCTGATTATGCCTTTAAATTAAAGAAGGCTTTATATGGACTTAAGCAAGCCCCTAGGGCATGGTATGAAAGACTTACTTCGTACCTAATTTCTAAAGGGTTCAACCAAGGTCAAATTGACCCACCCTTTTCGTTAAGTTAATATAAAAGGATATTTTTATAACCCAAATCTATGTAGATGATATCATCTTTGGTTCAACAAATTCAGAATTTTTAGATGAATTCACAAGTCTAATGGAACAAGAATTTGAAATGAGTTTAGTAGGAAAACTAACTTATTTTTTAGGATTACAAATCAAACAAACAAATGAAAGAAACTATATTTATCAACAAAAATACACTAAAGAATTACTTAAAAAATTCGGAATGGAAAATACTAAAGAGATAAAAATGCCTATGGCTGTGAACACAATCCTAGATAATGACCCAAATGGAAAACCGATTGACTTAAAATATTATAGGAGTGCCATAGGTAGCCTACTATACTTAACTGCAAGTCGACCTGATATTTTATTTGAAGTTAGTATGTGCGCTAGATACCAAACCTACACTAAGGAATCACATTTAACTCAGGTTAAAAGAATATTCAGATACCTTAAAAGAACAACAAATGTAGGTATTTGATATCCTAGAACTAATAACTTTGAATTAATAGGGTACTCTGACTCAGATTATGCTGGGTGCAAATTAGACTGCAAAAGCACAAGTGGTGGCTGTCAACTACTAGGTCCATCTCTTGTTAGCTGGTTCAGTAGAAAGCAACACTGTGTTGTGCTATCCACAACTGAGTCAGAATATATAGCCATAGGAGAATGCGTTGCACAATTATTATGGATGATGCACACCTTAAAAGATTTTAACTTAAACCTTACAAATGTAAAAGTGTTAATTGACAATATTAGTTCAATTAATTTAACAAAAAATCCAGTGCATCATTCGAGAACCAAACACATTGAAATTAGGCATCACTTTATTAGGGATCATGTCACTGAAGGAGACATTGAACTCAAGTACATTGAGTCAAGGTCTAATTTAGCTGACATATTTACTAAACCCCTCCCTGAACGTGAATTTAGCAATCTACGTAGAAAATTAGGGATGTGCCTAATAGATTAGGAATTTTAAAATTGTTTTCAAAAATGGTTATTTTCAAATGCTAAGGTAAAATACTTGTATTTTTTCAAAATTTCCTATTTTTAGAATTTTAAAACAATTTTAGCCTTAGACTAGAAAAATTCCCTAGAAATCATGTTCCCCTAGGGCTAGTATTTGAGCATCTCACCAACACCCTAGGACTTCCTTGTTTGTGATTGCCAAACTTAGAAAGGGGTGAGATGTATAGGCAAGCTGCCTGGACTTAAGATGCTTATATCAGTGCATCGATATAAGTCTGAGCGTTAAATACCAAACAGATATTAATCAAATTAAGTCATTCAGTGTAGTCAAACACTAACTGATGCTTAGACTTAACTTGACTAACCAAGTGAAAGCTGCTATCCTCTAATAGTCAGTGAGTAGCTAACTGGTTAGACAGATTTAACAATGTCAGGTTCAGGGGGAGCAATAATCATTTTCACAATTTTTTTTAAAAAAATAGTTTTCTCTAAAATTAGGTTTTGGAAAATATTCTTCTAAAAACGTTTTAGAAACCTAACCGTTGTAAAACCAAGTTTTATATTAATTTTTTTTGGTTTTGAAAATTATATGTTATAAACTTGGTTTGAAAACTGGTTTTGAAAATCGAATTTTACAAACTTAGTTTTAAAACTATGATTGTTCAAACTTAAATATTGAAAATTAATTTAAGAAAATAAAAACTTAGTTTTGTAAATTAGATTTCACAAACTTAACTCTGAAGAACTAGATTTTGAATCTGACCTATTTTTTTTTTTTAAATCTTACTTTTATAAAATTACTTTTATAAAATTTATGGTTAAAAAATGTTTCAAGTTCAAACTTATTTTGAAAATTAAATTGGGACTTATACACTTATGTTTGAAAATTGGCCTCTTTTGAAGTTAGTTTTAATTTGAAAATTAGCTTTTACAAATTTATGATTGTAAAAATTATCTGTTGAAAATCTACTACCCTATTACTCAGTTATTTTTCTAAAATTAGCTATTTTTCATAACTTAGCTATTTTGAAAAGGTTAACAAATACTCTTTTAAAGCAAAATCTTTAATTATTTTAACTCCCCCGAGTCAATCTGACTTGTCTCTTGCAATTGTCCATATTCTTTATTGCAATTTGTCTGTATTTATAATATATTTGTGTTTGATGAATGCCAAAGGGAGAGGGTTAGGTGGTTAAGTTAGTTAAAACAAATTGAAAATACAAACTAACTTAAAAACCTGTTAATGCTTATTTTATTTGCACTTTACACTAACTTAACCAAGTTGTCATTCCATCAAAAAGGGGGAGATTGTTGGTGCGGTTAGCACTAATGGTTTAACCCAGGTTTTGATGAATGACAAAAATAGGTTAAGTTAGTTTTGTTGTTGATCTAACACTCTGACTGAGTGTGCAGGAGAAGCCCAGACAGGTCGATGGGCCGACCGGATAGTTGGCAAGAAGTCCAAACGGGTTGACGGGCTGACCGAATGTTTGGCACGAAGTCCAGCTAGGTCGACGGGCTGACCGGATAGCTGGCACGAAGTCCAGATGGGTCGAAGGGCTGACCGAACGTTTGGCAGGTAAGTAAAGGTAAGTCACTAGAGGGGAGTGACTGTGAGGACGCGTTCCCAGGAAGGGAACTTAGGCGCCGATTCGACTTAGAACCATTTCGGAACTCTAAGTCGAGATCGTGACTAGATTTTGGTCTCGGAAAGATGGAATCTAAATCATACTCTTTCTATTTGAATTATGAACTGTGCTAATAATATGTTTTACAGGAGATATGAGTGCCTCGGACTAATGTTTTTTTGCAAGAAGGAAACTGTTGGAAAATAGGGTCCGGGCGCCCGGGAGGTACCTAGGCGCCTGGAGGTCCAGGCGCCCGGGAGGTACCCGAGCACCCGTAGGCGAACTTTTATCATCTTTGCGTCATCACCACGTGGAGCCTCTTGGTTGGGTCAGCTACATCACACCAGGGCACCCTGAAGGTTCCAGGCGCCCTGAACCTCCTATATAAGGAGGGTTAAGGATGAAGCTCCTACAACAACTGATAATCAGATCTTCAATGCTTCTACGACGCTGCCAAAAGCTCACAGACAAGTTTCTTTTTCTTTCTGTCTTAGTTTTCATAATTGTCAGCATTTTTCTTCTAATAATTCCTGTACTTTTGTTGTAATTCTCATTCTGAATTATTAGTGATTGCCCACCGAAAACACCCTTGTGTGCGGGCCTTGGAGTAGGAGTCGACACAAACTCCGAACCAAGTAAAAATTACTTGTGTCATCTCTCTTTACTTTATTTTTTTCCGCTGCGTACTCTCGTTAATTTTTAAATCGATATTCACCCCCCTCTATCGACTTTCATGATCCAACAGCAACCTCCACAAGTCAAGCGAAATCAATTGGAGGATCAAGTGTCATCCCTACACGTGAAGGTACAATTATTTCAATTAAAAATAAAAATCATATTATATGCTTTGAGTGTAGGAAACATGACCGCTACAAGAGTAAGTGCCCTAAATTGGCCAAGAAGAAGGGCCAAGTGGCACCTAAGGGTAATGAGAAGGCCAAGAAAACCGCCCCCACAACAAAGAAGAGTAAGGAGCATATCATATGCTTTTCTTGCAACCAAAAAGGATATTATCGGAGTCAATGTCCTAAGGGGAAGAAATCGGTCAAGCCTAAAGGAGGAAGCACAAGTCAAGGGGGAGCTTCCAAGGTAAAACCCAAGGTATCATTTATTGAGCCTATCCCTTTGAGTAATGATAAAAAGCATGCTAGTTTTAATTTATATCATTTTAATGCTATTTATCATGAAAATAGAAGGCATGATAGAATTAAATAAAAACATGTGGCTTATCATGCTAAAACAACTCAACCTAGGGCTAGGAAGGTAGATAAAAACTTAAGCAATAACTCTAAGGATTTTAGTTATAGGCCTAAAAATAGAAATGCTCATAGGAATCAAGAAAAATCAAAATCTAAGGATTTACGGTTGGAAAACCAAGCCTTGAGATCAAGGCTTGATAAATTAGAAAAGACCCTAAAGAAAATAAAAAATATTTTTAAGGGTCAAAATGAGCATAACCTAGGTTTAGGAATACAAAAGTCATCTAATGGCCATAGAGGTTTGGGATACAAACCTAAGGCCAAGAAGGATGTTTCTTCTTATCATAAAGTTCCATATATTTATGGAACAAATCCTAGGTTTAGGGGTCAAGTCAAAGATACAAGGAAAGTTATCCCTAGAAGTATTTTTGTCAAGACAAATGTGACTAAGACTTCTAAGAAGTCCAAGAAAGTCACTAATAATGTTACAAGGGAAGAAATCCCTAGAGTTGATCTAGAGAAAGTGACCAAGACTTCTAAGAAGCTTAGAAAGGTCATTAGGAAGATATCTAGGGAAGTTATTCCCTACTGAGTACCTAGAGCATCTAAGGAGCACCAATAGATTTTGGGTTCTGAGGAGCATATTATCTACACCCTACATGGGTTTAGAGAGGGTCAACTTCAAATGGGATGGGTTGTTAACCCAACCTTGATAAAATTGACACTTGAAGGCATTTTCAAAGTTTTTGTTAACCTTTGAAAATGAAATGGATTATTGATTACTCTTTGGAAGAGTAAAATGTGTCAAACCTTGAGGAATTGAACTTAATTTAAATTGACACATTTGATAAAAATAAAAGAAATGCCAAGTTAGGTTTTGACATTTTCTTGAAGAAAATTGGGCAATCTAGGATCAATTTTAGGTTTATCATTTATTTAAGGGAACTTAGATAGATAATCTAGATATATTATTTATGCTAATTTTCCATGATTGATTTCTCATCATATGCCATGACATCATATTTTTGCATTCATGCTTATTATAAAAAATACAAAAATGCCATGTCATGTCATACATACATCATGTAGCAATAGTATATTTTTTTTTGAAAATTATTCCTTTTGATATATGCCATAAATCATCATGCATTATTTTTAATTTCCTTGTGATTAAGGACAATGGTATTTACTAACAAGTGACATCCTAGGTGGATGTTCATAATTCAAAATGCCTAGACAGATATGTATGAACCCTTAGTTAGGGAAAAACCAAAAACTACGTCTCTCAAAGACTATAAGGTGACTTGTATGTGTTTTAGTACACATTAGATATAAGTGAGATTCTAGGATGATGAACAAGACTCAAGATATTGATTTATTGCATCTAGCTGAGTTTTGAATTCATCTAAATACATAGTTTTGTGTACTCCAATCATTGGGAAAGTCAATGTACAAGTCATGTGCATTGAGCCCAAAGAACATGGTTGAAAATTAGTTTTAAAAAATATTTTAAATATACTTTGGAAAACCTTGTTGAAGGTTATCTTTTGATAATAATCATCATTGAAAAGTTAGAAATAAACTTGGAAGAAACATTGAAGTTTTTACCAGTTTTCAAGTTTGTGTCAATCTTTGAAAATAAAATGCATTTTCTTAGAAAATTATTTTTCCTTGATAGTATATACCCTAAATAATATCTACAATAATTTTCATGATTTTTAGAATTTTATAGAATTCTTAGGGTATTTCTGAATTTCACTGGAATTGAATTTCAGGAAATCAGAGTCCCAATCGATCAACCGATCGATTGGAGGGCCCCAATCGATCAACCGATCGATTGGGATGTGTTTCCCATGAGCAGTAGATCACAGAATCGATTAACCGATCTATACATTCACACCTAGATCGATCGGGCAATCGATTCAGAGGCAGTTTCTGCGAACAGAACGTCTCTGAATTGATCAGTGGATCGATTGAGCAAGTGTCAATCAATTGAGTCCCAACCCAATCGATTGAGAAAGCTAATTTTGGCGAGAAAAATATGATCTCAGCATTTTAAGCCATTTTTAGCCCCTTTAACCATTCCTAACCCCTTGAAACACATTTGTATACATTTAGGGGGAGTGTTCATGATGAAAACAAGGATGGATTGGTTAAGGAATACTAAATTGAAGTTTACAGTGAGGTTGGTTTCAATTTTTGAATCGTTTAAACCTCAAAACTTCTAATTTTGGGTTTCCTAAAGGTTTAGGGATTCTAAGTCATTGTTGGTGCAATGACAGAAGTTTGAAGCATGTTTTTAGGGGGAGCTACTCTTTAAAAGCATAGAAATATTTTTCTGAAACCATTGAAGGTGGTAAATCCTTCGTTTTGAAGAATGCTTAAGGTTGAGCATTGAGGAACAATGGAAGATTAGATATCTTCATTGTAGAAAAGGAGTATGCTCAAGGATGAGCATTGAATATAATAAAGGGTATGAAACCTTCATTGTAAGTATGAAGTTGGTTAATGCTCAAGGGTGAGTATTGAAGATAATGAAGGGTATAAGACCTTCATTGTGGTGTTGTGAGCAACATGTAAGGCTATGAACAACATTGAGTAACTCTTCAGGGGGAGAGTTTTTGATGTGTGCCAATAGGGGGAGAAATGTAGGGTTTAAGTTAGGCCTTCATTAACCAAAGGGGGAGTTTACCCTCTAGGAAAGGGAGAGAATGAAGGAAACCCTCATTCAAGCATTGACACTAAGGAAAAGTTGAGGCTATGAGATTAGCCTAACTTAAAGGTATTGTCAAAAATCAAAAAGGGAGAGATTGTTGATGTAATATCCCCTGAGTCAGGTTGACCAGGTTGACTAAGCTTGAGTTGGCTCAAGCTTGAGTCTTGATGTTTGAGTTTCAATGTTTGACAGTACATGGTGATTGCAGATGTAATCGTTCGATTGGGGAGATTATTGATACAATTCCCCTCTGGTCAAGGGATGACCAGTTTGATGTGAAGAAGAGTCAAGTAGGTCAAGGTTGACCAAATACTTGATTGGGGAAGTCCTAACTAGAGGTTAGGCAAAGGAAAATCCTGGTGAGTGAAGCCAGATGAAAGTCCTAGTGGTGAAGCTAGGCAGTTGGAAAATCCTACTAAGTGAAGCCAGGTGAAAGACCTAGTGAGTAAAGCTAGGCAAGTGAAAGACATAGTGAGTGAAGCTAGGAAGTTGGGAAAATTCTAGTGAGTGAAGCCAGATAAAAATCCTAGTGAGTGAAGCTAGGTGAAAGCCCTGGTGAGTGAAACTAGACAGATAAAAAGTCCTAGTGAGTGAAGCTAGGTAGATGGAAAGACCTGGTGAGTAAAGCCGGGCACGTGGAGATCCAGGTGGATCAAGGTTGACCGGACACCCGGTGTTGGGAAGCCTAAGTAGGTCAAAGGATTGATCGGATACTTGCACGAGGAAATCCAGATGGGTCAAGGGTGACCGGACATCTGGTGGAAGTATAAGTGGGTCATGGAGGACCAGACACTTGGCACGAGATGGTAAGTCCAGGTGAGTCAAGGTTGACCGGACACTCAGCACTAGGAGAAAAGTCTAAGTGAGTTAAAGAATTGACTGGACACTTAGTGAAGAAGTCCCAGCAGGTCAAGGTTGACCAGATGCTAGGCAGAATGAGTCCCAACAGGTTACAATTTACCAGATGTTGGGTTTGGGAACCTTGGACTTGAGTTTAGGCAAGTTAAGGTTGGGGCAATCGATTGGCTGATTGATTGACCCAAGCCCAATCGATCAGCCGATCGATTGAGAGAGTGCTGCGACAAGCAGCAACCCAAATGATTGACTGATTGATTGGGAGCAAGTGTCGTGAGCACAGAGAGTTGCTCAATCTATCAACCGATCGATCAGACATCTCCAATCGATCGGCCGATCGATTGACAGCTGGTTTTCTTGCATGATCACGAGAAAGCCTGAATCGATCGGTTGATCGATTCAGGTAACTTATAGTGAGCACAGAGGTTCTTTGAATCGATCAACTGATCGATTCAAGCCTCCCCAATCGATTGGTCGATAGATTAGGCTGTGACCATTGCGTAGGATTAAAGCCATTGGCGAGCGATCTCTTCGGTAATTCTTCGCGAGCTTCTTCCTGATCTTCACATGAGCTTCTCCACAACTCTCTGCCAGTTCTTGAAACTTCTTAGAGTAAAGTGTTACTGCACTTCCAAGGTCAAGAGGCATTCCGCAAGGAGAAGAAGAAGCTAGGGTTTCAGTTTCATGTTGTAAATCTTGTAAGATTTTACTTGTATTTGCTTCCCTCTTCTTTCTTCTTGTATTGAGAGTTTGTATAGGGATTCTCCTCCTTCGGTAGTTACCATAAAGGAGTGTTTTCATAGTGGATGAGCATGTCGTGTGTGGATCCTTGAATTAGTCACCTCTTCTTGAGGTGGATACCAAGTAAATCCTTGTATTAGCGTTGTGAATCTTGTTTCGAGTCTTTCTGCTGCATATCAACAACAACGAAGCAAGCCAATAAAGCACGATGAGCTATTCACCCCCCTTAGCTACAAATCGACCCTAACATGTTTAACAGAGATGACTTCTCATATTGGAAGAAGCGGATAGAGGTGTACTTCAAGACCGACATCGTCCAGTGGCTCTCGATTCGATGAGGATACAAGGTGGCAATGGATGAAGCTACAAAAGCACCCCTCACCCCAAGAATCAAAACCTAGAAATAAAAATAAAGATGTAAATGGAGTTCAAAGTCGTAAATACACTTCAATGCAGACTCACAAAGGAAGAATTGAACCGTATTGGCCCACATAAGAACTGAAAGGAACTGCGAGACAAACTCATCGAGTTACACGAAGGAATAACTGATGCCAAGGTAACAAAACTTGACCTCTTGTTGCATAAGTTATTTAATATTAAAATATAGGAAGGAGAAATGGTTAACCAACTACACGCGAGGATCAAAGACATCCTCAATGGACTCCACACGATTAGCCACCAGATGGAAGATCGAGACGTTATTAGGTACACCCTAAACTCATTTCCTCGGAATATACTATGGGCATCTATTGTGGATACCTATAAAATTTCCAAGAACCTTTCCAAATTAAAATTAGATAAATTATTTTATGAATTAGAACTACACGAGCAAACTAACTACAAACAAGCCAAGAAAGATATTGCTCTTCTTGCAGATCCCTTCAAAGAAGTAAAGCCTAGAATCAAATCTAAAATAGAAATTGAGTCTGACTTAGACTTAGATGATGAAGAATACCTAGTGAGCTTGGTAATAAAAATGTTTACTAGGAGAAAGAAGGACTTCACCAAGAAGGATCTATAAAAGATAAAGTCTACTTCCAATAATAAGAAGGCCAATGCCACATACTATGAGTGTAACAAGAAAGGACACTACAAGCATGAATGCCCAAAACTGAAAGAGGACAAATCCAAGACAACTAGAAGAAAGAAGATACTCAAAATGACTTGGGATGAGTCATTTTCGGAAGAATTGAATAGCGACGAGTTGAAGCATCACAACAACCTCACGCTGATGGCATCCGAACCGGAATCAGAAAACAAGGCGGATCATGATGATGAATCTGAATACGAGTCAAGCCACGAGTGTTGGAGCAATCTCAATGGTTCGTGCGACCATGTGTTTTGGTGTTTGAGTAAAGGGTTTAAGTTAGCATTACCCTCGTTATTTGATATGTGTACATGAGTGTGCAAGATTGCAGGATACACATATGACTCAACTTGATGACTTCGGGTCCGGTGAAGGATGGAGCATCCGAGAGACCGTGGACTGTTGGTTGCTACTCGGAAAACCCAATGGCTCCACTGTACAATAATTTTGTACGTGATCTGAACCTTTCCTAGCTACCATGTGTTCTTTTAAGTTAAACTTGTATCTCCTACAGAACTTAACACGTTTGATTCCAAGTTTAACTTATATGTTCTTTTAGGTTTAGATTTGGATCTCCTGCGAAACTTAACACATTTGATCCAAATCACCTAGGTTATAAATTCAATTAAATATTAGTTTCCAAAATTGGCTTCCAGTACTGCATGGCGAGGCACTTGGCCTTCTTGGATATAGGAGCAACCACCACCGACTAGACAAAGCCTTTTAAGAAAAGTTAATATTTAATTTCCTTATATAACTCTAGGTTAACCAAAAGGAACAATCAAATCACAAGGAAAAAAGAAAAAGAACACAACATCGAAATTAAATTCGAAAAACAAGAATCGAATGCCCCTTGTATTTGGTATTTATACAAAGAAAAATTAACTAGTATGATGCAGAAATTAAATACTAGTTAAACCTCTTCCTTGTATGCTAAAAACCTCGAGATCTTCTGTCGTATCCCTCGCCTCCTCTTAGACGTCGTGTGGGCGACGATCCTTCAAGACGAACACCACCTAGAAAGCTTCTCCTCCTTCTCTAGAATTCGGCCACCACCACCATAAAGGAGCAAAAGAGAGCAAAGGGAAGAGAGGGAGATGTTGGGTTTT
Organism: Zingiber officinale; assembly: GCF_018446385.1. Lineage (NCBI taxonomy): Eukaryota > Viridiplantae > Streptophyta > Magnoliopsida > Zingiberales > Zingiberaceae > Zingiber > Zingiber officinale. The sequence continues at coordinate 97,425,764 of NC_056002.1, read as the reverse complement.
TCGGGCCGCGAAAATCGCTTTTCGCGTCGCGGAAACCCCGAATCACCCAAAGCCGTAGATCCGTGCAAGAAAAAATTTCCGAAAAACACGAGTACGTGTTTTAATACTTTGATCTATAGTAGATCTACAAAGAAAACATTTTACCTTCGATGCATGCCCTCGCAAAATCCCGCTTGTCCAAGGTACGTGTCGGATCTCCAAAGTATCAAGATAGATACTTCTCTAGTGATATCCACACGAACAAGGAGTACTCTCTAGCACTCAAGGATGGAGAAGAAAGACCCCAAGTGTGCTAGCACTCTCTCTAGGGATCTCGGATGGGAATGGAAGAAGAAAGGAAAGCAAAGAAGAGAATACAATACACTCCTCTAAAAATATTACCTTTCTTCTTGAACTTCTTGGATTAACTCACTCAACCACCTTCTCCTCACCATGGAAGTCACGGCAACATCTAGCCAAGAGAGGGGAGAAGCAAGGAAGAAGATGATAGAATGAATGCACACATAACTCCACAAAATCAAAACCCACCTACCATTAGTGTGGCCGGCCACACAATGTAACCCCCTTCATTAATGTGGCCGGCCACATTAAAACCAAGGGAAGAGTGTAACCCCCATGAGGTGGCATACCTCATGAGGTGGAGGTGATGTGGCAAGGATGAGTCATCCTTATGATGTGGCAATACATCAAGTCAAACTTGATGTTTCAAATTCCATTTGGTCAAGTCAAAATTGACCAATTTCTTCCTTGTTGAGTTAAATCCAACCTTTGATTCAAGTCAATTTCAATTTAATGAATCTCAATTCATTAATATAAATTGACTCAATGAATCAAATTTAAATTAGACTCATTCAACAATTGAATCTAATTGAGTCTAACTCAATAAGTCTAATTCGAATCCAATCTTTGGTGCATCATATGAACCTAATCCAATTGGTTCATCATATGAACCTAATCTCCATCCACTTGTTCTTTGTGTGTGACCCAATAAGCTCTTGTAACGTTGGCAATGTTTCTAAACTCCTTTAGAAACATAAGCAATGAGCGGCATCTAGTAATACATCATTGCTACCCAAGTTACAAGAATGTTGAGATCCAACATCACCTTGTGACTATTAATTGTGACTTCTCACAATATATGACAAGTGTCCTTCTATCCTAGACATCTAGATTGATCAATGTGAGGCATAGACCGTGTCATCCTCTGACCAATCTAAATCTTGAACTCCAAGTAGACTCACTCAATCAAATGATCTCAATATCTCATATTGACTCATTTGGGTATGGCCATACACTTCGTGGTCTTACTCTATCAAGAATATCGATGTCACTCCCGTCATATAGGAGGGATAGATCCCATCTACATCACTCACATCCCTCTGCATAATTCGTTACATACCCAGTAATCGCCTTTATAGTCCACCCAGTTACGGGTGACGTTTGACGAAACCAAAGTACATAACTCCTTATGTAGGGATCCATGGTGACTTCAGTTCTAAGGACTAATAGTCATACTAATAGCCACATGAGAAAGTATATGACACTCATATAACGATCCATGATACTTTCTCATGGCGGGTCATTCAGTATACATTCTCTAATGCATACCCATGTGTCAGCTTGATATCTCTATATCCATGACTTGTGAGATCAAGTCATCGAGCTGACCTACATGCTAGTCTTATTGTATTAACAATATCCCTGAATATTAATACTCGACTAGGAATGATTTAGAGTAGTGTTCCCTATATCATCTCACTATCGATTCAACTAATCGATTGATATAGGTATGAACCTTCTACTCAAGGACGCTATTATACTTAGTCTATTTGACACTAATACAAATAAGTATAATAACCAAACAAATGCCTTTATTAATATATAAGAATATGATACAATGAGTCCATACAATCATCAAATGATTGGCTCTAGGGCTCTAACTAACAATCTCCCACTAGCACTAGTGCCAATCAGTATAGGCTCTAAGGCCTAATGACCTAGTGTGACCATCATGCTTTCTCTGTGCCAAAGCCTTGGTCAAGGGATCTGCGATGTTAGCCTCTGTAGGTACTCTACAAATCTTCACATCTCCTCTATCGATAATCTCTCGAATGAGATGGAAGCGCCGTAGTATGTGCTTGGTCCACTGGTGTGAGCGAGGTTCCTTCGCCTGTGCTATAGCTCCATTGTTGTCACAATAGAGCTCAACTGGGTCAGCGATGCTAGGAACCACCCCAAGTTCAGTGATGAACTTGCGGATCCAAACTGCCTCCTTTGCTGCCTCTGATGCAGCAATATACTCAGCCTCTGTTGTAGAATCAGCTACTGTGTCCTGCTTCGAACTCTTCCAGCTCACAGCACCACCATTTAAGCAAAACACTATCCTTCTTAAGTAACCCTGGTCGGTCTGGAAGCTAGCATCACTGTAACCCTTCACAGCTAGCTCATCATTGCCTCCATATATCAAGAAATATTCTTTAGTCCTTCTTAAGTACTTAGAATATTCTTGACCGCTATCCAGTGACTTTCACCTGGATCTGACTGGTATCTGCTCGTCATGCTCAAAGCATACGAGACATCAGGTCAAGTACATAGCATGGCGTACATGATCGATCCTATGGCTGAGGCATAAGGGATCTGATCCATACGGTCTCTCTCCTCTCTAGAAGAGGGACCTTGAGTCTTCGAAAGACTCACGCCATGTGACATCGGCAGAAATCCCTTCTTGGAGTTCTGCATGGCAAACCGAAGGAGTACCTTGTCAATGTATGTACTCTGACTTAGGCCAAGCAATCTCTTAGATCTATCCCTATAGATCTGTATCCCTAGAATGCGGGATGCCTCACCTAAGTCCTTCATTGAGAAGCAACTCCCTAGCCAGGTCTTGACAGACTGAAGCATAGGGATGTCCTTCCCAATGAGTAGTATGTCATCCACATACAATATGAGGAAGACAACTATATCTCCTACAACCTTCTTGTAGACACAAGGCTCATCTTCGTTCTTGATGAAACCAAACTATTTGATTGCATCATCGAAACAAAGATTCCAGCTCCGAGAAGTTTGCTTGAGTCCATAAATGGACCTATGCAGCTTGCATACTCTGCTAGTATGCTGTGGATCTATAAAACCCTCAGGTTGTGTCATGTACACATCCTCGAGCAGGTTTCCATTCAGAAACGCGGTTTTCACATCCATCTGCCATATCTCATAGTCATGGTAGGCTGCAATAGCAAGCATGATCCGAATGGACTTAAACATCGCTACTGGAGAAAAGGTTTCATCATAGTCAATACCATGAATCTGCTTGAAACCTTTAGCTACCAAGCGACCCTTATAGATAAGTCCATCTATGTCAGTCTTTCTCTTAAAGACCCACTTGCACCCAATGGGTTTTACCCCTTCAGGTGGATCAACCAAAGTCCATACTTGGTTGGTGTACATGGATTCCATTTCGGATCTCATGGCCTCTAGCCATTTCTCGGAATCTGGTCTCATCACAGCTTCCTGATAGGTGGTAGGCTCATCCTCTATGAGCATAACGTCATCATGGTCAGACAAGAGAAATGAGTATCTCTCAGGCTGACGACGTACCCTATCAGACCTGCGAAGAGGTATGTCTACTTGAACCGGTTGTTGTTCCTCAACTCCTTGTGGAACATCATCCACAATACTTTGTGGCTCCAGTTCATCTTCCATCGAGGCTTCAGTGCTAGTATTTGCATCTTGAACTTCTTCAAGATCGAACGTGCTCCCACTAGTCTTTCTAGAAACAAAGTCCCTTTCTAGAAAGACCCCAGTCTTTGCCACAACTACCTTGTGCTGACTGGGAATGTAGAAGTAATATCCCTTAGTTTCCTTGGGATATCCAATGAAAAAGCACTTTTCGGATTTGGGTCCTAATTTGTCTGAGACTTGACGTCTAACGTAAGCCTCACAACCCCAAATCCTCATGAAAGACACCTGGGCATCTCTCCCAGTCCATATCCTATATGGTGTCTTTATCACGGCCTTTGATGGAACTCGATTGAGTATGAAAGCTGCCGTGTCTAGAGCATATCCCCATAGATATGTCGGAAGATCCGTGTGACTCATCATAGATCGTACCATATCTAATAAGGTACGATTCCTTCGTTCGGATACACTATTCCACTGTGGTGTTCCAGGAGGAGTGAGTTGGGATAGAATCCCACACTCAGCTAGATAGTCACGGAACTCATGGCTAAGGTATTCTCCACCTCGATCGGATCGAAGTATCTTAATACTCTTGCCAAGCTGGTTCTGTACTTCATTCTTGATTTCTTTGAACTTTTCAAAGGATTCGGACTTATGTGTCATTAAGTATACATAACCGTATCTACTGAAGTCATCAATAAATGTGATGAAGTACCTATAACCGCCTCTAGCAGCGACATTGAAAGGGCCACATACATCACTATGTATGAGTCCTAACAAATCAGTCGCTCTCTCGCTGTGCCCACTAAAGGGAGTCTTGGTCATCTTGCCTCGTAGGCATGACTCGCATACCTCATATGATTCAAAATCAAATGAGTCCAGCATACCATCCTTATGGAGCTGGGATAAGCGCTTGTCATTTATATGACCTAAGCGACAGTGCCAGAGGTAGGTTTGGTTCATGTCATTTGACTTGAACCTCTTGGTATTTATGTTATAGATAGGGCTCTCAAGGTCTAGAATATAGAGTCTGTTTATTAGAGGTGGACTACAATAGAACATATTGTTTAAATAGACAGAACAACATTTGTTCTTTATTATAAACGAGAATCCTTTCTTGTCCAAACAAGAAACTGAAATTATGTTCTTAGTCAAGGCAGGCACATAACAACAATCATCTAATTCTAGTACAAGCCCAGAGGGAAGAGATAGATGATAAGTTCCTACAGCAATAGCAGCAACTCGTGCTCCATTGCCTACTCGTAGATCTATCTCACCCTTCGTCAATGCCCTGCTATTTCTCAGCGCTTGTACATTAGTACAAATGTGCGAAGCACATCTGGTATCTAATACCCACGATGAAGAAATAGAGAGGTTGACTTCTATAACATGTATACCTGAAGTAGAAATCTTATTTCTCTTCTTCATAAGATCTTCCAGGTATTCTTTGGAGTTCCTCTTCCAGTGCCTTGCTTGTCCTTGATATAGGTGACAAAGATGTTCAACCATATCGTAAGCGCTCATCAACTCATGTTGCTTCTGAAGCTCAGAGTTCATAGTTGCGAGCATAAGACAGGACACATCTAATGCGTCATCTTGATGCTTCTTGTAAGCATCCCGGTCAGCTCGCGTGGCAGTGGCAGGAGGAGCCTCCGGAATGGGCTGCTCCAGAACGTACAGTTTACGTTCCTTAGTGAGAACTATTCTCAGGTTCCTGTACCAGTCCAGGAAATTTGCTCTGTTGAGCTTGTCCTTCTTAAGGATAGATCGCAGAGAGAAAGTGTTCGTATTCGACGTCATGGTTTTCTACAACAGAAAATTTGCAGAAATAAATATCATATTCTTTTAAAATCATTTAATTAGGCCTTTAACTAAATGATGCTCCCACTGAATACTATAATTCTTGTGGGACAAGATCCACATCATACTAACCCTTGAGTTAGCTTTGGCTAATACGCCCAAGGCTTAGTATGATCGGTAGGTAACGATTACCAATTACATCTCTATGCAACTCTTGTTTATAGAATCAATATCCGCATTTATATTAAAACTCGAGTTAGCTTTGGCTAATACGCCCGAGAGTTAATATAGATGTGATTTTGACCTATCTTTTCCAACCGTTGGAATAATGCCTATAGTTGACTCGATCCAACCGAGTAACTAGGAATACTCAATCTAATTGAGTTTGTATTCAACCATGCGTTGATAGGCGGGACCAAGATTGTCCCTCCGTACCCTACCAAGATAATATGTATTGCTCTGCTTTGGCAGATTCAACAATACATGTGATCGAGGTAGTGAAAGGTATCACGGCACGGTTAGGCATTTAGAGTTGGTTCGATCGAGATCTAATCTAATCGAAAAGGATGCATCTTGTGCACGACTTAGATCTAATCTAATCGCAAGGGTGCATCATGTGCACGACTTAGATCTAATCTAATCGTAAGGCACTAATTAATTAATTACTTATTAAACATGCATCATATACATAAGCAATTAACTAATTAATCTATTTGTGATTTAGTCATGGCCCTACTACGATCTTCTCAAGCCAATGAGAAGATCGAATGGTCAACCTAGGGTCAACAGCTTCTCCAAGCTCCTCCCTTTGACCACCTTGTGTTGCTCGTGCCCGCCTCAGAACTCCGTCTCGTGTGGACCCTCCACCGCTCCAATTTGTACATTACAATTTGAAACTCGAGTTACATTCGAGTCTAAATCTAATTTACAACAAGAATATAAGAGAAGGCACGACGCGCAGGTCGCGAATATAATACAACACTCGCAAACACATAACGGCACGCAGGCCGTATTATGAATTACAACACAATCAAATCACATTGAGTTTTTGGGCCATGACTATCACAAAATTAATATATAATTCAAAATTATATATTTTTCATAATTTTCTGTAATTTTAAAATTAATTTTTTTTACAATTTTACGAGTAAAATTTCCCGGCGGACCCGTTTAGCGGTTTCGGGCGCAATCGCGGAACGGATCCCCTTGCGGGGCCAGGGGCAGCACCACTACCCGCGATCTAACCATCGCGAGGGTTCCTTTGCGATCCAACAGCGCCTAAACCCGCTGTCCCAAAATGATTTGGGCCGAGACATTGCCGTTTCAGAAAAATCTTCCCGGCGGGTTCGTTTTTAGCGATTTCGGGTGCAATCGCGGAGCAAATCCCCTTGTGGGGTTAGGGGCAGTACCCCTACCCGCGATCTAACCATCGCGAGTTGCTCCTAAGCGATCTAATGGCACCCAAACCCGCTGTCTCAAAAAATTTTGGGGCGAAACGAAGCCGTTTTGGAAAAATCTTTCCGGTAGCCGAAGCCTACAAGCGTCTAAACACTTGTGCTTCGATTACTCGAGAAAAATACTCATAAAAACCCAAAAATCATAATTTTACAGAAAATTACAGAAACTTTAGTTTTCATAAAACCAAAAAACAAACTCGTATTCGCCTTGCACGTGGCTTTGATACCACTGTTGGGTTTTTCGGGCCGCGAAAACCGCTTTTCGCGTCGCGGAAACCCCGAATCACCCAAAGCCGTAGATCCGTGCAAGAAAAAATTTCCGGAAAACACGAGTACGAGTTTTAATACTTTGATCTACAGTAGATCTACAAAGAAAATATTTTACCTTCGATGCGTGCCCTCGCAAAATCCCGCTTGTCCAAGGTACGTGTCGAATCTCCAAAGTATCAAGATAGATACTTCTCTAGTGATATCCACACGAACAAGGACTACTCTCTAGCACTCAAGGATGGAGAAGAAAGACCCCAAGTGTGCTAGCACTCTCTCTAGGGCTCTCGGATGGGAATGGAAGAAGAAAGGAAAGCAAAGAAGAGAATACAATACACTCCTCTAAAAATATTACCTTTCTTCTTGAACTTCTTGGATTAACTCACTCAACCACCTTCTCCTCACCATGGAAGTCACGGCAACATCTAGCCAAGAGAGGGGAGAAGCAAGGAAGAATATGATAGAATGAATGCACACATAACTCCACAAAATCAAAACCCACCTACCATTAGTGTGGCCGGCCACACAATGTAACCCCCTTCATTAATGTGGTCGGCCACATTAAAACCAAGGGAAGAGTGTAACCCCCATGAGGTGGCATACCTCATGAGGTGGAGGTGATGTGGCAAGGATGAGTCATCCTTATGATGTGGCAATACATCAGGTCAAACTTGATGTTTCAAATTCCATTTGGTCAAGTCAAAATTGACCAATTTCTTCCTTGTTGAGTTAAATCCAACCTTTGATTCAAGTCAATTTCAATTTAATGAATCTCAATTCATTAATATAAATTGACTCAATGAATCAAATTTAAATTAGACTCATTCAACAATTGAATCTAATTGAGTCTAACTCAATAAGTCTAATTCGAATCCAATCTTTGGTGCATCATATGAACCTAATCCAATTGGTTCATCATATGAACCTAATCTCCATCCACTTGTTCTTTGTGTGTGACCCAATAGGCTCTTGTAACGTTGGCAATGTTTCTAAACTCCTTTAGAAACATAAGCAATGAGCGGCATCTAGCAATACATCATTGCTACCCAAGTTACAAGAATGTTGAGATCCAATTTAAAAGGGAAAACTTCTAATAATATTAAAAGGGAAAACTTATTAAAAGGGAAAGAAAGAAATTTTTTTTATAAAATTTAAAAGAAGAAAACTTCTAATAAAATTTTACAAACTCTTTTTTTTTCAATGTGGATATTAAAAGGAATGTTTTAAAATTTAAAACCAAGTTTTAAAATTTAAAACATCTCTAATAATATTTCATTTTTTAAAAAAAGTTTTATAAATTTTAAAAACCTTGTGGCCTAATTTAAATTAGGAAAATTTTATAAATTTTTAAAATCTCTCTTTTTACAAATTGTAAATATCTGAGAAAATTTAAAAATTCAAAAACAACCTTCCTAATTTAAATATTGCGGCCGACCCCCTTGCCCAAGGCAAGGGCCGACCACTTCTAGAGAATATGTGGTCGGTCATTGCTTGGTCACCAAACAATGAACCATCCCCTTCTTGGACACCAAGATAGACTTTTCTTTGGATGGACTTGAGGCTTTATTGAGGCTACAACAGGGACCTAGAGGAGAAATTGGTTTTGACCTTCCTATGAGCTTGAGTATCCCGTGCTCGCCCTGAACACACAACTCAAGTTCATCGATAATAACTCATTCCACTAGAGAGTTATTACCGCACTACCGCACAAATCCCAAATTACATTATGGGCTCCTTCTTATCATGAGTGTGTTAGTCTCCCTGTGTTTAAGATTACGAATGTCCACTAATTAAGTGAGTTACTGACAACTCATTTAATTAATATCTAGCTCCAAGAGTAGTACCACTCAACTTTATTGTCATGTTGGACTAGGTCCACCTGCAGGGTTTAACATGACAATCCTTATGAGCTCCTCTTGGGGACATTCTCAACCTAGATAACTAGGACATAGATTCCTTCTATAATCAACAACACATACTATAAGTAATATCATTTCCCAACTTATCGGCATATTGATTTATCGAGCTAAATCTCACCCTTTGATAAGTCAAAGAAATAAATATTAAATATACATGCTTGTTATTATATTAGGATTAAGAGCACACACTTCCATAATAACTAAGGTCTAATTCTTTTACTAAGTCAGTACAAAAAGAACTTACCTAAATGATCCTACTTAATACACTTAAAGTGTATCAGTGTAGTTTATTAGTCAAGATAAACTAATACTTAATTGCACTACGTCTATTCTGATGGTTTGTTCCTTTCCATCTTAGTCGTGAGCAACTGTTTATAATTTATAGAGAACCGACAACATGATCTTCTAAGTGTGACTTCACACTCCATGTTATCTACTATATAAATTAATTGAACAATTACATTTAACAAATAAATGTAAACATTTGACCAATGTGATTCTTTATTTCAAAATAAATGTGTACAAAAGCTAAACTTTTAAGTATACACTCCAACAATCTCCCACTTATACTAAAAGTCTAAGCTGCCATATCTATTGCCATACATCTGATTCCCATCCCCTCCACATGCCGATCAAAAGCTTTCGCCGGAAGGGCCTTAGTGAAAGGATCTGCCAGGTTATCTGCTGATGCTATCTTGGCGACGACAACTTCTCCTCGCTTGACGATGTCTCATATCAGGTGGTACTTACGCTCTATATGTTTTCTTGCCTTATGGGCTCGTGGTTCCTTCGAGTTTGCAACTGCTCCACTATTATCACAATAAATTGTGACGATCTTGGGCAAACCAGGAATCACATCTACGTCCATTAGAAAGTTCCTGAGCCATACAGCTTCTTTGGCTACCTAAGAGGCTGCCACATACTCAGCTTCCATGGTTGAGTCTGAAACGCATTTCTGCTTAACACTCCTCCATGCAATGGCTCCACCTCCTAAAGTAAACACATAGCCTGATGTAGACTTACTATTGTCCCTATCTGATTGGAAGTCCGAATCCGTGTAACCCACAGGGAGTAAATCGTCTGCTTGGTAAACTAGCATATAATCTCTAGTCCTTCTCAGGTACTTTAATATATGTTTTATTGCAGTCCAATGTCCTTGTTCAGGGTTACTTTGATATCTGCTAACCATGCCCACGGAAAAACAGATATCAAGTCTCGTACACAACATTGCATACATAAGGCTTCCTACAGCCGAAGCATAAGGAACTGCCTTCATGTCCTCAATCTCCTTTGATGTTTTTAGAGACATCTCTTTAGATAAGGCTACTCCATGCCTAAAAGGTAAGAAACCTTTCTTGGAGTTTTGCATGCTAAAACAAGCAAGGATTGTATCTATATATAAAGCTTGGGATAGGCACAACATTCTTTTCTTGCGATCCCTTATAACTTTGATCCCAAGGATGTGTGTACATTCTCCTAAGTCCTTCATATAAAATTGTTTGGACAACCATACTCTTACGTCTGATAATACCTTGACATTGTTACCAATTAACAAAATATTATCTGCGTATAGTACAAGAAATACCACCATGTTTCCGTTACACTTCTTATATACACAAGACTCATCCGGACACTGAATAAATCCATATGACTGGATTACTTCATTAAACCGGATGTTCCAAGATCTTGAAGCTTACTTCAGTTCATAAATGGACCGATTAAGCTTGCACACTAGATGCTCTTTGCCCTTTACAATGAACCCTTCTGGTTGCTTCATATGGATGTTTTCTTCAAGACTTCCATTAAGGAAAGCTGTCTTGACATCCATTTGCCAAATCTCATAATCCATATGAGCGGCAATGGATAAGAGTATCCGGATAGACTTAAGCATAGCTACTGGCGAAAAGGTCTCCTCATAATCGATTCCCTCTTTCTGAGTGTACCACTTCGCAACAAGCCTTGCTTTGAAGGTTTCTACCTTCCCATCTGCCCCTCTTTTCCTTTTATAGATCCACTTGCATCCAATGGCTTTTACACCATCAGGTGGTTCTACAAACTCCCAGACCTTATTAGAATACATAGATTCTATTTCGGAATTCATTGGCTTTTGCCAAGATACTGCATCTATATCTTGGAGTGCTTCATCATATGTTCGGGGATCTGGTTCATGTTTGCCTGGGATTAAGTCCGAAGACTCACCCAAAAACATGAATCTCTCGGGCTGCCTTACAACCCTCCCACTACGACGAGACACCGTCTATGGTTGTGTATCATGTGTGACACGTGTTGCAGTCTCTTGTGGTACTTCATCTTGTACTGTTGGTACTGAAGTAGAAGTGTCCTCTCTAAGTTCTTCTAGAACAATTTTACTACTGGGCTTGTGATCCATTATATAGTCTTCTTCTAAAAACTGGGCATTGGTGCTAACAATGACCTTCTGATCTTTAGGACTATAAAATAAACCGCCTTTCGTTCCTCTGGGATACCCCACAAACATACGAACTTCTGTACGAGATTCTAACTTATCAGCATCTTGTTTCAGCACATGTGCTGGACTACCCCAAATCCGAATATGTCTTAGACTGGGCTTCCGCCCATTCCATAATTCTGTGGGAGTAGAAGATACTGATTTAGAAGGTACTAAGTTCAGAATGTGCGCTGATGTTTCCAGAGCGTATCCCCAAAACGAATTTGGTAATTCTGAATAACTCATCATCGATCTAACCATCTCCATAAGAGTCCTATTCCTTCGTTCTGCCACACTATTCTGTTGGGGTGTACCAGGTGTGGATAATTGGGATTGAATCCCCACCTCTGATAAGTAATTCCTAAACTCTCCTAAGAGGTATTCGCCACCACGATCAGACCGTAGTGTCTTGATACTTTTACCTAGACGTTTCTCCACATCAGCCTTGTACTCTTTGAACTTATCAAAACACTCAGACTTGCGGCGCATTAGGTAAATGTATCCATATCTTGAATAATCGTCTATAAAAGAGACAAAATATTCAAAGCCACCTCTAGCCTGAATAGACATAAGACCACACAAATCAGAATGAACCAATTTTAACGCTTATTTGGCTCTATACCCCTTGGCCTTAAAAGGTCTCTTGGTCATCTTACCTTCCAAGCAGGATTCACACGTTGGAAAGTTTTCCAACTCTAATGGACCCAAGAGTCCATCGGCTACAAGCCTTTGAATCCTACTTAAGTTAATATGACCAAGCCTTAGATGCCAAAGATGTGTTTGGTTCATTTCCGAAGGTTCTTTTCTCTTATTAGAGTTAGAAGATGTGTTATTAATTTCCATATTTTGCTTTGTGGGAGAAATTAGATTTAAAGTATATAAATTGCCAACCAATACACCAGAATAGATAATCACTTTATTTCTCTTTATAACCACATTGTTACTAAAGGAAACTAAATATCCATGCAAATACAGTTTAGAAACTGAAATTAAATTCTTTCTAAAACTGGGTACATAAAGACAATTCTTTAAAACCAATTTCCTATTCCTATCAAATGATAAGTAGACGTCTCCCACTGCAACAACCGCCACCTTAGTAGCATTGCCCATGTAGACAGTTATCTCTCTATCAAATAGTCGTCGGGTTTCCTGGAACCCCTGCAAAGAATTGCAGACATGATCAATGGCTCCCGTATCTACACACCAGGTGCTGGTAGATAACACCGCTAAATATGTTTCAACTACTAGAGTATGAGATATACCTTTATTGTTCTGTTTCCTATGAGGATAGTCTGCATTCCAATGTCTAGTCTGCTTACAAATAAAGCACTTGCCCTTCGGCTTCTTTATTCCATCTTTTTGTCCCGCACCTTGAGGTTTATTCACCTTCTTTGCTGAGCCATTTTGTTTCTTCTTCTTCTTGCCTTTCTGCTTACAAATAGAACCATTTTCAGCATAGTGAATTTGAGAATGTTGACGAAACAACCCTTCAGCTGCCTGAAGTTCTATCAGAAGTTCCGCCAATGAATACATCCTTTTATTTATATTGTAGTTCAGGCGAAAATGCTCAAAACTTCTGGGCAGCGTTTAGAGGATGATATCGACCTAGGTTTCCCCATCAATTTCCCCTCCAAGAACTTGTATTTCGTTTAAGTAAGCCATCATCTTGAGAATATGATCCCTCACGGGAGTCTCCTCAGTCATGGTGGCTGTCATCATTTTTCTCATTGCCTCTTGCCTAGTAGCCCGATTCTGATGTTCATTATATCATAGGCTGTTGGAAAGTCCTGATGCTGATGTTGCAATACATTTGACATCGAAGCCAAGATGTAACACCGCGCCATCTCATCAGCTTTTACCCATTTACTATAATGCTGAATCTCCTCTGGGGTAGAATCATTGCTAGGTGTTTTTGGGCATTCCTCTGACAGAACAAACTTATAGCCCTCAGCAGTTAAAACAATGTCCAGGTTTCTTTTCCAATCGATATAGTTGGGAGCAGTAAGTCTATTTTCTTTTAGAATAATGGCCAGTGGGTTGAAAGTCATCCTAAGAATCACAAAATAAATTTTGGTCAGAACTCTAAATTTAGAATAATATTGATTCCTCAAATAATACTATTTTAAATTAACCAACACCTTAAAACACCGTAAATTTTGTATGCCACGATAGTGTGGACGTATACAAATTCAACATTTGTAAAAGGAGGGTATATCCCATTAATTTTATTATCTTGTCAACCTAACTTTTTGACAAATAAAATTAATAGTTGGTTTCCTTCGGTCACACAAATAATAGCAGTGACTCCGATGGGGAGGATACTATTAGACGTGCCTAAGTGTATACCATTACTTGACACTAAGTCCATTAATAAGATTGTGCCCCTTCCGATGGGGAAGATCACACGCTCTTAATTAATTTCCTATAGTCATCCGAAATGGAGGTTTGGTCTAGTGATCCGTAAACAAACTCATCCGATATGGAGGAAGGCACTCAGAGCCAACGCGCAAGTTTGTTTGCATCACTTACAAATTAGTAATGGAGACCGTGGAATTCACTAAAATAAATTCCTCTCCCACTTAGTTATTTAAAGTGAGGAATTTTGATGATGCTAGCCTACTAAACATGTACACTAACATTCACACACAGCACAATACAAAAGCAATAAATAGAAAAACTAATTTTCAACTATTATGGCTTTTATCTATTGTTGTCCTCCGTGTGTCATCATCCCTAGCTGCTGCCATCTTTGGCCATCGCCACCGGGTCTAGTTGTCACATCCATCTTGCTCCTTGTTCCGCTGTGCCACTCTGATCCTCAAAAGGTTCCACGCCTTGCAAGATTCGATCCACGACATAAATAGAATTTTACATTTTTCGATCCTATATTCCTTGAAGGAATGTACATGTAAACTAGATCGAACATAAAATAAAATTTACATCCATCGATCATATATTCCATAAAAGGAATGTACATGTATCTAGATTAAAAAAATAAAATCCTAATAAAACTAAATACAGCTCCTGCTATATTTTATAATACAATCATGCACACATAATAAATGCCCTTGATATGTCCAAAGGTCCAATCACACACATAATAACTATAAGCCATAATAGTTGGATCCTACATCCACAAAGTTAGCACATCCTACTATTAACCTACCTAAATTATGTATGACATGTGCATAATTAAACTAATACCAAATACACAGAGGCAAAACCCTAGCTCTGATACCAATTGTTGGTTGCTACTCGGAAAACCCAATGGCTCCACTGTACAATAATTTTGTACGTGATCTGAACCTTTCCTAGCTACCATGTGTTCTTTTAACTTAAACTTGTATCTCCTGCAGAACTTAACACGTTTGATTCCAAGTTAACTTATATGTTCTTTTCGGTTTAGATTTGGATCTCCTGCGGAACTTAACACGTTTGAACCAAATCACCTAGGTTATAAATTCAATTAAATATTAGTTTTCAAAATTGGCTTCCAGTACTGCATGGCGAGGCACTTGGCCTTCTTGGATATGGGAGCAACCACCACCGAGTAGACAAAGCCTTTTAAGGAAAGTTAATATTTAATTTCCTTATATAACTCTAGGTTAACCAAAAGGAACAATCAAATCACAAGGAAAAAAGAAAAAGAACACAACATCGAAATTAAATTCGAAAAACAAGAATCGAATGCCTCTTGTATTTGGTATTTATACAAAGAAAAATTAACTAGTATGATGCGGAAATTAAATACTAGTTATACCTCTTCCTTGTATGCTAAAAACCTCGAGATCTTCTGCCGTATCCCTCGCCTCCTCTTAGACGTCGTGTGGGCGACGATCCTCCAAGACGAACACCACCCGGAAAGTTTCTCCTCCTTCTCTAGAATTCGGCCACCACCACCACAAAGGAGCAAAAGAGAGCAAAGGGAAGAGAGGGAGAGGGGCCAGCCACTTGATGATCTCCAACAACACAATATCAATTGTTATGTTTTTCAAGGCCTCCCCTTCCCCCCTTTTTATATTAGTTTCCCAATGGAAAATTATGGAAAGAGTTTTATAAAAAATTAGACTCATTCCTATTTCCTTTTAATTTTTTCTTTTTCTTTCCTTTTAATTAATCAATCCTAGATTGATTTATTAATTAAACAACTATTTGTTGATGTTTAATTATTTGGCCGGCCCCTTGCTTGTGCACCAAGCAAGGTGGCCGACCACTTATTAAAAGGGAAAGAAAGAATTTTTTTTTTATAAAATTTAAAAGAAGAAAACTTCTAATAAAATTTTACAAACTCTCTTTTTCTTTCAATGTGGATATTAAAAGAAAAGTTTTAAAATTTAAAACCAAGTTTTAAAATTTAAAACATCTCTAATAATATTTCTTTTTAAAAAAAAAGTTTTATAAATTTTAAAAACCTTGTGGCCTAATTTAAATTAGGAAAATTTTATAAATTTTTAAAATCTCTCTTTTTACAAATTGTAAATATCTGAGGAAATTTAAAAATTCAAAAACAACCTTACTAATTTAAATATTGCGGCCGACCCCCTTGTCCAAGGCAAGGGCCAGCCACTTCTAGAGAATATGTGGTCGGTCATTGCTTGGTCACCAAGCAATGAACCGACCCTTTCTTGGACACCAAGATAGACTTTTCTTTGGATAGACTTGAGGCTTTATTGAGGCTACAACAGGGACCTAGAGGAGAAATTAGTTTTGGCCTTCTGATGAGCTTGAGTATCCCGTGCTCGCCCTGAACACACAACTCAAGTTCATCGATAATAACTCATTCCACTAGAGAGTTATTACCACACTACCGCACCAATCCTAAATTACATTATGGGCTTCTTCTTATCATGAGTGTGTTAGTCTCCCTGTGTTTAAGATTACGAATGTCCACTAATTAAGTGAGTTACTGACAACTCATTTAATTAATATCTAGCTCCAAGAGTAGTACCACTCAACTTTATTGTCATGTTGGACTAGGTCCACTAGCAGGATTTAATATGACAATCCTTATGAGCTCCTCTTGGGGACATTCTCAACCTAGATAACTAGGACACAGATTCCTTCTATAATCAACAACACATACTATAAGTAATATCATTTCCCAACTTATCGGACATATTGATTTATCGAGCTAAACCTCACCCTTTGATAAGTCAAAGAAATAAATATTAAATATACATGCTTGTTATTATATTAGGATTAAGAGCACACACTTCCATAATAACTAAGGTCTAGTTCTTTTACTAAGTCAGTACAAAAAGAACTTACCTAAATGATCCTACTCGATACACTTAAAGTGTATCAGTGTAATTTATTAGTCAAGATAAACTAATACTTAATTACACTACGTCTATTCTGATGATTTGTTCCTTTCCATCTTAGTCATGAACAACTGTTTATAATTTATAGAGAGCCGACAACATGATCTTCTAAGTGTGACTCTACACTCCATGTTATCTACTATATAAATTAATTGAACAATTACATTTAACAAATAAATGTAAACATTTGACCAATGTGATTCTTTATTTCAAAATAAATGTGTACAAAAGCTAAACTTTTAAGTATACACTCCAACAACCGTGGACAAGGCAGCAAGGACAAGGGCCGAGGGAAGCGACTTCGAGGCATACGCGAAGGCTGGCATTGGAGACGAGCCACAGGCTTGAATGCATCGAGGGATGAGAGCCAAAGGAAGTAGGCTTGAAGGCAAGAGGTCAAAGCTGCAAAGAAGAGTCAAGTGAGTCATGATGGTCCGAGTGCGAGAGAAATGTACTCGGGAAGGGAAACCCTAGGTTTAGGGTTGTACTAGTCGACTGGTACTGGTACCAATCGACTGGTGATGAACACAGAGAGCTTCTGTGCCCGAACGACCAAGCATCAGTCGATTGGTGAAAGGACCAGTCGAGTGGTAAAGATCCGTTGGAGTGCTGTTGGGCTGGCACCAGTCGACTGGTGCAAGGACCAGTCGATTGGTAATGGTAAAATAACAGGGCTGTTTTCTTCCAAGCTCTATAAGAAGGAGCTTGGGATGGTCGGCCAAGGCGACTAAATTAGACTTTGTTAAAGCCTAATTAGTAGTCACTAAGTTCTCAAGGTTTCCCTTGTGTCCAAGTGTTTTTGGTGAGTGTTGTGGTGAGGTTTTTCCACCCACAAGGAGGTTTGAGCTAGCCGAAGTTTTCGAGGACTAATCCACCGACGGATTGAGGGATCATCCACCTCACGGACAATCATGAATTAGGAGCAAGTTATCTCCGAACCACGTTACATCGACGTGTTAGCGGTTTGTATTTTCTTTCTCATTGTATTTAGGTTTTGTATTCGTATTTGTATTGTTTGTATTTCGCTATGCTAACGAATACGTAGAAAGCTATTAATTTGAAGCGCTATCTATCCAACCCCCCTTCTAGCCATGTCACCGATCCCCTACAAGTGGTATCAGAGTGAGGACGCTCTCCGTCGGACTAACTGTCGAGGAAGCTAAGAAGATGATCGGCTTGATTGATCCACGAAGTATGAAGGAGGAAACTTATGGGACATAACCTTTTGGATGGTGAAGATGAAGAACTTCTTCGAGACGGATTGGGACACAATGATGATGGTGGAAGAGCCATTCGAAGTCCTGAAAGATAAAAAAAGGGAAGAAGCTCCAACCACGGTATTGGACGGAGGAGCAAACCACATGATCGGAGGCAAATTCAAAGGTAATATCAATTTTGATTGAAATCTTGCCTTCTAATATGATAAGTCATGTAGGTGAATACAAGAATGCCCACGAGTTGTGGAGTAAGGTAAAGATGGTTCTAGGAGAAGAACTCATGTCTACACAAGAGGAGAAAAGATTCGAAGAAAGTGATGAAGTGATACAAGAGGAGAAGAAGGACCAATCGGATGTGGAGACCAATTCAACATCAAAAGAGGAAGAGGAAGTGAATTCGATCACATCCGAGGAGAAGGAGGATGAGGAACCATCATCAACCTCCTCAAAGGTTGAAGAAGAATCCAAGACAAGTAAAGAAGAAGAGGAAATCTTAGAGGTCAACCTAGTGAGCGTCTCCACCGAAGTGAAGTCAAAGAACAACATAATTTGCTTCGGTTGCAATGAGAAAGGACACTACAAGAGTAGATTTCCTATGGGTAAGAAGGTAACTCCTAAACTCATTCAAGTTAATTTAAACACTAACAAGGGTTGTAGGAATAAAGAAGCTCAAAGAAGGAAAATGTGCATTGCATGCTTCACATGTGGGGAGAAGGGACACTACCACACAAAATGTCCCAAGAAGAGGGAGATCAAGAAGCTTGCGCATCTAAAGAAATGGGAGAAGAAGAAGAGGAGCTCAAATCAAGGGGGAGCTTCAAGGGTAAGGGAGGTATACTCTAAATTGAATTATAATTCAAATTTTCATTCTTCCATGCATGCTATGAGAAATGATTTTGTTAATCATAGTATGTCCATGCAAAATTTTATATTTAAATATCATGATAGGAATAGGGTAATTGTAGATCATAACTCTAGGAGAACCATTTATGATAAATCTAGGCATGATAGACCTAAGGAGAATCTAGGCAAAAATCCAAAGAAGGGAAGACATATGCCTAGAAAAATGGATAAGTCTAGGAATGTCCATGGTGGACATGTGGACTCTAGGTTTAGAAACCTAGAAAGGGAAAATCAAGCTTTGAAGACAAAGCTTGATAAGTTGGAGAAAACTCTAGAAATATTCAATGTTGGATCTAAGTGTTTAGGTATGGTGTTGGGTAGTCAAAGACCCAACAATGATAGATCAGGTCTAGGATACCGATCTAGTGTCTCCAATGCTAAGGGAAAGTCTTATGCTAGGGTTGCATATAACTATAGCAAGGAGAAGCTAATAAATGGCTGTAACAACCACCCTTCTCCCTACTATACTACTCTCTAAGGGTGACCATTACTTAACTATTAACTCTACTTAACCGGTAAGATCGAAACCACGAGGAGTCTCTACCGAAAAATTTCGACAACATCTCCCCTGTACCGGTGACCATAAACTGAGATACATACATAGTATACATCAGCCACAGGCGGCTGGAACATATATCAGACACCCACGCAATTAAATAAGTGTCAAACGCCAAAAATACATAATTACTAAACTGAGTTCATCTTAGCATGCAATCTAAAACAAAAATAATCTCAAATGACATGGATCTTAAAGTACAATTTCAAATATTTCTAAATCACTAAAACACGGAAAACTCAATAACATCCCAAGTCTCCCCATAGTCCTGGCATCACACATCATCGAACACCTCCTTGTCGCCTTCCTTTGCTAAAACTTTTCCTTTCCTTTATCTGCAGTAAGAGGAAAATGCAACTATAAGCAAAATTACTTAGTAAGCGCTATCTAACTCACAAAACTTGAATATGCATGTAACTGGAAGAAATCTAAAACTGAATGCTCAGAAAGAAATACTACTCATACTCATCTAACAGCAAAGCAAACAAAGCATACTGGAATGCTAAACATGTAAAGCAAATCTGCTAGCATAAATGAAAACTGAACTTGCTGGATTTTAAACTTATGTGAAGCTTATTTCATTTGTTTAAAAACTTATACTTTAATTCTTCAGAATAATAAGTTTAACTGAACTGATACATAAGCTGAGCTAAACTGATGCTAGGCTAATGCTGAATCTGAACTGTATTCACGTAACTGATTTGTGAAGTTTTGAAAACTATTTTTCATAATAGATAAAAATAATAATCAAGCTGCTGATGGGCCCGACAACTGTACTTGCTATCCGCGCATCCCTAACTAGACTCGAGGTAGCTAGTCCCGAATCTAGTAGGGTTTACTAGGTTATCTAAACCTAGGGACGACTATGGGAGCCCAACCCAAGGACAACTAAGAGTCTAGCATACTAGGTTATCTAAACCTAGGGACGACTATGGGAGCCCAACCCAAGGACAACTGAGAGTCCAGCACAATGCCACTGATAAAAGTAAAATACTGATTTATAAGCTGATTTATCTTATCTTGCTCTTGCTAGGTTATCTAAACCTAGAGCTAGGTTATCTGAACCTAGGGGCGACTATGGGAGCCCACCCATTGGACCGTAGTCCCATATAAACTGAAGCAAAACAAAGCATGCTATTTATAAGAAAACTGCAATGCTACACAATTCAAAATCTACAATGCTAAACAAAACAAAAACTGCTATGCTAGACAATTCAAAATCTGCACTATCAACTTTAAAGAAATCTGTGCTATAAGCTCTTAAGGAACCTGTACTACAAGCTCTAAAAAATCTGCTCTAAAGGAATCTACATATTAAAAGAAAATCCTGCATACTTAATGGACTAGCAAGGAAATAAACCTAAATGAGAAAGAATGGTGACAAAGGATTAATAGCATGGTTAACACATCCACTGTTTATACTAATAAATTCCAGTCATTCATTTCATAGCATTATTCAGTCATTCCTTCCATATCTGTTCCTGTAACCATAGCCTATTTCATTTATTCCTTAAGTATACCCATTCGTAACGAAAACTTATCAAAGCCAAATTTGTGCATTTCATAAATATCTACGGAGAAATAATTCAACTCATGCATAACAAAATGGAGGATTGTTCACAAGTATTAATACCAACCCATAGTAACTTTAACCCATAGGCAAATAACTAATCATGACAAATCAAACAGTATTCATAATTTCTATCCTGTATCAGTTTCGAAGCTATTTCATTAACAAGAGTCTATATGGCTTAAATTCTATTACTCTACACCACAAACTTGTTAGCTAGAGCCCTAGAGCCAATCATTTGATGATTGTATTTTGGACTTATTGTATCATATTCTATATATAAAAATAAAGGCATTTAGTTTTGGTTATTATACTTACTTATATTGGTGCCAAATAAACTAAGTATAATAACATCCTTGAGTAGAAGGTTCTTACCTATATCAATCGATTGGTTGAATCGATAGTGAGATGATATAGGGAACACTACTCTTAATCATTCCTAGTCGAGTATTAACATTCAGGGACAATGTTAATGAATAAGACTAGCATGTAGGTCAACTCGATGACTTGATCTCACAAGTCATGGATATAGAGATATCAAGTTAACACATGGGTATGCATTAGAGAATGTATACTGAATGACCCACCATGAGAAAGTATCATGGATCGTTATATGAGTGTCATATACTTTCTCATGTGGCTATTAGTATGACTGCTAGTCCTTAGACCTAAAGTCACCATGGTTCCCTACATAAGGAGTTATGTACTTTGGTTTCGTCAAATGTCACCCGTAACTCGGTGGACTATAAAGGCGATTGCTGGGTATGTAACGAATTATGTAGAGGGATGTGAGTGATGTAGATGGGATCTATCCCTCCTATATGACGGGAGCGACATCGATATTCTTGATAGAGTGAGACCATGAAGTGCATGACCATGCCCAAATGAATCAATATAGGATATTGAGCTCATTTGATTGAGTGAGTCTACTTGGAGTTCAAGATTTGGATTGATTAGAGGATGACACGGTCTATGCCTCACATTGATCAATCTAATGTCTAGGATAGAAGGACACTTGTCATATTTTTTGTGAGGAGTCACAATTAGTAGTCACAAGGTGATGTTGGATCTCAACATTCTTGTAACATTGGGTAGTAATGATGTGTTGCTAGATACCGCTCATTTTTAACGTCGGAGCTCGACGGTCTTCCGCTCGGAGAGTTTATAGACGCCGGCTCGTCTCTCGATTTTTAATGTCGGAGCTCGACGGTCTTCCGCTCGGCGGGTTTATAGACGCCGGCTCGTCTCTCGATTTTTAACGTCGGAGCTCAACGGTCTTCCACTCGAGGGGTTTATAGACGCCGGCTCGTCTCTCGATTTTTAACGTCGGAGCTCGACGGCCTTCCGCTCTGAGGGTTTATAGACGGAGGTTCGTCTCTCGATTTTTAACGTCGGAGCTCGACGGTCTTCCGCTCGGAGAGTTAATAGACGCTGGCTCGTCTCTTGATTTTTAACGTCGGAGCTCGACGGCCTTCCGCTCGGAGGGTTTATAGACGCCGGCTCGTCTCTCGATTTTTAACATCGGAGCTCGACGGTCTTCCGCTCGGAGAGTTTATAGACGCCGGCTCGTCTCTCGATTTTTAACGTCGGAGCTCGACGGTCTTCCGCTCGGCGGGTTTATAGACGCCGGCTCGTCTCTCGATTTTTAACGTCGGAGCTCGACGGTCTTCAGCTCGGCGGGTTTATAGACGCCGGCTCGTCTCTCGATTTTTAACGTCGGAGCTCGACGGTCTTCCGCTCGGCGGGTTTATAGACGCCGGCTCGTCTCTCGATTTTTAACGTCGGAGCTCGACGGTCTTCCGCTTGGTGGGTTTATAGACGCCGGCTCGTCTCTCGATTTTTAACGTCGGAGCTCGACGACCTTTTAAGGCTATCTTTGAAGCGGCCGTTCGGGGAAGCTATTTGCCCTTTAATCATTTTTGCTTCCTGCATTACAAGTACATAGGCGGCCCAAAATATATACAAACATGAGTTACATCAGTGCACCTTTCACCCAGCTCGATAAGGCTGGAGATGATTCGCGCTCCATGGCCTATCCAGTTGCCGCCCGTCTTCATCCTCCAAATAATAAGCGCCCGAGCGGAGCTTTTCGATGATTTTGAAGGGGCCCGCCCAAGGAGCTTCTAGCTTACCGACGTCTCCGACCAGCTTTACTTTTTTCTAGACATGATCGCCGACCTGGAATGATCTGGGGATTATGCGCCGGTTGTAGTTTTGCTTCATCCATTGCCGGTACACCATCAGCCGGACGGACGCCTTGGCTCGCTCTTCTTCGACCAAATCCAGCTCCATGTTCCTCCGCTCGGCGTTGTCATCATCATAATTTTGTATCCGGGCGGACTCGACGCCGACTTCAACAGGAATCACCGCTTCGCCGCCGTACACCAGATGGAAAGGCGTAACTCCCGTTCCTTCCTTTGGGGTCGTTCGGATGGCCCACAGGACACCTGGCACCTCATCCACCCAACTTCCTCCCAGATGGTCGAGCCGAGCGCGCAAAATGCGAAGAATTTCCCGATTGGCTACTTCGGCTTGACCATTGCTTTGGGGGTATGCCACGGACGTGAAATGTTGCTCAATGCCATAGCTTCTGCACCAATCTTCGAGCAACTTTCCTGTGAATTGCCGCCCGTTGTCGGAAATAAGTCGACGAGGGACGCCGAACCGACAGATGATGTGCTGCCAGATAAACTTCTTGACCATCTGTTCGGTGATCTTGGCTAGCGGCTCGGCCTCCACCCACTTAGAAAAATAATCGACTGCCACCAGTAGAAATTTTTGCTGCCCGGTCGCCATAGGAAATGGACCAACGATATCCATTCCCCACTGATCGAACAGGCAGGATACTGTGGATGCCTTCATTTCCTCTGCTGGTCGGTGGGAGAAAGTGTGATACTTCTGGCAAGAGAGGCACGTCGCCACGGTCCGAGCGGCGTCTGCTTGTAAGGTTGGCCAGAAGTATCCGGCCAGCAGGATCTTCTTAGCCAGCGATCGTCCGCCCGGATGCCCTCCGCATGATCCTTGGTGCACTTCTTAAAGGATGTACGATGCGTCTTCCCAACTTATGCATTTCAAAAGGGGGCGGGAGAAAGCTTTCTTGTAGAGTTGATCGCCGATGAGTGTGAACCGGCCAGCTCTCCTCCTTAGAAGCTGGGCTTCATCCCGATCGGACGGTGTAGCTCCCGATCGGAGAAACTCCATGATGGGTGTCCTCCAGTCGCTCGAAAACGTGAGGTCCTCCATCCGGTCGACGTGCGCCACCAAAGATACTCGTTCAATTGGCTGCTGGATGGCGACCGACGTTATTGAACTTGCGAGTTTGGCTAACTCATCGGCCGCTTGGTTTGCCGCTCGGGGTATCTTCTGGATAATGACTTCTCTGAAATTGGCTTTGAGTTTTTCGAAGGCTTCAGCGTAGAGTTTGAGCCGAGCGTTGTTGATTTCAAAACAGCCTGAGAGTTGTTAAGCGGCCAATTGGGAGTCTGAATGTAGCGTCACCCGTCCGACCCCTACATGCCGGGCAGCCTGTAAGCCGGCTATAAGGGCTTCATACTCTGCTTCATTATTCGTAGCTCTATAATCAAGCCAAACGGATAGATGCATCTTTTCTTCTTAGGGAGAAAGCAACAATACACCTATACCGCTCCCGAGCCGAGTGGCCGATCCGTCCACAAATATCTTCCACATGACTTCCGGTTCTGGCCTTTGTACTTCGGTGACAAAATCCGCCAAGGACTGCGCCTTTATCGCCGACCGGGGTTGGTATTGGATGTCGAATTCGCTCAACTCCGTTGTCCACTTAATAAGCTGTCCGGACGCTTCTGGATTCAATAATACTCGTCCGAGTGGGCTATTAGTTTTGACAATGATGGTATGCGCCAGAAAGTATGGACGAAGGTGCCGAGCGGCGAGGACCAGCGCAAAGGCCAACTTCTCGAGCCCAGTGTAGCGAGATTCAGCATCTTTTAAAATATGGCTCAAAAAATATACAGGCTTTTCTCCGCTCGCCCTTACTAGTGCCGAGCCGACGGCTTGCTTGGTTGAAGACAAGTAGATACAAAGTGGCTCACCCGCAGTTGGCTTGACTAGTACCGGAAGAGAATTTAGATATGTCTTCAGATCTTCGAACGCCCGATTGCACTCTTCGTCCCAGTGAAACTTGATGGCTTTGCGCAAGATTTTGAAAAAAGGTAGGCTCCGGTCGACAGTCTTTGAGATGAATCTGGATAGAGCAGTTATCCGATCGGTCAAGTGCTGCACTTCCCTCAGATTTCTGGGAGGCGACATCTCTTGTAGAGCTTTCACCTTACTAGGATTTGCTTCGACACCCCTCTCGGTCACTATGTAACCTAAGAAACGCCCGCCTTTTGCTCCGAACAGGCACTTCTGAGGGTTCAGCTTAACTCCGTATTTCCGCAGTGTTCGGAAAATCTCCACCATGTCTTCGAAGAGATCAGCCGCTCGGACGGATTTGATGAGAATGTCGTCCACGTATACTTCCAGATTTCGGCCGATCTGCTCTTTGAATACTTTATTCATCAAGCGTTGATAAGTGGCTCCCGCGTTCTTCAGTCCGAACGACATTATATTATAGCAGTAGGTGCCGTCGGCTGTAACGAAACTGACTTTTTCTTGATCTTCTGGGGCGAGCGACACTTGATGATAGCCTTGATAAGCGTCGAGCATACATATCAGCTCGTAACCCGCGGTAGAGTCCACCAGTTGATCGATCTGTGGCAGAGGATAAAAGTCTTTCGGGCATGTTTTGTTGAGATCCCAAAAATCTATGCACACTCTCCACTTATTGCCCGACTTGGATACTAATACTACGTTCGCCAGCCAGCTCGGGAACTGTACCTCGCGTATATGACCGGCCTCCAGAAGCTTCTCAACCTCCGCCCGGATGATGACATTCTGCTCGGCGCTGAAATCCCTTTTTCTCTGCTTCACCGGCCGAGCGTCCGGTCGGACATGTAGCTCGTGCTGCGCTATGCTTGGTGAAATTCCGGGCAGCTCATGTGTCGACCAGACAAAGACATCACAGTTTCTCTGGAGGCATTTGAGCACTTCCTTTTTCTGGTTGGCCTCCAGATCGGACGCAATGAAGGTCGTGGCCTCCGATCAGGTCAGGTGAATCTGCACTTCCTCTTTTTCTTCATAGATCAAAGAGGGTGGCTTTTCAGTGATAGCGTTTACCTCGATCTAGGGAGTCTTCCGAGCGGAATTGGCTTCTGCTCGGACCATCTCGACGTAGCATCGCCGAGCTGCAAGTTGATCTCCCCGTACTTCTCCCACTTTGTCCTCCACGGGGAACTTGATCTTTTGGTGGAAGGTGGAGACGGCCGCGCGGAACTCGCTGAGCGCCGGTCGTCCCAAAATGACGTTGTATGATGAGAGAGAGTCGACCACCATGAAGTTTGTCGTCCGCGTCCTTCTGAGCGGCTCCTCTCCTAATGAGACAGCCAGTCGGATCTGCCCGACCGGCTGAACTTCGTTGCCCGTAAACCCGTAGAGGGGGGTCATCATGGGCAGCAGCTCGGCTCGATCAATTTGTAGTTGGTCGAAGGCTTTTTTGAGTATGATATTGACCGAGCTCCCTGTGTCAATAAAAACGCGGTGGATAGTGTAATTGGCTATTACCGCTTTGATGAGGAGAGCGTCGTCATGAGGCACTTCAACTCCTTCCAAGTCTCTGGGCCCAAAGCTTATCTTGGGTCCGCTCGCCCTTTCCTGACTGCAGTCGATTGCATGGATTTGGACACTCGCCTTCCTTGCTCGGTTGGAATCTCCTCCGGTCGGACCACCAGCTATGATGTTGATCTCGCCTCGGGAAGTATTACTCCTATTTTCTTCTTCCCGAGCGGACGGTCGGGGCCGTTCTCTAGACATCCGGAGATTCTCCCGCCTCGGAGAGCGATGCCGCTCGGGCGTCTGTTGTTGTCGCCTGTCAGCTATCGTCCGATCGGCTTCACGAGGCCTCTGTCGCCTGTCGGCTGATGGCGACCGATGACCGTCGCCTCTGGGAACGGGGTGGGCGATTAGAGGAAGGCTACGGCAATCCCTGGTGTTATGTGTGTCCGTCCGGTGGAAGGAGCAGAACATGGGGGTCCACTTCTTTTTTGGCTTGGGCCACTCGGCTGCAACTTCTTGGACATGGGACCTAACATGGGGGGAGCGGATTGCTTCGGACCTTGGTCCTCTTGGCGGCTGAGCAGTGTGCGGCTTCCGCTCGGCCGGAGGAGCCCGCTCGGTTGGAGTTTCCTTTCTTCGGGCAGCTTGGGCTTCTTCCATATTGATGTATTCGTTGGCCCGATGCAGCATATGATCATAGTCTCGGGGCGGCTTACGAACGAGCGAGCGGAAGAAGTCCCCGTCCACGAGGCCTTGTGTAAATGCATTCATCATTATCTCTGAGGTGGCTGTTGGAATGTCCATGGCCACCTGGTTGAACCGCTGAATATAAGCTCTGAGCGGCTCTCTTGGCTCTTGCTTGATGGCGAACAAGCTGACACTCGTCTTCTGATAACGCCGACTGCTGGCAAAGTGGTGGAGGAAGGCCGTACAGAAGTCTTTGAAGCTTGTGATGGATCCGTCCGGCAACCTCCGAAACCACCGTTGAGCCGATCCCGAGAGGGTGGTAAGAAAAACTCGACACTTAACCCCGTCTGTGTATTGGTGAAGGGTAGTGGTATTGTCGAACTTACCCAAATGATCATCAGGATCGGTGGTCCCATTGTATTCACCGATCGCCGGAGGCACATAGTGCTTTGGCAGAGGGTCCTTCAAGATGGCCTCTAAGAACTGACGATTGACCCGCTTGGGCGAGGCGTCCGCTCGGGGGGCTTTGCCTTTTCTATTATCCCGCATTGGTACTTCATCTGACGAAGAGCCTCTATCGCGATAAGCTGCTGCGGCTTCAGGAGGAGTGTGGAAGAGAGCTCGATGGAATGGAACCGTGGCCTGTGGTGCTTCCGCTTCGCCACCTGATGCTGATGTGGCTTGCTGCTCAGGCCGCTCGGTTGGTGCCTTCTGTTTTTGTTCCACAAGCTTAGCGGCCCTCAACTCGATTAGAGCGTCAAGTTCCTCCGTGGAAAGCGTCACCGTGTGCTGTCGTCTAGCCTCATCCATTGCTTCCGTTCGCATGCAGGAGCGTTCCCATAGACGGCGCCAAATTGATCCTGTCCGAAAGATGAATCAACAGACGCTGGGCACGTGGCGCTCTCCGAGTCGCTGATGTAGATCTCCGACGGGTCGTACGAACTTTCGGCGAACCTGCACAGACGTCGGGCCGGGAAGGGGTTCCCGGCGGCGACCCTCCGACGCTCAAATCAGGCAAAGCTCGACAACAAGAAAGTGGCTCCAAGAATTATAGAACGCATACCTCTGGCGAAGTATAAGGCTCCTTATATAGAGCGGTGAAAGAGCTCACGCACACCTACCGAGGCAAATTCGTGTCCTTAGCCCATACCTCGGTATGTGTTTGTCAGAAAGCTTACCTAACACCATACTGCTACAATCCAGGCACACCTTCGATGGGACAGCAGAACACCTTGCCGCCAGATTTGGAGTATGGCCTAGTCATAGGACTTGACAGCTGTCATAAGATGTTCCTTGTCCTTCTCTCCCTACTCCATGCCGGGGCGTCCGGCCGGCCGGCACTCATCTCCCGTCCGGCCGGCCGACACTCATCTCCCGTCCGGCCAGCCAGCACTCATCTCACGTCCGGCCGGCCAGCACTCATCTCACGTCCGGCCGGCCGACACTCACATCACGTCCGACCCTCCATATGCATCGGTATGCTGGGGAGATCCTCGGTAAGGTGCTATGTGGGGACTACTAGCAGTATGTTACCTTACGTCTACGGCAGAGCATGACTTCCGCTCGGCCCTTCGTTACCGTTCAATCGAGCGCCGGAACCCCGACCCCTACCGGGGCGCCTTTTGCCATCGGTTATTCACCGGTCAACCGACCGGGAGGTCGGCCCATCCTTCTCCGGTCGGCCGACCGGTCCGCCCTTCTCCGGTCGGCCACCTGACCCTTTGACTTCCACGTGGCGTTGACCCCTCAAAATGGGGGTCCCCTGTTCTAACCGCCGGATCATTAGGTATTAGTTTATCTTGACTAATAAATTACACTAGTACACTCTAAGTGTATTAAGTAGGACCATTTTAGGTAAGTTCTTTTTATACTGACTTGATAAAAGAACTAGACCTTAGTTATTATGGAAGTGTGTGCTCTTAATCCTAATATAATAACAAGCACATATATTTGATATTTATTTCTTTAATTTATCAATGGGTGAGATTTAGTTCGATAAATCAATAAACCCGATAAGTTGGGAAATGATATCACTTATAGTGTGTGTTGTTGATTATAGAAGAAAACTGTATCCTAGTAATATAGGTTGAGAATGACCCCAAGAGGAGCTCATAAGGATTGTCATGTTAAACCCTGCAGGTGGACTTAGTCCGACATGACGATAAGGTTGAGTGGTACTACTCTTGGACTATGATATTAATTAAGTGAGTTGTCAGTAACTCATTTAATTATTGGACATTCATTATCTTAAACACAGGGAGACTAACACACTCATAATAAGAAGGAGCCCAAAATGTAATTTGGGATTGGTGTGGTAGTTCAATAATAATTCTTTAGTGGAATGAATTATTATTGATGAAATTAAGTTATGTGTTCGGGGCGAACACGGGATGCTTAATTTCATCGGGAGACCAAAACCAATTCCTCCTCTCGGTCCCTATTGTAGCATCTTGTATATAGAGATTTATATACCCACCATATACCTACCTTCTTACTCATCCTAATGGGGCCGACCTAGCTAGCTTGGAACCCAAGCTAGGGCCAGCCAAGACCAAGTGGATGAGCCAAGTTGGTGGCCGGCCACTAGAATATTAAAAAGGATTTTTATTAATATTATTTCATATGTGGATATTATAGTTTTAAAAGAGAGTTTAAAATTTAAATCTTTCCTTTTATAGCTTTCTACAAAAGATTAAGAAAAGATTTGAAATCTTTCCTTATTTGTAGATTGAAAGGAGATTTTAATTTTGAGAAAACTTTCCTTTTAACCATGTTCATAATTTAAAAGAGAGTTTTAAAAATTAAATATTCTCTTTATTAGTTTCTACAAAAGATTAAGAAAAGATTTGATATTTTTCCTTATTTATAGATTGAAAAGAGATTTTAATTTTTAGAGATAACTTTCCTTTTTGAAAATTATCCACATGTTTAAAAGAAAGATTTTAATTTATAAAATTTCCTTTTTATAAGCCACCATGAAGGGAAAAATTATTGGAGAAAGTTTTATAAATTTTCGGAAATAAATTAGGAAGTTTTAATGTTTGTTTTAATTAAAACTCTCCTTGTTTTGGGGAAATAAGTGACCGACCATGTAATAATGAAAAGGAAAATTATTTTAAATTAAATAAAATTTTCCTTTTCATGGAAAAAGAATTAAGGAAGTTTTTAATTAAATTTCCTTATTTTCTAAGACCAAGGAATATAAAAGAGGAGGTAGAGGTGCTTTCATGGTGAACGACTCTATTATTTTTCTTCCTCTCTTTTCTTCCTTGGTGGTGGCCGACCCTATTATTTTTCCTTCTTCCTTTTCTTTCTTCTTCATTGGCCGAACCTTGTAATCTCATGGAGCTTGAAGATGGCCGGATTTTAGCATGGAGAAGAAGGAGAGAAAGGAAGTATCCCTTGGAGCTTGGTGGTGGTGACCGAACCACATCTATTCATGGAATATTTGTGGTGGCCGAATCATGCTTGAAGAAGAAGGTGGCTTAGGTGGATTCTCATCTCAGTAGATCGTTGCCCACACAACATCCGAGATAAGAAGAGGAATACAGTAGAAGATCAAGAGGTCGTTGCATACAAAGGAAGGTATAATTAGTAATTAATTTCCGTATCATACTAGTTGTATTTCTTTTTTATGAATTCCAAATACAAGAGGCATTAGATTCTAGATTTTCAGATTTATTTCGAAGATGTGTTTCTTTTTGTTATGTTTTTCAAATTTGTGATTCGATTGTTCTTTTTGGTTAACCTAGAGTTATTTAAGAAAATTAAATATTAGCTTTCCTTAAAAGGCTTTGTCTAGGCGGTGGTGGTTGCTCCCATATCCAAGAAGGCCATGTGCCTCGCCATACAGTTCTGGAAGCTAATTTTGGAAATTAATATTTAATAGAATTAATAACATAGGTGGATTTGAATCAATAGTGTTAAGTTCCGCTTGTGATTCAAATCTAAACCATTAAGAACAGATAAGTTAAATTTGGAATCAATGATGTTAAGTTCTGTCTACGATTCCTAATTTAACTTCTAAAGAACACAATAGGTTATTTAAGGAAAGGTTCGACACTTGTACAAAATTTTTGTACAGTGGAGCCGGTACGGTTTTCCTAGGACTAACCAACAATTGGTATCAGAGCAGGGTTTGCCTCTGTGTGTTTGGTTTTCAAATTAGGTTATGCACATGACATACATAATTTAGGCAGGATAATAGTAGGATGTGCTAACTTTGTGGTTGCAGGCTCCAACTATTATGGCTTATAGATGTTGTGTGTGATTGGACCCTTGGACATGTCAAGGGCATTATTTGTGTGTGCATGATTGTATGTAACTAATACAGCAGGAGCTGTATTAGCCCTAGGATTTTAGAATTTTATTTTCGATCTAGATTACATGTA
The DNA here is from genome assembly GCF_018446385.1 of Zingiber officinale. Taxonomy (NCBI): domain Eukaryota; kingdom Viridiplantae; phylum Streptophyta; class Magnoliopsida; order Zingiberales; family Zingiberaceae; genus Zingiber; species Zingiber officinale. Next base: position 97,393,903 of record NC_056002.1, on the reverse strand, counting down.
CATTCCCTTGAGGAATATAGGATCGATATATGTAAAATTCTATTTTTGTCGCGGATCGGATGCTTGCGAGGCGTGGTACTTTTGGAGCACCAGAGGCGCAGCGGAATAAGAAGCAAGATGGATGCGACAACTCGACCCGATGGTGGTGGCTAAAGAAGGCAGTAGCTAGGGTTGGAGCACATGGAGGACAGTGACAGGAAAATGCCATAATAGTTGGAAAATAATTTTTCATAGTTATTGCTTTTATTTACTGTGATGTGTGTGTATGCATGCGATGTATGCTAGGATAACTTAAAATTCCTCACTTTAAATAACTAAGTGGGAGAGGGATTTATTTTAATAAATTTCACGGTCTCCATTACTGTTTTGTAAGTGATGCAAACAAACTTGCGCGTTGACTCTGAGTGCCTTCCTCCATATCGGATGAGTTTGTTTGCGGATCACCAGATCAAACTTCCATTTAGGATGACTATAGGAAATTAATTAAGAGCGTATGATCTTCCCCATCGGAAGGGGCATAATCTTATTAATGGACTTAGTGTCAAGTAATGGTATACACTTAGGCACGTCTAATAGTATCCTCTCCATCAGAGTCACTGCTATATTTGTGTGACCAAAGGAAAACCAACTATTAATTTGTCAAAAAGATAAGTTAACAAGAAAATAAAATTAAAACCCCCTCTTGCAAATGTTGAGATTTTGTATACGTCCACACTATCGTGGCATACAAAAATTCATGGTGTATGAGGTAATTTTATTTGTCAGTTTGACAAGGAAATAAAATTAATGGGATCGGAAAAACCCCTCTAACAAATGTTTGGTTTTGTATACGCCCACACTATCATGGCATACAAAATTCACGATGTTTGAGGTAATTTTATTTGTCATAAAGATTTATTGACAAGATAATTAATGGGTAAAACCCTCCTCTTACAAATGTCCAATTTTGTATACGTCCACACTATCGTGGCATGCAAAATTCACGGTGTTTGAGGTGTTGGTGAATTTAAATAATATTGTTTGAGGAATCAATGTTATTTTAAATTCAAAAGTTTTGACCAAATATTTGATCAAAGATAGATCAACTATTAATTTTATTTGTCATAAAGTAAAGTTGACGAGATAATAAAATTAATGGATAAAATCTCCTCTTTGATTTTGTATACGTCCACACTATCGTGGCATACAAAATTCATGGGGATTTTAAGGAGTTGGTCTTGACCAAATATTTTTTGTGATTCTTAGGATTTAAAATGTTTGTGAATCCCCTAGTTGTTATACTATAGAAAAGACTTAGTAGTCCCAATTATAATGATTGGAAATAGGACTTGGACATTAAGGTAGACTATTCTCTTAGAACTAAGAACAATAAAGGTGTATTTCATTCATTAGTTAATACATGATTAATGGTGTTATCTACCGGTTCCTGGTGTGTAGAAATGAGAGCCACTAATCATGTCTGCAATTCATTGCAGAGGTTTCAGGAAACCCGATAACTATATGAAGGGGAAGTCACCGTCTACATGGGCACTGCTGCAAAAGTGGTAGCTGTTGCAGTGGGAGATGCTTATCCTCTGATAGGAATAAAATATGAATTTTAAGAAATTATCTTTACGTACCAAGTTTAGAAAGAATTTGATTTCGGTTTCTAAACTATCGAAGAATAGATATTTTGATAACAAACTTGTTATCAAGAAAATAGGAAAGATATCTGTTCTGGTACGTTGGTTGACAATTTATAAATCCAATAACTCCCATAATGCAATAAATGGAAATTAGTAACACATCTTCTAACTTTAATAAGAGAAAGGAACCTTCGGAAATGAACCAATCACATCCTTGGCAGTCTAAGGGTAGGTTATATTAACTTGAGTAGGATTCAAAGGATAAAAACCAATGAACTCTTAGGTTCATTGGTAGTGGAAATCTTTCCAATCCTGCGGGTCTTACTTGGAAGGAAAAATAACCAAGAAGCTTTTAAAGTCTAAGGGTTATAGAGCTGATGATGTGTTGGAATTGGTTCATTTTGATTTGTGTGGTCCTATGACTATCCAGACAAGAGGTAGTTTCGAATATTTCGTCTATTTTATAGATAACTATTCGAGACACAGATAGATTTACTTGATACACCGCAAGTTTAAGTGCTTTGATTAGTTCAAAGAGTACGAGGCTGATGCGGAGAAATGTCAAAGTAAAAATATCGAGACACTACGGTGAGATCATAGTAGCAAATACCTCTTGGGAGAATTTAGGAGTTACTTATCAGAAGAAGGGATTCAATCCCAACTAACTGCACCTGGTACACCCCAACAGAATGGTGTAGTAGAAAGAAGGTATAAGGCTCTTATGTAATAATTAGATCGATGATGAGTTATTTAGAATATTACCAAAATCATTTTAAGGATATACACTGGAAACGGAAGTGAACATAGTACCCTCTAAGTCAGAACTCTCTACTCCCACAGAATTACAGAATGGGCGTAAGCCTAGTTTGAACCATATTCGGATTTGGGTGGTCTAGCATGTGAGAGACACTGAAAAATTGGACATGAGTTCACTTGTTTGTGAGTTATCCTAGAAAAATGAAAAGAGGTTTGTAGTCCTTAAAATCGGAAGGTCATTGTTGGCACTAATGCCCGATTTTAGAAAAGGACTATACTATGAACCACAAGCCCATGAGTAAAAATTGTTCTTAAGGAAATTAAAGGACACGTCTAACCTAGTACCAACTGTACAAGATGAAATATCACAAGAAACGGCAACACGTATCACAAATGATACACAATTGCAGAAAGTGCCTCGTCATAGTGGGAGGGTTGTTAGGCAACCTAAAAGATTCATGTTTTGGGAGAGTCTTTGGACTCGATCCCTGGTGGACATGAACCTAATCCCCGGACATATGACGAAGCACTCCAAGATAAAGATGCAGCATCTTTGCAAAGAGCAATAAATACAAAATTAGAATATATGTATTCTAATAGAGTTTGAGAGCTTATAAAATCACCAAATGGTGTAAAACCATTGGGTGAAAATTAGTCTACAATAGGAAAAGAGGGATAGACAGGAAGGTAGAAAATTTCAAAGCAAGGCTTGTTGAAAAAGGAAACTTTTCCACCGGTAGTCATGCTCAAGTCTATTCGGATTCTTTTATCTATTACTTCTCATATGGACTATGAGATTTAGCAAGTGGATGTCAAGACAACTTTCCTTAATGGAAGTCTTGAAGAAAACATCCATATATAGCAACCAGAAGGGATCATTGCAAAGAGCAAAGAGCATCTTGTGTGTAAGCTCAATCAGTCTATGGACTGAAGTAAAGCTTCAAGGTCATGGAACATCTGGTTTAATAAAATAGTCCAGACCTATGGATTTATTTAATAACCGAATGAGTCTTGTGTATACAAAGAGTGTGATGGAAACGTGGTGGTATTTCTTGTACTATACGTAGATAACATTTTTGGTAGTTGGAAACAATATCAAAGTGTTGTCAGAAGTAAGGGTATGGTTGACCAAACAATTTAATATGAAGGACTTGGGAGAATGCATATATTCTTGGGATCAAAGGGTTCGCAAGAAAAGAATATATTTTACTTATCTCAAGCTTCATATATCGAAACAATCTTAGCTCGTTTTAGCATGCAGAACTCCAAGAAAGGTTTCTTACCTTTTAGGCATGGAGTAGCTTTATCTAAAGAGATGTCTCAGAAGACATCAAAGGAAATAAAGGACATGAAGGCAGTTCCTTATGCTTCGGCTGTAGGAAGTCTAATGTATGCAATGTTGTATACGAGACTGGATATCTGTTTTACCGTGGGTATGGTTAACAGATATCAAAGCAACTCTGGACAAGGACATTTGTCTGCGGTAAAGCATATATTGAAGTACCTTAGAGACACTAGAGATTATATGCTAGCTTACAAGGCAAGTAATTTGTTCCCTGTGGGTTGCATGGATTTTAACATCCAATCGGAAAGGGACAATAGTAAGTCAACCTCGGGGTTTTGTGTTTACTTTAGGAGGTAAAGTCATAACTATGGAAGAGTGATAAGCATAGGTGCTTTTTCGGACTCCACCATAGAAGCTGAGTATATGGCAGCCTCTGAGGTAGCCATAGAAGCTGTATGGCTCAGATACTTCAAGATAGACTTAGATATGATTTCTGGTTTGCCCAAAATAATTTGGTGCAGTAGCAAACTCGAAGAAACCATAAGTCCATAAGGTAAGTAAACACAATAGAGCGCAAGTACTACCCAATACGAAAAATCGTATAACGAGGAGAAGTTGTTGCTGCTTAGATTGCATCAAGTGATAAACTAGAAGATCCTTTCACTAAGGCCCTTAAGGCAAGAGCTTTTGATGGGCATGTTGAAGGGTTGGGAATCAGATGTATGGCAGCAGATATGACAGCTTAGTCTTTTAGTATAAGTGGGAGATTGTTAGGATGTATACTAAAAGCCTAGCTTTTGGTATAAACATTTATCTAGAAATAAGAATCACATTCGTCAAATGTCTACATTTATGATAAATGTAGTTGTTCAATTAATTTATATTGTAGATAACATGGTGTGTGGTGTCACACACAGAGGATCATGTTATCAGCACCTTATAAATTATAAACAGTTACTCACAACTAAGATGGAAAGGAACAAACCATTGGAATAGTCGTAGTGTAATTAGGTATTAGTTTATCTTGACTAATAAGTTACACTAGTACACTCTAAGTGTATTGAGTAGGACCATTTTAGGTAAGTTCTTTTTATACTAACTTGATAAAAGAACTAGACCTTAGTTATTATGTAAGTGTGTGCTCTTAATCCTAATATAATAACAAGCACATATATTTGATATTTATTTCTTTAATTTATCAATGGGTGAGATTTAGTTCGATAAATCAATAAGCTCGATAAGTTGGGAAATGATATCACTTATAGTGTGTGTTATTGATTATAGAAGAAAACTGTGTCCTAGTAATCTAGGTTGAGAATGACCCCAAGAGGAGCTCATAAGGATTGTCATGTTAAACCTTGCAGGTGGACTTAGTCCGACATGATGATAAGGTTGAGTGGTACTACTCTTGGACTAAGATATTAATTAAGTGAGTTGTCATTAACTCATTTAATTAGTGGACATTCATTATCTTAAACACATGGAGACTAACACACTCATAATAAGAAGGAGCCCAAAATGTAATTTGGGATTGGTGCGGTAGTTCAATAATAATTTTTTAGTGGAATGAATTATTATTGATAAAATTAAGTTATGTGTTCGGGGCGAACATGGGATGCTTAATTTCATCGGGAGACCAAAACCAATTCCTCCTCTCGGTCCCTATCGTAGCCTCTTGTATATAGAGATTTATACCCACCACATACCCACCTTCTTACCCATCCTAATGGGGTCGGCCAAGCTAGCTTGGAACCCAAGCTAGGACCGACCAAGACCAAGTGGATGAGCCAAGTTGGTGGCCGGCCAAAGCTTGGGTCCCAAGCTTAGGTGTCCGGCCACTAGAATATTAAAAAGGATTTTTATTAAAATTATTTCTTATGTGGATATTATGGTTTTAAAAGAGAGTTTAAAATTTAAATCTTTTCTTTTATAGCTTTCTACAAAAGATTAAGAAAAGATTTGAAATCTTTCCTTATTTGTAGATTGAAAGGAGATTTTAATTTTGAGAAAACTTTCCTTTTTAACCATGATCATAATTTAAAAGAGAGTTTTAAAAATTAAATATTCTCTTTATTAGTTTCTACAAAAGATTAAGAAAATATTTGATATCTTTCCTTATTTGTAGATTGAAAAGAGATTTTAATTTTTAGAGATAACTTTCCTTTTTGGAAATTATCCACATGTTTAAAAGAAAGATTTTAATTTATAAAATTTCCTTTTTATAAGCCACCATGAAGGGAAAAATTATTGGAGAAATTTTTATAAATTTTCGGAAACAAATTAGGAAGTTTTAATTTTTGTTTTAATTAAAACTCTCCTTGTTTTGGGGAAATAAGTGGCCGACCATGTAATAATGAAAAGGAAAATTGTTTTAAATTAAATAAAATTTTCCTTTTCATGAAAAAAGAATTAAGGAAGTTTTTAATTAAATTTTCTTATTTGCCAAGACCAAGAAATATAAAAGAGGAGGTAGAGGTGCTTTCATGGTGAACGACTCTATTATTTTTCTTCCTCTCTTTTCTTCCTTGGTGGTGGCCGGTCCTATTATTTTTCCTTCTTCCTTTTCTTTCTTCTTCATTGGCCGAACCTTGTAATCTCATGGAGCTTGAAGATGGCCGGATTTTAGCAAAGAAAAGAAGGAGAGAAAGGAATTATCCCTTGGAGCTTGGTGGTGGTGACCGAACCACATCTATTCATGGAATATTTGTGGTGGCCGAATCATGCTTGGAGAAGAAGGTGGATTAGGTGGATTCTCATCTCGGTAGATCGTTGCCCACACAACGTCCGGGATAAGAAGAGGAATACGGTAGAAGATCAAGAGGTCGTTGCATACAAAGGAAGGTATAATTAGTAATTAATTTTCGTATCATACTAGTTGTATTTCTTTTGTATCAATTCCAAATACAAGAGGCATTAGATTCTAGATTTTCAGATTTATTTTGAAGATATGTTTCTTTTTGTTATGATTTTCAAATTTGTGATTCGATTGTTCTTTTTGGTTAACCTAGAGTTATTTAAGGAAATTAAATATTAGCTTTCCTTAAAAGGCTTTGTCTAGGCGGTGGTGGTTGCTCCCATATCCAAGAAGGCCATGTGCCTCGCCATGCAGTCTTGGAAGCCAATTTTAGAAATTAATATTTAATGTAATTAATAACATAGGTGGATTTGAATCAATAGTGTTAAGTTCTGCTTGCGATTCAAATCTAAACCATTAAGAACAGATAAGTTAAATTTGAAATCAATGATGTTAAGTTCCGTCTGCAATTCCCAATTTAACTTCTAAAGAACACAATAGGTTATTTAAGAAAAGGTTTGACACGGGTTTCCTAGGACTAACCAACAGTAGCTCAGCCGGATCGTCTTGTTAGCCGCACACTGGAGAAAGAGCTCTAGAGGATTTTGTTGTTGAAGGAGCTGCTCGAACTCCTCTTTTATACAGTGCTGGAGGCGCCTCCAACACCATCCAAGGCATCGAAAAGAATTTAGATATCTCCACAATTACTTGATATTGTCCACTTTGAGCCTGAGCCCTCATGGTTTTGGTCTTGGGCTCTACCCAAAAGGCCTCATGCCAATGGAGATATCTTTCTCTTATAAACCCATGATCTTTCCCATGTATTTTCAATGTGGGACTATGTTTGCAATCTTGCAACCCCAACAAGATCTACTCAGATCTGTGCAAGTAAGCAAATCAGAAACAGATCTAAACTTCATCTAACCTAACATTTCATATCTTTGCAACCGGATAGTACCAAAACATAGACAAATTCAGATTTAAGTACTTGTAAACTAAACATAAACTTAAGAATAGATCGAAAAATCTATCTAACTAAACTAATTCAAGTATATGAACTAACAGTAAAGAAAATTGAGACTCGGCTAGAAATTGCAAGAACAAAGATGCAGAAATCAGAGGAGGAAAATGATGAACCAAGGTGAGCTGGGAATCCCCAAGCACTCATTGATCTTGACCAAGATGTCAAGATCTTGCAATCGGCGAAGAACCGATCAATTTAGACGATCGATTCTTATCTAGCGACATAGCCAAAAACAAGAAATTGGTGTAGAAATCAAGAACCGGTAGCAGTAACTGAGAACCAATAGAGATAGAAGCAAACACTTCTATTCAATTGCATGTAGTTAGAGCTTCGATGGAAGAAGATCGCCAGCTGGAAGGGGAGGGAATCAAGATCAAACCCCCAGATTGCTCCACTTCTCAACTTCTTCTTCTTTGCTCAGTAATCATGATCAGATCCGGACTAGATGGGTGAAGTGGCGTTGCTAGCTCGAAGACGGATGATGACAGGAGGAAGGAAAGTGCCCTTGACCTCATTTGCTCGCCGGGGTGGAAAGAATCGGGATCGCTGGAGCAACTCACACCCACCTCTATTTTTGATGCTAGTGTCTCATAGCAAATTAACGAACCAAGTGGCACTGTAGCTTCTCATCCCCTTTAAATCTGATCAAGATCTAAACAAATGGTGGAGATTCTTCGGATCTAGATTAACGGCTAGTTCATTTCTAATCTGGATCAAAAACTTTAGATCTTGATCTTGTTGGTGCAACCTTAGGTCAAGGTTGACCCGACTCGAGTTGACTTGACTCGAGTTGTATTTTGATGTTTGACGAGAATAGAAAAGTTGTATTTTGATGTTTGACAAGAATACAAACTTGGGAGATTGTGGGTGCAACCTTTGGTCAAGGTTAACCTGGTTGACCCGACTTGAGTTGACCTGATTCGGCAAAGTCCAAGTATGGAGACTTGGCACGGAAAAGTCCAAGCAGGGAGCTTGGCACGGGAAAAAGTCCAAGCATGGAATCTTGGCACATGAGGTCAAAGAGGGCTAGGGAGTTCGTTCACTGGATCGGACAAAGTCGGAGAGGGCTCGGTAGCTCGTTCTCCGGACTAGGTCAGAGAGGGCTCAGTAGCTCGTTCTCTGGACTGGACGAAGTCGGAGAGGGCTCGGTAGCTCGTTCTCCGGAATAGGTCAGAGAGGGATCGGTAGCTCGTTCTCTGGACCGGACAAAGTCAGAGAGGGCTCGGTAGCTCGTTCTCCGGACTAGGTCAGAGAGGGCTCGGTAGCTCGTTCTCTGGATCGGACGAAGTCAGAGAGGGCTCGGTAGCTCGTTCTCTAGACTAGAAAGGCTTTAGGGTTTAGGACTGGGAAGCGCCAAACCTACCTTACATAGGCATTGGATCGGTCTGTTGAACGATCCAGTGATACTATGGATATCTGATCGGTCAACAGATCGATCCAGTGATACTGTGGTTATCTAATCGGTCTGGTGACCGATCAATAACCAAACAGTAGTTCACTGTAAGTTATCTGATCGATCTGTAGACCGATCAGGAAGCGATGGGATTCAAAAAATAATAGGGGGATCGGTCTGTGGACTGATCCATCTATAGGCTGATCGGTCCACAGACCGATCAGGGATTTCCTGGACCGATCAGGCCATAGCCTGATCGGTCCAGGCCTCGCCGTTGAGTCACAACAGCTAGATTTCTGTGTCTTCTTTGTCTTCTTCGCAGGTTCAGGTTATAAATCGAGGTTGAAGGCCTCTACAAAAGAAGAAAAAAAGGGGGAACTTACTACTCTTGACTGCGATCTGAGCTTTGCTGAGCTATTCATTCCTGAAGCTTAGTGTGAGCTTCCCTCGGCTGGGTCTCTGATCAGCTGCTTGTTGATACAGTCTGACCTGGATGTTGTTTTGCTGTTAACACTGATTTAAGTTTGTATCAGATATTTAACTCAGATTGATTACTAATCTAGGTTGATTTGGTTGACCTGATTGAAAAAAGTCCTAACTGGGATGTTAGGCAATTGGAAAGTCCTGGTGAGTGAAGCCAGGCAGATTGGAAATCATGGTGAGTGAAGCCTGGTGAAAACCCTAGTGAGTGAAGCTAGGTGCAAGTCCTGGTGAGTGAAGCCAGGCAAGGGAAAATCCAGATGGATCAAGGGTGATCGGACATCTGGTGTTGAAAAGTCCAAGAAGGAAACTTGGCATGCGAAGTCAGAGAGGGCTCGGTAGCTCGTTCTCTGGACCTGATGGAGTCGGAGAGGGCACGGTAGCTCGTTCTCCGGATTAGGTCAGAGAGGGACCTAAGTGGACATTCCATGGCACATTGGATCGGTCGGTAGACCGATCCAGTGACACATGAATCAGTGGATCGGTCGGCAGACCGATCCAGTGAAACTGAGTTCCATGGATCGGTCTGATGACCGATCAGATGACACTCAGTAGCACACTGAGTGAAATCTGATCGGTCTGCAGACCGATCAGAAAACACACAGTAGCACACTGAGTGTAATCTGATCGGTCAGGGAGACCGATCAGGAGAAGAGTCTGCAGAAGAGAAAAAGGGGTGGATCGGTCTGTGGACCGATCCACACTCAATCTGATCGGTCCCTGCGACCGATCAGAATGGCCTCAGACCGATCAGGCTGTTGCCTGATCGGTCCAGGGCACTGTGATCGGTCTGGTGACCGATCTACACACTCTGATTTGTTCGCTGTATCAGCGATTCCTTCACTGCTTTTGATATACCTCATTCATTTATGTGATATAATCCTCTGTGCTGTTAGCTTTTGAGTTTGCAGGTTAACAGGTATCATTCCAAGTCTAATTTCAAATTAAGTTCATAAGAGGAATACGACAAATGGTCTTTTTGCTGGCTTCAGCGGCGCATGGTGCATTTCAGGCATCAACGGATACTGCTGGGATCTGGCTACGATCTGCTTGACTCCTGGGGATTGGTTCGAGCTCAGAAGACGCCAGTGATGACTGCGATATCATTGGTGTGAGTTCAGAGAACCAGGTAAGGAGGAAGAGGGATTGGCTGCAGCGCTGATTTGCGCAGTTTTGGACCAGATCGGTGACAGCAGAGATCAGGTTTGAGAAGCAATAGAAAACAGCGAGAGGAGAGAACAGAACAACAACAAGAAAACTTGAAAGAAAATAGTGTGCTGTTGTGCGAAGTTCTTGAGCTCTCGGGTGAACTGCGATCTCTGTTTTCTGCTACTGATCCTCGCGTGGTTGTAAGCATTTCAATTCTCCTTTTCCACCGAGTTTCTGTAAGTCTCGTGCTTTAACTTAGATCTTTCTTAATACGTTGTGGGGAGGTTACTCCACCAAGAAGGAGGATTTGTAGCCGGAAGTTATCCGGGGTGCGATCTACCGAAGATCAAGGAGTCGTCCACCTTACGGACACGCCGAGGAGTAGGGGCAAGTTATCCCCGAACCTCGTAAATCCTAGTGTTAGTGTGCTTGTGTTTTTCCTTTCTTTAGTTGTCTAATTCCGCTGTGCTAACAATTATCTGTGTAGAAGTTTTGCTTTAAGTTTTTCAAGGGGCTATTCACCCCCCTCTAGCCATCTAAGATCCCAACAAGTGGTATCAGAGCCTGGTGCTCTTCATTTCGGCTTAACAACCCAAAGAGCTAAACAATGGCCATGAAGGAGGGATTCAGCACCAACCGTCCACCCTATTTCGAGGGAGCAGATTTCCAATACTGGAAAAGCCGCATGGAGTATTACCTCAAGACCGATATCTCCATGTGGTTTTCCGTCAAGGAGGGTTTTACACCACCAAAAGATGAAGAAGGTAAGGAACTTGATTCGTCTAGGTGGTCTACCGAACAACTACGCAAAGCACAAGCCGATGCCAAGGCTATGGTCACCTTGCAATGTGGAATTGCCAAGGACCAACTCGTCAAGGTAGGTCCGTTCTCGAGTGCAAGAGACCTATGGAACAAACTCATCGAGCTCCAAGAGGGAACTCGAGATTCTCGGATTGCCAAGAGGGACCTATTCTTGAATCAACTTCAAAATCTAACCATGAAGGACAGTGAAACGGTAAGTGAACTTCATGGGAGATTCAAGGAGATCATCAACGGTCTACACTCTGTGGACGAACGAGTGGAGAATCGCGATCTAGTAAGGTATGCTCTAAAAGCTTTTCCTAGGAATGCCTTGTGGTCATCTATGGTAGATGCCTACAAGGTATCCAAGGATCTTTCCATTGTTAAATTAGATGAATTTTTCTGTGAGATGGAACTTCATGAGCTTGCTAACAAAGGTCAAAAAGAGAAGGGTATTGCTTTGTTTGCAGGACCAAAGAGCAAGGATGGAAGAAGGAAGAAGGAAAAGAAGAAAGAAAAGGAGATTTCCTCATCCACCTCTTCCTCAGAATCCGATGATGAAAGTGGATCATCATCAAGTGAGATGGCGAATTTCGTAAGAAGAATCATGAGAAGGAGCAGGAGATACAAAGGAAAAGGTAAACCTAGTGAACAAAATATTGACAAAACTAATGTTACATGTTATGAGTGCAGCAAAAAGGGACACTATCGAAGTGAGTGTCCAAAACTTAAGAAGAAGGAGGAACGAGCCAAAAAGAAGGAGGAAAGAGCCAAGAAGAAGAAGGCTCTCAAGGCCACTTGGGATGAGTCCTCATCAAGCTCATCGGAGGAAGAAGAGAAGATGGAAAAGAGCACACGACAATTAGCACTCATGGCAAGGGAGGTTTCGGACTCCGGAAGTGAGGAAGATTCGAGCGACGCCTCAACCGCGGCTTCATCATCGTCGGATGATGAAGAGGTAACCTCTTCTCATATAGAAAAGTGTTATAAGACTATCACTCATTTATCTACATTGCTTAAAAAGTCAAAAACAGAAAATAAATTGTTAAAAGAAGAAGTAAAAACCTTAAGGACCCTTAGGGAAGATGAGGTCGATGACCTACATCTAGAAGTCCTTGAGGATGAGAACAAGGCTTTAAAGGGTGAGGTTGAGAAACTCAAGAAAATGCTTGAGAAGTTCTCAACTAGCTCTAAGACTCTAGACATGATTCTAAATGCCCAAAGGGCAGTCTACAACAAGGCCGGGCTAGGGTATCAACCCAAGGAGTCGAGTTTCATTTCTCTAATGTCTAGAACTCAAGATAGTAGATTACATGTTTCTAGGGCTCATGGAACTAGGAAAGGTATGACCAAGGCATGGGTTCCTAGGTCTTTCGTTGTAGAAGCATTAGGTCCCAAGATTTGGGTACCTAAAACCTCTATCTTCCGTGTCTTGTAGGCATTGGTCGAGGGGGAGCATCTATCAACTTGGTTTGTTGATAGTGGATGCTCCAAGCACATGACCGGGAACAAATCACTGTTTACAACCATTCAAAACAAAAGTAGAGGTAATGTGTCTTTTGGTAATAATGGTAGCCTTAAGGTTGTAGGAGTTGGAGACATTCATATATCCGAATGTCTCCATATCAAGAATGTCCTTCTAGTCAAGGGGATGACTTTTAATCTCCTAAGTGTCAGTCAATTGTGTGATACGGGTTACACAATTGAATTTCATTCAAGTCAATGTTTGGTTAAACACATTGACACACTTGACACGGTACTAGTAGGCACAAGGGTTGATAATATTTATCAAGTATCGTTTAAAAGTGCTACTAATACTTTGATTAAGTGTTTCATGTCAAAAGAAGAAGAGTCTTGGCTTTGGCATAGAAGGTTGGCACATGTAAACATGAAGAACATTCGGAAGTTGGCCAACAAAGGACTAGTACGAGGCTTACCAAGCATCAAGTACCAAAAGAACAAACTATGTGATGCATGTCAAATGGGTAAGCAAACAAAAGCACCTCATAAAGGTAAAAGCACTGTGAGTACATCTACTGTCTTAGACTTATTACATATGGACTTGTTTGATTGTAACAATGTTATTTCATTGAATGGTAGTAGATATTGTTTAGTAATTATTGATGATTTTACTAGATACACATGGACTTTCTTTTTGAAAACTAAGGATCAAACCATAGATATTTTTATTTCTTTTTGTAGAAGAACTGAAAATGAAAAATCAACAACAATTAAAACCATTAGAAGTGATCATGGTGGTGAATTTCAAAACCATAGGTTCTTAGAATTTTGTCAAGCAAAAGGGTATAGACATGAGTTCTCAACTCCAAGGACCCCACAGCAAAATGGGGTTGTGGAGAGAAAGAACCGAGTCTTGCAAGAGGCTGCACGAAGCATGCTTAATGAGTACTCACTACCGAGTTACTTAGGGCTGAAGTGTGAATACAGCTTGCTATGTGCAAAACCGAGTTTTAGAAAGACCCCCATGAACTTTGGTTTGGGAGACCCCCTACAATTAAACATCTTAGGGTGTTTGGTTGTAAGGTGTTTATCTTGAACACAAAGGATCATCTTGGGAAGTTCACGGCTAAGGCTGATGAAGGGATACTGGTCGGGTACTCTCTCACCAGCAAAGCCTATCGAGTCTACAACAATAGGACTAAATTGATTGAAGAGTCCTCAGATATAGCGTTTGAAGAAATCCCCAACTCAAATGATTAATCAAGGGATGTAGGAGAAATTCAATTTGAACTTAGAAATCTAAGTTTGAATGATCAAAATGAAGAAAGAGTCGAGGTTGACTCTGATGACGATGAGCAAAGGCAACAAAGGGCTCCGGTTGATCCCTTGCCTGATATTGAGTCCTTGCCTGTGCCTAGTGAGACCATTCATGAGGCACCACCAACACCAAGACAATCTAGGATAACCACTAGTCATCCCCAAGACCAAATTGTGGGAGATATCCAACAAGGGGTTAGGACTAGGTCATTCTTTAGAAATGAGTCTAATGAAGTCGCATTGATTTCAGAGATTGAACCAAAAATAGTTGATGAGGCATTGCACGATCCTGATTGGATCTTAGCTATGCAAGATGAGTTAGGTCAATTTGAAAGGAGCCAAGTGTGGGACTTAGTTCCTAGACCTAAGAAGACCACCATTATTGGAACTAAATGGGTCTTCAAAAATAAGTTAAATCAAAAGGGAGAAGTTGTAAGAAACAAGGCAAGACTTGTAGCCAAGGGCTATAGTCAAGTCGAAGGTCTCGATTATGATGAGACTTATGCTCCCGTGGCCCGATTAGAGTCCATTCGTTTGATGCTAGCTTTTGCTGCACATAGAGGTTTCAAGCTCTATCAAATGGACGTTAAATCGGCTTTCTTAAACGGTCTCATCAAAGAAGAGGTCTATGTTGAGCAACCACCGGGGTTTGTGAGTACCGAAGCTCCAAACCACGTATACAAGCTCAAGAAAGCTCTTTATGGGCTTAAACAAGCACCTCGAGCTTGGTACGAAAGGCTGTCAACCTATTTACTATAGAAGGGATTTGTAAGAGGTCAAATAGACCCAACACTATTTCTACGTAGAGATGGTGAAAATATTTTTGTAGCCCAAGTATATGTCGATGACATAATTTGTGGCTCAAATAACAAGGGCTATTTGAATGAATTCATTTCTCACATGGAAAGTGAGTTTGAGATGAGTCTCGTAGGAGAGTTGACATTCTTCCTCGGACTTGAAATCAAACAAACTCGAGATGGAATTTATGTCCATCAGACAAAATACACTCAAGAGATGCTTAGAAAATTCAATATGAGTGACTCTAAGGAAGTGTCCACTCCAATGGCGACAAACACTCGCCTTGACAATGATGAGAGTGGAAAACCAATTGATCTAACACAATATAGAAGCATGATTGGTAGTCTTCTATATCTCACAGCTAGTCGACCAGACATACTCTTTGCTGTGGGCATGTGCGCTAGGTATCAAGTCTGTGCCAAGGAATCTCACTTGATTGCAGTTAAGAGAATTCTGAGATATCTTAAAGGCACAATTAGAGTAGGTCTTTGGTACCCACGTACTGAGTCTTTTGACTTGATAGGTTATACCGACTCCGATTATGCTGGGTGCAAATTGGATCGGAAAAGTACTAGTGGGGGCTGCCAATTTTTAGGTTCATCTTTAGTTAGTTGGTCGAGTCGGAAGCAACATTGTGTTGCTCTCTCCACGACCGAGGCCGATTATATTGCCATGGGAGAGAGTGTATTACAGTTGTTGTGGATGATACACACCCTAGAGGATTATGGACTTTCTTATAAGGGTGTACAAGTGCTATGTGACAACATTAGCACGATCAACCTAATTAAAAATCCAGTCCATCATTCGAGGACCAAACACATTGAAGTGCGTCATCACTTCATAAGAGATCACGTAGCTAGGGGAGACATTGCACTCACATATGTTGAGTCAAAGTCAAATATAGCTGATATTTTCACCAAACCCCTTCCGGAGAATGAATTTAGTCACTTAAGGAGAGAGTTGGGAATGTGTTTGGCTCCTTAGGTCCTTAGGACTTCATCATGATCAATAAGGACAAATTAAAATGACAAGAGAAATTGGGAATGATTTTGGGCAACTTGGGAACATCTCACACAAATTATAAGGTTTAACAAAATATTTTTGTTTGCTAGAAATGGGGTGAGATGCTAGGATCAACCAAATTATTCAAAATGTATCATGCATCCCTTGAATAATTAGGTTAAAGAGACATTAATTGAGTATGGGGAACACCATTACATAATTCATGTGTAATTGGTTCCTTGATCTTACTCATATATTCCGATCAAGGAATCTTGATTGGACTTTTGTCTAAAAAGTGTCTAACTATGGGTGATTTGTTGATTGATATTTTTGATTGATACTTAACATGCCTTGATTAACGGCTCATATTTTGACAAGTTGTTTATATTTTGACAAACTTGAAACTGATCATAGCAATCCTAGGTCTTAATTAATACCTTGTCTCACTATATGGTTTTATAAGGTTTTCTGAGATTGGAATTCTAAGATTCCAAATGTATGAGTTTTTGGATTTAAAGTCTGAAACTTTCGGGCTCTACACAAGCTAAGACCATAAGAGCTCATTTCTTTAATATATGTGTGGGTGTTGATTCTAGGTTATGAATTTGGGAGATTCTGAATTCTTGAATTCTGAACTTTTCAAAATTCCCGATAGATAACGGCTCATATTTTCAGTTACTGAAAATTATATCAGACACTGATCGGTCCAGGGACCGATCAGGATGATGCCTGATCCGTCTCCACGACCGATCAGGAGATCTGACGATAACTGATCGGTCTCCACGACCGATCAGGACATTCCTGACCACAGTAGGTTCACTGATCGATCCAGGGATCGATCAGGAGACAGATCGACCCTACTGATCCACATCTGATCGATCCAGGGACCGATCAGGAAGATCCCTGATCGGTCCCTACGACCGATCAGGACGATCGCTGACCGATCAGGACGTTCCCTGATCGGTCAGGATTTCTCTGTTCGGACAGCCGTCCGATCAGATCACACTGTGCACTATCCCCTCATTAAATCCTCCCGACCTCCTCTCTTCCCGATCTTCTTCCTTCTCAAAACCCTAGCCGACCGACTCATAACCTAGCCGACGCCCCTCTTTTCTTCCTGTCTTCTCGACCCACCATCTTCTAAAAGCCGAAGGTCACAATGGCGCCCAGGTAACTCTTCTTCTTCCCGAGAGTTGTTCATTCTTAGCATTTTAGCTTCTTTTCACATTTTCTCTATGTGTGTTGTCTCGGTTCTCTCTGTGTGGCTCCCGTGGACTCCCATTTGCCCCGATCGTGTCCAAATCTTTATCTATTTAGGAAGAAAGCAGCCGGTGAGGGTTCTTCTAAGTCCCCAGCTGAGAAAACCAAGTCTCCTGCTCCCTCTCGACCCCAACCAGCTAGTTCCAGTAGATTCCCAAACCGCCAGTTTGAGCTAGCATTTCAACAGAGGACATTCAAGCTGCTTCCATGTCGATCTGTGGATCGAAAGTGGATGGATGAATTTTGTCCTTCTGTATCCGAAACCCTAGCCTATTATAAACTTGATTCGGTAGTCTACCTAGAAAGGGACATCAATCTTGACCTGATATCTGAATTCTATAACAACCTTCATCAAAACCATGATGGTGTTTATACCACTCGAGTCGCTAAAAGAAGTATCGATTTCTCCATCAGAGAATTCTTTGGGTATCTAGGTTGTCGTATGTGTTCAGGAGATCCGTTTCCTTTGTATCCTGATTTACCAGAGTCACTACCTCCTCCACTTGATGTATCACCTGACGATATTTATGAGTACTTCTTCAGGCAACCTAGACCGGATGGACTAGATGAGCTAGATGTTGACTTCCCTACTTTTGCAGCCTTGAGATTATCTCCTCAAGACTACATTCTTTTTAAGATTGTCACGAACTGCCTTCTACCTATCACATCTAAACCATTATCTGAGATCCGACCTTATCATTGTCTTATGCTTTATGGTTTGCGTCGACGTCTCGATTTTGAAATCATGTCGAGCATCTACTTCTCGATCATATCATATTCTAAGCCTAGCGGCTCCACTATTTATATGCCTTATGGGCATATAATTACTGATTGGCTCGAGACCCTTCAGGTTGATGTCTCTAAGGGTAGAATAGTCAAAATGGTCAGGCAGGATTGCCGACTTGGGAAACGGGCGTTTTCCAAGTCTGGCATCATAGGGCAAAATGGGGATGTTCGGTGGAAGGATGGGCGAGCACTGGGTGAGTTACCACGGGGACCTCCACGACATGCTGCTCCTGTTGCTGCTCCTCCTGCTGTTGACGATGGAGAGGCTGGCAGATCGCCGAGCTGGAGAGCCGCTTTGATCAGACGATGAGATGATATCTGCTGGGCTGGATGGCTGCGTATTCGGATAGACCAGCGCTACGATGACCTGCGCGGGCATATTGACCAGCGCTTCGAGGATATGCGCAGTCATCGTGTCGTGACACAGCAGTTGCTACTCGGATGGATGGCACGCTACCCGCCTCCGCAGTCGTACCCAGGCTATCCATCCTCCAGCGTGCCGCCTCAGGATTTCACCCCTCCTTCCGATGATGGTGATGTTCCTCAGTGTGAGGATATTGATTGATACAGTTTGTTTGTTGACTGTATGTATTTTGGATGTTATTTGTTAGTCTTTATGTCTGACCTGGTTGTTTGCACTTCTGATGCTCCTCATGTATTTATGCTACTCAGTTTTATATTTGCTTGCTCTTTATTATGTTTCATTTTCTATCCGTTATTAATATGCTGTTCACTTGCATGTCTTGTTTGTCCTTTATTTCCTTATTACTGTCTTATAATACACTTAGAGGGAATTCTAAGTGCTTTAAGAAACAGACAGTAAGGGTTAAGGGGAAGTTCTTTAAGTTATCTTACCTTATTCGCACCTTTTTGGTGTTTGACAAAGGGGGAGAGGATACCTAAGTTTAGAAATGTATGAAAGCTTGATTTTAGGGGGAGAGGATAACGGGAAGGATCTTGATTCCCGTCATTGACTTGGTAGTGTATCCGTCTTAGGGGGAGGATCCTGATTTCCCTAAAAATTATGGGTATATGAGCATTTCTGATCTAAACTTAAATCGTGTTGTCAAACAACAAAAAGGGGGAGATTGTTGATACAGTCTGACCTGGATGTTGTTTTGCTATTAACACTGATTTAAGTTTGTATCAGATATTTAACTCAGATTGATTACTAATCTAGGTTGATTTGGTTGACCTGATTGAAAAAAGTCCTAACTGGGATGTTAGGCAGTTGGAAAGTCCTGGTGAGTGAAGCCAGGCAGATTGGAAATCCTGGTGAGTGAAGCCAGGTGAAAACCCTAGTGAGTGAAGCTAGGTGCAAGTCCTGGTGAGTGAAGCCAGGCAAGGGAAAATCCAGATAGATCAAGGGTGATCGGACATCTGGTGTTGAAAAGTCCAAGAAGGAAACTTGGCATAGAGGGCTCGGTAGCTCGTTCTCGGACCGATGGAGTCGGAGAGGGCACGGTAGCTCGTTCTCCGGATTAGGTCGAGAGGGCCCACGTAGACATTCCATGGCACATTGGATCGGTCGGTAGACCGATCCCACTGAATCGTGCTGGATCGGTCGGCGGACCGATCCGAAACGAGTTCCATGGATCGGTCGATGACCGATCGGATGACACTCGAGCACACCGAGTGAAATCGATCGGTCCGCACCGATCGTAAACACACAAGAGCACACCGAGTGCAATTTGATCACCGTGAGACCGATCGGGAGAAGAGTCTCGCATAAGAGAAAAGGGTGGATCGATCGTGGACCGATCCACACTCAATCTGATCGGTCCCTGCGACCGATCAGGCTGTTGCCTGATCGGTCTAGGGCACTGTGATCGGTCTGGTGACCGATCTACACACTCTGATTTGTTCGCTGTATCAGCGATTCCTTCACTGCTTTTGATATACCTCATTCATTTATGTGATATAATCCTCTGTGCTGTTAGCTTTTGAGTTTGCAGGTTAACAGGTATCATTCCAAGTCTAATTTCAAATTAAGTTCATAAGAGGAATACGACAAATGGTCTTTCTACTGGCTTCAGCGGCGCATGGTGCATTTCAGGCATCAACGGATACTGCTGGGATCTGGCTGCGATCTGCTTGACTCCTAGGGATTGGTTCAAGCTCAGAAGACGCCAGTGATGACTGCGATATCATTGGTGTGAATTCAGAGAACCAGGTAAGGAGGAAGAGGGATTGGCTGCAGCGCTGATTTGCGCAGTTTTGGACCAGATCGGTGACAGCAGAGATCAGGTTTGAGAAGCAATAGAAAACAGCGAGAGGAGAGAACAGAACAACAACAAGAAAGCTTGAAAGAAAATAGTGTGCTGTTGTGCGAAGTTCTTGAGCTCTCGGGTGAACTGTGATCTCTATTTTCTGCTACTGATCCTCGCGTGGTTGTAAGCATTTCAATTATCCTTTGCCACCGAGTTTCTGTAAGTCTCGTGCTTTAACTTAGATCTTTCTTGAGACGTTGTGGGGAGGTTACTCCACCGAGAAGGAGGATTTGTAGCCGGAAGTTATCCGGGGTGCGATCTACCGAAGATCAAGGAGTCGTCCACCTTACGGACATGCCGAGGAGTAGGGGCAAGTTATCCCCGAACCTCATAAATCCTAGTGTTAGTGTGCTTGTGTTTTTCCTTTCTTTAGTTGTCTAATTCCGCTGTGCTAACAATTATCTGTGTAGAAGTTTTTCTTTATGTTTTTCAAGGGGCTATTCACCCCCCCTCTAGCCATCTAAGATCCCAACACTGCTGTTGGCATCCGTGAAGTTGCTGCTTCATCAACGGACCCCAGTCGATGAGAAGGCAAGCAAAACTCGGTAGGGTGTTTTTACATTCATATTGCCCTTGGTTTCTTGCTTTATTTCTTGCACTCCGATCTTGCTGTTGCAAAAGAAATTGTGGCGAGATTTCTCCACCCAGAAGGAGTTTTTATTAGCCGATTTTTCCGGGGTCTCATCCACCGACGGATTGATAGGATTCGTCCACCTTACGGACACACCGAGGAGTAGGAGTATCATCTCCGAATCTCGTTATATCGTCGTGTTTGAGGTTTGATCTTCTCCATTTTCGTTTCTGCTTTTTATTTCCTCTGCGCTAACTCAAATTGTAGGAAGAAACAAGAATTTGGAGTCGGCTATTCACACCCCCCTCTCTAGCCGCGACCGAGGATCCTAACAAGTGGTATCAGAGCCAGGTTCCTCTTCGTCGGATTAACACTCGGGGGAGCACAAGCTAGAGAATGGATCGACTTGGAGAAGACGTCACGATTCCACCCTTCTACGATCACGACGACTTCGCGTATTGGAAGGTAAGAATGAAGTATTTTCTTATGACTAACCTAGTAAATTGGAATTGTGTACAAGTAGGTTTTATTCCTCTGGTGGATAAAGAAGGAGAACCTCTCGAGAAGAAGAAGTGGACGAAGAAACAAATCCACCGATCCATAATCAACGACGAGGTAACGAAAATCTTTGAATTTTCATTACCTAATGATATCTTGTGTAAGATAGGTGGATACAACGATGCTAAGGAGTTGTGGAACAACTTGGCTAAATTCCATGAGGAGAGCTCCAATTCAAGTCATGAAGAGGAGTCAAGTGAGCCAAGTAGATCACATCATGGAGGTATGAAATTAGAATTTGAGGGCTACTCAACATCTAAGGAAGAAGAGGAGGAGAGTCCTTCTTCAGGATTGGTGCAAGAAGAAGAAGCCTCTACCTCCGGAAGGGATGAAGAAGAGAGCTTATATCCATCCTCAACCCTAGGCAACTCAAGCAACTTAATTTCAAGTAAATTACATATAATGTGCTTTGAGTGTAGGGAATATGGGCATTACAAAAATAAATGTCCAAAGAGGATTAGGAAGACTCCACCGACGCCAAAGGTCAAGGAAGCCGGAGTCCCGATACGCAAGGGCAAGGAGCACGTGGTGTGCTTCCAATGCAAGCAAAGGGGACATTATAGGAGCCAATGTCCGAGGGGGAGGCAACCTCACAAGGATAAGAGACCAAGCACATCTATGGGGGGAGCTAAGGCAAACCCTAAGGTACCCTTTAAGGCACATTCTTGCAATTCTAATAAGACACATGCTAGCAGTTCTATTGCAATCATCAATAATGATAAGCATGATAACCATAGAAACCAATACATGTGCTTAGGTGTCAAACATGTTAACCTAGATAGGAATCCCAAAACAACTAGACATATGCCTAGGAATACCTCAAAGAAAAAAGACAAATTAAAGCTTGAGGTATTAAAGAAGGAAAATCAAGTCTTGAAGTCAAGACTTGACACTTTAGAAAAGGCTCTTAAGAATTTGGAAAAGTCAACTCTAGGGTCTAAGGGTCAAAAACCAAAGCCCAAGGACATGAGAGGTTTGGATCACAAACCTATGTTTCAAGTGGTCAAGCCCACTTATCATGATATTCCATTCGATTATGGAACAAGACCTAGGGCTAGGAAGACCATCACCAAGGTCACAAGGGGAGTCACCCCTAGAGTTGATCTTGATGAGTCCCAAATGACCAAGGCTTTAAAGCCTAGGAGGGTCATTAGGAGGGTTGCTAGGGAAGTCATCCCTAGTGAATATTTAGTGAACCCAATGAGCTCAAATAGGTATTGGGTTCCTAGGAGCGTGATTCCATCGCGCTAGATGGGTTAGGATGTGCCAACCTTAATTGGATAGGTAGTTAATCTAATCATAGTAAAAGGTGGCATTTTAGGAATTTTTAAGGTGTAATCAAGCCTTAAAAATGAAATTAAAAATTATTCCTAAGGTGATTAGGATGTGCCAACCACATTTGAGGAAGTTTTCTAGGGTCCATCTAATTGGCACATAGTGATCTAAAAATCTTTAGTATATGACTTTAGGTCTATTACACTTAGGAATATATAATTTATGGCAAAATGATCAAAAATTATCAAAAATGGCAACAAGGCTAGAATTAGGTACTTTCTATACCTTTATATGTTATTTGCCATATATTGTTTGCCATATGCCATGTCATGACATCATATTTAATTTATTATCATTTGAAATGTCATGATAATGCTTAGGTTAGTTATATGTCATGCCTTATTTAAATTTCATACTTTATGCCATGACATCATTCCACTTATGATATTGTTGTATGCCATGTCATCATCTCTTGCATTTATGATCAATTAACTTGGTTTAAGGATACAAACACAATTTGATATGGAGATCAAATTGTTGTTTAGAAAATGCATGAAGACTTAGCTTAAGATGACCTAAACTCATATCTCACATCAAAATTGACTTGGATGTGTTTGATACACCTTAGTTGTGTCTGAGATATTAGGATTATGAGTTAGGATCAAGGTACATAGTTCTTGTACCTAGATGAGCCTAATTCGAAATTGAGGATCATAGGGAAAACTTGCGTACAAGTCATGTACATTTAGCCCTAAGATTGTGGTCCTAAATTGAATGGTTTAAGATCATTTCAAAATTGATTTGAAAAACCTTGATGAAGCTTTTCTAATGATAGCATTCATCATTGAGCAAGTTGATACAAAGATGGATTAACCTTGAGCTATTTCAAAGTCTTTCAAACTTTGTATCAAGATTTAAAAATGGAAGTTATTTTCATAGAAAACTATTTTTCCATGATAATATATGTTATGAGGAATGTATCCTCAAAATTTTACAATTTTTGGAATTTTCCGTGATTTTTTTAGGGGTTTCTGAATTTCGGAAGAAAAATCAGAAATCCTTATTAGAGAGTTGTGGACCGATCAGAGAAGATCCTGATCGGTCCAGGGAAGTCTGGATCGATCACTAGACCGATCCAGGGTAGTGTCGATCGGTCTATTGACCGATCCAGTGAAGTTCTGATCGATCTGGTGACCAATCACAGTGTGCCAAAATACTGATTTTCGACTGTTGTCTGAAATTTCAGCTATGGAAGTTGGTGTTTTAGATTTCTGAAGGGTTGAAACTCTCCAAGACATTGTTGGTGCAATGGAGTTGACCTTTAGGGGAAGCTTTACCTATTGGTCAATGGGGAGTTGACTTTTAGGGGGAGTTTTTACTCGTCAAGATTTCTGAGGATGAGTGATAAGGGATTATCACTAAGGGTTTCAAGGGGGAGAATGTTGTCTTTAGTATCAAGGGGGAAATTAAGGGTTTCAATGAAAGGTATGAGACTTTCATAATGAAGAAACTCTTGACCTTGATTCACTCTTTTTGATGTATGTCAAAAAGGGGGAGAATGTCTAGAGAGTGTTCAGAGAATGTTGGAGAACTATTGGAAAACCTAAGTTAGGTTATCGGGTTAACCTAACTTGATTATGGTTTTTGTCAAACATCAAAAAGGGGGAGATTGTTGGTGCAACCTTAGGTCAAGGTTGACCTGGATGACCCGACTCGAGTTGACTTGACTCGAGTTGTATTTTAATGTTTGACGAGAATAGAAAAGTTATATTTTGATGTTTGACAAGAATACAAACTTGGGAGATTGTGAGTGCAACCTTTGGTCAAGGTTGACCTGGTTGACCCGACTTGAGTTGACCTGATTCGGCAAAAGTCCAAGTATGGAGACTTGGCACGGAAAAGTCCAAGCAGGGAGCTTGGCACGGGAAAAAGTCCAAGCATGGAATCTTGGCACATGAGGTCAAAGAGGGATAGGGAGTTCGTTCACTGGACCGGACAAAGTCGGAGAGGGCTCGGTAGCTCGTTCTCCGGACTAGGTCAGAGAGGGCTCGGTAGCTCGTTCTCTGGACTGGACGAAGTCGGAGAGGGCTCGGTAGCTCATTCTCCGGACTAGGTCAGAGAGGGCTCGGTAGCTCGTTCTCTGGACCGGACGAAGTCAGAGAGGGCTCGGTAGCTCGTTCTCCGGACTAGGTCAGAGAGGGCTCGGTAGCTCGTTCTCTGGATCGGACGAAGTCGGAGAGGGCTCGGTAGCTCGTTCTCCGGACTAGATCAGAGAGGGCTCGGTAGCTCGTTCTCTAGACTAGAAAGGCTTTAGGGTTTAGGACTGGGAAGCGCCAAACCTACCTTACATAGGCATTGGATCGGTCTGTTGAATGATCTAGTGATACTATGGATATCTAATCGGTCAACAGATCGATCCAGTGATACTATGGTTATCTGATCGGTCTGGTGACCGATTAGTAACCAAACAGTAGTTCACTGTAAGTTATCTGATCGATCTGTAGACCGATCAGGAAGCGATGGGATTTAGAAAATAATAGGGGGATCGGTCTGTGGACCGATCCATCTATAGGCTGATCGGTCCACAGACCGATCAGGGATTTCCTGGACCGATCAGGCCATAGCCTGATCGGTCCAGGCCTAGTCGTTATGTCACAATGGCTAGATTTCTGTGTCTTCTTTGTCTTCTTCGCAGGTTCAGGTTATAAATCGAGGTTGAAGGCCTCTACAAAAGAAAAAAAAAAGGGGGAACTTACTACTCTTGACTGCGATCTGAGCTTTGCTGAGCTCTTCATTCCTGAAGCTTCATGTGAGCTTCCCTCGGCTGGGTCTCTGATCAGCTGCTGTTGCCATCCGTGAAGTTGCTGCTTCATCAACGGACCCCAGTCGACGAGAAGGCAAGCAAAACTCGGTAGGGTGTTTTAACATTCATATTGCCCTTGGTTTCTTGCTTTATTTCTTGCACTCCGATCTTGCTATTGCAAAAGAAATTGTGGCGAGGTTTCTCCACCCAGAAGGAGTTTTTATTAGCCGGTTTTTCCGGGGTCTCATCCACCGATGGATTGATAGGATTCGTCCACCTTACGAACATACCGAGGAGTAGGAGTATCATCTCCAAACCTCGTTATATCGTTGTGTTTGAGGTTTGATCTTCTCCGCTTTCATTTCTGCTTTTTATTTCCTCTGTGCCAACTCAAATTGTAGGAAGAAACGAGAATTTGGAGTTGGCTATTCACACCCCCCTCTCTAGCCACGACCGAGGATCCTAACAAATCTATGGTCATCATCTACTCTTCCTTAAGCTTGGATGGGCCATGCTGAATGGCTTATCAGATCTTGATTGGATGGTTCAAGTTGGTTCTTGATTGACCCTCCTCTATTAGCCCTACATTTGAGCCCAAATCTGGTCTGATCTGATCGAGTCCTGGCCCTTTGATGCCTACAAAAATCATATTTGAATATTAGCATCAAATATCGCAATAATGAGATAGTTTACAATTAAGTTCAAGAATAAATGCAATTTATGAAATGTGATGTAAATATGAGTTTAACTATGAGAATATCATAAAAGCATGCATTTGTGAATCAAAATATTGTGACCAAGTCATGGTTATCAAATTCCCCCACACTTATTCTTACACGTCCCAGGCAAGCAAACAAAATAAAGAAACAACTAAAAATCATCTCCACAATAATTCCCTTGCAATACCTAGAAGATAATAAAAGAAATTTAACTAAGACCATCTAAAGATCAAAACAATCATGAATGCAATTCTTACAATAATCGATAAGTATGATGATATCATCCATTTGAAAAATTAAGTAAAGATACAATTTCATAAGGTATTCACCTATTCTAACTCTTACACTCAAATATGTATAAGCAGAGCTCACTCAATGGCACTCACAACACTTCACTACTATAGACTTGCTTATTTTCTAATTCTCCACCACCATAATACATATCATGCATGAATCAAAAGGATTTATTAAGAATACGAATGAGATCAAAAAGAAACTAGGCGAAACAAACAAAATGGTTGAAGAAAAGAAATTAATGTAGAAAGTCAGAAAATGAGAGTATTGGAAGAATAAACCTGATGAGTTGCCCCAAGTTGAGATGTATCAAACAATTTATCATGGGGAGTGAAGTACACCATTTATCGATGCCAAAACAAGAAATTAAGCCAAACTCTCCCTCAATTTGATAACCACCAAAGAATCTTAGCACACTATATTCTCTACTTAATAATATTCATTGCTACTATTATTTTTTTTCACACTTTAATTCCAGAATTTTGAAGCTAAAATAATCTTAAATCACCTTATGAAGAAGAGCTCCCCACACTTAAAATATTGTCCATCTCGGATAATACAACACATCATGTTATTTAATTACTTGAAACTCTTCTAGCCACATATATGAATTCAGTTTTAGAATTTAGGTTTAGAAATCAAAACTAAGGAAGTTGATAGCCTTGAGCTATGAGAAAGTTGAGCTTCAATTGGAAGAAGGAAAGAAATCAACTGGCAATGAACCAAGTGCTGAAATAGCTTGAAGTTCTGAAATATCCATTCCATTTCTGTATTTCCTAGCTTCTGCAGTAACCATTCTCTCCATATTTTAGAATTTCTAAGTTTCAAAAATCTCCAATCATTGTTTATTTTCTTCAAATCTCACATAGATGTAGCAAGCAAATGCTAAAAAAATTAGGAATAGACCAATTAGTAATGAATTTAAAGGCGCTTCAATTGAAATTGTTATTTGCCAAAAAAAACCGCCATTGCATTCAGCTGCAACTTTTCTTCTTCCCATCCTAATTCTGGTTTAAGAGCTTCAGTTGAAGTAGTTATTACTCAGAAACAAGAATTAGAATTTGTAGATGGAACTTGAGATAATTCTCTTGTTCTCTTTCCGAATACAGAAAATTACTTTCAGAAACAATTTCAACATTCTGATCTAGGGAAATGGCTCTTTTAAATTCAAATCCTACTCCAACTTCTTACCAAAGACCCCTGAAATGGAGTCAAATCTTTGAAATTTTGGTTTCCATAATATAATCCTAGCATTTTAAAAAATCTAGGCAAAATATTTAGACAAGAAGAGAATGAAACAAATTCACAGACGGTCCAATTCAAAGTGCTAATGATCGTAGACAACATTAAGAGTAGGCACGAAAATCTATCCTACTAAGTTTTGTTGACCCAAGTCTTTTTTTTTGAACTACTGATTGGGGTGATCTATATACCACCACTTCAGTGTCACACTCTACCATGATTGACCCTCAACCAATTCATTCCCAAAAATCTGATACAAGGGCACAAGTCTTTAGAATTTATCTCCATGCATGAAACCAGATCTCATATCACTGAAGACTTGAGAAAGAAATGTAGGGATCTAACGCGCCAAAAGATGCAGAAACATAGCGGAAAAATTGCTAGTTCCTCTTATCTAGCAGATCCATACGAAGGGAAGAAATATTTTCTATTCATAATCTATACTAAGCTACATGATAGGATTATACCTTTGTTGCGTGCCCTTTGCAATCTCGACAACAACCTTTCTTTATATGCAGATCTTAGCGCGTTCAAGTGTCCGCGCCTCTATGGTATCCACACGAACAAGCCTTGTCTTTGCTTGTCTCACAAACAAAGCAAGATGGAGAAGAAATCACAAGGTTGTGCTAGCAACCACAATGGTGATTTCGGCCAAGAAAGGGAAGGAGGAAGAAGAAGAATGCCAAGGGTCTCAACACATTCACATCTAATGAAAATCACTTCCAAAATGATTTGTATAACCATCCCATGGTATACCAAGAGTCTCCACCCTTTCATCTTCTAATCTAATGGCTCAAAATCAACCATTCAATCAATGGTTGAGTTTTGACCATTCAACTTCCTTTGTGAACTCAAGTTCACCCAATGAGTCTAACCCATTGATTCCCATGCAATTGAACTCAATCGAACAATTGGATCCCTTTGAGTCTAACTCAATGAATCAAATTTGGATTACACTTAATCCAATGATTCATCACACGAACCTATCTCCATATCAACTTGTTCTTTGTGTGTGATCCTATAGGCTCTCGTAACGTTGGCAATGTACCCAAATCAACATTTACGATACATAAACAATGAGTGACATCTAGCAAGGCATCATTGCTACCCAAGTGACGAGAAAGTCGAGATCCGACCTAACCTGTCCGTGGCTATTATCATGTATGACTCGGTCCCTCTATCCTTGATATGTAGATTGATCAATGAGGCATAGACCGTGTCATCCTCTTATCAATCTTTGTGTTTCTTGATCTCCAAGTAGACACTCTTATCAAATAAGCTCAATATCTCATATTGACTCATTTAGGCATGGTCATGCTTTCTTGTGTCCTACTAATCAAGGGGCCCACAGATATCGCTTCCGTCATATGAAAGGGATAGATCTCATCTACATCACTCACATCCCTCCGTATAATTTATTGCATACCCAGTGATCGACTTTATGTCCATCCTGTTACGGGTGACGTTTGACAAAACCAAAGTATACAACTCCTTATGTAGAGAACCGTAGTGACTTCAGGTCTAAGGACTATTCATACCAATAGTCACATGAGAATGTTTATGAGACTTATACGATGATCCATGAAACATTCTCATGGCGAGTCATTCAGTATATATTCTCTAATATATACCCATGTGTCAACCTGATATCTCATATCCATGACTTGTGAGATCAAGTCATCCGTTGACCTACATGCTAGTCTCAACGCATTAATATTGTCCTTGTATATTAATGCTCGACTAAGAATAGTTAAAAGTAGTGTTCTCTACAATATCTCACTATCAATTCAACCAATTGATATACTGTAGATAAGAACCTACTACCCAAGGACATTATCATATTTATTCAATTGGCACTAAACTGAAATAAATATAATAACCACCATTTTTCTTTTATTAATAATGATATATGATACAATATGAGTCCTTTACAATCATCTCATAATTGGTACTAGGGTTAATACTAACAAGAAAGGTATCACTCGTACTAAGTAAATAAGATCTTTACTTGAGTTTCACTGATCAAGCAGCTGCATAAGAAACTTAGCATATAATAATTTATGTTGGTACATCATCTGTTATTTTATTGCTGCAAATTCTCCAAAATTCCAGGAAACAATAGTTTGTTAACATCCAACGACTCCTTCCTTTGTGTAATGACCCAAAATTCCTCATTATGAGTCCTAATAGTACGTAAAAATATTTAGAAATGCTTTAGAAAAATTCTAGAGATTTTTAGAAATTTTTAGAGTATTTTTATGCAATTTTTGGAGGTCGTTTGGTATTTTTACTAAACGAAAGAAGTTTCGACAAAAATAATATCCAAGCCGAGATTCGAACCAGAGACCTCCGGCCGAGCCAACTCTTAAGCGAATCCGGCTGACCAAGTGTCCCAGCGGGCATTGCTGATTAAAGAAGGAACAAAAATCTATTTAAGCAGTAGTTGAGGAATAGGAAATAAATTGAAATAAAAAGGGGCGGTTGAGGAATCAAACTCGCAACCTCTGACCCGGTCAAGATTTAACAAAGCGCGGCTAACCAAGTGGCCCAGCGAGCGTTTCCGATTAAATAAGGGAATGAAATTTATTTAAGCAGTAGTTAGAAAACAGAGAATAAATTAAAAAGGGATACAGCTGAGATTCAAACCCGTGACTCAGACCCGACCCGAACCTTAAGCAAATCCAGCGGACCAAGAATCCAAGAGGACGCATCTATTTAGAAAAGATAGAAAAATTTATTTAAGGAGTTAACAGAAATATTAAGTTATAAAAAGGGATAAGTTAATGCTCTGTTTTCCCGTGACCTAAACCATTCTCTCCTTCTCTTCTGCGTACGATGGCAGAGCTCGGGTAGAAAACAAAAGGGAGTTAGGGCATCGTCTGTTGATTCCCGGGTAGCTTCTGGAGTATGCAAACTGATCGTCGAGGCTAGTGTTTGACACTATCTCCGTAAACGATATTGCTCCGCTACGGTGCTTAACGGATTGTTGCAATTCGTTCCCAAGATACAACGATGACGAACGTCTCGGAATCGTAGCACTCCGACTTCTGAGACCAGCGAACCTTCTAGTAGACTTCTTGGACTCTTGAATGCACAAGATGAGATGAATGCTTGAGGAAGAGAAGAGAGGATTGAGTGAATTGAGTGAGTTTTCCATCATCTGGAGGGTTCTATTTATACTGAATGAAGAGGTTGATTGTCCTTTGGGTGAGTGGATGTGTTCCTTGGGCTGGATCGATCTAGATCATCCATTCTGAAGGGTTGTAACCCTTCACCAAGCCCACTTCAATCTCATCCATCAGATTTGAGGAGTTGTGACCCTCAGATCCCGCCTATTGTCATCGGCCATCGGATCTGGATCCATTGATTCGATGCTTCAGATCAAGTCTCATCCCAGGCCGTCAGATCGTTACTCTTTGCAATCCAACGCTCTAGATCGCATCACAAGCGATCCATCATACCTATTTGATCAACGGTAGCCATCCATTCCCTATGTCAACTGTCCAGTCATCTCCCTTTGCCCACGAGGATGCCGTATAGGTACTGCCACGTCAGGTACGAGCCTGACACGTCACCCGAGTGCCACGTAGGCACTGTAATGTCACCTGGAGCATAAATTTAAGCTCCTCAATGCTCCTCGCGACGATGCAAAGTGCAAAGTGCAAAGTGCGCCTAAAAAGCGCCCATTGCGCACGTGCGCACGTGCGCACGTGGCGGGTGGCGGGCTCACAGGTGCGAGCACCTGCTCACCCTGGGCTAAGGGGTAACCTGTCCTTTTATTTTTGTGTTAACTCCATTAACACATCTTCATTAATAAGTAGAGAATACACATCGAGAATTTCCGATGTGGGACTATTCTCCCATGCACTTTATTAATGAATAATAAATGTTATTTTAGGCTGACTTTAAACATTAATTTCTCATTCACCCTTAATCGGTTTTGAGTAAATTAATAGTCTAAATCTATCTACACGAATTGTAGATTTCAATTTTGAAGTCAATTACGACTTTCAACAATTGATGGCTTCCTTCCTCTAAATTATTTTGGTCCATTTAAGGTCCCAATATCCAACAATCCCCTACATGAATGGAAATTAATGCAATGCGTGTATGCATGCTGACATTTTACAAGAGTCCAATCGATAAGTCACTGCATCGGGAGAGGTAGCTTGTGGCTTTGAACCTTCCGTAGTGAAATGCTATCGAGTATACTAGGCTGCGCAGTGAACGTGATGTCTTGAACTGCTCAGCTGTTAGTGTATACTGAGACAATAACACCCACACAGAGATCTATCTCACCTACTTTAGGTTCTCATGGTTGGTTCTGTTTCGGCCATGGATACCATCTTGGATTCATGAGTCTTTCATTGAAGCGGCCTGTCTTCACACTCACATAGGTGACACTTCTATCAAGAGTATCCTACCATACTCCACCTTATCAGGTATAGAAGTCACTAAAAGCATAAGCTTAACCTCACTACATGAGGTAGGACAACACAAATTCATCCTAGGATTGGGATAGAGATAAACTATCTAATGTGCTGGACCACAACTTCTGTAACTTCGTTGTCCCATTGAACCAAGATCTTGGGATCTCCAGTCAACAAGGTTGGGTTACCGCTTCAGTCGTTTTTAGTTGTAGATTTTTAATCTCATTCCTCTTGATGAGCAGTATACTTGATCTCGACTCAACCCCTTCGTTAGAGGATCTGCTAAATTATCTTTGGACTTAACATAGTCGATTGCAATCACTCCATTCGAGATCAACTGCCTAATGGTATTATGTCTACGACGTATATGTCGTGACTTCCCATTATACATATTACTCTGTGCCCTTCCAATCGCCGATTGACTATCACAGTGGATTAGTACGGCAGGCACAGGTTTCACCCAGCTAGGAATATCTTCCAAGAAATTCCACAGCCATTCAGCTTCCTCAGCTGCTTTGTCTAGTGCTATAAACTCGGATTCCATAGTTGACCGAGCAATGCAAGTCTGCTTAGTGGATTTCCAAGATACTGCTCCCCCACCGATCGTGAATACATATCCACTAGTGGATTTGGAGTCTTTTGTATCTGATATCCAATTAGCATCACAATATCCTTCCAACACAGCGGGATATTTTCCATAATGTAATCCATAGTTCATAGTATATTT
This sequence comes from Zingiber officinale, assembly GCF_018446385.1. Taxonomy (NCBI): domain Eukaryota; kingdom Viridiplantae; phylum Streptophyta; class Magnoliopsida; order Zingiberales; family Zingiberaceae; genus Zingiber; species Zingiber officinale. Next base: position 97,361,083 of record NC_056002.1, on the reverse strand, counting down.
CAAATATCTGAGAACTCGCATCAATGCTTTCCAATGGGTGTCGTTTGGATTACTCGTAAAACGACTCAGTTTGTTGACCGTACAGGCAATATCCGGACGTGTGCAGTTTGTGAGATACATTAAACTACCTATTATCCGAGAATATTCCAACTGCGATATGGTCTCACCATGGTTTTTCGCTAAGTGTTGACTTAGATCCATAGGTGTTTTCACTATAGAGAGATCGTACGCATTGAATTTTTTCAATACAGATTCTACATAATGGGTTTGTGTTAAAACTATCCCTTCTGATGTCCTGAGAATTTTAATTCCCAATATAACATCTGCTTGACCCATATCTTTCATATCAAAATTTCTGGTCAACATTTTCTTTGTAGTCATGATTACATCATGATTACTGCCCATTATTAGCATGTCGTCTACGTATAGACAGACAATTACATAGCCTTCAGGTGTGTTTTTGACATAAATGTATTTGTCACATTCATTTATTTTGAATTCGTTTGACAGCATTACTTTGTCAAATTTTTCGTGCCATTGTTTAGGTGCTTGCTTAAGTCCATACAATGACTTAACAAGTCGACACACCTTTTTCTCATTTCCAGGAGCCATGAACCCTTCGGGTTGCTCCATATAAATTTCTTCTTCCAACTCACCATTTAAGAACGCAGTCTTAACATCCATTTGATGTATTTCAAGGTCATACAGTGTTGCAATGGCTATTAGCACTCGTATGGACGTAATCCTTGTCACCGGTGAGTATGTATCGAAGTAATTAAGGCCTTCCTCTTGCTTGTACCCCTTGGCTACAAGTCTGGCCATATACTTGTCAATTGATCCATCAGCTTTATACTTACGTTTTAGTATCCACTTACAACCTAATGGTTTATTACCAGAAGGAAGGTCTACTAATTCCCAAGTATGATTATTCATGATAGACTCAATTTCACTATTGACAGCTTCTTTCCACATTGGAGCATCGGGTCTAGAGAGAGCTTCACTTAATGTTCTTGGTTCCATTTCTGACATGAAAGTCATGAAATTTGGCCTGAACAATTTCTCAACTCTAGCCCGTTTTCTACGACGCGGATCTTCACTTTGATCGTCAATAGTCCTTTTATAACAGCTAAGTTCGGTAACGTCATTTTTGTTTGAACTTCCGTTGTTATCACTTTCAACGTTTCCCTTTTTATTTGGGAATATGTTTTCAAAGAATATCGCATTCCAAGATTCTATGGTTGTTCCCACATGTATATCAGGAATGTCTGATTTGTGAACTAGGAAACGATATGCACTACTATTATGGGCATATCCGACAAATATCGCATCGAACGTTTTAGGTTCGATCTTTACTTGCTTTGGTTTAGGTACTTCGACCTTTGCCAAGCACCCCCACACTTTCAAGTATTTGTACGATGGCTCGCGGCCTTTCCATAGTTCATATGGAGTTTTATCATTTTTCTTATGAGGGATTCTGTTGAGAATGTGATTTGCCGATAATATTGCTTCCCCCCACAAGTTTTGAGGTAAGCCTGAATTTATCAACAAGGCATTCATCATTTCTTTTAGTGTCCGATTTTTACGTTCGGCAACACCGTTTGATTGAGGTGAGTAAGGCGTCGTTGTTTGATGGATGATGCCAGATTCTGTACAAAATTCATCAAACGGTGCACCATATTCTCCACCTCTATCGCTTCGAATTATTTTAATTCGTTTGTCAAGTTGGTTTTCAACTTCTGTTTTATAGGTTCTGAACGCCTCTAGGGCTTCGTCTTTACTTCTTAAAAGAAAGACATAACAGAACTTTGTGCAATCATCGATAAAAGTAATAAAATATTTTTTACCTCCTCTAGTTTGCACAAATTTCAAGTCACATAGATCACTATGTATTAACTCTAGAGGAGTTGTTGTCCTTTCCACCGAATGAAAATGTAGTTTCGTCATTTTCGCTTCCACACACACTTCACATTTGTGTGTTCCGTCAACATTGATGTTTGGTAATAAATTTAATTTGACGAGACGCTTGAGAGTATTATTATTCACATGTCCGAGTCGATCATGCCATAAATTAAAACACTCAACAACATAGCTGGAAGCATTTATTTTATTACCATCAAAATTTTGGAGTACAGGCATTACAACCATTTTGAATAGACCCTTTTCTAGGTACCCCTTTCCTACGAAGACACCATTATTCGTAAGTACAAAGTTGTCTGATTGGAACACTAGCCTAAATCCGGCCTTGACCAATGCCGCTCCAGACTCTAGGTTCTTACTGATGTCGGGAACATGGAGTACATCAATGAGTGTTAGCTCCTTTCCGGATGTCATCTTCAGAACAACCTTTCCGAGTCCAACAATTGGCGACGTCGTGGAATTACCCATATAGAGCTTCCTGCCATTTATTGGAGTATACTTGGTGAACATCGCTTTATCGGAACAGATACGACGAGTTGCTCCAGTATCAATGAACCACTGCTTCGGGTTGGTATCCACCAAGTTGGCTTCAAATGCAACCGCAGTGAGATCCAAGTCCTCAAGAGAGGTAGCGACATGATTCGCAACATCCTTTGGCCCCTTGGTTGGCTTCTTTGGGCGTCTTCACTCCTTGGATAGGTGTCCTGCCTTTCCACAGTTGTAGCAGGAGCCTTTGAACTTCTTTTTGAACTGCTTCGGCTTTTTGGCGTTCGGCTCGACCAGGTTGGACATTTCGTCTATAGTCCGCTTGGTTCCTCTGGAGTCGGATAACTTTCGATTATCCTTGTAACGACCCAACTCCTGGGTACTAGGCTGTGAGCCAGATCGCTACATTAACTACTGAAAATGCTGTGCGGAAAACTGAGTAAATTTGAAATTTGCTAAACTAATTACTGTAAAGTCTCAACTTGACATTCTAAGAGTACCTAAGTGTTGTACACATACTAGGAGAGACAATCTATGCCTCTTGAAGGTCCTGCTAGCTGTAATCAGACATTTCAACCGATCCGTAAGTCGATTGAGCCTTCGGAACGATTCACAGATCGTTCCAGCTGATATCGCACGGAGGCACCCTCGATCGGCCGAGACCGACGGTGAGCCTCCGTGCTTCGCCGCGTTTGCGGATCGGTCATCGATCGAAGCACCGATCGGTCGGTAGACCGATCGGTGGCCTCCGTGCTTCTGCTGCGTTCTGTTCGCATCTGGATCGGTCGGTCGACCGATCCAGTGGCTCACTGATCGGTCGATCTGGGAGGCTTTGGATCGATCGGACGATCGATCGATAGCATCTGAGTATCTCGGAGGCTCGCCGATCGGTCGGTCCGACCGATCCTGATCCTGGAACGGTCGGCAGACCGATCCAACTCTGATATGAAATCAGAGTTTCTGATTTCAGGACTTTCCGGCACTAAAACGTGCCACAACTCACAGATATGAATTTTAAATACATGAAAAACATTCTAACATGAACCTACATGCATTCTAAACTTGACAAACTGAATAGTGCATAGTTTTATTGGATTAAAACATTTAACGAGCTCAAAAGTGAACATTAAGCAAACTGAAACCTAAATGCTGAAATTTAAGCTGCTTAGATCCCTAGGATCTTTATTCCAGACCCCTTGCACACACACACCATCGTAGCATCGCCCTCCAGCTTCCGCTAGACCACTTTTCCTTTACCTGTATCTGCAGTATAAGAAAAAGTAGTACCTGTAAGCTTAAAGCTTAGTAAGAAACCATCTACCTCACTAAATCATGCATACGATGCAATTATGATTTTAAATCATGTTGTTTGAAAAAAACATACTGAACATGCAAGCATGGCATGGCATATCAAACAAAGCATAAACTGGAACTGAAACATGGCATAACATATAAACTGAGCATGAAACTGAACTAGTCATGCATATGTCTAAATCTGTACATGAACTCAAATCATGTAAACTGAACCTAAACTGAACTGGAAGCTAAATTAGTGTTTTCATCACTGGTTTCAAATTTGAAAACTATACATATAATAGATGAAAATACTAAACATGCTGCTGGGCCCTGGCAACTGTGCTTACTGTGCGCGCATCCCTACGAGACCCGGGATTGCAAGTTCCGAATCCAGCAGGGTTACTAGGTTATCTGAACCTAGGGACGACTGTGGGAGTCCAGCCCATGGATATCTGATCCAAGTACAGTGCCAACTGAATAAAAGTAAAATACTGAATACTGTTCTAGGTTATCTGAAGAGCTAGGTTATCTGAACCTAGAGGCTACTATGGGAGCCCACCCAATGGATATCTGATCCATATAGCTGTAATAACTAATAATAAACTGAATAAAATGTTTCTATTACATTTTATATGCTGTTAGGACGCCTATTGGTACATCCTTCTGAACTGGGCATTCTACCGAATGCTTGGCGTGCACTAAAAGCATGCCCTAAAACTGAAAACTATAAAATTACTGAACTAACGCCAAAACTAACAAGCGAGAGCAATTATACTGCAGGTGAGGGGTTTCTTACCTCAATCGTAAGGTTTTCTTACGATTCTATTCGCTAGGTGTTTCCGGAAAACTGTCCGCTCGACGAACCGCTTACGTCTTCGCGTTCCTCTCGCGGAGAAGAACCCCTTTCGTGTTGGAGTCGTCGCCGGAAGATGATCCTATGGACCCTTGCCTTGGTGTGCCGTGCGTGAGGAAGAGGAGAAGAAGGGAGAGGCGGCGGTGAGGTTTTGGAAGAGAAAGTGTCGTGAGGTGAAGAGGTGCCGAACCAAAATAAACCAAACCCCACTTAAGTTTATTATTTATATTAAGTGGTTTAATGTACCCAACTCTAATATAAATATATTTGGTTCCTCTTTCTTTCAGCACGGCCCTGCTGGGTTCAACTGGTTACTAACATTATCCCTCACACCATAGGTCTCGGGTTCGATTCTCGCCTAAGCTATTTTGCGACCTATTTGTTTTTGCTACTTCCGCTACTCGGAAAATTCCGGAAAAATATCTAATAATTCCAGAAAAATCATAGAATAATTCTAAAATAAATTCAGGAATTTTTCGGGCTTTACAATCCCCCATACCTTATAAAAAGTTCGTCCCTGAACTTAAAACAATTCTGGGTACTTCTGTCTCATGCTGGCCTCTGTCTCCCAAGTCGCCTCTGCTGCTGTGTGATTTTGCCAGCTGACTTTGACTAGTGGTACTTCCTTGTTCCGTAATTTCTTCACTGCTCGGTCTATTATCTGAATAGGCCGACTGTCATAGCTGAGATCATTACGGACCTGTACCAACTGGGGCTCAATCACCTGGGTGGCGTCTGGAATATGCTTCTTCAGCATGGAGACATGAAATACGTTGTGGACAGCTGACATCTCCTGAGGTAGCTCTAGCTCATATGCTATCTTGCCCACTCTCTTCATGATAAGGTATGGTCCCACATATCTGGGAGCTAGCTTGTCCTTCTTCCCAAAACGCATGACTCCCTTCATGGGAGCTACTCTGAGGAAAACTGTATCCCCAACTGAAAACTCTAGGGGTCTGCGTCGTGTATCGGCATAGCTCTTTTGACGGCTCTGTGCTGTCTCTATCCTCTGGCATCTGCCACTAGATCTGTCTGAAGCTCTAGTTCCTTCTGTTCACCACTCTCATACCAGCAGATTGGTGATCCGCACCTCCGCCCATAGAGTGCCTCATAAGGAGCCATGCCGATAGTGGCACGATAATCTGTTGTTGTATGCAAATTCGCTAGACTCAGATATTTGCACCAACTTCCTTGAAATCTAGGGCACAAGCTCGGAGCATATCTTGAGCACGATTCACTCGCTCCGTCGACCATCCGTCGAGGATGGAAGGTCGTGATGAATTTTAAGCGGGTGCCCATAGTTGTACACACTTCCGTAAGTGTGATGTAAACTCGCCTCTATCTCGATATAATGGTTCGTGGGACTCCATGCAATCTGACAATCTCCGGAGATACAACCGAGCTAGCTTCTCCATAGAGTAGGATATCTTGATAGCTAAAAAGTGGGCTGATTTAGTCAACCTGTCGACTATTACCCGGATGGCATCAAAACCATTCGTGGTTCCGGGTAGTCCCACTATGAAATCCATGGAGATATCCTCCCACTTCCATTCGGGAATCAGTATAGGCTGCAGAACTCCTCTTCGTGATGTTCCGCCTTGACCCTCGGCGGTGAGGCGGATGCTAACATATCTGGCGATGTCTCGCTCATCCCGGCCACCAAAAGCGTTTCTTGGTCTTGATACATTTTGGTGGAGCTGGATGCATCGCGTAGGGAGTCTGTGAGCCTCGTCTAAAATCATCTCGTAGCTCCTCCCGATGCGAACACAGTCTGGCCAAAATACAACACCCATTGTCGGACACTCAATTCTCCACTTTCCGATTCGCTAGCCCTTGCTTGATTTTCTGAATTTCGGGTCCCGATCCCGAGCCGATGAATATCACCAAGCAAGGTAGACTCTAAGGTCATAGTGGAAAGTTGTCCGACTATAAGCTCGAGACTAAAGGCCGTAATCTCCTTCCTTAGGGGTGGTGACATAGTGCTAAAGATAATAAGGTAGCACTGGACTTCCGCTGAGTGCGTCTGCTACCTTATTAGCTTTTCCGGATGGTAGAGGATATCTATGTCATAATCTTTGACTAGTTCTAACCATCTACGGTCGCATATTCGGATCCTTCCGAGTAAAGAAATACTTCAGACTTGATCTGATACACTCGCACCGAGCTCCGTACAAATAATGTCTCCAAATCTTGAGAGCGAACACTGCCGCAAGCTCAAGGTCGTGAGTAGGATAGTTCCTCTCATAATCCTTGAGTTGTCTGGAGGCATAGGCGATCACCTTGCCTGCTTGCATCGATCGCTCCTAAACCCAATTTAGAGGCGCCACCGTAGATGTCGGTATCATGTTTTCGGGTATAGCTAAAATAGGAGCACCGGTCAATCTCCGTTTTAGTTCGCTAAGTCCTCTGTCCACCGAAATTTCTTGTTCTTCCCGGTGAGAGCATCGTGGGAGGCTATCTGGAGAAGTCCTCTGAATTTCTAGTAGCGCTAATCCCGAGCTTGATTTCACCGGGCGTTCTGGGTCTCTTCCGTTACTACGCTTCTATCTTCGATCTACCATAACACCATCTTTGGAGATGATGTGACCGAGAAAGGCTACCTGGTCTAGCCGTAATTCACATTTCGTGAATTTGGCGTATAACTGGTTCTGCTGAAGGATCTGCAAAACTGTTTAGATGCTCTGCATGGTCCTCCTGAGTGCCCGAATAGATAAGAATGTCATCGATGAACACGATGACAAACTTGTCTAAGTATTCTCTGAATACCCCATTCATGAGGTCCATGAAAGTAGCTGGAGCATTTGTCACGCCAAAGGCATGACTACGAACTCATAGTGTCCGTATCTGGTCCTGAAAGTCGTTTTAGGTATATCACCTTCCTTGACTCTAACCTGGTGATATCCTGATCTGAGGTCAATTTTAGAGAACACTGTGGCTCCCTTTAGCTGGTCAAACAGGTCATCTATCCTGGGAAGAGGGTACCTGTTTTTAATTGTGACCTGGTTCAAAGCACGGTAGTCTATGCATAAGCGCATGCTTCCATCCTTCTTCTTCACGAACAACACAGGTGCTCCCCATGGTGAGTGACTAGGGCGTATGAAACCCTTGTCAAGAAGCTCCTGTAATTGCTCCTGAAGTTCCTTCAGTTCTGCTGGAGCCATGCGGTACGGTGCCTTGGAAATTGGATTTGTGCCAGGAATGAGCTCTATCTCAAATTCAATCTCCCTGTCTGGTGCTAAGCCTGGTAGCTCTTCAGGGAAGACTGCTGGGTAGTCGCAAACGACTCGGACCTCTGCTAGCTGTTGGTCCCTGTCCTGACTGGTGCTGACCACGTGTGCTAAGAATCCCGTGCATCCTGAATCCAGTAACTTCTGTGCCTTCATAGCTGAGAGAAACCTCTTGGCCTTTCTCCTTGGCTCCCCGACGAATTCGAACAGTGCTTCTATGACTTTCTATTTACGGCACTCGATAGAGGCACCGTATTTGACAAAAGTCCATTCAAGATAACGTCATAGTCATCATTTCTAGCACTATCGATCACCAAAAGCTCCTCTCGCTATAATGGTGATGCATCGAGCTGCGTAGACGCCATAATGTCTCCGAGGGTAGCGTTGTCGAACCGACTATTAAGTACTTACGGAGGTGTTGCTAGTTTCTCGGCAAATGCCCCGGATACATAAGTGGGTTGCCCAGATGTCGAATAAAACGGTTGCATTATCTTTGAAAAATCTTGTCGACTGTGACAAGTCGAGGCATTTGCTACGTCCTCTACGGTCGGTGAGAAAATCACGGCATTCGTGGTAGCCGGGGCTTCTAATCGATCGATCATGGACCATCTAAGATACATCCGTGTAGTGGGTGGTTGAGCTCCATCTTGTATCGAGGTCGAGGAAGATGTTCTTGTTCGCTTAGCCATGTGCCCTTCACATTCATTGAAACAACCTCGCGTACCCTTGCGGCAAACTCACGGATGATGTTTCCCACAAGTAGCACACTTGGGATGTCTGGAATGTTTTCCACCTGGTCCTCCTTTTGGATCACTTTGCTTGCCTTGCGTTTCCCCTTCGATTGGAGCTATGCCTTGTTGTTTCTGCCGAGTACCGAGCCACTTGTCCCTTGGGTTACGTGGAAACACCGGGTGATCTTGTCTTGATAGTGCTCGGTGATCGAGTACTACTCACCTCCTCGTGGTTTGTGGCCTATGAACACCACCACCACATTCATTGCGATCTGGTCCGAGCATCTTCACATCAGCGTACTCGTTCTTTCTCCGGTGACTAGTTACGGACAGACGGGCCAACTGTTGAATTTCTTCACGGCCTCCTGAACTAGGTTGCCCTGACGAAATTCAGTAAACTCGTCATAGTGTCGGTTTGTGACTTGCATATGAAAGAATTCCTCGAAGAATTCTTTCTCGAGGTTGGCCCATGTCATCCGGTTTACTGGCCACTTCAATTTCCCACCACATGCGTGCGTCTCCTGTTAAGCATAAGGAGGCACACTTCACCTTTCGTGCTCGGCCAGTCTAGAAGCTCCATCGTGCTTTCCAGTGTTTTAAACCATGCCTGAGCATCCCATGGTTCGTTGGTGCCTGAGAAGTTCTCGGGCTTAATTCTCTGCCACTGGATAAGGTAAGCTTCTCTCTTAGCCCCTGCTACTGGGGCTACTGGGACTGGTACTGCAGGCTGAGCTGGTACAACCTCTGTGATTACTGGAGTCGTGAGGTTCGGTACTGGAGTGACTGGGGGAGTAGTCTGCTGGTTAGCCTTTAAGGAGGCTATCTCCTGCTGTTGTTCACACTGAACTGCCTGCCTCATGCTGGGGTTCATCCGCTGATGCTTTCTTAGCTGGACGTCCTCGTACCATTTTCTAAATAGTAGAGAACACATATATATAACTAAGCTATCATGTTATAGTTAACTACTGGTAACAAGTTAAATACTATCACTGTAAACATGAATTAATTAACTACCAACATGAGAGCAAACATGGAAGCACACATAACCGATATGAAAGCTGAAAACAAACTGAGTGAGAGATGTTCTTACTTGGAAGCTGTAGGCACAATGCTGATGTGTGTGTAGGAAGTAAGGAACCCTGCTCGATACCACTCTGTAACGCCCTGGGTACTAGGCAGTGAGCCGGATCGCTACATTAACTACTGAAAATGCTGTGCGGAAAACTGAGCAAATTTGAAATTTGCTAAACTAATTACTGTAAAGTCTCAACTTGACATTCTAAGAGTACCTAAGTGTTGTACACATACTAGGAGAGACAATCTATGCCTCTTGAAGGTCCTGCTAGCTGTAATCAGACATTTCAACCGATCCGTAAGTCGATTGAGCCTTGAACGATTCACGATCGTTCCGGTGATCGCACGGAGGCACCCTCGGATCGGCCGAGACCGATCGGTGAGCCTCCGCCTGCTGCGTTACATTGCGATCGGTCGACGATCCGAAGCACCTCGATCGGTAGACCGATCGATGCGCTCTTATGTTTCGTTGCCTCGGATCGGTCCGCCGATCGCTCAGCGATCGGTCGGTCGACCGATCGGTATTCGTCCCGAACTCTACATTCGGTCTTGGATCGATCGGACGCCGTCGGATAGCATCTGATGGTATATGCCTGCGGATCGATCGGTGGCCGATCTGGATCTGATATCAGCGGATCGGTCGCCGATCCAACTGATATGAAATCGAGTTTCGATTTCAGACTTTCCGGCACTAAAGCGTGCCACAACTCAGATATGAATTTTAAATACATGAAAACATTCTAACATGAACCTACATGCATTCTAAACTTGACAAACTGAATAGTGCATAGTTTTATTGGATTAAAACATTTAACGAGCTCAAAAGTGAACATTAAGCAAACTGAAACCTAAATGCTGAAATTTAAGCTGTTTAGATCCCTAGGATCTTTATTCCAACCCCTTGCACACACACACCATCGTAGCATCGCCCTCCAGCTTCCGCTAGACCACTTTTCCTTTACCTGTATCTGCAGTATAAGAAAAGTAGTACCTGTAAGCTTAAAGCTTAGTAAGAAACCATCTACCTCACTAAATCATGCATACGATGCAATTATGATTTTAAATCATGTTGTTTGAAAAAAACATACTGAACATGCAAGCATGGCATGGCATATCAAACAAAGCATAAACTGGAACTGAAACATGGCATAACATATAAACTGAGCATGAAACTGAACTAGTCATGCATATGTCTAAATCTGTACATGAACTCAAATCATGTAAACTGAACCTAAACTGAACTGGAAGCTAAATTAGTGTTTTCATCACTGGTTTCAAATTTGAAAACTATACATATAATAGATGAAAATACTAAACATGCTGTTTGGGCAACCGTACTTACTGTGCGCGCATCCCTACGAGACTCGGGATTGCAAGTTCGAATCGCAAGGTTACTAGGTTATCTGAACCTAGGGACGACTGTGAGCCCATGGATATCTGATCCAAGCACGATGCCAACTGAATAAAAGTAAAATACTGAATATTGGTTAATTTTACTTTTTCTAGGTTATCTGAACCTAGAGCTAGGTTATCTGAACCTAGAGGCTATTGGGAGCCCACCCAATGGATATCTGATCCATATAGCTGTAATAACTAATAATAAACTGAATAAAATGTTTCTATTACATTTTATATGCTGTTAGGACGCCTATTGGTACATCCTTCTGAACTGGGCATTCTACCGAATGCTTGGCGTGCACTAAAAGCATGCCCTAAAACTGAAAACTATAAAATTACTGAACTAACGCCAAAACTAACAAGCGAGAGCAATTATACTGCAGGTGAGGGGTTTCTTACCTCAATCGTAAGGTTTTCTTACGATGCTATTCGCTCGGTGTTTCTGGAAAACTGTCCGTCGACGAACCGCTCACGTCTTCGCGTTCCTCTCGCGAGAAGAACCCTTTCGTGTTGGAGTCGTCGCCGGAAGATGATCCTATGGACCCTTGCCTTGGTGTGCCGTGCGTGAGGAAGAGGAGAAGAAGGGAGAGGCGGCGGTGAGGTTTTGGAAGAGAAAGTGTCGTGAGGTGAAGAGGTGCCGAACCAAAATAAACCAAACCCCACTTAAGTTTATTATTTATATTAAGTGGTTTAATGTACCCAACTCTAATATAAATATATTTGGTTCTCCTTCCTTTCAGCACGGCCCTGCTGGGTTCAACTGGTTACTAACATTATCCCTTACACCATAGGTCTCGGGTTCGATTCCCGCCTAAGCTATTTTGCGACCTATTTGTTTTTGCTACTCCCGCTACTCGGAAAATTCCGGAAAAATATCTACTAATTCCAGAAAAATCATAGAATAATTCTAAAATAAATTTGGGAATTTTTCGGGCTTTACAATCCTCCTCTATTCGTAGACTCAGGATCAGATCTTGCAGCCCTATTTCCTTTTGCTTGTGCTTTAGGTAATTCTTGAAATCCTTCTATGACGGAGGGAGCTTCTCAATTACTGCAGCAACTGCGAATGTCTCGTTCAGCTTCATGCCTTCGGCGTCCAGATCATGCAGTATTAATTGCATATCTTGGACTTGAGATGAGACGCTTTTTGAGTCCACCATCTTGAAATCCAAAAACCGACCGACGATGAATTTCTTCAATCCAGCATTTTCGGTCTTGTATTTCTTCTCAAGGGATTCCCACAAAGATTTTGCCGTCTCTAGAGAACAATATACGTTATATAACGTGTTATCCAAGTCGTTGAGTATATAATTGCGGCACAGAAAATCTTCGTGAGACCACGCATCGCTAGCAGCCTTACTACCTTCCGTAGCGGCTAGCGTGTCTTCGTACAAAAATCGTACAAGGTTTAGCATTGTTAAATAAAATAGCATCTTCTGCTGCCATCTTTTGAAGTCGGTTCCGGTGAATTTCTCCGGCTTTTCTCCGTGCGGAATGGTTGTCGGAATGGCGGTCGGAACGAAGGTCGGAACGGCCGTCGGAATGTCGTTGGTAGCCATATCAGTTTGCAGGCACTATCATTTACGACTGTTGATTCCCGGGTAGCTTCTGGAGTATGCAAACTGATCATCGAGGCTAGTGTTCGACACTATCTCCGTAAATGATATTGCTCCGCTACGGTGCTTAACGGATTGTTGCAATTCGTTCCCAAGATACAACGACGACGAACGTCTCGGAATCGTAGCACTCCGACTTCCGAGACCAGCGAACCTTCTAGTAGACTTCTTGGACTCTTGAATGCACAAGATGAGATGAATGCTTGAGGAAGAGAAGAGAGGATTGAGTGAATTGAGTGAGTTTTCCATCATCTGGAGGGTTCTATTTATACTGAATGAAGAGGTTGATTGTCCTTTGGGTGAGTGGATGTGTTCCTTGGGCTGGATCGATCTAGATCATCCATTCTGAAGGGTTGTAACCCTTCACCAAGCCCACTTCAATCTCATCCATCGGATCTGAGGAGTTGTGACCCTCAGATCCCGCCTATTGTCATCGGCCATCGGATCTGGATCCATTGATTCGATGCTTCAGATCAAGTCTCATCCCAGGCCGTCAGATCATTACTCTTTGCGATCCAACGCTCTAGATCGCATTACAAGCGATCCATCATACCTATTTGATCAACGTTGATCAACGGTAGCCATCCATTCCCTAAGTCAACTGTCCAGTCATCTCCCTTTGCCCATGAGGATGTCGCATAGGTACTGCCACGTCAGGTACGAGCCTGACACGTCACCCGAGTGCCACATAGGCACTGCGCCCATTGCGCACGTGCGCACGTGGTGGGTGGCGGGCTCACAGGTGCGAGCACTTGCTCGCCCTGGGCTAAGGGGTAACCTGTCCTTTTATTTTTGTGTTAACTCCATTAACACATCTTCATTAATAAGTAGAGAATACACATCGAGAATTTTCGATGTGGGACTATTCTCCCATGCACTTTATTAATGAATAATAAATATTATTTTGGGCTGACTTTAAACATTAATTTCTCATTCACCCTTAATCGGTTTTGAGAAAATTAATAGTCTAAATCTATCTACGCGAATCGTAGATTTCAATTTTGAAGTCAATTACGACTTTCAACAATTGATGGCTTCCTTCCTCTAAATCGTTTTGGTCCATTTAAGGTCCCAATATCCAACATCGTCTTCGGCGGCCGGCCAAGGTCCTAGAAGCCCTTCTTGTTCGGTTGTGAGTCCAAGAAGCAAGGTAAGTGCTCTCACCTGCAGTAAGAGTAGTTCCAAGATTTCCTTTACTTGCTGCCATGAATTGAGGTTTCAGATTCTTGCTTCCTTCTTGATTTCATAGCATGTTGTAAGGGAAGTGCTCTTGATGTCTGTTGACGAGAATCTCAAAGAAAGAAATGAATTGTTTAGTTAGGCATATGGTTTAGATTTCTACAGATTTCAAATTATGCTGTAAAGATTTGTTGATTAAGGTTTCACTGCCGTGAGTTTTATAAAGAAGATAAGAAGGGGTTTTAATGGATTTGGCATGTAGGTTAGACTTCTCAGTTCTTATAATTAGCATCTCATAATTGGATTTTTGTTAATTATGGTTACCTCAATGGACACAGTCGGCTCATATGGAGCCTTGCAAGTTCGGTTTGTGCTAAGGAAAGGGCATGAATAATTTTAGTTCCGAGGTGTTCAATGGATTGTTGTGGCACAGTGTATGAGGAATGATTGTTCAGTATTACAGATTTTGATTTGTTTAGCATTGTAGATTTTGAATTGTTTAGCATTGCAGTTTTGATGGTTTAGCATTGGAAGATCCAATTTGATCTCTAGTAGCTTAATTAGATTTGTAGATCTTTGATTGTTTAGCATGAAGTTTGGTTAGAGCAATGAAAATGTAACGCCCTAAATTTTCTCAATTAGAGTAATTTAAAAATATTTAAAAATGCTATAGAAATATTCTAAGGATTTTTAGAAATTTTTAGAGTATTTTTATGTAATTTTTGGAGGTCGTTTGGTATTTTTACTAAACGAAAGAAGTTTCGAAAAAAAAAAATGTCCAAGCCGAGAATTGAACCCATGACCTTTGACTCGGTCAAAACCCAGCTGACCAGGTGTGCAAACGGATTTGTCTATTTAGAAAATGTAACGAATTTATTTAAGATAGTTAACAGAAATATTAAGTTATAAAAAGGGAGAACTTAGGGATTATTTTCCAAAACCTAAACCTCTCCTCTTCTTTTCTCTCCCGACGGCACAGCGTCTCCTGTTTGGGCGAAGGAAAAAAGGGGGGGATCTAGGGTTCCTCTCCGGCGGCCGCCTAAGGGAGATTTCCGGGAGATCTTCACATGGTTGTGATCCTCTCGTCAAGGGGAAACCGTGAGCAAGAAGGAGGGGTCGAAGCTTGCAATTCCCGCAAACCCTAAAAGTTTTCTTTCCGGTTGTAAGCCCAAGAACGCAAAGGTAAGTGCTTCTCACCTGCAGTAGGAGTAGTTTTGGACCTTTGTTCTTCTTGAATTCGAAGCATGAGAAGCGCTTATAGTGTAGATTTTTAATTAAGCCTATAGTGCAGATTTTAATTAAGCTTATAGTGCAGATTTTTATGTAGGCTTATAGTGCAGATTTTTATTAAGCTTATAATGCAGATTTTTAAGTAAGCTTATAGTGCAGATTTTAATTAAGCTTATAGTGCAGATTTTTATGTAAGCTTATAGTGCAGATTTTAATTAAGCTTATAGTGCAGATTTTAATTAAGCCTATAGTGCAGATTTTAATTAAGCTTATAGTGCAAATTTTAATTAAGCTTATAGTGCAGATTTTAATTAAGCTTATAGGTGCAGATTTTAATTAAGCCTATAATGCAGATTTTAATTAAGCTTATAGTGCAGATTTTTATTTAAGCTTATAGTGCAGATTTTAATTAAGCCTATAGTACAGATTTTAATTAAGCTTATAGTGCAGATTTTTAATTAAGCTTATAGTGCAGATTTTTATTTAAGCTTATAGTGCAGATTTTAATTAAGCCTATAGTGCAGATTTTAATTAAGCTTATAGTGCAGATTTTTATGTAAGCTTATAGTGCAGATTTTAATTAAGCTTGTAGTGCAGATTTCTTAAAGCTTAAAATGCATATTTCTTTAGAGCAGATTTCTTAAAGAGCTTATGGTGCAGATTTCTTTAAAGTTTATAGTGCAGATTTTTGGTGGAACTTGTAGTACAGATTTTTGATGGAACTTATAGTGCAATTTTTAAAGAAAAAGATTATAGTGCAGTTTGATTAAGTATTATAGTGCAGAATTTATGTTTGCATAGTATGCAGAAATAGTGTAGCATAGAATGCAGAATCTTGATTAGTATAGTATGCAGAATTTTGATTAGCATAGTATGCAGATTTTTGTTTAAGCATTTCAAAGTTAGAATTTGCTTAAACATTTCAGTTTCTTTTTAAAGAAGCATTCTTTTAGAAGTATTAACAAGTATAAAAAAGATAAAGAAAAGAAAGAAAAAGGTCAAGACCTTAAGTATATCCCAAAGTCAAGACTTTAGGGATTTTGGCACACAAGGTGCTTAAAGAAAATGTCGAGGCATTATATATTAGAAGTAATAAAAGATAACAAGTATTTTACTTTATTTAAGAGGCTAGTACTCGACTTCCGAGGTTGTCGTTAAATAAATCCAGATGTCCAATTCCGAGGTCTTGGCCCTGGTAGACCGAGGTCTGCTCTTTTAGGATTGGTGGCTCGCTACCCCAACCTATTAGAGAATGCGCATAAGATGGTACTGCGCCTGGGCCCAAGAAGAAAGTTGATTATTATTTTGAAGTATTAAAGTATAAGTTTTAAACAAGTGAAATAAAAGAATAAGTTTTTAAACAAGTAAAATAAGATTCAGAAAGTGTTTAAAATTCAGCAAGATTATGCTAGCATGATTGTATAGATTTGTTTTACACGTTTAGCATTTCAGTATGTTTCTTTTGCTTGTAGATGAGCATGAGTAGTTTTCCTTTTGAGCATTCAACTTTTAGATTTCAGTATATTCACATGCATATTCGAGTTTTGTGAGTTAGATAGCGCTTACTAAGCAATTTTGCTTATAGATGTATTTTCCTCTTACTGTAGATAAAGGAAAGGAAAAGTTATAGCAAAGGAAGGCGACAAGGAGGTGCGGATGGATGTGTGATGCCTGGACTATAGAAGCCTTGGGACCTAGCATAAGAATTTATTAAGATTGCCATTTATTAAGAATGTATTAGATGAGTCATTTAGTCTTCCGCTGCTAGTTAATTGTAAGTTTTGAGTTCTCCGAGAGTTTTAGGAATTACTATCAACATGTGTGCAATGTTAGTTAAGATAAGTTAGTAGTCCAGTAGCGCTCCGCCCTCACAGTCCAGTAGCGAGGAGGGTGGGGTGTTACAGAAAAGGGCACAAGTAGTTTCCTTGGGGTTTGCTGTGCAATCCGGTCATTCTTGGCTATTAGGCAATGAACATGAGATAGTATAGATTGGTTGTTGAGCATGTAAGTTTCAGTTAAGATCCTCTTAAGATTTTTGGTGGAACTTGTAGTGCAAATTTTTGGTTGAATTTATAGTGTAGATTTTTATTTAAGCTTATAGTACAGATTTTAATTAAGCCTATAGTGTAGATTTTAATTAAGCTTATAGTGCAGATTTTTATTTAAGCTTATAGTGCAAATTTTAATTAAGCCTATAGTGCAGATTTTAATTGAGCTTATAGTGCAGATTTTAATTAAGCTTATAGTGCAGATTTTTTTTAATTAATCTACAATTCTTATATATAGCATGCTTAGTCTTGCTTCAGTTCATATGGGACTACGGTCCAATGGGTGGGCTCCTATAGTCACCTCTAGGTTCAGATAACCTAGCTCTAGGTTCAGATAACCTAGTAAGAGTAAGATAAAATAAATCAGCTTATGAATTAGTATTTTACTTTTATCAGTGGCACTGTGCTGGACTCTTAGTTGTTCTTGGGTTGGGCTCCCATAGTCATCCCTAGGTTTAGATAACCTAGTAAACCCTACTAGATTCGGAACTAGCTACCTCAGGTCTAGTTAGGGATGCGTGCATAGCAAGTACAGTTGCCGGGCCCATCAGCAGCATGATTATTATTTTTATCTATTATAAAAATAGTTTTCAAAACTTCACAAATCAGTTATGCGAATACAGTTCAGATTCAACATTAGCCTAGCATCAATTAGCTCAGCCTATGTATCAGTTCAATTCTCGTATTATTATTTTGAAGTATAAAAGTATAAGTTTTTGGAACAAGTGAAATAAGCTTTACATGTTTAGCATTTCAGCATGTTTTGTTTCTTTTGCTATTAGATGAGCATGAGTAGTAGTTTCCTTTAAGCATTCAGTTTTAGATTTATTTTATTCACATGCATATTCGAGTTTTGTGAATTAGATAGCGCTTACTAAGCAATTTTGCTTATAGTTGTATTTCCTCTTACTGCAGATAAAGGAAAGGAAAAGCTATAGCAAAGGAAGGTGACAAGGAGGTGCGGATGGATGTGTGATGCCTGGACTATAGAAGCCTTGGGATTTAGCATAAGAATTTATTAAGATTGCCATGTATTTAGAATTCTTTCATTTAAATTGTTATGCACATTAGACCTATTATCTGAGTTGTATAATGGATGCATGCATGTTTAGATTAATACATATATTTCAGCATGACTAGATTGATATGTAGTTTTAGATGTGTAGATTAGTCACTTAGTCTTCCGCTGCTAGTTAATTGCATGATTAGAGAGTTTACGTATTGATCTTTACATGTGAACAACCCTAGTTAAGAAAAATTAGTAGTCCAGTAGCGCTCCGCCCTCACAGACCAGTAGTGAGGAGGGTGGGGTGTTACACTTTGAAAGTAACAATTTGATCTGATATCTGACTAGATTAAATCTTAACAATCTTCTCAAAATTAAAAATTTGGAATTCACTTTCAAAAGTTTAAAATGGATGCTGGTTTCTGTAATCTACTGCTACATATTTCAGTTATATGAATTATGAGTCAATGAAAATTATTTAGTACTGCAAGGCTAGTATTGTATTGATGAAGTATCAAATCAAACTCCATGCACTTGCAACAAATTGTTTATATAAAGAATCAACTATTCCATGCATTATTTTTCAAACACTACTTGATTTCTAGATTTCAAATATCAGCCTCTATAGATTTTGTCTCAGAATTCAGATTCTTAGGTTTGATTAGTTTTTGTAACACTAGTAGCTTGATAGGGGGAGTACACCAGCTGACAATTAGAACCCAAAAGATTCACTTAGACTTGATTTCTAATTAAAAACCTGCAAACAACTCGATACACCATAGTTCCTTCAAGTTGTTTTCCTTTAATGCATTTTCCTGTATTTCAGTTCTGGATAATGAATGATTTGAAGTACTGTCAAGTATGCTTCATTGGAAGAGAGATTATGATCCCATCAGATATTAGGCTCACTTACAATATTAGACTAGCTCTTTCATCAACAACAAGAGTAGGGAACTAATTTCAACTTACAAATTTAGCAAATGGTGAAGGGAGCTTCCATGAAATTCAACACATAACACCTCCCCCACAATTAACCTTGTGCACATCTCGGTCAAGCTAAGTCATCAAGATTTCAACCAAACTCTAAATGAAAGAATGACAAAGTAAATATGGTGGAAGATATATTTGTTGAGTGAATTTTTTATCCAACTAGAATTTGGGAAGAAAAGAAATCAAAGAATAGGAAAGAGATATCCTTCAATGATATGATGATTTTGAAAAGAAGTAAAGCAAGTTCTAGAGTTCAATTGTCATGAATGCATGTCACACAAAAAAAATAGTGTATAGGCCTTAGGTAGTCCTCTCTAAGTAATTTTCGGCAATCAAGTTCAATTAATAAAAATAGAATCTAACACCTCACTAACTAATAACATGCAAGTAAACATTCAATCATGTTCATTGATCTAAAAATTGATGGTCAAACTTAAAAAAACTTCTACCATCTTAAAAGTATCACTAGAACAATTTTATAGAAAATTTTATTCAAAATAAAATGCTATGTAGACTAGACAAAATGCAAAGTATGGAAGCAAATGTAAATGTAAAGCATGAAACTAAGGAAAAGTATAAAGCAAAAAAGAAAAGCAAAGAATGAACTCTCCTTTATTCCCGGTGGTTGCAAACGATTTAGAAGTAGAACCCATACCGGTAGTGGAACGATCATTCCCGATGGTTGGAGTCAATTAAGAAGTATCATCCACTTAGGAAGTGGAATGTTATGCATAGAGCTCAAAACCTCTCTTTCCACCATTTGCTCCTTGAAAATACTCCCTGGAGGTTGAAGACGGTTCAATTTAAGCATCCACTCTGGAAGTTTATAATCTCCTATAAAGTCAACAAAGGACAACACTTCCCACACGTATGTGGCATAAGAAGAAGTCAAAAAAATATTAGTTTTTTGCATAAATATATCAAGAAGTGAATCACATCCAATAAAGTCAATTAATGACACCTCTAAGATTTTTTTTGAAAAATCAAAAGGAATACTAACCTTATCATGTTGAAAGGTACTTGGAGGTTCTAGAATGGTGACTGTGACTTCCTCATCGAACAATAGCTCAGACTCTGGTTCAGGTGATTCTTGGGGTATTGCTTTCAATGTGCAATCCCCTACACTTACATCATAACATCAAGTTCAGATGATTGTGCAATTAGAAGAGGTGATTCTTGGGATATTATTTGCACTATGTAATCCCTTACACTCTCTTCATCATCAACATCAGTACCTGCATCATCAACAATATCTACAACAACAATATCAGCAGAATCAGAAATCCTTACAACTATAGCATCACAATAAGAAATACTAGAGGAGTCCTATGGAATAATGGAAACGAGATCAGGTCTGTCAAAAATACTACAATCCCTCTTCTCAAGCACCTCGATATCCATAGGAATGGTCTCATAAACTATTATGGTAGCCAGTTGTCCATTTCTAAATTGATGAGGGTTGGCGTCCATGTTTTTCAAAAGTTTCATAACTTCATATAGGAGTCTTGTCAATCAAGGCCCCTCCATAGCTTTATCCACCATGTACAATCAATCGGCAATAACCCTTCATAAAAATGTGGAACAAGTAATTGATCACTAATTTGATGTTGAGGATAACTGGAGCAAAGTTCCTTGAATCTCTTCGAATATTCATGCAATGTCTCCTCCTTAAATTGTCAAATACTGCAAATCCTCTTTCGCATAGCTATATAATCATTCTGAACTCCCCGTGGGCTTCGATATGCTGGATATGACTCAATAAACTGACTTTGTGCACCTTCGTACCTGAAATATGAATTATCCACCTAATTATAATTATAGGTATTAGGAAATGATTCATACCTATTCTGCTGCTCCATAGGTGGGTAGTACTATGTTCAGGCTGGTAGAATCGAGTTTGAGGCTGATAGTACTAATAATATGGATCCATGGTCAAAGAAATTTTCTGTTCTTACAATAAAAACTAGCAAATGAAATCAGAAGAAATAGGAGCATATAATATCAAACACATGGATATATGAACACTAAAACACTCAAAATATTTTTTTTTTCAAATTTTTATGTAAAAAGAGAAAATCAATTCTAAGATATCAAATACTGCTATAGTTCCCCAGCAACGACACTAAATTTTGATAAATCCAATTTTGTCATGAAATGGGTATCAAAAGAATTAAGTGACCGAATTCATTCTACACTAATGTAGCATAGAGTTGACTCGGGTTGTTTCCGAACGAATGTAGCTATGGTGGTATCTTAGGGTTGATTTGTTATTGCTTTTGAATTTTTGATATGAAAATGGGGTTTTTGGGTTTTGTTGAGTTCTTAAACTAGGGAATGAAATAGCAAGACAAGTATGAAACAAAATCTAATATCATAAAAGAAATCTTATCTATTAATTAATCATGAACCCACAACGTATTGCCACCCTATGCTATGGATTACACCATTAATCGATCATCTTAGATATTGGAAACTGAACAAGAGTGAAACAAGAACAAACCAAATTGCAAAGGATTGGATACTCAATGGATCAAACTAACTATTTGTCAGATGGTAGAAGATCTACTCAGATCCCTGTAAATAAGCAGATAAGAAACATATCTAAACTTCATCTAACCTAACATTTCAGATATTTACAATCGGATAGTACCAAAACATAAACAAATTCATATTTAAGCACTTGTGAACTAAACATAAACTTAAGAACAGATCCAAAACCCTAACTAAACTAATTCAAGTCTATGAACTGGACAATAAAGAAAATTGAGACTCGCATGGAAATTACAAGAATAGAGATGCAGAAATCAGAGGAGGAAAATGATGAACCAAGGTGAGCTGGGAATCCCCAAGCATTCACTGATCTTGACCAAGATGTCAAGATCTTGCAATCGACGAAGAACCGATCAATTCAGACGATCGGTTCTTATCTAGCGACACAACTAGAAATAAGAAATTGGTGTTGAAATTAGGAATTAGTAGTAGCAACCGAGAACCAATGGAGATAGAAGCAAATACTCCTATTTAGTTGGATGTAGTCGGAGCTTTGACGGAAGAAGATCGCCGGTTGGAAGGGGAGGGAATCAGGATCAAACTTCCAGATTGCTCAACTTCTCAGCTTCTTCTTCTTCGCTCAGTAATCACAATCAGATCTGGACCAAATGGGTGAAGTGGCATCACAAGCTCAAAGACGGATGATGATCAGAGGAAGAGAAGTGACCTTTGTTGGTGCAATTTCCAGTAGGTCAAGGTTGACCTAGTTGACCAAGCGTAAACCTTGGTCATGGTTTCGATGTATGACAATACAGAAAGACATGTAGACATGGACAATGCAGGTGTAGTTGTCCATGCGGAGAGATACTGATCAGGGTCTGATCAGGTTGGATGAAGAAGAGTCAAGTAGGTTAAGGTTGACCGGATACTTGACTGGGAAGTCCTAACTGGGATGTTAGGCAGTTCGGAAAGTCCTGGTGAGTGAAACCAGACAATTCGGAAAGTCCTGGTGAGTGAAGCCAGGCAGTTCGGAAAGTCCTGGTGAGTGAAGCCAGGCAGTCTGGAAATCCTGGTGAGTGAAGCCATGTAACGCCCGCCCTCCCTGCTAACCCTAAGCCTATGTTTACTCAAGAGTGTGGATGAGGAAAGGAAAGGAATCAACTATGGAAAGTTATCTTTGGAGGAAGAGAAAAGAAGTGGTGAAGAAATCTTTTCCTTTGCACACTTGTTTACCTTGATAGAGGAAGGTGAATACTTATGATGTAATTTTGTAAATCAAAAAGGGTGCATGCGTCATTTTTTTGGGTACATAGTGTAATTTTATGAGTTAAAAAGGCTACATGCGTCATTTTTTTTTGTATATGGTGTAATTTTGTGAATGCAAAAGGGGTACATGCGTCATTTTTTTTTCCATCCGCTGCTTTCCGTCCGATTTTGAGGTGATCGATTTTGGCTCAAAAATTATCCGCGGATGGATTGCGTTACTTTTCCTTCGGAAAATTGTAATGAAGTAAACGACGGAAACTTTTCCACTGTGGAAACTTTTCCTTAATTTTGCTTTCCACTCTCCCAAGTAAACATAGCCTAAGGGACGGGGCTACGATACTCTACGTACGTACTACAGCGGAAGACTTAAAATTTATTTTTCTTAACTTAATTAAAACCGAACTACACTAACATGGTTTCATAACATGATAACGAAATAAATAAAAACTTAGTATCAAGTCACTCATATTGTATTACATTTCACAAAACCAAAGCATAGTTCTTAAAGGTTTTAAAGCAGGTTCTTAATTAGTTGCCTAGCCACCGCCACACACATCTTTGTTGCCCCTCCTGCTGCTCCTTTAACTCATCCATCTTTTTCCTTTATCTGTGGTACAAGGAAAGTAAGCTATGAGCACTCATGGCTCAGTAAGTTCCTTTCCTACTCACTAAAGCCAACAATCATCACATAATCAAGAATGTATTAACAAGTCATAATCTCAACTAATCATGGCATAACATAGCATTCTATTCAAGCTTATCATGCATCATAATATAATCACAACTAGTCATAGCATATCAAACATCATCATGGCCGAAACATATACATAGTGCATTGCATAAAACATAGCTAGACATAGCATAACAAACAAGTATCATGGTATATCAAAGCATGGCCGAAACATGTATATCAAAGCATCATAGCTATGGCCGAATATGTACATCAAGGCATCATCAAATCCATGGCCGAAATCTATATATATCAAGCATCAACATATCCATGGACGAAATTTAACAAGTTCTCATTAGGGCTACAAACAAGCATAGAAGCATGTGAACTTGGACTAACATTATGTATAAATTCATACAAAGCATCATACAATAGTTATGGCCGAAACATACCCTAGCATCATTTTAGGTCATAAAACAACATATAGCAATTGAACCTTGGCTTTCTACTTATCACATTTCATGTAGGGTGACATGAGCATATTTAATTTAAGTCCTAGGGTCCCTAGGGTGTCTAACCCTCCATGGCCGAGACTTACAATAGTCCTTTTAGATCATGGAAAAATTATACAAGCATGTGACACAATCAATAGGTTATTATATTTTCATAAGAAGCATTTTAACACCTTTGGTTTAAATTCTAAGGCCTCTAGGTCATTTAAACCCTACTTGGCCGAAACTCATCAGTGCTTAAACTTGCTTCAATAACATAAAAAAAATATGTGAAGTCATACGAGTTTCATAGCATGTGTAAAGACAAGCCTAATGAGTATACATATGAATTGTGTCTTAGGCTTTCTAGGTTTCTTTTTCTCTTTTTCTTTTATTTTTTTCCCATGGCCGAAACCTACCATTCTTTAGCTAGGTTTTTAAGTGGCCTAAAGCATGAAAAATCTAAGTAAGTTTCATGGCAAAAGTTACTAAGAAACATATATACAAATTGGTTCATGAGTAAACTAGGACCCCTTGTGGTCATACATGATATATGTTATGCTACTAATTTTTCTACACCCTAATTAAGCATGAGGGCATTAAACAACTTTCATATCTAAACAGCACAGAGGTCTTGAGCATTTTAAAATTTTGTTTAAGCTTTCTAAGCTATCCATCTCATCATGGCCGAAAAACACTAAGAAGGAGTTCATGAAATTCTAGCAATATTCAAGCATACAAATCCTTTAAGATCTTTGTATTATATAGCATGAGCATGGTTATTTAAATTTAAAGGCCTTCCTAATCCTAAACCCTTCCTTGGCCGAAACATATGAGTGGGTTTTCTTTTAGTTTCAAATATCTTCTAAGGAAGAAAACCAATACATAATCCTTAATATTTCATAGGGAGAACCTTGTACTAGTTGGGTAAAACAATAAATTTCCCTAGCCTCTTAAGAATATTTTTGGCCGAAATTTTAGGGTTCAGTACTCCTCTGATCAAGCATCATATAGGTATAAAAGCATGAAGAAGAACCCCTCTACATAGCATAGAAAAATCTATCATATAGTGAAGACTAGTTAAACATCATTAGATTTTGAAAGCCCTTCTTGGCCGAATTTTCTCAAACTTGTTTCTAGGATTTAAAATCCTCATAAAATCTGAAAAGTACATAAAACGCCTTGTACCACAGGTGAGGGGAAGCTTACATCCTTTTTGTTGGGTTCTTCGGGCCGCGAAAACCGCTTTTTCGCGTCGCGGAAACCCCGAAGGACCCAAAGCCGTAGATCCGTGCAAAGATTCGTATACAAAATTCGAAAAACTATTTCTTGTACGAGTTCACGAACTGATCTACTACTTAGATCTACGAGGAAAAATGTTTACCCTTGTAGCGTGCCTTTCGCAATCCCGCAAGGTCCAAAATCGTCGGAACTCAAGATTGTCAACGTAGACAATCCTCTCTCGGTATCCACACGAACAAGGAGGGTTCTCTAACTCTCAAGGATGGAAGAGAGAGCACCACAAGTGTGCTAGCACTCTCTAGATGCTCTCGGATGGGATTGGAAAGAAGAGAAAACAAGAAGAATCTCACCACTCCTCTAGTAGTCTTCTCCTTTGTGACCTTCACACTCTCTTATTGTCTTGGACTTAACTCACACCTCTCCTCCCAATGAAGTGCACGGCAACCATCAGCCATGGAGAGCCAAAGAAAGAAGGAAGATGATACAATAAAACCACATCAATTGCACACAAATGAAAAAACTCCACACCATTAAGTGTGGCCGGCCACATAACTCCTCTCATTAATGTGGTCGGCCACATTAAAGAAAGGAGAGTGTAACCTCCAATGAGGTGGCACACCTCATAAGGTGGAGGTGATGTGGCAACTATGTGTCATGCCATGTAGGATGAGTCAACCTACATGATGTGGCAATGCATCAAGTCAAACTTGATGTTTCAACTTCCAATTTGGTCAAGTCAAACTTGACCCAATCTCTTCCTTGTTGAGTTAAATCCAAGCTTTGATTCAAGTCAATTTTAATTTAATGAATCTCAATTCATTAATATAAATTGACTCAATGAATCAAATGTAAATTAGACTCATTCAACAATTGAATCTAATTGAGTCTAACTCAATAAGTCTAATTCGAATCCAATCTTTGGTTCATCATATGAACCTAATCCTATTGGTTCATCATATGAACCTAATCTCCATCCACATGTTCTTTGTGTGTGACCCAATAGGTTCTTGTAACGTTGGCAATGTTTCTAAACTCTTTTAGAAACATAAGCAATGAGCGGCATCTAGAAATACATCATTGCTACCCAAGTTACAAGAAATGTTGAGATCCAACATCACCTTGTGACTACTAATTGTGACTCCTCACAATATGTGACATTGTCCTTCTATCCTAGACATCTAGATTGATCAATATGAGGCATAGACCGTGTCATCCTCTAATCAATCTAAATCTTGAACTCCAAGTAGACTCACTCGATCAAATGAGCTCAACATCTAATGTTGACTCATTTGGGCATGGCCATGCACTTCGTGGTCTAACTCTATCAAGAATATTGATGTCGCTCCCGTCATATGGGAGGGATAGATCCCATCTACATCACTCACATCCCTCTGCATAATTTGTTACATACCCAGTAATCGCCTTTATAGTCCACCCTGTTACGGGTGACGTTTGACGAAACCAAAGTACATAACTCCTTATGTAGGGATCCATGGTGACTTCAGGTCTAAGGACTAATAGTCATACTAATAGCCACATGAGAAAGTATATGACACTCATATAACGATCCATGATACTTTCTCATGGCGGGTCATTCAGTATACATTCTCCAATATATACCCATGTGTCAACTTAATATCTCCATA
Source organism: Zingiber officinale (assembly GCF_018446385.1). NCBI lineage: Eukaryota > Viridiplantae > Streptophyta > Magnoliopsida > Zingiberales > Zingiberaceae > Zingiber > Zingiber officinale. The sequence goes on along the minus strand of NC_056002.1, from coordinate 97,334,227 downwards.
TCCATGACTTGTGAGATCAAGTCATCGAGTTGACCTACATACTAGTCTTATTGCATTAACATCGTCCCTGAATGTTAATACTCGACTAGGAATGATTAAGAGTAGTGTTCCCTATATCATCTCACTATCGATTCAACCAATCGATTGATATAGGTAAGAACGCTCTACTCAAGGACGTTACTATACTTAGTTTATTTGGCACTAAAACAAATAAGCATAATAACCAAACTATTGCCTTTATTAATATAAGAATATGATATACATGAGTCCATACAATCATCAAATGATTGGCTCTAGGGCTCTAACTAACAATCTCCCACTAGCACTAGTGCCAATCAGTATAGCCTCTAAGGCCTAAAGACCTAGTGTGACCGTCATGCTTCCTCTGTGCCAAAGCCTTGGTCAAGGGATCTGCAATGTTAGCCTCTGTAAGTACTCTGCAAATCTTCACATCTCCTCTATCGATAATCTCTCGAATGAGATGGAAACGTTGTAGAACTGCTGTGAACTCTGCCAGCTCATAGCACTACCATTCAAGCAAAACACGAACCTCGACTGCGATTTAATCATCCTGGTCGGTCTGGAAGCTAGTATCACTGTAACTCTTTACAGCTAGCTCATCATCGCCTCCATATATCAAGAAATATTCTTTAGTCCTTCTCAAGTACTTAAGAATATTCTTGACCGCTATCCAGTGACTTTCACCTGGATCTGACTGGTATCTGCTCGTCATGCTCATAGCATACGAGACATCAGGTCGAGTACATAACATGGCATACATGATAGATCCTATGGCTGTGGAACTACAAAAACCCTCAGGTTGTGTCATGTACACATCCTCGAGTATGTTTCCATTCAGAAACATGGTTTTTGATATCCATCCGCCATATCTTGGAATCTGGTCTCATCACAGCTTCCTGATAGGTGTTAGGCTCATCCTCTATGAGCACAACGTCATCATGGTCAGACACGAGAAATGAATATCTCTCAGGCTGACGATGTACCCTATCAGACCTGCGAAGAGGTATGTCTACTTGAACTGGTTGTTGTTCCTCAACTCCTTGTGGAACAACATCATCCACAACACTTTGTGGTTCCAGTTCAACTTCCATCGAGGCATCAGTGCTATTGTTCGCATCTTGAACTTCTTCAAGATCGAACGCGCTCCCACTAGTCTTTCTAGAAACAAAGTCCCTTTCTAGAAAGACCCCAGTCTTTGCCACAACTACCTTGTGCTGACTAGGAATGTAGAAGTAATATCCCTTAGTTTCCTTGGGATATCCGATGAAATATCACTTGTCGGATTTAGCTCCTAATTTGTCTGAGACTTAACGTCGTACGTAAGCCTCACAACCCCAAATCCTCATGAAAGACACCTGGGCATCTCTCCCAGTCCATATCCTATATGGTGTCTTTATCACGGACTTGGATGGAACTCGGTTGAGAATGAAAGCTGTCGTGTCTAGAGCATATCCCCATAGATATGTCGGAAGATCTGTGTGACTCATCATAGATCGTACCATATCTAATAGGGTACGATTCCTCCTTTCGGATACACCATTCCACTGTGGTGTTCCAAGAGGAGTGAGTTGGGATAGAATCCCACACTCAGCTAAATAGTCACGAAACTCATGGCTTAAGTATTCTCCACCTCGATCGGATCGAAGTATTTTAATACTCTTGCCAAGCTGGTTCTGTACTTCATTCTTTAATTCTTTGAACTTTTCAAAGGATTCATATTTATGTGTCATCAGGTACACATAATCGTATCTACTGAAGTCATCAGTAAATGTGATGAAGTATTTATAACCGCCTCTAGCAGCGACATTAAAAGGGCCACATACATCACTATGTATGAGTCCTAACAAATCAGTCGCTCTCTCGCCGTGCCCACTAAAGGGAGTCTTGGTCATCTTGCCTCGTAGGCATGACTCGCATATCTCATATGATTCAAAATCAAATGAGTCCAGCAAACCATCCTTATGGAGCTGGGATAAGCGCTTGTCATTTATATGACCTAAGCGACAGTGCCAAAGGTAAGTTTGGTTCAAGTCATTCGACTTGATCCTCTTGGTATTTATGTTATAGACAGGGCTCTCTAGGTCTAGAATGTAGAGTCCGTTTATCAGAGGTGCACTACAATAGAACATATCGTTTAAAAAGACGGAACAACATTTGTTCTTTATTATAAACGAGTATCCTCTCTTGTCCAAACAAGAAACTGATATTATGTTCTTTGTCAAGGCAGGCACATAACAACAATCGTCTAATTCTAGTACTAGCCCAGAGGGCAGAGATAGATGATAAGTTCCTACAGCAATAGCAGCAACTCGTGCTCCATTGCCTACTCGTAGGTCTATCTCACCCTTCGTCAATGCTCTGCTATTCCTCAGCGCTTGTACATTAGTACAAATGTGCAAAGCACATTCGGTATCTAATACCCACGATGAAGAAATAGAGAGGTTGACTTCTATAACATTTATACCTGAAGTAGAAATCTTATTTCTCTTCTTCTTAAGATCTTCCAGGCATTCTTTGGAGCTCCTCTTCCAGTGCCTTGCTTGTCCTTGATATAGGTGACAAAGATGTTCAACCATATCGTAAGCGCTCATAAACTCATGTTGCTTCTGAAGCTCAAAGTTCATGGTTGCGAGCATAAGACAAGACACATCTAATGCGTCATCTTGATGCTTCTTGTAAGCATCTCGGTCTGCTCGCGTGGCAGTGGCAGGAGGGGCCTCCGGAATGGGCTGCTCCAGAACGTACAGTTTACGTTCTTGGGTGAGAACTATTCTCAGATTCCTGTACCAGTCCAGGAAATTTGCTCCGTTGAGCTTGTCCTTCTTAAGGACAGATCGCAGAGAGAAAATGTTCGTATTTGACGTCATGGTTATCTACAACAAAAATTTGCAGAAATAAATATCATATTCTTTAAAAATCATTTAATTAGGCCTTTAATTAAATGATGCTCCCACTGAATTCTATAATTCTTGTGGGACAAGATCCACATCATACTAACCCTTGAGTTAGCTTTGGCTAATACGCCCAAGGCTTAGTATGATCGGTAGGTAACGATTACCAATTACATCTCTATGCAACTCTTGTTTATAGTATCAATATCCGCATTTATATTAGAACTCGAGTTAGCTTTGGCTAATACGCCCGAGAGTTAATATAGATGTGATATTGACCTATCTTTCCAACTATTGGAAGAATGCCTATAGTTGACTCGATCCAACCGAGTAACTATGAATACTCAATCTAATTGAGTTTGTATTCACCCATGCGTTGATAGACGGGACCAAGATTGTCCCTCCGTACCCTACCAAGATAATATGTATTGCTCGCTTTGGCAACAATACATGTGATCGAGGTAGTGATAGGTATCACGGCACGGTTAGGCATTAGAGTTGGTTCGATCTAGATCTAATCTAATCGAGAAGGATGCATCTTGTGCACGACTTAGATCTAATCTAATCGCAAGGGTGCATCATGTGCACGACTTAGATCTAATCTAATCGTTAAGGCACTAATTAATTAATTAACTATTAAACATGCATCAGATACATAATAATTAATTAATTAATCTATTTGTGATTTAGTCATGGCCCTACTACGATCTTCTCAAGCCAATGAGAAGATCGAATGGTCAACCTAGGGTCAACAGCTTCTCCAAGCTCCTCCCTTTGACCACCTTGTGTTGCTCGTGCCCGCCTCGGAACTCCGTCTCGTGTGGACCCTCCACCGCTCCAATTTGTACATTACAATTTGAAACTCGAGTTACATTCGAGTCTAAATCTAATTTACAACAAGAATAAAAGACGAGGCACGACGTGCAGGTCACGAATAATAAAATAAATACAACACGCGAAAACACATCACGCAGGCCGTATTATGAATTACAACACAACCAATCATATTGGGTTTTGGGCCATGACTGTCACAAAATTAATATATAATTAAAAATTATATATTTTCTTATTTTCTGTAATTTTAAAAATAATTTTTTTTTTTTTACAATTTTACAAGTAAAATTTCCCGGCGGTCCCGGTTAGCTCCCCTTGCGGGGCCAGGGGCAGCGCCCCTACCCGCGATCTAACCATCGCGAGGGTCCCATTGCGATCCAACAGCGCCCAAACCCGCTGTCCCAAAACGATTTGGGCCGAGACATTACCGTTTCGGAAAAATCTTCCCGACGGGTTCGTTTTTAGCGATTTCGGGTGCGATCGCGGAGCAAATCCCCTTGCGGGGTTAGGGGCAGCGGCCCTACCCACGATCTAACCATCGTGAGTTGCTCCGTTGTGATCTAAAGGCACCCGAGTCCGCTGTCCCAAAAGATTTTGGGTCGAAACGAAGCCGTTTGGGAAAATTCTTCCCGATAGCCGAAGCCTACAAGTGCCGAGACACTTGTGCTTCGCCTATAAGGAAAATTACCCATAAAAACATAAAAATTGAATTTTTACAGAAAATCACAGAAGCTTTTTGTTTTCCAAAAACCAAAAACTAACTCGTACAAGTCTTGCACGTGGCTCTGATACCACTGTTGGGTTCTTCGGGCCGCGAAAACCGCTTTTTCGCGTCGCGGAAACCCCGAAGGACCCAAAGCCGTAGATTCGTGCAAAGATTCGTATACAAAATTCGAAAAACTATTTCTTGTACGAGTTCACGAACTGATCTACTACTTAGATCTACGAGGAAAAATGTTTACCCTTGTAGCGTGCCTTTCGCAATCCCGCAAGGTCCAAAATCGTCGGAACTCAAGATTGTCAACGTAGACAATCCTCTCTCGGTATCCACACGAACAAGGAGGGTTCTCTAACTCTCAAGGATGGAAGAGAGAGCACCACAAGTGTGCTAGCACTCTCTAGATGCTCTCGGATGGGATTAGAAAGAAGAGAAAACAAGAAGAATCTCACCACTCCTCTAGTAGTCTTCTCCTTTGTGACCTTCACACTCTCTTATTGTCTTGGACTTAACTCACACCTCTCCTCCCAATGAAGTGCACGGCAACCATCAGCCATGGAGAGCCAAAGCAAGAAGGAAGATGATACAATAAAACCACATCAATTGCACACAAATGAAAAAACTCCACACCATTAAGTGTGACCGGCCACATAACTCCTCTCATTAATGTGGCCGGCCACATTAAAGAAAGGAGAGTGTAACCTCCAATGAGGTGGCACACCTCATGAGGTGGAGGTGATGTGGCAACTATGTGTCATGCCATGTAGGATGAGTCAACCTACATGATGTGGCAATGCATCAAGTCAAACTTGATGTTTCAACTTCCAATTTGGTCAAGTCAAACTTGACCCAATCTCTTCCTTGTTGATTTAAATCCAAGCTTTGATTCAAGTCAATTTTAATTTAATGAATCTCAATTCATTAATATAAATTGACTCAATGAATCAAATGTAATTAGACTCATTCAACAATTGAATCTAATTGAGTCTAACTCAATAAGTCTAATTCGAATCCAATCTTTGGTTCATCATATGAACCTAATCCTATTGGTTCATCATATGAACCTAATCTCCATCCACATGTTCTTTGTGTGTGACCCAATAGGTTCTTGTAACGTTGGCAATATTTCTAAACTCTTTTAGAAACATAAGCAATGAGCGGCATCTAGCAATACATCATTGCTACCCAAGTTACAAGAAATGTTGAGATCCAACATCACCTTGTGACTACTAATTGTGACTCCTCACAATATGTGACATTGTCCTTCTATCCTAGACATCTAGATTGATCAATATGAGGCATAGACCGTGTCATCCTCTAATCAATCTAAATCTTGAACTCTAAGTAGACTCACTCGATCAAATGAGCTCAACATCTAATGTTGACTCATTTGGGCATGGCCATGCACTTCGTGGTCTAACTCTATCAAGAATATTGATGTCGCTCCCGTCATATGGGAGGGATAGATCCCATCTACATCACTCACATCCCTCTGCATAATTTGTTACATACCCAGTAATCGCCTTTATAGTCCACCCTGTTACGGGTGACGTTTGACGAAACCAAAGTACATAACTCCTTATGTAGGGATCCATGGTGACTTCAGGTCTAAGGACTAATAGTCATACTAATAGCCACATGAGAAAGTATATGACACTCATATAACGATCCATGATACTTTCTCATGGCGGGTCATTCAGTATACATTCTCCAATATATACCCATGTGTCAACTTGATATCTCCATATCCATGACTTGTGAGATCAAGTCATCGAGTTGACCTACATGCTAGTCTTATTGCATTAACATCGTCCCTGAATGTTAATACTCGACTAGGAATGATTAAGAGTAGTGTTCCCTATATCATCTCACTATCGATTCAACCAATCGATTGATATAGGTAAGAACGCTCTACTCAAGGACGTTACTATACTTAGTTTATTTGGCACTAAAACAAATAAGCATAATAACCAAACTATTGCCTTTATTAATATAAGAATATGATATACATGAGTCCATACAATCATCAAATGATTGGCTCTAGGGCTCTAACTAACACTTTTCGCTTGTGGATCTAAGGTATGGTGAAGAAGAAATAGTCTCTTCTTCTAGTTCCTTTCCCTTGATTCCTTTGCTAAGTCCTCCTTGTATCTTAGGCTTTCTTAGGGACAAACTTGGCTTTGGGGCTGAAGATGGAGGAGAGAGAACTATGGTGTTCTCGGTGAGGGAGAGGATGAGTGAAAGAAAAATGAGAGAAAAATAATTTTCTCTTTTCTTGCTCCCTTTTATGTTAAGGGGGAAGAGGTAGCAAACTTGATTTTTGCTTTCCTTCTCCCTTAGCCTTTTTCTCTATTTTTATTTTATTTATCTTATTTTCCATTTATTCTCACCATTCATGATAAAATAAGGGGGAATGAATCCCCTTAACTCCTCTTTAAAATTTCGGCAAGATCAAAGAGGAAGAGGGAGAGAAAGGGAGGAAGGCAAGTTGCCTTTCTCTTGCTCTTTTCTTGTTTTCTTTTGGCTATCTTTTATTCTCACCTTTATCATGAGTTTCCCTCCTTGGCTATCAATATCTTCTCTCTATCCCAATTGGTTTCTACTAATTAATTCTATGAATTATAATATAAGAGGTTCAAGGTTCAATCCTTGACCATCACTTCTTTTTATTTTATTTTATTTATTTTTACTTCAACTCACTTCTTATTATTTTTCTAAGGCAAATTCATCATTCTCATATTTATTCTTAAAAGCTTAGTGGATGTTACAAGCCAGGTGAAAATCCTAGTGAGTGAAGCTAGGTGAAAGTGAAAGTTCCTGGTGAGTGAAGCCAGGTGAAAATCCTAGTGAGTGAAGCTAGGTGAAAGTGAAAGTCCTGGTGAGTGAAGCCAGGCAGTTGGAGAAAGTCCTGGTGAGTGAAGCTAGGCGTTTGGGAAGACTTGGTGAGTGAAGCCAGGCAGGGGAAAGACCTGGTGAGTGAAGCTAGGCAGTTTGGAAGTCCTGGTGAGTGAAGCCAGGCAAGGGAAATCCAGATGGGTCAAGGTTGACCAGACATCTGGTGAAAAGTCCAAGCAGGGAGCTTGGCACGGGAAAAGTCCAAGTATGGAGACTTGGCACGGAGAAGACCAAGTTGGAGACTTGGCACGGAAAGTCGGAGAGGGCTCGGTAGCTTGCTCTCTGGACTGTGGTCAGAGAGGGCTCGGTAGCTCGTTCTCTGAACCGGACGAAGTCGGAGAGGGCTCGGTAGCTCGTTCTCCGGACTAGGTCAAGAGAGGGCTCGGTAGCTCGTTCTCAGGACCATTTAGGGTTTAGGGCTGGAGCTCTAAACCTGGATCGGTCTGGTGACCGATCTAGCGATACGTCTGAGTATCTGATCGGTCTGGTGACCGATCAGATAACAAACAGAAGGGTTCTGTAAGTCATCTGATCGGTCTGGAGACCGATCAGAGGAGTTGAAGCCAACTTTCTGTGAGTGAACTAATCGGTCTGGGGACCGATCAGAAGGGAGTCTGATCGGTCTCCACGATCGATCAGAGACGCAGCCACCTCTCTTGCAGAGAGGTGGGATCGGTCCGGGTACCGATCAGACTGGGGCCTGATCGGTCCCCAGGATCGATCAGAGGCGGCTTGGACCGATCAGGCTTTAGCCTGATCGGTCCAGAACTATCCATTGGCTCGCAACGGTCTTCTGTCTTCTTCTGTCTTCTGGCTTCTTCTTCGCAGGTGGATGCAGGTATAAAAGGAGATCGAGGGCGACTCTCTCTAACTCTCCTTCTTCCTCTTATTCCTACTGACTGCTGAAGTATTTCTGCTTGAGCTTTGTTGAGCTCTTCTTCGCTGAAGCTTCGTGTGAGCTTCCTTCGGCTGGGACTTCAACTGGACAGTTGGTGCTGTGGTTGGATTCCCGTGAAGTTGCTGCTTCATCCAGTCGACAAGAAGGCAAGCTAGGGTTATTACATTTTTGTATTGTACTTAGTTTCCTGTTGTATTCTTGTACTCCTGTTTATCTTGCTGTTGCAAGACATTGTGGCGAGGTTTCTCCACCCAGAAGGAGTGATTATTAGCCGGGTTTTCGGGGTCTCATCCACCGACGGATTGATAGGCTTCGTCCACCTTACGGACACGCCGAGGAGTAGGAGTATATCTCCGAACCTCGTTACATCGAAGCGTGTTGAGGTTTGATTTCTCCGCTCTCGTTTCTATTATTTTTATTTCTGCTGCGCTAACCTTGATTTGTAGAATGAAACGAACGTTTTGGGGGCGGCTATTCACACCCCCCCCCCTCTCTAGCCGAGTACGACGATCCTAACAAGTGGTATCAGAGCGAGGTCGCTCTTCGTTGGATCAACACCCGGGGGAGCACGAGCTAGAGAATGGAGTTATTTGGAGAAGACGTCACAATTCCACCTTTCTACGATCGCGACGACTTCGCGTTTTGGAAGGTAAGAATGAAGTACTTCCTTATGACTAACCTTGAAAATTGGAGTTGTGTTCAATTAGGTTTCAAGCCTCCGATGGACAAGAAAGGAGAAACCCTAGAGAAGAAGGAGTGGACCAAGGAACAAGTCCACCAATCCCTAGTCAACGATGAGGTATTGAAAATTTTTGAATTTCTTTACCTAATGATGTTTTGTGTAGGATAGGTGGATATAACGATGCCAAGGAATTGTGGAACAACTTGGCAAAGTTCCATGAGGAGAACTCCACTTCAAGTCATGAAGGGGAGTCAAGTGAGCCAAGTAGCTCACTTCATGGAGGAATGGATTTAGAAGTTGAGGGCCACTCAACATCTAAAGAAGAAGAAGAGGAGAGTTCTTCTTCAAGTTCGGAGCAAGAAGAAGAAGCTTCTACCTCCGGAAGGGATGAAGGAGAGAGCGTTTATCCATCCTCAACCCTAGGTAACTCAAGCCATTTAGTTTCAAATAAATTACACATAATGTGCTTTGAGTATAGGGAATTTGGACATTACAAGAGTAAATGTCCAAAGAGGGTTAGGAAGACTCCACCGACGCCAAAGATCAAGGAAGCCGGAGTCCCAACACGCAAGGGCAAGGAGCACGTGGTGTGCTTCCAATGCAAGCGAAGGGGACACTATAGGAGTCAATGTCCGAGGGGGAGGCAACCTCACATGGACAAGAAGACGAGCACATCGATAGGGGGAGCTAAGGCAAACCCTAAGGTAATCTCTAAGGCACATTATTGCAATAATAATAAGACACATGCTAGTAGCCTTATTGCTATTGTTAATAATGGTAAGCATGATAACATTAGAAATCGATACACATGCTTAGGTGCCAAACATGTGAGCCTAGATAAGGATAACACTAGGAAAGCCAACCCTAGAATTAACCCATCTAAGGCTAAGGAAAATCTAGGTAGAAACCCCAAGACAACTAGACACATGCCTAGGAATACCTCAAAGAAAAATAAAAAATTAAAAATTGAGGTATTAGAGAAGGAGAATCAAGTCTTGAGGTCAAGACTTGATACTTTGGAAAAGGCTCTTAAGAACTTGGAGAAGTCATCTCTAGGGTTTAAGGGTCAAAAACCAATGTCCAAGGACAAGAAAGGTTTGGGTCACAAACCTAAGTCCCAAGTGGTCAAGCCCACTTATCACAATGTTCCATTCGATTATGGAATAAGACCTAGGGCTAGAAAGACCATCACCAAGATCACAAGGGGAGTCACCCCTAGAGTGGATCTTGATGAGTCCCAAATGACCAAGGCTTTAAAGCCTAGGAGGGTCATTAGGAGGGTTGCTAGGGAAGTCATCCCTAGTGAATATTTAGTGAACCCAATGAGCTCCAATAGGTATTGGGTTCCTAGGAGCGTGATTTCATCATGCTAGATGAGTTAGGGTGTGCCAACCTTACTTGAATAGGTAGTTAACCTAATCATGGCAAAAGGTGGCACTTTAGGAATTTTCAAGGTGTAATCAAGCCTTGGAAATGAAATGGAAAATTATTCCTAAGGTGTTTAGGATGTGCCAATCACAATTGAAGAGTTTTCTAGGGTCAATCTAATTGGCACATAGTGATCTAAAAATCCTTAGTATATGATTTTAGGTCTAATACACTTAGGAATATGGATTTTATGGCAAAATGATCAAAGATGGCAACTAAGGCTAGAGTTAGGTATTTTCTATACCTTTACGTGTTATTTGCCATATATTGCTTGCCATATGTCATGTCGTGACATCATACTTAATTTATCATCATTTGAAATGTCATGATAATGCTTAAGTTATTTATATGTCATGCTCTAGTTAAGTTTCACACTTTATGCCATGACATCATGACATTGGCACATGTTTTCATTTATGATACTATTTTATGCCATGTCATCATCTTTTGCATTTATAATCAATTAATTTGATTTAAGGACAAAAAACATAATTTGATATGGAAATCAAATTGTTGTTTAGAAAATGCATGAGAACTTAGCTTAAGACGACCTAAACCCATATCTCACATCAAAATTGACTTGAATGTGTTTGATACACCTTAGATGTGTGTGAGATATTAGGACTATGAGTTAGAATCAAGGTGCATAGTTCTTGTACCTAGATGAGCCTAATTCTAATTGGGGATCATAGGGAAAGCTTGTGTACAAGTCATGTACATTTAGCCCTAAGATTGTGGTCCCAAATTAAAGGGTTTAAAATCATTTTAAAATTGATTTGAAAAACCTTGATGAAGCTTTTCTAGTGATAGCATTCATCATTGAGCAAAGTGATACAAAGAGTGATTAACTTTGAGCTATTTCAAAGACTTTTGAACTTTGTATCAAGATTGGAAAATGGAAGATATTTTCATCGAAAATTATTTTTCCATGATAATATATGTTATGAGGAATGTATCCTCAAAATTTTACAATTTTTAGAATTTTCTGTGATTTTCTAGAGGTTTCTGAATTTCGGAGAGAAGAAATCAGAAAGCAGAAATCAGAGGTCGTGGACCGATCAGGAGGTTCCCTGATCGGTCCAGGTCTGTGTGGATCGGTCACTGGACCGATCCAGAGGGAGCCTGATCGGTCTGGTGACCGATCAGGGCGTGCCAAATTGCTGAAATTCGATTGGTTGTCTGAAATTTCAGCTCGGGAGTTAGTATTTTAAATGGTTGAAACTCTCCAAGACATTGTTGGTGCAATGGTCAAGGGGGAGTTGACCTTTAGGGGGAATTTTACCTATTAGTCAAGGGGAGTTGACTTTTAGGAGGAGTTTTTACTCCTAAAAGACTTAAGTGATATGGGATTATCACTAAGTTAATTGTTGACTCTAGTGTCAAGGGAGAAATTAAGGGTTTCAATGAAAGGTATGGGACTTTCATTAGGAAGAAACTCTTGACCTTGATTCACTCTTTTTGATGTGTGTCAAAAAGGGGGAGAATGTCTCATTGGAGTTTGAGGAGAATGGAGAATGTCTAGAGAATGTTCAAGGAAGAACATTGGAGTTAGTGGGAGAGTTTGTTGATCACAACGAGTGAAGTTGTGAACAACGATAATTTACACTTCAGGGGGAGAGTTTGTTGATGTGTGCCAATAGGGGGAGAATGAAGGGTTTTAAGTTAGGCCTTCATTATCTAAGAAGGAGGTTGCATTCTTAAAAGGAGAATGTAAGGTTGTAACTTATGTTTCATTACCTAGTGGCATGAAGAAAGTTGAGGTTATTGGATTAGCCTAACTTAAAGGTATTGTCAAACATCAAAAAGGGGGAGATTGTTGGTGCAATTTCCAGTAGGTCAAGGTTGACCTAGTTGACCAAGCGTAAACCTTGGTCATGGTTTCGATGTTTGACAATACAGAAAGACATGTAGACATGGACAATGCAAGTGTAGTTGTCCATGCGGAGAGATACTGATCAGAGTCTGATCAGGTTGGATGAAGAAGAGTCAAGTAGGTCAAGGTTGACCGGATACTTGACTGGGAAGTCCTAACTGGGATGTTAGGCAGTTCGAAAAGTCCTGGTGAGTGAAACAGACAATTCGGAAAGTCCTAGTGAGTGAAGCCAGGCAGTTCGGAAAGTCCTGGTGAGTGAAGCCAAGCAGTCTGGAAATCCTGGTGAGTGAAACCAGGTGAAAATCCTAGTGAGTGAAGCTAGGTGAAAGTGAAAGTTCCTGGTGAGTGAAGCCAGGTGAAAATCCTAGTGAGTGAAGCTAGGTGAAAGTGAAAGTCCTGATGAGTGAAGCCAGGCAGTTGGAGAAAGTCCTGGTGAGTGAAGCTAGGCGTTTGGGAAGACCTGGTGAGTGAAGCCAGGTAGGGGAAAGACATGGTGAGTGAAGCTAGGTAGTTTGGAAGTCCTGGTGAGTGAAGCTAGGCAAGGGAAATCCAGATGGGTCAAGGTTGACCAGACATCTGGTGAAAAGTCCAAGCAGGGAGCTTGGCACGGGAAAAGTCCAAGTATGGAGACTTGGCACGGAGAAGACCAAGTTGGAGACTTGGCACGGAAAGTCGGAGAGGGGTCGGTAGCTTGCTCTCCGGACTGTGGTCAGAGAGGGCTCGGTAGCTCGTTCTCTGAACCGGACGAAGTCGGAGAGGGCTCGGTAGCTTGTTCTCTGGACTAGGTCAAGAGAGGGCTCGGTAGCTCGTTCTCAGGACCATTTAGGGTTTAGGGCTGGAGCTCTAAACCTGGATCGGTCTGGTGACCGATCTAGCGATACGTCTGAGTATCTGATCGGTCTGGTGACCGATCAGATAACAAACAGAAGGGTTCTGTAAGTCATCTGATCGATCTGGAGACCGATCAGAGGAGTTGAAGCCAACTTTCTGTGAGTGAACTGATCGGTCTGGGGACCGATTAGAAGGGAGTCTGATCGGTCTCCACGATCGATCAGAGACGCAGCCACCTCTCTTGCAGAGAGGTGGGATCGGTCCGGGGACCGATTAGACTGGGGCCTGATCGGTCCCCAGGATCGATCAGAGGCGGCCTGGACCGATCAGGCTTTAGCCTGATCGGTCCAGAACTATCTGTTGGCTCGTAACGGTCTTCTGTCTTCTGGCTTCTTCTTCGCAGGTGGATGCAGGTATAAAAGGAGATCGAGGGCGACTCTCTCTAACTCTCCTTCTTCCTCTTCTTCCTACTGACTGCTGAAGTATTTCTGCTTGAGCTTTGTTGAGCTCTTCTTCGCTGAAGCTTCGCGTGAGCTTCCCTCGGCTGGGGCTTCAACTGGACAGTTGGTGCTGTGGTTGGATTCCCGTGAAGTTGCTGCTTCATCCAGTCGACAAGAAGGCAAGCTAGGGTTATTACATTTTTGTATTGTACTTAGTTTCCTGCTGTATTCTTGTACTCCTGTTTATCTTGCTGTTGCAAGACATTGTGTAGAGGTTTCTCCACCCAGAAGAAGTGATTATTAGTCGGGTTTCCGAGGTCTCATCCACCGACGGATTGATAGGCTTCGTCCACCTTACGGGCACGCCGAGGAGTAGGAGTATATCTCCGAACCTCGTTACATCGACGCGTGTTGAGGTTTGATTTCTCCGCTCTCGTTTCTATTATTTTTATTTCCGCTGCGCTAACCTTGATTTGTAGAACGAAACGAACGTTTTGGGGGCGGCTATTCACACCCTCCCTCTCTAGCCGAGTACGACGATCCTAACAACCTTGACCTCACTTGTTCACCGACGATGGAAAGAATTGAGATCGCCGAAGCAACTTGCACCCACCTCTATTTTTTATGTGAGTGTCCTATAGTAAATTGACGAACCAAGCAACACTGTAGCTTCTCATCCCCGTTAAATTTGATCAAGATTTGAATGAACAGTGGAGATTCTCTGGATCTAGATCAATGACTAGTGCATTTCTGATCTGGATCAAAATCTCCAGATCTTGATCTATGGTGATGATCTACTCTTCCTTAAGGTTGAATAGGCTAGATTATGCTGAATGGTTCAGATCTCCTCAGATCTTGATTGGATGGTCCACGTTGGTTTTTGATTGGCCTTTATCAGTCCTACATTTGAGCCCAAATCTGGTCTGATCTGATCGAGTTATTGCCCTTTGATGCCTACAAAAATCATATTCAAATATTAACATTAAATATCATAATAATGAGATAATTTATAATTAAGTCAAAGAATAAATTCAATTTATAAAATGTGATGTAAATATGAGTTTAACCTATGAGAATATTATAAAATCATGCATTTATGAATCAAAATATTATGACCGAATCATGGTTATCAGGGAGCAAGTGAAAACCTAGATCAAATAGGTGAACATGAAGATGAACAAAATCAACCACAAGAAAATGGACAAACACAAATTGGATCTAGAACAATAAGAGTTAGCTCAGACTACTCAGTTGAACAAATAATAGGTGACCTAGAGCTAAGAGTATAAACTAGATCATTAGTTAGAAATCTAAGTTAAATATTCTTAATCTTTAAGATTGAACCTAAAATAGTAGAAGAATCCTTACTTCACCCAAATTGGATTATAGCTATGCAGGAAGAACTGACTCAATTTGAAAGAAATGAAGTCTGAGATTTAGTACCCTTACCCATAGGCAAAAAATCTATTGAAACAAAATGGGTATTTAGGAATAAATTAACTGAAAATGGGGAAACTATTAGAAACAAAGCTAAATTATAAGTTAAAAGGTTCATTCAAGTAGAGGGACTTGACTATGATGAAACTTATGCCTCAATAGCTAGACTTGAATCCATTAGGATGTTACTCATCTTTGTAGCCCATAAAAAGATTTAAGCTTTACCATATGGATGTTAAATCAGCCTTCTTAAATGGACTAATCAAAGAAAAAGTGTATGTAGGTCAACCACCAAGATTCGAAAGCCTAGATCACCTTGACTACGTGTTTAAATTAAAGAAAGTCTTATACGGTCTAAAATAAGCTCCTAAGGCATGATATGGAAGGTTATCCACCTATCTGATCTCTAAGGGATTCAATTAAGGATGAGTTGACTCAACCTTATTTGTAAAAACCGTTAAGCTAGACATCTTTATAGCTCAAGTGTACGTAGATGATATAATTTTTGGATCAACAAATTTAAAATTTTTACAAGAATTTATCACACTAATGGAAAAGAATTTGAAATGAGTCTAGTGGATAAATTAACATTTTTCTTAGGCTTACAAATTAAATAAATAAATAAATAAAGGAAACTATGTCTACCAACAAAAATATACAAAAGAATTACTTAAAAAATTTAGAATGGAAAATACTAAGGAAATGAAAACACCAATGGCAACAAATACAACTATAGATAGTGACTCAAACGAAAACCTAGTAGATCTAAAATATTATAAAAGTGTTATTGGCAGTCTTTTATACTTAACTGTAAGTTGACATATATGTTATTTGCAGTTAGTATGTGTACTAGATACCAAATCAGAGTTAAGGAATCTCACCTAATTAATGTAAAAAGAATCTTTAGATACATGAAAGGTGCATTAAATATAGGAATTTGGTACTCTAAAACACCAAATTTTAAACTTATAGGTTACTCTGACTTAAATTATGCTGGCTGAGTGGTGGGTGTCAACTACTTAGATCATCACTTGTTAGCTAGTTTAGTAGAAATATATTACAATGGGCCATAATACTGTGTTACTCTATCTACTACTGAAGCATAATATATTACAATGGGCGAGTGTACATCACAACTATTATAGATGATGCACACTTTACAGGACTTTAATTTAAAATTTAAAACTATAAAAATATTTATTGATAACATTAGTTCAATCAACTTAATCAAGAATCTAGTACATCATTCACGAACAAAACAAATTGAAGTTAAACACCATTTTATCAGGCATCATGTTGTTAAAGGAGACATTGAACTCAGCTACATTGAGTCTAAGTCAATCTAGCCAACATCTTTACCAAACTACTCTCTGAATCTAATTTTAGTCATTTACGCTAATAGCTAAGGATGTGCACAATAGACTAGGACTAAATCTCTCACTTTATTCTTATTCGACAAACAAATTTTAAAATCTAGGAAAAATCATTAATTATGTTTTCTCAAAATCCCATTTTTCTAGTGTTTCAAAACTATTATGGATTAGCCTAGGACTTCCTCTAGAAATCATGATCATATAGTTTTAGGCAACCAACATCTCACAAGCATACTAGGATTACTTTACTTGTGTATTGAATAATATAGAATTGTGTGAGATGATGCTTAGGCCTTTGCCGGGACTTCAGATACTTAAAAGCATTGCATCAAATAAGTCTGGGTGAAAAATATAAACATACAGTGATTAGTTAAGTAGTCCTTTTCCAGTAAATATCTAACTAGACAATGTTACTTAACTTGACTAACCAAGTGGTCGCTACTATCTTCTAGTAACTAGTTAGCAACTAAAGGTTAGACATCTAAGGATAATTTTTAGATGAATATTATGTTTAAAATAAGATCAGGTTAAGGAGGAGGATATGCTTAAAAATATTTTAAAATTTTCTTTGAAAAACCTTCCTTGAAAACACTTTGAAAAATTCATGCAAAGTTTTTGAAAAATGTCCTTACAAATACTTGAAACTTTTATTCAAAACTTACTTTAAAAATTGGTTAGAAAACCCTTGCAAAAAGTTGTGTTACAATTTTTAACTTTGTCA
Source organism: Zingiber officinale (assembly GCF_018446385.1). NCBI lineage: Eukaryota > Viridiplantae > Streptophyta > Magnoliopsida > Zingiberales > Zingiberaceae > Zingiber > Zingiber officinale. The sequence goes on along the minus strand of NC_056002.1, from coordinate 97,317,185 downwards.
AACTTTGTTTAAAAACTATTTTTGAAAATGCTTTCAAAACTTGCTTTCAAGACTTGCTTTTCAAAAGTTGCTCTAAAAATTAAACTTTAAAAAATTACTTTATAACACTACCTTAAAAATTATTTTAAAAATTATTTTTGAAAAATATTTTAAAATTTGCCTTGGAAAACTTCTTTGAAAAGACTTTGAAAAATCATTTGCAAATTTCTTGCAAAGTCAAGCTTTGATTTTTTTTGAAAAACATTTGGAAATGCTTTGCAAAATGTTTTATTTTTTGAAAAATACTTAAAATGCATTGCACAATGTTTTATAAATTTCATTATTTCAAAATTAAATTTGAAAATTTAATTTTGAAAATTTTGAAAACCTTTTACAAATTTTGAAAACCACACCTTTCAAAATTCATTTAAATATTTTGAAATTTTTCTTGATATCATTACCTCCTCCCTGAAATAGACTTGCAAGTTTTTATGAAAAACTTTACCTTTGGAAAAGTTCTTGCTTGATATGCTTACTTGCTCTATTTACCTGCTTTATACTTGATAAGTTATATATTTTTTTGATGAATGTCAAAGGGGGAGGATTATAGTTTATGTAAGAAAAACTAAGGAAAAAGGAAAACTTGAAAAACTTAACCCTAAAATAATTAAGAGAATAAAATAGAAAATGAAAATAATTTATATTTCTCTTAAATCATTTTTTATTGATATATATGTTTGTATATTTTTTTCTAACTTTAACTCAGGTTGCCATTGTATCAAAAAGAGAGAGATTGTTGATGCAGTTAGCACCAATAGTCAAACCTATGTTTTGATGAATACAAATGGATTAAACTTAGATGTGTTGTGATCTAACTTTTATACCAAGTGTGTAGAACTTGACTAGTTTGACATCAAGCTAAAATCTAGCTAGCTTTGGACCTGATAGCTAGTGTAGAAGTCTAGATAGGTCAAGGAGTGACTCGATATCTGACAAAAAGTCCGGTTGGGTCCGTGGGACTTGGCAGTTGGCCGAATTCAAGTTTGGTCTATGGACCTAACAACTAGTAGGAAGACCTGATAACCAAGGTAGAGTCAACCGATTCTATATGGTAAGTCACTGGAGGAGAGTGTTCCAATGATGATAAGTCCTAATTAGGGACTTTAAGTGCAAGTCCAATTTAGGTCCATTTTAGAAATCTAAATTGAGACCGTGACTAGATCCTGGTCTTAGAAAGACAAAGTCTAATTAATACCGTTATTTTATAATTATAGGTTGGATGTTTTCTTGTTGAACTAACATATTTTGTAGGAGCAAAAATAACAAGAAATCTTAGGTGAACAGTACTCGAGGCACCTCCTATGCTACCTGAGGTAACTTGGAAGCTTTGGTCGAAACAGAAGAGCTAGAGGCGCCTCCCATGCCGATGAAGGTGCCTTGAAGCCTGGCGCTGAAGGCACCTTAAAACCTTGCGCTGAAGGTGCCTTAAAGAGCCTTGAAGAAACCTTCGCTCAAATAAGGTAGATGACTTCGTCGACAATAAGAACCAATTTTTTGGATTGAAATTTGGGGTTGAAGGCGCCTCCAGTTGTAATGACCCGACCCATTTGGCGGCCCATTTGGCAGCCCATTTAGCGACCCTCGGGTCGTCGACCGTCGGTCGTGCCGTTACTCACTAGGACTTTCCACCCCTGGCCAATGGATTCTTGCCTCCCCCAGGATTCGAACTTTAGACCTCCAAGCTTAAGTACTAGAGTTTATGAATCCTGGTAACCAAGTGAGATGAGCTCACTTGGTTACCAGGATTCATAAACTCTAATACTTAAGCCTGGAGGTTTAGAGTTCGAATACTGGGGGAGGCAAAAATCCACTGCCAGGGGTGGAAAGTCCTAGTGAGTAACGACACGGCCAAGGGTCGTAGGTCGACGACATTAGAGGTCGCCAAATGGGCCGACGACATAAGGGCCGACGGTCGACGACATGAGAGGTCGCCAAATGGTCCTCCAAATGGGCCAAGAGGGCCGGGTCGTTACAATAAAAAGGCGCCTTTTTATTGTAACGACCCGACCCATTTGGCGACCGTCGACCGTGCCGTTACTCACTAGGACTTTCCACCCCTGGCCAGTGGATTTTTGCCTCCCCCAGGATTCGAACTCTAGACCTCCAAGCTTAAGTACTAGAGTTTATGAATCCTGGTAACCAAGTGAGATGATCTCACTTGGTTACCAGGATTCATAAACTCTAGTACTTAAGCTTGGAGGTCTAGAGTTCGAATCCTGGGGGAGGCAAAAATCCACTGGCCAGGGGTGGAAAGTCCTAGTGAGTAATGGCAAGGCCGACGGTCGACGACCCGAGGGTCGCCAAATGGGCCGCCAAATGGGTCGGGTCGTTACAATATTCATCTCACTTGGTTACCAGGATTCATAAACTCTTGTGCTTAAGCTTGGAGGTCTAGAGTTCGAATCCTGGGGGAGGTAAAAATCCACTGGCCAGGGGTGGAAAGTCCTAGTGAGTAATGGCACGGCCGACGGTCGACGGTCGATGACCCGAGGGTCACTAAATGGTCCGCCAAATGATCAGCCAAATGGGTCGGGTCGTTACAATAAAAAGGCGCCTTTTATTGTAACGACCCGGCCCTTTGGCCTCTTGGGTGGCCCTTGTGGCGGCCTAACTGGCAGCCCTTATGTCGTCGGCCCATTTGGCGACCTCTCATGTCGTCGACCGACGACCCTTTGGCCTCTTGGGCGACCCTTGTGGCGACCCAACTGGCGGCCCTTATGTCGTCGGCCCATTTGGCGACCTCTCATGTCGTCGATCGTCGACCCTTTGGCCGTGCCATTACTCACTAGGACTTTCCTCCCCTGGCAGTGAAATTTTGCCTCCCCCAGGATTCGAACTCTAAACCTCCAGGCTTAAGTATTAGAGTTAATGAATCCTGGTAATAAAGTGAGATCATCTCACTTGGTTACCAGGATTCATAAACTCTAGTACTTAAGCTTGGAGGTCTAGAGTTCGAATCCTGGGGGAGGCAAAAATCCACTGGCCAAGGGTGGAAAGTCCTAGTGAGTAACGGCACGGCCGACGGTCGACGGTCGACGACCCGAGGGTCACCAAATGGGCCACCAAATGGGCCGCCAAATGGGTCGGGTCGTTACAATAAAAAGGCTCCTTTTTTATTGTAACGACCCGACCCTTTTTGGCCTCTTGGGTGGCCCTTGTGGCGGCCCAAGAGGCCAAAGGGTCGGGTCGTTATAATAAAAGGTGCCTTTTTATTGTAACGACCCGACCCATTTGGCGGCCCATTTGGCGGCCCATTTGGCGACCCTCGGGTCGTCGACCGTCGACCATCGGTCGTGCCGTTACTCACTAGGACTTTCCACCCCTGGCCAGTGGATTTTTGCCTCCCCCAGGATTTGAACTCTAGACCTCCAAGCTTAAGTACTAGAGTTTATGAATCCTGGTAACCAAGTGAGATCATCTCACTTGGTTACCAGGATTCATAAACTCTAATACTTAAGCCTAGAGGTTTAGAGTTCGAATCCTGGGGGAGGCAAAAATCCACTGCCAGGGGTGGAAAGTCCTAGTGAGTAACGGCACGGCCAAAGGGTCGACGGTCGACGACATGAGAGGTCGCCAAATGGGCCGACGACATAAGGGCCGCCAGTTGGGTCGCCACAAGGGTCGCCCAAGAAGCCAAAGGGTCATCGGTCGACGACATGAGAGGTCGCCAAATGGGCCGACAACATAAGGGCTGCCAGTTGGGCCGCCACAAGGGCCGCCCAAGAGGCCAAAGGGCCAGGTCATTACACCAGTGGCATTGAAGGTGCCTCCAGTCCTCTTTAAACCCCTCTTTAAACACACCTCTTCTACAAGCTTCTACGCAATCATGATATATTCCGTCTGCTCCAACTTCATGCTGCTATTCTGATACGACCCTGCTATGCCTAATTACTATAGACAGGTCGTCACCGACACACAAGCGCTCTCACTTTGAGATCTTCGTGTTGGTAACTAATTTTACATTTGTACTTATTTTACATATCCGCAAAAGGGAAGTATAGGACTGTTATACTTTCCTATTTCATTTCTTTGTATTAGATCACTCTTTTGGTGGTTCCGGAAAAGGATTTAATGGATTATTGATAGCTAGGTCTAAGGGACCTAGGTCTTGGAGTAGAAGTCACCGAAGGCTCTGAACCAAGTAACATTGCTTGTGTTCTTGTTTTCTCCGTTATCTCTTTTCGACTTTTCCACTGTATACTTGTTTTTAAAATTGAAAAGAAAAAAAATAAGTTTTGAAAACCACATGATTCACCCCCTCCCCTCTCACATGTGTAACGATTCTATATTAATGTGCTAGTCTTTAAAAACTAGCACTAGCATGTTGGTTCTAGTTTATGCAAACTTGCACCATCAATGGTGCTAGTTTATGCAAACCAACACCAATAGTGGTGTTGGTTTATGCCACGTTGGTGCTAATTTACGCAAAATAACATCAACTACTAGTGTTGGTTTGCGTAAACCAATACCAACAGTTGGTACTTAAAGACTAGCACCAACAGTGGTATTGGTTTGTGCTAACCGACATCAACTACTTGTGCCGGTTTGTGTAAACCAACACCAAGAGTTGGTGCTCAAAGTCTAGCACCAACGTGTTGGTGCTAGTCTTTAAAGACCAACTCTACCTTTGTGCTGGTTTGTAAAAATAAGCATCACCTTATATGTAGAAGAGAGAAGAGAGTTCCATACATATGAGAGAGAGATTAAAAAAAAATTAATTTAGGTCACGTCAGATCATCCACTTTGGATGTCACTCACTGTTGCTCAAGTAAGAGTATGCAGGGTATCATTCTTGTAAATATAATGGGTGCCCAGGGTAAGCAACCATTGTCGTCGCCTCTCACAACCGACAAAATGGTGTTTTTTATTTTTTTTTCTAAGCTCCCAGTTATGCCAATAAACTTTTATCTTTAGGGTTTGGGATTGGGTTACAGTATTAAGTATAAAAAAAAAATTAAGTACTCACAGGGTGTGTAGGGTAAGGTGTATAAGGATTAGCCTGTTCGCCCATGGTGGGTGAATGCTGTGGGCACCTCTCACATGGGATGCACCTCCGTATGTGAGAGGCGCCCATAGCAGTTGCCCATCGTGGGCACCCACGTGTGTGTGTGTGTGTGTGTGTGTTTGCTTGCACATCCGTTTGGTGCACACTCCTAGGTAACCCTCATATATTCGAGCACCCAGAAATGTGAGACTCGCCCTGTAATGTGCACTAAATGGGTGCACAGGCTATCAATCCATTACACACACACACAATACACACACACACAAAAAAAAAAAAAATTCATACCCTATATACCTTATATGGTCGACATCATACATGGGCTAGTGACGCGGCACACACTTAAATTTTTAGTCTTTCTCTTCCTTTGCTTCCCTCTCTTTCCTAAAACGAAAGCCCAAAATCGTTTTCGCCGCTCATCCACTTCTCTCTTCCTTTGCTTCCAACGCTAGATACATGTTATCTTGTTCAACTTTCAGCTCATGCCAAGTGAGTTAGGATTTCTCTCACAACTATATTGTTCACCTTCCTCCTCTCCTTTTTATACTTGTATTTCAGAATACTGTAAAAAGGTATTGTGAAGGTATGTTGAGTGTGTGTCTTTTACCCATTGTAGTTTCTAAGAACCAGCCATGTAAAATCACTACGAGAACATTTTGGTGCTCAATTTTGAAGAACATGATGGTGCTGGTTTTCAAAAATTGCAACATTAGTGCTAGTCTTCAAAAATCTATTGACTACACGTTGGTGTTGGTTTTCACATTGGTGCTAGTTTACAAAGACCAGCACCAACATTGGTGCTAGTTTTCAAAAATCCATTGACTACACTTTGGTGCTAATTTTTACAAACTGACACCAACGTTGTGCTAGTTTGCAAAGATCAATATCAATGTTGATGCTGGTTTGCAAAGACTAGCACCAACGTTGGTGCTAGTTTATAAAGACTAGCGCCAACATTGGTTCTGGTTTGGAAATACTAGTATCAACGTTGGTGCTGGTTTTCACGTTGGTGCCAGTTTTCACATTAGTGTTAGATTGCAAAAACCAGCACCTAGATCCTTATATGGGTGATTGTGGGCGATAGCATATGTGTCCATCTGACATTACCTAAACTTGAAATTTTTTAATCTCACTTCCTTCGCACAGGTTTATTTGTTCTCGTTCTCTTCCTTCGCTCGCCTCTCTCCTCTAAAACGAAAGCCCTAAACCTTCTTCACAGCTCATCCGCTCCTCTCTTCCTCTGATTCTAACCCTAGATACAAGTCATCTTGTACAACTCTCAGCTCACAGCAAGTGAGTTAGAGTTTTCGTCGAAACTAAACAACTGGTCATCTCCCTCTTCTCCTTTTTCTACTCATGTTTCATAATCCACATTTCATATCAACCTTATGAACTCCAATTGTTGATTTTAAGGTTCCAACACAAATGGTGAGCTAGTTTTCTTTCAAAACTAGCACTAATGTGGTGGTTTTGAAAGACGAGCACAAATGTTGAGTTGCTTTTCTTTTAAAATCAACACCAGCTTGATGCTAGTCTCTCAAAACCACTACTATGTTGGAGTTGATTTTCTTTCAAAATCAGCACCAACCAACACCACATTGGTATTGGTCTTTTAAAACTAGCACCAACGTGGTGGTGATTTAAAAGAACCAATACATTCAAAGCAACAAAATTATTGCATATGAAACTTCCAAATAACACTTAAAATTTTAGCTGCTATGCTATGTTATCAATCAATTACAAAATTAATCATGAAACATGATAAAAATCAACTACAACATTGGTGATGGTTTTACAAGCCCATCAACACCACATTGGTGTTGGTTTTTAAATAATAACACTAACATACCTAGTATTACAAAGTAATTTTTTTTCTAGATTTTGTATCGTTATTATCATTATCATAATTATTTTATAATTCACATTGACCTCTATAGAATTCTTCCCTTTCTTTCCTAAGCAAAGAAATTTATAGGCACACTATATTTTAGATGAGATTCTGATTACAGTGAGCTTCATGAATCAAGTAAGACAATTGTTGCATGACTTGTAGTTGTCTAGTAATTGATATACTGCTTGTGATCCCACCAGTACGGTTGCTCAATTTTCTAAATCATACATTCTACATTAATGGAATAAAATCTATATGATGATCAACTATACATTCCCCAAGTTGATGATGATCGAAAGCCAAAAATCGAGATGAAATTTTCATTACTAGAGGAAACATTTTTGTTCCATAATCAATATGCATGAGAAATTGAATTTGGCTCAAGAATAAGCAATGGCTAAAAAATAAGAAAACTAATGAAGTAGTCTGGAAAAAATTTGTATACTTTAAAGAATGGCATTAGATGTTCAATGGAATATGCAAACACAAGGTGATAAAATCAAAAAGACAATAGCACGTGGTGAAGTTAGAACTAGATGTAAGTCAAAGATTTCATTAGTGAAGGAACAAACTAGACCTAATTGGGTTATCTCTAACTTCATTAAAAGTGATAATCATCCACTCTCATCTCTTACAAAGGTGCATTTGTGACTCTCACATCGTAGTATTTTGGCAGCAAAGAAAGCATTGACTCAATAGTTTTCAGAGGTTAATATGCCAACCTGTCAACAAGTAAGATTGAGTTATTTGTCTCTGAGAAAGGGAAGAATTCAAATTTTTTTCTTTGATTACAATACTGATTTAGATAACAAATTTGGTAGGTGTTTTTGGGTGGATCATGTATCAAGGAGGGCATATAGTGTATTTAGTGATGTAGCTATATTTGATATGACATATAATACCAGCAAATATGGATTGATTTTTACACCATTTATAAGAATTAATCATTATCATTAGACAATTATTTTTAATTATAGATTTCTAAGTGATGAGAAAACTGAGTCTTTTGTTTGCTTGCTTAAAAATTCATAGAAGGCATGCCTAAAGGCGCACCAAATGTGATCATCACTAATCAGGATCCTGTTATCACGAAAGTCATTGCCCAAGTTTTTCCACAGGCAATGCATCTTGTGGCATATATTAAATAAATTCCCAGATAAATTACACCCTTTGACTTTTTGAAACTACTATCAAAGCATAAAGAATGTCATTATAAATTCTACAACACTTGATGAATTTAAGAAGTCATGGCAAGTGGTTATCAAGTGTGCTAACTTGGAGAAAAATGATTGGCTGTCATTGATGTATGAATTGTAACACAAGCGGATGCTAGTTTATTTTAGGCATATATTTTCTGTTGGAATGTCAAGTAATCAGAAATCCGAGTTCTCACATTCTTTTTTTAAGAGGTATGTCTTAAATAAGAACTCATTGATAGATTTTATCACTCATGTCAATAGGGCACTAAGACACTAAAGACACAATGAGTTAGTTGCAGACTATATTGATATGAATGAACATTCCAAGATTAAGACAAACTGACCAATAGATATTCAAATGTTTAAGTTGTACATAAAAAAATATAGCTAGAGTTTTAAAGTGAAATGAGTGATAGTCATGATTATTATATGCAATAAGCATCTACATTAGTTGACTCAGTGATTTACTGTATGCTGAATTTTCAAAGTTATTATTTCTCTAAACCAAGGGTACTCACACATCACTAACAGAGGAACTACATACCCTATAGCTGTATGAAATTTGACCTCGAGGGTATTCCCATACAGGCATATGTTAGCCTATTTTTGTATCAACCAAGTGTTTCATTCGCCTGATAAGTATATACTCAAACGATGGACATGAGATGCAAGGTTGGTGTTACTTTTTCTTTGGGGAAGAAAAATATAATCGACGATCTAGAAAGATTTTTGATGACAAGACACTCAAGGTTATCTTTTAAAGCTTCAGTATTAATTGATGATGCATCTTTGACAGATGAGGGGACAAATTTCTTGGAACAATAATTAGATTGTATCTATAGCAAAATTCAAGAGATGAATATTAGTAGAACATGTGGCAATGAAAGTCAAATAAAAAAAATCCATGGATAGGACCCTTAGTATTGTTAATCCATTTTTAGTAAGAACAAAAGGATGTGGGAAGATATTGAAATCATCAAAAGAGAAATCAACCTCAAAATCCAAGTTATGTCGTAGATGCGAGCTTCAAGGTGTGTCATATGACAAGTGCAACTGCCCAATTTTACAGCAAGGGTATGTGTCGATTAATTCGATTAATTCTACATTTGTATTATAATTTTAATTCCCAATCAATTAGTTTTATTAAATTTTGTAAATTAAGGATGTGTTGATTTTTATATCAATTATTGATAATCAAAATGTGACAAGTAATAATGACATATATAAAGAATATTTACCATCTGTAGCAGGTACTATCAAAGTTTTTTTTTATTAAATTTTAGTGGTTGATTAAGAAATTTAAGTTAGTAATTGTCATTATTGTTACAAATTCTAACCACATATCTTAGGATGGATGAAAGTTTAACATCTTTCTTGTATTAGTATTCTTGATTTTTGATATTGGAACATCATTTATGTTATTTGTATTCTTCAATATGATTACCAGTAAAAGGTTTCATTAACTAAATTATACCTTGAGAATGATGAAGTAACTACTTTGATTTTTTTGTTTAGATGAATTAGAGTACATATCTTATAAAGACTTGGAATACTAATGAAAATGAGAACTTGCAATTGCTTGTTGTTATATCTTGTCTACCAGTCTCAGTGTTAGATTTCAACCCTATACTTACATTCCATTTAATAATTACAAGTTATTGCAAGTTATATTTCATAAATTGAAATATATTATGATTTTTCTATATGCTATCTATCCTGAATCTGGATTTGTTTCAGTTAAATAGGATTGCTAACTTATTCTATTCATGTAAAAATAGAACATTCTCATGTTTTATGATTATACATGGAAAACTTTTAGTGTATCAGAATATAAATATTTCCAGGCTCACAAAGGATACAGACTCTAGAAATTCATTTGGTATAAATCAACGTGGTTATTGTAATTCGCTTACATTGATTTGCATCACACATAGGTTATATACGAGAACTGGACATGCCCCATAGCCCAGCCAAGTTGAAGTTCCCTTAGTATTGGGATTAGGAGTGCTTCCTTAATTTGCAACTATGTGAGACATTGCATTTGGCTTGTTTAGCCTACGTGTAGACAATTTTTTGAATATGAATTGGAATTTGTAATTCTTCGATGATATTTTATATTTGTCATATTTTTAACAAAATGTTATATTTATTTATGAAACTTAGTTCTGCATGTGAATTCTACCAATATTGATAGTGAAATGATACTAATGCGGTGATTGGGAGGGGCCCCACCCTGCTGCCATGGTGGAGGTCAAAGGCAAGATGGTCAACAGGTGGATGGTGTTGGCCAGTCAGGTGAGTCATACGTCGATCGGGGATTAGCACCGACCCACCGTCTTGGGCATAGTGAGTAATCAAACCGACGCTCAAGGGACGCGTAGAAGCTGAGCCGAGCAGCTCCTCCGCTCGGCCGAGCAGCATACTCAACATCAACTAGGCACACAGACAATGAACAACCCGCCGAATGATTATCCCGCTCGGCCCAGCAATTGAGCATGTGGACAGTGGGCTTCATGCCGAGCGGCTATCCCGCTTGGCCCGATAACGGACGACACTGGGGCAGTGGACTTTCAGCCGAGCGACTCTCCCGCTCGATGCGACAGTGGACTTTCAACCAAGTGGTTATCCCACTCGACATGACAGCAGACAACATAGGGATAGCAGAATTCCGACCAAGCGGCCATTCCGCTCAGCCAAGCAACAGACACAGCAGGATATCCTTCGACATCTTTTTGGGAGCTAGTGTCGTTGACAGGCAGCATGGTCAGACAGAGGATCATATGGCGGAAGCTTCTACTGTCACTTCAGAGATATGCTCGACCCATTAAGGTACTGTGTGTCAAGGTTACTTTACTAACACGTCTTTTCAAGGAAAGCTTTGAGATGCATGCTCACCTTGGGAAGCATGCATGTGCGCTTCCAGTGCTCTATATAAAGGGGGTCCAAGCATTGGCAGAGGTATGCTTTTCTCGCGATTTCTATTGTTGCACTACAGTTCTTGCTTCTTCCTCGCCGGAGACCCCTTCCCTGGCTCGGCACTGACTCTGCTGGTGCCTGGTGTTGCAGGTAGGAGCGAAGTCTATTGGAGGTCAGCAAGAGCGCCACGTCCCCAGCATCCGTCTCTTCGACTTTCAGATAGGATAATATTTGGTGTCGTCTATAGGAATATCACCTGAATCTAAGCCGAGAAGATGGAAGACGCTGGACGACTAACTACTGTGACGCTCACTCAAGAGGAGCTAGAGATGCTCGTGCAAGCACGAGAAGAAAAAATGATATAGCAATAACAACAACAGACGCTAGCCAATCGACCAGTGCCGTAACCTTCAACATCGACGGTCGATAGGTGAGCGGGGCAAGAAAACTGAGTGGAGAAACTCTCTGTATGGGGGTAGAATCGAAGCTCAACCGACACCCAAGGTGAAGCGCCGCCTATGCTGATCCCCTTCCATCGAGCTCTGTTCCAAACCCCCTCGGAGATAGCCCAAGCGCATCAGGAGCGGAGATCATCTTTAGACGATGCACCCATATAGGATGCGTGGAAAGGAAAAGCACCCTGAAACATCGCATCTCCTGAACGGATCAACAGGAAGTTCTCAGAGGAGATCCTACATGACCCTCTGACCCGACACTACACCCAGTTGACAATTGAGACATACAATGAATCGACCAACCCAGATGATCATCTGGATCGGTTCGACAATGAGACTACGCTGCACCAGTACACGGACGAAGTGAAGTGCAGAGTCTTTCTCACGACTCTCTCCGGATCGGCACAGCGCTAGTTCAGAAGACTACCGGACGGCTCTATACGAAGCTTTAAAGACTTCCGAGCCGCCTTCTAGCACCACTTCGCCAGCAGCCGACTCTACCAGAAGACGAGTGTCAGCCACTTCACCGTGAAACAAGGGCCCAAGGAAGCGCTCTAAGCGTACATTCAGTGCTTCAACTAAGTGGCTATGGGCATCCCCTCAGTCTCGTCCGAGACCATGACACCTTCACCCAAGGGCTCGCCGAGGGAGATTTCTTCCGGTCACTCATCCAGAAGCCACCTAGAGACTTCGACCACATGCTCAAGAAAGCCAACGAATATATCAACGTGGAAGAAGCCCAAGCAGCCAGAAGAAAGGAGACGCCGACCGAGCATTCGACGCCGACCAGCTAGCAGCCATTTGCCACCCAAGGGACCGAGGGATGAAGGAGCACGACCACACCAGGAGACTAGAGCACATGTCATGCAACACGTGGCATCTGGTCGACCCAAGGATTCGAAGGGCAAGGTATGGATGCCTATGTTTTGTTCATTTCACAAGTTGGCAAGGCACAACACGCGGGACTGCCAGGTCTGACGCCAATCATCAACCAACCGGCCGCCAGAGGATATCACCGCCACTCCCCATCTCCTGATAGGCGAGATCATCACCGCTCGACTGTGCGGTGAGAGGAAGAAAGAAGGGAGCCCGAGCACCATCGCCATCAGCAAAGGGAGGAAACCGATCCCTCCAGGATCCCAGTCGAGAGAAACAGGTCATCCACCCAGGAAGAGGAAAATAGGAACAACACTTCTCGGGGAGAGATAGGTATGATAGCAGGAGGGCCGACAGGCAGAGACTCCAACCGAGCCAGGAAGTCATACGCGCGGCGGTTGGAGATCCATGCCGTGGGGTGCAGCAGGGAGAAGGCTGAAGGGCCTCAGATCAACTTTGACCCTAGTGATTTAGAGGGTGTCGAAATCCCTCATGATGATGCTCTAATCATCCGAGCGGTGATCGCCAACTATACTATTCACCAGACCTTCATCGACACAGGAAGTTCGGTGAACATCATTTTCAAAAAGGCATTTGATCAGCTGCACATCGATCACAGTGAGCTGTTGCCCATGGCGACCCCACTTTATGGATTCATAGGCAATGAAGTTTTGTCGATTGACCAAGTAAGGTTGGTCATCTCGTTGGGAGAAGAACCATTGAGTAAGACCCGGACTACTAACTTCATAGTAGTGGACGCGCCATCGGCTTACAACATCATTTTGGGCTGACTGGCCCTCAACGAGTTCTGAGCAGTAGTGTTGACCTACTACCAAAAGGTGAAGTTCCCAGTGGACGATCAGGTGGGCGAGGTCAAGGGCGATCAACTGGATGCTCGACGCTGCTATGTGGAGATGGTCAAAACCGAGGCCAAAGCAGCTCGAAAGACTCCACGGCTAGAAGTAAATACTATTACCGAAAAACCTCCCACCTTTGTATATGAAGAAAAGGAGGAGGTGTAGATCCACCTAAGTCGGTCGGAAGCCACAACCTTCGTGGCTGCCGACCTAGAGGAGGAGAAGAAGGTAGAGCTGATCGCCTGCCTCAAATAGAATCATGATGTGTTCACTTGGTCGACACATGAGCTGCCCGACATCTCCCCAAGCGTGGCTTAGCATGAACTTCACGTCTGACAGGACGCTTGATCGGTCAACTAAAGGAAGAGAGATTTCAACGTGGAGTAGAACATGATCATCCGGGCAGAGATAGAGAAGCTACTAGAGGTCGGCCATATCAGGGAAGTCCAATTCTCGAGCTGGCTAGCAAATGTTGCGCTAGTCTCTAAGCCGGGCAACAAATGGCGGGTTTACATCGACTTCCATGATCTTAACAAGGCTTGCCCAAAGGACTTCTATCCGTTGCCCAGGATAGATCAAATGGTGGACTCGACGACAGGCTGCGAGCTGATCTGCATGCTCGACGCATATCAAGGATACCACCAAATGTCGCTCACTTGGGAGGATTAAGAGAAGGTCAGTTTCATTATGGTCGATGGGACATATTGCTACAATGTCATGTCATTTAGACTGAAGAACGTCGGAGCTACCTACCAAAGACTAATGAATAAAGTATTATGATGGCAGATCGGCCATAATATGGAGGTATACGTTGATGACATACTCATCAAATCCCTCTGAGCTGCTGACCTATGCGTAGATATTGACGAAACTTGCCGGACACTGAGGACATACGGAATAAAGCTAAACCTGAGCAAGAGTCTGTTTGGTGCAAAGAGTGGTCGCTTCGTGGGATACATAGTCACCGAACGGGGCATCGAAGCCAACCCAAGCAAAGTTAAAGCTTTGCAAGAGATGCCTTCGCCTTGGAATTTGAAGGAAGGTCAGAGGCTGACTGGTAGGATCACAGTGCTATCCAGGTTCATATCCAAGTCATTCGATCGGAGCCTCCTATTTTTCAAGATACTGCACCGAGCTATAAAATTCCAATGGGATGTCGAGTGTGACCGAGCACTAGAGGAGCTAAAAGAGTATCTGAACTCGCTGCCTATGTTAGCCAAGCCAGTTATAGGTGACCTGCTCTAGATATATTTGTCATCCAACGAACATGTCGTTAGATCGACTCTGGTCAAGCAGATTGACCAAGATCAACAACCTATGTATTTTCTGAGTCATATATTGAAGGATGCTGAATCTCGCTACACTGATCTTGGAAAGTTGGTTTATGCATTGGTACTCACCTCGTGGAGGCTTCGCCCGTACTTCCTAGCACACTCAATAATAGTGATGACTAACAGCATTTTGGGGAAGGTTCTCCTCAATCCGGAGGCGTCTGGGCAATTGATTAAATGGATGATAGAGCTTAGTGAGTTCGACATTCAGTATCAACCTTGATCGTCGATCAAGGCTCAGGCCTTGGTAGATTTCATCATAGAAGTTCAGAGTGACGAGCCAACAGTAACATGGAAGATATATGTGGTTGGCTCATCTACTCGACAAGGCAACGGAATCGGCATGTTGCTTATCTCACCACGGGAGGACCATATGCAGTTGTCCATTCGACTGGACTATCGAGCCACTAACAATGAAGTCGAGTATGAGGCATTGATAGCCGACCTACAAGCAGCTTGGCACGTGGGAGCAGTTAAAGTCCTCATCCACTCGGACTCCCAGCTCGCCGCCCAGCAGCTATCCGGGACCTTCGAGATAAGCAACACATGCTTGAGGCTCTATGCAGAGGCTTTTGAGAAACTGAAAGTCAACTTCGAAGAGGTTGTTATCCAGAAGATCCCTCGATCGGAGAATCAGGCGGTGGATGAGTTAGCGAAGCTAGCCAGTTCGTTAACGTTGATCATCATAGGTCAGCCGATTGAGCAAATCTCACTAGTGGCGCACATCGACCGGATAGAGGGAATTACTTTCCTGAATGACTGGAGGATGACCCTGACAAAGTTATTGCTGTTGGGAGCTGCACCTGCCAATCCGGAAGAATCCCGCTCGCTGAAGAAGAGGGTCAGACGGTTCACTTTAATCGGCAACTAGCTCTATAAGATAGCCTTCTCCCGATCCCTCCTCAAGTTCATCGGACCAAAAGACATCGAGTACATCCTAAAGGAGGTGCACCAAGGCTCTTATGGAGGTCATTCGGGCAGCCGCGCATTAGCCCAAAAAATACTTCTAGTTGGATACTTCTGGCCGACCCTTCAGGAGAATGCCGCTCGGACTATGGCGACTTGCTTGTCCTGCCAGAAGTATCACAACCTGCCACACCGACTGACCAAAGAAATGAAAGCATCCACTGTATCATGCCTGTTTGACCAAAGGGGTATGGACATCGTCGGGTCTTTTCCCATGGCAACCGATCAGTAAAAGTTTCTACTAGTGGCGGTGGACTATTTCTTAAAGTGGGTAGAGGTTGAGCCGCTGGCAAGAATCATCGAGCAGATGGTGACCAAATTTATTTGGCAGAATATTATCTACCGGTTCAGAATCCCGCGCCAACTCATGTCTGACATTGGAAGGTAGTTCGTCGGTCGGGCGCTCAAAGAATGGTGTGAAGGTTATAGCATCCAACAATCCTTCACCTCAGTGGTCTACCCTTAGGGCAACGGGCAAGCAGAAGTCGCCAATCAGGAGATCCTCAAAGTCTTGCGCGCTCGGCTCGACCACATGGGAGGCAGTTGGGTCGACGAGCTCCCTAGTGTGCTATGGGCTCTCCGCACGAATCCGAAAGAGGCGACCAGCGTAACTCCATTCCAGTTGGTGTACAGCAGCGAAGCAGTTGTCCCCGTGGAGGTCGGAGTAGAATCTGATCGGGTGTAGTGCTACGACAAAGGGAACGCCAAATGGAAGCTGATGGAGCTCGACTTGTTGGATGAAGCAAGGGCCAAAGTCGACATTTGGCTAACGGCATACCGGCAGTGGATGAAGCAGAACTACAATAGGCGAGTGATCCCGAGGTCCTTCTAGGTCGGCGGCCTCATTTGGAAGAAAGTAAAGCCGATCAGCGATGTCGCCAAGCTTGAGGTACCATGGGCAGGACTGTTCAAGGTCATGTAGAAGCTCCGATCGGGCGTGTACTATCTGGAGGATGAAGAGGGGAGGCAGCTCGAGAGGCCGTGGAGCGCGAACCATCTTCAACCCTACAGGGCTAGATGAGAGGCACACAAGTGAATCTTGTACTTGGTATCTGTTGTGTGTTTGCCGAACGCAGGGCAAAATTTGAATAAAAAAGCAAAGGCCTCTCAAGTGCATCTCCCTCAACGGTCAAGCGGCGACGTTAAACCTAGTCTCCATCGATCGTCGAGCGGCAACATTAAACCCTAGTCTCCATCGACCGTCAAGCGACGATGTTAAACGTGAGTCTCCACTGACCGTCGAGTGGTGACATTAAACGCGAGTCTCCATCAAACCGTTGAGCGACGACATTAAAATCTTGTCCCCACCAACCGTCGAGCGGCGACATTCAACTCTTGCCCCCATCAGTGGTCGAGCGGTGTAGCAATACAATTTCCTCATTTCGGGTCCTAATAGTAATTAGAAATATTTAGAAATCTTTAGAAATATTCTAGAGATTTTTAGAAATTTTTAGATTTTTTTATGTAATTTTTGGAGTTCGTTTGGTATTGTTACCAAACGAAACAAGTTGCAAAAAAAAAAAAGAAGAAATTAAGCCGAGGTTCGAACCGGAGACCTCCGGTTAAGCAAAGCCTTTAGTTGTCTCGGCTGACCAGGAACCCAGCAGGGCCATGCTTATTAAAGAAGGAGTGAAAATATTTTAAGTAGTAGTAATAAATAGAAAATAATTAGGAATAAAAAGGTTTGGGCTGAGATTCGAACCCACGACCTCCAACCTGACCCGAATCTTAAGCGAAGCGCGATAGCCAAGTGCCCAAGCGGGCGGTACTGTTTAGAAAAGATAGCGGAAATATTTTAGGTAGTAGTAGTTAAACAAAAAATATTAAGTATAAAAGAGTTGCGGCAGAGATTCGAACCCGCAACCTCCGACCCAGTCCACGCCCTTAAGCAAAGCACAATGACCAAGCGCCCATGCGGGCGGTCCTGAGAAAATATTGAGCGGAAATAATTTAAAGGATAGTTAGTTAACAGAATATGGGAGTTATAAAAAGGGGATAAGTTGGGGTGATGTTGTCGTGACCTAAACCTTTTCCCAATCTTCCTCTCGCGCGGCGTCGATCCCAGCTCGGGCGAAAGCGCAAGGAGTTAAGGCATCGTCTCCGATGGTCACCCAAGGTTCAATCCAAGGGATTCTTCATGCAGTTGTGACTCATTCGGCAAGGTGATCGCGTAGGCACAAGAGGAGGTCGGAAGGCTCGAGCTAACCGGAAACCCTAGAGCTCTTCTTCTCGGTTGTGAGTCCAAGAAGCAAGGTAAGTGCTTCTCACCTGCGGTAGGAGTAGTTTTTGGAAGTTGATTCTTCTTGTTTTTTTTCCGAAGTATGATATAGGGAGCAAAGTACTTGATGATCTGCCGTGAGTTTCATTAAGGATACAAAGGAGGAATTGTTTAGGTTTGATATGTAGTTATCTTCTGCTATTAGTTCCTAATACATGATGAAATAGTTCCTCCATGCTTTACTATTTGTGAGCATGAGTAGTTTCCCATTAGCTATTAGTTGAGCATGTGTAATTTCCTTTGCTGTAGATGTGCACGAGAAGATATACATGATGAAGTAGTTCCTCTTTGTTTGTGAGCATGTGCAGCTTTCAGTTGCCATGAATTTAGTTCAAATTGATTAGAGTTTATAGTAACATTTCAGCAAGTTTAACTTGGTATTGTGAAATGGAAAATAAAGTAAAAGCAGCTCCTTTTGAAGTTCTGTGGATTTCGAATGGTGCTATAAAGGGGGCACAGATAGTTTTCCTTTAGCGTTTATAGTGCAGATTTTTTGTGGATCTTGTAGTGCAGATTTTTTGTGGATCTTGTAGTGCAGATTTTTTGGTGGAACTTATAGTACAGTTTTTTAAAAAAAAAAAGATTATAGTGCAGTTTGGTTAAGTATTATAGTGCAAAATTTATGTTTGCATAGTATGCAGAAATTGTGTAGCATAGAATGCAGAATCTTGATTAGAAGAGTATGCAGATTTAGTTTTCAGTTTGTGTTTTGGCTTAGTATTCCGTTTAGATGATGTTGTAACTTGCTTAAAGATCTCTATTGCTCTATTAAAGAATAAGCTTTACATAGGTATCAAGCTTTAACAGATTTTTAGTGTGGAATAGTTATGTATAGCATTATAGATTTTGAATTGTTTAGCGTTGCAGTTTTGATGGTTTAGCATTGGAAGATCTAATTAGATCTCTAGTAGCTTAATTAGATTTGCATATTTTATTAAGCTTACAAGTGCAGAGTTTATTAAGTTTACAAGTGCAGATTTTATTAAGCTTACAAGTGCAGATTTTATTAAGCTTACAAGTGCATAATTTTGTTAGTATAGTATGCAGAATTTTGATTAGCATAGTATGTAGATTTTTGTTTATGCATTTCAAAGTTAGAATTTGTTTAAACATTTCAGTTTTTAAAGAAGCATTCTTTTATTAGAGGTATTAACAAGTATAAGAAAGATAAAGAAAAGAAAGAAAAAGGCCAAGGCCTTAAGTAGATCCCAAAGTCAAGACTTTAGGGATTTTGGCACACAAGGTGCTTGTTAAAATGCCAAGGCATTTAAAGAAGAAGTAATTAAGATAAATCAGCTTATGAATCAGTATTTTACTTTTATCAGTGGCACTGTGCTGGACTCTTAGTTGTCCTTGGGTTGGGCTCCTAGAGTCGTCCCTAGGTTTAGATAACCTAGTAAACCCTACTAGATTCTAGACTAGATACCTCGGGTCTAGTTAGGGATCCGCGCATAGCAAGGACAGTTGTCGGGTCCATCAACAGCATGATTATTATTTTTATCTATTATGAAAATAGTTTTCAAAACTTCACAAATCAGTTAAGTGAATACAGTTCAGATTCAGCATTAGCCTAGTATCAGTTTAGCTCAGCTTATGTATCAGTTCAGTGAAACTTATTATTCTGAAGTATAAAAGTATAAGTTTTGAACAAGTGAAATAAGCTTTACATGTTTAACATTTCAACATGTCTTGTTTCTTTTGCTATTAGATGAGCATGTGTAGTATTTCCTTTAAAGCATTCAGTTTTAGATTTATTTTATTCACATGCATATTCGAGTTTTGTGAGTTAGATAGTGCTTACTAAGCAATTTTGCTTATAGTTGCATTTCCTCTTACTACAGATAAAGGAAAGGAAAAGTTATAGCAAAGTAAAGCGACAAGGAGGTGCGGATGGATGTGTGATGCCTGGACTATAGAAGCCTTGGGATTTAGCATAAGAATTTATTAAAATTGCCATGTATTTAGAATTCTTTCATTTAAATTGTTATGCACATTAGACCTATTATCTCAGTTGTACCATGGTTGCATGCATGTTCAGATTAATATATATATTTCAGCATGTTTTGATTGATGTATAGCTTTAGTTGTGTATACATGCTGGAGTAGAATGTAGGGATAAGTTATTCATGTTTTCGTTGTCATTAATTGCATGTTTAGAGAGTTTTATGTATTGATATTCACATGTGTGCAATGTTAGTTAAGATAAGTTAGTAGTCCAGTAGCGCTCCGCCCTCACAGACTAGTAGTGAGGAGGGTGGGGTGTTACAAGTTGGTATCAGAGCAGTTCCGATTCTCCAGCATCACACATCAGCACCAACCTTGCCATCTTCAAGTAAGAATGTATTTATACTCTCTTTTATTTAGTATGTTTTTCCTTATTATTTGTAGTATAGAGAAATTCTTAAGAGATGTTTGCTTATGTGCTTAAGTGATATAAAAGTTCTTGTTTTGTTTTCTTCCTATGTTTATATATCTATGTCTAAAGAGTATAGGGACAAAGTCAAGAATTATGCTTAGTTTTCTCTTTCTGCATAAAGATGGCAAGAAGAGGACGTCCCCGTACCACTCGTACTAAGGACCGAGTACAGGAAAACAAAAAGGACTCAAGCAGGAGGATGTTCGGGTAGTTTGTGAGTACCCAGAGGTATTCCCAGAAGAGCTACCTGGACTACCACCCAACAGAGAAACGGAGTTTGAAATTGAGTTGGTTCCTGGTGTTGGAGGATCGGTGGCCGGCTTGAAGGGGGGGTTGGATAGCTAGGCCACCCCCAAATCGATTTCTTCCCTACAATACGTTAGTTTGCGCAAGCGGAAATATAGAAACTAAAACAATGAAACACAAACGAGAATACAAACGCTAACACGCTCGATGTAACGTGGTTCGGAGATTGCTTGCTCCTACTCCACGACGTGTCCTTGAGGTGGACGAGCCCTTGATCCTTTGGTGGATCAGTCCCCGGCAATCTCCGGCTAAAGCTTCTCCTTCTCGGTGGAGCAAACCTCTCACAAAGTTCTCTTCCTCTTTACAAGATGAAACTTAGGGCTAGAAGGAAGAGAGTTGGCTTGGAAGCTTTGGGCAAGATTCAGAAGGTTTACAATGAGTATCAGTAACCCCTTCAATGCCCCAAAGCTCCCCTTAAGTAAGAGGAAAGAGTTGATCACCAATCAACTCAAACCCTGACACCAGTCGACTGGTGCTAGCCGTTAGGCAACGCCAACGGCTCTCTTTAGAGCCCGTTTTCTGCCAACGGTCATGTACCAGTCGACTGGTCTTAGGACCAGTCGACTGGTCCCCTTAGTCGAAAAGCACAGAATGCTTCTGTGCATTCTGTGAAGCTGGATCAGTCGACTGGTCCCATGACCAGTCGACTGGTCCCAGTACATTCACTCCTCTCATCCTTTCCGGAGTCGCCTTTGAAGTCCTCTTCCTCGGCCTTCGTCCCTCAGATGCACCCGAGCCCGCGGCTCCTCTCCGTGCCATCCTTCACGCTGCCTTGAAGTCCACTTCCTTCGGCTCCACTCCATTGCTCCTCGTCCGTGCGGTCCCTCGGATGTCTTCCACACCATCCTTCACCGACTCAACGATCCGAGCCCTTGGATGAGCTTCCCGAACTTGGTCACACCAAGTCCTTATGTGTTCCACCAAGTCCTGCATGACTCAAACACATATCAAATACATATGAAAGCCTAACTTAAACTCTTTGACACACACACATCAAAACCTAGGTCGATTGCACCAACAATCTCCCCCTTTTTGATGTGTGGCAATATGTTTAAGTTAGGCACCAATAACAACTTTGAAAGGTACAGGCAATATGTAAATATGAAGCATAAAACCCAAGCTCCCCCTTTACACATGCTCTTAATCGTAATTTTCAAAGATTTGCACCCAAGTAGATTTCTAACTTAAACCTACCCATTTCTCCCCCTTTGACACCATCAAAAATATTGTACCAGATACGTACACATACTATGGTATCAGTTCCAACCAAATTTGAACCAAAAATTTGATTTTAAAGATCAACAGAATGCTGAAAGGCTGGTACCAGTCGACTGGTCTCTGCACCAGTCGACTGGCACAAACTGAACATTAATTTCAGCCTACGGCAGCCAACTTCAGAAATCCATAAAAAATTCAAGAAAATTTGAAAAATCATGAAATTTTGAACACATATTTCTTATAATGTTCTTTAACTAAGAAAAATATGTTTTCATGAAAAGTCAACCTATTTTCAAAATTTTGACCAAGTTTCAAAAATATCGAAAACATGCAAGTTTGTATCAATTTCAAGCTCAGTTTTGCAATCATATGTTTTAAAATAGCTAGACCACAGTAAATAAAACATAGAATTGTTTTCAAAACATTTGAAATGTCCAACTATGATCTATGGGCAAGATGTCCATTAATTAAACATTTGCTTTCCCCATAGTTGGCCTATGATCACTAAACATTGATACACTTCATAACTCATCAAAATGCTATAAGCATAAGTGAATTACTTGTATCATCCTAATATCTCACATTCATGGTTAGAAAATAATACAAATCATTGTGAGATAAAGGTAACCTCTACTTAGCCCTCTTGATCATAAATCTCTATCAAGGCTAAGTCCTCCCCCTTAAGGTCTCAAGTCAACCATATAGGAAAAATTTGAATTATTGACTTCTATGGTTGACTTGCCATAAAATCCTCTAACCCTTGAGGATTGATTTTGGCACCCAATAGAAATTCTTTCTAATTGGGTTGACCAAGTACTCTTTGGGGATCCATTTCCTATCTATGGTCTTTGTCTTGGATTGCCCCTAGCAAGTAGACAATGATAGGTCTTTTCATTATTTTGTTCATTGTATCCTATCCCATTTTTCTTAAAACTTGCCCTTTGGCTCCCAATGATCATATTTAGGGTTTTTGAGCCAATTTCAAATTTCCTAAGGGCGTTGGTAAGGTATTCTACCTTTTCCCTTAATTTCCTATTTTCCTCTTCTAAACATGAATCATTTGAACTTGTAGAGGAAACATGCATATCATTTTCCCTAAGAGTCATGGATTCTAATTTTTCTTCAAGCATACAAATATCATTTTTCAAATATTTGTTTTTCCTTTTTGCCTTAAACAAATCATCATTTGTACTTTTAATAATTTTAATTAAAACATGAGGAGGAAGATTATATACCTCACTTACCGAGAAGTCCGAATCCGAAGTTTGACCTCCCCCTTCACTTGAGCTCCCTTCTTCATCTTCACTTGAACTCCTTCTTTCTTCTTGTTCGGATGAGGTGGAAGCTACATCATCAATCCCCATGAGAGCAAAATTGACTATGTGATGCTCTTCTTCCTCCGATGATGATGAAGGATCATCCCATGTTGCTTTTAGGTTTTGAGCCTTCTTCCCTTTTTCTTTTGTCTTCTCCTTCTTCTTCTTCCCTTCCTTCTTTTTCAAGAGAGGACAATCATCTCTTATGTGTCCTTCTCCTTGGCAATTGTAGCAGATTATCTTCCTTGTCCTACTTTTACTTCTCGAGCTTTTCCTAGCATGAGATTTGTTAGAAGAAAAAGATTTAAACGCCTTTCTCATCTTTCTTACCATATATGCCTCTTGATCGCTATCCATTGAGGCACTTGATTCTTCGGAGTCGGAAGATGATGGTGATGAAGATTTCTTCTTCTTTCCCTTTCCCTTGTTTGCCACAAGGGCTACTCCTCTTGATCTATGTGCTTCTTCATCTAATCCTTCAACTCTTGTTTCATGGAGCTCCATTCTTGAGAAGAGTTCATCTAGAGAGGATTTCTCTAGGTCCTTTGATATGTAGTATGAATCTACAATGGAGCTCCAAGTTGTGGTTCTTGGGAAAGCATTTAGGGCTTTTGTCATCATGTCTCGATTTGAGAGTGTCTCACCTACACTTGTTAGTCCATTAATAATTTCTTTAATTCTAGAATGTAAAGTTGATACCTTTTCTTCTTTCTCAAGTTTGATATTGTTGAGTTGAGTTCGAAGGAGGTCTCTTCTTGCCAATTTTGCTTCCGATGTCCCTTCGTGAAGCTCCACTAGCTTTTCCCATAATTCCTTGGCGCTTGAGTAGCTTCCAACCCTTGTTATTTCTTGTTGGGGAAGAACATTATGTAGATGATGGATTGCCTTGGCATTTGCTAGATGCTCTTCTTTTTGCCTTTTGGTCCATCTTGTTATGTCGATTGTCTCATTGTGTTCATCCTTGGGCTCTTCAAAACCACTCCTCATGATTAGCATAATGTCAAAATCGGTATTAAAGAATACCTCCATTCTCCTCTTCCACCAAG
This sequence comes from Zingiber officinale, assembly GCF_018446385.1. Lineage (NCBI taxonomy): Eukaryota > Viridiplantae > Streptophyta > Magnoliopsida > Zingiberales > Zingiberaceae > Zingiber > Zingiber officinale. Next base: position 97,293,073 of record NC_056002.1, on the reverse strand, counting down.
AGAAGTCTCCTTCGAATTTGGGTGGATGAATGTTTGAGCCGGCCATTTGATGATGTTGTTCTTCTTAGCGATTAGTCCGTTGAAGAGCTTCCTCACTCTGATACCAATTGTTGGAGGATCGGTGGCCGGCTTGAAGGGGGGTTGGATAGCTAGGCCACCCCCAAATCGATTTCTTCCCTACAATACGTTAGTTTGCGCAAGCGGAAATATAGAAACTAAAACAATGAAACACAAACGAGAATACAAACGCTAACACGCTCGATGTAACGTGGTTCGGAGATTGCTTGCTCCTACTCCACGACGTGTCCTTGAGGTGGACGAGCCCTTGATCCTTTGGTGGATCAGTCCCCGGCAATCTCCGGCTAAAGCTTCTCCTTCTCGGTGGAGCAAACCTCTCACAAAGTTCTCTTCCTCTTTACAAGATGAAACTTAGGGCTAGAAGGAAGAGAGTTGGCTTGGAAGCTTTGGGCAAGATTCAGAAGGTTTACAATGAGTATCAGTAACCCCTTCAATGCCCCAAAGCTCCCCTTAAATAAGAGGAAAGAGTTGATCATCAATCAACTCAAACCCTGACACCAGTCGACTGGTCCATGCACCAGTCGACTGGTGCTAGCCGTTAGGCAACACCAACGGCTCTCTTTAGAGCCCGTTTTCTGCCAACGGTCATGTACCAGTCGACAAGCACAGAATGCTTCTGTGCATTCTGTGAAGCTGGATCAGTCGACTGGTCCCATGACCAGTCGACTGGTCCCAGTACATTCACTCCTCTCATCCTTTCCGGAGTCGCCTTTGAAGTCCTCTTCCTCGGCCTTCGTCCCTCAGATGCACCCGAGCCCGCGGCTCCTCTCCGTGCCATCCTTCACGCTGCCTTGAAGTCCACTTCCTTCGGCTCCACTCCATTGCTCCTCGTCCGTGCGGTCCCTCGGATGTCTTCCACACCATCCTTCACCGACTCAACGATCCGAGCCCTTGGATGAGCTTCCCGAACTTGGTCACACCAAGTCCTTATGTGTTCCACCAAGTCCTGCATGACTCAAACACATATCAAATACATATGAAAGCCTAACTTAAACTCTTTGACACACACATCAAAACCTAGGTCGATTGCACCAACAATCTCCCCCTTTTTGATGTGTGGCAATATGTTTAAGTTAGGCACCAATAACAGCTTTGATAAGGTACAGGCAATATGTAAATATGAAGCATAAAACCCAAGCTCCCCCTTAACACATGCTCTTAATCGTAATTTTCAAAGATTTGCACCCAAGTAGATTTCTAACTTAAACCTACCCATTTCTCCCCCTTTGACACCATCAAAAATATTGTACCAGATACGTACACATACTATGGTATCAGTTCCAACCAAATTTGAACCAAAAATTTGATTTTAAAGATCAACAGAATGCTGAAAGGCTGGTACCAGTCGACTGGTCTCTGCACCAGTCGACTGGCACAAACTGAACATTAATTTCAGCCTACGGCAGCCAACTTCAGAAATCCATAAAAAATTCAAGAAAATTTGAAAAATCATGAAATTTTGAACACATATTTCTTATAATGTTCTTTAACTAAGAAAAATATGTTTTCATGAAAAGTCAACCTATTTTCAAAATCTTTGACCAAGTTTCAAAAATATCAAAAACATGCAAGTTTGTATCAATTTCAAGCTCAGTTTTGCAATCATATGTTTTAAAATAGCTAGACCACAGTAAATAAAACATAGAATTGTTTTCAAAACATTTGAAATGTCCAACTATGATCTATGGGCAAGATGTCCATTAATTAAACATTTGCTTTCCCCATAGTTGGCCTATGATCACTAAACATTGATACACTTCATAACTCATCAAAATGCTATAAGCATAAGTGAATTACTTGTATCATCCTAATATCTCACATTCATGGTTAGAAAATAATACAAATCATTGTGAGATAAAGGTAACCTCTACTTAGCCCTCTTGATCATAAATCTCTATCAAGGCTAAGTCCTCCCCCTTAAGGTCTCAAGTCAACCATATAGGAAAAATTTGAATTATTGACTTCTATGGTTGACTTGCCATAAAATCCTCTAACCCTTGAGGATTGATTTTGGCACCCAATAGAAATTCTTTCTAATTGGGTTGACCAAGTACTCTTTGGGGATCCATTTCCTATCTATGGTCTTTGTCTTGGATTGCCCCCTAGCAAGTAGACAATGATAGGTCTTTTCATTATTTTGTTCATTGTATCCTATCCCATTTTTCTTAAAACTTGCCCTTTGGCTCCCAATGATCATATTTAGGGTTTTTGAGCCAATTTCAAATTTCCTAAGGGCGTTGGTAAGGTATTCTACCTTTTCCCTTAATTTCCTATTTTCCTCTTCTAAACATGAATCATTTGAACTTGTAGAGGAAACATGCATATCATTTTCCCTAAGAGTCATGGATTCTAATTTTTCTTCAAGCATACAAATATCATTTTTCAAATATTTGTTTTTCCTTTTTGCCTTAAACAAATCATCATTTGTACTTTTAATAATTTTAATTAAAACATGAGGAGGAAGATTATATACCTCACTTACCGAGAAGTCCGAATCCGAAGTTTGACCTCCCCCTTCACTTGAGCTCCCTTCTTCATCTTCACTTGAACTCCTTCTTTCTTCTTGTTCGGATGAGGTGGAAGCTACATCATCAATCCCCATGAGAGCAAAATTGACTATGTGATGCTCTTCTTCCTCCGATGATGATGAAGGATCATCCCATGTTGCTTTTAGGTTTTGAGCCTTCTTCCCTTTTTCTTTTGTCTTCTCCTTCTTCTTCTTCCCTTCCTTCTTTTTCAAGAGAGGACAATCATCTCTTATGTGTCCTTCTCCTTGGCAATTGTAGCAGATTATCTTCCTTGTCCTACTTTTACTTCTCGAGCTTTTCCTAGCATGAGATTTGTTAGAAGAAAAAGATTTAAACGCCTTTCTCATCTTTCTTACCATATATGCCTCTTGATCGCTATCCATTGAGGCACTTGATTCTTCGGAGTCGGAAGATGATGGTGATGAAGATTTCTTCTTCTTTCCCTTTCCCTTGTTTGCCACAAGGGCTACTCCTCTTGATCTATGTGCTTCTTCATCTAATCCTTCAACTCTTGTTTCATGGAGCTCCATTCTTGAGAAGAGTTCATCTAGAGAGGATTTCTCTAGGTCCTTTGATATGTAGTATGAATCTACAATGGAGCTCCAAGTTGTGGTTCTTGGGAAAGCATTTAGGGCTTTTGTCATCATGTCTCGATTTGAGAGTGTCTCACCTACACTTGTTAGTCCATTAATAATTTCTTTAATTCTAGAATGTAAAGTTGATACCTTTTCTTCTTTCTCAAGTTTGATATTGTTGAGTTGAGTTCGAAGGAGGTCTCTTCTTGCCAATTTTGCTTCCGATGTCCCTTCGTGAAGCTCCACTAGCTTTTCCCATAATTCCTTGGCGCTTGAGTAGCTTCCAACCCTTGTTATTTCTTGTTGGGGAAGAACATTATGTAGATGATGGATTGCCTTGGCATTTGCTAGATGCTCTTCTTTTTGCCTTTTGGTCCATCTTGTTATGTCGATTGTCTCATTGTGTTCATCCTTGGGCTCTTCAAAACCACTCCTCATGATTAGCATAATGTCAAAATCGGTATTAAAGAATACCTCCATTCTCCTCTTCCACCAAGAGAAGTCTCCTTCGAATTTGGGTGGATGAATGTTTGAGCCGGCCATTTGATGATGTTGTTCTTCTTAGCGATTAGTCCGTTGAAGAGCTTCCTCGCTCTGATACCAATTGTTGGAGGATCGGTGGCCGGCTTGAAGGGGGGGTTGGATAGCTAGGCCACCCCCAAATCGATTTCTTCCCTACAATACGTTAGTTTGCGCAAGCAGAAATATAGAAACTAAAACAATGAAACACAAACGAGAATACAAACGCTAACACGCTCGATGTAACGTGGTTCGGAGATTGCTTGCTCCTACTCCACGACGTGTCCTTGAGGTGGACGAGCCCTTGATCCTTTGGTGGATCAGTCCCCGGCAATCTCCGGCTAAAGCTTCTCCTTCTCGGTGGAGCAAACCTCTCACAAAGTTCTCTTCCTCTTTACAAGATGAAACTTAGGGCTAGAAGGAAGAGAGTTGGCTTGGAAGCTTTGGGCAAGATTCAGAAGGTTTACAATGAGTATCAGTAACCCCTTCAATGCCCCAAAGCTCCCCTTAAATAAGAGGAAAGAGTTGATCATTAATCAACTCAAACCCTGACACCAGTCGACTGGTCCATGCACCAGTCGACTGGTGCTAGCCGTTAGGCAACACCAACGGCTCTCTTTAGAGCCCGTTTTCTGCCAACGGTCATGTACCAGTCGACTGGTCTTAGGACCAGTCGACTAGTCCCCTTAGTCGAAAAGCACAGAATGCTTCTGTGCATTCTGTGAAGCTGGATCAGTCGACTGGTCCCATGACCAGTCGACTGGTCCCAGTACATTCACTCCTCTCATCCTTTCCGGAGTCGCCTTTGAAGTCCTCTTCCTCGGCCTTCGTCCCTCAGATGCACCCGAGCCCGCGGCTCCTCTCCGTGCCATCCTTCACGCTGCCTTGAAGTCCACTTCCTTCGGCTCCACTCCATTGCTCCTCGTCCGTGCGGTCCCTCGGATGTCTTCCACACCATCCTTCACCGACTCAACGATCCGAGCCCTTGGATGAGCTTCCCGAACTTGGTCACACCAAGTCCTTATGTGTTCCACCAAGTCCTGCATGACTCAAACACATATCAAATACATATGAAAGCCTAACTTAAACTCTTTGACACACACACATCAAAACCTAGGTCGATTGCACCAACACCTGGCACCAGTCCAAATTTCAAAAGATCCGTACCGAATGTCTCCAGCAGAGCTAGAAGAGTTACAAGAACAACTTCAGGAGCTGCTTCACAAGGGTTTCATCCGCCCTAGTCATTCACCCCGGGGAACTCCAGTGTTGTTCGTTAAGGAGAAAGACAGATCTATGCGGATGTGCATGGATTTTAGAATGCTGAACAAGAAACAGTTAAGGACAAGTACCCTCTTCCCAGAATAGATGATCTATTTGATCAGATAAAGAGGGCAATAATGTTCTATAAAATACACCTGCGCTCTGGGTACCATTAGCTGAAAGTGAAAGGAAGTGATACGCCCAGGACAGCTTCCAGGACCAGATGTGGACACTACGAGTTTGTAGTCATGCCATTTGGTGTGACTAATGCACCTACGGTCTCCAGAAACTTTATAACAGGTCTTCCAAGGGCCACTAGTGGGTATGATGCGATATGAGTGATAGTGGACAGAGGAGTTAAGAGACTAAGGAACAAAGAAGTGCCACTAGTAAAGGTCATCTGATAGAACCATAAGCACGAGGAAATTACTTGGGAGCGTGAGGACAGCATGATGCAGAAATATCTAGAATTATTTTAAGTTCGAGGATGAACTTTTTATAAGGTATGGGGAATTGTAACAACCCAATTTCCTCATTTCTGGTCCTAATAGTAATTAGAAATACTTTCGAAATATTCTAAAGATTTTTAGAAATTTTTAGAGTATTTTTATGTAATTTTTGGCGTTCTTTTGGTATTTTTACCAAACGAAACAAGTTGCAAAAAAAAATAAAGAAATTAAGCCGAGGTTTGAATCGGAGACCTCCGGTTAAGCAAAGCCTTTAGTTGTCTCGGCTGACCAAGAGCCCAGCAGGCCCGTGCTTATTAAAGAAGGAGTGGAAATATTTTAAGTAGTAGTAGTAAATAGAAAATAATTAGGAATAAAAAGGTTTTGGCTGAGATTCGAACTCGCGACCTCCGACCTGACCCGAATCTTAAGTGGAGCGTGATAGCCAAGTGCCCAAGCGGGCGGTACTATTTAGAAAAGATAGCGGAAATATTTTAGGTAGTAGTAGTTAAACAGAAAATATTAAGTATAAGAGAGTTGGGGCCGAGATTCGAACCCGAAACCTCCAACCCGGTCCACGCCTTAAGCAAAGCGCAATGACCAAGTGCCCAAGCGAGCGGTGCTGAGAAAATATTGAGCGGAAATAATTTAAAGGATAGTTAGTTAACAGAATATGGGAGTTATAAAAAGGGGATAAGTTGGGGTGATGTTGCCGTGACCTAAACCTTTTCCCAATCTTCCTCTCATGCGGCGTCGGTCCCAGCTTGGGTGAAAGCGCAAGGAGGAGTTAAAGCATCATCTCCGGTGGTCGGCCAAGGCTCAATCCAAGGGATTCTTCACGCGGTTGTGACTCTCTCGGCAAGGTGATCGCGTAGGCACAAGAGGAGGCCGGAAGGCTCGAGTTAACCGGAAACCCTAGAGCTCTTCTTCTCTGTTGTGAGTCCAAGAAGCAAGGTAAGTGCTTCTCACCTGCGGTAGGAGTAGCTTTTGGAAGTTGATTCTTCTTGTTTTTTTTCCGAAGTATGATATAGGGAGCAAAGTACTTGATGATCTGCCGTGAGTTTCATTAAGGATACAAAGGAGGAATTGTTTAGGTTTGATATGTAGTTATCTTCTACTATTAGTTCCTAATACATGATGAAGTAGTTCCTCCTTGCTTTGTTGTTTGTGAGCATGAGTAGTTTCCCATTAGCTATTAGTTGAGCATGTGTAATTTCCTTTGCTGTAGATGTGCACGAGCAGATATACATGATGAAGTATTTCCTCTTTGTTTGTGAGCACGTGCAGCTTTCAGTTGCCATGAAATTTAGTTCAAATTGTTTAGAGTTTATAGTAACATTTCAGCAAGTTTAACTTGGTATTATGCAATGGAAAAGAAAGTAAAAGCAGCTCCTTTTGAAGTTCTGTGGATTTCGGATGGTGCTATAAAGGGGGTACGGATAGTTTTCCTTTAGGATTTATAGTGCAGATTTTTTGTGGATCTTGTAGTGCAAATTTTTGGTGGAATTTATAGTGTAGATTTTTGGTGGATCTTGTAATGCAGATTTTTTGGTGGAACTTATAGTGCAGTTTTTTAAAAAAAGATTATAGTGTAGTTTGGTTAAGTATTATAGTGCAGAATTTATGTTTACATAATATGCAGAAATTGTGTAGCATAGAATGCAGAATCTTGATTAGTAGAGTATGCAGATTTAGTTTTCAGTTTGTGATTTTGGCTTATTATTCTAGTTTAGATCATGTTGTAACATGCTTAAAGATCTCTATTGCTCTATAAAAGTATAAGCTTTACATAGGTATCTATCTTTAACAGATTTTTAGTGTGGAATAGCTATGTGTAGCATTACAGATTTTGAATTGTTTAGCGTTGTAGTTTTGATGGTTTAGCATTGGAAGATCCAATTAGATCTCTAGTAGCTTAATTAGATTTGCAGATTTTATTAAACTTACACGTGCAGATTTTATTAAGTTTACTAGTGCAGATATTTTTAAGCTTACAAGTGCAGATTTTATTAAGCTTACACGTGCAGAATTTTGTTAGTATAGTATGTAAAATTTTGATTAGCATAGTATGCAGATTTTTGTTTATGCATTTCAAAGTTAGAATTTGTTTAAACATTTCAGTTTTTAAAGAAGCATTCTTTTATTAGAGGTATTAACAAGTATAAGAAAGATAAAGAAAAGAAAGAAAAAGGCCAAGGCCTTAAGTAGATCCCAAAGTCAAGACTTTAGGGATTTTGGCACACAAGGTGCTTGTTAAAATGCCAAGGCATTTAAAGAAGAATTAATTAAGATAAATCATCTTATGAATCAGTATTTTACTTTTATCAGTGGCACTGTGCTGGACTCTTAGTTGTCCTTGGGTTGGGCTCCCATAGTCGTCCCTAGGTTTAGATAACCTAGTAAACCCTACTAGATTCGGGACTAGCTATCTCGGGTCTAGTTAGGAATGTGCGCATAGCAAGTACAGTTGTCGGACCCATCAGCAGCATGATTATTATTATTATCTATTATGAAAATAGTTTTCAAAACTTCACAAATCAGTTATGTGAATACAGTTCAAATTCAGCATTAGCCTAACATCAGTTTAGCTAATCTTATGTATCAGTTCAGTGAAACTTATTATTCTGAAGTATAAAAGTATAAGTTTAGAACAAGTGAAATAAGCTTTACATGTTTAGCATTTCAGCATGTCTTGTTTCTTTTGCTATTAGATGAGCATGTGTAGTATTTCCTTTAAAGCATTCAGTTTTAGATTTATTTTATTCACATGCATATTCGAGTTTTGTGAGTTAGATAGCACTTACTAAGTAATTTTACTTATATTTGCATTTCCTCTTACTGCAGATAAAGGAAAGGAAAAGCTATAGCAAAGGAAGACGACAAGGAGGTGCGGATGGATGTGTGATGCCTGGACTATAGAAGCCTTGGGATTTAGCATAAGAATTTATTAAGATTGCCATGTATTTAGAATTCTTTCATTTAAATTGTTATGCACATTAGACCTATTATCTGAGTTGTACCATGGTTGCATGCATGTTCAGATTAATATATATTTCAGCATGTTTAGATTGATGTATAGTTTTAGTTGTGTATACATGCTGGAGTAGAATGTAGGGATAAGTTATTCATGTTTCCGCTGTCATTAATTGCATGTTTAGAGAGTTTTATGTATTGATATTCACATGTGTGCAATGTTAGTTAAGATAAGTTAGTTGTCCAGTAGCGCTCCGCTTTCACAGACTAGTAGTGAGGAGGGTGGGGTGTTACAAGTTGGTATCAGAGCAGTTCTTATTCTCCAGCATCACACATCAGCACCAACCTTGCCGTCTTCAAGTAAGATTGTATTTATACTTTCTTTTATTTAGTATGCTTTTCCTTATTATTTGTAGTATAGAGAAATTCTTAAGAGATGTTTGCTTATGTGCTTAAGTGAGATAAAAGTTCTTGTTTTGTTTTCTTCCTATGTTTATATATCTATGTCTAGAGAGTATAGGGACAAAGTCAAGAATTATGCTTAGTTTTCTCTTTCTGTATAAAGATGGCAAAAAGAGGACGTCCCCGTACCGCTCGTACTAAGGACCGAGTACAGGAGGACAAAAAGGACTCAAGCGGGAGGATGTTCGGGTAGTTTGTGAGTACCCAGAGGTATTCCCAGAAGAACTACCTGGACTACCTCCCAACCGAGAAGCGGAGTTTGAAATTGTGTTGGTTCCTGGCACCAGTCCAAATTTCAAAAGCTCTGTACCGAATGTCTCCAGCAGAGCTAGAAGAGTTACAAGAACAACTTCAGGAGCTGCTTCACAAGGGTTTCATCCGCCCTAGTCATTCACCCCGAAGAGCTCCAGTGTTGTTCGTTAAGGAGAAAGACAGATCTATGCGGATGTGCATGGATTTTAGAACGCTGAACAACAAACAGTTAAGGACAAGTACCCTCTTCCCAGAATAGATGATCTATTTGATCAGCTAAAGAGGGCAATAGTGTTCTCTAAAATAGACCTGTGCTCTGGGTACCATTAGCTGAAAGTGAAAGGAAGTGATACGCCCAGGACAGCTTCCAGGACCAGATGTGGACACTACGAGTTTGTAGTCATGCCATTTGGTGTGACTAATGCACCTACGGTCTCCAAAAACTTTATAACAGGTCGTCCAAGGGCCACTAGTGGGTATGATGCGATATGAGTGATAGTGGACAGAGGAGTTAAGAGACTAAGGAACAAAGAAGTGCCACTAGTAAAGGTCATCTGACAGAACAAGAAGCACGAGGAAATTACTTGGGAGCGTGAGAACAGCATGATGCAGAAATATCCAGAATTATTTTAAGTTCGAGGATGAACTTTTTATAAGGTATGGGAAATTGTAACAACACAATTTTCTCATTTCTGGTCCTAATAGTAATTAGGAATATTTAGATATGCTTTAGAAATATTCTAGAGATTTTTAGAAATTTTTAGAGTATTTTTATGTAATTTTTGGAGTTCGTTTGGTATTTTTACCACACGAAACAAGTTGCTAAAAAAAATAAAGAAATTAAGCCGAGGTTCGAATCAGAGACCTCCGGTTAAGCAAAGCTTTTAGTTGTCTCGACTGACCAGGAGTCCAGCAGGGTCGTGCTTATTAAAGAAGGAGTGGAAATATTTTAAGTAGTAGTAGTAAATAGAAAATAATTAGGAATAAAAAGGTTTCGGCTGAGATTCGAACCCCGCGACCTCCGACCTGACCTGAATCTTAAGTGGAGCGTGATAGCCAAGTGCCCAAGCGGGCGGTACTGTTTAGAAAAGATAGCAGAAATATTTTAGGTAGTAGTAGTTAAACCGAAAATATTAAGTATAAGAGAGTTGCGGCCGAGATTCGAACCCGAAACCTCCGACCCGGTCCACGCCTTAAGCAAAGCGCAATGACCAAGCGCCCAAGCGGGCGGTGCTGAGCAAATATTGAGCGGAAATAATTTAAATGATAGTTAGTTAACAGAATATGGGAGTTATAAAAAGGGGATAAGTTGGGGTGATGTTACCGTGACCTAAACCTTTTCCCAATCTTCCTCTCGCGCGGCATCGGTCCCAGCTCGGGCGAAAGCGCAAGGAGTTAAGGCATCGTCTCCGGTGGTCACCCAAGGTTCAATCCGAGGGATTCTTCATGCGGTTGTGACTCATTCAGCAAGGTGATCGCGTAGGCACAAGAGGAGGTCGGAAGGCTCGAGCTAACCGGAAACCCTAGAGCTCTTCTTCTCGGTTGTGAGTCCAAGAAGCAAGGTAAGTGCTTCTCACCTGCGGTAGGAGTAGCTTTTGGAAGTTGATTCTTCTTGTTTTTTTTTCCGAAGTATGATATAGGGAGCAAAGTACTTGATGATCTTCCGCGAGTTTCATTAAGGATACAAAGGAGGAATTTTTTAGGTTTGATATGTAGTTATGTTCTGCTATTAGTTCCTAATACATGATGAAGTAGTTCCTCCTTGCTTTGCTATTTGTGAGCATGAGTAGTTTCCCATTAGCTATTAGTTGAGCATGTGTAATTTCCTTTGCTGTAGATGTGCACGAGCAGATATACATGATGAAGTAGTTCCTCGTTGTTTGTGAGCATGTGCAGCTTTCAGTTGCCATGAAATTTAGTTCAAATTGTTTAAAGTTTATAGTAACATTTCAGCAAGTTTAACTTGGTATTGTGCAATGGAAAAGAAAGTAAAAGCAGCTCCTTTTGAAGTTCTGTGGATTTCGGATGGTGCTATAAAGTGGGCACGGATAGTTTTCCTTTGAGGTTTATAGTGCAGATTTTTTGTGGATCTTGTAGTGCAGATTTTTGGTGAAATTTATAGTGCAGATTTTTGGTGGATCTTGTAGCGCAGATTTTTTGGTGGAACTTATAGTGCAGTTTTTTAAAAAAAGATTATAGTGCAGTTTGGTTAAGTATTATAGTGCAGAATTTATGTTTGCATAGTATGCAGAAATTGTATAGCTTATAATGCAGAATCTTGATTAGTAGAGTATGCAGATTTAGTTTTCAGTTTGTGATTTTGGCTTAGTATTCCAGTTTAGATCATATTGTAACATGCTTAAAGATCTCTATTGTTCTATAAAAGTATAAGCTTTACATAGGTACCAAGCTTTAACAGATTTTTAGTGTGGAATAGCTATGTGTAGCATTACAGATTTTGAATTATTTAGCATTGCGATTTTGATGGTTTAGCAATGGAAGATCCAATTAGATCTCTAGTAGCTTAATTAGATTTGCAGATTTTATTAAGCTTACAAGTGCAGAATTTATTAAGTTTATAAGTGCAGATTTTATTAAGCTTACAAGTGCAAAATTTTGTTAGTATAGTATGCAGAATTTTGATTAGCATAGTATGCAGATTTTTGTTTATGCATTTCAAAGTTAGAATTTGTTTAAACATTTCAGTTTTTAAAGAAGCATTATTTTATTAGAGGTATTAACAAGTATAAGAAAGATAAAGAAAAGAAAGAAAAAGGTCAAGGCCTTAAGTAGATCCCAAAGTCAAGATTTTAGGGATTTTGGCACACAAGGTGCTTGTTAAAACGCCAAGGCATTTAAAGAAGAAGTAATTAAGATAAATCAGCTTATGAATCAATATTTTACTTTTATCAGTGGCACTGTGTTAGACTCTTAGTTGTCCTTGGGTTGGGCTCCCATAGTCGTCCCTAGTTTAGATAACCTAGTAAACCCTACTAGATTCGTGTCTAGCTACCTCTGGTCTAGTTAGGGATGCGCACATAGCAAGTATAGTTGTTGGGTCCATCAGCAACATGATTATTATTTTTATCTATTATGAAAATAGTTTTCAAAACTTCACAAATCAGTTACGTGAATACAGTTCAGATTCAGCATTAGCCTAGCATCAGTTTAGCTCAGCTTATGTATTAGTTCAGTTAAACTTATTATTCTGAAGTATAAAAGTATAAGTTTTGAACAAGTAAAATAAGCTTTACATGTTTAGCATTTCAGCATGTCTTGTTTCTTTTGCTATTAGATGAGCATGTGTAGTATTTCCTTTAAAGCATTCAGTTTTATTTTATTCACATGCATATTCGAGTTTTGTGAGTTAGATAGTGCTTACTAAGTAATTTTGCTTATAGTTGCATTTCCTCTTACTGCATATAAAGGAAAGGAAAAGTTATAGCAAAGGAAGGCGACAAGGAGGTGCGGATAGATGTGTGATGCCTGGACTATAGAAGCCTTAGGATTTAGCATAAGAATTTATTAAGATTGCCATGTATTTAGAATTCTTTCATTTAAATTGTTATGCACATTAGACCTATTATTTGAGTTATACCATGGTTGCATGCATGTTCAGATTAATATATATATTTCAGCATGTTTAGATTGATGTATAGTTTTAGTTGTGTATACATGCTGGAGTAGAATGTAGGGATAAGTTATTCATGTTTCCATTGTCATTAATTGCATGTTTAGAGAGTTTTATGTATTGATATTCACATGTGTGCAATGTTAGTTAAGATAAGTTGGATTTGAAGTTGAAGTGCTCGGTTGGATTTGAAGTTGCATTTAAGTAACGGGCCCAACGTTAGGAACTCACATCTTCCCCTTGTGGGGTCAAGTTGTCTTCGAAGGCTTACTAAGCGTACGTGCATCGGGGAATAGCCGGCTAAAAATCTAAAGTCTTCGGAACAGGGCGACCATTCGACGTTATTCTTTAAAATACTACCCGAGACGATCGGGGAATTGAAAAATGATGAATGATGCTAAGAGCTTTGGCAAATAAGTAGGATGCGAAAAAGACATACAAGGAGGTAAAGCTCGTCCAAGCAGACGAGCATGCATTTCAACTTCAGAAATTTTTCAAAACTTGAGGACTACACATTACAGGGCTTTGCATCACTCGAGATAATCTAGTACGTCGTCGGGCAGCGCGGCTGTAAGGTTGTCCTGGCTTATAACCTTGCTGGTCAGAGCAGTTGGCAGGTGGCCTCCCTCACGAAGCTGATCAATCGTCCCCTCAATCGCCAAGGCGAATAGTTGAAGGGCCCGATCGGTTACTTTATCACAGAATGCATATGAACGGATGTAGGCTTGCTTCATGGCCTCAAACCTACTCCCTTTGGCATCCTGATAAATCCTTAATGTCGTCCGGGAGCCCTCCAACTCATCCTTGGCGGTGGCTAACGTGGCATCCTTGGAGGCAATTTGGTCACGGAGGGACTTTTCTTCGGTCGAGCGGCTATTCTGCTCGATAGCCAAGAAGTCTTCGAGCTCCTTCAGCTTCTGGGAGAGAGTCCGGGCCTCCTTGTTCTTCAGTTCAAGGTCGTCGATGGCCCGTTGCTTCCTTGCATTGGCCGACTCTATCTTCTTGTCGAAGGTACTGACCTGTTTGTTAAACCGAGCCAGCATCACCTCCTGATCTGCGGATTTTCTTCGCTCGACTTCCAGAAGCTTGGTGCTCTTCTCCAAATCGACCTTCAGTTTGGCCACCTCTAACACCTCGGCGGGGGATGGGCTGCCCGAAGCCTTCAGCTTTCTGACCTCGTCCTCCAAAAAGGTGAGCCGTTGGCACATGGCCAGACTCTCCACCCAATACTGCAGACAGATAAAGGTTAACGCCGATCGGAAGTAAATTATAAATTTACATTGAAATACTTACTCCAGAAGATATTTGGGTGTGGCTATTCATAAGCGCGCCCGGAGGTATCATTGTCGCACGAGCTCGCGCGTCCTCCCAGACCTTAATGAGCGGCCCCTGAATGATGATCTGGTGCTCGGGGCCTTAAGATCTAGCGCTTGGCTCACTGTATTCCTCGGTAGGCAGGTGAAGGATCGCTGTGATGTGGCGCTAATCGCTCGGGGCCAACTGCGCCGAAGTCGCCCGGCTAGACGGCCAGGACGTGGATGCCAGACTTCTTTACCTTCGATGGCTTTGAATTTGGTGGCATGAAGGCCACCGGTGGAGTGGCTAGTGTCCCTTGCGGTAGCTCGGCAAGGGACAACGTCCGATCAAACGACGCAGAGGCCACCGTTGGTTGATCCGGAGTTGGGGTCGAAGTTTCGATCCCTCGACTGACTGCGCCGTCAAAGTAGCAGAACACGATGAAGGCTCGGCCCGTCGCCTCTTGCGCCAGTTCAGTGGCACATTAGAGGAGGCCAAGCCCGATGGTTCCTCGACGGGAATAATGAGGCGTTACTTGACCAGAGGCTGTGAGCCTGGAGCGGCTCCTCCGTTCGGCACATGGCTAGCCTCTCCTTCTCCCACCACCACGGGCATCTCCTCGCTTAGGCCAAGCAGATCTTTATGGGAGTCGACCGGTTGTTGGCCTTGGCTCGCCAGTTCTTCAGTGGCCACCGCCTCAATCGCAGTGTCCTTAAGCTTCATCTTACCAGCCATACGTGTTCACATCATGACTTCGACTGCCAGAGAAAAAGAAAAATCAGTTAGCATCAAAGGAAGAGGTAAAGAGGTTCCATACCTAGGCTGGTCGACAACCAGGTACGGATCGGACTTAGGCCAAAGATATACAAGACGCCCTCCAGCAGTAGCTTATGGATGTCATACTTTTGACCGACTAGCATGGAGGCTGCATTCAAGTAGTCCAATCATCTCTTGTAACTTTTCAAAGGGGGCTGAGGTGCCACTTCAAGCTGCCAGCTGGTCGGGAAAGCTAGCTGCTCGGGAAGGCGCATGAAGAAAAAAAATACTCTTTTCAGTGCTTGTTGGAGGTCGGCATCTTGTCGAAGAATACCAAACCGACTCACGATTGGAAGAAGAAGGTCCTCGGATCGGACAGTTTAGGGTAATAAAAGTAATGGAAGACTCGAGAGATAAGGAGAATGTCGTGCAGACGGAATAAGATGATGACTTCGGACAGCAGTCAAAAGGAGTTCAGCACAAGTTGAGGAAGGAAAATGTGAAAGTATTTACAAACCGTTGGAATAAAAGGATGAAGGGGAAACTGTAAACCGACAATAAATTGGTCTCGGAAGAAACAAAGGCAGCTGGTCGGTGGGGAGTTGGGCTGATCGGACTAGGAAGGCAAAATGATCTGATGATCAAAAGGAATTTCTAAGGCACCACACAGGCTCTCAGCGTCGCCCCCATCAAACCTAGACTCCATGGATGAGTACCAGAGTCTAGGGACAGGAGCAAGCGACTGAGAGGAGCTTGCCATCACAAAAATAGGGTATTGAGGAGAAGAGGGGAGCTTACAAGAATGGGGGTCGCCGGAGAACAAAGGTGAAGGGTCGCCGAAGAACAGAAATGAGAAGTCGCCGGAGAACGTTGAGTGGATAGGAGTCGCGTGAGGTCGCCGGAAGAACACAAAAGAGATGGAAGCATAGAGGAGGTAAGAGGTGCGACGACCTTATAAGGTTTGGGCTCAGTCGACCAAGATCGTCCGATCTAGGTCGTGGAATCCCAGGCCGAGATCTCATTGTTGAATTCAAATTGGTAAACGTCACATCACGCCTGTCACGTCAGGCGTGCGGCGGCCGTGGGCATGTCACGTTGTGCACTGCTACGGGTCGACATTTAATGGTGGCATGGAAGCACGTTCAGCCTTAATGCGTAGGGATTTACACAATTTTCAAGAAATCTGGGTGATGTCAGCCGGACCGCGCTCGCCCGAGACAGCCCGAGAAAAAGGTTCTTCAAGTGCAAACCTTTGACCATCTAATCGGATCGAGGGAGTGTGCTTATGATCAAGCGACAGGCTTCGAAAGGTCGATCGGCGAGGATCGGGCCTATCCTGATCGGAGTCCATACAACGACAAAGGCCAATCGGGAGGGAATCTGCTCACACAATGGTCCAGTCAGTCGAACTACAACCTCCTTCTACTAGACTTAAAGGGAAGGCTTGTGATGCGATGATTGGGAATGGCCCCACCTTGCTATCGTAGTGGAGGTTAAAGTCAAGTTGGTCAATGGTGGACAGTGTTGGCTGATCGGATGAATCATATGCCGATCGGGGATTGAGCACTGACCCACCGTCTTGGGCACAATGAGTAATCAAATCGACGCTCAAGGGATGCGTAGAAGCCGAGCTGAGTGGCTCCTCTACTCGACCGAGCAGCATACTCAACATCAGCTGGGCACGCAGACAGTGAGCTTCATCAACATAATCAACATCAGTATACTACCCGTCGAGCGATTATCCCGCTCGGCCCAGCAATCGAGCATGTGGACAGTGGGCTTCATGCCGAGCGGCTATCCCTCTCGGCCCAGTAACGGACAACACTGGGACAGTGGACTTTCAATCGAGCGGCTATCCCGCTCGACGTGACAGTAGACAGTGCAAGGATATCAGAATTTTGGCCGAGCGGCCATTCCGCTCGGCCAAGCAACAGACACAACGAGATATCCTTCGACATCCTTTTAGGAGCTAGTGTCGCTGACAGGCAACATAGTCAGACAGAGGATCATACGACGAAAACTTCCACTGTCACTTTAGAGATATGGTCGGCCCGTTAAGGTACTATATTAGGGACACTTTACTGATACATTTTTCAGGGAAAGCTTTGAGATGCGTACTCACCTTGGGAAGCATGCACACGCACCTCCGTGGCTCTATATAAAGGGGGTCCAAGCATCGGCGGAGATATGTTTTTCTCGCGATATCTACTGTTGCGCTACAGTTCTTGCTTCTTTCTCGCCAGAGACTGACTTGAGCGTCGGAGGGCCATCACCGGGGACCCCTTCCCTGGCTCAGCACTGACGCTTCTTATGTTGCAGGCGGGAGTGACGTCCACCGAAGGTCAGCAAGAGCTCCACGTCCCCAGCATCCGTCTCTTCGATTTTTGGACAGGATCAAATACGATTAGATAAAAGGCATTGATGATGTCATTCATAAAAAGCGATCTAGCAATTGAAATAGGATATTGAGTTTGAAAACCCAAGAGGCAACGTTGTTGCTACTTTTGCAAGAGCAGCACCAACGTGGTGCTGCTTTTGTAAGAGCAACACTAATGTGGTGCTGCTTTTACAAGATTAATATCAACGTCCATGTCACTTAGCACACGACAATTGATTCTTGTGTGAGTCTTAGAATCATTGTTGGAGTGCATAAATACATTCTATACACTTATCCCTTCCATCCTATACCAAAATTTTAGAAATCTAAGGCTCTTAGGTCAATCAATGAGTTTTAGTCAAAATCTATTAACATACATAGAGGACTCAGATCAGTACCATTCCAAGACCTATGAGTTCATATGGGTCACAGGAATTCAAATATGCCCTCATTTAATATTTTTAGACCTTTCTTGTATTGTTCCAAATGATTTGAATCTTTATGTATATTATGGTGTTGGTCTGAGAAGATCAGCACCACGTTGGTGTTGATCTTTGGAAATCAACACCAAGCTTGGTGATGAGAAGCCAAGGTCACATTGGTGCTGCTTTTACAAGAGTAGAACCAACATTATTTGAATCTTTATGTACATTATGGTATCGGTCTAAGAAGATTAGCACCATATTGGTGCTAATCTTCAGAAGCCAGCACCAAGCTTGGTGATGAAAAGCCAAGGCCATGTTGGTGCTACTTTTGCAAGAGCAATACCAACATGGTGCTACTTTTGCAAGAGCAACACCAATGTGGTGCTGCTTTTGCAAGCAACACCAAAATCCATGCCACTTGGCACGCGACCATAGATTCTTATATGAGTCTCAGAACCATGGTTGGAGGGCATATATACATTCTATATACTCACCCCTTCCATCCGACCCATACCAAAATTTCAGAAATCCAAGGCTCTTAAGTCAATCAATGAGTTTCAGTCAAAATCTATTGATGGACCTAGAGGACTCTAATCAGGCTCATTCCAAAACCTATGGGTTCATATAGGTCACAAAGTCCAAATATGCCCTCATTTACTCTTTTTAGACTTTCCTAGTGTTGTTCCAAATAATTTGAATCTTTATGTACATTGTGGTGCTATTATGAGAAAATTAGCACCATGTTGGTGCTAATCTTCGAAAATCAGCACCAAGCTTGGTGGTGTGAAGCCAAAGCCACGTTGGTGCTGCTTTTGCAGAGCAGCACCAATGTGGTGCTGCTTTTGCAAGATCAGCATCAACATTCATGCCACTTGGCACACGACCATAACTTCTTATGGGAGTCTCAAAACAATGAATGGAGGGCATGTATATATTCTATACACTTATCCTTCATTCCCTACCAAAATTTTAGAAATCCAAGACCCGTAGATCAATCAATGGGTTTCGGTTAAAATTCATTGATGGACCTAGAGGACTCTGATCGAACTCATTCCAACTCATATGGGTTTATATGACACACCATATATACCTTCTTCAGACAAATTCATAATTTATGCATTATATATTACCGAGAAGACATCAAAAGTGATACTGAGAATACTTCACATAAATTCATTTGTCAAATTATAACTTAGATGATTTAGATACAAAAGAATTAGTCACTTGTTAATGTAAAATATTTAGTTCTATGTATTATCATCCTATACAAAATATTATGTACAAGCTTAAAACAGTCAATGAGATTTGTCATACTGAAAACTTGAAAGCCGAGTGACGCATAATCTTGTTCCCAACTGAAAATTTGTAAGTCTTCATATGTCTTTATGTGAAATTTATAGCTATCCCATAATATAGTGATTCAAGGTATCATAATACCAAAAATGCACAATCGTATCTGCAAACAAAGAATTAAAAGAATTAGTAAAAGATGAATAACTATTAAAGTTAATATAATTTCTTATGATGAAATTTGCTTGGGAACAAACACTTCCCTGATTGTGAATGGGTGGGCATGCATCAGTTGCTATAATACGATTTCTCCATTATTAAAAAAAATTGAATCTACAACCATCAAACATACTCGATTATCAACTAGAAAATATATGTTGTAGTCTAAGATAAAAATAATCTACTTACTACAAGGTTTGATTGCTCCAGGTATACTCATTTTTCCATTATGGAATTATAATGTATAATCTCATATTTTTGTAAATCAAACACTATAAAGTGATAGTGTTTAGTTGGTTCATGATACACTAGATAGAATATGTATCTAAAGTCATTATTGACATTAGTTAGAGCAGTATATACGAATGCATCATTTCCCATAACAGGGAACATAACCTGTGTAAAAAATCAAAGTCGGAGCTGCTAAATGTAACAAACTTTTATGGTTAAAAGAAAAGGAAACTCAACCTACATGGAAGTCAGGCACATAGAAGATTGATGGGTGATAGGCACGACCACTATGCTTCCCCTCATCAACTAATACTGTAAGATAAGCATCGCTACATTATCCATTGGTTAATTTATTCTAGTCGAATATCGTTAACAATGAATTCACATATAATATGATTGTATCTGTCGACCATACTGCCTCTTCTATCGAGATGCACTAAAAAAAATAACGAAGAAGTAATGAGTCTTACATCAAAGTGGAACAAAAGATCAAAGTAGGAGAATAAAAAAAATATTAATGTAAGAGCAGTTATCTAACTTTAACTTCTTGATCCTCTACACTGATTCATCAACAATTGGGTCTAACTTGCTACCAAATTGGTCATAGACTAGTTTGACAATTTTGTTCTTCATCTCATCCAAGAGTTGAATTGGATCTTTTTCCTTTTATTCAATGTCTTTACTTTTTGGAACATCAGTGTCTTTGTCAATTACTTCATGGCCACCAGCAAGTTCTTGTTGACCATCCATTTCACTTCCACCTCTCTTTGATGACTAGGTAGACTCTACAACAACTAATTGCTTATCAAGTCTTTGGCTTTTGCCTTTCCTCTCATAGGAGACTTTTTTTAGCACAAACCTTTCTTTTTTTACCAATACTGATAGGCTATTATAGTGTTGGTGTTGGTCCTAGATGCTCTGACTTGGACTGTTTAGTATCCTTATGTAGTTAAACTATTACACCCTCATTTGATTCAATTATCAAATCTTTTGAAGCTATCAAACAGTCCTTTTCATCAATTAACAATTTGATATCATTTATCATGTCTTTTTCAGATATGACATTGTCCATATCTCTTTTCACCTCTTCAATGTGATTAAGAAACTATTAATTTTCTTTTTCCTTCTCAGAGATAATGAAGGAGCAGTCTCTTTTAACCTCATCCATGTGTTGAAGAAGATCTTTAATTTCTTTACCCTTCTGAGAGATTATAAGGTCTTTTGCTTGACCATATATATAGGTTTCTTTTTTAGGATCATGCTGTGAAGTATTAGGAGAACTAGTGTGAGGCTGATGCAATAGCATTTCTAGTTTGTTGAGTTAGTGGTGCAATTTTTGATAGAAAATAGGCCTTTGACTTTGTTGGAATCATGTCAATCAATACATAATCTAGTGACAAACGGTCTATCATTCTTTTGACATTGCTTACTGTTAGGGTGTATACTAAATGTCTAGCTTTTGGTATAAACATTTATTTAGTAATAAGAATCACATTGGTCAAATGTCTACATTTATGATAAATGTAGTTGTTCAATTAATTTATATTGTAGATAACATGGTGTGTGGTGTCACACACAGAGGATCATGTTATCAGTACCTTATAAATTATAAACAGTAGCTCACGACCAAAATGGAAAGGAACAAACCATTAGAAGGTCGTAGTGTAATTAGGTATCAGTTTATTTTGACTGTATAATTACACTAGTACACTTAGAGTGTATTGAGTAGGACCATTTGAGGTCGTTTCTTTTATACTGATTTTATAAAGAAACAAAGACCTCGGTTATTATGGAAGTGTGTGCTCTTAATCCTAATATAATAACAAGCACATATATTTGATATTTATTTCTTTAATTTATCAATGGGTGAGATTTAGTTCGATGAATCAATAAGCCCGATAAGTTGGGAAATGGTATCACTTATAGTGTGTGTTGTTGATTATAGAAGGAAACTGTGTCCTAGAGATACTAGGTTGATAATGTCCTCAAGAGGAGCTCATAAGGATTGTCATGTTAAACCCTACAGGTGGACCTAGTCCGACATGATGATAAGGTTGAGTGGTACTACTCTTGGACTAAGATATTAATTAAATGAGTTGTCAGTAACTCACTTAATTAGTGGACATTCGATATCTTAAACACAGGGAGACTAACACACTCATGATAAGAAGGAGCCCAAAATGTAATTTGGGATTGGTGCGGTAGTTCAATAATAGTTCTCTAGTGGAATGAATTATTATTGATAAAATTAAGTTGTGTGTTCGGGGCGAGCACGGGATGCTTAATTTTATCGGGAGACCAAAACCAATTCCTCCTCTCGGTCCCTATCGTAGCCTCTTGTATATAGAGATTTATACCCACCACATACCCACCTTCTTACCCAACCAATAGGGGTCGGCCAAGCTAAGCTTGAAGCTCAAGCTTAGGGCCGGCCAAGCCTAAAGGTTGGCCTTAAGGTGGCCGGCCAATAGCTTGGAGCCCAAGTTTAAGTGGCCGGCCACATCATATTAAAAAGAATTTTTTATTAAAATTATTTCTTATGTGGATATCATAGTTTTAAAAGAGAGTTTAAAAATTAAATCTTTCCTTTTAAAGCTTTTACAAAAGATTAAGAAAAGATTTGAAATCTTTCCTTATTTGTAGATTGAAAGGAGATTTTATTTTTAAGAAAAACTTTCCTTTTTAACCATGATAATAATTTAAAAGAGAAGTTTAAAAATTAAATATTCTCTTTTATTAGTTTCTACAAAAGATTAAGAAAAGATTTGATATCTTTCCTTATTTGTAGATTAAGAGAGATTTTAATTTTTTAGAGATAACTTTCTTTTTATCCACATGTTTAAAAGAAAGATTTTAATTTATTAAATTTCCTTTTTATTAACCACCATGAAGGGAAAAATTATTTGAGAAATTTTTATAAATTTCCGAAAGCAAATAAGGAAGTTTTAATTCTTGTGTGAATTAAAATTTCCTTGATTAAAGGGATTAAGGTGGCCGGCCATTACAAATAGAAAAGAAAATTTATTTTTAATTAAATAAAATTTCCTTTTTAATGGAAAAAGAATTAAGGAAGTTTTTAATTAAATTTCCTTATTTGCCAAGACCAAGGATTATAAAAGAGGGGGTAGAGGTGCCTTCATGGGTGATCAACTCTATTTTATTCTTCCTCTCTTTTCCTCCTTGGTGGCCGGCCCTAGCTTCTTTCTCTTCTCTTCTTCTTGTGGCCGGTGGCAATCCCTCTTGGAGCTCTTGATGGTGGCCGGTTCTAGCTAGAAGAAGAAAGAGAGAAAGGAGGTTTTGTTTCTTGCATCCCTTGGAGCTTGGTGGTGGTGGCCGAAACCTAGAAGGAAGAAGAAGGTGCTTGGTGGTTCTCATCTCGGAAGATCGTTGCCCACACAACGTCCGAGGTTAGAAGAGGAATACGGTAGAAGATCAAGAGGTCTTTCTAGAAGGTATAACTAGTATTTTTTTCTTTCCGCATCATACTAGTTATTTTTGGAAATAATACCAAATACAAGAGGCTTACGTTCTAGTATTTCGAATATGTTTTTCGAAGTTGTGTTCTTTTGTTTTCTTTCTTTTCCTTGTGATTTGATTGTTCTCTTTGGTTAACCTAAAGTTATTTTAGGAAATTAAATATTAGCTTTCTATTAAAGGTTTTGTCTAGTCGGTGGTGGTTGCTCCCATATTCAAGAAGGTCATGTGCCTCGCCACGTCAGTACTGGGAACCTTTTATGGAAATTAATATTTAATGGAATTAATAACTTAAGGAGACTTGGGTCGAACGTGTTAAGTTCCGCAGGAGATCCAAGTCAAAACCTAAAAGAACAAATAGATTAAGTTTTGGATCAAACGTGTTAAGTTCCGCAGGCGATCCAAAATTTAATTTAAAAGAACACATGGTAGCTAGAAAAAGGTTCAGACCTTTGTACAAAATTTTTGTACAGTGGAACCTCTAGGTTTTCCGAGTAGCAACCAACACTTACGTGAGAGGGAGACTTTGTCCATCTTAATAACCTGAGAAAAACATTCGGCTATTGTGGATTGATGATAGGGGCATACTGACACATCCACACCTACAACATGATCATAATATGTAAATGAAATAATAAATAGTAATACTATGAAAAAACATTCTAACTTATAGTTAATAAAGTTGGAAATCCCTTGAGTATGGAAAATGTCATTGTACCAACAGCCTTTGGTTTTGGTCTCAATGTTATTGCCAACCCAATTGACTCTATTGGAGGAGTCATGTAACTATAGAGCGCATGACACTAGTTATACCTGACTAGGTTGTCAAAATCATCTAGGTGGTCTATTAGTGATAACGCATATAACTTAGGAATGCTGCTAGTAGGAAAAAAACACATACAAAATAATCAGCTGGCAATACTATTAGTGCATGGAGCACTATAATCAAACCTATGTTTTGATATTATCAAAGGTTCAAATTAAATCTTGTTATTATCTGATGAATTAATTCAGTGTGTAGGATGCTCAACTTGGAAAGTCCTAGTAGGTCAACTGGACCTGATACTAGGAAAGGGAAGTCTCAGTAGATCATGGAACCAAACAGGAAGTCCAGATGGGTCAAGTGGACCTGACAACTGGCAGGTGGACTCAATAGGTCTGGAGGGCCCGATATTGAGTCAAGTGGAAGTCCTGGTAACCGATCCAATGTTGAGCGGTTAAGTCTAAACAGATCTGGAGGATTCGATGTTTGGCAGGTGAATTGAGGTAAGCTACTGGAGAGAGTGCAGTGAGGTCATGTCCCGGTAAGGAACAAATCTTAGGAACTGATCCAATCAAAGAAACTGATGGAGATTTCTAAGTTGAGATCAGGACAGTCTATACTGTCTTACTTATATATTGATATATCGACCGATAGATGGATTGGTCGACTGAAAGGATCAATCAACCGAATGATTTTCCAGTCAATCGAATGATGCCTATAAAAGAAGGCCTCGAGCATTAAGCCATGAACAAATATGACTTCTAATTCATTCTACCCTTGCTACTCTTCATGCAAGTGCAAGTACCTACACTTCTAAAAGCTATCCAACAACTAAGCTTGATCTTCATAATTATTGGTGTTGGTAATTCTACTTTATTATCTTGCATAATTCCATTGTAATCATAATTGTATGAAACTGCTTCCTCTGGAAAAACTATACTAGATTATTCATCGGAAAGGATTAAGGATCGTGAGCCTTGGAGTATTAGACGACCAAACGTGTCTATGTGTCTATTGTTTTTATTTCCGCTACACTTAGATTTGGTTTTACGAAATGGAAAAGGAAAGATTTTTGAACAAATAAGATTCACCCCCCCCCCCCCTCTCGTCTATTATGATCCAATAAATACAGGTTCTCAAATACTGGATTTTCAGGGGATAGTGAACTCCTTATAAGTTTTTCCATCTCCTTGCATGTACAACTTTTTATCCTTGAAATGCTATAAATATAGTAGGCCAGAGGCATCATCTGATTATATTGGTATTGATTCTCCTCAGTCTGGTAACCCAAGAATGATAGTCACATCGATCCTTGTGAAGTTTAGTTTTTTTCCATGAAAAATGAAGGTCATTTACTCAGCATCCCAATTATGAAATATATTTTGAAGACTTCTAATATATTAATTCAATGGGATGTCCAAAACCCAAGCAAAGGGGGAGCTTTGGATTAACTTTGTTTGTTCAATACTTAGGGATACACATGCAATCAATTTTCCGAATTGGAAAACGCTGCTTTTTCAATCCATTGTCTTCATGGGGCCTCTAATGAGGCGACTAGTTTGGGCAGAAACCGCACTAGATGAATCCGAAGACATCTTGAACTACAAAATCATAAATAACTAGTAAATATGTTGAATATACAGTAGGAGAGCCCAACCTTTGATGCCAAGACTTTCTAAACTCTTAAATGCAGATTTAGGCAATGAACAACAAACCCTATACTCCTATTGGCATAAACCCTAATCCATCAATACTATAAAACATATTGAAAAATCTAGGATAGACCATCAATGAAATCAAACTAAAGTAACGTACAAGGTTAAAGGAAGAGTCAGGAGACACTCAAGATGAAGATCACCAAACTTTGGTATTGTAATGGATTCTTCAAGAACAACAACACGTTGGTGTTGTTCTTTATAAAGTTAACGGGTTGGGTTATGGATTAGGTGTATAGGATGTTAATGGATCGGGTATGAAATTAATGACCTTAGTGATGATCCCCTAAAACCAGCACCACGGTGTTGGGCTTGCAAAACCAACATGACATTGTTGCTGCTCTTGCAAAATAAAAAAAAAATAATATTAGAAACAAATAATTTTATTAGTAAAAATTTTAAAATGACAATTTTATATGTGGGCAAATAATATTTTCACAATTAAAAATTTGAAATCATTGATCAATTAAGTCTCATAGCCATAACATTATTAATTTTATTAGTAAAATTTTAAAGGACAATGAGAGAATATTATTATAAAAAAAGATAAAATTTACACAAATTAATAGTAAATAGTTAAAATATTTTTAATTTTCTATAGTATTTTATATAAAAAGTATCAATTACTAATAAATATATAGAATAAATAAATTACAATGAGGAAAAAGAAAGAAACAGAACAGATAAAATTTGTAACTAACATCTTCTCTCAAATAATATTATCATAATTCAAAGCATCGCATAACATTATACATTTTTCTTAAGTTTTCTAGAGGGTAACGTAGTTTTTCCTTATATTAACTTCCCATCACGAATAGACAAGACTTCTATAGTTTCTTTATAAATGTATATTTAAGACCATTCTTCCATATCCACTTCTTAACGTTTTGTTTGTTTACATCTCTTCTATGCCTCATTCATTTTGTTGTCTATGTGGATGGCACAAAATAGTTGAAAGACGAGACCTTGTGAGGGGGCCATTAAAATGCCCTTGCTTTTGGAGGAATGCTCTTCAGATTCCAAGTGACATCTTACTATTCTTTTATTTACCATCTAACCAATTTATTTTGATCGTGACGCATACATTTAGTTTCTGAATCTTATTCTCAATCTAGATATGTTAACTGAAATAGGATCTCCAACCAAAAGCCTGAACAAGAGGTGAATTTGACTAGTATAATGTTCTTAATGTAGCAAAGAGACCAGGCACGAAGGGAACTGAATGCTGCCCTCGGTATGGAGAGAGTGCTCAAAGAAAAATTTGATTTTCTGAGCTAAATTGATCGGAGGACCGGCACTAAAAGATGTTATTAACTAGAGGACCAAAGTCGACAAAATGGTTGAGCAATCCCAAAGTCAATTAGTAAGTAGAACTCCTTGTAACTTGTCTGAGCGCGAGCATATCACACGCTTGATTTGTAGGGGTATTAATGTAAATGTGATTATTGGTCAAACTATCTCTTAAGTGCTTCCATCATCCACAGATTATTGTTATTGCTCGACCAAAGAGTGATTAGGAGGAAAACAAATATAAATATACACCCGCAAATTATTGGAAAAAGTATTGATCCAGCTCTTGGATATCAAAGAGTGATTTTTTATTATCTAATGATTCACATATTACATTTTGAAAAGCCAATTCTTAAACATCCTCGATAATTAGCGCCATTAGAAGGTACTCAAAGATGATTTTCCTATTGGTGTCTATGCTTTATCCTACGGTTAATAGCATCTTCAAGTACCGTTTCGACCTCGCATAGTTGTTGGCGCAATAAGTCAAGTTTGTTGGTGTAATTTATCCTGGGTCAAAGTTGACCAGATTGACTAAGCTTGAGTTGGTCTAAGCTTGAATTTCGATGTTTGACAATATAAGAGGAAAGAGTTAAATAGGTCACGGTTAATCAGATATTTGACAATATATAGAGATTACTGATGCAACTATCCATATGGGAGATTAAGAATCAAAGGTTGACTAGAAGAGTTAAGTAGGTCAAGGTTGACCGGATACTTGTTTGGGGAGTCTAACTAGAGGTTAGGCAAGGACAAGACCAATGGAAAGGTTGGAAAAAGAAGAAAATCTAAGTGGGTCAGTGTTGATTGGACACTTGGTGTGAGAAAATCCTAGTGACTGAAACTAGACGGATAGTGAAAAGTCCTAGTGAGTGAAACTAGGTAGACAGTGAAGAGTTCTGATGAGTGAAGCCAAGTGAAAAGCCCTAGTGAGTGAAACTAGGCAGATAAAAATCCAGGTGATGAAGCTAGGTGGGAAAATCCTAGCAAGTGAAGTTAGGTGGTGGAAATCCTAGTGAGTGAAACTAGGTGGTGAAAAATCCTCGTGAGTGAAACTAGACATGTGGAAGTCCAAGTGGGTCATGGAGGATCAGACACTTGGTGCTAGACGGTAAGTCCAAGTGGATCAAGGTTGATCGAACACTTGGCACGAGGAGAAAAATTTAAGTGGGTCAAAGGACTGACCGGACACTTGATAACGAAGTTCCAGCAGGTCACGGTTGACTGGATGTTGGGCAAGGGAACCCTAGACTTGGATTAAGCAAGTTTGGATTGGAGCAATCGATTATTCCTAAGCTAGTTAATTAGGTAATCGATTAGGAGGTTCTTGCAAGAACACAAAAAAGGTCTAAATCGATTGGTTCAATCAATTAGGTTTGGCCTAATCGATTGACCAATCGATTAGGGTAGGTTGTCATAAGAACAGAAGGTGGTGAAATCGATTGGTCAATTAATTGCGGCCATGCTAATCAATTGGGTCAATTAATTAGGCATGTGTTTTTATCACGAGAAAGTGAATCAATTGAGGTAATCGATTAAGAAGGCTTAATTGATTGGACTAATTGATTAAGGATTTTTTATGAGTGAACAGAGAGTAACAAAATCAATTGAGCAATTGATTATGGTACTCTGAATCAATTGGGATGGCTCGCCAATCAATTAGGGTTTAAAAAGAGTCATTCTGTAGGTGTGCAAATGGTTGAATAATGTGACAATTGATTAGGGAAAAGTTGAATCGATTGGGAGGCGTCAAAGAACCCTAGAAAAGGGCTTTCACCAAGATTTGAAACACATAGAACTCTCCGCTTGTTCATGACAACTCACCGTCAGATTCTTGGGAGCTTAAGGTTGAAGTGCTGCTGCATTTCCAAGATTACAAGAGGCATCCACAAGCAACAAGAGATCATGCAATAAGGTTTCCATTTATTTTGTATATTTTACTTCTTGTTTCAAGTTGTATTTCTTGTTCTTGAGTTGTATAAGGTGTCTCTACCTCCGGATTGTTCTGAGAAGGAGTGTTTACATAGTAGAGTGTCTGCTCGAGTGTTGATCCTTGGATTAATCACCTCTTCTTAACATGGATACCAAGTAAATTCTTGTGCTAGCATTGGTAGAGCTTCGCTTCATGTTTTCCGCTGTAAATCATCATCGACGAAGTGAGATGAGCTATTCACCCCCCTCCCTCAAACTCTGAAGTGCTCCAAAGAAGTTCGTCTTTGAGTACTCTCTCTCTCTCTCTCTTTGCAGAGAACAACATTTAGTTCGCTCCATGCTTGATCTCTTTGTTGTATTAAGGTCCTCATATGGGGAGACTCCACCTCTGGTTCAAAATTCTCACCAAGAACCATGTTCTAGATAACACAGATAATTCGAGTAAAGGGCATCAAGGAACATACATGTGGACCATAAAAGAAACAATGTATCATAGGAAAAAAGGAAAAAAAAAAAAGAATATTAACAACACCAGGAAGTAGAATAATCCTCTAGGTCGACAAAATCCATGGGAGAGACGAAAGCATGGTTAGAATCCCCAAAGGATCCCTCTGAGGGCATAGGAACTTTGACACCTCCCAAGGGCCTTATCTTACGGCCACCTCCGAGTAGTGTAGCTTTAGGAGCTCCCGTTCACTCTCTCAAATGATTCTAGGTCATTCTGCCAAACCAAGAAGTAAATGAAGAGAAGGAAGAACAATCAGAGCATTACTAAAGGAATGGGAAAAGAGGCTTGAGAATGCATCCCTATAAAGGGAAAATAAATATTGTTTATTGATGACCAGTCACATCAAGGAAAAGATGTATCATCCCATTTGGATAATAGTAAAAGATGATGGTTCAAATCACAATAAGCATTAGAAGCTCCCTTTAGAGTATGTTCAATGCATGATAATTTTGGCATGACCAAAAATGTGAAAATGACAAATTTGTCATGACAATTCTGTAAATTTTATCTATTTTATAATAATACTCACTCATTATTCTTTAAAATTCTACTAATATAATTAATAATGTTATTGCTACATGACCTAATTTATCATTGATTTCAAATTTTTTTTTTGTAAAAATACTATTTTACCACGTATAAAATTGTCCTTTTAAAAATTTTACTAAAAAAAAATTTGTTTCAAATATTATTTGTTTTTTTTTATTTTGCAAGAGCAACACCAACGTGGTACTGGTCTTGCAAAACTAGCACCAACGTGGTGTTGGTATCTTCTCAAACTAGCACCATAATGTATATAAAGATTCAAATAGTAAGGAACAATGCTAGAAAGGTCTAATAAGAGTAAATGAGGGCATATTTAGACTCTTGTGATCCATATGAACTCATAGGACTTAAAATGAGTCTGATCAGAGTCCTCTGGTCCATCAATAGATTTTGACTAAAACTCATTGATTGACCTAAGGTGTAACAACCACCCTTCTTACTACTACTCTCTAAGGGTGACCGTTACCTAACTACTACTCTACTCACTAGTGTCACTTATGCTATTATTAGCGACACTTAGATTTATCACGACCCTAGAGGAATTCCTACCGAAAAATTTTGGCAGAGTCTCCCCTGTACCGGTGACCAAATCAACAATACAAACACTATATACACAGCCACAGGCGGCTAGAACATATTTTTCCACACCCACGCAGTAATAATAACACAATAAGTAAAAGAAAACTATTCTAGCAATAGTAAACAAATATCTAACTCCAACAATAGGACATATCAAGCTACAAGTACGGAATAAACTCAATTACAATCCCAACTTCATAATAGTATTTAAACTAAAAGAACTCTAAATAGGAAAGTCTTGATAATTCCTTAACAAACTCTTGATCTCCCCATAGTCCAGCCATCACACACCTTCATCACCATCACCTTGTCGCCTTCCTTTCATACTTTAGCTTTTCCTTTATCTGCAGTAGGAGGAAAAAAGAAATCTATAAGCGAAACGCTTAGTAAGTACTAAACTATCTCACAAAAACTCGAAGTGCATAAAAATGCAAACGATACTGAAACTGAAATGCTAAAAGAAAAGCTACATGTACTCATCTAATAGCAAAGTACCCAAATAGACTGCATACTCATGATATACCAGAATAAAGCTGAATAATGGAAATAAAACTAAACATGCTCACTAAACTTATAAGAAAAGTAATGAAACTCATGTTATATGCTTAGAATTAAAGGAACTAAACTTCTGTTAATTCTAAACATAGGTGGTACTTGTTTCATTACTTATAGCTTTATACTTGAAATTAATCTTTTAATTTCTTTTACTTTTACTTTTCTTTCTTCTTCTTTTTCTTTGGGCCCAGGCTTAGTACCATCTTATGCGCGCTCTCTAATAGAGACTGAGGTAGCGAGCCTCCAGTCCTATGAGGGTAAAGACCTCGGTCTTACCAGGGCCAAGACCTCGGAATTGGTCACTTGGATTTGTTTAACGACAACCTCGGAAGTCGGGTACTAGCCTCTTACTTTAAATTACTTGTTATCTTTTCCAATTAAACCTTGGTCTTTTCTCTACTCATAACTTCTCATAATCCTCTACAAAGGTTTAATAGGGCACATATGGCTAATAAAAATCTGCACATATGGATACTAAAAATCTGCATATATGAATCTGCACATATGGCTAATAAAAATCTGCACATATGAATACTAAAAATCTGCACATGTGAACAACAAAAATCTGCACACGTGAAACATTAAAAATCTGCAAATAAAACAGAATTAAGAACTAATACTGCTCATGCTATTCTATATTGCATACTTTAAATAAAGGCTATTCTTGCCCTTTTGAGTTGCAAGGAAGATACTAATCCCATTCTTATACATGGCAGCGAGATGAAACACTAATACTACAAAGTGAACAGCATAAATTCTCAAAAATCAGCAAGCATAAATAGAACCTATTTACACACTTTGATTTGCAATCTAGATCATGCAAACCTTCTAGAAAAGAACTAAACTCAACAATAACTAGCATACCTAGCAAATGTTATAGATTAGCTACGCCACTGATTTGTATCTCACAGTAGGAAACAGCATAACAGGTAATCTAAACATTTCTTACTGCGCTTACTTGCTAAGAATTAAAATGAACTCCTTCTATACATTTAAACTCAAACCATAAATTAGCATGCTTAATATGTATGCTACGGAAGGTAAGGAATGAAAGGAAAAACCCTAGCTTATAATCCTGTTCAACAGCAACCTAAGCAAGAAACTTTCGGCACAACAACTTAGCATGGTAAATTCTGCACAGCAACCTCTAAAGGAAAACTAACATAGAAATTTCAACACAGCAACCCTAGCTTACTCAAAAGGGAAGCCCTAGCATAAAAATCTGAAAACCTAATGCCCTAACATGGCAAATTCGGTACAGCACACCTTAACACAGCAATTTAGCACAGCAAACGCAAACCCTAGCATATACTTCTACTTGGCACAGCAAGATCTGGAAGCAAGGAAATGAAATCCAAAAGTTCGGAGCAACTCCTACCACAGGTGAGTAGTACTTACAGCGATTTCTTGGACTTACAGCCGAAGGAAAGGGCTGCTATGGTTCGGCGAGACTCAAAATCACAGCACCATCTTCGGGTCTACGTGCTCTCCACGTCGAGGAGGTCACGAGGATGAGAAGGATTCTCGGAAAAACCCCCTCCCCGACCGCCGGAGGAGGAGCCCTAACTCGGCTTCGTCTTCGCCCAAGCACAGCGCCGTCGCACGCGTCGGGAGAAAGGTAGGAAAGGTTTTTGGTCTCGGGGAAAAGAAATTAGGTCTTTTTAAAACTAGGGTTTTATTTATCAACTATAACATATATATTTCTCGCTTCATACTTATTAACAAAACACTCACAGCTCGGTTGGTTGGCTGCGTTCGGTTAAGTCGGGTTCGGTCGGAGGTCTTGGGTTCGAGTCTCAACTTCCACATTTTTTGTCAAAACTTCTTTCTTTTTGTAAACATACTAAACGACCTCCAAAAATTACGTAAAAATACTCTAAAAATTCCTAAAATTCTAGAATATTTTAAAAGTATTTCTAAATATTTTTGAAGACATTTAGAACTCGAAATAGGGAAAATTGGGTCGTTACAATCCCCCATACCTTATAAAAAGTTCATCCTCGAACTTAGAATAGTTCTGGATACTTCTGTCTCATACTGTCCTCACGCTCCCAAGTGACTTCCTCGTGCTTCTGGCTCTGCCAGATGACCTTCACTAGTGGTACTTCTTTATTTCTTAGTCTCTTGACTGCTCTGTCCACTATCTGTGTAGGTCTGCTCTCATAGGTCAGATCCTCCTGAATCTGCACTAACTGAGGCTCGGTCACTTGGCTAGGGTCGTGGAGACACTTCTTTAGCATGGAGACATGAAATACATTAGGTATTGCTAACATGTCCTGTGGTAAGTCCAGCTTGTAAGCTACTTTCCCAACCCTCTCTATGATCAGGTAAGGTCCTACATAGCGGGGACTTAGTTTGTCCTTCTTGCCAAATCTCATCATTCCCTTCATAGGAGCGACCTTGAGAAAGACTGAATCCCCTACTTGGAATTCAAGTGGCCTACGGCGTGTGTCAGCATAACTCTTTTGTCTACTCTGGGCAGTCTCAATTCTCTGTCTGATCTTCTGAATAGCCTGAGTAGTCTCATCTATCAGCTCTGTCTGAATGCCCAGCTCCACTTCCATTTCTCTTCTTTCACCTACTTCTTGCCAGCAAATGGGTGATCTGCACTTCCTACCATACAACGCCTCATAAGGTGCCATCTTGATGGTGGCCTGATAGCTATTGTTGTAGGTAAACTCAGCTAAGCATAGATACTTGCACCAACTTCCCTTGAAATCTAGTGCACAAGCTCTGAGCATATCTTCTAGAATTTGATTTACTCGCTCTTTCGGTCCATCAGTCTGAGGATGGAAGGTTGTGTTGAACTTGAGTTTGGTGCCCAGTGCATTCTGAACACACTCCCAAAAGTGTGAGGTGAAGCGTCCATCTCTATCAGAAACAATAGATTTAGGAATTCCGTGAAGTCTGATCACCTCCTTAACATATAACTGTGCCAACTGCTCTATAGAGTGAGACACCTTGATAGCTAGAAAATGAGCAGACTTGGTCAATCTGTCCACTATCACCCATATCGCATCATATCCAATCGAAGTTCTTGGAAGACCTGTTATGAAGTCCATGGATATGTCTTCCCACTTCCACTCTGGTATAGGAAGAGGCTGTAGAACTCCTCCTAGTCTCTGGTGTTCTACTTTGACCCTCTGACATGTCAGGCAGGTACTGACATATTTAGCTACATCTCTTTTGAGTCCAAACCACCAGAATCTCTGTTTCACGTCTTGGTACATCTTGGTAGAACCAGGATGAATGGAGTAAGGTGTACTATGAGATTCCTCTAAAATTTTCTTTCTCAGCTCTTCATCATTGGGAACACAAAGGCGGCTCCCCTGATAAAGAATTTCACTGTCTGATACTCGAAACTCCGAATTTTCTTCTTTCTGTATCCCTTGCTTGATCTTCTGGATATCTGGATCTTCACTTTTCTTTCTCTGCATATCCTCAAGCAAGGTAGACTCTAAGGTCAATGCAGAGAGTTGCCCATATATAATTTCCATTCTAAAGTCTGACAACTCCTTCTGCAGTGGTAGGGCTAATGATGACAAAAACGTCAGGGATGCACTGGATTTTCTGCTTAGTGCATCTGCCACTTTATTAGCTTTGCCTAGGTGGTAGAGGATTTCACAGTCATAATCTTTGACCAACTCTAGCCACCTACGCTGTCTCATGTTTAAGTCCTTCTGTGAAGAAGTACTTAAGACTCTGATGGTCTGTGAAGATTCTACACTGAACTCCATACAAATGATGTCGCCAGAGTTTCAGCGCAAAGACCACAGCTGCCAGCTCAAGATCATGAGTGGGGTAGTTCTTCTCGTAGTCTTTGAGTTGTCTGGAAGCATAAGCTATAACTTTTCCTTTTTGCATGAGTACAGCTCCTAAGCCCATCTTGGAAGCATCACTGTAGATGTCAAAACTCCTGTCACTTTCTGAAACTGTCAGGATAGGAGCACTGGTCAGTCTCTTCTTGAGCTCTTGGAAACTCTGCTCACATTTATCTGACCATTCAAACTTCTTGTTTTTCCTGGTGAGGGCTGTTAGTGGAGAGGCTATCCTGGAAAAGTTCTCTACGAATTTCCTGTAGTACCCAGCTAAACCAAGGAAGCTTCTGATCTCCCTGGCGTTCTTGGGTCTCTTCTAGTTGCTGACCGCTTCTATTTTGGCTGGATCTACTTGGATACCTTCTTTAGAAATTATGTGACCTAGAAACACCACCTGATCTAACCAAAACTCGCACTTGGAGAATTTAGCATACAACTGCTTCTGCTGTAGGGTCTGCAATACTATCCTCAAGTGCGTGTCATACTCCTCTGGAGTCCTTGAATAGACTGGAATGTCGTCGATGAATACGATGACAAATTTGTCAAGGTATTCTCTGAACACTCTGTTCATTAAGTCCATGAAGACCGCTGGTGCATTAGTCACACCAAAAGGCATGACTACAAACTCGTAGTGTCCGTATCTGGTTCTGAAAGCTGTTCTAGGTATGTCTCTTTCTTTCACCTTCAGCTGATGGTACCCAGAGCACAGGTCTATCTTCGAGAATACTGTTGCCCCTCTTAGCTGATCAAATAAGTCGTCGATCCTGGGAAGGGGGTACTTGTTCTTGATGGTCACTTGATTCAGAGCTCTGTAATCTATGCACATTCGCATAGATCCGTCCTTCTTCTTGACAAACAACACAGGAGCTCCCCAAGGTGAGTGACTAGGGCGGATGAAGCCTTTGTCAAGCAGCTCCTGAAGTTACTCTTGTAACTCTTTCAGCTCTGCTGGAGACATGCGATACGGAGCTTTTGAAATTGGACCGGTACCAGGTACCAACTCAATTTCAAACTCCACTTCTCTGTCGGGGGGCAGTCCAGGTAGCTCTTCTGGAAATACTTCTGGATACTCACATACTACCCAGACATCCTCCTGCTTGAGTCCTTTCTATTCTTCTGCATTCACTATGTATGCAAGAAAACCAGCACACCCTTTAGCTAACATCTGGTGAGCTTCTAGGGAGGAGAGAAGTTTCTGGGTCTTCTTCCTCGGCATGCCTGTGAATTCAAAAGGTGGTTCACCCTCTGGACTGAAGATTACTCTCCTTCTGCGGCAGTCCACTGAAGCACTGTACTTGCTGAGGAAATCCATACCCAATATGATTTCGAAATCCTGCATGGCGAGGACTACCAGGTTGACATATAGCTCTCGGTCTACAACTCGGACTGGTATGGCCCGAAGCCACTGATTGGATTCCATGACTTCCCCAGAAGGTAGGGTCGTCAGGAACTTGGAGTTCATACTTTTTGTAGGCACCTGTAATCTGCTGGCAAAGGGTACTGATACGAAAGAATGGGTCGTCCCAGTATCAAATAGTACAGTAGCTAAATGCTGAAAAATAACTACTTGACCTGTTACAACCGTGGAGGCACTAGCAGCTTCTTCTTTGGTGAGGGAGAACACTCTGGCGCTGTCAAAGGCTGGAACTGGTGGAGCTTCCAACCTTCCCTGACTGATATGGGGTCCCTCTAATGCTGCTCCCATGTAGTGCAACTGTGCAGGCTGGCCTCCATATTGCACTGGCTGTGGCTGAGGTGCTTTGAGCTTGTTAGGACATTCTTTAGCTATGTGTCCTTCCTGACCACAAGAATAACACCTAGTCTTGCCCAAAAGACAGGCTCCTGAATGCATTCTCCCACATTTGGTACAGGGAGAAAACTTGGTCTGCTTGTTTGTTGGTCCTCACTTCTGATTACCTCCTGAGTTCCACTGCTTTCTTTTATTACCCTTGCCTTTCCAGTTCTGTTTACTTGACTGGGATTTCTGGTTCTCCGCTGACTTGTTCTCTATCTTCACTGGCTTGTGCTGCGCTCGTTGTGCTTTGATGTTGTTCAGGTAGTGCTCAGCAACTAATGCCCTACTGATCAGCTCTTCACTAGTCTGGGGCCGGTGAGCTCCACTGCTCACATTCAGTGCTATCTGTGGTCTCAGCATTCTGAGCATCAGTCTGACTCGCTCCTTCTCTGTACTTACTAGCTCTGGCAGAGACGAGCTAGTCTGTTGAACTTCTTGGCTGCTTCTTCCACTGACAGGTCACCCTGTTTGAACTCTATAAATTCCTCATAGTGCTTGTTGGTGATCTGTAGGTGGAAGAACTCTTCATAAAACTCTGACTGAAAATCAGCCCAGCTCATATGATCGGTTGCTCTCTTGGTCTTTATCCTCTCCCACCACATACGAGCATCTCCTGACAGGAAGAAAGAGGCGCACTTGACATTCTCGACCTTTGGCCAGTCAAGAAGATCCATTGTGCTCTCCAGTGTCTTGAACCAAGCCTGGGCATCCCAGGGCTCAGTCGTGCCTGAGAAGCTCTCTGGTTTCAATTTCAGCCACTGTATGAGGTAAGCTTCTTGCCTTTGAGGTGCTGTGGTGACTCCCTGGGCAGCTGGTGGAACCTCAGTTACCGCTGGAGTCTCCGTAGTGACTGCTGGGGGAGGGGGAGGAACTGATTGTTGATTTGCCATCAGATTGGCAATTACATGCTGCTGCTCCGCTACTTGTTTCTGGAGTTGAGCCACAACTTCAGAAAGATTGGGCTCAGTTGCTCTGGGAACTTCATTCTCTTGAGCTTGGACCTCAGCACGAACGGTACGGGGACGTCCTCTTCTTGCCATCTAGTTATGCAAGGAAAAAGACTTGATATTTTCTCTATCCTTTCTAACATACACATTTGTACAGGAATAAAGAAAACAGCAAAAACTCTTATCTGACCTAAGCACTTATAAGCAATTACTTTATACTGCAAATAGTAATAAAGGAAAGCAATAAAGAAAGAAATTAAATACTTTCTTACTTGAAGACGGCAAGGCTGATGCTGATGTATGTGTGATACTGAAAAATGGGAACCGCTCTGATACCAACTGTAACAACCACCCTTCTTACTATTACTCTCTAAGGGTGACCGTTACCTAACTACTACTCTACTCACTAGTGTCACTTATGCTATTATTAGCGACACTTAGATTTATCACGGCCCTAGAGGAATTCCTACTGAAAAATTTCGGCAGAGTCTCCCCTGTACCGATGACCAAATCAACAATACAAACACTATATACACAGCCACAGGCAGCTGGAACATATTTTTCCACACCCACGCAGTAATAATAACACAGTAAGTAAAAGAAAACTATTCTAGCAATAGTAAACAAATATCTAACTCCAACAATAGGACATATCAAGCTACAAGTACGGAATAAACCCAATTACAATCCCAACTTCATAATAGTATTTAAACTAAAAGAACTCTAAATAGGAAAGTCTTGATAATTCCTTAACAAACTCTTAATCTCCCCATAGTCCAGCCATCACACACCTTCATCACCACCACCTTGTCGCCTTCCTTTCATACTTTAGCTTTTCCTTTATCTGCAGTAGGAGGAAAAAAGAAATCTATAAGCGAAACGCTTAGTAAGTACTAAACTATCTCACAAAAACTCGAAGTGCATAAAAATGCAAACGATACTGAAACTGAAATGCTAAAAGAAAAGCTACATGTACTCATCTAATAGCAAAGTACTCAAATAAACTGCATACTCATGATATACCAGAATAAAGCTAAATACTGGAAATAAAACTAAACATGCTCACTAAACTTATAAGAAAAGTAATGAAACTCATGCTGTATGCTTAGAATTAAAGGAACTAAACTTCTGTTAATTCTAAACATAGGTGGTACTTGTTTCATTTACTTATAGCTTTATACTTGAAATTAATCTTTTAATTTCTTTTACTTTTACTTTTCTTTCTTCTTCTTTTTCTTTGGGCCCAGGCTTAGTACCATCTTATGCGCGCTCTCTAATAGAGACTGAGGTAGCGAGCCTCCAGTCCTATGAGGGTAAAGACCTCGGTCTTACCAGGGCCAAGACCTCGGAATTGGTCACCTAGATTTGTTTAACGACAACCTCGGAAGTCGGGTACTAGCCTCTTACTTTAAATTACTTGTTATCTTTTCTAATTAGACCTTGGTATTTTCTCTACTCATAACTTCTCATAATCCTCTACAAAGGTTTAATAGGGCACATATGGCTAATAAAAATCTGCACATATGGATACTAAAAATCTGCATATATGAATCTGCACATATGGCTAATAAAAATCTGCACATATGGATACTAAAAATCTGCACATATGAATACAAAAATCTGCACATGTGAACAACAAAAATCTCCACACGTGAAACATTAAAAATCTACAAATAAAACAGAATTAAGAACTAATACTGCTCATGCTATTCTATACTGCATACTTTAAATAAAGGCTATTCTTGCCTTTTTGAGTTGCAATGAAGATACTAATCCCATTCTTATACATGGCAACGAGATGAAACACTAATACTACAAAGTGAACAGCCAAAATTCTCAAAAATCAGCAAGCATAAATAGAACCTGTTTACACACTTTGATTTGCAATCTAGATTATGCAAACCTTCTAGAAAAGAACTAAACTCAACAATAACTAGCATACCTAGCAAATGTTATAGATTAGCTACGCCATTGATTTGTATCTCACAGCAGGAAACAGCATAACAGGTAATCTAAACATTTCTTACTGTGCTTACTTGCTATGAATTAAAATGAACTCCTTCTATACATTTAAACTCAAACCATAAATTAGCATGCTTAATATGTATGCTACGGAAGGTAAGGAATGAAAGGAAAAACCCTAGCTTATAATCCTATTCAACAGCAACCCAAGCAAGAAACTTTCGGCACAGCAACTTAGCATGGTAAATTCTGCACAGCAACCTCTAAAAGAAAACTAACGTAGAAATTTCAACACAACAACCCTTGCTTACTCAAAAGGGAAGCCCTAGCATAAAAATCCGAAAACCTAATGCCCTAACATGGCAAATTCGGTACAGACACCTTAACACAGCAATTTAGCACAGCAACGCAAACCCTAGCATATAGTTCTACTTGGCACAGCAAGATCCGGAAGCAAGGAAACGAAATCCAAAAGTTCGGAGCAACTCCTACCATAGGTGAGTAGTACTTACAGTGATTTCTTGGACTTACAGCCGAAGGAAAGGGCTGCTATGGTTCGGCGAGACTCAAAATCACAGCACCATCTTCGCGTCTACGTGCTCTCCGCGTCGAGGAGGTCACGATGATGAGAAGGATTCTCGGAAAAACCCCCTCGCCGACCGCCGGAGGAGGAGCCCTAACTCAGCTTCGTCTTCGCCCAAGCACAGCGCCGTCGCACGCATCGGGAGAAAGGTAGGAAAGGTTTTTGGTCTCGGGGAAAAGAAATTAGGTCTTTTTAAAACTAGGGTTTTATTTATCAACTATAACATATATATTTCTCGCTTCATACTTATTAACAAAACACTCGTAGCTCGGTTGGTTGGCTGCGTTCGGTTAAGTCAGGTTCGGCCGGAGGTCTTGGGTTCGTGTCTCAACTTCCACATTTTTGGTCAAA
Source organism: Zingiber officinale (assembly GCF_018446385.1). Taxonomy (NCBI): domain Eukaryota; kingdom Viridiplantae; phylum Streptophyta; class Magnoliopsida; order Zingiberales; family Zingiberaceae; genus Zingiber; species Zingiber officinale. The sequence goes on along the minus strand of NC_056002.1, from coordinate 97,252,934 downwards.
ACTTCTTTCTTTTTGTAAACATACTAAACAACCTCCAAAAATTACGTAAAATACTCTAAAAATTCCTAAAAATCTCTAGAATATTTTAAAAGTATTTCTAAATGTTTTTGAAGACATTTAGAACTCGAAATAGGGAAAATTGGGTCGTTACATAAGGGCTTTGGATTTCTAAAATTTTGGTATGGGATAGAAGGGGTGAGGGTATAAAATGTATATATTCCCTCCAACCATGGTTTTAATATCCCACAAGAAGTTATGGTTGCGTACCAAGTGACATAGGCATTAGTATTGATCTTGCAAAAGCAACACCAACGTGGCCTTGGCTTCTTATCACCAAGCTTGGTACCGGTTTTCGAATATCAGCACCAACATGATGTTGATCTTCTCGGACTAGTATTACAATGTATATAAAGATTAAAATAGTTTAGAACAACGCTAGGAAGGTCTAAAAAGAGTAAATGAGAGCATATTTAGACTCTTGTGTTCCATATGAACTCATAGGACTTAAAATGGGTCTGATCAGAGTCCTCTAGGTCCATCAATGGATTTTGACCAAAATCCATTGATTAACCTAGGGCCCTTAGATTTCTAAAATTTTGATATAGGCTGGAAGGGGTGAGTGTATAAAATGTATATATATCCTCCAACTATGGTTCTAAGACTCATACAAGAATTTATAGCTCCGTGCCAAGTGGCACGGACGTTAGTGCTGCTCTTGCAAAAGCAACACCAATGTGGGCTTGGCTTCTCATCACCAAGCTTGGTGCTAGTTTCCAAAGGTTAGTACCAACATGGTGCTAATCTTCTCAGACTAGCATCACAATGTACATAAAGATTCAAATCATTTGGAACAACGTTAATAAGGTCTAAAAAGAGTAAATGGGGGCATATTTGGACTCTTGTGACCCATATGAACCCATAAGTCTTGAAATGGGTTTGATCAAAGTTCTCTAGGTCCATCAATAAGTTTTGACTAAAACTTAATGATTGACATAGGAGCCTTGGATTTCTTAAATTTTAGTATGGGATGGAAAGGATGAGTGTATAGAATGTATATATGCCCTCCAACCATGGTTCTGAGACTCCCATAAGAAGTTGTGGTCGCATGCCAAGTTACATGGATGTTGGTGCTAATCTTGCTAAATCAACACTAACAACCAGCACCATGTTGGTGTTGATTTAGCAAAAGTAGCACCATGTTGGTGTTGCTCTTGCAAAACCAGCATCAACGTGGCCTTAGCTTCCGATCACCAAGCTTGGTGCTTGTTTTTGAAGATCAGTACCAACATGGTGTTGATCTTCTCAGACCAACACCACAATGTACATAAAGATTCAAATAATTTGGAACAACACTAGGAAGGTCTAAAAATAATAAATGAGGATATATTCAGACTCTTGTAATCCATATGAACTCATAGACATAAAATGGGTCTGATCATAGTCCTCTAGGTCCATCAATGGATTTTGATCTAAACTCATTGATTGACCTAGAACCACTGAAATTTTTGAATGAGATGGAAGGGGTGAGTGTATAGAATGTATATATGTCCTCCAACCATGGTTCTAAGACTCCCACAAGAAGTTATGGTCGCATGTCAAGTGGCACGGATATTGGTATTGATCTTACAAAACCAGCACCATGTTGGTGATAGTCTTGCAAAAGCAGCACCACGTTGGTGCTGCTCTTGCAAACGTGGTGTTACTCTTGCAAAACTAGCACAACGTTAGTGCTGGTCTTGCAAAAGCAACACCAATGTGGCCTTGGTTTCTTATCACCAAGCTTTGTGTTGGTTCCAGAAGATCAATACCAACGTGGTGATGATTTTCTCAAACCAACACCACAAGTACAACAAGATTCAAATCATTTGAACCAACACTAAGAAGGCCTAAAAAGTATAAAGGAGGGCATATTTGAACTCCTATGATCCATGTGAACCCATAGGATTTAGAATAGGTCTGATTAGGGTCCTCTAGGTTCATCAATGGATTTTGATTGAAACTCATTAATTGACCTAGGAGCCTTGGATTTCTAATATTTTGATATGAGATGGAAGAAGTGAGTGTATAGAATGTATATATGTCCTGCAACTATATGTAGGATCAAAACGCGCTAGAGGGGGGTGAATAGTGCTCGTGGCTTTCACTTTTCGTATTCAAAAAACTTACGAATAAAGCAGTGGAATAATAAATAGCACAACACAGAATGACCCAAGTATTTTTACTTGGTTCGGAGCCTTGGGCAACTCCTACTCCAAGTCCCACACTCGTTGAGTTTTTACTTTGGGAAATCGCTATAAGTTTGGAAAAAGTATAATTAAGTATTACAATTAAATGCACTAGAAATTTATACTGACAATAAGAGATCGTAAAACTGAAGCTTCAAGTCATCGGAATGTCGTTACTGTTGGATCGAGAAGCGCTAGATGGGGTGAATAACGCTCGTGGCTTTCACACATTTCGGATTCGAAAATCGTTCAAGTAAATGCAGCGGCAATAATAAAGAAAAGACAAACACAGAAAGACACAGGGTATTTACTTGGTTCGGAGCCTTGTGCGACTCATATTCCAAGGCCCACGTTCATTAAACGTTTACTTTGAGCAACACCTACTATTTCATAAAATGATTACAAATGAAGTACAATTGAATACAAAAAATATACCGACAACAATAGAAATCACAGATTCAGAGCTTCGGGTTGTCGGTGTCAAGTCGCAGCTTCGTCGGAAGGTCTCTTTAGCAGCTTGTAGCAGAAGGGTTGCTTGTTCAATGTTGATTTTGTTGCTGCCTCGAGACTACCTTAAATAGGCTATTGGAGGCGCCTCAAAGCTCCTCCAAGGTGCCTCAAATATGAAGTTTTATCCCCGAGTCGTGCGCTGTGATAAGCCCTGCTGCCTGCTCGTTATCCCTGCCTGGAGGCGCCTCCATCAATCCTTTGAGGCGCCTCAAAGCTGTCCAAGGCGCCTCGGACTCCATTTGAGGTGCCTCAAGCCTCACTTCGCAGCCAACTAACCCCTTTGCACCCGAGGCGCCTCCAAGCTCCATGGAGGCACCTCGGACATTGTTCATCCGAGGGAAAACCTTGTTCTTTTGTACCTGCAAGATATGTTAGTCCCAAAATACAAACATATCATGCAAAAACAAAGTTAGCACAGATAAATATATTAAATTAAGTGTTCGACAGTCTCCAGACTATCCTGTTCTGACTTCGGATTTCCGATCGGAAACCCTAGGTCAAACCGACGCCTATTGTTCCCTCTTCCGGGGAACGCGTCCTCACCTACTCCCCTCAGGAGAGATTACCTGATGCCAGAACGATCCTCCAAATCGACTGGATTTTTCCGCCTAGGGTTACCACCCCCTAAGGTTTTTCCCCACCAGGGTTACCACCCCCGAGGACCTAAGGTTACCCCCCTTAGGATTTTCCTTCACCTAGGGTTACCACCCCCTAGGACCTAAGGTTACCACCCCTTAGGATTTTCCTTCACCTAGGGTTACCACCCCCTAGGACCTAGGGTTATCGCCCTTTAGGGTTTTCACCTTGCCTAACCGCAGCTAGGACTTTTGCCTAAGAATACTTAGGACTTTCTTGCAAGCTCAATCAGATATGTTAGATCACAAATAAGCTTAACTTTGAATTCCTTTTCCATTATCAAAACAAAGGTTCGATCGTCGGATGCTTCCCACACCAACAGTTACAGCTTTCCTGGATCATCTCATTAGCAGTGCACTGAAGAAAGATGGCTCAGAAGTGATTGATACAAGCTGCTAGTCGAGACTACCATATAAAGGTTGTTGAGGGTGCCTTCAAGCCCCTTGAGGGCGCCTCCAATCACCGGGTCAGCCATTGCGTGGATGAGAGTCGATGTAGTCTACACCTATCCACCTGAAGGCGCCTCCAACCTCCTGGAGGGCGCCTTCAAGGCTGTCCGAGGTGCCTCTAGCTTCTTTGGAGGGTGCCTCTAGCTCTGTTGTGCATGCTCCTTTTGGCTTGCAACCCAGGTGCATCCAAGTTCCATGGAGGGTGCCTTGGGTACTATTCATCCATGGCAAAACTTGCTTCTTTGTCCCTACAAGATATGTTAGTCCCAAAAATACCCTGCAACACAAAGTTAGCACATAATAATGAATATAAAAAGATGTTTGACAATCACTAGATTGTCCCGTTCTGACTTCGGATTTTCGACCGAAAACCTAAGGTCTAACCGACACCAACTGTTCTCTTAGCGGGGAATGCGACCTCACCTAACCCCAACCATTCCATTAGATTAATTCTACACACAATCAACAACTAATTACAAAATGTATCACCATCTAAATTAATCAAATTTAACCATGATTTATATCTAAGATCAAAAACCTACATACAATCACATAATCAAACCATACCTAAATCTACACATAATCTACAACTAAGTAGTTCACAGGAGAAGAACTCACCTCACTAATCAAAACCTGCTCTGATACCAAAAATATTGTCACGCCCCAGGTAGTCCCTGCCAGAAGAAATTTCGACAGCATCTCCCCTGTACGGGTGACAATATGAATCCAGAATACATATATCCATACATCGGCACACACGACCAGAACAATACTATACAAATAATAACCAAACCACGCAGTTTATATCAACATTCCACATAGTTTAATATGAACAATCCACGCAGTTTAATATAAAGAAAAAGAAGATATAGAAATCATCGCAGATATATATATAACGTCCTACTCCACTACAACGAAGAAAACGAAATCCACGAAGTAATGAAAATATCTGCAGTGGAAAACAAAAGTAGCAAACCCAAAGGTTCGACATTAAGTCCATAATACAAAACCCACATCACCGGTATATACATAGAGGTGAAAACAGAAATCGACAACTAGAAATCCTCGCGACAAGGGGGCTAGCGACTGGATTATCTCCCGACGGCATCAACCTGAAAGGTAGTAATATAACGGTGTGAGTCCAAAGAACTCAGCAGGTAATCCAATAGATATGTACAGCAACATATAACTACCAGCAACAATCCTACGGTACAGTATCCTAACTGTATAACATATAGTACAGTCTCCTAACAGTATAACAGGATGCATAACTGAATAAACTGCAGTAACCAACAATAAGCATGTAATACAGTCTACTGTAAGAATAATAATAAATGCATAACTAAAATAAACTGTACTCACCTGCGAGACTTGTGAAACTGACTGTGAACATACATAGATAAAAATAGTCAGAGCAAATGCATATAACCTATATGCATGTCAATCATATGCAATCACCAAAATGCATCAATCACAAATAATGCAATATGTGCGTATGATGCAAATGACATGTCCAGGTCACCCCTACTGCCAGTCAGCCATCTCACACACAATGGTGAGACCGAATGGGTAGGGCTGTGACAACCGTGCACTCTGCCGTCACTACCCCTGATGAGTGACCGAGTGGACGGGATGCTGTCGGAGTACACCTATCCTCCTACCTCAAACATAGTGAGGGAGCGCAATGCTCTCATCTCCCGGTACACAATGATGGGGAGGGACCCCGGCGTGCTACCACGCTCCTGTCACGCTACCCATGAGCGTCCTAGCGGAGCACCACCGAGCAACCTACCATACACACCCTAAGTGTTGTGCCACTACCCATGCAGTGGTCACGTGTGCAGAGGTCCATGTAGCCGGCCGACGAGCTCAACAATAATGGAGTCGTCAATCGCCCAGCATGCAAACATGCGATATGGTGCATGCGGCTACAGCATGTCATACCTGAACATATCCTCCTCCATATATCGGTGCCATAAAGGTAAACACATATATAAAGAGGATAATAAACAACATGAATCCAACATCACATATCCAACATATCCATCAACTAATCCAGTATAGAGGGAAGCACAATAAATACCTCTATCTCTATGAACACAGATACACATAGCCAGAAAAAAAAAGCATGTCAGACTAATGTATAACAGTTAACAGTAGAAGCATGTATCAGGTATCAACTAAACTAAACCCAGGGCGTGCTTAATCTACCAAATACTACTAGTTATATGTAAACTACACATTCATAAATCCAATAACACATATCAAGAAGGTATAGCAACTAATCTAGTGGACAGAAACACTATATATATATATATATACATATCCATCTCTATAAACATAGATACACATGGCAAAAGATAAAAGCATCCAGTTCTAATGTAAAGTAACTAACAGTAGAAGCATGTATCAATTATCATCTAAGCTAAGATGAGGGAAGAGATAAATCCACCAACTGCCACTAGTAATTATATATAAACTGCACATATCATAAGACACTATCAAGGGATAAGTCAAAGGGTACCCGCCTCAAATAGCAGGTAGTATCACGCCAAATCCAACGTCGAGACTCCTGTCTCGAATCAGAGTCCTGTGTCAAACAATATATATATTTTATTTAGCTAAATTCAAATGAATAGCTAAATAAAATCCCTAAAACTAAATTAGGGCAAAACCCTAATCAACACAACCTCAATCTACATAATTAAATCTAATGGTTAATTAGGATTAGTTACCTAATCCCTAATCAGCAATTAGATTAGAAATCCAACAGTTGACTAGGGTTAATTACCCTAACCCTAACCATTCCATTAGATTAATTCTACACACAATCAACAACTAATTACAACATGTATCACCATCTAAATTAATCAAATCTAACCATGATTTACATCTAAGATCAAAAACTTACATACAATCACATAATCAAACCATACCTAAATCTACACATAATCTACAACTAAGTAGTTCACAGGAGAAGAACTCACCTCACTAATCGAAACCTGCTCTGATACCAAAAATATTGTCACGCCCCAGGTAGTCCCTGCTAGAAGAAATTTCGACAGCATCTCCCCTGTACGGGTGACAATATGAATCCAAAATACATATATCCATACATCGGCCCACACGGCCGGAACAATGCTATACAAATAATAACCAAACCACGCAGTTTATATCAACATTCCACACAGTTTAATATGAACAATCCACGCAGTTTAATATAAAGAAAAAGACGATATGGAAATCATCGCAGATATATGTATAACGTCCTACTCCACTACAACGAAGAAAACGAAATCCACGAAGTAATGAAAATATCCGCAGCGGAAAACAAAAGTAGCAAACCAAAGGTTCGACATAAAGTCCACAATACAAAACCCACATCACCGGTATATACATAGAGACGAAAACAGAAATCGACAACTAGAAATCCTCGCGACAAGGGGGCTAGCGACTGAAATATCTCCCGACGGCATCAACCTGAAAGGTAGTAATATAACGGTGTGAGTCCAAAGAACTCAGCAGGTAATCCAATAAATATGTACAGCAACATATAACTACCAGCAACAATCCTACAATACAGTATCCTAACTGTATAACATATAGTACAGTCTCCTAACAGTATAACAGGATGCATAACTGAATAAACTGCAGTAACCAACAATAAGCATGTAATACAGTCTACTACAAGAATAATAAGAAATGCATAACTGAAATAAACTGTACTCACCTGCGAGACTTGTGCACCTGACTGTGAATATACACAGATAAAAATAGTCAGAGCAAAAGCATATAACCTGTTTGCATGTCAATCATATGAAATCACCAAAATGCATCAATCACAAATAATGCAATCTGTGCATATGATGCAAATGACATGTCCTGGTCACCCCTACTGCCAGTCAGCCATCTCACACACAATGGTGAGACCGAGTGGATAGGGTTGTGACAACCGTGCACTCTGCCGTCACTACCCCTGATGAGTGACCGAGTGGATGGGATGTTGTCGGAGTACACCTATCCTCCTACCTCAAACATAGTGAGGGAGCGCAATGCTCTCATCTCCCGGTACACAATGACGGGGAGGGACCCCGGCGTGCTACCACTCTCCTGTCACGCGACCCATGAGCGTCCTAGAGGAGCACCATCGGGCAACCTACCATACACACCCTAAGTGTTGTGCCACTACCCATGCAGTGGTCACGTGTGCAGAGGTCCATGTAGTTGGCCGACGAGCTCAACAATAATGGAGTCGTCAATCGCCCAGCATGCAAACATGTGATATGGTGCATGCGGCTACAGCATGTCATACCGGTTCCACTGTACAAAAATTTTGTACAAGTGTCAAACATTTCCTTAAATAACCTATTGTGTTCTTTAGAAGTTAAATTAGGAATCGTAGACGGAACTTAACATCATTAATTTCAAATTTAACTTATCTGTTCTTAATGGTTTAGATTTGAATCGCAAGTGGAACTTAACACTATTGATTCAAATCTACCTAAGTTATTAATTCCATAAATATTAATTTCCAAAATTGGCTTCCAGGACTTCATGGCAAGGCACATGACCTTCTTGGATATGGGAGCAATCACCACCGCCTAGGCAAAGCCTTTTAAGGAAAGCTAATATTTATTTCCTTAAATAACTCTAGGTTAACCAAAAGGAACAATCGAATCACAAATTCGAAAAAGAAGAAAACACAAACTTGAAAAATAAATTCGATAAACTAGATCTAATTGCCTCTTGTATTTAGAATTCTTACAAAGAAAATAACTAGTATGATGCGGAAGAAAATTACTAGTTATACCTTCTCTTTGTAAGCTAATGACCTCGAGATCTTCTGCCGTATTCCTCGCCTCGCCTTGGATGTCGTGTGGGTGACGATCCTCCAAGATGAACACTACCCAAAAGCTTCCTCCTCTTCTTCTAAAATTTGGCCACCACCACCACCAAGGAGAAGAGAGCAAAGGGAAAGGGAGAAGGGAGAGGGACGGCCACCAAGAGATCTCCAAGCAAGAGAATAAGAGTTGTGTCTCATGAAGCCCCCTCACCCCTTCTTTTATATTACTTGCCCAAGGCAAATAAGGAAAAACTTTTTACAAAAAATAAAATTATCCAAGAGTTTTTCCTTTTCCCTTTTAATTTTTCCTTTTCTTTCCTCTTGATTGAATCAATCACCAAATTTGATTTTGTGATGATTTTAATTTATTTTATTATGGTCGGCCCCTTGCTTGGGCACCAAGAAAGGTGGTCAGCCACCTTATCAAGGGAATAAAGGAAATATAATTTTTAAAAATTTTACAAGAAGAAATCCTCTTATAAAATTTACAAGCTCTCTTTCCTAAAGTAGGAGTTAAAAAAGGAAAGTTCTAAAAATTAAAACCATGTTTTAAAATTTAAAACTTCTCTAATAAAATTTACTTTTTTAACATGATGATAAAAATTTTTAATTTTAAAACTTATCTCCCTTTTTTTTCTTAAACCATGAGGATGGTTAAAAAAGAAAAGTTTTAAAACTTTTAAAACTCTCTATTAAAACATGTGGCCTAATTCAAATAAGGAAAGTTTTAAAAATTAAAATCTCTCTTTTAAAACTTATAGTTTTCTACAAAGAGAAGATTTTAAAAATTCAAAACACCCCTCCTATTTGAAATAATTGTGGTCGGCCCCCTACATGCTTGGTCACCAAGCAATAGGGCCGGCCCTATTAAAAGGAGATGTGGCCGGTCATTGCTTGGTCATCAAGCAATGGGTCGACCCCCTTCTTGGACACCAAGACGGGCCTTTCTTTGGATGGACTTGAGGCTTTAATGAGTCTACGACAGGGACCTAGAGGAGAAATTGGTGTTGGCCTTCCGATGAGCTTGAGTATCCCGTGCTCGCCCCGAACACACAACTCAAGTTCATCGATAATAACTCATTCCACTAGAGAGTTATTACCACACTACCGCACCAATCCCAAATTACATTATGGGCTCCTTCTTATTATGAGTGTGTTAGTCTCCCTGTGTTTAAGATTACGAATGTCCACTAATTAAGTAAGTTACTGATAACTCACTTAATTAATATCTAGCTCCAAGAGTAGTACCACTCAACTTCATTGTCATGTCGGACTAAGTCCACCTACAAGGTTTAACATGGCAATCCTTATAAGCTCCTCTTGGGGACATTCTCAACCTAGATAACTAGGACACAGATTCCTTCTATAATCAACAACACACACTATAAGTAATATCATTTCCCAATTTATCGGGCATATTGATTTATCGAGCTAAACCTCACCCTTTGATAAGTTAAAGAAATAAATATTAAATATATGTGCTTGTTATTATATTAGGATTAAGAGCACACACTTCCATAATAACTAAGGTCTAGTTCTTTTACTAAGCCAGTACAAAAAAAACTTGCCTAAATGATCCTACTCAATACACTTAAAGTGTATCAGTGTAATTTATTAGTCAAGATAAACTAATACTTAATTACACTACGACTATTCTGATGGTTTGTTCCATTCCATCTTAGTCGTGAGCTACTGTTTGTAATTTATAGAGAACCGACAACATGATCTTCTGAGTGTGACACCACACTCCATGTTATCTACTATATAAATTAATTGAACAATTACATTTAACAAATAAATGTAGATATTGACCAATGTGATTCTTTTATTTCAAAAATCAAATGTTTACAAAAACTAGGCTTTTAGTATACACTCCAACAACAATGACGGGGAGGGACCCCGGCGTGCTACCACGCTCCTGTCACGCTACCCATGAGCGTCCTAGCGGAGCACCACCAGGCAACCTACCATACACACCCTAAGTGCTGTGCCACTACCCATGCAGTGGTCACGTGTGCAGAGGTCCATGTAGCCGGCCAACGAGCTCAACAATAATGGAGTCGTCAATCGCCCAGCATGTAAACATGCGATATGGTGTATGCGGCTACAGTATGTCATACCTGAACATATCCTCCTCCATATATCGGTGCTAGAAAGGTAAACACATATATAAAGAGGATAATAAACAACATGAATCCAACATCACATATCCAACATATCTATCAACTAATCCAGTATAGAGGGAAGCACAATAAATACCTCTATCTCTATGAACACAGATACACATAGCCAGAAAGAAAAGCATGTCAGACTAATGTATAGCAGCTAACAGTAGAAGCATGTATCAGGTATCAACTAAACTAAACCCAGGGACGTGCTTAATCTACCAAATACTACTAGTTATATGTAAACTACACATTCATAAATCCAACAACACATATCAAGTAGGTATAGCAACTAATCCAGTGGACAGAAACACTATATATATATACATATCCATCTCTATAAACATAGATACACATGGCAAAAGATAAAAGCATCCAGTTCTAATGTAAAGTAACTAACAGTAGAAGCATGTATCAGGTATCATCTAAGCTTAAATCAGGGAAGAGATAAATCCACCAACTACCACTAGTAATTATATATAAACTGCACATATCATAAGACACTATCAAGGGATAAGTCAAAGGGTACCCGCCTCAAATAGCAGGTAGTATCACGCCAAATCCAACGTCGAGACGCCTGTCTCGAATCAGAGTCCAGTATCAAACAATATATATATTTTATTTAGCTAAATCCAAATGAATAGCTAAATAAAATCCCTAAAACTAAATTAGGACAAAACCCTAATCAACACAACCTCAATCTACATAATTAAATCTAATGGTTAATTAGGATTAGTTACCTAATCCCTAATCAGCAATTAGATTAGAAATCCAACGGTTGACTAGGGTTAATTACCCTAACCCTAACCATTCCATTAGATTAATTCTACACACAATCAACAACTAATTACAATATGTATCACCATCTAAATTAATCAAATCTAACCATGATTTACATCTAAGATCAAAAACCTACATACAATCACATAATCAAACCATACCTAAATCTACACATAATCTACAACTAAGTAGTTCACAGGAGAAGAACTCACCTCACTAATCGAAAGCCACAGGTGATGCTGCTGGAAATCACCTTACGATCACAATTCCAGCATCACAGCATACAACACCTACTAGAATCAATCGGATCACACCAACAAGATTTAACTAATCTGATCAAGATTGGAATCCAATACCAACTCTACTCACCTTACCTTAACATGAATAGTTGCTGCCGGAACGTAGAAAGCCACCCAATAACACCCCTCTACCGGATTCCACCATACTTGTCTCTGCCGACAGCTACAATTGATCCCATCATCTTTAACCTAAACCTAATCAACCACAAGAAGATGAGGATCAAGAATAGTGTATCGGTGAAACAAGAAGAGGATTGAGGAATCGCAGAAATGCTAGGGCACATATCGGAGAAACTCCAGAGAAGAGGAGAAATCGAAGCTAGCTTACCCTCAGAGCCCTAATTACCTCTTCACGCCGACGATCGAGTGGATCTGGCTCGATCCAGTAGCGTCAGTTCGTCCCCATGACAAAACCAGTGGCGAGGAGAAAAGATCAGAGCTAGAAGGAGAAGGGCCTCAGCTGGATCTGGGCTTACTAGGCGTCGATGCCGGTAGAGGAAGATCGCCGGAGCTGGAGCCTTGCTCCCGTCGCCGTCGCTCGTCCGCAAGAGAGAACAGAGAAGGTAGAGAGGGGAGATCGGGGAAGAGAGGGTCGGGGAAGAAGGGAAAGAGTTCGAGTCGGGTGGAGAATCGGCGATTTGGTTTGGGAGAAAAGAAAATAAAGGAATATATATATTAAACATTCCCTCACTTAAACGGGTATCCCAAACAGGTTTAATCCGCGCCCGAAATTGATCCCCTCAAAACCCGTCATACGAGCTCCAAAAAATTTCCATAAATTTCTAAAAATTCTGGAAAAATTTAATAAGGCTATTTCTGAAATAACCCTATTTATATAATTTTTTCGATATCTCACACCAGTCCTCCAGACCGACTGGACTTTTGTTCAGCGCCCGAGTCTTCGGGTCTTTCTGCTGGATGTCCGCTCCACGACTCGCCCAGTCTTTCACCTGGTTCGCGACACTAGGACTTTCCACCTAGAGTCCCCGACTCTAGGACTTTTGCCCAAGACCTCGACTCACCAAGTCTTTCTGCCTAGGGTTTCCCCCCTAGGACCTAAGGTTACCGCCTCCTAGGATTTTTCCTTTGCCTAACCGCAGCTAGGACCTTTCTTGACCTAGGATTACCACCCCCTAGAACCTAGGGTTACCACCCCCAAGGGTTTTCCACCTGCCTAACTGCAGCTAGGACTTTTTCCTAAGTACACTTAGGACTTTCCTGCAAAGCTCATTCAAGCATATTAGATAACAAAATAACTTAACTTGAACCCTTTGACATAATCAAAACATCGGTTTGATCGTCGGATGATTCCCGCACCAACAATCTCCCCCTTTTTTTATTATGACAACATGGTTCAAAGTTAAGTAAAAATATAACAAGCAATAAATAAAAAAATTTAAACATGAGCATGAATGTAAGAAAACTTATGCTATGCTCCCTTTTTCATTTTGTTTAAACTCTTAATTTGCTTAACTTTGATTTTTCTCTCCCCCTTTAACATAAATCAAAAAGAATACTAAGAATAGAGAAAAAAAGTAAGTAAAAAAAAATAATTATCCTATTTAACTTTAGGCTCCCCCTGAATGGTAACACTTAGCTGAATTTAAAATGCTTAGCTAATTTAGAAATACTTTGAAAAATATTTAATTTAGTCTAGAAAAACATAAGTTTTGAAATTTTCATACCTTTTTCGAATAACCAACTTAGCTAAATATTCAGCTTTAAAATGATTGCGTTGAGAAAATACCTTGCCAAATAGCTAAGTTTTAGAGAATAATTTAACTAAGTTTAGTTTTAAAAAAAAAACTTGATTAAGTACTTATCTTGAGGGGGTTTTTATAAAAGCATAGTTAAGTACTTAGCTTGAAAAATACTTAGCTTAAAAACACTTTGATAAATTTAGTACTCAACTTTAAAATATGTGAAATTTTTTTGATAAACTTATTTTCCACAACTTAGCTAAATTTTTGCTTTGAAAATACTTAGCTAAGCTTTTGAAAATTGTTAGAGAAAAACTTAGTTAAGTACTTCATCTTAAAAAAAATGATAAAAAGCTTAGTAAAAAAAATTTGTTCAAAACTTAGCTTTAAAAATAATGATTTTGAAGAAAAGAACTTAGTTTCAAAAATAATTTATTTTTTATTCCAAAAAGAATGAACTTTCATTTTTAGAATATTTTAAAAAAAAACTTTAACTTTAGAGAAGAATTTTAACTTGACTCCCTTCACTCCCCCTTAATTAATGCCTTAATAAATTCTTAGGGTCCTAGAGTCCAAACATGTAAAATAAAGTTTATTTTCTATTTTCCTAATTTTCCATCTCACCCATTCTAGGTTATCAAACATGTTTAGCTTATTAGTGAGTGTGAGATGGGGTTAACTTCATTTTAATTTTATCAAAACATATTGAAATTGATATTAAAATCTAAGTTTGAATTTCCAATGAATTTGGATTATATATATATATATATATATATATATATATATATATATATATATATATATATATATATTAAGATTTTGAAAATATATTAAGTTTGAAATAATAATCTTAAGTATGAGTTGAAAAGTAATTAAGATTATTGAAAGTCTAAGAATTAATAATTTTTTAAAAAATAATTATAATAATTAAGATTTTTGAACTTTTACTATGATTGAGATTTTAAATTAATTAAAGATAATTAACTTTTTGAAATTAATTATGATAATTATAATGATTTGAAAGTAATGATCATTTTGAAAAATAGTTTGAAAATATTTATAGAATTAAGTAAGATTTTAAATTTAATTATAATTTTAAAATTAATTATAAAAATTAAGTAAGATTTCGAAATTAATTATGACTTTAAAATATTTATGAATATTAATTATGATTTTTAAAATTAGTTATAATTTTGAAATTAAGATTAAAATTAATTAAGTTAAATTTATTAAATTCAATTAAGGTTGATTAATTAGATTAAATTAAATTAGGTTAAATAAATTCGATTAAGTTCATCCTAGATCCATCTCACCCGATTCTAAGTTGTCAATTAGGGAACCTTGTATTTTATTGTGAGATGGTTAACTTTAATTTAGATTATGTCTAAGGATTAATTTACATTTGAGTTAGACTTAGATTTTCCAAATAGTCAATTAGATACACATTTCAAAGATTGACTCCCAGGCTATGGCGAGGCACTAGGCTTTCTTGGGTATGAGATTATCCACCACTTCTAGACAGAGCCTTTCAAAGAAATTATATATTTAATTTCCTTTTTGAAATCCCTAGGGCTAACTAATCAAGTATAAATTACGCCTGAGTCATTAATCTAGCCTAATCTAAGCATGCAAATTATAAAGAAAAGAAAATAACAATCATCAAACAATTCTATTTATTTATAAAGATAGTTTTTTCTATTTACTTCTCCTGGATCATAGCCTCGATATATTCTATCAAGGTAATGTATCTGATCCTTGGGGATCCAATAATGACCTAGTCCAACTTGATTGACCAAGTTAGACTTAGGCACCCATGCTTGGACTACCTTTCTATTTGGTCTGTTAACAAGTGATAGGTATGAACGAAATTTCCTTTTTGTTCTAAATCCTAGTCCGGATCTATTGTATACAGCCTTCTATTTTTCAAGAATCAAGTCAAGATTTTTAGAACCCAGTGTAAACCGTTCCAATGTGATCTTCAAATCCTTGACTTGAGTTTTCAGGCTGGAATTCTCTTCCTCAAGCTTTTGAACTTGAGTTGAGGTTTCAGTCTGATTAGGGTCAGTCAAGGATTTAGAGTTAGTCACTTCTTTAAGAGTTGTTATCTCCTTTAGAAGTGATTTGATCCGAATGTTAGATTTAGCTAATTTATGCATCAGATAATTAATTAAGTTATATAACCGAGAAGTACTTACAGAGGGGTTAGGCCCTTCGAAATGGATACGGATTCGTGACTTCTCTCAGACTCAACTTCCGATTCGTCCTCGCTTCCGGATTCGTTGATTTGGTCCTGGGCAGTCAGTGCAAGGTAGCTTGTCTGTTCGAGCTCTTCATCGAACTCTTCTGATGAGGACTCGTCCCAGGTTGCCTTCAAAGCTTTCTTCTTTCTTTGCTTCTTTGCATTCTTTTGATTAGGACAGTTGGCTTTGATATGTCCCTTTTGGTTGTAGCCATAGTAGGTTACTTTAAACTTCATCTTGGAACTTGGTTGAACCTCCTTGGACTGGATCACCTTCTTGACATCTTTATTATTGAAGCCCTTCTTCTTTTTGTAGAGCTTTCTCACCAGATTTATGAGTTTGGCTATGATCTCCTCATCGTCATCGTCTGAGTCTGGTTTTTCTTTTGACTCCGATTCGGTCCTGCGCCTTGCTTTAGGTTCTTTGGTTCTGCTTGTACCTGCAATTAAGGCAATACCTTTCTCGGTCGATCGAGCGTTAACCTGTTCATGCGGTTCAAATTCAGCAAACAATTCGTCTAATTTAATTGAAGAGAGATCCTTGGATACCTTGTAAGCATCTACCATTGATGCCCATAAGGTATTCCTCGGGAAAGCATTGAGTGAATACCTGATTATGTCTCTATTTTCTACCTTTTGTCTGATTGCGTGGAGACCGTTGAGGAGGTCTTGGATGCGTGCATGCAGTTGGCTTGTCGTTTCACCTTCCTGCAACTTTATATTATATAATTTATTAAAAATGAGATCCCTCTTACTTACCTTCGTATCTGATGTACCCTCATGTAGCTCAATTAGTTTTTGCCACAATTCTTTGGCACTTGAGAAGGGGCTAACTCGGTTCAGCTCCTCTTTGGTTAGGTCGCACTGAAGTGTACAGGTTGCTTTGGCATTTGCTTCTACCTTCTTTATCAGAGATGCATCCCAGTTCTCGCATGATATCATCTTGCTGTCACCGTCAGTTGGGAGTTCAAGACCAGTCTTGACAGTCATCCATACTTCGAAATGAGTCTGAAGGTATGACTCCATTCGGCCCTTCCAGTAGCCAAAGTCTTCTCCGGTAAAGAGCGGAGGTCGGGTTGTACTGTAGCCTTCTTGAATAGCCATAGAACTTGCACAAGGAAAACAAAAAGAAACTTGTCCCAGGACTTGATCCTGGATTAGTAGTGCGGGTTAAAAGAAAACTAACACGCGATCTCGAGTGGTGTTGCACCAACTTCGAGAAAAAATTGATTACGAAAAAAAATCAGAGGTCGACAAGAATAACGATTCCGATCGACTCCAAAAAATTAAAAATCACCACGAAAAAATGTGTTTGACTGGTGATTGCACCAAATCGAAGCGACCCCGCTCTGATATCAATTGTTGGATTGAAACACGCTAGGGGGGTGAATAGCGCTCGTGGCTTTCACTTTTCATATTCGGAAAACTTATGAGTAAAAGCAGTGGAATAATAAATAGCACAACACAGAAGGACCCAAGTATTTTTACTTGGTTCGGAGCCTTGGGTGACTCCTACTCCAAGGCCCACGCTCGTTGAGCGTTTACTTTGGGCAATCACTATAAGTTCAGAAAAAGTACAATTAAGTATTACAATTAAATGCACTAGAAATTTATACCGACAATAAGAGATCATAAAACTGAAACTTCAAGTCGTCGAAATGTCGTTACAGCTTTCCCGGATCGTCTCGTTAGTAGTGCACTGAAGAAAGATGACTCAGAAGTGATTAATACAAGCTGCTGGTCGAGACTGCCTTATAAAGGCTATTAATGGCGCCTTCAAGCCCCTTAAGGATGCCTCCAATCACCGGGCCAGCCACTGCGTGGATGAGAGCCAAAGTGGTCTATGCCTATCCACCTGAAGGCGCCTCCAACCTCCTGGAGGGCACCTTTAAGGTTGTCCAAGGCATCTCCAGCTTCTTTGGAGGGCACCTCCAGCTCTGCTGCGCGTGCTCCTTCTGCCTTGCATCCGAGGCGTGTCCAAGCTCTATGGAGGGCGCCTCGGGTACTGTTCATCCATGGCAAAACTTACTCCTTTGTCCCTGCAAGATATGTTAGTCCCAAAAATACCCTGCAACACAAAGTTAGCACATAATAATGAATATAAAAAGATGTTTGACAGTCACTGGACTGTCCGGTTCTGACTTTGAATTTCTGACCGAAAATCCTAGGTCAAATCGACGTCTACTGTTCCCTCAGCGGGTAACGCATCCTCACCTACTCCACTCAGGAGAGTATACCTATTGCCAGTTCGGTCCTCCAGATTGATTGGACTTTTGTTCAACGCCCGAGTCTTCAGGTCTTTCTGCTGGATGTCCACTCCACGACCCACCCAGTCTTTCACCTGGTTCGCGACACCAAGACTTTCCACCTAGAGTCCCCAACTCTATGACTTTTGTCTGAAGACCTCGACTCGCCAAGTCTTTTCGCCTAGGGTTACCGCCCCCTAAGGTTTTCCCTTTGCCTAACCGTAACTAGGACTTTCCTTCACCTAGGGTTACCACCCCCTAGGACCTACGATTACCACCCCTTAGGATTTTCCACCTGCCTAACCACAGCTAGGACTTTTGCCTAAGTACACTTAGGACTTTCCTGCAAAGCTCATTCAAGCACATTAGATAACAAAATAACTTAACTTAAACCCTTTGACATAATCAAAACATCAGTTTGATCATCGGATGCTTCCCGCACCAACACTATAGTCCTGAGACTCACATAAGAATCTATGGTTGCGTGCTAAGTGGCACAAACGTTGGTGTTGATTGTACAAAATTAGCACCAATGTGGTACTGCTCTTGCAAAACTAGTACCACATTGGTCTACCATGATATTGAAGATACGAGTGTGGAGAAGGTAGAGATATTGTGAAGTTATGGTTTTGAGTATCCTATGAGAAGTTATAGTTGTGTGCCAAGTGGCACTGATCCTAGTTTTGGTATCATAATTCATAATACCAGCACCACTCTGGTTCTGTTCTTCACATATCAGCACCATCATGCCAATGACATTGTGTATGCTATTTGGCTTGACAGTAAATTAATTTATGTGACTATTCAATATAAAGTTCACATTTCATACACAACAATCTTCAATAATTGATTAACAATATTATTAACACCAAATCAACCATATCACAAGTATTCCATTACATTTACTATAGGGCCACATTTACTAAAATTGTTACAAATACAATATAGAAATCGCATAAGACTGATGAAACCATAATTCTTTTATATTTTACAAATACATATATACAAGTATCATAAGTACACAATATTAGTTTTACAATTCATACCCAAGTTTTCATGTTACAACATAATGGATAATTAGACTGAAAATATTGAGAACTTGTCCCTCAAAATTGATATTGATACATCAATTCTAAATTTTTTTATGTTTACTTATTTGAAGTCCATCTTTAGATCATATAATAGGCATCTAATGTATTGCAACACAAAGAAGTCATAGTCATTAATGTAAATAACATGAACAATTTAGTATTTCAAATTTTAGATAAATTTATAATTCACACTGACTCTCTTGTACTTACCTGGCTTTTTATTGTGGGTAATCAACTCTGACATAGACCCATTTGTCAAAGGGATGGTGATATTCTAAACTAGGATGAATAGTAGCAAGTTTCTCAAGAGACAATTCTTTTAATTTTGATACCTTTAAGAATGAAATAGAAAAACTAACATCAACAGTAATTTATACCGTAATACTTGCATAAACAGAAATATTATATTCTCACCAATGCTTTAAAATCTGTCGATGATTTACCATGATATCCATAAGAGTTGTAATGATTGAAAGTCATTACTTTTGTGTCAATAGACAATAAGTGAAAGTGTGCATCACCTATAGTAATAGGTATAAATATATACCTAACCTCTCTCTCTACCATGTCGATTTTTATGATTTGTGTCATGGCACCCTTCCATAAAAATTTTGATGTTAACAATAATTGTGCAAACATATATATATAAGTAAGCAATTAATACAACATATTCAACCATTATATAATATTCGATAATTTAAATTTCATATAATGAAGATGGTTGAAATATATATAGAAATATATAGAGAGTTGTTGTATGACGTACTACATGAGGAGGCCCCCTTAAATAGAATCAAGCAATAAATATCAATTAACTCTCCTCTTGTAAAAACATTAGCATTTATACCAGACAATAAGAAAATTATAGTTAAACAAAAAGATGATTCCTCCCAAACAAGTTCTGTAGTAGGCCTAAAAAGCAAATCAATAACTTTCAATAAGGTAACTAAATATTAGAAGTTGTGAATTTTTAAACTTGTGCCAGAATTACTATATAATGAGGGGTTAAAACTTCGATACTTTATTTTTTCCAATGTATTTAACAAGAGGTCACATCTTCATCTTGTTGGGGTTGCAAGGTTGCAAACATAGTCCCACATTGAAAACACATGGGAAAGATCATGGATTTATAAGAGAAAGATATCTCCATTTGGCATGAGGCCTTTTGGGGAGAACTCAAGAGCAAAATCATGAGGGCTTAGGCCCAAAGTGGACAATATCATGCAATTGTAGAGATATCTAAATTCTTTTCGATCCTACAATTGGTATCAGAGCCCGGACTGCCAGAAGGTTTAAGCACCGACTGTGCACAAGAGTTATGGTCTGATTAAGCCATGTAGGTACAATATTGACCTCTAACAAAGAAAGTGGGGGCTCCTATGTTCGGATCAAGAGGACCAGACACCAGGCAGGAAGTCCTAGTAGGTCGGGTGGACCGAGGGGTAGGAAGACCTGGTGGGTCGAGGATTGGACATGGGAAGCCTGTAGTCCTTTGTTTGAGGGGGGGGATTGTTGGGGTTGCAAGGTTGCAAACATAGTCCCACATTGAAAACACATGGGAAAGATCATGGATTTATAAGAGAAAGATATCTCCATTTGGCATGAGGCCTTTTAGGGAGAACCCAAGAGCAAAACTATGAGGGCTTAGGCCCAAAGTGGACAATGTCATGCAATTATGGAGATATCTAAATTCTTTTTGATCCTACACATCTTATTTTTTCTTCTTGAGAGTTTTAAATTATTTCTTGACATATTACCATAAACAAAAAGAAATTGTAAATAGTGATTAAAATCAAACTACTTAAACTAATTGACGTGTAAATACAGACTTACTATAATGGCTTGCAATCTCATTTTGTCAAGTTTATCAATTCTTTCAACCTCCTTATTGGCCTCTTCTTCAGAATTTCCTTCAGGAATTGAGATAATCTCTCCCTCCTCTTGTTTATCATAGTGATCAATTTTTTCTTTTCCCCAGTCAAGAACAATTCCTTGTCCTGTGATGTTCTCAGAAGGTTTACAGATTTCTATCTTGCATCTCTTCTTCTAAGGTAAAAGCTTAGACCACATAGGACTATCAACAGGAGTATCCATGTAATCATAGTGACTTCGATCACATCGTCTCCTAATTCTTGTTCTAGAAGCAACTGGTTCAGGATGATAATCCACTATAGGGTCACTTAATTCAGCCAAGATGGCCTGCTTTTCTATTATTCCAAGTAATTCTTTCACTCTTTCATTTAGCTGCATGTTCTCCATTATTAGCTCCTTGATTCGGTTTAGATGAATAATACAATTAGGACATTTACTATCATTTGGGCATCTAACTTCTACATCATGTACCGGTATGTCTACCAATGTATTTTCGGAAGGGGTAGGGAATAGTTCACTAATAACCTATCAAATTATAACTAATTATTTAGACACTGCAAATGAAGTTAGGTGATAGTCTTTGATATTTTTTCTTTAGCTGAGACTTGGTCCAACAAAGCTTTCACCTTACTAATATATGAAGGAGTAGACCTCCACTTATTTATTTGTGGACCTTCAATATTATATGATTTCTTGATTAAGACATGCTACAAAAATCATATCTGCTTTAATATACGTAATCTTACATACATAATAATGTCCATATAAAAAATCATATTTACCATTAAAAAGCTTACAGTTAAAAGACCAGTAAATCCCTTTAGATTTGGAACTGAAGTGGTCATTTGATATGTCTAACTTGATGAAAAAAGATCCCTGATGGTAGGTAATTATGGAATAATAAATTGATGAATCACTGTAATCCAATTGAATCTGTCTAGATTTTCAAAATCATCTACAATATCTACAAAACCTAATAGAATCTTGTATGTACTAGAAGAAAATAGCACATAAACAAATATATACAAAATATATAATTTACAAAATACTAAAAATCATGATCTACTTCAACTCTATGATAATGGAGTTTAAGCAACTCCTCAATTCTTGATCTAGTAGATTCTTTTTTATTAGAGAAATGAACAAGAAAGAGATCACATGATGCATTAGTTGAGTTCATAGAAACGGAAGCACCTCTATATGAAATATCACCAACAGAGATACATCTCTTCTAGTGAAGTAACTAGGACACCTACAAATTTACAATGATTAATTTTTTATTATGTACTTCTAACTTTAAAATTAGAAAATGTACCTGAAAATTTAAAGGTTTGAGATGTTGAATCCCAACTTTGAAATATATTAACCAGTGACCAAGAATTTACTGAATATCTTGTATGTCTAAAAATACTGCAAGCGAGAACTATTTAATGATTTTTTGTGTTGATCATGTAAATGAACTAACTAACGATCTTGTCCTTTCATTATTGGACAACAAAAAAACCATTAAAGTGACTTAATACACTAGTCTATTGGAGTTTATGATCAACATCAACTAATGACTAGAATTATTCAAAGTGTACATTATTAACATAAATAAACAAATGTACATATGCATAAATAATGGTTTTAAGATTTTGACATTAATATACTAATATATTTTTTGACTTATATATCTTTATCAATATGTTGGAGTGGTGCTAGTTTTCATATTGATATCATATTGATGTTGGTTTTTCAGACATATGGAATAACACATTGGTGTGACTTCTATATTTTTTAAAATTGGTGGTGCTAGTTTTCAAAAACCACCATCATATTAGTGGTGGTTTTCTAAAACCAACACCAATGTGCCCAGTTTTTAAAACCATCATCAATGTAGTAATCAATGGATTTTTGTAAACCAGCACCAACGTTGATACTAGTGTAAGATATGGAAATTAAATAATATGTATTATTAGAGAAATAATCTTATTAATTTTTTTTAAAAAAAAATTTAAAATTTAAACGGAGTCTGTATGACACGTTTAAGTGGATGAATCGATTAGACTTAGAGAAAGTTTGTTTGGAATACCTATTTAAGTGAGAGTTGATTGAGAAATTAACTTAGAGTTTAATTAATTAAATCCTAATTATAAATGTGGAGTTACTGTGCCCTAAAAGCCTCATTCGATCACCCTCTCCCCTCCTCACACGCTGCCATTGTGTCGATCATTGACCGCCGACACTCATGTCCAAGGCAGGCTAGCCATCGCCGGTGTAACTCTCCCTCCACCTCTCTTGATTGTCTACACAAATCCACAGCCACTCCAGTGCCCTAGCTCCACTCCATTGCCGCACATCTGCCCTTCAACTGGATCCATTGCCTCAGCCACCACTACCTCCCAATCACCGACACCAACTGCCCCTCTCATGATCTAGTCGTCGACCATGGGAGAGAAGGGAGTGTAGCTTGTCAGCGGGCACCTCTCCTTTCTTCCCCGATTCTATCTTCCGTCGATCCATAGTTGTATTCTTGATCTTCTCCTATTTTCGTTGTTCGCGAATCTTGGTGCTCGCTGTGTTATCCTGTCGCCAACTCTTGATCATTGACAGTGCCACCGAAGTGTTGATCAACGACGTCTGGAATCGATGCCTTCTCTTGTCGACGTCATCACTAGACGATATCGATGCACACAGCCTCAAGCGATGGCAGCCATAGATCTGTTTCATCGTTGCCGCACATAGCTACATTGCTACCCTAGCCTGGATTAGCGTCGCCTTACCCTCTTCCTTTCTATAGCTGCCCAATTACTAGGTGGCTGGAAGACCTGGTAATGGAGAGGAGTCTGTCGGTATTAGATTGAGGTAAGGCATACTTAGAATTGGATTACCAAAAATCAGTTTTCCATTCTTTGTATTGGGATGTGGAGATTTGATGCTTGGTTGATCTTTGTAGCTTCAGCCAACACTATTTACCAATGATCCATAGTTTTCCATTCTTTCCATCCTGTTCTAGTAGTGAACTCCTCCGACTATGAGCCACCAACGATCACCTTGAACTTAGGTGAGTTTTGAGGGTAATCCATGGTTGTAAATCCTAATTTAATTAGGTTATGGTATGATGAAGATTAATTGTTGGATTAAACCTAATCTAGTCAATAAGATGGATTAATTAGTGTTGATAATAGGGTTAACCCTAATTTGATCGCTGGGTTAGATTAATTGAAGTTGATCATTAAATTAGGATTTATTAATGATCGTTCGATTAGGATTTTTTTTCCAATTAGTTTGGGGATTGGATTTAGCTGAATGTTACATATACAATTAGCTAAATTAAATATGTGACGCAAACTTTGATTCGAGACGAGCATCTCGACGTGGGATTGCTTAGCACAATCAACAGATAAAGGCAGGTACTTCCGACTTTGTCTCTTTAGCACTTTAACCTTAGCGCATGAGCTATATATTCGGACAGTTGTTGTATTTACACTGACTCTACTCATATTTAACCTGAGCTTGATACTTACCTGCTTGACCTTAGAAATATTCGATTTGATATCTATATAGTCTCCTGTTGCAATCCATGATATTTAGCAAATACTAGATACCTTGTTACTTGCATTGATTGATGTATATTCATGTACACTATTGAGCATGCTGGTTTTATTGTAGCATAATTGATTGCTATTTATGTATTTGTGGTGATGGTTGTTCTTATCGTGCTCATCATATCATTGCATGCATACTGACGATTATGTCTCTCTTGTGGTTGAGAGAGTCGTTGTCCAGTGCCACACACTCGAACACTCATGAATAGTGGTAGCTGAAGCAAATGTCGCTTGTCCTGTCATGTCCACTCGGCCACTTATGTGTAGTGGTAGCTGGAGTTGCGAACGGCAGGGACCCCATTGCTATGTAACTAGTCAGCTACTATACAAACTGTCCACTCAGTCACTCAAGAATAGTAACGATTGGAGTGTCGTACAATTGGCATTGTTCCAACCTCCCAACAATACAGGAGTCGTGGTAGCTGAGGGATGGACGGAGTGACCATATTGTGCATATGAATATGCTATTGTGTTTGCATATGTTGTTTTATTGTATTTATAGGGATGTGATATGTTTACATACGATTGAGATATGTCTATTGCATGTATATCAACACATACTTACTTATTGGTCGTATATATATGTCATACATGCTTTTGTAGTTATGAGCAGTACTATTACAGATCCTCACTTACACTTAACTTTCTAGTGCTTGATTAGTATACGGGTTCAAGTATGGATATTTATTATGATATCACTGTTGTTCATATTATTATTTCCCCATGAAACTGTATACCTTTGAATCTCTAGATATATTATATTTATGGATTGTTTGTCTATTATCCGCTGAGTCATCAGCACTCACCACCCCTTGTACTGGTTTTTCTTTCACCAGGGAGTAGGTAGAGGATTTATGAAGTCACCTAGAGATCCTGTCCACCAATCCCATGTTACATCGTGAGATTTCTTTCGTTATTACTTCCACTCGCATTATTGGTTTTGGACTTGTACGTGTAATATGTATCTTCTATATAGAGTTTATCCTTCTGACTTCTTGTATTTGTTTTGATGTTGTTGTGTCAAGCCGAGCTGGCTCGCAATCAATTATTTTAAGTTTATATGTTTACTTTATGTTTTCTGTTGTGCTTTTGATCTAGCTATGTCGGTTGCTATTTATCTTACGTGATTGTGTTTGTTTCTAGCTATGTGAGTTGATATTATTATTCTTGTTTAGTCATGTGGCTATGTATACATATTTCAATTGTCACTATTACAGGAAAGGTACTATCCAATTTTCATCAGACAACCTTACCCTCGAGGTGTGATAGCTAGTATGCAAAAATCAACACAAATATGTAGTTAATGGATTTTTAAAACTCGGCACCAACGTTGGTGCTGGTCTTTGCAAACTAGCACCAACGTGAAAACGAGCACCAACGTTGGTGCTGGTCTTTGCAAACCCACAACAATGTTGGTTTGGTTTGTAAAAATCAGTACCAACATGTAGTCAATGGATTTTTAAAAATCAGCTCCAACGTTGGTGTTGGTTTTTAAAGACCAGCACTAACATTGCAATTTTTGAAATTCAACACCATTATGTTCTTCGAAATCAAGAACCAAAGTGTTCTCAGAGTGATTTTTATAATCTGGTTCTTATAAACTATGATGGGCAAAAAGACAAATACTCAACATACCTTCGTAACATCTTTTTGTGTCATTCTGAAATGCAAGTAGAAAAAGAAGATGGAGAAGATGAACAACATAGTTGTGAGTGAAAACCCTAACTCATTTAACTCGACCTGTGAGTTGAATAAGATGACTTGTGTCTAGGGTTAGAAGCAAAGAAAGAGAGGAGTGGATGAATAGTGAAAAGGATTTAGGGCTTTCGTTTTAGGGAAAAGAGGGAAGCCAAGGAAGAGAAAGACTAAAAATAAGTTTGCTCGAAGGAAGAGAGAGATTAAAAAAATTCAAATTTACGTCGCGTCATCAACCCACATATGTTGTCATCTATAGTCTGTCGGTGTGCAGGATATCAAAATAAATTATATATTTATTATTTTTATTAAATTTAAAAATATAGATGAAAAAATGGCGATAAGTATGTTTGGATTGCTGAATCAATCAACAAGATTTAGTATTTTTATTTTTTTAGTCATCGCTATATTATTAAAATGTGTAGTTTAATTGGGCCTAAATTGACAAGAGCCCATATCTTATTAGGCTGGAAGGCCAGCCAAGCTCAGCTACAACCGAGAAAACATTTTTAAGTATGGAGTAGAAATTCAGTAAGGTAGTGAATATTTAATTGTATCCTAATTTTAATTTAATATTTTGAGGGAGCATGATTGCATTTTTCAAAATGCCAGCAAATTTAATAGATATTTCAAAAAGTTGAACTTAATGTATTTTTTTTATTGTTGAAATGTATTTTGAAGCAATTAATAAACAATTTAAGTTAGGTTATTAAATATTTTAACAGTGTTTAAAGATATATTTATGAAATTTGAGAGAGATTATAGAATTGATTGTAATATTTAAATTTGATTTAGATTGGTATTATTAGGGATGAGGGATAATGTGTGATACTATTGGTATCTAGTTGGCTCCACCCCTAAGTTGTCGAGTAAGTCTGAGTTGATCCACCGGTCTTACCTCACGACATTTGCCATAACACAAAGGGATACAACAATTATCATAATGTGAATGGATCCTCTTCATGAAATGTATCTCTTGGACTTTTCTCCCTATATAAGATAAGGTGAGGAAGGTTATCTACCATCTTGTCTCGTCTCTTTTACTCTATTTGTATCACTTCTTTTTTATATTATATTATTTGGGGTTTCATGATGACTAAGGCATTAGAAGGACCTCGTCGGATAGCTCTCGGTAAGTTTTTTGATGCATGTTATTCTTCATAAAATCGACTGTCACAAGAAGAAAACAAAGAGAAAGCTTCCACATCATCACTTTGTGGTGCGAGGTAGCTTTCTACGATGCGTCATCGTTACATGATGCGGAGTATAAGCTCGAATAATTACAATAATATATATAGAAAAATTAAAGTGCAAGTAAGTTAATATAAATATACTAACGACTTTGTGTTGAAGCTTGGGCGTAGTCGTTGGAGTGATGTTTCGGTGTCGTAGAGAGCTTTTCGGAACAATGCTTGAGTACGAAAGTTATAATAATTGATGTATTAATGTTGCTGGTCGAAGCTTCTTTTATAGCCCTTTCCAGATGTCAGGACCACGTCTGGGTGCTTGGACCACGCTGTCGTGGCTACACCTCAGTGAAACTCTATTTGCAAAGTTGATCCAACTCTGAGCGCTTGGACCCTTACGTGTGTCAGTCAATCAGAGTGCACCAACTCAGTTACACATGTGGTTGGGTTTGACCCCATCCAGGTATTTGGACCTACTCGAGGCGCTCAGACCTCCTTTTTCTAGCCAACTTTCAGACTTGATTTCTTGCACCACAGAGTTAGCAAAATAAATAATAATATAAAAAATAAGTATTAATATTTTGACAATTTTGGGATTATTTGATCCTGACTTTGGGTTTCATTGAAAACCCTAGATGACTGATGTCTACTGTTCTCTCAACCGGGAGCACATTTTCACTGGATCTCACTCCTCTAATGTCTATCTCTACTTACCCTTTGTAGACTTACTTAACCTTGATATCTTGACTCACCAGGTCTTTCTGCCAGATGCATGCTCCATCTGGACTTTAACTAGTTGTCAGGTCTTGCAGACTCAACTGTACTTCCTTCTATAAATCAACATATCTAGTCTTCCTGTACCAGTTATCAAACTTAACTGAACTTTAGCTTGATGTCAGGTCCCATCAAGTCTTTCTGTCCTACACACTTGGTAAATAAATTAGAAAACACAAGTCTAACTTTAACCTTTATTGTATATCAAAATCTGAGTTTAATTATTAGTGTGAACTGTACCAACATTTTTTTTTTTTTTTTTTGATGTAATGGCAGCCTGAGTTAAAGTTAGGAAAATAAAGTGATTTCTCGCTAAGTAAAAAAGTTATGCATTAAGTTCAAAAAATATGCATCAAGTCCTAAACCCCAAGTAAAAGAGATTTTCAGTAAGTCCAAAATCCTAAGTAAAAGGGATTTTCTTAACTTAACCTTTACTCTCCCCTTTGTCATATATCAAAAAAGATAAGTGAAATTTAAGTATAACATTCAGAAACCATTAAGAAAATTGTGTAATCTACAATTTTGCAAATAAGTTTAAAAAATTGAAAATAAGTCTTGAAAATTTGGCATATAAATGTTGCAAACAAGTTTTCAAATAAATGTTCAATGTTTCAAATTTTTCCAATACATTTTTCAAAATTTTCAAAGATATTTTCAAAGTAGTTTTAGAACTTGCAAAGATATTTTCAAAGTATTTTGTTTAAGCACATTTTGCAATGGTTTTTCAAAATAAGTTAACTAATCTAAAAATAGGTATCAAAGCTAGACAAGATTTAAGTAGTCCTCAAAAGTTTTAAATAATTTTTTATTTAAAAGTAATTGTCAAAGATTTGCAAAATTATAAATTTTTCAAGAACTTTCAAAGATTTTTCAAAACATTTTCAAATGCATTTTCAAAACATTATCAAGATTTTTTCAAACAAGATTCCAAAAATGTTTTCTAACGCATGATTTCAAAGAATATTATCCAAAAGAGTTATTCTAAGTTTTCAGACATAGTTTCAAAAATTTAGAAAACTAATTTTGAAAGAACTTTGTACTTTTCAATCAAGACTCTCCTTCAACCTAACATGCCCTTAGGAATCCTTGTTAACCATAAAGAGAACTTCTTATGTGACTTAGAGGTTGATCCAAATCAAAAGAATAATTAAAATATTTTTTAAAATATTTTGAAAAAAAAATTCAAAAGCATTTTCAAAAGTTTTTAAAAGTAGTTTTCAAAGACATGTTTAACCATCTTCAAAATATTTTTAAGGAATTTCTAAAAGTATTTTTAACGTATTTTTAAAAATTTACAACACTTCCTCCCATTAACCTAACATTCTCTTTTTGGTAATATTCTTATTTTAAGGTATGTAGAATAATACAATAAAAATATTTCTAAGTAATTTACATAACATTTCAATGTAAACATGATAATTTAAGAGTTTTAAGAAATTTTTAATTTAATGCATCATCTAAGGTAAAATTTTTAGAATTTATTAATTATATTTGAATCAATTAATTGGTTTCATATTAAATTAATTATGTTAAAATTAATTGAGTTTAATTTGAATTAGTTTAATTATTTTATAAAATTTCTTAATTTAATAATTAATTAATTATGGATTGAATTAATATTGGATTAAATTATTCCTGAATATTGAATTAAGATTTTGAATTAATCTTAGATTATTATTAATTAAGTTTAAGTTTGTTTTTGGATTAAGTTAATTAATTTTGAATTATTGAGTTTGAATTAAGTGAACTTTAATCAAATTTCAATTAATAGTTAAAATTAACTTAATTTTAAGATTAAAATAATTATTAGATTGATTATTATTTTAATTTAATTAAAAGTGATTAATTATTACTTACTTAATTCAATAAATGCATTAATTGAGGATTGATTAGTTTATTGTTAATTTCAGAATAATTAAATTAGAATATTTAATTTATTATTAATTAATTATTGAATTTTGGAATAGCTGAATTTATTAAGTTAGGAAGAATTAATTTTTGAATTGATTAACATAATTAATTACTAAAATAAAAGTTAGTATATTATATGTATTTCTAAATAATTTCAAATGTTCATTAAGTTAATAATTGATTGTTAAAAATTAACTTAGTTACGTTGATTTTAGATTAATAATTAATTATATATGAATTATTTTGACTAGTTAATTAAAATTGATTAAATATTTATTAAATTATCACTTTCGGATTTATTATCAATGATTAACATTAATTAATATTTCATTAGCAAATTGGTATTATTTTGATTATCATTAAATATAATAAAATAAGATTAATTAAATTAAAAACGACAATTAATTATAAAGTTAAATTAGAATCAATTATTCTACATATTAATTATTTAATAATTAATAATTTAATTCTGAATTTTTACTTAAATTAGATTAATTCATTTTCTATTAATTTAGTTAGAAATTTTTAAATTTAATTGTGCATTTTTAAAATAATTTTAAAAGGATTTTTAAAATTTTTAAAAATATTTTTTAAATGTATTTTAATAATATTTTTTAAATAATTTTAATTTTTTTAAAATTATTTTTAAAAAATTAAAATGATTTTTAAAATATTTTTTAAAATGATTTTTTAAAGATTTTTTTAAAATGAGTTTTAAAAGATTTTTTTAAATAATGTATAAATGATTTTTAAAAGATTTTTAAAAAAACTTCCGTTCGAACGAATGTTATACTAACAAAATAATTTTTAATATATATAAAACTGATTTCATTATTTAATAGAAATAAAAAAAACAAACACGCCGATCATGATCATATTTTTTTATATTATTTAATAAGAATTCTTATTATTTAAAAATAAATAAATCTTAGATAGCATTTCGTAAAAGAAAAAGGAGCTATAAAAGAAAGTGCATTTTGAAGATCACCTATCATTTATTTGGATACAACAGTTTGTTATCGAAAAGTGTAGGTCAAATATCAAAAATATAGTTTTAAAATGATTAAATTACATATTAATTTGTTATTTTATCTAATCAATTGGCTGATAATAAAAATTAGTTGAATCAATTTCTATTTAAAAAATAGTAGACTGAATTTTTTTTATTTGATCGATTTATCTATGTGTCGAAATTTTAAAATTTCTAGTAATTTGATTTACTTTGTTTTTATTAAAGTTGATTTTGGATAAAATTGATTGATAGATCAAACGATTTCGGATTAATATGAAAATAATTTCTATGTGTTTTACTAATTTTTCTGATTATATCTATGCCCTCAAACATCAATTTAATCGAATATATTGAGAGTAGTGATTTTTTTAATACGAATTAAATTTTTCAAACACATTCGTATTCAAAAAATGATTGTTCTTAATTTATTAAGTCAAATTGACGTTTTAAGGCATGGATATAATCAGGAGAATTAAACGTATTGGTATAATTTCCCTAGGTCAATGTTGACCAGGTTGACTAAGCTTGAAGTGGCTCAAGTTTACGTCGTAATGTGCGAGTTTCAATGTTTGATAATATATCAAGATTATTTTGACAATGTATGGAGATTGCAAGAGCAATCGTCCGTTTGGGGAGATTTGTCAAGGTTGGCCAATTTAATATGATGAAGAGTCAGATAGGTCAAGGTTGACCGGATACTTGGCTGGGAAGTCCAACAGAAAGGTTGGCAGAAGATAAAAATCTAAGTGGGTTAGTGTTGACCGGACACTTTGTGGCAAAGTTCTAACGAGTGAAGCCAGACAGAAGAAAAATCTTGGTGAATGAAGCCAGGTGAAAGACATAGTGAGTGAAGCTAGGCATATGAGAAATCCTAGTGAGTGAAGCCAGGTGAAAAATCTAGTGAGTGAAGCTAGGCAGATGGGAAATCTTGGTGAGTGAAGCCAAGTAAAAGTCCTAGTGAGTGAAACTAGGCAGATGAAAATCCTGGTGAGTGAAGCCATGTGAAAACCCTAGTAAGTGAAGCTAGACAATAAGGAAGTCATGGTGAGTGAAGTCGGGCACGTGGAAATCCAGGTGGGTCCAGGGTGATCGGCCAGCTGGTGCTTAAAAGTCCAAGTGGGTTATGGAGGACCAGACACTTGGCATGGAGAGAAAAGTCGAAGTGGGTCAAAGAATTGACCGGACTGCCCGGACACTTGGTGACGAAGTCCCAACAGCTCAAGGTTGACTAGATGCTAGGCACGAGCGAGTCTCAATAAGTCACGGTTGACCAAATGTTGGGTTTGGGAATCCTATACTTGATTTAGGCAAGTTAGGATTAGTCAATTTGATCAAGAGATCAATTGTGTTAGTCCCCCAAGGTAGTTTTGATGTGATCAACTAAGTCAGGTTAGGTCATGTTGGTTTTTAACCCTTGTGTCTAAGTGTGCAGGAACTTAGGAGCACAGGAAGTTGAGCGAAAGACACAACTAGCGAGAAGGATGGTGCGGAAGAGAACTGACGGGTTCGATGCGTCTAAGGGACGAGGTGCTGCGGAAGAGTATGCAGGCGGACGAGAAGGAGGCGTGCGGCGTTTCCAAGGGACGAGAAGCCGGAGAGAAAGTTTGCTTGAGAAGGTTGGAAGTTGGGTTCGGGTGAGCCCTATTCCGGATGGCCGAAACCACCCAAGCAAGCGGAACCGGAGTCAGAGTGGAAGACCCGGACCTAAAGGAGCAGAGTCGGAGTAAGAACCCGAACCAAACAAGTTAACAAGCTATTAACTTGGGTTCGGGTGCCCAGACCATGAATTTTATCCGAATCACATCAAACGCGATCTGTTGCGACAGGGATAAAATTTTATCGCACTCCAAATGCCTGGAACCTTTCCAAGCGCCCTGACCAGGGCTATAAATACATCCCTAGTCCCAGAAACCTAGATAGAACAAGAAGAACACTAAAGAATACTTGTAAACGATTTCTTTTGTCTAGTTTCGTATTTTTAGTACTTCAACTATTGTAAAGAGGATTCTCTGCCTGAAGGAGAAATTAGTGTGCTTTCCACTTTCTTGGATTAACAACCTCCCCGGTTGTAACCAAGTAATTCGTTGTGCCTCTTCCTTTTTAATCAGTCTTATATATTTTATGTAAGTGTTAATTTTGTTAAATCTATAAAGTTCGAGGAAGGTTGTTTTTCTTTACAGGGCTATTCACCCCACCCCTCCCCTCTACCCGGCCGCCAAGAGTTCTAACAAGTGGTATCAGAGTCAGGACGCCTTAGAAGGACTAACCGCCAACTGAAGCAAACAAGAAATGGCTTGAGCTAGCATCTACCCATCAACGTTCGAGGGGGAGTTCGCATTTTGGAAACGTCGAATGGAGGTATTTCTTAAAATAGATTTTAATATTTTATTAACAATAAAATATGGTTATGAAGTACCAAAGAACACGAACGGAGAAGAACTCGAAGAACACCTCTGGACCAAAAAGTAGTGCAACGAGCTTATGTCAAATGGTAAGGTTGAATTTCATCTTATAAACGTACTACCAGTTGAGGATCTTGATAGAATTGACAACTACCAAAGTGCAAAAGAACTTTGGGAAAAGTTCTTGAAGCTCCACGAAGAACCAAAAAAAGTTGAATCCAACTCCTTAGCTTAATGGACACCGAACCATCATTAGAAGAATCTGAAATCGAGGAAATCGCCGGAACAACTCTAATAGCCGAGTACCTGCCTGAAGACAAAGAAACCACTTCTGAGATGAACATCGATGAAGGGGGAGAGTCTTTGAAAGAAAGTAGCAAAGAAGGGGGAGCATCGGACAATGAAATAACAATGATAAGTAAGGTACATTTCCGATCCCCTGAAAACTATTTAAGTTCATTAAAGTGCTTTCTAAAAGTATGTTTAATTTAAAAAATAAAATGCAAATTTGAAATAAACTTTAGAAAATAGAATAGAAGATTTTGATAAATTGAACTTTGAAAATAAAAATTTAAAAGCACAAATAAACAAATTGAAAAATAACTATGTTGTTAGAGTGTATACTAAAAATCTACCTTTTGTAAATATTTATTTTGAAATAAAGAATCACATTGGTCAAAAATATCTATATTTATGCTAAATATAGTTGTTCAATTAATTTTTATTGTAGATAACATGGTGTGTGGTGTCACACACAGAAGATCATGTTATCGGTTCTTTATAAATTATAAACAGTAGCTCGCGACTAAGATGGAAAGGAATAAACTATTGGAATAGTCGTAGTGTAATTAAGTATAAGTTTATCTTGACTGATAAATTACACTAGTACACTCTAAGTGTATTGAGTAGGACCATTTAAGATAAGTTCTTTTTGTACTGACTTAATAAAAGAACAAGACCTTAGTTATTATAAAAGTGTGTGCTCTTAATCCTAATATAATAACAAGCACATATAATTAGTATTCATTTCTTTAACTTATCAAAGGGTGAGATTTATCTCAATAAATCAAAAGGCCCGATAAGTTGGGAAATAATATTACTTATAGTGTGTGATGTTGATTATAGAAGGAAACTGTGTCCTAGTAATCTAGGTTGATAATGCCTCCAAGAGGAGCTCATAAGGATTGTCATGTTAAACCCTGAAGGTGGACTTAGTCTTACATGACAATAAGGTTATGTGGTATTACTCTTGGACTAAAATATTAATTAAAGAAAGTTGTCAGTAACTCATTTAATTAGTGGACATTCGACATCTTAAACACAAGGAGACTAACACACTCATAATAAGTAGGAGCCCAAAATATAATTTGGGATTGGTGTAATAATTCAATAATAATTCTTTAGTGGTATGAATTATTATTGATGAAATTAAGTTGGGTGTTCGGGGCGAACACGGGAAGCTTAATTTCATCGGGAGACCAAAACCAATTTTTCCTCTCGGTCCCTATCGTAGCCTCTTGTATATAGAGAATTATACCCACCACATACCCACCTTTCTACCCACCTTGAGGTGGTCGGCCAAGCTAGCTTGGAGCCCAAGCTAGGGCCGACCAAAGCTAAGGGTGGAGCCAATTTAAGGTGGCCGACCAAAGCTTGGATCCCAAGCTTAGGTGGTCGACCACTAGAAAAATAAAAGAGATTTTATTTAAAATCTTTTCTTATGTGGATATTATGGTTTTAAAATAGAGTTTAAAATTTAAATCTTTCCTTCTACAAAAGATTAAGCGAAAGATTTGATATCTTTCCTTATTTGTAGTTAAAAGGAAGATTTTAATTTTTGATAAAACTTTCCTTTTTTGTAACCATGTTCATGATTTAAAAGAGAGTTTTAAAATTAAATATTTCCTTTTATAAGTTTCTACAAAAGATTAAAAAAAGATTTGATATCTTTCCTTATTTGTAGATTGAAAGGAAGATTTTAATTTTAGAGAAAACTTTCCTTTTTAGAAATCATCTACATGTTTTAATAGAGAGATTTTAATTTATAAAATTTCCTTTTATAACCAACTATGAAGGAAAAAATTATTAGAGAAATTTTTATTAAAATTTCGAAAGCAAATTAGGAAGTTTTAATTCTTGTGTTATTAATACTTTCCTTACTTGGAGCTATGAGGTGGCCGGCCACTTAATATAAGAAAAGGAAATTTTTTTAATTAATTAAATTTTCCTTTTCATGGAAAAGAAAATAAGAAAATTTTTATTTAAATTTTCCTTATTTGTCAAGACCAAGGATTATAAAAGAAAGGGAGGTGGTGCTTTTATGAGATAAAACTCTATTATATTTTCCTCCCTCTCTTCCTTGGTGGTGGCCGGTTCTAGTCCTTGCTCTTCTCCTTTTCTCTTTTTCCTTGGTGGCCGGCGACATCAATACTAGAGGGGTTTTTGGTGGCTGGTTCTAGCTTGGAGAAGAAGGATAGAAAGGAGGCTTTGCTCTTGCATCCCTTGGAGCTCATTGGTTGGTGACGAATCTTGCTAGAAGAAAGGAGGCTTGGTGGTTTTCATCTCAGTAGATCATTGCCCACACAACGTCCGAGATAAGAAGAGAAATACAGTAGAAGATCAAGAGGTTATTGCTTACAAAGAAAGGTATAACTAGTAATTGTTTTCTGCATCATACTAGTTTTCTTTGTATGAATTCCAAATACAAGAGGCTAGTAATTCTAGATTTTTGGATTAGATATTCGAAGTTGTGTTTCTTTTGTTTTGTTTTTTCGAATTTGTGATTCGATTGTTCCTTTTGGTTAAACCTAGAGTTATATAAGGAAATTAAATATTAGGTTTCTTTAAAAGGTTTTGTCTAGGCGGTGGTGGATGATCTCATACCCAAGAAGGCCTAGTGGCTCGCCATGCAGTCCTGGAAGCCAATTATAGAAATTAATATTTAATTGAATTTATAACATAGGTGGATTTGGATCAATAATGTTAAGCATCATTTGCGATCCAAATCTAAACCATTAAAAACATATAAGTTAAATTTGGAATCAATAATGTTAAGTTCCGTTTGCGATTCTGAATTTAATTTCTAAAGAACACAATAGGTTGTTAGGAAAGGTTCAAGACTTGTACAAAATGTTTGTACAGTGAAACCGGTATAATCTTCCTAGGACCAACCAACATATGCATGCTCAAATATTCCTCAAAATTTAAAATTTAAAGGAATAAGCTGTTAGACCGTTGGCGGCCAACTAGAGGGGTGAATAGTCCTAACAAAGAAAAAGAACATTTCTCGAATTTATATCTTAATTAATCTAACACTTACATAAATAAAATAAATGACTGAAAGAAAAAAGGCACAAAAGGGTTACTTAGTTACAATTGGGGAGATTGTTAATCCAAGAAAGTTGGAGCTCAGTAAACAATCTCCTTCAGACGGAGAATCCTCTTACAACAGTTAGAGTACTAAATTACAGAACAAAATAAAACTAGAATGAATCACAAGTGTTGTTCTGAATCTCTTAGACCAGGGTTGTATTTATTGCCTTGATCGAGGCGTCTGGAAGGGTTCCAGACACCTATAATAGGATAGAATTCTATCCCTGATGCAACGATTAAACGTCACGTCAATTTGGGTAAAGTTTAGATTATGGGCGCCCGGATGGTTCCGACACCCCGACTAGTTCCAGGTGCCCCCACTAGGTCCGGGCGCCCGGACAAGGAAAGTCAACACAGTTGACATTTTTCATCCGGGTCTTTCGCTCTGGTTCCGCTCGTCTCGGTCTAGGTCTTCTGCTCCAGTTCTGCTCGCCTCGGACCGGATCTTCCGCTCCGGCTCCACTCGCTTGGGTGATTTCGGTCATTTGAAGTAGGGCTCACCCGAACCCAACTTTCGGCCTTCTCGAGCAACCTGCTGCTCAGAATTTTCGTCCCTTGGAAACCCCGCGTACCTCCTTCTCGTCTGCCTGCGTACTCTTCCGCAGCACCTCGTCCCTCAGACACACCGAGCCCGTCGGCGCTCTCCCGTGTCGTCCTTCTCACTAGCTACATCTTTTGCTTGACTTCTTGTGCTCCTAAGTTCCTGCACACTTAGACACAAGGTTAAACCCAACAGGACCTAACATAACTTGTTTAATCACATCAAAACTACCTTAGGGTTCTAACAATCTCCCCTTTTTTGATATGAACAACCCAAATTAAGTTAGAATAAACCAACATAAGGTAAAAGTAATAAATTTGCTATTAAGTGCAAAAAGTAAAAAAAAAAAATTAAAGCTACCTCCCCCTGGACTTAAATTTTCCTTCATTCTCCCCCTTTGATCACATAAAAAAATGAGGTACCTCAAAAGTTTAAGGATAAAATTTTGAGTTTATAAAGTTTTTAAAAACTTTGTGATAGATAATTTTATAAAAACTTTAAGTTTTGTAAAAAAAAATCTAAGTTAAAAAAAAATGCAAGAAAATAATGTTTAAGTAATTTTGACAACTATTTAAAGCATTATTAATCACAAGTAAATGCTTTATCAATTAGTCAATTAAACATTTTATTTCATTAATTGACTTCCAGATTGTGGCAAGGCACTAGGCCTTCTTGGTTATTGGAGCAACAATCACTTCCTAGTCAAAGCCTCTTAAGGAAATCAAACATTTATTCTACTCTCTGAAAGTCCTAAATTTAAATATCTAATTCAAATACGATTTTGAAACCCAATATAGGTTCCTTCCAACTTGGTTAATCAGAAATTTCTTAGGTACATATTTTCTTAACAGTTTTCTGATTTGGCCCCTATAAAATCTAATGAGCCAATTTAAATTATTATATCTTTTAATATATGTGCATGTACGCTTTTTCAACTCTTCTATTTCTGTTTTCAATTTTTCATTTTCCAATTTCACTTTTTCAAAATCTTCTAATCAACAACAAATAGCTAATATTGATTTTAACTCCTTATTTTCTACTTCTAAGTTATGAGATGTTTTAATCAAAAACTTTATAAATTTAAATAGCCTATTAGGCGGTAAGGATCGTACCTGACTTACCTTGTCGAATTCATCATCTGAGACTCCCCTGTAGAACTGTTCTCTTCTAATGTTTCTCCCCCTTCATCAATGCTCTCGATGCTCATTGCGGAAGAGCTTGCTTCATCCTCTTTGTCTTGATGACTTGCCATTAGTGTGATTCCGGCGTAGGCCTCAATTTTTGATTCTGATGAGGTTTCGTCCCAGGTTGCTTTTAGGTTATTGTGCCTATCTTGGGTTGGTCTCCTGTCTGTGCTTGTGTCCTTATGCTTGTCCTTGCTTTTCAATTTTGGGCAGTTGTCTTTTACGTGCCCTTCTTCATTGCAGTGGTAGCATTTTACCTTTCTTTTTCGTCTCTTACCCTGCACTTGATTAAACTTATTGGATTTAAACAATTTTTAAAATCTCTTTAAATCTCCTTACCATTAAAGCTATTTCTTCATCGTCAAGTGATGTCTCAGAATCTGGTTCGTTCACTTTTACTTTTAAAGCAGCATTTTGCCTTGATTCTTTCTTTAGACCTGCACATCTTGACTCATGAATTTCAAAAGTTGAAAAATATTCTTCTAAGGTGCTTACCTCTAAATCCTTAGAGATGAAATATGCAACTACTAAAGTTGACCATTTCGGAGTCCTAGTTTGATGATTAGTTCCTTGATTCTTGAGTGGAGGTGTGCGACGGTTTCACCTTCTTCTAACCGAAGGTTGCTGATATGGTTCCGGAGCAGGTCCTGTCTTGTTAGTTTTGCCTCCGAGATCCCTTCGTGTAGTTCCAGGAATTTCTCCCAGAGCTCCTTGGCTGACTCATAGGCTCCGATACGGTTGACTTCTTGAGGTGGTAAAACACTAAGAAAATGAAATTCTGTTTTGCCATTTGCCACGAAGTCGGCTTGCTCCTTCTTCATCCACTGATATTCTTCTGTCTTTTGGGGCTACGAAACCATATTTCATAATGATTAATAATTTAAAATATATTTTAAAAATACCTCCATCTTCTTTTTCCAATTCTCGAATTCCTCCTCGAACTTTGGTGGATGGATGCTTGATCTGGCCATCTCATGTGTTTCATTCGACGGTTAGTCCTCCTGAAGCGAACCCACTCTGATACCACTTGTTAGACCGTTTGCGACCGGCTAGAGGGGTGAATAGCCATAACAAATAAAAAGAACCTTTCTCAAATATACGGCTTGATTAATCTAACACTTACATAAATAAAATAAATGGCTGAAAGAAAAGAAACACGAAAGGGTTACTTGGTTACAACCGGGGAGGTTGTTAATCCAAGGAAGTTGAAGCTCAGTAAACAATCTCCTTCAGGCGGAGAAACCTCTTAGAGCAGTTGCAATACTCAATTACAGAACAAAACAAAACTAGAATGAATCACAAGTGTTGTTCTGAACCTCTTAGACTAGAGCTATATTTACAGCCCTGGTTGGGGCACCTGGAAGGGTTCCAAACGCCTAGAATGAGATAGAATTCTATCCCTGACACAACGGTTAAACGCCATGTTAATTTGGGTAAAGTTTGGATTTCGGACGCTCGGAAGGGCTCCGAGTGCCCGGATGGTTTGAGCGCCCCGGACTGGTTCCAGGCGCCTCGACCAGGTCCGGGCACCCCGACCAGGTCTAAGCGCCCAGTCCAAGAAAGTCAACATAGTTGATTTTTTTCGTCCGGCTCTTCCGCTCCGGTTCCGTTCGCCTCAGTCCAGGTCTTCCACTTCGGTTCCGCTCACCTCGGTCTGGGTCTTCCACACTGGCTCCGCTTGCTTGGGTGATTTCGGCCATCCGAAGTAGAGCTCACCCGAACCCAACTTCCGACCTTCTCGAGCAACCTTCCACTCCGACTTTTCATCCATCGGAATCGTCGCGCGCCTCCTTCTCGTCCGCCCGCATACTCTTCCACAGCACCTCGTCCATCAGATGCACCGAGCCTGTCATCTCTCTCTCGTGCCGTATTTCTCACTAGTTGCTTCTTTTGCTCGACTTCCTGTGCTCCTAAGTTTCTGTACACTTATACACAAGGTTAAACCCAACAGGACCTAACCTAACTTGTTTGATCACATCAAAACTATCTTGGGGTTCCAACATAAGCATCTTACAATTTCACAAAGGCAAAATTAGAAAATTATCAAGGAAATATGATCCTGCCCCGAAGCTGAGTGGACGGCTGCCGAAAAATACCGCTGATGTGGATCTCCATGTGCGGTGGAAACGCCTCGTTCCTGCAATCACAAGTCGTTAGTGCTAAGCCGGGAAGGGGTTCCCGGCGACGGCCCTCCGACGCTTAAGTCACACAACGGCAAGAAGAGAAATGAAAGAAATGAAGAAGTGAATGGTGGTGCTCAGAGACGTTTCTGCGCGTGCCTCCGCGGGTGACTACCCTTCTTCTTATATAGAGCTTCGATGGGTTGACTACACACTTCCCGGGCGGACGTGACTTCCTAAGCTTTCCTCAATAGCTAACATCGGGAAAGGATCCCTGACACCTTACCTTAACGGGGCGGACACATTTATGCCAAAACGGCGCAATCTTCTTACGTATGATTTCCTGTCCATTTGCGCCGTCAGCCGGCGACATCGACTCCCAAAAGGATGTTAAGACATATTTCCCTTCTGAAATGTCAACCGTTAATCTGATGTCACTTCCTTGGGTCTATCCGGCCGACTCACTCTTTGGTCTTCGACGGGTATCTCTATTCTGATCGGCATGAGTATCTCTTTCCCCGACCCACCTTAGATTCGGCCCGCCTTCTTTTAATTCTTTAGGCTGATCGAGTTGTGGGCTCGGCATCACCGCCACAAACTCCTCCTGCCGCTCGGCCCATGGGGACTTTGGTCTGGCTAGTCTCTTAGCCGACCGCCCTTTGAAATTGATGACCATCCGAACGTTGAACCTCCTTGGCGGTAGGCCCCCTAGGTCATCACCGGATCAAAATATATCCCTAAAAAATTTCTAATTAACTCAGTTGGGAAGAACTTAAATTAGGTTCCAAAGTCATGCCTAAATTAATTCTTATGCATATCCTATTTTTTTAAAAATAAATTATTTTACATGATTTATGTTAGAAATTAATTAGAGGTTAATTTTCTAAGAAAATTTTTGAAATTTTCTAATAGTTAAATTACTTTTTATGAATTATTTAACAAAAATTAAATCTTTCCATTTGAAATTATCTCACAGAGCCTATTTACAATTTTTTTTTATGAAATTCTATCATTTTTCTTTATACAATTTTTTTTTGAAAGTTGCTGACCATTATTGAAAATTCATTTTTTTTTTTATTTATAAATTATATTTTTTAAAAAATTAAAAAATTTTTCAAACTATTTTCTTTTGACTAAATTTTTTTACACTTTCATATTTTATTGGAGTTTCTTCCTTAGACTTTTTAAACCATCCTAGTAATATGTTTAACGTACCTCACTTAATGTGATTAAAAGGGGGAGTAGTAAAGATTAAGTATAGGGTGAGGTAGTAAAATTTTAATCTTTTTTTGTACTTAATTTTTGTACTTGCAAAATTATTTTTGCAAATATTATAACTATCTATTTATGGTTTACCCTAACTTAACTTGATTTTGATCATATCAAAAAGGGAGAAATTGTTAGTACCCTAAGGTAGTTTTGATGTGATCAACCAAGTAAGGTTAGGTGATGTTGGTTTTTAACCCCTATATCTATGTGTACATGAACTTAGGAGCATAGGAAGTCGAACGAAAGATGTAGCTAGCGAGAAGGATGGCACGGAAGAGAGCTGACGGGCTCGGTGCTTCTGAGGGATGAGGTCCTGCGGAAGAGTACGTGGGCGGATGAGAAGGAGGCGCGTGGTGTTTCCGAGGGACGAGAAGCCAGAGTGGAAGTTTGCTCGAGAAGGCCGGAAGTTGGGTTCGGGTGAGCCCTATTCTGGATGGCCAAAATCACCCAAGCAAGCGGAACTAGAGCCGGAGTGGAAGATCTAGACCTAAGCGAGCGGAGCCGAAGCAAGAACCCTGACCAAACAAGTTATCAAGCTGTTAACTTGGGTCCGGGCACCAGGACTTGGTCTGGGTGCCCGGACCATGAATCTTATCCGGATCACGTCAAACGTGATCTGTTACGATAGGGATAAAATTTATTCCCCTCTAGGAGTCTGGAACCCTTCCAGGCGCTTTGACCAGGGCTATGAATATAGCCCTGGTCCCAGAAGCCTAGATAGAACAAGAAGAACACTAAAGAATACTTGTAAACGATTTCTTTTGTCTAGCTTCGTATTTTTAGTACTTCAACTGCTGTAAAGAGGCTTCCTCACCTGAAGGAGAAATTAGTGCACTTTCCTCTTCCTTGGATTAACAACCTCCTCGATTGTAACCAAGTAATTCGTTGTGCCTCTTCCTTTTTAATTAGTCATATATATTTTATGTAAGTGTTAATTTTATTAAAGCTATAAAGTTCGAGGAAGATTGTTTTTCTTTGCAGGACTATTCACCCTCCTCTAGTCGGCCGCCAAGGGTCTTAACAAATTGAACCAGAGCCTAATCGATTAGCCGATCGATTGGGAGAGTGATGTGAGAAAAAGGGGCCTAATCGATCGGCCGATCGATTGGGAGACATTCTCGCGAGCACGGAGAGGTTCCCAATCGATTGGGAACCGCCAATTGAGCGGGGTTGGATTTCTCGCAAGGTTTCTGTTGGATCGAGAAGCGCTAGAGGGGGGTGAATAGCGCTCGGGCTATTTCGTTCAATTCGTAAAACTATTAGAGTTAAAACACGCAGCGGAATAAAGAAACAAACACAGAGACACAGGAGAATTTACTTCGTTCGGAGCCTAGATCGACTCCTACTCGAAGGCCCGCGATCCTTGATCGCTTTCCGTGAGCAACAACTATAAGCTCGATAAGAATTACAAACTAATTACAATGAAAGTATAATAACAACTTTATACCGACAACTAAGGAAGAAGAAACAGAGCTCCGGGTCGTCAGGAGGTTGTTGCAGTACTTCTGGATCGTGTCGTTAGCAGCTATATGCAAAGGAATCGCTTGGAGTGAATTGTTCTGAGCTGCTGGTCGAAACCCCCTTATAAAGGGTGTTCAAGGCGCCTTGAAAGCCATCCAAGGCGCCTCCATGCTGGCCGAGTCACACTCTGCGATAAGGGCTGAACTGGTCGAACCTTATTAGGTTCAAGGCGCCTTCATGCATCCTCAAGGCGCCTTCATCCACCGGTCCAAGGTGCCTTGAGCCTCCTTCAAGGCGCCTCCAAGCCTGCTTCGCAGCCAGCTCATGTTTTGCACCCGAGGCGCCTCCAAGCTCCATGGAGGAGCCTCGGACACTGTTCATCCGAGGTTAACTTGTGCTCCTTTGGTCCTGCAAAAGTGTTAGTCCCAAACACATACCCTGCAAAACCAAGTTAGCACAAAACAACAGTAAATATGATAAAAGAATATTATGATAGTCTCTGGACTGTCCGGGTCTGACTTCGGATTTTCGACCGGAAACCCTAGGTCAACCCGACGCCTACTGTTCCCTCTTCGGGGAACGCGTCCTCACCTACTCCACTCAGGAGATTTACCTGATGCCAGTGCGATCCTCCAGATCGACTGGACTTTTGCTCGGTGCTCGATGCTTCCAGACTTTCTACTGGACTTCCGCTTCCCGGCTAGTCCAGTCTTTCACCTGGTTCGCGACACTAGGACTTTCCACCTAGGGTTACCCCCCCTAGGACTTTTGCTTGAAGCACTCGACCCACCAAGACTTTCCGCATAGGGTTACCACCCCCTATGACCTAGGGTTACCACCCCCTAGGGTTTTCACCTGCCTAACCACAGTTAGAAGTTTCCTGAAACACATAGTCAAGCACGTTAGATCACAACACAACCTTAACTTTGAATCCTTTGTCATTATCAAAACTTAGATTCGATCGTTTGATGCTTCCCGCACCAACAATCTCCCTCTTTTTGATTATGGCAACCCAAATTCAAAGTTAAGTAAAACAAATGCATAAATATATTAAAAGATTTTAAGTGAGCAAGTTTAAGTATATAAATTCAAAAAGCATAACTTAAGCTAACACTTAAACTTTGTGAAGCTCCCCCTTAATACAGGGCTTCCTTTTACATTTGAATTAGATAGATTTTTACATTTGAATTTCCTACTCTCCCCCTTTTCCATTTATCAAAAAATAAGTCAATTTTCAATTTTTCTTTTTGACCTAAACTTTTGAAAGCAATGAGTTAAAATTTTGCAAAACTATAATTT
This sequence comes from Zingiber officinale, assembly GCF_018446385.1. NCBI lineage: Eukaryota > Viridiplantae > Streptophyta > Magnoliopsida > Zingiberales > Zingiberaceae > Zingiber > Zingiber officinale. The sequence continues at coordinate 97,208,062 of NC_056002.1, read as the reverse complement.
TCAATACCTTTGGCGAAGTAATGAATCTGAAGGGTAACTTAGAAAAAAACATCTTAGCAAGAATTTTATAAAGTTACTTAACTAAGCCTTTTGCAAACATTGAATTTTAAAAATATAGCTTAAGTTAAAAAAGGGACTTATCTTAATTTGAATAAAACAATACTTATATTTGAAAAAATAGGAGTAAGAATTTGTTAATTTTTGAACGAAGAGGGAGTAGCTAAAAATTTAATTTAGGTTTATTTATTCAGTTGGTCCTTAAGTCCCAGCATGAGTCAAGTTAAATAGTTGTTAACTTATTAATTTATTTTGATAAGGTATCAGAACCCTAAAGTACAAGCATGCTTAATCTTAATATTTCCTTCACCAACTGTCTAACCTTTAGATACTTGCTGTTTGCCTAGAGGGCAGCAACTTTCACTTGGTTAGTCGAATTCAGTCATTTAGTCCAGTTAGATTTGACTAGAGCTAGAAGACTTGACTTGATTACTGCTAATAAAGTATTTAACGCCCAGACCCATATTGATGTACAGAAATAAACATTCTTGAGTCCAAGCTGTACCCTATGCATCTCACACCATTCTATGTTTTTCAAACACAAGCAAGGTATACCTAGGTGTTTATGAGATGCTCTGGCTTAAATCTAGGGGAACATGATATCTAGGGTAGAGCCTAAACTAAGTCCAATTTTTTTGAAAATTCTAAGAAAATGGGATTTTAAAATCATTATTTTTCCTAGAATTTTTAAAACCAATTTAAAAGTGATTTTGAAATTATACTCACAATTTTGAAAAAGTGACACATAAGTACTGAATTAAGTATAAGTCAGCTAAACATCAGATAACCAAATCCAAGATACAATCCAAAAGATGAGTACGATATCCAGATCCAAGAAGTGAGTGACATATCCAGATAGTCTAAAAAGATAGAGTCAAGCAGGTGGATCGTCAGCTGGAGGATCCGCTAGAGGCTGCTCGGGTGTCGGCTGAGGCTGTCCCTGACGCCGTATCTCGCCTCGGAGAGACGTGAAATCTGCAGCCATCTCGGATCGCATAGATCGAAGGAAGCGATGGCTATCTAGCACAGCTCGTCGCGTCTGAGAGGACTGGATCTCGAGCCGAGTCAGTCTGTCCTCGACAGAAAGTGGTGCCGAAGATGAAGGCCCGGCTGATGTGGAGGGTCCCACAGAGGTGGAAGGATCTGTGAAAAAGTCCTCTACCAGGAAATCGGGCCACTCCTCATCCGCATCTGGTACGTCCTCGGCCTCTGGAGCACCAAGGGCAGCAACTAGTGGCGGTCAGCCCTTCCAGGCCAGAATCCCCTCGGCAATGACCTCTGCCTCCGCTAATCTAAAGCTACGCTGACCTAACTCATCATAAATGGTAAGTGGGATGAGTACCCCTCTAGTAATGTCTATCCTAGAGCTGGAGAATATCTGGGTCAGGATATGGCAGTAAGGCATATGAATCACTCCAGATGTAACTGTACTAGATGCAAGAATGATGTTATGAAACATATAGAGAGCTATGTCTATATCTAGGCGCTGGCTGAGGGTGTACAGAAAGAACGAGTGGGGCGGTCGCATCTTCGAGATGTCTCGAGATGAGATGGGTAGAATGCATGCTGTTAGGACTCTGTACATAGCATAGTCCTGAATGCAAAGAAGAGTCGATCTGAACTCGGTCAGGCCCATGGGTCTCTCCTCCCCAAAAAAATGCATGTAGATGTCGTCTAAGGTAATGTGGGAATATGGATCACCAAAAGGTAGCTCCCTACTCGGGTAACATAAGAATGCACACTGGGAGTCCCTAAGCTCTAAGCTGGTGCGAAGTAGGGAGGGAGTAAACTGAAGGTCAGTACCACCAACTCTGGTGGAATAGGTACTATCATCAACCTTTTCAAGGTTGTGATAGAACTGGGCACACAGGTCTTGGTTAATTGTAGTGGTACAGTCAACCAGTTTATCTAGATGATAGTAGTTTATCATCTGGATTGCGGGTTGACAGTATTGGGATAAAAATTCCCGACCAATATATCTAGATTTAATAGACTCAAAGGTGAACCTAGCGAAATCTATCCTATGATGTTCCGAGGGGAATCTAGGGTCCGTGGAAGGGGCCCTAGCCGGTATGGGATCCACAATACGACACTTCCTATTGTTGACATTATACAAGAAAAATAGCAAAACTAGCAAGAAATTTATGTAATAGATGATTGAGAAGAGTTTAGATTATACCTAGGAGGCATTGCTAGAATTAAAGGAGGAAGAGATGGGTTGAAGGCGCCTTGGTTGGGAAAAATCGCACTTGGTTGTGTTTCGGCAGAAAAACGAACAGAAGGGGGAGCTTCTGTTCGTGCAAAAACGTTGAGTGAGGGCGCCTTAAAGGCTTCCTTAAGGCGCCTTTGGAGGCGCCTTAAAGGCTCCTTAAGGCGTCTTAAACAGGTCGGCGGGAAATTTCCAGCCGCTGTTGAGGGCGCCTCCCTCGTGTGGGAGGCGCCTTCGTTCAGGCGCCACGTGTGCTTTATTTATTTATTATTTTTATTATTTTTATTTGGAATTGAATTTAATTTAACTTTTGGTTAATTAAATTTTGGATATTTATTTTAAGTGGATTAATTATTTGAAATATAATTTAAATTTGAAAATTTTGAAAAAATAATTTTTAATTTGAAAATTAATTTTTATGTTAATAAATTTGAAAAATAATTTTAAAGATTTTTTTCAAATTAAGTTTTAAAAGAAAATGATTTTTTTAAAAGATTTTTCAAATAATTTTAAAATTAAGTTTTTAAAAGATTTTATTTTTAAAAGTCATTTTGAAATTAAGTTTTTTTTAAAAGATTTTTAAAATGATTTTTAAGAGATTTTTTCAAATACTTATGAAATTAAGTTTTTAAAAGAATTTTTAAAATAATTTTTAAGAGACTTTTTCAAATAATTTTGAAATTAAGTTTTTAAAAGAATTTTTAAAATAATTTTTTAAAAGAATTTTTAAAATAGTTTTTAAAAGATTTTTGAAATAATTTTTAAAAGTAATTTTGAAATTAAGTTTTTTAAGGGATTTTTAAAAGTGATTTTGAAAAAAGTTTTTTTTTTTTAAATAATTTTAAAAGTAATTTTGAAATTAAAATTTTTTTTAAAGGATTTTTATTTTTAAAAGTCATTTTGAAATTAAGTTTTTTTAAAGGATTTTTATTTTTAAAAGTCATTTTGAAATTAAGTTTTTTTTTAAAGATTTTTAAAATAATTTTGAAATTAAGTTTTTAAAAGATTTTTAAAATGATTTTTAAAGAGACTTTTTCAAATAATTTTGAAATTAAGTTTTTAAAAGATTTTTTTAAAATAATTTTTAAAGGTAATTTTGAAATTAAGTTTTTAAAAGATTTTTTTAAAAAAATAATTTTTAAAGGTAATTTTGAAATTAAGTTTTTAAAAGATTTTTAAAATGATTTTTAAAGGTAATTTTGAAATTAAGTTTTTAAAAGATTTTTTAAAATAATTTTTTTTTAAAAGAATTTTTTAAAATAGTTTTTAAAAGTTTTTTTTAAATAATTTTTTAAAAGAATTTTTTAAATAGTTTTTAAAAGATTTTTGAAATAATTTTTAAAAGTAATTTTGAAAATTTGTTTTTAAAAGATTTTTTAAAATGATTTTTAAAGGTAATTTTGAAATTAAGTTTTTTTTTTAAATCATTTTGAATTTGAATTAATTATCAGTTTGATTTTAATTACTTAGTTATCTCACCCGATCTAAATTTTTAATCAGGGAATCTTATAATTTTTGTGAGATGAATTGAGGTTCAATTTAAGGGTTTGTTTAACTTTGTGTTAGATTCAGGTTTAGCTTTGAGTTCAACAAGTAAGCATTCTTTGGATAAACTTCTGGGCTATGGTGAGTCACAAGGAACTTATTAAAGTAATCATGCCTTCGAGGTTTTCCAAATAGTCCTACCCATTGAACTTAATACTAAACCTTGGTCTAACTGGTTAGGATCCATTTAAGGGTAGCTTCGGTCAGTTCCACTTGGCCAAATGCACCAGGTCGAAGCCATATCTTCCTAGACATGCGATGCCCAAGCTTCCCTAACGTACTATCATCCAAAAACTTCATCAATACCGTGGGTCAAGTTAAACCTAGTCCATTTTATCTAATCTTAATTACCCTGCCGGGTAGTCTACTCTTGTTTACCCATTTCGGGTAGATTAAGATGGGTTACCCAGTCGGATAGTTTAGTTGGGGGTGCCAGCTATTCTGGATCCTCCTTCTAATTTTTTATTTGATTTAAGTTGAATTTTGAATTAATTTTAAATTTTGAATTTCGAGTTTAATTTAATTCCAAATTTTTAATTTAATTTTGAATTTTAATTTAATTGTTGAATTAATTTCAAATTTTAAATTTAATTTTGAATTTTAATTTAATTTTGAATTTTAATTTAATTTTTAATTTAATTTCAAAATTTAATTTAATTTTGAATTTTAATTTAATTTCGAATTTTAATTTAATTTTTAATTTAAATTTAATTTTTAATTTAATTTCAAATTTTAATTTCGTTTTATTAAGATCGTTTTCCTTTTTGATCCCCCTGGATCATAGCCTCGATATGGTCTATCGAGGTAGTGTATTTGATCATTCGGGATCCAATATTGACCAAGTCCAACTTGATTAATCAATTTGGACTTGGGGACCCATGCTTGGACTGTTTTCCTATTTGTTCTTTCTACAAGAGATAAATAGGATTTATATTTTCTTTTTAGTTTAAATCCTAGACCAGTTCTATTGTAAACGACTCTTTGTGTCCCAAGAATTAGGTCAAGATTCTTGGAACCTAAAGAAAACCGTTCTAGTGTTTTCTCCAGATCCTTGACTTGAGTTTTCAGGCTGGAATTCTCTTTCTCAAGTTTTTGGACTTGAGTTGAGTTTACAGTCTGAACTAGTTCAGTTAGAGATTTGGAGTTAGTCGCTTCTTTAAGGACTTCTACTTCCTTTAGAAGGGACTTAACTCTAAGGTTCGACTTAGCTAATCTTCGCAATAAGTAATTAACTAGATTATTAAGGTGAGGGATACGGATCCGTGGCTTCGCTCGGGCTCGGCCTCCGACTCTGTCTCGCTCACGGATTCGTCGATCTGGTCCCGGGCCATCAGTGCGAGTAAACTCGTCTGATCGAGTTCATTGTCGGTATCTTCTTCTGAGGATTCGTCCCACGTCGCCTTTAGGGCCTTCTTCCTTCTTTGCTTCTTCGCATCCTTTTGATTAGGGCAGTTGCCCTTGATGTGCCCCTTCTGGTTGCACCCGTAGCAGATCACTTCGAATTTTACCTTAGAACTTGGTTGGACCTCCTTGGATTGGACTGCCTTCTTTAGGTCCTTCTTATTGAAGCCTTTCTTCTTCTTGTAGAGTCTCTTCACAAGGTTCATGAGCTCCGTTGTTAGTTCTTCATCTTCATCATCTGAGTCGGGTTCTTCTTTTGACTCTGGTTCAGTTCTTCGTCGTGGTCTTGGTTCGCGCGTTCGACTGGTACCTGCAACCAAAGCAACCCCCTTCTCGGTTGGTTGTGCATTAGTTTGCTCATGTAATTCAAACTCACATAATAATTCATCTAACTTTATTGAAGATAAATCCTTGGAGACTTTGTAGGCATCTACCATTGATGCCCACAATGTGCTCCTCGAAAACGAATTTAGTGCGTACCTTATGACGTCCCGATTCTCTACCTTTTGCCCTATTCCGTGGAGAGAGTTAAGGATGTCTTGAATTCTTGCGTGTAGAGAACTTGCCGTCTCACCTTCCTACATTTTCAGATTATATAGTTTATTAAGTAAAAGATCTCTTTTACATACCTTGGTGTCGGAGGTGCCCTCGTGGAGTTCTATCAGTTTCTCCCACAGCTCCTTTGCGGTTGAAAATGGGTTGACTCTGTTGAGCTCCTCCTTGGTAAGACCACACTGGAGGGTGCAGGTAGCTTTGGCGTCAGCTTCCACCTTCTTGATTAGGGATGACTCCCATTTCTCGCAGGGTGTAGGCTTGCCATCATCGTCGATTGGTAGTTGTATCCCAGTCTTGATTATCATCCAGGTTTTGAATTGGATTTTTAGGTAGGTTTCCATTCGTCCCTTCCAGTACCCGAAATCTTCTCCGGAGAAGAGGGGGGGGGGGGGCGAACGGTGCTGAAACCCTCTTGTTGGGCCATTGAGAGAATATGCAAAAGAAATAAGAAAAAAATATGTCCCAAGACTAAGTCTTGGATTAGTAGTGCAGGAGTAAAGAATTGAAAAAGAACTAACTCAAGTGGTGTTGCACCAACCTCGAGCAAGATCGATACGAACGAAAAAAAACTGGAATATAGTAATAATACTAATTTCAGTTGACTCCGAAAAATTTAAAACACCGCGAAAAAATTGTGTGATTAGTGGTTGCACCAAATCAACGCAACCCCGCTCTGATACCAATTGTTGGATCAAGAAGCGCTAGAGGGGGGGTGAATAGCGCTCGCGGCTATTTCGTTCGATTCGTAAAACTATCGGAGTTAAAACACGCAACGGAATAAAGAAACAAACACAGAGACACAGGAGAATTTACTTCGTTTGGAGCCTAGATCGACTCCTACTCGAAGGCCCGCGATCCTTGATCGCTTTCCGTGGGCAACAACTATAAGCTCGATAAGAATTACAAACTAATTACAATGAAAGTATAATAACAACTTTATACCGACAACTAAGGAAGAAGAAACAGAGCTCCGGGTCGTCGAGAGGTTGTTGCAGCACTTCTGGATCATGTCGTTAGCAGCTATATGCAAAGGAATCGCTTAGAGTGAATTGTTCTGAGCTGCTGGTCGAAACCCCCTTATAAAGGGTGTTCAAGGCGCCTTGAAAGCCATCCAAGGCGCCTCCATGCTGGCCGAGTCACACGCTGCGATAAGGGCTGAACTGGTCGAACCTTATTAGGTTCAAGGCGCCTTCATGCATCCTCAAGGCGCCTTCATCCACCGGTCCAAGGTGCATTAAGCCTCCTTCAAGGCGCCTCCAAGCCTGCTTCGCAGCCAGCTCATGTTTTGCACCCGAGGCGCCTCCAAGCTCCATGGAGGAGCCTCGGACACTGTTCATCCGAGGTTAACTTGTGCTCCTTTGGTCCTGCAAAAGTGTTAGTCCCAAACACATACCCTGCAAAACCAAGTTAGCACAAAACAACAGTAAATATGATAACAGAATATTATGACAGTCTCTGGACTGTCCGGGTCTGACTTCGGATTTCTGACCAGAAACCCTAGATCGACCCGACGCCTACTGTTCCCTCTTCGGGGAACGCATCCTCACCTACTCCACTCAGGAGATTTACCTGATGCCAGTGCGATCCTCCAGATCGACTGGACTTTTGCTCGGTGCTCGATGCTTCCGGACTTTCTGCTGGACTTCCGCTTCTCGGCTGGTCCAGTCTTTCACCTGTTTCGCGACACCAGGACTTTCCACCTAGGGTTACCCCCAGGACTTTTGCCTGAAGCACTCGACCCACCAAGACTTTCCGCATAGGGTACCACCCCCTATGACCTAGGGTTACCACCCCCTAGGGTTTTCACCTGCCTAACCACAGTTAGGACTTTCCTGAAACACTTAGTCAAGCACGTTAGATCACAACACAACCTTAACTTTGAATCCTTTGCCATTATCAAAACTTAGGTTCGATCGTCGGATGTTTCCCGCACCAACAGTTGCAAGAAAGCCTGAATCAATCGGTTAATCAATTCCGAGTGTTTCTAGCAAGAGCACAGAGGCACTCTAAATCATTCGATCAATGGATTCAAGCCTCCCTAATCGATCAACCGATCGATTAGAATATGACCGTTGCACAAGTAGCGAGCTTTGGACAGTTGAGATTGGGAGTAGGCCCAATCTATTGGGAGCCCTAGGAGCGCAGAGTATAAAGCTGTTGGCGAGCTTTCTTCTCCACAGACTTCTCCTGATATTCTTTACTGAGCTCACATCTCTTCACGCCAATTCTTGGAGGCTCTTGGGGACAAGTGTTGCTGCACTTCCAGGGTTCAAGTGGCAATCTACATCAACAAGATTAAGCCAGAAGAAGGTTTTATTTTTATTCTTGTGTATTTACTTCTTGCATATGTTGTATCTTGTTGTGAGAGTCTTGTATGAGATTTCTCCACCTCCGGTTGTATCCGAGAAGGAGTTTCTTTCTTAGTGCAGAGTGTTCATGTGTGTGGATCCTTGGATTAGTCATCACTTTTTGAGATGGATACCAAGTAAATCTTTGTGTTAGCATTTGGAACTTGCTTTAAGTCTATTCCGTTGCAAATCATCATCATCGAAGCATGAGAAGCTTTTTTCCCCCCCCCCCCCCCCCCCCCTTCTTTCTCTAGCTCCGAAGTGACCCAACAAAACGAACCCATAGAAACTAGTTTTATATAAATCCAAGGATATTTAGTCCATCAATAGATGGACTAAAATTGGTTGATGGACCAAACAACCTCGAATTGACGTAAAATCATCTTCTGTGTGTTCGTATAGTTCTCTTGATTATATTCATGCTCTAAAATGTCAATTTGACTCAATGTATTGAGAGCCGTGATTTTTTGAACACGAATGTATTTGAAAAATATAATTCATGTTCAAAAAATTACTGCTCTAAATATATTCGGTCAAATTGGCATTTAAGAGCATAGATACAATCGAGAGAACTAGATGAACACATATGAGCTGATTTCATATCAATCCGATTTTGGGCAAAATCGACTAATGGACCAAACATTCTCGTATTGACATGAAACCAGCTCCTATGTAATTCGTCTAGTTCTCCTAATTATATTCATACCCTCAAGCATTAATTTAATTCAATATATTGAGAGAAGTGACTTTTAAATAGGAATATATTTGAAAAATCTAATTTATATTCAAAAAATAAATATTTTGAATATATTGGGTCAAATTGATATTTAAGAATATGGATATAGGAACTATTTTCATATCAATCCGAGGATGTTTGATCCATCAATCAATTTTGGACAAAATCGATTGATGGATCAAACATTCCAAAAATTATTATTTTTAATATATATGATCAAATTGATGTTTAAGGTCGTTTGATCTATGAATCAATTTGATTCAAAATTGACTTTAATAAAAATAAATAAATTAGTTAATTTATTTACTCGAAATTTTAAAATTTTAGTATATAAAGAAATAGATTCGACTACTTATTTTTGATTTAACTATTTTTTTTATCAATTTAGGTGTAAAATATAAAGGAGATGTAATTTGGTCATTTTAAAACTATTTGATAATTTTTATACTTTTCCTACGCCGGTTTTGTAAAGCGGTTGATACCAATACAAATCAATTGATAAGATTAACAAAGACATCGAAATGTTCCTACGCAAATCCCATCCGTAGTACTCCAACAAGCAATCGCTGCTTGCTCTCCACGCTGATGCAGACCGACGCCGTATGAATCAAAGCTGTCGCCGTCGCTGCTGCCCATGCGCATGACCGTGGCCTTAATGAGGTGTGCTGGGCGCCGGGGTGAGTTTGGACAGACAGCGTGGGGTTTTGCGAGGGATGGATCACGGGATTCGGGTCGGCTGCGGACAGATCTCCATCCAGACAACTGCGCGGTGGCTCCACCTCACAGCCATGTGCACGCTCGGATTGAGGCAGCAGCTGGAGTGGACCCTCGCGATGGCGATGGTGGTGGGGAAGATGAAGGTGGTGGTGGCGGAGAAGGAAGCTTCGAGTGAGGTATAAGGTTGGCTGTGGTTGTTTATGGTGTTCATTCTCGTCGTAAAGTAGATTAGTAATTAATTTCGGGTTGAATTGCATCGATATTGGTGGCACATAAAGTGTTCGATGTAATGCCGAAGATTAAAGTTTTTTGTTATTGACTTTACTACTGCGGTGATTCCATAAAAGGTGTCGTTTTTTGAAAAGATGGCTATGAGAGCCCCTCAAGCAATCACATTTGGGTGAAGAGTTGGTTGGCACTCTCTTCTATTAAAGGTGTTTTCAACGGCCTTTTTTGAAGCATCCATCCTGTTGGAGCCTGTTGATAGCATTTTTTTTATCATCAGGCAAAACAAAAGTAGACTTACCTTTGCTGGTGTATGGTATTGATTCTTGTTATAAAGTAGATTTAGATTGAACTATGTTAATATTGAGTGCATTTAAAGGTGTTCAGTGTTCAGTGTAGTGCTTCTACACTGATATTTTTAAATTTTTAAGTTAATTAAACAGCACTTTGGAACGTAGGCCTTCTCCTTTTATACTTATTTTTTTTTTCCTTGCTATAGGTTTTCTTTCTATCAAATAAAAGGTTTTGCAAATTTGACTGTTAAACTGTTGTTCTCCCTCTAATTTGACTGCTAAACTGTTGTTCTCCCTCTAAAACAGGAGTGCATCTTTCTAATTGCTTCACAGTTTTGTTGCAAGTCATGCCTTGATTAAAAACAAGATAAGGTCTCCAAGACTTGTAGTTATCGTATTAAATGTGAAAGCACTAGATTGCATTAGTTGTCACTCAACACTATCAATGAAGTCTACACCACATCCAACAATGGTTGAGTTTTCAAGATCCAAGAAATGAGATGTCTGACTTGGTTATGATATTATTTCATAATTTCTTGTCAATTTCTCAAGTATTTCATCTAAAACACAAAAAGCATTGCCCCAAATTTCAGATGCTGCCTGATTTTTAATAGCTGAAAATCACACATAGTGGATTCTTTCCTTGAAAATTTGGAAGCATCTCATGATTACAACATTGCATTTAAGGTCTTGTTTCTCCTTTACTTTAAGCATTCAGAGGTTTCTCCATCAATTAACACACCTACATTTTTTTTAACAATTGTACATGATTCTCACAAATCACAACTCACACTGTCATGTACAAGATGGACAAGACATTGATTATGAAGAGGTTGTTAATTAATTAAGCTAATTAAACAGCACTTTGGAATCTCATGGGATCTCAGGAACTGCACAAATTTCTTTATGTGAATTTTCTTCATCAAGGAGATGCTTTGTTAGATCCTTTTTCAATACAACTTGTGTTGCCTTCTTCTCCTCACTCTTTCCCCAGAGAACAAAGTAGAGTCCAAGAACAATAAAACTGGATCCAATTATCCTATAGTAAATAAAGAAAAAGTTAGTTCTTCAAATTAATTATAGATATTTAGGAAACAATATAACATAAATGGAGTTGAAATGTTTGCCTTACCCTCCTGAGTACAACTCATCACCAAGTATAACAGCTGCCATAATGGCCACCACCACAGTCTGCACTGGTTGGAAGACTGCTACAAAAAGAGGACCTCCTCTATCAATGCACCAAATCTGGAGGGAGAAAGAGATCCCTGATGATACAAGACCCTGTAAAACACTAAAAATTATAAGCATGAGATTTAAGGAATTTGATCATCTATTACAACTTTTAGAATTATGGAAACTGTCGCAATGGTCCTTTGTGATGATTTTTTCAACAAGTGTATCTGCGACGACCTCTTATTGTCGCAAAAGCTCTTTGTGATGATTTGTCTTTCCTTTCTTTTTACAAATGATCATGAGATGGATGAATGGTGAATTTACAGCGTAGAGGATGGTGAAAAGTTCCCCTCCTGAGTGGACTTTCCACCTTTCTATGTCCTTCTCTGCAAAGGCTGCTATAATGAGGAACTGGATTAGACCAAAGAAGCAGGTAATTGTGGTGACTGAGAGCCTTGCAGGGTACTTCTTGAGCACTGGAACCTGTGTATAATTTGAGGTAGATTTTACTCCATGATGAATTATGATTCTTACTATAAATCATTCAGCGAGTGAGATGATCACCTGAAGCACCATCCAACCAGACCATGCTATGCAATTGCCGAGGATGTAGACACAACCAAGGGTCCAGTTCAGGATTGTGTTGGAAGAGGCAAAAAGGAAAAACTTGCCATTCAGCAAGGCAGGGCCCTTGTAGAGGGTAATAATGGTGGCACCTCCAATGCTGGCTACTGTTCCTACCACCTTTGCCACACCATATCTGCTATTGATATTGATCTGTTCAAGCCTTAGAGCTGCTGCCATGACAAATGTTATGGCTGGAACTGAGTTCTGAATTGCAGAAGCATAGGTTGGAGATAGGTAGTACAAGCCCAACAGGTAAAATCCTTGGTTAGCAGTTATCCTGAAAAGGAAAAGTTCTAGGGTATATAGCATATAATTTGTTTGCAGCTATTGCACCAAATTAAATTAATGAAATACATAAATCCTTACCCACATAATGCTAGAAGAAAGAGTTGAAAGAGGAAGGATATGGTAAGGGGTGGTCTATCTTTTCTGAAACAGAGATTAAAAAAAAACAATCAAGAAGAGTTACATCAAGCTAGTGAATTTATTGTTGTATCTTACTTCTCTAGAAAATATGCAAAGGGGGCCAACAGAACCAAAGCAATGATGTTCCTATAAACTGGGAACACTATTTGGCTGATACCCAAGTTGAGTGCAGTCCTGGAAACTATGTGAAACCCTGCATAGCAGAATTGGAGTGCAAGCACAGCTACAAGAAGCTTCACTTTCTCAGAGACCTGTGAACCCATCTCCTTGTCACTGAGGCTGGTGCTTGCATTGCATCAAGAACGGATGAGGCTTTATATAGAGTTTTTTGCTTATCTGGTGGCTGATGAGCATCAAGAGGAACAAAAATTAGTATTGATGGAGGGTGGTGTTGTGTCAGTAATAATTTTGGTGGGCTATCTGTGTCTTCTTTTGAATTGACACAATGAAGAACTCTCTCCTTCATTATCTTTTCTGATCAATGAGTAGTCTTGTTGTCAATACTTTTAATAGGATGTTGGTTTGTATAACATGGTTCTTGAAATTGGTTGAGGAGACAGGAAGAAGTTAAAGCATGTTAGCCAGGCTGCTAAAATCATAGAATGAGTGTGGAAAGGGCATTGTCATTTCCTTATTTACTAGATCGTACTACCTCCACCATATTCGTACTCGTTAGCATGCATGTTAATGTTGGAAACTATAAAATTTATCCAACCTCAAGTCAATTCTCCAAGTATGGTGAGTAATTTATTCCTTGTTCTTGTTACACATCTCTTAGAAAAGACATGTTTTGCTGAAGGCATTAAACCTATCATGCTAATGCTTTGTCTACATTTAAATTTGTTTTTATATATATTATTTGGTCTACCTTTTATATGTGGTCGGTCGTGTGGATATAGGTAAATTCTTCTCGAATCATATAAAACTTGTGTCTACTTTAAATGTTTTTTCTGAATTTATGAAAGAAAAAAAAATAATTTCAGGTTGTTACTTTCAAGTTCTTATTATTCTTAATGATACTGTTTTTCCCCTACTTTTTTGTATTTCTCACATCTCACGGTACCTGCAGAGTGATTGGTTCCTAACTCTGGCATTTTGTAGTTACCCCTAATATTACTTGTGTAGTTGAAAACATAGCTTTCGTCTGCAAAATATAATGATAGATGAAATATATTGTCATGTTAGTGTTGCTCTACAGTGAAAACTAATCTTTCAGATATGGAGGAGCATTAAACTAAGAAACATATCCATTATCAAACTAATGATAGAGTGTGGTTGGTTTGCAAGGGAAGAGTAAAGAAATCAAATATCATGTGGAGCTTTCAATAGATGCAGTTAAACAAAATGAATCACATGAATTGGTTCGTTGCTTGATCTCCAAAACATTTAAATTACTTTTCATAACCTTGAGAACTCTAGATCTGGTACTTTTGCATGCAATCAACCCACTTTTTAAAGTCAAAAAGACCAGCACATGCTTGATTAGGTTCACATTCTTCTCCCTCCTTCCTGATTTGTACTTTGAAAAAAAAACAGATGATTAGTGAGAATAACACTTCCAAGGAAGAATCTCTCTTTATTATTCCTTATACATTTTTTCCAGGAGAAACATTTTTTTTCTTCTTGACATTTATTATATTTCATATTTCTTGTTTTGAGCCAACTGTGAGTAACTGCTTTACTGTCTATAGTCTGTGGAGATACTTCCATTTAACAGAAAGTTTCCAGAAGAATTGAACCAAGCAACTAAATAAGACTGCTGATGAATCGCTCACCAGGGAAGTACAAAACTATTCCAACCCTCACCCATCATTATCTTAGAGGAAAAGAGAGCTCTAGTTACTGAAGCAAGGGCTTTTCAAGCATGGGCACGAGTATCCTCCTCTATCTTGGAAACCTTAAGATCCATATCTGTTCTTCTGGTTGCAGTCATTTTTCTCATTGACGACAAATGTGATTTGCACAATTAAATAATAAGACTACTCTTCAGTAGGATGACCATGAAATCTGTGCTTACATTGCATGTCTAGTTGTGCCCAGAAACACAAACATGATGAGCAGTTGGCAGGGCGATGAGTCCTTCAAAGTAGCAGAGGCCTGCAACATGCTCCATGAGTGGAAGGATGGTGGAAGAGCCCCACTTGGTTCATGTGGTTAGTAGCTCTGCAAGAGCAAGTTGAGGTAAGTAGTGTTTAAAATACTTTGTTGCACAAGGTTTTTCTTTTTTTTATGTTTTGTTTTTTGCTCTGTGAATTGATGCCATAATATATGGTTTTCACAATTATTAGGAGCTTAAAATCCTGTTATATTCAGTCGGTTTGCTAGTAACAAGCTAATCTAATGCGACATCCATAGGATATTTTTCTTTCAATTTAACTAATTGCACACTCTTATGCTAATGTCAACAATAGTAGTATGAGTCTCATGGCATCTCAGTTTAAGGCACAATAATCATGGATTTGTTGTTTAATATGACAAACTAACTTGACTTGACTAACTCATCTCGCTTAACCCATTTAGTCCATTCGGCCCTTCGACCTTGCTCGCCTAAGTAGCTCGGTCTGACCGGCCTAGTTTGCTAGTTGACTCAGCTTGTCAAATACGCATAATTTATTTGATCTATCTAAGATTCCAGAGTAGAGTTATTTCCAACATTCTCAATTTATCACATTAAATGTAAAATAATTCTTCTTTTTAAATGTTTAACAAAAGAAGAAGAAAAAATCACACTCGGAGGGGTCCCAAGATCTCAGCGTATCATCGTAATATAATACCAACTTGCGCATTTTAATTAATTAATCGATCAATTAAATAATTAATAATTTCACAAGCCATGTGGAGATAATATAAATCACACATTATTAATTTTTATAATCCCATTTGCTCATTGAGCTTATCGATTGACAATAACATGATATGCATTGCCGTCGATGAAAATTTTCAATCTTTGACTTTGACTATCGCTATTACTAATTTCCTCCTCCAAAGTTTACTTATTTGTTTTAAGAAACATTATGTTTAGTAATTTATAACTATAAAAATAAGTCACATCAAAATGCTTGGATCATCAAAATTTTAACAAAATAATGACATGAAAATTATAGCTTTAATAAATTATATTTCACATCATCATTCTGTCAAACAGCTTTACTGCACTACTGTCTATGATGAGGCAATAGTTTTTAAAGTGAAAGGAACTTTGGGACCTGAATAAAAATTGCCTATTTAGGAGATCAATTTCACAATTGGTCCATGTACTTAGATTTAATTGCATTATGCCCTGAGGATAAATCTAACTTAGTAGCTAAGGAAGGATCTCTATGCAATTAATTGCATTTTGCTTTTATTAAAGGCTTAAAAGTATATTACTACATATTTGTTGAATGGAGACTTTGTTATTGCATACATCATCATTTATCTTTGTTTTGTTTTTTTGTTGTTGTTGAAAAATCATTGTTTCTCCCTTAAGTCACCAGTGACGCAAGCAATAAATTGACATGAAGCCCCAACGAGCATGGTGGAGCTGAAGGAGTGTTGGGTCGCTCTTTTGCTTAGTGCATGTTGGATTTAGTAGAAAAATTTAAGTTGAGCGATTGTGGCTAAAGTATTCACAGGTGAAAAAAGTTCATAGTTTATTTTCACAAATGAAGTATCGATTCGGCATTTAACTGTTTTACCGGGATGACGAAAACCTAGTGTAGCATTTCTGTATTTATTTTAGAAATCAATAGAAAATTTTTGTGGGTTGGACGGATCAATTTTTAAAATTAGTTGGATTTTTCCAAACACATGAATTATAAAAAGGAATAATAATAAATTGACATGAAAATAAACACAAATTTTAATAAAAAAATATTCAAAAATTCTTTTATCAAAATGAAATAACAATAATAAAAAAATGTGGACATGAAATACTTTGGTTTTTTTTAGTACCTCGAATAAAGCCAGAGCTATCTTTGTCATTGCCATTTGCGATAAAGTTTGTTTTCCAATGAGTTATAATTTTCTACTAAAGTCACATCACAAATTCACAATTCAAAAAATAATAATTTTAAAAATAAACAAAATATTTCCTCGAATTTAATAATTTTAAAAATTATGAATGTTAAACGCCCTCGAATATTCTTATTACACCACCAAAATACCCAATTGATTTATTATTATTATTATTATTATTATTATTATTATTATTATTATTTATTTATTTATTTATTTTATATATAAATTGTTACTTCATCGTTACAGTGGAATAGCAATGGGTCTCTCGAACCGTCTCCACGACGCCCCCGGCGACTCCCTCCCGCTCCTCCTCCTGGCCGCGGCAGCGTCCTCCATCGCCTACCTCCGCGCGCTCCTCCTCCGCATCCTCCCCCTCTCCTCCTCCGCTGACCCAGACGACTCCGCCGACTGTGACGGCTCCCTCGGATCCGGCCTAGCGGGCCTCGCCCTCCTTGCCGACCACCTCGCCGCCGATCGAACCTTCCCTTTCCTCCTCCCCCGCGGCGATGACCTCCGCCCGGATTGCTCCGTCTGTCTCTGCCGCCTCGCCGACGGCGACCGCGTCCGCCGCATCCCCTGCGGCCATGTCTTCCACCGAGACTGCCTCGACGGATGGCTGCTCCAGCTCAACCTCTCCTGCCCTCTCTGCCGCTACCGTCTCGTCGCGCCGGAGCTCCGCGCCGCCGCAGATCGTCGGATCGGAGCTGAGCTCGTCGCCTGCCTCTCCCAATCTTGATCCTACGGTCAGGATCTGTTAAGATGACGTCACGATATTATCTTGATTCGTCTTTTTATTTTCTTTTTTTCCCCTCCAATTTATTTTAAGGCCTCGCCTTTTTTTTTCTTTTTTCTTTTTGTTGTTGTTTGTCTACTGTCCTTTTTGTGTGGTGATGCACTCTTTTCTTTTTTTATGGAAGACGTTTTTAATTTGGGACAGGTTGTGGTAAAATATTTTCTATAATAATTCTTCTAAAATATATATTTTCTACGTAAATAAGGGTTCATTTAACATGGATATTAATTAGCTAATGATGTGAACATGCTTGAATGAACTTGGATTTTTTTCCCCTTCCTTTAATCTTCTCCTCCTTCGCTACTTTTAGTATGAGAATTTATATTTTAGATTGTTTTAGAAAGGAAAACACATGATACTTAATCTAATCAATGAAGTGGATTTTAAATAATTTTATTGAACTTAATTTTTAATTACTATATGGATTTCATATAATTTGATTTTCATATGAGATAATATTTAGAGCGGATAATTTTTTAAAATATAATCGAATGCTTTGATATACTCATTTATTGATACATATTTTTACTTACCTTTGTGAAATATTTTATAGTTGTAAAGTTGAAAGGTCTATATTGTTGGTAGTTTTGAGAGCATGAAAATTAAAACGAAGTAATTAAATAAAGCGATAACTATTCATATGGATCTCCCGAAGAACCGCAACCGAAGACGCCGGTCGATGAAGAGATTGCTGCTGTCGAAAGCACGATCACGGAGCAACCGAAAGTACTTCAAAATTCACGAGCCAAATCTCAGTCTACGGATGTTCTTCCTTTGCTTGCACACGATCACCTCCAATGCTCCTCTACTCTGATCACCTTTGCAACACAATTCGTCGTTCCATTTCTGATTGCCTTGGACGCCTCTTATAAGAAGGCTAAGGAAGACGAAGGGGAAAGGACACCCCTTCGTCTCCCTGGCGTTTGCAGCAAACATGCGTTTGCAGCAGCGAAAGGGATGAACCTTTTCGTCTGCTAAGTGTAACACCCAACATCTCCCACTCGTCCAAGTCAATCCATATGGTCACATAGACTACAAGGTGATCAAGTCACGAAGACCAGAGCGAAATTAGTCACAAAGACCAAATAAGTCACGAAGACTTTATGAGGATCAAGTCACGAAGACCAGAGCAAAATTAGTCACAAAGACCAAATAAGTCACGAAGACTTTATGAGGATCAAGTCACGAAGACCAGAGCAAAATTTAGTCACAAAGACCAAATAAGTCACATAGACTTTATGAGAATCAAGTCACGAAGACCAGATCAGAACATCCATTCCCCACATTAGGGAAAATGGTTCGTGCGACAGCAAGCACAGTGAGCATTCAATTGCTAAGAAGATTGTCACACCTTACTTAGCTGCTCCATAGAACAAATCAGAGACATAAATGTCCATAGAACGAATCATAGACATAAATGGCTTGCCTTTGCCCTAAATTAAATTATTTACATCATCATGAACATCTCTAATCCCTCATATTGACCATATGTCAAGAGCATGTTCAACACCTCCAATCAAACAAATTATTCACAATTACATTTTATGTATTGAACTAAAAATGTAACCGGTACCAGTGAATAAATGTCGCAGATGTAAATTAATCTTAATCTTCCTTTTTAGCTAGAATCTATTCATTCTAATCAGTCGCTTTCCTAGTTATGCTCCATAGACCGAATCATCCATAGCCAATAGGAAACATGTTAAAGTAGCAGACACTGGTCAGAACTTCAAGTAGACAGCTAAATAGTCACTTAGGGTAAAATCGAGATAACTTATAATCTCAAGGGTCTCACATAGTAGAGAAGCAGGGATCCATTCTCCTACAACCCTTCTTGTCGCCATAACACATGTGGTATGAATCACATGCTACGATGTTATTCTCTTTACCAAAAAGAGCGCATGTTTTTTCCTAAATTTAACATCGTACAGATTTCGATCTAGACATTCCTAATGTCTAATCCTGAATTCAACATACGAATTCTAATCTGGCTTCAAGCAGATTCAGTAAATGGTGGGTGCATTTACTCCAATCATTATACAAATGATCTCATCTTGACACAAATATCAAGGCGACATTAACTTATGGGTATGTGTTACCCCCTTAAGTTCGGCGGTCAGGCTGGACATAAAGGATTGGCTCGTTGCTCCTTGATCCAGCCTATTGGGCATGTGCGCGGGGCACATGCCAAGCAGCGGAGCATACGGACGGCGCGGGGCTGTCCAAGCCCAAGTCTGCAGGAGGCGGACTTGGCAAAACAGCAGGCGTGGCATGGGCGCAGGCCATGCCAAGCGAAGCGGAGGCGCGGGGCTGCCCAAGCCCAAGCAGCGGAGCATTCGGACGGCGTAGGGCTGTCCAAGCCCAAGTTTGGCAGGAGGCAGACTTGGCAAGGCGTGGCATGCGCGCAAGGCATGCCAAGCGAAGCGGAGGCGCGGGGCTGCCCAAGCCCAAGCCTTACAGGAGAAAGGCTTGGCAAACCAGCATGCGTGGCATGGGCGGAAGCCATGCCAAGGAGCAGATTGGCAGTGCGCGGTGCACTGTCCAAGTCTAAGTCTACAGGAGGCGGACTTAGCAGCGAAGCGGGCGTGGCATGTGTGCTAGACATGCCAAGCGGCCAGTGGAGCAACAGCATGGGGCTGTCCAAAGCCCAAGCCTTAGTTGAGCAAGGCTTGGCAATGATCCGGGCGTGGCTGTGCACAAGCCATGTCGATGTTGCGGATACGGTAGCACGCGGGGTGCTGCCCAAGCCCAAGTCATGCAGACTTGGCATTGAGGCGAGCAAGGCATGTGTGCTGGACATGCCGAAGCAGCAAAGGCGGACAGACGGGACTTGTCCGTTGTGCGAGCAGATGGACTTGCTCGGGTTGCCGATGGAGCGGACAGACGGGACTTGTTCGAGGCAACGAACATGCGGGCAGACGGGACTTGCCCGTGGCGCCAAGGAAACGGACAGACGGGACTTGTTCGTGGTGCCAAACAGACGGAGCCGTGGACCGAGCACTTGGCGTGCGAACATGCTTTGGCGCGGGGCCAAAGAAACGGAGCCATGGAGAAACGCGGACAGGTGGACTGTTCGTGGTGCGGACAGATGGACTGCCCGTGGTGCCAAAGGTGGACAGATGGACTGTCCGTGGTGCCGAAGACTTGGAGCCGTTGTGCGAACACTGGGCGGACAGATGGACTGTTCGTGGGTGCCAACGAAGCCATGACGTGGTCAAGCACAAGGGTGCGGATTGACACTTGGCGTGGACCAATGCGGTGGAGCCATGGGGCGAAGCACAAGGGGAGCATGCTGACACTTGGCGTGGATCCAATCAGCATCATGATGGAGCAAGCACATGGGTGCTAGGCGGCCACTTGGCATGGAGCCAATGGAAGCCAAAGACACTTGGACATGGCGGTTTTGGAAGTTGAGGAAGTTATGTCCAAGTGGCACAAGTGGTTGGTGTAACCACCTCGTAACCTCCATTGTAACCGCCGCCTATGCATGATAAATAGGCTTGGTGGGTTCATTGGAGAGGCATCCAAGAGGCATCCAAGCAAGGTGCAAGGATGTGCCAAAGGAGTGTGCGAGGGTGTGCATTGTGAGCAAATTCGTGGAGAATTTGTGAGGCGGTTTGTGAAGAGTTGTGAGCAACTCGTGAAGGATTTGTATGGGCGGATCCTTAGCGGCTTGTAAGTGATTCTGTAATTGTTCCATTGTATTTCCTTTGTTGAGGCAATAAAGGTTGGGAGTTTTCCCGTAATCTGTTGGTGTTGCTTTGCGTGGCTTTCTTGTGGCGTTGCTTTGAGATTTTCGTGTGCCATTGCGGTGCATTTGTTGGGAAAGGCTGAGAGTCAAGTGTGGAACTTGGCTGCCGCGCAGGAGATTTTCAGAGGCGAAAATTTACCCCTGTGACAATATGTCTCTATTCACAGCTACATAAGCTGTCTCATAAGCAACGGTCTTACCTCTATTCATACTTAACAAATAGAGATGAATGTCCATGTGAGTGGACCAATCCCAATATGCCAACATGCTTATCGAGACTTTTATTCGAATGTAACCAAGACATATACACTGAATAGATCATGGAATTTTTCATTTATCAAAATGTCTTAACAATTGTTACATTCTTCGAAGTCCCAAAAACTTCACATGCCCATGAAATGACTCTTAGTCAATGGCTTAGTAAAAGGATCAGCAAGCATATTCCGTGTAGGGATGTACTCAAGAATAATCTTTTTCTTGTCAACAATATCCCTTACAAAATTATACTTAATTTCTATATGCTTGCCTTTGCTGTGGTATTTGGGATCCTTGGAAAAAGCTATCGCAGCTTGACTGTCACAGTACATAGTAACAGGACTCCCACTATCCTCAGCAATCATCAGATGCTTCAGGAACCTTCTTAGCCAGACAGTCTCTTGCACAGCCGCTGCACAAGCCACATACTCAGCTTCCATTGTCGACAAGGCTACACAAGGCTGCTTCTTGCTATTCCATGAGATGGCGCCACCATTCAGCAAGAAGACATAACCAGATGTGGATTTCCTGTCATCAAGGTCCCTGCCCAATCTGCATCTGAGTAGCCATTAAGGCTCATATCTGATCCTTGGAAACAGAGGCAATAATCAGCTGTTCCTTTAAGATATCTGAATATCCTCTTCACCGCTTTCCAGTGTCTCGATCCTGGGTTTGATTGGAAACGACTAACTAAGCTAACAACATAGCTTATATCAGGACGAGTACACAACATAGTGTACATCAAACTACCAATAGCACTGGCATATGGTTTCTTCTTCATTTCGGCTATTTTCTCAGGAGTCTTGGGATACATACTTTTGCTCAAGATAGTACCTTTCGCAATAGGCGTCTGTTCAATGTTGCAATCTGACATATTGAAGTGTTGTAGCATCTTAGTGATATAAGCTTCTTGAGACAAACCCAAAAGCCTCTTTGATCGGTCTCTAACGATCTTCACTCCTAAGATGTACTCTGCTTCTCTCATATCTATTATGTCAAATTGTGATAAAAGCCAACTTTTGACTTCTATCACACACTTTATGTCACTTCCAGCTATTAGCATATCATCAACATATAATGATAAAATGACAAGCTTTCCTTTTTCATTTTTTAGGTAAACACAATGATCCTCATTGATCATTTTGAAACCATAAGATAATATTACTTTATTAAATCTTATGTTCCATTATCTTGACGCTTGCTTTAGCTCATATATATACTTCCGAAGTCTACATACTCTTTTCTCTTAGCCTTCAGCAACATAACCTTCTGGTTGTACCATATAGATTTCTTCGTCAAGATTACCATTAAGGAAAGCCGTTTTTACATCCATCTGATGTAATTCCATGTCATATTGTGCTACTATAGCTAGGATGACACGTATTGACACAAACTTTACAACTGGGGAGAATGTCTCTTCAAAGTCAATACCCTCCATTTGGGTATATCCTTTTGCAATTAATCGAGCTTTGTATTGATTAATCGATCCATCTGCTTTCCTCTTTACTTTGAGAATTCACTTATTCCCAATAGCCCTTCGGCCTAGAGGAAGATCGACTAAATCCCAAACTTGATTCTTTCTCATTGACTCCATTTCTTCATCCATTGCAATTTTCCATTCTTTTCTAACTGAGCTGCTCAAATCTTCCTCAACTGTTTGAGGTTCCTCATTGTCAACTGGGAGAACCATTAATGCCTCATTCTCAATATTAAACCTTCTCCGAGGAATAATCTGACGACTACTTCTTCGAAGGTTAGACTGTTGAGTAACTAACCCATTTAGTGGCAAATTACTCCCACTCGGTTGACTAGATTCAGGCATCTCCTGATTCGTTGATAAAGGAACATTATCCTCCTCCTTTATCTCATATAGAGGAATTGTCTTATCAACTTCACCTCATGTTGGGAACTCAGTTTCTAGAAAAGTAGCATCTCTTGACTCTATTTCAGAGATGATTTTATCTTGTCGCTCACCAATAAAAACTTAACCCTTAGAAGTCTCAGAGTACCTTATAAAGATACACTTCTTACCTCTAGGTCCTAATTTTCCAAATTCATGAGTTTTATCATGAACGTAGACAGCTGATCCCCATGGTCTCAGATTACTTAAATCCGGCTTTCTGCCTGTCCAACGTTCATGTGAGGTAGATGGAACTGACTTTGAAGGCACTTTGTTAAGTATATAGGCTGCAACTAATAATGCATCTCCCTAATAGGAGATTGACAAATTATCCTGTGCCATCATAGACCTAACTATTTCAAGAAGAGTCCTATTTCTTCTTTCAGCAACCCCATTTTGCTGTGGAGTTCCAGGGATAGTAAGCTGTCTAATTATCCCTTTCTCATTACACATTGTCTTGAACTGATCAGACAAATATTCTCCTCCACGGTCAGTGCGCAAGGTTTTAACCTTACGTTCTAATTGATTCTCAACTTCGTTCAAGTAACGAATAAAGCAATCCAATGCTTCAGATTTGTGAGAAATCAAATACACATGACCAAAACGTGTGAAGTCATCGATAAATGTAATGAAATAAGAACTCCCATTTCTAGCCTTCATATTCATCGGACCACAAATATCCGAATGAATTAATTGTAATGGTGATTCAGCCCTAATAGCCTTATCAAACAATTTCCTAGTCGTCTTTCCAGCAAGACAATGCTCACATACAGACAAGTTAATCTTAGCATGAATGCCTAATAGGCCCTCCTTAGCTAATCTATTCATTCGTTCTTGTCCTATATGTCCCAATCTAGCATGCCAAATTTTATCATTAACATCAACATTACTAGTAAGAGCAATGTTTAAAAAACAACTATTATTATTTGGTTCTACATCAAAAACCATAAAACCATTTGTTACATAACCATATCCAATTAACACAGAGTTAATTCGAAGTTCCACACAACGGCTATAAAAATTTACATTGTAACCTAAATCAAGAAGACAAATAACGGAAACCAGATTCCGTCGAATCTCAGGAGTGTACAGGACATCATGTAGAAACAAGGTGCCTCCACCACGTAGGTTGAGCTTGCAAGTGCCAATTCCTTTGACTTCAATTCTTGCATTGTTTCCTACATATATCCATTTGTTGCCATCTGGTACCCGACGGTACTCCACATATGTAGCTCGATCACGAGCTACGTGGTTCGTTGCTCCTGAATCTACAATCCACAAAGGATATGAATCAGCTAACAACACTGTACTTGCAACATATTGCTCGTGGAAAGAAGACAAAAATGGATTTACCTTTTTAGGCTCAGTACAATCCCGAGCAAAATGGCCCTTCTTGTCACAATTGAAGCAAGTCAACCTGCTCTTAGGTTTTTGTCCATATTTCTTTCCTTTCTTCTTGATATGGTTTTTCGCAGCAACAGCATTAGCCTCCTTTCCTTTCCCTTTTCCTTTCTTGAACCACTTGTTCTTATTCTTGGAACCAGAACCTTCAGCTACAAAAGCTTGACCCGAAATCCTTACGGATTCAATCCTCTCCGCCTCAATTTCCACATGCGTGAGACATCAGTGAAAGTCTTGATACTCTCACTATGGGTCAGGTTCTGTTTCATCGTTTCCCAAGAATCAGGAAGGGAACGGATAACTGCCTGAACCTGTTGTTCATCGGTCAACATATAACCAGCAGTCTTAAGCTCTCGAATCATGTTACCCATCTTCCTGAGATGTTGGGCCATGGTAACATTCGAGCGCTTCTTACAACTATCAAACTTGATAGTTAGCTGACGGAGCTTACTCAGACTGACTCCATTGTACTTCTCTCTAAGGGCTACCCAGACAGCATGAGCCGATGGTAATGGCTCATATTCAAATACTAGGTCATCTACCATTGAACTAATCAATATGCCCTTAGCAATGGAGTCCTTCATTTTCCATGCCTTATAGGCATCAAGGTCACGTCTGTGCTGTGCTGAAGAACCATCAACCGGTTCCTCCATAATTTGGTTTACAACCTCTAGAACTTCTTGTTCCTCAAGAACATATTGTATCTTGAGGTGTCAGATTTTGTAGTTATCCCCATATAATTTCTCACCCTTATTGAGTTCAGCTATGATGTTTTTAGTTGCCATGATCTACATAAATAAACAAATTATTTATTATTTCAGTGTAATTCATATATGTGCAATTAATCATTGACTCAGTGTAAATTAGAATTAGTTTACAAAATCAAGTGATAACATTGTTTCCACTCATCATTTGTATATTCTAATCTAATCAACATTGAACAATTTTATTGCACACATCCCATCTAATGAACGAATCATTTTTCATATGAACTAATCATATGGATATATAAACTAATCATATCATGAAATGAACTAATCATTTCCAAGTTATTTAACATATAACATAACTTTTAATATATAGTTCTGTTCGTACAAAACAACATAAATTATTACATGACTCAAAAACTAGATGAGCTAACACTGCTCGTACATAACGACAGCAAACATAACACTAATAGGCCAACACTGCTCCCACTAGGACAAACACTAGTATAACAACCAACACTATCCTTATTAACCTGGACTCATTTGGGATAATCTCAGATGGGGTAGCTTCAGGATTCTCTATTAGATCCATTTCTGGATCTTCCTCGAGCATCTCCTGGTCCTCTTCAGACTCTTCAGGCTCTTCTTCACCCATATGGTGAAGTAGTTCCTCACACAGTACTGAATATGTGACACGCCCTTGATGACACCCTCATACATAGTCTGCTATTATCCTGGGATACTCTGGCAATGAATGCATCAATGCCCAGATCCTATAACTGTCCAGGACTGGAAACTCTTCTTGTTCAAGTTTCCAAAATAGTCTATCCAGCCGTCTAACATGTCCGTCAACTCCATAAGCAGACTTATACTCTATCTCCTAAATCTCCTCTCGGAGCTGGTTTCGCCGCACTTCGCGACGAGTCAATGTGGTAATCGTCCGTGCCATATGAAAAATTGAATTTAAATAAGTCAGTACAAAACCGACTAACTAATACAAAACCAGTTTAATTCAATTTATACAGGCATACCATTATTATAAATCAAGAAAAATAAATCTTCTCGATTTTCAGGAGTTTAAGTCGACTGACCCATTAGACCGGTCAATCAGGAGTCTGGATGTTAAACTTAGTCTATTGTCCTCATTAGAACTAATCTAATTGAACCTATGTTCTGTTCTCGTTTAAGCCCATTTGAGTCAATCTCAGACTTATTGATCAAACTTAGGTCCGTTTCATTCTTCCAGTGCCTATTGGATTAAGTCTGACCCATTAGAATAAATCCAATGTTTCTGATCAAATTTGACACAACGGAACTAATCCGGTCATATTTGATCAGCCCAACTTCTGTAATCAAGAATACCCAATTAATTCAATAATAACCTGGACTGGTTAAACCAACAAATAATTTAAACCAGCTTTAGGTATCATTGAATCAAATTGGTCTGCCTAAATCAATTAATAATTTAAACCAGACTTGGGTTTGATTGATCAAGTTGGTAGGGTTCTATTTTCGATAAATTGAACCATAATTTAATTAAATATTTATTTATTAATTAATAATACATTCCTATATGTATTTAATTAATTAATAAAAATATTTAATTAAATTTACCTACTGTTCATGTCCGGGAAAAAAAAATATGCACCTCTTTTTTTTTTTAATACATTTTTTTTAACACAATTTTTCACTGTGCACTACTGTTCATGCATGCAAGAAAACGAACAGGTTTTTTTTTCCAATCGATTGAAGAATCGATTAAACACAGACATACTGTGCCGTCAAAATCTACTGTTCATGCGATTTTTTTTCGATGTTTAATCGATTCAAACTTAAAATTGAATCGATTCAGATATTTTCTCTACAGTGCTTCGTTAAAACGAGAACTGTTCATTTTACTCTTGAATCGATTCATGAATCGATTCAAGTGCATGCGTTTTACTGTGCTTCGTCAAAAAAGCAGTATTCACGAATTTGAATCGATTGAATCAAAATTTCAATCGATTCAATTCAATTGAATCGATTGGTTAATCGATTCAATTGATGAACAGTGTTACTGTTCATCTTCTTCTTCGCGACAGAAGAAGAAAAAACGTGAGCTTTTTCGCCTCGATTTCCATGCTTTCAAAATTATACATGCTCTGATACCATTGTTGGTAGTTTTGAGAGCATGAAAACTAAAACGAAGCAATTAAATAAAGCGGTAACTACTCACATGGATCTCCCGAAGAACCGCAACCGAAGACGCCGGTCGATGAAGAGATTGCTGCTGTCGGAAGCACGATCACGGAGCAACCGAAAAGTGCTTCAAAATTCACGAGCCAAATCCCAGCCTACGGATGTTCTTCCTTTGCTCGCACACGATCACCTCCAATGCTCCTCTACTCTGATCACCTTTGCAACACAATTCGTCGTTCCATTTCTGATTGCCTTGGACGCCTCTTATAAGAAGGCTAAGGAGGACGAAGGGGAAAGGACGCCCCTTCATCTCCCTGGCGTTTGCAGCAAACATGCGTTTGCAGCAGCGAAAGGGACGAACCTTTTCGTTTGCCAAGTGTAACACCCAACATATATAACCTGCTACGCGAGTCCTAGGCGAATCGAGTGGACGACGACACGAGCAAGGCACCGTCCGCTGGCCATCCGCACGAGCAGGCCATCATGCTAGGGATGATAGTCATTGGTCTATGCTCCTGGTGTTGTCTAGTCGTTAACCCAATGCTTTTCCAACGCTTTTCCATGTAGGTAGTCTCATTGAAGTCAGTTCTATGTTAGGATCATCGGAGGTTGAGGTTAATAAAAATCTATCAACTGAGGTTCCTCATCATCGTGCAAGTATTGGAAGTCGGGACTTAATGGAATCCTATTGCTACTGAGGGCGTCAGCCCAACACACCGGGTCATGATATGAACTATGAAAGGATCTTATTTATCCTCTCTTTCTTCCTCATGGATTGTGATCGAGGTAGGTTCTCCTAATGGTGTCAATTCGAATGGGTCAAGTTGAGTTCAGGTTGAATTGGAAAAAATATATATAAAAAATCTCAATCTGAACCCAAATACAACTAAAACCCCTAAATCCAGTGGTGTAGCCACCCTTGGGTTAGGGTAGACTCCAACCCCAATCATAAAAAAAAAAAAAAAAAAAACTAAGAAAAATTTTAGCCCCACCATAGTATTAATTTCCTTTTAAGTTTTTTACCTATTAAAATTGAGCAACTTTTTTCCTATTATATTTGGTTTAGTTAAAATTGCACGTTTGAAACTTTAATTAAACTAAAAATTTTGCAACGCTTTACCCCTCACCTACACGATGGTTCTGTCGCACGCCGCAAGAGCAAGTAGAGCCGCCACCTTGCTTGTTCCTCCTCGTAGTCGCAAAGCCACAGATGCGAAAGATTTTAGTTTTTGATTCTCTTTGTCTTTTCCTTCACTAGGTTTGAGCCAGGGATGGAGCCAGGAATTTTATATCGAGAGGGCGAAATATATGTGTTTATGTTGAGGGGAGGCGACCATGTCGTTGCCTCCCATTCTCCTCTCTTTCACCCCCTATTCCTATACCTTATACATTTTTTATACTTAAAATTATTCCGTCCCTAGTTTGGGTAGATCTGTTCTTCTTTAGAATGAATATCTTTTGACCTCCTTTTTCGACTATGTAATTTTTCTATTTCTTGAAGATATTAATATTATTTATGATACAGTGCATAATGGTAGGGTCCGGTCGTCAAAAGTCAAGGGGGTGTGACAGTCAAAAGTCAAGGGGGCATGACAGTCAAAAGTCAAGGAGATATGACAGTCAGAAGTCAAGGGGGTGTGGCAGTCATAAGTCAAGGGTACGCGGCAGTTAGCATACAGAGTAGGACCACCTGGGGCCATCCGGCGTATAAAGCCAGGGCGGGGTCTGTCGGTCAGGAAACTAAGTCTGCGGCGTGACGCATGATCAAGGCGAAGCCTGACCTGTCTTCACCGATAGGGTTTCCTCAAGTTAGCCCGCGTAAACAGACTTGCCATTCTCGGTCAGGTCTGAATCATAAAAGCAGGAAGAAATGAACTCCGATCGCACCCCTCCATCCATCCAGTATGTTCATCATCACTTAACGGACCGACCTGGGCTGCCTCGATCACACCCGAGCAGGATAGAAAGCACTACGCGACAACAGGTCAGGGAATCGTAACCACCTGTCAGAGAATAGCTACTGCATGTCAGGGAATATTCCAACGGTTAGGGTCATCTGCAAATATAACCTTCCTCCAATCTATATGAGAAAGATGCGTGTCCTCCACCACTTGACAAAGTCCTGACACCCGACATCCTCTGGCAGGGGTCAGTCTCCAGAAGGTATGCACTGTCATATAAAAAGGGACGCCCTCTCCCCTACATAGGTACCCTCACTCGCACACTTGTCTCCTACTTTTCTTCTTCCTTCGTACAGTATTCTTCTGGGGAAAAAGTTCTTTCCTTGAGCGTCAGAGGGCCTGCTCCAGGGACTTTTTCCCAAGTTCTTGGCCTCTAATGTTCCGTGTGCTTATCTTAGTGTGTGCAAAGTTCTAGTATCGCCGACTCAGGTCCAACAGTCCTTCAGGGCCATGTGGGGGTCCGTTCTCTGAAGCCCGTACGACCGCAGCATCATAGTCTCCTCCTCGTCAATGCCTGCGACACTTCATCCGGCCTTCATTTGACTCAAATTCCGGGCAGGATCAATTTGATGCCATTTGTGGAAACTTTCTTCACCTGTTCTGGAGTGTAAAGATGGAGGACACCGGAAGAATCAACGTAACCATGATGATGGGAGAGTACGAACAGTTCAAGGAAGCCAAGAGGCGGACAACCTCCAAAAAATAGACCACCGCTTCTCGACCATACAAGATGCCGACAGTTTCTAAAGATCCGACTCACGTTTCTGATAGAGGGTCTAAAAGAAAATAGCCTGAGGAGTTTCCTCTAGCCTTCTATCAGGAGTCGGGCGTCGATTATTATCATAAGGGACCGGACGGCTATAACAAGAAAGAGAAGCCGCATGCTTCTATGGCGGAAAGCTCCCTGCCCAAGGATTTGAAGAAGGGTAAAGCTATAGCCCTCAGGCAGGATCCTAGAGTGGAGCCTGAGGAGCAAGTGCCCTTCTCTACAAGGATACTCAAGGAAAAACTACCCAAGGGGTACAAGCCTCCTGCTATCGAAAAATATGATGGTAGCCAAGACCTGGAGGATCATCTCCACAAGTTTAGGAACGCTACACTGTTGCATCAGTACATCGATGCTATCAAGTGCCGAGTGTTCTTGAACACTCTATCTGGCTCGACACAGAAATGGTTTGATGGATTGCCAAACGGGTCCATCACCTGTTTTCATGATTTCAAGACTATCTTCCTGCGCCACTTCACTAGCAGCAGGAAGTACCAAAAGATGGATCACTGTCTCTTCGCTCTCAAGCAAGGGCCAACCGAGCTCTTGAGGAGTTATATCAGGCACTTCAATCAGATAGCTCAGGATGTTCCATCCGCTACCTCCGAAATATTAATGAGCGTCTTCTCCCACGGATTGGTAGAGGGAGAGTTCTTTCGAGATCTCATTCAAGATCCTGTAAAGAACTTCGATGAAATGCCGGGGAGGGCCTTTAGTTACATCAACGTGGAGGAATCTCAAGCGGCTTGGCAGAAAGCAGACAAGGCGCCTGCTTCCACCAACAAACTAGAGAAGAGGTCACCTAAACCGCCAACCCAACCTCTTCCGCGAGTCCGGGTGTCAGACCGAACTTTCCACCCGGTCAGGATCCCCGGTCGGCCCAACTCGTGGCTGTCGTCCATGCACCGCGGCCTGGTCACTGGGGCCCTCGTTACTGTACTTATCACCGGTCCCACACTCACATCATGAGTGACTGCTTCCAGTTCGCTCGTGACTCCCGGCGCGTAGCCGAGTTGGGCCTTCCCCCACCTGAACTCGCACCTAAGCTTCAACGGTTGGTGGATAGCCAACAGGTTGCCGTAGGTCTGGCAGGTAAACCCTGGCCTGATAATGCTGGGCAGGGAAGTAAGTAGCCTGGTCAAAACCAGGAGTTAGAGAGGCCTAGGAGGAAGAAAACCGGGGCAACGCGACCATCCGAGAGATCGGCATGATCTCTGGGGGGCCCACAGACGAAGATTCTGCCAGGGCACGAAAATCTCATGAGCGTCGTCTAGAGATACATACTGTAGAATGCAACATGGAGCAAGCTGTCGGGCCCATAATTAGCTTTGGGCCACAGGATCTGGAGGGGCTGGAGCTTCCGCATGATGATGCTCTCATAATTAAGGCCGTCATAGCCAACAGTCGCGTGGCCAGAGTTTTCGTAGATACCGGGAGCTCTGTCAACGTGTTGTCCAAAAGTGCATTCAAGAGCATGCAGATTGACGCCAGTGAGCTCCAACCTGTGACTACTTCATTGTACGACTTCACCGGCAATGAGGTACGACCCATGGGCCAGATCAAGATGGCAATATCTTTGGGTAGTGAATCGCTGGTGCGGACAAGGAGGAGCACCTTCATAGTCATGGATTCACCTTCCTCATATAACGTCATCCTAGGGAGACCGACCCTGCACGAGTTTCGGGCAGCAGTTTCTACTTTTCATCAAAAGATCAAATTCCTTGTGGGAGAATGGGTCAGGGAAGTCAAGGGAGAGCAATTGGTCTCTCGCAGATGCTATATATACATGGTGAAGGTGGAGGCTCGTAAGGCCCAAAGAACCCAGGATAGCAGGATCCACGTCATCCAAGAGGAGCCTTTGCCTATAGCAGAGGAGCTTATCCCTTGGGAGGAGATTAAGCTATATCCTGAATACCCTGAAAGCATCACCCGCATATCCAGTGACTTGCCCATTGAGGTCAAGACGGACTTGGTCTAGTGCTTGACTCGCAACAAGGATGTTTTCGCTTGGTCCCCTGAAGAGCTACCCGGAGTCAAGCCCGAGGTGGTCGAACATAAGTTACATCTTCTACCTGACTCTTGGCTGGTTAAGCAGAAGAAGAGGAATTTCTTGACTGAGTATAATAAGATCATCCGAGCTGAGGTGGATCATCACAGGAAGGTGGGTCATGTTAGAGAAGTACAGTTCCCGTCCTGGATCTCTAATGTGGTCTTGGTTTCTAAGCCCAATAATAAGTGGAGGGTCTACATCAACTTTCACGACCTCAACTGCGCTAGCCCCAAGGACTATTACCCGCTACCCAGGATCGATCAAATGGTGGACTCGATCTCAGATTGCGAGAGGATTTGTATGCTTGACGCCTATCAAGGTTATCATCAAATCCCTCTGGCATGGAAAGATCAATAAAAGGTCAGTTTCATTACGGCTGATGGTACCTTCTATTACACTGTCATGTCCTTTGCACTAAGGAATATAGGGGCGACCTATCAAAGAATGATGGATAAGATCTTTAGAGAGCACATAGGTCGTAATGTGGAGATTTATATGGGCGACATACTCATCAAGTCCACTCTAGCCGTTAATTTTGTAATATATCAAAAATATAGCAAGGATTTAAAATAAATGTTGATATAATTAAATGATTTTAATAGAAATAAATAAGTATATATATATATACCAAAAGCTAGGCTTTTAGTATACACTCTAACAATCTCCCACTTATACTAAAAGACTAAGCTGCCATATCTGTTGCCATACATCTGATTCCCAACCCTTCAACATGCCCATCAAAAGCTCTTGCCTTAAGGACCTTAGTGAAAGGATCTATAGGTCATCACCTGATGCAATCTAGGCAGCAACAACTTCTCCTCGTTTATACGATTTCTCGTATTGGGTGGTACTTGCGCTCTATTGTGTTTACTTGCCTTATAGACTTATGGTTTCTTCGAGTTTGCTACTGCACCAACATTATTACAATAAATTGTAACAATCTTTGGACAAACCAGAAATCATATCTAAGTCTATCTTGAGGTTATTGAGTCATTCAGCTTTTATGGCTACCTCAGAGGCTTGCCATATACTAAGCTTCTATGGTGGAGTCCAGAAAAACACCTATGCTTATCACTCTTCCATAGTTATGACTTTATCTCCTAAAGTAAACACAAAACCCCGAGGTTGGCTTATTATTATCCCTTTCCGATTGGAAGCCAAAATTCATGCAACCCACTAGGACCAAATTAACTGCCTTGTACGTTAGCATATAATCTCTAGTGCCTCTAAGGTACTTCAATATATGCTTTACTGCAGTCCACTGTCCTTGTCCAGGGTTACTTTGATATCTGCTAACTATGCCCTTGGCAAAACAGATTTCTGATCTCGTGCATAGCATATATTAGGCTTCCGATAGCCGAAGCATAAAGAACTGCCTTTATTTCCTTTATCTCCTTTGATGTCTACAGAGACATATCTTTAGATAAAGTTACTCCATCCTAAAAAAGTAAGAAACCTTTCTTGGAGTTTTGCATGCTTAAAACGAGCAAGGATCTTTTCGATGTATGAAGCTTGGAATAAGTAAAATATTCTTTTCTTGCGATCCCTTATTACTTTGATCTCAAGAATATATACATTCTCCCAAGTCCTTTATATCGAATTGTTTGGACAACCATACCCTTACTTCTGACAACATTTTGATATTGTTTCCAATTACCAAAAATGTTATCTACGTATAGTACAAGAAATACCACCACGCTTTCATCACACCTTTTGTATACACAAGACTTATCCAATTACTAAATGAATCCAAAGGTCTGGATTACTTTGATAAACTGGATGTTCCAAGACCTTGAAGCTCTGTATCAGTCCATAGACTGATTGAGCTTGCACACAAGATGCTCTTAGCCCTTTGCAATGAACCCTTCTGGTTGCTTTATATGGATGCTTTCTTCAAGACTTCCATTAAGGAATGCTGTCTTGACATCCACTTACCAAATAGATAAAAGAATCCGGATAGACTTAAGCATGAATACCAGTGAAAAAGTTTCCTTTTTCATCTAGCCTTGCTTTGAAAGTTTCTACCTTCCTGTCTATCCCTCTTTTCCTATTATAGACCATTTTATACCCAAAGGCTTTTATACCATTTGGTGGTTCTACAAGCTTCCAGATTTTATTAGAATACATATATTCTAATTCTGTGATTCATTACTCTTTGCCAAGATATTGCATCTTTATCTTGGAGTGCTTCGTCATATGTCCGGAGATCAGGTTCATGTCCTCTAGGGATCGAGTCCAAAAACTCTCCCAAAACATGAATCTTTTTAGGTTACCTAACAACCCTCCCACTATGACAAGGCACTTTTTGCAATTGTATATCATTTGTGATACGTGTTGCAGTTTCCTTGTGGTATCTCATCTTGTACAATTGGTACTAGATTAGACATGTCTTTTATTATTTCCTTAAGAACAAGTTTTCTTATGGGCACATGGTTTATTGCATAGTCCTTTTTCTAAAATTGGTCATTGATGCTAACAATGACCTTCTGATTTTTAAGACTATAAACCTACTTTCATTTCTCTAGGATAAGCCACAAACAAGTGAATTCCTGTCCAACTTATCATTGTCTCTCTTCAGCATATGTGCTGGACTACCCGAATCCAAATATGCTTCAAAATAAGCTTATGCCTATTCAGCAATTCTATATGAGTAGAGAGTTCTGACTTTGGAATGTACTATGTTCACTTCCGTTTACAGAGTATATCCTTAAAATGAATTTGGTAAAATAACTCATCATCAATCTACTTATTTCCATAAGAGTCCTATACCTTCTTTCTACTACACCATTCTGTAGAGGTGTACCAGGTGCAGTTAGTTTGGATTGAATCCCTACTTCTGATAAGTGACTCCTAAATTCTCCCAAGAGGTACTTGCCACTATGATTTCACCATAGTGTCTTTTTACTTTGTCGTTTCTCCACATCAGCCTAGTATTCTTTGAACTAATCAAAGTACTTAGTCTTGCGGTACATTAAGTAAATTTATTTGTATCTTGAATAGTTGTCTATAAAATAGACGAAATATTCAATACTACCTCTTGTCTGGATAGTCATAGGATCACACAAATCAGAATGAACCAATTTCAACATATCTTTGACTCCATACCCCTTAGACTTGAAAGCTTCTTGGTTAATTTTTCTTCCAAGTATAAGACTCGTAGGTTGGAAAGATTTCCACTACTAATGAACCCAAAAGTTCATCAGCTACCAATGAATCATACTCAAGTTAATATAACCTAGCCTTAGATGCCAAAGATATAATTGGTTCATTTTCGAATGTTACTTTCTCTTAAAGTTAGAAGATGTGTTACTAATTTCCATTTGTTGCATCGTGAGAGTTATTGGATTTATAAATTGCCAACCAACGTACCAGAACAGATAATTCCCTCTTTTTCTTAATAACAACTTTGTTATTAAAAGAGGCAGAATATCAAGTTCTTTGAATAGTTTAGAAACTGAAAACTATTTCTTGGTGCGTAAAGACAATTACTCAAAAATCCATGTTTTATTCTTATCAAAAGATAAACATCTCCCACTGCAACAGCTACCATTTTTACAGTAGCGCCCATGTAGACGGTGTTTTAATTTTCATTTAGTTGTCGGGTTTCCTGGAACCCTGCAATGAATTGCGGACATGATTAATGGCATCTGTATCTACACTCCAGGTTCTGGTAGATAACACCACTAAACATGTTTCTACTAATAAATTAAATACACCTATATTGTTCTTAGTTCTAAGAAGACAATCTACCTTAATGTCCAAGTCCTATTTCCAATCATTACAATTGGGATTACTAAGTCTTTTCTATAGTATGACTACTAGGGGATTGACAAATATTTTAAATCCTAAGAATCACAAAAATACTTGATCAAGATCAACTCCTTAAAAATCCCCATGAATTTTGTATGCCACGATAGTGTGGACGTATACAAAATCGAAGAGGAGATTTTATTCATTAATTTTATTATCTCGTCAACTTTACTTTATGACGAATAAAATTAATAGTTGATCTGTCTTTGATCAAATATTTGGTCAAAAAATTTTGAATTTAAAAAAATATTGATTCCTCAAACAATATTATTTAAATTCACCAACACCTCAAACACCGTGAATTTTGCATGCCACGTTAGTGTGGACGTATACAAATTCAACATTTGTAAAAGGAGGGTTTTAACCCATTAATTTTATTATCTTGTCAACCTAACTTTTTGACAAATAAAATTAATAGTTGGTATCATTTGGTCACACAAATAATAGCAGTGACTCCGATGGGAGGATACTATTAGATGTGTCTAAGTGTATACCATTACTTGACACTAAGTCCATTAATAAGATTATGCCCTTCCGTTGGGGAAGATCACACGCTCTTAATTAACTTCCTATAGTCATCCAAAAATGGAAGTCTGTTCTAGTGATCCACAAACAAGCTCATCCGTTATGGAGGAAGGCACTCAGAGCCAACGCGCAAGCTTGTTTGCATCACTTACAAACCAGTAATGGAGACCATGGGATTTACTTAAAAATCCCTCTCCCACTTAGTTATTTATAAATGAGGAATTTTAACTATGCTAGCCTACTAAATATGTAAACTAACATGCACACACAGCACAATATAAAAGCAATAAATAGAAAATTTAATTTTCAACTATTATGGCTTTTATCTTTAGTTGTCCTCCGTGTGTTGTCATCCCAAGCTGCTGCCATATTTGGCCACTGCCACCGGGTCTAGCTGTCGCATCCATCTTGCTCCTAGTTCCGCTGCGCCTCTGGTCCTTAGAAGGTTCCATGCTTTGCAAGATTCGATCCGCGACATAAATAGAATTTTACATTTTGATCCTATATTCCATAAAAGGAATGTACATGTATCTAGATCAAAAATAAAATCCTAATAAAACTAAATACAGCTCCTGCTGTATTTTATAATACAATCATGCACACACAATAAAATGCCCTTGACATGTCTAAGGGTCCAATTACACACATAATAACTATAAGCCATAATAGTTGGATCCTGAATCCACAAAGTTAGCACATCCTACTATTATCCTGCTTAAATTATGTATGACATGTGCATAATTAAACTAATACCAAATACACAGAGGCAAAACCCTAGCTCTGATACCAATTGTTGGTTGCTACTCGGAAAACCTAGAGGTTCCACTGTACAAAAATTTTGTACAAAGGTCTGAACCTTTTCCTAGCTACCATGTGTTCTTTTAAATTAAATTTTGGATCGCCTGCGGAACTTAACACGTTTGATCCAAAACTTAATCTATTTGTTCTTTTAGGTTTTGACTTGGATCTCCTGCGGAACTTAACACATTCGACCCAAATCACCTTAAGTTATTAATTCCTTTAAATATTAATTTCCATAATTGGTTCCCAGTACTGACGTGGCGAGGCACATGACCTTCTTGGATATGGGAGCAACCACCACCGACTAGACAAAACCTTTTATGGAAAGCTAATATTTAATTTCCTAAAATAACTTTAGGTTAACCGAAAAGAACAATCAAATCACAAGGAAAAATAAAACAAAAGAACACATCATCGAAAAACATATTCGAAATACTAGAATCGTAAGCCTCTTGTATTTAGTATTATTTCCAAAAATAACTAGTATGATGCGGAAAGAAAAATTACTAGTTATACCTTTTAGAAATACCTCTTGATCTTCTACCGTATTCCTCTTTTAACCTCGGACGTTGTGTGGGCAACGATCTTCCGAGATGAGAACCACCTAGCACCTTCTTCTTCCTTACAAGTTTCGGCCATCAAAACTTCTCCTAGGATGAAGAGGTTCGGCCACCACCACCATGCTCCAAGGGATGCTAGAAAAGAGGCTTCTTTTCTCTCCTTCTTCTCCTTCTTAGTTCCGGCCACCAAAGCTATCTCCACCATGAGAAGGTTTAGGCCACACAAAGGAGAGGAGAGGAAAGAAAGGGCCGGCCACACCCAAGGAAGAAAAGAGGGAGAAAAATAGAATAGAGTCGTTAGCCTTGAAGCCTCCTCTACCCCCTGTTTTATAATCCTTGGTCTTGGCAAATAAGGAAAATTTAATAAAAACTTCCTTAATTCTTTTGCCATTGAAAAGGAAATTTTATTTAATTAAAAACAATTTTTCTTTTCAATTTTGCAATGGCCGGCCACACCAAGAAATCTCCAAGCAAATAAAATTTTAAACACCAATTAAAACTTCCTTATTTGCTTCCGGAAATTTATAAAAATTTCTCAAAAATTTTTATCCCTTCATGATTGGTTTATAAAAAGGAAATTTAATAAATTAAAATCTTTCTTTTAAACATGTGGATAAAAAGAAAGTTATCTCTATAAATTAAAATCTCTTTTAATCTACAAATAAGGAAAGATATCAAATCTTTTCTTAATCTTTTGTAGAAACTTATAAAAGAGAATATTTAATTTTAAACTCTCTTTTAAATCATGAACATAATTAAAAAGGAAAGTTTTCTTAAAATTTAAAATCCTCCTTTAATCAACAAATAAGGAAAGATTTCAAATTTTGAACTCTCTTTTAAACATGTAGATGATTTACAAATAAGGAAAGTTTTTACCAAAAATTAAAACCATCCTTTTAAACTACAAATAAGGAAAGAGATTAATCTCTTCTCTTAATCTTTTGTAGAAAACTATAAAAGGAAATTTTTAATTTTTAAACTCTCTTTTAAAATCATGATATCCACATAAGAAATAATTTTAATAAAAATCCTTTTTAATATTCTAGTGGCCGGCCACCTAAGCTTGGGACCCAAGCTTTGGCCGGCCACCTACATGGCTCATCCATTTGGTCTTGGCCGGCCCTAGCTTGGGTTCCAAGCTAGCTTGGCCGGCCCCATTGGATGGGTAAGAAGGTGGGTATGCGGTGGGTATAAATCTCTATATACTAGAGGCTACGATAGGGACCGAGAGGAGGAATTGGTTTTGGTCTCCCGATGAAATTAAGCATCCCGTGTTCGCCCCGAACACACAACTTAATTTCATCAATAATAATTCATTCCACTAAAGAACTATTATTGAACTACCGCACCAATCCCAAATTACATTTTGGGCTCCTTCTTATTATGAGTGTGTTAGTCTCCCTGTGTTTAAGATAACAAATGTCCACTAATTAAGTAAGTTACAGACAACTCGCTTAATTAATATCTAGCTCCAAGAGTAGTACCACTCAACTTCATCGTCATGTCGGACTAAGTCCACCTGCAGGGTTTAACATGACAATCCTTATGAGCTCCTCTTTGGGACATTCTCAACCTAGATCACTAGGACACAGTTTCCTTCTATAATCAACAACACACACTATAAGTGATATCATTTCCCAACTTATCGGGCTTATTGATTTATCGAACTAAATCTCACCCATTGATAAATTAAAGAAATAAATATCAAATATATGTGCTTGTTATTATATTAGGATTAAGAGCACACACTTCCATAATAACTGAGGTCTTTGTTCCTTTATAAAGTCAGTATAAAAGGAACGACCTCAAATGGTCCTACTCAATACACTCTAAGTGTACTAGTGTAATTATATAGTTAAGATAAACTAATACCTAATTACACTACGACCTTCCAATGGTTTGTTCCTTTCCATCTTGGTCGTGAGCTACTGTTTATAATTTATAAGGAACCGATAACATGATCTTCTGTATGTGACACCACACACCATGTTATCTACAATATAAATTAATTGAGCAACTACATTTATCATAAATGTAGACATTTGACCAATGTGATTCTTATTTCTAGATAAATGTTTATATCAAAAGCTAGGCTTTTAGTATACACTCTAACAATCTCCCACTTATACTAAAAGACTAAGCTGCCATATCTGCTGCCATACATCTGATTCCCAACCCTTCAACATGCCCATCAAAAGCTCTTGCCTTAAGGACCTTAGTGAAAGGATCTATAGGTCATCACCTGATGTAATCTAGGCAGCAACAACTTCTCCTCGTTTATACGATTTCTCGTATTGGGTGGTACTTGCGCTCTATTGTGTTTACTTGCCTTATAGACTTATGGTTTCTTCAAGTTTGCTACTGCACCAACATTATTACAATAAATTGTAACAATCTTTGGACAAACCAGAAATCATATCTAAGTCTATCTTGAGGTTATTGAGTCATTCAGCTTTTATGGCTACCTCAGAGGCTTGCCATATACTAAGCTTCTATGGTGGAGTCCAGAAAAACACCTATGCTTATCACTCTTTCATAGTTATGACTTTATCTCCTAAAGTAAACACAAAACCCCGAGGTTGACTTATTATTATTCCT
This sequence comes from Zingiber officinale, assembly GCF_018446385.1. Lineage (NCBI taxonomy): Eukaryota > Viridiplantae > Streptophyta > Magnoliopsida > Zingiberales > Zingiberaceae > Zingiber > Zingiber officinale. The sequence continues at coordinate 97,167,692 of NC_056002.1, read as the reverse complement.
TTCCGATTGGAAGCCAAAATTCATGCAACCCACTAGGACCAAATTAACTGCCTTGTACGCTAGCATATAATCTCTAGTGCCTCTAAGGTACTTCAATATATGCTTTACTGCAGTCCACTGTCCTTGTCCAGGGTTACTTTGATATCTGCTAACTATGCCCTTGGCAAAACAGATTTCTGATCTCGTGCATAGCATATATTAGGCTTCCGATAGCCGAAGCATAAAGAACTGCCTTTATTTCCTTTATCTCCTTTGATGTCTGCAGAGACATATCTTTAGATAAAGTTACTCCATCCTAAAAAAGTAAGAAACCTTTCTTGGAGTTTTGCATGCTTAAAACGAGCAAGGATTTTTTCGATGTATGAAGCTTGGAATAAGTAAAATATTCTTTTCTTGCGATCCCTTATTACTTTGATCTCAAGAATATATACATTCTCCCAAGTCCTTTATATCGAATTGTTTGGACAACCATACCCTTACTTCTGACAACATTTTGATATTGTTTCCAATTACCAAAAATGTTATCTACATATAGTACAAGAAATACCACCACGCTTTCATCACACCTTTTGTATACACAAGACTTATCCAGTTACTAAATGAATCCAATGGTCTGGATTACTTTGATAAACTGGATGTTCCAAGACCTTGAAGCTTTGTATCAGTCCATAGACTGATTGAGCTTGCACACAAGATGCTCTTAGCCCTTTGCAATGAACCCTTCTGGTTGCTTTATATGGATGCTTTCTTCAAGACTTCCATTAAGGAATGCTGTCTTGACATCCACTTACCAAATAGATAAAAGAATCCGGATAGACTTAAGCATGGCTACCAGTGAAAAAGTTTCCTTTTTCATCTAGCCTTGCTTTGAAAGTTTCTACCTTCCTGTCTATCCCTCTTTTCCTATTATAGACCTTTTTATACCCAAAGGCTTTTACACCATTTGGTGGTTCTACAAGTTTCCATATTTTATTAGAATACATATATTCTAATTCTGTGATTCATTACTCTTTGCCAAGATATTGCATCTTTATCTTGGAGTGCTTCGTCATATGTCCGGAGATCAGGTTCATGTCCTCCAGGGATCGAGTCCAAAAACTCTCCCAAAACATGAATCTTTTTAGGTTGCCTAACAACCCTCCCACTATGACAAGGCACTTTTTGCAATTGTATATCATTTGTGATACGTGTTGCAGTTTCCTTGTGGTATCTCATCTTGTACAATTGGTACTAGATTAGACATGTCTTTTATTATTTCCTTAAGAACAAGTTTTCTTATGGGCACATGGTTTATTACATAGTACTTTTTCTAAAATTGGTCATTGATGCTAACAATGACCTTCTGATTTTTAAGACTATAAACCTACTTTCATTTCTCTAGGATAAGCCACAAACAAGTGAATTCCTGTCCAACTTATCATTGTCTCTCTTCAGCATATGTGCTGGACTACCCGAATCCAAATATGCTTCAAAATAAGCTTATGCCTATTCAGCAATTCTATATGAGTAGAGAGTTCAGTTCTGACTTTGGAATGTACTATGTTCACTTCCGTTTCCAGAGTATATCCTTAAAATGAATTTGGTAAAATAACTCATCATCAATCTACTTATTTCCATAAGAGTCCTATACCTTCTTTCTACTACACCATTCTGTAAAGGTGTACCAGGTGCAGTTAGTTTGGATTGATTCCCTACTTCTGATAAGTGACTCCTAAATTCTCCCAAGAGGTACTTGCCACTATGATTTCACCATAGTGTCTTTTTACTTTGTCGTTTCTCCACATCAGCCTAGTATTCTTTGAACTAATCAAAGTACTTAGTCTTGCGGTACATTAAGTAAATTTATTTGTATCTTGAATAGTTGTCTATAAAATAGACGAAATATTCAATACTACCTCTTGTCTGGATAGTCATAGGATCACACAAATCAGAATGAACCAATTTCAACATATCTTTGACTCCATACCCCTTAGACTTGAAAGCTTCTTGGTTATTTTTTCTTCCAAGTAAGACTCGCAGGTTGGAAAGATTTCCACTACTAATGAACCCAAAAGTTCATCAGCTACCAATGAATCATACTCAAGTTAATATAACCTAGCCTTAGATGCCAAAGATATAATTGGTTCATTTCCGAAGGTTACTTTCTCTTAAAGTTAGAAGATGTGTTACTAATTTCCATTTGTTGCATCGTGAGAGTTATTGGATTTATAAATTGCCAACCAACGTACCAGAACAGATAACTTCCCTTTTTTTCTTAATAACAACTTTGTTATTAAAAGAGGCAGAATATCAAGTTCTTTGAATAGTTTAGAAACTGAAAACTATTTCTTGGTGCGTAAAGATAATTACTCAAAAATCCATGTTTTATTCTTATCAAAAGATAAACATCTCCCACTGCAACAGCTACCATTTTTACAGTAGTGCCCATGTAGACGGTGTTTTAATTTTCATTTAGTTGTCGGGTTTCCTGGAACCCTGCAATGAATTGCGGACATGATTAATGGCATCTGTATCTACACTCCAGGTTCTGGTAGATAACACCACTAAACATGTTTCTACTAATAAATTAAATACACCTATATTGTTCTTAGTTCTAAGAAGACAGTCTACCTTAATGTCCAAGTCCTATTTCCAATCATTACAATTGGGATTACTTAGTCTTTTCTATAGTATGACTACTAGGGGATTGACAAACATTTTAAATCCTAAGAATCACAAAAATACTTGATCAAGATCAACTCCTTAAAAATCTCCATGAATTTTGTATGTCACGATAGTGTGGACGTATACAAAATCGAAGAGGAGATTTTATTCATTAATTTTATTATCTCGTCAACTTTACTTTATGACGAATAAAATTAATAGTTGATCTGTCTTTGATCAAATATTTGGTCAAAAAATTTTGAATTTAAAAAAATATTGATTCCTCAAACAATATTATTTAAATTCACCAACACCTCAAACACCGTGAATTTTGCATGCCACGTTAGTGTGGACGTATACAAATTCAACATTTGTAAAAGGAGGGTTTTAACCCATTAATTTTATTATCTTGTCAACCTAACTTTTTGACAAATAAAATTAATAGTTGGTATCATTTGGTCACACAAATAATAGCAGTGACTCCGATGGGGAGGATACTATTAGATGTGTCTAAGTGTATACCATTACTTGACACTAAGTCCATTAATAAGATTATGCCCCTTTCGTTGGGGAAGATCACACACTCTTAATTAACTTCCTATAGTCATCCAAAAATGGAAGTCTGTTCTAGTGATCCACAAACAAGCTCATCCGTTATGGAGGAAGGCACTCAGAGCCAACGCGCAAGCTTGTTTGCATCACTTACAAACCAGTAATGGAGACCATGGGATTTACTTAAAAATCCCTCTCCCACTTAGTTATTTATAAATGTGGAATTTTAACTATGCTAGCCTACTAAATATGTAAACTAACATGCACACACAGCACAATATAAAAGCAATAAATAGAAAATTTAATTTTCAACTATTATGGCTTTTATCTCTAGTTGTCCTCCGTGTGTTGTCATCCCAAGCTGCTGCCATATTTGGCCACTGCCACCGGGTCTAGCTGTCGCATCCATCTTGCTCCTAGTTCCGCTGCGCCTCTGGTCCTTAGAAGGTTCCATGCTTTGCAAGATTCGATCCGCGACATAAATAGAATTTTACATTTTGATCCTATATTCCATAAAAGGAATGTACATGTATCTAGATAAAAAATAAAATCCTAATAAAACTAAATACAGCTCCTGCTGTATTTTATAATACAATCATGCACACACAATAAAATGCCCTTGACATGTCCAAGGGTCCAATCACGCACATAATAACTATAAGCCATAATAGTTGGATCCTGCATCCACAAAGTTAGCACATCCTACTATTAACCTGCCTAAATTATGTATGACATGTGCATAATTAAACTAATACCAAATACACAGAGGCAAAACCCTAGCTCTGATACCAAATACATTTATCTATATTACATGTAAATTCCTTTGTGGAATACAAGATCGATAAATGTAAATTTTTATTCTTTTTGTTGCGGCTTGTATCCTTGCTATGCGTGGTGCTATTTTGAGGACCAGAGGCGCGACGGAGAAGAAAGCGAAATAGTCGCGACGACTTGATCCATTGGTGGCATATTGGAGGGCAGCGATCCATTGGCGGCATATTGGAGGACAACGTTGGATGAGGCCATAATAGTTGGAAATTTTATTTTCATATTTATTGCCTTTATATGATGTTTTATGTGTTGTGATGTGTGCTGTGATGTGTGTTGTGATGTGTGCGCATGTTAAAAGTCCTCGATTTAAATAACTAAGTAGGAGAGGGATTATTTAAATAAATCCCACGGTCTCCATTATTGGTTTGTAAGTGATGCATTCAAACTTACGCGTTGGCTTTAAGTGTCTTCCTCTATATTGGATGAGTTTGTTTGCGGATCACTAGATCAAACTTCCTCTATGGATGATTATAAGAAATTATTTAGGTATGTGTGATCTTCTCCATCTGAAGGGGCGCAATCCTAATTAATTGACTAAGTATCAAGTAATGGTATATACTTAGGCGCATTTAATAGTATCCTCCCCATCGGAGTCACTACTATTATTTGTGTGACCCAAGATGAACAAACTATTAATTTTATTTGTCATAAAGTTAGGTTGACAAGATAATAAAATTAATGGGTAAAACCTCCTCTTACAAATGTTTAAATTAGTATACGCCCACACTATCGTAGCATACGAAATTCAGGGTGTTTTGAGGTGTTGGTGAATTTAAATTATATTGTTTGAAGAATCAATATTATTTTAAATTCTAAAGTTTTGACCAAATATTTTATTTTGTGATTCTTAGGATTTCAAAATGGCTTTCAATCCTCTTGATGTTATTTTAAAAGAAAACAAACTTACTGGTCCAAATTATATTGATTGAAAACGAAACTTGGACATTATCTTAACTGCTGAAGAATACAAGTTTGTACTTCTTGAGGTCTGTCCTAGCGTGCCTGATAAGGATTCTAGTGAAGAGGAGATAGAGAGACATAGGAAATGGATCAAGGCAGATGAGATGGCGCGGTGTTACATTTTGACTTCTATGTTAAATGTGCTACAACATCAGCATCAGACCCTACCCACCTCCTATGACATGATGCTCAATCTCAAGGAATTCTTCGGACACCAGAATCGGGCTGCCAGGTAGGAGACCATGAGAAACCCTCGTAGAAAGGAGAACAATGAAGGTATATCTTATTCATTAGTGGTTGAAACATGTTTAGCGGTGTTATCTACCGGTACCTGGTGTGTAGATATGGGAGCCACTGATCATGTCTGCAATTCATTGCAGAGGTTCCAGGAAACTAGACGACTACATGAAGGAGAGATCACCGTTTACATGGGCAATGCTATGAGAGTGACGATTGTTGCAGTGGCAGATGTTTATTTATCTTTTAATAGGAATAAAACTTTGATTTTGAAAAATTATCTTTACGTACCATATTTTAGAAAGAACTTGTTTTCAGTTTCTAAATTATTTATGGATGGATATTCTGTTTCTTTTGATGATAAAGTGGTTGTCAAGAAAAATAGGATGATTATCTGTTCTGATGCGTTATTTGGCAATTTGTATACTCTTAATTCAATAACTCCCACGATGTAACAAATGGAAATTAATAACACATTTTCTAATTCTAATAAGAGAAAGCAACGTTCGAAAATGAACTAAACATATCTTTGGCATCTAAGGTTGGGTCATATTAACTTGAGTAGGATTCAAAGGTTAATAGCCAATGGACCTTTGGGTTCATTGGTAGTGGAAAACTTTCCGACCTGCGAGTTTTGCTTGGAAGAAAAAATGACCAAGAGACCTTTTAAGGTAAAGGAGTATATAGCCAAAAAAGTGTTGGAATTGGTTCATTCTGATTTGTGTGGGCCTATGACTATCCAAGTAAGAGGTGGTTTCAAATATTTTGTCTCTTCCATAGACGACTATTTGAGATATGGGTACATTTACTTGATGTGTCGTAAGTCTGAGTGCTTTGATAAGTTCAAAGAGTACAAGGCTGATGTGGAGAAACGCCATGGTAAAAGTATCAAGACACTACGGTCTAATGTTGGTGGAGAGTACCTCTTAGGAGAGTTTAGGAGTTACTTATGAGAGGCCGGGATTCAATCCCAATTGTCTGCACCTAGTACACCCCAACAGAATGGTGTGACGGAACGAAGGAATATGACTCTTATGGAAATGGTTAGATCAATGATGAGTTATTCAGAATTACCAAATTCATTTTGGGAATATGCTCTGGAAATGGCGGCGTACATTCTGAACTTGGTACCTTCTAAGTCAGTACCTTCTACTCCCACAGAATTGTGAAATGGGCGTAACCTTAGTTTGAAACACATTCGGATTTAGGGTAGTCCAACACATGTGTTGAAGGGAGACACTAATAAGTTGGAATCACGTACAGAAGTTCCCTTATTCGTGGGATATCCTAGAGGAATGAAAGGTGGTTTGTTTTATAGTCCTAAAGATCAGAAGGTCATTGTTAGCTCCAATGCCCGATTTTTAGAAGAGGACTACGTAATGAACCATAAGCCCATGAGTAAAATTGTTCTTGAGGAAATAAGAGAGGACACTTCTGTTAGTAAGAGCCCTAGAGCCACTCATTTGATGATTGTATTATGGACTTATTGTATCATATTCTTATATAAATAAAGGCATTTGTTTTTGATTATTATACTTACTTGTATTGGTGCCAAATAAACTAAGTATAATAGCGTCCTTGAGTAGAAGGTTTTTACCTATATCAATCGGTTAGTTGAACTGATAGTGAGATGATATAGGGAACATCACTCTTAATCATTCTTAGTCAAGTATTACCATTCAGGGACAATGTTAATGCAATAAGACTAGCATGTAGGTCAACTCGATGACTTGATCTCACAAGTCATGGATATAGAGATATCAAGTTGACACATGAGTATGCATTGGAGAATGTATACTGAATGACCTGCCATGAGAAAGTATCATGGATCGTTATATGAGTGTCATATACTTTCTCATGTGGCTATTAGTATGACTACTAGTCCTTAGACCTGAAGTCACCATGGTTCCCTACATAAGGAGTTATGTACTTAGGTTTTATCAAACATCACCCGTAACTGGGAGAACTATAAAGGCGATTACTGGGTATGTAACGAATTATGCAGAGGGATGTGAGTGATGTAGATGGGATCTATCCCTCCTATATGACGGGAGCGACATCGATATTCTTGATAAAGTGATACCACGAAGTGCATGGCCATGCCCAAATGAGTCAATATGAGATATTGAGCTCATTTGATTTAGTGAGTCTACTTGGAGTTCAAGATTTAGATTGATTAGAGGATGACACGGTCTATACCTCACATTGATCAATCTAGATGTCTAGGATAGAAGGACACTTGTTATATATTGTGAGGAGTCACAATTAGTAGTCACAAGGTGATGTTGGATCTCAACATTCTTGTAACTTGGGTAGTAATGATGTGTTGCTAGATACCGCTCATTACTTATGCTTCTAAAAGGGTTTAGGAGCATTACCAACGTTACAAGAACCTATAGGGTCACGCACAAAGGGCAATTAGATGGAGATTAGGTTCATTTGATGAACCTAAAGGATTAGGTTCATGTGATGAACCAAATTGGATTAAGAGTAATATAAATTATGCTAATTGAGTTGGACTCAATTTGGTTCATGTGTTAAATGAGTCTAATTTGGACTTAGACTCATTGAATTAATTTAATTCAATGAATATAGATTCATTAAATTAAAATTGACTTGAACCAATGGTTAGATTAGATCAACCAAGAGAGAGAAGTGGTCAAGTTTGACTTGACTTGAGAGGAAGATGAAAGGTCAAGTTTGACTTGACCATTTGCCACCTCATTGGTGAGTTGGCATTGAGTGGGCCAATGATAATGCTCCACATCATCATGGTTACTTAAGTGAGATGTCACCTCATGGGAGTTACCAAGAGTTGTGACTCTTGATATTCCATGGATGTTACAACCTCCACTAAAGTGGCCGGCCACTTTGATTTCATGAGGAGAGTTTCATTTTTGTGGTAACTCCATCATCTTCTTCCTCTCTAGCTTTCTTCTTGCTCTCCCTCTCCTCCATTACTGATCTCTAAGGTTGCTAGCACATCCTTAGAGATTTTTCTCCATCTCTTGCTTGTGTGGATACACATAGAGAAGTGTCTACTTTGACACTTTCGAGATCCGGCGAACCGAGGACAAGCGAGATTGCGAAGGGCTTCACATCAAGGGTATATTCCTTCTCCTTTGTAGATCTACTGTAGATCGAGGTTTAGAAACTCGTACTCATAAGTTTTTCGAAAGTTTTATCTTCTCATGGATCTGGTGGCGGGGGTTTCGGGGTTTCCGCGACGCGAAAAAGCGGTTTTCGCGGCCCGAAAAACCCAACAGTGGTATCAGAGCCACGTGCGAAGACTTGTACAAGTTTAGTTTGATTTTTTATGAAAAATATAGGTTCTGTGATATTCTGTAATTTTATGATTTTTAGAGTTTTTATGGGTATTTTTCTCGTAGAAGCGAAGCACAAGTGTTTCGACACTTGTAGGCTTCGACTACCGAGAAGCTTTTTCCGAAACGGCAAGGTTTCACCCCAAAAATTTTTGGGACAGCGGACTAAGGCGCTGTAGGATCGCTTAGGGACACTCGGAATGGTTAGATCACGGGTAGGGGCGCTGCCCCTGGCCCCGCAAGGGGATTCGTTCCGCGATTGCGCCCGAAAACTGCTAAACGGGACCGCCGGGAATTCTTACTCGTAAAAATTATAAAAATTGGTATTAAAATTGTAGAAAATTATAGAAAATACATAATTTAGAATTATGTATAATTTGTGATAGTCATGGCCCAAAAAGACCCAATTGGATTGGTATATTTTGTGTTGTAATTCATAATACGACCTGCGTGCCGTCATGTGATTGTGTGTGCTGTATTTTTATACGCGACCTGGGCATCGTGCCTTTCTCTATTTATTCTTGTTGTAAATTAGTTTAGACTCGAATGTAACTTAAGTTTCAAAATTGTAATGTACAAAATTGGAGCCGTGGAAGGTCCACTCGAGACGGAGTTACGAGGAGGGCGCGAGCAACACAAGGTGGTCAAAGGGAGGAGCTTGAGAAGCTGTTGACCCTAGGTTGACCATCCGATCTTCTCATTGGCTTGAGAAGATCGTAGTAGGGCCATGACTAATCACGAATTAATTTAATTAATTGCTTGTGTGTATGTGATGCATGATTAGTAATTAATTAGTGCCTAACGATTAGATTAGATCTAAATCGTGTACAAGATGCACCCTTTCGATTAGATTAGATCTATCGCATATTTGATACACATCGACGATTAGATTAGATCTAAATCGCGTCAACTCTAATGCCTACCATGCCGTGATACCTATCACTACCTTGATCACATGTGTTGTTGAATCTGCCAAAGCAGAGCAACATATATTATCTTGGTAGGGTACGGAGGGATAATCTTGGTCCCGCTTATCAACGCATGGGCGAATACAAACTCAATTAGATTGAGTATTCCTAGTTAACTCTGTTGGATCGAGTACAATTATAGGCATTCTTCCAACGGTTGGAAATATAAGACATAATCACATTTATATTAATTCTTGGGCGTATTAGCCAAAGCTAACTCAAGTTTTAATATAACTGCGGATAATGATCCTATAAACAAGAGTTGCATAGAGATGTAATTGGTAAATCGTTACCTACCGATCATACTAAATCTTGGGCGTATTAGCCAAAGCTAACTCAAGGGTTAGTATGATGTGGATCTTGTCCCACATGAATTATAGAATTCAGTGGGAGCATCATTTAGTTAAAGGCCTAATTAAATGATTTAAAAGAATATGATATTTATTTTTTTGTATTTTTCTGTTGTAGATAACCATGACGTTGAATACGAACACCTTCTCTCTGCGTTCTGTCCTTGAGAAGGACAAGCTCAACGGAGCAAATTTCCTGGACTGGTACAGGAACTTGAGAATAGTTCTCACCCAGGAACGTAAACTGTACGTTCTGGAGCAGCCCATTCCGGAGGCTCCTCCTGCCAATGCCACGCGAGCAGACAAAGATGCTTACAAGAAACATCAAGATGACACATTAGATGTGTCCTGTCTAATGCTCGCGACAATGAACTCTGAGCTTCAGAATGATTGGGTACATATGTTCTCAAAATGATTGGGTACATAGAAAACCTACAGAGGTTGGGGTTCCCGCTTGGCCAAGAGCTGGCCACTGACCTGATCTTGCAATCCTTGCCGGATAGCTATAGTCAGTTCGTTCTAAACTACAATATGAACAAAATTGACAAGCCACTACCCGAGCTGCTTAGTATGTTAAGAACTGCTGAGCTGAACCTTAAGAAGGCAAAGCCCCACACTGTTCTGATGGTTCAGAAACACAAGGGCAAGGGCAAGCCCAAAGGCAAAGGAAAGTCCCAAGCCAAGGGCAAAGGCAAGGCACTGAAGCCTAAAGGAGGGGTCGCCAAGGATGCTACCTGCATCCACTGTGGTCAGACCGGTCACTGGAAGAGGAATTGCAAGGTGTACCTGGAAGATCTTAAGAAGAAGCGAAGTGAGACTTCCACTTCAAGTATATATGTTATAGAAGTCAATCTATCTATTTCTTCATCATGGGTATTAGATACCGGATGTGCATCTCACATTTGTACTAATGTGCAGGCGTTGGCATTGGCGAAGGGCGAGGTGGACCTACGCGAGGCAATGGAGCACGGGTTGCTGCTGTTGCTGTAGGGACTTATTTTCTATCTCTGCCCTCTGGGCTTGTATTAGAGTTGGATGATTGTTGTTATGTGCCTGCATTAACTAAGAACATAATTTCAGTTTCTTGTTTGGACAAGAAAGGTTTCTCTTTTATTATAAAGGACAAATGTTGTTCTGTTTATTTAAAAGATATGTTCTATTATAGTGCACCTCTGATGAACGGACTCTACATTCTAGACCTTGAAAGCCCTATCTATAACATAAATACCAAGAGGTTCAAGTCAAATGAGCTGAACCAAACTTATCTCTGATACTGTCGCTTAGGTCATATAAATGACAAGCGCTTATCCCATCTCCATAAGGATGGTTTGCTGGACTCATTTGATTTTGAATCTTATGAGACGTGCGAGTCATGCCTATTAGGCAAGATGACCAAGACTCCCTTTAGTGGGCACAGCAAAAGAGCGACTGATTTGTTAGGACTCATACATAGTGATGTATGTGGCCCTTTCAATGTCGCTGCTAGAGGCGGTTATAGGTACTTCATCATATTTACTGATGACTTCAGTAGATATGGTTATGTGTACTTGATGACACATAAGTTAGAATCTTTTGAAAGTTCAAAGAATTCAAGAATGAAGTACAGAACCAGCTTGGCAAGAGTATTAAGATACTTCGATCAGATCGAGGTGGTGAATACCTTAGCCATGAGTTTCATGACTATCTAGCTGAGTGTGGGATCCTATCCCAACTCACTCCTCCTGGAACACCACAGTGGAATGGTGTATCTGAAAGGAGGAATCGTACCCTATTAGATATGATACGATCTATGATGAGTCACACAGATCTTCCGACATACCTTTGGGGCTATGCTCTAAACACGGCAGCTTTTATACTCAACCGAGTTCCATCCAAGGCCGTGATAAAGAGACCATATAGGATATGGACTGGGAGAGATGCCCAAGTGTCTTTCATGAGGATTTGGGGTTGTGAGGCTTACGTTAGACGTAAGGTCTCAGACAAATTAGGACCCAAATCCGACAAGTGCTATTTCATTGGATATCCCAAGGAAACTAAGGGATATTACTTCTACATTACCAGTCAGCACAAGGAAGTTGTGGCAAAGACTGGGGTCTTTCTAGAAAAGGACTTTGTTTCTAGAAAGACTAGTGGGAGTACGTTTGATCTTGAAAAAGTTCAAGATGCGGACCATAGCGCTGAAGCCTTGATGGAAATTGAACTGGAACCACAAAGTGTTGTGGATGATGTTGTTCCACAAGGAGTTGAGGAACAACAACCAGTTCAAGTAGACATACCTCTTCGCAGGTCTAATAGGGTACGTCGTCAACCTGAGAGATACTCATTTCTCTTATCTGACCATGATGACATTGTGTTCATAGAGGATGAGCCTACCACCTATCAGGAAGCTGTGATGAGACTAGATTCCGAGAAATGGCTTGAGGCCATGAGATCCGAGATGGAATCCATGTACACCAACCAAGTATGGACTTTGGTTGATCCACCTGAAGGGGTAAAACCCATTGGGTGTAAGTGGGTCTTTAAGAGAAAGACTGACATGAATGGACTTATCTATAAGGGTCGCTTGGTAGCTAAAGGTTTCAAGCAGATTCATGGTATTGACTATGATGAAACCTTTTCTCCAGTAGTGATGTTTAAGTTTATTCGGATCATGCTTGCTATTGCAGCTTACCATGACTATGAGATATGGCAGATGGATGTCAAAATCACGTTTCTGAATGGAAACCTGCTCGAGGATGTGTACATGACACAACCTGAGGGTTTTGTAGATCCATAGCATACTAGCAGAGTATGCAAGCTGCATAGGTCCATTTATGGACTAAAGCAAGCTTCTCGGAGCTGGAATCTTCGATTCAATGATGCAATCAAACAGTTTGGTTTTATCAAGAACGAAGATGAGCCTTGTGTCTACAAGAAGGTTGTAGGGGATATAGTTGTCTTCCTCATATTATGTGGATGACATATTACTCATTGGCAGGGACATCCCTTTGCTTCAGTCTGTCAAGACCTCGCTAGGGAGTTGCTTCTCAATGAAGGATTTATGTGAGGCATCCCGCATTCTAGGGATACAGATCTATAGAGATAGATCTAAGAAATTTTTTGGCCTAAGTCAGAGTACATATATTGACAAGGTACTCCTTCGGTTTGCCATGCAGAACTCAAAGAAGGGATTTCTGCCGATGTCACATGGCGTAAGTCTTTCGAAGACTCAAGGTCCCTCTTCTAGAGAGGAGAGAGACCGCATGGATCAGATCCCTTATGCCTCAGCCATAGGATCTATCATGTACACCATGCTATGTACTCAACCTGATGTCTCGTATGCTTTGAGCATGACGAGTAGATACCAGTTAGATCCAGGTGAAAGTCACTGGATAGTGGTCAAGAATATTCTTAAGTACTTAAGAATGACTAAAGAATATTTCTTGATATATGGAGGCAATGATGAGCTAGCTGTAAAGGGTTACAGTGATGCCAGCTTCCAGACTGACCAGGATGATTATCGATCGCAGTCAGGGTTCGTAGTTTGCATAAATGATGGTGCTGTGAGCTGGAAGAGTTCGAAGCAGGACACAGTAGTTGATTCTACGACAGAGGCCGAGTACATTGCTGCATCAGAGGCAGCAAAGGAGGCAGTTTGGATTTGTAAGTTCATCACTGAACTTGGGGTGGTTCCCAGTATCGCTGACCCTATTGAGCTCTATTGTGACAACAATGGAGCTATAGCACAGGCGAAGGAACCTTGCTCACACCAGCGGACCAAACACATACTACGGCGCTTCCATCTCATTCGAGAGATTATCGAGAGAGGAGATGTGAAGATATGTAGAGTACCTGCAGAGGCTAACTTCGCAGATCCCTTGACCAAGGCTTTGGCACAGAGAAAGCATGATGGTCACACTAGGTCATTAGGGCTTAGAGCCTACACTGATTGACACTAGTGCTAGTGGGAGATTGTTAGTTAGAGCCCTAAAGCCAATCATTTGATGATTGTATTATGGACTTATTGTATCATATTCTTATATAAATAAAGGCATTTATTTTTGGTTATTATACTTACTTGTATTGGTGCCAAATAAACTAAGTATAATAACGTCCTTAAGTAGAAAGTTCTTACCTATATCAATCGGTTAGTTGAACCGATAGTGAGATGATATAGGGAACACTACTCTTAATTATTCCTAGTCGAGTATTAACATTCAGGGACAATGTTAATGCAATAAGACTAGCATGTAGGTCAACTCGATGACTTGATCTCACAAGTCATGGATATAGAGATATCAAGTTGACACATGGGTATGAATTGGAGAATGTATACTGAATGACCCGCCATGAGAAAGTATCATGGATCGTTATATGAGTGTCATATACTTTCTCATGTGGCTATTAGTATGACTACTAGTCCTTAGACCTGAAGTCACCATGGTTCCCTACATAAGGAGTTATGTACTTTGGTTTCGTCAAACGTCACCCGTAACTGGGTGGACTATAAAGGCGATTACTGGGTATGTAACGAATTATGTAGAGGGATATGAGCGATGTAGATGGGATCTATCCGTCCTATATGACGGGAGCGACATCGATATTTTTGATAGAGTGAGACCACGAAGTGCATGGCCATGCTCAAATGAGTCAATATGAGATATTGAGCTCATTTGATTTAGTGAGTCTACTTGGAGTTCAAGATTTAGATTGGTCAGAGGATGACATGGTCTATGCCTCACATTGACTAATCTAGATGTCTAGGATAGAAGGACACTTGTTATATATTGTGAGGAGTCACAATTAGTAGTCACAAGGTGATGTTGGATCTCAACATTCTTGTAACTTGGGTAGTAATGATGTGTTGCTAGATACCTCTCATTACTTATGCTTCTAAAAGGGTTTAGGAGCATTGGCAACGTTACAAGAACCTATAGGGTCACACACAAAGGGCAATTAGATGGAGATTAGGTTTATTTGATGAACCTAAAGGATTAGGTTCATGTGATGAACCAAATTGGATTAAGAGTAATCCAAATTATGCTATTTGAGTTGGACTCAATTTGGTTCATGTGTTAAATGAATCTAATTTGGACTTAGACTCATTGAATTAATTTAATTCAATGAATATAGATTCATTAAATTAAAATTGGCTTGAACCATTGGTTAGATTAGATCAACCAAGAGAGAGAAGTGGTCAAGTTTGACTTGACTTGAGAGGAAGATGAAAGGTCAAGTTTGTTAGGATGTATAATAAAAGCCTAGCTTTTGGTATAAACATTTATCTAGAAATAAGAATCACATTGGTCAAATGTCTACATTTATGATAAATGTAGTTGTTCAATTAATTTATATTGTAGATAACATAGTGTGTGGTGTCACACACAGAGGATTATGTTATCAGTACCTTATAAATTATAAACAGTAGCTCACGACCAAGATGGAAAGGAACAAACCATTGGAAGGTCATAGTGTGATTAGGTATTAGTTTATCTTAACTATATAATTATACTAGTACACTTAGAGTGTATTGAGTAGGACCATTAGAGGTCGTTTCTTTTATACTGACTTTATAAAGGAACAAATACCTCAGTTATTATGGAAGTGTGTGCTCTAAATCCTAATATAATAACAAGCACATATATTTGATATTTATTTCTTTAATTTATCAATGGGTGAGATTTAGTTCGATAAATCAATAAGCCCGATAAGTTGGGAAATGATATCACTTATAGTGTGTGTTGTTGGTTATAGAAGGAAACTGTGTCCTAGTAATCTAGATTGAGAATGTCCCCAAGAGGAGCTCATAAGGATTGTCATGTTAAACCCTGCAAGTGGACTTAGTCCGACATGACGATAAAGTTGAGTGGTACTACTTTTGGACTAAGATATTAATTAAATGAGTTGTCAGTAACTCACTTAATTAGTGGACATTCGACATCTTAAACACAGGGAGACTAACACACTCATAATAAGAAGGAGCCCAAAAATGTAATTTGAGATTGGTGCAGTAGTTCAATAATAGTTCTCTAGTGGAATGAATTATTATTGATAAAATTAAGTTGTGTGTTCGGGGCGAACACGGGATGCTTAATTTTATCGGGAGACCAAAACCAATTCCTCCTCTCGGTCCCTATCGTAGCCTCTTAATTATAGAGTACTATACCCACCTTCTTACCCATCCTATAGGGGCCGGCTAAGCTAGCTTGGAGACCAAGCTAGGGCCAGCCATGGCTTGGTTCATGGGTGAATTCATGTGGCCGACCCTACCTTAAACTCAAGCTTAGGTGGCCGACCCTATTAAAATAAAAAGGAATTTTAATTTTAAAATTTTTCTTATATGGATATCATGATTTAAAAGAGAGTTTAAAAATTTAAATCTTTCCTTTTATAAGATTCTACAAAAGATTAAGATAAAAGCTAAATCTATTTCCTTATTTGTAGATTAAAAGGTTGATTTTAATTTTGGTAAAAACTTTCCTTTTAATCATGTTCATGATTTAAAAGAAAGTTTAAAAATTAAAAATTCTCTTTTATTAGTTTATACAAAAGATTAAGAAAAGATTTAATATCTTTTCTTATTTGTAGATTGAAAGGAGATTTTAATTTTTAGATATAACTTTCCTTTTTTGGAAATTATCCACATATTTAAAAGAAAGTTTTTAATTTCCTTTTTATTAACCAATCATAAAGGGATAAAAATTATTGGAGAAATTTTTTATAAATTTTTGGAAACAAATTAGGAAGTTTTAATTTTTGTTTTAAATTAAATTCTCCTTGTTTTGGGGAAAGAGGTGGCCGACCATTGTAATTGTAAAAAGAAAATTGTTTAATTAAAATAATTTTTCTTTTTCATGGTAAAGGAATTAAGGAAATTTTTATTTAAACTTCCTTATTTGCCAAGACCAAGGATTATAAAAGAGGGGGTAGAGGTGCCTTTATGGTGAACGACTCTATTCTTTTTCTTCCTCTCTTTTCTTCCTAGGTGTGGCCGACCCCTAGAGTTTCCCCTTCCCCTTCTCTCTTCTCCTTCTTGTGGTCGAGACTTCATCACCTCATGGAGACATAGAAGTGACCGGATCTAGCTTGGAGAAAAGGAGAGAAAGGAGGCTTGTTTCTTGCATCCCTTGGATCTTGGTTGGTGGAAAAAGTTCTTCATCCTTTGGAAGTTTTTGCTTGGCCGAAACTTGAAGGAAGGAAGAAGAAGGTGCCTTGGTGGTTCTCATCTCGGAAGATCATTGCCCACACAATGTCCGAGGTTAGAAGAGGAATACGGTAGAAGATCAAGAGGTTATTGAAAGTTCAAAAAGAAAGGTATAACTACTAATTATTTTCCGCATCATACTAGTTTTATTTCTTTGTAAAAATACCAAATACAAGACGCATGTGATTCTAGATTTCGAATTAGTTTTCGATGTTGTGTTCTTTTGTTTTCTTTTCGAACTTGTGCTTCGATTATTCTTTTTGGTTAACCTAGAGTTATTTAAGGAAATTAAATATTAACTTTCCTTAAGAGGCTTTGTCTAGGCGGTGGTGGTTGTTTCCATATCCAAGAAGGCCATGTGCCTCGCCAATGCAGTCCTGGAAGCCAAATTTAAAAATTAATATTTAATTAACTTTGTGACCTAGGTGATTTGGATCGAACGTGTTAAGTTCCGCAGGAGATCCAAGTCTAAACCTAAAAGAACATATAATTTAAACTTGGGATCAAACGTGTTAAGTTCCGCAGGCGATCCAAGTTTAATTTAAAAGAACACATGGTAGCTAGGAAAGTTTCAGACCTTTGTACAAATTTTTGTATAGTGGAACCATTAGGCTTTCCGAGTAGCAACCAACAATTGGTATCAGAGCTAGGGTTTTACCTCTGTGTAATTGGTATTAGTTTAATTATACACATGCCATACATAATTTAGGCAGGATAATAGTAGGATGTGCTAACTTTGTGGATGCAGGATCCAACTATTATGGCTTATAGATATTGTGTGTGTGATTGGACCCTTGGACTTGTCAAGGGCATTTTATTGTGTGTGCATGATTGTATTATAAAATACAGTAGGAGCTGTATTTAGTTTTATTAGGATTTTATTTATTGCGTGTTGCCTCTGAGTGCCTTCCTCCATATCGGATGAGCTTGTTTGCGGATCACTAGATTAAACTTCCATTTTGGATGACTGTAGAAATTAAGAGCGTGTGATCTTCCCCATCGGAAGGGGCACAATCTTATTAATAGACTTAGTGTCAAGTAATGGTATACACTTAGGCACGTCTAATAGTATCCTCCCCATCGGAGTCACTGCTATTATTTGTGTGACCGAAGAAAACCAACTATTAATTTGTCAAATAAATAGGTTGACAAGATAATAAAATTAAAAACTCCTCTTACAATTGTTTGATTTTGTATACGTCCACACTATCGTGGCATACAAAATTCACGGTGTTTGAGGTAATTTTATTTTGTCATAAAGATTTATTGACAAGATAATTAATGGGTAAAACTCTCCTCTTACAAATGTTTAAATTTTGTATACGTCCACACTATCGTGGCATGTAAAATTCACGGTGTTTGAGGTGTTGGTGAATTTAAATAATATTGTTTGAGGAATCAATGTTATTTTAAATTCAAAAGTTTTGACCAAATATTTGATCAAAGACAGATCAACTATTAATTTTATTCGTCATAAAGTAAAGTTGACGAGATAATAAAATTAATGGATAAAATCTCTTCTTTGATTTTGTATACGTCCACACTATCGTGGCATACAAAATTCATCAGGATTTTAAGGAATTGATCTTGATCAAATATTTTTGTGATTCTTAGGATTTAAAACGTTTGTCAATTCCCTAGATGTTTACTATAGAAAAGACTTAGTAGTCCCAATTGTGATAATTGGAAATAGGACTTGGACATTAAGGAAGACTATCTTCTTAGAATTAAGAACAATATAAGTGTATTTAATTCATTAGTTGAAACATGTTTAGTGGTGTTATCTACCAAAACCTGGAGTGTAGATACAGATGCTGTTAATCATGTCCGCAATTCATTGTAGGGTTCCAGGAAACCCGACAACTAAATGAAAATAAAAACACCGTCCACATGGGCACTGCTGTAAAAGTGGCAGTTGTTGTAGTGGGAGATGTTTATTCTTTGATAAGAATAAAATATGGATTTTAAGTAATTGTCTTTACGTACCAAGTTTAGAAAGAACTAGTTTTCAGTTTCTAAAAGAACTTGATATTCTGCATCTTTTAATAACAAAGTTGTTATTAAGAAAAAGAGGGAAGTTATCTGTTCTAGTATGTTGGTTGGCAATTTATAAATCCAATAACTCCCACGATGTAACACATGGAAATTAGTAACACATCTTCTAACTTTAAGAGAAAGCAACCTTCGGAAATGAACCAATTATATCTTTGGTATCTAAGGCTAGGTTATATTAACTCGAGTAGGATTCATTGGTAGCTGATGAACTTTTGGGTTCATTAGTAGTGGAAATCTTTCCAACCTGCGAATCTTACTTGGAAGGAAAAATAACCAAGAAGCTTTTAAGTCTAAGGGGTATGGAGCCAAAGATATGTTGGAATTGGTTCATTCTTATTTGTGTGATCCTATGACTATCCAGACAAGAGGTAGTATCGAATATTTCATCTATTTTATAGACAACTATTCAAGATACAAATACATTTACTTGATGTGCCGCAAGACTAAGTGTTTTGATTAGTTCAAAGAGTACAAGGCTGATGCGGAGAAACGTTAAAGTAAAAGTATCAAGTCACTATGGTAAGATTATAGTGGCAAGTACCTCTTGGGACAATTTAGGAGTCACTTTTCAAAAGTAGGGATTCAATCCCAACTAACTGCACCTGGTACACCCCAACAGAATGGTGTAGTGGAAAGAAGGTATAGGACTCTTATGGTAATAATTAGATGAGTTATTCAGAAAATTACCAAATTCGTTTAAGGATATACTCTGAAAATGGAAGTGAACATAGTACCTTCCAAAGTCAACTCTCTACTCATATAGAATTGCTGAATAGGCGTAAGCCTATTTTGAAGCATATTCAAATTCGGGTAGTCCAGCACATATGCTGAAGAGAGACAATGATAAGTTGGATAGGAATTCACTTGTTTGTGGGTTATCCTAAAGAAACGAAAGTAGGTTTATAGTCTTAAAAATCAGAAAGGTCATTGTTAGCATCAATGACTAATTTTTAGAGGACTATATAATGAATCACAAGCCCATAAGTAAATTTGTTCTTAATAAAGGTCACGTCTAATCTAGTACCAACTGTACAAGATGAAATATCACAAGAAACTGCAACACGTATCACAATTGATACACAATTATAGACAGTGCCTAATCGTAGTGGGAGGGTTGTCAATCAACCTAAAAGATTCATGTTTTGGGAGAGTCTTTTGGACTTGATCCCAAATAAACATGAGCCTGATCCCGGACATATGATGAAGCACTCCAAGATAAAGATGCAGCATCTTGGCAAAGAGTAATGAATAACAGAATTAGAATATATGTATTCTAATAAAATCTGGAAGCTTGTAGAAACACTAGATGGTGTAAAAGCCATTTGGTGTAAAAAGGTCTATAATAGGAAGAGAGGGATAAACAAGAAGGTAGAAACTTTCAAAGCAAGGCTTGTTGAAAAATGAAACCTTTTCACCGGTAGCCATGCTTAAGTCTATCCGGATTCTTTTATCTATTTGGCAAGTGGATGTCAAGACAGCATTCCTTAATGGAAGTCTTGAAGAAAGCATCCATATAAAGCAACCAGAAGGGTTCATTGCAAAGGGCAAAGAGCATCTTGTGTGTAAGCTCAATCAGTCTATGGACTGAGGCAAAGCTTCAAGGTCTTGGAACATCTGGTTTATCAAAGTAATCCAGACCTATGGATTTATTTAGTAACCAGAGAAGTCTTGTGTATACAAAAAGTATGATGGAAACGTGGTGGTATTTCTTGTACTATACACAGATAACATTTTTGGTAGTTGGAAATAATATCAAAATGTTGTCAGAAGTAAGGGTATGGTTGTCCAAATAATTTGATATGAAGGACTTGGGAGAATGTATATATTCTTGGGATCAAAGTAATAAGAGATCGCAAGAAAAGAATATTTTACTTATCCCAAGCTTCATATATAAAAAAAAAACCTTGCTCGTTTTAAGCATACAAGAAAGGTTTCTTACCTTTTTAGCATGGATAACTTTATCTAAAGAGATATCTCCGTAGACATCAAAAGAGATAGAGGAAATAAAGACAGTTCTTTATGCCTCGGTTGTCGAAAGCCTAATGTATGCTATGCACGAGATCAGAAATCTGTTTTGCCAAGGGCAAAGTTAGCAGATATCAAAGTAACCCTAGACAAGGACATTGAACTGCAGTAAAGCATATATTGAAGTACCTTAGAGGCACTAGAGATTATATCCTAGCTTACAAGGCAGTTATTTTGGTCCCTGTGGGTTGCACGGATTTTGACTTCCAATCGGATAGGGACAATAGTAAGTCAACCTCGGGGTTTTGTGTTTACTTTAGGAGGTAAAGTCATAACTATGGAAGAGTGATAAACATAGGTGTTTTTCTGGACTCCACCATAGAAGCTGAGTATATGGCAAGCCTCTGAGGTAGCCATAAAAGCTGAATGACTCAATAACCTCAAGATAGACTTAGATATGATTTCTGGTTTGTCTAAAGATTATTACAATTTATTGTAATAATAGTGGTGTAGTAGCAAACTCGAAGAAACCATAAGTCTATAAGGCAAGTAAATACAATAGAGCGCAAGTACCACCCAATACGATAAATCGTATAAACGAGGAGAAGTTGTTGCTGCCTAGATTGCATCAGATGATGACCTATAGATCTTTTCACTAAGGCCCTTAAGGCAAGAGCTTTTGATGGGCATGTTGAAGGGTTGGGAATCAGATGTATGGCAGCAGATATGGCATCTTAGTCATTTAGTATAAGTGGGAGATTGTTAGGATGTATACTAAAAGCCTAGCTTTTGGTATAAACATTTATCTAGAAATAAGAATCACATTGGTCAAATGTCTACATTTATGATAAATGTAGTTGTTCAATTAATTTATATTGTATATAACATAGTGTGTGGTGTCACACACAGAGGATTATGTTATCAGAACTTTATAAATTATAAACAGTAGCTCACGACCAAGATGGAAAGGAACAAACCATTGGAAGGTCATAGTGTGATTAGGTATTAGTTTATCTTAACTATATAATTACACTAGTACACTTAGAGTGTATTGAGTAGGACCATTAAAGGTCGTTTCTTTTATACTGACTTTATAAAGGAACAAATACCTCAGTTATTATGGAAGCGTGAGCTCTTAATCCTAATATAATAACAAGCACATATATTTGATATTTATTTCTTTAATTTATCAA
Organism: Zingiber officinale; assembly: GCF_018446385.1. Lineage (NCBI taxonomy): Eukaryota > Viridiplantae > Streptophyta > Magnoliopsida > Zingiberales > Zingiberaceae > Zingiber > Zingiber officinale. The sequence goes on along the minus strand of NC_056002.1, from coordinate 97,145,432 downwards.
TGGGTGAGATTTAGTTCGATAAATTAATAAGCCTGATAAGTTGGGAAATGATATCACTTATAGTGTGTGTTGTTGATTATAGAAGGAAACTGTGTCCTAGTAATCTAGGTTGAGAATGCCCAAGCGGAGCTCATAAGGATTGTCATGTTAAACCCTGCAGGTGGACTTAGTCCGACATGACGATAAAGTTGAGTGATACTACTTTTGGACTAAGATATTAATTAAATGAGTTGTCAGTAACTTACTTAATTAGTGGACATTCGACATCTTAAACACAGGGAGACTAACACACTCATAATAAGAAGCAGCCCAAAAATGTAATTTGGGATTGGTGCGGTAGTTCAATAATAGTTCTCTAGTGGAATGAATTATTATTGATAAAATTAAGTTGTGTGTTCAGGGCGAACACGGGATTCTTAATTTTATCGGGAGACCAAAACCAATTCCTCCTCTCAGTCCCTATCGTAGCCTCTTAATTATAGAGTACTATACTCACCTTCTTACCCATCCTATAGGGGTCGGCTAAGCTAGCTTGGAGACCAAGCTAGGGCCGGCCATGGCTTGGTTCATGGGTGAATTCATGTGGCCGACCCTAGCTTAAACTCAAGCTTAGGTGGCCGGCCCTATTAAAATAAAAAGGAATTTTAATTTTAAAAAATTTTCTTATGTGGATAACATGATTTAAAAGAGAGTTTAAAAATTTAAATCTTTCCTTTTATAAGATTCTACAAAAGATTAAGAGAAGAGCTAAATCTCTTTCCTTATTTGTAGATTAAAAGGTTGATTTTAATTTTGGTAAAAACTTTCCTTTTAATCATGTTCATGATTTAAAAGAAAGTTTAAAAATTAAAAATTCTCTTTTATTAGTTTCTACAAAAGATTAATAAAAGATTTAATATCTTTCCTTATTTGTAGATTGAAAGGAGATTTTAATTTTTAGAGATAACTTTTCTTTTTGGAAATTATCCACATGTTTAAAAGAAAGTTTTTAATTTCCTTTTTATTAACCAATCATAAAGGGATAAAAATTATTGGAGAAATTTTTTATAAATTTCTGGAAACAAATTAGGAAGTTTTAATTTTTGTTTTAAATTAAAACTCTCCTTATTTTGGGGAAAGAGGTGGCCGAGCATTGTAATTGTAAAAAGAAAATTGTTTTAATTAAAATAATTTTTCTTTTTCATGGTAAAGGAATTAAGGAAATTTTTATTTAAATATCCTTATTTGCCAAGACCAAGGATTATAAAAGAGGGGGTAGAGGTGCCTTCATGGTGAACGACTCTATTCTTTTTCTTCCTCTCTTTTCTTCCTAGGTGTGGCCGACCCCTAGAGTTTCCCCTTCCCCTTCTCTCTTCTCCTTCTTGTGGTCGAGACTTCATCACCTCATGGAGACATAGAAGTGACCGGATCTAGCTTGGAGAAAAGGAGAGAAAGGAGGCTTGTTTCTTGCATCCCTTGGATCTTGGTTGGTGGAAAAAGTTCTTCATCCTTTGGAAGTTTTTGCTTGGCCGAAACTTGAAGGAAGGAAGAAGAAGGTGCCTTGGTGGTTCTCATCTCGGAAGATCATTGCCCACACAATGTCCGAGGTTAGAAGAGGAATACGGTAGAAGATCAAGAGGTCATTGAAAGTTCAAAAAGAAAGGTATAACTAGTAATTATTTTCCGCATCATACTAGTTTTATTTCTTTGTAAAAATACCAAATACAAGAGACATATGATTCTAGATTTCGAATTAGTTTTCGATGTTGTGTTCTTTTGTTTAATTTTTGAACTTGTGCTTCGATTATTCTTTTTGGTTAACCTAGAGTTATTTAAGGAAATTAAATATTAACTTTCCTTAAGAGGCTTTGTCTAGGCGGTGGTGGTTGTTCCCATATCCAAGAAGGCCATGTGCCTCGCCATGCAGGCCTGGAAGCCAAATTTGAAAATTAATATTTAATTAACTTTGTGACCTAGGTGATTTGGATCGAACGTGTTAAGTTCCGCAGGAGATCCAAGTCTAAACCTAAAAGAACATATAAGTTAAACTTGGGATCAAACGTGTTAAGTTCCGCAGGCGATCCAAGTTTAATTTAAAAGAACACATGGTAGCTAGGAAAGGTTCAGACCTTTGTACAAATTTTTGTATAGTGGAACCATTAGGCTTTCCGAGTAGCAACCAACAAAGATTGACTTGACCATTTGCCACCTCATTGGTGAGTTGGCATTGAGTGGGCCAATGATGATGCTCCACATCATCATGGTTACTTAAGTGAGATGTCACCTCATGGGAGTTACCAAGAGTTGTGACTCTTGGTATCCCATGGAGGTTACAACCTCCACAAAAGTGGCAAACCACTTTGATTTCATGAGGAGAGTTTCATTTTTATAGTAACTCCTTCATCTTCTTCCTCTCTAGCTTTCTTCTTGCTCTCCCTCTCCTCCATTACTGATCTCTAAGGTTGCTAGCACATCCTTAGAGATTTTTCTCCATCTCTTGCTTGTATGGATACACATAGAGAAGTGTCTACTTTGACACTTTCGAGATCCGGCGAACCGAGGACAAGCGGGATTGCGAAGGGCTTCGCATCAAGGGTATATTCCTTCTCCTTTGCAGATCTATTATAGATCGAGGTTTAGAAACTCGTACTCATAAGTTTTTCGAAAGTTTTTATCTTCGCACGTATCCGGTGGCGGGGGTTTCGGGGTTTCCGCGACGTGAAAAAGGGATTTTCCCGGCCCGAAAAACCCAACAACTTCTACTTTAGTACCAACGGTTCAAGATGAGATACCACAAGAAACTGTAACACGTGTCACAAATGATGCACAATTATAGGTAGTGCCTCGTCGTAGTGGGAGGGTTGTTAGGCAACTTGAAAGATTCATGTTTTTGGGAGAGTCTTCAGACTTGATCCCTGGTGAACATGAAGTTGATCCCTGGACATATGATGAAACACTCCAAGATAAAGATGCATCATCTTGGCAAAGTACGATGAACTCTGTGTTGGTTGTTGCTGGGAATATCGTACCGGTTCCCTTGTATAAGTATTTTGTACAAGTCTTGAACCATTCCTGACAACCTATTGTGTTCTTTAAAATTAAATTTGGAATCACAAACAGAACTTAACATTATTGATTCCAAATTCAACTTATCTGTTCTTAGTGGTTTAGACTTAGATTGCAAACGATGTTTAACATTATTGATCCAAATCCACCCATGTTACAAATTCAATTAAATATTAATTTCAGAGATCGGCTTCCAGGTTAAACATGGTGAGGCACTAGGCCTTCTTGGGTATGGGAGCATCCACCACTTCCTAGATAAAGCCTTTCAACGAAATTCAATATTTAATTTCCTTATAGTAACCCTAGGTTTAACCAAAAAGAACAATCGAATCACAAGTTCATAAAACAAAAGAAACACAAAATCGAAAACATAAATTCGATAACCTAGATTCATTAGCCTCTTGTGTTTGGTATTTCAAGATCTAAATAAAAGGATGAACTAGTTATGATGCGGAAACTAATAACTAGTTATACCTTTAATAGCTTATAGACCTCACGATCTTCTGCCGTATTCCTCTTCTTATCTCGGACATCGTGTGGGCGACGATCTACCGAGACGAGAATCCACCCAAGCCTCCTTCTTCTCCAAGCAAGTTTCGACCAACAACAAACTCCTTGAGTTGAAGAACTTCAGCCACCAACTAAGCTCCAAGGGATGCTAAGAAATAATGCCTCCTATCTCTCCTTCTTCTCCAAGCAAAATCCGACCACCAAGATCTCTCCAAGAAGATGATGCCGCCGGCCACTTAAGAAGAAGAATAGGGGAAGAGGAAGAAGAGAGGGCCGACCACCATAAGGAAGAGAGGAATAGAAGATAGTGTTGGTGCAATCATACCCTGGAAGTTTCAATGTGTTGACAATTGTTTAAGTTTAGGTTAATACGTTGAATCTAACATGCATTGTGAGTTTGCAGGAGAAGTTTCTTGCAGGTCGGAAGACCGGATGCAAGAGAAGTCCAAGAAGGTCGAGGACCAGATTCTTGGCAAAAGAGTCCTTGCAGGTCAGAAAATCGGATGCAAGGTAAGAGAAGTCCAAAAAGGCCGAGGACCGGATTCTTAGCGAGAGAAGTTCCTGCAAGTCAGAAGGTTGGATGCGTGTTAAGCTCACTTGGCAAAAATTGATTGGTAAATCGATTTAGATATGGCTCTGAGGTAAAATGCTTTTGAATCGATTAGCCGATCGATTAGAAGGAAGCTAATCAATCGACCGATCGATCAGGAAGTTTCTGCACGAAGCACAGAGTGCTTCTGGATCGATCAGTCGATCGATTGGGGTAATCCAATCGATCGAGTGATCGATCCAGGAAGCTTCTGTGCGAAGCGCAGAATGCTTCTGGATCGATCTACCGATCGATCGAGAAGTTTCTGCGCAAAGCACAGAATGCTTCTGGATCAATCAGTCAATTGATTGGAGTAATCCAATCGATCGAGCGATCGATCCAGGAAGCTTCTATGCGAAGCACAGAAGTCTCCTGAATCGATCAGCCGATCGATTGAAGTTACTCAATCGATCGGCCGATCGATTCACAGAGTCATTGCGATTTTGCGATTTCACGAGCGTGTGTCTGAATCGATTCAAGCACTGCACCAATCAATTCAAGTTCAAGTGAAGTAATCTACGTGGTTGATCTTGACGCGATGGCTTCCAACGGATACTTGTGAATCGATTCAAATATAATCCCAATCGATTCACGGTGACGGTTATGTGAGAAACGACTAGTTTTCACGTCATTTAAAAGAGTTGGAAGAAAAAGAAACGGATCATCCTTGAGAAAACTACTGTTCTATTGCTCTAGTGTGATCAATCTTTGAAGTGCTCAAGATCTCTCAAGGAATTGAAGATCAAGCTTTCCATCTCCACACGTTTTCAAGATTCACGTCACAAGGAAGAAGCATTTCAAGTTTGTAATCTTTCTTTTCTTCCTCATTGTTGTGAGTGTGATCTTTTCTCTTGGAAAGGGAGGCTTGTAAGTCTTGTAAGGTTTCTCCACCTTCGGTGTTACTCCGAGAAGGAGAAGTTTGATAGTGGAAAGTGTGACGGTGGTGTGGATCCTTGGACTAATCACCTCCTTGAGGAGGTGGATACCAAGTAAATACAAGAGTTAGCATTGCCTTCAAGTGTTCGCTGCGAAAGATTAAATTTATCAAGAAAACAAAGTGAGCCATTCACCCCCCTCTAGCTCAACCGATCCTAACAAGTGGCATCGGAGCATTGGTTTACTTTTGAGGATTCATCGCCAAGAAAGCACAAGTTAAAGAGCTACAAGATGTCATTGAAGGAGGGACATAGTACTTCACGACCACCATTCTATGAAGGTATTAATTTTGCTTATTGGAAGAGCCGCATGGAGCATTATCTCATGACCAAAATTGACATGTGGTTCTCAATCATGGAGGGTTTCACGGCGCCAACCGAAAATGGAAAGATGCTTGAATCATCACGGTGGACCGCTGAACAAAAATTGAAGGCTCAAGCAAATGCTAAGGCAATTGTGACTCTCCAGTGTGGGTTGAGTTCAGAACAACTCAACAAGGTTGGACCTTTCAAAAGCGCCAAGGATTTATGGGATAAGCTCATTGAGCTAAATGAAGGCACCAAGGATTCAAGAATTGCAAAGAGAGATCTTTTGATAAATCAACTTCAAAATTTCACAATGAAGGATGGAGAAACGATAAGTTCACTACATGGGAGATTCAAGGAACTATTAAATGGTCTTCATTTAGTTGGAGAGAGTGTGGAGAACCGAGATCTCATAAGATATGCCTTAAAATCTTTCCCAAGAAACTCATTATGGTCATCCATGGTGGATGCCTATAAGGTTTCAAGGGATTTGTCAATAGTAAAATTGGATGAATTATTTTGTGAACTTGAATTTCATGAGCAAGCTAACACAAGCCACAAAGAGAAAGGTATAGCCTTGGTTGTAGGTGAAAAGAGCAAAAAGAAGCACAAAGAAAAGAAGAAGGAGAAGAAGGAATCATCTTCAGAATCTGAGCGAGTTAGTGATAGTGATAGTGATGAAGAGCTATCATCAAGTGAAATGGCAAACTTTGTTAGAAGAATGATGAGACATTCAAGGAAGTTTGATAAGAAGGATGTTAAAAAGATTTTCAATGATGAAAAGAGAAAAGGTAAATCTCTTGTAGATTCTAAGACTAAGACTGATGTAATTTGCTATGAATGAAAGAAAAAGAGGCACTACAAAATGGAGTGTCCAAAGTTGAGGAAGCAAGAGGAAAAGACCAAGAAAAAGAAGAAGGCTTTGAAAGCCACATGGGACGACTCATCGTCAAGCTCATCGGAAGAAGATGAAAGGAAGAGCTCAAAGCATATGGCTCTCATGGCCTTAAGCCATGTTGAAGATAGTGAAGATGAAGATAGTCATGGAGAGGATGTGGAGTCTTCAACTGAGTCATCATCTAGTGATGATGAGGTAATTTCTCCCAAGCTTGATAAGATGTATGCCACTAGCTAAATCAAAAGGGAAGGTTAAAAAATTGCAAAATGAATTGAAATTACTTAAAAATGAAATTGTGTCATGTGAAATTTGCATGCTTCATGAAAATGACAAAAATGATTTTGATGATCTTAAAAAGGAAAATGCATCGTTGAATTTACAAGTTGATGATCTTAGAGGTGCTCTAGAAAAATTTACTTCAAGCTCAAAATATTTAGACATGATTCTAGGAGCTCAAAGGGGTGTGTACAACAAAGCGGGACTAGGTTTTAATTACAAGATAAGGAAGTTAAATTCATGTCTCTAATTAGTAGAAATCATGCTTCAAGGGTTAAGTTTGTTCAAGCTTGGGTACCCAAGCAATTTGTTATTGATGCTATCGGACCCAAAGTTTGGGTACCAAAACATTTGGTTCACCATGTGTAAACAGGCATGCGCCGAGGGGGAGCATCCAACAACATGGTTCGTAGATAGTGGATACTCTAAGCATATGACGGGAGACTCTTCAAAATTTTCATCATTTAGACACAAAAGTAAAGGTACCGTATCTTTTGGTAATAGTGGTGAATTAAAAGTCATAGGAATAGGAGATGTTAGAATTTCTGAAAATTTTGTGATAAGAAATGTGTTATTAGTGAAAGGCATGGTCTTTAATCTTTTAAGTGTTAGTCAATTATGTGATTCGGGTTATGGAGTTGAGTTCAATTCATCTCAATGCCTAATCAAGCATAGTGAACTAAACACAAACATTCTCATAGGCCATAGAAGAGAAAATATTTATCAAGTTGAACTATTTGGTGCTACTAATGTGTTTGCTAAGTGTCTCATGTCTAAAGAGGAGGAGACTTGGCTTTGGCACCGAAGACTTGCTCACACCAACATGAGGAATATCAAAAGACTCTCAAAGAAGGAGTTGGTGCAAGGATTGCCAAAGTTAAAGTTTCAAAAAGACAAAATATGTGATGCATGTCAAATGGGTAAAGAAACCAAACCTACTCATAAAGGTAAGAACATAGTAAGTAGCTCAAGTGCTTTGGAGCTCATTCATATGGATTTATTTGATAGTAGTAGACATATTTCTTTAAATGATAGTAGATATTACTTTGTGATTGTAGATTATTACACTAGATATACATGGGTGTTTTTCTTGAAACATAAGGATCAAACTCTAGATACCTTGATTGCTTTTTGCAATAGGGTAGAAAATGAAAATAGTCATAAGATTAACAAGATAAGAAGTGATCATGGAGGTGAATTTGAAAATGATAGATTCACAAGTTTTTGTATGGAAAAAGGTTATAAACATGAATTTTCAACCCCTAGGACTACTCAACAAAATGAAGTTGTTGAGAGGAAAAATAGGGTTTTGCAAGAGGCCGCTCGGAGCATGTTAAATGAATATTCACTTCATAGTTTCCTATGGGCCGAAGCAATTAATACGGCATGTTATGTGCAAAATTGAACATTAATCCATATGTTTCTAGGAAAAACACCTCATGAGTTGTGGTTTGGTAAACCACCTACAATTAAGAATCTTAGAGTGTTTGGGTGTAAGGTCTATATTCTAAATACCAAAGATCATTTGGGAAAGTTCTCCACTAAGGCGGATGAGGGTATTCTTGTAGGTTACTCAAGTCACAGCAAGGCATATCGAATTTACAACAAAAGATCAAAATTAGTTGAAGAATCACTAAATGTTGTATTTGAAGAAAATCCTTCTTTGAACTCTACAAGAGCAAACGATGAAGAATTACAATTTGAATTAGAGAAACTAACACTAAACGAAGTAAATCATCAAGGAGAAGAATACCAAGAGAATGATGGAAAGAAAAATGAACCTTTGCCACTTGAACCAAAAATTATAACAAATCAAGAATCAAGATCTACTAGGATTCATGTAAATCATCCCTTGGATCAAGTAGTAGGAGACATCACTCAAGGAGTGAGAGCTCGATCTTACTTTAGAAATGAAGGAAGCCAAGTCACCCTAATATCTCAAATAGAACCAAAAACCATTGATGATGCCTTGTTTGATCCGGAGTGGATCTTAGTAATGCAAGATGAACTATCTCAATTTGAAAGAAGTCAAGTTTGGGATTTAGTTCCTAGGCCTACCAACAAATCAATTATTGATACAAAATGGGTTTTTAGAAACAAACTTGATGATAAGGGAATAGTTGTGAGAAACAAAGCTAGATTGGTTGCTAGGGGTTTCAATCAAGTAAAAGGATTAGATTATGATGAAAGTTATGCACCCGTAGCAAGATTGGAGTCTATTAGGATGATGTTGGCCTTTGCCACCCACAAGGGGTTCAAGTTATACCAAATGGATGTAAAATCAGCATTTTTAAACGGTGTTATAAAAGAAGAAGTATATGTTGAGCAACCACCGGGATTTGAGAATTTGGAGTGTCCAAACCATGTATATAAACTTAAAAAGGCCTTATATGGGCTTAAACAAGCTCCTCGAGCTTGGTATGAACGATTGTCAACATTTTTAGTATCAAAAGGATTTCATAGAGGGAAAATTGATCCCACATTATTCTTAAAAAATAGTGGTAATGATATGTTTGTGGCCCAACTATATGTAGATGACATTATTTGTGGCTCCACAAATAAAGACTTTTTAAATGAATTCATTAGTCACATGGAGAGTGAGCTTGAAATGAGTTTGGTTGGCGAGTTAACATTTTTTCTAGGGTTACAAATCAAGCAAACAAAAGAGGGCATTTACATTCATCAATCAAAATATGTCAAAGAGCTATTTAAGAAGTTTGGAATGGAAAATGCAAAGGAAATATCTACTCCCATGGCCACTAGTACTAAATTAGATAAAGACATTGAGGGGAAAGAGGTTGACTCCAAGGTATATCGTAGTGCTATAGGAAGCCTTCTCTATCTTACGGCTAGTAGACCCGATATACTTTTTGCCGTAGGAATGTGTGCAAGGTATCAATCTTGCGCCAAGGAGTCACATTTGAGTGCCATTAAGCGAATTCTCCGATATCTTAAGGGAACTCAAAATGTTGGTCTTTGGTATCCTAGAACCGAATCTTTTGACCTAGTGGGCTATACCGATTCTGATTATGTCGGATGCAAATTGGATCACAAAAGTACTAGGGGTAGTTGTCAATTTCTAGGATCCTCTCTAGTAAATTGGTCAAGTAGAAAACAACACTGTGTAGCACTCTCCATAACCGAAGCGGAATACATTGCCATGGGAGAGTGTGTATCACAATTATTGTGGATGACTCATACTCTAGAGGACTATAAGCTTACCTACAACAATGTTCAAGTTCTTTGTGATAATGTGAGTATGATTAACTTGACCAAAAATCCCGTCCATCATTTAAGAACGAAACATATAGAGGTTAAACATCATTTTATTCGTGATCATGTGACTCGAGGTTGTTAGAGTGTATACTGAAAGCCTAAGCTTTTGTAGACATTTATTTTGAATAAAGAATCACATTTAGTCAAATTATCTACATTTATTTGTATTTGTTCAATTAATTTATATTGAAGATAACATAGTATGTGGTGTCACATACAGAAGATAATGTTATCAGTACCTTATAAATTATAAACAATAGCTCACGACCAAGATGGAAAAGAACAAACCATTGAAAGGTCGTAGTGTAATTAGGTATTAGTTTATCTTAACTACATAATTACACTAGTACACTTAGAGTGTATTGAGTAGGACCATTAGAGGTCGTTTCTTTTATACTGACTTTATAAAGGAACAAAGACCTCAGTTATTATGGAAGTGTGTGCTCTTAATCCTAATATAATAACAAGCACATATATTTGATATTTATTTCTTTAATTTATCAATGGGTGAGATTTAGTTTGATAAATCAATAAGCCCGATAAGTTGGGAGATGATATCACTTATAGTGTGTGTTGTTGATTATAAAAGGAAACTGTGTCCTAGAAATCTAGGTTGAGAATGTCCCCAAGAGGAGCTCATAAGGATTGTCATGTTAAACCCTGCAGGTGGACTTAGTCCGACATGATAATAAGGTTGAGTGGTACTACTCTTGGACTAAGATATTAATTAAATGAGTTGTCAGTAATTCATTTAATTAGTGGACATTCATTATCTTAAACACAGGGAGACTAACACACTCATAATAAGGAGCCCAAAAATGTAATTTGGGATTGGTGCGGTAGTTCAATAATAGTTCTCTACTGGAATGAATTATTATTGATAAAATTAAGTTGTGTGTTCGGGGCGAACACGGGATGCTTAATTTTATCAGGAGACCAAAATCAATTCCTCCTCTCGGTCCCTATCGTAGCCACTTAGTTATAGAGTACTATACCCACCTATACCCACCTTTATACCCATGTTATAGGGGTCAGCCAAGCTAGCATGGGGATCAAGCTAGGGCCGGCCAAGCCTTGGTCCATGGGAGGTCGGCCCTAGCTTGAACCCAAGCCTAGGTGGCCGACTATTAAAAATACAAAAGGAATTTTAATTTTTAAATTTTTTCTTATGTGGAATACATGATTTAAAAGAGAGTTTAAAAATTAAAATATTTCCTTTTATAAGATTCTACAAAAGATTAAGAGAAGAGTTAAATTTCTTTCCTTATTTGTAGATTAAAAGGTTGATTTTAATTTTGGTAAAAACTTTCCTTGTTTATAAATCATCCACATGTTGAAAAGATAAATTTTTAAATTAAAGAAATTTCCTTTTATAGCATCAATCATGAAGGGATTATTAAAGAGAAATTTTATTTTAAAATTTTTCCGGAAGCAAATTAGGAAGCTTTAATTTTTCTAGCGAAAAATTTCCTTGTTTGCTTGTTTGATGTGGCCGGCCATAAGCATGTAGAAAAGGATTTTAATTTTAATTAATTAAAATTTTATTTTTCAATGGAAAAAGAATTAAGGAAGGTTTTATTAAATTTTCCTTATTTGCCAAGGCTAAGGAATATAAAAGAGAGGGTTTGGGTGCCTTCATTGACACAACCTCTATTCTATTTCTCCCTCTTTTCTTCCTTGGTGTGGCCGGCCCCTTCAAGTTCTCTCCTCTCCTTGGTGTGGCCAAACCTCTCTTCTTTCTTGGAGATCAAGTGGTGGCCGGATCCTAGCTTGGAGAAGAAGGAGAGGAAGCTTGCATCCCATGGAGCTTGGTTGGTGGAAAAAGTTCTTCATCCTTTGGAAGTTTTGTCCTTGGCCGAAACTTGAAGGAAGGAGAAGAAGGTGCTAGGTGGTTCTCGTCTCGGAAGATATTTGCCCACACAACGTCCGAGATTAGAAGAGGAATATGGTAGAAGGTCAAGAGGTCATTATTCTCAAAGAAAGGTATAACTAAAATTGTTTTCCGCATCATGTTAGTTTTGTTTCTTTGTAAAAATACCAAATACAAGAGGCATGCGATTCTAGTTTTTCAAATTATTTTTCAAAGTTGTGTTCTTTTGTTTTTTCTTTTCTTGTGATTTGATTGTTCTTAGCGGTTAACCTAGGGTTACTATAGGAAGGTTAAATATTTAATTTCCTTAAAAGGCTTTGTCTAGTCGGTGGTGGTTGCTCCCATATCCAAGAAGGCCAAGTGCCTCGTCATGCAGTACTGGAAGCCGATTTTGGAAATAGATATTTAATTGTCTTCGTGACCTAGGTGATTTGGATCGAACGTGTTAAGTTCCGCAGGAGATCCAAATCTAAATCTAAAAGAACAAATAAATTAAACTTAGGATCAAACGTCTTAAGTTCCGCAGGCGATCCAAGTTTAATTTAAAAGAACACATGGTAGCTAGAAAAAGGTTCAGACCTTTGTACAAAATTTTTGTACAGTGGAACCATTAGGTTTTCCGAGTAGCAACCAACAATTGGTATCTGAGCTAGGGTTTTGCCTCTGTGTATTTGGTATTAGTTTAATTATGCACATGTCATACATAATTTAGGCAGGATAATAGTAGGATGTGCTAACTTTGTGGATGTAGGATCCAACTATTATGGCTTATAGATATTATGTGTGTGATTGGACCCTTGGACATGTCAAGGGCATTTTATTGTGTATGCATGATTGTATTATAAAATACAGCAGGAGCTGTATTTAGTTTTATTAGGATTTTATTTTTGATCTAGATACATGTACATTCCTTCGAGGAATATAGGATCGAAAAATGTAAAATTCTATTTATGTCGCTGATCGAATCTTGCAAGGCGTGGAACCTTTTGAGGACCAGAGGCGCAGCGGAACAAGGAGCAAGATGGATGCGACAACTAGACCCGTTGGCGGTGGCCAAAAATGGCAGCAGCTAGGGATGACAACACACGGCGGACAACAATAGATAAAAGCCATAATAGTTGAAAATTAGTTTTTCTATTTATTACTTTTATACTGTTCTGTGTGTGCTTGTTAGTATGCATGTTAAGTAGGCTAGCATAGTCAAAATTCCTCACTTTAAATAACTAAGTGGGAGAGGGATTTTAAATAAATTCCACGGTCTCCATTACTAGTTTGTAAGTGATGCAAACAAGCTTGCGCGTTGGCTCTGAGTGCCTTCCTCCATATCGGATGAGTTTGTTTGTGGATCACTAGATCAAACTTCCATTTTTGGATGACTATAGGAAATTAATTAAGAGCGTGTGATCTTCCCCATCGGAAGGGGCACAATCTTATTAATGGACTTAGTGTCAAGTAATGGTATACACTTAGGCACGTCTAATAGTATCCTCCCCATCAGAGTCACTGCTATTATTCGTGTGACCAAAGGAAACCAACTATTAATTTTATTTTTCAAAAAGTTAGGTTGACAAGATAATAAAATTAATGGGTTACACCCTCCTTTTACAAATGTTGAATTTGTATACATCTACACTATCGTGGTATACAAAATTCACGGTGTTTTGAAGTGTTGGTTAATTTAAAATAGTATTGTTTGAGGAATTAATATTATTCTAAATTTAGAGTTCTGATCAAAAGTTATTTATGATTCTTAGGATGACTTTCAACCCACTGACCATCATACTAAAAGAGAATAGACTTACTGGTCCTAACTACATAGATTTGAAAAGGAACCTGGACATTGTTTTTACTGCTGAAAGCTATAAGTTTGTACTAACTGAGCCTTGCCCTGATGCACCCAATGGTGAATCTACCCAAGAGGAGATTGAGTATCATAGGAAATGGGTAAAAGCAGATGAGATGGCGCGGTGCTACATTTTGACTTCAATGTCAAATGTATTGCAACATCAGCATCAAGATTTACCAACAGCTTATGATATCATGAACAATCTCAAGGAACTCTTTGGTCACCAGGATCGGGCCTCTAGGCAAGAAGCCATGAGAAAATTAATGACGGCCACCATGCAAGAGGGTACTCCTGTGAGGGATCATATCCTAAAGATGATGACTTATCTAAACGAAATACAAATCCTTGGAGGAGAAATTGATGGGGAAACCCAGATCGATATGATCCTCCAAACGCTACCTAGAAGTTTTCAGCAATTCCGCCTGAATTATAATATGAATAAAAGGGTATATTCATTGGCGGAACTACTGACAGAACTTCAGGTAGTAGAAGGTTTGTTTCGTCACAATTCTCAGATTCACTATGCTGAAAATGGTTCTACTTCTAAACCGAAAGGAAAGAAGAAGAAGAAACAAGTTAGCTCAGCAAAGAAGGTGAATAAATCTCAGAGTACAGGACCTAAAGCTGGAGTGAAGAAGCCGAAGGGCAAGTGCTTCATCTGCAAGCAGTCAGGGCATTGGAAGGTGGACTGTCCTCGTAGGAATCAAAACAACAAAGGTATATCTCATGCTCTAGTTGTTGAAACATGTTTAGCGGTGTTATGTACCAGCACCTGGTGTGTAGATACGAGAGCCACTGATCATGTCTGCAATTCTTTGCAGGGGTTCCAGGAAACCCGACGACTATATGAAGGAGAAATAACCGTCTACATGGGCAATGCTACTAAGGTGGCGGCTATTACAGTGGGAGACGTCTACTTATCTTTTGATAGGAATAGAAAATTGGTTTTAAGAAATTATCTTTATGTACCCAGTTTTAGAAAGAATTTAATTTCAGTTTCTAAATTATATTTGGATGGATATTCTATTTCCTTTAATAACAATGTAGTTATAAAGAGAAATAAAGTGATTATCTGTTCTGGTGCATTAGTTGGCAATTTATATACTTTAAATCCAATTTCTCCCACAAAGTAAAATATGGAAATTTATAACACATGTAACACCCACGAAATTATAAGATAGGTATATGAATATTATTTTCTTTGGAGCATAGAAATGAAAAGAATAAGAGAAAAAGGAAAATGAAAAAAAAAAGAAAATCTAGAACAAGAAAAGGTGAGGTCAAGGATTGAACCTTGAACCTCCCACAATTGATGGAGAGATAAATTGATGAATGATAACCATTAGGATAAGGAGAAATGATTGGATAGAAAGGAATGAAAAATTTAGTTAAAGGAGAAAAGAAAACTAAGCAAAAAGAACAAGAGAAAACCTCTCACATCCATGATATATGTGATGAGCTGTGTGCCCAATTTATGCATGAAATATATGATGTGCTGTGTGCCCAATTTTATGCATAAAATATATGATGTGCTGTGTGCCCAAATCTTTACATACCATCATGATGAGCTGTGTGCCCAAAAGTCTATATGGTATGATATGGTAAGTGACACGATGTACAAGAAAAGATAAGAACCATGATATGTAAAAACATGCTATTTTACTTTATGTATGGCTTGTACCAAGGGTGAGCTCCTAAGCACCCCGGGGTCGATGGACTAAGAAACGGGCCTCGTTAGGGATGGGCTCCTAAGTGCCCCTAGGTCGATGGACTAAGAAACGGGCCTAGTATGTATGCCTTGTAGGGTTCAAGACTTGCTACCTTGGACCTACATAGGACGTGCGCATTTATGTATGTGGTACAAGCCGGGGCCCTAATCTTGTTAAGATTATGTTTAAGTATGTATATTATAAGTTTTCAAAGGACATATTGCATATGTTTTCATGATACATGTTTATGAATTCACCTTGCATGTACCTTATGATTATGCCATGATATTTATGATGATGTTATGATATGTCAAGGTGCAATTGATGATTATGTTATGTTATGCCATGATACCTTACGCTTATGTTATGATATGCCATGATATGCTGCATGATATAATGAATTTCCTCCATGTGTTATGTCTTGTGATTTTTGATATGTTATACGGTTTTGTGAGTAGGAAAGGAACTTACTGAGCCATGAGTGCTCACAGCTTACTTTCTTGTACCACAGATAAAGGCAAGGAATGGATGAACTAGGGGAGCAGCAGGAGGGGCTAGAAGGATGTGTGTGTGGTAGTGCCTTGGATAAAGGAGAAAGACCTGCTTTTGTTTAATAAGAACTATGCCTAGTTATGTTACTGCTTTATGACTCCATGACATTTAATTTTGTGTTTGGGCATTTTGAATTAAAAATCATATTAAGTATACTATGTGGTGTTATATGTCCAGGTGATTAGTCATGTTGATTTTAAAGAAAAGAAAAGTAGTTTTTAACTTCTATAAATAAGACTTCCGCTGTAATAAGTATGTATATGTATGTGTAAGTAACCCCCATCGCCTTAGCAGGAGGGGCGGGGCGTTACAACACATCTTCTAACTCTAATAAGAGAAAACAACCTTCGAAAATGAACCAAGCATATCTTTGGCATCTAAGGCTTGGTCATATTAACTTAAGTAGGATTCAAAGGCTTGTAGCCGATGGACTATTGGGTTCATTAGAGTTGGAAAATTTTCCAACTTATGAATCTTGCTTGGAAGGTAAAATGACCAAGAGACCTTTTAAGGCCAAGGGGTATAGAGCCAAAGAAGCGTTTGAATTGGTTCATTCTGATTTGTGTGGTCCTATGTCTATCCAGGCGAGAGATGGTTTTGAATATTTTATCTTTTTTATAGACGATTAATCAAGATACAGATATATTTACCTAATGCGCTGCAAGTCTGAGTGCTTTGATAAGTTCAAAGAGTACAAGGCTGATGTGGAGAAACGACTAGGTAAAAGTATCAAGACACTACGGTCTGATCGTGGTGGCGAATACCTCTTAGGAGAGTTTAGAAATTACTTATCAGAGGCTGGGATTCAATCCCAATTGTCCGCACCTGGTATACCCCAACAGAATGGTGTGACAGAACAAAGGAATAGGACTCTTATAGAGATGGTTAGATCGATGATGAGTTATTCAGAATTACCAAATTCATTTTGGGGATACACTCTGGAAACGGCAGCGCACATTTTGAACTTAGTACCTTCTAAATCAGTATCTTCTACTCCCACAGAATTGTGGAATGGGCGAAAACCCAGTCTAAGACATATTCGGATTTGGGGTAGTCCAACACATGTGCTGAAACTAGATGCTGATAAGTTAGAATCTCGTACAGAAGTTCGCGTGTTTGTGGGTTATCCCAGAGGAACGAAAGGTGGTTTATTTTATAGTCCTAAAGACCAGAAGGTCATTGTTAGCACCAATGCCCAGTTTTTAGAAGAAGACTATATAATAGATCACAAGCCCAGTAGAAAAATTGTTTTAGAAGAACTTAGAGAGGACACGTCTACTTTAGTACCAACAGTACAAGATGAAGTACCACAAGAGATTGCAACACGTGTCACACATGATACACAACCACAGACGGTGCCTTGTCATAGTGGGAGAGTTGTGAGGGAACCTGAGAAATTCATGTTTTTGGGAGAGTCTTCGGACTTGATCCCGGGTAAACATGAACCTGATCCTCGAACATATGACGAAGCACTCCAAGATATAGATGCAGTATCTTGGCAAAAGGCAATGAATTCTGAAATAGAGTCTATGTACTCTAATAAGGTCTGGGAGTTTGTAGAACCACCTGATGGTGTAAAAGTCGTTGGATGCAAGTGGATCTACAAAAGGAAAAGAGGGACAGATGGGAAGGTAGAAACCTTCAAAGCAAGGCTTATTGCAAAAGGGTACACTCAGAAAGAGGGAATCGATTATGAGGAGACCTTTTCACCGGTAGCCATGCTTAAGTCTATCCGGATACTCTTATCCATTGTCGCTCATATGGATTATGAGATTTGGCAAATGGATGTCAAGACAGCTTTCCTTAATGGGAGTCTTGAAGAAAACATCCATATGAAGCAATGAGAAGGGTTCATTGAAAAATGCAAAGAGCATCTAGTGTGCAAGCTCAATCGGTCCATTTATGGACTGAAGCAAGCTTTAAGGTCTTGGAACATCCGGTTTAATGAAGTAATCCAGTCATATGGATTTATTCAGTGTTCGGATGAGTCTTGTGTATATAAGAAGTATAACGGAAATGTGGTGGCATTTCTTGTACTATACGTAGATGATATTTTGTTAATTGACAACAATGTCAAGGTATTATCGGACGTAAGGGTATGGTTGTCCAAACAATTTGATATGAAGGACTTAGAGATTGTGCACACATTCTTGAGATCAATGTTATAAGGGATCGCAAGAAAAGAATGTTGTGTCTGTCCCAAGCTTCATATATAGATACAATTCTTGCTCGTTTTAGTATACAGAATTCCAAGAAAGGTTTCTTACCTTTTAGGCATGGAGTAGCTCTATCTAAAGAGATGTCTCCGAAGACATCAAAGGAGATAGAGGACATGAAAGGAGTTCCTTATGCTTCGGCTGTAGGAAGCCTTATGTATGCAATGTTGTGTACGAGACCTGATATCTGTTTTACCGTGGGCATGGTTAGCAGATATCAGAGTAACCCTGGACAAGGACATTGGACTGCAGTAAAGCATATATTAAAGTACCTGAGAAGGACTAGAGATTATATGCTAGTTTACCAAGTAGACGATTTGCTCCCTGTGGGTTACACGGATTCAGATTTCCAATCAGATAGGGACAACAATAAGTCTACATCAGGCTATGTATTTACTTTAGGAGGTGGAGCCATTGCATGAAGGAGTGTTAAGTAGAAATGTGTTTCAGACTCAACCATGGAAGTTGAGTATGTGTCAACCTCTGAGGCAGCTAAAGAAGCAGTATGACTCAGAAACTTCCTAATGGACTTAGATGTGATTCCTGGTTTGCCCAAATCATCACAATTTATTGTGATAATAGCAGTGCAGTTGCAAACTCAAAGGAACCACGAGCCCATAAGGCAAGTAAACATATAGAGCGCAAGTACCACCTGATACGAGATATCGTGAAGCGAGGAGAAGTTGTCATCGCCAAGATTACATCAGCAGATAACCTGGCAGATCCTTTCACTAAGGCTCTTCTAGCAAAAGCTTTCGATCGGCATGTGGAGGGGATGGGAATCAGATGTATGGCAGCAGATATGGCAGCTTAGTCATTAGTATAAGTGGGAGATTGTTAGAGTGTATACTGAAAGCCTAAGCTTTTGTAGACATTTATTTTGAATAAAGAATCACATTTGGTCAAATTATCTACATTTATTTGTAGTTGTTCAATTAATTTATATTGAAGATAACATAGTATGTGGTGTCACATACAGAAGATAATGTTATCAGTACCTTATAAATTATAAACAGTAGCTCACGACCAAGATGGAAAGGAACAAACCATTGGAAGGTCATAGTGTAATTAGGTATTAGTTTATCTTAACTATATAATTATACTAGTACACTTAGAGTGTATTGAGTAGGACCATTAGATGTCGTTTCTTTTATACTGACTTTATAAAGGAACAAAGACCTCAGTTATTATGGAAGTGTGTGCTCTTAATCCTAATATAATAACAAGCACATATATTTGATATTTATTTCTTTAATTTATCAATGGGTGAGATTTAGTTTGATAAATCAATAAGCCCGATAAGTTGGGAGATGATATCACTTATAGTGTGTGTTGTTGATTATAAAAGGAAACTGTGTCCTAGAAATCTAGGTTGAGAATGTCCCCAAGAGGAGCTCATAAGGATTGTCATGTTAAACCTTGTAGGTGGACTTAGTCCGACATGATAATAAGGTTGTGTGGTACTACTCTTGGACTAAGATATTAATTAAATGAGTTGTCAGTAATTCATTTAATTAGTGGACATTCATTATCTTAAACACAGGGAGACTAACACACTCATAATAAGAAGAAGCCCAAAAATGTAATTTGGGATTGGTGCGGTAGTTCAATAATAGTTCTCTAGTGGAATGAATTATTATTGATAAAATTAGGTTGTGTGTTCGGGGCGAATACGGGATGCATAATTTTATCAGGAGACCAAAACCAATTCCTCCTCTCGGTCCATATCGTAGCCTCTTAGTTATAGAGTACTATACCCACCTATACCCACCTTTATACCCATGTTATAGGGGCCGACCACGCTAGCTTGGGGATCAAGATAGGGCCGACCAAGCCTTGGTCCATGGGTGGCCGACCCTAGGTTGAACCCAAGCCTAGGTGGCCGACCATTAAAAATACAAAAGGAATTTTAATTTTTAAATTTTTTCTTATGTGGAATACATGATTTAAAAGAGAGTTTAAAAATTAAAATATTTCCTTTTATAAGATTCTACAAAAGATTAAGAGAAGAGTTAAATCTCTTTCCTTATTTGTAGATTAAAAGGTTGATTTTAATTTTGGTAAAAACTTTCCTTGTTTATAAATCATCCTCATGTTGAAAAGATAAATTTTTAAATTAAAGAAATTTCCTTTTATAGCATCAATCATGAAGGGATTATTAAAGAGAAATTTTATTTTAAAATTTTTCCGGAAGCAAATTAGGAAGCTTTAATTTTTCTAGCGAAAAATTTCCTTGTTTGCTTGTTTGATGTGGCCGGCCATAAGCATGTAGAAAAGGATTTTAATTTTAATTAATTAAAATTTTCTTTTTCAATGGCAAAAGAATTAAGGAAGGTTTTATTAAATTTTCCTTATTTGCCAAGGCTAAGGAATATAAAAGAGGGGGTTTGGGTGCCTTCATTGACACAACCTCTATTCTATTTCTCCCTCTTTTCTTCCTTGGTGTGGCCGGCCCCTTCAAGTTCTCTCCTCTCCTTGGTGTGGCGGAACCTCTCTTCTTTCTTGGAGATCAAGTGGTGGCCGGATCCTAGCTTGGAGAAGAAGGAGAGAAAGCTTGCATCCCTTGGTGCTTGGTTGGTGGAAAAAGTTCTTCATCTTTTGGAAGTTTTGTCTTTGGTCGAAACTTGAAGGAAGGAGAAGAAGGTGTTAGGTGGTTCTTGTCTCGGAAGATCGTTGCCCACACAACGTCCAAGATTAGAAGAGGAATATGGTAGAAGATCAAGAGGTCATTATTCTCAAAGAAAGGTATAACTAAAATTGTTTTTCGCATCATGTTAGTTTTGTTTCTTTGTAAAAATACCAAATACAAGAGACATGCGATTCTAGTTTTTCGAATTATTTTTCAAAGTTGTGTTCTTTTGTTTTTTCTTTTCCTTGTGATTTGATTGTTCTTAGCGGTTAACCTAGGGTTACTATAGGAAGGTTAAATATTTAATTTCCTTAAAAGGCTTTGTCTAGTCGGTGGTGGTTTCTCCCATATCCAAGAAGGCCAAGTGCCTCATCATGCAGTACTGGAAGCCGATTCTGGAAATAAATATTTAATTGTCTTCGTGACCTAGGTGATTTGGATCGAACGTGTTAAGTTCCGCAGGAGATCCAAATCTAAATCTAAAAGAACAAATAAATTAAACTTAGGATCAAACGTGTTAAGTTCCGCAAGCGATCTAAGTTTAATTTAAAAGAACACATGGTAGCTAGGAAAAGGTTCAGACCTTTGTACAAAATTTTTGTACAGTGAGACCATTTGGTTTTCCGAGTAACAACCAACAGAGGTGACATCATTTTAAATTATGTTGAGTCAAAATCAAACTTAGCCGATATCTTCACTAAACCTCTTCCCGAAGTCGAATTTAGCTTTCTTAGAAGGGAATTGGGAATGTGTTGTATTGATTAAATCACATCCTTCATGATCATTTTATAGGTAATGCATTTTAAGGTCTCTTCACCTTAATTTTACCTCTCACAAAAATCTAGAATTGTCCTCTTAATATGATTTTGATGGGGGTGAGAAGTTAGAGACATTTATCTTGGTCATAATGCTTGTTATGATACATTATTTTGGTCAAGAAAAATGACTTTCTTATGAAACATTCATTTGTCTAATCATGGGGAAAGCAATTGTACAAATCAAGTGCACGTTGCCCTACGATTATGATTGGAAATTTTAAATCTACCATATGTGTAAAACTTATTTTTAAAACCTTGGGTGAAGTTTGTTATTGGATGGGAGTTAACACTGAATATTTCGATACATACTTACTCAAATCATTGAAGTTTTCGACAATCTTCAATTTTGTGTAAGTTTTCGCTAAGAAGAGTCAAATCTTGTCAAACTTTATTTTTATTTGATAATATGCGATATGTATAGTGTCTACACAAAATTTCATGATTTTTTGAGTAGTGTACATTTGTTTGTGCATTTCCAAAACTTGGATCTGAATGTTTTCAAAAGTACAGTAATATTAGACCTCTCAATCGATCGGTTGATCGATTGAGAGGCTTGTGTTTCACTACAGAAGGCATCTGAATCGATCAATGGATCGATTCAGAGCGTTTCGATCGATCAATGGATCGATTGGAACGCGTTTTTGATTTTCCAGAGGGCATCTGAATCGATCAACGGATTGGTTTAGAGCGTTTGGATCGATCAATGGATCGATTGAGACACATGTTCATTTCTCACAGAAGCGTCGTGAATCGATTGACCGATCGATTCACTCGTTCTCAATTGATCGGTCGATCGATTGGGAATTTAAAACCCATCTTAAATCCCGATTAACCTAGTTTCTCTCTCACTCCACCTCATTTTCTCTCCCGGCTCTTTTCGTGCCCTAGCTCTTAGGCGATTTTCCCGGCGACTCTCCCGCCTGCATTGACCGTTCTCTCCGACGATTTTCTCCGGCGAAGGGCGCTCTTCCACCTTTCTCTCACCTCTGCTCCTTCTACGACCTAGGCCGCCCCTTTCTTCCTTGTCTCCGCGTTGCTCGCACACAATGCGAACTCAAAACCCTAAGTATTTTCGTTACTCCTTTCTCATTTTTTTGGGTTCTTGCTCCTAAACTTGAACTAATCTACATATGTTTTGTTTTTTTTGTGTGTTGCTTTGCATTTTCTTCCTGCATTGCATTGTATGCACTATCCTCATCTTCATCTTCTTCCTTGCATTTTCTGTTGCACTTCTTTGCTATCTAATAGGAAGAAACAAAAAGTTCGTGAATCGGGCGAAGGATCGTCCTTACCATCATCACGCCCATTACCTCCTTCTGATCTGAGATTCCCTAATGCTGCTATGCAACAGGCCTTTGGCAAGCACACCTTCAAACTAATAACCCCTAGGTCTGTTGATCTTTCATTCTATAGGGTCTCTTGCTTTGATACCTATTCCCGTTTCAGGCACTATAAACTTGAGTCATTGTTATTTTGTGAGAGGAGTATCAATGTAAGTCTTGTCTCTGAATTCTATAACAATTTGCATACTTCTGATGGTGTTAACTATCGCACTCGTGTTGCGAAACGAAGCTTGGACTTTTCATATGAGATCCTTCAGTCCATTCTAGGATGTCTACCATCCGACAATGACTTTGTTTTTTATCCTACCCTTCCTGATGAGTTGCCTCCACCTTTTGAGCATCTCAGCATTGCATCTATGCATCAGTTCTTTTTTGGTCGTCCTCGTCCTGACGGGCCGGATGCTCACATCACAAATTTATCCTCTCTTGAGTTATCGGCTGAAAACGCCGCCATGTTTAAGGTGATCATCAACTGTCTCTTTCCTATTGTCTCCCGCGCCTTAGCAGCTCTTTGACCTCCTCACATGTTTGCATTATATGCCATTCGGCACTCCCTTGACATCAACATCACCTTGAACATATTTCATTGCATCATTCATTTCACTCAATCAGTGCAGGACACGATTCACATGCCTTTCGGTCATCTCATCACTGACTGGCTGGAGTTTATGAAGATAGATGTCTCTCGGGGATGATTGGAGCCCATGACTATTGCCTACTCTCGGATTTCGTCATGCTCTTTCACGAAGACGGGCTTAGCGGGCGGTCCCGGGGGAGTTCGATGGCGCGATGGGCATGCTCTTGGTGAGGGACCCAGGGCTCGCCACAGGGGGGCTGCACAGGCATTGGTTCTTGCGGCGGTTGATGCTGAGGAGGATATCCCTAAGCCAACTTCTCCGACGTTCGAGGAGACTATCGGTACCCGGCGTGAGGAGCTGACCATGGAGGTAGCAAGCCTACGCACCATGATGGATACCATGGTCCGTCGCTAGTCTACGCTGCAGGCGACTCTGGACACGATCGTGGATTTGGTGAGCTCTTGGGTGACGGGTCATCCATCTTAGTCTGTTCCATCCACTGATCTCGTCCCACATGCTGAGGATGTTCCTGGTGTTGTCTCTGCGGCGGCCCCTGCTCCAGCTACTACGTCTGCTCCTTCTGCTGATCCTGATCTCCCTCCTTCGGGAGATGATATCGTTGAGTTCTATGTCCCCTTATGATACGTGTTATTGTGCGCGACATGGATGTTTGTTATGGAGTCTCACTGTGAACTTCATTTTATTTTGGTTATATGATATGCTGGTTAGTGTATATTTCATTTTGTTTCTACAATCAAGTTCTTATATTATGCTGATGTCTGTGTGTTTGAGGGGGAGTACCCCTCGGATTTATCATGGTTGCTTAGTGCTCGTATTAAGGGGGAGCTTTGTTTTTTATTTTTGACAAAGGGAGAGATATGTTGACGTTTATGCTTAATTACAATTGAAGTTCATGCTTACTACTTATGCTAAATTCAGATAAATTTCAGCGTATAATAATTCATTATATTATTATGGTGTATTGGAAATTAGCCTAAACTTAAATAGATTGTCAAACATCAAAAAGGGGGAGATTGTTGGTGCAATCATGCCCTAGAAGTTTCAATGTGTTGACAATTGTTTAAGTTTAGGTTAATACGTTGAATCTAACAAGCATTGTGAGTTTGCAGGAGAAGTTTCTTGCAGGTCGGAAGACCAGATGCAAGAGAAGTCCAAGAAGGTCGAGGACAGGATTCTTGGCAAAAGAGTCCTTACAGGTCAGAAAACCGGATGCAAGGCAAGCGAAGTCCAAGAAGGTCGAGGATCGGATTCTTGGAGAGAGAAGTTCCTGCAAGTCAGAAGGTTGGATGCGTGTTAAGCTCACTTGGCAAAAATTGATTGGTAAATCGATTTAGATATGGCTGTGAGGCAGAATGCCTTTGAATCGATCAGCCAATCGATTGGAAGGAAGCCAATCGATCGATCGATCGATCGGGAAGTTTCTGCGCGAAGCACAGAATGCTTTTGGATCGATCAGCCGATCGATTGGGGTAATCCAATCGATCAAGCGATTGATCCAGGAAGCTTCTGTGTGAAGCACAAAAGCCTCCTGAATTGATCAGCCGATCGATTGAAGTTACTCAATCGATCGGCCGATCGATTCACAGAGTCATTGCGATTCTGTGATTTCACGAGCGTGTGTCTGAATTGATTCAAGCACTGCACCAATCGATTCAAGTTCAAGTGAAGTAATCTACGTCGTTGATCTTGACGCGATGGCTTCCAACGGATACTTGTGAATCGATTCAAATATAATCCTAATCGATTCACGGCGACGGTTATGTGAGAAATGACTAGTTTTCACGTCATTTAAAAGAGCTGGAAGAAAAAGAAACGGATCATCCTTGAGAAAACTACTATTTTATTGTTCTAGTTTGATCAATCTTTGAAGTGCTCAAGATCTCTCAAGGAATTGAAGATCAAGCTTTCCATCTCCGCACGTTTTCAAGATTTACGTCACAAGGAAGAAGCATTTCAAGTTTGTAATCTTTCTTTTCTTCCTCATTGTTGTGAGTGTGATCTTTTATCTTGGAAAGGGAGGCTTGTAAGTCTTGTAAGGTTTCTCTACCTTCGGTGTTAGTCCGAGAAGGAGAAGTTTGATAGTGGAAAGGGTGACGGTGGTGTGGATCCTTGGACTAGTCACCTCCTTGAGGAGGTGGATACCAAGTAAATACAAGAGTTAGCATTGCCTTCAAGTGTCTGCTACGAAAGATCAAATTTATCAAGAAAATGAAGTGAGTCATTCACCCCCCCTCTAGCTCAACCGATCCTAACAGATAGATTGTTATTCGGTGAGGTACCTCTACCCTCTCTTTTATATTCCTTGGTCTTGGCAAATAAGGAAAGTTTTATTTAAAACTTCCTTAATTTTTTTGCCAATGAAAAGGAAAATTTTAATTGATAAAAATTTCCCTTTCTCTTAATGTGGCTGACCACTACAACTCTTCCAAAAAAGGAAAGTTTTAAACACAAAATTAAAACTTCATAATTTATTTCCAGAAATTTTAAAATAAAAATTTCTCTTTTAAAAATTCCCTTCATGGTTGGTTATAAAAGGAAACTTTTATAAATTAAAATATCTCTATTAAAACATATGGATGATTTACAAAAAGGAAAGTTTTCTCTAAAATTAAAATCTTCCTTTTAACTACAAATAAGGAAAGATATCAAATCTTTCTCTTAATCTTTTGTAGAAAGCTATAAAAAAGGAAAGATTTAATTTTAAAACTCTCTTTTTAAAATCATGAGGATGGTTACAAAAAAGGAAAGTTTTATCAAAAATTAAAATTTTCCTTTTAACTACAAATAAGGAAAGATATCAAACCTTTCTCTTAATCTTTTGTAGAAAACTATAAAAGGAAAGATTTAAATTTTAAACTCTCTTTTAAAACCATGGCTTCCACATAAGAAAAGATTTTAAAAATAAAATCCTTTTAATTTATTTTGGCCGGCCACCTAAGCTTGGGTTCAAGCTAGGGCCGGCCACCAACTCACCTTGGTTTGGCCGACCCTAGCTTGGGCTCTAAGTTAGGCTTGGCCGACCACCTTAAGGTGGGTAAGAAAGTGGGTATAAGACTTTATAAATAAGAGGCTATGACAGGGACCGAGGGGAGGAATTAGTTTTGGTCTCCCGATGAACTTGAGCTTCACGTGTTCGCCCCGAACACCCAACTCGAGTTCATCAATAATAACTCATACCACTAAAGAGTTCTTATTGAACTACCGCACCAATCCCATATTACTATATGGGATCCTTCTTATCATGAGTGTGTTAGTCTCCCTGTGTTTAAGATATAGAATGTCCACTAATTAAATGAGTTACTGACAACTCACTTAATTAATATCTAGCTCCAAGAGTAGTACCACTCAACTTCATCGTCATGTCGGACTAAGTCCACCTGCAGGGTTTGTTGGGATTTTCGAGCCACAAAAACCACTTTTTACGTTGCGAAAACCTCGAAATCCCATGCCACCGGATCCATGCGAATATTAAAATTTTACATGTACAAGTTTTTCTACCCTAGATCTACATTAGATCTACATATTTAAGAGATTACCCTTGTAGCGAAGCCCTTCGCGAATCCCGCTCGTCCAAAAGTTGCCGGATCTCGAGTGTGTTCAAGTGGACACACCTCTATACGTATCCACACGAACAATAGAGATGGAGAAAACACTTAGAGTGTGCTAGCACTCTAATGGTGTTTGGCCAAGGAGGAGGAGAGGGAGAGAAGAGAAGAGAGGAGGAAGAAGATGGAGTTACACAAACAAAATGAAACTCCCACTAATGAGTTAAAATGGCCGGCCACATTGAAAAAAAGGTTATATACCTCCATGGGATATCAAGAGTCACAACTCTTGATCTCCCTCATGATGTGGCACACACATAAGCCAACCTTGATGATGTGGAACATCATCATTGGCCCACTTAATGCCAACTCACAAATGAGATGGTAATGGTCAAGTCAAACTTGACCACTTCTCTCCCATGGTTGATCAAATCTAACCATTTGATTCAAATCAATTTAATATAATGAATCTCTATTCATTGATTAAATTGATTCAATGAAATATAATCTAAATTAGATCCATTGAACACATGAATCAAATCGAGTCCAACTCAATTAGTTTAATTTGGATTACTCTTAATCCAATTTGGTTCATCATATGAACCTAATCCTCTAGGTACATCAAATGAACCTAATCTCCATCTAATTGCCCTTTGTGTGTGACCCTATAGGTTCTTGTAACGTTGACAATGCTCCTAAACCCATTTAGAAGCATAAGTAATGAGCGGTATCTAGCAACACATCATTACTACCCAAGTTACAAGAATGTTGAGATCCAACATCACCTTGTGACTACTAATTGTGACTCTTCACAATATATGACAAGTGTCATTCTATCCTTGACATCTAGATTGATTAATGTGAGGCATAGACCGTGTCAGTCATCCTCTAATCAATCTAAATCTTGAACTCCAAGTAGACTCACTCTAATCAAATGAGCTCAATATCTCATATTGACTCATTTGGGCATGGCCATGCACTTAGTGGTCTCACTCTATCAAGAATAACGATGTCACTCCCGTTATATAGGAGGGATAGATCCCATCTACATCACTCACATCCCTCCGCATAATTTGTTACATACCCAGTAATCGCCTTTATAGTCCACCCAGTTACGGGTGATGTTTGACGAAGCTAAAGTATACAACTTCTTATGTAGGGAACCATGGTGACTTCAAGTCCAAGGACTAATAGTCATACTAATAGCCACATGAGAAAGTATATGACACTCATATAACGATCCATAATACTTTCTCATGGCGGGTCATTCAGTATACATTCTCTAATGCATACCCATGTGGCAACTTGATATCTCTATATCCATGACTTGTGAGATCAAGTCATCGAGTTGACCTACATGCTAGTCTCGTCGCATTAACATTGTCCCTGAATGTTAATACTTGACTAGGAATGATTAAGAGTAGTGTTCTCTATATCATCTCACCATCGATTCAACCAATCGATTGATATAGATAGGAACCTTCTACTCAAGGATGCTATTATACTTAGTTATTTGACACCAATACAAGTAAGTATAATAACCAAAACAAATGCCTTTATATATATATATATATATATATTTAGGAATATGATACAATGAGTCTATACAACAATCATCATATGATTGGCTCTAGGGCTCTAACTAACAATCTCCCACTAGAACTAGTGCCAATCAGTGTAGGATCCAAGGCCCAATGACCTAGTGTGACCATCATGCTTTCTTTGTGCCAAAGCCTTGGTCAAGGGATCTGCGATGTTAGCCTCTGTGGGTATTCTGCAAATCTTCACATCTCCTCTATCGATGATATCTCGAATGAGATGGAAGCATCGTAGTATGTGTTTGGTCCGCTGATGTGAGCGAGGTTCCTTAGCCTGTGCAATTGCTCCATTGTTGTCATAATAGAGCTCTATCGGATCGGCTATGCTAGGAACCACCCCAAGCTCAGTAATGAACTTGCAGATTCAAACTGCCTCCTTTGCTGCTTCTGATGCAGCAATATACTCGGCCTCTGTTGTAGAATCAACGGCTGTGTCCTGCTTCGAACTCTTCCAGCTCACAGGACCACCATTCAAGCAAAACGCGAACCTAGACTACGATCTATAATCATCCTAGTCAGTTTGGAAGCTGGCATCACTGTAACCCTTTACAGCTAGCTCATCATCGCCTCCATATATCAAAAAATATTCTTTAGTCCTTCTTAAGTACTTAAGAATATTCTTGAATGCTATCCAGTGACTTTCACCTGGATCAGACTGGTATCTGCTCGTCATGCTCAAAGCATACGAGACATTAGGATGAGTACATAGCATGGCGTACATGATAGATCTTATGGCTGAAGCATAAGGGATCTGATCCATGCGGTCTCTCACCTCTCTAGAAGAGAAACTTTGAGTCTTCGAAAGACTCACACTATGTGACATCGGCAGAAATCCTTTCTTGGAATTTTGCATGGCAAACCGTAGTAATACCTTGTTAATGTATGTACTCTGACTTAGGCCAAGCAATCTCTTAGATCTATCTCTATAGATCTGTATTCCTAAAATACGGGTTGCTTCACCTAAGTCCTTCATTGAGAAACAATTCCCTAGCCAAGTCTTTACAGATTGCAACAAAGGGATGTCGTTCCCAATGAGTAGTATGTCATCCACATACAATACAAGGAAGATAACTGTGTTCCCTACAACCTTCTTGTAGACATTGTTAGTTAGAGCCCTAGAGCCAATCATTTGATGATTGTATTATGGACTTGTTGTATCATATTGTTATATAAATAAAGACATTTGTTTTGGTTATTATACTTACTTGTATTGGTGCCAAATAAACTAAGTATAATAGCGTCCTTGAGTAGAAGGTTTTCACCTATATCAATCGGTTAGTTGAACCGATAGTGAGATGATATAGGGAACACTACTCTTAATCATTCCTAGTCGAGTATTAACATTCAGGGATAATGTTAATGCAATAAGACTAGCATGTAGGTCAACTCAATGATTTGATCTCATAAGTCATGGATATGGAGATATCAAGTTGACACATGGGTATGCATTGGAGAATGTATACTGAATGACCCGCCATGAGAAAGTATCATGGATCATTATATGAGTGTCATATACTTTCTCATGTGGCTATTAGTATGACTACTAGTCCTTGGACCTGAAGTCACCATGGATCCTTACATAAGGAGTTATGTACTTTGGTTTCGTCAAACGTCACCCGTAACTGGGTGGACTATAAAGGCGATTACTGGATATGTAACGAATTATGTAGAGGGATGTGAGTGAAGTTGATGGGATCTATCCCTCCTATATGACGGGAGCGACATCGATATTCTTGATAGAGTGAGATCACGAAGAGCATGACCATGCTCAAATGAGTCAATATGAGATATTGAGCTCATTTGATTTAGTGAGTCTACTTGGAGTTCTAGATTTAGATTGGTCAGAGGATGACACGGTCTATGCCTCACATTGATCAATCTAGATGTCTAGGATAGAAGGACACTTATCATATATTGTGAGGAGTCACAATTAGTAGTCACAAGGTGATGTTGTATCTCAACATTGTTGTAACTTGGGTAGTAATGATGTGTTGCTAGATACCGCTCATTACTTATGCTCCTAAATGAGTTTAGGGGCATTGCCAACGTTACAAGAACCTATAGGGTCACACACTAAGGACAATCAGATGGAGATTAGGTTCATATGATGAACCAAGAGGATTAGATTCATGTGATGAAACAAATTGGATTAAGAGTAATCCTAATTGGGTTAAATGAGTTGGACTCAAGTTGATTCATGTGTTCAATGTCTAATTTAGATTATGACTCATTGAATCAATTTAATTAAATGAATTAGATTCATTATATTAAATTGTCTTAAATTAAATGGTTGGATTAGATCAACCATGAGAGAGATTAAGTCAAGTTTGACTTGACTTGAGAGGAAGATGAAGAGTCAAGTTTGACTTGAATTTATGCCACCTCATTGGTGAGTTGACATTGAGTGGGCCAATGATGATGCTTCACATCATCATGGTTGCTTAAGTAGGATGCCACCTCATGGGAGTTACCAAGAGTTGTGACTCTTGGCATTCCATGGAGGTTACAACACCTCTTAATGTGGTTGGCCACATCAATTGCATGAGGGAGTTTTCATTTGGTGAAGTAACTCTCATCTTCTTCCTCCTAGAGCTCTCTCTTCTTGCTCTTCCTCTTCTCATCTTGCCGAACCCTACTAAGGTGCTAGCACACTTTAGTTTGGTGATCTCCTTCTTGTGTTCATGTGGATACTTCTAGAGGGTTGTCTACCTTGACAATCTTGAGATCCGGTACCTTTGGACGAGCGGGATTCACGAAAGGCACGCATCAAGGGTAAAACTCATACTCTAATGTAGATCTAGAGTTTGTAAACTCGTACTCGTAATGTTTTTGAAGTTTTATTCTTCGCACGGATCCGGTGGCGTGGCTTTCGGGGTTTCCGCGACGCGAAAAAGCAATTTTCGTGGCCCAAAAAACCCAACAGTGGTATCAGAGTCACGTGCGAAGACTTGTACGAGTTTAGTTTGATTTTTTTGAAAAATATAGCTTCTGTGATATTCTGTAAATTTAAGTTTTTATGGATTTTTATGCGTAATTTTCTCGTAGAAGCGAAGCACAAGTGTTTATACACTTGTAGGCTTCGACTACCGAGAAGATTTTTCCGAAACGGCAAGGTTTCGCCCCAAATCCTTTTGGGACAGCAGACTAAGGCGCTGTAGGATCGCTTAGGGATACTCGCGATGGTTAGATCGCGGGTAGGGGCGCTGCCCCTGGCCCCGCAAGGGGATTCATTCCGTGATTGCACCCGAAAACCGCTAAACGGGACCGCCGGGAAATTTTACTCGTAAAAATTGTAAAAATTAGTATTAAAATTACAGAAAATTATGGAAATTACATAATTTAGAATTATGTATAATTTGTGATGGTCATGGCCCAAAATGACCCAATTTGATTGGAAATGTGTTGTAATTCATATTACGGCCTGCGCGCCGTCATTTGTGTTGTGAGTGTTGTACATTTGAGTCGCGACCTGCGCGTCGTGCCTTTCTCTATTATTTATTCTTATTGTAAATTAGTTTAGACTCGAATGTAACTCGAGTTTCAAAATTGTAATGTAAAAAATTGGAGCTGTGGAAGATCCACTCGAGACGGAGTTACGAGGAGGGCGCGAGCAACACAAGGTGGTCAAAGGGAGGAGCTTGAGAAGCTGTTGACCCTAGGTTGACCATCCGATCTTCTCATTGGCTTGAGAAGATCGTAGTAGGGCCATGACTAATCACAAATTAATTTAATTAATTTCTTATGTGTATGTGATGCATGATTAGTAATTAATTAGTGTCTAACGATTAAATTAGATCTAAATCGTATACAAGATGTACCCTTTCGATTAGATTAGATCTATCACGTATTTGATACACATCGACGATTAGATTAGATCTAAATCGCGTCAACTCTAATGCCTATCGTGCCGTGATACATATCACTACCTTGATCACATGTGTTGTTGAATCTGCCAAAGCAGAGCAACACATATTATCTTGGTAGGGTACGGAGGGACAATCTTGGTCCCGCTTATCAACTCATGGGCGAATACAAACTCAATTAGATTGAGTATTCCTAGTTAACTCGGTTGGATCGAGTACAACTATAGGCATTCTTCCAACGGTTGGAAACATAGGACATAAATCACATTTATATTAATTCTTGGGCGTATTAGCCAAAGCTAACTCAAGTCTTAATATAACTGTGGATAATGATCCTATAAACAGGAGTTGCATAGAGATGTAATTGGTAAATCGTTACCTACCGATCATACTAAATCTTGGGCATATTAGCCAAAGCTAACTCAAGGGTTAGTATGATGTGGATCTTGTCCCACATGAATTATAGAATTCAGTGGGAGCATCATTTAGTTAAAGGCCTAATTAAATAATTTAAAAGAATATGATATTTATTTTCTGCATTTTTCTGTTGTAGATAACCATGACGTCGAATACGAACACCTTCTCTCTGCGTTCTATCCTTGAGAAGGACAAGCTCAACGGAGCAAATTTCCTGGACTGGTACAGGAACTTGAACGTAAACTGTACGTTCTGGAGCAGCCCATTCAGGAGGCTCCTCCTGCCAATGCCCCGCGAGTTGACAAAGATGCTTACAAGAAGCATCAAGATGACACATTAGATGTGCCCTGTCTAATGCTCGCGACCATGAACTCTGAGCTTCAGAAGCAACACGAGTTAATTGGGCACTTACGATATGGTTGAACATCTTCGTTAACTGTATCAAGGACAAGTGCGACATGAGAGATTTGAGATATCAAGGGCACAATTTCAGTACAAGATATCAGATGGGGCTCCCGTAGGCCCATATGTACTCAAAATGATTGGGTACATAGAAACCTACAGAGGTTGGGATTCCCGCTTGGCCAAGAGCTAGCCACTGACCTGATCTTGCAATCCTTGCCGGATAGCTATAGTCAGTTCATTCTAAACTATAATATGAACGAAATTGACAAGCCACTGCCCGAGCTGCTTAGAATGTTAAGAACTGTTGAGCTGAACCTTAAGAAGGCTAAGCCCCACTCTGTTCTGATGGTTTAGAAACACAAGGGCAAGGGCAAGCCCAAAGGCAAGGGAAAGTCCCAAGCCAAGGGCAAAGGCAAGGCACTGAAGCCGAAAGGAGGGGTCGCCAAGGATGCTACCTGCTTCCACTACTGTCAGACTGGGCACTGGAAGAGGAACTGCAAGGTGTACCTGGAAGATCTTAAGAAGAAGCGAAGTGAGACTTCCACTTCAGGAATATATGTTATAGAAGTCAATCTATCAATTTCTTCATCAAGGGTATTAGATACCGGATGAGCTTCTCACATTTGTACTAATGTGCAGGCGCTGAGAAATAGCAGGGCATTGGCGAAGGGAGAGGTGGACCTACGCGTAGGCAATGGAGCACGGGTTGCTGCTGTTGCTGTAGGGACTTATTTTCTATCTCTGCCCTCTAGGCTTGTATTAGAGTTGGATGATTGTTGTTATGTGCCTGCATTAACTAAGAACATAATTTCAGTTTCTTGTTTGGACAAGAAAGGTTTCTCTTTTATAATAAAGGACAAATGCTGTTCAGTTTATTTAAAAGTTATGTTCTATTGTAGTGCACCTATGATGAACGGACTCTACATTCTAGACCTTGAAAGCCCTATCTATAACATTAATACCAAGAGGTTCAAGTCAAATGACGTGAACCAAACCTATCTCTGGCACTGTCGCTTAGGTCATATAAATGACAAGCGCTTATCCCAGCTCCATAAGGATGGTTTGCTGGATTCATTTGATTTTGAATCTTATGAGACGTGAAAGTCATGCCTATTAGGCAAGATGACCAAGACTCCCTTTAGTGGGCACAGCGAAAGAGCGACTGATTTGTTAGGACTTATACATAGTGATGTATGTGGCCCTTTCAATGTCGCTGCTAGAGGCGGTTATAGGTACTTCATCACATTTACTGATGACTTCAGTAGATATGGTTATGTGTACTTGATTACACATAAGTTAGAATCCTTTGAAAAGTTCAAAGAATTCAAGAATGAAGTATAGAACCAGCTTGGTAAGAGTATTAAGATACTTCGATCAGATCGAGGTGGAGAATACCTTAGCCATGAGTTTCGTGACTATCTAGCTGAGTGTTGGATTCTATCCCAACTCACTCCTCCTGGAACACCACAGTGGAATGGTGTATCTGAAAGGAGGAGTCGTACCCTATTAGATATGGTATGATCTATGATGAGTCACACAGATCTTCCGACATACCTTTGGGGCTATGCTCTAAACACGGCAGCATTTATACTCAACCGAGTTCCATCCAAGGCTGTAATAAAGACACCATATAGGATATGGACTGAGAGAGATGAGTAGGTGTCTTTCATGAGGATTTGGGGATGTGAGGCTTACGTTAGACGTCAAGTCTCAGACAAATTAGGATCCAAATCCGACAAGTGCTATTTCATTGGATATACCAAGGA
The DNA here is from genome assembly GCF_018446385.1 of Zingiber officinale. NCBI lineage: Eukaryota > Viridiplantae > Streptophyta > Magnoliopsida > Zingiberales > Zingiberaceae > Zingiber > Zingiber officinale. The sequence continues at coordinate 97,110,421 of NC_056002.1, read as the reverse complement.
AACTAAGGGATATTACTTCTACATTCCCAGTCAGCACAAGGTAGTTGTGGCAAAGACTGGGGTCTTTCTAGAAAGGGACTTTGTTTCTAGAAAGACTAGTGGGAGCACGTTCGATCTTGAAGAGGTTCAAGATACGAACAATAGCACTGAAGCCTCGATGGAAGTTGAACTGGAACCACAAAGTGTTGTGGATGATGTTGTTCCACAAGGAGTTGAGGAACAACAACCAGTTCAAGTAGACATACCTCTTCGCAGGTCTGATAGGGTACATCGTCAGCCTGAAAGATATTCATTTCTCTTGTCTGAACATAATGACATTATGCTTATAGAGGATGAGCCTACCACCTATCAGGAAGCTGTGATGAGACCAGATTTCGAGAAATGGCTTGAGGCCATGCGATCCGAGATGGAATCCATGTACATCAACCAAGTATGGACTTTGGTTGATCTACCTGAAGGGGTAAAACCCATTGGGTGTAAGTGGGTCTTTAAGAGAAAGACTGACATGGATGGACTTATCTATAAGGGTTGCTTGGTAGCTAAAGGTTTCAAGCAGATTCATGGTATTGACTATGATGAAACCTTTTCTCCAGTAGCGATGTTTAAGTCCATTCGGATCATGCTTGCTATTGCAGCATACCATGACTATGAGATATGGTAGATGGATGTCAAAACTGCATTTCTTAATGAAAACCTGCTCGAGGATGTGTACAAGACACAACCTGAGGGTTTTGAAGATCCACAGCATATTAGCAGAGTATGCAAGTTGTATAGGTCCATTTATGGACTAAAGCAAGCTTCTCGGAGCTGGAATCTTCGATTCAATGTTGCAATCAAACGATTTAGTTTCATCAAGAATGAAGATGAGCCTTGTGTCTACAAGAAGGTTGTAGGGGATATAGTTGTCTTCCTCATATTGTATGTGGATGACATACTACTCATTGGGAAGGACATCCCTATGCTTCAGTATGTCAAGACCTGGCTAGGGAATTGCTTCTCAATGAAGGACTTAGGTGAGACATCCCACATTCTAGGGATACAGATCTATAGAGATAGATCTATGAGATTACTTGGCCTAAGTCAGATTACATATATTGACAAGGTACTCCTTCGGTTTGCCATGCAGAACTCCAAGAAGGGATTTCTGCCGATGTCACATGGCGTGAGTCTTTCGAAGACTCAAGGTCCCTCTTCTAGAGAGGAGAGAGACCACATGGATCAGATCCCTTATGCCTCAGCCATATGATCTATCATGTACGCCATGCTATGTACTCGGCCTGATGTCTCGTATGCTTTGAGCATGACGAGCATATACCAGTCAGATCCTGGTGAAAGTCACTGGATAGCGGTCAAGAATATTCTTAAGTACTTAAGAAGGACTAAAGAATATTTCTTGATATATGGAGGCAATGATGAGCTAGCTGTAAAGGGTTACAGTGATGCCAGCTTCCAGACCGACCAGGATGATTATCGATCGCAGTCAGGGTTCGTGTTTTGCATTAATGGTGGTGCTGTGAGTTGGAAGAGTTCGAAGCAGGACATAGTAGCTGATTCTACGACAGAGGCCGAGTACATTGCTGCATCAGAGGCAGCAAAGGAGGTAGTTTGGATCCGCAAGTTCATCACTGAACTTGGGGTGGTTCCCAGTATCGCTGACCCTATTGAGCTCTATTGTGACAACAATGGAGCTATAGCACAGGCGAAGGAACCTCGCTCACACCAGCGAACCAAACATATACTACGGTGCTTCCATCTCATTCGAGAGATTATCGAGAGAGGAGATGTGAAGATATGAAGAGTACCTATAGAGGCTAACATCGCAGATCCCTTGACCAACGCTTTGGAACAGAGGAAGCATGATGGTCACACTAGGTCATTGGGGCTTAGAGCCTACACTGATTGGCACTAGTGCTAGTGGGAGATTGTTAGATAGAGCCGTAGAGCCAATCATTTGATGATTGTATTATGGACTTGTTGTATCATATTCTTATATAAATAGAGGCATTTGTTTTGGTGGATTAGTGCCAAATAAACTAAGTATAATAGCGTCCTTGAGTAGAAGGTTCTCACCTATATCAATCGGTTAGTTGAACCGATAGTGAGATGATATAGGAAACACTACTCTTAATCATTCCTAGTCGAGTATTAACATTCAGGGACAATGTTAATACAATAAGACTAGCATGTAGGTCAACTCGATGACTTGATCTCACAAGTAATGGATATGGAGATATCAAGTTGATACATGGGTATGCATTGGAGAATGTATACTGAATGACCCACCATGAGAAAGTATCATGGATCATTATATGAGTGTCATATACTTTCTCATGTGGCTATTAGTATGACTACTAGTCCTTGGACCTGAAGTCACCATGGATCCCTACATAAGGAGTTATGTACTTTGGTTTCGTCAATCGTCACCCGTAACTGGGTGGACTATAAAGGCGATTACTGGGTATGTAACCAATTATGCAGAGGGATGTGAGTGATGTAGATGGGATCTATCCCTCCTATATGACGGGAGCGACATCGATATTCTTGATAGAGTGAGACCACGAAGTGCATGGCCATGCTCAAATGAGTCAATATGAGATATTGAGCTCATTTGATTTAGTGAGTCTACTTGGAGTTCAAGATTTAGATTGGTCAGAGGATGACATGGTATATGCCTCACATTGATCAATCTAGATGTCTAGGATAGAAGGACACTTGTTATATATTGTGAGGAGTCACAATTAGTAGTCACAAGGTGATGTTGGATCTCAACATTCTTGTAACTTGGGTAGTAATGACGTGTTGCTAGATACCGCTCATTACTTATGCTCCTAAATGGGTTTAGGGGCATTGCCAATGTTACAAGAACCTATAGGGTCACACACTAAGGTCAATTAGATGGAGATTAGGTTCATATGATGAACCAAGAGGATTAGATTCATGTGATGAATCAAACTGGATTAAGAGTAATCCTAATTGGGCTAATTGAGTTGGACTCATGTTGATTCTTGTGTTCAATGAGTCTAATTTAGATTATGACTCATTGAATCAATTTAATTAAATGAATTAGATTCATTATATTAAATTGGTTTGAATTAAATGGTTGGATTAGATCAACCATGAGAGAGATTAAGTCAAGTTTGACTTGACTTGAGAGGAAGATGAAGAGTCAAGTTTGACTTGACTTTATGCCACCTCATTGGTGAGTTGGCATTAAGTGGGCCAATGATGATGCTTCACATCATCGTGGTTGCTTAAGTAGGATGCCACCTCATGGGAGTTACCAAGAGTTGTGACTCTTGGCATTCCATCGAGGTTACAACACCTCTTAATGTGGTCGGCCACATCAATTGCATGAGGGAGTTTTCATTCGGTGAAGTAACTCCATCTTCTTCCTCCTAGAGCTCTCTCTTCTTGCTCTTCCTCTCCTCATCTTGCCGAACCCTACTAAGGTGCTAGCACACTTTAGTTTGGTGATCTCATTCTTGTGTTCGTGTGGATACTTCTAGAGGGTTGTCTACCTTGACAATCTTGAGATCCGACACCTTTGGACGAGCAGGATTCGTGAAAGGCACGCATCAAGGGTAAAACTCGTACTCTAATGTAGATCTAGAGTTTGTAAACTCGTACTCGTAATATTTTCGAAGTTTTATTCTTCGCACGGATCTGGTGGCGGGGCTTTTGGAGTTTCCGCGACGTGAAAAAGCGATTTTTGTGGTCCGAAAAACCCAACAGACACAAGGTTCATCTTCATTCTTGATGAAACCAAACTATTTAATTGCATCATCAAATCGAAGATTCCAGCTCCGAGAAGCTTGCTTTAGTCCATAAATGGACTTATGCAGCTTGCATACTCTGCTAGTATGCTATGGATCTACAAAACCCTCAGGTTGTGTCATGTACACATCCTCGAGCAGGTTTCCATTCAGAAACGTGGTTTTGACATCCGTCTGCTAGATCTCATAATCGTGGTATGCTGCAATAGCAAGCATAATCTGAATGGACTTAAACATCGCTACTGGAGAAAAGGTTTCATCATAGTCAATATACCATGAATTTGTTTGAAACCTTTAGCTACCAGACGACCCTTATATATCAGTCCATCCATGTCAGTCTTTCTCTTAAAGACCAACTTACACCCAATGGGTTTTACCCATTCAGGTGGATCAACCAAAGTCCATACTTGGATGGTGTACATGGATTCCATTTCGGATCTCATAGCCTCTAGCCATTTCTCAGAATCTGGTCTCATCATGGCTTCCTGATAAGAGGTAGGTTCATTCTCAATGAGCATAGCGTCATCATGGTCAGACAAGAGAAATGAGTATCTCTCAGGCTAACGACATACCCTATCAGACCTGCGAAGAGGTATGTCTACTTGAACTGGTTGTTGTTCCTTAACTCCTTGTGGAACAATCTCATCATCCACAACACTTTGTGGTTCCAGTTCAACTCCCATGAAGGCTTCAGTGCTATGGTCCATATCTTGAACTTCTTCAAGATTTAACGTACTCCCACTAGTTTTTCTAGAAACAAAGTCTCTTTCTAGAAAAACCCCAGTCTTAGCCACAACTACTTTGTGTTGACTAGGAATGTAGAAGTAATATCCCTTTGTTTCCTTGGGAAATCCAATAAAATAGCTTAGTAGCTCATGATAGAAGATCATGTTATCAATTCCTTATAAATTATAAACAGTAGCTCACGACCAAGATGGAAAGGAACAAACCATTGGAAGGTCATAGTGTAATTAGGTATTAGTTTATCTTAACTATATAATTACACTAGTACACTTAGAGTGTATTGAGTAGGACCATTAGAGGTCATTTCTTTTATACTGACTTTATAAACGAACAAAGACCTCAGTTATTATGGAAGTGTGTGCTCTTAATCCTAATATAATAGCAAGCACATATTTTTGATATTTATTTCTTTAATTTATCAATGGGTGAGATTTAGTTCGATAAATCAATATGCTCGATAAGTTGAGAAATGATGTTACTTATAGTGTGATTTGTTGATTATAGAAGGAAACTGTGTCCTAGTAATCTAGGTTGATAATGTCCCCAAGAGGAGCTCATAAAGATTGTCATGTTAAACCCTGCAGGTGGATTTAGTCTGACATGACGATAAGGTTGAGTGGTACTACTCTTGTACTAAGATATTAATTAAATGAGTTGTCAGTAACTCACTTAATTAGTGGACATTCGACATCTTAAACACAGGGAGACTAACACACTCATAATAAGAAGGAGCCCAAAAATGTAATTTGGGATTGGTGTGGTAGTTCAATAATAATTCTTTAGTGGTATGAATTCTTATTGATGAAGTTAAGTTGTGTGTTCGGGGCGAACACGGGAAGCTTAATTTCATCGGGAGACCAAAACCAATTCCTCCTCTCGGTCCCTATCATAGCCTCTTGTATATAGAGATTTATACCCACCACATACCCACCTTCTTATCCATCCTAATGGGGCCGGCCAAGCTAGCTTGGAACCCAAGCTAGGGCCGGCCAAGACCAAGTAGATGAGCCAAGTTGGTGGCCGGCTAAAGTTTGGGTCCCAAGCTTAGGTGGTCGGCCACTAGAAAATTAAAAGGAATTTTTATTAAAATTATTTCTTATGTGCATATCAGGGTTTTAAAAGAGAGTTTAAAATTTAAATATTTCCTTTTATAACTTTCTACAAAAGATTAAGAAAAGATTTGAAATCTTTCCTTATTTGTAGATTGAAAGGAGATTTTAGTTTTGAGAAAACTTTCCTTTTTAACCATGTTCATGATTTAAAAAAAAGTTTAAAAATTAAATATTCTCTTTTATTGTTTCTACAAAAGATTAAGAAAAGATTTGATATCTTTCCTTATTTGTAGATTGAAAAGAGATTTTAATTTTTAGAGATAACTTTCCTTTTTGGAAATTATCCACATGTTTAAAAGAAACATTTTAATTTATAAAATTTCTTTTTTATAACCCACCATGAAGTGAAAAATTATTGGAGAAATTTTTTATTTCCGGAAACAAATTAGGAAGTTTTATTTTTTGTTTTAATTAAAACTCTCCTTGTTTTGGGGAAATAAGTGGTCAGCCATTGATATTAAGAAAAGAAAATTATTTTTAATTAAATAATTTTTTATTTTTCATGACAAAGGAATTAAGGAAGTTTTTATTAAAATTTCCTTATTTTCCAAGACCAAGGAATATAAAAGAGGGGGTAGAGGTGTCTTCATGGTGAACAACTCTATTTTTTTCTTCCTCTCTTTTTCTCCTTAGTGTGGCCGACCCTTAGAGGTTCTCCCTCTCCTCTTCTCTTCTTCTCTTCTTCTCTTCTTCTCTAGTGGCCAGTTTTATCCCCTCTTGGAGCTCTTGATGGTGGTCGGTTCAAGCTAGGAGAAGGAGAGAAAGGAGGTTTTGTTTCTTGCATCCCTTGGAGCTTGGTGGTGGTGGCCGAACCTCTACTTCTGATGGAGAATTCTTGGTGGCCGAATCTAGCTTGGAGAAAAAGGAGCTTGGTGGTTCTCGTCTCGAAAGATCGTTGCCCACACAACGTCTGAGATAAGAAGAGGAATACGGTAGAAGATCAAGAGGTTATTTTGCTTACAAAGAAATGTATAATTAGTAATTGTTTTCCGCATCATACTAGTTTTCTTTGTATAGTTATTTATGGAAATACCAAACACAAGAGGCATATCATTCTAGAGTTTTCAAAATAGTTTTTTTCGAGTTTGTGTTTTCTTCTTTTTCGAATTTGTGATTCGATTGTTCTTTTTGGTTAACCTAGAGTTATTTAAGGAAATAAATATTAGCTTTCCTTAAAAGGCTTTGCCTAGGCGGTGGTGGTTTCTCCCATATCCAAGAAGGCCATGTGCCTCACCATGCAGTCCTGGAAGAAATTTTGGAAATTAATATTTATGGAATTAATAACTTAGGTAGATTTGAATCAATAGTGTTAAGTTCCGCTTGCGATTCAAATCTAAACCATTAAGAACAAATAAGTTAAATTTGGAATCAATGATGTTAAGTTCTGTCTGCGATTCCTAATTTAACTTCTAAAGAATACAATAGGTTATTTAAGGAAAGGTTCGACACTTGTACAAAAAATTTTGTACAGTGGAACCGGTACGATTTTCTTAGGACTAACCAACACGACCACCAAGATCTCTCCAAGAAGATGATGTTGCCAGCCACTTAAGAAGAAGAATAGGGGAAGAGGAAGAAGAGAGGGCCGACCACCACAAGGAAGAGAGGAATAGAAGATAGATTGTTATTCGGTGAGGCACCTCTACCCTCTCTTTTATATTCCTTGGTCTGGGTAAATAAGGAAAGTTTTAATTAAAACTTCCTTAATTTCCTTGCAAATGAAAAGAAAAATTTTAATTGATAAAAATTTCCTTTTCTCTTAATGTGGCCAGCCCCTACGACTCTTCCAAAAAAGGAAAGTTTTAAACACAAAATTAAAACTTCCTAATTTGTTTTCAGAAATTTTAAAATAAAAATTTCTATTTTAAAAATTCCCTTCATGATTGGTTATAAAAGGAAACTTTTATAAATTAAAATCTCTCTATTAAAACATGTGGATGATTTACAAAAAGGAAAGTTTTCTCTAAAATTAAAATCTTCCTTTTAACTACAAATAAGGAAAGATATCAAATCTTTCTCTTAATCTTTTGTAGAAAGCTATAAAAAAGGAAAGATTTAATTTTAAAACTCTCTTTTTAAAATCATGAGGATGGTTACAAAAAAGGAAAGATTTATCAAAAATTAAAATCTTTCTTCTAATTACAAATAAGGGAAGATATCAAACCTTTCTCTTAATCTTTTGTAGAAAACTATAAAAGGAAAGATTTAAATTTTAAACTCTCTTTTAAAACCATAGCTTCGACATAAGAAAAGATTTTTAAAATAAAATCCTTTTAATTTATTTTGGCCGGCCACCTAAGCTTGGGTTTAAGCTAGGGCGGGCCACCAACTCACCTTGGTTTGGCCGACCCTAGCTTGGGCTCCAAGCTAGGCTTGGCCGGCCACCTTAAGGTGGGTAAGAAGGTGGGTATAAGATTTTATAAATAAGAGGCTATGACAGGGACCGAGAGGAGGAATTAGTTTTGGTCTCCCGATGAACTTGAGCTTCCCGTGTTCGCCCTGAACACCCAACTCGAGTTCATCAATAATAACTCATACCACTAAAGAGTTATTATTGAACTACTGCACTAATCCCATATTACTATATGGGCTCCTTCTTATCATGAGTGTGTTAGTCTCCCTGTGTTTAAGATATAGAATGTCCACTAATTAAATAGGTTACTGATAACTCACTTAATTAATATCTAGCTCCAAGAGTAGTACCACTTAACTTCATCGTCATGTCGGACTAAGTCCACCTGCAGAGTTTACATGACAATCCTTATGAGCTCCTCTTAGGGACATCATCTACCTAGATTACTAGGACACAGTTTCATTCTATAATCAACAACACACCATATAAATAATACCATTTCTCAACTTATCGGGCCTATTGATTTATCAAACTAAATCGTACCCTTTGATAAATTAAAGAAATGAATATTGAGTATATTTGCTTGTTATTATATCATGATTAAGAGCACACACTTCCATAATAACAAAGGTCTTGTTCTTTTATGTAGTCAGTATAAAAAGAACTTACCTTAAATGGTTCTGCTTAATACACTCAGAGTGTACTAGTGCAATTTTATAGTTAAGATAAACTAATACCAAATTACACTACGACTATTCCAATGGTTTGTTCCTTTCCATCTTAGTCGTGAGCTACTGTTTATAATTTATAAGAAATTGATAACATGATCTTCTGTATGTGACACCACACATCATATTATGTACAATATAAATTAATTGAACAACTATACTTAGCATATAAATGTAGACATTTGACCAATGTGATTCTTTATTTCAAAATAAATATTTACAAAAAGCTAGGATTTTAGTATACACTCTAACACTCTGAAATAGAATCTATGCATTCTAATCAGGTCTGGGAGCTTGTAGAACCACCAAATGGTGTAAAAGTCATTGGATGTAAATGGGTCTACAAAAGGAAAAGAGGAACAGATGGGAAGGTGGAAACCTTTAAAGCAAGGCTTGTTGCGAAGGGGTATACTCAGAAAGAGGGAATCAATTATGAGGAAACCTTTTCACCGGTAGCCATGCTTAAGTCTATCCGGATTCTTTTTTCTATTGCTGCTCATATGGATTATAAGGTTTAGCAAATGGATGTCAAGACAGCTTTCCTTAATGGAAGTCTTGAAGAAAACATCTATATGAAGCAACCAGAGGAATTCATTGCGAATGGCAAAGAGCATCTTGCATGTAAGCTCAATTGATCCATTTATGGACTGAAATAAGCTTGAGATCTTGGAACATCCGGTTTGATGAAGTGATCCAATCTTATGGATTCATTCAGTGTCTAGATGAGTCTTGTGTATACAAGAAAAGTGACGAAAATATGGCGGTATTTCTTGTACTATACGTAGATGACATTTTGCTCATTAGCAACAATGTCAAAGTGTTGTCAGACGTAAGGGTATGGTTGTCCAAGCAGTTTGATACGAAGGACTTGGGAGAATGTGGACATATTCTTGGGATCAAAATAATAAGGGATCATAAGAAAAGGATGTTGTGCTTATCCCAAGCTTCATACATCAATACTATCTTAGCTCGTTTTAGCATGCAAAACTCCAAGAAAGGTTTTCTACCTTTTTGGCATAGAGTACCTTTATCTAAAGAGACGTGTCCTAAGACATCAAAGGAGATAGAGGAGATGAAGGAAATTCCTTATGCTTCGGTTGTAGGAAGCCTAATGTATGTGATGCTATGTACGAGACCGGATATTTTTTTTATCGTGGGCATGGTTAGCATATATCAAAGTAACCCAGGACTAGGACATTAGACTGTCGTAAAGCATATATTAAAGTACTTGAGAAGGACTAGAGATTTTATGTTGGTTTACTAAGCAGATGATTTGCTCCCTGTGGGTTACACAGATTCGGACTTCCTATCAGATAAGGACAGTAGTAAATCAACCTCGGGGTATGTGTTTACTTTAGGAGGTGTAGTCATAGCATGGAGGAGTGTTAAGTAGAAATACGTTTCAGACTCCACCATGGAAGCTGAGTATGTGGCAGCCTCTAAGGAAACCAAAGAAGCTGTATGACTCAGAAACTTCTTGATGGACTTAGATGTGATTCCTGGTTTGCCCAAAGTTATCACACTTTATTGTGATAATAGTGGCACAGTAGCAAACTCGAAGGAAAAACTAGCCCATAAGGCAAGTAAACACATTGAGCGCAAGTACCACCTGATACGAGACATCATAAAATGAAGAGAGGTTGTTGTCGCCAAGATTACATCAGCAGATAACCTGGCATATCCCTTCACTAAGGCCCTTCCGGCGAGAGCTTTTGATATGCATGTTGAAGGGATGGGAATCAGATGTATGACAACATTTATGACAGCATAGTCTTTTAGTATAAGTGGGAGATTATTGGGATGTATACTATAAGCCTAGCTTTTATATGAACATCTATTTTAAAATATTTTGAAATGAGAATCACTTTGGTCAAATATTTGTATTTTATATTTATATATATGTTGATGCAGTTGTGCATTTAATTTATATTGTAGATAACATGGTGTGTGATGTCACACAGAAGATCATGTTATCGATTCCTTATAAATTATGAATAGTAGCTCACAACTAAGATGGATTGGACAAACCATTGGAATAGTTGTAGTGTAATTTGGTATTAGTCTATCTTAACTATAAAATTACACTAGTACACTATGTGTATTGAGCAGGACCATCTGAGGTTGTTCAATTTATACTGACTATATAAAAGAACAGAACCTCTGTTATTATGGATGTGTGTGCTCTTAATCTCTATATAATAACAAGCGCGTATACTTAGTATTTATTTCTTTAACTTATCAATGGATGAGATTTATTTGTTAAATCAATAGGCCTGATGAGTTGGGAGGTAGAATTATTTATATGGTGTGTTGTTGATTATAGAAGGAAACTGTGTCCTAATTATTTAGGTTGATGATGTCCTCTTGAAGAGCTCATAAGGATTATCATGTAAACCCTGCAGGTGGACTTAGTCCGATATGATAATAAATTTGAGTGGTACTACTCTTGGAATCAGATGTTAATTAATTGGGTTGTTAGTAACTCAATTAATTAACGAACATACGATATCTTAAACACAAGAAGATTAGCATACTCATGATAAGAAGGATCCCATATTATAATATGGGATTGGTGCGGTAGTTCAATAATAACTCTTTAGTGGTATGAGTTATTATTGATGGACTTGGGTTGGGTGTTCAGGCCGAACACAGGAAGCCCAAGCCCATCAGGAGACCTAAACCAATTCCTCCTCTAGGTCCCTGTTGTAGCCTCTATATAAAGTCTCGCATCCACCCATTCATAACTTAGTTTGGTTAAACTTGGTTTGGTTTAACTTGGTTATAGAAAGGGAGATTTTTTCTTAACAGAATTTTGTTATTTTTCTTTCTTTGTAACAGACGGCAGGCGCCCCTCCCTCTCCTCCTCACCTAGGGCCGGCGCCCCTCCCCTTCTCCTTTGCTAGGGTCGGCGCCCCTCCCCTTCTCCTTTGCTAGGGTCGGCACCCCCTTTATCCTTGGTGGTGGGCGCCCCTCCTCCTTGGTGGTCGGCACCCCCTCCTCCTTAGTGGCTGACGCTCCCTCCTACTTGGTGGTCGGCGGATTGGAGAAGAGGAAGAAGAAGAGAAGGAAGAAGATTAGAAGGTGCCCCATCCTTGAGGCTCCTTTTGTTGCCGGTGGTTTGGATCCAAAGAGAGGAAGGGCGGTGTTGTCTTAATAGATCGTCTCCCACATGACGTCCAAGAAGAGGAGAGGAATACGACAGAAGATCGAGAGGTCTTTAGCTACAAAGAAAAGGTACAACTAGTTCTTTAATTCCACTGCGTAATTAGTCGAGTTTTCTTGGTATCATTTTTAGAATACCAACACAAAAGGCCAATGATCTTATACTTCGATCAAGGTGTGCTTTAATCATTCAAGAACTTACTTGATTGATCAAACACATGACTGATTGAACATGCGGGTTGTTAGAAAAAGTTCTGTTCTTGTACAATTTTTTTGTACAGGAATATTAAAATAGAACGGAATTTCAGCGCCTTCAAGTATGACATACAGTACCAACCCTGCACGACAATTAAAGCTCAAGCCCTGGCTGATTTTCTGACGGAGGTTCATCAGGTGGATTTTGAAGAAACTTGAAAGGTTTATGTAGACGGGTCATCCACCCAGCAGGGGAGCGGAGTGGGGATCCTTTTGATATCCCCTCAAGAGGATATCTTGCAGTTAGTTGTCCGATTGAATTTCATAGCCACCAATAATGAAGCAGAATATAAGACTCTATTGGTAAGGCTACAAGTAGCTCGACATATCGGGGCTGGTCGGGTTATTGTATATTCGAATTCTCAACTTGTAGCTCAGCAAGTGGCAGGCAACTTCGAGGTCAATAGTGATAAGTTGCAAGTATACTGAGAAGCATATGAGAAAATGAAGGTGGACTTTAAGGAGGTCATGGTGACTAAGATTCCCCGGGCAGATAACCAAAGGGCCGATGAACTGTCTAAAATGGCCAACTCTTTAACCACTTGGGTGTTGGATATGTCGATAGCCTAGACCTTTTTAATAGCCCAAATAGACATGTAGAACAATATTGAAGATATGATCGACTGGAGGGCCCTGATGATCAGTTATCTTTAGCAGGGTGTCTTGCCGGTTGATCCAGAAGAAACCAGGCTAGTCAGGAAAAGAACTCATATGTACACCCTGATCGGAGATCAATTGTACAAGCAAACATTCTCTAGACCACTGCGCAAATGCGTAGGAGCAGAGGAGGCAGAATATGTTTTGCGGGATATGCATCAAGGATGTTGTGGTAGCCATGTAGGAGGAAGGGTGCTGGCCCAGAAAGTATTGCTGGTCAAGTATTTCTGGCCCACTCTACAGAAGGATGCACAACAACTGGTGAACACTTGCGTATCCTACCAAAAACATCAGAATCTGACCCACCTCCTGACTGACATACTAAAAACCTCAATAGTTTCCTACCCATTCGATCAATAGGGCATGAATATTGTGGGACCTTTACCCATGGCGCCAGGACAGAGGTGATTCTTACTTGTAACGGTGCATTACTTCTCCAAATGGGTGGAGGCAGAAGCCCTAGCCAGGGTCACCGAGGGAGCCGTTATTCAATTCCTGTGGAAGAGCATCCTTTGCCGATTCAGGATACCTCACAAGTTGGTTTCAGATAATGGGAGACAGTTCCAGGGTCGTAAGATCCAAGCTTGGTGTCAAGGATTCGGCATAACTCAGACTTTCACTTCCGTAACTTATCCTCAAAGAAATGGGCAGACCAAAGTTATTAACAGAGAGATTATTCGAGGATTGAAGGTAAAGTTGGATCATGTTGGGGGTGATTGGGTGGAAGAGGTACCTAGCATCCTCTGGGCCTACCGAACAACTCCCCGAGAGAGAACATGGTTCACCCTATTCCATCTAGTATACGACAGTGAGGCTGTGGTACCTATCGAGGTCGGGGTTGTTGGATTTTTCAGGCCGCGAAAACCGTGTTTTCGCGTCGCGGAAACCCTGAAAGCCCCAGCCACCGGATCCATGCAAAGAAAAATAAAATAAAATATGAGTACGAGTTTACAAACTCTATATCTACACTAGATAAGAGCATTACCCTCGATGCGATGCCCTTCGCTATCCCGCTAGTCCAACGGCTTGCCGGATCTCAAGATTGCCAACGTAGACAATCCTCTACACGTATCCACACGAACACACTAGGTGGAGAAGGACCAAACAAAGGTGTGCTAGCACCTAGGGTGTTCGGCCAAGATAGGAGAGGGAGAGCAAGAAGAGAGAGCTCAAGAGGAAGAAGATGGGAGTTACCACAAAAAAATGAAACTCTCCACATGAAATCAAAGTGGTCGGCCACTTTAGTGGAGGTTGTAACCTCCATGGGATACCAAGAGTCACAACTCTTGGTAACTCCCATGAGGTGGCATCTCACTTAAGTAACCATGATGATGTGGAGCATCATCATTGGCCCACTCAATGCCAACTCATCAATGAGGTGGCATAAAGTCAAGTCAAACTTAACTCTTCATCTTCCTCTCAAGTCAATTCAAACTTGACCACTTCTCTCCCATGGTTGATCAAATCTAACCATTGGTTCAAGTCAATTTTAATTTAATGAATCTCTATTCATTGAATTAAATTGATTCAATGAGTCTAAGTCCAAATTAGACTCACTTAACACATGAACCAAATTGAGTCCAACTCAATTAGCATAATTTGGATTACTCTTAATCCAATTTGTTTCATCACATGAACCTAATCCTTTAGGTTCATCAAATGAACCTAATCTCCATCCAATTGCCCTTTGTGTGTGACCCTATAGGTTCTTATAACGTTGGCAATGCTCCTAAACCCATTTAGAAGCATAAGTAATGAGCAGTATCTAGCAACACATCATTACTACCCAAGTTATAAGAATGTTGAGATCCAACAACACCTTGTGACTACTAATTGTGACTCCTCACAATATATGACAAGTGTCCCTCTATCCTAGACATCTAGATTGATCAATGTGAGGTATAGACCGTGTCATCCTCTGACCAATCTAAATCTTGAACTCCAAGTACACTCACTAAATCAAATGAGCTCAATATCTCATATTGACTCATTTAGGCATGGCCATGCACTTCGTGGTCTCACTCTATCAAGAATATCGATGTCTCTCCCGTCATATAGGAGAGATAGATCCCATCTACATCACTCACATCCCTCTGCATAATTCGTTACATACCCAGTAATCACCTTTATAGTCCACCCAGTTACGGGTGACATTTGACAAAATCAATGTACATAACTCCTTCTGTAGGGAACCATGGTGACTTCAGGTCTAAGGACTAGTAGTCATAATAATAGCCACATGAGAAAGTATATGACACTCATATAACGATCCATGATACTTTCTCATGGCGGGTCATTCAATATACATTCTCCAATGCATACCCATGTGTCAACTTGATATCTCTATATCCATGACTTGTGAGATTATGTCATTGAGTTGACCTACATGCTAGTCTTATTGCATTAACATTGCCCCTGAATGTTAATACTCGACTAGGTATGATTAAGAGTAGTGTTCCCTATATCATCTCATTATCGGTTCAACTAACCGATTGATATAGGTGAGAACCTTCTACTCAAGGACGCTATTATACTTAGTTTATTTGGCACTAATACAAGTATAATAACCAAAACAAATGCCTTTATTTATATAAGAATATGATACAATAAGTCCATAATACAATCATCAAATGATTGGCTCTAGGGCACTAACTAACAATCTCCCACTAGCACTAGTGCCAATTAGTGTAGGTTCTAAGCCCCAATGACCTAGTGTGACCATCATGCTTCCTCTGTGCTAAAGCCTTGGTTAAGGGATCTGCGATGTTAGCCTCCGTAGGTACTCTTCATATCTTCACATCTCCTCTCTCGATAATCTCTCGAATGAAATGGAAGCGCCGTAGTATGTGTTTGGTCCGCTGGTGTGAGCGAGGTTCCTTCGCCTGTGCTATAGCTCCATTGTTGTCACAATAGAGCTCAATAGGGTCAGCGATACTGGGAACCACCCCAAGTTCAGTGATGAACTTGCGGATCCAAACTGCCTCCTTTGCTGCCTCGGATGCAGCAATGTACTCGGCCTCTGTCGTAGAATCAGTGACTGTGTCCTGCTTCGAACTCTTCTAGCTCACAGCACCACCATTAATACAAAACATGAACCCTGACTGCGATCGATAATCATCCTGGTCGGTCTGGAAGCTGGCATCACTGTAACCCTTTACAGCTAGCTCATCATTGCCTCCATATATCAAGAAATATTCTTTAGTCCTTCTTAAGTACTTAAGAATATTCTTGACTGCTATCCAGTGACTTTCACCTGGATCTGACTGGTATCTGCTCGTCATGCTCAAAGCATACGAGACATCAGGTCGAGTACATAGCATGGCGTACATGATAGATCTTATGGCTGAGCCATAAGGGATCTGATCCATGCGGTCTCTCTCCTCTCTAGAAGAGGGACCTTGAGTCTTCGAAAGACTCACGCCATGTGACATCGGCAGAAATCCCTTCTTGGAGTTCTGCATGGCAAACCGAAGGAGTAACTTGTCAATATATGTACTCTAACTTAGGCCAAGCAATCTCTTAGATCTATCTCTATAGATCTGTATCCCTAGAATGAGGGATGCTTCACCTAAGTCTTTCATTGAGAAGCAACTCCCTAGCCAAGTCTTGACAGACTGAAGCAAAGGGATGTCCTTCCCAATGAGTAGTATGTCATCCACATACAATATGAGGAAGACAACTATATCCCCTACAACCTTCTTGTAGACACAAGGCTCATCTTCGTTCTTGATGAATTCAAACTATTTGATTGCATCATCGAATCGAAGATTCCAGCTCTGAGAAACTTGCTTTAGTCCATAAATTGACCTATGCAGCTTGCATACTCTACTAGTATGCTGTGGATCTTCAAAACCCTCAGGTTGTGTCATGTACACATCCTCGAGTAGGTTTCCATTCAGAAATGCGATTTTGACATCCATCTACCATATCTCATAGTCATGGTAAGCTGCAATAGCAAGCATGATCCGAATAGACTTAAACATCGCTACTGGAGAAAAGGTTTCATCATAGTCAATACCATGAATCTGCTTGAAACCTTTAGCTACCAAGTGACCCTTATAGATAAGTCCATCCATGTCAGTCTTTCTCTTAAAGACCCACTTACACCCAATGGGTTTTACCCCAGGTGGATCAACCAAAGTCCATACTTGGTTGGTGTACATGGATTCCATCTCGGAACTCATGGCCTCTAGCCATTTCTCGAAATCTGGTCTCATCACAGCTTCCTGATAGGTGGTAGGCTCATCCTCAATGAGCACAACGTCATCATGGTCAGACAAGAGAAATGAGTATCTCTCAGGCTGACGACGTACCCTATCAGACCTGTGAAGAGGTATGTCTACTTGAACTGGTTGTTGTTCCTCAACTCTTTGTGGAACAATATCATCCACAACACTTTGTGGTTTCAGTTCAACTTCCATCGAGGCTTCAGTGCTATGGTCCGCATCTTGAACTTCTTCAAGATCGAACGTACTCCCACTAGTCTTTCTAGAAACAAAGTCCCTTTCTAGAAAGACCCCAGTCTTTGCCACAACTACCTTGTGCTCAACTCAGAATGTAGAAGTAATATCCCTTAGTTTCCTTGGGATATCCAATAAAGTAGCACTTGTCAGATTTGGGTCCTAACTTGTTTGAGACTTGACGTCGAACGTAAGCCTCACAACTCCAAATCCCCATGAAAGACACCTGGGCATCTCTCCCAGTCCATATCTTATATGGTGTCTTTATCACGGCCTTGGATGGAACTCGGTTGAGTATAAAAGCTGCCGTGTCTAGAGCATTGCCCCAAAGGTATGTCGGAAGATCTGTGTGACTCATCATAGATCGTACCATATCTAATAGGGTATGATTCCTCCTTTCAGATATACCATTCCACTGTGGTGTTCCAGGAGGAGTGAGTTGGGATAGAATCCCACACTCAGCTAGGTAGTCACGAAACTCATGGCTAAGGTATTCTCCACCTCGATCTGATCGAAGTATCTTAATACTCTTGCCGAGCTGGTTCTGTACTTCATTCTTAAATTCTTTGAACTTTTCAAAGGATTCTGACTTATGTGTCATCAAGTACACATAACCATATCTACTGAAGTCATCAGTAAATGTGATGAATTACCTATAACCACCTCTAGCAGCGACATTGAAAGGGCCACATACATCACTATGTATAAGACCTAACATGTCAGTCGCTCTCTCACTGTGCCTACTAAAGGGAGTCTTGGTCATCTTGCCTAGTAGGCATGACTCGCACATCTCATAAGATTCAAAATCAAATGACTCCAGCAAACCATCCTTATGGAGCTGGGATAAGCGTTTGTCATTTATATGACCTAAGCGACAGTGCCAGAGATAGGTTTGGTTCAGATCATTTGACTTGAACTTCTTGGTATTTATGTTATAGATAGGGCTTTCAAGGTATAGAATGTAGAGTCCGTTCATCAGAGGTGCACTACAATAGAACATATCTTTTTAAATAAACAGAATAACATTTGTCCTTAATTATAAAAGAGAAACCTTTCTTGTCCAAACAAGAAATAGAAATTATGTTCTTTGTTAATGCAGGCACATAACAACAATCATCCAACTCTAATACAAGCCCAGAGGGCAAAGATAGAAAATAAGTCCCTACAGCAACAGCAGCAACCCGTGCTCCATTGCCTACGCGTAGGTCCACCTCGCCCATCGCCAATGCCTTGCTATTTCTCAGCGCCTGCACATTAGTACAAATGTGAGATGTGTTGGGACCGAAAAATAGCTAGAGGGGGGGGGGGGGGGGAATAGCTTGTCGCTCGCTAGGTGCTCGTCGTCGGTGTTGCTCGTTTCTTCATAGATATGCAGCGGAAATATAAGAAACAAAAGCATACAACGCTAACAAGGATGGTTTACTTGGTATCCACCTCACAAGAGGTGACTAGTCCAAGGATCCACACCTACTCACGTACCCTCCACTATGAATAACACTCCTTTATGGTAACTACCAAAGGCGGAGAAGCCCTACAACACTCTCAATACAAGAAGAAGAAAGGGAAATACAAGATAAGCAAAAGCTTACAAGATGTACAATAAAAACCCTAACCCTAACTTCTTCTTCTTATTTTTGATCCGCCTCTTGACTTGGAAAAGCCTCCAAGAATCTTCAAGAACTGGCGATCTAGAGCTTGGAGAGAGCTATAGAGGTGCTAGAGAGTATCTGGAGTGAATCGGTGAAGTTGTACTGAAGGAAACGCTCGCCTGCTGCTAAATACGACGCCAACGGTCGAATCCCGATCGATTGGAATGCTCCCAATCTATCGGGGAGGCTTTGGATCGATCCACGGATCGATCCAGAGCACCTCTGTGCTCTGGAAAAACGCCTGGATCGATCCACGGATCGATCCAGCGCTTATCACGCGAAGTAGCAGCGTCCCAATCGATCCACTGATCGATCCAGAGGCTTTCTGTGCGCTGGGAAACTGCCTGGATCGATCCACTGATCGATCCACTGATCAATCCACTGATTGATCCACTGATTGATCCTGCTCTTGGTTTTTACCCAAAACCAAGTCCCAAGCCTCCCAAACCAACATTCGGTCAACCTTAACCTGTTGGTACGTCATGCCTAGCATCTAGTCACTTCCTTGACCTGCTAGGACTCCCTCACCAAGTGTCCGGTCAATCCCTTTGACCCACTTGGACTTTTCTCCTCTTGCCAAGTATCCTGTCAATTCCTTTGACCTACTTGGACTTTCCTTCATCATGGCAAGTATCCGGTCACTCTCTTGACCTACTTGGACTTTCACCTGATGTCTGATCAACCTTGACCCATCTGGATTTTCCCCCCGTGCCTGGCTTCACTTACCAGGACTTCCCTTCTGCCTGGCTTCACTCACCAGGACTTCTCTTCTGCCTGGCTTCACTCACCAGGACTTCTCTTCTGCCTAGCTTCACTCACCAGGACTTTCACCTAGCTTCAGTCACTAGGATTTCTCCGCTACCTGGCTTCACTCACCAGGACTTTCATTTCGCCTAACATCCCAGTTAGGACTTCTCAGTCAAGTATCCGGTAAATCCTTGACCTACTTGACTCTTGTTCAATCAACCTTGTATTGTCAAACATCGAAACCCAAACCAAGACTCAAGCTTGGTCAACCAGGTCAACCTTGACCTGAGAGATGTTGCACCAACAAGATGCACATCCGGTATCTAATACCCATGATGAAGAAATAGATAGATTGACTTCTATAACATATATACCTGAAGTGGAAGTCTCACTTCACTTCTTCTTAAGATCTTCCAGGTATCCTGTGAAGTTCCTCTTCCAGTGCCCTACTTTTCCTTGATATAGTTGACGAAGAAGTTCAACTATATCATAAGCAGTCATCAACTCATGTTACTTCTGAAGCTCAGAGTTCATGGTTGCGAGCATAAGACATGACACATCTAATGCATCATCTTGATGCTTCTTGTAAGCGTCACGATCAGCTCGCGTGGCAGTGGCAGGAGGTGCCTCGGGAATGGGCTGCTCTAGGATATACAGTTTACGTTCCTGGGTGAGAACTATTCTCAAGTTCCTGTACCAGTTCAAGAAATTTGCTCCGTTGAGCTTGTCCTTCTCAAGGACTGAACGCAGGGAGAAGGAGTTCGTATTCGACATCATGGTTATCTACAACAGAAAAATGTAGAAAATAAATATCATATTCTTTTAAATAATTTAATTAAGCCTTTAACTAAATGATGCTCCCACTGAATTCTATAATTCATGTGGGACAAGATCCGCATCATACTAACCCTTTAGTTAGCTTTGGCTAATACGCCCAAGACTTAGTATGATCGGTAGGTAATGATTTACCAATTACATCTCTATGCAACTCTTGTTTATAGGATCATTATCCGCAGTTATATTAAAACTTGAGTTAGCTTTGGCTAATACGCCCAAGAATTAATATAAATGTGATTTATGTCCTATCTTTCCAACCATTGGAAGAATGCCTATAGTTGTACTCGATCCAACTGAGTTAACTAGGAATACTCAATCTAATTGAGTTTGTATTCACCCATGCGTTGATAAGCGGGACCAAGATTGTCTCTCCGTATCCTACCAAGATAATATGTGTTGCTCTGCTTTGGCATATTCAACAACACATGTGATCGAAGTAGTGATAGGTATCACGGCACGGTAGGCATTAGAGTTGACGTGATTTAGATCTAATCTAAACGATGATGCGTATCATATACTCGATAGATCTAATCTAATCGAAAGGGTGCATCATGTGCACGACTTAGATCTAATCTAATCGTTAGACACTAATTAATTACTTAATCATGCATCACATATACACAAGCAATTAATTAAATTAATTTGTGATTAGTCATGACCCTACTACGATCTTCTCAAGACAATGAGAAGATCAGATGGTCAACCTAGGGTCAACAGCTTCTCAAGCTCCTCCCTTTGACCACCTTGTGTTGCTCGCGCCCTCCTCGTAACTCCGTCTCGAGTGGACCTTCCACGGCTTCAATTTTGTACATTACAATTTTGAAACTCGAGTTACATTCGAGTCTAAACTAATTTACAATAAGAATATAAAATAGAGAAAGGCACGATGCGCAGGTCGCGAATAAAAATACAACACGCACATCACATCACGGCACGCAGGCCGTATTATGAATTACAACACATTTATTCCAATCCAATTGGGTCTTTTGAGCCATGACTATCACAAATTATACATAATTCTAAATTATGTAATTTCCATAATTTTCTGTAATTTTAATACTAATTTTTACAATTTTTATGAGTAAAATTTCCCAACGGTCCCGTTTAGAGATTTTCGGGCGCAATCGCGGAATGAATCCCCTTGCGGGGCCAGGGGAAGCGCCCCTACCCACGATATAACCATCGTGAGGGTTCCTTAGCGATCCTACAGCACCTTAGCCCGCTGTCCCAAAATGATTTGGGGCGAAACCAAGCCGTTTTGAAAAAATATTCCCGGTAGCCGAAGCCTACAAGTGCCGAAACACTTGTGCATCGCTTCTACGAGAAAATTACCCATAAAAACCATAAAAAAACCTAAATTTACAGAAAATTACAGAACCTACATTTTTCTTAAAAATGCAAACGAAACTCGTACAAGTCTTCGCACGTGGCTCTGATACCACTGTTGGGTTTTTCGGGCCGCGAAAACCGCGTTTTCGCATCGCGGAAACCCTGAAAGCCCCAGCCACTGGATCCGTGCCAAGAAAAATAAAATAAAATACAAGTACGAGTTTACAAACTCTAGATCTACACTAGATAAGAGCATTACCCTCGATGCGATGCCCTTCACTATCCCGCTAGTCCAACGGCTTGCCGGATCTCAAGATTGTCAATGTAGACAATCCTCTACACGTATCCACACGAACACACTAGGTGGAGAAGGACCAAACAAAGGTGTGCTAGAACCTAGGGTGTTCGGCCAAGATAGGAGAGGGAGACCAAGAAGAGAGAGCTCAAGAGGAAGAAGATGGGAGTCACCACAAAAAAATGGAACTCTCTACATGAAATCAAAGTTACCGGCCACTTTAGTGGAGGTTGTAACCTCCATGGGATACCAAGAGTCACAACTCTTGGTAACTCCCATGAGGTGACATCTCACTTAAGTAACCATGATGATGTGGAGCATCATCAATGGCCCACTCAATGCCAACTCACCAATGAGGTGGCATAAAGTCAAGTCAAACTTGACTCTTCATCTTCCTCTCAAGTCAAGTCAAACTTGACCACTTCTCTCCCATGGTTGATCAAATCTAACCATTGGTTCAAGTCAATTTTAATTTAATGAATCTCTATTCATTGAATTAAATTGATTCAATGAGTCTAAGTTCAAATTAGACTCACCTAACACATGAACCAAATTGAGTCCAACTCAATTAGCATAATTTGGATTACTCTTAATCCAATTTGGTTCATCACATGAACCTAATCCTTTAGGTTCATCAAATGAACCTAATCTCCATCTAATTGCCCTTTGTGTGTGATCCTATAGGTTCTTATAACGTTGGCAATGCTCCTAAACCCATTTAGAAGCATAAGTAATGAGCGGTATCTAGCAACACATCATTACTACCCAAGTTATAAGAATGTTGAGATCCAACATCACCTTGTGACTACTAATTGTGACTCCTCACAATATATGACAAGTGTCCTTCTATCCTAGACATCTAGATTGATCAATATGAGGCATAGACTATGTCATCCTCTGACCAATCTAATTTTGAACTCCAGGTACACTCACTAAATCAAATGAGCTCAATATCTCATATTGACTCATTTGGGCATGGCCATGCACTTGTGGTCTCACTCTATCAAGAATATCGATGTCGCTCCCGTCATATAGGAGGGATAGATCCCATCTACATCACTCACATCCCTCTGCATAATTCGTTACATACCCAGTAATCGCCTTTATAGTCCACCCAGTTACGGGTGACGTTTGATGAAATCAAAGTACATAACTCCTTATGTAGGGAACCATGGTGACTTCAAGTCTAAGGACTAGTAGTCATACTAATAGCCACATGAGAAAGTATATGACACTCATATAACGATCCATGATACTTTCTCATGGCGGGTCATTCAGTATACATTCTACAATGCATACCCATGTGTCAACTTGATATCTCTATATCCATGACTTGTGAGATCAAGTCATTGAGTTGACCTACATGCTAGTCTTATTGCATTAACATTGTCCCTGAATGTTAATACTCGACTAGGAATGATTAAGAGTAGTGTTCCCTATATCATCTCATTGTCAGTTCAACTAACCGATTGATATAGGTGAGAACCTTCTACTCAAGGACGCTATTATACTTAGTTTATTTAGCACTAATACAAGTAAGTATAATAACCAAAATAAATGCCTTTATTTATATAAGAATATGATACAATAAGTCCATAATACAATCATCAAATGATTGGCTCTAGGGCTCTAACTAACAGGGGTGCCCTCGGTCAGAAGAATGCTATATGATGAAGGAAATATCGAGTAGCGACTATCAGAGCTGGATTTTATTAGTGAAATTCGTGTGCGGGTGACCACCCGATTAACTGCGTCTCGACAAAGGATGTGCCAAAACTACCATAGAAGGGTGGTACCTCGATTCTTTGGAGAAGGGGATTTAGTTTGGAAGTGGACAAAGTCCGTGGGAGAGGTAACCAAGTTGTCACCTCAGTGGGACGACCCATACAAAGTTGTCAAAAGATTAGCCTCGGGTGCCTATTATTTGCAGAATGCTCAGGGTTGGTTGTTGAGTCATCCTTGGAGCGCTAACTACCTCCAGCCGTATCGGGTCTAGGATTAATGCCTTGTAAAATGTGAGGGTAAGAAAATATGATAGGTCGGTGTTCGCTCTCTGCTAGTGTACGAAAATGTCGCAAGTAATATAAAAGATTATTGTATCCACAGGGACTGGAATAAGCACTAGAAATGTTTCAACACGAATTAGCTAAACAACTAATCAATTTGTTTCCAAAAGCTAAATGTAACTAATGAAAAGTAAACATAGAAATGAAAGATCAACAAACAAGATTATGAGCTATGATAAAGGAATGTTCTAGGAGTTTTGGTTTCTTTGTAAGATTCCTCAATGTAAATGATCTACCAAATCCTATTTCTCAATTGTCCAACATTTATAGAAGGTTGCCGGTTCTCTCTTGCAATAGACAACCGACCTAGGACTGAATTTTATACCTAACTATGATCGATTAGATATGAAATTATGTTGTCCTTACACGGGCATGTTCCTGTCACGAAGATCCCTCGGAAAATCAACACAAAGATCATATTTCTCAACCCATAAGATATAAAGATTAATCCCTAAATCTATCTTACCCTCTTGAATCATCCAATTTCCCCTAAATCTTATCCCTCAAACGTCCTTACACGGGCTTGCACCTTTCGCGTGCTTCCCTCGAAAAATTGAGTGGGAGATAATCTCTACAAGATCCATAGGACATTCAAACAATCAATCTAAAATGAGAATTAGGTCCATATCACAATAATTCATTCAAGATTAAATTGATACAAATAAGACAATATCATAGAAACAAGGAAATGGCAAATCCACAAGAGTTTACATCAATTCTGTTGATACAGTCTGACCTAGCAGTTGTTTTGATGTTGACACTGATTTAAGTTTGTATCAGATTTTAATTAGACTCAGATTGATTAATGATCAAGGTTGATCATGTGGAGAGGAAAGTCCAAGTACGGATACTTGGCATGCGAAGTCGGAGAGGGCTCGGCAGCTCGTTCTCCGGACTAGGTCAGAGAGGGCTCGGTAGCTCGTTCTCTGGACCGGACGAAGTCAGAGAGGGCTCGGCAGCTCGTTCTCCGGACTAGGTCAGAGAGGGCTCGGTAGCTCGTTCTCTGGACCGGATGAAGTCGGAGAGGGCTCGGCAGCTCGTTCTCCGGACAAGGTCAGAGAGGGCTCGGTAGCTCGTTCTCTGGACCGGACGAAGTCGGAGAGGGCTCGGCAGCTCGTTCTCCGGACTAGGTCAGAGAGGACTCGATAGCTCGTTCTCTGGACCGGACGAAGTCGGAGAGGGCTCGGCAGCTCGTTCTCCGGACTAGGTCAGAGAGAGGGCTCAATAGCTCGTTCTCTGGACCGTACGAAGTCGGAGAGGGCTCGACAGCTCGTTCTCCGGACTAGGTCAGAGAGGGCTCGGTAGCTCGTTCTCTGGACCGGACGAAGTCGGAGAGGGCTCGGCATCTCGTTCTCCGGACTAAGTCGGAGAGGGCTTGATAGCTCGTTCTCTGGACCAGGAAGACGTTAGGGTTTAGGGCTGGGAGGCTATAAAACTAACACAGGGACATTGGATCGGTCTGTAGACCGATCCAGTGATACTTTGTTGACTGGATCGATCGACAGACCGATCCAGTGATACCTTAAGTGAACTGATCGGTCTCGTGATCGATCAGTAACCATACAGAAGCTTTCTGTGGGTTATCTGATCGGTCTACAGACCGATCAGATGGAAGCGATGGGATGCGCTGGGACTCAAAGCGATAAGGGGGGATCGGTCTGTGGACCGATCCACCCATTACCTTAAGTGAACTGATCGGTCTCGTGACCGATCAGTAACCACACAGATGCTTTCTGTGGGTTATCTGATCGGTCTACAGACCGATCAGAAGGAAGCGATGGGATGCGCTGGGACTCAAAGTGATAAGGGGGGGATCGGTCTGTGGACCGATCCACCCATAGGCTGATCGGTCCACAGACCGATCAGCATCAACCCAGACCGATCAGGGTGTGTCCTGATCAGTCTGGAAGGTTATGGATTGGTCTGTTGACCGATCCACAACAATGTCGTTTGTTTTCTGCTGTTTCTCTGCGATTTCTGATTCACCTGATCAAATCATCTGCTGTGAGATTTTTGAGTTACAGGTTGCAGGTGTCGTGCCAGTGCTTAATTTCAAATTAAGCTCCTTCAAAAGAATGAGAACAAATGTCCTTTCTGCTGTGTTTCACTGCAAGTGGTGCAATTCGAGCGTCAACGTTCACTGGCTGCGATCAGTTGGCAACAGCTTGACTCTTGCTCATTGGTTCGAGCTCAGAGACACCAGTGAAGACCATGGATGGTATTGGTGTGAGTTTAGAGAACCAGATGAGGAGGAAGAGTGATTGGCGACGCCTGAGTTGGTTGCAGCGATTTGACACAGGTGACAGTGATTCGGGACAGTGAGAAAGCAGAATAAGAAGAAGGAAGAAGAGAGGTTTGAAAAAGGTTCTGGAAAAACTCTCTGTCGATCAAGCAAGAGGCTGTGTTGTTGAGCTCTTGGCTGAAGCTTCCTTCTATCTTTGCATTTTTCACTTCGTGGCTGTAAGTTCATTTGCTCAATCCTTTAGCCACTGAACTCTGTAAGTCATTGTGCTTTATTTTCAAATCTATTCTATGACTTTTGTGGAGAGGTTACTCCACCGAGAAGGAGAAATACTTAGCCGAAATTTGTCCGGGGTGTGATCTACCGAAAGATCAAGGGATCATCCACCTTACGGACACGCCGAGGAGTAGGGGCAAGTTATCCCCGAACCTCGTATATACTTGTGTAAGCTGTGGGTTGGTTTTCTTTCCTTGCATCAATTTTTGTTTTGTTTATTTCCGCTGTGCTAACAAAGTTTTGTGAGGAAATTGATTGAGTTTTTAGTGGAGTCTATTCACACCCCCTCTCTAGCCATCCGAAGGTCCTAACAAGTGGTATCAGAGCAAGGCGCTCTTCATCCGGATTAACACCCTAAAGAGCAAGAAGATGGCTATGAAGGAAGGTTTTAGTACCAATCGCCCACCCTACTTCGACGGAGCGGACTTCCAATATTGGAAGAGTCGTATGGAGTATTATCTCAAGACCGACATCTCCATGTGGTTCTCGGTCAAGGAAGGTTTCACACCTCCGAAGGATGAAGAAGGTAAGGAACTAGAGTCGTCAAGGTGGTCCGCCGAGCAAACTCGCAAAGGACAAGCCGATGCCAAGGCAGTGGTCACTCTACAATGTGGGATAGCCAAAGATCAACTTGTCAAGGTAGGTCCATTTGTGAGTGCAAAGGATTTGTGGAACAAGTTCATCGAGCTCCAAGAAGGAACTCGAGACTCTCGGATTGCCAAGAGAGACTTGTTCCTAAACCAACTACAAAATCTCACCATGAAGGAGAGCGAAACGGTAAGTGAACTACACGGAAGGTTCAAAGAGATCATCAATGGTCTTCATTCCGTAGATGAACGCGTAGAAAATCATGATCTCGTAAGGTACGCTCTCAAAGCCTTTCCAAGGAATGGCTTGTGGTCATCTATGGTAGATGCCTACAAGGTCTCCAAGGACCTTTCAATTGTTAAGTTAGATGAATTCTTTTGTGAAATGGAACTTCATGAACTCGCTAACAAGGGTCAAAAAGAGAAAGGTATTGCTTTAGTTGCAGGAGAAAAGAGCAAGGATGGAAGAAGGAAGAAAGAAAAGAAGAAGGAGAAAGAGATTCCTACATCCTCATCCTCTTCCGAGTCCGATGATGAAGGATGATCATCATCAAGCGAGATGGCCAACTTCATGAGAAGAATCATGAGAAGGAGCCGGAGATACAAAGGGAAAGGTAAGTCTATTGATCAAAATATTGATAAGACTAACGTTACATGTTATGAGTGTAGCAAGAAAGGACACTATTGGAGCGAGTGTCCAAAACTCAAGAAGAAGGAAGAAAGGACCAAGAAGAAGAAGACTCTCAAAGCTTCTTGGGATGAATCCTCCTCAAGCTCATCGGAGGAAGTGAAGGAGAAAACCACTCGTCAATTAGCACTCATGGCAAGGGAGGAATCGGAGTCCGGAAGTGATACATCAGCCGCGGCTTCATCATCTTCGGATGATGAAGAGGTAACTTCTCCACATTTAGAAAAATGCTATAAAACTATTGCACATTTATCAACTTTGCTTAAGAAATCAAAAACTGAAATCAAATTATTAAAAGAAGAAGTAGAACACTTGAAGACTCTTAGGGAAGATGAGGTTGATGACCTTCATCAAGAGCTTCTTGAGGATGAAAACAAAGCTCTAAAGAGTGAAGTTGAGAAACTCAAGAAAATGCTTGAGAAATTCTCAACTAGCTCTAAGACCTTAGATATGATTCTAAATGCCCAAAGGGCGGTCTACAACAAGGCTGGATTAGGATATCAACCTAAGGAGTCTAGTTTCATTTCCTTAGTGTCTAGAACCCAATTTCATAAATCACATGCTTCTAGGGTTCATGAGACTAGGAAGGGTGTGACCAAGGCATGGGTTCCTAGGTCTTTCATTGTAGATACATTAGGTCCCAAGATTTGGGTACCTAAAACATCTATCTTTCGTGTCTTGTAGGCATTTTTCAAGGGGGAGCATCTATCAACTTGGTTTGTTGATAGTGGATGCTCCAAGCACATGACCGGGGACAAGTCACTCTTTACTATCTTTCAAAACAAAAATAGAGGTAATGTGTCCTTTGGTAATAATGGTAGCCTTAAGGTTATAGGAGTTGGAGATATTCAAATATCCGAATGTCTCCAAATCAAAAATGTCCTTCTAGTCAAGGGGGTGACTTTTAATCTCCTAAGTGTCAGCCAATTGTGTGATACGGGTTACACAATTGAGTTTCATTCAAGTCAATGTCTGGTCAAACACATTGACACACTTGACACGGTACTAGTAGGCACAAGGGTAGATAACATTTACCAAGTATCTTTTAAAAGTGCTACTAATGCCTCTGCTAAGTGTTTCATGTCAAAAGAAGAAGAATCATGGCTGTGGCATAGAAGGTTGGCCCACGTAAACATGAAGAATATTCGAAAGCTGGCCAACAAAGGATTAGTGCGTGACTTACCAAGCATCAAGTACCAAAAGACAAAATTATGTGATGCATGTCAAAAGGGTAAGCAAACAAAAGCGGCTCATAAAGGTAAAAGCGCTGTAAGTACATCTACTGCTTTAGATTTATTGCATATGGATTTGTTTGATTGCAGTAATGTTATTTCATTGAATGGAAGTAGATACTGCTTAGTGATCATTGATGATTTTACTAGATATACATGGACTTTCTTTTTGAAAAATAAGGATCAAACCATAGATGTTTTTGTTTCTTTTTGTAGAAGAACTGAAAATGAAAAATCAACAACAATTAAAACAATTAGAAGTGATCATGGTGGAGAATTTCAAAACCATAGATTTTTAGAATTTTGTCAAGAAAAAGGATATAGGCATGAGTTCTCTACTCCAAGGACCCCACAATAAAATGGGGTTGTGGAGAGAAAGAGCCGAGTCTTGCAAGAGGCTGCACGAAGCATGCTCAATGAGTACTCACTACCAAGCTACTTATGGGCTGAAGCGGTAAATACCGCTTGCTATGTGCAAAATCGAGTCTTGATACATAGGTTTTTAGGAAAGACTCCCCATGAACTTTGGTTTGGGAAACCCCCTACGATTAAACATCTTAGGGTGTTGGTTGTAAGGTATTTATCTTGAACACCAAGGATCATCTTGGAAAGTTCACGGCTAAGGCTGACGAAGGGATACTAGTCGGGTACTCTCTCACCAGCAAAGCCTATCGACTCTACAACGATAGGACTAAATTGATTGAAGAGTCCTCGGATGTAGCATTTGAAGAAATCCCTAAATCAAATGATCAATCAAGGGATGTAGGAGAAATTCAATTTGAACTATGAAATCTAAGTTTAAATGATCAAAACATAGAGAGAGTCGAAGTTGACTCCGATGACGATGAGCAAAGGCAAGAGAGAGCTCAGTCTGATCCTTTACCTGATACTGAGCCCCTGCCTGTGTCTAGTGAGATAACTCATGAGGCATCAACACCAAGGCAATCTAGGATAGCCTCTAGTCATCCCCAAGACCAGATTGTGGGAGACATTCAACAAGGGGTTAGGACTAGATCATTCTTTAGAAATGAGTCTAATGAGGTCGCCC
Organism: Zingiber officinale; assembly: GCF_018446385.1. Classification (NCBI taxonomy): domain Eukaryota; kingdom Viridiplantae; phylum Streptophyta; class Magnoliopsida; order Zingiberales; family Zingiberaceae; genus Zingiber; species Zingiber officinale. Next base: position 97,080,181 of record NC_056002.1, on the reverse strand, counting down.
TGATCTCAGAAATCGAACCAAAATTAGTTGATGAGGCATTGCACGATCCTGATTGGATCATAGCTATGCAAGATGAGTTAGGTCAATTTGAAAGGAGCCAAGTGTGGGACTTAGTTCCTAGACCTAAGAAGACCACCATTATTGGAACCAAATGGGTCTTTAAAAATAAGTTAAACCAAAAGGGAGAAGTAGTAAGAAACAAGGCAAGACTTGTAGCCAAGGGCTATAGTCAAGTCGAAGGCCTCGATTATGATGAGACTTATGCTCCCGTGGCTCGATTAGAGTCCATTCGTTTAATGCTAGCTTTTGCTGCACATAGAGGCTTCAAGCTCTATCAAATGGACATTAAATCGGCCTTCTTAAATGGTTTCATTAAAGAAGAGGTCTATGTTGAACAACCACCGGGGTTTGTGAATACCGAAGTTCCAAACCACGTGTACAAGCTCAAGAAAGCTCTTTATGGGCTTAAACAAGCACCTCGAGCATGGTACGAAAGGTTGTCAACTTACTTATTAGAAAAGGGTTTTGTAAGAGGTCAAATAGACCCAACACTATTTCTGCGTAGAGATGGTGAAAATATATTTGTAGCCCAGGTGTATGTCGATGACATAATTTGTGGCTCAAATAACAAGGGCTATTTGAATGAATTTATCACTCACATGGAAAGTGAGTTTGAGATGAGTCTGGTGGGAGAATTGATATTCTTCCTTGGACTTGAAATTAAACAAACTCGAGATGGCATTTATGTCCATCAAACAAAATACACTCAAGAGATGCTCAAGAAATTCAAAATGAGTGACTCTAAGGAAGTATCCACTCCAATGGCAACAAACACTCGCCTTGACAATGATGAGAATGGAAAACCAGTTGATCTAACGCAATATAGAAGCATGATCGGTAGTCTTCTATATCTCACAGCTAGTCGACCAGACATACTTTTTGCTGTGGGCATGTGCGCTAGATATCAAGTCTGTGCCAAGGAATCTCATTTAATTGCAGTTAAGAGAATTCTGAGATACCTTAAGGGCACAATTAGAGTAGGTCTATAGTACCCTCGTACGGAGTCTTTTGACTTGATAGGTTATACCGACTCCGATTATGCTGGGTGCAAATTGGATCGGAAAAGCACTAGTGGGGGTTGCCAATTTTTAGGATCATCATTGGTTAGTTGGTCAAGTCGGAAGCAACATTGTGTTGCTCTCTCCACGACCGAGGCTGAATACATTGTCATGGGAGAGAGTGTATCACAATTATTGTGGATGATCCACACTCTAGAAGATTATGGGCTTTCATATAAGGGAGTACAAGTGTTGTGTGACAACATCATCACAATAAACCTAATAAAAAATCCAGTCCATCATTCAAGGACCAAACATATTGAAGTGCGTCATCACTTCATTAGAGATCACGTAGCTAGGGGAGACATTGCACTCACATATGTTGAGTCAAAGTCAAACCTAGCCGATATCTTCACCAAACCTCTTCCGGAAAATGAATTTAGTCATTTGAGAAGAGAATTGAGAATGTGTTTGGCTCAATAGGCAATTAGGACCCCATTATGATCAATAAGGACAATTAAAACACCAAGAGAAATTGGGAAATCAATTTGGGCAACTTGGGGACATCTCACACAAACTATAGGATTAACAAATGATGTTTGTTTGCTAGAAATGGGGTGAGATGCTAGGATCAGCCGAATTATTCAAAATGTATCATGCATCCCTTGAATAATTAGATTGAAGAGACATAAATTGAGTATGGGGAAGACCATTACATAATTCGTGTGTATTTGGTTCCTAGATCTTACTCATATATTCCAACCAAGGAAACTTGGTTGGACCTTTATCTAGAAATAATGTAACTTTGGTCGATGGACTGTTTGATACATTTGATCGATACTTTTCATGATTTTGATTGAAACTAGGACAAGTCCTTGAAAGAATGATAGCAAGTTGGTTATATTTTGACAAACTTGAAACTGAACATAACAAGGTCGAAAATCTTAGTTTTCAGGCCTTAAGTTGTCTGTTTTCTAAATGTCTGAAGTTTTCAGGCTATAAACAATTTCATACCATAATTTTTAGGAAATAAGTTATGCTTGTAGATCCTCCAGGTTCTAGGTACTGAACTTGGAAGTTTTCCTGGAGACACTTCTACGAATTATCGAACATCTCTACGAATTTCAGTTACTGAAATTACTGGAAAAATTTAAGTATCAGACACTGATCGGTCTATGGACCGATCTCTCCACCCTTCTATGTGTACTCTGATCGGTCTACAGACCGATCAGGTAGTCCCGTGATCGGTCCGGGGACCGATCAGGTCAATCTGGTACCCAGAGGGCTACTGATCGCCTTCTGATCGGTCTACAGACCGATCAGAAGGTTCCCTGATCGGTCCAGGGACCGATCAACGACTACTGATCATCTCCTGATCGGTCTACAGACCGATCAGGGTGTTCCTGGATCGGTCCATGGACCGATCAGGAGGCTCCTGATACCTCCTGATCGGACAGCCGTCCGATCATTTCATCATCTGTACACCCATCATCTCCCTTAAAACTTCCCGATCCTTTCTTTTCCCTTTTCACGCGGAAGCCCTAGCCGACTCTTCCCTACACCTCACTTCTTCTCCACTCTTTGCACGCCGGAACCCTAGCCAAAGCCCTAGCCAAAAGATACTTCAATGGCACCAAGGTAACTCCCTACTTCTCTAGAACTTGGCATTTCGGTCTCATTTCTCACCATATCTTTGGTTTTTGTTTTGGGTGGCTCCGGTGTTCACTTACTTGCCCCATTATATCACTTTGTTAACCCTTAGAAAGAAATAAGTGGGTGAAGGAACCTCTAAGCCTAAGTCACCTGAGAAGTCGAAGTCTAAGGCTCCTTCCCGACCTCAACCATCTGTCTCCGGGAGATTCCCGAACCATAATTTTGAGGAAGCCTTTAGACAAAGAACCTTTAAATTACTCCCTTGTAGGTCTGTGGATCGAAAATTCATGGACAAATTTTGTCCAACTGTGTCAGAAATCATTACCTACTACAAACTTGATACACATGTCTATTTAGAACGAGATATCAATTATGACTTAGTATCTGAGTTGTATAACAATCTTCATCAAACTAATGATGTAAGTTATAAAACAAGAGTTGCTAAGCGGACTCTTGATTTCAGTTTCTCAGCCTTCTTTGACTATCTAGGTTGCCGGAGGTGTTCCGGAAATGTCTTTTCGATATATCCTGACTTACCAGATCCCTTACCTTCACCTTTTGATGTCACATCTGACTCAATTTATGAGTATTTCTTCAGACATCCTAGACCGGGTGGGCTAGATGAATTAGATGTTGATTTTCCTACTTTTGCAGCCTTGAGATTATCTCCTCAAGATTACATTCTTTTTAAAATTGTCACAAACTGCCTTTTGCCAATCACATCTAAACCCTTGTCTGAAATCCGACCATATCATTGCCTGATGCTGTTACGATCCACAAGTGTACGAAAATGTCGCAAGTAATATAAAAGATTATCGTATCCACAGGGACTGGAATAAGCACTAGAAATGTCTCAATGCGAATTAGCTAAGCAACTATCCAATCGTTTCAAATGCAAAGTAAGGGTAAACAAATCTAATATTAAAAATCAACAAACAAGAGTTTAGTGTTTTGGGTTATGATAAAGGGAGATTCTAGGAGTTTCGGTTTATTTGTAAGATTTCTTGAATGTAAATGGTTCACCAATTCTTTTCCCTCAATTGTCGAACACTTGTAGAAAGTTGCCGGTTCTCTCTTGCAATAGATAACCGGCTAAGGACTGAGAAATGTATCTAAACATGATCAATTAGACGTGAACCTACGTTGTCCTTACACAGAAGCGCACCTATTACTATGCCTTCCTCGGATATCAACATAGAAGCCCACAACTTATTAATCTATCAAGATACAAGAAACTAATCACAAAATCCATCCTACTCTCTTGAATATTCCTATTTCCTCTTCAAGATTATCTCTCAAACGTCCTTACACGGGCTTGCACCTGTCACGTGGATCCCTCGGATGATCGATTGAGGGTTTATCTTTACAAAGTCCACAAGAAATCCAAACAATCAATCAAGAATGAGAATTAAGCACAAATCACCATCAATCATTCAAGATCTAATTGATACAAGCAAGACAATGTCATTGAAACAAGAAAATGGCAAATCCATAAGAGATTACATCAATCCGTCATACAAATACTCCTTAATCCTAGAATACAAGATCTACTCCATGAATCGAGGAAGAAAACCCGAAGAAATAAAGATTACAAGCATTTCTTAAATCCCCAATCCAAGAAACCAAGAAGAGGGGGAAAGAGAAAACTTATCTACGAAGAAGCCTCGTCTTCGGATCCAATCCTCACTCCGGAGTCGAAATCGTCAAGATCTCCCTTAGAATCGCCCAGAAATCCTCCCAAGAATGGGAGGAAACCACCAAATCTTGCCTTCTCCCAAAAGGGGGAGAGATCCCCTTTCAATTCATGAAGGAAGGTTTAAATAGAGGAGGAAATCGGGCGCCACACGGCCCCACGACACGCCCGTGAGAGATTCACACGGCCATGTCCAGTTCCTTCTCTGCCAATGCTGCACGACCGTGTGGTGCACACGGCCAAGGCCCTCCTGCTCTCTGGAAATGCTACACGGCCGTGTGGTGCACATGGCCACCATCTGCTTGGCCTCCGGAAACTCCACAAGGCCATGTAGATCTACACGACCATGTAGGGCTTTTGCTCTGATTTCTTCAAATCAAGACACGGCCATGTGGGATTCACACGGCCATGTCCTCTTCCCTTCCTGTTAGGACCACACGGCCATGTATGGTACACGGCCCGATGCTCTTTCTCCCTTCAATTACTTCCAAGCTTGCTCAAGGACACTTAATCTTCACCAATTTCGACTCCTGTGTACAGAAAATGCACAAAAAGCAGATCTCCGAACCAAAAGAGTAAATATGCTAAAAGGAAAGCTGGAAGTATAAAAATGCATATATCAATCATGCTTAAAGTATGTAAATGTGCGTAAAAACATGCATAAAAGAGTATATAATCTACGCACATCACACCCCCAGACTTAAACCTTTGCTTGTCCTCAAGCAAAATGCTGCAGTCTAAATTCATATGTTCTACAACACATTCATAAAACCAGTGCACTTTCCTAATTCTATCAAAAAGTTTCATTAACAAGCATGATCATGAAAACAAGTAAAGTATGGTTCAAGCATAAGAATCTTGTGCACAGTGTAAAAGTAACTCAACACCCTTCAAGTTTCAATCCATGTCCTAGTCAAGTCGTCATCAAATTTGAATTCCTATTGTTTCCAGTGAAAGACAAGTAACCAGTGATAGGCACTTACTCACCATTCACTTGGTTCATATTTCTCAACTAACCCAAGGTCTCAAAGGTGTGCTCAATCTCAAGAGAAGCTAAGCAGTCATTTCCCCAGTAACCTAACTCGGTCTCAAAGGGGTGACTTGCTAGATTCCACTCATGACAACTATTTTTTATATCCCTTTTTTTTAATAAGTGTTTGCATTGTGCAAAACTTATTCACAAATGTACTTTTAGCACACATGTTGGGATATTTTGATTTTTCCAAATGAGCTTTAATGATTTGAGCCTCATCCAGTAACCAAAATGAAAGTTGAGAAATCACCATGGAAACCAAGTACTAAGCAAACAAGATGAATCATGACTATTTCAATGACATCAACTATTCAAGCATCAAGCACAAGTGTAGTGAAGATAAAATCCTTAAGGTCGAACCAAAACCAAAACTCATCACCATAAGATTCTTAGCTTATTAATGCTTCCCAAGATAGAAAAAAGAACTACACAAAGTTTACTACTAGCATCATTCAAACATCATGAATCAAGACAATAATCGTGCTAACATTTCACTTGAATCCAAGAAAGCATATAAGTGAAGTTTTGATATTCTCAAGATGTATGCCACAAAAAATCAAAACAAAATGCAAGACATAAGCAAAAACAAAAACAAACAAAGCAAATCAAATGCATCTAATGCATCCCCCAGACTTAAATTTTTCATTGTCCCAATGAAAACTAAAAACAATGTGGAGGAGATTTTAAGAGAAGTTACCAAGTGATGAGCTCCAAATGGTTGACATTCATGTTTTTAAAGATACTCCTCCATCCAATACTCACATTCCTCCACAACTTTGAATTCTACAACAATAAGATAGACAAGAAAAATTAAGTAGAGGATACATGTTTATTATAAAGAGAGAACTAAAGACATAAAAGAAAATAAGGAAAATGAACTTGGGTTGCCTCCCAAGAAGCGCTTGTTTAAGGTCATTAGCTCGACCAAACATTAGATTCATCTAAATCTCGCCCTTGGAGGAGTAAGATATTTTAGAACCTTCCTACCAAGGGTTCTTATTATGGAGGGAGTTTTCAATAAAGGAGTTAAAAATTTAAGTATCACTCTCTCCATCTTCGTCTTCTTTGAAGTTCTTTCGGGTGGTCGAAGACGGTTCAGTATGAGCTTCCAATTATTGGCCTCTTGAAAACCTACACACCCAAAAGAAAAACAAACCTCCCACAAGAATGTAATATAAGAAGGAACTAGAACCATATTAGTATGAATTGAGTATGTATCAAGAAATGAATCACATCCAACAAAATCAATTATAGGTACCTCTATGAAATTTTCTAAAAGATTACTAAGAATACTAACCTTGTAGTGCTGAGAAGTACCTGAAAGTTCTAAACAAGTGGATGTGACCTCTTCAGAATTTTGTAATGGTTCTAGCTCTGGTTCGAGTGGTGGTGCCTCTAAAAGTGGTGATTCTTGGGGCTTTGTTTCCATTACATAAGTCCCTACACAATTATCATCAACCAATTCTATTCTTACACATTCCATAGTATCAATTGGTTGTGTGACCAAAGGAGGTGATCCTTGGGACATATCCTCCATAGTACATGTCCCTACACTTTTATCCACCACATCATCATCATAAGTAGTGAAGAGTCCACTAACATCAATATCATCAATAGAGGAATCAACAATTTTATTGGAATTTTGTAGTAGTAGTCGTAAAGCTAAGATTCCCCGTTGTACCATTAGCTCTTCAGAATCTTGTATTGTGGTCTTCATCTGATTGGGAGCAAGAGTATTTGAGTTTTGGGAGTCCTCCCAAACAATTGGGTCATCAAATTGTGAACGATGTGGTCCATCTAATGAAGAATCATCCTGAAATTTTGACAAACCCTGATTTACTTGGGAAGTATACTCAACATTTTGTATGTAGTTGTAGTCCAAATTTTGTTGATTCATCCAAAAGTGATTATAATATTGAGGAGGGTCAGAGATCTGCTGCTGGAATAATGACTGCTCACTCTGCTTTGAAATTAGCTGGGATTGAAGGTACTGAATTTGATGATCTTCCCAGTCATAGCCATAAGTATCAGGAACTTGCTCATATGTATCTTGATATTGAGGTTGAACCAAACACTGAAGTTCCGGAGTTATATCAGTCTTTTGAAAAAAATGGCAAATAGCAGCTGGATGAGATGTGCTACCACACACTCCACAAAGAAACTCAAATTGATCATCTTCGGAATCATAATATTCATCAGTGGAAGATCTTACGCTCATGGGTGTGAAAAATTTTCTTAAAGCCCTGCTTGACATGTTAGTGCTCTAGATATCTAAAAAAAAAATTACAATCAAAACTAAAAATGCAAAATTAAAGACAAGAAATAAAATGCATAATGAAAAACAAGAAAGAAAATGCAGAATTTAAATTGCATGAAAGAAAGTGCATAATGAAAACAAGAAAGAAAAGATAAAAGGAAAAAGAAAAATGTCTAGAATAATTCATATGCTAAAGATTGCAAGATATGTTTACAAAAGAAAAGAAGAAAGAAACTAGATCAAAAGAGAAAACAGAGAAAAGTTAGATTAGAGTGCTAGAAATCAAGAATGCAAAGTTAGAATTAGAATTAGAATTGCAACAAAAAGAATTGTCAAGAATGTTATTCAAGAAACGAAAAGCTTATAGAAACATAATTCTAAAGTTACAACTATGAAAATGTAAAGAAAGAAAGAAAAGTTATGTTTAGTCTAACTCAATTGATAATTCCTAATGTTATAGCGCAGTCCCCGACAACGGCGCCAAAAACTTGTTACGATCCGCAAGTGTACGGAAATGTCGCAAGTAATATAAAAGATTATCGTATCCACAGGGACTGGAATAAGCACTAGAAATGTCTCAATGTGAATTAGCTAAACAACTATCCAATCGTTTCAAATGCAAAGTAAGGGTAAACAAATCTAATATTAAAGATCAACAAACAAGAGTTTAGTGTTTTGGGTTATGATAAAGGGAGATTCTAGGAGTTTCGGTTTCTTTGTAAGATTTCTTGAATGTAAATGGTTCACCAATTCTTTTCCCTCAATTGTCGAACACTTGTAGAAAGTTGCCAGTTCTCTCTTGCAATAGATAACCGGCTAAGGACTGAGAAATGTATCTAAACATGATCAATTAGACGTGAACCTACGTTGTCCTTACACAGAAGCGCACCTATTACTATGCCTTCCTCGGATATCAACATAGAAGCCCACAAATTATTAATCTATCAAGATACAAGAAACTAATCACAAAATCCATCCTACTCTCTTGAATATTCCTATTTCCTCTTCAAGATTATCTCTCAAACGTCCTTACACGGGCTTGCACCTGTCACGTGGATCCCTCGGATGATCGAGTGAGGGTTTATCTTTACAAAGTCCACAAGAAATCCAAACAATCAATCAAGAATGAGAATTAAGCACAAATCACCATCAATCATTCAAGATCTAATTGATACAAGCAAGACAATGTCATTGAAACAAGAAAATGGCAAATCCATAAGAGATTACATCAATCCATCATACAAATACTCCCTTAATCCTAGAATACAAGATCTACTCCATGAATCGAGGAAGAAAACCCGAAGAAATAAAGATTACAAGCATTTCTTAAATCCCCAATCCAAGAAACCAAGAAGAGGGGGAAAGAGAAAACTTATCTACGAAGAAGCCTCGTCTTCGGATCCAATCCTCGCTCCGGAGTCGAAATCGTCAAGATCTCCCTTAGAATCGCCCAGAAATCCTCCCAAGAATGGGAGGAAACCACCAAATCTTGCCTTCTCCCAAAAGGGGGAGAGATCCCTTTTCAATTCATGAAGGAAGGTTTAAATAGAGGAGGAAATCGGGCGCCACACGGCCCCATGACACGCCCGTGAGAGATCCACACGGCCATGTCCAGTTCCTTCTCTGCCAATGCTGCACGGCCGTGTGGTGCACACGGCCAAGGCCCTCCTGCTCTCTGGAAATGCTACACGGCCGTGTGGTGCACACGGCCGCCACCCGCTTGGTCTCTGGAAAATCCACACGGTCGTGTGGTGCACATGGCCACCATCTGCTTGGCCTCCGGAAACTCCACACGACCATGTAGATCTACACGGCCATGTAGGGCTTTTGCTCTGATTTCTTCAAATCAAGACACGGTCGTGTGGGATTCACACGGCCATGTCCTCTTCCCTTCCTGTTAGGACCACACGGCCATGTATGGTACACGGCCCGATGCTCTTTCTCCCTTCAATTACTTCCAAGCTTGCTCAAGGACACTTAATCTTCACCAATTTCGACTCCTGTGTACAGAAAATGCACAAAAAACAGATCTCCGAACCAAAAGAGTAAATATGCTAAAAGGAAAGCTGGAAGTATAAAAGTGCATAGATCAAGCATGCTCAAAGTATGTAAATGTGCGTAAAAACATGCATAAAAGAGTATATAATCTACGCACATCAGATGCTTTATGGATTGCATGGGCGTCTCGACTTTGACATCATGTCCAGCATCTACTCTTCGATCATCTCCTATAGTGAGCCAAACAGCTTTACTGTTTATATGTCTTATGGGCATATAATTACAGATTGGCTCGAGACCCTTCAGATTGATGTCTCTAAGGGTAGAATAGTCAAGATGGTCAGGCAGGACTGTAGACTTGGGAAGCGGGCATTTTCCAGGTCTAGCATCATAGGACAAAATGGGGATGTTTGGTGGAAGGATGGGAGAGCTCTAGGTGAGTTACCACGGGAACCTCCACGACAGGTTGCGGCTGCTGCTGCTGCTGACGATGGAGAGGCAGATCCTGATCTGCGCTGGCAGATCGCCGAGCTGGAGAGTCGCTTTGATCGGCACGATGAGCTGCTGGTTGTTGAGCTCCACAGGCTGCGCATCCGGATTGACCAGCGCTATGATGAGTTACGCAGTCAGCAGTTGTCGACATATCAAGCGATTATGGGATGGATGGCCAGATACCCACCTCCGCAGGATTTCCCGGGCTATCCATCCTCGAGCAGCGGCATGCCACCTCAGGGACCCACTCCTTCCATTGATGATGCTGATGCTCCTCATGATGAGGAGGCTGATTGATATACATTGTTCTATGATGTCATTTTGACTGTCTATGTTTTGGATGTTGTTTGTTGGATATTTATGTCTGACCTGGATACTTGCTGATTTCATCTATTTATGCTGTTCATTTTCTTGTTTTTCTTTATGTTTCACTTCCTATTGGCTATTAATTTGTTGTTCATATGCCATGTCTTGTATGTCTCTTATCTCTTTATTACTGTCTTCTAATACACTTAGAGGGCATTTTCGGTGGATTAAGAAAAAGACAGTATGGGTTAAGGGGTAGTCCGTTAACGTTTTCTTCCCTAATTCGCACCTTTTCGGTGTTTGACAAAGGGGGAGAGAATAACTAAGTTTAGAAATAAATGGAGGTTTGGCTTTAGGGGGAGGATCTTGATTCCCCTAAAATTGAAATATGAACATTTCTGATCTAAACTTAAATCGTGTTGTCAAACAACAAAAAGGGGGAGATTGTTGATACAGTCTGACCTGGCTGTTGTTTTGATGTTGACACTGATTTAAGTTTGTATCAGATTTTAATTAGACTCAGATTGATTAATGATCAAGGTTGATCATGTGGAGAGGAAAGTCTAAGTACGGATACTTGGCACGCGAAGTCGGAGAGGGCTCGGCAGCTCGTTCTCCGGACTAGGTTAGAGAGGGCTCGGTAGCTCGTTCTCTGGACCTGACTGTTGGTTGCTACTCGGAAAACCTAGAGGTTCCACTATACAAAAATTTTGTACAAAGGTCTGAACCTTTTCCTAGCTACCATGTGTTCTTTTAAATTAAATTTTGGATCGCCTGCGGAACTTAACACGTTTGATCCAAAACTTAATCTATTCGTTCTTTTAGGTTTTGACTTGGGTCTCCTGCGGAACTTAACACGTTCGACCCAAATCACCTTAAGTTATTAATTCCATTAAATATTAATTTCCATAATTGGTTCCCAGTACTGACGTGGCGAGGCACATGGCCTTCTTGGATATGGGAGCAACCACCACCGACTAGACAAAACCTTTTATGGAAAGCTAATATTTAATTTCCTAAAATAACTTTAGGTTAACCGAAAAGAACAATCAAATCACAAGGGAAAAGAAAAAACAAAAGAACACAACATCGAAAAACATTTTCGAAATACTAGAATCACATGCCTCTTGTATTTGGTATTATTTCCAAAAATAACTAGTATGATGCGGAAAGAAAAATTACTAGTTATACCTTTTAGAAAGACCTCTTGATCTTCTACCGTATTCCTCTTCTAACCTCGGACGTTGTGTGGGCAACGATCTTCCGAGATGAGAACCACCAAGCACCTTCTTCTTCCTTGCAAATTTCGGCCATCAAAACTTCTTCTAGGATGAAGAGGTTCGGCCACCACCACCATGCTCCAAGGGATGCTAGAAAAGAGGCTTCTTTTCTCTCCTTCTTCTCCTTCTTAGATCCGGCCACCAAAGCTATCTCCACCATGAGAAAGTTTCGGCCACACAAAGGAGAGGAGAGAAAACAAAGGGCCGGCCACACCCAAGGAAGAAAAGAGGGAGAAAAATAGAATAGAGTCGTTAGCCTTGAAGCCTCCTCTACCCCCTCTTTTATAATCCTTGGTCTTGGCAAATAAGGAAAATTTAATAAAAACTTCCTTAATTCTTTTGCCATTGAAAAGGAAAATTTATTTAATTAAAAATAATTTTCTTTTCATCATGTTAATGGCCGGCCACCTTAATCCCTTTAATCAAGGAAAATTTAATTCACACAAGAATTAAAACTTCCTAATTTGCTTCCGAAAATTTATAAAAAATTCTCAAATAATTTTTCCCTTCATGGTGGTTAATAAAAAGGAAATTTTATAAATTAAAATATTTCTTTTAAACATGTGGATAAAAAGAAAGTTATCTCTAAAAATTAAAATCTCTTTTAATCTACAAATAAGGAAAGATATCAAATCTTTTCTTAATCTTTTGTAGAAACTTATAAAAGAGAATATTTAATTTTAAACTCTCTTTTAAATCATGAACATGATTAAAAAGGAAAGTTTTCTTAAAATTTAAAATCCTTCTTTAATCAACAAATAAGGAAAGATTTCAAATTTTAAATTCTCTTTTAAACATGTAGATGATTTACAAATAAGGAAAGTTTTTACCAAAAATTAAAACCATCCTTTTAAACTACAAATAAGGAAAGAGATTAATCTCTTCTCTTAATCTTTTGTAGAAAGCTATAAAAGGAAATTTTTAATTTTTAAACTTTCTTTTAAAATCATGATATCCACATAAGAAATAATTTTAATAAAAATCCTTTTTAATATTCTAGTGACCGGCCACCTAAGCTTGGGACCCAAGCTTTGGCCGGCCACCTACATGACTCATCCACTTGATCTTGGCCGGCCCTAGCTTGGGTTCCAAGCTAGCTTGGCCGGCCCCATTGGATGGGTAAGAAGGTGGGTATACGGTGGGTATAAATCTCTATATACTAGAGGCTACGATAGGGACCGAGAGGAGGAATTGGTTTTGGTCTCCCGATGAAATTAAGCATCCCGTGTTCGCCCCGAACACACAACTTAATTTCATCAATAATAATTCATTCCATTAGAGAACTATTATTGAATTACCGCACCAATCCCAAATTACATTTTGGGCTCCTTCTTATCATGAGTGTGTTAGTCTCCCTGTGTTTAAGATAACAAATGTCCACTAATTAAGTAAGTTACTGACAACTCACTTAATTAATATCTAGCTCCAAGAGTAGTACCACTCAACTTCATTGTCATGTCGGACTAAGTCCACCTGCAGGGTTTAACATGACAATCCTTATGAGCTCCTCTTGGGGACATTCTCAACCTAGATTACTAGGACACAGTTTCCTTCTATAATCAACAACACACACTATAAGTGATATCATTTCCCAACTTATCGGGCTTATTGATTCATCGAACTAAATCTCACCCATTGATAAATTAAAGAAATAAATATCAAATATATGTGCTTGTTATTATATTAGGATTAAGAGCGCACACTTCCATAATAACTGAGGTCTTTGTTTCTTTATAAAGTCAGTATAAAAGAAACGACCTCTAATGGTCCTACTCAATACACTCTAAGTGTACTAGTGTAATTATATAGTTAAGATAAACTAATACTTAATTACACTACGACCTTCCAATGGTTTGTTCCTTTCCATTATGGTCATGAGCTACTGTTTATAATTTATAAGGTACTGATAACATGATCCTCTGTGTGTGACACCACACACCATGTTATCTACAATATAAATTAATTGAACAACTACATTTATCATAAATGTAGACATTTGACCAATGTGATTCTTATTTCTAGATAAATGTTTATACCAAAAGCTAGGCTTTTAGTATACACTCTAACACTGACGAAGTCGGAGAGGGCTCGGCAGATCGTTCTCCGGACTAGGTCAGAGAGGGCTCGGTAGCTCGTTCTCTGGACTGGACGAAGTCGGAGAGGGCTCGGCAGCTCGTTCTCCGGTCTAGGTCAGAGAGGGCTCGGTAGCTCGTTCTCTGGACCAGACGAAGTCGGAGAGGGCTCTACAGCTCGTTCTCCAGACTAGGTTAGAGAGGGCTCGGTAGCTCATTCTCTGGACCGGATGAAGTCGGAGAGGGCTCGGCAGCTCTTTCTCCGGACTAGGTCAGAGAGAGGGCTCGGTAGCTCGTTCTCTGGATCGGACGAAGTCGGAGAGGGCTCGGAGGCTCGTTCTCCGGACTAGGTCAGAGAGGGCTCGGTAGCTCGTTCTCTGGACCGGACGAAGTCGGAGAGGGTTCGGCAGCTCGTTCTCTAGACTAAGTCGGAGAGGGCTTGATAGCTCGTTCTCTGGACCAAGAAGACATTAGGGTTTAGGGCTGGGAGGCTCTAAAACTAACACAGGGACATTGGATCGGTCTGTAGACCGATCCAGTGATACTTTGTTGACTGGATCGGTCGACAGACCGATCCAGTGATACCTTAAGTGAACTAATCGGTCTCGTGACCGATCAGTAACCACACAGAAGCTTTCTGTGGGTTATCTGATCGGTCTACAGACCGATCAGAAGGAAGCGATGGGATGCGCTGGGACTCAAAGCGATAAGGGGGGGATCGGTCTGTGGACCGATCCACCCATTACCTTAAGTGAACTGATCGGTCTCGTGACCGATCAGTAACCACACAGAAGCTTTCTGTGGGTTATTTGATCGGTCTACAGACCGATTAGAAGGAAGCGATGGGATGTGCTGGGACTCAAAGCGATAAGGGGGGGATCAGTCTGTGGACCGATCCACCCATAGGCTGATCGGTCCACAAACCGATCAGCATCAACCCAGACCGATCAGGGTGTGTCCTGATCGATCTGGAAGGTTATGGATCAGTCTGTTGACCGATCCACAACAATGTCGTTTGTTTTCTGCCGTTTCTCTGCGATTTCTGATTCACCTGATCAAATCATCTGTTGTGAGATTTTTGAGTTACAGGTTGCAGGTGTCGTGCCAGTGCTTAATTTCAAATTAAGCTCCATCCGAAGAATGAGAACAAATGTCCTTTTTGCTGTGTTTCACTGCAAGTGGTGCAATTCGAGCGTCAACGTTCACTGGCTGCGATAAGTTGGAAACAACTTGACTCTTGCTCATTGGTTCGAGCTCAGAGACACCAGTGAAGACCATGGATGGTATTGGTGTGAGTTCAGAGAACCAGATGAGGAGGAAGAGTGATTGGCGACGCCTGAGTTGGTTGCAGCGATTCGACACAGGTGACAGTGATTCGGGACAGTGAGAAAGCAAAATAAGAAGAAGGAAGAAGAGAGGTTTGAAAAAGGTTCTGGAAAAACTCTCTGTCGATCAAGCAAGAGGCTGTGTTGTTGAGCTCTTGGCTGAAGCTTCCTTCTGTCTTTGCATTTTTCACTTCGTGGCTGTAAGTTCATTTGCTCAATCCTTTAGCCACTGAACTCTGTATGTCATTATGCTTTATTTTCAAATCTATTCTGTGACTTTTGTGGAGAGGTTACTCCACCGAGAAGGAGAAATACTTAGACGAAATTTGTCCGGAGTGCGATCTACCGAAAGATCAAGGGATCGTCCACCTTACGGACACGCCGAGGAGTAGGGGCAAGTTATCCTCGAACCTCGTATATACTTGTGTAAGCTGTGGGTTGGTTTTCTTTCCTTGCATCAGTTTTTGTTTTGTTTATTTCCGCTGTGCTAACAAAGTTTTGTGAGGAAATTGATTGAGTTTTTAGTGGAGGCTATTCACACCCCCCTCTCTAGCCATCCGAAGGTCCTAACAAATTCATCATACAAATACTCCCTCATCCTAAAACAAAGAGATCTACTCCATGAATCGAAGAGAGAAATCCGAAAATACAAAGATTACAAGCATTTCTTGATCCCCCAATCCAAGAAGAGGAGAGAAAGAAAACTTATCTAAGATGAAGCTTGGTGTTCGGATCCAATCCACGCTCCCGGAGTCGAATCCATTGAAGATCCGCCTTTAGATCACCCATAAATCCTCCCAAGATTGGAAGGAAAGACCCAAATCTCGCTCTCTCCCAAGAGGGAGAAGATCCCCTTTCAAATCTTGAAGAAGGGTTTAAATAGAGGTGAAGTTTGGGTGCCACTCGGCCCCGTGGCACGGCCGTGTGAGGTTCACACGGCCCTGCCCACTCTCCTCTCTGCCAGCCTTGCATGGCCGTGTGTGAGACACGGCCGTGGCAAACATCCACCAATTGCCCCTTACATGGACGTGTAGATCTACACGGCCTGAAATGCCTTAGCCTCTGCAAATCTAGCACGGCCGTGTGATGCACACGACCTGCTTCCTTCCCTGCCACTGAGAACCTCACACGGCCGTGTGAGACACACGGCCGAGGCTTCTCCTGTCTCTGGAAAACTCACATGGCCGTGTGATGCACACGACCTAGGCTTCTTCTTATGTCTGGGTTCTTCAGATCCTTGCACGACCGTGTGAGGTTCACACGGCCATGACCACTTCGTTTCCTACTGCAGCCTTCTGGCCCGTGATCTCCACATAGCCTGGGCAACCCCCAGAGTAGGGCAGTGCGTGGTTCAGGTAGGGCACCTTCTTCCCTTGCTTTGCTCACAGATTTGGCTTCGAACACGAAATCTTCACCAATTTTGACTCCTGTGTACAAAAAATGCACAAAAGTAGATCTCCGAACAAAGAGAGTAAATATGCTAAAAAGGAAAGATGAAAGTACGAAAATGCATAGATCAAGCATGCTCAAAGTATGTGAATGTGCGTCAAAACATGCCAATAAGTGTATACAATCTACGCACATCACACCCCCAGACTTAAACCTTTGCTTGTCCTCAAGCAAAATGCTGCAATCTACATTCATATGTTCTACAACACATTCATAAACCATAATGTACTTTCCTAACTCTATCAAAAAGTTTCACTAACAAGCATGATCATGAAAACAAAGTTAAGTATGGCTCAAGCATAAATATCTTGTGCTCAGTACAAAAAGTACTTAAAACCCTTCATGTTTCAATCTATGTCCTAATCAAGTCATCATCAAATTTGAATTACTAATGTTTCTAGTGATAGACAAGTAACCAGTGATAGACATTTACATGCCACACACTTGGTTCATATTTCTCAATCAACCCAAGGTCTCAAAGGCGTGCTCAATCTCAAGAGAAGCTAAGCAGTCATTTCCCCAGTAACCTAACTCGGTCTCAAAGGGGTGACTCGCTAGATTCCACTCACGACGACTGTTTTTTTATATCCCATATTCACTTTTTTTTCATTGTTTTTTTTCAATTTTTTTTCATAAAAATTTGCATTGTGCAAATCTTATTTCACAAGTGTACTTTTAGCACAAATGTTGGGATATTTTGATTTTTCCAAATGAGCTTGCATGAGTTGAGCCTCATCCAGTAACCAAAATAAAGTTTGAAAAATCACCATGGAAACCAAGTACTAAACAAACAAGATGAATCATGACTATTTCAATGATATCAACCATTCAAGCATCAAGTCAAAGTGTAGTGAAAGTAAGATCCTTAAGGTCAAGCCATAACTAAAACTCATCTCCATAAGATACTTAGCTTATTTCATGCTACTCAAGATAGAGAAAAGAGGTACACTAGGCATACTACTAGCATCATTTACAACATCATGAATCTAGATAATAAACGTGCTAACATTTTATCTTGAAGACAAGAAAGCATATAAGTGAAGTTTGATGTTCTCAAGATGTATGCCACAAGACACTCAAGCAAGACAATCAAAATAGAATGCAAAACAAAAGCTAGACATGCAGAAAACAAGAAAATAAGAAAAACTGAAAACTAGAATGCAAAAAGAAATCAGGTTCGACACCCCCCCAGACTCAAACTTTTCATCGTCTCGATGAAATCAATATGGTGGAGGTGGAGGTGGAGGGGGACGAGGAAAAGGGTGCCTACAATGTGGCTGACCAACGGGAAAACTAGGGAAACCTGGAGTTTCACTCAGGATTATATGATACTCAAACAAAGCATCTACTTGTTGGCTAGTGACACTCATGCTTTGCATAAAATCTCTCATTCTAGCTTGATCCATATCATAATCCTGGACAAATTCAGCCACTTGACCCTGAAAGTTCCTTGTGAACTGAAAGTGCTCTTGTACTTCTCTAAACTGATTATATGATAAAGAGAAGTGACCTTCCAACATTCTTCGTTGGGCATCATGCTTCTCATGAAACGATTCTAGAGAAGTATGAAAATCAGAAAAGTCAAATCTGGAGGGACCCGTACCATAGGCAAAAGAATGCCTAGCAGGATCTGGATGCCCAGAAGGCTGCGGGTGTCCAAATGTCGAGGGCTCAATGTGCGGCTCTGTGTCTCCGGATATAGAGGGAACATTTTCGGGGTCGACATCGATGATTACCCAATTAGCACGGTTGCAAATAGACGTTCGTTCAGGACAAGGAAGAGGTAGAGGAAAACCATTCCTCCTAGGAAATGCAAACCCATTCTCATCCTGAACGATCATCTTCATGGAAAGACATGCATCTATGTCAATCATATCATTGCCATGAATAACTTCTAACCCTTCTAAATCAAGTTCCAAATTAATGGCTACTTGGGTAATCAAACCACCAAGCACTATTGATCCCGAAGATGCCCTCGCAGTTCTCACTAAGGTTTGTAAGAAATGAAAATCGGAATCAAAATCAACCTTATGTAGCATAGCCCATAGAGAATAAAGTTCTACCTTTTTGACGACTCCATCACTATCACCCCTACCAAAAATAGTTTTGCTCATAATTCTATGTAGATATCTAAAAATAGGATTTTGCATGTGAGAAGCCTTGGCTCTAGAGGGCTCATAAGGATGATCTAATCCAGTAATTGAATTCCAAAAATGGTTTCAATTAAACCTAGAATCAAACCTTCGAGAACTACCGGAAGATAATCCAAAACAAGTGTTAAAGTCACTAAATGTCCATTGAAATTCTTGATTTATTAATCTAAAAGTTATTTTACCAACATAATCATCCTCGTTGGTAAAGTGGACATCTAACGAACTCAGAAACTCCAAAACAAGGCGAGGATAAATTGGTAGATGTGAGTACAACATATCACTCCAATCTAGGAACCCTATCATCCAATCTACATCATCCCTAATTTCCATCATATCTAAAACAGTAGGGTTCATATATCTAGTACACACAATCTTTCTATTGACAAGAATTGTAAATCTAGTTATATGATCATTTCTAAATACAATATTGAATTCATTGTCATTACCTTCGTTGCGTGATGTCCTCTTCCCCTTGCCTTTGACTGGTTGTTTCCCTTTATCCTTGCTTGTCTCTTTCCCTTTGTCTCCACTTGAACCACCTCCCCTGCGTAGTTTCTTCAAAAGATTGGACATAATATCTAGCTTAAGTAGGTGTGGGTACTATTTATGCTTAAAGGAATTAGATCTTGAGGAAATGGGTCTCAAAGAACAAGATCTTAGGTTAAGGAAATGGAGATCTTAGATCTAGGAGAAGAGAAGGATCTATATCTAGATGAAATTTATGAAGAAAAGAAGGGTTTAGAACTAGATCTGAGAGAACTTGGATGAGAGGTTTGAGGAAAGAGGAGTTTTGGAGAGAAGGGGGTGCAAAGATGAAGGGGGTGTGTGGGGGACACGACCTGGATCTGGCCGTGTATAGCAGACACGGCTTGGCAGAGTTTTCCCACACGGGCCGTGTAGATCTACACTGCTCTATCCCTCTCCTTCTCGGGTTGAGTCACACGGTCGTGCCAATTGGCACGGCCATCTCCTTCTTCCTCACTGGTATCCATGCACGACCATGTCTAGGACACGACCCCAACAGCTTCCTCCTCTGGATTCTTCACACGGTCGTGTCAGATGGCATGGCCAGTGCAAGATTTCTCACTGGTTCCCTCACACGGCCGTGTGTGAGACACGACCGTGAAGTTTTCCTCCTCTGGATTCTTCACATGGCCGTGTCTGGGACACGATCACCTACCTTTTCATCTCTAGAGACTCCACGCGGCCGTGTCATGTAGACACGGCCCCAGCATCTCCCTTTTCTACACCATAAGCCTGGCCGTGTGCAGCACACGACCATGCTCTGTTTTGCTCCAATTGACACTTCTCCTCCTTTCTAGCTCCTTCTACACTTCCATGCCCATGAAGAAGTCATGGATAGCTCATGGAAGTGAAATTTCATCCTGAAAACAAAACAAAAACCAAGTAAAACACTACTAATGAAAATTTGAAACATAGAACAAGACTTAACTAAAAAGAAACCCTTGGGTTGCCTCCCAAGAAGCGCTTGTTTAAGTTCTTTAGCTCGACCAATCTAATTACTCCCCTCTTTTCGTTGCCCTTGGAGGGCAGACATATTTGTCATTTTTGTTGGGAGATCTCCTCCCAACATCTTCTACCACACAATTTTCTTCATTAGGTGGCCTCCCATGAGGATGGAAATTCCATTCCTCCAATTTGTAAATGCTTGTCCTGCTACAAGCATTCAAGAGAGAAGAGACATGGTTAGAGTTTTTAGATAAATCATATTCTAACCGTTCCTTACCAATCACCAAAGAAAGTTTATGATTTTTAACATCAATAATAGCTCCTGCTGTAGCAAGGAATGGTCTTCCCAATATGATCGGGATTTTCGGGTCCTCTTCCATGTCTAACACAACAAAATCGGTGGGAATTATACTCTCACCTACTTCTACCGGCACATCTTCCATAATACCCATAGGGTACCTGCAGGAGTGATCAGCAAGTTGTAGCGCCATGGTAGTAAGTTTAAAATTTTTGAGACCCAACTTATTACAAATAGAATAAGGAATGAGGCTAACACTTGCCCCCAAATCACAAAAAACTTTTTCAATAAATTCAGTTCCTATATTGCAAGGAATATAAAAGCTTCCAGGGTCCTTCAACTTTGGGGAAGTGTTCTTTCCCAAAAGAGCGCTACATTCCTCTGTAAGTACAATGGTCTCTATGTCTCCTTTCTTTCTCTTATTCGACATGATGTCCTTCAGGAATTTGGCAAACTTGGGCATTTGGAGAATTGCATCAATGAGTGGTACCTCCACACATATTTCTTTCACCTTCTCCAAGAATTTGACAAACTCTTCATCTTTCTTTAACATGATCAATCTTTGAGGTAAAGGGACTGCTATACTTTGATGGTTGAGTGAAAGAATCTCTTCAACCTTAGTGGTACTCTCCTCATCAACTTGAATCTGATTTGGTGATGGAGGAGAGAGTTCTTCTTCATTGTGCATCCCTTTTAGAGCAGTCACTTGGGGATCTCCCAAGGTCCTGTTGGTGCGGTTAGCACTAACGGTCTAACTCAGGTTTTGATGAATGACAAATCAGGTTAAGTTAGGTTTGTTGTGATCTAACACTCTGACCGAGTGTGCAGACGAAGTCCAAATAGGTCGACGGGCTGACCGGATGTTTGGCACAAAGTCCAAGCGGGTCGACGGGCTGACCGGACGCTTGGCGAGAAGTCCAGCTAGGTCGACGGGCTGACTGGATAGCTGGCGAGAAGTCCAAGCGGCTCGACGGGCTAACCGGACGCTTGGAAAGAAGTCCAGCTAGGTCGACGGGCTGACTGGATAGCTGGCGAGAAGTCCAGACGGGTCGAAGGGCTGACCGGACGTCTGGCAGGTGAGTAAAGGTAAGTCACTGGAAGGGAGTGACTGTGAGGACGCGTTCCCGGGAAGGGAAGATTAGGCGTCGATCCGGCTTAGATCCATTTAAGATATCTAAGTCGAGATCGTGACTAGATTTCGGTCTCGGAAAGACGGAATCTAAGTCATACTCTTTTATGTTAACTTATGAACTGTGCTAACACTTTGTTTTGCAGGATATACATTATCTATTTACCTCGGACTAACCTTGTTTTGCAGGAAAGGTGTTTCCTAGAAAAAGGTGGTCCGGGCACCTGAAGGTCTGGGTGCCCGGAAGGGATCTGGGCGCCCGGGAGGCAACTTTTATCCTAAACGTGTCGTCGCCACGTGGAGCACGCTGGTTGGACCTGCCAAGTCTCACCAGGGCGCCCGGAAGGGATCCGGGGTGCTCCGAGCCTCATATAAAAGAAGGGGCAGAGGCAGAGCTTCAACAACAACTCTGAATTGAAGAACTCGCTCTCCTGTGCTCCTGCGACGCTGCAAAGCTCCGACAAAGCTCTGTCTGTTCATTTCTTATTTCATAATTGTCGTTATTTCTTGTTCTAGCTTTTTTGTACTTAAATTCTATAATTAAATATTCGAATTGCTAGTGATTGCCCAACGAAAGTACTCAACGAGTACGGGCCTTGGAGTAGGAGTCGACAAAGGCTCCGAACCAAGTAAAAAGGTTCTGTGTTAGCATTGCTCTTTCTTTTTCGCTGCGCTTATTCTTATCGAAATTTTCGTAATCGATATTCACCCCCCCTCTATCGAATGTTTACGATCCAACAAGTGGTATTAGAGCAGGTACCGCTCTGATTTGGTGCAACCACCAATCAGACAAGGGGGTGATTTGCTTTTTATTTTTTTTTTCAAATTTCAGTTTTTCGTAAATATCCAAACTGGTATTATTACATTTTTTGAAGTTTCTTTCCGTCGTAATCAAAACTAAATTGGTGCAATACCAATTTAGTTATTTTTTAATTCTTCCCACACTACTAATCCAAGACCAAGTCTTGGAACCTCTCTATATTTTTTTGTGTGCAGATTAAAAATGTCGTAGATCGAGGGCTTCAGCACAGTGCGACCTCCCCTCTTCAACGGGGATGATTTCCCATACTGGAAGAAGCGAATGGAAGTGTATCTCAAGACAGACTTCGACCAGTGGCTGAGTGTCACAAGACCGTACAAAATACCAGTAGATAGTTCCGGGAATCTATTGGATCCAAAAGATTGGAGCTATGGGACAAACTGATCGAGTTGCACGAAGGAACGAGCGACGCTAAGGTAACAAAGCGAGACTTGCTTCTAAATAGAATATTTAACATAAAAATGCAGGAAGGAGAATCGGCCAGCCAACTTCACGCAAGAATCAAGGATATTCTAAACGGACTCCACGCAATAGGACACCAAATGGAGAACCGGGACTTAATAAAGTATGCTTTAAACGCTTTTCCACGCAACGGCTTGTGGGCATCTATCGTAGATGCCTACAAGATATCTAAAGATTTATCAAAATTAAAACTAGATGAGCTTTTCTGTGAATTAGAACGGCATGAGCAAACTAACGCCGGGGTCGAGAAAGGTGTAGCTTTATTTGCGGGTTCCTCAAAAGAAAAGAAGAATAACTCTGAACCTGAAGAAGATTCGGACCAGAACTCTAAAGATGAAGAACACCTGGTAAACCTGGTAAGGAAGATATTCACCAGGAGGAAAAGAAGCTTCAGCAAAAAGGACCTTCAAAAGATCAATTCTCCAACCGATTCGAGGAGTGTGAAGTGCTTCGGATGCAACAAGAAGGGCCATTACAAGAACGAGTGCCTGAGATTGAAGATTGACAAACCGAAGCCGACCAAAAAGAAGGCCCTCAAAGCGACGTGGGACGACTCCTCCTCGGAAGAATCGGAAGCAGAAGATCAGAAGCACCAGAGCCACCTCACTCTGATGGCCCGCGAAGCAGAGTCGGAAGATGAATCGGAAGACAGGTCCGAACCCGAATCGAGCCACGAGTCCGTACTCATTTCCGAAGGTTCCGAAGAGATATTCCGAAACTTAAATCGAAAGTTTTTTAAAATCATTTCTTGCTTAAATAATAAATTAGTTAAATTAGAAAATGAAAACAAATTGCTCCTCAAGGAAAATCAAATCCTCAAGGAACAAGTTGTAGATAATAAACCAACTCAAGATCTAATACTTGAGGAGGAGAATTCATCATTAAAAGTAGAAATTAATAATTTAAAAATTATATTAGAAAAATTTACTACTAGATCAAAATATTTAGACTTAATACTAAATAATCAAAAAGCATGTTATAATAAAACCGGACTCAGATATAAGTCGAACTCAAATAAAACATTTAAATCATTAATAACCCAATACAAACCAACGAATAAGGCCTGGGTTCCGAAAGCGTGTTTGACAACGCAAATAGGACCCAACCAATATTTTATCCCTAAAGATAAAATATATTACATAAAGTCAAATAAACCAAATAAAAAACCAGAATACAAACCTGAACCAAAAAATTTAAAATCTAAACATATTAAAACTCAACAAAATGTAAACTATCACCAAGTAAAATATAATTATAAAATAAATAGACATAAACCAAAAACTTAAACCTAAATTAATGGTCATTAATTCAGGGGGAGGCTCCAGAATAGCTGGCACCTCCAAAACTAACCTACCCGGCAGGGTAACCCTAACCAACCTACCCGACAGGGTAATTAGATTAGTTAAAAAGGGTTCAAATTTAACTTGAAAAATAGTACTGGTGAAATTTTGGATGATAGTACGTTAGGGAAGCTTAGTCTATGCATGTCTAGGAAGATATGGCTTCGACCTGGTGCATTTGGCTAAGTGGAACTGACCGAAGCTACCCTTTATGGATCCTAACCAGTTAGACCAAGGTTTTGTACTAAGTCCAGTGGATAGGACTATTTGGAAAACCTCAAAGGCATGGTTACTTTAATGATGTCCAAGTGACTCACCATAGCCCAGAAGTTTATCCAGAGAACACCTATTTGTTTAACCCAAAGCTAAACCTGAATCTAACACAAGTTAAAAACAAACTCTAAAATTGAATCTAATTCATCTCACAAAATTATAGGATTCCCTGATTGAAAATATAGATCGGGTGAGATACTAAGGACATTAAATTAAAGTAAAATTAAATTAAAATTAAAATTAAATTAAAATTAAATTAAATTAAATTAAAATTAAATTAAAATTAAAATTAAATTAAAATTAAAATTAAAATTAAATTAAATTTAATTTAAATTTAAATTAAATTAAATTAAATTAAATTTAAATTTAAATTTAAATTTAAATTTAAATTTAAATTAAATTAAATTAAAATTAAATTAAAATTAAATCAAATTAAAATTAAAATTAAATTTAAATTAATCATAAATTTTTTAAAATTTTATTTTAAAAATTAATTTTTTTAACTTAAAAATTTATTTTAAAATTTAATTTTTTTAACTTAAAAATTAATTTTAAAAATTAAAACTTAATTTTTGTTACTTAAAAATTATTTTAAAAATTAAACTTAATTTTAACTTAAAAATTCATTTTAAAAATTTATTAAAACTTAATTTTTTTTTTAACTTAAAAATTTATTTGAAAACTTAATTTTTTTTACTTAAAAATTATTTTAAAAACTAAACCTAATTTTTTAAAAAAAAATAATTTAAAACTTTTTAACTTAAAAAATTATTTTAAAACTTAACTTAATTTTTTTTAAGTCCAATAGTTAGACTAACTCCAATTTCTACCTATTGTAGGAAAGTAAGTGGATTTTGGATAGTGGTTGCTCCAAACATATGACTAGATATCATACAAAATTCACTCAACTTACCTACAAAAGCCTAGGAACAGTTGCATTTGGGAACAACGACAAACTCAAGGTAATTGGTATAGGTAATATCGAACTGAAAATTGACTTTATTATTACAAATGTTTTACTTGTTGAAAAT
This sequence comes from Zingiber officinale, assembly GCF_018446385.1. Taxonomy (NCBI): domain Eukaryota; kingdom Viridiplantae; phylum Streptophyta; class Magnoliopsida; order Zingiberales; family Zingiberaceae; genus Zingiber; species Zingiber officinale. The sequence goes on along the minus strand of NC_056002.1, from coordinate 97,054,589 downwards.
TTCAAGTATAATCTTTTAAGTAACAGTCAACTGTGTAATACTAGGTATAAGGTTAGGTTTTTATCTACAGAATGCTTAATCAAACACCTAGACAACCCTAACATAAGCCTAAAAGGGTTTAGGAAAGACAACATCTATGCAATTAACTTAACCACTTCTTCAATTAAGTGTTATTTAACACAAAAAGAAGAAACCTGGTTATGGCATAGAAGAATGTCACATACAAATTTTAGAAATATAAGCTGACTAAATGGACTAGTTAGAGGACTACCAAAATTACCTAACCTTGATTCAACCATATGTAATGCTTGTCAACAAGGTAAGCAAACAAAATCTACCCACAAACCAACTAATGAATCACAAACCAACTCAATCTTAGAACTGTTACATTTAGACTTATTTGACTCCCATGGAGTCAAATCAATAAATGGAAGTCTATACTGTCTAGTAATAATAGATGACTATTCTAGGTTCACTTGGGTAAAATTTAAAAAAAATAAGGATGAAACTTTTGAAATTTTTACAAACTCTTGTAAACAAGTTGAAAATGAAAAGGACATTAAAATAAAAAAAAAATAGAAGTGACAATGGGGGAGAATTTAAAAATCATAACTTTAACAAATTCTGTCTTGAAAATGGCTACCATCACGAATTTTCGTGCCCTAAAACCCCCCAACAAAATGGGATTGTAGAAAGAAAAAATAGAACCTTACTTGAAGCCTCTAGAACGATGTTAAATGAATACAACTTACCTAAATATTTTTTGGCAGAAGCTGTTAGTACAGCTTGCTATGTACAAAATAGAACAACACTAAATAAAACCCATAACAAAACATTTTTTGAAGTTTATTACAATAAACAACCCAATATAAAATACTTTAAAGTATTTGGGTGCCCAGCTTTCATCTTAAACACAAGAGAACACTTAGGAAAATTCACCTCTAAGGTTGAAAATGGAATTTTCTTAGGCTACTCCTAGAATAGTAGAGGCTACAGGGTTTACAATAAGGTTACCTTAAGAATTGAAGAAACTACTAATGTGAAATTTGAAAAATCCAAACATAACCTAGAACAAACACAACATCAACCAATTGAATTTATTCAAGAAAATAATAACTCTGAAGGAACCAACCAAATTCTAAGTCATGAAGAAGAAGAACAACCTCAGGAGAGTCAACCCCCTAGAATAATAAGAGTCAATCCAAATCACCAACTGATCAAATAATTGGTGACCCAGATCTTAGGGTTCAAACTAGATTATCCTTTATAAATCTAAGTCAAATATCTTTAATCTAAAAAATTAAACCCAAAACCATAGCCGAATCACTACTTGACCCAGACTAGGTCATAGCTATGCAAGAAGAATTAGCTCAATTTGAGCGTAATGAAGTTTGGGACTTGGTACCACCACCCAAGAATAAGAAAATAATAGAAACAAAATGGGTATTTAGAAACAAATTAAGTGAAACTGGAGAAATTACTAGAAATAAAGCCAGGCTAGTTGCTAAGGGGTTCAGTCAAGTAGAAGGACTTGACTATGATGAAACATATGCCCCAGTGGCTAGACTAGAGTCCATTAGGATATTACTAAGTTATGCAGCACACAAAGGGTTTAGACTATACCAAATGGATGTTAAGTCATCATTCCTAAATGGACTAATAAAAGAAGAAGTCTACGTAGGACAACCACCTGAGTTTGAAAGTCTAGAACACCATGATTATGTCTACAAATTGAAGAAAGCCTTATATGGACTTAAGCAAGCACCTAGGGCTTGGTATGAAAGACTAACTTCTTACCTAATCTCTCGGTCAAATTGACCCAACCTTATTTGTCAAATTAATAAAAGAAGATATTTTTATGGCACAAATTTACGTAGATGATATAATCTTTAGTTCAACAAGTTCAGAATTTTTAGATGAATTTACAAGTTTAATGGAACACGAGTTTGAAATGAGTCTGGTAGGCAAATTAACCTACTTTTTAGGATTACAAATCAAACAGACAAATGAGGGTAACTACATTTATCAACAAAAATTTACTAAGGAATTACTTAAAAAATTTGGAATGGAAAATACCAAAGAGATAAAAACACCTATAGCAGTAAACACAATCCTAGATGATGATCCCAATGGAAAACCAGTTGATCTAAAACACTATAGGAGTGTCATAGGTAGCCTACTATACTTAACTGCAAGTCGACCAGATAACCTATTTACAGTTAGTGTTGGTGCAATATCCCTCAGGTCAAGATGACCTGGGTAACCAAGCTGAGTCTTGGTTTGGGTTTAGATGTTTGACAATAAGATATTGATTGAAGAAGAGTCAAGTAGGTCAAGGTTGACTGGATACTTGACTGGGAAGTCCTAACTGGGATGTTAGGCAGAAGAAAAGTCCTGGTGAGTGAAGCCTGGCAGAAGGAAGTCCTGGTGAGTGAAGCCAGGCAGAAGGAAGTCCTAGTGAGTGAAGCTAGGCAGATGGAAATCCTGGTGAGTGAAGCCAGGTGAAAGTCCTAGTGAGTGAAGCTAGGCAGATGAAAACCCTAGTGAGTGAAGCTAGGTGAAAGTCCTGGTGAGTGAAGCCAGGCAAGGGAAAATCCAGATGGATCAAGGATGATCGGACATCTGGTGCTGAGAAGTCCAAGTAGGTCAAAGGATTGACTGGATACTTGGCATGAAAGAAAAGTCCAAGTAGGTCAAAGGGATTGACCGGATACTTGGCACAGAGAAAAGTCCAAGTGGGTCAAAGGGATTGACCGGACACTTGGTAAGGGAGTCCTAGCAGGTCAAGGGAGTGACTAGATGCTAGGCATGACATACCAACAGGTCAAGGTTGACCGGATGTTGGTTTGGGAGGTTTTAGGACTTGGTTTTGGACAAAAACCAAGTCTTTGAATCGATCGATGGATCGATCCAGGCTCTGATCGATCGGTGGATCGATCCGACCATCCAACAGAGAGCTTCCGGATCGATCCGTGGATCGATCGAGGTCCCAATCGATCGGTGGATCGATTGGGGCCTGATTGGAATGGCCGGATCGATCCGTGGATCGATCCGGTGAGTCAAGCGCCGGATCGATCCGTGGATCGATCCAAAGCCTCCGATCGATTGGGAACATTCGAATCGATCGGGATCCGACCGTTGACATCGTTTATAGCTGCGGTAGAACTTCACCGATTCATTCCAGATTCATCACAGCTCCTCCCAGCCTCTCTAAGCTCCTCACCAGTTCTTGAAGGTTCTTGGAGGTTCATCCAAGTCAAGAGGCGAGTTGCAACGAGAAGAAGAAGAAGCTAGGGTTTTTATTGCATCTCTTGTAAGCTTTTGCTTATTCTTTACTACCCTTTCTTCTACTTGTATTGAGAGTCTTGTAGGGCTTCTCCGCCTTCGGTAGTTACCGAAAAGGAGTGTTTATTAGTGGAGGTGTGTGTGTGTGCGTGGATCCTTGGACTAGTCACCTCTTGTGAGGTGGATACCAAGTAAAATCCTATTGTTAGCATTGTTGTAGTTTGTTTCTTTGTATTCCGCTGCGCATCACTTCGAAGAAACAAGCAACGAAGCTTGACGAGCACACGCGAAGCTATTCACCCCCCCTCTAGCTACTTTTGGTCCTAACAAGTGGTATCAGAGCAAGGCCGCTCTTAACCGGAATCATCACCGGAAGGGTCAAGCATAACAAGAAAAGCTAGAGGGTGAAGAAGTTGGAGCAAATTCTTCAAGTTCAAGATTTTATCAAGCTCAACTTCAAGATGCAATTCCAAGATGGACTTGGATTTGACACAAGGGTGGCTCCACCATATTCATCTACAAGCTTCGATTCTTGGAAATCAAGAATCGAAAATTTTCTTATGATGGAGATAGAGCAATGGTTTGCTCTCATGGAAGGTTTTGAAGCTCCCACAAATTCCAAGGGCAAAGTACTCAAAAGGAGCAAGTGGAGCAAAGACCAAATTCAAAGATGTGAGGCCAATGACAAAGTGACCAAGCTTTTGGTCAATTTATTGCCAAGCAACATCTTGGAACAAATTGGAGAGTTTGAAGATGCCAAGGAGCTTTGGAGCAAATTGGCAAGAATTCATGAGATCCCCTCCACTGTATCAAATCAAGGAGAATCCAAAGAGGGCGACTCATTGGATCAAGACCAAGAGGAGGACTCCGAGGTTGAGAGATGCTCAACCTCCGAAGAAGAGGAGATCCAAGAAGCTTCATCCTCAAGGGAATGCAACGAAGGGAACAAGGAGGGAGCATACTCCTTGTTTCATATTCAAGATGATGAAGCCTCCACCTCTAGGATTGAGGGGGAGCAATCCTTGGTGACACCGGATCAAGAAGAAGAAGAAGCTTCTACATCCGAGTCAAGAGAAGAAGAGGAGGAAGAAGCTTCTACCTCCACAAGTCAAGAAAAATCAAATGGAGGAGAATCAAGGTCCGATCAAGAGGAAGCTTCTACCTCCGGATCCAAAGAAAAAGATGCCACCCCTGCAAGCAAAGGTATAAATATTTCAATTAATAATAAAAATCATATAATATGTTTTGAGTGTAGGGAACATGGGCACTATAAGAGCAAGTGTCCCAACTTGGCCAAGAAGAAGGGCCAAATGGCACAAAAGGGCAAGGAGAAGCTCAAGGAGACCACCCCCGGGATAAAGAAGAGCAAGGAGCACATTGTGTGCTTCTTGTGTCAACAAAAAGGGCATTACCGAAGTCAATGCCCCAAGGGGAAGAAGATGGTCAAGGCTCAAGGAGGCACTAGTCAAGGGGGAGCCTCCAAGGTAAAGAAGAAGGTAACATTCATTGAGCCTATTCCCTTGCAAAATGGTAAAAAGCATGCTAGGTCAAATTTTTATCATTTTAATGCAATTTATCATAAGAATAGAAAGCATGAGGGCTTTAAGGAAAAGCATGTTGCCCTACATGCCAAGGCTACACCTAAGGTTAGGAATGTAGGTAAAAATCTAGGCAATAACTCTAAGGAATTTAGATACAAGCCTAGAAACAAAAATGCTCATGAATTTAATGGAAAACCAAACACTAAGGATTTAATGCTAGAAAATCAAGTCTTGAGGTCAAGACTTGATAAAATGGAAAAGACCCTAAAAAGGATGGAAAATATCCTAAAAGGGCAAAATGAGCAATATCTAGGGCTAGGAAAATCAAAGCCATCCAATGGCCATAGAGGTTTGGGATACAAACCAAAGGCTAAAAAGGATGTGCCCTCTTACCATAGAGTTCCATATAGTTATGGAACAAACTCTAGGTCTAGTGGTCAAGCCAAGAATACTAGGGAAGTCATCCCTAAGAGTATTTTTGCAATTAATGTGACTAAGACTTCTAAGAAGTCTAAGAAAGTCACTAACAAGGTCACAAGGGAGGCTATCCCTAGAGTTGACCTAGAGAGTGTGACCAAGGCTTCTAAGAAGTCAAACAAGGTCACTAGGAAGGTATCTAGGGAAGTTATCCCTAGTGAATACCTAGAGCATCCAAGGAGCACCAATAGGTGTTGGGTTCCTAGGAGCATCTTCTCTATCCCATAGATGGGTTAGAGAGTGTCAACTCCGATTAGAAGGGTAGTTAACCCAACTTTGAGGACATTGACACTCAAGGAGCATTTTCAAGGTTTTTGGGAACCTTTGAAAATGAAATGGACCTATTGTTTACTCCTTTAAAGAGTAAAATGTGCCTATTGGTGGAAAAATTGATTTTAATTTTAAATGGCACATATTGGAAAATTAATAAGAACTATCAAGTTGGGTTTTTGGTATGTTCTTAGGCAATTTAAGGCAATCCGGGCCTTAAATTTAAAAGTGCTACTCTTGAGGAAAAATGGAATATGCCAACATTTGAGGACATGTTTATTTTAATTGGTATAAATTAATCAAGGGAATAAGAAATGCAAACTTAGGCTTTGGCATTTTCTTGAAGCACTTTAGGGCAATCTAGGTTTAAGGTGTAAGTTTAGCTAAGACTTTAAGGATACTTAGATAGTTAATCTAGGTATATTGTATTTATGCTAAATCTTGCCATGATTGTTTGCCCATCATATGCCATGACATCATGTCTATTTTTACATTCATGTTTTATTATGAAAAATCCAAAAAAAAATAAAAATACCATGTCATGACATTCATACATCATGTAGCAATAGAATATTTTCTTTTGAAAATTATTTTCTTTTGATGTATGCCATAACATAATCATGCATTAAGTTTAATTCCTTGTAATTAAGGACAAGTGGCATCTAACGACACTTATTGACAAGTGACATCCTGGGTGGATGTCTAATATCTCTAAAATGCCTAGATAGATATGCATGATCCCTAGAATAGGGCAAAACCAAATTTCACATCTCACAAAGACCTCTAAGGTGACTTGTATGTGTTTTAGTGCATATTATATACAAGTGAGATGTTAGGATGATGAACAAAGCTCAAGATGTTGATTTAGTGCATTCCTTTGAATTTTAAATTCATCAAAACACATAGTTATGTGTTTTCCCATCATTGGGAAAGCTAATGTACAAGTCATGTGCATTATGCCCAAGGAACATGATGGGATATTGGTTTTGAAAATGTTTTTAAAATGTTTTTGGAAAACCTTGATGAAGGCTATCTTTTGATAGTAATCACCATTGAATAGTTAGACACAAACTTGAAGAAAAACACTAAAGTTTTTGCAAGTTTTCAAGTTTGTGTCAATCTTTGAAAATATGATGTATTTTCATAGAAAGCTATTTTTCCATGATTAAGTATGCCCTAAATAATGTCTACACGAAATTTCATAATTTTTGGATTTTTGTAGAATTTTCTAGGGGTTTCTGAAGTTGACTGAAATGGAATTTCAGCAACTATCAGAGCTCCGATCGATCCATGGATCGATTGGAGTTCCTGAATCGATCCATGGATCGATTCAAACGGCAAGTCTCCAGCGAGCAGAAGCTCGCTGGATCGATCAGCCGATCGATCCAGGAGTCTGAATCGATCCGTGGATCGATTCAGAAAGGTTCAATCGATTGGAACCCAACTCTAATCGATCCAAGTTGCTGATTTTGGTGGGAAGGCTGATTTCAGCATCTTTGAACCTCTTTGAGTCTAGGTAACCATTTCAAACCCTTAAATACATTTGTATACATACAAAGGGTGTTTTCATGTTGAAAACAAGGATGGATTGGTTAACGAAGACTAAGTAGAAGTTTAGGTTGAGGTTGTTTCAAATTTTGAATATTTGAACCTCAAAACTTCCAAATTTGGGTTTCCTAATGTTTTAGGGATTCCAAGTCATTGTTGGTGCAATGACAGAAGTTACCACCATGTCTTTAGGGGGAGGGACTCTTTAAAGACATGAAAATTATTTTTCATGAACCTTGGAAGGTGGTTAACCTTCTGTTGTGAACTTGCTCAAGGTTGAGCATTTAAACTTGAAATGGGGAGAAATGGGGAGTGGATATCCTCATTATTTCAAGTGGACACTCATGTGGTAGATAATGCTCAAGGTTGGGTAGTTGTCGACATTGAGGAGAAGTTAAGGATAAATGAAGGGTATGGGACCTTCATTATCGTGTTGATCACAACGAGTGATGTTGTGAACAACGATGAGCAACTCTTCAGGGGGAGAGTCTTCAACAAATGGACTTGTTGAAGTGTGCCCGAATTGGAGCATAGGTTGATGTGTGTCCAACGATGGGTTGATGTGTGCCAATAGGGGAGAATGTATGGTTAAGCTTAGTCCTTCATTACCTATGGGAAGGTCATAGGGGAGAATGAAAGGACTCATGAAAGGGAGTAAGTTAGGCTTTTATTACCTAGAGGGAGTTTGCCCTCTTAGGGGAGAATGAAGAGCTTAATTTATGCTTTCATTACCTAGTGGCATGAAGAAGGAGGCTATGAGATTAACCTAACTTACATATGGGATTGTAAGTGTTATTGTGGTATTGTCAAACATCAAAAGGGGAGATTGTTGGTGCAATATCCCTCAGGTCAAGGTTGACTGGGTAACCAAGCTGAGTCTTGGTTTGGGTTTAGATGTTTGACAATAAGATATTGATTGAAGAAGAGTCAAGTAGGTCAAGGTTGTTGGATATTGGGAAGTCCTAACTGGGATGTTAGGCGGAAGAAAATCCCGGTGAGTGAAGCCGGGCAGGAAGTCCCGTGAGTGAAGCCAGGCGGAAGGAAGTCCTAGTGAGTGAAGCTAGGCGGATGGAAATCCTGGTGAGTGAGGCGGTGAAAGTCCTAGTGAGTGAAGCTAGGCAGATGAAAACCCTAGTGAGTGAAGCTAGGTGAAAGTCACAGTGAGTGAAGCCGGGCAGGAAAATCCAGATGGATCAAGGATGATCGGACATCCGGTGTTGAGAAGTCCAAGTAGGTCAAAGGATTGACTGGATACTTGGCATGAAAGAAAAGTCCAAGTAGGTCAAAGGGATTGACCGGATACTTGGCACAGAGAAAAGTCCAAGTGGGTCAAAGGGATTGACCGGACACTTGGTAAGGGAGTCCTAGCAGGTCAAGGGAGTGACTAGATGCTAGGCATGACATACCAACAGGTCAAGGTTGACCGGATGTTGGTTTGGGAGGTTTTAGGACTTGGTTTTGGACAAAAACCAAGTGCTGGATCGATCAGTGGATCGATCCAGGCTCTGGATCGATCAGTGGATCGATCCAGGCTCTGGATCGATCAGTGGATCGATCCAGACCTATCCCAGCGAACAGAAAGCTTCTGGATCGATCCGTGGATCGATCCAGAGGTCCCAATCGATCAGTGGATCGATTGGGACGCGGCTGCTTCGCGCGATAAGCGCTGGATCGATCCGTGGATCGATCCAGGCGCGTTTCCAGAGCACAGAGGCGCTCTGGATCGAACCGTGGATCGATCCAAAGCCTCCCCGATCGATTGGGAACATTCGAATCGATCGGGATCCGACCGTTGACATCGTTTATAGCTGCAGGCGTTCGATGGCTGCGGCAATACTTCACCGATTCATTCCAGATTCATCACAGCTCCTCCCCAGCACTCTCTAAGCTCCTCACCGCCAGTTCTTGAAGGTTCTTGGAGGTTCATCCAAGTCAAGAGGCGAGTTGCAACGAGAAGAAGAAGAAGCTAGGGTTTTTACTGCATCTCTTGTAAGCTTTTGCTTATTCTTTACTACCCTTTCTTCTACTTGTATTGAGAGTCTTGTAGGGCTTCTCCGCCTTCGGTAGTTACCGAAAAGGAGTGTTTATTAGTGGAGGTGTGTGTGTGTGCGTGGATACTTGGACTAGTCACCTCTTGTGAGGTGGATACCAAGTAAAATCCTATTGTTAGCATTGTTGTAGTTTGTTTCTTTGTATTCCGCTGCGCATCACTTCGAAGAAACAAGCAATGAAGCACGACGAGCACACGCGAAGCTATTCACCCCCCCCCTCTAGCTACTTTTGGTCCTAACAGTTAGTATGTATGCTAGATACCAAACTTTTGCTAAAGAATCTCATTTGACTCAAGTCAAAAGAATCTTTAGATACCTTAAAGGAACAACAAATGTAGGTATTTAGTATCCTAGGACTAATAATTTTGAATTAATAGGGTACTCTGACTCAGATTATGCTGAATACAAATTAGATCGTAAAAGCACAAGTGGCGGATGTCAATTACTGGTTCATCACTTGTCAGCTAGTTTTGTAGAAAGCAACACCGTGTTGCCTTATCCACAATTGAGTCAGAATATTGTTGGGTTTTTCAGGCCGCAAAAATCCCATTTTGCATTGCGGAAACCCCGAAACCCCCCCACCGGAACCGTGCGAAGAAATAAAATTTTGTAAAACTTTCGCGTACGAGTTTTCTAAGCCTAGATCTACTTTAGATCTACAAGATAAGAATTTACCCTTGATGCGAAGCCCTTCGCTTAATCTCGCTCATCCAAGGTTCGCCAGATCTCGAGAGTATCAAAGTAAATACTCCTCTATGTGTATCCACACAAGCAAGAGATGGAGAAACCAAACAAAAAGGTGTGCTAGCACCATTGAATGGTTCGGCCAAAGCAGAGGAGAGGGAGAGAAGAGAGAGCTTGAGGAAGAAGATGAGAGTGTAACGACCACCCTTCTTACTACTACTACACTCTAAGGATGACCGTTACTTAACTACTAACTCTACTTAACCGGTATGATTAAAAATCACATGGGAACCCTACCAAAAAATTTCGGCAGAGTCTCCCTTGTACCGGTGACCATAAACCAAGATACAAGCATAGTATACATCAGCCACAGGCGGCTGGAACATTTATCAAACACCCACGCAGTTAAATAAGTATCAAACACACAAATATCTACTTACTAAACTGAACTCATCCTACATGCAATCTAAACAGAATAATCTCAAATGACATGAACTTAAAATACAACTCAAATGGTTACAATAACTAAAATGCGAAAACTAAAATTAAGGGAAGAAGACTAAAGGGACTCCTTTCTAATCCCAAGACTTCCATAGTCCTGGCATCACACATCATCTGCGCCACCTTGTCGCCTTCCTTTATCTGCAGTAAGAGGAAATGCAAACTATAAGCAAAATGCTTAGTAAGCGCTATCTAACTTACAAAAACTCGATATGCATGTGAATATACTGAAAACTAAAACTGAATGCTCAAAGGGAAAACTACTCATGCTCATCTACTAGTAAATAAACAAACATACTGAAGTGCTAAACATGTAAAGCTACTCATGCTCTTCTAACAGCAAAGAACAGTAAGCTAATCTAAATAACATGCTAGCATAAAAGGGAACTAAACTTGCTGAATTCTAAACACCTTCTGAATCTTATTTCACTTGCTTAAAGACTTATTCTTTAACACTTATGTGAAACTTATTTTGTTTGTTCAAAAACTTATACTTATAATACTTCAAAATAATAATCAACTTCTTCTTGGGCCCGACAACTGTACTTGCTATGCGCGCATCCCTAACTAGACCCGAGATAGCTGGTCCCGAATCTAGTAGGGTTACTACGTTATCTAAACCTAAGGACCGACTATGGGAGCCCAGCCCAAGGACTACTGAGAGTCCTGCATACTAGGTTATCTAAACCTAGGGACGACTATGGGAGCCCAACCCAAGGACAACTGCGAGTCCAGTACAGTGTCACTGATAAAAATAAAATACTTGTTATCTTTTAATACTTCTAATATATAATGCCTCGGCACTTTCTTTAGCACCTTGTGTGCCAAAATCCCTAAAGTCTTGACTTTAGAATCTACTTAAGGCCTTGGCCTTTTCTTTCTTTTCTTTATCTTTCTTATACTTGTTAATACTTCTAAAAGAAAGATGTCTCATACAAAACTGCACTAAAATGCTTATTAACTCTGCACTGAAATGCTTAACAGAATTGCATGGAAATACTTAATAGAATTGTACTGAAATGCTTATTGAACTGCACTAAAACTAAATCTGCATACAAGCTTAATCAAATCTGCCTGCAAACTTAATCAAAATTCTGTACTATAAGCTTAATCAAAATTCTGCACTATAAGATTAATTAAAAATCTGCACTATAAGCTTAATTAAAATCTACACTATAGGGTTAATTAAAAATCTACACTATAAGCTTAATTAAAATCTGCACTATAGGCTTAATTAAAAATCTGCACTATAAACGCTTCTCATGCTTCGAATTCAAGAAGAACAAAGGTTCGAAACTACTCCTACTGCAGGTGAGAAGCACTTACCTTGCTTCTTGGACACACAAACGAACAAAAAGGGCTTCTAGGACCTTGGCCGGCCGCCGGAGATGATGCCCTAACTCCCTTTCATTTTCTGCCCAAGCTCCACCATCGTAGGAAGAAGAGAAGGAGAGAATGGTTTAAGTCATGGTAAAACAGAGCATCAACTTATCCCTTTTTATAACTTAATATTTCTGTTAACTCCTTAAATAAATTCACTATCTTTTCTAAACAGACAAATCCAACATCAACTTATCCCTTTTATAATCCAATATTCTGTTAACTATCTTAAATAAATTCGCTACCTTTTCTAAACAAACAAATCCAACATCAACTTATCTCTTTTATAATATTCTGTTAACTATCTTAAATAAATTCTCTATCTTTTCTAAACAGACAAATCCAAGATCAACTTATCCCTTTTATAATCCAATATTCTGTTAACTATCTTAAATAAATTCGCTACCTTTTCTAAACAGACAAATCCAACATCAACTTATCCCTTTTATAATATTCTGTTAACTATCTTAAATAAATTCGCTACCTTTTCTAAACAGACAAATCCAACATCAACTTATCCCTTTTATAATCCAATATTCTGTTAACTATCTTAAATAAATTCGCTACCTTTTCTAAACAGAAAAATCCATTTGCCCACCTAGTCAACCGGGTTTTGACCGAGTCAAAGGTCGTGGGTTCAATTCTCGGCTTGGACATTTTTTTGTCGAAACTTCCTTCGTTTAGTAAAAATACCAAACGACCTCCAAAAATTACATAAAAATACTCTAAAAATTTCTAAAAATCTCTAGAATATTTCTAAATATTTTTAAGAACTTTTAGAACTCCTAATGAGGAAAATTGGATCGTTACAATCCCCTATACCTTATAAAAAGTTCATCCTCAAACTTAGAATAATTCTATAGCATGTTCTCTACCTTGTACATGCATTAGTTAGTGTCCATAATCTAATTTACTAAGGAAAACCACATCAAAGGTATCTTAGGACCTCCTAACCTACTTTCAATGAACATAAGTATAAGCAGTGACATAAGCATGACAACATAAACGTAAGCATGGTAGATGAACTAAACATAATGATAGACTCGATCACAAGCATGTCCATATGCATAGGCAAGAACATAACATGAACATAACATGGACCTAAACATAAACGTAAATATAAATATAACATGACTTGAACATACTTGCATGCATACTTATAACCATACTATTGTGGTGGCCTAGTTGCGCTTAGTAGTACCGTAACATAAGTTGTTGATTAGACAACTACCCTAGCCCTAGGTTGGTAGGGGTTCGAACTTAGGACCGGAGTTCCCCTTTATTCTAGCGCGCTCACCGGGCTTAGGTCCCCGGATCATACCACCATCCCAGAACATATCTTGTTTGATTCTGGCGCACTCATTGGGCTTAGGTCCCCAGATCATACCACCATTCCAGAATAAATCTTGTTTGATTCTGGCGCGCTCACCGGGCTTAGGTCCCCGGATCATACCACTATCCCAGAACACATCTTGTTTGATTCTGGTGCGCTCACCGGGCTTAGGTCCCCGGATCATACCACCATCCTAGAACACATCTTGTTTTGTAAAAGAAACTAAGCAGAATTCTTAACTTTATAAGCACTTCTAAACATCTCCCTATTCTGTACATATAATCTAATACTTCTAAGGATTTCTCTTTATTATAAAGAATAAAGAAAAGGATACTAAAAATTAAATACTTTCTTACTTGAAGACGGCAAGGTTGGTGCTGATGTGTGATGCTGGAGAATGGGAACTACTCTGATACCAACTGTAACAACCACCCTTCTTACTACTACAACACTCTAAGGATGACCGTTACTTAACTACTAACTATACTTAACCGGTATGATTAAAAATCACATGGGAACCCTACCGAAAAATTTCGGCAGAGTCTCCCTTGTACTGGTGACCATAAACCAAGATACAAGCATAGTATACATCAGCTACAGGTAGCTGGAACATTTATCAAACACCCACGCAGTTAAATAAGTATCAAACACACAAATATTTACTTACTAAACTGAACTCATCCTACATGCAATATAAACAGAATAATCTCAAATGACATGAACTTAAAATACAACTCAAATGGTTACAATAACTAAAATGCGGAAACTAAAATTAAGGGAAGAAGACTAAAGGGGCTCCTTTCTAATCCCAAGACTTCCATAGTCCTGGCATCACACATCATCTGCGCCACCTTGTCGCCTTCCTTTATCTGCAGTAAGAGGAAATGCAAACTATAAGCAAAATGCTTAGTAAGCGCTATCTAACTTACAAAAACTCGATATGCATGTGAATATACTGAAAACTAAAACTGAATGCTCAAAGGGAAAACTACTCATGCTCATCTACTAGTAAATAAACAAACATACTGAAGTGCTAAACATGTAAAGCTACTCATGCTCTTCTAACAGCAAGGAACAGTAAGCTAATCTAAATAACATGCTAGCATAAAAGGGAACTAAACTTGCTGAATTCTAAACACCTTCTGAATCTTATTTCACTTGCTTAAAGACTTATTCTTTAACACTTATGTGAAACTTATTTTGTTTGTTCAAAAACTTATACTTATAATACTTCAAAATAATAATCAACTTCTTCTTGGGCCCGACAACTGTACTTGCCATGCGCGCATCCCTAACTAGACCCGAGATAGCTGGTCCCGAATCTAGTAGGGTTACTAGGTTATCTAAACCTAGGGACCGACTATGGGAGCCCAGCCCAAGGACTACTGAGAGTCCTGCATACTAGGTTATCTAAACCTAGGGATGACTATGGGAGCCCAACCCAAGGACAACTGCGAGTCCAGTACAGTGCCGCTGATAAAAGTAAAATACTTGTTATCTTTTAATACTTCTAATATATAATGCCTCGGCACTTTCTTTAGCACCTTGTGTGCCAAAATCCATAAAGTCTTGACTTTAGGATCTACTTAAGGCCTTGGCCTTTTCTTTCTTTTCTTTATCTTTCTTATACTTGTTAATACTTCTAAAAGAAAGATGTCTCATACAAAACTGCACTAAAATGCTTATTAACTCTGCACTGAAATGCTTAACAGAATTGCATGGAAATACTTAATAGAATTGTACTGAAATGCTTATTGAACTGCACTAAAACTAAATCTGCATACAAGCTTAATCAAATCTGCCTGCAAACTTAATCAAAATTCTGCACTATAAGCTTAATCAAAATTCTGCACTATAAGCTTAATTAAAAATCTACACTATAAGCTTAATTAAAATCTGCACTATAGGCTTAATTAAAAATCTACACTATAAGCTTAATTAAAATCTGCACTATAGGCTTAATTAAAAATCTGCACTATAAACGCTTCTCATGCTTCGAATTCAAGAAGAACAAAGGTTCGAAACTACTCCTACTGCAGGTGAGAAGCACTTACCTTGCTACTTGGACTCACAACCGAACAAAAAGGGCTTCTAGGACCTTGGCCGGCCGCTGGAGATGATGCCCTAACTCCCTTTCGTTTTCTGCCCAAGCTCCGCCATCGTACGCAAAAGAGAAGGAGAGAATGGTTTAAGTCACGGGAAAATAGAGCATCAACTTATCCCTTTTTATAACTTAATATTTCTGTTAACTCCTTAAATAAATTCGCTATCTTTTCTAAACAGACAAATCCAACATCAACTTATCCCTTTTATAATCCAATATTCTGTTAACTATCTTAAATAAATTCGCTACCTTTTCTAAACAAACAAATCCAACATCAACTTATCTCTTTTATAATATTCTGTTAACTATCTTAAATAAATTCACTATCTTTTCTAAACAGACAAATCCAAGATCAACTTATCCCTTTTATAATCCAATATTCTGTTAACTATCTTAAATAAATTCACTACCTTTTCTAAACAGACAAAGCCAACATCAACTTATCCCTTTTATAATATTCTGTTAACTATCTTAAATAAATTCGCTACTTTTTCTAAACAGACAAATCCAACATCAACTTATCCCTTTTATAATCCAATATTCTGTTAACTATCTTAAATAAATTCGCTACCTTTTCTAAACAGAAAAATCCATTTGCCCACCTGGTCAGCCGGGTTTTAACCGAGTCAAAGGTCGTGGGTTCAATTCTCGGCTTGGACATTTTGTTGTCGAAACTTCCTTCGTTTAGTAAAAATACCAAACGACCTCCAAAAATTACATAAAAATACTCTAAAAATTTCTAAAAATCTCTAGAATATTTCTAAATATTTTAAAGAACTTTTAGAACTCCTAATGAGAAAAATTGGGTCGTTACAGAGAGTTACACCAAGCACATCAAATGCACACCATATTTTGGTCGGCCACATCAAAAGGGTTTTAAACCTCCATGGGATACCAAGGGTCACAACTCTTGGTCTCCCTCATGAGGTGGCACACACACATAAGCAACCATGGTGATGTGGAGCATCATCATTGGTCCACTCTGTACCAACTCACCAAAGAGGTGGCAAATGGTCAAGTCAAAATTGACCTTTCATCTTCCTCTCAAGTTAAGTCAAACTTGACAACTTCTCTCCCATGGTTGATCAAACATAACCATTGGTTCAAGTCAATTTTAATTTAATGCATCTCTATTCATTGAATTAAATTGGTTCAATGAGTCTAAGTCCAAATTAGACTCATCTAACACATGAACCAAATTGAGTCCAACTCAATTAGCCTAATTTGGATTACTCTTAATCCAATTTGGTTCATCACATGAACCTAATCCTTTAGGTTCATCAAATGAACCTAATCTCCATCTAATTGCCCTTTGTGTGTGACCCTATAGGTTCTTATAACATTGGCAATGCTTCTAAACTCATTTAGAAGCATAAGTAATTAGCGGTATCTAGCAACACATCATTACTACCCAAGTTATAAGAATGTTGAGATCTAACATCACCTTGTGACTACTAATTGTGACTCTTCACAATATATGACAAGTGTCCTTCTATCTTTGACATCTAGATTGATCAATGTGAGGCATAGACCGTGTCATCCTCTAATCAATCTAAATCTTGAATCCCAAGTAGACTCACTCAATCAAATGAGCTCAATATCTCATATTGACTCATTTGGGCATGGCCATGCACTTAGTGGTCTCACTCTGTCAAGAATATCGATGTCACTCCCGTCATATAGGAGGGATAGATCCCATCTACATCACTCACATCCCTCCGCATAATTTGTTACATACCCAGTAATCACCTTTATAGTCCACCCAGTTACGAGTGACGTTTGACGAAGCCAAAGTACGTAACTCCTTATGTAGTGAACCATGGTGACTTCAGGTCCAAGGACTAGTAGTCATACTAATAGCCACATGAGAAAGTATATGACACTCATATAACGATCCATGATACTTTCTAATGGCGGGTCATTCAGTATACATTCTCCAATGCATACCCATGTGTCAACTTGATATCTCTATATCCATGACTTGTGAGATCAAGTCATCGAGTTAACCTACATGCTAGTCTCATTGCATTAACATTATCCTTGAATGCTAATACTTGACTAGGAATGATTAAGAGTAGTGTTCCCTATATCATCTTACTATCGATTCAACTTACCGATTGATATAGGTAAGAACCTTCTACTCAAAGACGCTATTATACTTAGTTATTTGGCACCAATACAAGTAAGTATAATAACCAAAAACAAATGTCTTTATTTATATACAAGAATATGATACAACGAGTCCATACAACAATCATCAAATGATTGGCTCTAAGGCTCTAACTAACAATCTCCCACTAGCACTAGTGCCAATCAGTGTAGGCTCTAAGGCTTAATGACCTAGTGTGACCATCATGCTTTCTCTGTACCAAAGCCTTGGTTAAGGGATCTGCAATGTTAGCCTCTATGGGTACTCAGCAAATCTTCACATCTCCACTCTCGATAATCTCTCGAATGAGATGGAAGCGTCGTAGTATGTGTTTGGTCCGCTGGTGTGAGCGAGGTTCCTTAGCCTGTGCTATTGCTCCATTGTTGTCACAATAGAGCTCTATGGGATCAGCTATGCTAGGAACCACCACAAGCTCAGTAATAAACTTACGGATCCAAACTGCCTCCTTTGCTGCTTCTGATGCAGCAATATACTCGGCCTCTATTGTAGAATCAGCAACTGTGACCTGCTTCGAACTCTTCCAGCTCATAGCACCACCATTTATGCAAAACACGAACCCTGACTGCGATCAATAATCATCCTGGTTTTTCTGGAAGCTGGCATCACTGTAACCCTTTATAGCTAGCTTGTCATCACCTCCATATATCAAGAAATATTCTTTAGTCCTTCTCAAGTACTTAAGAATATTCTTGACCGCTATCCAGTGACTTTCACCTGGATCTGACTGGTATCTGCTCGTCATGCTCAAAGCATACGAGACATCAGGACGAGTACATAGCATGGCGTACATGATAGATCCTATGGCTGAAGCATAAGGGATCTGATCCATGCGGTCTCTCTCCTCTCTAGAAGAGGGACTTTGAGTCTTCGAAAGACTCATACCATGTGACATCAGCAGAAATCCCTTCTTGGAGTTCTCCAAGGCAAACCGAAGTAGTACCTTGTCAATGTATGTACTCTGACTTAGGCCAAGCAATCTCGTAAATCTATCTCTATAGATCTATATACCTAGAATGTGGGATGCTTCACCTAAGTCCTTCATTGAGAAACAAGTCCCTAGCCAAGTCTTGATAGACTGCAACAAAGGGATGTCTTTCCCAATGAGTAGTATGTCATCCACATACAATATAAGGAAGACAACTGTGTTCCCTACAACCTTCTTGTAGACACAAGGTTCATCTTCATTCTTGATGAAACCAAACTATTTGATTGCATCATCGAATCGAAGATTCCAGCTCCGAGAAGCTTGCTTGAGTCCATAAATGGACCTATGCAGCTTGCATACTCTGCCAGTATGCTGTGGATCTACATAACCCTCAGGTTGTGTCATGTACACATCCTCGAGCAGGTTTCCATTCAGAAACATGATTTTGACATCCATCTGCCAGATCTCATAATCGTGGTACGCTGCAATAGCAAGCATGATCTGAATGGATTTAAACATCGCTACTGGAGAAAAGGTTTCATCATAGTCAATACCATGAATTTGCTTGAAACCTTTAGCTACCAAGTGACCCTTATAAATAAGTTCATCCATGTCAGTTTTTCTCTTAAAGACTCACTTACACCCAATGGGTTTGACCCCTTCAGGTGGGTCAACCAAAGTCCATACTTAGTTGGTGTACATGGATTCCATCTCGGATCTCATGGCCTCTAACTATTTCTCGGTAGGGGTGAGCATTCGGTTAATTCGGTTATTTCGGTTAATTTGATATTAATTTTGTATAAATTCTTTTTATTGTTATTTTAAACAAATTTAGTTAATTTTGTGTTAACTGAAATAACTAATTCAGTTAATTTAGTTTTAGTAAAACTTTGATTTGATTCGGTTAGCCAACACTAAATCGGTTTTCGGTTAATTCGGTTAATTAGTGGACCGAATTAACCGAATGCTCACCCCTATTTCTCGGAATCTGGACTCATCACAACTTCCTGATAGGAGGTAGGCTCATCCTCAATGAGCACAACGTCATCATGGTCAGACAAGAGAAATGAGTATCTCTCAGGCTGACGACATACCCTATTAGACCTGCGAAGAGGTAGGTCTACTTGAACTAGTTGTTGTTCCTCAACTCCTTGTGGAACAACATCATCCACAACACTTTGTGGTTCCAGTTCAACTTCCATCGAGGCTTCAGTGCTATGGTCCACATCTTGAACTTCTTCAAGATCGAACGTACTCCCACTAGTCTTTCTAGAAACAAAGTCCCTTTCTAGAAATACCCCAGTCTTAGCCACAACTATCTTGTGTTGACTGGGAATGTAGAAGTAATATCCCTTCGTTTCCTTGGGATATCCAATGAAATAGCACTTGTCAGATTTGGGTCCCAATTTGTCTGAGACTTGACATCTAACATAAGCCTCACAACCCCAAATCCTCATAAAAGGCACCTGGGCATCTCTCCCAATCCATATCCTATATGGTATCTTTATTACAGCCTTAGATAGAACTCAGTTGAGAATGAAGGCTGCTGTGTCTAGAGCATATCCCCAAAGATACATAGGAAGATCTGTGTGACTCATCATAAATCGTACCATATCTAATAAGGTACGATTCCTCCTTTCGGATACACCATTCCACTGTGTTGTTCCATGAGGAGTGAGTTGAGATAGAATCCCACACTCAGCTAGATAGTCACGAAACTCATGGCTAAGGTATTCACCACCTTGATCTGATCGAAGTATCTTAATACTTTTGCCAAGCTGGTTTTGTACTTCATTCTTGAATTCTTTGAACTTTTCAAAGGATTCTGACTTATGTTTCATCAGGTACACATAACCATATCTACTGAAGTCATCAGTAAATGTAATGAAGTACCTATAACCACCTCTAGCAGTGACATTGAAAGGGTCACATACATCACTATGTATAAGACCTAACAAGTCAGTTGCTCTCTCACTGTGTCCACTAAAGGGAGTCTTGATCATCTTGCCTAGAAGGCATGACTCGCATATCTCATATGATTCAAAATCAAATGAGTCCAAAAAACCTTCTTTATGGAGCTGGGATAAGCGCTTGTCATTTATATGACCTAAGCAACAGTGCCAGAGATAGGTTTGGTTCATGTCATTTAACTTGAAGCTCTTGGTACTTATGTTATAGATAGGGCTCTCAAGGTCTAGAATATAGAGTCTGTTCATCAGAGGTGCACTACAATAGAACATATCATTTAAATAAACTGAACAACATTTGTTCTTTATTATAAATGAAAAACCTTTCTTGTCCAAACAAGAAACTGAAATTATGTTCTTAGTTAAAGCAGGCACATAACAACATTCATCTAATTCTAGTACAAGACTAGAGGGCAGAGATAGAAAGTAAGTCCCTACAGCAACAGCAGCAACCCGTACTCCATTGCCTACTCATAGGTCTATCTCGCCCTTTGTCAATGCTCTGCTATTTCTCAGTGCTTGTACATTAGTACAAATGTGAGAAGCACATCCGGTATCTAATACCCATGATGAAGAAATAAAGAGGTTGACTTCTATAACATGTATACCTGAAGTAGAAATCTTATTTCTCTTCTTCTTAAGATCTTCCAGGTATCCTATGCAGTTCCTCTTCCAGTTCCCTACTTGTCCTTGATACAGTTGACGAAGATGTTCAACCATATCATAAGCACCCATCAACTCGTGTTGCTTCTGAAGCTCAGAGTTCATGGTTGCGAGCATGAGACATGACACATCTAATGCGTCATCTTGATGCTTCTTGTAAGCATCTCGGTCAGCTTGCATGGCAGTGGTAGGAGGTGCCTCCGGAATGGGCTGCTCCAGAACGTACAGTTTACATTCTTGTGTGAGAACAATTCTCAGATTCCTGTACCAGTCCAGGAAATTAGCTCCGTTGAGCTTGTCCTTCTTAAAGACAGAATGTAGGGAGAAAGTGTTCGTATTTGACGTCATGGCAATCTACAACAGAAATTACAGAAAATAAATAAACATCATATTCTAGTAATCATTTAATTAGGCCTTTAATTAAATGATGCTCCCACTGAATTCTATAATTCATGTGGGACAAGATCCACATCATACTATGCCCTGAGTTAGCTTTGGCTAAATCGCCCAAGACTTAATATGATCGGTAGGTAATTAATTACTAATTACATCTCTATGTGACTCTTGTTGATAGGATCAAGATCCGCATTTATATTAAAATCGAGTTAGCTTTGGCTAATACGCCCAAGAGTTAATATAAACGTGATTTTGACCTATCTACCAACCATTGGAAAATGCCTATACTTAAACTCGATCCAATTGAGTTAACTAGTTACTCAATCTAATTGAGTTGTACTCACCCATGCGTTGATAGGTGGAAGCAAGATTGTCCCTCCGTACCCTACCAAGATAATATGTGTTGCTCTGCTTTGGCAGATTCAACAACAACATGTGATCGAGGTAGTGATAGGTATCATGACATCGTAAGCATTACGAGTTGACGCGATTGAGATATAATCTAATCGACGAGGTGTATCATATACACGATTTAGATCTAATCTAATCGTTAGGACGCATCATGTACGCGATTTAGATCTAATCTAATCGTCGAGGTGTATCATATACGCGGTTTAGATCTAATCTAATCGTTAAGGCGCTAATTAATTACTATTCTAGCATGCATCACATATACACACACAAGCAATTAATTAAATATTTTGTGATTAGTCATGGCCCTACTACGATCATCTCAAGCCAATGAGAAGATCGGATGGTCAACCTAAGGTCAACAGCTTCTCAAGCTCCTTCCTTTGACCACCTTGTGTTGTTTGCGCACTCCTCGTAACTCCGTCTCGAGTGGATCTTCCACCATCTCAATTTTGTACATTACAAAAGGTGAAACTCGAGTTATATTTGAGTCTAAACTATTTACAATAGGAATAAATAAATAGAAGGGCCCGACGCGCAGGTCGCGAATCAAGTACAACACGCACAATCATATGACGGCACGCGGGCCGTATTATGAATTACAACACACAATATCCAATCAAATTGGGTCTTTTGGGCCATGACCATCACAAAATAATACATAATTCTAAATTATGTAATTTCTATAAATTTCTGTAATTTTTTTTACAATTTTTACAATTTTTATGAGTAAAAATTCCCGACGGTCCCGTTTAGCGATTTTTGGACGCAATCACGGAACGAAGCCCCTTGCAGGGTCAGGGGAAGCACCTCTACCCGTGATATAACCATCACGAGTGTTCCTAAGCGATCCTACAATGCCTTAGTCAATTGTCCCAAAATGATTTGGGGTGAAACCTTGCCGTTTCAGAAATATTTTCTCGGTAGTCGAAGCCTACAAGTGTCTAAACACTTGTGCTTCGCTTCCGAGAAAATTACCCATAAAATATATAAAAATCATAAAAACATAGAAACTTACAGATCTATAGAATTTCATAAAATTCAAAATAAAACTCATACGTGCTTTGCACGTGGCTCTAATACCACTGTAGAGTTTTTCGGGCCGCAAAAACCATTTTTTATATTGCGGAAACCCCGAAACCCCGCCACCGGATCCGTGCGAAGAAATAAAATTTCGTAAAACTTTCACGTATGAGTTTTCTAAGCCTATATCTACTTTAGATCTACAAGATAAGAATTTACCCTTGATGCGAAGCCCTTCGCTTAATCCCGCTCGTCCAAGGTTCGTCGGATCTCAAGAGTATCAAAGTAAATACTCCTCTATGTGTATCCACACAAGAAAGAGATGGAGAAACCAAACAAAAAGGCGTGCTAGCACCTTTGAATGGTTCGGCCAAAGTAGAGGAGAGGGAGAGAAGAGAGAGCTTGAGGAAGAAGATGAGAGTTACACCAAGCACATCAAATGCACACCATAATGTGGCCGGCCACATCAAAAGGGTTTTAAACCTCCATGGGATACCAAGGGTCACAACTCTTGGTCTCCCTCATGAGGTGGCACACACACATAAGCAACAATGATGATGTGGAGCATCATCATTGGTCCACTCTTTGCCAACTCACCAATGAGGTGGCAAATGGTCAAGTCAAAATTGACCTTTCATCTTCCTCTCAAGTTAAGTCAAACTTGATCACTTCTCTCCCATGGTTGATCAAACATAACCATTGGTTCAAGTCAAGTTTAATTTAATGCATCTCTATTCATTGAATTAAATTGGTTCAATGAGTCTAAGTCCAAATTAGACTCATCTAACACATGAACCAAATTGAGTCCAACTCAAATAGCCTAATTTGGATTACTCATAATCCAATTTGGTTCATCACATGAACCTAATCCTTTAGGTTCATCACATGAACCTAATCCTTTAGGTTCATCAAATGAACCTAATCTCCATCTAATTGCCCTTTGTGTGTGATCCTATAGGTTCTTATAACATTGGCAATGCTCCTAAAGCCATTTAGAAGCATAAGTAATTAGCGGTATCTAGCAACACATCATTACTGCCCAAGTTATAAGAATGTTGAGATCTAATATCACCTTGTGACTACTAATTGTGACTCTTCACAATATATGACAAGTGTCCTTCTATCCTTGACATCTAGATTGATCAATGTGAGGCATAGACCGTGTCATCCTCTAATCAATCTAAATCATGAATCCCAAGTAGATTCACTCAATCAAATGAGCTCAATATCTCATATTGACTCATTTGGGCATGCCCATGCACTTAGTGGTCTCACTCTGTCAAGAATATCGATGTCACTCCCGTCATATAGAAGGGATAGATCCCATCTACATCACTCATATCCCTCCGCATAATTTGTTACATACCCAGTAATCGCCTTTATAGTCCACCCAATTACGGGTGACGTTTGACGAAGCCAAAGTACGTAACTCCTTATGTAGGGAACCATGGTGACTTCAGGTCCAAGGACTAGTAGTCATACTAATAGTCACATGAGAAAGTATATGACACTCATATAACGATCCATGATACTTTCTCATGGCGGGTCATTCAGTATACATTTTCCAATGCATATCCATGGGTCAACTTGATATCTCTATATCCATGACTTGTGAGATCAAGTCATCGAGTTAACCTACATGCTAGTCTCATTGCATTAATATTGTCCTTGAATGCTAATACTTGATTAGGAATGATTAAGAGTAGTGTTCCCTATATCATCTCACTATCGATTCAACTAACCAATTGATATAGGTTAGAACCTTCTACTCAAGGACGCTATTATACTTAATTATTTTGCACCAATACAAGTAAGTATAATAACCAAAAACAAATGCCTTTATTTATATACAAGAATATGATACAACGAGTCCATACAACAATCATCAAATGATTGGCTCTAGGGCTCTAACTAACAAATATATAGCAATAGGAGAGTGTGTTGCACAATTATTATGGATGATGCACACCCTAAAAGATTTTAACATGAACCTTACAAATGTCAAAGTCTTAATTGATAACATCAGCTCAATTAACCTAACAAAAAATCTAGTGCATCATTCCAGAACTAAACACATTGAAATTAGGCGTCACTTTATCAGGGATCATGTCACTAAAGGGGACATTGAACTCAAATACATTGATTCCAAGTCCAATTTAGCTGACATATTCACAAAACCACTCCCTGAAAGTGAATTCAGTAATCTGCGTAGAAAATTAGAGATGTGTTTAATAGACTAGGACATTTCAAAATTCAAAAAAAAAACTATTTTTCAAAAAATAATTGTTTTAAATTCTAGGTTAAAATTGTTTTATTTTTTTTTAAAAAAAACCTTACTACTTTTAGAATTTCAAAACAATTTTAGCCTTAGACTAGAAAAATCTCTTTAGAAATCATGTTCCCCCAGGATTAGTATTTGAGCATCTCACCAACACCCTAGGTTTACCTTGCTTGTGATTGACATACATAGAAAGGGGTGAGATGTATAGGCCAATTGCTTGTGACTTAAGATGTTTATGTCAGTGCATCAATATAAGTCTGGGCGTTAAATACCAAACATATATTAATCAAGTTAAGTTATTCAGTTTAGTCAACCGCTAACTGATTACAATGAACTTAACTTGACTAACCAAGTGAAAGCTGCTATCTTCTGATAGTTAATAAGTACCTAATTGGTTAGACAGCTATTTTAGATGCCAAGTTTAGGAGGAGGATTAAATTAACACTTAACACCAAAAATTATTTTCTCCACCTTCAACATAATATCTTCTCTAAAATTTTTAGATTGAATTTCAGTTTTCGAATTTAAAGTTTTAACAAATGTAGTCAGTGTTGAAAAGTAGATTTTTCAAACTTAGTTTTGAAATCTTTAATTTTGAAAACTTATGTTTCAATTTTTTTATATAAACCTATTTTTGAAAACTAGCTTCTATAAAACTAAATTCTTCAATTAAATCTTATAAACTAAGAGTTTGAATCTGGTGCAAACTTAGTTTTAGTCAGTTTTGAAAAGCAAATATCTTTTAAAAACTCAACTTTGAAATTTTTTTTTTATTTTTCAGATTTGAAAAGTGTTTCAAAATTAAAACTTATGTTTGAAAATTTTCTTGATAATTCTAGTTTTGAAAACTTAACCTTAAAATTTTGATTTTGAAAACTTATGTTTGACAAATACTTCAAATTTGAAATGTATTTTGAAAATTTAAAACTTGATCCTAAAATTTGAAACTTATACACTTATACTGGAAAATTAACTTTTCAAATTTCTGATTAGAAAATTCTCTTTGAGTTTACAAAGTCATTTTTGAAAATTTAATTAATTTTGTAAATATGATCTTTAAAAATTAGCTACTCTTTCAAAATTTAGCTATTTTCTAAAAGCTAAAGCTAATGTTTTAAACAAGTCTTCAAAAATTTAAACTCCCCCAAGTTAACTTGACATCATTCTTTACATTTTAACTTGGTATGTATTCTGTATTTTTGAGTGTTTAACTTATGTCCTTGTTTGATGAATGCCAAAGGGGGAGGGATAGATGGTTAAGTTAGAGAAACAAAATGTCAAAGTTAAAAGTTAACTTAAACCTCATGCTAGAACAAAATGTCTTAAACCTCATGCTGGTTTTTACTCGCATATTTTTCACTAACTTAACCAGGTTGTCATTCCATCAAAAAGGGGGGGATTGTTGGTGCGGTTAGCACTAACGGTCTAACTCAGGTTTTGATGAATGACAAATCAGGTTAAGTTAGGTTTGTCGTGATCTAACACTCTGCTCAAGTGTGCAGACAAAGTCCAGACAGGTCGACGGGCTGACCGGATGTTTGGCACGAAGTCTAAGCAGGTCGACGGGCTGACTGGACGCTTGGCGAGAAGTCCAGCTAGATCGACGGGCTGACCAGATAGCTGGCGAGAAGTTCAAGCGGGTCGACGGGCTAACCGGACGCTTGGCGAGAAGTCCAGCTAGGTCGACGGGCTGACCGGATAGCTGGCGAGAAGTCCAGACGGGTCGAAGGGCTGACCGGACGTCTGGTAGGTGAGTAAAGGTAAGTCACTGGAAGGGAGTGACTGTGAGGACGCGTTCCCGGGAAAGGAACATTAGGTGTCGATCCGACTTAGATCCATTTCGGATATCTAAGTCGAGATCGTGACTAGATTCCGGTCTCGGAAAGACGGAATCTAAGTCATACTCTTTTATGTTAACTTATGAACTGTGCTAATACTTTGTTTTACAGGATATACATTATCTATTTACCTCAGACTAACCTTATTTTGCAGGAAAGGTATTCCCTGGAAAAAGGTGGTCCGGGCGCCCGGAGGGGATCCGGGCGCCCGGGAGGCAACTTTTATCCTGAATGCATCGTCGCCATGTGGAGCTCGCTAGTTGGACCTGCCACGTCTCACTAGGGCGCTCGGAAGGGATCCGGGGTGCCCCGAGCCTCATATAAAAGAAGGGGCAGAGGCAGAGCTTCAACAACAACTCTGAATTGAAGAACTCGCTCTCCTGTGCTCCTGCGACGCTGCAAAGCTCCGACAAAGCTCTGTCTGTTCGTTTCTTATTTCATAATTATCGGTATTTCTTGTTCTAGCTTTTCTGTACTTAAACTCTGTAATTAAATATTCGAATTGCTAGTGATTGTCCAACGAAAGTACTCAACGAGTACGGGCCTTGGAGTAGGAGTCGACACAAGCTCCGAACCAAGTAAAAAGGTTCTGTGTTAGCATTGCTCTTTCTTTTCCGCTACGCTTACTCTTATCAAAATTTTTGTAATCGATATTCCCCCCCCCCCCCCCTCTATCAAACGTCTATGATCCAACAGGTCCGTCCGCTCCTAAGCTCAATTCTATTACAGTGCTCCGTAGAATTAACATCAGGCTTTCCAGGTAATTATCTTGGTGCTCTAGATGATGAGGAAGCTAGTTGGGCAATCTGACTTTCTAAAATCATTTGATGTCTATCAGAATTATCCATTCTCTGAGTAAGCTTCAAAATGTCTTATTTCATTTCATTCTGAGCCTATTTCATTTCATTCTGATTGGACATAATTTCTTCAAACATCTTTTCAATTTTGGACATAGGAAAGCCTTGAGAAGATTGTTGCTGAAAATTTTGTTGCCCGGAATGAAAATTAGCCCTTGCCCCCATGGATGGTCCTTGATCTTGGTTATTTCTATAAGAGAAATTAGGATGACTCTTCCATCCAGGATTGTAAGTATTTGAGTAAGGGTTGTTCTGCCTCTGATTGAAACCCATGATTGCATCGCATTGCTCTAATTGATTGATTTATGCAGTTATAGCCCCCAATGGACATGAGTCACTTGGATGTTCAGAACTTCCACATACTTCACAAGAAGCAACAATGGCATTGGATGTATTTGAGCTACCTCTCATATTCTCAAATTTTTTTTGTAAGAGCATCCAGTTTTGCAGCCAACAAGGTCACTACATCAACATCGAATTTTCCTGATGCTTTTGTTGTTGGGTTCATACAAGAATAGCCACCACTTCTTTCATTAGCCCATTAATGGTGGTTTTCTGCTACGCTCTCGATTATCTCCTCAGCTTCATCTAAACTCTTATTCATAAGTGCCCCTCCAATAGCTGAATCAAGTGGCACTTTTGTGTGATAGTTGATGTCGTTATAAAGCGTGTGTAGCACTAACCATCTTTCCAAACCATGGCGTGGGCATTATCTGAGCATGTTGTTGTATCTATCCCATGCTTCAAATAAAGATTTTGAGTCTGCTTGTTTGAAGCTTGCAATAAGGTTCCACATATGAGCTGTTTTACTAGGGGGATAGAATTTGTCAAGAAAGTGTTGCTCGCATTGCTCCCATGTGGTGATGCTATTTGGAGCAGAAGAATTCAACCATTGCTTGGCTCTATCTCTCAAAGAAAATCCAAACAATAGTAGACGCACTGCCTCTGAAGGAACTGTAAAATATCAAAAAATGACGAATAATGATAAGGAAATTTTTTAGAATTTTTAGAAATTTTTCGGGAATGTTTCGGGGCTCGTATGGACGAGTTTACGGGGATAAATATTGGGTCCGGGAAAGCCTATTTGGGTTACCCCATTTAAGTGAGGAAAAGTTGAATTTTTTTTATATATATTTCTTTTCCTTTATTTCTCTTTCCCAATTTTTTTTCTTTCCCCGACCCGTGCCTTCCCCGTGCCTCACCGTCGGTTTCTCCTTATCTCCCCCAAACCGACACCGCCCTCTCCTCATTTCGTTGAAGTTGTTTCACCTTCTCCACCCGACGGCGCCACTCTTCTCCGTGAACAAAACCAGAGGATGAGGGGAATCCGAGCACTACTCTCCATTTCCTCTTCCCTATCTCTGCTTCCCGTGTCTGCTAGCCTCGCCACCGCCGACAGATTCAGCCGATTTCTTGAACCCTAGGTTGGGTTCACAACCGGCTAATTTCCTCCTCACTAGGCCTGCGACGCTGCCCCTTCTCCTTTGCCCTAGCCGCTGCAGTGAGGGAGGAGCCGACCGATTTTCACCTCTCCTTGCTTTGCCCGGTCGCCACAGCCGACCGCCACCGTGCGCCTCTGACTACTGTCGCCGGCCACTAGGTCCGACCCGCCACAGATCGTCTCCCCTGTGCCCTAGCGCCGTCGTCGCGTCGGTTGCCGTAAGCCCTAACTGTGGTCACAGGATTTCTGGCGAGCCTTCTTTCCTTTTTCCCGGCTGCGGATCCAACTCAGACTTGACCTTGTCGTCGAGTGTCATGTTCTTCTTCTCCGGTCTGATCTGAGCATCCATGGCAATTACTGTGATTTGCTTTGCTTCTGTTGGGCGCCGCTTCATCTGATCAGCCGCAACAGCCGACCCTCTATTGCCTACCCAATTCCATTGCCCAACCAGATTGATCCGTTTGATTACAACAGTGGGGTGAGCAACTTATCTTTGTTGTTTTTGTGTATTATATCACTGGTCGTATGTACTCGTTTGATTTGAGGTTAGGGTACAGATCCAATCAGTAGCATTTGAACCTGTTGGATCACGACAAGTGCTGATTTTGGGTATTTTGATTTAGGGATCAGTAATTACAGGTAGCTGCGGCTAGAAATTTTGGCAGTAGGTTCCTCAGGATTGGAGCAGCTATTTACCTTGAAATCCAGCAGCAAACGACCCTTTTTCAGCAGCAAGTAGCGGCTGTGATTTGAGGTAAGGGGTAGGAATTTGATATATTTTGTAGTTAGGTTCATGTGTAGTAATTTTGATACATGATGTTGATGAATTAGGTTTATATATTCTTAGGTTTATATATTTCTTGTGGTAGAGCGTTGCTCCCACATATGTGGTATTTTCTGTGATGGAGCGTTGCTCTCACATTGGAGGATCTATTCTTAGATGATTTATATCGTTGGTGATCAGATTCCTGACTTGTTGTCGGGGATCTTATGGTTAGGAATGCCTGTGATACAGACATTATGTGTCTTGGTGTTACCATTAGGGCTTGCGGAGCCTTAGATGTTTTCGTGGACTCGATGATTCGTGTATCCCTAGGATATTGGATCAGAATTCGCTATCGTTATTGACGACGTGGTGTTTTATTCCTGATCTAAGGTGTATCACGTACACCATCTTCGCATAGTTCTAGAGATGTTTCGACGGAAACGTCTATATGTGAAGATCAGTAGTGTGTATTTTGATTTTCTTCTGTGAGATGATTGAGACACATGGTCACCAGTAGAGGTATACCGTGGATCCATAGGAGATAGAGGTTGTTACCAGTTGGGAGTTACCATAGTCTATACATGAGACTCGCAACTCCCTTTGCCGAGCTAGTGATTACCAGAGGCTCGTTGGGGGTTTTTCCACGCGTTGATATGCCACTGACACGCCTGACCAGGAAAGGCGTGAAGTTTACGTGGTTCGAGGACTATGAAACTAGCTTCCAGGAGCTGAAGCGGAGATTAGTGTCGGCTCCAGTTTTGATTTTCACCTTCTAGAGAGGATGAATTCGTGCTCTATACCGACGCATCTCTACAGGGTTGGGCGTTGTTTTGATGCAGCACGGTAGGATAGTCTCCTACTTCTCGACAGTTGAAGGAGCATGAGGAGAACTACCCAGTACATGACTTGTGGCTGATCGCCATTATTTTTGCCTTGAAGATTTGACAGTGTTATCTGTACGGTGTTACATTTGAGATTCTCACTGACCATAAGAGTCTCAAATATCTGTTCACTTAGAAAGAAACTTAATCTTCGACTAAGGAGATGGATGGAATTTCTGAAGGATTACGATTGTACCATTAGCTATCACCTGGGGAAAATCTAATGTGGTTGCCGATGCACTTAGCCGGAAGTCTAGAGGGACTTTGGCTTGCCACCGAGTTGTGGTTACGGACTTGATTCAGGGATTCTCCGAATTGGGCCTTAAGGAGCTGGGACGGACAGAGAAGGGTATTCTGGTTACCATGGTTGCTCAATCCTCGATCAGGATGAGGATTTGGGAGGCCTAGGTTGGAGATCAGTATTTACGGTCCATTGGCAGCCAGATAGCTTCCGAGCAGCAGACCAAGTTTACCCGAGATAAAGCGGATACTATATATTTCCGAGGCCGATTATGCGTACCTCCAGCTCACCCGGTCAGGGAGGAGTTACTTCAGGAAGCTCATTGCTCCATATTTGCTATCCACCCAGGCGGGACTCGCATGTATCAAGATTTGAGGTGTTCCTATTGGTGGAACGACATCAAGGAAGACATCGCGTATTTTGTAGCTAGATGTCTTGTCTGTCAGCAGGTGAGGGCTGAGCACCAGAGACCTGCCGGCTTACTTCAGCGGATTCCTATTTCCGAGTGGAAATGGGAACACATTACCATGAACTTTGTGGCGATGCTTAGGACACGACGAGGCCATGACGCGATTTGGGTAATCGTTGAGCGATTTACCAAATCAGGCAGTTCTTAGCGATTCGGAAGACTGATTCCCTGGATCGATTGGCAGATCTGTATTGTCGGGAGATCATTAGATTACATGGTGTCCCTTTGACTATTATTTCGGATAGAGATTCTCGGTTCACATCTCGATTCTGGCAGAGTCTGCTACAGGCCTTGGGCACTCAGCTCCAGTTTTCCATCCGCAGATAGATGGACAGTCAGAGCAGACCATTCAGACTCTAGAAGACTTGTTGAGGTCAGGTGTATTAGATTTTTAGGGGCAGTTGGGAGGACCATTTTCCATTGGTAGAGTTTGCCTACAACAACGGTTTGCATTCGGCTATCCAAATGTCACCGTTGAAGCGTTGTATAGTAGGCCTTGTCGGACACCCACCCTCTGGGATGAGGTTGGGGAGGCCCAGTTGTTGGGACCTCATAGAGCTCAGCTTGAGACAGAGTTGGTCCGTACTATCAGACGAAGGATGTCAGAGGCGCAGGACCGCCAGAAGAGTTATGCAAACCGGAGTCGGAGACTCTTAGAGTTCTCTGCAGGCGACCATGTATTTCTGCGAGTTTCACCGACGAAAGGGGTGAAGAGATTTGGCCTCAGTGGTAAGCTAGCTCCACGATACATTGGCCATTTCCGGATCCTGGAGAGGATTGGAGCAGTAGCCTATCGGCTGGCACTACCAACGCCCCTGGCAGGCGTTCACGACGTATGTCATGTGTCTATGCTGAGGACATACATACCCGACCCGACACATGTTCTGACAGATATCTTAGTTCCCGTTCAGCCTGACGTCACTTATGAGGAGGTTCCGGTACAGATTCTGGACCGGGAAGAGCGTCAGTTGAGGAACAAGACTATCTGGTTTGTTAAAGTCTGATGGTAGTATCATACGGACGAGGAGGCTACTTGGGAGCTCGAGGATACGATCCGAGCTCGATATCGATACCCCCACCTTTTCATTTGAGGTATATGATTTAATTTACCGTTCAACATTTATATTCTTTACCTGTTGTTAGTATTGCTGATGGTAGATAACGAAATTTGGGGACCAAATTTTTATTAGTGGGGGAGAATGTAAAATATCGAAAAATGATGAATAATGATAAGGGAATTTTCTGGAATTTTTAGAAATTTTTTTGAAAATTTTCGGGGCTCGTATGGACGAGTTTATGGGGATAAATATTGGGCCCGGGAAAGCCTGTTTGGGTCACCCCATTTAAGTGAGGAAAAGTTATTTTTTTTATATATATTTCTTTTCCTTTATTTGTCTTTCCCCGTCTTTTTTCCTTTCCCCGACCCGTGCCTTCCCCGCGCCTCACCATCGGTTTCTCCTTATCTCCCCCAAACCGATGCCGCCCTCTCTTCATTTTGTCGAAGTCGTTTCACCTTCTCCACCCGACGGCGCCACTCTTCTCCACGAACAAAACCAGAGGACGAGGGGAATCCGAGCACTACCCTCCATTTCCTCTTCCCTATCTCTGCTTCCCGTGTCTGCTGGCCTCGCCACCGCTGCCAGATTCGGTCGATTTCTTGAACCCTAGGTTGGGTTCACAACCGGCTAATTTCCTCCTCACTAGGCCCGCGACGCTGCCCCTTCTCCTTTGCCCTAGTCGCTGCAGTGAGGGAGGAGCCGACCGATTTTCACCTCTCCTTGCTTCGCCCGGTCGCCACAGCCGACCGCCACCGTGCGCCTCCGACTATTGTCGCCGGCCACTAGGTCCGACCCGCCACAGATCGTCTCCCCTGTGCCCTAGCGCCGTCGTCGCGTCGGTTGCCGTGAGCCCTAACTGTGGTCACAGGATTTCTGCCGAGCCTTCTTTCCTTTTTCCCGGCTGCAGATCCAACTCAGACTTTACCTTGTCGTCGAGTGTCATGTTCTTCTTCTCCGGTCTGATCTGAGCATCCATGGCAATTACTGTGATTTGCTTTGCTTCTGTTGGGCGCCTCTTCATCTGATCAGCCGCAACAGCCGACCCTCTATTGCCTACCCAATTCAATTGCCCAACCAGATTGATCCATTTGATTACAACAGTGAGGTGAGCAACTTATCTTTGTTGTTTTTGTGTATTATATCACTGGTTGTATGTACTCGTTTGATTTGAGGTTGGGGTACAGATCCAATCAGTAGCATTTGAACCTGTTGGATCACGACAAGTGCTGATTTTGGGTATTTTGATTTAGGGATTAGTAATTACAGGTAGCTGCGGTTAGAAATTTTGGCAGTAGGTTCCTCAAGATTGGAGCAGTTGTTTACATTGAAATCCAGCAGCAAACGACCCTTTTTCAGCAGCAAGTAGCGGCTGTGATTTGAGGTAAGGGGTAGGAATTTGATATATTTTGTAGTTAGGTTCATGTGTAGTAATTTTGATACGTGATGTTGATGAATTAGGTTTATTTATTGAATTGGATATAAATTGGATTACTAGATGGTTAGATTGATCAGGGTTTTACCCTAATTTAGCCTTAAGGATTTTAATTAGCTATACATTTGAGTTAGCTAAATAAAATATATTTATATTGGTGACACAGGACTCTGATTCGAGACGAGCATCTCGACATTGGATTTGACTGGATTGGACCTGCTATTTGAGGCGGGTACCTCTTGACTTATCTTTTATGATATTGTCAATTGGATATGCATAATATTTTATAGCTACAAGCAATGATCATGTTTGCCTTTGGTATGTCATGGTTTGATACCCATAGCATGTTCTGTTTTGTCACTTGTTATGTATCCATGTTTATACCTCGTGATTATTGCCATGAATACCTTAGTTCCTAGAGTAAGTGACATACCATGCTTTATTAAGTTTAGGACTAGATTCTGGATTTTTATTATCTGGCTTGTGTACCTATATTTTTATATCATATCTGATTTTTGTACCTAGATCCTTTTGTTTTGATCCATGTATATTGTTGATACATATTTTATGGAGGTGGATATGTTGAGAACCTAGGTTGTTATACCATAGAGGACCTGTATACCCTAGATCTGTGGATTTGACTTACTGATACTAGGGTACACATTTATATATATATATGGATTTGGTTCAGGATATTGTCATGCTTAGTGTCATGCACCATTCGCATGATTGCATGTTGCGTGATAGGTTGCTCCATTATTGTAGAGCATATCGCCAGTTTCATCACTGTTCGGTGCTTCGTTGGTCCGCTCATGGGTAGCGTGACGCAGCGTAGTAACACGTCAGTTTTGCTCTGTTCGGTGCTCCGTTAGTCCGCTCATGGGTAGTGTGACGCAGCGTGGTATCACGTCAGGGATCCCTCCCCGTCATGGTGTACCGGGAGATGAGAGCATTGCGCTCCCCCATTTATGATTTGGGGTAGGAGTATGTGTGTACTCTGACAGCATCCCGTACACTCGATTACTCATCAGGAGTAGTGACGTCAGAGTGCACGGTTGTCACAGCCCTACCCACTCGGTCTCACCATTGTGTGTGAGATGGCTGACTGGCGTCAGGGGTGACCATGTCATTGGCATCATACGCATTGATGCATTTATTGCTTGTGCTTGCTGCATTTATTTGCTGCATTTGGTTGGATGCATATGTTTGACATGCATATAGGATTTGTGACACTCTCGGTTTGATGACCCTTTTGTTCTAGATAGGAGTCCCTGGTGAGTACAGCTTCCTCAGTTACCTTTCAGTTTTACATTTTTCCTATATATGATTAGGAAGTTGTATTCCATGTTTATTGCTGTTAGATATATCTTACTAGGCATGTCTATTGGTATTCACTGAGTTGTTGAACTCACCTCCATTGACACTATCTTTTTCAGGTACCAGGTTGTTTATGGAGTCGCTTGGAGTATCCTACCTGCCGGTCCCCACATCACATCAGAAGACATGTCTCCGTTTTTGTTTATTTGTATTTTGGTAGATGAATGTGTATATTTGGATTTGTGTTTCGGTTTTGTTTCCAAAGTGTTATGTTGTTGTGTGGTGTAAGCCTAGCCGGCTAGCAGTGTTTTGTTTTGTTTTGTATTGGCTTGTCTTTATGTTTTTCCGCTGTGTTGGTTTTGATTACAGCCGAGTGGGCTGATAGAAATATATATAACTGCGTGGTTGTTGTTATATTTGTCTAGTCGTGTAGCCTGAGATTATTAACTGCGTGGTTGTGTATATATGTTCCAGCCGTATGTGGCTGATGTATATTATGCCTGTAGAAATATTTCAGATTATCACCCATACAGGGGAGGTGCTGCCGAAATTTTCTTCGGACAGGGACTCCCCCGGGGCGTGACAGGAACAACATTCATTTTCATTGTACCGCATATTTCATAGAAGACCTCCAAGTGTTGATTTGGGTCTTCATGCGGTCCTCCACCAAATTGATTTTGCTGCACCATAGATATGATTGCAGGTTTTATCTCAAAACTATTTGCCTCAACTGAAGGCCTTGAAATACTAGATCGAAAACCCCTAGCATAAGGTGTTGCATAATCCTTTAGTGGTCTGTTCGCCATAATAGAATGTTCTTGTTCTTCTTATTGTCTTTGCAGAATTTTCCTTCTATGAAATGTTCTGTCTATCTCAGGGTCTAGAGGAAGAAGTTCTCCTTCAAAGTTACATCTTCGCATACACAAGAACAAGATGACAAGATATGTTTACAAAAGAAAAAGATAGAGAAAGAGTAAATCAAAAGATAAGAGAGAAAAGTTAGACAAAGAATATTAGAATCTAAAATGCAAAATTAGAATCACAATCAGAAAGAAATTGTCAAGAGTGTTATACACGAAATGAAAAACTTATAAAAACAGAATTCTAACAATTAGTTATAACTATGCAATTGAAAAGAAAAGTAGAAAAGTTATGTTTAGTCTAACTCAATTGATAATTCCTAATGTTATAGCGCAGTCCCCGGTAACGGCGCCAAAAACTTGTTCGCTCTCCGTTAGTGTATGGAAATGTCGCAAGTAATATAAAAGATTATCGTATCCATAGGGACTGGAATAAGCACTAGAAATATTTCAATACGAATTAGCTAAACAACTAATCAATTTGTTTCCAAAAGCTAAATGTAACAAATGAAAAGTAAACATAGAAATGAAAGATCAATAAACAAGATTATGGGCTGATCCGGCAGTGAGGAGGGGGGACCCCCCTTTAAGCAGAGTCAACGCCACGTGGAGGTTGAAAGGTAAAAGGTCAATCAGGGGTTTGGCCGAGAGGATAAAGATGGGGGCGACCGGACGAACGTTCCGAACGGAAGCAAAGACATCCCGGCGGGGAGTCGGGGTTCTGACGCTCATGTTGAACAGGATACTATGGCTGAGCGGGTAGCCCGCTCGACCGAAGGCATACAGTAGCAATACTGTGAACAGTCCACAAAGCACACGACCGAGAATCTCCCGAGCGGACCAGCATATACGACCGGCCGGACGTGAGGGGACGGCCGACCGACTGGACGCTCAGCATGTGGTAAGAAGAGACAAGGACAAGAGAACATCTTCTGACAGCGGGTATGTTCAACGACCAGGCCATACACATAATCTTACGACAGAGGGTTCCGCTGTCCCATCAGAGATGTGCTCGGACTGTAGCAGTATGGTGTCAGGTAAGCTCTTCTGACAAGCCCATACTGAGGTATGGTTAGAGGACATGTATTCACCTTGGTATGTGTGCGTGAGCCTCTTCACAGCTCTATATAAGGGGCCTCACACTTCGCCGAAGGTACGCATTCTCCCGTATTTGAAGCCACTTTCTCGTCTTCCTCTTGCCTGACTTGAGCGTCGGAGGGTCGTCGCTGGGAACCCCCTCCCGGTCCGACTTCCTTGCAGGTTCGCCGGAGGTCCACACGACCGGTCGAAGATCTACGTCAGCAGTTTGGAGAGCGCCACGTGCCCAGCATCCGTTGATTCATCGTTCGGACAGGATCAATTTGGCTCCATCTGTGGGAACGCTCCTGCATCCGATCGGAAGCAATGGACGAAGCTGGATGACCGCACTCGGTGATGCTCTCCACAGAGGAGCTCGACGCTCTGATCGAGAGAAGAGCAGCTAAGCTTGTGGAACAAAAACAGAAGGCACAAGCCGAGCGGATGGAGCAACAGGCGACGTCCGCATCGGGAGGCCGAGCGGAAGCACCCGCGTCCACGGTTCCGTTTCATCGGGTCCTATTCCGCACACCTCCTGAGGCCACAGCAGTTAATCGTGATCGAGGATCTTCATCAGACGAAGTGCCAATACGAGACAACAGAAAAGGCAAGACCCCCCGAGCGGACACCTCCCTCGAGCGGATCAATCGTCAATTCTCGGAGGCCATCTTGCGGGACCCTCTGCCAAAGCACTATGTGCCCCCGACGATCGGTGAATACAATGGAACCACCGACCCGGACGATCACCTGGGTAAGTTCGACAGCACAGCCACCCTTCATCAATACACAGATGGAGTAAAGTGCCGAGTGTTCCTTACCACCCTCTCGGGATCGGTGCAACGATGGTTTCGGAGGCTGCCGGACGGATCCATCACAAGTTTCAAGGAGTTTCACACGGCCTTCCTCCACCATTTTGCAAGCAGTCGGCGGTACCAGAAGACTAGTGTCAGCTTATTCGCCATCAAGCAAGAGCCCCGAGAGCCGCTCAGAGCTTATATACGACGATTCAACCAGGTGGCCATGGACATTCCAATGGCCACCTCAGAAACGATGATGAATGCGTTCACGCAAGGCCTCGTGGACGGG
Source organism: Zingiber officinale (assembly GCF_018446385.1). Lineage (NCBI taxonomy): Eukaryota > Viridiplantae > Streptophyta > Magnoliopsida > Zingiberales > Zingiberaceae > Zingiber > Zingiber officinale. Next base: position 97,016,256 of record NC_056002.1, on the reverse strand, counting down.
GACTTCTTCCGCTCGCTCATTCGGAAGCCGCCCCGAGATTACGATCATATATTACACCGGGTCAATGAATACATCAATGTGGAGGAAGCCCAAGCGGCCCGAAGGAAGGAAGCTCTAACCGAGCGGGCGCCCACTGCCGAGCGGAAGCCGCACACTGCTAATCAGCCGCCCAGAGGACCGCGAGCTGAAGCAGCCCGCCCCCAGCAACATGCAAGATCCCACATCATTCAAGAAGTATCTGCCGAGCGGCCCAAACCTAAAAAGAAGGTATGGACCCCAATATTTTGCTCATTTCACCAGACAGACACGCATAATACAAGAGATTGCCGAAGCCTTCCCTTGATCGCCCACCCCGTGCCCCGGGGTGGCCACCGACGATCGCCATCGTCCGACAGGCGACAGCGCCCTCGTGAAGCCGATCGGATGATATCCGAAAGGCGGTAGAGACAGACTCCCGAGCGACATCATACTCTGAGGCATGAGGACAATCCCCGGAGGTCTAGGGAGCAGCCTAGGTCGTCCGCTCGGGAAGAAGAAAATAGAAGCAACACTTCCCGAGGCGAAATCAACATCATTGCTGGGGGGCCGACCGGAGGCGACTCCAACAGAGCAAGGAAGGCGAGCGTCAGACAGCTTGAGATCCATGCGGTCGGCTGTAGCCAAGAACGGGCGAGCGGTCCCGAAATCAGTTTCGGGCCCAGTGACTTGGAGGGAGTCGAAGTGCCACATGACGACGCTCTCCTCATTAAAGCGGTAATAGCTAACTATACTATTCACCGCGTTTTCATCGATACAGGAAGCTCGGTCAATATTATATTCAAGAAGGCCTTCAACCAACTGCAAATAGATCAAGCCGAGCTGCTGCCTATGACAACCCCCCTCTACGGGTTTACGGGCAATGAAGTTCTACCTGTCGGACAGGTCCGATTGGCTATTTCGTTGGGAGAGGAGCCGCTCAGAAGGACGCGAACTGCAAACTTCGTCGTGGTCGACTCTCCCTCAGCATACAACGTTATCTTGGGGCGACCGGTGCTTAGCGAGTTCCGAGCGGTTGTCTCCACCTTCCACCAAAAAATCAAGTTCTCGGTGGAAGATAAAGTGGGAGAAGTGCGAGGAGACCAGCTGGCAGCTCGGCGATGCTACGTCGAGATGGTCCGAGCTGAATCTAATTCCGCTCGGAAGGCGCCCCGGATCGAGGTAAACGCCATAACTGAAAAACCACCCTCTTTGGTCTATGAAGAAAAAGAGGAAGTGCAGATTCACCCGACCCGAGCGGAGGCCACCACATTAATTGCGGTCGATCTGGAGGAGAGCTAAAAAAGGAAGTAATCAAATGTCTCCAGAAAAACTGTGATGTCTTCGTTTGGTCGACACATGAGCTGCCCGGGATTTCACCAAGTATAGCGCAGCACGAGCTCCATGTCTGACCGGACGCTCGGCCGGTGAAGCAAAGGAAGAGGGACTTCAGCGCCGAACAAAATGCCATCATCCGAGCGGAAGTCGAGAATCTCCTAGAGGCCGACCACATACGCGAGGTTCAGTTCCCGAGCTGGCTGGCGAACGTGGTACTAGTCTCCAAGACGGGCAACAAGTGGAGAGTTTGCATCGATTTCCGGGATCTCAACAAAGCATGCCCAAAAGATTTTTATCCTCTACCCTGGATCGATCAACTGGTGGACTCCACAGCCGGCTGCGAGTTGATATGCATGCTCGACGCCTATCAGGGCTACCATCAAGTGTCGCTCGCCCGAGAAGATCAAGAGAAGGTCAGCTTCGTTACAGCCGACGACACTTATTGCTATAATGTGATGTCGTTCGGACTGAAGACTGCGGGAGCAACTTACTAGCGCTTGATAAACAAAGTGTTCAAGGAGCAGATCGGGCGAAATCTGGAAGTGTACGTGGATGATATTCTCATCAAGTCCGTCCGAGCGGCCGATCTCTTTAAAGACATGGAGGAGACTTTCCGAACGCTGAGGCAGTATGGAGTTAAGCTGAACCCTCAGAAGTGTCTGTTCGGGACAAAAGACGAGCGTTTCTTGGGCCATATAGTGACTGAGCGGGGCATCGAGGCAAATCTCAGCAAGGTGAAAGCATTACAAGATATGCCGCCCCCAAGAAATCTGAGGGAAGTACAGCGCTTGACCGGTCGGATAACAGCCTTGTCCAGATTCATCTCGTAGACGGCCGATCAGAGTCTCCCGTTTTTCAAAATCTTGCGCAAGGCCACCAAGTTTCATTGGGATGAAGAGTGCGATCGGGCGTTCGAAGAACTGAAGACATATCTGAACTCTTTGCCCGTGCTAGCCAAGCCAGCTGTGGGTGAGCCGCTTTGTATCTATTTATCTTCAAATGAGCAAGCAGTAGGCTCGGCATTAGTGAGGGCGAGCGGAGAAGAACCCGTGTATTTCTTAAGCCATATTTTAAAAGACGTTGAATCTCGCTACATTGGGCTCGAGAAGCTGGCTTTTGCTTTGGTCCTCGCCGCTCGGAGACTTCGCCCCTATTTCTTGGCACATACTATCATCGTCCGAACAAATAGCCCTTTGGGAAGAGTGCTTTTGAACCCAGAAGCGTTTGGTCGGCTCATCAAATGGACAACAGAGTTGAGCGAATTTGATATTCAGTATCAACCCCGTTCGGCGATAAAGGCGCAGTCCTTGGCAGATTTTGTCACCGAAGTACAAAAGCCAGAGCCCGAAGCTATGTGAAAAATATTTGTGGATGGATCATCTACTCGGCTCGGAAGCGGAATTGGGGTATTATTGCTCTCTCCACAAGAAGAACGAATGCACCTTTCCGTTCGGCTGGACTACAGAGCCACAAACAACGAAGCGGAGTACGAAGCCCTCATAGCCGGCTTGCAGGCAGCTCGACATGTAGGAGCAGGTCGGGTGACAATCCATTCGGACTCCCAGTTAGTCGCTCAACAACTCTCGGGCACTTTTGAGATTAACAACGCTCGTCTCAAACTTTATGCTGAAGCCTTCGAAAAGCTCAAGGCCAACTTCAGAGAAGTTATTATCCAGAAGATACCCCGAGCGGAAAATCAGGCGGCAGATGAGTTAGCCAAACTAGCAAGTTCAATATCACCGGTCGTCATCCAGCAGCCAGTTGAACAAGTAGCTTTGGTGGCTCACGTCAACCGGATGGAGGGTCTCGCGTTTCTGATCGATTGGAGGATGGCCATCATGGAGTTTCTTCGATCGGGGGCAACACCATCCGATCGGGAAGCAACCCAGCAATTAAGGAGGAGAGCCGGTCGGTTCACGCTCATTGGGGACCAACTCTACAAGAAGGCTTTCTCTCGCCCACTGTTGAAGTGTGTAACCTCGGAAGACGCGGCGTACATCCTCCATGAAGTGCATCAAGGATCATACGGAGGGCATCCGGGCGGACGATCGCTAGCTAAGAAGATCTTGCTGGCCAGATACTTCTGGCCCACCCTGCAAGCAGACGCCGCTCGGACCGTTGCGACATGCCTTTCCTGTCAGAAGTATCATAACGTCTCCCACCGACCGGCGGAAGAAATGAAAGCATCTACAGTATCATGTCCGTTCGATCAGTGGGGAATGGATATCGTGGGTCCGTTCCCTATGGCGACCGGTCAGCAGAAGTTTCTGCTGGTGGCTGTCGACTATTTTTTCAAATGGGTGGAGGCCGAGCCACTAGCCAAGATCACCGAGCAAATGGTCAAGAAGTTTATCTGGCAGCATATAATCTGTCGGTTCGGCATCCCTCGCAAGCTTGTATCAGATAACGGGCGACAGTTCGCCGGGAAGCAGGTCGAAGACTGGTGCAAAAGTTATGGCATTGAACAACATTTTACGTCCGTGGCGTATCCCCAAAGCAACGGCCAAGCGGAAGTAGCCAACAGAGAAATCCTTAGAATTCTTCGGGCTCGACTTGACCACATGGGAGGAAGCTGGGTGGACGAGCTGCCAGGCGTTTTATGGGCTATCCGCACGACCCCAAAGGAGGGAACAGGCGTCACGCCATTCCATTTGGTGTACGGTGGCGAAGCGGTTATTTCGGTCGAAGTCGGCGTCGAGTCCGTCTGGATCCAGAATTATGACGATGATAATGCCGAGCGGAGGAACATGGAGTTGGACTTGATCGATGAAGAGCGTGCCAAAGCGTCCGTCCGGTTGATGGCGTACCAGCAAAGAATGAAGCAGAAATACAACCGACGCGTGATCCCTAGAGCATTCCAAGTTGGCGACCTTGTCTGGAAGAAAGTAAAGTCTGTCGGTGACGTTGGCAAGTTGGAGGCTCCTTGGGCGGGCCCCTTCAAAGTCATCGAGAAACTCCGCTCGAGTGCTTATTATTTAGAGGATGAAGACGGACAGCGGCTGGACCGACCATGGAGCGCGAATCATCTCCAGCCGTACCGAACTGGGTGAGAGGTGCGCTAAATGTAATTTTATATGTGTTTTGGTCGTCCATGTCCTTGTAATGTAGGAAGCAAAATGATAAAAGATGGCAAATATCTTCGCCGAACGGAAGTGTTAAAATTAGCCTTAAAGGCCGTCGAGCTCCGACGTTAAAAATCGAGAGTCGAGCCGGCGACTATAAACCCTCCGAGCGGAAGACCGTCGAGCTCCGACGTTAAAAATCGAGAGTCGAGCCGGCGACTATAAACCCTCCGAGCGGAAGACCATCGAGCTCCGACGTTAAAAATCGAGAGTCGACCCAGCGACTATAAACCCTCCGAGCGGAAGACCGTCGAGCTCTGACGTTAAAAATAGAGAGTCGAGCCAGCGACTATAAACCCTCCGAGCGGAAGACCGTCGAGCTCCGACGTTAAAAATCGAGAGTCGGGCCATCGACTATAAACCCTCCGAGCGGATGATCGTCGAGCTCCGACGTTAAAATCGAGAGTCCACCCGGTGACTATAAACCCTCCGAGCGGAAGACCGTCGAGCTCCGACGTTAAAAATCGAGAGTCGAGCCGGCGACTATAAACCCTCCGAGCGGAAGACCGTCGAGCTCCGACGTTAAATATCGAGAGTCGAGCCGGCGACTATAAACCCTCCGAGCAGAAGACCGTCGAGCTCCGACGTTAAAAATCGAAAGTCGAGCCGGCGACTATAAACCCTCCGAGCGGAAGACCGTCGAGCTCCGACGTTAAATATCGAGAGTCAAGCCGGCGACTATAAACCCTCCGAGCAGAAGACCGTTGAGCTCCAATGTTAAAAATCGAAAGTCGAGCCGGCGACTATAAACCCTCCGGCCGGACGAAGGCAATATAGAGAGGACTTGTGAGCAAGTACCCAAAAGTACTCGCCGTCAACACCCTTCGACCGTCTATACTCGCTGATCGGCCAAGTACCCAAAAGTACTTAGTCAACATCCAGCGAACAACCTCTTCTGTCGAAACAAGATATATTCATCCGAGCGGACTAGCTACACAAAATACTTCGTAAAAATCCCTTTCAAACACAAGAAAGGTGGCAGGAAAGGCGAATAACGAGGAGAATTAAGGAAATACAAACAACGGTAGTTGGAAATCCGAGTGGCCAGCATACATACTGATTAATAAGTGAAAAAGCAAGCGGAAGGATAGCATTTAAGACATTAAGGCCGAGCGCCTGAATTACAAAAAAGTAATCGTTTTTAGCCAAGCGGCTAGATTACATATAAACTTCTATTCTAAATACTCGTAGAGATCCTTCGGGATGTTGTTGAGGAGTGTTGCCTGGTCCTGACCGGGGATAACGGCGGAATCGGGAAGTTGCCCTTTGGACTTCAAATATTCTGTCGTGGCATTCATGGCAAGTTCAAAGGCCATGTACATCCGCTCACATACTTTCTCCGAAAATTCGACCGAACGGATGTAATTCTGTCTCAGGGAAGCGACCCGGCTCAGCTCAGCCTCTTGATATTCTTTAAGTGCCGCTCGGGAAGCATCGGCGGCTGCCTGATGTTCTTGTAAAGCAGTCTCGAACTTCACCACCTCATCCGATCGGGCAATCTTCTCATTGTCCAGTTGGTCCGTCAGCTCTTTAACTTTTTGCTCCAGCCCCCGAGCCTCTACGTTCTTCTTCTCCAGATCGGAGATAGCCGTTTTCTTCCGCTCAGTGGCCAGGCTTATCTTGCGATCCAGTGATTTGTTCAGGGGATCAAGTTCGGCTAGATTGTGCGCCTGGTCGACCGTCTTCTTCCGCTCGGCCTCTAGTAAATCTTGGGTCTTTTTGAGCTCTTTTTGCAGCTCGGCGTATGATGGACCTTGTGAGCCGGAAGGGCCGCCCGAAGCCTTCAGCCTCTTTAATTCTGTGTCCACCATCGCCAGACGACTGCAAACGGCGATCTCCTCCACCCATCTCTGTCATGAGCAAAGTTGTTAGAAGCCGGTCGGAGAGAATGCATAAAGGACTAGAGAAAACAAACTTACCCCCGTGGCCTGTTGCATGTGGCTGTTGGCCAGATTACTGAGGGGAATCATTGCGACGCGTGCCCGAGCGTCGGCCCACATTTCAGCTAAGGGCCCTTTCATTGTGATCAGGTGCTCGGGCATTGTTGGTCGATCGGCTTCGGGCATTAATTCCTCGGTGGGGAGATGCAGGAAAACCCAGATGGTGCGGCGCCGACCGGGCGTTGTCTTGGCGGAAGCCGGAGAAGGATCAGAGGCTGGCGCCGAGAACTGGGACAAAAGTGTTGAACGTCGGACCTGGCGGGGAGCGGGTGGAAGGGCGCTGATCGGAATGGCCTCAAGGGGGTCCGCAGATGCGTCTAGTTGGGACGGCGTCCTATCGGACGAAATTGCCTCCACCTCTGGCGCCTTGCCTTGAGAAGTGGAGGTGGCCCGCTCGGATGGATGAACCGCAGATGTAGCCGAGCGGAGCGGTGTCTCCGTGCCACGTCGTTTTTAACGAAGGGGACGCTCCTCCTCCTGAGTCGAGCCTTCATCCTGGACGAAAGGCTCTCGACTAGCAGTTGCGCCAGCCACTGGCTCTGGGAGAGAAGCCTGAGCGGCCGACTCCCCAGCATTTGTCTCGCTCTCCCCCTCATTAGAGTCAACCGGCTGAATGCCGAGCGTCTCCATTTCTTTGGCCGCCGCGGCTTCGAGCGCCGCCGCCTTCCTCTTTAAAATGCCAGCCATCACCGACTCCATGACAATGTTTGCTGCAAAGGAAAACAGAGAAAATCAGTTAGCAATTAAAACGAATGCACAAAGTAAAATTCTTACCGAAGTCGCTCGGAAGGGGGGTCCTGATCAGACTCAGACCGAATATATACATCATCCCTTCAGGCAAGAATTTGTTGATGTCAAACCTCAGACCGACCGGCATGTTGGCGGCATGAAGATAGTCCGGTCGGGTTTTGAACCTTTTGAGCTCTGGTGAGGTTGGTGGTCCGATCTGCCACTTCGTTAGGAAGGGGGCCCGCTCGGGCATACAAAGGTAGAAGTAGAATTCTTTCCAATGCTTATTGGAAGAAGGAAGTTTATTGAAGAAAACTAAACCGGGCCGAGCCTGGAAGATATATGTGCCCAGCCCGGACTGTTTAGGGTAAAAAAAATAATAGAAAACCTCCGGTCGGAGGGGGATGTGGTGGATTTTGAACAGGACAACGACGCCGCCTAAAATGCGGAAAGTATTGGGGACTAGGCTTCCGAGCGGAATGCCGAAAAAATTATAGACTTCAACGATGAAGGGATGAATGGGAAATCGCAGACCGGCTATGAACTGGTCGTAGAAAACACAAAAGGCTCCGCGCGGCAGTTTGTGAGGCCGAGCGGAGGAAGTGGGTAAGATAATTTCGAAGTCAGATGGGATGTCAAAATTATCCATCAAAATATCGGCGTCACGCCGATCGAAGCGCGACTCCATGGTAGTATACCATGGGCCGAGGGATTGGTCTAGAGGTTGGGAGGAGCTAGCCATTGGCCGAGCGGACGAAATCAAAAAAGGCAAAGAAAGGTAGAGGATAGGAGAAAGAAGACAGCAAACGAAAAGAGGCCCCGAGGATCGAAACTCGGAAAAGAAATGCAAAGAAGACACAAGAACCAAAGAGAGAAAGAAGGAGAACCTTAAACGAAGAGGAGGATCGAGGGAAGCGCACCGGGGATCGTCGAAAACAGAAGAGCAAGATCGCCGGAAATCTAGAACACGAGAAGCAGCGGTAAGCACACGACAACAGAAGTGAGGCGAAGGAGAGAAGAGAAGCCTTTATAGGGTGGAACCCGAGCGGCCTCCACCGTCGGATTCAGGTCGCGAGAACCGGAGCACGCATCGCACCGTTCATTTCGAACCGCCTCGATCCCGTCAGAACACCACGCCGCCGCCATACGATGACGGCAGCCTCGACACGTGGCATTCGGCCACTGGAACGCATTTAATGAGCGCGTGCTCGACCTTAATGATGGAGATTGGTGAAAACTTCGAAAAGATACCGAGGAATGTTGGCGTTGACAGGCCTTTTAGTTGCCCCCTTTGTGTCCGAGCGGAGGGTAGTTGCATATGGACGCCGCTCGGAGCAATTGATAGTCCAGTCAATCGGACTAATCGCCTCCTTCGACTAGACTTGAAGGGAGGTCAGTGATCCGGCAGTGAGGAGGGGGGACCCCCCCTTTAAGCAGAGTCAACGCCACGTGGAGGTTGAAAGGTAAAAGGTCAATCAGGGGTTTGGCCGAGAGGATAATGATGGGGGCGACCGGACGAACGTTCCGAACGGAAGCAAAGACATCCCGGCGGGGAGTCGGGGTTCCGACGCTCATGTTGAACAGGGTAGTATGGCCGAGCGGGTAGCCCGCTCGGCCGAAGGCATACAGTAGCAATACTGCGAACAGTCCACACAGCACACGACCGAGAATCTCCCGCGCGGACCAGCACATACGACCGGCCGGACGTGAGGGGACGGTCGACCGGCCGGACACTCGGCATGTGGTAAGAAGAGACAAGGACAAGAGAACATCTTCTGACAGCGGGTATGTTCGACGACCAGGCCATACGTAGGATCTTACGACAGAGGGTTCCGCTGTCCCATCAGAGATGTGCTCGGACTGTAGCAGTATGGTGTCAGGTAAGCTCTTCTAACAAGCTCATACCGAGGTATGGTTAGAGGACACATATTTGCCTCAGTATGTGTGTGTGAGCCTCTTCTCAGCTCTATATAAGGGGCCTCACACTTCGCCGAAGGTATGCATTCTCCCGTATTCGAAGCCACTTTCTCGTCTTCCTCTTGCCTGACTTGAGCGTCGGAGGGTTGTCGCCGGGAACCCCCTCCCGGTCCGACTTCCTAGCAGGTTCGCCGGAGGTCCACACGACCGGTCGAAGATCTACGTCAGCAGTTTGGAGAGCGCCACGTGCCCAGCGTCCGTTGATTCATCGTTCGGACAGGATCATGGGCTTTGATAAAGGAATGTTCTAGGAGTTTTGGTTTCTTTGTAAGATTCCTCAATGTAAATGATCTACCAAATCCTATTTCTCAATTGTCCAACGTTTATAGAAGGTTGTCGGTTCTCTCTTGCAATAGATAATCGACCTAGGACTGAAATCTATACCTAAATGTGATCGATTAGATATGAACTTATGTTATCCTTACTCGGGCATGTTCCTGTCACGAAGATCCCTCGGAAAATCAACACAAAGATCATACTTCTCAACCCATAAGATATAAAGATTAATCCCTAAATCTATCCTACCCTCTTGAATCATCCTATTTCCCCTAAATCTTATGCCTCAAACGTCCTTACACGGGCTTGCACCTTTCGCGTGCTTCCCTCGAAAAATTGAGTGGGAGATAATCTCTACAAGATCCATAGGGCATTCAAACAATCAATCTAAAATGAGAATTAGGTCCATATCACAACAATTCATTCAAGATTGAATTGATACAAACAAGACAATATCATAGAAATAAGGAAACGACAAATCCACAAGAGTTTACATCAATTCATCATACAAATACTCCCTCATCCTAAAACAAAGAGATATACTCCATGAATCGAAGAGAGAAATCCGAAAATACAAAGATTACAAGCATTTCTTGATCCCCCAATCCAAGAAGAGGAGAGAAAAAAAACTTATCTAAGATGAAGCTTAGTCTTCGGATCCAATCCACGCTCCCGGAGTTGAATCCGTTGAAGATCCGCCTTTAGATCGCCCAGAAATCCTCCCAAAATTGGAAGGAAAGACCCAAATCTCGCTCTCTCACAAGAGGGAGAAGATCCCCTTTCAAATCTTGAAGAAGGGTTTAAATAGAGGTGAAGTTTGGGCGCCACACGACCCCGTGGCACGGCCGTGTGAGGTTCACAGGACCCTGCCCACTGTCCTCTCTGTCAGCCTTGCACGGTCGTGTGTGAGACACGGCCGTGGCAAACATCCGCCAATTGCCCCTTACATGGCTGTGTAGATCTACACGACCTGAATTGCCTTAGTCTCTAGAAATCTTGCACGGCCGTGTGATGCACATGACCTGCTTCCTTCCCTGCCACTGAGAACCTCACTGTTAGCTAGAGCCCTAGAGCCAATCATTTGATGATTGTATTTTGGACTTATTGTATCATATTCTATATAAATAAAGGCATTTGGTTTTTGGTTATTATACTTACTTGTATTGGTGCCAAATAAACTAAGTATAATAACGTCCTTGAGTAGAAGGTTCTTACCTATATCAATCGATTGGTTGAATCGATAGTGAGATGATATAGGGAACACTACTCTTAATCATTCCTAGTCGAGTATTAACATTTAGGGACAATGTTAATGCAATAAGACTAGCATGTAGGTCAACTCGATGACTTGATCTCACAAGTCATGGATATAGAGATATAAAGTTGACACATGTGTATGCATTAGAGAATGTATACTGAATGACCCGCCATGAGAAAGTATCATGGATCGTTATATGAGTGTCATATACTTTCTCATGTGGCTATTAGTATGACTACTAGTCCTTAGACCTAAAGTCACCATGGTTCCCTACATAAGGAGTTATGTACTTTGGTTTCGTCAAACGTCACCCGTAACTGGGTGGACTATAAAGGCGATTACTGGGTATATAACGAATTATGTAGAGGTATGTGAGTGATGTAGATGGGATCTATCCCTCCCATATGACGGGAGCGACATCGGTATTCTTGATAGAGTTAGACCACGAAGTGCATGGCCATGCCCAAATGAGCCAACATGAGATGTTGAGCTCATTTGATCGAGTGAGTCTACTTGGAGTTCAAGATTTAGATTGATTAGAGGATGACACGGTCTATGCCTCACATTGATCAATCTAGATGTCTAGGATAGAAGGACACTTGTCATATTTTGTGAGGAGTCACAATTAGTAGTCACAAGGTGATGTTGGATCTCAACATTCTTGTAACTTGGGTAGCAATGATGTATTGCTAGATGCCGCTCATTTCTTATGTTTCTAAAGGAGTTTAGAAACATTGCCAACGTTACAAGAACCTATTGGGTCACACACAAAGAACAAGTGGATGGAGATTAGGTTCATATGATGAACCAATTGGATTAGGTTCATATGATGCACCAAAAATTGAATTTGGATTAATTCAAATTAGACTTATTGAGTTAGACTCAATTAGATTCAATTGTTGAATGAGTCTAATTTAAATTTGATTCATTGAGTCAATTTATATTAATGAATTGAGATTCATTAGATTGAAATTGACTTGAATCAAAGGTTGGATTTAACTCAACAAGGAAGAAAAAATTGGTTAATTTTGACTTGACCAAATGGGAAGTTAAAACATCAAGTTTGACTTGATGTATTGCCACTTCATGGAGGATGACTCATCCTACATGGCAGCCACATCATCTCCAAGTTGTCAAGGAGGTTACAAATCCCATTTTCATTTAATGTGGCTGGCCACATTAAATGGAATAGGAGTTACATGTGTGGCCGGCCACATTTTGTGATGGTTTTTTCATTTTCCATGGAAATTAAGTGTGGTAATTGCTTCTCCTTCTTCCTAGCCTCTTCCTCCTTGCTGTTGTTGCCGTGAGCTTTCATGGAAGGAGAAGGTGTGTGAGTTTTGTTCCAAGAGAATAAGGGGAAGTGAAGATCACAACGGAGGATACTACTAGTGAGTGTATAAGATTCCTTTTTGCTTTCTCTCTTTTCTCTCTTTTAAATCCTACCCGAGAGCCCAAGAAGTGCTAGCACACTTGTGGTGCTCTCTTCTCCATCATTGAGTGTTAGAGAACACTTCTTGTTCGTGTGGATATCACTAGAGAGTAGTTGTCTACGTTGACAACTTCGAGATCCGGCGTACCTTGGACTTGCGGGATTGCGAAGGGCTTTGCTTCGAAGGTATAAAAGATTTTTCCTTTGTAGATCTACTGTAGATCATAGTTAGAAACTCGTACTCATATTTTCGAAAGTTTTCTTCACACGGATCCAATGGCTAGGGGGTTTCGGGGTTTCCGCGACGCGAAAAACCCAACAGTGGTATCAGAGCCACGTGCGAAGCTTGTACAAGTTTAGTTTTTGTTTTTATGAAAAAAATTCAGTTCAGTGATATTCCGTATTTTTATGATTTTTAGAGTTTTTATGGGTATTTTTCTCGTAGAAGCGAAGCACATGTGTTTCGGCACTTGTAGGCTTCGACTACCGAGAAGAATTTTTCAAAACGGCAACGTTTCGCCCCAAAAATTTTTGGGAAAGTGGGCTAAGGCGCTCTTGGATCACTTAGGAGCAACTCGTGATGGTTAGATCGCGGGTAGGGGTACTGCCCCTAACCCCGCAAGGGGATTTGCTCTGCGATTGCGCCAGAAATCGCTAATCGGGACTGCCGGGAAAAATTTACTCATAAAATCTGTAAAATTATAAAAAAATTACAGAAAATTATAGAAATATATAATTTTGAATTATATATTAATTTTGTGATAGTCATGGCCCAAACGACCCAAATTAGATTTGGAAATGTGTTGTAATTCATAATACGGCCTGCGTGCCGTTATGTGATGTGCGTGCTGTATTTATTTTATTTTTATTTTATTTTCACGGTCTGCGCGTCGTGCCTTTCTCTTATATTCTGGTTGTAAATTAGATTTAGACTCGAATGTAACTCGAGTTTCAAAATTGTAATGTAATTTTGAAGCGGTGGAAGGTCCACACGAGACGGAGTTACGAGGAGGGCACGAGCAACACAAGGTCGTCAAAGGAAGAAGCTTGAGAAGCTGTTGACCTTAGGTTGACCATCCGATCTTCTCATTGGCTTAAGAAGATCGTAGTAGGGCCATGACACAATCACAAAATAATTTAATTAATTGCTTATATGTATGTGATGCATGTTTAATTAAGTAGTTAATTAGTGCCTAGCGATTAGATTAGATCTAAATCGTGCACATGATGCACCCTTCGATTAGATTAGATCTATCGAGTATATGATACGCATTATCGTTTAGATTATATCTAAATCACGTCAACTCGTAATGCCTACCATGCCGTGATACCTACCACTACCTCGATCGCATGTTGTTGTTGAATCTGCCAAAGCAGAGCAACACATACTATCTTGGTAGGGTACGGAGGGACAATTTTGGTCCCGCCTATAAACGCATGGGTGAGTACAACTCAATTAGATTGAGTATTCCTAGTTAACTCGGTTGGACCGAGTATAACTATAGGCATTCTTCCAACGGTTGAAAAGATAGGTCAAAATCACATATATATTAACTCTCGGGCGTATTAGCCAAAGCTAACTTAAGTTTTAATATAAATGCGGATTTTTATCCTATAAACAAGAGTTACATAGAGATGTAATTGGTAATCGTTACCTACCGATCATACTAAATCTTGGGCGTATTAGCCAAAGCTAACTCAAGGGTTAGTATGATGTGGATCTTGTCCCACATGAATTATAGAATTCAGTGGGAGCATCATTTAGTTAAAGGCCTAATTAAATGATTAACAATATGATACTTATTTCTGCATTTATTTCTGTTGTAAAATTGCCATGACGTCAAATACGAACACTTTCTCTCTGCGATATGTCCTTAAGAAGGACAAGCTCAACAGAGCAAATTTCCTGGATTGGTACAGCAACCAGAGAATAGTTCTCACCCAAGAACGTAAACTGTACGTTCTGGAGCAGCCCAGTCCGGAGGCTCCTCCTGCCACTGCCACGCGAGCAGACCGAGATGCTTACAAGAAGCATCAAGATGACGCATTAGATGTGTCCTGTCTTATGCTTGCAACCATGAACTCTGAGCTTCAGAAGCAACATGAGTTGATAGGCGCTTACGATATGGTTGAACATCTTTGTCACCTATATCAAGGACAAGCAAGGCACTAGAAGAGGAACTCCAAAGAATACCTGGAAGATCTTAAGAAGAAGAGAAATAAGATTTCTACTTCAGGTATACATGTTATAGAAGTCAACCTCTCTATTTCTTCATCGTGGGTATTAGATACCGAATGTGCTTCACACATTTGTACTAATGTACAAGCGCTGAGAAATAACAGGGCATTGACGAAGGGTGAGATAGACCTACGAGTAGGCAATGGAGCACGGGTTGCTGCTATTGCTGTAGGAACTTACCATCTATCTCTGCCCTCTGGGCTTGTACTAGAATTAGATGATTGTTATTATGTGCCTGCCTTGACTAAGAACATAATTTCAGTTTCTTGTTTGGACAAGAAAGGATTTTCGTTTACAATAAAGAACAAATGTTGTTTCGTCTATTTAAATGATATGTTCTATTGTAGTGCACCTCTGATAAACGGACTCTATATTCTAGACCTTGAGAGCCCTATCTATCACATAAATACCAAGAGGTTCAAGTCAAATGACATGAACCAAACCTACCTCTGGCACTGTCGCTTAGGTCATATAAATGACAAGCGCTTATCCCAGCTCCATAAGGATGTTTACTGGACTCATTTGATTTAGAATCATATGAGATATGCGAGTCATGCCTACGAGGCAAGATGACCAAGACTCCCTTTAGTGGGCATAGCGAGAGAGCAACTGATTTGTTAGGACTCATAGATAGTGATGTATGTGGCCCTTTCAATGTTGCTGCTAGAGACGGTTATAGATACTTCATCACATTTACTGATGACTTCAGTAGATATGGTTATGTGTACTTGATGACACATAAGTCTGAATCCTTTGAAAAGTTCAAAGAATTCAAGAATGAAGTACAGAACCAGCTTGGCAAGAGTATTAAGATACTTCGATCCGATCGAGGTGGAGAATACCTTAGCCATGAGTATCGTGACTATCTAGCAGAGTGTGCGATCCTATCCCAACTCACTCCTCCTGGAACACCACAATGGAATGGTGTATCCGAAAAGAAGGAATCGTACCCTATTAGATATGGTGCGATCTATGATGAGTCACACAGATCTTCCGACATACCTTTGGGGCTATGCTCTAGACACGGCAGCTTTTATACTCAACCGAGTTCCATCCAAGGTCGTGATAAAGACACCATATAGGATATGGACTGGGAGAGATGCCCAGGTGTCTTTCATGAGGATTTGGGGTTGTGAGGCTTATGTTAGACGTCAAGTCTCAGACAAGTTAGGACCCAAATCCGACAAGTGCTACTTTATTGGATATCCCAAGGAAACTAAGGGATATTACTTCTACATTCCTAGTCAGCACAAGGTAGTTGTGGCAAAGACTGGGGTCTTTCTAGAAAGGGACTTTGTTTCTAGAAAGACTAGTGGGAGCGCGTTCGATCTTGAAGAAGTTCAAGATGCGAACAATAGCACTAATGCCTCGATGGAAATTGAACTGGAACCACAAAGTATTGTGGATGATGTTCCACAAGGAGTTGAGAAACAACAACCAGTTCAAGTAGATATACCTCTTCGCAGGTCTGATAGGGTACGTCATCAGCCTGAGAGATACTCATTTCTCTTGTCTGACCATGATGACATTATGCTCATAGAGGATGAGCCTACCACCTATCAGGAAGCTGTGATGAGACCAGATTCCGAGAAATGGCTAGAAGCCATGAGATCCGAGATGGAATCCATGTACACCAACCAAGTATGGACTTTGGTTTATCCACCTGAAGGGGTAAAACCCAATGGGTGTAAGTGGGTCTTTATGAGAAAGACTGACATGGATGGACTTATCTATAAGGGTCGCTTGGTAGCTAAAAGTTTCAAGCAGATTCATGGTATTGACTATGATGAAACCTTTTCACCAGTAGCGATGTTTAAGTCCATTCGGATCATGCTTGCTATTGCAGCCTACCATGACTATGAGATATGGCAGATGGATGTCAAAACCGTGTTTCTGAATGGAAACCTGCTCGAGGATGTGTACATGACACAACCTGAGGGTTTTGTAGATCCATAGCATACTAGCAGAGTATGCAAGCTGCATAGGTCCATTTATGGACTAAAGCAAGCTTCTCGGAGCTGGAATATTCGATTCGATGATGCAATCAAATAGTTTGGTTTCATCAAGAACGAAGATGAACCTTGTGTCTACAAGAAGGTTGTAGGGGACATAGTTGTCTTCCTCATATTGTATGTGGATGACATACTACTCATTGGGAAGGACATCCCTATGCTTCAGTCTGTCAAGACTTGGCTAGGGAGTTGCTTCTCAATGAAGGACTTAGGTGAGGCATCCCGCATTTTAGGGATATAGATCTATAGAGATAGATCTAAGAGATTGCTTGGCCTAAGTCAGAGTACATACATTGACAAGGTACTCCTTCGGTTTGCCATGCAGAACACCAAGAAGGGATTTCTGCCGATGTCACATGGCGTGAGTCTTTCGAAGACTCAAGGTCCCTCTTCTAGAGAGGAGAGAGACCAAATGGATCAGATTCCTTATGCCTCAGCCATAGGATCGATCATGTACGCCATGCTATGTACTCGACCTGATGTCTCGTATGCTTTGAGCATGACAAGCAGATACCAGTCAGATCCAGGTGAAAGGCACTGGATAGCGATCAAGAATATTCTTAAGTACTTAAGAAGGACTAAAGAATATTTCTTGATATATGGAGGCGATGATCAGCTAGCTGTAAAGGGTTACAGTGATGCTAGATTCCAGACCGACCAGGATGACTATAGATCGCAGTCGGGGTTCGTATTTTGCATTAATGGTGGTGCTGTGAGCTGGAAGAGTTCAAAG
Source organism: Zingiber officinale (assembly GCF_018446385.1). Classification (NCBI taxonomy): domain Eukaryota; kingdom Viridiplantae; phylum Streptophyta; class Magnoliopsida; order Zingiberales; family Zingiberaceae; genus Zingiber; species Zingiber officinale. Next base: position 96,999,185 of record NC_056002.1, on the reverse strand, counting down.
CAGGACACAGTAGCTGATTCTACGACAGAGGCCGAGTATATTGCTGCATAAGAGGCAGCAAAGGAGGCTGTTTGGATCCGCAAGTTCATCACTGAACTTGGGGTGGTTCCTAGCATTGTTGACCCCATTGAGCTCTATTGTGACAACAATGGAGCTATAGCACAGGCGAAGGAACCTCGCTCACACCAGCGGACCAAACACATACTACGGCGCTTCCATCTCATTCGAGAGATCATCGAGAGAGGAGATATGAAGATTTACAGAGTACCTATAGAGGCTAACATTGCAGATCCCTTGACCAAGGCTTTGGCACAGAGGAAGCATGATGGTCACACTAGGTCATTTGGGCTTAGAGCCTACACTGATTGGCACTAGTGCTAGTGGGAGATTGTTAGCTAGAGCCCTAGAGCCAATCATTTGATGATTGTATTTTGGACTTATTGTATCATATTCTATATAAATAAAGGCATTTGGTTTTTGGTTATTATACTTACTTGTATTGGTGCCAAATAAACTAAGTATAATAACGTCCTTGAGTAGAAGGTTCTTACCTATATCAATCGATTGGTTGAATCGATAGTGAGATGATATAGGGAACACTACTCTTAATCATTCATAGTCGAGTATTAACATTCAGGGACAATGTTAATGCAATAAGACTAGCATGTAGGTCAACTCGATGACTTGATCTCACAAGTCATGGATATAGAGATATCAAGTTGACACATGGGTATGCATTAGAGAATGTATACTGAATGACCCGCCATGAGAAAGTATCATGGATCGTTATATGAGTGTCATATACTTTCTCATGTGGCTATTAGTATGACTACTAGTCCTTAGACCTAAAGTCACCATGGTTCCCTACATAAGGAGTTATGTACTTTGGTTTCGTCAAACGTCACCCGTAACTGGGTGGACTATAAAGGCGATTACAGGGTATATAACGAATTATGCAGAGGTATGTGAGTGATGTAGATGGGATCTATCCCTCCCATATGACGGGAGCGACATCGGTATTCTTGATAGAGTTAGACCACGAAGTGCATGGCCATGCCCAAATGAGTCAACATGAGATGTTGAGCTCATTTGATCGAGTGAGTCTACTTGGAGTTCAAGATTTAGATTGATTAGAGGATGACACGGTCTATGCCTCACATTGATCAATCTAAATGTCTAGGATGGAAGGACACTTGTCATATTTTGTGAGGAGTCACAATTAGTAGTCACATGTTGATGTTGGATCTCAACATTCTTGTAACTTGGGTAGCAATGATGTATTGCTAGATGCCGCTCATTGCTTATATTTCTAAAGGAGTTTAGAAACATTGCCAACGTTACAAGAACCTATTGGGTCACACACAAAGAATAAGTGGATGGAGATTAGGTTCATATGATGAACCAATTGGATTAGGTTCATATGATGCACCAAAAATTGAATTTGGATTAATTCAAATTAGACTTATTGAGTTAGACTCAATTAGATTCAATTGTTGAATGAGTCTAATTTAAATTTGATTCATTGAGTCAATTTATATTAATGAATTGAGATTCATTAGATTGAAATTGACTTGAATCAAAGGTTGGATTTAACTCAACAAGGAAGAAAAAATTGGCTAATTTTGACTTGACCAAATGGGAAGTTAAAACATCAAGTTTGACTTGATGTATTGCCACTTCATGGAGGATAACTCATCCTACATGGCAGCCACATCATCTCCAAGTTGTCAAGGAGGTTACAAATCCCATTTTCATTTAATGTGGCCGGCCACATTAAATGGAATGGGAGTTACATGTGTGGTCGGCCACATTTTGTGATGGTTTTTTCATTTTCCATGGAAATTAAGTGTGGTAATTGCTTCTCCTTCTTCCTAGCCTCTTCCTCCTTGCTGTTGTTGCCGTGAGCTTTCATGGAAGGAGAAGGTGTGTGAGTTTTGTTCCAAGAGAATAAGGGGACGTGAAGATCACAAAGGAGGATACTACTAGTGAGTGTATAAGATTCCTTTTTGCTTTCTCTCTTTTCTCTCTTTTAAATCCTACCCGAGAGCCCAAGAAGTGCTAGCACACTTGTGGTGCTCTCTTCTCCATCCTTGAGTGTTAGAGAACACATCTTGTTCATGTGGATATCACTAGAGAGTTGTCTACGTTGACAACTTCGAGATCCGGCGTACCTTGGACTTACGGGATTGCGAAGGGCTTCGCTTCGAAGGTATAAAAGATTTTTCCTTTGTAGATCTACTGTAGATCATAGTTAGAAACTCATACTCATATTTTCGAAAGTTTTCTTCGCACGGATCCAATGGCTAGGGGGTTTCGGGATTTCCGCGACGCGAAAAAGCGGTTTTCGCGGCCCGAAAAACCCAACACTCACATGGTCGTGTGAGACACACGGCCGAGGCTTCTCCTGTCTTTGGAAAACTCACATGGTCGTGTGATTCACACGGCCTAGGCTTCTTCTCATGTCTGGGTTCTTTAGATCCTTGCATGGCTGTGTGAGGTTCACACGGCCATGACCACTTCGTTTCCTGCTGTAGCCTTCTGGCCCATGATCTCCACACGACCTGGGCAACCCCCCAGAGTAGGGCAGTGCATGGTTTAGGTAGGGCACCTTCTTCCCTTGTTTTGCTCACAGATTTGGCTTCGAACATGAAATCTTCACCAATTTTGACTCCTGTGTACAGAAAATGCACAAATCTAGATCTCTGAACAAAGAGTGTAAATATGCTAAAAAGGAAAGCTGAAAGTACGAAAATGCATAGATCAAGCATGCTCAAAGTATGTGAACGTGCGTCAAAACATGCCAATAAGTGTATACAATCTACGCACATCAGTCAGACGTGGGATGCCAGGTCAGGATGCCTGGGCGCACATCCCCGCTCTTAGGTTGAATAGCTCAGGCTCCTTTGAGTCACCACTAAGGAAAAGATATAACATTTAAATAGTAGAGTACAATAAAGTGATCATAAAGTCATTTAAATTCTTCAAATATATCGTCAAGCATCTCTCTAAGGATGCGACGATGATCTAGGAAATATTCGGGAGGAGCAGAGGATAGATATCCTCCCTCGTGGAGTTGCCTAAGCGTTCCTACTGCTCCATAAGCCGCTGACGTAACAAAGTGATTCCCACTTGTGCACCAAACTCTGGAGAGCATAATGTTAGTTAGAGCCCTAGAGCCAATCATTTGATGATTGTATGGACTCATGTATATCATATTCATGTATATATATTAAGGCATTTGGTTTTTGGTTATTATGCTTATTTGTATTAGTGCCAGATAAAATAAGTATAGTAACGCCCTAGAGTAGAAAGGTTCTTACCTATATCAATCGATTGGTTGAATCGATAGTGAGATGATATAGGGAACACTACTCTGAATCATTCCTAGTCGAGTATTAACATTCAGGGACAATGTTAATACAATAAGACTAGCATGTAGGTCAGCTCGATGACTTGATCTCACAAGTCATGGATATAGAGATATCAAGCTGACACATGGGTATGCATTAGAGAATGTATACTGAATGACCCGCCATGAGAAAGTATCATGGATCGTTATATGAGTGTCATATACTTTCTCATGTGGCTATTAGTATGACTATTAGTCCTTTGACCTGAAGTCACCATGGATCCCTACATAAGGAGTTATGTACTTTGGTTTCGTCAAACGTCACCCGTAACTGGGTGGACTATAAAGGCGATTACTAGGTATATAACGAATTATGCAGAGGGATGTGAGTGATGTAGATGGGATCTATCCCTCCTATATGACGGGAGCAACATCGGTATTCTTGATAGAGTGAGACCACTAAGTGCATGGCCATGCCCAAATGAGTCAACATTAGATGTTGAGCTCATTTGATCGAGTGAGTCTACTTGGAGTTCAAGATTTAGATTGATTAGAGGATGACACGGTCTATGCCTCATATTGATCAATCTAGATGTCTAGGATAGAAGGACAATGTCTCATATATTGTGAGGAGTCACAATTAGTAGTCACAAGGTGATGTTGGATCTCGACATTCTTGTAACTTGGGTAGTAATGATGTGTTGCTAGATACCGCTCATTACTTATGCTCCTAAATGGGTTTAGGGCATTGCCAACGTTACAAGAACCTATAGGGTCACACACTTAGGACAATTAGATGGAGATTAGGTTCATATGATGAACCAAGAGGACTAGATTCATTTGATGGATCCAATTGGATTAAGAGTAATCCAAATTGGGCTAATTGAGTTAGACTCAAGATGATTCAAGTATTCAATGAGTCTAATTTAGATTATGACTTATTAAATCAATTTAATTTAATGAATTAGATTCATTATATTAAGTTGGCCTGAATCAAATGGTTGGATTAGATCAACCATGGTAGAGATTGGGTCAAGTTTGACTTGACTTAAGAAGGAAGACCAAAGGTCAATTTTGACTTGACCTTTTGCCACCTCATTGGTGAGTTGGCATTAGGTGGACCAATGATGATGTTCAACATCATCATGGTGTGCCACCTCATGTGAGTTACAACTCTTTAATGGCTCCACATTAATTGCACTTAATGTGGAAATGGGAGTTACTCATGAGAAGGTGGCCGGCCACTTGAATGAGGAGAATAATTTTCATTTTGGAAATTATTCCATCATTCATTCCTTCTTCTTCCTCCTAGAGAGTTCTTCTTGCTCTCTCCCTCTCCTCCTTCCTTGGCTGAAACACATAGGTGCTAGCACACCTTGGTTTTTTGGTCACCTCCATCTAGTGTGTCCGTGTGGATACTTCTAGATGACCGTACGCTCGACGGTCTTGAGATCCGGCACCATTTGGACGAGCGGGATTCGCGTGGGGCGCGCATCAAGGGTAATGATCTTAACTTTAGTGTAGATCTAAAGTTTTTACAAACTCGTACAAGAAAAAGGTTTTTCGAAAAGTTTTGTTTCCGAATCTTTGCACGAGATCCATGGCTTTAGGTGACTCGGGGTTTCCGCGACGCGAAAAAGCGGTTTTCGCGGCCCGACGAACCCAACAGTGGTATCAGAGCCACGTGCAAAGACTTGTACAAGTTCGTTTGTATTTTTATGAAAAATATAGCTTCTGTGATTTTCTGTAAAAATTGAGTTTTTAGAGTTTTTATGAGTAATTTTTCCGTAGAAGCGAATCACAAGTGTCTCGGCACTTGTAGGCTTCGGCTACCGGAAAGTTTTCTTTTAAACGGCTTCGTTTTGCCCCAAATCCGTTTGGGACAGCGGGGTCGGGTGCCATTAGATCGCAAAGGAGCAACTCACAATGGTTAGATCGTGGGTAGGGGCATTGCCCCTAACCCCGCAAGGGAATTTTCTTCGCGATTGCACCCGAAATCGCTAAAAACGAACCCTCCGGGAAGATTTTTCCGAAACGGCAATGTCTCGGCCCAAATCGTTTTGGGACAGCGAGTTTGGGCGCTGTTGGATCGCAAAGGAACCCTCGCGATGGTTAGATTGCGGGTAGGGGCGCTGCCCCTGGCCCCGCAAGGGGATCCGATCCGCGATTGCGCCCGAAACCGCTAAACGGGAACGCCGGGAAATTTTACTCGTAAAAATTGTAAAAATTATTTTTAAAATTATAGAAAATTATAAAAATATATAATTTTGAATTATATATTAATTTTGTGATAGTCATGGCCCAAAAACCCAATATGATTGGTTGTGTTGTAATTCATAATACGGCCTGCGTGCCGCTATGTGTTTACGAGTGTTGTATTATCGTGCCTTCTCTTATATTCTTGTTGTAAATTAGATTTAGACTCGAATGTAACTCGAGTTTCAAATTGTAATGTACAAGTTGGAACGGTGGAGGGTCCACACGAGACAGAGTTCCGAGGCGGGCACGAGCAACACAAGGTGGTCAAAGGGAGGAGCTTGGAGAAGCTGTTGACCCTAGGTTGACCAATCGATCTTCTCATTGGCTTGAGAAGATCGTAGTAGGGCCATGACTAAATCACAAATAGATTAATTAATTGCTTGTGTATGTGATGCATATTTAATAAGTAGTTAATTAATTAGTGTCTTACGATTAGATTAGATCTAAGTCGTGCACATGATGCACCCTTGCGATTAGATTAGATCTAAGTCGTGCACAAGATGCATCCTTTTCGATTAGATTAGATCTCAATCGACTCAACTCTAATGCCTAACCGTGCCGTGATACCTATCACTACCTCGATCACATGTATTGTTGAATCTGCCAAAGCAGAGCAATACATATTATCTTGGTAGGGTACGGAGGGACAATCTTGGTCCCGCCTATCAACGCATGGGTGAATACAAACCCAATTAGATTGAGTATTCCTAATTACTCGGTTGGATCGAGTCAACTATAGGCATTCTTCCAATAGTTGGAAAGGTAGGACAAAATCACGTTTATATTAACTCTCGGGCATATTAGCCAAAGCTAACTCGAGTTTTAATATAAATGCGGATCTTGATCCTATAAACAAGAGTTGCATAGAGATGTAATTGGTAATCGTTACCTACCGATCATACTAAGCCTTGGGCGTATTAGCCAAAGCTAACTCAAGGGTTAGTATGATGTGGATCTTGTCCCACATGAATTATAGTATTCAGTGGGAGCATCATTTAGTTAAAGACCTAATTAAATGATTTTAAAAGAATATGATATTTATTTCTGCAAATTTTCTGTTGTAGATAACCATGACATCGAACACGAATTCCTTCTCCCTGCGATCTGTCCTTGAGAAGGACAAGCTCAACGGAGCGAATTTCCTGGACTGGTACAGGAACTTGAGAATAGTTCTCACCCAGGAACATAAACTGTACGTTCTGGAGTAGCCCATTCCGGAGGCTCCTCCTGCCAATGCCCCGCGAGCTGACAAAGATACTTACAAGAAGCATCAAGATGACGCATTAGATGTGTCCTGTCTAATGCTCGCGACCATGAACTCTGAGCTTCAGAAGCAACACGAGTTGATGGGCGCTTACGATATGGTTGAGCATCTTCGCCAACTATATCAGGGACAAGCGAGGCATGAGAGATTTGAGATCTCTAAGGCACTGTTTCAGTGCAAGATGTCAGACGGGGCTCCCATAGGTCCTTATGTACTCAAGATGATTGGGTACATAGAGAACCCACAAAGACTGGGGTTCCCACTTGGCCAAGAGCTGGTCACTGACTTGATCTTGCAGTCCTTGCCGGATAGCTATAGTCAATTCGTTCTCAACTATAACATGAACGAGATTGACAAGCCAATGCCCGAGCTACTTAGTATATTACGAACTGCTGAGATTAACCTTAAGAAGGTTAAGCCCATTCTGATGGTCCAGAAGCACAAGGGCAAGGGCAAGCCCAAAGGTAAGGGAAAGTCCCAAACCAAGGGCAAAGGCAAGGCACTGAAGCCTAAAGGAGGGGTCGCCAAGGATGCTACCTGCTTCCACTGCGGTCAGACCGGGCACTGGAAGAGGAACTGCATGGTATACTTGGAGGATCTTAAGAAGAAGCGAAGTGAGACTTCCACTTCAGGTATATATGTTATAGAAGTCAATCTATCTATTTCTACATCATGGGTATTAGATACTGGATGTGCTTCTCACATTTGTATTGATGTGCAGGCGCTGAGAAATAGCAGGACATTGACAAAGGGCGAGGTGGACCTACGAGTAGGCAATGGAGCACGGGTTGCTGCTGTTGCTGTAGGGATTTACTTTCTATCTCTGCCCTCTGGGCTTGTACTAGAGTTAGTCGATTGTTGTTATATGCCTGCATTAACTAAGAACATAGTTTCAGTTTCTTGTTTAGACAAGAAAGGATACTCTTTTGTAATAAAAGACAAATGTTGTTCTGTTTATTTAAAAGATATGTTCTATTGTAGTGCACCTCTAATAAATGGACTCTACATTCTAGACCTTGAGAGCCCTATCTATAACATAAATACCAAGAGGATCAAGTCGACTGACTTGAACCAAACCTATCTCTGGTACTGTCGCTTAGGTCATATAAATGACAAACGCTTATCCCAGCTCCATAAGGATGGTTTGCTGGACTCATTTGATTTTGAATCATATGAGATATGCGAGTCATGCCTACGAGGCAAGATGACCAAGACTCCCTTTAGTGGGCACAGCGAGAGAGCAACTGATTTGTTATGACTCATACATAGTGATGTATGTGGCCCTTTCAATGTTGCTGCTAGAGGCGGTTATAGATACTTCATCACATTTACTGATGACTTCAGTAGATATGGTTATGTGTACTTGATGACACATAAGTCTGAATCCTTTGAAAAGTTCAAAGAATTCAAGAATGAAGTATAGAACCAGCTTGGTAAGAGTATTAAAATACTTCGATCAGATCGAGGTGGTGAATACTTAAGCCATGAGTTTCGTGACTATTTAACTGAGTGTGGGATTCTATCCCAACTCACTCCTCCTGGAACACCACAGGTGAATGGTGTGTCCGAAAGGAGGAATCGTACCTTATTAGATATGGTACGGTCTATGATGAGTCACACAGATCTTCCGACATACCTCTGGGGTTATGCTCTAGACACGGTAGCTTTCATTCTCAACCGAGTTCCATCCAAGGCTGTGATAAAGACACCATATAGGATATGGACTGGGAGAGATGCCCAGGTGTCTTTCATGAGGATTTGGGGTTGTGAGGCTTACGCACGACGTCAAGTCTCAGACAAATTAGGACCCAAATCCGACAAGTGCTATTTCATCGGATATCCCAAGGAAACTAAGGGATATTACTTCTACATTCCCAATCAGCACAAGGTAGTTGTGGCAAAGACTGGGATCTTTCTAGAAAGAGACTTTGTTTCTAGAAAGACTAGTGGGAGCGCGTTCGATCTTGAAGAAGTTCAAGATGCGAACAATAGCACTGATGCCGTGATGGAAGTTGAACTGGAACCACAAAGTGTTGTGGATGATGTTGTTCCACAAAGAGTTGAGGAACAACAACCAGTTCAAGTAGACATACCTCTTCGTAGGTCTGATAGGGTACGTCGTCAGCCTGAGAGATACTCATTTCTCTTGTCTGACCATGATGACATTGTGCTCATAGAGGATGAGCCTACCACCTATCAGGAAGCTGTGATGAGACCAGATTCCGAGAAATGGCTAGAGGCCATTCTCGGAGCTGGAATCTTCGATTCGATGATTCGATCAAACAGTTTGGTTTAATCAAGAACGAAGTGAGCCTTGTGTCTACAAGAAGGCTGTAGAAAACATAGTTGTCTTCCTCATATTGTATGTGGATGACATACTACTCATTGGGAAGAACATCCCTATGCTTCAGTCTGTCAAGACCTGGCTAGGGAGTTGCTTCTCAATGAAGGACTTAGGTGAGACATCCCGCATTCTTGGGATACAGATCTATAGAGATAGATCTAAGAGATTGCTTGGCCTAAGTCAGAGTACATACATTGATGAGGTACTCCGACGGTTTGCCATGCTGAACTCCAAGAAGGGATTTCTGCCGATGTCACATGGCGTGAGTCTTTCGAAGACTCAAGGTCCCTCTTCTAGAGAGGAGAGAGACCGCATGGATCAGATCCCTTATGCCTCAGCCATAGGATCGATCATGTATGCCATGCTATGTACTCGACCTGATGTCTCGTATGCTTTGAGCATGACGAGCAGATACCAGTCAGATCCAGGTGAAAGTTACTGGATAGCGGTCAAGACTATTCTTAAGTACTTAAGAAGGACTAAAGAATATTTCTTGATATATGGAGGCAATGATAAGCTAGCTGTAAAGGGTTACAGTGATGCTAGCTTCCAGACCGATCAGGATGATTAAAGATCATAGTCGAGGTTCGTGTTTTGCTTGAATGGTAGTGCTATGAGCTAGCAGAGTTCACAGCAATTCTACAACGTTTCCATCTCATTCGAGAGATTATCGATAGAGGAGATGTGAAGATTTGCAGAGTACCTACAGAGGCTAACATCGCAGATCCCTTGACCAAGGCTTTGGCACAGAGGAAGCATGATGGTCACACTAGGTCATTAGGCCTTAGAGCCTATACTGATAGGCACTAGTGGCAGTGGGAGATTGTTAGTTAGAGCCCTAGAGCCAATCATTTGATGATTGTATGGACTCATGTATATCATATTCATGTATATATATTAAGGCATTTGGTTTTTGGTTATTATGCTTATTTGTATTAGTGCCAGATAAAATAAGTATAGTAACGTCCTAGAGTAGAAAGGTTCTTACCTATATCAATCGATTGTTTGAATCGATAGTGAGATGATATAGGGAACACTACTCTGAATCATTCCTAGTCGAGTATTAACATTCAGGGACAATGTTAATACAATAAGACTAGCATGTAGGTCAGCTCGATGACTTGATCTCACAAGTCATGGATATAGAGATATCAAGCTGACACATGGGTATGCATTAGAGAATGTATACTGAATGACCCGCCATGAGAAAGTATCATGTATAGTTATATGAGTGTCATATACTTTCTCATGTGGCTATTAGTATGACTATTAGTCCTTTGACCTGAAGTCACCATGGATCCCTACATAAGGAGTTATGTACTTTGGTTTCGTCAAACGTCACCCGTAACTGGGTGGACTATAAAGGCGATTACTGGGTATATAACGAATTATGCAGAGGGATGTGAGTGATGTAGATGGGATCTATCCCTCCTATATGACGGGAGCGACATCGGTATTCTTGATAGAGTGAGACCACTAAGTGCATGGCCATGCCCAAATGAGTCAATATTAGATGTTGAGCTCATTTGATCGAGTGAGTCTACTTGGAGTTCAAGATTTAGATTGATTAGAGGATGACACGGTCTATGCCTCATATTGATCAATCTAGATGTCTAGGATAGAAGGACAATGTCTCATATATTGTGAGGAGTCACAATTAGTAGTCACAAGGTGATGTTGGATCTCGACATTCCTGTAACTTGGGTAGTAATGATGTGTTGCTAGATACCGCTCATTACTTATACTCCTAAATGGGTTTAGGGCATTGCCAATGTTACAAGAACCTATAGGGTCACAAACTTAGGACAATTAGATGGAGATTAGGTTCATATGATGAACCAAGAGGACTAGATTCATTTGATGGATCCAATTGGATTAAGAGTAATCCAAATTGGGCTAATTGAGTTAGACTCAAGATGATTCAAGTATTCAATGAGTCTAATTTAGATTATGACTTATTAAATCAATTTAATTTAATGAATTAGATTCATTATATTAAGTTGGCTTGAATCAAATGGTTGGATTAGATCAACCATGGTAGAGATTGGGTCAAGTTTGACTTGACTTGAGAAGGAAGACCAAAGGTCAATTTTGACTTGACCTTTTGCCACCTCATTGGTGAGTTGGCATTAGGTGGACCAATGATGATGTTCCACATCATCATGGCGTGCCACCTCATGGGAGTTACAACTCTTTAATGGCTCCACATTCATTGCACTTAATGTGGAAATGGGAGTTACTCATGAGAAGGTGGCCGGCCACTTGAATGAGGAGAATAATTTTCATTTTGGAAATTATTCCATCATTCATTCCTTCTTCTTCCTCCTAGAGAGTTCTTTTTGCTCTCTCCCTCTCCTCCTTCCTTGGCCGAACCACATAGGTGCTAGCACACCTTGGTTTTTTGATCACCTCCATCTAGTGTGTCCGTGTGGATACTTCTAGAGGACCGTACGCTTGACGGTCTTGAGATCCGGCACCATTTGGACGAGCGGGATTCGCGTGGGGCGCGCATCAAGGGTAATGATCTTAACTTTAGTGTAGATCTAAAGTTTTTACAAACTCGTACAAGAAAAAGGTTTTTCGAAAAGTTTTGTTTCCGAATCTTTGCACGAGATCTATGGCTTTGGGTGACTCGGGGTTTCCGCGACGCGAAAAAGCAGTTTTCGCGGCCCGACGAACCCAACACATAAATATTCTTCTCAGTGTGCTCTCAGCTGCTCAGCCTCCCCTACCTTATAAGTCTCCAGAGTAGTAATGGCTTCAGAGAGATTAGACTACTTCTTGACATTCACCTCATATGTTTGCAAAAGAGCTTCAAGCTTGCTCTTTTCATCTCGGAGGTGGTCAGTCTCTAGCTGGGCCTCCTTGAGAGTCTATTGCTGAGCGACGTTCGTTTTCTTAAAGGTTAACACTTCCACCCTTAGTTAGTACCCAACTGAGGCTGGATTAGACAGTTGAGATTCCAGGTCAGACGCCGTGTCCTTCAAGACTTTATTTTGATGATGAAGGAGAGAGAGTGTTTGACTCAGCACCATGGATTCGGCAAAAGCCTGGGTAGGAAAAATGAAATAGTTAGAATAAAGGAAAAAGGAAGGCAATAAAAGGTAGCGAGAACCTACCGCAACAGATCTTTCAGAAAGCCGATCTAGCTGGGCGGGTACGGGGAGAGAGTGCATTTAGCGAAGATGCTCAGCACTGGTCTCGCCTAAAGGAGGGTGAGTTGATGGCCCAGCATCGGTCCCGCTGGGATTTGGATGTGCAGAGGTAGATGGTCGAGACAGAGAAGGTCCAGCTTGAGCCACAATATTGTCACCTGACCCTGGTATATGGGGCATCTCGGGGAAGGAGGAAGACCTGGAGGGGGCATTCGAGGTAGGGGCTATTGGAATAGAAGAAGCCTTTATAGTGACTTCTTCTTTAATGACGGAGTCTTCCCTCGCCCAGCTCCAGCTCGGGCCATAGATGACATCACCGAGTTTCCTGGAAATGGTCGGATTGGAGCAGGAGTAGAGGCAGGTCATGATGCTGAAGCAGTAGTCTGGGTTTCAGAAACCAGGTCGGATCCCCTAAGTCGATGTTGGGGCCGGTGAGAGAGTGACTGGTCATCCAAGTCTAATTCCTCTGGCGGAGTTCTTGGCCGATGAGCTGGGGGCACAGTAGGAATAGGCCGAGAAGACTCAGGAGCAAAGTGCACACGTGGAGTTTCTCGGGAGGCTAATCGAGGAGTGGTTGAAGCAGTTACCCTCGAGGGGAGGGGAGCCAGATGCGAGAGACCCCTCTTGTCTAATATTATGTGGCTCCAGCGTTGTATCTCCATATCACTCAGGGGGTGGCCTAACCAGGGATGATTGGGCTAGACTGTTGGCTGCAATAAGAGAAGCAAAATTAGAATAAGGAACTAAGGGTCAGCGGATGTAGGGTGAACCATACCTAAAGAACGCGGCAACTCCGAGGGAGTGTGGCTCAGCCTGAACAGAAACAGTACGTCCTCTGTCAGTAGTCTAAGCAGGTCCAAGCGCCAGCACCCTAGTTGTGCTGAGGTGTCTAGGAAGTCAGGGTCTGACTAAAAGTCTCCAGGAATGGGCGCTGAAGGTAAAATTGTGCATCGTTGGGTAGGCCATTCCACGGCTAGGGGAAAGCTCAAGAAGAAATATTTATCCTTCCATTCAGAATCTGAAGAAGGAAGGAGAGTGAAAAAATTGGTTCGGAGGCAGGCCTGAAGATGAAAAAGTCCTTCACTATGATGGCGAGAAGTAAAGAAATAGTGGAATAAGCGGGGAGTCCAAGGTATGTCGCATACTTCGTAGAGGAGGACGAACCCGGACAAGATCCTCATGGAATTCAGGGTTAGTTGACAGAGAGGGATGCGGAAATATCGACTCACTTGAGAAAAGAAAGGGTGTATGGGAAAGCGGAGGCCAGCCACAACCTGTTCCTTGAAGAAAGTTACATACCCTGTAGGCGATGAAGAGACCCAGTAGATCTCAGAAGGTATGATGGTGTGCATAGCCATGGGAACCTCGTAGGTAAAGCGAAGATCGCCCAGATCTACGCCAGTGAAGGTTGAGACTCCGGGAATGTAAGTAGGTGCAGAGGAGTCCATGGGGAAAGGTAGGGGTAAATCACAGGGAGCAGAGCACAATGGGTGTCGGAAACAGGAGGAAAGCTTACTCCAGGAGACAAAAAGTTCAGCAGAGTAAGGAAAGGGGGATATTTATAGGCGCCATGAAGGGCTTAGGGGCCCTCGTCCTCAGTGCCCATCGAACGGTTCACGTTTAAAGATTAATGGCATCACCCATAAGTCCAATAATAACAAAGGTCGTCGGATCATCCTAGAAAGCAGAGCTCAGGGAACGTGTCAGAAAAAGGTGTAGCGGAGGATACGAGGAGAATTTACGGCAGTTTCGGGAATAAGAGGGCCTACAGTATCTCCTTTAGGGTCTGTCAAAAAAGCTTTTTTGAGTATCCCAGCTCCTGGCCGAGTGAGCAGAACTAAGGTAGGGAATTGGGTAAGACACTTGGAAATATCCTGACCAGGCAAAATCGCTGAACAAGTAGATAAGTTGTTAAGCCTGGTCGGGACAGTAATTGGTTGACCATAGCCAGTGCCCACTCGGATAAAGGATCTCACCTAGTTAAGGAGAGTAATCACTTAACATGTTAGCCGTGCATACTAATAGGGAAGTAGCAAGGACTATGAGAAGGCATACTAAGAAAATAAGATGTACACCACATGAGGATAGTTGAACCAAATATCTGTCTCCTACAATTCCATCATATTCAAATCAAAGTGTGCGGGCTTCCGAATGAAGGATACAGGAAACTAGAAACCTAATCATCAAAGGAAGGAAACACGTCATCAGGAAGCTCCTGAAGAAGGCGGGTCAGGTTCAGAAAGTCGTCGGGAGGGGCCGATCAGAGAAGACCTTTCTCATGAAGTTGTCGTAGGGCACCTACTCCACCGTAGCAAATCATCTGGTCAATGAGATTGCCTATCTTCCTCCCGAATTCTTGGGAAGCAACATAAGCAGCCTTATGAGCTTTCAGGAGAGCAGTTTCGCCTGTCTGGTATTCTGTCAGCTCTCCCTTAGCCTTATCTGCATCAACTCGGACTAGGGCCAGTTCTTGTCGGGTGGTGGTAGCCTTGTCCATGACCTTGGATAGATCTGCCTGCACAGACTTAATGGTAGCTTTGGCGACCTCCCAGTATTTCTGAAGGGCAGCTTCCCGATCAGTACTCTTAGTCAGGCTGACCCTAGTGGTCACCAGATCCTTCTCCAGAGTCGCGTATGACTCCTGTAGATCCTTCAGATGCTGAGAGAGGGTGGCACTACAAGAAAATCTTCATTCAACAACACTCAAACGACAACGATTTTATGCCAAATCGTTGTCTTTTTACCTTTTAACAATGGTTTTAACAAAAACCGTTGTCTTTTAGCAGTTTTTTTGGCTTATGACAACGGTTTTTAAAAACCGTTGTCTATTTATGTATTTTTGGGCCTACAACAACGATTTTTAAAGGCTACGATAACAGTTTTTGAAAATTATTGTCTATGTGCGCTTTTTTTTTTATTACGACAACGGTTTTTGAAAACCGTTGTCTATTAAGTGTTTGTTGAATACCACTGTTTTTTCCTTCGCCGTTTTCTCCCTTCGCCATTTTTTGCCGCCGTATTTTTTGTTTCCCTCTCCTTGAAATTTTTTGTCGCTGCATTCCCCCCTTTACCTTCTTGATCCCAAGCCCTAAACATGTCGCCCCTTCTCCTTTCCTCTCTAAGCCCTAAACCCATCGCCCCTTCACGACTCGTAGCGAACCAGTCGCGGGGAGGGAGAGAGATGGGCAACAGAGGCCACAAGGTTGGAAAACCTTACCACGATGATTTCAGCAAAGCTGATTCTAATCTTTCCCTCCTCGTGCAATTCCCTCTCGGTTCTTGCATACTCGATCTTCTTGCAGATCATAGCTTTTCCCTTTATTTACCGGAAGAGGAGGTGGCCCTCTCCTCTTTGGCCATCAATGAGGCGATGAGAGCCCTATTTCCTCGCCTTTCCTTTCTCTTTAAGGTTTGGTTTCCGTCCTTGTATATATTTGGTTTCAGGCATCTCCATCTCGCCGCTGCTGCATCCATTATGATCGTAAGCACTACCTCAATTCTTTCTTTCAGTACAATATTTGATGGATGCATGTAGATTAAATTATTTAAGGGATCCTTCTCTTCTTTTTTTTTTTGTCAGATTGTTTGAGATTAGGGCTTTTTCTCTTGCCAATTACTTCTACGGTCAATGAGTGGACTGCAAAATGCATTTCCAAAGCATAACAATTTGTCTAAAAGTTTGCGTGAAAATTTTACCGTCAGTTGATGGTTAATATGATTTTTTGAATATTGTTGGAATTATGTATAGCCTCGATAACCGCTAAAATGTTGTTTTGTTTGCTTATGTCCTTGCTTTAGTTAGCCAGAGACGTCCAAAATGTTGCTATTTAATTTACTCCAGAATTTCAACTCTTTCTTATCTTGTTAGTCACAGGGCCTGGAAATAGAGATGAACATTCATTTTGTCCTTTTAATTTATCATTAGTGCATGCACATCTTTTGGGAACTTCATACTAGCATGATACAAAAAATAACAGCTATCCAATTTTGAGACCATAGTATTCATCAATTTAGTACCACTATGTTGATTTCTCACATTCTATGATGCATTGAGTTATACAACTTTAATATGTTTAACAAATATGGCTAGAAGTCTTGCAATTCTTAACTATTGATTGTTGAGACTTCCTTAATCATTTGTTTTAAATTCTTTCTTTATTTTTTATTTTTTTTTCTTGTGTCTGATTTTAATTGACAATCGACGATTGGACTTAAATTACTTGAAAGTAGATACTTTACACATGAGGTTATGTTTTGTGTTTCATGTCATCCCTGCGTATCATAAATTGTGTGGAGCAATGTGAGAGAACTGGAATAATTGATGACCATACAATTGAACAATGCCTGTATTCCAGTAATGATCTGTCCCTCAATAGTTCATGGTATAAACAAGAGCCACTTTATTTGCAGTGGAAGCAACTGAACTGCAGGAACTGTTGACTGTCGAGGAACTGTGCGAGAGAGTTAAACTTCCAAGAAACTATGAGAAGGATATTGAAATTATTGACAAGCATATGGTACTGTTACTCTCACTGACTAGTTCTTGAAATCTATCTTTGAAGTATTGAATGATTTGCTGTTTTTGTTTTTCTCAAGAGTTCTGGCCTAAATTACTTGTGCACAAAATAAAACAACGACTAACCAAAATGACTCAATGTCGAATCCGCATGAGAAAGCTTGAATTGAAAGTGAGGTATGCAGTGGTCTTAGTCAATGTCCAGAAAGGAGAAGAAATATTCTTATTTTCATTATCATGGTTGTTATCATCATCATCATGCCATTTATGTTAAGGAATGATTGAAATTACAACCTTATGCCATTTACTTAGGGAAAAGATAATGACAGTGCCCAGAAAGGAGAAGAGAGAAGCTAGGAGGGAGGAAAAAGCTGAAAAGGCTGCAGTTTTGTATAAGGTTACATTCATTGCTTTGTGACTCTTCATCATCTGTAGCACTCCATTTAGTGTGTAATTGGTTATTTTGTGACAGAGCATCGAGACTGAACTTCTAGAGCGCCTGAAGAAAGGTGTTTATGGTGACATATACAACTACCCTGTCGAGGCATATAATAATATCTTGGAAATGGAAGGTCTCCAACCAAGTGCACCTGAAGAAGAAGAAGTAATGATCAGACTCATTCTACCTCATCTTCTTTTCTCGCAACTATTTTTGGTAGACAATCCAGTTTGTTCTTATTTTAGCAGGAGGCAGAAATAGAGTATGTTGAAGGCTATGATGGACTTGAAGAGGAAGAGGACATGGAAGATTTTGATGGTCTCATGAATGATGAATCTGTAGAAAATATATTCTAAATGCATGATAGACGAATTAATTAAATGCGGTAAAAACTTACAGCGATCTCCCGCAGATCTGCAATCGGCAATGACGAAACTTGCTATCGGAAGAGCGATCACAGGATCGGAAAGCCCTCCGCAATTCCACAAACCAAATCTCACCGCCTTAGATGTTCTCCTCTTACTCTCATTGCACACTCGCAATTTCACGCCCCCTGAGCCTTGGACGGACCCCCTTTATATAGGGAAATACACTAGGGGCATAATGGACTTTTCCATTATGTGTAGTGGGGAACATGGGCCACGTTCCCCACTATCCCCATTTCCAACATCTCCCACTCGTCCAAGGTAAGTCACTAAGACTAGTTCATTCGGATAAGTCACAAAGACTTAATAAGTCACATAGACTATTAGAGAGTTTGATCACATAGATCATATGAGAACATCCAATCCATACTTAGAGAAAATGGTTCGTGCGACAGCAAGCACACTGAGCGATAGTTGCTAAGAAGATTGTTACACCTTGACTTAGCCGCTCTTTGAGTAATCAATGCTAATAAAGTTGTTACACTTTACTTAGCTACTCAAATAAATTAGAGACACACTCTTTATGGCACTTAGCCACTTTCCTGGTGGCACATAGCCTTTATCCAGAATCCATCCAATCTTCAAGTGACACACAGCCATTATCTTGAAGATATCCATGTCTTGCTATTTACCCAGATTAAATAATTTTCGTTTACATCGATATGAACATCTCTAATCCCTTATAATGACCATTATGTCATGAGCATGTTCCATATTCAATATTCACATTCATTTCCGTACATAACAGAAATGGGTCGACCAGTGAATAACAACAAAAGATGTAAATATATTTAATCTTCCTTTTTAGCTAGAATCAATTCATTTTAATCAGTCGCTTTCCTAGTTATGCTCCATAGACCGAATCATCCATAGCCATAGGATATATGCTAAAGTAGCAGACACTGATTAAAACTTCAAGTAGACAGCTAAATAGTCACTAAGGCAAAAATTGAGATTAACATATAATCTCAAAGGTCTCACATAGTAGAGAAATAGTGATTCATTCTCCTACTACCTTTATTGTCGCAATAGCACATGTGGTATGAATCACATGCTACGATGTTATTCTCTTTACTAAAAAGAGTGCATTTGTCTTCAAATTTAACATCGTACAGATTTCGATCTAGACATACCTAACGTCTAATCCTGAATTCAACATATGAATTCTAATCTGGCTTTCAACAGGTTTAGTAAATGGTGGGTTCATTTACTTCGATCATTATTTACACATAAATGATCTCATCTTGACACAATTATCAAGACGACCTCAACTTATGAATCTGTCTCTAATTTCATAATTTCAGCTACATAAGCTGTTTCATAAGTAACGGTCTTACCCCTATTTGTACTTAACAAACAGAGATGATTGTCCATGTGAGTGGATCAATCTCCACCTACCAACATGCTCACCGAGATCTTACATGAATGTAACAAATACAACATATACACTGAATAAATTATGGCAAATGACACAATCATAACACAAAGTCTGATTGTTATTTCAATATTGTTACATTCTACGAAGTCCCAAAGACTTTACATGTTCTTTAAATGACTCTTTAGTCATTGGCTTAGTAAAAGGATCTGCAAGCATAACACGTGTAGGGACATACTCAAGAATGACTTTTCTTTTAGCCACAATATCCCTTACAAAATTATATTTAATTTCTATATGCTTGCCTTTGCTATGATATTTGGGATCCTTGGAAAAAGCTATTGCAGCTTGACTGTCACAGTAGACAGTTACTGGACTCCCACTATCCTCAGCAATTTTCAGATGCTTGAAACCTTCTCACATTGCAACTGAACATGCCACATATTCAGCTTCCATAGTCGACAAAGCTACACAAGCTTGTTTCTTGCTATTCCAGGAGATGGCGCCACCATTCAGCAAGAATGCATAGCCTGATGTGGATTTTCTATCATCCAGGTCTCCAGCCCAATCTGCATCTGAATAACCTTTCAGACTCATATCTGATTCTTGAAAACAGAGACAATAATCTGTTGTCGCCTTCAGATATCTGAATATCCTTTTTACTGCCTTCCAGTGTCTCGGTCCTGGGTTTGACTGGAAGCGACTGACTAAGCCCACAACATAGCTAATATCGGGACGTGTACACAACATAGTGTACATCAAACTACCAATAGCACTGGCATATGGTTTTTTATTCATCTCAGCTATTTCCTCTAGAGTTTTAGGACACATACTCTTGCTCAACACAGTACCTTTCACAATAGGTGTATGTTCTATGTTGCAATTAGACATGCTGAAATGATGTAACATCTTATTTATATAAGACTCTTGTGACAGACCCAAAAGTCTTTTAGGACGATCTCTTATGAACTTCACCCCTAAGATATATTCAGCTTCTCCCATATCTGTTGTATCAAATTGTGATGACATCCACTTCTTGACTTCATTCACATATCCTATGTCATTTCCAGCTATCAGCATATCATCAACATATAATGATAAAATGACATACTTTCCTTTTTCCTGTTTCAGGAAAACACAATGATCCTCATTGATAATTTCAAAACCATAAGACAAAACGACTTCATTAAATCTTATGTTCCATTGTCTTGACGCTTGCTTTAGCCCATATATAGACTTTCCAAGTCTACATACTTTTTGCTCTTGGCCTTCAGCAATGAAACCTTCTGGTTGAACCATATAGATTTGTTCGTCAAGATCACCATTAAGGAAAGCGGTTTTTACATCCATTTGATGTAATTCTAAGTCATAATGTGCTACAAAGGCCAAAATAACTCTTATTGATACAAATTTTACTACGGGAGAAAATGTCTCTTCAAAGTCAATACCCTCCATTTGAGTATATCCTTTTGCAACTAAACGAGCTTTGTATCTGTTAATCGATCCATCTGCTTTCCTCTTTATTTTGAGAATCCATTTATTCCCAATAGCCCTTCGGCCCGGAGGAAGATCGACTAAGTCCCAAACATGATTTTGAATCATGGACTCCATCTCTTCAACCATTGCAGCTTTCCATTTTTCTCTAACTCTACATTCCAATGCTTCCTCAATGGATTGAGGCTCATCGTCGTCAATTGGAAGTGTAACCAATGCCTCATTCTCAATATCAAACCTCTTCTTAGGTTTGATCTTACGAACACTTCTCCGTAAGTTGGGTTGTTGAGAAGTCAACTCATGACTTGACATATCACTCCCACTCGGTTGACTAGAATCAAACATCTCTTTTGATACCTCTCTTGTTGATAATATCTCATCCTCCTCAAATAGAGGAACATTTTTATCAACATCACCTCTGGTTGGGAACTCTGTTTTGAGAAAGTCGCATCTCTCGACTCTATTTCAAAGATAGTTTCATCTAGTTGCTCACCTATGAAAACATAACCTTTGGAGGTCTCATGATATCTTATAAAGATACATTTCTTACCTCTAGGCCCTAGTTTTCCATACTTGTGAGAACTATCATGAACATAAGCAGCTGACCCCCAGGGTCTCAGATTACTCAAATCTGGTTTTCTGCCTGTCCAACGTTCATATGGGGTAGATGGAACTGACTTTGAAGGCACTTTGTTAAGTATATAGGCTGCAAGTAATAGTGCATCTCCCCAATAGGAGATTGGCAAATTAGCTTGCGCTATCATAGACCTAACCATTTCAAGAAGAGTCCTATTTCTTCTTTCAGCTACCCCATTTTGCTGTGGAGTTCCAGGGATTGTCAACTGTCTAATAATAGCTTGCGCCATCATAGACCTAACCATTTCAAGAAGAGTCCTATTTCTTCTTTCAGCTACCCCATTTTGCTGTGGAGTTCCAGGGATTGTCAACTGTCTAATAATCCATTTTGCTGTGGAGTTCCAGGGATTGTCAACTGTCTAATAATCCCTCTATCATTACATATTGTCTTGAACATATTAGACAAATACTCCCCACCACGGTCAGTGCGTAAAGCTTTAACTTTACGTTCCGTTTGATTTTCAACTTCGTTCATATAACGAATGAAGCAATCTAATGCTTCGAATTTGTGAGAAATCAAATACACATGACCGAACCTAGAGAAATCAACAATAAATGTAATGAAATAGGAAGCTCCATGTCTAGCCTTCACATTCATTGGACCACAAATGTCCGAATGAATTAACTGCAATGTTGATTCAGATCTAATAGCCTTACCAAATGGTTTCCTATTTGCTTTTCCAGCAAGACAATGCTCACATATAGACAATTGAATCTTAGCTCGAGTGCCCAATAGACCCTCTCTAGCTAACCGATTCATACGTTCTTGTCCTATGTGTCCTAATCTAGCATGCCAAACCTCATCAGTTATATCTGCATCACTAGTTAAAGCAATGTTTGAAAAATAACCATCAATAGCATAATTGACATCTGGTTCTACATCAAGAACCATAAAACCATTTGTTAAAAAATCATATCCGATTGACACTGAGTCAATCTTAATGTCAACAGACCGACTGTAAAAATTAATACAATACCCTAAATCAAGAAGACACGTAACAGAAACAAGATTCCGTCGAATTTCAGGAGCATACAGGACATCATGTAGAAATAAAACTCTACCACCACGTAGGTTGAGTTTGCAAGTGCCGACTCCTTTGACTTCAACTCTTGCATTATTTCCCACATAGATCCACTTGTTGCCAGCTGGTACCCGACGGTACTCAACAAATGTAACTCGTTCCCGAGCTACATGGTTGGTTGCTCCCGAATCTATAATCCACAAAGGATAAGAATCAACTAACAACACTGAACTAGCAACAAAATGCTCTTGAAAAGAAGACACACTTGGATTTACCTTTTTTGGTTCATTGCACTCCTGAGCAAAATGGCCCTTTTTGCCACAATTAAAACAAGTCAACTTGTTTTTAGGTTTCTTTCCAGTCTTCTTGACTATCTTCTTGATTGGGCCTTGTCCCACAACAGCAGCTTCCCTCTTCTTTCCCTTCCCTTTCTTGAACCATTTCTTTTTCTTGGATCCATATGATCCTGCAGAACCTACAGCCACATAAGCTTGTCCAGAAATCCTTGCGGATTCAACTCTCTCCACCTCCAATTCTACATGGCGTGAGACGTAAGTGAAAGTCTTGATACTCTCACTGTGAGTTAAGGTCTGCTTCATGGTCTCCCAAGAATCTGGAAGTGAACGAATAACTGCTTGAACCTGTTGTTCATCAGTCAACTCATGACCAGCAGTTTTAAGCTCCCGAATCATGTTCGACATCTCCCTGAGGTGTTGAACCATTGACACATTCGGACGCTTTTTGTAGCTGTCAAATTTAATTGTCAGCTGTCGAAGCTTGCTCAGACTTACTCCACTGTATTTTTCTTTAAGGGCAACCCAGACTTCATGAGCCGTCAGATATGACTCATATTCAAAAACTAGGTCGTCTACCATTGAACTAATCAATATACCCTTTGCAGTGGAGTCCTTTTTCTTCCATGCCTTATAGGCATCAAGATCTCGTCTATGTTGTGCAGTGGGACCATCTACAGGTACATCCATAACCTGATTTACAGCCTCTAGAAATTCTTGTTCCTCAAGTACATATTGTATCTTGAGGTGCCAGATCTTGTAGTTATCCCCATTAAGTTTTTCACCTTTGTTGAGTTCAGCTATTATGTTTTTTGTTGCCATAATCTATCATAAATAAACAAATTATTTAGTATTCAGTATATATCATATGTATGCAATTTATGATTGACTTAATATTACTTTGAGTTGGTTTACAAAATCAAGTGACAACTATGTTTTCACTCATCATCCGTATGACCAATCAAATTAATATTAATCAATTCTATTACATACATCCCAACAAATGAACTAATCATTTATAATATCATGAATTCATTAATTAAATGAACTAATCATTTAATATATCATATTTTTTTTAATTAAATGAACTAATCATTTAATACATCATGAACTAATCATGCATCATGTCAAGCAAACAGCATAAATAAATGAACATATCATTAATATAAAATTATGCTGCAAATTGTTAACATATAACCAACTGACATGAATGAAATGGACTAACTATTGTTCATACAAAATGACAATAAAAATAACAGAACTCTAATAAACTAGATAGGCAACTACCACTCTCACTAGGACAGACACTAGTGCAGTGGCCAAAATAATCCCTCTCAGTCTGGACTCATTTGGGGTAATCCCATGCAAGACAGCTTCAAGGTTCTCTATTGGATCCACTATTGGATCCTCTTCTGGTTCCTCCTCGATCATTTCCGGGTCCTCTTCGAACTCTTCCGGATCCTCTTCAGTCATATGATGAAGCAGCTCCTCACATAATACAGAATATGTGACGCGTCCTTGATGACGCCCCCAAATATAGTTTGCTATCATCCTAGGACTTTCTGGCAATGATTGCATCAAAGCCCAAATCCTATAACTGTCCAGGACTGGAAACTCTTCTCGCTCAAGTTTCCAAAACAGATCATCAAGCCGTCCAATGTGTCCGTCGACTCCATAAGCAGAGTTATACTCTATCTCCTGAATCTCCTCCCTGAGCTGATTTCGTCGCACTTCGCGACGAGTCAATGTGGTAATCGTCCGTGCCATCTGAAAAATTGAAAATAAATAAGTCAGTACAAAACCGACTAACCAGTACAAAACCGACTTATTTCAATTTATACAGGCATAGTACCAACATAATAAATCAAGAAAAACAAATCTTCTCGATTTTCAAGAGTTAAGTCGACAATTAGAACTAATCTAATTGGTCAGATCCATTGGATCGGTTGATTAGGGATCCAGATCCTAAGCTTGGTCCATTGTCTTTAATTAGAACTAATCTAATTGGACAGGGATTTTTGTACCTATGTTCTGTTACTTTTTCTCTAAGTCCATTTCTACCAATTTCAGACTTATTGATCAAACTCAGGTCCGTTTGATCAAACCAATGTCCATTGGTTTAAGTCCGACCAATTAGAACAAATCTAATTGTTTTGATCAAATCTGACCTAATAGAACAAATCTGGTCATTTGATCATATTTGGTCCAAGTCTAATTAATCAACCCAAATTGATTTCGGGTTTAGATCAAATTGGTTCGGTTAAATCAACTAATGATTTATACTTGAACCGGGTCTAAATAAACCAACCAATTTAAACCCACCTAATTAATTAAAATTAGACCAACAATCATAATTTTAATTAATTTTAACATGCATTATTTATATAATATAAATAATCCTTTTTTTTTAAACACGTAAGCTTAAAAAAAATATCTTTAAAATCTATGCATGTTACCTGTTCGGATCGAAATCAAAAAATTTCGTTTTCATTTTTTTTTTTAAATAGAACTTATCCTAAAAAAAAACCGAACTTTGTGCCTCTGTTTTCTCTGCAACACCCACGTCCCACGTTGTGCACGTCGTGCACATTGCGCACGCCACACACATTACCACGCCGCCTTCTTCAATCACACCGCGGAAACCGCCCATGCCGCGACGGACACGGTCGCCGGTCATGCCTACCTTCTGCCGGTGGCTATCGATCCTTTCCGGTACCATAAACCAGTCATCTATAGGCTCGACAAGATCGCCGACGGTAGTTCTACCCGTCCTAGCCACCAACACATAGTCGGCCAGCCAGGATGCCAATAACGGCCAAAGACTACCGTCGTTGGCAAATTCAACGGTAGCGATTTTACAAATTTGGCACAACGTGTATGCTACGACATATTAGTCGTGCAAAACAGCGACGGGAAATGACAAAACGAGGAAACATTCGAACGACGATTTTATAATTCGTCTCTAAGCATTTAGAATGAACTACGCGCTCTGATACCAATGTAGAAAATATATTCTAAATGCATGATAGACGAATTAATTAAATGCGGTAAAAACTTACAGCAATCTCCCGCAGATCTGCAATCGGCAATGACGAAACTTGCTATCGGAAGAGCGATCACAGGATCGGAAAGCCCTCCGCAATTCCACAAACCAAATCCCACCGCCTTGGATGTTCTCCTCTTACTCTCGTTGCACACTCGCAATTTCACGCCCCCTGAGCCTTGGACGGACCCCCTTTATATAGGGAAATACACTAGGGGCATAATGGACTTTTCCATTATATATAGTGGGGAACATGGGCCACGTTCCCCATTATCCCCATTTCCAACAGAATCCTTTTTGGGCAATGATGAAGGTAACAACTTTTCCTCTAATCCCTTTATCCTCCAGGTATTTAGATTGATGTAACAATAGCACAAACCAGCAATAAGTAAATTTCTTAATGACTATAGGGAAGATATATAAAATGTAATAGCTGTACTGAACTCCATGATTGGTAGTATGCTCAGCTTGATTAATTCATCAGTTTGGACTTCCTGAGCAATAACTTAATTTGGTACAGATGGAATGCAAGAAGATAATGAACAAATGGATCGTTTAGAACAACACATTCCCAAGAAACTACGAGCACTGTTGGAATCTAAATCACAAACGACAGATGGTGCTATGCTGGCAAAAAGCCAAATAGAAAGGGCAGGGTAATAATTGAGGTATGCATCATCTTCTTAATCAGCTGGCCCTACTAAATATCTTCTAAAATGCTTTTACTGATAATTAGCTTCTCAGCACCAGTCACCTTCATTTGTCCTGATTATAACAGCTATAAATCATGTCTGAAAGTTCTTTCCATTTACTTGTTTGTGGCAACTGCTTAGTAGAGAATTTTTTAAAATAGGGAGATAGTCGGCTGTTTTGATACAAAAGAGCCTTATTTGGCCATTTGGCCTTTTACCCTTTGTTATCTGTTTTATCATCCGAGCAATGTTTTCTTTTTGTCTCATGAATAATACCTTATTGTTTTCACTTTGAAATGAGACCTTGGAGGTTTTATGTTGCCATACGATATCAATTTGAATTATTGTTCTATATTTCAAATGATTCTTCAAAAAACAAGCCGTTAAATGACTATCGCTATGCATATATTTGGATTACAGGTTGAGGAGGAAGGAGATCCAAAACAAAAGGCACTTTTGTTAGATTGATTTCATACATGTGCTTTTCCTCCTTTTGTTGGGTAAGATAGTATTTCTCAAATCACACACTCAGCAAATCCATAGCTTACATGTGGCATGAGGCGGTCATAGAATTGGCATCTAATAAACTTGCCGTAGAATTGGCATCTAATAAACTTGCACATTGCAAATGCATAATTCTTTACTTTCAACTTATAGGCTAATTGATGTTTCTTTTGTTAACAGCATGTGGAAGATCATCATCTATACTCATTAAACTATATGCACTGGGGTACTCATCTATACTCATCTTTACTTTCAACTTAAAATTAGAGGAAGCTATGAAAAAAAATCTGCCAGATTTGTTTGAAGAACAACCAGACTTGCTGCACAATCTTGTATGTATATGTTTGGTTATGTCTCATGTGCATTTTTTATATGTTGAGATCTCCTGGTGCCTTATCAAAGGGATGAAAAGATTGGACTTTTTGATGGAGCTGGTGTGGGAAGACTGGATTTATTATGGAATCGATGATCAACAATGTTGGAAAAGGTTGACATGAAAGAATCAGCAAGTGAGAAAGAGGAGTCCAATGAAATTCTACAAGTTGAAGATTGTGATGGGGCTTGGGTTGACAATAATTATTTGCAATCCTATATGGCATGAACTACCATCACAAGTTTCTAGTCTTTTGACTATTGTTCATTAGTTGTAAATGAAGTTTATTTATTTATTTGTATTAGGATAAATTTTATTTGAATATTAGACATATTTCTTCTTTTGTGATTGCAATTCTTGTATAAGTAATATTTTGAATGACATTGATATGGGAAATATTCTTTCTTTTGTGATTATGATTCTTTATTATATATTTATATTGAAATATGATATATATTGGTATTAAAAGATAATAATTTAAAAGACAACAATTTAAAATCGTTGTTGTTGTTGTTTATCACCCTCAAAGACAACGGTTAAAAACCGTTGTCGTAGCCCAAAAACGGTTGTAAACTCGCATTGTTAATAAAAATGTTCTAACCAACAATGGTTTTAAATCGTTGTCTTTTCATTCAAAGACAACGGTTTAAAACCGTTGCAAAACTGTTGTCTTTTCATTCAAAGACAACGGTTTAAAACCGTTGTCGTAGCCCCTCACTTTTAACAACACTGCCAATTACAACGGTTTTAAAGGGCCTATGACAACGGTTTTTAACCATTGTCTTTTAATGTTTTTGTTGTAGTGTGGCCACTGTCGCTTCCTTCTCATCCAGATCGGTCAAAATTTGGGCACTCCGCAACCCTTCAGATTTAAGCTTGGACTCGCTTGTCTTTAAAGCGACTGCCAGGGTCTGTATCCTCCTTGCCTCCACCTGACCTAGGCCTTGGGCAGCTTGGGCCCTATCCCCGAAAGCTTGAAGAAGGGGTGGTGCTGAATTATGAGAGGGGTCAGATCAAAAACATGGCTAGGGGTCTTAGGTGTAACGCCCACCCCTCTGCTAGAGCGGGGTTACGGGAAAACATACATGCATATTAATCTATTTCTAAAGCAGCGGAAGTATAACTAATTATGATCATATGAGCATGTTAAGCATAATTTAAAATTTAAAAAGTCATGATATCAATTCCCAACATAAGCATGAATAAGTATTATGTGATCATGCAAAACATAAACATAAGATAGACATGGTTCATAACATGCATAAATTAACATAAGCAGATTTATTTCCTTAGCCGAGCCACCACACACACACATCTCTTGCCCCTCCTGCTGCTCCCTTAGTTTATCCATCCTTTACCTTTATCTACGGTACAAGGAAAATAACTATAAGCGCACAGGCTTAGTAAAATCCTTTCCTACTCACAAAAACTATGTATCATAGCATAATCACATAAACATATAGCATGGAGTCATAAACATCTAAAACATCATATCATGTAAAAGTGCATCATAACATATCATATTATTCTACAAACCAAAACATTAGGTCATATCATATCATAAAAGAGCATCATGTCATATCATATCATATAAGAGCATCATGTCATATCATATCATATCGTAAAAGAGCATCATGTTATATCATATCATATCATAATGAGCATCATGTCATATCATATCATAATGAGCATAATGTCATATCATATCATAACATAAAAGAACATCATGTCATATCATATCATATCATAAAAGTATATGCAAGATGTCTTTCAAAAACATGCGTCATGTCATGTGCAAGATGTCTTTAAAATAATACATATAATACTTAAATATAATCTCAACATGAGGGCTCGACTATGTACCACATAACATAAATGCGTGCAATCCCTAGGACGGGGTAGCTAATCCTGAACCTTCTAGGGATATTAGGTTCGTACTACGTCCGTCGACCTAGGGGCGAACTAAGGAGCTCATCCCTTGGACACTAAGGTCCTGGTACAAGCCACATAAAAAGTAAATAGCATGTCTTATTTACTTATCATATCATGAAGAGTGCTCTTAGTCCCAACAAGAAGGGAAGCAACTCTTAGGCCTTTACTTGTCATATCATAAAAAGTGCTCTTAGTCCCAACTACTAGGGAAGCAACTCTTAGGCCTTTGCTTGTCATATCATAAAGCATGCATACTTGAGCATATAGCTCATCATAAGATTCATTATCATGCATGATTCATAAGCATACAAAAAGGAGCATATGACATATCATAGGGAAAACATAATCATGCATGGAAATCATTAACTAGCATCTCCTAATTCATATCATAGCATGTGAGACACATAGTAAATCATGATTGGGTCTCTAACCCTAATTCCATAAAGTGGCCAAAACTTACAAGTATTGAATCTAGGTTACAAGTAACATAAAAGCATGTGATCCCTAAACCAATTTCATATCATATACCATAAAGAATATCATGAGCATGTTTAGGTTAAGTTCCAAGATTCCTAGGTCCTTGGTCTTGTTATGGCCGAAAGTTACCAAGCCTAGCCCTAGGTTACAAGCAACATAAAAGCATGTGAACCCTAAACCACTTTCATATCATAAACCATAAAGAACATCATGAGCATGTTTAGGTTAAGTTCCAAGCTTCCTAGGTCCTTGGTCTTGTTATGGCCGAAAGTTACCAAGCCTAGCCCTAGGTTACAAGCAACATAAAAGCATGTGAACCCTAAATCAATTTCATATCATAAACCATAAAGAACATCATGAGCATGTTTAGTTTAAGTTCCAAGCTTCCTAGGTCCTTGGTCTTGTTATGGCCGAAAGTTACCAAGCCTAGCCCTAGGTTACAAGCAACATAAAATCATGTGAACCCTGAACCAATTTCATATCATAAACCCTAAGGAACATCATGAACATGTTTAGTTTAGGTTCTAAGCTTCCTAGGTCTTTTAATCTTGTTATGGCCGAAACTTGTCAAGCATGGATCTAGGTTACAAACAACATAAAAGCATGTGAACCCTAAACCAATTTCATATCATATATCATAAGGAACATAATGAACATGTTTAGTTTGGGTTCTAAGCTTCCTAGGTCTTTTAATCTTGTTATGGTCGAAACTTGTCAAGCATGGATCTAGGTTACAAACAATATAAAAGCATGTGAACCCTAAACCAATTTCATATCATATATCATAAAGAACATCATGAACATGTTTAGTTTAGGTTCTAAGCTTCCTAGGTTTATTAATCTTGTTATGGCCGAAACTTGTCAAGCATGGATCTAGGTTATAAACAACAAAAAAGCATGTGAACCCTAAACCAATTTCATATCATATATCATAAGGAACATAATGAACATTTTTAGTTTGGGTTCTAAGTTTCCTAGGTCTTTTAATCTTGTTATGGTCGAAACTTGTCAAGCATGGATCTAGGTTACAAACAATATAAAAGCATGTACGTGAACCCTAAACCAATTTCATATCATATATCATAAAGAACATCATGAACATGTTTAGTTTAGGTTCTAAGCTTCCTAGGTCTTTTAATCTTGTTATGGCCGAAACTTGTCAAGCATGGATCTAGGTTACAAACAACATAAAAGCATGTGAACCCTAAACAAATTTCATATCATATATCATAAAGAACATCATGAACATGTTTAGTTTAGGTTCTAAGCTTCCTAGGTCTTTTAATCTTGTTATGGCCGAAACTTGTCAAGCATGGATTCTAGGTTACAACAACATAAAAGCATGTGAACCCTAAACCAATTTCATATCATATATCATAAGGAACATAATGAACATGTTTAGTTTAGGTTCTAGGCTTCCTAGGTCCTTTGATCTTGTTATGGCCGAATGTTTAAGGAGCATGAAACTAAGTCTAAGCAACATACAAGCATAAAAATATCAAGATAACTTCATATCATATCATGAGAAAGAAACATGAGCATATCAAATTTGATTTTAAGCTTCCTTAAACCCTTAATATCATCATGGCCGAAACCCTAAGTGGCACTACAACAAAAATATTAAAAGAAAATGGTTAAAAACCATTGTCGTAGACCCTTTAAAACCGTTGTAATTGGTAGTGTTGTTAAAAGTGGGGGGCTACGACAACGGTTTTTAACCGTTGTCTTTAAATGAAAAGATAATAGTTTTGCAACAGTTTTAAACCGTTGTCTTTGAATGAAAAGACAACGGTTTAAAACCGTTGTTATTTAGAGCATTTTTACTGCATTTATAATCGGTTTTGGGGCTACGACAACGATTTTCAACCGTTGTCTTTGAGTGTGATAGACAACAATAACAATTTTAAACTGTTGTCTTTTGAATTATTATCTTTTAATACCAATATATCATATTTCAATTTAAATATATAATAAAGAATCATAATCAAGAAAGAATATTCCCCACATCAATATCATTCAAAATGTTACTTATACAAGAATTACAATCACAAAAGAAAAAACATGTCTCATATTCAAATAAAATTTATCCCAATACAAATAAACAAATAAACTCCATTTGCAACTAATGAACAATAGCCAAAAGATTAGAAACTTGTGATGGTGGTTCATGTCATGTAGGATTGCACTTAATTATTGTCAACCCAAATCCCATCACAATCTTCAACTTGTAGGATTTCATTGGAATCCTCTTTCCAGCTTGCTGATTCTTTCATGCCAACTTTTTCCAATATTGTTGATCATTAGTTCCATAATAAATCTAGTCTTCCCCATACCAGCTCCATCAAAAAGTCCAATCTTTCTACCCCTTTGATAAGGCACTAGGAGATCAACAACCTATTGATGTTAAAAGAAATACACTATTATATGTATGAAAAAACTTGTTTTGAAAAAATAATAAACACACATATGTTTTTACAACAGTTACCTGAATAAGTACATTCACTACAACAAAATCCCTCATAGACATCAGTGGAACAACAACGGTTTTAAGCAAAAACCGATGTCTTTGAGTATTTTACACCGGTTTTTCCAAAAACCGGTGTCTATGAGCGCAGATTTTAGCTCATAGACATCGGTTTTTTAGGCGATGTCTATGAGCGCCCTTTTTTTCGTTAATAGACACCGATTTTAACAGCGGTTTTTAAAACCCGATGTCTATGATAAAATAAAATAATTTAATTTTCCCACCAATATTTAGCCAAGCAACACTTCAATATTTCCTCCAAACCTAAACCTATATCGCGCCGTCCACCCCTTTCCTTAGATCGACGCCCCTTTCTCCCGATTAACACGACGCCCTTGCTTCTCCACGATTGAGTCTCTATTTCTCTGCAGGCATCTCAGCTCCAGACACGAAGAACACTCACTTCATCCCATCGATGACGAGACTCCGCCTCTGCCTCCTTCTAGGTACGCAGCCAAATCTTCGTTTCCCCATCACTAGAGGAGGGTTTTTATCCTTTGACCTCTCCTTCCAGGTACGCAGTTGTCTTGCTTCCCTCGGCATCATCTCTCCCCTAATAATCGGGCCACCGTCGCTTCGCTACTAGCTTTGGCTCCCCTCTCGAAGCCCTTCTGCAAGCGTCGCCGGCTTTGCTACGCCGTCCTCAAAGACGACGCCCCTCCGGAGGAGATGCCGTAGAAAAGTACAGGTGAGGGAGTCGGCACAGCTATTGAAGAAAGGCCTAGTGCGTTCTCTACTTCTCCTTCATCTTCCAGATAGTTCGAAGTTTAGTTTCGATTCCCAAATCGGCATAGTCTTATCCTCCTGTTTAAGTTAATTAGTTGGTTTGTTAATAATGTTACCATTGAGCAACATTATTATTGCAATTTATTTGTGTTCGAGTTTTTGGATGAAGTTGCCCTAAATCACCCTTTCTAATGTCTGGATGCAAGGTTGTTGATGGATATGGTAATATGTTGGTATGTGATTGCCTGGACTATTTTTTTCATAATAATTTTTTATATATTTTTATGAGTAGAAATCTTTTCTAGAGCTTAAATTTAACTTCTTGAAAGAAAGTAATTTGAACTTCAATTTGAGTATGCGAATCTTTATCTGCTATACAAGAAACTCTGTTCAGTCTATTTTTAGTATTTTAATAATTTTTGTTTTCATTCAGGTAACTGTAGTTGGGATAAATACTGAATGGGGTTTGTTGATGGCTAGTATTTCAGAGGATACTGGTGGAGAAACTCCACTGCATCTTTTTTCTGAATTGTGAATTCTATTTTATGCCCCGTGCAAATTTTGCTGTCAAGCCTACTTTTTTTTCTTGCTTTCTGTTATAGGTACGCTTGAATGCTGTTGCTACCTTCATTGGTATAGTAGGGCTGACTATAGCTGCTGGTGTTCTAGTAGTCCTGCTGGTTTGGTAAGCAACATTCTTCTCCACTTTATGACAACATTTTGTAATTCTCATTTGTCCTCCCTGTCTGTTTCAGATACTTTACTGGACATACAAAGAACCCGAATGGATTTGTTCAATTCATAAAGGGATAGACTGGTATAAAATGTTCTGGATAGCATGAATTAAGGGGCTACCGGTAAGCTGTTTCTTGGATAGCTACATGTTGGTGCTTGAGGTTGCCTATTTGAGTTGGTGATTACTAGCTGAGAATGGTTCTTTATAGTAATAATGTCCTGAAGGATTTGAATTATTTGAGGGGCAAATTTGAGTTACACCATTGAGGATAGTCAGATTGGCTGATGGTTCCTGTGTTGTTTTTCGCTTTATTGCTTATGTATTGTTTGCTACATTCTTCATCAGATCGAGATAGGCGACGAAGATGAAGAGTCTGAAAGCTCAGATTCAGAAAGTAATGATGATTTGGAATTGTCAAAAGTCACTGAAATGAGACTTCTTCCTTCATATGCTGGAAAGTGTATCCTTGCTATCATGCATGCCTCATATTGTCTCCAAAATTTTGCCTTTTGCGAACTCAGTGAATCAAACTTGTTGCAGTCAATTATATTATACTTATTTTTCCCCTAATGTGATAAACACTTTAAATTGTTGCAGTCTCCATGTCCTGAATTTTCTGACCAATAGTTCCTTAGAATTCTTCCGTTTTCTTTTGCAAATATCAGATGATACTGTAGTTGATTAACTTAATGAATGACAGTGAGACGTGCAATTCCATGCTTCATTCAGTTTTATCATTGTCTTGGTTCTATTCTTATGTTTCTTATTCTGTTTCAACGTTTTCTGTCTCATTAGTCTTAGTTTACCACTTCTGAAACCTACTGGCATTTCACCATTCACTTTAATCCATTATTAATTGATTTTATTCAAAACAAATTTTAAACTCAAAACTTGATTGTTTGGATCCCTATATTCCCCAGTCAGTTGAAAACTATGCTGGTAGGATGAGATTTGTGTAGCCAATCTCAAATATTATCATCAGAAATAGCTTGATTATGATGTTAACAGTAGACAAACATGTCTTCTATCGTTGTTAACTCTTGTTAAAGAAATATGGCATACATCATGGTCATTTTTATTTAATATTGATGAAACAATTTTGCACCCATCATATTCAATTCATCAAAACCTCGAAGTCTGTCTTACAACAACATGTAGAACTTATACAATGGTTGGCAAAACCGATGATTTTTTTGTAGTTGTCTTTCTATCTTCTCTATGCCACTGAGCTCTTCTTTGATTGTGTATGTAATTGTCTGGTTCGTAAAACTCTTCAGGAACTGTTCAATTTAATCTGGATCCCTTCAATGAGCACAATGATGCTGATCTTTGGGAAGCGTTAGAGAGAGCTCATCAGAAGATGTGATTCGAAGGAATTCATTGGGGCTCGATGCAGAGGTATAGTTCATCTTATTCTTACAATGTGCATTGTCATCTTTTGTAATTGTTGGATGCTTTTGTAAAGCATAACTTTTTCATTGACATGTACTAAATCCTTGTTACAAGTGCTGTGGTTGTTCAGGCTTGTACATATAAGCGATAGTTCTTGAATTCCTTTAATTGGTGAAGCATCTTAGGATTGTCTTTCGATGCACTTCTTTTCTCTGGATACCATGTCAGCGACTACAACAATGAATATGCTTTTTTTTTTTTTTATTTAACATACATGTGTCATACCCATTAGGTCTCGGAAGCCGGGGAGAATTTCAACGTTGG
Source organism: Zingiber officinale (assembly GCF_018446385.1). Taxonomy (NCBI): domain Eukaryota; kingdom Viridiplantae; phylum Streptophyta; class Magnoliopsida; order Zingiberales; family Zingiberaceae; genus Zingiber; species Zingiber officinale. The sequence goes on along the minus strand of NC_056002.1, from coordinate 96,963,891 downwards.
ATAAAGACAACTTCTCAGTCTTTCACGAGCATTGTTAAGGATATCAAAGATTCTTGCCCTCGATGAAGCTACAACAGCAATGGATGTTAGAACTGATGCTCTTATCCAGAAAACAATAAGGGATAAATTCAAATCTTGCACGATGCGCATTGTAGCTGATCAATTGAATACCATCATCGATTGTGATCGGCTTCTTCTTCTCAGTGCCGACAAGGTATTTCCTCTCAGTTCAATTACCATACAACTGGATGAACCAATAATCTACTTGAAGTTTTTTTTGTTCTCCTTATTGTCAGATTATGACTGGTTTCGAAATTGAGTTATTACTTAGTTTCACATATGAAGCTGTTGGGTTGTTGATGTCATCTTTTCCCTGGGTAGTATCGATGTTATTTTCCTCTCACTTATAAGCATTCAAACTTTGGATCATTATTATTGCTTGTACTTTGTAGTCTAGGTTTGGTTTGCAGCCATTGTGTTATTCTTTAAGAGGATTAACAAAGTTATCAAAATTCACATGAAAGATACAAACCAAAAGACGGGATTTGCATGTAGCAAATAGGTGGTGAACTGGCAATTCACTTAGTCTAGATTCTAGAAGAGTGTCTTAGCTGCTTACTTAGTTCTGATTGGTTATGAGATAATTCATGATGACGGTGGTTGATGGCGAACACCACTTGCATTGTCAGTCATTAATTGCATTGCAGAGACATGCTAGTTATATCGTTTACCTCTGTGATATCGAATATGATTTGTGCATGTTATCTAATAGATAAAATAGGAAAAAGTGATGACAGTCTGCTGTTTGAAATTTCATAGTCATTTAGGTGCATGGGATAAATATTGATTATAAGAGAAATATCATAAAAGATTTTAGAAAGAAAAACTAAAAATTATCTGATGATATGTTTTTATTTATTGTTTTAAGTACTAGTTTTTTGCCCTGACATTAAACCATCACAAATAATCATGTTAGTTATTTCTCATCGTGTTTTGTTCTAAGGCTCAAATTTCTGTTAATTAATATTATAAATTTATCAAATGAGTTTAATATCTTGTTTTACATGGTTATTCCTACTTAGTATGCATGTAGATTTATATGTACATGTCTATATATGTGATTTCTCTGTGGTTGAGTCCTCTCTCGACTTTGTCATTTTGTTTCATTTGACTTTATAGTAGTGTGGACTGTGATAAGTAGTCATCTTTTAAATCCTATGATTGTATTTATTGTTCTAACCTTAACATATTTTCTATGATAGAACAAGAAAGAAAGGAAGAAGGTCCATGAGGTTGACATCTTGAAAAAGGATCCTGAGGCTATTCGAGAGCAAATTGAGAAGCTGGAAAGAATGAGTAAGTAATTTGGCTAAGATCCCCTTAAAATTCTTTTTTCACTGAATGTGGTCTTTTGATCTCATTGGTCTTCAACGTAACAGTTTTTTTTTACTTTTTTCTAGGCATTATTATAGTCCTCTTCTTTCTAGATTGAAATTTGATGCTTCTAGAATGATACATCAATAGAGGATCATTATGTTGTTTTCCTTGTTGCCATCTAGTACAATATATATAAATCCAATCAAATTTAATAAAAAAACCCAAAATTTGAGCCAAGCTGAACTACACAATAAGAAATATTTGTCCAACTCAAACTTAATAAAAAACATCCAAATCATCAAAAGATAAAAAACCATTCAATCATTCTATAATAATTATAATCAGTGACACCTAGGAGAAACCCTCCATGGGAAAATCATTTGCAAGCAACTGCAACCTCTAGTCAGCATAGAAAGAGACAAACTTGCCTAAACAGGTCTTGCTATCAGGAGTTAAAAAAAATTGGCATTTGAAGAAACCTCAAAGAAATTCCTCTAGTGTACCAAAAAGGTACATTTAATTAGATAACTAATAAATTACTTTGTTATGTGATTATTCATTTATTTGCAAATTTCCAATCTAGCATCATCCAACAAAAAAAAAATTAAAAAACATCAAGAAGCAATAACAAGACATACTAGCAAGAACGAGAGGTTTCAAAGAGAAGGAAGCCTTGGAACATGAGTTACTTTTGTATGTTGGTCATCAACTATATTTTGTGGGACATTTGATTATTTACATCACTGCTAGTATGTCTTATGAGGTAATGAGATGGTTTTGGAATGGTGATCATCCTTTTGTTATGTTGGTTTGTTACTTTATAAGTATCTTCTGAGTCCAATCTGGTCTGATTTGTGGGAAATTTGATCTTTTACATCACTTCTAGTGGGGCTTCTGAGATAATGGAGTGATTTTTTATTGATCTGCTCATCCTTTTATTGTGTTTAGTATGGTTTTGATCTAGGTTGACTTTGTTGCATCTTTTGTTGCATCTTTTAGTGCCAAGTTGTTCAGTATTCAACTTGTGAAGAACTGGTGTTTAATACTAAGGTTATAAATTGCATATATTTCAACAAATAACCTTTTTTTATAGTGTTTTAGATATTCAGACTCGGTGGAATTTGTTTTTGTTTGTATCTTTTGCTTGTATATACTGTAAGTCGTAGATAAGTACTGATTAATTAAATTGCAACTATGAGAAAATTTCATTGCAATAATTTTTGATTTGGATTATATTAAGTTCCTAGGAATGATAGATCTATCACTATATGATGTGGTTGAGATAATTGATGAACGTTTCTCTTTTTAAGCATTCCAATTAGTCATCTTGTTACCTGGTGCTCTTACTGATTTTTCAACTATGATTCTTGATCTTGGTTTACTAATATATTATTAATTATGTGTTTTTACAGTTTACAAATCTCAAGTACTCCATAGTTGAAATTGATGAAGTGCGGTTCGAGTGGGCTGAATGCATGTTAGATTACATTTGAAGTGCGGTTCTACCTTGATGTGTTAAAAGAATGTTCTACCTTGATTTTGATATCTATTAGCTAGCTTTTGATGTAAAAAGAATGTTTGGGTATTTTATGGATATTGTTGTAAGAAGATTATTTATATAATTTGTGAATATTTGTGTATTTTATGGATATTATTGAATGAAGAATATTTGTATAATTTGTGAATATTTGTGTATTTTTTTTTGTTATTGTCGGTTTTTCATTGTTTCGAAAATCAAATTGGTGCTGTTAAAAATATACATATTACATCAGTTTTCCACCGCTGCAAAACTGGTGTTATTAACTAATATTACATCGGTCATTTACCGCTGCCAAAACTGGTGTTATTAACATACAATATTACATTGTTTTTATACCGTTGATGAAACGGTGTCGTTAAGTGATACTACACCGGTTAATAACCAATTCGAAGACCGGTGTCGTTAAGAGATACTACACCGGTTTTAACCCGATGTCTAAAATGGCAGACTTTTAACATCGGCTTCATAGACATCGGTCGAAAATGAAATAGACACCGGTGGAAAACCGATGTCTATGAAGGTTTTTGTTGTAGTGATTATACAAAAGGTATTAGTTGTGAGATGAGTTATTTGAATGTTTGCATGGCTGCACAAGTAGAAGTCAAATTCAATAGGATGGCCTATCTTAGAATCGACAACAGTCCCTGGAATTTCAAGGATGGAAAGCTCCATTGAGAAAACAAGGTTTAAAAAAATATACAAAATAGAATTATCTTGAAAATGATGCATCCATGCTATCAATTAAACTAACTAGGCAATATGTTTCCACTCTTATCAACAAATTAGTGGTCACCATGATTGTTAGCAAACAGTATAGTGTGATGACTGATGACGTTTTTGGACCACCATAAAAGTCATTGGAGGTTGATAGTTTGGTTCTAGAGAGGCACAAGCATGAAATACAAATGGAATGTTGAGTACAAAAACACTGAAACAAGAATCGTAGTATTAATTCTTAGAAAATTTACTTTTCTGATCGCATCTAGTTCATATAGTAGAACTTGATAGAATTGACCCTCACTCACTCCATCCTTGAATGTACAACTTGCTATATTAATCTAAACAATCAAGTATTTTTTAAGTTTTCCAAAGATTCATACCTATAGAATATAATCCGTTGAGGCTTTTATCTAGTAGCCTTTTTGAAGGAAATAAGTATCTCCCTGGATATTGCATGGCAGATGTTCTACTTAGGCAGGTAAATTGGAAAAGAAAACCAACATTCTATTTAAAACTGATTTTAGATTATATTTCATACTTTATCATGCCACCAGTAAGAGTTCCTTGCTGAGAATCTTGTCAGACCTTAAACATATCTTGAATTAATTCTTGATGGGCCTAAGCACAGACCAATCCAGCATATTTTGTCACCTCAAGCCAGTCTTAAGACGCAACAACCTGACAAACCAAATATAATCAAGATAGTAAGGATACATCAAGGCAACTATACATCGATAAGTTGTTGTACCACCCAAAACAAGCAGTATAATTGTTAAACTGTTGATATATGGATATCAAAGATATTTAAAAAGTCATCAATTTGCTAAATCTCATCAGAGTCAACCATACACAAGCATAAATTTAAAGTGAATTGAATCTAATGACATTTTTAATTTATTGGCTAAATACCAATTGACATCAAGCTTCATTATACCAGGACCCTTATCTTTTGGCAAGATTGTTATAGAAAATATACAATATATCTCTGAGGTCCAAAAAATGGTTGGCAAAGAAAAATATAACCTAACCCAACATGAACAGGAAAATTATATCAACCATAATACAAAAAAAAATAATTCACACTTCTGCATGAGTTGTATGTGACAGCAATGAAGACAGACCTGACTTTGGAGCAAAGAAACTTCTTCTTCGTCCATGATGGTTTTCCATTTTTCAACAAGCAGATTTCAACCTTGCATTACAAAATTATGGCAGAAAGATTCCAAAATAACCAAGAAGCATAGCAGAAAGAAGATATTACAAAATTTTCAGAAAAGTCCATATTAGAAACCTCTTGATCACCCAAAAGATCATATATTGTTGGTTCAACAGACTTCCCAAGGTATATGATCTAAACAAAGGCAGTAAAAGTAATGCATCAAAATCTTTGATCAAACAACACTATATTATCTTCTGGAAGCTTACTGAATCATGATCACATTCAAGAAAAATGTCATGGACATTTATGAAGTCCGTAGAGCTTGGTCCATTGTAGAAAGTTGCCTTCCAAGACACACTGGTAACTGCGACTGCTTCTTTGTCCACAAACTCAACATCAGGATGGCATGTGGGACCTTCTATATGAATACATCGGGTAGGGATTATGTCGCAGAGGACGGAATTGCTTCAGCCCTGGAACGTTGGTTCGTTTGGCGGCAACCTGAAACAAAGCATTCATCTTGTTGTTAGAAAAACCAACGTTGCTGTTAATAAGAATTTAAAAGTGTGCTGGTAAGAAAAATACTTGAGATTAAATAGACAAACCTTGATTGGATGACCATGAAGCTCAGACTCATGCAACCAAAAGGCTTCTTGGACTACCTCAACTTCCAAGAATTCGACATAAGCAAAACCCTTTGGCTGACCGTTTCTGTCAGTGAGAATGGTGACTCTATTAACAGTACCACACGACTAAAAATGTTGTTGAACCTCTTCAGGGGTGCAAGCATAATTAACCTACAGTTTAATAGAAATATCAACATGAGTATCAATCTAGCAGTGGCTTTCCCAACTCAAGATGTTGCTACTAAATCACTTGCTATTAGAAGTTTCAGAAGAATTCTATATGTATAAAACATAACAATCATTGACAAATAGTTACAGTGTGACTGTTGATGCTAAGAATAAGAAACCAAAATTCTCTAATAGAAGACAACAACCCTATCCAATTCGGAACAAGTATCAAACAAAAAAGATAGCCTTAGCATAGACTATATATTACAAAATTCTAATAAGGTGCAAGTCAAGAATCCTCAGTAACTTGGGCATATATATATATATATTTCAAATAATTCTTTGTTTTAAATAATCTTTTTCCCTTTTTTTCTTTGGTAATTTTTTCAAGTACAAGCTAACGGTAACTAGAGTTCAATGTTACTCTGTACAATCTTATAGGACATAACTTTTGTATGGATCTACTATAAAGACGAATTGAAGATGTCTAGTACAAGGACAATAATACCAAATTTTAATCATTGAACTACTTAAATTCAGCCAAACCATAACAATGTTACTACAAATTATCAAACTTCTAATGAGCACAAACACAGTTTTGAGAACTTGAACATTATAGTAGGCACTCTTTGCATGTACCACATTCAAGTAATACAGCACCAAAAAAGAAAAAGAGGGAAGGTAAATCAAAGCATTAATATGCCAAATAATACAAGAATCTAACATCCACAACAACATCATTACAGTTTGAAGTAGTGTATCTAAATAGAGGTCCCTAAGACAGCATTTGTAGATATAGGAAAAATATTCAATAACCTGAAAAATAAACATTGTGAATTTAACTAATTTGATTAGTCCATAGAATTATGGATAAATAAGGCTCAAGGGTCCACTAAGAAACAATCCAAGATATAGAAGACAACAATATCAAATTATATGGAAATATCATGTGATGCCCACAGTAAACCAGTAGCAACAATTAGACAACAGAGAACTAGAAAAACTCACATTGCCAACAAATATCGAGCAGGAATCAGCCTCTTCTTTGCTTGATTGATTTGTTGCAGGTCCATTAGGCTCTGTATAATGTAGAAGACAATTGGTCCAAGACTTTTCAGAAAAAAAAAAGAAACAGAAATAAAATCTTAGACATAGAAAGAAAAACTGGACTACATCATTTAACCAACCAAAAAAACCAAAATGCAATATAAATACTTCCTTATTGCCATGCTATACTAGAAATATACAATGTTGAGATATATCAAGAAGAAAGTGAATCACGAGTACGAGCACTAGTATAAAGAGGTTTAACACATGGAACTTGAGTCCCACATCAGAGGCCCCAGCAGGGCAATAGTGTCCAAGTTGAGCACTTTGACAACCCCATCTTCTGCCAGCAATGCATAGCGCTGGGATCAGACGCCTAGGTCCATGGGCTTGTCTGACAGATCCAACTCCACCCCGAGTGCCAATGTGAACTCCCTGTTTCCATCGGAGAGTAGCAAAACCTTGTCCCTAATGTTGAGATCCTTCTTCCAGGCATGCATCACGGAAGCATCGTTGACCGAGATGCAGGCAATGGTGTCCACGCCTTTGGCATGCAGCTCCCCATCCTTTTCCACAAATCTAGGGAGGTGCTCTTGAGAGCACATCGGCGTAAAGGCCTCGGGACGGTGAAGAAGATGGCTTTCTTGCTCTTGGTGAGATCAGAGATGGTGACGGTCTGGAGCTCCCCATCGGAGCCGAAGTAGGAGAGGTTGGCGTCAGGAAGATTGTCTCCGACAGAGATGGTGGTTGTGACGGCAGGGGCAGAGGCGGAAGAGGTAGGGGAAGAGGGAGGACCTACGAGTGTACAGTCAGAGGTGTAGAGTGGTAGTGGAAACGGAGCGGTGGAAGCAGACGACAGAAGGGAGGAGGCGGGGCAAAGAAGGAGCAACGAGTTTAGGGCTTGGAGAGGAAAGGAGAAGGGGCTTGGATCGAGAAGGTAAAGGGATGGAATACGACGGCAAAAAATTTCGGGGAGAGGGAAAGAAAAAACGTCGCGGCAAAAAATGGCGAAGGGGGAAAAAGCGGCGAAAGAAGCACACATAGACAACAGTTTTAAAAAATCGTTGTCGTAGCCTTTAAAAACCATCGTCGTAGCCCCAAAAAAACATAAATAGACAACGGTTTTTAAAAACCGTTGTCATAGGCCAAAAAAATTACTAAAAGACAACGGTTTTTGTTAAAACCGTTGTTAAAAGGCAAAAAGACAACGATTTGTTATAAAACCGTTGTCGTTTGAGTGTTGTTAAATGAGGTTTTTCTTGTAGTGTGGAATGCATCTAGGTTCCAAGCAACATGCAAACATGAAAACACTAAGAAATCTTCATACCATATCATAAGGAAGGTCATGAGCATGATGGATTAAATTTTAAACTCTCCTACGCCCTCATTTCTATCATGGCCGAAACCTACTAGGCATAGATCTAGGTTATAAGCAACATAAAAACAATAGAATTCTAAACATAACTCATAACCTAATAACCTAAGTTACATATCATAAGGGACATCATGTGCATGTTTAGTTAGGTCTTAAGCCTTTCTAGATCTTCTTTTCATGCCTTGGCCGAAAGTTTAAAGAACATGAACCTAATTTCTAAGCAACGTACAAGCATAAGAACACTAAACTAATCTCCTATCCTAGGGTGCATATATCATAAGAAATATAGTGAGCATGTTTAGTTTAGGTCTTAAGCTTCCTTAAGTTTTTTTTTTTTTTTGTACTTGGGTGGCCGAAAGTTTCAAGAAACAACCCTAGGTTTTTTTTAAGCAATCTAAACACATGGAAACACATGAAAAACTTGTACCACAGGTGAGGGGATACTTACTTCTTCTTGCTTGGTGTTTTTCTTAAAAGAAGGTACCCTTGTGAAGAGGAAGAAGAAAGCTTCTCCTCCTAGTTCTCCTTTTTATTTCTCTTGCTTGTAAGGAGTAGATCTTGAGGACTCCTTCTTGTGGATTAGTTTTCTTAGGGAGAAAACCTTAGCTTGGTTTCAGAAATGGAAGAGGGAAGAGTCCTAGTCTCGGTGGAGGAGGAAAAAGGAGGAAGAAGTAGCCAAACTTTCTTTCCCTTCTCTTCTCTCATTCCTATTTATTCTCAATGAGGATGAAAAATGTCCCAATTCATCCCCTTTATTCCTCTATTCCCTCACCCTCATTCATTCCCACGAAAATTGAAAGAGGAAAGGAGGAAAAGACAACTTGTCTTTTGCTTGCTTCTTCTCTTAACCAAGAGGAAGAGGAGAGCTACTTGATTTTCTCTTGCTCCCTTACTTAATCATACTCTTACTTTTAACTACAATTTCCATTCTTTGCTATTCATATATCATTCATGACTTTAGCTTTATCTATTATAAGAGGTTCATGGTTCAAGCCTTAACTTCTCTTTCTTTTTATTTCTTCTTGGTTTTATTTCCATTTCCCTTTTATTCTAAAAGAGAATACCCATATGTATAGCTTAAATATTTCGTGGGTGTTACATTAGGTAATTCCAACTCCCGAATGCGAGCCCTCAGGAGCTTGTTCTCTCGTTGGAGATCCACCACATATTGAGATATGCTCAGACCTATGACACAGGTCTATGGAAAGCTAGAGAAAGTTAGTACTATCTCAAAAGTCTGAAAGGGAAAAGGGAGAAAACATATCAACAGCAACCGTTGTGAAAATAGGTCGGCTAACTCTAGTGGGAGGCCTTCCAGGATCTGATCTACAGTAGTTTGCCAAGAGTCTGCCAGGGCCCCATGGAGTTGCACCTGACCATAAAGGGAAGAGGTGTTGGTCGACAGAGGGAGGCCCTGCACTTGCAGTGAGGGCAGTTGGTGAATGGAAGTGAAGGCATATGTAACGACCACCCTTCTTAGTACTCTACTACTCTCTAAGAGTGACCGTTAGTTAACTACTAACTCTACTTAACCGGTATAATTAAAAACCACGAGGAATCCCTACCGAAAAATTTCGACAGAGTCTCCCCTGTACCGATGACCATAATCATTAATACATAACATGATATGCACAGCCACAGGCGGCTGGAACATTTATCAAACAACCACGCAGTTTATAAGACATAACAACTTTAAAAAAAAACTAATCTAACAATGATAAATGAATCAAACTCCAACAGTGGAAACAACCAAACAAACAATGCGGAATAGACTCAATAGCAACATCAGAAAAATAGAAACAACTCTTTATCAATCTCTATTGACATAAAACATAAAGTGTGACTCAATTCCCCTGATCTCTCCCACAGTCCACGCATCACACACCATCTGCACCACCTTGTCGCCTTCCTTCCTAAATCTTTTCTTTCCATTAGCTCTTCATCATTGGGGACACAAAGGCGACTCCACTGATAAAGAATTCCACTGTCTAATACTCGAAACTCTGAATTTTCTTCTTTCTGTATCCCTTGCTTGATCTTCTGGATATCTAGATCTTCACTTTGCTTTCTCTGTATATCCTCAAGCAAGGTAGACTCTAAGGTCAATGCAGAGAGTTGCCCATAAATAATTTCCATTCCAAAGTCTGTCAACTCCTTCTGCAGTGGTAGGGCTAATGATGACAAAGACATCAGGGATGCACTGGATTTTCTGCTTAGTGCATCTGTCACTTTATTAGCTTTGTCTGGGTGGTAGAGGATTTCACAGTCATAGTCCTTGACCAACTCTAGCCACCTACGCTGTCTCATGTTTAAGTCCTTCTGAGTGAAAAAGTACTTAAGACTCTGATGGTCTGTGAAGATTCTGCACTAAACGCCATACAAATAATGTCGCCAGAGTTTTAGTGCAAAGACCACAGCTGCCAGCTCAAGATCATGAGTGGGGTAGTTCTTTTCATAATCTTTGAGTTGTCTGGAAGCATAAGCTATCACTTTTCCTTCCTGCATGAGTACAGCTCCTAAGCCCATCTTGGAAGCATCACTGTAGATGTCAAAACTCCTGTCACTTTCTGGAACTGTCAGGATAGGAGCACTGGTCAGTCTCTTCTTGAGCTCTTGGAAACTCTGCTCACATTTATCTGACCATTCAAACTTCTTGTTCTTCCTGGTGAGGGCTGTTAGTGGAGAGGCTATTCTGGAAAAGTCCTCCACGAATTTCCTGTAGTACCCAGCTAAACTAAGGAAGCTTCTGATCTCCCTAGCGTTCTTGGGTCTGCCCCAGTTGTTGACTACTTCTATTTTGGCTGGGTCCACTTGAATACCTTCTTTAGAAATTATGTGACCTAGAAATGCCACCTGATCTAACCAGAACTCACACTTTGAGAATTTAGCATAAAGCTGCTTTTGCTGAAAAGTCTGCAGTACTATCCTCAAGTGTGTGTCATGCTCCTCTGGGGTTCTGGAATAGATTAGAATGTCGTCGATGAACACAATGACAAATTTGTCAAGGTATTCTCTGAACACTCTGTTCATCAGATCCATGAAAACTGCAGGTGCATTAGTCACACCAAAAGGCATGACTACGAACTCATAGTGTCCGTATCTGGTCCTGAAAACCGTTCTGGGTATATCCTTTTCTTTCACTTTCAGCTGATGGTACCCAGAGCGCAGGTCTATCTTTGAGAATACTGTCGCCCCTCTCAACTGATCAAATAAGTCGTCGATCCTGGGGAGGGGGTACTTGTTCTTGATTGTCACTTGATTCAGAGCTCTATAATCTATGCACATCCGCATAGATCCGTCCTTCTTCTTGACGAACAACACGGGAGCTCCCCATGGTGAATGACTAGGGCGGATGAAGCCTTTGTCAAGCAGCTCCTGAAGTTGTTCTTGTAGTTCTTTCAGCTCTGCTGGAGACATGCGGTATGGAGCTTTTGAAATTGGACCGGTACCAGGAACTAGTTCAATCTCAAACTCCACTTCTCTGTTGGGAGGTAGTCCAGGTAGCTCTTCTGGGAATACCTCTAGATACTCACAGACTACTCGAACTTCCTCCTGCTTGGGTCTTTCTTGTTCTTCTGTACTTACAATGTGCGCAAGAAAACTAGCACACCCTTTAGCTAACATCTGGTGAGTTGTGAGAGAAGAAAGGAACTTCTGGGTCTTCCTCTTTGGCGCCCCTGTGAACTCAAAGGATGGTTCACCTTCTGGACTAAAGATCACTTTCCTTCTGCGGCAGTCCACTGAAGCACTATACTTGCTGAGGAAATCCATACCCAAAATGATATCGAAATCCTGCATGGCGAGGACCACTAGATTTACACATAGCTCACGGTCTGAAATTCTGACTGGTATAGCCCGAAGCCACTGGTTGGATTCCATGACTTCCCCAGAAGGTAGGTTCATCAGGAACTTGGAGTTCATGTTTTTTGTAGGTACCTGTAATTCTTTGGCAAAGGGTACTGATACAAAAAAATGGGTCGCTTCAGTATCAAATAGTGCAGTAGCTAAATGCTGAAAAATAACTACTTGACCTGTTACAACCGTGGAGGCACTAGCAGCTTCTTCTTTGGTGAGGGTGAATACTCTGGCACTGGCTGGAACTGGTGGGGCTTCCAACCTTCCTTGACTAAGCTGAGGTCCTTCCAGAGTTGCAGGCATATAATGTAGCTGAGGTTTGCCTCCATATTGTATTGGCTGTAGCTGAGGTGCTTTGAGCTTGTTAGGGCATTCTTTAGCCATGTGTCCTTCCTGCCCACATGAATAGCATCCAGTCTTACCCAAAAGATAGGCTCTTGGATGTGTTCTCCCACATATAGGACAGAGAGGGAACTTGGTCTGCTTATTTGCTAGTCCTCCTTTCTGGTTACCTCCTGAGTTCCACTGCTTTCTTTTGTTACCCTTGCCTTTCCAGTTCTGCTTATTTGCCTGAGGTTTCTGACTCCCAGCTATCTTGTCTTCGATCTTGATAGCTTATGCTGTGCTCGTTTTGCTCTGATGCAGTCCAGATAGTGCTCAGCAACTAATGCTCTGCTGACCAGCTCTTCGCCAGTCTGAGGCTGATGAGCTCCACTACTCACATTAAGTACTATCACTGGCCTCAGCATCCTGAGCATCAGTCTGACTCGTTCCTTCTCTGTGCTTACTAGCTTTGGGCAGAGACGAGCTAGCCTATTGAATTTCTTTACTGCTTCTTCCACTGACAGGTCACCTTGTCTGAATTCTATGAACTCCTCATAATGCTTATTGGTGATCCGCTGGCGGAAGAATTCTTCATAAAACTCTGTCTCGAAGTCAGCCCAGCTCATCTGATTAACTGCTCTCTTGCTTTTAACTCTCTCCCACCACATACGAGCATCTCCAGATAGGCAGAATGAGGCACACTTGACCTTCTCGACTTCTGGCCAGTCAAGAAGCTCCATGGTGCTCTCCAGTGTCTTGAACCAAGCCTGAGCATCCCAGGGCTCAATCGTGCCTGAGAAACTCTCTGGCTTCAGTTTCAGCCACTGTATCAGATATGCTTCTTGTCTTCTAGGTGCTGTGGGGACTTCCAGGACAACTGGTGGAACCTCAGTCACCACTGGAGTCTCCACATTAATGGTTGGAGGAGTGGGAGGGACTGGCTGCTGATTCGCCATCAGATTGACGATCACTTGCTGCTGCTCTGCTACTTGTCTCTGGAGTTGAGCAACAACTTCAGAGAGATTTGGTTTAGCTGCTTTGGGCTCTTCGTTCTCCTGAGTTCGGCCCTCAGTACGAGCGGTACGGGGACGTCCTCTTCTTGACATCTAGTTATGCAAGAAAAAGAAAGACTTGATATATTCTCTATCCTTTCTGAACTTACTTAGGTATATGGATAAAAGAGAAACAAAACTTCTATCTTACTAAAGAGCATAAAAGCAAATACTCTATACTGCAAATAATAAGGAAAGTAATAGAAGAAAGAATTTAAATACTTTCTTACTTGAAGACGGCAAGGATGATGTTGATGTGTGTGTGATGCTGGAGAATAGGAACTGCTATGATACCAACTGTAACGACCACCCTTCTTAGTACTCTACTACTCTCTAAGAGTGACCGTTACTTAACTACTAACTCTACTTAACCGGTATAATTAAAAACCATGAGGAATCCCTACCGAAAAATTTCGGCAGAGTCTCCCCTGTACCGGTGACCATAATCATTAATACATAACATGATATACACAGCCACAGGCGGCTGGAACATTTATCAAACAACCACGCAGTTTATAAGACATAACAACTTTAAAAAAAAATTAATCTAACAATGATAAATGAATCAAACTCCAACAGTGGAAACAACCAAACAAACAATGCGGAATAGACTCAATAACAACATCAGAAAAATAGAAACAACTCTTTATCAATCTCTATTGACATAAAACATAAAGTGTGACTCAATTCCCCTGATCTCTCCCACAGTCCATGCATCACACACCATCTGCACCACCTTGTCGCCTTCCTTGCTAAATCTTTTCCTTTCCTTCAGCTCTTCATCATTGGGGACACAAAGGCGGCTCCACTGAGAAAGAATTCCACTGTCTGATACTCGAAACTCTAAATTTTCTTCTTTCTGTATCCCTTTCTTGATCTTCTGGATATCTAGATCTTCACTTTGCTTTCTTTATATATCCTCAAGCAAGGTAGACTCTAAGGTCAATGTAGAGAGTTGCCCATAAATAATTTCCATTCCAAAGTCTGTCAACTCCTTCTGCAGTGGTAGGGCTAATGATGACAAAGACATCAGGGATGCACTGGATTTTCTGCTTAGTGCATCTGCCACTTTATTAGCTTTGCCTGGGTGGTAGAGGATTTCACAGTCATAGTCCTTGACCAACTCTAGCCACCTACGCTGTCTCATGTTTAAGTCCTTCTGAGTGAAAAAGTATAGTACTTAAGACTCTGATGGTCTGTGAAGATTCTGCACTGAACGCCATACAAATAATATCACCAGAGTTTTAGTGCAAAGACCACAGCTGCCAGCTCAAGATCATGAGTGGGGTAGTTCTTTTCATAATCTTTGAGCTGTCTGGAAGCATAAGCTATCACTTTTCCTTCCTTAATGGATGTAACGATCCAATTTTCCCTATTTCGAGTTCTAAATGTCCTTAAAAATATTTGGGAATGCTTTTAAAATATTTTAGAGATTTTTAGAAATTTTTAGATTATTTTTATGCAATTTTTGGAGGTCGTTTGGTATTTTTACTAAACGAAAGAAGTTTTGACAAAAAAATGTCCAAGCCGAGGTTTAAACCAGCGACCTTTGACTTGGTCAAAACTCGGCTGACCGACTGTGCTGGCGGTCGTTGCTAGTAAATTAGGAAGTGAAATATATTTAAGCTATAGATTGGAACATTTAAAATAAATTGGAGAAAAAGGGGCGCGGCTGAGAATCGAAGCCCAGACCTGTGGCTTCAAGCAAAACCAACGGACCAACTGCGCTAGCGGTCGGTGTTAATCAGATATGCAGCGATAATTATATAAGCTATAGTTATAATCGAAACCCTAGTTTTAAAAATGATCAAATTTCTTTGCCGAACCCGAAATCCTCTCCTTCTCCTCTCGCGACGGCGATTCCTCTCTCGAGCGAAGGCGAAGCCGAGCTAGGGCTCTTCCTCCGGCAGCCGGTGAGGGGTTTTTCCGAGAGCCTCTCACGTCTTCGAGACCGTCTCACTAAGGAGAACAAGTAGATAGGGAGAGATCGTCGAGAAAGCGAGTTCACCCGAAACCCTAGAGCCTTTCTCTTCCGGTTGTAAGTCCCAAAAGCAAAGGTAAGTTGCTTACTCGCCTGCAGTAGGAGTAGCTATCGAGTTTTTGGTGTTTTCCTTGTGTTTTTATGGGTATGCCGTGAGAAAGGATTGAACTTTGAAATCCTGCCGTGAATTGAGGTTTTGGGATTGGTTTTCTTCCTTGCATGAATGCTGTTCAGGAATTCAAGTTTACTAAGAGTTTTTGAAACCCTTCCTTTGTTTTTGGAAGACTGTATAGAATCCAGGTTGTTGCTTAGGGCTTGCTACCGTGAATCACCGTGCTGTTGTGTTTGAGTTTGCTACCGTGAACCACAGTACTGTTGTGTTTGAGTTTGCTACCGTAAATCACAAAGGAAGGAAGTAAATGGGATAGTTTAAGCATGTGATTTGGATTTTCTTCAGACCTGGTAGATAGTAATTCAGTTTTGAGTTAGGTTGCAATTAATTGGACATGTACAGTAGGTGTTAAGCATTTCAGATTTTTGCATCAAATATCTAGTTTCCTTGGAATTGCAGATTTAGTTCTCTTTAGTTTTCCTTTTGTTAACCTTGTATCTAAGTATAGGTTTTCAGTTTCAGATTTAGTTTCATATGCTTTCTTAATTAGTTGGAACAACCCTTATATTTAGCATACAAGTTTAGATCTTTTTGTGCCATTAATGGGCACGAACAACCCTATGTTTAGTATTTTCAGTTTAGATCTTTTTGTGCCATTAATGGGCACGAACATCCCTATGTTTAGTATTTTCAGTTTAGATCTTTTTGTGCCATTAATGGGCACGAACAACCCTATGTTTAGTATTTTCAGTTTAGATCTTTTTGTGCCATTAATGGGCACGAACAGTCCTATGTTTAGACTTTTCTGTTTAGACCTTTTTGTGCTATTTAGAGGGCACGAACAACCTTTAATCTAAGTACATAGTATTAGTTTTCTTTGCTATTTTAACAAAAATGATCAGCCCTATTATTAGCATTGCAGTTTTAGTTACTTCGTTACTTTAACAAGCATGAACAACTACTCCCTAAGTGTATGTAGTTTTTTTAGGAATGCAGATTTTTCTTCTTTGATTTATTTCTGCTGTAGCATGCCTAAAGATTTCAGTTTTGTATTCCTTGGTTTTAAATCTGTTGTAGCATGTTGGAATAGGCTAGTATTTTACTTGAACAAGTATAAGAAAGATAAAGAAAAGAAAGAAAAAGGTCAAGACCTTAAGTAGATTCTCAAAGTCAAGACTTTAGGAATTTTGGCACACAAGGTGCTTGTTAAATGTCAAGACATTTAAAGAAGAAGTGATAAAAGATAATAAGTATTTTACTTTAAAGAGGCTAGTACCCGACTTCCAAGGTTGTCGTTAAACAAATCCTGGTGACCAATTCCAAGGTCTTGGCCCTGGTAAGACCAAGGTCTTTACCCTCGTAGGACTGATGATTAGCTACCACAGTTTCTATTAGGGAGCGCGCATTGGTACTAAGCCTGGGCCCAAGAAAGAAGTTGATTATTATTTTTAAGTATTAAAGTATAAGTTTTTAATCAAGAAGAACTTTATTATTATTTTGAAGTAATAAAATATAAGTTTTGGAACAAATGAAACAAGTTTCACATATGCTTAGAATCAGTAAGTTTAGTTCTTTTGAATTCTAGCATGCAGTATTAGTTTTATTTGTTTCCTGATTTGATATTTAGCATGATTAGCTTTATCTTCCAGCATGCAGTTTTATCCATGTATAGCATGATTAGCTATTAGAATTACATGAGTAGATTCCTTAGCTTTTCTTTGCTATTAGTTTGACATAAGCAGATATTTTCGTGCTTTACTTTCTTAGAGAGCATATAGTTTCTAGATCTTTTTGTATACATGCATATTCGTGTTTTTGTGAGTTAGATAGCGCTTACTAAGCAAATTTTGCTTATAGACTACACTTCCTCTTACTGCAGATAAAGGAAAGGAAAAGATTTAGTAAGGAAGGCGACAAGGTGGTGCGGATGGCGTGTGATGCGTGGACTATGGGAGAGATCAGGGGAATTGAGTCACACTTTATGTTTTATGTCAATAGAGATTGATAAAGAGTTGTTTCTATTTTTCTGATGTTGCTATTGAGTCTATTCCGCATTGTTTGTTTGGTTGTTTCCACTGTTGGAGTTTGATTCATTTATCATTGTTAGATTAGTTTTTTTTTAAGTTGTTATGTCTTATAAACTGCGTGATTGTTTGATAAATGTTCCAGCCGCCTGTGGCTGTGTATATCATGTTATGTATTAATGATTATGGTCACCGGTACAGGGGAGATTCTGTCGAAATTTTTCGGTAGGGATTCCTCGTGGTTTTTAATTATACCGGTTAAGTAGAGTTAGTAGTTAAGTAACGGTCACTCTTAGAGAGTAGTAGAGTACTAAGAAGGGTGGTCGTTACAGTCATCTCACTTGGTTACCAGAATTCATAAACTCTAGTACTTAAGCCTGGAGGTCTAGAGTTCGAATCCTGGGGGAGGCAAAAATTCACTTGCCAGGGGTGGAAAGTCCTAGTGAGTAACGACACGGCCAAAGGGTCGTCGGTCGACAACATGAGAGGTCACCAAATAGGCCGATGACATAAGGGTCGACGGTCGACGACATGAGAGGTCGCCAAATGGGCCAAGAGGGCCGGGTCGTTACAGCATATTTGCTCCAAAGGCGTTCCTTGGTGTGCGAGGAAGAAGATGGAGTAACTTGGGGAGCAGGAGGTGGCATAGAAGGAGGAGAGGAGTCCCTGGGCTGGTCTCCCACCAAGGCACTAGTATGCTCTGGTACAAAAGGTGGGATCCGCAGAGAGACCATATCCTCTATTACTGGAGAAGGGGACACCCGAGCAGGTGTCTTGGCCTTGGTCTTAGAGGGAGCTTGGGCAAGAGGGGGCCTCGATGGGGAAGCTTGGACTGATGGAGTGACACATTTCCTTTTGCGTTGAAGACGCAAACGCTTCTCTGGAAGTGGAGAGGGGGCCCTCTCATCCTCGGTTGTCTCAGTCTCCAAGGTCTCAGTTTCCCCGGATGGTTGGGAAGAAGTCCCCGCTACGACACCAACCTGAGTGGTCGGAGGTACCTTAGAACTTCCCATAAGTTCCCCCCCCCCCCCCCCCCCACCCCCCTAGTTCCTTCAAAACATCATTGGGTAACTTGGAGAAATCAATGGAGTACGCGTGGAACATGGCGACTTCTGTAAAACGACAAGGAGATACCTCAGTTAGCGAAGACCTAGAGGAAAAGACATGAGATCTTACCAAAAGGAGCGTCTAAAGATGCCTGGATAGGGCTAAGCCCGAAAGCATATAGTAGGTTGTCTCGCAATATCAAAGAAAGGTGAAGCCGAACTCCTTCTAGTTTCTCTGAATATGTGAGGAAGTCATGCTGAAGTTGGTGCTCCTGTAACTCAAAGGGTGAGGGAAAATTGTAGCACCATTTAGCAGGCCAAGTTGCAAGCTCAAGTAGCTGGACATAAAAAAAATGGGACTTCCTGTTTGTCTTTCTGGAGGTCGGCAAGAAGGGAGGGGTGAATTTCCCTACAAAATAAAACAACCCTTTCTCGGATTTTCAACTAAATAATAGCACTTATAATTAAAATAAAAGAGACTAATAAAAAGTAAACAGACACAAGGAAGTTACTTGGTTTGCAATCAGAGTATTGCTAATCCAAGGAAAATATGACACACTATCTGATGTCTCCTTCGGGCGGAGTAGCCTCTTACAGCGTTAACAACACAGACAGAAAAGTAAAGCACAGAGAAATGGATTACAAGTGAATTGAATCAACTTTGCAGATCAGTGTTATATTTATAGCACTGTTCGAAGTGCCCTGAAGGGTTCGGGCGCCCTAAGGGGGATAAACTTTATCCCCTAATGTTCATATCGAGTCAAAACTCAATCTGGTCAAAAAGTTGGGTTCAGGCGCCTCGGACTGGTCCTGTTGGAACCCCAAGGTTATTTTGGTGTGATCAACAAGTTAAGTTAGGTCCTATGTGTTTTTAACCTTGCGTCTAAGTGTGCAAGATCTTAGGAGCACAAGTAGTCGAGCGGAAGACGCAGCTAGCGAGAAAGACGACACGCGGTGTGTCCGAGGGACGAGGTACTGCGGAAGAGTACACTGGTGGACGAAAAGGAAGCGTGCAGTGGTTCTGAGGGACGAGAAGCCGGAGCGGAAGACTCTCGAGGAGCAAGAGACGCAGCTAGCGAGAAGGTCGGCATGGGGTGCGACTGAGGGACGAAGACTGCAGATGAGTATGCTGGCGAACGAGAAGGAAGCACGCGGCGATTCCGAGGGACGAGAAGCCGGAGCGGAAGCCTGCTCGAGAAGACTGGAAGTTGGGTTCGGGTGAGCCCTATTTCGGATTTCAGAGATCACCCAAGCGAGCGGAAGATTCTGTCTAAGGCAAACGGAGCGGAGCAGAAGACCCATGCTGGAAAAAGTCAACAAGGTTGACTTTTCCAGCCGGGGCGCCCAGAACCCTTCCGGGCGCCTGGAGTTGACTTTTTAACCAGATCGTGTCAAACGCTATCTGAACGTTGGGGGATAAAGTTTTATCCCCCCCAAGGCGCCCGTAATCCCTTCGGGGCACCCCGACCAAAGTTATAAATACAGTCTTGGTCCAGAAGTTTTTCAACAACTCAAGCAATTCATTCTTTCTACACTTGTACACTTTCTCTGTAGTTAAGCTTCTGTTTTCTGCGCTTCATCGTTGTAAGAGGCTTCTCCACCTGAAGGAGTTTTTAGTACGATCATTTTTTTGGATTAACAACCTCCCTGGTTGTAACCAAGTCAAATCTGGTGTCTCGTCTTTTCTGATTTACTTTCTGTTTAGTTAATTTATGCAAGTGTTAGTTAAGAGTTCAAGAAGAGTTTGTTTTTTATTTTCAGGCTATTCAACCTCCCTTCTAGCTGGCCACGGCGATCCAACAAGTGGTATCAGAGCTGAGGCGCTTCAGGAGGACTAATGTTACGATCCGCAAGTGTACGGAAATGTCGCAAGTAATATAAAAGATTATCGTATCCACAGGGACTGGAATAAGCACTAGAAATGTCTCAATGCGAATTAGCTAAACAACTATACAATCGTTTCAAATGCAAAGTAAGGGTAAACAAATCTAATATTAAAGATCAACAAACAAGAGTTTAGTGTTTTGGGTTATGATAAAGGGAGATTCTAGGAGTTTCGGTTTCTTTGTAAGACTTCTTGAATGTAAATGGTTCATCAATTCTATTCCCTCAATTGTCGAACACTTGTAGAAAGTTGCCGGTTCTCTCTTGCAATAGATAACCGGCTAAGGACTGAGAAATGTATCTAAACATGATCAATTAGACGTGAACCTACGTTGTCCTTACACAGAAGCGCACCTATTACTATGCCTTCCTCGGATATCAACATAGAAGCCCACAACTTATTAATCTATCAAGATACAAGAAACTAATCACAAAATCCATCCTACTCTCTTGAATATTCCTATTTCCTCTTCAAGATTATCTCTCAAACGTCCTTACACGGGCTTGCACCTATCACGTGGATCCCTCAGATGATTGAGTGAGGGTTTATCTTTACAAAGTCCACAAGAAATCCAAACAATCAATCAAGAATGAGAATTAAGCACAAATCACCATCAATCATTCAAGATCTAATTGATACAAGCAAGACAATGTCATTGAAACAAGAAAATGGCAAATCCATAAGAGATTACATCAATCCATCATACAAATACTCCCTAAATCATAGAATACAAGATCTACTCCATGAATCGAGGAAGAAAACCCGAAGAAATAAAGATTACAAGCATTTCTTAAATCCCCAATCCAAGAAACCAAGAAGAGGGGGAAAGAGAAAGCTTATCTACGAAGATGCCTCGTCTTCGGATCCAATCCTCGCTCCGGAGTCGAAATCGTCAAGATCTCCCTTAGAATCGCCCAGAAATCCTCCCAAGAATGGGAGGAAACCACCAAATCTTGCCTTCTCCCAAAAGGGGGAGAGATCCCCTTTCAATTCATGAAGGAAGGTTTAAATAGAGGAGGAAATCGGGCGCCACACGACACGGCCATGTGAGATCCACACGGCCATGTCCAGCCTCCTTCTCGCCAATCGCTGCAGTGGTGCACCAAGGCCCTCCGCTCTCTGGAAATGCTACACGGCGTGTGGTGTACACGGCCACCACCGCTTGGTCTCGAAACTTCACACTGCAGTGATGCACACGCCACCACCGCTTGGCCTCACACACTGTAGATCCACACGGCCATGTAAGGCATTTGCTCTGATTTCTTCAAATCAAGACACGGCCGTGTGAGATTCACACGGCCATGTCCTCTTCCCTTCCTGTTAGGACCACACGGCCGTGTATGGTACACGGCCCGATGCTCTTTCTCCCTTCAATTACTTCCAAGCTTGCTCAAGGACACTTAATCTTCACCAATTTCGACTCCTGTGTACAGAAAATGCACAAAAAGCAGATCTCCGAACCAAAAGAGTAAATATGCTAAAAGGAAAGCTGGAAGTATAAAAATGCATAGATCAAGCATGCTCAAAGTATGTAAATGTACGTAAAAACATGCATAAAAGAGTATATAATCTACACACATCACACCCCCAGACTTAAACCTTTGCTTGTCCTCAAGCAAAATGCTACAGTCTAAATTCATATGTTCTACAACACATTCATAAAACCTAATGCACTTTCCTAATTCTATCAAAAAGTTTCATTAACAAGCATGATCATGGAAACAAGTAAAGTATGGTTCAAGCATAAGAATCTTGTGCACAGTGTAAAAGTAACTCAACACCCTTCAAGTTTCAATCCATGTCCTAGTCAAGTCGTCATCAAATTTGAATTCCTAATGTTTCCAGTGAAAGACAAGTAACCAGTGATAGACACTTACTCACCATTCACTTGGTTCATATTTCTCAACTAACCCAAGGTCTCAAAGGTGTGCTCAATCTCAAGAGAAGCTAAACAGTCATTTCCCCAATAACCTAACTCGGTCTCAAAGGGGTGACTTGCTAGATTCCACTCATGACAACTATTTTTTATATCCCTTTTTTTTTTTTTTAATTTATAAGTGTTTTCATTGTACAAAACTTATTCACAAATGTACTTTTAGCACACATGTTGGGATATTTTGATTTTTCCAAATGAGCTTTAATGATTTGAGCCTCATCCAGTAACCAAAATGAAAGTTGAGAAATCACCATGGAAACCAAGTACTAAGCAAACAAGATGAATCATTACTATTTCAATGACATCAACTATTCAAGCATCAAGCACAAGTGTAGTGAAGATAAAATCCTTAAGGTCGAACCAAAACTAAAACTCATCACCATAAGATTCTTAGCTTATTAATGCTTCCCAAGATAGAAAAAAGAACTACACAAAGTTTACTACTAGCATCATTCAAACATCATGAATCAAGACAACAATCGTGCTAACATTTCACTTGAATCCAAGAAAGCATATATGTGAAGATTTGATGTTCTCAAAAAAATTTTTGCCATGATTATTTCAAAAACAAGCAAAATAAAGCAACAAGCAATGAAAATAAGAACCAACATGAAAAACTAACAAAAACTAAAAACTGAAAACCAAACTAAACAATACATGACACCCCCCCAGACTTAAACTTTTCATCGTCCCGATGAAATCAATATGGTGGTGGAGGTGGAGGTGGACGAGGAAAAGGGGGTCTACGACGTGGTTGGCCAATAGGAAAACTAGGAAAACCTGGAATCTCACCCAAAGATCTATGATACTCATATAAAGCATCTACTTGTTGGCTAGTAAGTGTCATGCTCTGCATAAAATCTCTCATCCTAGCCTGATCAGTATCATAATCCTGCACAAACTCAGCCACTTGACCTTGAAAATTCCTCGTAAACTGAAGATGATTTTGTACCTCCCTAAACTGATCATCAGATAAAGAGAAGCGACCCTCCAACATTTTTCGTTGGGCATCTTGCTTCTCATGAAGTGACTCTAGAGACGCACGAAAATCTGAAAAATCAAACCTAGAAGATCCCGTGCCATATGCAAAAGAATGCCTAGCAGGCTCCATAAAACTAGAAGGCTCCGGGTGTCCAAATGACGGGGGCTCATGATGTGGCTCAGTGTCTCCAGGTATAGAAGGGTTATCCTCAAAATCCAACTCAGAAATTACCCAATTAGCCGGGTTACGGATAGTAGTTCGTTCAGGAAAAGGAAGGGGTAAAGGAGAACCACTCCTCCTAGGAAACGCAAAACCATTCTCATCCCGAATGATCATTTTCATAGCAAGACATGAATCAATGTCAATCATGTCATTACCATGAATTATTTCCAACCCATCAACATCAAGATTTAAATTATAAGCTATTCGGGTAATCAAACCACCAAAAACAATTGATCCCAATGATGCCCTAGCAGACCTTAATAAGGTTTGAACAAAATGAAAACCAGAATCAAATTCAACCTTATAAAGCATAGCCCATAAAGCATAAAGCTCTATCTTTTTAACCACCCCATCACTCTCTCCCCTACCAAAAATAGTTTTACTCATGACTCTATGTAGATACCTAAAGATGGGGTTTTGCATATTGGAGGCCTTAGCTCTTGAAGGCTCATAAGGTTGACCTAACCCAGTTATTGCATTCCAAAAATGATTCCAATTAAACCTTGGATCAAACCTACGAGGGCTACCGGTGGTTATTCCAAAACAAGAATTGAAGTCACTAAATGTCCATAGAAATTCTTGATTCATTAGTCTAAATGAGACTTTTCCAAAATAATCATCTTCATTAGTAAAATGGACATCCAATGAACTTAAAAATTCCAAAACAAGACGAGGATATGTAGGCAAATGTGTGTACATAATATCACCCCAATCTAAAAAACCAATCATCAAATCTACATCTTCCCTAATTCCAAGCATATCAAGAACAGTTGGGTCCATATATCTAGTACACACTATCTTTCTATTGACAAGAATTGCAAATCTAGTTACTTGATCATCATTTCTAAACACGATATTGAATTCATTGTCATTACCTTCGTTGCGTGAAGTCCTTTTGCCTTTGCCCTTCACGGGTTGTTTTCCCTTGTCCTTTGATGGCTCCTCCTCTTTGTCCCCATTGGATCCACTACCTCTTTTGCGAAGTTTCTTCAAAATGTTGGACATCTTGATGAGTTTAGATAGGGGAAAAGTTATCTAGGGTTGGAAGAATGAAACTCAAAGAACAAAACTTCAAAGAGCAAGGATCTTAGGTTAGGAGGATGAAAAGTGAAGAGGAGAATCCGGATCTAAGAGATCTTGAGAGGTTAGAGAGGAGTTTTTAAGAGATTGGGAGAGAGAAAGATGTTTTGGAGAGTTGGGGGTGTGCGGAACACGGCCAAGATCTGCCCGTGTGAGGTAAAAGAAAGACTTTAATAGTTCTCCTACACAGGCCGTGTAGATCTACACGACCTCCCCATCTTTCCTCTTGGGATTCTTTACACGGGCCGTGCAGCCTCCCCCTCTTCCTTCTCTGGATTCCTCGCACGGCCGTGTCTGGGACACGGCCTCTCCATCTTTCCTCTCGGGATTCTTTACACGGCCGTGTTTGAGACACATCCAAGATCCTTTTCTCCTCGGAAGATGCTACACGGCCGTGTCTGGATGACACGGCCTAAGCACTTCCCTTCTCTGCAACTTTTGCCTGGCCGTGTATAGCACACGGCCGAGCTCCTTTTTGCACCTAACCTGAAAACAAAATCAAAAGAATGCATCAAACTAAAAGAAATTTAGATACAAATCAAAACTAACTAAAAGAACCCTTGGGTTGCCTCCCAAGAAGCGCTTGTTTAAGGTCTTTAGCTCGACCAAACTTTATCATTCGCTTCTTTTCCTCGCCCTTGGAGGACAGATATACTTTTCGTTTTTGTTGGGAGATCTTCTCCCAACATCTTCCACCACATTGTCTCCTTCGTTTGGTGGCCTTCCATGAGGATGGAAGTTCAATTCCTCAAGTTTATAAATGCTTGTCCTGCTACAAGCATTTAAAAGAGACGAGACATGGTTAGAGATATTAGATAAATCATATTCCAACTTTTCCTTACCAATTACCAAAGAAAGCTTATGATTTTTGACATCAATTATAGCTCCAGCTGTAGCAAGGAAAGGTCTTCCTAATATGATAGGAATCCTAGGGTCCTCTTCCATGTCCAAAACGACAAAATCTGTGGGAATAACATTCATATCCACCTCTACTGGCACATCTTCTATAATACCCAAAGGGTACCTGCAGGAATGATCAGCAAGTTGAAGTGCCATAGTAGTAAGTTTAATGTTTTTGAGACCTAATTTATTACAAATTGAATAGGGAATGAGGCTAACACTCGCCCCCAAATCACAGAAAGCTTTTTCAAAAAAATCTTTTCCTATGTTGCAAGGAATATAAAAGCTCCCCGGGTCCTTCAGTTTTGGAGAAGTGTTCTTCTCAAAAATAGCACTACATTCCTCACTAAGCGCAATGGTCTCAACCTCTCCTCTTCCTCTCTTGTTTGACATGAGATCCTTCAGGAATTTGGCAAATCTAGGCATTTGTAGAATAGCATCGATAAGAGGTACCTCTACACAAATTTCCTTAACTTTTTCTAGAAGCTTGTCAAATTCTTCATCTTTCTTGAGCATTGTAAGTCTTTGAGGAAAAGGGACAGCTTTGCTCTGATGGTTCAGTGGAAGAGCTTCTTCAACCTCAATGGTACTCTCCTCATTAGCTTGAATCTGATTTGGTATAGGAGGAGAGAGCTCTTCTTCTTTTTGTATCCCTTTTGAAGCAGTCGCTTGGGAGTCTCCCAAGGTCCGTCCGCTCCTAAGCTCAATTCTATTGCAATGCTCCATAGGATTCACATCAGGTTTTCCTGGAAGTTGTCCTGGTACTCTGGATGAAGAGGAAGCTAGTTGGGCAATTTGACTATCCTGGATCTTTTGATGCTTTTCAGAATTATCCATTCTCTGAATGAGCTTTGCTAAATCTTGCTTCATTTCATTCTGACTTGAGATAATTTCTTCAAGCATCTTTTCAACATTTGGCTTTGGTAAGCCTTGAGAAGATAGATGTTGAAAATTTTGTTGCCCAGCTTGGAAATTTGGTCTTGCCCCCATAGATGGTCCTTGATCTTGATTATTTCTGTAAGAAAAATTTGGATGACTCTTCCATCCAGGGTTATAAGTATTTGAGTATGGGTTGTTCCGCCTTTGATTGTAACTCATGATTGCATCACATTGTTCAAGTTGATTGATTTGTGCAGTGATAGCTCCCAATGGACATGAGTCATTTAAATGCTCTGAACTCCCACATACTTAACAAGATGTACTAATAGCATTGACCATATTAGCACTAGCCCCCATATTCTCAAATTTCTTTGTAAGAGCGTCCAATTTTGCAGACAAAAGAGTGACTGCATCTACATCAAACTTCCCTGATGCTTTGATTGTTGGGTTTACTGAAGAATAGCCACCACTTCTTTCATTTGCCCATTGATGATGATTTTGTGCTACACTTTCAATGATTTCTTCGGCTTCATCTAAGCTTTTGTTCATAAGTGCCCCTCCAGCAGCTGAATCAAGGGACACTTTGGTATGATAATTGATACCATTATAAAAAGTGTGCAACACTAACCATCTTTCCAACCCATGATGTGGGCATTGTCTGAGCATACTATTATATCTATCCCATGCTTCAAAAAGAGATTCTGAGTCAGTTTGCTTGAAGCTTGCAATTAAATTCCTCATATGAGCTGTTTTGCTTGGTGGATAGAACTTATCAAGAAACTGTTGCTCACACTACTCCCAAGTGGTGATGCTATTAGGGGCCAAAGAATTCAGCCATTGCTTTGCTCTATCTCTTAGAGAAAACCCAAATAACAATAATCTAACTGCATCTGAAGGAACTCCATTCATTTTCATGGTACCACATATTTCATAAAAGACCTCTAAGTGTTGATTGGGGTCTTCATGAGGTCCTCCACCAAATTGGTTCTGCTGCACCATAGATATGATTGCGGGTTTGATCTCAAAGTTATTAGCTTCCACTGAAGGTCTTGAAATACTAGATCGAAAACCTCTTGCATAGGGTGCTGCATAATCCTTGAGTGGTCTATTTGCCATGTTCAAATGTTCTTGTTCTTCAATTTGCCTTTGCAGAATTCTTCTTTTATGGAAAGTTCTATCAATCTCAGGGTCAAAAGGAAAGAATTCCCCTGCAAAGTTAGATCTTCGCATACACAAGGACAAGATAGCAAATGGCAATTCAACAGAAAAAGAAAAATAGAAGAATCAAAATTGCAGAATTGAATTTGTACAAAAAGAATTAACAAGAAGTGAAAGTTATACAAGAAAGTAAAAACAGAAATCTAATGATTAGTTACAACTATGCAATATGAAAGGAAAACAAATGTTATGTTTAGTCTAACTCAATTGATAATTCCTAATGTTATAGCGCAGTCCCCGGCAACGGCGCCAAAAACTTGTTACGATCCGCAAGTGTACGGAAATGTCGCAAGTAATATAAAAGATTATCGTATCCACAGGGACTGGAATAAGCACTAGAAATGTCTCAATGCGAATTAGCTAAACAACTATCCAATCGTTTCAAATGCAAAGTAAGGGTAAACAAATCTAATATTAAAGATCAACAAACAAGAGTTTAGTGTTTTGGGTTATGATAAAGGGAGATTCTAGGAGTTTCGGTTTCTTTGTAAGACTTCTTGAATGTAAATGGTTCACCAATTCTTTTCCCTCAATTGTCGAACACTTGTAGAAAGTTGCCGGTTCTCTCTTGTAATAGATAACTGGCTAAGGACTGAGAAATGTATCTAAACATGATCAATTAGACGTGAACCTACGTTGTCCTTACACAGAAGCGCACCTATTACTATGCCTTCCTCGGATATCAACATAGAAGCCCACAACTTATTAATCTATCAAGATACAAGAAACTAATCACAAAATCCATCCTACTCTCTTGAATATTCCTATTTCCTCTTCAAGATTATCTCTCAAACGTCCTTACACGGGCTTGCACCTGTCACGTGGATCCCTCGGATGATCGAGTGAGAGTTTATCTTTACAAAGTCCACAAGAAATCCAAACAATCAATCAAGAATGAGAATTAAGCACAAATCACCATCAATCATTCAAGATCTAATTGATACAAGCAAGACAATGTCGTTGAAATAAGAAAATGGAAAATCCATTAGAGATTACATCAATCCATCATACAAATACTCCCTTAATCCTAGAATACAAGATCTACTCCATGAATCGAGGAAGAAAACCCGAAGAAATAAAGATTACAAGCATTTCTTAAATCCCCAATCCAAGAAACCAAGAAGAGGGGGAAAGAGAAAACTTATCTACGAAGAAGCCTCGTCTTCGGATCCAATCCTCGCTCCGGAGTCGAAATCGTCAAGATCTCCCTTAGAATCGCCCAGAAATCCTCCCAAGAATGGGAGGAAACCACCAAATCTTGCCTTCTCCCAAAAGGGGGAGAGATCCCCTTTCAATTCATGAAGGAAGGTTTAAATAGAGGAGGAAATCGGGCGCCACACGGCCCCACGACACGGCCATGTCCAGTTCCTTCTCTGCCAATGCTGCACGGCCGTGTGGTGCACACGGCCAAGGCCCTCTTTCTCTCTGGAAATGCTACACAGCCGTGTGGTGCACACGACCACCACCTGCTTGGTCTCTGGAAACTTCACACGGTCGTGTGATGCACACGGCCACCACCTGCTTGGCCTCTGGAAACCTCACACGGCCGTGTAGATCCACACTGCCATGTAAGGCATCTGCTCTGATTTCTTCAAATCAAGACACGGCCGTGTGAGATTCACACGGCCATGTCCTCTTCTCTTCCTGTTAGGACCACACGGCCATGTATGGTACACGGCCCGATGCTCTTTCTCCCTTCAATTACTTCCAAGCTTGCTCAAGGACACTTAATCTTCACCAATTTCGACTCCTGTGTACAGAAAATGCACAAAAAGTAGATCTCCGAACCAAAAGAGTAAATATGCTAAAAGGAAAGCTGGAAGTATAAAAATACATAGATCAAGCATGCTCAAAGTATGTAAATGTGCATAAAAACATGCATAAAAGAGTATATAATCTACGCACATCAACTTACCGCCAATCAAAGCAAAGATATTGGCCGGACCAAGCATCTACCCGTCGAAATTCGAAGGGAATTTCGCTACCAGGAAAAAGCGAATGCAGGTATTCTTTACAACTGATTTTGAATTAATTTTAATAATGGAATTTGGCTTTGTAGCTCCAGAGGGCAAAGAATAATATCAATGGACGAAAAAGGAACATGTCGACTACATGGCGAACTGTAAAGCAGAATACCATCTGCTAAGCGTTCTTCTGCCACAAGAAATCAACCGGATCGAGAACTATGACTCGGCAAAGGAACTTTGGGAGAAGTTCCTTGAGCTGCACGAAGGAACGTCCGAAGCCAAGCTCGCTAGACAGGATCTACTTCGCAATCAGCTCACCAACCTGCTACTTGGGAAAGATGAGACAGTTGCGCATCTGAACTCGAGAATCAAGGAGATCATTACTGGATTGTCGAATCTCAGAGAAAAGGTAAGTAACTGAGATTCGCTAAGGTACGCTTTAAATTCTTTTTTGAGAAATTCAAAATGGGCATCACTAGTAGATGTCTTTTACATTTCGAAAGATTTAGAAAAAATTACACTAGAAGAATTTTTCTCGACATTTGAAGTGCACGAATCAAGATGTGTAGGCACGAAGGAGCCCAAGAACAACATCGCCCTCAAAGCATAGAAAGACGAACCTGAGTCGGAATCTTCTCTCGACGACGGGGAAATGGTAATGATGGTAAGACGGTTTAGAAAGCTTTGTAAATCTAGAACTACTAACCATCCGCAGGGCAGAAAGAAAAGGATCATCCGCTGCTACCACTGTGACGAAGAAGGGCACGTCAAGGACAACTGCCCCAAGCTAAGGAACAAGGACAAGGATAAAGGTAAGAAGTCTGTCCAAAAGTGCAAGGTCCTAAAGGCGACGTGGGACGATACGTCGTCCGAATCGGAAGTCGAGGCGTTCTCCGGACTCGCATTAATGGTGAGTCATCAAGACGATGACCGCGATTCAAGCTCTTCTGAGATGAGCATTGAGAGCATCGATGAAGGGGGAGCTACGTCGGAAGAAAGCAGCAGTTCAGGGGGAGACACGGACAATGAGCTTGACAAGGTAAGTGAGGTTCGATCTCTTCCTCCCGATAAACTTTTTAAGTTTGTTAAGTTGCTAACTAAAGACTGCTGTAAGTTAGAAAAAGAAATTAAGAATTTAAAATTAATATTAGCTAAATCTTGCCCTTTAAAAGAATTAGATAAAGTTAAATTAGAAAATGAGAAATTGAAATCAGAAAATGAAAATCTGAAAATTCAAGTAGATAACTTGAAAAATCGTGCATGCCTATCTAATACAAATTTTAGAAATTTTAATAATTTAAATTGGTATTATAGATATCACCAGGGATAAATTAGGAATATTTCAAGAAAATATATCCCTAAGAAATTCCTAGTTAATCCAGTAGGCTGAAACCTATATGGGGTTCCTAAGTCTTGTTTAACTTAAATCTTTAATCGAATTTAGAGCTTTCAGCGAGAAAATTAGATATTAAAATTTCTTTATGAGGCTTTGTCTAAGGAAGTGGTTGTTGCTCCAATAACCAAGAAGGTCTAGTGCCTCGCCACGATCTGGAAGCCAAAATATTGAAATAAAATGTTTAATTAACTTTCTGATAAAAGCATTAAGATTAAAATTTAATAATGCTTTGAAAATTTTTTTAAACATTTTTTTTAAATTCTTTTTAGCGTAAAATTTTTTATGAAATTAGAAATTTCTGCTTAAAATATTTACTCATTAAAATTTTCAAAAAATTTTTGCAAAATTTCTTAAGTAAGAATTTTTTACTTAGAAATTTTTTTTGCGTAAAACTTTTACATAAGAGTTAAAAGTTTTTCTGAAATTTTTGCTTAAAACCTTTACTTAAATTTTTTTTTTTCGAGTTTTTCCTTAGAAAATTTTCTTACCTAAAGTTTTACTTAGAAATTCTTTAAAACTTAGAATATTGTTGCTGAAAATTATTGCAAATTCTTTAACTTAGAATTTTTTTTAAGAAAGTTAGAAATTTTTTTTACCCTTAGATTTTTTTTCGGAATCCCATTTTTTTTTTTGTGATCAAAGGGGGAGAAAGAAAAGTATAAGTCTAGGGGGAGATAGACCATAATTTAAATTTTCTATTTTTTGCACTTTATTGTAAAATTAGTTAGTTTATTTTTTTCTGTCTATTTACCCTAGCTTAACTTGGATTGCTCACATCAAAAAGGGGGAGATTGTTGGAACCCTAAGGTTGTTTTGGTGTGATCAACAAGTTAAGTTAGGTCCTGTGTATTTTTAACCTTGTGTCTAAGTGTGCAGGAGCTTAGAAACACAGGTAGTCAAGTGGAAGACGCAGCTAGTGAGAAGGACGGCATGCGGTGCGTCCGAGGGACGAGGTGCTGCGGAAGAGTGCACCGGCGGATGAGAAGGAAGCGTGCGGTGATTCCGAGGGACGAGAAGCCGGAGCGGAAGACTGCTCAAGGAGCAAGAGACGCAGCTAGAGAGAAGGTCAGCACGGGGTGCGACCGAGGGACAAAGACTGCGGATGAGTATGCTAGCGGACGAGAAGGAAGCACGCGGCGATTCTGAGGGACGAGAAGCCGGAGCGGAAGCCTGCATGAGAAGACTGGAAGTTGGGTTTGGGTGAGCCCTATTCCAGATGGCAGAGATCACCCAAGCGAGCAAAAGACTCGGTCTGAGGCAAACGAAGCCGGAGCAGAAGACCCAGGCTGAAAAAAGTCAATGGGGTTGACTTTTCCATCCGGGGCGCCCGGAACAGTCTAGGGCGCCCGAACCCCTCCGGGGTTCCGGGCGCCCAGAGTTGACTTTTGGACTAGATTGCGTCAAACGTGATCTGAACGTTGGGGGATAAAGCTTTATCCCCCCCCCCCCAGGACACCCAGAATCCCTTCGAGGCACCCCGACCAAGGCTATAAATACAACCTTGGTCCAGAAGTTTTTCAACAACTCAAGCAATTCATTCTTTCTATACTTGTACGCTTTCTCTGTAGTTAAGCTTCTATTTTCTGTGCTTCATCGTTGTAAGAGGCTTCTCCGCCTAAAGGAGTTTTTAGTACGATCATTTTCCTTAGATTAACAACCTCCCCGGTTGTAACCAAGTCAAATCTGGTGCCTCGTCTTTTTTGATTTACTTTATGTTTAGCTAATTTATGCAAGTGTTAGTTTAAGAGTTTGAGAAAGGTTTTTTTTTATTTTCAGGCTATTCAACCCCCCCTTCTAGCCGGCCGCTGCGATCCAACAGGTCCGGGCGCCCGGAATGGTTCCGGGCGCCCAGACCAAGAAAGTCAATAGGGTTGACTTTTCTCGGTCCAAGACCTCTGCTCCGGTTCAGCTCGTCTCGGTCTGGGTCTTTCACTCCGGCTCCACTAGCTTGGGTGATCTTGGCCATCCGGAATAGGGCTCACCCGGACCCAAGTTCCGGCTTTCTTTTCGAGCAGCCATCCTCCATGGTTTCTCGTCTCTCGAACGTCGCGTACGTTCTTCTTGTCCACCGGTGTACTCTTCCGCGGTCACCTCGTCCCTCGGACGCACCGAGTCCGTCGGCTCTCGCCCCGTGTCGTCCTTCTCGCTAGCTGCGTCTTCCGCTCAACTTCTTGTGCTCCTAAGCTCCTGCACACTTAGACACAAGGGTTAAAACAAACAGGACCTAACTTAACTTGTTTGATCACATCAAAATACCTTGGGGTTCAACAATCTCTCCCTTTTTGATGTGAGCAACCCAAGTTAAGTTAGAGCAAAACAAACATAAAGTAAAAACAATTAAGTTTGCAAATAAGTGCAAATATGATTTTTCAATGAAATTATACCTCCCCCTAGACTTAACATTCTTCTCCCCCTTTGATCACATAAAAAATTGGAGTTCCTTAAGAAGTCTAAGGTTAACTTTAATAAAATTCGAAGTTAAAAGAAAATTTAATTTTCAAAGTTAAAAATAAATGGTGTGCAATGGAATAAGTAACCTTAAAAAAAATCTAAGTTAAATTTCTAAGTTAGAAACATATTTTCAACCGAAAAAAAATTTCTATGTAAGGAAAAAAATTTCTAAGGGAAAAACATTTTTTTAAAAAAAAATGAAATTGTTAAGCATTTGGAAGAGTTTTTAAAAATTAACAGAAATACTTTTAAATTAACAATAAAATTTGTTGTGCAACTTAAAAATATTTTAAAATTAAATATTTTTCAAAACAGATTGAGTAACCCTTTAAAGTATTTTTTATTTTAAAAAAAAATAATTTAATGTTTTTTCAGTTAGTCAATTAAACTCTTATTTCGATTCTTGGCTTCCAGGAAGTGGCGAGACACTAGGCCTTCTTCGTTATTGAAACAACAACCACTTTCTTAGACAAAGCCGCATAAAGAAATTAAATGTTTAATTTCTTACTAAAAATGCTAACTCTAATTTTAATTTTTAAATTAAACAAGTTTTTGGAACCCAATAGAGGTTCCTTCCTACAGGGTTAATCAACTATTTTCTAGACACATAGGCTTTTGATATTTTTCTGATTTGATTTTGGTGAAACCTATAGTACCAGTTTAATTCTCTATAATTTTTAAAAGCAGAAATATTTGAACAATTAGGCTTTTTCAAATTTTTTATTTCTTCTTTTAATTTATCATTTCTAAATTTTATTTTATCAAAGTCTTCTATTAGACAAGATTTTGCCAAAAAAAAAATTATTTCTAAAATTTCATTTTTTAATTTGATATTTTTATTATCTAATTTGTACATGGATTTTGTCATAGCCTTAATACCAAAATAAAGCTGATCAGGAGGTAAGAGGCATACCTCACTTACCATATCAGACTTAAAGCCTGACTCTCCCCTTATTTCGTTGCATTCGTCTGAAGTCGCTTCCCCTTCATTGATGTTGAGTTCCGATGTACTTTGCCCTTCATAGCTCACCATTAGTGCTAGTCCAGCATATTCTTGTACTTCGGATTTAGATGATGAAGTGTCATCCCAAGTGGCTTTTAGGATCTTGTGCTTCTTGGGTATCTGGACTTTGTCCTTCTTTAATTCTGGGCAATCTTCTTTTAAGTGTCCTTCCTTTTGACACTGGTAGCAACGAACCCTTCTTCTATTTCTTGGATTTTTCTTATTCTACATTTCTTTAAATTTATTAGATCGAAAGAATTTTTTAAAATTCCTTACCATATATGCTTCTTGGTCTTCTTCTGAGTCTGACTCGGGTTCATCCTTCTTGGTTACTTTCAGCGCCATAATCTAGCTTGAGTCTTTTGTTGTCCCTGCACATCTGGTTTTATATAATTCAAGAGTAGAAAATAATTCCTCTAAGGTACTTATCTCCAGATCCTTTGAAATATAGTAAGCGTCGATGACTAAGGTCCATTCTAGAGTTCTGGGAAACGCGTTGAGTGTTTAGCGTATGGTGTCCCAGTTGGTTACCGTTTCACCGAGGTTCTCGAGACCGGTAATTAATTCTTTTACCTTCGCGTGTAGATCGGCTACCTTCTCACCTTTTTCCAAATGGATGTTTGTCAGTTTGTTCCGAAGGATGTCTCTTCTGGCGAGCTTGGCTTCGGATGTGCCTTCGTGGAGTTCTAGGAACTTCTCCCAAAGTTCTTTGGTCGACGAGTAGCTTCCGATGCAGTTGACTTCTTGAGGCGCCAGCATGCTCAGCAAGTGATACTCAACCCGGTTGTTTGCTATGGAATCATTCTGCTCCTTTTTCGTCTAGAGACTTTCTTCTTTTTCTTCTCCATTCTGATTTGTAAGAGCTACAAAACCGTATTTTATTATTAAACGAATTTCAAAATCGGTTTTCAAAAATACTTCCATACGACGCTTCCAGTGTGCGGAGTCCCCCTCAAATTTTGGTGGAACGATGCTTGGTCTGGCCATCTCGTTGCTTTGATCGGCGGTTAGTCCTCCTGAAGCGTCCTCACTTTGATACCACTTGTTGGTCCCTCTAGAGGCCGGTAAGAGGGGAGGGGTGAATTGCTCTACAAAATAAAACAACCCTTTCTCGGATTTTCAACTAAATAATAACACTTGTAATTAAAATAAAATAGACTAATAAAAAGCAAACAGACACAAGGAAGTTACTTGGTTTGCAATCAGAGGATTGCTAATCCAAGGAAAATATGGTGTACTATCTGATGTCTCCTTCGGGTGGAGTATCCTCTTACAGCGTTAACAGCACAGACAGAAAAGTAAAGCACAGAGAAATGGATTACAAGTGAATTGAATAAACTGTGCAGATCAGTGCTATATTTATAGCATTGTTCGGGGCACCCTGAAGGGTCTGGGTACCCTGAGGGGGATAAACGTTATCCCCTAACATTCAGATCGAGTCAAAACTTAATCTGGTCAAAAAGTCGGGTCTAGGCGCCAAGAAGTTCCGGGCGCTCGGAAGTTCCGGGCTCCCAGACCAGGAAAGTCAAAAGAGTTGACTTTTCTCGGTGCGGGACCTCTACTTTGGTTCAACTCGTCTTGGTCTGGGTCTTTCAGTCCGGCTCCACTAGCTTGGGTGATCTCGGCCATCCGGAATAGGGCTCACCCGAACCCAAGTTCCGGCCTTCTCCTTGAGCAGCCTTCCTCCCCGATTTCTTGTCCCTCGAACGACGCGTACCTTCTTCTCGTCCACTGATGTACTCTTCCGTGATCACCTCATCCCTCGGACGCACCGAGCCCGTCGGCTCTCGCCCCGTGTCGTCCTTCTTGCTAGCCGTGTCTTCTGCTCGACTTCTTGTGCTCCTAAGCTCCTGCACACTTAGACACAAGGGTTAAAACAAATATGACCTAACTTAACTTGTTTGATCACATCAAAACACCTTGGGGTTCCAACACTTCCAGTCCTTATTGGAGGAGGGCATGTCCATGAAAAACTTATATCCTATCCGGGATTGTACCATAAAAACATTCGGCTCTGAGCACTTAAGGGCGTAAAAGTGGTGGAAAAGCTGAGGAGTTAGGGGAATCCAATATAAGCGGCATAAAATCACCATGTCACACATAGCACGGAAAGCATTGGGAGCAAATTGAGATAATGAAATACCGAAGTACTGACTCAGAGAGGAGAAAAACGGATGGAGGGGAAAGCGGAGACCACCGAGAAGTTGATCCTTAAAGAAGGTTACAAACTCGACAAGAGGGGAGAATAGATGATCATGAGGACCTGGAGGAAGGTGCTTGTAGGCATCGTAAAGTTTTAGATTGGAACGGATTGAATGAAGATCGCTTAGTCTATCTAAGTCAAAAAGGAAGTATGAATACTAGGGTATTTCCCTCTTACTAGCCATTGGATATACAGAAATGGGGAGGGTAGATGAAGAAGGAAGAATACTTACAGTGGAGGAACACAAAGAAGAAGGTGAGCAATCGAAGGCAAAAAAGCAGAGAAAGGTTGAAAGAAGACAAAGCGGTAAGAAGTAACGGTGAACAACCTTTAGGGTTTATAAATCAAAGCCCTTAGGAAACATCGAGGGATGAGCTGGAAAAACAAGATGGCGCAACACACGTCAGTCATCAGATCAAGAAACCAGAGCGATTTAGGGAAATGTGTGAAAAAAACATGCGTCATACATTGGGAAGAGTTAAGGTTGTGGGGCACGCGTCACCCCCCTATAAAAGGGCATTTATGATAGAAGTGAGAGGAAAATCATTAGGAAGGATATGCGAGGGGGTGCACCTTACTTCATGAAGACCATGCATCGAAAACTGAAAAGTCTAGGCGGGGGCCTCGAGAAATGAAGAAGATGGCGGCAGGAAACTCGATCAAAATTCGACACCTTTACACTTCCTCAAAATCAGAGTAAGGTTTAAATTTAAGGGCCTTAAGTAACGCACTCTATGATTACGGAAACATTAAGCTAAGTCTATTATCCCATCTCTTGCTAAGCCACAAGCGCTGCCATCAGAATCAAAGCATGGTCGGATACCTAGTCAGGCTTCTAGAACACCTCCTGGTCAGGCCTCCAGAACACTTCCTGACCGGACCTCCAGATCACTTTCTGGTCAGACCTCCAGAGTACTTCCTGGTGTAGCTTCTAGATTACTTCCTAGCCAGGCCTCCAGAACACTTCCTGGTCAGGCCTCCAGAACACCTCCTGACCAGACCTCCAGATCATTTCCTGGTCAGGTCTCTAGAGCAAATCTTAGTCAGGTCCCCAAAGCAGTCAGGTCCCCAGAGCAGCCCCTAGTTCGGCCTCTGTAGCATTTCTCGATCAGAATTCTAGACTCTCACCCCAGCGCGAGTTATAAGTGAGCTTGCTCTCATGCCTCCATACTCTCGTCTCAACGTGAGTTATAAGTGAGCTTGCTCTCATGCCTCCAGACTCTCGCCTCAGCGCGAGTTATAAGTGAACTTGCTCTTACACCTCTAGACTCTCACCCTAGTGCAAGTTATAAGTGAGCATGCTCTCACGACCAACGACCTCCCGGTCGGTATTCTAGACTCTCGCCCCAGCGCGAGTTATAAATGAGCTTGCTCTCACGCCTCAAGACTCTCGGCCCAGCGCGAGTTATAAGTGAGCATGCTCTCATGACCAATGACCTCTCAGTCGGTGTTCCAGACTCTCACCCTAGCGCGAGTTATAAGTGAGTTTGCTCTCACGCCTCCAGACTCTCGCCCCTGTGTGAGTTATAAGTGAGCTTGCTCTCACACCTCTAGACTCTCTGCCCAGCGCGAGTTATAAGTGAGCATGCTCTCACAACTAACGACCTTCCGGTCGGTGTTCCAAACTCTCACCCAAACACGAGTTATAAGTAAGCTTGCTCTCACTCCTCCAGACTCTCGCCTCGGCGCGAGTTATAAGTGAGCTTGCTCTCACGCCTCCAGACTCTCACCTCAACACGAGTTATAAGTGAGATTGCTCTCACGCCTCCAGACTCTCATCCCTGTACGAGTTATAAGTGAGCTTGCTCTCACGCCTCCAGACTCTCGCCTCAGCGCGAGTTATAAGTGAGCTTGCTCTCATGCCTCCAGACTCTCGCCCTAACGCGAGTTATAAGTGAGCATGCTCTCACGACCAATGACCTCCCGGCTGGTGTTCCAGACTCTGACTCCAGCGCGAGTTATAAGTGAGCTTGCTCTCACGCCTCCAGACTCTCGCCTCAGCGCGAGTTATAAGTGAGCTTACTCTCACGCCTCCATACTCTCGTCCCAGCGTGAGTTATAAGTGAGTATACTCTCACGACCAATGACCTCTCAGTCACCCTTCCAGACTCTTTCCCTGGCGCGAGTTATTCACGAACAACGACTTCGCTGTCAGGCTTTTCATACTCTTGCCTCAGCGAGAGCTGCAAGCAAGCATATTCTCATACTTAATAATTCATGGGTTGGTTTCCCACACTCTTGTTCTCGAGCAAGTTTTCAGTAAGCAAAACTTGCATTCATCCTCCTCAAGGTTCACATAAAGGGAGAAGTACCAAGGAAGGGAAGGAAACACAACAAAAAGATATGAACAGAGACCCAGAACCCAGCCAAATCGGCATTTATTTGATAAATTATGAGAGGCATTCCTCAAAGTTCATATCATCACATTGGGAATATAAGTAGTCCTAACTCCCTTTTAAATAGCAGTATCATGTCGGCACCTTGGGGAAGATCGATCTGCCTAACCTGCCCGCTCCAAATGGGCTCGCACTTGGGTCAGCTCCGCCTTGATACACTGAATGGTGCGATGTTGCTAGGCAATAGTTTCATCTTTCATCCAACTTTCTTCTTGGAGAAGGGCTAGAGAGTCATCATGTTTTACCTTCAAATAGGCAATAAAGTGAGTCTGGCTCTCCGAGTCTGAATGAGCCTTATGTTTCAAGGTAGCCTCAGCTCGAGTCCTAGACTTAGCAGCTAGCCAAAGTTCTTCCATTTCTCGATGAAGGGAAGACTAAAGGTCCCTGCTCTGCGTCATCTCGAATAAGGCCTCATCCTTTTAAGCAAGTAACTGAGTCTGATGAGTAAGCTATTGGCACAAAGGTGACACCTCATCAAGCTCCACGATGGATTCCATGATGTGAAGAAGTTAACAAGGAAAACATAAGGACATAAGAGGGGTCAGCCCTTTTTAAAGAGAAAGATGTGAAGAGTCATCCTCGAAGCGTGCAACAACATATGGGAAATAGTGTTGCATGCAAGGACATGTATCATATCCAAAGATCTGGGAACTGACGCAGCAGTACAGACATTTGGGAAATAGCGTAGCATTTGAGAACATGGTAAATTTCCAAAGACCTGGGGAAAACGAGCAGTAGTTAAAGTCACAGTGGCAAGGCCAAGTGAAACCAGAGTTTGGGTCTAATAAGTCAAACTTGAACCTCCTTCGACTAGACTTGGAGGGAGGCTTGTGATATGATGCATAATGGTAGAATCCAGTCATCAGAAGTCAAAGGGGTGTGGTAGTCAGAAGTCAAGGAGATATGGTAGTCAGAAGTCAAGGGGATGTGACAGTCATAAGTCAAGAGTACGTGGCAGTTAACATACGGAGTAGAACCACCTGGGGCCATCCGACGTATAAAGCCAGGGCGGGGTCTGCTGGTCAGGAAACCAGGTTTACGGTGTGATGCGTGATCAAGGCGAAGCCTGACCTGTCTTCACTGATAGGGTTTGCTCAAGCTATCCCGCGTAAACAGACTTGTCATTCTCGGTCGGGTCTGAATCATAAAAGCAGGAAGAAAGGAACTTCGATCGCACCCCTCCATCCATCCAGTCGGTTCATCAGCACTTAACGGGCCGACCCAGGCTGCCTCGATCACACCCGAGCAGGATAGAAAGTGCTACGTGACAATATGTCAAGGAATCGTAACCACCTGTTAGAGAATAGCTACTGCTTGTCAGGGAATATTCTAACGGTTGGAGTCATCTGCAAATAGAACCTTCCTCCAGTCTATATGAGAAGGGTGTGTGTCCTCCACCACCCGACAAAGTCCTGACATCTAACACCCTCTGGCAGGGGTCAGTCTCCAGAAGATACGTACTGTCATATAAAAAGGGGTGTTCTCTCCCCTGCGCAAGTACGCTCACTCACACACTTGTCTCCTACTTTTCTTCTTCCTTCGTACACTATTCTTCTGAGGAAAAAGTACCTGACTTAAGCGTCAAAGGGCTTGCTCTAGGTAATTTTTCCTTGGTTCTCGGCCTCTAACGTTCCGTGTACTTGTCTTAGTGTGCACAGAGTTCTAGTATCGTCGGCTCAGGCCCAGCAGTCCTTCAGGGCCACGTGAGGGTCCGTTCTCTGAAGCCCGTACGACCGCAGCATCATAGTCTCCTCCCATCAATGCTTGTCACACTTCATTCGGCCTTCATCCGATTCAGATTCTGAACAAGATCAATCTATTTCAAATTCATGTCCTGTACACGCGTCCGACGGTGATTCGATGAATACAACAACGACATCCCTTCTCTCAAATAGTACGTGATATTTGTATAATCATCATTGCAGATTTATTTGCTTTTAATATTATCTCTACAAGTTAACTACTATTATTTTATTTTGATAAATTAATTAAATTTATTAACAGAATAATAGATTTATTAATCAATTTGGTTATTTTTATTTGTATAATTGATTACTTTTCTTTATTATTTGCTTGACATCGTGTTGTATTAAATTGATCACTAAAGAGTATTTCTTCATCATTAGGTGATGATAATTTTTGTATTTATTCACTTTAATATAAAAAAAATCAAGGAATAAAGAAAAGAAAAACTATCAACCCATTTTTAAAGTAAAAGAATAAACATCGACAGGTCAAGGGAATTCTCCATCTAATATTGATATATCAAATTCTGGTGATCATGTTGATGTCAGTTCTCTTGAACTTGATCCAGTATTACGTACTCCGATATGAAAATATCATGTTAACCAAAGGGATGAAATTAGATGAGCTTATATTAAAATGGGATCATATCAACCTATTAAGAATGAGTATCCACCGACCAAATTCAGAAGTCAAAATCCACTATTTCAAAGTCATTGGTTTAAAATTTTACTTGGTTAGAGTACTCTCATTTGAAAGATATTGCATTTTGCTTTCCATATTTCTTGTTTGAACATGAGCATCCTCACAATCTTGCATTTACGATGAATGGATTCAAATATTGGAAGCGAGTTAATGATGGGGGTAGATGCACATTGTTTATGCATATAGGATACAACACATGACTACATAATAATGTTGTAGAATATCTTGATAATTTGATGAATATTCCTTGTTATATTAACAAAGTGATGAATGCACAATCTTTATAAGAAAAGCAGAAGAACAGATTGTGGCTTACATCAACTATTGAAAATATTCGATGGCTTACTATACAAGCATATGCATTTAGAGGCATGATGAGTCTTCATCTTCTAATAATCATGAAAATTTTATCGACATAAGGAAAATGAATGAGAGTATTAGGAGTATCGTCTTAGACAAAGCTCCAAAACATATAAAGTATACTTCACCAGATATTGAGAAAGATATCTTAAATATTCTTACTAACCAAGTGAGAACCAAAATTCGTAAAGAAATTAGTGATTTAAAATTTTGTATTTTAGTTGATAAAGCAAGAGATACATCTAACAAGGAGCATATGACTATTGTATTAAGATTTGTGGATATTGATGGGTTTTTACAAGAGCGGTCTTTTGCCATTATACATATAACTGATACAACTGCTGCAACACTTAAGAAAGAAATATCTATTGGATTGTAGCGCACGTGAGAGGGAGGGGAGGGGGTGAATCATG
This sequence comes from Zingiber officinale, assembly GCF_018446385.1. NCBI lineage: Eukaryota > Viridiplantae > Streptophyta > Magnoliopsida > Zingiberales > Zingiberaceae > Zingiber > Zingiber officinale. The sequence continues at coordinate 96,921,746 of NC_056002.1, read as the reverse complement.
TAGTTTTAAAAACTTGGCTTTTCTTTGGTTTTGAAAAACAAGTCCGTAGCGGAAAAGACAAAAAAAAGACAAAAAGGAAAACCAGAACATAAGCAATTTTTACTTGTTTTGGAGTCTTCGACGACTCCTATTCCAAGACTCACGATCCTATAGACTATATCGATGGTAATCCACTCTGATCCTCTTCCAGAACCGTCAGAAGAGGAAAATGAGTATAATAGAAAAATCAAGACAAGTGTAACACGCTACACTTTCTTTCTACATAAATTAAGTACAAAATTGAACTTTCATTACCCAACACTATCAAACATGTTCGGATCAGGCTCGGTGTTAGATAGTTCCTCTGTAGTAGCTGGGTGTAGCAGCATCGCAGTAGAGCAGCAGGACGAAGTCAAAGCAGTCAAAATGTTGGACAAGCGCATAGAAGCTTGTAGAAGAGTTGTGTATCAGTTGTGTAGAAGCCTTGGGCGAGACCTTCTTTTATTGAGCATTGAAAGTGCCTTCTATAGCACTGGAGGAGCCTTCCATCGACAAAGTTTTATCCTTAGAAAACAGTGTCTTATCATCTCCGAGGTCTTCTGCATTATCCGACCGAAGGTGTCTTCCAAGCTCTCGAAGGCATCTTCCATCGCCTAGCTTAAGGTGCCTTCCTTCTCATGGAAGGCACCTCGGGTACTGTTCACCCAAGGTATTTTGTGTTCCTTTCGTCCTGTAAAATATGTTAGTCCAACAAATAAAGTATACCCTATAAACGAAGTTAGCATAATTAAATAAGTAGTTTATTAATTAGATCTTGTCTATCCAAGACCAGGATCTAGTCAAGGTCTCAATTCAGGTTTCTAAAATGGACCTAAACTGGACCTACCCCTAAAGTCCCTAATTGGGACTCGTTCTCACTGGAACCCTCTCCTCCAGTGCTTACCTCCACTTACCTACCAAACATCTGGTCATCCAGACTTGTTTGGACTTTCTCTCATCTTGCTTAGTATCTACCAAGTTGATCTACTAAGACTTACCTACAACATTGAGTTAACATAATAGATATAAAAGAGAAACAGTGTTAGCATTATTAATAATTTGATGGTCTGGTCAACCGCACGCATTGACTGAAAATCAGTCTATCACACATGTTTGAAGTTAACTCCTCCAAGACTTTTCATTACCTAGGGTTACCTTCCCCGAGGGTTACCCAACTTCACTCACTAGGACTTCCATTTTCTGACTTCACTCACCAAAACTTCTATCACCTAGCTTCACTCACTAGGGCCCGACTTTACTCACCAGGATTTTTACCACCTAACTTCACTCACTAGGGTCTAACTTCACTCACCAGGACTTCCACTACCTAGCTTCATTCACTAGGATCCAACTTCACTCACCAGAACTTCCACTATCTATCTTCACTCACTAGGCTCAGGCTTCAGTCACCAGGACTTCTATTACCTAGATTCACTCACTAGGGTCTACTTTCACTCACGAGGACTTTTCCTTGCCTAACCTTAAGTTATGACTAGTCACTTAGTAGACTTCTCACTTGCATTACCCTTGCTAGTTATCTAGTCCTGACTTCTCACCCGTCTCTTCCAAATATCAAGTCCTATTTGGATCAACCCTTACTGACCATACTTAGGTACATTGTCAAACATCAAAACCCTAGAGGTCGATTGTGTAAGGGAATAGGTTGCTAAACACACAAACGCGCAGCGGAAAAACCTATTTCCTCCAGAAGATCCATGCAAAGGGAAACATAATCTTATACTAAGTTATATCTAAAGACATGATAGAGTTATACCTTTGAAGCGTGCTCACGATCTCCCAACAGCTCGGATCACAGCACGATCAAGCGTTCGCGCCTCTACGGTATCCACACGAACAAGCCTTGCCTTCATTTGTCTCACAAACTCAACAAGATGGAGAAGAATACACAAGGTTGTGCTAGCAACCTACAAGTGTGTTTCGGCCAAGATGGGAAGGAAGAAGAAGAAGAAGCAAAAAGAGACCTTTCACCTTCTCAAGTGATCAAATCTTATGAAAAATATCATCCAAATGATATTTATAGCCATCCCAAGGAATACCAAGAGTCTCCACCCTTTCATCTTCTAATCCAATGGCTCAAAATCAATCATTCAATCCAATGGTTGAATTTTGACCATTCAACTTCCTTGGTGAACTCAAGTTCACCCAATGAGTCTAACCCATTGATTCCCATGCAATTCGACTCAATCCAACAATTGGATCTATTTGAGTCTAACTCAATGAGTCTAATTCGGATTACAGTTAATCCAATGAGTGGGTTCATTTGAGTCTAACTCAATGATTAATCCAAAAAACATAATCATCTCATGATTGGCTCTTAGGGCTAATTACTAACAGATTGCACCAACAATATATAATGCTCTTGGTTGTTATGACTTGCATATTCATAATATACAGGGATAAGGATATGATGGTGCTAGCAATATATGTGGTTCTTGGAATGGATTACAGGCTCTTTTCTTGAAAGATTGTTCATGTGTATATTATGCACATTGTTTCGTTCATTGACTTCAATTAGCATTAACTGCGGCTACTGAAAAAGAGGTATCCATTTAGTTATTCTCTTCAAAATTAAATTCAATTTGTAATCTCATTAATGCATCTCCTAAATGTCATGCTGAGTTACATTCTGCTCAAAAAATTAAAGTTACACATATGATAATTACTGGTGAATGTGATACCAGTAGAGAATGTAATCAAATTGGCAATTTACTATGACCTAGAAAGACTCATTGGAATTCTAGTTTTGATTCAATTTGTTGCTTGATCGATATGTATAGCTCTATGATTGCCATGTTTGAAAATATGGTGGCTAATGGGTCATCTAACTTCATCCATGGTGAAGCTAGTGCTTTGTTGATTGCAATGAAGACTTTTGATTTCATATTCATATTACACTTGATACAAAAGATAATAGGAATAACAAATCTACTTTGTTAAGCATTGCAAGAGAAATCTCTAGATATTTTAAATATAATGGACTCTATTTCAACTAATAAAACTTTGCTTCATACTTTGAGAGAAGAAGGTTTTGTTATTCTACTTAATTATGTGAAAAAGGTTTTTGCCAAATATAACATTGAGATACCTCATAAGGAAGCTCATTATAAATCTACTACAGGTCGTTCTTATCAACAAAATGGCTCAATTACAATTGAGCACCACTATCAATTTGATGTGTTTGTTGCTGCAATAGATTTTTAAATTGAATAACTTAATAGTAGATTCAAGGATGAAGCAATTGAACTTCTTAAACTTAGTTGTGCTTTGTAACCTAAAGAAAATTTTAAACTTCTTAATGCTGATCACATTTATAGACTTGCTAAGAAATTATATCTTGATTTTCATACACAAGATTTATACCACTTGAAAATGCAATTGGATCACTATAAGTTTGATGTTATTGGCCATGAAATATTTCAAAATTTATCAACTATTTTTGAAATATGTCGAAGATTAATTGAAACAAATAAGTCAAGAACCTACAATTTGATTGACAGATAATTTTTTCTCATTTGTTATAGTTTATACATTATAATTATATCATTTACTTATATATTAAATCTAATATATTTATTTAATTTGCAAGTTTATTCGCCTTGTTTTAACTCTTCCCGTTTCTATAGTAACAATGGAACGATCATTTTCAGCTATAAAATTTGTTAAAATAGCTCTTCGTAATAAGATGGAAGAAGTGTTTTTAGCAGATTCTATAGTCATCTACATTGAATGAGAGTTGGTTGAAAAAATTGATAATGATATAATAATTAATAAGTTTGATTCTAGGAAGAATCGAAGAGCACAACTTCAATAGTATTTTTTGCTCTATGCTTTAATTTTGAATGTATTGAATATTAAATACTTTTGTTTTATAGTTTTGAAAAATTAATAATCATATTTTTTTGTTTATATTTTTAAATTATTTAATTTATTATATCTCGACAGTCAGCCCCAGATAAATTTATATTCTGGTTACGCCCCTACCTAAATCTAAATGTGAACCCAACCAACCCGAGTCTTATCCAAATAACCCGACCATAAATGACCTTTTTTACTATTTTTCTTATAATTCTTCATTTTATTTCAATACTTTATCATTATCATACTAACATTAATATTGATATGCATAAAAGTATCTTAATTTTCTAAATAAAATTTGATTTAACACTAAAAAAACCCACTAAAACTTAAATTCGGATCAATCGGGGTCAACCTGAGTCAACCCGAACCCGACCCAAAAATCTTTAACTTGAAAACTCTCCAACCTGAACCCTACTCGAACATGAAAACCCCTAAGTCGAACCCGACTCGGGTCAGGTCATCAAGTCAAGTTTATTTTTGACACCCCTAGATTCTCCGATGTGCTCGTTGCTTACATCCTACAAATCGAAGCATGTCAATTGGGGGTCGCCATGACTCTTCCGATGGTCAAGTCAACAATAGACTAAGGTGTGAGGCTCTCATATGTGTGCTAAAGATCTCGAAGAAGATGAAAAAGATTAGCTTCTGTGTGAGAGAAGAAACTCATACATTCACTTACTTTCGTGAAAAATTATATAGTCTTGGAGGTGAAAGGTTCACATAAGCTGCCACAATGACCACATGAGTGAGGCACGATCTATTGGTGATATGCACGAGTGGGCCATCACGTTAGATGCGATAGTTATTAGTCTGTACTCCTAGTATTATTTGGTCGTTAGCCCGACATCGATTTCCATGTAGGCAGCCTTACTGAGGTTGGTTATATGTTTGAGACTCTTGGAGGTTAAGGTCAATAAGAGCTCATTTGATTAAGGTTCCTTATCATCCTAGCACCACTATGATCATGCAGGCAAGGATGAATCCAAGAATTAGAGTTCTTATGGGGGTTTCACTATATATATAAATATGTATAACAAAGTTGTGTCCTACAAGATTTTGAAACATAAATTTCATCTATAATAGAATTTATATTTATATCCTTAGTTAAATCTCGTTCAATATAGAGTGTCAAGAAATCTTCAAGAAAATTATCCTCCATTTTATTGTGAAGTATTGTATTCACATGCTTCATTGCTGAAAAGCTTGTTCTGTAGTAGCGATAGAAACAGATAACGCCAAAACAAGATAAATTAATCGATTCAACATAACATAAACTTTGATTAACAAGTATAGAAACCTTCAAATTCTACATCACATCAAGTTTATAATGTATCAATTCATACTCCAAACAACAATTTCTTGCTCTATGGAATCTCCAAGATAAAATTTTGTTGCAAACTTGCAAATATCATCATTGTTAATTGAGTCAAATGATTTTTTTAGGATCTAAAGTCATACTAAGAGAAAAACATTCCACTGATAACTTATTGAACTGAGTAGTTAACTCCATTAAGATGAAATATATTACTGCATTAAAAACATCAAAATGATGATGATGTTCAAATATAGTTTGCTGACAGAAATGACCGATCTTATAGAACAATCAAGGTTAGACACATAAATTTTATTTCTTGAACAAAAAACTCACTCTATGAAGAATTCTTTCCACCACATTCTCTAAGTTCTTGAAGGATAGTTTTGGTAGTAGAGACAAATGTATTAGCAGTCAAAATATATCTTGAGTTTTTCTTTGAAGAATTTCACAAAGAGTATATGTTGTTCTTATAATCTTAAGCATTAGGTATAAAATGAACACAAATTCAAAGCTTGCCATGTTTTTGTAAATCTCTCAAACATCAGCCTTACCTCTTCCATTTGGAAAATGGTCACTAAGAACTTCTAAATCTTTGCAAGTTGCAACATACATACCTATCAAGAGTTTTACTGATATGAGAACTCCAACGAGTAGCTCATGCTCATTATAAATTACCAATTTGATTGGTCCCACATCTAGAATCATGTTTTCCAATTGCTAACATATGCTCAATTTCATTTCTTTGTGCAATATGTAACTCAATAATGCTCTTAGTAGTAGAAGTGACAATATTGATAATATTGTTCAAATGAGAAAAGAACTCCCAAATAACACTAACATCCTTGGCTGCAGAAACCAATGTGAGTTGTAATCGATGGGCAAAACAATGGACATAGTATGCATAGGGACAATCTATGAGAAATAATGTCTGAAGTCCATTCCATGCGCCACGTATATTGCTAGCACCATCATATCCTTGGCCTCTGATTTGCTTAACTTGTCGGTTATGATGAACAAGAACATTTGATATTTATTTTTTCAGATTCAATGAAGTAGTATTACTAACACTTTTGATGACAAAAAATATTTCTGTCATTTACTCCTGTTTAGATATATCTCGTGCTTTATCAACAAGAATACATAAGCATTTATCTCCAACTTCTTCATAAATCATCTGACATACTCTATTTGTCATAATATATAAAATCTCATTTTGAATTTCTAGAGTGATATATTTGGTATTTTTTTTTGTTGAACATTCTCAAGTATGATTTCATCAATTTATGTACTCATATTTGTAAAAGCCTTCGTTAATCCAAAAAAAACCCCACGATTAGATAAAAATAGAGATTCATCATTACGTCTAAAGGCACAACCTTAAAGTGTTAGCCAATGAACAGTGACAATTGAGGTCCTCAAACACAAATACTTTTTCTATTTTTCCTCTTTAGATAGGACATGCATCACACTATCAATATGATGTGAGGGTCTCATCAAATTTTTAGTCTTTCTCTCACACACAGTATGAGACGAAGAAACTGTAAAATAAATATAGGTAAGAAATGCACACATTTTTTTTCTTGATTTACTTTTTTTTCAATTATCAAATCCTTCATTGACTAGTGTTGAGATATTAAACAAATTAACATCATTTATAAAAAGGAAATAATAAAAGCAATATGCCTTATTTATTAAAGGTGAATACTTCAACCAATAAAATTTCAAGAACCATTTTTTTTTTAATCGACAATTCTGACTTCCAAATTTTGTAGCCAAATACTCCAACATATCTGGTTGATAAGACCTCATATTTAGATATAAATGTCTTATCTCATCTCATACATTAATACGATATTCACATATTATTAGGACCAAAAAAATTTACATATGTTCACAATAATATGATATTATCCACTTTAAGTTTAAGTCCTCATGGATTTTTTTTAGATTCTACCCAAAAAATCTTATACCAATGGAGATATCTTTCATATTTTAAACTCATGATCTTTTTCATATATTTTCAATATGAGATTTTGATTGTATTCCCAACAATCCTCTCCTCAAATGAAAGACGTCATTACTCTCATAGTCCAAACCTCTCCTCAAGCATTTGGTCACTCTTGACCTGCTCTAAGCCTCCGCGTAAGCATCTAGTCACTCTTGACTTGCTTGGGCCTCCCCGTAAGCATCTGGTCATTCTTAAACTATTTCAGACCTCCCCACAAGCATCTAGTAACTTTTGACTTATTTTGAGCATCCCCTCAAGCATCCGCTCTGAACCAGGACTTTGATACCACATGTTAGGACTAAAAAGATTCACATATTTTCACAATGGTATGAAATATTATTCACTTTGGGCCTAACCCCTCATAGATTTATTTTTGGACTTTAGATCTCATACCAATGAATATATCTTTTATAACTCATGATCTTTTCTATATATTTCTAATGTGAGACTTTAATTAACCACTTCAATTGTATGATCAAAGAAAAGCACTAGAGTGGGGTGAATAGCGTGTATAGCTTTTTCATGATTTTTGAAAACTCTTTTATCTTTTCAAAAATTGGCAACGAAAATAAAATAAAGACAAATAGAGAAATACTCATTTGTTTTTACTTGGTTTACAGTGCTACTACTAGTCTAAAGCATGTGATCGTTGATCACTTTTGATGGGCAATGCACTATCAATTCATCTTTACAAAAAGATAGGAGCAATATCATGTTTACCATCCTCAAAGAATAAATCATGAGAATAATGAAATAAAAAATATTAACAAATCAAGATTTGAACTTATGTGCGTTTGTTGGAGTAGCATCCTAGAATAGCGTTGATATTTCTAGAGTAGGTTGGGAATAAGAGAACAATGAGCAAGTTGATCGCAAGTCATGTTTTAAGGCTGTTATCCACAACTTCTTTTATAGCCCTTCTCGATCGACCATGTAGCCCTCACTCGACCCTCTGTCATGACTTATCCTTCTCCAATCGCCTGTATCCTCTATGGTCGCTCGGACCTCTGGTCGATTGAATCCTACCCACTCGTCTGGATCCTATATGGTCGCCTAGACCTCTAGTCACCTGAATCCTTCCCGGTCACCTGGATCCTATATGGCCGCCTGAATCCTTCTTGATCTCCTAGACCTCCAGTCACCTGGATCCTGTACGATCCCCTAGAGTTTCGGCTAGCTTCTGATCTCAAGCTCCTACATCAAAGAGTTAGCACAACAAGTATAGAAGCAAACATAACACAATTTGGCATTCTCGGGATTGTCTGATCTTGACTTTTGAATTTTCAATGAAACCCTAGGTTGGATCAAAGTCTATTATTCCCTTCAAGGGAACATGTCCTCACCTACTCCTCTCAGAAGAGTTTACTAACTTTACAAATATCCGATCCTCCAAACATGTTTGGATTTCCTACTCAACATCCGATCCTTAGACTCTAAGGACTTCCACTCAATATTCGGTCCTCTAAACCCATCTAGACTTATCGCCTGTTATACTCGATCTGCTAAGTATTTTACCTAGTATCCGGTCCAGCTGACTTAATAGAGCTTTCCCTTTGCCTAGTATCTACTAGGATCTTTCCCTTGCCTAGTATCATTAGGAATTTCTAGTTGAGCTACCTACACACTTGATCATCCTCATTAGATCACAACACAGCTTAACTTTGATCTTTTGGCAACATCAAAACCAAGATTGATTATCTAGTATTTTTTGCACCAATAATCTATAGGATTGTTACACTTAAGGATAGCAATGGGTCGGGTTTAAACCCGATCCCATATTAAATCCACCCCGTTTGAGGAGGGTTTAAACCTGGTTAAACGAGTTATGAAGTATGACTAAACCTGATTAACGGGTTTAAAAGCGGGTTTGGGGCAGGTTACGGATTTCAATGAACCCGCCCCATGGATATATTGCCCGCCGTCTCTAAAACATGTTAAGATCTCAGTTTTTGCAGCTAGTAGGAGAAGAGGAAGACCCAATCTTTGCAATGAAACTTTGAGACATTATTTTTAGGGATCCTTTTGGAAATTTTTGGTGCAAAATAGCAAGGGTATGTTTTCATTTTGCCTATATTTGTTATTTACATATTTTTCGTTGCAAAAATTGAATTTTACAACTATTTTTGTTAATAGATGGAATCTGAACAAGCATCTATCAATCTTCAAGAAAGTAATAATGCATTGGAAAATACTTCTGAGAATAATATATGATGATGGTGATGATTTAAGAGTTGATAGTATTTCTAAACAAAGTGGTAAGAGGAAGCACACTTCAGAGATTTGGAACCATTTTGAGAGAGTTATGGTTGAAAATATTCAACATGCAAAGTGTAACTATTACAAAACCCATCTCAAAACTCCAGCAAACCATGGAACTAAACATTTGAAAAACCATTATCCGCCAAAGTCTCATGGTAAGCAAGAAAACTTGTAGAAGTCAAGACTTGACTACCCATATTTTCAGCCAAGAGGATTCAAGGTATAAGCTTGCTGTGATGGTCATTTTGTATGATTATGCACTTGGTATTGTTGATCACAAGGGGTTTCAAGATTTTGATGCTAGTCTCCAACCTTGTTTTTAGATTATCTCAAGAAATACCCTGAAAAGTGATATTTTAAAGATTTACAATGAGGAGAAGACAAAGTGCTACACATTGTTGGATAAGCTTAAGTGTCGAACTACAATCACAACTGACATGCGAACATCAAACAATACTAAAAAAGGTTTCCTAGCAGTTACTGGGCCGGCACTTCGTTGATGATTCATGGACACTATAAAGTGTTATCTTGAGGTATGTTTAATTTATTTCTAAGTAATTATATTTAAAACAAGAAATATTTATGATATTTCTAAGTCTCATGGCAAGCAAGAAAACTTGTGGAAATCAAGACTTGACTACCCATATTTTCAGCCAAGAGGATTCAAGATATAAGCTTGCTGTGATGGTCATTTTACATGATTATGCACTTGATATTGTTGATCGCAAGGGGTTTCAAGATTTTTTTGCTAGTCTCCAACCTTGTTTTTAAATAATCTCAAGAAATACCCTGAAAAGTGATATATTAAAGATTTACAATGAGGAGAAGACAAAGTGCTACAAATTGTTGAGCAAGCTTAAGCGTCGAACTATAATCACAACTGACATGCGGACATCAAACAATACTAAAAAAAGGTTTCCTGGTAGTTACTAGGCACTTTGTTGATGATTCATGGACACTATAAAGTGTTATCTTGCGTATGTTTAATTTATTTCTAAGTAATTATATTTAAAACAAGAAATATTTATGATATTTAATTTTTATACAGGTTTATATATATTCCAGCGCCACCACTGCTGAGATTCTAGCTGATAAGCTTGTTGAGTGCTTTTTAGATTGGAATATTGATCACAAAGTGTCAACAATCACAGTTGATAATTGAATGACCAATGATTTCATGCTTCATCTTCTTTTTGAGAAGCTCCCAAGGAAAGATTTGCCACTAAATGGAAAGGTACTTCATATGCATTGTTGTGCTCATATATTGAATCTAATTGTGAAAGATGGATTAGAAATAATAAGTGATGCAATTGAGAAAATATGTGATAGTGCCATATATTGGAATGCTTTACCTTCAAGAGTTGAGAAATTCGAGGAAGTTATGCGCTAAGGCTACGTTTGGTTGGGTGTAATGTAATCTAGCTTGTAATGTAATCAAATTTGTAATGTAATGTAATGTAATCTTGATTACATTACTACGTTTGGTAATGTAATGTATGTAATCTTTGATTACAAAGGTGATTACATTCTTTTGTTTGATGTCCATTATTTTTTTATAAGGAATGTAATTCATATTATTATAAAATGACAAAAATATCCTGTGACCTCTATCGACGGTCGCCACACCTCTGCCAGAGTTTGCGGTAGCCATCGGCGGCGGCCGACGACGAAGGTCGGCTACCGGTGGCGGGCGGCGGTCGACAACAGACTAGGGGTATATTCGACATTTAAAGTTTGGTGAAACAATGACCTCGTAATGTAATCGGATTACATAGCATTTGCTTTGTAATCCAGATTACAAATCTTCACTACCTTTTGTAATCCAGATTACATTACATTACAACTTTTAAATCAAACCAAACAAAATAATCGACTTTGTAATGTAATCTGGATTACATTACAAGGTAGATTACAGGCTACCAAACGCAGCCTAATTGTAAATTGATTGTACTAAAAAATTATCTATCAATTGCAAAACTTGTTGGAACTCTACTTTTTTATGTTAGAAACTGCAATAATTTATCGAGATGTGTTTCCATGACTTAAATGTCAAGAGAAATAGTACAAGAATATTCCCACTGATGACGAATGGGAGCATGCAATTGAAATTTGTGATAAGTTGAAAATATTTTATGAGATGACTGAGATGTTCTCTGGTACACTTTATCCCATATCTAATTTTTATTTTCCAAATATTTGTGATATCAAATTACAATTAGATGAGTGGATGAATAGTACAAAGATGATGATCCAATGTATGGTAGAAAAGATGTTAGCAAAGTATGAAAAATATTGGGATTCTTGCCATTTTATGATAGGGGTTGCTGTTGTTCTAGATCCTAGGTATAAAATGAGACTGGTTGAATTTTACTTTCCACAGATTTATTGTGAAAGATCACAATTTAAGGTAGATGAGATTCGTCAAAAATGTTATGATTTATTGGTGGATTACCAATCAAAGAGTGAATCTAAGGAAAATAGCTTGAGTGCAACAAGTTCAGTGGTTATAGGAAGGGCATCATCATCTTGTGTTTCTTGTTATGTTGTGAGTGCCACTTTACAAAAGTTTGACCAATTTGTGGCTTTAATTTCAGATTTTCTTACTTTGATTACCAAAACTTAAGAGTTGGATACATATTGGGGAGAAAGTGTTTTGCTAAGAATCGAAGATTCTAACATCCTAAGTTGGTGGAAGACAAATGGAGTTAAATATCCAAACTTACAAAAAATAGCAAGAGATATTTTAGCCATCCCAGTTTCAACAGTTGCAGCTGAGTCTACTTTTAGTGATAGTAGAAGATTGGTCAATCCTCATCATAGTAGGCTTCATCTAGCTACTTTTGAGGCATTGATGTGTGCTCATCATTGGTTGTGGAATAATATGAAAGGTATTATTTTTTATACTAAGATGTATAATAAAATTTACATAATTTTTTTATTTATTCTTGTAGGTAATTCAACTGCCAATAATTTATTAGATTGTCCAAATTGTCCAACGATGCTTGATGAGGAAGAAGAAGATAATGAGTAATCTATTGTTGAATGTTGACTCCAAAGAGATTGTCCAGTTTGTTGTTTTCGGTCCTAACTTTAGGATTGAAGTAATTTTATTCTATTGTGACTTGTGAGGTGTTTGATATGTAAACTTATAATTGTGATTTTTTGTATTATGTATTTTTTAAGAATGATATAAATTGCTATGTTGTGGCTAGCTTAGCGGGTTGGTGGGTCCAACCCACTATGGACCCATCAGGTTTTGAGTGGGTTCAGGGCGGGTTGAAAAATTAGCCTTGGGGGGGAGGGGGGTCCAGATTCGGGTCCATTTTTTCTAGCGAGATGGATTCTAAGATTGTCCAAATCTGGCCCGAACCCACCCTGTTACTATCCCTAAATGAATCATAAAGCTCTTCAAGATTCCACAAACCAAATCTCCAGCCTTCTCTTGTGTTCTTCCTTCACTCTTATGATGAACTCCTTTCTCTATGAATTCCTTGGATGGACTAATATAGGAGAAGAAGGTAAACTTTTCTGCTGGTGCGGGAAGCATCCGACGATCGAACCTAAGTTTTGATAATGGCAAATGATTCAAAGTTAAGATTATTTGTGATCTAATGTGTTTGAATGAGTTTGCAGGAAAAGTCCTAAGGTATCTTAGGCAAAAGTCCTAGCTGCGGTTAGACAGGCAGAAAACCCTAGGAGGTGGTAACCCTAGGTCCTAGGGGGTGGTAACCCTAAGCGGAAAGCCTTTGTGGGTCGAGGTCTTCGGGCAAAAGTCCTAGAGTCGGAACTCTAGGTGAAACTCCCGGTGTCACGGATCGGGTGAAAAGTTTAGGCGGGTCATGGAGCGGGCGTCCAGCGGAAAGACTTGAAGGCTCAGACGTTGAGCAAAAGCCCAGTCGATCTGGAGGATCGAACTGGCAACAGGTATACTCTCTTGAGTGGAGTAGGTGAGGACGCGTTCCCCTCTGAGGGAACAGTAGGCGTTGGTTCGACCTAGGGTTTCCAGTCGGAAATCCAAAATTAGAACCAGACAGTCCGAAGATTGTCAAATACTTCTGTTATCATGTTTATAGTATGTTTTACAGGATATGTTGTTGTTTTGTGGACTAACGTATCTTGAAGAACGTAAAAAGAACTCAAATCCTCGGATGAACAGTATCCGAGGTGCCTCTATGGAGCTTGGAGGCGCCTCGGATGCTTTGGCAGAAGCTGCGCAGAAAGCCGGGTTAAAGGCGCCTTCCTGGAGTGATAAGGCGCCTCGAACAGACTTGGAGGCACCCTCAAGGGCATCGGAGGCGCCCTCAACAGGATAAATAGCGGGCGAAGCGAAGCTTATCCGCGCTGTGAATCTGCCAGTGATGGAAGCACCCTCAAGGGCCTTGAAGGCGCCCTTAACAGCCTATATCAGCCAATCTCGACCAGCAGCTTGAAACAAGGCATTCCGAGCAATCCTTCAGCTATGCACTGCTAACGAGACGATCCGACCGAACTATAACAAGACCCCAACGACCCAAAGTTGTGAAGTTTCAATTTCTTGTTGTCGGTATAGTTTTTCGGTATAGTTTTATTGTAATAATCTCTTGTAATATTTGGGAGCTTATAGTTGTTGTCCAAAGTAAACGCTCAACGAGCATGGGCCTTAGAGTAGGAGTCACCACAGGCTCCGAACTAAGTAAATCCCTGTGTTTGCTTGTGTCTCTGTGTTTTGATTTCCACTGCGTTTATACTAAGATTTCCGAAAAGAAAAGTGAAAGCCACGAGTGCTATTCACCCCCCCCCCATCTCTAGCGCTTTTCGATCCAACAATTGGTCTCAAAGCGAGGTCGCTTCGATTTGGTGCAACCACCAGTCAAGCAATTTTTTCGTGGCGATTTTTTGATTTTTCGGAGTCGATCGGAATCGGTATTATTGTCGCCTTCCGATCTATTTCCTTTTCATAATTGAATTTTTCTTCGAAGTTGGTGCAACACCACTCGAGTTCGCGAGTTTATTCTCTCTTTATCCCACACTACTAATCCAAGACTAAGTCTTGGAACAAGTTTTTGTTTTCCCGTGTGCGTGAGATTTTCTTTACTGTAATGGCCCATCAAGAAGGCTACAGCACTGCCCGCCCTCCGCTCTTCACCAGCGAAGATTTTGATTACTGGAAGGGTCAAATGGAGTCATATCTTCAAACCCAGTTTGAGATGTGGATGATCATCAAGACGGGTATCGTTCTTCCACTCGACGGCTCAGGAAAACCAGTATCATGTGAGAACTTGGATGCAAGCATAATCAAGAAGGTCGAGGCCAACGCCAAAGCGACCTGCACCCTCCAATGTGGACTAACGAAGGAGGAGCTGAACCGCTTCGGCCTGTTGTCGAGCGTCAAAGAATTGTTGGAAAAGTTGATCGAGTTGCACGAGGGCACGTCCGACACAAAGGTGAGTAAGTATGACTTACTGTTTAATAAATTATATAACACTAAAATGCAAGAAGGTGAGACGGCTAGCCAACTTCATGCCCGTATAGAAGATCTGTTCAACAGACTCCATGCAATCGGACAAAAAGTGGAGAACCGCGACGTCCTAAGGTACGCCCTAAATGCCTTTCTGAGGAATACCTTGTGGGCATCCATGGTAGATGCTTACAAGGTATCCAAGGATTTATCTTTAATTAAACTTGACGAATTATTTTCTAAATTTGAATTACATGAACAAATTAACGCTCAATCCTCCGAGAAGGGTATAGCTTTGATTGCAGGTACAAGCAGAGCACGCGAACCAAAAGCAAGACACATAACCGAACTAGTGTCAGAAGAAGAACCAGACTCAGACAATGACGACGATGAAATCACAGCCAACCCATCAACTTGGTAAGAAAGCTCTACAAAAAGAAGAAGAGCTTCAGTAAGAAGGGCATCAAGAAGGTAATCCAGTCCAAGGATGTCAAGCCCCAAAGGAGTCCCTGCCAGACAAAAAAAAATCTGGCAGCATCTCTCCTGTACCGGTGACAATCTGAAGCATACATACATACCAAATACATCAGCCACATACGGCTAGAATATATTCACAACCACGCAGTTATATATATTCAGCTCACTCGGTTGTAACAAAAATATAAACAACCACGCAGTTAATATACTCAGCTTACCTGGCTGAACAAAATGCAAATAACCACGCAGTTAATAACAACCCACATGGCTGGAAATAAACACAGCGGAAATCACAAAGAAATATGAATATACGACTAACAAAGTTATTAACCACAAAACCGGTAACAACTGGACTAGACTCCAAACTCACATCAACTTATAAAACAAACAAAAATGCAAAATCAATATACCACCAAACAGAAACAAGACTGAAAAGAAATTTGTCCTTGAGAGTGTAGTGGGGCTGACAGCTAGAACTCTACAAGCATCCTTGATTCATCTATCTGCTACCTGGCGAAAGAAAAACTAATTTGTGGGGGTGGTGAGTATTGGAACTCAGTGGGTAAAAGAAAGATAGTGCATGAACATAATATACAAATACAAAGTGAGCTAACAGTATACAGTGTCATAAAGGAAATAGCAGATACTAAAATAAAACCGTAATATATGCACATACCTGAACCCATATCCTAGGCTAGGTAATAGAAGGTCAAGGTGGCACAAACCTGCTACAGTACTGCTTATAACTACAGAGGTAATAAGTGAGATGTATCCATTTTACCAATAAATAAACCAAAGTCTAAACCCCTATAGTGAGTGTATATCTCAACATAAGTAAGCATAATAACATAAGTAAACCATAGCAGTAAGTGATGGCAGCATAAGTATACAACAGCAGCACAAGTAAGTAATAACAGTATATGTAAACAGCAGCAGCCAAGCGAGTATAATACCAACAGCGTATGCACAGATGGTCACCCCTCCCACCTCTCTGCATCACGACCCCTGTATGGTCAAGAGGTCGAATCGATGATAACTGTACCACTCAAATGCCGCCACTACTCTCAAGTGACCGAGTGGACAGGTGTTGAGTAGCTAACTAACTACACAACAAAGGGGGTCCATACTGCTCGCAACTCCAGCTACCACTACCCACGAGTGGTCGAGTGCGGCATGACAAGACAAGCAGCATCTTCTCCAGCTACCACTCTCTCAAGTGGCTGAGCGTGCGACCCTAGTTAACAACTCTCTCGACCGCGAGGGAGAATTTGTCGTTAACATGTATGCAATGATATAATGCACACAATACAACAGTCATCATATATATATAAACAGGAATCAGGTATGCTACATGAAGCCAGCATGCTCAATATGGTACATAAATAAACAACAATCAAAGTATACAAGGTTGGTATCTAATATCTGTTAAATATCATAGATGACAATAAGAGGCCGTAAAGATATAGAAACGAATAACTCAAAGGTTTGAGTGGAAGTATCAAGCACAAGAAAAATACGAGTGGAGTTAAGGTAAAGCAGTCCTTATCCAAAAATAATAGCTCATGCACCAAGGTCAAAGTACTAAAAGAAACAAAGCAAGAAGTACTCGCCTTTAATAGAAGATCGAATCAAAAATCCTATGTCAAGACACTCATCTCGAATCAGAGTCCTCAAACTCATAGCCACTACACAGTTAGGGAGTTGCTACCGAAAAGGAATAGCTGCTGGAACTTAATCACCATTAAACAACAACTAATAACCTCTAGTTAACAACTTGCATAATCTATTTAACACTATCATTAATAGTTTGATTTACCTTGTTAAACACAACTTACAGGATTTAATCAATCAAATAAAATTTAAGTAATTAATTCGTTACCCTGGCAGCGGCGGCAACGACATCGATGGCGGCAATGGCCTGCTACAACAGCGTGCACGACACCAACAGCATCAGTGGTAGGGTACCAAAGATCCCTCAGGAATAGTGGTGATGGTTTCGCAAAGGCAGCATGCTATCGCAACGAGAAGGTGTGAATATTGGTTTCTTGCAACCAAAGGGGGCGGAGCGTAGGGGGCGGAGCATGCGCATGGGCAACGTCGATCATCCGTGTGGTAGAACACTGCCACGAGCTTGTGGGTAATGGAATGAGACGGAGGTGTCGTTCTGCGGTGGTGGCCTTGGATTGGCTACATTCTGAGCGCAGCACTGCCACACAAGGAAGAGGTGCGGCATCGGCTCAGATCGCACGGTGAAATATCCCTTCGAAGAAGGAAGGAGGGAGTCAGTTGACCGCAAGGCGCTGAAAATGAGGTTTCGGACAGCCTACGCGCGTGATGGCTGCAGTGCATCGGCAACGGCGGAGTCGATCATCCCCATGGCGGAATAGCGCCGTCGTGCGCCTGGTGAAGGAGAGATGCGAAGGTCCTCGTCGGTTGAACTCCTCCAGGATGAAACTGTCCCCCGTCGAAGTCGGCCTCGACCATCATCCAGCGAAGCTCCTCATTGGAGGCGGGTGGCAGAAGTTCGCGAGTACCATGGCGAGCTCCTTAGACAAGATTTTGTCGTTGTGCTCAAGGTCACCGGAAGCAGAGGAGGAGGAGGAGGGGCGGCATCGGCCGTACACGAGCAATGGCGTCGCCGATTGTGAGCATAGCGGTGCCGCCTCACGATCATGAGGAAGAAAACGCAAGCTTACATTACGAACTTAGGTTTTGATTTAATCGTAACTTAGGTTTATAAGTAAATCAACTTCCATTTTAATTGGGTATTTCTAAACAGGCTTTCTATCTTACCCATTTACATTATAAAATCTAAAAGACTCCTTTCAAATCCATAAAAATTCTAATAAATTTTCTAAAATTCACACAAACTTATTTTTGGATAAATTATCTTACCAATATATTTATTTTCCTTATAATAATTCAATATTGTCAAATTTCAAATATTTACATCCTTATTTACATTTTTGATATATTATATTCTTCCCCACTAATAAAAATTTGATCCCTAAATTTACTACTTACACCGATATCCTCATCTCCCAAAATATCCCAACGTAATTCCTAAATGCCAATAGGATCACATGCATACACTAGCCATGAAGCAAGGCCAAGCAACAGAGGGACAAAGAAATTAGTAATCTCAGTAGTATGAGTAATTAACACAGTTCTGTCACAAACAACTTGTATATGTTTCTTGTCTAAGAATGTCCTCTGTACGAACTTTTTTTTTTTAAAGGCCCCTTTCAATTAACGAGTAGAACCTTGAGAGGACAACAAAAGAATGCACTAATATCCATTTAGCAAGATTTTTGCTCAAGAGAAGTCTCTCGACAATGTAAATACTAGTAACAAAATCCAGCCAACATGAATGTGGCGTGCATTAAGTTCCAGAATGAATATGCTCTATTTTTCATGTGTACTCAGAACATATAGGTAAAATTACACTACTAATCCAAATTGGAGAGTAGACACTTATGTGTTCCACTTATTTAACAAGGTCTACAATTAGTCCATACCCTAGATGTTTATGGTGCCCTCGAGATGATCTCATAGTTCTTATGGGGTAGAGACGATATCCATGGATTTCCTTTCCTTTCGACAATTAATATTGCTCTTGCTAAGGCCAGATTCCTTCTAGCCAGAGCTTGCAAACCAGACATCAACTCTTGGATTGTTTGAGACTTATATTCTAATTTTGTCCTTATTAAATTTCTCTTACAATGACTTGTCAATTACCTTTCCTAGGTACTTCATCCAACCTTAACAATTCATCGTAACCACTCTATACACCATAATATGCAATCAAGCATACTTGTATTAAGAAGAACTATAATGAGAAAGCCTAAAGTGTCACTGGTCACCTCCATGGTCGATTTCGACCACGATCACGAGTATGAACTATCTCACTAAGTGTCATCATGTCAAACCAAATGAATGACTAATCGACAAATATAGAAACAACTACACAATGAAACTAAAGATATACTATTCTTCCTATAGCTCGGAGGTGTCCTGCCGGTGCCTAATCCCAAAACTCAGAAAGTCACATTGAGAACAAAAATCATGAAATCCGAAACACAAAAAAATACGCATCGCAAAACTTCGCTCTGATACCAATAAATTGGTATCAGATTAACTCGAAAATCCAGAACACGAACAATAGACATCTCAAACTTGCTCTAATACCACTAAATTGATATCAAATTAACTCAAAAAATCGTAAATCAAAATGAGATCGAAATCCTAAAAACACAAAGTCTGCATTAGAACTAGAACCAGGCTCTGATACCACTAAATCGGGATCAGATTAACTCGAAAATCCCAAATATGAAAAACAGGCATCGTAAAACTGCTCTGATACCACTAAATTGGCATCAGATTAACTCGAAAATACAGAACACGAAAAACAACAGACATCGTAAACCTGCTCTGATACTACTAAATTAGTATCAAATTAACTCGAAAATTCAGAACACGAAAAACAACAACATCATATATATATA
The DNA here is from genome assembly GCF_018446385.1 of Zingiber officinale. NCBI lineage: Eukaryota > Viridiplantae > Streptophyta > Magnoliopsida > Zingiberales > Zingiberaceae > Zingiber > Zingiber officinale. The sequence continues at coordinate 96,901,848 of NC_056002.1, read as the reverse complement.
AACAGGAATCAAGTATGCTACATGAAGCCAGCATGTTCAATATGGTGCATAAATAAACAACAATCAAAACATACAAGGTTGGTATTTAATATCTAGTAAATATCATAGATGACAATAAAAGGTTGTACAGATATAGAAACGAATAACTCAAAGGTTTGAGTGGAAGTATCAAACACAAGAAAAATACGAGTAGAGTCAAGGTAAAGCAGTCCTTATCCAAAAATAATAGCTCATGCACCAAGGTCAAAGTACTAAAAGAAACAAAGCAAGAAGTACCCGCCTTTAATAGAAGATCGAATCAAAAATCCTACATCGAGATGCTCATCTCAAATCAGAGTCCTCAAACTCATAGCCACTGCACAATTAAGGAGTTGCTATCGGAAAGGAGTAGCTGCTGGAACTTAATCACCATTAAACAACAACTAATAACCTCTAGTTAACAACTTGCATAATCTATTTAACACTATCATTAATAGTTTGATTTACCTTGTTAAACACAACTTAAAGGATTTAATCAATCAAATAAAATTTAAGTAATTAATTCATTACCCTAAAATCACCTCAGCTGCTTCCTCTTCTTCTCTGGCAGCGGCGGCAACGACATCGATGGCGGCAATGGCCTGCTACAACGGCGTGCACGACACCAATAGCATCAGTGGTAGGGTACCAAAGATCCCTCAAGAATAGTGGTGATGGTTTCGCAAAGGCAGCATGTTATTGCAACGAGAAGGTGTGAATATTGCTTGCTTGCAACCAAAGGGGGCGGAGCGTAGGGGGTGGAGCATGCGCATGGGCAACGTCGATCATCCGTGTGGTAGAACACTGCCACGAGCTTGTGGGTAATGGAATGAGACGGAGGTGTCGTTCTGCGGTGGTGGCCTTGGATTGGCTACATTCTGAGCGCAGCACTGCCACACAAGGAAGAGGTGCGGCATCGGCTCAGATCGCACGGTGAAATATCCCTTCGAAGAAGGAAGGAGGGAGTCAGTTGACCGCAAGGCGCTGAAAATGAGGTTTCGGACAGCCTACGCGTGATGGCTGTAGTGCATCGCCAACGGCGGAGTCGATCATCCCCACGGCGAAATAGCACCGTTGTGCGCCTGGTGAAGGAGAGACGCGAAGGTCCTCGTCGGTTGAACTCCTCCAGGATGAAACTGTCCCCCGTCGGAGTCGACCTCAACCATCATCCGGCAAAGCTCCTCATCGGAGGCGGGTGGCAGAAGCTCACGAGTACCGCGGCGAGCTCCTCAGATAACATTTTATCATTGTGCTCAAGGTCACCAGAAGTGGAGGAGGAGAAGGAGGGGTGGCATCGGCCATCCGTGAGCAGTGGTGTCGCCGATTGGGAGCACAGCGGCACCGCCTCGCGATCACGAGGAAGAAATCGCAAGCTTACATTACGAACTTAGGTTTGATTTAATCGTAACTTAGGTTTATAAGTAAATCAACTCCCATTTTAATTGGGTATTTCTAAACATGCTTTCTATCTTACATATTTACATCATAAAATCTAAAATGACTCCTTTAGAATCTATAAAACTTCCAATAAAGTTTCTAAAATTCACACAAACTCTTTTTTGGATAAATTATCTGACCAATATATTTATTTTCCTTATAATAATTCAATATTGTCAAATTCCAAGTACTTACATCCTTATTTACATTTTTGGTATATTACAAAGGAGGTTCAACCAAGTTCAAAGGTGATGTTCGAAGTAACATGCTATGGCTGCAACCAAAAGGGGCATATCAAAGCTAACTGTCTGAATTAAAAGGATGCGAAGAAGCAAAGAAAGAAGAAAGCTTTGAAGGCAACCTGGGACGAGTCCTCATTAGAAGAGTCCGATGAAGAGCTCGAACAGACGAGCTTCCTTACACTAACGGCCCAAGACCAAATCAACAAATCCGAAAGCGAGAACGAATCGGAAGCAGAATCAGAGAGAAGTCATGGATCCATTTCCGTTTCCGAAGGGCCTAACCCCGATGTAAGTATTTCTCAGTTACATAACCTAGTCAATTATCTTATGCGTAAATTAGCTAGATCTAATGTTCAGATCAAATCACTTCTAAAGGAGGTAACATCTCTTAAAGAAGTGATTAACTCCAAATTCTTGACTAACCCTATGTTGGGGTTGCAAGGTTACAAACATAGTCTCATATTGAAAACACATGGGAAAGATCATGGGTTTATAAGAGAAAAGATATCTTCATTGGTATGAGGCCTTTTGGGGAGAGCCCAAGAGCAAAACCATGAGGGCTTAGGCCCAAAGTGGACGATATCATGCAATTAAGGAGATATCTAAATTCTTTTCGATCCTACAATTGGTATCAGAGCCCGGACTGCCAGAAGGTTTAACCGCTGACTGTACACAAGAGCTATGGTCTGATTGAGCCATGTGGGTACAATATTGACCTCGAACAAAGAAAGTGGGGGCTCCTATGTTCAGATCAAGAGGACCAGATACCAGACAGGAAGTCCTAGTTGCGACTAGGCAATGAAGTCCTAGTAGGTCGGGTGGACCGAGGGGCAGGAAGACCTGGTGGGTCGAGGATTGGACCTATTTGAGGGGGGATTGTTGGGGTTGCAAGGTTGCAAACATAGTCCCATATTGAAAACACATGGGAAAGATCATGGGTTTATAAGAGAAAATATATCTCCATTAGTATGAGGCCTTTTGGGGAGAGTCCAAGAGCAAAACCATGAGGACTTAGGCCCAAAGTGGACAATATCATGCAATTGTGGAGATATCTAAATTCTTTTCGATCCTACACTCTATTCAGACTAAAACTTCAACTCAAGTCCAAAAGCTTTAGGAAGAGAATTTCAGTTTGAAAACTCAAGTCAAGGATTTGAAGATCATGTTGGAACGGTTTACACTAGGTTCTAAGAATCTTGATTTGATTCTTGAAAAACAAAAGACCGTATATAACCGATCCGGACTAGGATTTAGGACAAAAAGGAAAACCATTCGTATCTATCTCTTGTTAATAGAACAAACAAGAAACTAGTCCAAGCATGGGTCCCCAAGTTAAACTTGGTTAATCAAGTTGGACTTGGTCAATATTATATCACCAAGGATCAAATTCATTATCTTGATAGACTATATCAAGGATATGATCTAGAGGGAGCCAATAGAAAGAACATTTCTAGAATTGTTTGATGATTGTTGCTTACTGCTTTTACTACACATGCTTAGATTAGGCTAGATAAGGACTTAGGCGTAATTTACACTTGACTAGTTAGACCTAGGGATTTCAAAAGGAAAATTAAATATCCGATTTCTTTGAGCGGCTTTGTCTAGAAGTGGTGGATGATCTCATACCCAAGAAGGCCTAGTGTCTCGCCACAGCCTGGAAGCTAATCTTTGAAATGTGTATTTAATTGACCAATTGAAAATCTTGAGTCTAACTCAAATGTAAATTAATCCTTAGAAATAACATAAATCAAAGATAAAATTAAACCATCTCACAAAATTCATAAGGATCCCTGATTGATAATTTAGAAATGAGTGAGATGGACCTAGGTAAAATTTAGAAGTGAATTAAAATAATTTTAAATTAACAAATTAATTTTAAACAAACAAATCAATTGTAACCTAATCAATTTCATTTTAAATAAACACTTAATTAATTTTAGCTTAATTTTCACTCAATTAATTTTAACTTAATTTTCACTCAATTAATTTTAACTTAATAATTTTCACTCAATTAATTTTAACTTAATTTTTTAAATAATTCTGACTTAATTTTTAATTAAATAATTTTAACTTAATTTTTAATTAAATAATTTTAAATTAAATAATTTCAACCTAATTTTTAATTAAATAAATCTAATCTAAAACTTAACAAAAAAACAAAAAAAAATTATTATACTTAAATCTAACCTGAAAATTGTTTAACTCAATAAAACCATCTCACAATCATCCATAGGGATATCATGTTTGATAACCTAGCCTGGGTGAGATGGAACATTAAGAGTTAATTTCAATCAAACTATCTTTCTATCCGGCAAATTGAACCAAATCAAATACTTTATGTGTAAGAACATAAAGATTTGGATCAATGGATGCTAGATAGTGGATGCTCCTGGCACATGACTGGAGATAGATTGAAATTCACTAAGTTGAAATTCAAGAACCTAGGATCCGTCGCATTTGGCAATGACGGAACACTCAAGGTAATCGGAATAGGTAATATCCGACTAAGTTCCGATTTCTATATTCGAAAAGTTTTATTGGTTAATCGATTGAATTTTAATTTACTAAGTATTAGCCAATTATGTGACTCAGGTAACTTAGTCACATTCTCAAAATCTGAATGCTTAATTAAAAATGTTAAAAATCCTAACATCACACTTAAAGGTATTAGGAAAAAGAATATCTATTCAATTGATCTACCAACCTCCTCACTTAAGTGTCTACTGACACAACAAGACGAAACTAAGCTATGGCACAGAAAACTGGGCCACACTCACACGAGACTCATTTCAAAAATGAGTCAAAATAGCTTAGTCAAAGGCTTGCCCAAATTAAAATTTATCGAAAATTCAATTTGTAATGCATATCAACAATGTAAACAAACCAAGTCAATCCATAAATTAACCAATTTAAGTAGAACTAACTCAATACTTGAACTTCTACACTTAGACCTGTTTGATTCACATGGGGCTAAGTCACTAAGCAAAAACCAATATTACTTAGTAATAATTGATGATTACTCAAGGTTTACTTGGGTAAAATTTCTAAAATCTAAAGATGAAACCTATGAAATCTTTAAAACTTTTTTGTAACTTAGTAGAAAATGAAAAAAATAATAAAATTAAAAGAATTAGAAGTGATCGTGGAGAGTGAATTTGAAATGTGCCTAGTAGGAGAACTCAACTTTTTCTTAAACTTACAAATTAAATATACCAAAGATGAAATTTACATCTTTCAAACAAAATATGCCAAGGAATTAATTAGAAAATTTGGAATGAAAATTTTGAAAAATATAAGTACTCCAATAGCTACAAATGTTAAAATTGACTCTGACTTAGAAGGAAAATCAGTAGACTTAAAATACTATCGAAGTGCGATAGGAAGTCTACTCTACCTAACTACAAGTCGACTGGACATCCTATTTCTAGTAGGTATGTGTGCAAGATACCAATATTGTGCAAAAGAGTCACATCTAACAAATATTAAAAGAATACTTAGGTATATTAAGGGAACCTTAAATGTAGGACTTTGGTACACTAGAACTTGCAACTTTGACCAAATCGGCTACTCTGACTCAGACTATGCCGGGTGTAAATTAGATAGAAAAATCACAAGTGATAGCTACCAATTCCTAGGTCAGTGCCTAGTAAGTTAGTCAAGTAGAAAGCAACACTGTGTTGCTTTATCCACTACTGAAGCTGAGTAATAGCCTTAGGGGAATGTGCATCTCAACTATTATGGATGATGCATACCTTAAAGGACTATCAACTAGAATATAAAAACACAAAAATTTCCATTGATAATATAAGTTCAATTAACTTAACCAAGAATCCAATTCACCACTCAAGGACTAAGCACATAGATGTAATACCCCGGTTCTGAGATTCTGGTTAAATATGACTTAAAAGGTTAGATGGTACTATCCATATCACCAAGGTGCACCTTCCTTTTCAGAAGCCCAAACTTAAGAACTCCAAAGTTAAGCGTGCTTGGCTTGGAGAAATCTGAGGATGGGTGACCTCCTGGGAAGTTTTCCAGGGTGCGTGCGAGTGAGGACAAAGCACGCTGAAAGGACCTCTGGTGGTCTGTGGAGCTAGTCGTCAACCCGATGGGCAATTCTGGTGGCGTTCCTGGTTCGGTCCGAGTGGGGCCCGCCCGGGCCGGGGCGTTACAATAGAAGTTAAACACCACTTTGTAAGGGATCATGTAGCTAAGGGTGACATTGTGCTTAACTACGTTGAGTCCAAGTCAAACCTGGCTGACATTTTCACAAAACTCTTACCTGAACTTGAGCTCAGTTCACTTAAAAGGCAAATAGGGATGTGCTTAGTAGAATAGGGGTTGTTTTTTTTTTAATTCTTCATTTGCAATTTCAAAATACTTTGAATTTAAAATCTTAGGAAAAATAATTTTCAAAAATTCCAAGTTTATTAGTTTTTCAAAAATTTGGATTTAGCTTAGGAATTTACCCCTAGAAAGCATGTACCCCTAGTTTTCAGCTAGAGCATCTCACAAGCACACTAGGATTACCTTGCTTATGTAAGAAAACACTTAGAATGGTGTGAGATACATAGGGTACTGCCTAGACTTCAGAATGCTTATATCTGTATATCACAGTAAGTCTGGGCAATAAATATCATATTTACATTAATTAAGTTAATTTATCCTGTCTTAGTCAAATCTAACTGGATCACTGACTTAACTTGACTAACCAAGTGAAAGTTATTGCCTTTTAGGTAAGCAACCAGTAGCTAATGGTTAGACATTTGGCTAAGGAAACTAAGTATTCAGTTTAAATTTTTAAATTATTCATGCTTGGACTTTAGGACTTTGGAGTAGAAAACTAAGTTTTTCTTTAACAAAATTATCTTACTCTTTTTTATTCTAAGTGAAAGTGGACTTAGCTAAAGTTATACAAATTGATACTATTTAAGCTAAGTACTTTTCAAATTTTAACTAAGTAAAATTACTTTTTGAAACCCAAAAGTCTTTCTTTTTGAAAAATTCCTTCTTAAAAATATTATTAAAAGTTTTATCAAATTTTCTTTTTCAAATTTAGTTAAGTTACTTTTCAAAGTCAATAAACTTTCCCTTAGCTAAACTACTTTCCAAACTTAGTTGTTGAGCAAAACATTTTCTTTAAGGAAAAGATTTTTTAAAGCTAAGTCCTGATTTTTTTTTAATCTATTCATTTACTTAGCTAAAAAGTCTTACAAGAAAATTTGTTCTAAAAGCTAAGTATTTATCAAAATATTTTATTCAACCTCCTATTAAACTAAGTTAGTTAGTTTTAACTAAAGTTTCTTTTCTCGTATTTTTAAAAGCTAATTAAGTTCTTATAAGCTAAACTTTTCGAAAACTTAATATTTATCAATTTGTTGACAAATCAAAATTTTTGCAACGTGATGTCAAATAGCATTTTCTTACTCCTTTCCTCACAAAGTTTTTTGATATATGGTATGTTGGGTTTTTCGGGCCGCAAAAACCGCTTTTTGTGTTACGGAAACCCCGAATCCCATGCCACCGGATCCGTGCGAAGTTATAAAACAAAATTTTCTACGTGTACGAGTTTCTCTAACCTAGATCTACACTATATCTACAAAGAAAAGAGTTTACCCTTGATACGATGCCCTTCGCAAATCCTGCTCGTCCAAGGTTCGCCGGATCTCAAGGTTGTCAGGTGTACAACCCTCTATGTGTATCCACATGAACAAATCGATGGAGAGAACCTCTAAAGATGTGCTAGCAACCTTAGAGGATCAGCAATGGTGGAGGAGAGGGAGAGAAGAAAGGTAGAGAGGAAGAAGAAGGAGGTTACCAAAACCAAATGAAACTCACACTTGTGAATTAAGTGGTCGGCCACCTTTTTGAGGCTTATAAACCTCCATGGGATTTCAAGAGTCACAAATCTTGATCTCCCTCATGAGGTAACACACACATGTGCTAGCCTTGATGATGTGGCATAGCATCATTAGTCCACTTAATGCCAACCCACAAATGAGGTGGCAATGGTCAAGTCAAAAATGACCTTTCATCTTCCTCTCAAGGCAAGTCAAACTTGACCACTTCTCTCCCATGGTTGATCAAATCTAACCATTGGTTCAAGTCAATTTTAATTTAATGAATCTCTATTCATTGAATTAAATTGGCTCAATAAGTCTAAGTCCAAATTAGACTCATTTAACATATGAACCAAATTGAGTCCAACTCAATTAGTTTACTTTGGATTACTCTTAATCCAATTTGGTTCATCACATGAACCTAATCCTCTTGGTTCATCATATGAACTTAATCTCCATCTAATTTCTCTTTGTGTGTGACCCTATAGGTTCTTGTAACGTTGGCAATGCTCCTAAACCCGTTTAGAAGCATAAGTAATGAGCGGTATCTAGCAACACAACATTACTACCCAAGTTACAAGAATGTTGAGATCCAACATCACCTTGTGACTACTAGTTGTGACCCTTCACAATATATGACAAGTGTCCTTCTATCATTGACATCTAGATTGATCGATATGAGGTATAGACCGTGTCATCCTCTAATCAATCTAAATCTTGAATCCCAAGTAGACTCACTCAATCAAATGAGCTCAAGATCTCATATTGACTCATTTGGGCATGGTCATGCACTTAGTGGTCTCACTCTATCAAGAATAATGATATCACTCCCGTCATATAGGAGGGATAGATCCCATCTACATCACTCACATCCCTCCGCATAATTTGTTACATACCCAGTAATCGCCTTTATAGCCCACCCAGTTACGGGTGATGTTTGAAGAAGTCAAAGTATGTAACTCCTTATGTAGGGAACCATGGTGACTTCAGGTCCAAGGACTAATAGTCATACTAATAGCCACATGAGAAATTATATGACACTCATATAACGATCCATGATACTTTCTCATGGTGGGTCATTCAGTATACATTCTCCAATGCATACCCATGTGTCAACTTGATATCTCCATATCCATGACTTGTGAGATCAAGTCATTGAGTTGACCTACATGCTAATCTCATCGCATTAACATTGTCCCTGAATGTTAATACTTGACCATCATGCTTCCTCTGTGCCAAAGCCTTGGTTAAGGGATCTGCGATGTTAGCCTTTGTAGGTACTCTGTAAATCTTCACATCTCCTCTATCGGTAATCTCTCGAATGAGATGGAAGCGCTGTAGTATGTGTTTGGTTCGCTGGTGTGAGCGAGCTTCCTTGGCCTATGCTATAGCTCCATTGTTGTCACAATAGAGCTCAATAGGGTCAGTGATGCTAGGAACCACCCCAAGTTCAGTGATGAACTTGCGGATCCAAACTGCCTCTTTTGCTGCCTCTGATACAGCAATATACTCGGCCTCTGTTGTAGAATAAGCAACTGTGTCCTGCTTCGAACTCTTCCAGCTCACAGCACCACCATTTATGCAAAACACGAACCCTGACTGCGATCGATAATCATCCTGGTCAGTCTGGAAGCTGGCATCACTGTAACCCTTTACAGCTAGCTTGTCATCACCTCCATATATCAAGAAATATTCTTTAGTCCTTCTCAAGTACTTAAGAATATTCTTGACCGCTATCCAGTGACTTTCACCTGGATCTGACTAGTATCTGCTCGTCATGCTCAAAGAATACGAGACATCAGGACGAGTACATAACATGGCGTACATGATAGATCCTATGGTCGAAGCATAAGGGATCTGATCCATGCGGTCTCTCTCCTCTCTAGAAGAGGGACCTTGAGTCTTCGAAAGACTCAGATCATGTGACATCGGCAGAAATCCCTTCTTGGAGTTCTGCCTGGCAAACCGTAGTAGTACCTTGTCAATGTATGTACTCTGACTTAGGCCAAGCAATCTCTTAGATCTATCTCTATAGATCTATATGCCTAGAATGCGGGATGCTTCACCTAAGTCCTTCATTGAGAAATAAGTCCCTAGTCAAGTCTTGACAGACTGCAGCAAAGGGATGTCTTTCCCAATGAGTAGTATGTCATCCACATACAATATAAGGAAGACAACTGTGCTCCCAACAACCTTCTTGTAGACACAAGTTACATCTTCATTCTTGATAAAACCAAACTGTTTGATTGCATCATCGAATCGAAGATTCCAGCTCCGAGAAGCTTGCTTTAGTCCATAAATGGACCTATGCAGCTTGCATACTCTGCCAGTATGCTGTGGATCTACAAAACCCTCAGGTTGTGTCATGTACACATCCTTGAGCAGTTTTCCATTCAGAAACATGATTTTGACATCCATTTGCCAGATCTCATAATCGTGGTACGCTGTAATAGCAAGCATGATCTAAATGGATTTAAACATCGCTACTGGAGAAAAGGTTTCATCATAGTCAATACCATAAATTTGCTTGAAACCTTTAGCTACCAAGCGACCCTTATAAATAAGTCCATCCATGTCAGTCTTTCTCTTTAAGATCCACTTACACCCAATGGGTTTGACCCCTTCAGGTGGATCAACCAAAGTCCATACTTAGTTAGTGTACATGGATTCCATCTCGGATCTCATGGCCTCTAGCCATTTCTCAGAATCTGATCTCATCACAGATTCCTGATAGGAGGTAGGCTCATCCTCAATGAGCACAACGTTATCATGGTCAGACAAGAGAAATGAGTATCTCTTAGGCTGATGACGTACCCTATCAGATCTGCGAAGAGGTAGGTCTACTCGAACTGGTTGTGGTTCCTCAACTCCTTGTGGAACAACATCATCCACAACACTTTGTGGTTCCAGTTCAACTTCCATCGAGGCTTGGTGTTAACCATTTTCATGTCACGTGGCACATCAAATTAATATAAGTTAAGGACTCAATTAACTTTAGTAATCTCGTGTAATATGGAGTCCCAAGTCGAATCTCACAAGGAAACTAATAGTAGAATGTTTGATCTTAGTCTAGAGTTATTCTTCTTTTTGAGGTTTTCTTCTGATAAAATGAAAATGTTTTGGTTTTGTTCATAACCTAAATTACGAATTGAATTGCAACTAAGCAAACTGATCTAATTACAATGATTAAAACCTAGCTAAAGACACTAACCTACCCTTTGCTTTATTAACCAAAATGAATACATGGAACTTAAATTGCAGAATATAACATGTGCAAAGACTTGATACGAAGCTGGAATCTCAGCAAGGAAAAGAAAACTGAAAATAAAATGTAGAACTCTAGCTATTGAAACAAGAAGGAGAGAAAATGGAATTGAATTGCACAAAAGCACTCGAAGGTAACAAAAACAGAACTAAACAATTCAGAATTCGAGAACAAAGAAATTTAATAGCATGAGCTAAAGAAACAAGGATGCAGAAATTCATTCATTTGCAAAAAAACTGATTCTAAACCATTTCTAATCAAAGAACAGATGCAACAGAATTTTATTGCAGAAATAAAACCTAGAGGAGCACAATTATAACTACTCAGTTCAAATTCAAAGAGCAGGAATCCAAAAACGAAAACAACATCTAAAGGAAACAAAATTGTAGAAACAATAGACTGTAAAATCAAAATCTAAGCCATCTCTATCCAAATCTACTCTTCTAACAAGCCTTCTCTTGCTACGACACAAGCTAATTGAATGAAACTTCAATTCAATTCAATCTCTTCCAGCACCAAAGAAGACTTTCCTGGAAAAACTGGAAAAGAATGGAACTGCCCAGCTCGAAATTCCGCAGATCTGGAATCAGAATTCTCTGTCCCGATGCTCTCTGACGGAGAACAAGCCAATATCACCGAAGAAATCCTCCGACGATGGCTGAAACAGAGAATTCGATCGCACAAATCTGAGCTCCGGAGGTGGAGATCGCCGACGCATGCGAAAGATCCGAGCCTAGAAGCAAAAGAATGGAAGCTCCAACGCCAATTAGACTCGTTGAGAAGTAGATCTGAAGGAGGATGGGGCCGAAATCCTGAAGAAAACTCACCGCGGGACGTGAAGCACAGTGCGGAGGAATCGACGAAGAAGAACACTGTAGCTTCTCAGATTTAAATCAGATCTGGATCTGAACGGACGGCTATGATTAATTCGGAGCTAAATCAACGGTGAAAGTTTGCCTAAAATATGATCCGAAGGTGCTGATGTTGATCTAGGGTCTGGATCTACTCTCCTATTGGTCGGATCGATCAGATCATCACTGGATGGCCCAGATCCGCCCAGTCTTAAATGAACGGTCCAAATTTATTCGGCTGGATCAATGGCTGGATGAACTCAGATCTGGATCAAAACTTCTGGATCTTCATAAATGGCTCAGATCTGCTCCCCATTAAGTTGGATCGGCCAGATCTTCAATGGATGGCTCAGATCTGCTCAATCTTGGATGAACGACCCATAATGCTCCGAGGCTTGATCGACTTGATTTGTCTTTAATTTGAGCCCAAGTGTGGTCCAATCTGATCGGGTCCATACCCCTTTTGATGCCTACAAAATAAGAGTCAAATATTAGCACCAAATACCATGAAAACTAGCTAATTTGTAATTAAGTCCAAAATCAAATGTAATATTGAGATATGATGCTAATGAGAGATTAAGCTATGAATAAACTAATAAAAACATGGATTATGATTCACAATAATATAGCCAAAATCATGGCTATCAAATCCCCCACACTTAATCTTGGACGTCCCGTTCAAGTCAAGAAAACTAAAAATCCTACTTAAATGGCACCCCCTAAACAAATTTCTAAACATGATTAGAAATAAAAGAAAGTAAACCATCTAAGATTATCACATTCCAAAAATCTCAAGCATTCATGGACTTCAAACTTTACTCTTGGTTAACCACATAATAATTTCCATCCATCATGAATAAATTGGAATTGATTTCACACTAAAACCTCACAAGATAGAATTTTTGTGGCCCTCATCCTATCTCACATGTAATCACAAAAATGGAGGGCACTCAAGCTACTTGTGCTTCTTGAACTACCATATGCTTGCTTATCTTCTACTCTCTACCATGATCATAGATACAAATCATAATATGAAAGTTAATCATAGACAAGAAAATGAAAGAATATGAATTAAGTGGAAATCAAAGCATTTAGCAAAGAAAGAAAGTATAAGTTTAAGTGGAAGACATGGATAAAAAGAATGTTATCTAATGAATACCGGCCATTCTTCTCTACTTCTCTTCTTCCTTAACTTCCTTCCATTTGCAACTCAAATGAAAGACAATCTCATTTCCAATTAATGCAGCAAATTAGTTCAGAAATTCAATGTCAATGTTAAATGTGTTAAAGAAATAGTACGGTTTAAATACACCAAACAGTTTTCCAAGTACTGCATAGCATTTGCAAATTTCAGCATTTCTTTCCTCAACATTTCTGACTTGTAGCATACCATCTCCTGAAGAATCCCCCACACTTAAATCTTTGCTCGTCTCGAGCAATGAAATTCAGCAAATTCTGCAACTCCACATTAAAGCTGAACATAGTATCCAGAAAATGATTTCTGAACAGATTTTTAATTTCTGTTGTGTTCATTTTTCCTCTATTAATTACCAGCATCCTCTGCAATATCAAAGAAGAAAGCACATCACTTCTGATCTGCAGATTCAGTAATAATTTCACACTAAAAGGTTCCAGCAAACTGAGTTTGATTACCAGCCCTCCATATTTGCAACAACAACAACAAAATTTAACCAACCTTATATCACTGACCTAAATTCAAATTTCTGTATTAAGTAACATCAGAATTCTGTCTTGATCCTTGCATTTCTGTATTCCAGCTTATACAGCATTTTTGCTATACTGTATCAGACATGACACAGCTCATGAACAGCAGCTCCCCAATTTTTGATACAGCTTCATACATCTTCCTTCACTTCCTAAATTCTGCACCTATCTTGCACTATGATAATAGAAGGTTTGATTTCAAATCATTACTGATATAATCAGCATCCAAATTCCAAGTTTTTGTTACATTTGGATAACTAAAGACAATACCTCCAGCTGTACCAGAATTCTTCAACTTTTGTAGATTGTCACTCATATTCATAAATCAAGTTCCGGACTAAGACTGATTTCTGATTTCATTAATTCAGTATCAGTGAATGTGCAGCAGAAGTATATTTCCAGCATACTTCCTTTAATCAGAATTCAGAATCATGATCTTTCTCTAGCAGCAAATGTCATTTGTGTCTTGAGCATCTTGAAGATTTATATCACCTTGTATCACCTACGAATCAAAGCAAGGTCTAGAACAAAAACAGCTCCTGGAAACAGATTCACAGCAAGTTTCATGTAGCACAGAATAATTACAAAGCTGAATTTCAGTGCCTGCTTTTCAGAATCAGCACCTAAATTTGTCACTAAACAGATCTCCATTATCTCCAACATATATTTCCAAGGATGCAGCAACTCATATCCAGTAATCAGATTCAACAAAATTTCTGTATCATTCAGGACTTAAGAATCTAATTTCAAGCTTAACTACAATCTAACCCAATTGGAAACCCCAGCTATAACAACTACAGAAATCCCAAACAAAATCAGCCACTTTAATTCCATTTCCTCACTGTTTCGGGTATTGTATCAAGAAGTTGCTATTGTCCATATTTCTTCAGAATTCCTGTTCCAATTGAAGTGCCCCATAAATGTAAATTGTGCTCTACAAATAAATTTCGAATTTTGATCCATTTAGCTCAGATTTCGGTAACTACAAGAATTCTTGTTTCAGCAATTTTGTGTCTCTGTTTTTAGCATTGCATTTTTGTTTTTTTTTTTTTAAACAGATCCAAGTTCCAACCACTTACAGTTCCCAATTTTGACAGTTTGATACTCTTTCAATTTGTCCCATTCAGCTAGAGAAAGTCATAATGAACAATGATCAACCATTTGTTACTGATAATTCAACAACTTCACTGTTATACATTACTAATTGCAGCTCATTATTTTTGCATTTTTTTAAAACACTTGCTTCAACTTGAGTTCATCACTGATTCAATGTTGCTGTGCACACAAATTCTTCTCTGCAGTTAACTCAGCCTATTATTAAACTCCCCAGATTCTTATTCCAACTTGATACATCACGTTGAGCATGGATCAATCATCATTTTGCTTGTCAATTTTTGAACACAGTCTCAATCCAGCAACTCCTATATATTAATCACAGTAGACTTCCAGCAAATAATGATCCAATTGTTTCTTCGCTGATGCTATGTACCAATATCATATCAAGTTACAACAGTCATAAATTGCAGTGATCTATAAAGCTTCACAAACAATTTCTGCTGATCCAATGAGTTCTGAATTCAATTCCGGAATTGAATCTTAGCACACCATTGATACTTGAATCCTTTATTTCTGAATTTTCAGCTTCAACATCACTTCTGCTTTTCTGTTTCCGACATGCACAGCTCATGGGCAGCATTCCTTTCTAAACTCAAAAATCCAATCTCCAAAACAAACTCCAACAACCATACTACAAAGTTCCACAATAAAGCCAATCACTTAAATAGATTTATACACACCAATAACTTCATGAATTCCACACTTCCCCCACACTTCTACTTAATCCATCTTGGCCAAAAATTCATCATATAACAAACAAAATATCCACATCCAAAAGATTAAGAAATAAGAGAAAATAAAAATTGATATGATGATAATCAAGAAGAAAAACAAGAATTTGTGTGGAAGAAAGAAACAAATAGATTTACCTTCATAAACATGATTTAATCCATTGGATTGTGGTTTTGAAAGAATCAAAGCAAGTTCTAGAGTACAATGACACACAAGTACAACACTCAATTAAGGCTCATCCTCACTAGGCATAAAAATGTATCAATCTAATTTACCAATCAAGTTTCCATCATTAAGTAGTAACCTTGAGAAAATTAGAAATCCACTATAGACATTAAGCTCCAAAATAGATTCTCAAATCTAGCTCACATTCCCTACTTCTAACATGTTATAGAAAACTTGTCAAGGGGGCACCATTTCTTTATTCCAAATTCAAACTTTATTCTATAAGGAAATTGTAAACAGTAAAGAATTGATTCCCATATACTAAACTTATTATTTGTAAACAAAGAATTTATTAAGCAACTAAACACGCAATAAGAAACGAATTAAAAGCTAAGTTGTGAAAGCAAAGAATTATTTGTGTGAAAGCAAAAACAAAAACTAAATCGGAACGAACTCCCCTTTGATTTTGGTGAATTGCATCATTATTGTCCACCTTGTCCACTCTGCATCATTTCCTTCCCCGAAGGAATTTCTTAAGTTGGTTGCTATACACTTTGAAAGGTTGACCAGTAGACACCTCCTGCATCTCAATAACACCATTAGAAAAAATATTGCTAACACAAAAAGAGTTCAATGGGTTAATTAGTTCCTTTGGTTGTCTCACTGGCTCCACAACTTCCTCTGCAATGTCCTTTGAAATTTCCTGTGATTCAAAATCTAGTTCTGATGAAGGTACAATAATTGGTAGTGATTCTTGGGTGCTTGGCTCCATAGCACAAGTCCCTACACTCTCTTCATTTTCATCCAATTTAGGTGATTCTTGGGGTAATGCTTCCATGCAATCCCCTACACTTATAGATCCATCCACTGAAATTTGACCACAATTAGGTGTTATCTCAATTATTTCCCTGTTATCAATACAACCTCCAGAAAGTTTAGATTCACAACCCAATTCATTAGAGCCTGAAACAATTTCATCATAATCCGCATCAATAAAATTCATAGTATCCAGCCATTCGGATTTATAAACACTGAAAATAGAATGGTTCTTCTTTTGTTGCATCATATCAAAAATGCTAAATTGAACAACTACATCAGCAATCTCCATAGATAAAGTTCCAGCATGCACATCAATCTTAGTTCTGGCAGTCTTAAGGAACGGTCTTCCCAAAATAATTGGAGCTCTATTCATTAATACATCGCCTTCCATATCCAAAATGTAGAAATCAGCTGGAAATATAAGATCACTCACTTTAACCAAAACATTCTCAATCACTCCAGTCGGATGAGCCTGACTACGGTTGGCTAACTGAATAACAACTCCCGTAGGCTGTAGAGGACCAATACCCAATGATAGAAAAACTGATTTCAGCATTACATTAATAGAAGCTCCTAAATCCAGCATAGCATCCTCAAATACATAATTTCCAATAGTACATGGCACGGTGAAAACTCCTGGATCATCACACTTCTGAGGAATAGGTCGAATAAGAGCAGAAACATTTTTTCCCATGCTAACTAATTCATTTCCCTTTAATTTCTTCTTATGCACACATACATCCTTGAGAAATTTTGCATATTTCGGAACTTGCTCTATCATGGTTAACAAGGGCACATTCACCTCCACTTTGCTAAACAAATTAACAAGTTCTTGAAATTCCCTAGCTTTCTCTTCCTCAACATGTTTCTTTTGCTAGATTCTTCTTTGAGGAAATGGTAATGGAGCAGAAATCTCAGTACCTTGCTGTTGTGATTCTTTCTCTACATTTTGAGCTGAAATTGGAGCTGATTGCGAGTCATTTCATTCTGCTGAACCAAAATCTATTGAAATCTGTTCTGCTGTATTCCTTCCACTGTTCTGTACTAGTTGAGTGGATTCTGAATGCAAATTTCTTGGCACAAGATCTGGTGATTGTGAGTCCGAAGCTAGTGCAACAAAATTTGATCCAATTGGAATATTCTTCATGGGTTCAGTTATAGTTCTTCCACTTCGAAGAGTCAACGAACTCACATTCTTTGGGTTTGGCATTGTTTGAGAAGGTAATTTACTTGAACCTTGAGCTTGCATTTGATTTAAGTTCGTTGCTAGTTGGCTGATCTGTCTTTCAAGATTTTGCAAAGCTGAATCTGTCCTTTGTTGATGTTGCTGCTGCTGTAAAAACAATTACTGCTGTTGCAAAATTTTTTGCATTAAATCATCCATCTTTTGTTGTGCATCCGAATTGGAAGAGCTATTAGAACTTCCTTGAGTCAAACTTAATCTTGAAGGTGCTGGAAGTGCATTCTGGATTGCATTTTGCCCCTGCTGAACTCCCTGATTTTGGACTTGCCATTGCTGATTTTGATTTGGAAACTGCTGAAAAGGTTGAAATTGCTGCTGGAATTGATTTGCAGGTTGCTGAAAATTTTGATTCTGCTGCTGGAATTGATTTGCAGGCTGGTAAGAATGCTGGAAATTCTGATTCAAAGTTGGTTGCTGATAAAATGAATTGCTATACTTGAAATTGGGATGATCTCTCCAACCAGGATTATAAGTAGAAGAATGGGGGTCATATTTTTGAGGAAATTGAGCTCTAGAAAATGCTGCTACTGACTCATCTTGATGAAGATTTGGGCACAATTCTGAATTGTGGTCTTGGCTTGAACAAATGCCACAAACTCCCTTCGATTGATATGGAAAATGTGTACTTGGCAAAATGGAAGCTTGATTAGCATTATTCAGTGTCAATTGCTTTACCAAAGATGTTAACTCCAATAATGAGCTTCTTATCTCCTTCTGTTCATTGGAAACCATTTGAACCTCTCCAACCCCTCTTGTTGTCAAAGCTCTACTTCCAAATTGTTGTGAATTTTCTGCCATGTTTGAAATAAGCTCCCTAGCTTGTTCTGGAGTCTTGTTCACTAAAGCTCCCCTAGCTGCTGCATCTATCATACTTCTGTCCATAGGTAGTAAACCCTCATAGAAGTATTGGACTAGTAGCTGCTCACTGATTTGGTGTTGAGGACAACTTGAACATAATTTCTTGAATCGCTCCCAATAATCGTATAATGTCTCTCCCACCACTTGCTGAATCCCACAGATACTTTTCCTGATAATTGCAGTCCTTGAAGCTGGAAAGAATTTCTCCAAGAAAGCCTTCTTCATATCAATCCAAGAAGTAATGTATCCTAATGGCAAATAATACAGCCAATCTTTTGCTACTCCAGTCAATGAAAATGGAAAAGCCCTCAGCTTGATATCTTCTTCTGAGATTCCTTGTGGCTTCATGGTTGAACAGACCACATGGAATTCATGCAAATGTCTATTTGGGTCTCTCCAGATAATCCTTGATATTTGGGCAGAAAATGAATCAATCCAGATCTAAGCTCGAAGTCTCCTGCCAAATCTGGATATGTAATGCAAGAATATTTGAAAGCCTCATCAGGAGCTGCAAGCTCTTTCATTGTTCTGCTATGATCAGCCATGGGGGTATCTGAAGATGATAAAGAACTTCCTGAGTCCTCTGAAATGTTCTCTTGAATTCTCAAAGCTCTGAAGGTCCTTTCAATTTCTGGATCAAAATCAAGTAGTTTACCACACGAGGACCTGGTCATATCACCAAAAATCAATAGTTAAAATAAAAATAGATAGACAATAAAATCAAGAAAGTGAAAACAAAGAAAAGATGAATTATACGCAATCTAAAAACAAGCAAACTCCACTAGTTTCCCCGGCAACGGCGCCAAAATTTGGTGTTAACCATTTTCATGTCACGTGGCACATCAAATTAATATAAGTTAAGGACTCAATTAACTTTAGTAATCTCGTGTAATATGGAGTCCCAAGTCGAATCTCACAAGGAAACTAATAGTAGAATGTTTGATCTTAGTCTAGAGTTATTCTTCTTTTTGAGGTTTTCTTCTGATAAAATGAAAATGTTTTGGTTTTGTTCATAACCTAAATTACGAATTGAATTGCAACTAAGCAAACTGATCTAATTACAATGATTAAAACCTAGCTAAAGACACTAACCTACCCTTTGCTTTATTAACCAAAATGAATACATGGAACTTAAATTGCAGAATATAACATGTGCAAAGACTTGATACGAAGCTGGAATCTCAGCAAGGAAAAGAAAACTGAAAACAAAATGTAGAACTCTAGCTATTGAAACAAGAAGGAGAGAAAATGGAATTGAATTGCACAAAAGCACTCGAAGGTAACAAAAACAGAACTAAACAATTCAGAATTCGAGAACAAAGAAATTTAATAGCATGAGCTAAAGAAACAAGGATGCAGAAATTCATTCATTTGCAAAAAAACTGATTCTAAACCATTTCTAATCAAAGAACAGATGCAACAGAATTTTATTGCAGAAATAAAACCTAGAGGAGAACAATTATAACTACTCGGTTCAAATTCAAAGAGAAGGAATCCAAAAACGAAAACAACATCTAAAGGAAACAAAATTGTAGAAACAATAGACTGTAAAATCAAAATCTAAGCCATCTCTATCCAAATCTACTCTTCTAACAAGCCTTCTCTTGCTACGACACAAGCTAATTGAATGAAACTTCAATTCAATTCAATCTCTTCCAGCACCAAAGAAGACTTTCCTGGAAAAACTGGAAAAGAATGGAACTGCCCAGCTCGAAATTCCGCAGATCTGGAATCAGAATTCTCTGTCCCGATGCTCTCTGACGGAGAACAAGCCAATATCACCGAAGAAATCCTCCGACGATGGCTGAAACAGAGAATTCGATCGCACAAATCTGAGCTCCGGAGGTGGAGATCGCCGACGCATGCAAAAGATCCGAGCCTAGAAGCAAAAGAATGGAAGCTCCAACGCCAATTAGACTCGTTGAGAAGTAGATCTGAAGGAGGATGGGGCCGAAATCCTGAAGAAAACTCGCTGCGGGACGTGAAGCACAGTGCGGAGGAATCGACGAAGAAGAACACTGTAGCTTCTCAGATTTAAATCAGATCTGGATCTGAACGGACGACTATGATTAATTCGGAGCTAAATCAACGGTGAAAGTTTGCCTAAAATATGATCCGAAGGTGCTAATGTTGATCTAAGGTCTGGATCTACTCTCCTGTTGGTCGGATCGATCAGATCATCACTGGATGGCCCAGATCCGCCCAGTCTTAAATGAACGGTCCAAATTTATTCGGCTGGATCAATGGCTGGATGAACTCAGATCTGGATCAAAACTTCTGGATCTTCATAAATGGCTCAGATCTGCTCCCCATTAAGTTGGATCGGCCAGATCTTCAATGGATGGCTCAGATCTGCTCAATCTTGGATGAACGGCCCATAATGCTCCGAGGCTTGATCGACTTGATTTGTCTTTAATTTGAGCCCAAGTGTGGTCCAATCTGATCGGGTCCATACCCCTTTTGATGCCTACAAAATAAGAGTCAAATATTAGCACCAAATACCATGAAAACTAGCTAATTTGTAATTAAGTCCAAAATCAAATGCAATATTGAGATATGATGCTAATGAGAGATTAAGCTATGAATAAACTAATAAAAACATGCATTATGATTCACAATAATATAGCCAAAATCATGGCTATCAAGGCTTCAGTGCTATGCTCCACATCTTGAACTTCTTTAAGATCGAACGTACTCCCACGAGTCTTTCTAAAAACAAAATCCCTTTCTAGAAATACCCAGTCTTAGCCACAACTATCTTGTGTTGACTGGGAATGTAGAAGTAATATCCCTTCGTTTCCTTGGGATATCCAATAAAATAGCACTTATCAGATTTGGGTCCCAATTTGTCCGAGACTTGACGTCGAACGTAAGCCTCACAACCCCAAATCCTTATAAAAGACACCTGGGCATCTCTACCAGTCCATATCTTATATGGTGTCTTTATTACAGCCTTAGATGGAACTCAGTTGAGAATGAAGGATGTTGTGTCTAGAGCATAGCCCCAAAGATACATGGGAAGATCTGTGTGACTCATCATAAACCGTACCATATCTAATAAGGTATGATTCTTCCTTTCGGATACATCATTCCACTGTGGTGTTCCAGGAGGAGTGAGTTGAGATAGAATCTCACACTCAGCTAGATAGTCACGAAACTCATGGCTAAGATATTCACCACCTCGATCTGATCGAAGTATCTTAATACTCTTGCCAAGCTGGTTTTGTACTTCATTCTTGAATTCCTTGAACTTTTCAAAGAATTCTGACTTATGTGCCATCATATACACATAACCATATCTACTAAAATTATCAGTAAATGTAATGAAGTACCTATAACCACCCCTAGTAACGACATTGAAAGGTCCACATACATCACTAAGTATAAGTCCTAACAAGTCAGTCGCTCTCTCGCTGTGTCCACTAAAGAGAGTCTTGGTCATCTTTCCCAGTAGGCATGACTCGTATGTCTCATATGATTTAAAATCAAATGAGTCCAGCAAACCATCTTTATGGAGCTGGGATAAGTGTTTGTCATTTATATGACCTAAGCGACAGTGCCAGATATAGGTTTGGTTCATGTCATTTGACTTGAACCTCTTGGTACTTATGTTATAGATAGGGTTCTCAAGGTCTAGAATATAGAGTTCGTTCATCAGATGTGCACTACAATAGAACATATCATTTAAATAAACTGAACAACATTTGTTCTTTATTATAAATGAAAAGCCTTTCTTGTCTAAACAAGAAACTGATATAATATTCTTAGTCAAAGCAGGCACATAACAACAATCATCCAATTCTAGTACAAGCCCAGAGGGCAGAGATAGAGAATAAGTTCCTACAGCAACAATAGCAACCCGTGCTCCATTGCCTACTTGTAGGTCCACCTCGCCCTTCGTCAATGCCCTGCTATTTCTCAGCGCCTGCACATTAGTATAAATGTGAGAAGCACATCCGGTATCTAATACCCATAATGAAGAAATAGATAGATTGACTTCTATAACATATATATCTAAAGTGGAAGTCTCACTTCTCTTCTTCTTAAGATCTTCCAGGTACACTTTGCAATTCCTTTTCCAGTGTCCGGTCTGACTGCAGTGGAAGCAAGTAGCATCCTTGGCAACCCCTCCTTTGGGTTTCAGTGTCTTGCCTTTTGTTAGGATGTATACTAAAAGCCTAGCTTTTGGTATAAACATTTATCTAGAAATAAGAATCACATTGGTCAAATGTCTACATTTACGATAAATGTAGTTGCTCAATTAATTTATATTGTAGATAACATGGTGTGTGGTGTCACACACAGAAGATCATGTTATCGGTTCCTTATAAATTATAAACAGTAGCTCACGACCAAGATGGAAAGGAACAAACCATTGGAAGGTCGTAGTGTAATTAGGTATTAGTTTATATTAACTATATAATTACACTAGTATACTTAGAGTGTATTGAGTAGGACCATTTGAGGTCGTTCCTTTTATACTGACTTTATGAAGGAACAAAGACCTCAGTTATTATAGAAGTGTGTGCTCTTAATCCTAATATAATAACAAGCACATATATTTGATATTTATTTCTTTAATTTATCAATGGGTGAGATTTAGTTTGATAAATCAATAAGCCCGATAAGTTAGGAAATGATATCACTTATAGTGTGTGTTGTTGATTATAGAAGGAAACCATGTCCTAGTGATCTAGGTTGAGAATGTCCCCAAGAGGAGCTCATAAGGATTGTCATGTTAAACCCTGCAGGTGGACTTAGTCCGACATGACGATGAAGTTGAGTGGTACTACTCTTAGAGCTAGATATTAATTAAGTGAGTTGTCAATAACTTACTTAATTAGTGGGCATTCGACATCTTAAACACAGGGAGACTAACACCCTCATAATAAGAAGGAGCCCAAAATGTAATTTGGGATTGGTGCGGTAGTTCAATAATAGTTCTCTAGTGGAATGAATTATTATTGATAAAATTAAGTTGTGTGTTCGGGGCGAACACGGGATGCTTAATTTTATCGGGAGACCAAAACCAATTCCTCCTCTCGGTCCCTATCGTAGCCTCTTAATTATAGAGTACTATACCCACCTATACCCACCTTCTTACCCATCCCATAGGGGTCGGCCAAGCTAGCTTGGAAACCAAGCTAGGGCCGGCCAAAGTTTGGTTCATGGGTGCTTCAAGGTGGCCGGCCCTAGCTTGGGTTCAAGCTTCGTGTGGCCGGTCCAAATTAAAATAAAAGGATTTTTATTTTTTGAATTTTTATTATGTGGATAACATGATTTAAAAGAGAGTTTAAAATTTTAAATCTTTCCTTTTATAAGATTCTACAAAAGATTAAGAGAAGAGTTAAATCTCTTTCCTTATTTGTAGATTAAAAGGTTGATTTTAATTTTGGTAAAAACTTTCCTTTTAACCATGTTCATGATTTAAAAGAAAGTTTAAAATTAATAATTCTCTTTTATTAGTGTCTACAAATGATTAAGAAAGGATTTGATATCTTTCCTTATTTATAGATTGAAAGGAGATTTTAATTTTTAGAGATAACTTTCCGGAAATTACCCACATGTTTAAAGAAAGATTTAATTTATAAAATTTCCTTTTAACCAATCATGAAGGGATAAAATTATTGGAGAAATTTTTTATAAAATTTCCTGAAGCAAATAAGGAAGTTTTAATTTGTGTTTAAAATTTTTATTTGCTTGGAGATTTGGTGTGGCCGGCCATTATAATAATGAGAAGAAAAATTATTTTTAATTAAATAAATTTTTCCTTTTCATGGCAAAAGAATTAAGGAAGTTTTTATTAAAATTTCCTTATTTGCCAAGACCAAGGATTATAAAAGAGGAGGTGGGGGAGCCTTCATGGAAGAACAACCTCTATTCATTTCCTCCCTCTCTTCCTTGGTTTTGGTGGCCGGCCCTATTTCTCTCCTCTCCTCTTGTTGGCCGAAACCTATCTTCTTGGTGGAGCTCTTGTTTGTGGCCGGATCAAGGAAGGAGAAGAAGAAGAGAAAGCAAGCCTCGTCTCTAGCATCCCTTGGAGCATTGGTGGTGGCCAAAATTCTTCATCCTTAAAGAAATCTATTGTGGCCAAAATCTAGAAGAAAAAAGGAAGGTGAAAAGGTGGTTCTCATCTTGGAAGATCGTTGCCCACACAACGTCCGAGGTTAGAAGAGGAATACGGTAGAAGATCAAGAGGTCTTTCTAAAAGGTATAACTAGTATTTTTCATTTCCGCATCATACTAGTTATTTTTGGAAATAATACCAGGCATGCGATTCTAGTATTTCGAATTTATTTTCGATGTTGTGTTCTTTTGTTTTTCTTTTTCCTTGTGATTTGATTGTTCTTTTCGGTTGACCTAAAGTTATTTAAGGAAATTAAATATTAGTTTTCCTTAAAAGGCCTTGTCTAGTCGGTGGTGGTTGCTCCCATATCCAAGAAGGTCATGTGCCTCGCCACGTCAGTACTGGAAGCCAATTTTGGAAATTAATATTTAATAGAATTAATAACCTAGGTGATTTGGATCGAAAGTGTTAAGTTCCGTAGGAGATCCAAGTCTAAACCTAAAAGAACAAATAAATTAAACTTTGGATCAAACGTGTTAAGTTCCGCAGGCGATCCAAGTTTAATTTAAAAGAACACATGGTAGCTAGGAAAAAGGTTCAGACCTTTGTACAAAATTTTTGTACAGTGGAACCATTAGATTTTTCGAGTAGCAACCAACACCTTTGCCCTTGGCTTGGGATTTTCCCTTACCTTTGGGCTTGCCCTTGCCCTTGTCTTTCTGAACTATCAGAATAGAGTTGGGCTTAACCTTCTTAAGGTTGAGCTCAGCAGTTCTTAACATGTAAGTAGCTCGGGCAGTGGCTTGTCAATTTCGTTCATGTTATAATTTAGAACGAATTGACTATAGCTATCTGGCAAGGATTGCAAGATCAGGTCAGTAGCCAGCTCTTGGCCAAGTGGGAATCCCAACCTCTGTAGGTTTTCTATATACCCAATCATTTTGAGTACATATGGGCCTACGGGAGTTCCATCTTGCATCTTGCACTGAAACAGTGCCTAGAGATCTCGAATCTCTCGTGCCTCGCTTGTCCTTGATATAGTTGACGAAGATGTTCAACCATATCATAAGCGCCCATCAACTCGTGTTACTTCTGAAGCTCAGAGTTCATGGTCGCGAGCATAAGACATGACACATCTAATGCGTCATCTTGATGCTTCTTGTAAGCATCGCGATCAGCTCACGTGGCAGTGGCAGGAGGTGCCTCGGGAATGGGTTGCTCCTGCAGGACGTACAATTTTCTTTCCTGAGTGAGAATTATTCTCATATTTCTGTACCAGTCCAGGAAGTTAGCTCCATTGAGCTTTTCCTTATCGAGGACAAAACGCAGGGAGAAGGAGTTCGTGTTTGACGACATGGTAATCTACAACAGAAAAATGCAGAAAAATAAATATCATATTCCAATTAATCATCTAATTAGGCCTTTAATTAAATGATGCTCCCACTGAATTATAGAACTTTTATAGAATCAAGTTATGGTCGTGGTCAAACCACACTTACTAGATTCTATCTAGCTATAATTCGTGCGGGACAAGATCCACATCATACTACGCCTTGAGTTAGCTTTGGCTAAATCGCCCAAGACTTAGTATGATCGGTAGGTAACTAATTACCAATTACATCTCTATGCAACTCTTGTTTATAGGATCAAGATCCTCACATATATTAAAACTTGAGTTAGTTTTGGCTAAATCGCCCAAGAATTAATATAAATGTGATTTTGACCTATCTACCAATCATTGGAAAATGCCTATACTTAAACTCGATCCAATTGAGTTAACTAGTTACTCAATCTAATTTAGTTGTACTCAACCATGCGTTGATAGGCAGGACCAAGATTGTCCCTCCACACCCTACCAAGATAATATGCGTTGCTCTGCTTTGGCAGATTCAACAACAACATGTGATCGAGGTAGTGATGGGTATCATGGCATGGTAAGCATTTCGAGTTGACGCGATTGAGATCTAATTTAATCGACGATGTGTATCATATACTCTATTTAGATCTAATCTAATCGTGGAGGTGCATCATGTATGCGATTTAGATCTAATCTAATCGTTAAGGCACTAATTAATTACTAATCTAGCATGCATCACATACACACACACAAGCAATTAATTAAATTTTGTGATTAGTCATGGCCCTACTACGATCTTCTCAAGCCAATGAGAAGATCGGTTGGTCAACCTAGGGTCAATAGCTTCCTCAAGCTCCTCCCTTTGACCGTCATGTGTTGCTCGCACCTCCACGTAACTCTGTCACGAGTGGACCTTCCACCGCTCCAATTTTGTACATTACAAAAGGTGAAACTCGAGTTACATTCGAGTCATTTTACAACAAGAATATAAATAGAAGGGCACGACGCGCAGGTCGCGAATCAAGTACAACACGCACAAACACACAAAATGGCGCGCAGGCCATATTATGAATTACAACACATATTTCCAATCAAATTGAGTTCTTTGGGCCATGACCATCACAAAATGATATATAATTCTAAATTATGTGATTTCCATAAATTTCTGTAATTTTTTCTAATATTTTTACGATTTTATGAGTCGCAACTTCCCGGCGGTCCCAATTAGCGATTTTCGGGCGCAATCGCGGAACGAAGCCCCTTGCGGGGATAGGGGCAGCACCCCTACTTGCGATATAACCATCGCAAGTGTTCCTAAGCGATCCTACAGTAGCTTAAGTCGTTGTCCCAAAATGTATTGGGCGAGACCTTGCCGATTCGGAAGGTGTTTCTCGGTAGTCGAAGCCTACAAGTGTTCAAACACTTGTTGCTTCGCTTCTACGAGAAAAATACCCATAAAATACATAAAAATCATAAATTTACAGAAAGTTACAGAACTAATATTTTTAATAAAAATACAAATGAAACTCATACACACTTCGCACGTGGCTCTGATACCACTGTTGGGTTTTTCGGGCCGCAAAAACCGCTTTTTGCGTTACGGAAATCCCGAATCTCATGCCACCGGATCCGTGCGAAGTTATAAAACAAAATTTTCTACGTGTACGAGTTTCTCTAACCTAGATCTATACTAGATCTACAAAGAAAAGAGTTTACCCTTGATGTGATGCCCTTCGCAAATCCCGCTCGTCCAAGGTTCGCCGGATCTCAAGGTTGTCAAGTGTACAACCCTCTATGTGTATCCACACGAACAAATCGATGAAGAGAACCTCTAAAGATGTGCTAGCAACCTTAGAGGATCAGCAATGGTGGAGGAGAGGGAGAGAAGAAAGGTAGAGAGGAAGAAGAAGGAGGTTACCAAAACCAAATGAAACTCACACTTGTGAATTAAGTGGCCGACCACCTTTTTGAGGCTTATAAACCTCCATGGGATTTCAAGAGTCACAACTCTTGATCTCCCTCATGAGGTGGCACACACATGTGCTAGCCTTGATGATGTGGCACATCATCATTAGTCCACTTAATGCCAACTCACAAATGAGGTGGCAATGGTCAAGTCAGACTTGACCTTTCATCTTCCTCTCAAGTCAAGTCAAACTTGACCACTTCTCTCCCATGGTTGATCAAATCTAACCATTGGTTCAAGTAAATTTTAATTTAATGAATCTCTATTCATTGAATTAAATTGGCTCAATGAGTCTAAGTCCAAAATAGACTCATTTAACACATGAACCAAATTGAGTCCAACTCAATTAGTTTACTTTGGATTACTCTTAATCCAATTTGGTTCATCACATGAACCTAATCTTCTTGGTTCATCATATGAACCTAATCTCCATCTAATTGCTCTTTGTGTATGACCCTATAGGTTCTTGTAACGTTGGCAATGCTCCTAAACCCGTTTAGAAGCATAAGTAATGAGCGGTATCTAGCAACACATCATTACTACCTAAGTTACAAGAATGTTGAGATCCAACATCACCTTGTGACTACTAGTTGTGACCCTTCACAATATATGACAAGTGTCCTTCTATCCTTGACATCTAGATTGATCAATATGAGGCATAGACCGTGTCATCCTTTAGTCAATCAAAATCTTGAATCCCAAGTAGACTCACTCAATCAAATGAGCTCAACATCTCATATTGACTCATTTGGGCATGGTCATGCACTTAGTGGTCTCACTCTATCAAGAATAATGATGTCACTCCCGTCATATAGGAGGGATAGATCCCATCTACATCATCACTCACATCCTTCCGTATAATTTGTTACATACCCAGTAATCGCCTTTATAGCCCACCCAGTTACGGGTGACGTTTGACGAAACTGAAGTATGTAACTCCTTATGTAGGGAACCATGGTGACTTCAGGTCCAAGGACTAATAGTCATACTAATAGCCACATGAGAAAGTATATGACACTCATATAACGATCCATGATACTTTCTCATGGCGAGTCATTCAGTATACATTCTCCAATGCATACCCATGTGTCAACTTGATATCTCCATATCCATAACTTGTGAGATCAAGTCATCGAGTTGACCTACATGCTAGTCTCATCGCATTAACATTGTCCCTGAATGTTTATACTTGACTAGGAATGATTAAGAGTAGTGTTCCCTATATCATCTCACTATCGATTCAACCAATCGATTGATATAGGTAAGAACCTTCTACTCAAGGACACTATTATACTTAGTTATTTGGCACCAATACAAGTAAGCATAATAACCATAAACAAATGCCTTTATATACATAAGAAATATGATACAATGAGTCCATACAACAATCATCAAATGATTGGCTCTAGGGCTTTAACTAACATGGTAAAGGGGGAGAGTATAAGAAAATTCAAAACTAAAAGTCAAGTATAAAGAAAATTCTAGAAAATTCTAAAAGGGAGAGCTTTTATTAAGGGGGAGCTTCTCACTTAAATTTATTTATGCTTGCGCTGTTATTTAAATTCAGTTATGCTTGCGTTGTTCTTAAATTCTTTATAACATTATTCCTTATTCTTTATGTCTTTTTACTTAACTTTGAATTTTTGTTGTCATAATCAAAAAGGAGAAGATTATTGGTATGGGAAGTATCCGACGATTGAACCTGAGTTTTGATAATGGCAAAAGATTCAAAGTTAAGGTTATTTGTGATCTAATGTGTTTGAATGAGTTTGCAGGAAAAGTCCTAAGGTATCTTAGGCAAAAGTCCTAGCTGTGGTTAGGTAGGCAGAAAATCCTAAGGGTGGTAACCCTAGGTCCTAGGGGGTAACCCTAGGTAGAAAGCCTTGGCAGATCGAGGTCTTCGGACAAAAGTTATAGAGTCAGGAACTCTAGGTGAAAATTCCGGTGTCATGGATCAGGTGAAAAGTTTGGGTGGGTCGTGGAGCAGACGTCCAGCGGAAAGACCTGAAGACTCGGACCTTGAGCAAAAGCCCAATCGATTTGGAGGATTGAACTAGCAACAGGTATACTCTCCTGAGTGGAGTAGATGAGGATGCGTTCCCCACTGAGTGAACAGTAGATATCAGTTCGACCTAGGGTTTCCGATAGAAAATTCAAAGTCAGAATCAGACAGTCCGGAGACTGTCAAATACTTCTGTTATCATGTTTATATTATGTTTTGCAGGATATGTTGTTACTTTGTGAACTAACATATCTTGTAGAACGTAAAAAGAACTTAAATCCCCAGATGAACATTGTCCGGGGCGCCTCCATGGAGCTTGGAGGCGCCTCGGATGCTTTGGTAGAAGTCGCGCAGAAAGCTGGGTTGAAGGTACCCTCCTGGAGTGCTGAGCCGCCTCGGACGGACTTGGAGGCACCCTCAAGGGCATCGGAGGAACCCTTAAGAGGATAAGCAGTGGGCGAAGCGGAGCTTATTCGCACTGTGAATCCGCCAGTAATGGAGGCGCCCTCAACGGCCTATATCAGCCGGTCTCGACCAGCATCTTGAAACAATACATTCCAAGCAATCCTTCATTTGTGCACTACTAACGAGACAATCCGGCTGAGCTATAACAAGACCTCGATGACCCAAAGCTGTGAAGTTTCTGTTGGTGCAATATCCCTTAGGTCAAGGTTGACTGGTTTGACCAAGCTTGAGTCTTGGTCATAGTTTCGATGTTTGACAATACATGTAGACACATGGACAATGCAGGTGCAGTTGTTCATATGGGGAGATTCTGATCAGGGACTGATCAGTGTGAATGAAGAAGAGTCAAGTAGGTATACCTGACTGGATGGAAATCCTGGTGAGTGAAGCCAGGTGAAAGTCCTAGTGAGTGAAGCTAGGCAGTATGAAAATCCTGGTGAGTGAAGCCAGGTGAAAGTCCTAGTGAGTGAAGCTAGGCAGTATGAAAATCCTGGTGAGTGAAGCCAGGTGAAAGTCCTAGTGAGTGAAGCTAGGCAGTATGAAAATCCTGGTGAGTGAAGCCAGGTGAAAGACCTAGTGAGTGAAGCTAGGCAGATTGAAAACCCTAGTGAGTGAAGCTAGGTGAAAGTCCAAGTAGGTCAAGAGAGTGATTGGATACTTGGCATGAAAGAAAAGTCCAAGTGGGTCAAAGGGATTGACCGGACACTTGGTGAGGGAGTCCTAGCAGGTCAAGGAAGTGACTAGACGCTAGGCATGACGTACTAACAGGTTAAGTTTGACCGGATGTTGGTTTAGGAGGTTTGGGACTTAGTTTTGGGCAAAAACCAAGCTCTGGATCGATCAGTGGATCGATCCAGACCTTTCCCAACGAACAGAAAGCCTCTGGATCGATCAGTGGATCGATCCAGAGGTCCCAATCGATCAGTGGATCGATTGGGACGCTGCTGCTTCGCGCGATAAGCGCTGGATCGATCCGTGGATCGATCCAGGCATTTTTCCAGGGCACAGAGGTGCTCTGGATCGATCCGTGGATCGATTGGGATCCGACCGTTGCGTCGTATTTGAGCCGCAGGCGAGCGTTGTTTTCACCAATTACTACACAGATTCATTTCAGATCTTCACCAGCTCCTCCACAACTCTTCTCAAGCTCGAGATCACCATGTCTTGAAGGTTCTTGGAGGCTCTTCCAAGTCAAGAGGCGGATCAAAGCAAGAAGAAGAAACTAGGGTTAGGGTTTGTGCACTCATTGTAAGCTTGTAAGCTTGTATTTCTTTACTACCCTTTCTTCTTCTTATATTGAGTCTTGTAGGGCTTCTCCGCCCTTGGTAGTTACCATAAAGGAGAGTTTCATTAGTGGAGGGTGCGTGCGTTGTGTGGATCCTTGGATTAGTCACCTCCCTTGGAGGTGGATACCAAGTAAAATCCAAGTGTTAGAGTGTTTGTATTTGTTTCTTTGTATTTCCACTGCGCATCCTTGAAGAAACAAGCAACACCGAGCAACGAGCACGCGAAGAGCTATTCACCCCCCCTCTAGCTACTTTTCGGTCCTAACAAGTGGTATCAGAGCGAGGCCGCTCTTCACCGGAATCATCGCCGGAAGGGTCAAGCATAACAAGAAGAGCTAGAGGGTGAAGAAGTTGAAACAAAATTGTCAAAATCAAAGAAATTCAAAAGCTCAACTTCTACAATGGAATTCCGAGATGGGCTCGGATTCGACACGAGGGTGGCTCCACCATACACTTCCACGAGCTTCGATTCTTGGAAATCAAGAATCGAAAATTTTCTTATGATGGACATAGAGCAATGGTTTGCTCTTATGGAAAGCTACAAGACCCCAACAAACTCAAAGGGCAAAGTTCTCAAGAGGAGCAAGTGGAGTCAAGAGCAAGTCCAAAGGTGCGAGGCCAATGACAAAGTGACCAAGCTTTTGGTAAATTTATTGCCAAGCACCATCCTTTGCAAAATTGAAGAATTTGAAGATGCAAAGGAATTGTGGAGTAAATTGGCCAAGCTTCATGAAGAGATCCCCTCCACTGTACAAGAGCAAGAAGAATCCAGAGAGGGTGACTCTTTAGAGCAAGACCAAGAGGAGGACTCCAAGGTTGAGAGATGCTCAACCTCCGAAGAAGAAGTCCAAGAAGAAGCTTCATCTTCAAGGGAGTGCAATGAAGAGAACAAGGAGGGAACATACTCCTTGTTCCATGTACAAGATGATGAAGCCTCCACCTCTAGGATTGAGGGGGAGCAATCTTCATTGACACCGGATCAAGAGCAAGAAGAATCGTCTACATCCGGGTCAAGAAGAGAAGAGGATGAAGAAGCTTCCACCTCCACAAGTCAAGAAAAATCAAATGGAGGAGCATCACTATCGGATCAAGAGGAAGCCTCTACATCCATATCACATGGAGGAGAAAGCGCCACCCCTACACAAGAAGGTATAAATGTTTCAATTAAAAATAAAAATCATATAATATGTTTTGAGTGTAGGGAAAGTGGGCACTACAAGAGCAAGTGTCCCAACTTGGCCAAGAAGAAGAGTCATGTGACACGAAAGGGCAAGGAGAAGCCCAAGGAGACCATCCCTGGAACAAAGAAGAGCAAGGAGCACATTGTGTGCTTCTCTTGCAATCAAAAGGGGCATTACCGAAGTCAATGCCCTATTGGGAAGAAGATGGTCAAGGCTCATGGAGGAAGCTCAACTCAAGGGGGAGCCTCCAAGGTAAAAAAGAAGGTATCTTTTATTGAGCCTATTTCCTTGCAAAATGGTAAAAAGCATGCTAGGTCAAATTTATATCATTTTAATGCTATTTACCATGAAAATAGGAAGCATGATAGCGATAAGGAAAATCATGTAGCTTATCATGCCAAAACCTCTCAATCTAGGGTTAGAAAGGTAGATAGAAACTTAGGTAAGAACCCTAAGGATTCTAGGTATGTACCTAAGAAGAAGAAAAATCATGATTTTAGTGAAAAATCTATGGTTGAGGGATTATGGAAGGAAAATCAAGTCTTGAGGTCAAGACTTGATAAATTAGAGAAGACCCTTAGAAAAATCACAAATATGACACAAGGGTCTAAGGGTAAAAATCTAGGTCTAGGAGTATCAAAGTCATCCAATGGCCATAGAGGTTTGGGATACAAACCTAAGGCTAAGAAGGATAAAATTTCGTACCATAGGGTTCCATATAGTTATGGAACTAACCCTAGGTCTAGTGGTCAAGTCAAGAATACTAGGGAAGTCATCCCTAAGAGTATTTTTGCAATAAATGTGACTAAGGCTTCTAAGAAGTCTAAGAAAGTCACCAACAAGGTCACAAGGGAGGCTATCCCTAGAGTTGACCTAGAAAATGTGACCAAGGCTTCTAAGAAGCCCAACAAGGTCACTAGGAAGGTATCTAGGGAAGTTATCCCTAGTGAGTACCTAGAGCATCCAAGGAGCACCAATAGGTGTTGGGTTCCTAGGAGCATCTTCTCTACCCCATAGATGGGTTAGAGAGTGTCAACTCTAAGAAGAAGGGTAGTTAACCCAACTTTAAAGAAATTGACACTCAAGGAGCATTTTCAAGGTGATTATTAACCTTTGAAAATGAAGTGGATTTATGTTTACTCTTGGGAAGAGTAAAATGTGTCACAATTTGATAAATTGGATGATATTTTAAGTGACATAAATTGGGAAAACCTAGAGAAATACCAAGTTGGGATTTTGGTATTCTCTTAGAAATTTAAGGCACTCCGGGCCTTGATTTATATGATTACTCTTGTGGAAGAACGAAATATGCCAACATTTGAGGAATAAGCTAAATTTCAATTGGCATAAGTTAATCAAGAGAACTAGAAATGCAAATTTAGGCTTTGGCACTTTCTTGAAGCACTTTGGGCAATCTAGTGTTTAAGTTTTAGGATTAGCTAAGATTAACGATACTTAGATAGGTAATCTAGGTATATTTTAGTTATGCTAAACCTTGCCATGATTGTTTGCTCATCATATGTCATGACATCATGTCTATTTTTGCATTTATGTTTTATTATGAAAAATCCAAAAATACCATGTCATGACATTCATACATTAAGTAGTTATAGGATATTTTCTTTTGAAAATTATTTCATCTTGATGTATGCCATAACATAATCATGCATTAAGTTTAAATTCCTTGAAATTAAGGACAAATGGCATTTAACATCACTTATTAACAAGTGACATCCTAGGTGGATGTTTAATATCTTTAAAATGCCTAGATAGGTATGCATGATCCCTAGAATAGGGTAAAACCAAAATCTCACATCTCACAAGGACTATAAGGTGACTTGTATGTGTTTAAGTGCACATTAGATACAAGTGAGATGTTAGGAAGATGAACAAAACTCAAGATGTTGATTTAGTGCATTCTTTTGAGTTTTAAGTTCATCAAAACACATAGTTATGTGTTTTCCCATCATTGGGAAAGCTAATGTACAAGTCATGTGCATTAAGCCCAAGGAACATGGTGGGATATTGGTTTTGAAAATGTTTTTAAAATGATTTTGGAAAACATTGGTGAAGGCTATCTTTTGATAGTAATCACCATTGAATAGTTAGACACAATCTTGAAGAAAAACACTAAAGTTTTTGCAAGTTTTCAAGTTTGTGTCAATATTTGAAAATATGAAGTATTTTCATAGAAAACTATTTTTCCTTGATAGTATATGCCCTAAATAATGCCTACACGAAATTTCATGATTTTTGGATTTTTGTAGAATTTTCTAGGGGTTTCTGAAGTTGGCTGATTTTGAAATTCAGCTACTATCAGAGCTCCGATCGATCCATGGATCGATTGGAGTGCCTGAATCGATCCGTGGATCGATTCAGAAGGCAAGTCTCCCGCGAGCAGAAGCTCGCTGGATCGATCAGCCGATCGATCCAGGAAGTCTGAATCGATCGGTGGATCGATTCAGCAGGGTTCAATCGATTGGAACTCAACTCCAATCGATCGAAGATGCTGATTTTGGCTGGGAAAGCTTATTTTCAGCATTTTGAACCTATTTTAGTCTAGGTAACCTTTCCAAACCCCTAAAAATACATGTGTATACATAAAGAGAGTGTTTTCATGTGAAAACAAGGATGGATTGGTTAAGGAAGGCTAAGTTGAAGTTTAGGTTGAGGTTTGTTTCAAATTTTGAATATTTGAACCTCAAAACTTCTAAAATTGGGTTTCCTAAAGTTTTGGGGATTCCAAGTCATTGTTGGTGCAATGACAGAAGTTACCACCATGTCTTTAGGGGGAGGGACTCTTTAAAGACATGAAAACTATTTTTCATGAACCTTGGAAGGTGGTCAACCTTCCGTTAAGAACATGCTCAAGGTTGAGCGTTTGAACTTTAATGGGGAGTGGATATCCTCATTGTTCAAGTGGCTTCAAGTGGATAATGCTCAAGGATGGGCATTTGCCTACATTGGGGGAGAATGTAGGGTTAAGGTTAATGAAGGGTATGGGACCTTCATTATCGTGTTGATCACAACAAGTGAAGTTGTGAACAACGATGAGCAACTCTTCAGGAGGAGAGTTTTCAACAATGGGGCATTTGTTGAAGAGTGCCCAAAATTGAGGCACGGGTTGATGTGTGCTCAAAGATGGGTTGATGTGTGCCAATAGGGGGAGAATGTGTGGTTTAAGTTAGACCTTCATTACCTATGGGGGAGGTCATAGGGGGAGAATGAAGGGAACCAACATTCATACCTTGGCATGAATGGAGTTAAGGCTATGGGATTAGCTTAACTCAGAATGGTCCAAACTTAAAGGTATTGTCAAACATCAAAAAGGGGGAGATTGTTGGTGCAATATCCCTTAGGTCAAGGTTGACTGGTTTGACCAAGCTTGAGTCTTGGTCATAGTTTCGATGTTTGACAATACATGTAGACACATGGACAATGCAGGTGCAGTTGTTCATATGGGGAGATTCTGATCAGGGACTGATCAGTGTGAATGAAGAAGAGTCAAGTAGGTATACCTGACTGGATGGAAATCCTGGTGAGTGAAGCCAGGTGAAAGTCCTAGTGAGTGAAGCTAGGCAGTATGAAAATCCTGGTGAGTGAAGCCAGGTGAAAGTCCTAGTGAGTGAAGCTAGGCAGTATGAAAATCCTGGTGAGTGAAGCCAGGTGAAAGACCTAGTGAGTGAAGCTAGGCAGATTGAAAACCCTAGTGAGTGAAGCTAGGTGAAAGTCCAAGTAGGTCAAGAGAGTGATCGGATACTTGGCATGAAAGAAAAGTCCAAGTGGGTCAAAGGGATTGACCGGACACTTGGTGAGGGAGTCCTAGCAGGTCAAGGGAGTGACTAGACGCTAGGCATGACGTACTAACAGGTTAAGTTTGACCGGATGTTGGTTTGGGAGGTTTGGGACTTGGTTTTGGGCAAAAACCAAGCTCTGGATCGATCAGTGGATCGATCCAGGCTCTGGATCGATCAGTGGATCGATCCAGACCTTTCCCAGCGAACAGAAAGCCTCTGGATTGATCAGTGGATCGATCCAGAGGTCCCAATCGATCAGTGGATCGATTGGGACGCTGTTGCTTCGCGCGATAAGCGCTGGATCGATCCGTGGATCGATCCAGGCGTTTTTCCAGAGCACAGAGGCGCTCTGGATCGATCCGTGGATCGATCCAAAGCCTCCCCGATCGATTGGGATCCGACCATTGCGTCGTATTTGAGCCGCAGGCGAGCGTTGTCTTCGCCAATTACTACACAGATTCATTTCAGATCTTCACCAGCTCCTCCACAACTCTTCTCAAGCTCGAGATCGCCAGTTCTTGAAGGTTCTTGGAGGCTCTTCCAAGTCAAGAGGCGGATCAAAGCAAGAAGAAGAAACTAGGGTTAGGGTTTGTGCACTCATTGTAAGCTTGTAAGCTTGTATTTCTTTACTACCCTTTCTTCTTCTTGTATTGAGTCTTGTAGGGCTTCTCCGCCCTTGGTAGTTACCATAAAGGAGAGTTTCATTAGTGGAGGGTGCGTGCGTTGTGTGGATCCTTGGATTAGTCACCTCCCTTGGAGGTGGATACCAAGTAAAATCCAAGTGTTAGCGTGTTTGTATTTGTTTCTTTGTATTTCCGCTGCGCATCCTTGAAGAAACAAGCAACGCCGAGCAACGAGCACGCGAAGAGCTATTCACCCCCCCCCCCCTCTAGCTACTTTTCGGTCCTTACAGTTTCAATTTCTTATTGTCGGTATAGTTTTTTAGTACTGTTTTATTATAATAATCTCTTGTAATATTTGTGAGCTTATAGTTGTTGCCCAAAGTAAATGCTCAACGAGCGTGGGCCTTAGAGTAGGAGTCACCACAGGCACCGAACCAAGTAAATCCCTATGTTTGCTTGTGTCTCTGTGTTTTGATTTCCGCTGCATTTATTCTAAGATTTTTGAAATGCAAAGTGAAAGTCACGAGCGCTATTCACCCCCCCCCCCTTCTTGCGTTTTTCGATCCAACACTTTTCACCTTCCTCCATAATATAAGCTCTAATTGCACATAATGGATGGAAAAGGAAAAGGAATGGGCAATCAATTAATACCCATTCTTCCATTAACGTGTGCAGTCAATGCACACGTCCAACATCTCCCACTCATCTAAGGTAATCTATAAAGGTCATCTTGTCACAAAGACTATGAAAGAACATTTATTTCATACTTCAGGGAAAATAGTTTATGTGATAATAAGCACATTGAGCAATTACTGCTAAGAACGTTGTTACACTTAGCTACTCTATTGAAGGAATCTGAGACATTAAGCCTTGTCTTTGCTCCAGATTAATTATTTACATCAATATAAATATCTCCAATCCCTCATAATTGCTTTATATCAAGAGTCTATTCCACATTTCCAATATAATTTATTCACAATCATATTTTTAGTACTCAATAAAAAATATAACCGGTCGACTAGTGAATAAATGTTAAAGATGTAAATCTATTTTAATCTTCTTTTTAAGATAGAATCTATTCATTTTAATCAATTGTTTTCCTAGTTATGCTCTATATACCAAATCATCCTTAGCCAATAGAAAATATGCTAAAGTAGCAGACACTGATTAGAACTTCAAGTAGACAGCTAAATAGTCACTTAAGATAATATTGAAATTAACTTATAATCTCAAGGGTCTCACTAGTAGAGAAGCAAGGATCCATTCTTCTACTACCCTTATTGTCGTCATAGCACATGTGGTATGAATCACATGCTATGATATTTTTCTCTTTACCAAAAAGAGTGCATGTTTTTTTAAAATTTAACATCATCCAAATTTTGATTTAGACATACCTATTTATTGAGATAATTGACCTCCAAGGTTTTAATGTTCGACAAATATGTTTAATGGAGCTTGATCAAGAAAAGTCCTAGTCATGGCTAGGTAAGGGTGAGAAGTTAACCGAGTGACTAGTCATAACCGTGATTAAGCAAAGGAAGTCCTAGTTACAACTAGGTAAGGAAAATCTCAGTAGATCATAGAAGTCAGGTAGAAGAATTCGATAGGTCTAGAGGACTCGATATTGAATCCTTAGCGGATTGATCCAATGCTGAGTCTTGGTGAGTGAAGCCGGGTGGAGAAAACCCTAGAGGGAGGTAACTCTAGGTTTTGGTGAGTGAAGGTAGAAGGAGAAAATTCTAGGGGGAGGTAACCTTAAGTAACGGGAAGTCTTGGAGAAGTGAACTCCAAGCAAGGTTGATTGGATGGTTTTTGGCCGACCGCGCGCGATCAACCGAATCAGCAGAT
The DNA here is from genome assembly GCF_018446385.1 of Zingiber officinale. Classification (NCBI taxonomy): domain Eukaryota; kingdom Viridiplantae; phylum Streptophyta; class Magnoliopsida; order Zingiberales; family Zingiberaceae; genus Zingiber; species Zingiber officinale. The sequence goes on along the minus strand of NC_056002.1, from coordinate 96,862,945 downwards.
CTTGGTAAATCTAAGTTTAGTTTTACCATAGTATTCTGTATTACTATTATTATTACTAACCAATGTAGTATTACAGGAAAAGTCTTAGTGGATCAGGCGATCAGACACTGAGCAGAGAAAGTCCAGACAGGTCTGGAGAACTAAATATTTGGCGGGTAAGTTGAGGTAAACAACTGGAGAGGAGCGATAGTGAGGTCGTGTTCCAGAAAGAAACAAACCCTAGGTCGCTGATCGAATTGAATAAACTGGGAATATTTCCAAGTTGAGATCAAGACAGTTATACTATCAATTACTACTCATGTATTATATATTATCACTATGCTAACTTTGTTTTGCAGAAGTATATGCTTTAACTCTATTTTATAGGAGTATATGCTTTAACTCTATTTTACATGAATCGGTATGATCGATCGACTGAACTCGTGGATCAGTCGACCAAACCAGGTTGATTTAGATCGGAGATCAGATCGAAGCAAGTTAGTTAAAGTGACTGATCAGTCGATCTAACCAATAGATCAGTTGACCAAACAAAGATGGAATGATAGAGATTAGATTGTGCCAAAGTAAAGAAGGAAGCTAGGCTAATCGGTCGACCAAATACAGAGATCGATCGACAGAATAATTACTACATTAATGAAGACTTAATGAAGAATCTCGATGAATAGGGAAAGTTCTCTATTCGGTCGACCAAACAAGGTAATCCGTCAACTGAACAATTAATGCTCTTAAGGACATAAAGATTGGATCTCAGCAAAGAAGAAAGGACGCGTGTTTAGTCTATCGATAGGTTGATTAGTCGATCGAAAGGATCAGTCGACTGAATAACTTTTTGATTGACCGAACCATGCTTATAAAAGGGGGTTCGAGGTCCGAGGCAAGGTATGAGTTTTTTATTCATCTCTATGCATAGTCTTTGTTCGTCCTACTGCTCTGCTACTCATCATCAAGCAAGCTACTGCTCCGACCAAGTGTCGACGATCTTCATCACTATTCTTTTTGGTATATTTACATTTACCTTACACTGTACTTAATCTCATATAAGATAGTAGGTTGTTACTATCTTATACTTCATTTGTATTAGGACCTTGCTGCCGCTAGAGGGGGTGAATAGCTCATCACCCAAATCGTCGCTTCCTACTCTTGTTAGTGCACAGCGGAAATACAAAAAAAACTAATAAATAGAAAGTTAAACCTAGAGGAAATAACCAAGACAATCAAACCTCTAACACATTTATGTAACATGGTTCAAAGATCACTTACTCCTACACTACGGCTGTCCATAAGGTCAACGATCCCAATTCGACAATTGGTGATTCCATGAAGAACATCCAGCTAGCTTGTGTAGCTCCTTGTGGGTGGAGAAACCTCATCATAACTCGCACAAGACCACACTAGATCACTTGAGTACTTGAAGACTCTAATTAGGGTTAACCACTACTAATTTCATCAACCATGCCCAAGCACCCTAAGCTCTATTAATTAGAGCTCGGGAGGAAAAAACCAAGCTATTTTCTCACCACCAGTCGACTGGTAAAAATACAGTTGACTGGTCCTAAGTGGGATTTGATCATTACAGGCCAACAGCCTGATACCAGTCGACTGATGAAAACACCAGTCGACTGATCCATATAGGTTGAGCGAATAGAGATATTTTGTTCGCTACCAGTCGATTGCTACAATAACTGCTACAGTAATTACTACTGTACTGCTATAGTAAAATCCTAAACCTAAGATTTTACTCTGAGTACAATCTCTTATGCACTAGTCCTTGCCCGCACAACCTAGACCTAGCCTTCTAGCCTCCTCCATTAGCCTCACGTCCCTCGGATGCCTCCCCATCCTTCACTCCTTACCTTCTGGAGCTTCCATCGGCCTTGTCATTGTTGTTGGGTCTTCCTTTGCTAAGAGGCCTCTAGGACTTCATCCATTGACAAATCACACTTGGACTTACGTTGCCAAGACTACATGCTTGGATTTACATCGCCAAGACTCACCCTTGGACTTTCCTCCTTTGCCAAGATCACACTTGGATTCTCCTTGTTGTACATGTATCCTGTACACTCACAATGCATATCAAATACAATAATAAACCTAACTTAAACATTTTCCCAAACATCAAAACCTAGGGTCACATAGATTGCTTTAACAATTTATATGAATTACTTCTTTCTGAAAGTTTAAGAAAGAAGAGTTATAGTGAATTACCCAACGATACGATCAAGGATTGTGGGTCTTAGAGTAGGAGTCAGCATAGGCTCCGAACCAAATAACCACCTGAGCCACTAATCTTTCTTTTGCTATTTTATTTTCCGTTGCTTATTCTGATTTGCTTTTATTAGAAAAGAAAAAGTATTAAATGAGTGATATTCACCCCCCCCCTCTATCGCTCCTTTTCGATCATTCACTATTGTCTAATCCTGAATTCAACATATGAATTTCAATCCGGTCTTAAGCAGATTCAATAAATGGTGGGTTCATTTACTTTGATCATTACAGAAATGATCTCATCTTGATACAATTATCAAGTATACCTTAACTTATGAGTATGTCTCTTTTCACAACTACATAAATTATCTCATAGGTAACAGTTTTACCTCTATTTATACTTAACAAATAGAGATGATTGTCCATTTAAATGGACCAATCTCAACCTGCCAACATGATTATCGAGACTTTAATCCAAATGTAACAACATATATATTGAATAGATCATGACATTTTACAATATGTTATATTTTATGAAGTCGCAAAAATTTTACATATCTTTGAAATGACTCTTTAATCAATGGCTTAGTAAAAGGATCCACAAGCATAGTATATGTAGGAATATACTCAAGAATTATCTTTTTGTTATCAGCAATATCTCTTACAAAATTATACTTAATTTCTATATGCTTACCTTTGCTGTGATATTTATGTTAAATCATAAAGACGCTACGAGAGGGGATGAATAATGTTCATCGCTTTTTTGAAAATCATAATAAATCATAGCATAAAAGAATCATGAAAATACAAATGCTAACACAAGTAGTTTTACTTGGTTTGGAGCTTTCGACTATTGGAACCCCGTGGTAGTTTTGATATGATCAATCAGGTTAAGTTATGTCTTGTTGTGTCTAACCCTTGTGTCTAAGTGTGCAGAAGCTTAGGAACACAAGAACTCGATCGGAAGACGTAGCTAGCGAGAAGGATGGCACTTGAAGGGAGCCAACGGGCTCGATGCATCCGAGGAACGAGGTGTTACGGAAGAGTACACCGGTGGACGAGAAGGACGTGCGCGATATTCCGAGGGATGAGAAGCCGGAGCGGAAGCCTGCTTGAGGAGAAGGCCGAAAAATGGGTCTGGGTGAGCCTATTTCGGATGGCCGCGATCACCCAGGCGATTGGAGCAACAGAAAAGTAAAAGAAGACTGAAGATACTATTGGAGGTGCCTTCAAAGGGAATTGAAGGTGCCTCCGAGGTGTCTCTATGGCACCTCTATGCCTCATTATGGAAGGCGCCTTCCATGGCTGGAAGGCACCTTCGATGAATAATACGAAGACGGCTTCCAGCCCTATGGAAGGCGCCTTCGACTAGGTTGATGTTACCATTGCCAAGGGATAAAGCTTTATCTCTTGGTGCCTCACTGGAGGCGCCTTCCACCTTATTGAAGGTGCCTTCCAACTCCAGATAAGTTTTCCCAAGGGCTATAAAAAGACCCCTGGACCTAGGAAATAGGTAACAACTTCTGTATTAACTTCCTAGTAACTTTCTGAGCTTTTCAAAGAGTGAAAGAGGCTTCTCCGCCTTCATCAAAGGAGATATTTTTAGTGGAGCTTTACAACCGCCTTTAATTAACAACCACCTAGGTTGTAACTAAGTAAAAGTCATAATCTCTTAGTTATTTCCCTTTTAAGTTGTTATTTTCTTTATTGTTGTTGCTTAATTAGAACTATATTATTAATCCAAGTCCAAAGAACAAGAAAGGTTTGTTTTATTTTTAATCGGCAATTCACCCCTTTTGCCGATCCCACTGCACCAACAAGTGGTATCGAGCCCAACCAACTTAGAAGGACTAACCGTCTACTGAAGCACCAAATCGATGGTCGAACTGACAATTTACCCACCAAAGTTCGAGGGAGAATTTTCTTCATGGAAGAAACGTATGGAGGTATTTTTCAAAACTAATTTTGAAATTATATTAATAATCAAATATGGTTTTGTAGCTCCCAAAACCCCCCAAGGAGAAGAAAAAGAAGAATATCATTGGACTAAGAAGGAGTAAGTAGACTTCGTAGAGAACAGATGAGACGAGTTCCACTTGCTTAGCGTACTTCCACCCCAGGAAATAAATCGGATCGGAAATTACGTCTCAACAAAAGAACTTTGGGAGAAGTTCCTGGAGTTGCACGAAAGAATTTTCAAAACAAAGCTCACAAGACGGGACGTGCTCCGGAATCAACTAACAAATCTCCGGATGGAAGAAGGAGAGTCAATAGCACATCTACACTGAAGATCAAAGAGCTAATCACCGGATTAACAAATCTCGAAAAATCGGTAACTAATCAAGATGCACAAAGGTATACATTAAATGCATTTCCAAGAACACTAGAATGGACATCTATAGTAGACTCCTACTATATATCCAAAGATCTCAAGGTGAGTACTTTTAAAAGTCTTTTCTCCACTTTGAATTACACCAATCTCGATGTGTAGGACAAAGAAAGGAACCTAGTCAGAACATTTCCCTAAAGACAAGAACAAACAATTCAGACTCTGAAGAATCATTTGATGAAGTCAAAGTGGCCCTAATGGTAAGAAAATTTAATAAGTTTATTCAGTCTAATAAATTTAAATCATAGACTAAAAAGGATTACTGAAATAAAAGAAAAGTCCAACGTTACAACTACAATGAAGAAGGGCACATCAAGGATGAATGCCCTAAACTAAAGAAGAAGGAGAAAGTCAAGGGCAATAGATCAAAGCACAAGAACTTGAAGGCCACATGAGATGAATCATCATCCTCTGAGTCTGAGGTTGAGGCCTTCTCCGGACTAGTCCTAATGGCAAACTATCAAACGAAAGATGAAATTAGCTCAGAGATGAGCATTGACGAAGGGGGAGAATCATCAGAAGAAAGCTACGATGAAGGGGAAGCATAAGAACATGAGATAAGTGAGGTATGTGCACTATCTCCCAAGCAGTTGTTTAATTTCATTAAAGTTCTTTCCAAGGATTTGGTAAAATTAGAAAAAGAGAACACTAATTTGAAAAAACAATTGGCAAAAGCATACCCATTAGAGGTGTTTGATAAGTTAAAATTAGAAAATGATAAGTTAAAAACTAAAATCAAAAGTTTGAACAATAACCATGCATATTTGAATTTGAATAATTGTCAAAAACTAAAATTTAGAAAGTATGGTAAGCTAAACTAGTATATTAGACATCAACAGGGATAAATTAGGAATATTTCTAAAAATTATGTACCTCTAAAATTTCTAATTAATTCAGTAGGTAGGAACTTATATTGGGTTCCAAAATCATACTTAGACTAAAATTATCTCAATTTTAAAAGGGTTAAAATGTCAGAAAGGAAATTGAATATTAATTTCTTTAAAGGCTTTATCTAAGAAAGTGGTTGTTGCTCCAATCTCCAAGAAGGTCTAGTGTCTCGCCACAGCCTGAAAGCCTATTATTGAAATAAATATTTAATTAACTAACTATTAAAATGATTTACTGTTATAATCTGTTAACAAGTTAAAATTTTTTTTAATAAAAATTTTTTTACTCTTTTATTTTTTCAAAATACAAAGTATGGCTTTATGAAAATTTTAAACCATTTTGTTTACTATTTTTTAAGTACCCCTCAAAATTCATTTCAAAATATTCTAACTTCTTATGTTATTTTTCTATTTTTTTGATGTGATTAAAGGGGGAGGAATGAGTACAAGTTTAAGGGGAGTAAGGGATAATTTTTTAATACATGATTAATGCTTAACCTTTTTTTTTAATGCATGCTTAACTTAATTTTGTAATTTCTTTTACAAAATTTATGTTATTGCAATTTGTTTGTTTTTTTTCCTAACTTGAACTTAGGTTGATGCACATCAAAAAAGGGGAGATTGTTGGAACCCCGTGGTAGTTTTGATATGATCAACTAGGTTAAGTTAGGTCCTGTTGTGTTTGACCCTTGTGTCTAAGTGTGCAGGAGTTTAGGAACACAAGAAGTCGAGCGGAAGACGTAACTAGCTAGAAGGATGACATGGGAAGGGAGCCGACGGGCTCGGTGCATCCGAGAGATGAGGTGTTGCAGAAGAGTACGCCGGTGGACGAGAAGGACGTGCGTGAGGTTCCAAGGGACGAGAAGCCGGAGTGGAAGCTTGCTCAAGGAGAAGGCCAAAAAATGGGTCTAGGTTAGCCCTATTTTGGATGACCACGATCACACAGGCGATCAGAGTAGCAGAAGAGCGAAAGAAGGCTGAAGATGTTGCTGAAGCCGCCTTCAAAGGGAATTGAAGGCGCCTCCGAGACATCTCCATGGCGTCTCCGTGGTGCCTCTACACCTCATTGTGGAAGGCGCCTTCCATGGCTAGAAGGTGACTTCGATGAACAGTAAGAAGACACCTTCTAGCCCTATGGAGGGCACCTTCGACCAGGCTAATGTTACCGTTACCAAGGGATAAAATTTTATCCCTTAACGCCTCGCTGGAGGCGCGTTCCATCTTATTGAAGGCACCTTCCAGCTCCGGATAAGTTTTCTCAGGGGCTATAAAAAGACCCATGGACCTAGGAAATAGGTAACAACTTCTGTATTAACTTCCTAGCAACTTTCTGAGCTTTTCAAAGAGTATAAGAGACTTCTCCACCTTCATCAAAGGAGATATTTTTAGTGGAGCTTTACAACCACCTTGGATTAACAACCACCTAGGTTGTAACCAAGTAAAAGTCGTAGTCTCTTACTTATTTCCCTTTTAAGCTGTTATTTTCTTTATTGTTCTTACTTAATTAGAATTGTGCTACTAATCCAAGTCTAAAGAACAAGAAAGGTCTATTTTATTTTTAATTGGCAATTCACCCCCCTCTTGTCGGCCCCACTGCGCCAACATCGATAACTCCTACTCTAAGGTTCATACTCATTGAGTGCTTTTGTTAGACAATCACTATTAGTTTGAATATTTGAGTTACAAAATTTGAGTATACAAACTGTAAAATAAAAATCTACCAACAAGAAGAAAGCATGAACAGAGTTCCTTAATCGTCGGTTGTCAGAGCAACTTTTTAGGATCATTAGAGTCTTTTCAGAGTAGTGCGCAAGAATGAAAGTTATAGCAATGTTGTTATCAAGACGCCAGTTGAAGCCTCCTTTTATAGCCCCATCCGAGTGCTTGGATCCCCTTCTGGGCGCCTAGACTGTGCTGACATGGCAAACTCTCATCAAAACTTAATCCTCGAAGTTTATCCACCTTCGGGTGCCTGGAACCCCTTTGGGAGCCTGGACCGCTGATGTGGGTTGGCTAATCGTTGCACTCCAACTTAGCTTCTAGATGAACTTTGCTGGTCAGGGCACCTGGAGCTACTTCGGGTGCTCGGACTACCCCGGTGCCTAGCCAAGCACCTATCGGGCCTTATCGAAGCTGGTCTAGGCGCCCAGACCACTCCTTTTTAACTTTGTCTTTTCTAAAAAAAAAAAAAGAGTTAGTGTAACGACCCAATTTTCCTCATTAAGAGTTCTAAAAGTTCTTAAAAATATTTAGAAATATTTTAGAAATATTCTAGAGATTTTTAGAAATTTTTAGAGTATTTTTATGTAATTTTTGGAGGTCATTTGGTATTTTTACTAAACGAAGGAAGTTTCGACAAAAAAATATCCAAGCCGAGAATTGAACCCACGACCTTTAACTCGGTCAAAACCCAACTGACCAGGTGGGCAAACGGATTTTTCTATTTAGAAAAGGTAGCGAATTTATTTAAGATAGTTAACAGAATATTGGATTATAAAAGGGATAAGTTGATCTTGGATTTGTTTGTTTAGAAAATGTAGCGAATTTATTTAAGATAGTTAACAGAATATTATAAAAGGGATAAGTTGATGTTGGATTTGTCTGTTTAGAAAAGGTATCGAATTTATTTAAGATAAGTTAGCAGAATATTGGATTATAAAAGGGATAAGTTGATGTTGGATTTGTCTGTTTAGAAAAGGTAGCGAATTTATTTAAGGAGTTAACAGAAATATTAAGTTATAAAAAGGGATAAGTTGATGCTCTGTTTTCCCGTGACTTAAACCATTCTCTCCTTCTCTTCTGCGTACGATGGCGGAGCTCGGGCAGAAAACGAAAGGGAGTTAGGGCATCATCTCCGGCGGTCGGCCAAGGTCCTAGAAGCCCTTTTTGTTCGGTTGCGAGTCCAAGAATCAAGGTAAGTGCTTCTCACCTACAGTAGGAGTAGTTTCGGACCTTTGTTTTTCTTGAATTCGAAGCATGAGAAGCGCTTATAGTACAGATTTTTAATTAAGCCTATAGTGCATATTTTAATTAAGCTTATAGTGCAGATTTTTATGTAGGCTTATAGTGCAGATTTTAATTAAGCTTATAGTGCAGATTTTTATGTAGGCTTATAGTGCAGATTTTAATTAAGCTTATAGTGCAGATTTTTAATTAAGCCTATAGTGCAGATTTTAATTAAGCTTATAATGCAGATTTTTATGTAAGCTTATAGTGCAGATTTTTAATTAAGCCTATAGTGCAGATTTTAATTAAACTTATAATGCAGATTTTTATGTAAGCTTATAGTGCATATTTTAATTAAGCCTATAGTGCAGATTTTAATTAAGCTTATAGTGCAGATTTTTAATTAAGCTTATAGTGCAGATTTTAATTAAGTTTATAGGTGCAGATTTTAATTAAGCCTATAGTGCAGATTTCAATCAAGCTTATAGTGCAGATTTTTATGTAAGCTTATAGTGCAGATTTTAATTAAGCTTATAGTGCAGATTTCTTAGAGTTTAAAATGCAGATTTCTTTAGAGCATATTTCTTTAGAGCTTGTAGTGCAGATTTCTTAAGAGCTTATGGTGCAGATTTCTTTAAAGTTTATAGTGCAGATTTTTTGTGGAACTTATAATGCAGTTTTTAAAGAAAAAGATTATAGTGCAGTTTGGTTAAGTATTATAGTGCAGAATTTATGTTTGCATAGTATGCAGAAATAGTGTAGCATAGAATGCAGAATCTTGATTAGAATAGTATGCAGAATTTTGATTAGCATAGTATACAGATTTTTGTTTATGCATTTCAAAGTTAGAATTTGTTTAAACATTTCAGTTTTTAAAGAAGCATTCTTTTATTAGAAGTATTAATAAGTATAAGAAAGATAAAGAAAAGAAAGAAAAGGTCAAGGCCTTAAGTAGATCCCAAAGTCAAGACTTTAGGGATTTTGGCACACAAGGTGCTCGTTAAAATGTCGAGGCATTATATATTAGAAGTATTAAAAGATAACAAGTATTTTACTTTTATCAGTGGCACTGTACTGGACTCTCAGTTGTCCTTGGGTTGGGCTCCCATAGTCGTCTCTAGGTTTAGATAACCTAGTATGCAGGACTCTCAGTTGCCCTTGGGCTGGGCTCCCATAGTCGTCCCTAGGTTTAGATAACCTAGTAAACCCTACTAGATTCGAGACCAGCTATCTCGGGTCTAGTTAGGGATGCGCACAGTTGCCGGGCCCAAGAAGAAAGTTGATTATTATTTTGAAGTATTAAAGTATAAGTTTTCAAACAAAAGAAATAAGCTTCACATAAGTTTAAAATTCAGCAAGTTTAGCTTTCTTATATACTGACATGTTGTTTAGATTTGCTTACATGTTTAGTATTTTAGTATGCTATGTTTCGTTTGCTATTAGATGAGCATTTAGTTTCTAGATTTCTTTTAGCTTACATGCATACTTGAGTTTTGTGAGTTAGATAGCGCTTACTAAGCAATTTTGCTTATAGATGCATTTCCTCTTACTGCAGATAAAGGAAAGGGAAAGTTATAGAAAAGGAAGGCGACAAGGAGGTGCGGATGGATGTGTGATGCGTGGACTATAGAAGCCTTGGGATTTAGCATAAGAATTTATTAACAAAGAGTTGAGTAGAATGTATTAGATGAGTCATTTAGTCTTCCGCTGCTAGTTAATTGTATGTTTTGAGTTCTCCGAGAGTTTTAGGACTTACTATCAACATGTGAACAAGGATAGTTAAGTAAAGATAGTAGTCCAGTAGCGCTCCGCCCTCACAAGTTCAGTAGTGAGGAGGGTGAGGTGTTACAGTTAGTCCAGGCAACCATAATATATTTATCCTCTAAAACAAAGTTAGCACAATAATAAGGTAGCAATATTAATTAGATATTATTTTCCTGAGACCAGGATCTAGTCACGGTCTCAATTTAGGTTTCCAAAATAGACCTAAATTGAACCTGCACCAAATGTCCACAAATGGAACTCGTCCTCACTGGATCACTCTCCTCCAATGCTTACCTTACTTACCAATCACAAACTTCCTTGATGTCGGTTCCCTTGATCCACCAAGACTTCCTGCCAGATCTCAATTAATCTAGACTTCAGCCAGTTGTCAATCCAACTGGACTTTCTTCTACCAGATCTCAACCAATCTGGGCTTCAGCCAGTTGTCAACCCAACTGGACTTCCTTCTGCCATATCTCAACCAATTTAGACTTCATTCCAGCTATCAACCTAGCTGGACTTCAACCTGGTGTTTTTATCCTCTAAGCACATCAAGTTCTGCACACTTAGTAAAAAGTTAAACAAACAACACGTCTAACTTTAGCTTATTTGTCATACATAAATATCTGATTATTAATACAATCTGCACCAACAATCTCCTCTTTTTTGATGTAATGACAACCTAAGTTAAAGTTTAAAAAATAAATGCAAATAAGCATTATGTAATGTAACATTAAGTTTAAATTTGAATAAAGTGAGTCAATTTTTCTAACCTAACCCACTATCCTCTCCTTTGCCATACATAAAAAAAAATATAATGCATTAGACACAAGTAATGCATTAAAAATGTTAATAAGTCACACCAAAAGGATAAGTGAAACCAAGTAGTAAATATAATATTCTTCAAGTTTATGTTTAGGGAGAGTAAAAATTTTCAAAGTAAAATTTTAAAAACTTTTTTTTTGAAAATGTTTTTGAATGGAAAAAACTTGCAAAGTATATTTTCAAGTATTTTTTGAAAAGTTTACAAATCAATTTTCCAAGTAAGTCAAAGATTTTCAAATATTTTTAAAAGAACTATTTAACGAAAGAAATTCAACTATTTTTCAAGATATTTTTAAATATTTTCAAGGAAGTTTTTAAAAGGTGTAAGATACGGTAAATTAAATAATAAGTGTTATTAGAGAAATAGCCTTATAGAATTTTCTGAGAATTTTTAAAAAAAATTAGAATTTAAATGATATCCGTATGATATATTTAAAGAGATAAATTTATTGGGCTTAAAGGAAGTCTATTTAGAATGCTCAATTATGGTGGAAGTTGATTGAGGAATTAACTTCTGTTAAGTTGATTAAACCTAAGTATAAAGCTATCACTATAGTACCCTAAGACTTATATGTTGATTCCTCTTTTCCGCTCATTCTTGACTCCGCCGTTCATTGCGGCACTGCCCCAATGCCACAAAGATCTCAGTTGCGTCAATGTTGTTCAATCCACCGCCAACCAAGCCACCCCTCACCTCCTTGGATGACTATCCTGATCAGAGGCCCTCAATGCGTTGGTTGGCCGAAGCCCTAGCTCCTCATGCCCTAATCAATGTCTTCCCTTCAATCTTCCCTCTTTGCTCCTGATCCTCCTTAGCCGCCACCCCTCCTCATGATCCATCACCTTGGCTACCACCCAGTGCTGCCATTGTTGCACACCGACCACCGTCTCTAGTCAGGCACCCCCACAGCAGTCCTCTTATTCTTGATTTCCCTTCAAGTTAGTGCCCTAGCCTTGCCCTTGCAACGTTGCACATGTCATTACCGTCTACCCTGCCGGTGCCAGTGAGTGGCTGCTCTTGAATAGTTTTTCTTCTTCACCATCACCAGACCCTCTCGCGTGCCTCACCGGGAATCGAGGTCTAATTGTGGCTTCACTGTCGCATACCCCGTCAGCCACCTACCATTGTTTTGGGTCGTGAACATGACCTCTCCTCTTCTGCCTCATTTAGTTCTCTTATCATCAAGGAACAACTCCATCAGATCAACCATGAGGTATAGGCATCAATCCTTGCTCTTCATAGGTGAAGTTTCCTTTCATGATTTTTCCTCTTGTTATCCATGATTAGATTGCTCTGTTTGGGATTTGCTGAGATGGTTAATTCACTGAGGCATGTGAAATGGTTAGTTTATAATTAGGTTAATCCAATTTGATTATGGATGGGATTAGTTGTTGGATCGAGACGCGCTAGAGGGAGGGGTGAATAGCGCTCGCGGCTATTTCGTTCGATTATCGGAATCGTAAAAACTCGTTCAAAAATAATGCAGCGGAAAGTAAATAAAAAGGACACGAAGCATTTACTTCGTTCGGAGCCTGTGACGACTCCTACTCGAAGGCCCGCGATCCTTGATCACTTCCGGTGGGCAACAACTATAATTTCGTTAAAAGTACAATAAGAGATTTACAATTATAAGCACCAAAATAAATTATATCGACAATAACAGAATCGAAACTGATGTTCCAGGTCGTCGGTATGTCACAACAGCACCTCGGAATGATCTTGTTAACAGCACGTTGAAGAAAGGAAGTATGGAAGTTGTTGTATTGAACTGCTGGTAGAAACCCCCTTATAAAGGGCGTTCAAGGCGCCTTGAAAGCTATTCAAGGCGCCTCCATGCTGCCGAGTCGCCCGCGTGGATCAAACTTGAACTGGTCGAATTTTATCTGTTCAAGGCGCCTTATGCCTCATCCAAGGCGCCTTAAGCAACTGGTTCAAGGCGCCTTATGACTCCTTCAGGGCGCCTCCAGAGTGCTTCGTAGCCAACTCCAGCTTTGCACCCGAGGTGCCTCCAAGCTCCATGGAGGCGCCTCGGACACTGTTCATCCGAGATTAACTTGTGCTCCTTTGGTCCTGCAAAAGTGTTAGTCCCAAACACATACCCTGCAAACCAAAGTTAGCATAATACAACAGAAAATATGATAACAGAGTAATGACAGTCTCCGGACTGTTCGAATCTGACTTCGGATTTCCGTCCAGAAACCCTAGGTCGACCCGACGCCTACTGTTCCCTCTACGGGGAAAGCATCCTCACCTACTCCACTCAGAAGATTTACCTGCTGCCAGTGCGATCATCCAGATCGATTAGACTTTTGCTCAGCACTCGACGCTTCCGGACTTTCTGCTGGACATCCGCTTCCCGGCTAGTCCAGTCTTTCACCTGGTTCGTGACACCAAGACTTTCCACCTAGGGTTACCACCCCCTAGGACTTTTGCCTGAAGCTATCGACCTGCCAAGACCTTTCCGCATAGGGTTACCACCCCCTATAACCTAGGGTTACCACCCCCTAAGGTTTTCCCTTTGCCTAACCACGGCTAGGACTTTCTTGAAATACTCAAGCAAACTTGTTAGATCACAAAGCACCTTAACTTTGAATCCTTTGCCATTATTAAAACACGAGTTCGATCGTCGGATGCTTCCCGCACCAACAATCTCCCCCTTTTTGATTATGACAACTCAAATTCAAAGTTAAGTAGACAGATATCAAATAAAGAATAGATGCAAATAAAAACATTTAAAGCAAGCATAGCATCAATGAATATTTTGCTAAAGTAAACTCCATGAATTTAAGGCATAGCATCAAGTTTAGGCTCCCTCTTAACTGTTACTCCCCCTTTAATATTTTGTTATTCATTATTTTAAATTTGAATTTTCTACTCTCATTTTTGAATTTGAATTTGATAATTTTTGAATTTGAATTTGCTACTCTCCCCCTTTGCCATATATCAAAAATAATCAAAATAGTCATTCAATTTTTAAAGAGGGAAAGAGAAACACTTAGCATTTTAAACAATCGAAAAATATTCTTAGCTAAGTCTTTTGCAACTGTTTTAGTTAAAAACATTGAATTTTTGGAAGAGTCTTATCGGATAAATTTGAAAAAGATATAAGAGAGAAAAGAAAGAAAAAAATGAATAAGTGAACCTAATTTCTTTTTGAAAAACTAAAAGATACCAAAACTACTTTTCATTTTCAAATTTGTGGTTAGGGGAAATTTTTAAGGTTTGCAGCCTTAGCTTAAAAAGTTTTTTTTAAAAAAAATGAAAGTTGCTAGGTCTTTTGCAAACATTGAATTTCGAAAATACAACTTAAGTAAAAAAACTTAGCTTAACTTGAATTACTTGATTTTGAAAATAGGGGTAAAATTAAGAACTCGTGAATATTTAGAACAAAGAGGGAGTAGCTAAAAATTGAGGTTAATTATTCAGTTGGTCCTTAAGTTCAAGCATGAGTCAAGTTCAATAGATTTCAAATTATCCAGTTTTACTTTAAGAGGTATCAGAGCCCTAAAGATCAAACATGCTTAACCTGAAAACTGAGTATCCTTTACCAACTGTCTAACCTTTAGCTACTTGTTGATTGCCTAGAGGGCAACAGCTTTCACTTAGTTAGTCAAGTTAAGTCAATTTGGTCCAGATAGATTTGACTAAACCTGGAAAACTTGACTTGATTGATGTATATTATGTGTTTAACGCCCAGACTCATATTGATGTACAGATATAAGCATTCTTGAGTCCAGGCTATACCCTATGCATCTCACGCCATTCTATGTTTTTCAAATACAATCAAGGTATACCTAGGTATTTGTGAGATGCTCTGGCTCAAATCTAGGGGAACAGGATTTCTAGGGTAGAGCCTAAACTAAGTCCAACTTTTGAAACTTCTAATAAATTGGAATTTTGAAAACTATTTTTCCTAGAATTTGAAAAAACACATAAAAGCAAGATGATTAAATAAGAAGAAACACCTATTCTACCCAACACATTCCTATTTGCCTTCTAAGTGCACTGAACTCAAGTTCAAGTAAGGGTTTTGTAAAAATATCAGCTAGGTTTGATTTGGACTCAACATGGTTGAGTGCAATTTCACCCTTAGCTACGTGATCCCTTACAAAATGGTGTTTTACCTCTATGTGTTTAGTCCTAGAATGGTGAATAGGATTTTTAGTCAGATTAATTGAGTTGATATTATCAATAAAGATTTTTATATTTTTATATTCTAGTTGATAGTCTTTTAATGTATGCATCATCCACAACAGTTGAGATGCACATTCTCCTAGGGCTATGTATTCAGCTTCTGTAGTAGATAAAGCAACACAGTGTTGCTTTCTGCTTGACCAACTTATTAGGCATTGACCTAGAATTTGGCAGCTACCACTTGTACTTTTTCTGTCTAATTTGCACCCGGCATAGTCCGAATCAGAATAGCCAAAAAGGTCAAAGGTGCAAGTTCTAAGGTACCAAAGTCCAACATTTAGAGTATTTTTAATGTACCTAAGTATTCTTTTAACATATGTTAGGTGTGACTCTTTTACACAGGATTGATATCTTGCGCACATACCTACTGTAAACAATATATCGGGTCGGCTTGCAGTTAGGTAAAGTAAGATTCCTATGGCACTCCTATAGTACTTTGGATCTACTGGTTTCCCTTATGGGTCAGAGTCAATGTTGATGTTAGTTGCCATTGAAGTATTTATTGTTTTTGAATTTTCCATGCAGAATTTTTTAATTAACTCCTTAGCATATTTAGTTTGATAAATGTAGATTCCATCTTTGGTTTGTTTTATTTGTAAGCCTAAGAAAAAGTTGAGTTCCCCAACCATACTCATTTCAAATTCATTTTCCATTAATCTAACGAATTCTTTTAAAAACTTAGAGTTAGTTGAGCCAAAAATTATATTGTCAACATAGATTTGGGCTATAAAGATGTCTTTTTCTATAGTTTTTACAAATAGGGTCGAATCTATTTGTCCTTGGTTAAAGCCTTTGGATATTAAGTAATTAGATAATCTTTCATACCATGCCCTAGGGGTTTGTTTTAGTCCATATAAAGCCTTTTTTAGTTTAAATACATGGTTTGGGTAGTCTAAGTCTTCAAATCCTGGGGGCTGGCTTACATAGACTTCTTCCTTGATAAACCCATTTAAAAAGGCTGACTTAACATCAATATGGTATAACCTAAACCCTTTATGTGCTGCATAGGCTAATAACATCCTAATGGATTCGAGTCTAGCTACTGGTGCATAGGTTTCATCATAGTCTAAGCCTTCAACTTGACTAAACCCTTTGGCTACTAGTCTAGCTTTGTTTCTTATTATATCACCCCTGATCATCCAACTTGTTTCTAAAAACCCATTTGGTGTCTATTATTGATTTATCTATGGGTTTAGGTACAAGGTCTCAGACTTGGTTTCTCTCAAATTGTGCTAATTCTTCCTGCATTGCAATGATCCAGTCTGGGTCAGGTAGAACTTCTTCTATAGTCTTAGGTTCAATTTTAGAAATAAGGGCAATCTGACTAAGATTTCTATAGGAGGATCTAGTTCTGACTCCTAGGATTGGGTCACCTAAAATTTGGTTAGGTGGGTGAGAAGTATTTACTCTAGATGGTCTTATGTGTGAGTCAGAAACTGGTTCTTCTGGTTTATTAAGGTTAGGTTGGACTTCATCATCTTCTATAGTTCTTGGATTGATGTCAATATGTTCATTTATATTAGGTAGGTTGTTTTCTTCATCAAAGATTATATTAGTTGTTTCTTCCACTTTTAAGGCATTTTGATTATATACTCTAAAGGCCCTACTGGTTGAGGAGTATCCTAAAAATATTCCTTGGTTAGATTTAGGTGTAAATTTTCCTAAGTAATCCTTAGTATTTAAAATGTGAACTTTACAACCAAATACTTTTAAATAATTTAGGTTGGGAATTTTATGGTAATAAAGTTCATAAGGTATTTTATTGTGAGGTTTGTTAATTAGAATTTTGTTTTGAATATAATTTGTTGTATTTATGGCTTCGGCCCAAAATTGATGATTTAAGTTATACTCATTTAGCATGGTTCTAGCTGCTTCTTGTAGGGTTCTATTTTTACGTTCCACTAGACCATTTTGTTGGGGGGTTCTAGGACATAAAAATTCATGTTGGTATCCATTTATTTTACAAAATTGGGTAAACCTATGATTTTCAAATTCTCCCCCATGATCACTTCTGATACGTTTAATTTTAGTATCTTTTCCATTTTCTGTTAATTTACAGAAATTACTAAATATTTCAAAGGTTTCATCTTTTATTTTTAGAAATTTTATCCATGTGAATCTAGAGTAGTCATCAATTATAACTAAGCAATACTAGTTCTTGCTTAGTGACTTGGCTCCATGTGAATCAAATAGGTCAAGGTGAAGGAGCTCAAGTACAGAGTTAGTTTTTTTCTAGATTTGTTGACTTGTGTGTTGATTTGGTTTGTTTTCCTTGTTGACAAGCATTACAGATTGAGTTTTCAATGAATTTTAATTTTGGCAAACCTCTAACTAGGCCATTTTGACTCATTTTAGAAATGAGTTTATATTTGACTTATTACATATTGGGGTTGCAAGGTTGCAAAAATAGTCCCATATTAGAAACACATGGGAAAGATCATGGGTTTATAAAAGAATTTAGATATCTCCACAATGGTATGATATTGTCCACTTTGGGCCTAGACCCTCATAGCTTTGCTCTTGGGCTCTCCCCAAAAGGCCTCATACCAATAGAGATATCTTTTTCTCTTATAAACCCATGATCTTTCCCATGTGTTTCCAATATGGGACTATGTTTGCAACCTTGCAACCCCAACAATCCTCCCCTCAAACAAAGGACCATAGGCTTCCCACGTCCGATCCTCGACCCACCAGGTCTTCCTGCCCCTCGGTCCACCCGACCTACTAGGACTCCCTTGCCTAGTCGCAACTAAGACTTCCTACCTAGTGTCTGGTCCTCTTGATCCGAACATAGGAGCCCCCACTTTCTTTGTTCGAGGTTAATATTGTACCCACATAACTCAATCAAATCATAGCTCTTGTGCACAGTCGGCGGTTAAACCTTTTGGTAGTCCGGGCTCTGATACCAATTGTTGGATCGAGACGCGCTAGAGGGGGGTGAATAGCGTTCGCGGCTATTTCGTTTGATTATCGGAATCGTAAAAACTCATTCAGAAATAATGCAGCGGAAAGTAAATAAAAAGGACACGAAGGATTTACTTCGTTCGGAGCCTGTGACGACTCCTACTCGAAGGCCCGCGATCCTTGATCGCTTCCAGTGGGCAACAACTATAAGTTCGTTAAAAGTATAATAAGAGATTTACAATTATAAGCACCAAAATAAATTATACCGACAATAACATAATCGAAACTGATGTTCCAGGTCGTCGGTATGTCGCAACAGCACCTCGGAATGATCTTGTTAGCAACACGTTGAAGAATGGAAGTCTGGAAGTTGTTGTATTGAACTGCTGGTCGAAACCCCCTTATAAAGGGTGTTAAAGGCGCCTTGAAAGCTATTCAAGGTGCCTCCATGTTGCCGAGTCGTCCGCGTGGATCAAGCTTGAACTGGTCGAATTTTATCTGTTCAAGGCGCCTTATGTCTCATCCAAGGCACCTTAAGCAACTGGTTCAAGGCGCCTTATGACTCCTTCAATGCGCCTCCAGAGTGCTTCGTAGTCAGCTCCAGCTTTGCACCCAAGGCGCCTCCAAGCCCCATGGAGGCGCCTCGGACACTGTTCATCCGAGGTTAACTTGTGCTCCTTTGGTCCTGCAAAAGTGTTAGTCCCAAACACATACCCTGCAAACCAAAGTTAGCACAATACAACAGAAAATATGATAACAGAGTAATGACCGGGTCTGACTTCGAATATGCGTCCGGAAACCCTAGGTCGACCCGACGCCTACTGTTCCCTCTACGGGGAACGCGTCCTCACCTACTCCACTCAGGAGATTTACCTGCTGCCAGTGCGATCCTCCAGATCGACTGGACTTTTGCTCAGCACTCGACACTTCCAGACTTTTTGCTGGATATCCGCTTCCCGGCTAGTCCAGTCTTTCACCTGGTTCGCGACACCAGGACTTTCCACCTAGGGTTACCACCCCCTAGGACTTTTGCCTGAAGCCATCGACCTTCCAAGACTTTCCGCATAGGGTTACCACCCCCTATGACCTAGGGTTACCACCCCCTAGGGTTTTCCCTTTGCCTAACCGCAACTAGGACTTTCCTGAAATACTCAAGCAGACTTGTTAGATCACAAAGCACCTTAACTTTGAATCCTTTGTCATTATCAAAACACGAGTTCGATCGTCGGATGCTTCCCGCACCAACATTAGTCAATTCTTATTGAGATGATTTAAGTAGGGTTGATTCATGTTGGGTTAGATTTAATCATTGGATTTATTAGAGATGATCATATGGCTAACCCTAAGTTGATCGACGAATAAGAATAATTAAAGTTAATCATTAATTAGGGATTAATTAATGATCGTTCAATTGGGATTTTTTCCCTAATTAGGTTGGAGATTTTATTTAGCTATTTAATTCGAATGAAATTAGATAAATAAAATATATTGATATAGGGCACTGATACGACGAGTTTTCTGATGTAGGGATAGCTTCAACATAATCTGCATATAAAAGTGGGTACTTCCTGCTTTGTCTCTTTAATACTTTGACCTTAGTGCATGAACTATATTCAGATAGTTGCTGTATATACCTTGACTCCACTCATATTTTTCCTGAGTTTGATACTTACTTGCTTGATCTTTGATATGATCGTTTTGATATCTATACAGTCTCTCATTGTCATCCATGATATTTAGCATATACTAGATGTCATGTTTACTTACTTTGGTTGTTGTTTATTCATGCACCTTATTGAGTATGTTGGTTTTATTGTAGCATAGTTGATTGCTATTTATATATGTGATGACCGTTGCATCTTGCTCATCATATCATGGCATGCATACCGACAACTATGTCTCCCTTGTGGTTGAGAGAATCATTGGTCAACGCTGCACACTCGCCCACTTATGGGTAGTGGCAGTTGGAGAAGATGTCGCTTGTTCTGTCGTGCCCCCACTTGACCACTCATGGGTAGTGATAGCTGGAGTTGCGAGTAGTAGAGACTTCATTGCTATGTAGCTAGTCAGCTACTACTCAAACTGTCAACTCGATCACTCGAGAGTAGTGGCAGCTAGAGTGTTGTACAGTTGTCATTATCCTAGCTTCTTGATCATACAGGAGTCGTGGTGCGGAGGGGTGGATGGGAGTGACCATCTGTGCATACGCTTATGTTATTATGTCTGCTTATGTTGTTGTTTTTATTGTATCCATATAACTATGATATACTTACATATGTTGAGTTATATACATGTTGCATGTGCTTCGACACTGCTTACTTATTGGTAGTATGTACATACCTCACATATTACTCTTAGGGTGCATTTGGTTCGGGGTTATTCTTGATAACCTTGGTTATCCATCCAAGGTTATCAACAAAAACCTTGTTTGGTTTAGGTATTTGATGATTCCCGAGTAATGTTTCATGCCCGACACGTCAGCAAAAGGGTCATGCAGCCCGAAATCGGAAAACCTCAGAAAACAAAGGGTACGTTTGGTTTGCTCCATTTTCATTTTCATTTTCTGAAAAACGCGCGTTTTTCATTTTTTAGAAAATGATTTTTCTGCATTTTTCGTTTTCTTAGAAAACGCTCTCTCATTTTCTTAAAAATAAACGTGGAAAACGCAAACCAAACGCGTTTTCCATTTTCTCAGAAAATGAAAACAAAAAACAGTGTGGAAAACGCAAACCAAACACCCCCTAAGGTTTTTCTTGATTCCGAGGTTAACGAATTTTTTTTACCAAAAATACCCTCCGATAAGAAAAAACATGGAAAAAAGAGAAAAAATGTAAAAAAATATAAAAAAAATGTAAAAAAATAAAAAAATGTTTAAAAAATTTTAAAATTTTAAAAATTTTAAAAAAAAATTAAAAAATTTTTAAAAATATAAATTTTAAAAATATAAATTTAAAATTTTAAAAAATTTTAAAAATATAAATTTAAAATTTTAAAAAATTTTAAAAATAAAAAATTTTAAAAATTTTAAAAATAAAAAATTTATAAAAATTTAAAAATTAAAAAACTAATAAATAAAATAAATAAATAAAAATATAAATATAAATAATATAAAAATATAAAAACATTAAAAAAAATAAAAAACACATAAAAAGTATAAAAAATATACAAGAAAAAGAAAAGTAAAAAAAAACATAAATAAATAGATAAATAAATAATAATAATAATAATATGTATAGTTGATTTTGTAACTGAGGGTAATACAATAAAATATTAAACTAAGGTATTCATTAAAACCTTCAAACAAATAAGTTTTTGTTGCATTACCTAGGTTAAACCAAACAACATTTGATTATGTTTTGTTCCCCATAACCTTGGTTATGTGATTACCTGGTAATCACATAACCAAGGTTATACATGATAACTTGAACCAAACGCATCCTTATAGTTATGAGCAGTACTATTGTTGATCCTCACTACCCCTGACTTTTTATTACTAGCTTAGTATATAATTCATTACTTTTCCCTATGAGACTATATGCCTTTGAATCTCTAGATATATATTATATTCATGCACTATCTATCTTAGACCCGCTGAGTTATTAGTACTCACCACCCCTTCAATTGGTTTTTCTTTCACTAGAAAATAGGTAAATGGTACAAAGACACTTAGAGGATCCTAACTGTCGATCCCACATCACATCCGAGGATGGTTTTTTGGTTTTGTTTCCTGCATTATTTGTGTTTTGAATTTGTGAACTTGGTATTATAATAACTCAACGTTGACTTGGAATTTCGTTTTGTGGTTTCTTGTATTTGGTTTGATGTTGTTGTGTCAAGACGGGTTGACTTGAAATTAGTTGTTTTATGGTTTTGTGTTCATTATTTTGTGACTTCTGTTGTGTTTTGTTTTAACCGTGTGGGTTGTTTATTAACTACGTGGCTATGTTTATTTCCAGCCGTGTGGGCTACTTATAAACTACGTGGTTGTGTTTATATCTAGCTGTGTGAGTTGTTGATAGCTTATAAGTAGTCTTGTGACATTGTATACATGTTTCAGTTGTCACTGTTACAGGGGAGGTATTGTCTAATTTTTATTGGACATCCTTACCCTCGAGATTTGAATGCATAATTTTTAAAACAATAAAGGTTTTCAAAATATTATTTAAAGCACTTTTGAAATTTAAAGCATTCTTCAAAAATACTTTCTAAGTTATCCATTTGCAAACTAATTTTGTAAAAATTTTCAAAAATTTAATCTTTTCAAATTTTCATATGTATAATTTTTAAAAGAAATTTTGAAACTTTGTAAGTGTTTTGAAAAATATTTTCAAAGAATTTACGTAAATTAGTTTTGAAATATTTTCAAAATATTTTTCAAACAAAGTTCGAGCATGTTATAAGGATTTTTCAAATTTATTTTTAAAGAAAATTTTAATAAAAGTTCCAAAGGATTTTAAAGGATATTTTTTAAAAATTTGCAAGTTATTTTTAAATATAAAACTTTACATGAATTTTGTAAAATATTTTTCAAAGTAAATTTTTAAACCTTTTTAAATTGTCCAAGAAGATTTTTTCCCTTAACCTGATATTATTTTAAAAAATAATAATAATCTAAAAATAGTCCTTAAATGTCCAATATTTCATTAGTAACTAAATACCAGAGGATATGAATTTTTACTTGGTTAGTCAAGTTAAGTAATATTGTCCAGTTAGATATTTGCTGAAAAAAAGACTACTTAACTTAATCAATGTACTGTCGTATTTATTGTCCAGACTTATTTTGATGCACTGATATAAACTTCTGAAGTTTAGGTAAAAGGCCTACACAGCTCACGTCATCCTAAGTTTTTCAATACACAATCAAACTAGATCTAGTATGTTTATGAGATGCTTACTGTCTAGATCGATAGGATCATACTTTCTAGGGGTTCGATCTAGACTAAGGCCAAAATAAATTTTTAAACACTAAGTAGATGGAAAGTTTTAGAAATTATAAGTAAAGAATTTTTCTAGAATTTGTAAATCATTTGAAAATTTATAATAAGAGTCACAATCTAACATTTCTAGTTTTCTTCTTAGGTTACTAATGTTTTATTAAATTAAAATTAATTGTCTAAATAATAAGATTAAACTAATTTTTAAAATTGATTTTTAAAAGATTTAAACTATTTTTTAAAAGGATTTTAAAATAATTTAGAATTTAAGCTTTATTAAGTTAACTAAGTTAAAGTTTAATTAAGTTCAATTTTAATTTTAAGTTTAAATTTTTAAATTTAATTTAAGTTATTTCAATTTAATTTAACTTTATTAAATTTATTTTAATTTAAATTTTAATTAATTTTAATTTAGTTTAGTTTAATTTAATTTTAACTTAATTTAATTTAGTTTAATCTTTATTCATCTCATTCAATCTATGTTTTAATCAAAGGAAACCTATAATTTTGTGAGATGAGTTAAGTTAAATTTCAGGGTTTAGTTTAACTTATGTTAGATTTAAGTTTAGCTTTGTATTCAACAAGCAAACATTCTTTAGATAAATGTTTAGACTGTGGTGAGTCAATTGGACATCATTAAAGTAACTACACCTTCAAAATTTTTCAAATAGTCTTATCCATGAAACTTAGTACAAAACTTTGGTCTAATTAGCTAGGATTAGTAATGGGTAGCTTCAGTTAGCTCCACTAAGCCAAATGCAATAGGTCGAAATCATATCTTCCTAGACATGTGTACACAAAGCTTCCCTAATCTACTATTATCCAAAACTTCTCCAGTATTATCTATCAAGTTAAATTTTGTCCCTAATTATCATAGTCCTAATTACCAGCTAAGTAAACTATTGTTTTGGAAGTGCTAACTAATTTGAAACCTCTCCTGAATTATAGATTCACCTTTTTAGTTTTAGGTTTATATCAATTTGCTTTATAGTTATAATAAATTTGATTATTATTTAAGTTTAGATTAATTTTGTAGTTATATAATTTAAGTTTAGATTTATTTGATTTCATTTTATTTTTAGGTTTGAATTTATCTTAGAAGGTTTAATTTTTGAGATTAAGATTGAGTTATTTGGTTTATTTTGATTTGATTTTAGGTAGTGTATTTTATTTTTAGGTGCATAGTATTGATTGAGTCCAACTTACTTGACAAGCTTTGAGAACCTAAGTTTTAAGTTGTTTCTTGTTTTGGCTTATAAGTGATATAAATATTTTATTTGTTGAGCTGGACTTACATCCGAGTCTAGATTTATTGTACACAGCTCGTTGTGATCCAAGTATAATGTCGAGGTACTTGGATCTTGTTATAAACTTTTATAAAAGTTCTTTAGTTCAATTAATTCATTTTTCAATTTGACATTTTCCTCCTCAAGTTTTAGGACTTGAGTTGGAATTTCATATTGAACTGGTTCAGCTATTGGATTTGTTTTAAGTTGTTCTTTTGGGTTTTTATTTTCTTTAAGAAGTTGATTAATTTCAATTTCTTATTTTCCTAACTTTTTGTTCAAGCATGCATTGATTTTGAAAAAGCTGGTAGTTATGTTAGAATTTACCTCATTGAGACCTTCAGAAATGAGTATAAACTCGTAGCTTGACTCATATTCTAACTCTTCTTCTTGATCTAAGTCACTTTCTGATTTGGGTCTAGTTGCCATGAGCGCGAGTTAGCTGGCTTGCTTCCAATCTTCTATGTCTGATTCTTCTGAGGAGGATTCATCCTAGGTGGTGTGGAGTGTCTTCTTTTTCTTCATTTTCTTAGACTTGTCCTCCTTCTGATTTGGACACTCATGCTTTAAATGTCCCTTTTTGTTACATCTGAAGCACGTCATCCTCGCCTTTGCGTTGTTGGGTGTAGATTTGGTCACTTCTTGTAAATCTTTCTTTATGAAGTTGTTCTTCCTTCTAGTGAATATTTTTCTAACCATGTTCACTAGTTATTCTTCTTTGTCAGCCTTTGAGTCAGATTCATCTTCTGATTTAGGCTTGACTCAAGTTCTGGTCTTCGTTTCTTTTGATGGGCTTGCAAGAAAAGTTATACCCTTCTCAACCTGTTTGGCCTTAGTTTATTCATGTAATTCTAGTTCATAGAATAATTCATCTAACTTTAACTTATTTAAGTTGTTTGAAACTTTATAGGCGTCTACTATACATGCCCACACTGCAAAGGAGTTGAGAGTGTATCTTATTAGATCACAGTTCTCAAGTTGATGCCCGATTAGGTGAAGACCGTTCAAGATGTTCTTTATTCTGGTGTGGAGCTAACTTACGGTCTCACCATCCTACATTTTAATGTTAAATAAACTATTCAAAAGTAGGTCTTTCTTGGTTACCTTTAAATCGGTCGTGCCCTCGTGTAATTCAACTAGCTTGTCCCATGGCTCCTTCGCATTCTCGTGTGAGTCGACGCGATTCAGTTCTTTTTTCGTCAAACCACACTGAAGTGTATATAGTGCCTTTGAGTTGATCTAGGTCTTCTTTTTATCTTCTCGATTCCATCTTTCTAGGTTGAGAGGTACTTTAGATGTTTCATCTACCAACGCCTTGTATACTCATTGGATGGTGAACCATTGATCAATATTCGTCTTCAGGTATAACTCTATTATTCTCTTCCAGTAGGGGAAGTTATCCTCGCTAAAGAGTGGAGGGTGAGCTATGCTGTAACTGTCACCTTGGGTCATTAACAATAGAACCTTGTACAAAAAAAAACATAAACTAACGAAAAGATCCCAAGACTAGGTCTTAGATTAGTAGTGTGGGAGATGATAAGCACAAAAAGGAACTCGATTGATGTTGCACCAATTCAGAGTATTTTGCAACACAAAAAGCTTATTCAAAAGAGGTGATTACACCAATTTGAACTAGGCCAAAAATCGTAAAACTGAACTAGATTTAAAAAGAAAGAAAACAAAAGAACCCTCCTTCTCTTGATTGGTGGTTGCTCCAATTCAGAGACTAACCTCGCTTTGATACCATTTATTGGATTGTAAAGACACTAGAGGGGGTGAATAACATTCATTATTTTTTTCGAAAGTCACAAGAATATGCAGCATAAAAGAATCAAGAAAATACAAACATTAATACAAGTAGTTTTACTTGGTTCGGAGCCTTCGACGACTCCTACTCCAAGGCCCACACTCATTGAGTACTTTCGTTGGGCAATCACTATTAGTTTGAATATTTGAGTTATAAAATTTGAGTACACAAACTATAAAATAAAAATTACCAACAAGAAGAAAGTATGAATAGAGTTCCTTAATCGTTGGATGTCGGAGCAGCTTTTCAGGATCATCAGAGCCTTCTCTGAGCAATGTACAAGAATGAAAGTTGTAAAAAATGTTGTTGTCAAGCTGCTGGATGAAGCCTCCTTTTATAGCCCCGTCCGAGTGCTTGGATCCCCTCCCGGGCGCCTGGACTATGTTGACGTGGTGAACTCTTGTCAAAACTTCATTCTCGAAGTTTATCCACCTCCGGGAACTCGAACCCTCTCTGGGCGCCTAGACCACTGACATGGGTCGGCCAGTCATTGTGCTTCAACTCAGCTTTTGGATGAACTTTGTTGGCTCCGGGAGTCTAGACCACTCTTTTTCACCTTTATATTTCCTTAAAAAAAGAATTAGTCTAGACAATTGTAATATATTTATCCTGTAAAATAAAGTTAGCACAATAATAAGGTAGCAATATTAATTAGATTCTGGTCTCGGGGAGATAAGATCTAGTCATGGTCTCAATTTAGGCTTCTGAAATGAATCTAAATTGGACTTATGCATAATGTCCCCAAATAGGATTCGTCCTCACTGAATTACTCTCCTCTAGTTCTTACCTTACTTACCAATCACAGACTTTCTTGATGTTAGGTCCCTTGACCCACCAGGACTTCCTGCTAAATCTCAACTAATCTGGACTTTAGCCAGTTGTGAATCCAACTGGACTTGCTTCTGCCAGATCTCAACCAATCTAAACTTCAGCCAGTTGTCAACCCAACCGGACTTCTTTCTGCCAGATCTCAACCAATCTAGACTATATACCAACTATCAACCTGGCTAGATTTCAGAGTGGTGTTTTGGTCCTCTAGACCCATCAAGTTATGCACACTTGGTAAAAGGTTAGACAAACAATATATTTAATTTTAGCCTATTTGTCATACATCAAAATCTGATTATTAGTGCAATTTGCACTAACAATTTGGGATCCTTAGCTTGAATGTCACAGTACACTGTAACATAACTCCCACTATCCTCAGTAATCTTCAGACACTTTAGGAACCTTCTTAACCAGACAACCTCTTGTACATCCATTGTGCAAGTCACACGGAATGCATTGTCGACAGGGCTACATAAGTCAAGCCACATATCTCCCATCGTTGGCAAAGCTACATAAGCCCACTTCTTGTTATCCCATGAGATGGCGCCACTATTCAGCAAGAAGGCATAGTTAGATGTGGATTTTCTATCATTAAGGTCACCTACTCAATCTGCATCTATATATCCCTTCAGGCTCATCTTAGATTCTTGGAAATAGATACAATAATCTGTTATCCTTTTGAGGTATTTTAATATCCTCTTCCCCGCTTTCTAGTGTCTCGATCCTAAGTTTAACTGGAAATGCCTAATCAAGCCAACAACATAGCTTATATTAGGACGAGTATACAACATAGTATACATCAAACTGTCAATATCACTAGCATATAATTTTTTCTCCATTTTGACTATTTCTTAAGGAGTCTTGGCATATAATGTTGCAATCTGATATATTGAAGTGTTATAGCATCTTAGTAATATAAGCCTATTGAGACAAACCCAAAGCCTTTTTGTTGGGTTTTTCGGGTACGAAAACCGCTTTTTCGCGTCGCGGAAATGTTGGGTTCTTCGGGCCGCGAAAACCGCTTTTTCGCGTCGCGGAAACCCCGAGTCACCCAAAGCCATGGATCTCGTGCAAAGATTCGTAAACAAAAATTATCGAAAAACCTTTTTCTTGTACGAGTTTGTAAAAACTTTAGATCTACACTAAAGTTAAGATCATTACCCTTGTAGCGAAGCCCTTCGCGTTCCCGCTTGTCCAAGATGTCACCGGATCTCTAGTTGTCAAAGTAGACAACCTCTATATGTATCAACACGGACACAAGTAGAAGGAGATGACCAAAACACAAGGTGTGCTAGCACCAATGGAGTGTTCGGCCAAGGAATGGGAGAAGGAGAAGAGAGAGCACCCAAGGGAGAAGAAGAGTGAATGAAAAATCAATGAGAGGAAATTCAAACAACCCATTAGCCATCAAGTGGCCGGCCACTCTAGGAGGTGTAACCCCCACATTAATTCCAATTAATGTGGAGACCATTAAGAGTTGTAATCCCCATGAGGTGGCACTCTAGAATGATATGGATCAACACTATTGGTCCACATCTTGCCAACTCACTAAATGACATGGCAACAAGTGTAACCTCTTCATTTAATGTGGGTCGGCCACATTAAATGTTATGGAGGCTTGTAACCTCCATGAGGTGGCACACATTGATGATGTGGAGCAATCCTATTGGTCCACATCTTGCCAACTCACTAGTGATGTGGCAAAAAGTCAAGTCAAACATGACTTTTTCTCTTCCTTTCAAATCAAGTCAAACTTGATCAAATCTCTCTCATGGTTGATCTAATCCAACCATATGATTCAAGCCAACTTAATATAATGAATCTAATTCATTAAATTAAGTTGATTTAATGAGTCATAATCTAAATTAGACTCATTGAATACATGAATCAACTTGAGTCCAACTCAATTAGCCCAATTTGGATTACTCTTAATCCAATATGATTCATCAAATGAATCTAATCCTCTTAGTTCATCATATGAACCAAATCTCCATCTAATTGTCCTTAGTGTGTGACCCTATAGGTTCTTGTAACGTTGGCAATGCCTTAAACCCATTTAGGAGCATAAGTAACGAGCGATATCTAGCAACACATCATTACTACCCAAGTTACAAGAATGTCGAGATCCAACATCACCTTGTGACTACCAATTGTGACTCCTCACAAAATATGTGACATTGTCCTTCTATCCTAGACATCTAGATTGATCAATATGAGACATAGACCGTGTCATCCTCTAATCAATCTAAATCTTGAACTCCAAGTAGACTCACTCGATCAAATGAGCTCAACATCTAATGTTGACTCATTTGGGCATGGCCATGCACTTCGTGGTCTAACTCTATCAAGAATATTGATGTCGCTCCCGTCATATGGGAGGGATAGATCCCATCTACATCACTCACATCCCTCTGCATAATTTGTTACATACCCAGTAATCGCCTTTATAGTCCACCCTGTTACGGGTGACGTTTGACGAAACCAAAGTACATAACTCCTTATGTAGGGATCCATGGTGACTTCAGGTCTTAGGACTAATAGTCATACTAATAGCCACATGAGAAAGTATATGACACTCATATAACGATCCATGATACTTTCTCATGGCGGGTCATTCAGTATACATTCTCCAATGTATACCCATGTGTCAGCTTGATATCTCTATATCCATGACTTGTGAGATCAAGTCATCGAGCTAACCTACATGATAGTCTTATTGCATTAACATTGTCCCTGAATGTTAATACTCGACTAGGAATGATTTAGAGTAGTGTCCCTATATCATCTCACTATCGATTCAACTAATCGATTGATATAGGTATGAACCTTCTACTCTAGGACGTTACTATACTTATTTTATCTGGCACTAATACAAATAAGCATAATAACCAAAAACCAAATGCCTTAATATATATACAAGAATATGATATACATGAGTCCATACAATCATCAAATGATTGGCTCTAGGGCTCTAACTAACAATCTCCCACTAGCACTAGTGCCAATCAGTTTAGGCTCTAAGGCCTAATGACCTAGTGTGACCATCATGCTTTCTCTGTGCCAAAGCCTTGGTCTAGGGATCTGCGATGTTAGCCTCTGTAGATACTCTGCAAATCTCCACATCTCCTCTATCGATAATCTCTCAAATGAGATGGAAACGTTATAGAACTGCTGTGAACTCTGCCAGCTCATAGCACTACTATTCAAGCAAAACACGAACCTCGACTGTGATCTTTAATCATCCTGATCGGTCTGGAAGCTGGCATCACTGTAACCCTTTACAGTTAGCTCATCATTGCCTCCATATATCAAGAAATATTCTTTAGTCCTTCGTAAGTACTTAAGAATATTCTTGACCGCTATCCAGTGACTTTCACCTGGATCTGACTGGTATCTGCTCGTCATGCTCAAAGCATATGAGACATCAGGTCGAGTACATAGCATGGTGTACATAATAGATCCTATGGCTGTGGAACTACAAAAATCCTCAGGTTGTGTCATGTACACATCCTCGAGTATGTTTCCATTCAAAAACTCGGTTTTTGACATCCATCCGACATATCTCGGAATCTGGTCTCATCACAGCTTCCTGATAGGTGTTAGGCTCATCCTCTATGAGCACAACGTCATCATGGTCAGACACGAGAAATGAATATCTCTTAGGCTGACGACGTACCCTATCAGACCTGCGAAGAGATATGTCTACTTGAACTGGTTGTTGTTCCTCAACTCCTTGTGGAACAATATCATCCACAACACTTTGTGGTTCCAGTTCAACTTCCATCGAGGCTCCAGTGCTATCGTTCGCATCTTGAACTTCTTCAAGATCAAAGGTACTCCCACTAGTCTTTCTAGAAACAAAGTCCCTTTCTAGAAAGACCCCAGTCTTTGCCACAACTACCTTGTGCTGACTGGGAATGTAGAAGTAATATCCCTTAGTTTCCTTGGGATATCCAATGAAATAGCACTTGTCGGATTTGGGTCCTAACTTGTCTGAGACTTGACGTCGTACGTAAGCCTCACAACCCCAAATCCTCATGAAAGACACCTGGGCATCTCTCCCAGTCCATATCCTATATGGTGTCTTTATCACGGCCTTGGATGGAACTCGGTTGAGAATGAAAGCTGCCGTGTCTAGAGCATATCCCCATAGATATGTCGGAAGATCTGTGTGACTCATCATAGTTCGTACCATATCTAATAAGGTACGATTCCTCCTTTCAGACACACCATTCCACTGTGGTGTTCTAGGAGGAGTGAGTTGGGATAGAATCCCACACTCAGCTAAATAGTCACGAAACTCATGGCTTAAGTATTCACCACCTCGATCTGATCGAAGTATTTTAATACTCTTGCCAAGCTGGTTCTGTACTTCATTCTTAAATTCTTTGAACTTTTCAAAGGATTCAGACTTATGTGTCATCAAGTACACATAACCGTATCTACTGAAGTCATCAGTAAACGTGATGAAGTACCTATAACCGCCTCTAGCAGCGACATTGAAAGGGCCACATACATCACTATGTATGAGTCCTAACAGATCAGTCGCTCTCTCGCTGTGCCCACTAAAGGGAGTCTTAGTCATCTTGCCTCGTAGGCATGACTCGCATATCTCATATGATTCTAAATCAAATGAGTCCAGCAAATCATCCTTATGGAGCTGGGATAAGCACTTGTCATTTATATGACCTAAGCGACAGTGCCAGAGATAGGTTTGGTTCAAGTCAGTCGACTTGATCCTCTTGGTATTTATGTTATAGATAGGGCTCTCAAGGTCTAGAATGTAGAGTCCGTTTATCAGAGGTGCACTACAATAGAACATATCTTTTAAATAAACAGAACAACAATTATTTTTATGATAAAAGAGTATCCTTTCTTGTATAAACAAGAAACTGAAACTATGTTCTTAGTTAATGCAGGCACATAACAACAATCGACTAACTCTAGTACAAGCCCAGAGGGCAGAGATAGAAAGTAAATCCCTACAGCAACAGCAGCAACCCGTGCTCCATTGCCTACTCGTAGGTTCACCTCGCCCTTTGTCAATGTCCTGCTATTTCTCAGCGCCTGCACATCAATACAAATGTGAGAAGCACATCCAGTATCTAATACCCATGATGTAGAAATAGATAGATTGACTTCTATAACATATATACCTGAAGTGGAAGTCTCACTTCGCTTCTTCTTAAGATCCTCCAAGTATACCTTGCAGTTCCTCTTCCAGTGCCCGGTCTGACCGCAGTGGAAGCAGGTAGCATCCTTGGCGACCCCTCCTTTAGGCTTCAGTGCCTTGTCTTTGCCCTTGGTTTGAGACTTTCCCTTACCTTTGTGCTTCTGGACCATCAGAATGGGCTTAACCTTCTTAAGGTTAATCTCAGCAGTTCGTAACATACTAAGTAGCTCGGGCAGTGGCTTGTCAATCTCGTTCATGTTATAGTTGAGAACGAATTGGCTATAGCTATCCGGCAAGGACTGCAAGATCAAGTCAGTGGCTAGCTCTTGGCCAAGTGGGAACCCCAGTCTTTGTAGGTTCTCTATGTACCCAATCATCTTGAGTACATAAGGACCTACGGGAGTCCCGTCTGACATCTTGCACTGAAACAGTGCCTTAGAGATCTCAAATCTCTCATGTCTCGCTTGTCCCTGATATAGTTGGCGAAGATGCTCAACCATATCGTAAGCGCGCATCAACTCGTGTTGCTTCTGAAGCTCAGAGTTCATGGTCGCGAGCATTAGATAGGGCACATCTAATGCGTCGTCTTGATGCTTCTTGTAAGCATCTTTGTCTGCTCGCGGGGCATTGGCAGGAGGAGCCTCCGGAATGGGCTGCTCCAGAACGTACAGTTTATGTTCTTGGGTGAGAACTATTCTCAAGTTCCTGTACCAGTCCAGGAAATTCGCTCCGTTGAGCTTGTCCTTCTCAAGGACAGATCGCAGGGAGAAGGAATTCGTGTTCGACGTCATGGTTATCTACAATAGAAAATTTGCAGAAATAAATATCATATTCTTTTAAATCATCTAATTAGGCCTTTAATTAAATGATGCTCCCATTGAATTCTATAATTCTTGTGGGACAAGATCCATATCATACTAACCCTTGAGTTAGCTTTGGCTAATACGCCCAAGGCTTAGTATGATCGGTAGGTAACAATTACCAATTACATCTCTATGCAACTCTTGTTTATAGGATCAAGATCCATATTTATATTAAAACTCGAGTTAGCTTTGGCTAATACGCCCGAGAGTTAATATAAACGTGATTTTGTCCTACCTTTCCAACTATTGGAAGAATGCCTATAGTTGACTCGATCCAACCGAGTAACTAGGAATACTCAATCTAATTGAGTTTGTATTCACCCATGCGTTGATAGGCGGGACCAAGATTGTCCCTCCGTACCCTACCAAGATAATATGTATTGCTCTGCTTTGGTAGATTCAACAATACATGTGATCGAGGTAGTGATAGGTATCACGGCACGGTTAGGCATTTAGAGTTGGTTTGATCTAGATCTAATCTAATCGAGAAGGATGCATCTTGTGCACCACTTAGATCTAATCTAATCGCAAGGGTGCATCATGTGCACGACTTAGATCTAATCTAATCGTTAAGGCACTTATTAATTAATTAATTATTAAACATGCATCAGATACATAACAATTAATTAATTAATCTATTTGTGATTTAGTCATGGCCCTACTACGATCTTCTCAAGCCAATGAGAAGATCGAATGGTCAACCTAGGGTCAACAGCTTCTCCAAGCTCCTCCCTTTGACCACCTTGTGTTGCTCGTGCCCGCCTCGGAACTCCGTCTCGTGTGGACCCTCCACAGCTCCAATTTGTACATTACAATTTGAAACTCGAGTTACATTCGAGTCTAAATCTAATTTACAACCAGAATAAAAGAAAGGCACGACGCGCAGGCCTTGAAAAAAATAAAAAATACAGCACACACAATCATATGACGGCACGCAGGCCGTATTATGAATTACAACACAAATCCAATCTTATTAGGTATTTTGGGCCATGACTATCACAAATTAATATATAATTCAAAATTATATATTTTTCATAATTTTTCTATAATTTTAAAAATAATTTTTACAATTTTTATGAGTAAAATTTCCCGGCGGTCCCGTTTAGCGGTTTCGGGAGCAATCGCGAACGGATCCCCTTGCGGGGCCCAGGGGCAGCGCCCCTACCCACGATCTAACCATCGCGAGGGTTTCTTTGCGATCCAACAGCTCCTAAACCCACTGTCCCAAAATGATTTGGGTCGAGACATTGCCGTTTCGGAAAAATCTTCCCGGCGGGTTCGTTTTTAGCGATTTCGGGTGCAATCGCGGAGCAAATTCCCTTGCGGGGTTAGGGGCAATGCCCCTACCCACGATCTAACCATCGTGAGTTGCTCCTTTGCGATCTAATGGCACCCGACCCCGCTGTCCCAAACGGATTTGGGGCAAAACGAAGCCGTTTAAAATAAAACTTTCCGGTAGCCGAAGCCTACAAGTGCCGAGACACTTGTGCTTCGCTTCTACGGAAAAATTACTCATAAAAACTCTAAAAACTCAATTTTTACAGAAAATCACAGAAGGTATATTTTTCATAAAAATACAAACGAACTCGTACAAGTCTTTGCACGTGGCTCTGATACCACTGTTGGGTTCTTCGGGCCCCGAAAACCGCTTTTTCGCGTCGCGGAAACCCCGAGTCACCCAAAGCCATGGATCTCGTGCAAAGATTCGTAAACAAAAATTATCGAAAAACCTTTTTCTTTTACTGGTTCGTAGACCCCCTAGATCTACACTAAAGTTAAGATCATTACCCTTGTAGCGAAGCCCTTCGCAAATCCCGCTTGTCCAATGGTACGCCGGATCTCTAGTTGTCAAAGTAGACAACCTCTATATGTATCCACACGGACACAAGTAGAAGGAGATGACCAAAACACAAGGTGTGCTAGCACCAATGGAGTGTTCGGCCAAGGAATGGGAGAAGGAGAAGAGAGAGCACCCAAGGGAGAAGAAGAGTGAATGAAAAATCAATGAGAGGAAATTCAAACAACCCATTAGCCATCAAGTGGCCGGCCACTCTAGGAGGTGTAACCCCCACATTAATACGAATTAATGTGGAGACCATTAAGAGTTGTAACCCCCATGAGGTGGCACTATAGAATGATGTGGATCAACACTATTGGTCCACATCTTGCCAACTCACTAAATGACATGGCAACAAGTGTAACCTCCTCATTTAATGTGGGCCGGCCACATTAAATGCTATGGAGGCTTGTAACCTCCATGAGGTGACACACATTGATGATGTGGAGCAATCCTATTGGTCCACATCTTGCCAACTCACTAGTGATGTGGCAAAAAGTCAAGTCAAACATGACTTTTTCTCTTCCTCTCAAATCAAGTCAAACTTGATCAAATCTCTCTCATGGTTGATCTAATCCAACCATATGATTCAAGCCAACTTAATATAATGAATCTAATTCATTAAATTAAGTTGATTTAATGAGTCATAATCTAAATTAGACTCATTGAATACATGAATCAACTTGAGTCCAACTCAATTAGCCCAATTTGGATTATTCTTAATCCAATATGATTCATAAAATGAATCTAATCCTCTTAGTTCATCATATGAACTAAATCTCCATCTAATTGTCCTTAGTGTGTGACCCTATAGGTTCTTGTAACGTTGGCAATGCCCTAAACCCATTTAGGAGCATAAGTAATGAGCAGTATCTAGCAACACATCATTACTACCCAAGTTACAAGAATGTCGAGATCCGACATCACCTTGTGACTCCTCACAAAATATGTGACATTGTCCTTCTATCCTAGACATCTAGATTGATCAATATGAGACATAGACCGTGTCATCCTCTAATCAATCTAAATCTTGAACTCCAAGTAGACTCACTCGATCAAATGAGCTCAACATCTAATGTTGACTCATTTGGGCATGGCCATGCACTTCGTGGTCTAACTCTA
The DNA here is from genome assembly GCF_018446385.1 of Zingiber officinale. Classification (NCBI taxonomy): domain Eukaryota; kingdom Viridiplantae; phylum Streptophyta; class Magnoliopsida; order Zingiberales; family Zingiberaceae; genus Zingiber; species Zingiber officinale. The sequence continues at coordinate 96,826,980 of NC_056002.1, read as the reverse complement.
TCAAGAATATTGATGTCGCTCCCGTCATATGGGAGGAATAGATCCCATCTACATCACTCACATCCCTCTGCATAATTTGTTACATACCCAGTAATCGCCTTTATAGTCCACCCTGTTACGGGTGACGTTTGACGAAACCAAAGTACATAACTCCTTATGTAGGGATCCATGGTGACTTCAGGTCTTAGGACTAATAGTCATACTAATAGCCACATGAGAAAGTATATGACACTCATATAATGATCCATGATACTTTCTCATGGCGGGTCATTCAGTATACATTCTCCAATGTATACCCATGTGTCAGCTTAATATCTCTATATCCATGACTTGTGAGATCAAGTCATCGAGCTGACCTACATGCTAGTCTTATTGCATTAACATTGTCCCTGAATGTTAATACTCGACTAGGAATGATTTAGAGTAGTGTCCCTATATCATCTCACTATCGATTCAACTAATCGATTGATATAGGTATGAACCTTCTACTCTAGGACGTTACTATACTTATTTTATCTGGCACTAATACAAATAAGCATAATAACCAAAAACCAAATGCCTTAATATATATACAAGAATATGATATACATGAGTCCATACAATCATCAAATGATTGGCTCTAGGGCTCTAACTAACAGGAAACCCCGAAACCCCCTCCACCGGATCCGTGCGAAGGAAAAATAAAACAAAATACGTGTACGAGTTTCTAAAGTCTAGATCTACACTAGATAAGAGCGTTACCCTCGATACGATGCCCTTCGCTATCCCGCTAGTTCAACGGTTTGCCGAATCTCAAGATTGTCAAAGTAGACAACCCTATAAAAGTATCCACACGAACAAAATTAGGTGGAGGGGACCAAACAAAGGTGTGCTAGCACCTATGGTGTTCGACCAAGAAAGGAGAGGGAGAGCTTGAGGAGAGCTTGAGGAAGAAGATGATGGAACGAATGAGAATTACTCAAAATGAAAACTCACTCATGCAATTGATGTGTTCGGCCACATTAAGAGGTGTTGTAACCTCCATGGAATGTCAAGAGTCACAACTCTTGGTAACTCCCATGAGGTGGCATCCTACTTAAGTAACCATGATGATGTGGAGCATCATCATTGGCCCACTCAATGCCAACTCACCAATGAGGTGGCATAAAGTCAAGTCAAACTTGACTCTTCATCTTCCTCTCAAGTCAAGTCAAATTTGACTTAATCTCTCTCATGGTTGATCTAATCCAACCATTTAATTCAAACCAATTTAATATAATGAATCTAATTCATTTAATTATATTGATTCAATGAGTCATAATCTAAATTAGACTAATTGAACACATGAATCAACTTGAGTCCAACTCAATTAGCCCAATTAGGATTACTCTTAATCCAATTTGATTCATCACATGAATCTAATCCTCTTGGTTCATCATATGAACCTAATCTCCATCTAATTGTCCTTAGTGTGTGACCCTATAGGTTCTTGTAACGTTGGCAATGCCCCTAAGCCCATTTAGGAGCATAAGTAATTAGCGGTATCTAGCAACACATCATTACTACCCAAGTTACAAGAATGTTGAGATCCAACATCACCTTGTGACTACTAATTGTGACTCCTCACAATATATGACAAGTATCCTTCTATCCAAGACATCTAGATTGATCAATGTGAGGCATAGACCGTGTCATCCTCTGACCAATCTAAATCTTGAACTCCAAGTAGACTCACTAAATCAAATGAGCTCAATATCTCATATTGACTCATTTGGGCATGGTCATGCACTTCGTGGTCTCACTCTATCAAGAATATCGATGTCTCTCTCATCATATAGGAGGGATAGATCTCATCTACATCACTCACATCCCTCTGCATAATTTGTTACATACCCAGTAATCGCCTTTATAGTCCACCCAGTTACGGGTGACGTTTGACGGAACCAAAGTACATAATGTAATGACCCAATTTTCCCTATTTCAAGTTCTAAAAGTCCATAAAAATATTTGGAAATGCTTTTAAAATATTCTAGAGATATTTAGGAATTTTTAGAGTATTTTTAAGGAATTTTTAGAGTATTTTTACGTAATTTTTGGAGGTCGTTTAGTAGGTTTACAAAAAGAAAGAAGTTTTGACAAAAAATGTTGAAGGTGAGACTCAAACCCAAGACCTCCGGCCGGACCTGACCCAACCGGACGCAGCCAACCAACTGAGCTATGCGGGTTTTATTAACCAAGTATGGAGAGAAATAGATTTAAGCTATAGTTGGAACATTTAAAATAAATTGGAAAAAAAGTGCGCAGCGGAGGAATCGAAGCCCAAACCTTTGATTTGGTTAAAAGCTGGCTGACCAACTGGGCTAGCGATCGATGCTAATTAAATAGGCAGCGACAAATATATAAGCTATAGTTGATAATAAAAAAAACCCTAGTTTTAAAGGAAAAGTTAGTCTTTGACGAACCCTAGTTGATATATAAGCTAGGGATTGTTTTCCGACGGTCGGCGAGCTCCCTCCGCGGATTCTTCACAAGTCCGAGTTTCTCTCGGCAAGGAGAGCACGCGGGCACAAAGAAGAGCCGAAACCTTCACCTATCCGAAACCCTAGCAGCCATCTTCTCGGTTGTAAGTTAAAGAACAAGGGTGAGTTGCTACTCACCTGCAGTAGGATAGCTCCGAGGTTTATTTCTCGTTATTTTCCTTGTTCCCGAAGCTTTGTGTGAAACCTTAGTGTTGGTGCGGGGAGCATCCGACGATCGAACTCGTGTTTTGATAACGACAAAGAATTCAAAGTTAAGATGTTTTGTAGTCTAACAAGTCTACTTGAGGATTTCAGGAAAGTCCTAGCTGCAGTTAGGAAAAGGGAAAACCCTAGGGGGCGGTAACCCTAGGTCATTGGGGGTGGTAACCCTATGCGGAAAGTCTTGGCAGGTCGATGGCTTCAGGAAAAAGTCCTAGGGGGTGGTAACCCTAGGTGGAAAGTCCTGGTGTCGCGGACCAGGTGAAAGACTGGACTAGCCGGGGAAGCGGATGTCCAGCAGAAAGTCCGGAAGCATCGAGTACTGAGCAAAAGTCCAGTCGATCTGGAGGATCGACTGGCAACAGGTAAATCTCCTGAGTGGAGTAGGTGAGGACGCGTTCCCCGTAGAGGGAACAGAGGCGCTTGCCCACCTAGGGTTTCCTGTTGAAATCCAAAGTCGACTTGACAGTCCGAGACCTGCCTATACTTCATTTATCATGTTTATTGTGCTAACTTTGTCAGGATAGTGTTTGGGACTAACGTATCTTGCAGGTGTAAAGGAGCAACCTAAAGCCTCTGATGAACAGTGTCCGAGGCCTCCATGGAGCTTGAGGCGCCTCGGGTGCAAAAGGGAGGCGGCTTCAAGCACCAGAAGGCACCTTGGAAGGTGCCTTGGAAGGCGCCTTGAGAGGGCTATAAGGCGCCTTGAATAGATGAAATTCGACCAGGTCAGTTTTGATCCACGCGGAAGACCAGGCAGCATAGAGGCGCCTTGAACACCCTTTATAAGGGGGTTTCGACCAGCACTTCAAGGTATTAAGTTTGAGGCTTTCTTTCTTCAACGTGCTGCTAACAAAATCATTCCGAAGTGCTGCTACAACATTCCGACAACCCGGAGCTCCGCTTTCCTCTTCTTTAAGTTGTCGGTATAACTTTATTATAATACTTTCTTTGTAAGAAGCTTGTAATTCTTATCGAGATTATAGTTGTTGCCCACCGGAAGCGATCAAGGATCGCGGGCCTTCGAGTAGGAGTCGCCTTAGGCTCCGAACGAAGTAATTCCCTGTGTCTCTGTGGTTGATTGTTTTATTCCGCTGCTTATTACTCTGATAGTTTCTCGTACGATTTACGAACTCGAAAAACGAAATAGCCACGAGCGCTATTCACCCCCCCCCCCCTCTAGCGCAGTCTCGATCCAACACTTAGAGCTTAAAGAATCTGCAATAGGGATTTAGTCTTCCTTTTGGTTTCGGATCATGCTGCACAGATTTGCGGTTCCTGATTATTTCTGTGGAACCAAGCTTAAAGAATCCTGTACAGAATTTGTTGCTTGTGAAGCTTGCTGCCGTGAGTCTTATAAAGAAAATAAAGGGATGTTTCGTGTACAGAATTAGGAAAGCTAGAGGTTTAAGAGCAGCATGCGTTCCTCCTTGCTTTCTTTCTCTTATTTTAGTTGAGTTTTTCTTTCATTGGATCTGGACAGGGTCTTCCTGGATGTTGCCCATCAGATTTGTTTACACTTAGTTCTTCTCTTTATGTATATAGATATATCTTTTGGTTTGGGTGGTAATAGAATGAAATAAATGTGTTGATACGAATTTCGGAATCCATTCAAAAGATTTGGGCATGTATTGTTTTTGTACTCTACATATGCTATTTTGGTACTCATTAAAGGTTAGATAGGTGCATAATCTACTTAGAAATTTGATTATACTTAAATTGAGTTTCCAGATTCTAATCATAACCATGTGCTTAGTTGAAAACTAGTATTCCAGGAAATACCCTAGATTATTCAGATGATATGTTCATAATATGGAGATTTCTAGTTGAATAAGTGTGTAATGTGCATATGTAATTAACCTGCAAAGATAGAGTTTGGGTTGTTATGTACACATAAAGTAGCAAGCTATAATCGGTCACAGTACTTAATTAGATTCAAGAATTAGTTTAGAATGTTTACTGATATGTAAAAGTTTAGGGATGTTCTCTTGGGCCAACATTATGATGTTCTCTTGAACCAGCATTACGAGTTTCCTTTGCTGTGCAGTTTTCAGTTTTGTTATTAGTTGGACATGAGCAGTTTCCTTTGCAGAAATTTATTAGTAGCATGCAGAACTTTATTAATAGTATGCAGACTTTAAATAAGCTTAGTATGCAAATTTTGTTAAGCTTAGTATGCAGATTTTAGATAAGCTTAATTTGAAGATTTTTGTTAAGCTTTGCATGCAGATTTATGGTAAGCTTTGTATACAGATTTTTGTTTAAGCATTTCAGTATTAGAATTTGTTTAAACATTTCAGTTTTGTAAGGGGCATTCTTTTATAAGAAAAGTATAAGAAAGATAAAGAAAAGAAAGAAGAAGGCCAAGGCCTTAAGTAGATCCCAAAGTCAAGACTCTAGGGATTTTGGCACACAAGGTGCTTATTAAAATGCCAAGGCATTTAAAAAAGAAGAAATTAAGATAATAAGTATTTTACTTTTAAGAAGAGACTAGTACCCGACTTCCAAGGTTGTCGTTAAACAAATCCAGGTGTCCAATTCCAAGGTCCTGGCGCTGGTAGACCAAGGTCTGCTCTTTTAGGTTTGGTGGCTCGCTACCCCTGTTGGAACCCCAAGGTTGTTTTGGTGTGATCAACAAGTTAAGTTAGGTCCTGTTTGTTTCTAACCTTGTGTATAAGTGTGCAGGAGCTTAGGAGCACAGGTACTCGAGCGGAAGACACAGCTAGCGAGAAGGATGGCACACGGTGCGTCCGAGGGACGAGGCGCTGCGGAAGAGTACATCGGCGGACGAGAAGGAAGTGCGCGCGATGGTTCCGAGGTACGAAAGCCGGAGCGGAAGATTGCTCGGGGAGCAAGAGACGCAGCTAACGCGAAGGTCGGCACGGGGTGCGATCGAGGGACGAAGTCTGCGGATGAGTACGCTGGTGGACGAGAAGGGACACGCGGCAATTCCGAGGGACGAGAAGTCGGAGGGAAGCACGCTCGAGAAGACTAGAAGATGGGTTCGGGTGAGCCCTATTCCGGATATCAGAGATCACCCAAATCAAGCGGATCCGGAGCAGAAGACCCGGACCGAGACGGGGACTTAACGGAGAAGTGGTCCCGGACAAAAAGTCAACTACAGTTGACTTTTTGCTCCGGGGCGCCCGGAACCAATCCGGCCGCCCGGAATGCTTCCGGGCGCCCGGACCCTGATTTTGACCAAGATCGCGATTTACGCGATCTGAACGTTGGGGGATAAAGTTTTATCCCCCCCAGGGTGCCCGGAACCCTTCCAGGCGCCCCGACTAAGGCTATAAATATAGCCTTGGTCCAGAAGCTTTTCATCAGTTCAGAAATTGTAAACAACACTTGTGTGCTTCCACTGCTTTGATTAGCTTCCTTCTTTTTGTGCCTACACTGCTGTAAACGAGGCTTCTCCGCCTGAAGGAGTTCTTAGTGCAATCATCGTTCTTGGATTAACAACCTTCCCGGTTGTAACCAAGTCAAATCCGGTGCCTTGTTTTTATGCTTTATTTTCTGCTTAATCTATTTTTCAAGTGTTAGCTTAATTGTTCGAGAAAGGGTTGTGTTTAATTCAGGGCTATTCAACCCCCCCCTTCTAGCCGGCCCAACGGTCCTACAAGTGGTATCAGAGCCGAGGCGCTTCAGGAGGACTAACCGCCGAACGAAGCAACGAAATGGCCGGACCAAGCATCCACCCGCCGAAATACGAAGGGGATTTCACCACATGGAAAAAACTGATGCAGGTATTTCTCACAACCGATATTGAACTATTTTTAACGATGAAATTTGGCTTTGAAGCTCCAGAGGACAAGGAAATAGATAAATGGACAAAAAAGGAGCAGGCTGACTTCGTGGCGAACGGCAAAGCAGAGTACCATCTGCTAAGCGTTCTTCCGCCTCAAGAAGTCAACAGGATCGGTAAATACAACTCCGCAAAGGAACTTTGGGAGAAGTTCCTTGAGCTGCACGAAGGGACGTCCGAAGCCAAGCTCGCTAGAAGAGATCTGCTTCGCAATCAGCTCACCAGCCTGCGACTTGGGGAAGATGAGACAGTCGCACATCTGCACTCCAGAATAAAAGAAATCATCACCGGACTCACGAATCTCGGAGAAAAGGTAAGTAACCGAGATTCGCTCAGGTACGCGTTAAATTCATTTCCGAGAAATTCAAAATGGGCATCACTAGTAGATGCTTTTTACATTTCTAAGGACTTAGAAAAAATTTCATTAGAAGAATTTTTTTCAACATTTGAAGTCCATGAGTCAAGATGTGCAGGAATGAAGGAGCCCAAGAACAACGTCGCCCTCAAAGCTTCGAGAGATGAACCTGAGTCAGAATCCTCTCGACGACGAGGAAATGGTAATGATGGTAAGAAGATTCAAGAAACTTTGTAAATCTAGATCTACTAACCATCCGCAGGGGAAGAAGAAAAGGATGATCCGCTGCTACCACTGCGACGAAGAAGGGCACGTCAAGGACAACTGCCCCAAGCTGAAGAACAAAGACAAGGAGAAGGGTAAGAAGCCTATCCAGAAACGAAAGGCCCTGAAAGCGATGTGGGACGATACGTCGTCCGAATCAAGTCGAGCATTCTCCGGACTCGCACTAATGGCGAGCCATCAAGACGACGACTGCGATTCAAGCTCTTCCGAAATGAGCATCGATGAAGGGGGAGACACGTCGGAAGAAAGCAGCAGCTCAGGGGGAGAAACGGACAACGTGATCGACAAGGTAAGTCAGGTACGATCTCTTCCGCCCGATAAAATGTTTAAGTTCGTTAAACTGTTAACAAAAGACTGCTGCAAATTAGAAAGTGAAAATAAAAATTTAAAAGTAATTCTAGCTAAGTCTTGTCCCTTAGAAGAATTAGATAAATTAAAATTGAAAAATGAAAAATTGGAATTAGAAAAACAAAATTTGAAAATTCAAATAGATAACTTAAAGAATTATGCATGTTCATCTAAAACCAATTGTAGAAGATTTAATAATTTAAATTGGTACTTTAAATATCACCCGGGACAAATCAGGAACATCTCAAGAAAACAAGTCCCTAAAAACCTTTTAGTTAATCCAGTAGGTTGGAACCTATATTGGGTTCCTAAATCATGCTTAAATTAATTTTAAAATTAAAATTAGCGCTTTAAGTGAGAGAATTAAACAAATAATTTCTTTATGAGGCTTTGTCTAAGGAAGTGGTTGTTGCTCCAATAACCAAGAAGGCCTAGTGCCTCGCCACGACCTGGAAGTCAAAATATTGAAATAAATGTTTAATTAACTTACTAATGAAGCATTAATACAAGAATTAATTAATGCTTGAAAAAGGTTATTCAAAACATTTTATTTCAAATTAGAAATTTACTTAGAATTTTTTTATATTCTCAAAAAATCATTTTTTAAGTTAAGAATCTTTCTAAACAAGAAATCTCAGCTTAAATGATTTAGAAAAATTTTCTAAATTTCTTAAAAACTTAGAAATTTTTTTAATACTTTTTCTAAGTATTTAACCCTTAGATTGTTTTTCTTGGAACCCCATTTTTTTGTGATCAAAGGGGGAGAAGGGAAAGTATAAGTCTAGGGGGAGGTAAATAGATTTAATTTGATTTTTATCTTTTCTCTATCTTTTTGCACTTAAATTAAAAATTAAGTTAATTTACTTAATGTTATTTAATGTCTACTTTTAGCCCTAGCTTAACTTGGGTTGATCACACCAAAAAGGGGGAGATTGTTGGAACCCCAAGGTTGTTTTGGTGTGATCAACAAGTTAAGTTAGGTCCTGTTTGTTTCTAACCTTGTGTATAAGTGTGCAGGAGCTTAGGAGCACAGGTACTCGAGCGGAAGACGCAGCTAGCGAGAAGGATGGCACACGGTGCGTTCGAGGGACGAGGCGCTGCAGAAGAGTACATCGGCGGACGAGAAGGAAGTGCGCGCGATGGTTCCGAGGTACGAAAGCCGGAGCGGAAGATTGCTCGGGGAGCAAGAAACGCAGCTAACGCGAAGGTCGGCACGGGGTGCGATCGAGGGACGAAGTCTGCGGATGAGTACGCTGGTGGACGAGAAGGGACACGCGGCAATTCCGAGGGACGAGAAGTCGGAGGGAAGCACGCTCGAGATAACTAGAAGATGGGTTCGAGTGAGCCCTATTCCGGATATCAGAGATCACCCAAATCAAGCGGATCCGGAGCAGAAGACCCGGACCGAGACGGGGACTTAACGGAGAAGTGGTCCCGGACAAAAAGTCAACTACAGTTGACTTTTTGCTCCGGGGCGCCCGGAACCAATCCGGGCGCCCGGAGCTGTCCGGGGCGCCCGGAATGCTTCCGGGCGCCCGGACCCTGATTTTGACCAAGATCGCGATTTACGCGATCTGAACGTTGGGGGATAAAGTTTTATCCCCCCCCAGGGCGCCCGGAACCCTTCCAGGCGCCCCGACTAAGGCTATAAATATAGCCTTGGTCCAGAAGCTTTTCATTAGTTCAGAAATTGTAAACAACACTTGTGTGCTTCCACTGCTTTGATTAGCTTCCTTCTTTTTGTGCCTACACTGCTGTAAACGAGGCTTCTCCGCCTGAAGGAGTTCTTAGTGCAATCATCGTCCTTGGATTAACAACCTTCCCGGTTGTAACCAAGTCAAATCCGGTGCCTTGTTTTTATGCTTTATTTTCTGCTTAATCTATTTTTCAAGTGTTAGCTTAATTGTTCGAGAAAGGGTTGTGTTTAATTCAGGGCTATTCAACCCCCCTCCTTCTAGCCGGCCCAATGGTCCTACAACCCCAACCTATTAGGGAACGCGCATAAAATGGTACTATGCCTGGGCCCAAGAGAAGTTGATTACTATCTTGAAGTATTAAAAGTATAAGCTTTTGAACAAGTAAAATAAGTTTCACATCAGTACAAAAGTATTAAAAAAATAAGTTTCACATAAGTATTAAAGAATAAGTCTTTAAGCAAGTGAAATAAGATACAGAGGGTGTTTAGAATTCAGTAAGTTAAGTTCTTTATGCAAGCATGATAGTATTGTTGGGTTTTTCGGGCCGCGAAAACCGCTTTTTCGCGTCGCGAAAACCCCGAATCTCCCATGCCACTGGATCTCGTGTGAAGAAAACTTTTCAAAAACGATACGAGTACGAGTTTACAACTTAGATCTACTCCTAGATCTACATGAAGAAGAATTATACCTTGCGGAGCGTGCCCTTCGCGTATCCCGCTCGTCCAAAACGCCGGATCTCGAGAGTATCAAGATAGATACCCCTCTAGAAGTATCCACACAAACACGTAGGTGGAGAAAAACACACAAAGAGGTGTGCTAGCACCTATTTGTGGTTCGGCCAAGATGAGGAGGAGAAGGAGAGGAAGAGAGCTCCAAGAGGAAGAAGGAAGAAAATGCACACTTGAATGAAAAATTGAATTCTCATTCAAACCAAAAGTGGTCGGCCACTCTCCATTGTGTAACTCCCAAAATTGCATTAAGTGTAATTAATGTGAAGCTATTAAAGAAAATGGCTTTGTAACTTCCATGAGGCGGCACCTATGATGATGTGGAGTAACATCATTGGTCCATATCATTGCCAACTCACCAATGAGGTAGCATAAAGTCAAGTCAAACTTGACTTTTAATCTTCCTCTCAAGTCAAGTCAAACTTGACCAAATCTCTTCCATGGTTGATCGAATCCAACCATTTGATTCAAGCCAACTTAATATAATGAAACTAATTCATTTAATTAAATTGATTCAATGAGTCAAAATCTAAATTAGACTCATTGAACACATGAATCAACTTAAGTCGAACTCAAGTTAGCCCAATTAGGATTACTCTTAATCCAATTTGATTCATCAAATGAATCTAATCCTCTTGGTTCATCATATGAACCTAATCTCCATCTAATTGTCCTGAGTGTGTGACCCTATAGGTTCTTGTAACGTTGGCAATGCCCTAAACTCATTTAGGAGCATAAGTAATGAGCGGTATCTAGCAACACATCATTACTACCCAAGTTACAAAAATGTCGAGATCCAACATCACCTTGTGACTACTAATTGTGACTCCTCACAATATATGACAAGTGTCCTTCTATCCTAGACATCTAGATTGATCAATGTGAGACATAGACCGTGTCATCCTCTAACCAATCTAAATCTTGAACTCCAAGTAGACTCACTAAATCAAATGAGCTCAATATCATATATTGACTCATTTGGGCATGGCCATGCACTTCGTGGTCTCACTCTATCAAGAATACCGATGTCACTCCCGTCATATAGGAGGGATAGATCCCATCTACATCACTCACATCCCTCCACATAATTTGTTACATACCCAGTAATCGCCTTTATAGTCCACCCAGTTACGGGTGACCTTTGACGAAACTAAAGTACATAACTCCTTATGTAGGGATCTATGGTGACTTCAGGTCTAAGGACTAGTAGTCATACTAATAGCCACATGAGAAAGTATATGACACTCATATAACGATCCATGATACTTTCTCATGGCGGGTCATTAAGTATACATTCTCTAATGTATACCCATGTGTCAACTTGATATCTCTATATCTACGACTTGTGAGATCAAGTCATCGAGTTGACCTACATGCTAGTTTTATTGCATTAACATTGTCCCTGAATGTTAATACTCGACTAGGAATTATTAAGAGTAGTGTTCCCTATATCATCTCACTATCGGTTCAACTAACCGATTGATATAGGTGAGAACCGTCTACTCAAGGGCATTATTATACTTAGTTTATTTGGCACCAATACAAGTAAGTATAATAATCAAAATCTAAATGCCTTTATTTATATAGAATATGATACAATAAGTCTAAAATACAATCATCAAATGATTAGCTCTAGGGCTCTAGCTAACAATCTCCCACTAGCACTAGTGCCAATCAGTGTAGGCTCTAAGCCCAAATGACCTAGTGTGACCATCATGCTTCTTCTGTGCCAAAGCCTTGGTCAAGGGATTTGCGATGTTAGCCTCTGTAGGTACTCTGCAAATCTTCACATCTCCTCTCTCGATGATCTCTCGAATGAGATGGAAGCACCGTAGTATGTGTTTGGTCCGCTGGTGTGAGCGAGGTTCCTTCGCCTGTGCTATAGCTCTATTGTTGTCACAATAGAGCTCAATGGGGTCAGCAATGCTAGGAACCACCCCAAGTTCAGTGATGAACTTGCGGATCCAAACTGCCTCCTTTGCTGCCTCTGATGCAGCAATGTACTCGGCTTCTGTTGTAGAATCAGCTATTGTATCCTGCTTCGAACTCTTCCAGCTGACAATACCACCATTAATGCAAAATACGAACCCCGACTACGATCTATAGTCATCCTGGTCGGTCTGGAAGCTAGCATCACTGTAACCCTTTACAGCTAGCTCATCATTGCCTCCATATATCAAGAAATATTCTTTAGTCCTTCTTAAGTACTTAAGAATATTCTTGACCGCTATCCAGTGACTTTCACCTGGATCTGACTGGTATCTACTCGTCATGCTCAAAGCATACGAGACATCAGGTCGAGTACATAGCATGGCGTACATGATCGATCCTATGGCTGAGGCATAAGGGATCTGATCCATGCGGTCTCTTTCCTCTCTAGAAGAGGGACCTTGAGTCTTCGAAAGACTCACGCCATGTGACATCGGCAGAAATCCCTTCTTGGAGTTCTGCATGGCAAACCGAAGGAGTACCTTGTCAATGTATGTACTCTGACTTAAGCCAAGCAATCTCTTAGATCTATCTCTATAGATCTGTATCCCTAGAATGTGGGATGCCTCACCTAAGTCCTTCATTGAGAAGCAACTCCCTAGCCAGGTCTTGATAGACTGAAGCATAGGGATGTCCTTCCCAATGAGCAGTATGTCATCCACATACAATATGAGGAAGACAACTGTGTTCTCTACAACCTTCTTGTAGACACAAGGTTCATCTTCGTTCTTGATGAAACCAAACTGTTTGATTGCATCATCGAATCGAAGATTCCAGCTTCGAGAAGCTTGCTTTAGTCCATAAATGGACCTATGCAGCTTGCATACTCTGCTAGTATGCTGTGGATCTACAAAACCCTCAGGTTGTGTCATGTACACATCCTCGAGTAGGTTTCCATTCAGAAACGTGATTTTGACATCCAGCTGCCATATCTCATAGTCATGGTAGGTTGCAATAGCAAGCATGATCCGAATGCACTTAAACATCGCTACTGGAGAAAAGGTTTCATCATAGTCAATACCATGAATCTGCTTGAAACCTTTAGCTACCAAGCGACCCTTATAAATAAGTCCATCCATGTCAATCTTTCTCTTAAAGACCCACTTAAACCCAATGGGTTTTACCCCTTCAAGTGGATCAACCAAAGTCCATACTTGGTTGGTGTACATGGATTCCATTTCGGATCTCATGGCCTCTAGCCATTTCTCGGAATCTGGTCTCATCACAGCTTCCTGATAGGTGGTAGGCTCATCCTCTATGAGCATAACGTCATCATGGTCAGACAAGAGAAATGAGTATCTCTCAGGCTGACGACGTACCCTATCAGACCTGCGACGAGGTATGTCTACTTGAACTGGTTGTTGTTCCTCAACTCCTTGTGGAACAACATCATCCACAACACTTTGTGGTTCCAGTTCAATTTTCATCGAGGCATCAGTGCTATTGTTCGCATCTTGAACTTCTTCAAGATCAAACGTGCTCCCACTAGTATTTCTAGAAACAAAGTCCCTTTCTAGAAAGACCCCAGTCTTTGCCACAACTACCTTGTGCTGACTGGGAATGTAGAAGTAATATCCCTTAGTTTCCTTGGGATATCCAATAAAGTAGCACTTGTCGGATTTGGGTCCTAACTTGTCTGAGACTTGACGTCGAACGTAAGCCTCACAACCCCGAATCCTCATGAAAGACACCTGGGCATCTCTCCCAGTCCATATCCTATATGGTGTCTTAATCACGGCCTTGGATGGAACTCGGTTGAGTATTAAAGCTGTCGTGTCTAGAGCATAGCCCCAAAGGTATGTCAGAAGATCAGTGTGACTCATCATAGATCGTACCATATCTAATAGGGTATGATTCCTCCTTTCAGATACACCATTCCACTGTAGTGTTCCAGGAGGAGTGAGTTGGGATAGAATCCCACACTCAGCTAGGTAGTCACGAAACTCATGGCTAAGGTATTCTCCACCTCGATCTGATCGAAGTATCTTAATACTCTTGCCAAACTGGTTCTGTACTTCATTCTTGAATTCTTTAAACTTTTCAAAGGATTCAGACTTATGTGTCATCAAGTACACATAACCATATCTACTGAAATCATCAGTAAATGTGATGAAGTACCTATAACCGCCTCTAGCAGCAACATTGTGTTGGTGCGGCTAGCACTAACGATTTAACCTAGGTTTTGATGAATGACAAATAGGTTAAGTTAGTCTTGTTGTTGTCTGACACTTTGATCGAGTGTGCAGGAGAAGTCCAGGTAGGTCGACGGGCTGACCGGATAGCTGGCGAGAAGTCCAAGCGGGTCGACGGGTTGACCGGACGCTTGGCGAGAAGTCCAGCTAGGTCGACGGGCTGACCGGATAGCTGGCGAGAAGTCCAAGCGGGTCGACGGGCTGACCGGACGCTTGGCGAGAAGTCCAGACGGGTCGACGGGCTGACCGGACGTCTGGCAGGTAAGTGAGGTAAGTCACTGGAGGAGAGTGACTGTGAGGACGCGTTCTTGGGAAGGGGACATTAGGCGTCGATCCGGCTTAGATCCATTTCGGATGTCTAAGTCGAGATCGTGACTAGATTCCGGTCTCGGAAAGACGGAATCTAAGTCATACTCTCTTTATCCATCTGTTGAACTTTAACTGTGCTAACAATTTGTTTTGATGTATATTTGCCTCTGACTAACTTTGTTTTGCAGGAAAAGGAGTCTTTCGAACAAGGTGGTCCGGCGCCGGAGGATCCGGCGCCGAGGAGGATCCGGCGCGGAGGTCAGGCGCCGGAAGGATCCGGCGCCGGGCGAATTTTATCCAGCCAAGTCGTCGCCACGTGAGCATCTTGGTTTGAGCAAGATTCGTACACCCAGCGCCGGAAGGGATCCAGCGCCTTAACAAGATATAAAAGAAGCCCGTGCAGGAGCTTCAAAGATCAATTTTTACCGAGAACTCTTCTCACCGGTCTTGCTGCTCGACGTTCAAGTGTGACGTCAACAACGCTCCGACAAAAGTGCTCCTCCGGTGTTTATTTGATTTTTCTTTGTCGGTATTGCTTTATTATTACTAGCATTTCCTGTACTTATTTTGTAATCATATTTCGACTTGTTAGTGATTGCCCAACGAAAGTGGTTAAGGACCACGGGCCTTCGAGTAGGAGTCGTCACAGGCTCCGAACGAAGTAAAAACATCTGTGTCTACTTTATTTTTCCGCTGCGTTTATACTCGTCTTTTTCGAATCGATATTCACCCCCCCTCTATCGAATCTAACGGTCCTACAAGTGGTATCAAAGCCGGTACCGCTCTGATTTGGTGCAACCACCAATCAGACAGGGGGTGAATTTTTTTTTAACTTTAAAACTGTTGTTTCGTTAACTTAATATTTCTCTAATCAATTTAAATTAGTGCAACACGAATCTAGATTCCTTTCTATGTTTCTCTTCCCGCACTACTAATCCAAGACCAAGTCTTGGGTTTTTTTTGGTTATTTACCTGTGCACAGAATGTCCCAACAAGAAGGATTCAACACAGTGCGACCTCCACTCTTCAACGGGGACGACTTCCCTTACTGGAAGAAGCGCATGGAGGTCTACCTCAAAACAGACTTCGACCAGTGGATGAGCATCACGAGACCCTACAAAATTCCAGTGGACAACGCCAGGAATCTAGTGGATCCTGAAGACTGGACAGTAGATCTCAAGAAAAAAGCATCAACAGAAAATAAGGCAATCAACACTCTACAATGCGGATTGACAAGAGAAGAACTGAACAGAGTCGGTCCACACAAAAACGCTAAAGAGCTATGGGACAAGTTGATCGAGCTGCACGAGGGAACGAGCGACGCCAAGGTAACAAAACGAGACCTTCTCTTAAATAAAATTTTTAATATAAAAAAGCAGGAAGGTGAAACGGCGAATCAAGGACATCCTCAACGGGCTCCATGTGATAGGCCACCAGATGGAGAACAGAGACTTAATAAGATATGCATTAAACGCCTTTCCACGTAATAGTTTGTGGGCATCAATAGTGGACGCCTACAAAATTTCTAAGGATCTTTCTAACTTAAAATTAGATGAGCTTTTCTGTGAATTAGAATTACACGAACAAACTAATGCTGGAGCCGAGAAAGGTATAGCTCTATTTGCAGGGTCCTCCAAAGAAAAGAAAAGCAAGCCTGAATTTGAAGAAGAATCTGACCAAGACTCCGAAAACGAAGAACACCTGGTGAACTTGGTAAGAAAAATGTTCACCAGGAGAAAGAGGAGCTTCAGCAAAAAGGATCTTCAAAAGATCAGCTCTCCCTCAGAACAAAAGAATGTGACTTGCTACGGCTGCAACAAAAAGGGACATTACAAGAACGAATGCCCAAAACTAAAGTTCGACAAACCAAAGCCAACAAAAAGGAAAGCACTCAAAGCAACGTGGGACGACTCCTCGGACGAATCAGAGGAAGAAGAGCAGAAACATCAGAGCCACCTCGCACTGATGGCCCGCGAAGCCGAAACTGAAAATGAGTCGGAAGATGAAGACGGGTCTGAACTCGAAACAAGCCACGAGTCCGTACTCGTTTCCGAAGGCTCGAATGAGGTATATTTTAATTTAAACAAAAAGTTTTTTAGAATCATTTCTTGTTTAAATAGTAAATTAACCAAAGTAGAAAATGAAAACAAATTACTTCTTGAGGAAAATCAAAACCTCAAGGAACAATTAAAAAATTCAAATCCAACTCAAGATCTAACACTTGAGGAGGAGAATTTATCATTAAAAAATGAAATAAACAATTTAAAGGAGATGTTAGAAAAATTCACAACAAGATCAAAAAATTTAGACTTAATCCTAAATAATCAAAAAGCATGTTATAATAAAACCGGACTAGGATATAAGTCGAATTCAAATAAAACCTTCAAATCATTAATAACCCAATACAAGTCAACCAATCTAGCTTGGGTTCCGAAAGTGTGTCTAACCACGCAAGTAGGACTTAATCAATATTATATACCTAAAGAAAAAATACATTATATAAAATTAAATAAACCAAACCAAAATCCAAAATACAAACCTAAATCAAATTCAAAATCTAAACAGTTTAAAAAACAACAAAATTATCACCAAGTTAACTATAACTATAAAAAGAATTGACACAAGCCTAAAATCAAAACTTAAATTAATGGCCAATAATTCAGGGGGAGAATAGCTGGCACCTCCAAAACTAACTTACCCGACAGGGTAACCCAAAACTAACAAACCCGGCAGGGCAATTAGAATTAGAAACCAAGTTTAACTTGAATCATGGTATTGGTGAAATTTTTGGATAATAGTACGTTAGGGAAACTTGGGCATCGCATGTCTAGAAAGATATGGTTTCATTTGGCCAAGTGGAACTGACCGAAGCTACCCTTAAACGAATCATAACCAGTTAGACCAAGATTTAGTACTAAGTTCCGTGGATAGGACTATTCGGAAAACCTCGAAAGGTTGGTTACTTCTAATGATGTCCTTATGACTCACCAAGCTTAGAAGTTTATCCGAAGAATGCCTATTTGTGAAAACCAAAGCTAAGTCTGAATCTAACACAAGTTAAACCAAAACTCTGTAATCAAACCAATTTCATCTCACAAAATCATAGGATTCCCTGATTGATAATATAGATCGGGTGAGATGAATAAGGCTTAAAAATTAATTTTAAAATTTTAAACTTAAATTAATTTTAAACTTAAATTAATTTTAAACTTAAATTAATTTTAAACTTAAAAATTATTTTCAAAATTTTAATTTTAAAAATTAATTTCAAATTTTAATTTTAAACTTAAAAATTATTTTCAAAATTTTAATTTTAAACTTAAAAATTATTTTCAAAATTTTAATTTTAAAAATTATTTTCAAAATTTTATTTTAAACTTAAAAATTAATTTCAAAAATTTAATTTTAAACTTAAAAATTATTTTCAAAATTTTAATTTTAAAATTAAAAATTATTTTCAAAATTTTAATTTTAAACTTAAAAATTATTTTCAAAATTTTAATTTTAAACTTAAAAAATTAATTTCAAAATTTTAATTTTAAACTTAAAAATTATTTTCAAAATATTAATTTTAAACTTAAAAATTAATTTCAAAATTCTAATTTTAAACTTAAAAATTATTTTCAAAATTTTAATTTTAAACTTAAAAATTCTTTTCAAAATTTTAATTTTAAACTTAAAAATTATTTTCAAAATTTAATTTTAAACTTAAAAATTATTTTCAAAATTTTAATTTTAAAAATTAATTTCAAAATTTTAATTTTAAACTTAAAAATTATTTTCAAAATTTTAATTTTAAACTTAAAAATTATTTTCAAAATTTTAATTTTAAACTTAAAAATTATTTTCAAAATTTTAATTTTAAACTTAAAAATTATTTTCAAAATCTTAATTTTAAACTTAAATTAATGCATGCGCAAAATACTAACTTTAAATCCTACTTACTGTAGGAAACCAAGTGGATTTTGGACAGTGGTTGCTCCAAACATATGACTGGAGATCACACCAAGTTCACTCAACTCACTTACAAAAGCCTAGGAACAGTTGCCTTTGGAAACAACGGCAAACTCAAGGTAATTGGTATAGGTAATATTGAATTAAAATTAGACTTTATAATTACAAATGTCTTACTTGTTGAAAACTTTAAATATAATCTTCTAAGTATAAGTCAATTGTGTGATGCTAGGTATAAGGTCAAGTTTCTATCTACAGAATGCTCAATCAAACATCTAGATAATCCTACCATAAGCTTAAAAGGTTTTAGAAAAGACAACATCTATGTCATCAACTTAACCATTTCTTCCATTAAGTGCTATTTAACACAAAAAGAAGAAACTTGGTTATGGCATAGGAGAATGTCTCACACCAACTTTAGAAATATAAGTAAACTAAATGGACTTGTAAAAGGCTTACCGAAGTTACCTAACTTAGATTCTCAACCACAAACTAACTCAATCTTAGAACTTCTACATTTAGATCTTTTTGACTCCCATGGAGTCAAATCCATTAATGGAAACTTATATTGTTTAGTAATTATAGACGATTACTCTAGGTTTACTTGGGTAAAATTCTTAAAACATAAAGATGAAACTTTTGAAATTCTTACAAATTTTTGCAAACAGATTGAAAACGAAAAAGATATTAAAATTAAAAGAATTAGAAGTGACAATGGGGGAGAATTTAAAAATCACAACTTTAACAGTTTTTGTCTAGAAAACGGTTACCATCATGAGTTCTCATGCCCTAAAATCCCCCAACAAAATGGAATTGTAGAAAGAAAAAATAGAACCTTACTTGAAGCTTCTAGAACAATGTTAAATGAGTATAACCTACCTAAATACTTTTGGGCAGAAGCCGTTAGTACAGCCTGCTATGTACAGAATAGAACAACAATAAATAAAACTCATAACAAAACTTTCTTCGAAATATTTTATAATAAACAACCAAACATAAAATACTTTAAGGTATTTGGGTGCCCAGTTTTTATCTTAAATACAAGAGAACACTTAGGAAAATTCACCTCTAAAATTGAAAATAGAATTTTTGTAGGATATTCCCTAAATAGTAGAGGCTACAGAATTTATAATAAGGTTACCTTAAAAATTGAAGAAACTACTAATGTAAAATTTAAAGAAACTAAACAAGACATAGAACCTACACAACCACCGGAGTTTGTTCCAGAAATCAACCAAACACTAAGTCATGAAGAAGAGGAACAACATCAAGAGAATCAACCTCCTAAAACAATAAGGGTAAACCCAAATCATCCAACTGATCAAATAATTGGTGACCCAGACTTAAGAGTTCAAACCAGATCATCTTTTAGAAACCTAAGTCAAATTTCATTAATTTCAAAAATTGAACCCAAAACTGTGGATGAATCCCTACTAGACCCAGATTGGATTATAGCTATGCAAGAAGAACTAGCCCAATTTGAGCGTAATGAGGTCTGGGACCTAGTCCCACCACCTAAGAATAAGAAAATAATAGAAACAAAATGGGTATTCAGAAACAAACTAAGTGAAACTGAGGAAATTACTAGAAATAAGGCTAGGTTGGTTGCCAAAGGATTTAGTCAAGTTGAAGGACTTGACTATGATGAAACATATGCCCCAGTAGCCAGATTAGAATCCATTAGAATGTTACTAAGTTATGCAGCCCATAAGGGATTCAAACTATACCAAATGGATGTTAAGTCTGCCTTTCTTAATGGACTAATCAAAGAAGAAGTTTATGTAGGTCAGCCTCCTGGTTTTGAAAGCTTAGAACACCCTGATTATGTTTTTAAATTAAAGAAAGCCCTATATGGACTTAAACAAGCACCCAGGGCGTGGTATGAGAGGCTAACATCTTACCTAACATCTAAAGGATTCAAACAAGGTCAAATTGACCCAACCTTGTTTGTTAAATCATTAAATACAAACATATTTATTGCACAAATATACGTGGATGACATAATATTTGGCTCAACAAATTCAGAATTTTTAGAAGAATTTATTAATCTAATGGAAAAAGAATTTGAAATGAGCTTAGTGGGAAAACTAACCTATTTCTTAGGATTACAAATCAAACAGACAAATGAAGGAAACTATATTTCTCAACATAAATACACCAAAGAATTACTTAAAAAATTTGGAATGGAAAATACAAAAGAAATAAAAACACCGATGGCTGTAAACACAATCTTAGATAGTGACCCAAATGGAAAACCAATTGATTTAAAATATTATAGAAGTGCAATAGGTAGCCTACTGTACTTAACTGCAAGCCGACCTGATATTTTATTTGCAGTTAGTATGTGTGCTAGATACCAAACTTGTGCTAAGGAATCCCATTTGACACAGGTTAAAAGAATTTTTAGATATCTTAAAGGAACAACAAATGTAGGAATCTGGTATCCTAGGATAAATAATTTTAAACTAATAGGGTATTCTGACTCAGATTATGCTGGATGCAAATTAGACCGCAAAAGCACAAGTGGTGGATGCCAATTATTAGGTGCATCACTTGTTAGCTGGTTTAGTAGAAAGCAACATTGTGTTGCTCTGTCTACAACTGAGTCAGAATACATAGCTATAGGTGAATGTGTTGCACAAATATTATGGATGATGCATACTCTAAAAGATTTCAACTTAAATATCACAAATGTAAAAGTATTAATTGACAATATAAGTTCAATTAACTTAACCAAGAATCTTGTGCATCATTCAAGAACCAAACATATTGAAATTAGACACCACTTCATCAGGGATCATGTTACTAAAGGCGATATTGAACTCAAGTACATTGAGTCCAAATCAAATTTAGCTGACATTTTTACAAAACCTCTCCCTGAAAGTGAATTTAGCAACTTACGATGAAAATTAGGGATGTGCTTAATAGACTAGGATCTTTCAAAAATACTTTCAAAAATGATTTTACCAAATTATAAGTCAAATTTATTTGTTTTCAAACTTTCCATTTTTAGATTTTCAAAAACAGTTTTTGCCTTAGACTAGTTTTGAATCCTTAGAAAACATGTACCCATAGGACTAGTTTTTGAGCATCTCACCAACACCCTAGGTTTACCTTGCTTGTGTTTGACAAACATAGAATTAACTAAGTATTTGAAAAATGTGAAAGTTTAATCCCACCCAATTTTCAAACCTGATTTGAAAAATTAACTATTTCCAAATTTAGCCTTTATCAAATTAGCCTTAAAAATTAATTTTGGCAAAAATTTTATTTCTTGAAAAATTATTTAATTTTTTCTTTGTTTTGAAAAATCGAAGTTGAAAAATTTACCTTTTTGAAAAGTAGATGTTACTCAAACATAAAAAGTAAATTTGAAAAACCTATTTTGAAAATTTCCACACGCTTGAGAGTTAAACTTGATTAACCTTAAATTTATACTTTTCAAAACTCAACCTGTCTCCCCCAAGTCAACTTGACTATTTTTTGACTTGGTGTTAAAAATTGCACTTTTATCTTTCAAATTTTGAACCAAACTTAGATATCTTTCAAAATTTGATTACCTGTTACAGTAACTCTTCACTATGATTATTTACCTTTGTTCATTTTTTTGATGAATGCCAAAGGGGGAGGAGGGTTAGGTGGTTAAGTTAGCTAAACCAATTTGAAAACACAAACTAACTTTAAAACCACACAAATGCATGTTGTTTCTTGCATATGCTTTCACTAACTTAACCAGGTTGTCATTCCATCAAAAAGGGGGAGATTGTTGGTGCGGCTAGCACTAACGATTTAACCTAGGTTTTGATGAATGACAAATAGGTTAAGTTAGTCTTGTTGTTGTCTGACACTTTGATCGAGTGTGCAGGAGAAGTCCAGCTAGGTCGACGGGCTGACCGGATAGCTGGCGAGAAGTCCAAGCGGGTCCGGACGCTTGGCGAGAAGTCCAGCTAGGTCGACGGGCTGACCGGATAGCTGGCAGAAGTCCAGACGGGTCGACGGGTCGACGGGCTGACCGGATGTCTGGCAGGTAAGTGAGGTAAGTCACTGGAGGGGAGTGACTGCGAGGGCGCGTTCCCGGGAAGGGAACATTAGGCGTCGATCCGGCTTAGATCCATTTCGGATGTCTAAGTCGAGATCGTGACTAGATTCCGGTCTCGGAAAGACGGAATCTAAGTCATACTCTCTTTATCCATCTGTTGAACTTTAACTGTGCTAACAATTTGTTTTGCAGGATGTATATTTGCCTCGGACTAACTTTGTTTTGCAGGAAAAAGGAGTCTTTCTGGAACAAGGTAGTCCGGGCGCCCGGAGGGGATCCGGGCGCCCGGAAGGCGAATTTTATCCAGCCAAGTCGTCGCCACGTGGAGCATCTTGGTTTGAGCAGTTACGTCACACTCCAGGCGAAGGGATCCAGGCGCCCAGGCAGGAGCTTCAAAAATCAATTTTTTACTGAGAACTCTTCTACTGCTGGTCTTGCTGCTCGACGTTCAAGTGCGACGTCAACAACGCTCCGACAAAAGTGCTCCTCCGGTGTTTATTTAATTTTTCTTTGTCGGTATTGCTTTATTATTACTAGCATTTCCTGTACTTATTCTGTAATCATATTTCGACTTGTTAGTGATTGCCCAACGAAAGTGGTCAAGGACCACGGGCCTTCGAGTAGGAGTCGTCACAGGCTCCGAACGAAGTAAAAACATCTATGTCTACTTTATTTTTTCCGCTGTGTTTATACTCGTCTTTTTCGAATCGATATTCACCCCCCCCCCTCTATCGAATCTAACGGTCCTACACATTGAAAGGGCCACATACATCACTATGTATGAGTCCTAACAAATCAGTTGCTCTCTCGCTGTGCCCACTAAAGGGAGTCTTGGTCATCTTGCCTCGTAGGCATGACTCGCATATCTCATATGATTCAAAATCAAATGAGTCCAACAAACCATCCTTATGGAGTTGGGATAAGCGCTTGTCATTTATATGACCTAAGCGACAGTGCCAAAGGTAAGTTTGGTTCATGTCATTTGACTTGAACCTCTTGGTATTTACGTTATAGATAGAGCTCTCAAGGTCTAGAATATAGAGTCCGTTTAACAGAGGTGCACTACAATAGAACATATCGTTTAAATAAACGGAACAACATTTGTTCTTTATAGTAAACGAGAAACCTTTCTTGTCCAAACAAGAAACTGAAATAATGTTCTTAGTTAATGCAGGCACATAACAACAATCGTCTAACTCTAGTACAAGCCCAGAGGGCAGAGATAAAAAGTAAGTCCCTACAGCAACAGCAGCAACCCGTGCTCCATTGCCTACTCGTAGGTCCACCTCGCCCTTTGTCAATGCCCTTCTATTTCTCAGCGCCTGCACATCAGTACAAATGTGAGAAGCACATCCAGTATCTAATACCCATGATGTAGAAATAGATAGATTGACTTCTATAACATATATACCTGAAGTGGAAGTCTCACTTCGCTTCTTCTTAAGATCCTCCAAGTATACCTTGCAGTTCCTCTTCCAGTGCCCGGTCTGACCCTTGGCGACCCCTCCTTTGGCTTCAGTGCCTTGCCTTTGCCCTTGGCTGGGACTTTCCTTGCCTTTGGGCTTGCCCTTGCCCTTATGTTTCGAACCATCGAACAGTGTTGGGCTTAGCCTTCTTAAGGTTTAGCTCAGCAGTTCTTAACATGCTCGGGCAGTGGCTTGTCAATCTCGTTCATATTGTAGTTTAGAATGAATTGACTGTAGCTATCCGGCAAGGATTGCAAGATCAGGTCAGTGGCCAGCTCTTGGCCAAGAGGGAACCCCAACCTTTGTAGGTTCTCTATGTACCCAATCATTTTGAGTACATATGGGCCTACTGGAGCCCCGTCTGACATCTTGCACTGAAACAGTGCCCTTAAGATCTCAAATCTCTCATGCCTCGCTTGACCTTGATACAGTTGACGAAGATGTTCAACCATATCGTAAGTGCCCATTAACTCGTGTTGCTTCTGAAGCTCAGAGTTCATGGTCGCGAGCATTAGACATGACACATCTAATGCGTCATCTTGATGCTTCTTATAAGCATCTTTGTCAGCTCGCGGGGCATTGGCAGGAGGAGCCTCCGGAATAGGCTGCTCCAGAACGTACAGTTTATGTTCCTGAGTGAGAACTATTCTCAGGTTCCTGTACCAGTCCAGGAAGTTTGCTCCGTTGAGCTTGTCCTTCTCAAGGACATATCGCAGGGAGAAGGTGTTCGTATTTGACGTCATGGTTATCAACAACAGAATAAAAGCAGAAATAAATATCATATTCTTAATCATTTAATTAGGCATTTAACTAAATGATGCTCCCACTGAATTCTATAATTCATGTGGGACAAGATCCACATCATACTAACCCTTGAGTTAGCTTTGGCTAATACGCCCAAGATTTAGTATGATCGGTAGGTAACGATTACCAATTACATCTCTATGCAACTCTTGTTTATAGGATAAAATCCGTATTTATATTAAAACTCGAGTTAGCTTTGGCTAATACGCCCGAGAGTTAATATAAACGTGATTTTGTCCTACCTTTCCAACCATTGGAAGAATGCCTATAGTTATACTCGATCCAACCGAGTTAACTAGGGATACTCAATCTTATTGAGTTTATACTCGCCCATGCGTTGATAGGCGGGACCAAGATTGTCCCTCCGCACCCTACCAAGATAGTATGCGTTGCTCTGCTTTGGCAGATTCAATAACATCATGCGATCGAGGTAGTGATGGGTATCACGACATGGTAGGCATTTTGAGTTGTCATGATTTAGATCTAATCTAAATGATGTTGTATCATATACACGAAGTAGATCTAATCTAATCGATAGAGTGCATCTTGTACACGATGTAGATCTAATCTAATCGTAAGGGTGCATCTTGTGCACGATTTAGATCTAATCTTAATCACTAGGCACTAATTAATTACTTAATTAAACATGTATCATATACACAAGTAATTAACTAAGTTTTGTGATTAGTCATGGCCCTACTACGATCTTCTCAAGCCAATGAGAAGATCGGATGGTCAATCTAAGGTCAACTTCTCAAGCGCCTTCCTTTTGACCACCTTGTGTTGCTCGCGCCCTCCTCGTAACTCCGTCTCGTGTGGACCTTCCACCGCTTCAAAATTACATTACAATTTTGAAACTCGAGTTACATTCGAGTCTAAATCTAATTACAACCAGAATAAAAGGAAGGCACGACGCGCAGGTCGCGAAAAATAAAAATAAAAATAAAAATACAAGCACGCACAACACATAACGGCACGCAGGCCGTATTATGAATTACAACACAATATCCAAATCTAATTTGGGTCATTTGGGCCATGACTATCACAAAATTAATATATAATTCAAAATTATATATTTCTGTAATTTTTTTGTAATTTTTCATAATTTTACAGATTTTATGAGTAAATTTTTTTCCGGCGGTCCCGATTAGCGATTTCGGGCGTAATCGCGGAGCAAATCCCCTTGCGGGGTTAGGGGCAGTACCCCTATCCGCGATCTAACCATCGCGAGTTGCTCCTAAGTGATCCAAGAGCACCTTATCCCGCTGTCCCAAAAAGATTTGGGTCGAAACGATGCCGTTTCGGAAAAACCTTCTCGGTAGTCGAAGCCTACAAGTGTATAAACACTTGTGCTTCGCTTCTACGAGAAATATTACTCTTAAAACTATAAAAAAACATAAATTTACAGAAATGTACAGAAGCTTTAATTTTTCATAAAAATCAAATTAAACTCGTACAAGCTTCGCACGTGGCTCTGATACCACTGTTGGGTTTTTCGGGCCTCGAAAACCGCTTTTTCGCGTCACGGAAACCCCGAATCTCCCATGCCACTGGATCTCGTGCGAAGAAAACTTTTCAAAAACGATACGAGTACGAGTTTACAACTTAGATCTACTCCTAGATCTACATGAAGAAGAATTATACCTTGCGGAGCGTGCCCTTCGCGTATCCCGCTCGTCCAAAACGCCGGATCTCGAGAGTATCAAGATAGATACCCCTCTAGAAGTATCCACACGAACACGTAGGTGGAGAAAAACACACAAAGAGGTGTGCTAGCACCTATTTGTGGTTCGGCCAAGATGAGGAGGAGAAGGAGAGGAAGAGAGCTCCAATAGGAAGAAGGAAGAAAATGCACACTTGAATGAAAAATTGAATTCTCATTCAAACCAAAAGTGGCCGGCCACTCTCCATTGTGTAACTCCCAAAATTGCATTAAGTGCAATTAATGTGAAGCTATTAAAGAAAATGGCTTTGTAACTTCCATGAGGTGGCACCTATGATGATGTGGAGTAACATCATTGGTCCATATCATTGCCAACTCACCAATGAGGTGGCATAAAGTCAAGTCAAACTTGACTTTTAATCTTCCTCTCAAGTCAAGTCAAACTTGACCAAATCTCTTCCATGGTTGATCGAATCCAACCATTGGATTCAAGCCAACTTAATATAATGAAACTAATTCATTTAATTAAATTGATTCAATGAGTCAAAATCTAAATTAGACTTATTGAACACATGTGATCCTGTCCGAATGCTGAATCAACGGACGCTGGGCACGTGGCGCTCTCCGGTGGCTAACGTGGGTCTTCGTCTGGTTGCACGAACCTCCGGCGAACCTGCACAGAAGTCGAGCCGGGAAGGGGTTCCCGGCGGCGACCCTCCGACGCTCAAGTCAGGCAAGCAAATGGTGGAAAAAGTAGCTCCAAAGGCCTTGAATGCGTACCTCCGGCGAAGTATGAGGCTCTTTATATAGAGCGGTGAAAGAGCTACTGCACGTCCACCGAGGCGTATACGTGTCTGTAGCCTATACCTCGGTATGTGTCTGTCAAAAAGCTTACCTGACGCCATACTACTACAGTCCAAGCACGTCTTCGATGGGACAACAGAACACCTCGTTGTCAGACTTGGAGTATGGCCTAGCCATAGGACTTGACAGCTGTCATAAGATGTTCTTGTCCTTCTCTACTGACCACAGGCCGGGGCGTCCGGCAGGCCGGCTGGACCGGGAGTCCGTCCGGCCAGCCCTCATCTTACGCGCCGGCCGGACGGCACTCACTTCACGTCTGGCCTGTCGTTGGCATCGATATGCTGGGGATATTTTTGGTAGGGTGCTATGTAGGGACTGTTTAGCAGTATGTCACCTTCTCTTAGGCCTTCCGCTCGGCTCTTTGCTACTGTTCAATTGAGCGTCGGAACCCCGACTTCTGTCGGGGCGACTTTTGCCATCGGCTATTCACCGATCGGCCGGCCGGAAGGTCGACCCATCCTTCTCCGGTCGGCCACCTGGCCTTTTGACTCCCGCGTGGCATTGACCCCTCAGAATGGGGGTCCCCTGTTCTAACCGCCGGATCACTTGCCTCCCCCTCAAGTCTAGTCGAAGGAGGCGAAGTCCGACTGACTGGACTGCCGATCTGACTGACTAACGACCGATACATTAGTCTGCTCGGCCAGGCTTAGGGATGCTCATCCATTCGGCAGTACTTTGCCCATGCCTTGTATTCCCTTGTAATTTTCTGCATGTATGCTGTTCGGGGCAAACACTATAAATTTTATCTATCCGCCGGTCGGCGTGAATGAATTGTCTCCT
Source organism: Zingiber officinale (assembly GCF_018446385.1). Classification (NCBI taxonomy): domain Eukaryota; kingdom Viridiplantae; phylum Streptophyta; class Magnoliopsida; order Zingiberales; family Zingiberaceae; genus Zingiber; species Zingiber officinale. Next base: position 96,798,982 of record NC_056002.1, on the reverse strand, counting down.
TTTGTTATTTGCTCGTTCTTTCAGCATCCAATTTTTTATTTTTGCCTTGGTCTTAAGTTTTTTGTGCCCCAAGTACATTTTATAAAGGAGCTGCTCGGCCATACAATGTTACGGCGGGCCCGACCGAGGTTTACGCAAGAAACCATTCGTCTGGCGACCTTATAGGCTCCGGTCGCCCGTCAAATTTTACCGTCGGAACTAGACTACCTTCCGATCGGTGGGTTTATAGACGCTGGTTCGTCTCTTGATTTTTAACGTCGGAGCTCGACGGTCTTCCGCTCGGACGTTTATAGACGCCGGCTCGTCTCTCGATATTTAACGTCGGAGCTCGACGGTCTTCCGCTCGGACGTTTATAGACGCCGGCTCGTCTCTCGATATTTAACGTCGGAGCTCGACGGTCTTCCGCTCGGATGATTTATAGACGCCGGTTTGTCTCTTGATTTTTAACGTCGAAGATCGACGGTCTTCCGCTCGGATGATTTATAGACGCTGGCTCGTCTCTCGATTTTTAACGTCGGAGCTCGACGGTCTTCCGCTCGGACGTTTATAGACGCCGGCTAGTCTCTCGATATTTAACGTCGGAGCTCGACGGTCTTCCGCTCGGACGTTTATAGACGCCAGCTCGTCTCTCGATATTTAACGTCGGAGCTCAACGGTCTTCCGCTCGGACGTTTATAGACGCCGGCTCGTCTCTCGATATTTAACGTCGGAGCTCGACGGTCTTCTGCTCGGAGGGTTTATAGACGCCGGCTCGTCTCTCGATTTTTAACGTCGGAGCTCGACGGTCTTCCGCTCGGATGATTTATAGACGCCGGCTCGTCTCTCGATTTTTAACGTCGGAGTTCGACGGTCTTCCGCTCGGAGGGTTTATAGATGTCGGCTCGTCTCTCGATTTTTAACGTCGGAGCTCGACGGTCTTCCGCACGGACGTTTATAGACGCCGGTTCGTCTCTCGATATTTAACGTCGAAGCTCGACGATCTTCCGCTCGGACGTTTATTGACGCCGGCTCGTCTCTCGATATTTAACGTCGGAGCTCGACGGCCTTTAAGGCTACTTTTAACACAGCCGGTCGGCGAAGATATTTGCCATCTTTATAATTTTGCTTCCTGCATTACGAGGACATAGGCGACCAAAATGTATATAAATTTACATTTAGCGCACATTTCCCCCAGCTCGGATAACGTACTCCCGGCCGAACGGCTCGGGGTCTTCTTCGTCGAGCGCTTGGCTCGGATAACATACTCCCGGCCGAACGGCTCGGGGTCTTCTTTGTCGAGCGTTGGGCTCAGATACTGTACTCCTGGCTGAACGGCGCGGGGTCTTCCTCGTCAAGCGTTTGGCTCGAATATTATACCTCCGGCCGAACAACTCGGGGCCTTCGGCATCGAGCGCTTGGCTCGGATACTATACCTCCGGCTGAACGGCTCGGGGCCTTCTTCGTCGAGCCTTTGGCTCGGATACTATACCTCCGGCTGAACGGCGCGGGGCCTTCTTCGTCGAGCGCTTGGCTCGGATATTATACCTCCGGCCGAACGGCTCGGGGCCTTCATCGTCGAGCGCTTGGCTCGGATATTATACCTCCGACCGAATGGCTCGGGGCCTTCTTCGTCGAGCGCTTGGCTCGGATATTATACCTCCGGCCGAATGACTCGGGGCCTTCGTCATCGAGCGCTTGGCTCGGATACTATACCTCCGGCCGAACGGCTCGGGGCCTTCGTTGTCGAGCCTTTGGCTCGGATACTATATCTCTGGCCGAACGGCGCGGGGCCTTTGGCTCGGATACTATATCTCTGGCCGAACGGCGCGGGGCCTTCTTCGTCGAGCGCTTGGCTCGGATATTATACCTCCGGCCGAACGGCTCGGGGCCTTCTTCGTCGAGCGCTTGGCTCGAATATTATACCTCCGGCCGAACGACACGGGCCTTCTTTCGGAAAATTACAATGAATTCTATGCCCGAAAGAAACTATATCTGAAAGACTAACCTGCCGATCAACATAAGATCTGACTCAATTTCTCAACTCCTGAATACTCGTGGAGTGAGGTGGATACAATGTACTCGTCGAAATTTATCAAGATCAGGAGGATGGCGAAACTTCCCGGTCGGTCCTCCATGGCCGCTCGGCCCCCCCAGAGGTGGAGGCGGCCTGCTGCGTTATCCTTTTACTTGAGCCTTCTGCTCCTGTTGCTCCACGATCTTAGCTACTCTTGCCTCTATCAGAGCGTCGAGTTTCTCCACGGAGAGGATCACCATGTGTGGTCGTCCAGCCTCGTCCATTGCTTCCGTTCGGATGCAGGAGCGTTCCCACAGACGGCGCCAAATTGATCCTGTCCGAATGCTGAATCAACGGACACTGGGCACGTGGCGCTCTCCGGTGGCTAACGTGGGTCTTCGTCTGGTTGCACGAACCTCCGACGAACCTGCACAGAAGTCGGGCCGGGAAGGGGTTCTCGGCGGCGACCCTCCGACGCTCAAGTCAGGCAAGCAGATGGTGGAAAAAGTAGCTCCAAAGGCCTTGAACGCGTACCTCCGGCGAAGTATGAGGCTCTTTATATAGAGCGGTGAAAGAGCTCCTGCACGTCCACCGAGGCGTATACGTGTCTGTAGCCCATACCTCGGTATGTGTCTGTCAGAAAGCTTACCTGAAGCCATGCTGCTACAGTCCAAGCATGTCTTCGATGGGACAACAGAACACCTCGTTGTCAGACTTGGAGTATGGCCTAGCCATAGGACTTGACAGCTGTCATAAGATGTTCTTGTCCTTCTCTACCGACCACAGGCCGGGGCGTCCGGCAGGCCGGCTGGACCGGGAGTCCGTCCGGCCAGCCCTCATCCTACGCGCCGGTCGGACGGCACTCACTTCACGTCCGGCCTGTCGTTGGCATCGATATGCTGGGAATATTTTCGGTAGGGTGCTATGTAGGGACTATTTAGCAGTATGTCACCTTCTCTTAGGCCTTCCGCTCAGCTCTTTGCTACTGTTCAATTGAGCGTCGGAACCCCGACTTCTGTCGGGGCGACTTTTGCCATCGGCTATTCACCGGTCGGCCGGCCGGAAGGTCGGCCCATCCTTCTCCGGTCGGCCACCTGGCCTTTTGACTCCCGCGTGGCATTGACCCCTCAGAATGGGGGTCCCCTGTTCTAACCGCCGGATCAACATGAATCAACTTGAGTCGAACTCAAGTTAGCCCAATTAGGATTACTCTTAATCCAATTTGATTCATCAAATGAATCTAATCATCTTGGTTCATCATATGAACCTAATCTCCATCTAATTGTCCTAAGTGTATGACCCTATAGGTTCTTGTAACGTTGGCAATGCCCTAAACCCATTTAGGAGCATAAGTAATGAGCGGTATCTAGCAACACATCATTACTACCCAAGTTACAAGAATGTCGAGATCCAACATCACCTTGTGACTACTAATTGTGACTCCTCACAATATATGACAAGTGTCCTTCTATCCTAGACATCTAGATTGATCAATGTGAGGCATAGACCGTGTCATCCTCTAACCAATCTAAATCTTGAACTCCAAGTAAACTCACTAAATCAAATGAGCTCAATATCCTATATTGACTCATTTGGGCATGGCCATGCACTTCGTGGTCTCACTCTATCAAGAATACCGATGTCACTCCCATCATATAGGAGGGATAGATCCCATCTACATCACTCACATCCCTCCGCATAATTTGTTATATACCCAGTAATCGCCTTTATAGTCCACCCAGTTACGGGTGACGTTTGACGAAACTAAAGTACATAACTCCTTATGTAGGGATCTATGGTGACTTCAGGTCTAAGGACTAGTAGTCATACTAATAGCCACATGAGAAAGTATATGACACTCATATAACGATCCATGATACTTTCTCATGGCTGGTCATTAAGTATACATTCTCTAATGTATACCCATGTGTCAACTTGATATCTCTATATCCATGACTTGTGAGATCAAGTCATCGAGTTGACCTACATGCTAGTCTTATTGCATTAACATTGTCCCTGAATGTTAATACTCGACTAGGAATGATTAAGAGTAGTGTTCCCTATATCATCTCACTATCGGTTCAACTAACTGATTGATATAGGTGAGAACCGTCTACTCAAGGACATTATTATACTTAGTTTATTTGGCACCAATACAAGTAAGTATAATAACCAAAATCCAAATGCCTTTATTTATATAGAATATGATACAATAAGTCCAAAATACAATCATCAAATGATTGGCTCTAGGGCTCTAGCTAACAAGTATAGACTTGCCTTACATGTTTAGCCTTTTAGTATGTTTCTTTACTAATAGAAGAGCATGAGTTAGCTTACTGTTATTTGCTATTTATGAGCATGATTAGCTACACATGTTTAGTATTTCAGTTAGTATAATTCCTTTATTGGTTTATGAGCATGATTAGCTATAAATGTTTAGTATTTCAGTTAGTATGATTCCTTTGCTATGTATGAGCATGAGTAGCTTTACATGTTAGCTTTCAGTTTTAGCATGTTTTTATTTATATACATGCATATCGAGTTTTTGTGAGTTAGATAGCGCTCACTAAGCTTTATGCTTATAGTTTGCATTTCCTCCTACTGCAGATAAAAGAAAAGTCAAAACGATATGAAGGAGGCGACAAGGGGAGGCTTGATGGGCGTGTGATGTTTGGACTATGGAGTGATCGGAGAAGTTGTCAAGAATTTATTAAAAGTGTTTTGGTTTAATTGTTTAAAGTATTTAGAACTTGTACATGTTACTTTTTGGATTGTTTTGTCGTGTTTTGTTAGAGTTGGTTTCCTTTGGTATTGTGCTTCTTTTTATTATATATAAACTGCGTGGTTGTTTGAAATAACTTCCAGCCGCCTGTGGCTGTGTATATAGTGATTGTATATCAGTTTAAGATCACCGGTACAGGGGAGACTCTGTCGAAATTTTTCGGTAGGGTTTTCATGTGGTTTTTAATCATACCGGTTAAGTAGAGTTAGTAGTTAAGTAGCATCCACCTTTAGAGTAGTAGTAGTAGTGTATAAGGTGGGTTGTTACAGTTGGTATCAGAGCCAGGTTCCCATTCTCCAGCATCACACACATCAGCATCATCCTTGCCGTCTTCAAGTAAGAAAGTATTTAAGTTTTTCCTTTTATGCTTTCTTTATTATTGTAGTATGGAATAATTGCTTATATGCGCTTTAGTAAGATATAAGTTTTGTTTCTCTTTATTCATACATATGTATGTTTAGAAAGGATAGAGAAGATATCAAGTCTTTTTCTCTGCATAACTAGATGTCAAGAAGAGGACGTCCCCGTACCGTTCGTACTGAGAATCAAGATCAAAAGAATGAAGGGTTTAGATAAACTAAGCTCAATCTCTCTGAAGTTATTGCCCAACTCTAGAGACAAGTAGTAGAGCAGCAGCAAGTAATTGCCAATCTGATGGTAAATCAGCAACCAGTTCCTCTCACTCCTCCAACAGTAAATGTGGAGACTCCAGTGGTAATTGAGGTTCCACCAGCTACCCTGGGAGTCGTCACACACCTCAGAAGACAAGAAGCATACCTCATCCAGTGGCTAAAACTAAAACCGGAAGGTTAAGCCCTGGGGTGCCCAGGCTTGGTTCAAGACACTTGAGAGCACAATGGAGCTTCTTGACTGACCAGAAGTCGAGAAGGGTAAGTGTGCCTCTTTCTGCCTATATAGAGGTGCTTGTATGTGGTGGGAGCGAGTGGAGAGTAAGAGAGCAGTCAACCAGATGAGCTGGGTTGACTTCGAGATAGAGTTTTATGAAAAAGTCTTCCGTCAACGGATCACCAATAAATAGTATGAGGAGCTTATGGAATTCAGACAAGGTGACCTACCAGTAGAAGAAGCGGTCAAAAGATTTAACAGGCTAGCTCACCTTTGCCTAGAGTTAGTAAGTACAGTGAAAGAACGAGTCAGACTGACTCTCCGAATGCTGAGACCAGAAATAGCATCTAATGTGAGTAGTGAAACTCACCGACCATAGATTGGTGAAGAGCTGGTCAGCAAGGCATTAGTGAGCACTATCTGAACAGCAACAAGGTACAAGAAACGCAACACAAACCAGTCAAGATAGAATATAAGACAGTGGGGAAACAGATACCCCAGTCAAGTAATCATAACTGGAGGGACAAAGATAACAAGAAAGACCCAAGCAGGAAGATGTTCGGGTAGTCTGTGAGTATCCAAAGTATATCCAGAAGGGCTACCTGGACTATCTCCCAACAGAGAAGTGGAGTTTAAGATTGAATTGGTTCCTGGAACTGGTCCAATTTCAAAAGCTCCATACCGCATGTCTCCAGCAGAGTTGAAAGAGTTACAAGAACAACTTCAGGAGCTGCTTGACAAAGGCTTCATTCGCCCTAGTCACTCACCTTGGGGAGCTCCTATGTTGTTTGTCAAGAAGAAAGATGGATCTATGTGAATGTGCATAGATTACAGAGCTCTGAATCAAGTGACGATCAAGAACAAGTACCCCCTTCTCAGGATCGACGACTTATTTGATCAGTTAAGAGGGGCAACAGTGTTCTCAAAGATAGACCTGTGCTCTGGGTACCATCAGCTGAAGGTGAAAGAAAGGGATATACCCAGAACGACGTTCAGGACCAGAAATGGACACTACGAGTTTGTAGTCATGCATTTTGGTGTGACTAATGCACCAGCGGCTTTCATAGACTTGATGAACAGAGTGTTCAGAGAATACCTTGTCAAATTTGTCATTGTGTTCATCGACGACAATCTAGTCTATTCAAGGACCCCAGAGGAGCATGACACGCACTTGAGGATGGTACTGCAGACTCTACAGCAAAAGCATCTTTATGCTAAATTCTCAAAGTGCGAGTTCTGGTTAAATCAGGTGTCGTTTTTAGGTCACATTATTTCTAAAGAAGGTATTCAAGTGGATCCAGCCAAAATGGAAGTGGTCAACAACTGGAGTAGACCCAAGAACGTCAGAGAGATCAGAAGCTTCCTTGGTTTAGCTGGGTACTACAGGAAGTTCGTGGAGGACTTTTCCAGGATAGCCTCTCCACTAACAGCCCTCACCAGAAAGAACAAGAGATTCGAATGGTCAGATAAATGTGAGCAGAGTTTCCAAGAGCTCAAGAAGAGACTGACCAGTGCTCCTATCCTGACAGTTCCAGAGAGTGACAAGATTTTTGACATCTACAGTGATGCTTCCAAGATGGGCTTAGGAGTTGTACTCATGCAAGAAGGAAAAGTCATAGCCTATGCTTCCAGACAACTCAAAGACTACGAGAAGAACTATCCCACTCACGATCTTGAGCTAGCAGCTGTGGTTTTTGCACTGAAACTCTGGCGACATTATTTGTATGGAGTTCAGTGTAGAATTTTCACAGACCATCAGAGTCTTAAGTACTTCTTCACTCAGAAGGACTTAAACATGAGACAGCGTAGGTGGCTAGAGTTGGTCAAAGATTATGACTGTGAAATCCTCTACCATCCAGGCAAAGCTAATAAAGTGGCAAATGCACTAAGCAGAAAATCCAGTGCATCCCTGATGTCTTTATCATCATTAGCCCTACCACTGCAGAAGGAGTTGTCAGACTTTGGAATGGAAATTATTTATGGGCAACTCTCTGCATTAACCTTAGAGTCTACCTTGCTTGAGGATATACAGAGAAAGCAAAGTGAAGATCCAGATATCCAAAAAATCAAGCAAGGGATACAAAGGGGAAAATTCAGAGTTTCGAGTATCAGGCAGTGGAATTCTTTATCAGGGGAGCCGCCTTTGTATCCCCAATGATGAAGAGTTGAGAAAGAAAATTTTAGAAGAAGTTCATAGTACACCTTACTCCATGCATCCTGGTTCTACCAAGATGTACCAAGATGTGAAACTGAGGTTCTGGTGGTCTGGACTCAAAAGAGATGTAGCTAAGTATGTCAGTACCTGCCTGACATGTCAGAGGGTTAAAGCAGAACACCAGAGACCAAGAGGAGTTCTACAGCCTCTTCCTATACCAGAGTGGAAGTGGGAAGACGTATCCATGGACTTCATAACAGGTCTCCCAAGAACCACAAATGGATATGATGCAATATGGGTGATAGTGGACAGATTGACCAAGTCTGCCCATTTTCTAGCCATCAAGGTGTCCCACTCTATAGAGCAGTTAGCACAGTTATATGTTAAGGAGGTGATCAGACTTCACGGAGTTCCTAAATCTATTGTGTCTGATAGAGATGGGTGTTTCACCTCTCACTTTTGGGAGTGTGTTCAGACTGCACTAGGCACCAAACTCAAGTTCAGCACAGCCTTCCATCCTCAGACTGATGGACAGACAGAGCGAGTAAATCAGATTCTAGAAGATATGCTCAGAGCTTGTGCACTAGATTTCAAAGGAAGTTGGTGCAAGTATCTATGCTTAGCTGAATTTGCCTACAACAATAGCTATCAGGCCACCATCAAGATGGCACCTTATGAGGCACTATATGGCAGGAAGTGGAGACTGGCAAGAAGCAGGTGAGAGAAAAGAAATGGAAGTAGAACTGGGCATTTAGACAGAACTGATAGATGAGACTACTCAGGCTATCCAGAAGATCAAACAGAGGATTGAGACTGCCCAGAGTAGACAGAAGAGTTATGCTGACACACGCCGTAGGCCACTTGAATTCCAAGTAGGGGATTCAGTTTTTCTCAAGGTCGCTCCTATGAAGGGAGTGATGAGATTTGACAAGAAGGGCAAATTAAGTCCTCGCTATGTAGGACCTTACCTAATCATAGAGAGGATTGGGAAAGTAGCTTACAGGCTGGACTTACCACAAGGCATGTCAGCAATACACAATGTATTTCATGTCTCCATGCTAAAGAAGTGTCTCCATGACCCGAGCCAAGTGATTCAGCCTCAATCAGTGCAGATCCAAGAGGATCTTAGTTATGAGAGCAGACCTACACAGATAGTGGACAGAGCAGTCAAGAGATTGAGAAACAAAGAAGTACCACTAGTGAAGGTCGTCTGGCAGAACCAGAAGCACGAGGAAATCACTTGGGAGCGGGAGGACGGTATGAGACAGAAGTATCCAGAGCTATTCTAAGTTCGAGGACGAACTTTTTATAAGGTATGGGGGATTGTAACGACCCAATTTTCCCTATTTTAAGTTCTAAAAGTCCATAAAAATATTTGGAAATGATTTTAAAATATTCTAGAGATTTTTAGGAATTTTTAGAGTATTTTTACGTAATTTTTGGAGGTCGTTTAGTAGGTTTACAAAAAGAAAGAAGTTTTGACAAAAAACGTTGAAGGTGAGACTCGAACCCAAGACCCCTGGCCGGACCTGACCCAACCGGACGCAGCCAACCAACTGAGCTACGCGGGTTTTGTTAAACAAGTATAGAGAGAAATAGATTTAAGCTATAGTTGGAACGTTTAAAATAAATTGGAATAAAAGTGCGCGACGGAGGAATCGAAGCCTAAACCTTTGATTTGGTTAAAAGCTGGCTGACCAACTAGGCTAGCGATCGGTGCTGATTAAATAGGCAGCGACAAATATATAAGCTATAGTTGATAATAAAAAAAAACCCCTAGTTTTAAAGGAAAACTTAGTCTTTGACGAACCCGAAATCCTCTCTTCTCCTCCTTCACGCGACGGCGCTTCTCTCGGGCAGAAACGCAGCAGCGGCTAGGGATTGTTTTCCGGCGGCCGGCGAGCTCCCTCCTCCGCGGATTCTTCACAAGTCCGAGTTTCTCTTGGCAAGGAGAGCGCGCAGGCACAAAGAAAAGCTGAAACCTTCACCTATCCGAAACCCTAGCAGCCATCTTCTCGGTTGTAAGTTAAAGAACAAGGGTGAGTTGCTACTCACCTGCAGTAGGATAGCTCCGAGGTTTATTTCTCGTTATTTTCCTTGTTCCCGAAGCTTTGCGTGAAACCTTAGAGCTTAAAGAATCTGTAATAGGGATTTAGTCTTCCTTTTGGTTTCGGATCATGCTGCACAGATTTGTGTTCCTCCTTGCTTTCTTTCTCTTATTTTAGTTGAGTTTTTCTTTCATTGGATCTGGACAGGGTCTTCCTGGATGTTGCCCATCAGATTTGTTTACACTTAGTTCTTCTCTTTATGTATATAGATATATCTTTTGGTTTGGGTGGTAATAGAATGAAATAAATGTGTTGATACGAATTTCGGAATCCATTCAAAAGATTTGGGCATGTATTGTTTTTGTACTCTACATATGCTATTTTGGTACTCATTAAAGGTTAGATAGGTGCATAATCTACTTAGAATTTTGATTATGCTTAAATTGAGTTTCCAGATTCTAATCATAACCATGTGCTTAGTTGAAAACTAGTATTCCAGGAAATACCCTAGATTATTCAGATGATATGTTCATAATATGGAGATTTCTAGTTGAATAAGTGTGTAATGTGCATATGTAATTAACCTGCAAAGATAGAGTTTGGGTTGTTATGTACACATAAAGTAGCAAGCTATAATCGGTCACAGTACTTAATTAGATTCAAGAATTAGTTTAGAGTGTTTACTGATATGTAAAAGTTTAGGGATGTTCTCTTGGACCAACAGTATGATGTTCTCTTGAACCAGCATTACGAGTTTCCTTTGCTGTGCAGTTTTCAGTTTTGTTATTAGTTGGACATGAGCAGTTTCCTTTGCAGAAATTTATTAGTAGCATGCAGAACTTTATTAATAGTATGCAGATTTTAGATAAGCTTAGTATGCAGATTTTGTTAAGCTTAGTATGCAGATTTTAGATAAGCTTAATATGAAGATTTTTGTTAAGCTTTGCATGCAGATTTATGTTAAGTTTTGTATACAGATTTTTGTTTAAGCATTTCAGTGTTAGAATTTGTTTAAACATTTCAGTTTTGTAAGGGGCATTCTTTTATAAGAAAAGTATAAGAAAGATAAAGAAAAGAAAGAAGAAGGCCAAGGCCTTAAGTAGATCCCAAAGTCAAGACTCTAGGGATTTTGGCACACAAGGTGCTTATTAAAATGTCAAGGCATTTAAAGAAGAAGAAATTAAGATAATAAGTATTTTACTTTTAAGAAGAGGATAGTACCCGACTTCCAAGGTTGTCGTTAAACAAATCCTGGTGTCCAATTCCAAGGTCTTGGCCCTGGTAGACCAAGGTCTGCTCTTTTAGGATTGGTGGCTCGCTACCCCAACCTATTAGGGAACGCGCATAAAATGGTACTATGCCTGGGCCCAAGAGAAGTTGATTACTATTTTGAAGTATTAAAAGTATAAGCTTTTGAACAAGTAAAATAGGTTTCACATCAGTACAAAATTATTAAAAAAATAAGTTTCACATAAGTATTAAAGAATAAGTCTTTAAGCAAGTGAAATAAGATACAGAGGGTGTTTAGAATTCAGTAAGTTAAGTTCTTTATGCAAGCATGATAGTATAGACTTGCCTTACATGTTTAGCCTTTCAGTATGTTTCTTTACTAATAGAAGAGCATGAGTTAGCTTACTGTTATTTTCTATTTATGAGCATGATTAGCTATACATGTTTAGTATTTCAGTTAGTATGATTCCTTTATTGGTTTATGAGCATGATTAGCTATACATGTTTAGTATTTCAGTTAGTATGATTCCTTTGCTATGTATGAGCATGAGTAGCTTTACATGTTAGCATTCAGTTTTAGCATGTTTTTATTTATATACATGCATATCGAGTTTTTGTGAGTTAGATAGCGCTCACTAAGCTTTATGCTTATAGTTTGCATTTCCTCCTACTGCAGATAAAGGAAAAGTCAAAACGATATGAAGGAGGCGACAAGGGGAGGCTTGATGGACGTGTGATGTTTGGACTATGGAGTGATCTGAGAAGTTGTCAAGAATTTATTAAGAGTATTTTGGTTTAATTGTTTAAAGTATTTAGAACTTGTACATGTTACTTTTTGGATTGTTTTATCGTGTTTTGTTAGAGTTGGTTTCCTTTGGTATTTTGCTTCTTTTTGTTATATATAAACTGCGTGGTTGTTTGAAATAAGTTCCAGCCGCCTGTGGCTGTGTATATAGTGATTGTATATCAGTTTAAGATCACCGGTACAGGGGAGACTCTGCCAAAATTTTTCGGTAGGGTTTTCATGTGGTTTTTAATCATACCGGTTAAGTAGAGTTAGTAGTTAAGTAGCATCCACCTTTAGAATAGTAGTAGTGTAGAAGGTGGGTCGTTACACATAACTCCTTATGTAGGGAACCATGGTGACTTCAGGTCTAAGGACTAGTAGTCATACTAATAGCCACATGAGAAAGTATATGACACTCATATAACGATCCATGATACTTTCTCATGGCGGGTCATTCAGTATACATTCTCCAATGCATACCCATGTGTCAACTTGATATCTCTATATCCATGACTTGTGAGATCAAGTCATCGAGTTGACCTACATGCTAGTCTTATTGCATTAACATTGTCCTTGAATGTTAACACTCGACTAGGAATGATTAAGAGTAGTGTTCCCTATATCATCTCACTATCGGTTCAACTAACCGATTGATATAAGTGAGAACCTTCTACTCAAGGACGCTATTATACTTAGTTTATTTGGCACCAATACAAGTATAATAACCAAAAACAAATGTCTTTATTTATATATAAGAATATGATACAATAAGTTCATAATATAATCATCAAATGATTGGCTCTAGGGCTCTAACTAACATTTTTTATCGATATTTTATGATCTTCATTCCTAAGATATACTCAATTTCTCTTCAAAAATAATACCCTTTGTTTGGATATATCCTTTTACAACTAGTTAAGCTTTGTATTGATTAATCGATCCATTCACTTTCTTCTTGATTTTGAGAATCTACTTATTCCCAATGGCTCTTCGGCCTAGAGAAAGATCGACTAAATCCCAAACTTTATGCTTTCTTATTGACTCCATTTCCTCATCCATTGCAACTTTCTATTGTTTCTCTAACTGAGTATCTTAATGCTTCCTCAATCATTCAGGTTCATTGTCGTTAACTGAGAGTGTTATAAATGTCTCATTCTCAATATTAAACCATTTTCAAGGTTTAATCTTACGAACACTTCTTTGTAAGTTAAGTTATTGAGAAGTCTAACTTATGACTTAGTAAATTATTCCCACTAAGTTGACTAGATTCAGACACTTATAGTGATTCATGATTTGTTGATAAAGGAACATTATCCTCTTCCTCTATTTTAAATAAAGAAACTGTCTTAATAATTTTACCTCTTGTTGGGAACTCAGTTTTAAGAAAAGTAGCATACCTTGACTCTATTTCAGATATGATTCCATCTTGTTACTCACCAATGAAGACATTGTTGGTGCAATCAGCTTCAAGAGTTTTGATGTTTGATAATATACCTAAGTTTGGTCAGTTTAACCAAGGATTTATCCAAACAGGACTTAATGTTTGGAAGAGAGAAGTCTAGTTAGGACTAAATGACTAGCAAAAGTCCTAACTTAGGCAAGGGTAAATTCTAGTGAGTGAAGTTAGGCAGTGGAAATCCTAGGGGGAGGTAACTTTGGTGGTGGAAGTCCTAGTGAGTAAAGCTAGGCCATAGTGAGTGAAGCTAGGTGGTGAAAATCTTAGGGGGAGGTAACCTTAGGTGGTGGAAGTCCTGGTGAGTAAAGCTAGGCCCTAGTGAGTAAAATTAGGTGGTGAAAATCCTAAAGGGAGGTGAACTTAGGTGGTGAAAGTCCTGGTGAGTGAAGCTAGGCAGTGAAAATCCTAGGGGGAGGTAACCCTAGGTAATGATAAAGTCTTGGATGTTGTCCAAGCATGAAGCCTAGTAGATCGGGTATATTTACAGGAGCGCGGCTTGATCCTAAGGGATTGACCCTTAGGTGATAGAGTTGGAGGAGGGACTTCCAAGCAAAAGGTAAGCCTAGTGGGTTAGGCAGATTTACAGATATAGGCTAGGTTGCCTGTTTGTGTTTGTATGATTATTTTGTAAGAATCTAGAGCTAGAAGCAAAACAGAGAAAAAGATAAACACAAATGGATGAACCAGACTTGACTCGGGTCAAACTAGACCTAAACCAATTTAATAGATCGAACTAGCGGTTTAGTAGACTGACTGGGCTTGGTCCAAATTGCTAAGTTGTGAAATGTTAATGTGGAAAATGATGTGCTAAAAGATCTGGTTTATCTTTATGATTTGGATGAGGATAAGGATAAGTCAGATGATGTGGATAGAGGGAAGGCTTAATCCATATATTGCTTTATCCAAATATAGTTCATCTAGATATAACTTTATCTAGATAAGAGTTGATCCAGATAAGAATCTGATCCAACTCTATAAAATGAGATGAAGGCTCTACGTTCAAGACATCACTTCTTCTACTACTCATATTCTGTGTGCTCAAAAGGAAGGCTACAACGCGAAGCTTTGCTACCAAGGAAGCTCTAGGAAGGGTGTGCTACGCTCGGGACTTTTGGATCAGCTCAGTAAAGTTTTTGCTTGTATTTATTTTATTACAAGCTATATTTACTTTATCATTCTTTTATGCTTGTATTTGATAAACTGTAAGACGGGTTTCTCCGCCTCCGGAAAGGAGACCACTAGTGGACTTGCGCTTGAGTACATAGGCCTTGGACGTACTGACCATGGGGAGTTGGGAACCAAGTAAATTCCGCGAGTATTATTTTTCCCGTACTTTATTTTATATTCTGTTGCTACTAACGACTTTCATAGAAAGAATGGACGAAATGGAAAAGTAAGCGACAAGTCGAGATTCACCCCCCCTCTCTTGACCACACCGATCCTACAGACATAACCCTTAGAAGTCTCAGAATACTTTATAAAGATATACTTTTTACTTTTGAGTCTTAATTTTTCATATTTGTGAGTCTTATCATGAATGTAGGCAGCTGACCCCCAAGCTTTCAGATTACTCAAATCTAGTTTTTTGCCTGCCCAACATTCATATGAGTAGATAGAACAAATTTAAAAAGCAATTGGTTAAGTATATAGGTTGTAGCGAATAACAAATCTCCCCAATAGGTCCCCAATAGGAAATTGACAAATTAGCTTGAGCTATCATAGACCTTATCAGAGTTTAATTTCTCCTTTTAGCAACTCCATTTACTGTGGAGTTTCAGGAATAGTGAGTTATTTAATAATCCCTTTTATCATTATATATTATCTTGAGCTGATCAGACAAATATTCACTTCCACGGTTTGTGTATAAGGTTTTAACCTTATGTTCCACTTGATTCTTAACTTCATTCAAATAACGTTTGAGACAATCTAATGCTTTAAATTTATGAGAAATCAAATACGCATGACTAAATCTTGTGAATCCATCAATAAATGTAATGAAATATGTGTCGGCCCTGTTCGGTCGGTAGGAGGGGGTTGAATTGTTTGAAATTATAAATATACCCTTCTCACAACTTTCGACTTTGATTAAAAAACACTTGTTAGAAAATCAAAAATAAATTATATAAAAGTAAATGAGGCTACTGGATTTACTTAGTTTGCAGCTAGAGAGATTACTAATTCAAGACAAAAGAAGTGCCAACTTAGAAAAAGTTATAAGATTTTTTTAGTATTTTTAATATTAAAAATTAATATATTATAAAAAAAATTCATAGAAAATCCATTAACGGTTAGAAGATTTCTAAAAAATGTATTCTGACAGAGGATTTACTGTCTTATCACTAAAAATTTTGATTAAAAAAAATTCTAACAGAAAGTTTGCAAAAAAAAAACTTCTACATAATGCAGTTACAATATAGCAAATCAATTAAATTTAAAGGGAATTTAAACTAGGTATGATTTTATAACCCAATATAGGTTCTTACCTATTAGATTGATAAGATATTTTTTAGAAATAAATTTTTATAATACTTTTATAATTTGACCATTATGGCATCCAAAATATCAATTAAGCTTACCATGATTTCTAAAATTTAAATTTTGGAAAGAGCCTGAATTTAAGCATGCATCATTATTTTTTAAGAGTTCTATTTGTTCTTTTAATTATTTTTATTTTTATTTTTAAATTTATCAAAATCTTCTAATTGACAAGAGTTTGATAAAGTTACTTTTAATTCTACATTTTCCTTTTTTAATTATTATTTTCTGTTTCTAATTGATAAGAACTTTTAGAAATTATTTTAACAAATTTGTATAATTTATCGAGAGGTAGAGATCGTACTTCATTTACCTTATTGATCTCGTTGTCCGACACTCTCCCTTCATTACTACTTCCCTCTGAATTAGTTTCCCCTTCGTCGATGCTCTTAAAGCTCATTTCAAGTGAGCATGCTTCATCGTCTTTTTGGTGACTTGCCATCAATGTAAGTCTGGCATAGACTTCAATCTCCGACTCGGATGACAACGTTTTGTTCCACACCACCTTTAGGTTTTTATGCTTTATCTGGGTTGGTCTTTTGTGTAGGCCCCTTGTGGTCGACAAGAAGGGATGAATTGCCCTACATAATAAAACAAACCAATGTCTTTCTCAAATAATTAGGCTTAACACAATTACACACTTAATTAAACAGAATAATAGAATCAAAATAAGTATGAGACAAGCAAGGTTTTACATGGTTGGCAATCAAAGGATTGCTACTCCAATGAAAGTAGGCTCAGTAAGAAAATATCATTCTTAAATAAAACATCGGAAGCAGAGAAGCCTTGTACATAAAAATGAAGCTCAAAAGTGAAGAACTAAATAGAACTTAAAGTACAGAGTGTGTTGTTCGAAAAGAAGAAGACAAGGGCTCTATTTATAGCCCACTAGTCGAAAACAATTGTTTGCTGACGTGGCATGGTCCAGACGCCTGGACCCTCTCCGGGTGCCCCCAGCATAGCAAATCTTATCTCCTCATAAACAGCTACGCAACGGGCAAAAGATAATATTTTATCTAGTCCGGATGCCTGGACCGCCTTTAAACATGGGCTCCTCCGTGAGGCGCCCCCACCCTGATCAAAGTGGTTCAGGCGCCCAAAACTGTTGACATTCTATCCAGAAAATCTATTCTGACTTTAATCACTTGGGTGATCTCGATCATTCGGAATATGACTCACTCAAACCCATTTTTTAGCCTTTTTGAGCAACCTTCCGCTTCGGCTTCTCATCCCTAGGAAATATTGTGTGCTTCCTTCTCGTTCGTCAGTGTACTCTGTTAGAATCGATTGATGTTGGAGGGGGTGAATAACTTGTCGCGCTCATTGTCTTGCTTCGTGATGATGATTTACAGCGGTATGAAATACGAAACACACTTACAACACTAACACAAAGGATTTACTTGGTATCCACCTCAAGATGAGATAACTAATCCAAGGATCCGCACACGCAAGCACTCTCCACTAAGAAAAAATACTCCTTCTCGGTAACTACTGTTGGTGCGGGAAGCATCCGACGATCAAACCCGAGTTTTGATAATGGCAAAGGATTCAAAGTTAAGGGGTTTTGTGATCTGACAGCTTTGTTGAGTGTTTCAGGAAAGTCCTAACTGCGGTTAGGCAGGTGAAAACCCTAGGGGGTGGTAACCCTAGGTCCTAGGGGGTGGTAACCCTAGGTGGAGAAAAGTCCTAGCTGCGGTTAGGCAAAGGGAAAACCCTAGGGGGCGGTAACCCTAGGTCATAGGGGGTGGTAACCCTATGCGGAAAGTCTTGGCAGGTCGATGGCTTCAGGCAAAGTCCTAGGGGTGGTAACCCTAGGTGGAAAGTCCCGTGTCGCGAACCAGTGAAAGCTGGACTAGCCGAAGCGGATGTCGATGAAAGTCCGAAGCGCCGAGTGTTGAGCAAAAGTCCAGTCGATCTGGAGGACTGGCATCAGGTAAATCTCCGAGTGGAGTAGGTGAGGACGTGTTCCCGTAGAGGGAACAGGAGGCGTCGGGTCGACCTAGGGTTTCGGGAACAGACCCGGACAGTTCGAATGCTGTCAAAACTTTCATTATTATCATTCATTATATTTCTGTGCTAACTTTGTTTTGCAGGGTATGTGTTTGGGACTAACACATTTTGCAGGAACAAAGGAGCAAGTTACAACTCGAATGAACAGTGTCCGAGGCGCCTCCATGGAGCTTGGAGGCGCCTCGGGTGCGAACCAAGAAAAGCCAGCGCAGAAGGTTGGAGGCGCCTTAGATGAAGTTCAAGGCGCCTTGGGTCGAAGGTTGAAGGTGCCTTGGGTAGGCTGAAGGCGCCTTGAACTGGATGAAGTTCGACCAAGTCTGTGCTGATCTCCGCGGGTGACTCGGCCTGTTTAAGGCGCCTTGAAGGGCTTCAAGGTGCCTTGAACACCCTTTATAAGGGGTCTCGAGCAGCACCACCACTATAACGAACTCCAAGCAATCCTTACGCTACAAGCTGCTCTAGAAACACCCAGAAGTGCTGTTACAAGTCCCCGACAACCCGGAGCTTCAGATTCTGCTACTTTATTGTTGTCGGTATAATTTGTTTTAGTTCTTTCAATTGTAATATCTTATTGTACATTTTACGAGCTTATAGTTGTTGCCCACGGAAAGCGATCAAGGATCGCGGGCCTTCGAGTAGGAGTCGCCTTAGGCTCCGAACGAAGTAAAACTTCTTGTGTCCCTCTGTGATTGCATTCGTTATTTCCGCTGCGTATATTTACTTTGATAGTTTTACGATTCCGATACGATCAAAATAGCCACGAGCGCTATTCACCCCCCCTCTAGCGCGTCTCGATCCAACAATTGGTATCAGAGCGGGGTCGTTTTGAACTGGTGCAACAACCATTCAAGCATTTTTCGTGGCTTTGTCATTTATATAGGTTAAAAATAAAACCTTACGCCTTTCGTTTTTCCCTCCAAAACTGTTTTTGAAAAATTAATTTTCATCTTTTCACCATTGGTTGGAATTAACAAAATATTGCGTTTTCAAAAATTGTGGTAATATTTTTTAATATTTTTTTAATAATATTTTAATAATATTTTAATAATATTTTATTATTTTTTTCCGAAATTCCTGAATTACTATCTTTATTTCTCTCCCGCACTACTAATCCAAGACTAAGTCTTGGAACAAGTTTTATTGTGTTTATTTTGCGAGATCATCTTTTTAAAATGGCCCATCAAGAAGGCTACAACACTGCTCGCCCACCGCTCTTCTCCGGAGATGATTTCGGAGATTGGAAGGGTCGGATGGAGGCGTATCTCCAGACTCACTTTGAAGTCTGGATGATCGTCAAAACCGGGCTTCAACTGCCAACTGACGGCGCCGGCAAGCCACTACCATACGAGAATTGGGACGCGAACCTTATCAAAAAGGTAGAAGCAAACGCAAAAGCAACGTATACACTTCAGTGTGGCTTAACGAATAAGGAGCTGAATCGCGCCGGCCAATTCTCAAGTGCCAAGGAGCTGTGGGAGAGTCTGATTGACCTACACGAAGGTATTCCTGATACGAAAATAGGTAAGCATGTTTTAATAAATAAATTATTCGAGCAGACTAATACTATTCCGGCCGAGGAAGGTGTTGCGTTATTTGCAGGAACAAGCAAGACGAAGAAAGCACTGAAGGCAACATGGTCCGAGTCATCACATGAATCCGAACCGGACGAAGAAGAGCAAGCGAGCCTTCTAGCTCTACCAGTACTAGCGAACATTATCGACACCGAGTCTGAGTTCGAATCCGAAACGGAGAGCGAGTCAGAAACAGAGTCCGAGCGAAGCCACGAATTCGCATTCGTTTCCGAAGGACCTAACCCCACTGTAAGTGCCTTACTCGCCGAAACTCAATTAGACGATTTAAAAAATATAGTCCCTTACTTGCTAAAAAAGTTGGCTAAATCCAATGTCCGAGTTAAGTCGCTCCAAAAGGAGGTAACAACCCTTAAGGAAGCGACTGACTCGAGTTCTTTAACTGAGCCGGCTCAAATTGGAAGTTCAACTCAAGTCCAACAACTTGAGGAAGAAAATTCCAATTTGAAAGCTCAAATTAAAGAACTCAATGACACGTTGGAACGGTTCACCTTGGGCTCCAAGAATCTCGATCTGATTCTTGGAAAACAGCGAGTCGTCTACAACAAAACTGGACTTGGATTTAAAACTAAAATAAAATACAAATCATATTTATCGCTAGTTAATAGAAATAATAGAAAATTTGTCCAAGCATGGGTGCCAAAATCCAACTTGGTTAATCAAGTTGGAACTGGTCACTATTGGGTCCCCAAAGATCAAGTCTATTATCTTGATAGACCATATCGAGGCTATGATCCAGGGGGAGCTAATAGAAAAACAATATTAAGAACATAATTCAAATTAAAATTCAATTAAAAATTTGAAATCAAATTCGAAATTCTAAATTCAAAATTCTAAATCAAAAATTCGAAATTCTAAATCAAATTCGAAATTCTAAATTCTAAATTCTAAATCAAATTCGAAATTCTAAATTCGAAATTCTAAATCAAAAATTCAAATTCAAAATTCAAATTTAATTTAAATTCGAAATTCTAAATTCGAAATTCTAAATCAAAAATTTAAAATTCTAAATCAAATTCGAAATTCTAAATTCGAAATTCTAAATCAAAAATTCAAAATTCTAAATCAAATTCGAAATTCTAAATTCGAAATTCTAAATAAAAAATTCAAATTCAAAATTCAAATTTAATTTAAATTCTAAATTCTAAATTCGAAATTCTAAATCAAAAATTCGAAATTCTAAATCAAATTCGAAATTCTAAATTCGAAATTCTAAATTCAAAAATAGATGGTGGATCCAAACTAGCTGGCACCTCCAACTGAACTACCCGACAGGGTAACTGAACCTAATTTACCCGAAATGGGTAAAACAAGAGTAGATTACCCGGCAAGGTTGTAATGCCCCGGCTCAGGCGGGCCCCACCCGAACTGAACCGGGAACGCTACCTGAATTGCCCATCGGGTTGATGACTAGCTCCACAGACCACCGGAGGTCCTTTCAGCGTGCTTTGTCCTCACTCGCACGCACCCTGGAAAACTTCCCAGGAGGTCACCCATCCTTAGATTTCTCCAAGCCAAGCACGCTTAACTTTGGAGTTCTTTGAGTTTGGGCTTCCGAAAAGGAAGGTGCACCTTGGTGATATGGATAGTACCATCTAACCTTTAAGCCATACTTAACCAGAATCTTTAGAACCGGGGTATTACAATCACCCCCACTTAAAGACACAATGTCCTCGTTGTGTAACCACGAATCACACCACAGACAAATCCCAGAATCTCCCTTGCTAGGTGGTGCCCTGGGTGCTCCTGCCACAGGCACACTCACGGTCGCAAGGTTGCTCTGATACCATCTGTAACGCCCCAGCCGGAACGCCACCAGAATTGCCCATCGGGTTGATGACTAGCTCCACAGACCACCGGAGGTCCTTTCAGCGTGCTTTGTCCTCACTCGCACGCACCCTGGAAAACTTCCCAGGAGGTCACCCATCCTTAGATTTCTCCAAGCCAAGCACGCTTAACTTTGGAGTTCTTTGAGTTTGGGCTTCCGAAAAGGAAGGTGCACCTTGGTGATATGGATAGTACCATCTAACCTTTAAGCCATACTTAACCAGAATCTTTAGAACCGGGGTATTACAATAGTAGATTACCCGGCAGGGTAATTAAGGATAGTTTAAAAAGGGCTGAGTTTAACTTTAACCACAGTACCGGTGAAGTTTTTGGATGATAGTACGTTAGGGAAGCTTGGGCATCGCATGTCTAGGAAGATATGGCTTCGACCTGGTGCATTTGGCCAAGTGGAACTGACCGAAGCTACCATTAAATGGATCCTAACTAGTTAGACCAAGGTTTAGTATTAAGTTCAGTGGGTAGGACTATTTGGAAAACCTCGAAGGCATGGTTACTTTAATGAGTTCCTTGTGACTCACCATAGCCCAGAAGTTTATCCAAAGAATGATTACTTGTTGAACCCAAAACTAAATCTAAATCTAACACAAAGTTAAACCAAACCCTTAAATTGAACCTCAATTCATCTCACAAAAATTATAGGATTACCTGATTGAAAACTTAGATCGGGTGAGATGACTAAGAAATTTAAAATTCAAATTAAACTCATAACTATAATTCAATAATCAATTAATCAATTTGAAAAATCTTTTAAAAAAAAATTTTCTTTTCAAAAATCATTTTAAAATCTTTTCAAAATTTATTTCAAAATCTTTTCAAAATTATTTAAATTTTTTTAAAAAAAAATCATTTCAAAATTATTTAAAATTTATTTCAAAATCAATTCAAATTATTTAAAATTTATTTCAAAATCTTTTCAAAATTATTTAAAATTCTATTTAAAAAACATTCCAAAATTTATTAAAAATCATTTTAAAATCTTTTCAAAATTAATTTCAAAATTATTTAAAAATCTTTTCAAAATTAATTTCAAAATTATTTTAAAATCTTTTCAAAATCATTTCAAAATCTTTAAAACTTAATTTCAAAATTCTTTTAAAATTTATTTGAAAAATCTTTTTAAAAATCATTTCAAAATCTTTTAAAATTTATTTGTAAAATTCTTTTAAAAATTATTTCAAAATCTTTTCAAAATCTATTTCAAAAATCTTTTCAAAATCATTTCAAAATCTTTAAAACTTAATTTCAAAATTCTTTTAAAATTTATTTGAAAAATCTTTTTAAAAATCATTTCAAAATCTTTTAAAATTTATTTCTAAAATTCTTTTAAAAATCATTTCAAAATCTTTTAAAATTATTTAAAATTCTTTTCAAAATTAATTTCAAAATTATTTAAAAATCTTTTTAAAAATCATTTCAAAATCTTTTAAAATTTATTTGTAAATTCTTTTAAAATTTATTTGAAAAATCTTTTTCAAAATCATTTCAAAATCTTTTAAAATTTATTTGTAAATTCTTTTAAAATTTATTTTAAAAATCATTTTAAAAATTATTTCAAAATCTTTTAAAATTTATTTGTAAAATTCTTTTAAAATTATTTCAAAATCATTTTAAAATCTATTTCAAAAATCTTTCAAAATCATTTCAAAATCATTTTAAAATTATTTCAAAAAGCTTTTAAAAATCTATTTCAAAAATCTTTCAAAATTATTTCAAAATCTTTTAAAAATCTATTTCAAAAATCTTTCAAAATTATTTTAAAATCAATTTTAAAATCTTTCAATATCAATTTAAAATCTTTCAAAATCAATTTAAAAGCTTTTCAAAATCATTTTAAAAATCTTTTTAAAATTTATTTTAAAAATCTTTCAAAATCATTTCAAAAATCTTTCAAAATCATTTTAAAATAATTTTAAAAATCTTTTCAAAATTCTTTTAAAATCTTTTCAAAATCATTTTAAAATCTTTTAAAATATTTGAAAAATCATTTCAAAATCATTTTAAAATTATTTCAAAATCTTTGAAAAATCATTCCAAAATCATTTAAACTTTTTCAAAATATTAATCAATTAATTTCAGAATATTATTCAATTAATTTCAAAATATTAAAAGGGTTTAAAAATCTTTTCTTCTCAAATCATATTATGACTGCAAATGTTAACTCCAATTAATTTTCACTATAGTCTTCAAGTTTAATATTTACTAATTTGAAATTCAAACTTATATTTTCAATAATCTTAATTGACAAAGTTTATTTTATCTGACACTTACTCATAAGCCAAACATGCCTGAAAACCTAGAATGGGTGAGATGAAAAATTCAACAAAATATAAAAGACCCATTATATTTTTGGACTCTAGGACTCTAGGACTCATTATAGGGATTCATGTTTGCATTAGTTAAGGGGGAGTGAACGGAGTCAAACTAATTATCAAGTTTCTATTGAAGAGCTTTTCAAATTTAATTAAATATCTTTTGAAAAAACTTTTCAAATAGAAATATTTAGATTTAGCATGCTTGTAATTTAGGGCTCTGATACCTAATCAAATCAAATTTAAAATTTAATTAACTTGACTCATACTTGGACTTAACGACAAACTGAATTTAACTTAACTAAACATTTAGCTACTCCCTCTTTGCTAACAAAATACTTTAAACTAAATATCTTTCAAACTTGAGAATGTTTTTAAGCTAAAATACTTAAAACTTTAGCTACATTTTCTAACTTTTACATCTTTTCAAAATCACCCTTGAAGTCTCCTTCAAAAGTCAAGTTTGCAAAAGGCTTAGCTAAGTGATTTCTATAATAATGAAAATTAAAAGCTAAGTCAATGTTTCAAAAGAAAAATTCTTATTTTTTAATTTTTATTTCACTTAGCAAAAAGTTAAACAATGAAAATTAATTATAACAAAGCTAAGTGTTATAAAAGCTATTTCAAATTTTTCTAAGTATTACTAGTGTTTAAAAATTTCAGATTTTTTTAAAAAAGGTGATAAATTTTCAAATCTTGTCTACTCTTATCCCTCTTTAAAAAGTTAAGCATCAAACTAACTTGCTCTTCTAAAAAATTTAGACTTCTTTCACACTGGTATATTTTGATATATGGCAAAGGGGGAGAGTAGGAAAATTCAAAAAACAAAAAGAAGGGCTTTTATTAAGGGGGAGTTTAGTATTACAAAGTTAAAAGTTTCCAGCTTAACTGTGCTTGCATTTAAAGTTTACTTACTTAAGCTTGGTTAAAACTTAATGCATCTATTTGTTATCGCATGTTTTTTTTTCTTAACTTTGAATTTCTTGTTGCCATAATCAAAAAGGGGGAGATTGTTGGTGCGGGAAGCATCCGACGATCAAACCCGAGTTTTGATAATGGCAAAGGATTCAAAGTTAAGGGGTTTTGTGATCTGACAGCTTTGTTGAGTGTTTCAGGAAAGTCCTAACTGTGGTTAGGCAGGTGAAAACCCTAGGGGGTGGTAACCCTAGGTCCTAGGGGGTGGTAACCCTAGGTGGAGAAAAGTCCTAGCTGCGGTTAGGCAAAGGGAAAACCCTAGGGGGTGGTAACCCTAGGTCATAGGGGGTGGTAACCCTATGCGGAAAGTCTTGGCAGGTCGATGGCTTCAGGCAAAAGTCCTAGGGGGTGGTAACCCTAGGTGGAAAGTCCTGGTGTCGCGAACCAGGTGAAAGACTGGACTAGCCGGGAAGCGGATGTCCAGCAGAAAGTCCGGAAGCGTCGAGTGCTGAGCAAAAGTCCAGTCGATCTGGAGGATCGCACTGGCAACAGGTAAATCTCCTGAGTAGAGTAGGTGAGGACGCGTTCCCCGTAGAGGGAACAGTAGGCGTCGGGTCGACCTAGGGTTTCCGGGGGGAAACCTGAAGTCAGACCCGGACAGTTCGAATGCTGTCAAAACTTTCATTATTATCATTCATTATGTTTCTGTGCTAACTTTGTTTTGCAGGGTATGTGTTTGGGACTAACACATTTTGCAGGAATAAAGGAGCAAGTTACAACTCGGATGAATAGTGTCCGAGGCGCCTCCATGGAGCTTGGAGGCGCCTCGGGTGCGAACCAGGAAAAGCCAGCGCAGAAGGTTGGAGGCGCCTTAGATGAAGTTCAAGGCGCCTTGGGTCGAAGGTTGAAGGCGCCTTGGGTAGGCTGAAGGCGCCTTGAACTGGATGAAGTTCGACCAAGTCTGTGCTGATCTCCGCGGGTGACTCGGCCTGTTTAAGGCGCCTTGAAGGGCTTCAAGGCGCCTTGAACACCCTTTATAAGGGGTCTCGAGCAGCAGCACCAGGATAACGAACTCCAAGCAATCCTTACGCTACAAGCTACTCTAGAAACACCCAGAAGTGCTGTTACAAGTCCCCGACAACCCGGAGCTTCAGATTCTGCTACTTTATTGTTGTCGGTATAATTTGTTTTAGTTCTTTCAATTGTAATATCTTATTGTACATTTTACGAGCTTATAGTTGTTGCCCACGGAAAGCGATCAAGGATCGCGGGCCTTCGAGTAGGAGTCGCCTTAGGCTCCGAACGAAGTAAAACTTCTTGTGTCCCTCTGTGATTGCATTCGTTATTTCCGCTGCGTATATTTACTTTGATAGTTTTACGATTCCGATACAATCAAAATAGCCACGAGCGCTATTCACCCCCCCTCTAGCGCGTCTCGATCCAACAACTACCGGAGGTGGAGAAACCTCATACAATACTCACACAACATACAACACAACGCAAGAATAAAAATACAAGTACACAAAAGGAAAAACCTCTTTTTGCTTGACCTTGTTGTAGTTGATTGTTGGTTGATCTTAGGAAGATCGTACCGGTTCCACTGTACAAAAATTTTGTACAAGTGTCGAACCTTTCCTTAACAACCTATTGTGTTCTTTAGAAATTAAATTAGGAATCACAAACAGAACTTAACATTATTGATTCCAAATTTAACTTATCTATTCTTAATGGTTTAGATTTGGATCATAAGCGGAACTTAACACTATTGATCCAAATCCACCTATGTTATAAAGTTGATTAAATATTTATTTCTAAAATCGGCTCCCAGGTCAAACATGTCGAGGCACTAGGCCTTCTTGGGTATGGGATCATCTATCACTGCCTCAACAAAGCCTTTAATAGAAATTCAATATTTAATTTCCTAAAATAATATTAGGTTTAACCGAAAAGAACAATCGAATCACAAATCCGAAAAACAAAACAAAAGAAACACAACTTCGAAACAAATATGAAACTTTAGAATCATATGCCTCTTGTGTTTGGAAATCATACAAAGAAAAACTAGTATGATGCGGAAAACAATTACTAGTTATACCTTCCTTTGTAAGCAAATAACCTCTTGATCTTCTACCGTATTCCTCTTCTAATCTCGGACGTTGTGTGGGCAACGATCTTCCGAGACGAGAACCACCAAGCTCCTTCTTCTCTAAGCTAGATTCGGCCACCACCAATTTTCCAAGAGAAGTAGAGGTCCGGCCACCACCACCAAGCTTCAAGGGATGCAAGAAACAAAACCTCATTTCTCTCCTTCTCCTAGCTTGAGCCGGCCACCAACAAGAGCTCCAAGAGAGGGATGAAACTGGCCACTAAAGAAGAAGAGAAGAGAAGGAGAAGAATCTCTAGGGTCAGCCACCACCAAGGAAGAGAGGGAGGAAAATAGAATAGAGTTGTCACCCATTAAGGCACCTCTACCCCCTCTTTTATAATCCTTGGTCTTGGCAAATAAAGAAATTTAAATAAAAAACTTCCTTAATTCCTTTGCCATGAAAAGGAAAATTTAATTAATTAAAACCAAATTCCTTTTCTAGAATTATATGGTCGGCCACCTCAAGAGCTTCTAAAATAGGCAAGTTTTAAACAAAATTAAAACTTCCTTATTTGTTTCTGAAAATTTTAAAAAAATAAAATTTCTCTAATAATTTATCCCTTCATGGTTAGTTATAAAAGGAAATTTCTTTAAATTAAAATCTCTCTTTTAAAATATGTGGATGATTTCCAAAAAGGAAAGTTATCAATAAAATTAAAATCTTTTTCAATCTACAAATAAGGAAAGATATTAAATCTTTTCTTAATCTTTTATAGAAACTTATAAAAGGAAATATTTAATTTTAAAACTCTCTTTTTAAATCATGAACATGGTTAAAAAAAAAAGAAAGTTTTATCAAAATTAAAATCTTCCTATCAATCTACAAATAAGGAAAGATATCAAATCTTTTCTTAATCTTTTGTAGAAAACTATAAAAGGAAATATTTAAATTTTAAACTTTCTTTTAAAAACATGGAATCCACATATGAAAAATTTTAAAATAAAAATCCTTTTATTTTGCTTAGGGTCGGCCACACCATGCTTGGGCTCCAAGCATTGACCGACCCCTCTATTTGGCTCAATCTTTGGGTCTTGGCCGGCCTTAGCTTGGGCTCCAAGCTAGCTTGGCCGGCTACCAAAGAGTGGGTAAGAAGGTGGGTATAATTCTCTATATACAAGAGGCTACGATAGGGACCGAGAGGAGGAATTGGTTTTGGTCTCCCGATGAAATTAAGATTCCCGTGTTCGCCCCGAACACCCAACTTAATTTCATCAATAATAATTCATACCACTAAAGAATTATTATTGAACTACCGCACCAATCCCAAATTACATTTTGGGCTCCTTATTATGAGTGTGCTAGTCTCCCTGCGTTTAAGATGTCGAATGTCCACTAACTAATTGAGTTACTGACAACTCATTTTAATTAATGTCTTAGTCTAAGAGTAGTACCACTCAACCTTATCATCATATCGGACTAAATCCACCTGCAGGGTTTAACATGACAATCCTTATGAGCTCCTCTTGGGGGCATTATCAACCTAGATTACTAGGACACAGTTTCCTTCTATAATCAACAACACACACTATAAGTAATATCATTTCCCAACTTATCGGGTATATTGATTTATCAAGTTAAATCTCATCCTTTGATAAGTCAAAAAAATGAATACTAAATATATGTGCTTGTTATTATATTAGGATTAAGAACACACACTTCCATAATAACTAAGGTGTTGTTCTTTTATCAAGTCAGTACAAAAAAAACTTACCTTAAATGGTCCTGCTCAGTACACTCAAAGTGTACTAGTGCAATTTATCAGTCAAGATAAACTAACATCTAATTACACTACGACTATTCCAATGGTTTGTTCCTTTCCATCTTAGTCACGAGCTACTGTTTATAATTTATAAAGAACCGATAACATGATCTTCTGTGTGTGATACCACACACCATGTTATCTATAATATAAATTAATTGAACAACTACACTTAGCATAAATATAGATATTTTTGACCAATGTGATTCTTTATTTTAGAATAAATGTTTACAAAAGCTAGGCTTTTAGTATACACTCTAACATTGATCGCCTCTTGAACCTTGGAAGTGTAGCAGCACTTGTCTCCAAGAGCTTCTAAGAACTGGAGATGAGTGTCGAAGAGGATCGCGTGAGCTGGAGAAGAAAAGTTACAGTGCTTGAACGCTTTGTCGCCTTTATATCTGCGCTTCTAGGGCTTCCAATCGATTGGGGCTCCTCCCAATCGATTGTCACGTCAAATCCTAGCGATCTCAGCCATCCAAAACCTGCATCCTATACAATGATCATATCCCAATCAATTGACCAATCGATTGGGGAGGCTTGAATCGATCGGTTGATCGATTCAGAGTGCCTCTGTGCTCCTCACTGGAAAAGCTTGAATTGATCAGCTGATTGATTCAGCTTTCTCGCGTCACACATGATTTCCAACCCCCAATCGATCGGCTGATTGATTGGTTGTGCCCAATCGATTGGTTGATCGATTGGGGAGGCTTCTTTTTACGTGATAAACACCCCCAATCGATCGACCAATCGATTGGGTTGTTGTTTATCGCAACATTCTCCCAATCGATTGGTTGATCGATTGACCACCCTTGACTTGCTTAACTCAAGCTCAAGGGTCCCCAAATCCAACATTCGGTCAACTGTGATATGTTGGAACTCCTTGTGCCTAGCATCCAGTTAACCTTGACCTGTTGGGACTTCTTCACCAAGTGTCTGGTCAATCCTTTGACCGACTTGGACTTTTCTCCTCGTGCCAAATGTCCGGTCAACCTTGACCCACTTGGACTTGTCGTCTCATGCTGAGTATCCGGTCCTTCATAACCCACTTAGACTTCCACCAAATGTTTGGTCACCTTTGACCCATCTAGATTTCCTCGTGCCAAGTATCCGGTCAATCCTTTGACCTACTTGGGCTTCGCAACACTAGGTGTCTAGTCAACCTTGACCCACCCAGATCTCCACGTGTCTGGCTTCACTCACTAAGTCTTTCCATCTGCCTAGCTTCACCCATTAGGACTTTTCATCTGCCTAACTTCACTCACCAGGACTTTCCATCTGCCTAGATTCACTCACCGGGACTTTCACCTAGCTTCACTCACTAGAATTTTCCTACTGCCCGACTTCACTCATCGGGACTTTCACCTGCCTAGCTTCACTCACTAGGTCTTTCACCTGACTTTACTCACTAGGATTTCCAACTACCTGGCTTCACTCACTAGGACTTCCCCTTGCCTAACCTCCAGTTAGGGCTTTCCCAGTCAGGTATCCAGTCAACCCTTTGACCTACTTGACTCTTCTTCACATCAGACTGATCAAACCTTGACCAGAGGGGAATTGCTCTAACAATCTCCCCAATCGGACGATCACTCCTACAATCTCCATATATTGTCAAACATCGAAACCTAAACATGAAGACTCAAGCTTAAGCCAACTCAAGTTTAGTCAACCAGGTCAACTTTGACCCAGGGATATTGCACCAACATACTCTTCCGCAACGCCTTGTCCCTCGGACGCACCGAGCCTGTCGACTCTCTCCCGTGTCGTCCTTCTTGCTAGCTACGTCTTTTGCTCGTCTTCATGTGCTCCTAAGTTTCTGCATACTTAGACACAAGACATCAAAAGATAACAGAACCTAGCTTGACTTGGTTGATCACATCAAAACTATCACGAGGTACTTACAATCTCCCCTTTTTTTTATGTAAACAAGCCAAGTTAAGTTAGAGTAAACCAAAAATAAATAACAGTGAAACAACAAGTACTTAATATGCAATTTATAACATTTAAAAAAATTACCCTCCTCCCAGATTTAATCTCTAACTCTCCCCATTTGATCAAATTAAAAATAGGAGAAATGTTGAAAAATAATTTGGAAATAAATCTGAATTAATCTCCAAGGGTAAAAAAATGAGGAACATTAAAAAAATAAACATTAAAGTTTGAAAATATGAACTTTTGCGATTTATAAAGTAGTTCTAGAAAAAAGAATTTTTAATTTATTTTTAATTCTCCAAAATTATAAAAAAATATATATAACAATTAAGTTGGCATGCCTAAAGTTGTGATAAAATTTTCATGAAAAAATGAAATTAATTTAATCAATAATAAATTATTTTCTATAGAAAGTTATATTTTCTAAATATATGCTTAAAAATAGTTTCTAAGCTCAAAAACATGTGAAATTTTTTTTTAGAACTTAATAGAGCAAGTATTTTTACAAAAAAAATATTTTTTTCAAAAAATTAAATCTTTGAGAATTTTTAATAATAAAAAATAGTATTTGGATAAATAATTCATAGAAAATTTAATAATGGTTAAAAAATTGAAAAAAATTTCTTGGACAGAGAACATGATAAATTTTCACAAAAAAAATAAAGTTTGCAAACATAACACTCAAAATATTTTTAAATTAAAAAATGTAATGTTTGTTCAAAAAAATCATAAAAACTAATTTAACAGTCAAAAAATTTTAAAATTTTTTATACTAATAAGTAATTAAACTCTCTTTCTCAAAAAAATTAATATCTGAGTAATTTTGAAGAGAAATCATAGAAAAAAATGTTAGACAATTTTAAGCAAATAATTATAAATTCAAATTAAAAATAAAGCATGTATAATGATTTTTAATTTAAGCATGATTTTGAAACACAATATAGGTTCTTACCTACTGGATTAATTCAAATTTTTTTAATATATTTTGATAAAATTTTCTAAATTGGCCCTTATGATATCCAAAATGTCAATTAAGTTCTTGATAATTTCTAATTTGTTGAAAATGTGAGCATGCATAATTTTTCAATTTTTTATTTTCAATTTTTATCTTGTCAAAATCTTCTAATCGACAAAATTTGCTAAGGTTAATTTTAATTCCTCATTTTCCTTTTTAAAATTTTCATTTTAATTTATAACCTACAAGAATTTTTCAACAATATTTTTATAAATTTAAATAACTTATCAAGAGGTGAGATCGTACCTGACTTACCTTGTCGTTCTCATTATTTGATGCCCCCCTGTAGTGCTACTTTCTTCTGACATTACTCCCCCTTCATTGATATTCTCGATACTCATCTCGGATGAGCTTGCTTCTTCATCTTCTTTGTGACTTGCCCTCAGTGTTAGTCCAGCCTAGGCTTCAATTTCTGACTCTGACATTTTATCCCATGTCACTTTTAGGTTCTTGTGCATCTTCAGGGTCAGTCTTTTGTCCTTATCCTTATCGTTATTCTTCAGTTTTGGGCAGTTATTTTTGATGTGACATTCTTCATTGTAGTGCTAACATCTCATTCTTCTTTTTCTTCTTTTGGCCTACACTTAATTGAATTTATTAGCTTTAAAGAATTTTTTAAACTTCCTTACCAAATGTTATTTCGTCATCGTCGAGAAAAGTTTCAGACTCTGGTTCATCTATTTTTGCCTTTAAAGCTATATTCTATTTAGACTCATTCTTTAAATCTACACATCTAGTTTCATGTATTTCAAATATAGAAAATAATTCCTCTAAATTACTTACCTCTAGGTCCCTAGAGATGTAATATGCATCTACTAGGGTTGACCATTTAAGTTTTCTAGAGAAAACATTAAGAACATACCTTACTGAATCTCTATTGGTTACCTTTTCTCCAAGATTAGTGAATTCGATGACTAGCTCCTTTAGCTTGGCGTGCAGTTAAGGAACTGTTTCACCTTCCTTTAGTCGTAGATTCACCAGTTGGTTCTGAAGTAGATCTCTCCTTGTGAACTTGGCTTCAGATGATCCTTCGTGAAGCTCTAGAAATTTTTCCTAGAGGTCTTCTACAGACTCGTAGACTCGGATTCGGTTTACCTCTTGTGGTGGCAGCGCGCTTAACAGATTGAATTATGCTTTTCCATTTGCCATAAATTTGGCTTATTCCTTCTTCGTCCAGTGTTCTTCTTTTTTCAACTTGTCATTATTATCGGTAAGTACTGTAAAACTATTTTTCAAAATTAAAAATATATAAAAATCAGTTTAAAAATATATCTCCATTTTTTTCTTCCAGTGTGCGAAGTCTCCTTCAAACTTTGGCTAGTGGATGCTTATTTCAGCCATCATCTTTTGCTTTAGTTGGTGGTTAGTCCTTCTAAGGTGGCCTTGCTCTGGTACCAATTGTAGGTCCCTTGTGGCCGACAAGAGAGGGGTGAATTGCCCTACACAATAAAATAAACCAACACCTTTCTCAAATAATCAAGATTAACATAATTACACACTTAATTAAACAAAATAATAGAATCAAAATAAGCATGAGACAAGCAAGGTTTTTACTTGGTTGACAATTAGAGGATTGTTACTCCAAGGAAAGTAGGCTCGGTAAGAAAATCTCTTTCTCGAACAAAACTTCGGAGGCAGAGAAGCCTCGTACATGAAAATAAAGCTTGAAAGTGAAGAACTAAATAGAACTTGAAGTACAGAGTGTATTGTTATAAAAGAAGAAGACCAGAGCTCTATTTATAGTCCACTGGTCAAAAATGACCATTTGTTAACATGACATCGTCTGTGCGCCCCTAGCGTGGCAAATATTATCTCCTCATAAATGACAACACAACAGTTAAAAGATAATATTTTATCTAGTCTGGGTGCTTAGAACAATTCCGGGCGCCTTCAAACAGGGGCACCTCCACGAGATGCCTCTACCCGGACCAAAGTGGTCCGACCCTGGACTCCAGTCAACTCAATGTTGACTTTCTGTTTGGGAAGTCCGCTCTGGCTTCGCTCACTTGGGTGATCTTAGCCATCCAAAATAGGGCTCACCCAAATCCATTTTCTGGCCTTCTCGAGCAACTTTCCGCTCCTACTTCTCGTCCTTCGAAAATGTTGTGCACTTCCTTCTCGTCCACTAGCATACTCTTCTACAATGCCTCGTACCTCGAACCAGCAGAGCTTGTCGACTCTCTCCCATGTCGTCCTTCTCGCTAGCTGCGTCTTTCACTCGTCTTCATGTCCTCCTAAGTTCCTACACACTTAGACACAAGGCATCAAAAGATAACAGAACCTAACTTGACTTGGTTGATCACATCAAAACTATCATGGGGTACTTACATTTTGTTCTTGTCCTTGTCTTTCAATTTTGGACAATTATCCTTGATGTGCCCTTCTTCTTGACAGTTATAGCACCACACCTTTCATTTGTTTCGTGAAAGTTTCTTAGCCTACAACTTGTTAAATTTGTTAGATTTAAGGATTTTACCAAACTTTCTTACCATAAAAGCAGCTTCATCTCCGTTGAGTGATGTGTTTGAATCTGGTTCGCCTTTCTGGTTAGCTTTCAATGTTAGGTTTTAAGTTATCTTTTCTTCTTTGTTTCTTAAGCCAACATATCTCAAGTTGTGAAGTTCAAAAGTAGAAAATAAATTTTCAAATGTATTCACCTTAAGGTCCTTAGAGATGTAAAATAAGTTAACTATGGATATCCACTCGGGTGTTCTCAAAAGCGTACCTTAACGAATCTCAGTTTGTTACCATTTCTCTAAGACTCGTGAGTTCGGTGATCAGCTCCTTGATCCTTGAGTGTAGATGTGTGATTGTTTCACCTTCATCCATTCAGAGGTTCTTGAGTTGGTTCCGGAGCAGATCTCGTCTTGTGAGTTTTGCCTCTTTGGTTGACTTATAGGCTCTGATCCGACTGACTTCTTGTGATGGTAAAATGCTCAATAGATGAAATTCTGTTTTACCATTTGCCACAAAGTTTGCTTTCTCCTTCTTTATCCACAAATATTCTTCTTTATCAGCTCTTTACTGATCTTTAGGTGCTACAATACCATATTTTAGTATTAATAATAAATCAAAATTTATTTTGAAAAATATCTTCATTTTATTTTTCCATGTCGTGAACTCCTCAAATTTAGGTGGGTAGATGCTTGGTCTGATCATTTCTTGTGTGCTTTAGTCAATAGTTAGTTCTTCTGAAGTGTCTTCACTCTGATACTAATTGTTAGTCACATGCGACCAGTTAGGTTTCTAATCCAAGATAAAAGAAGTGCACTATCTAAACTCCTTCTTCGAGAAAATTCTCTGAGGCAAAGAAGCCCTGCACAATGATTGATAGCTCAGAAAAATGAAAATAGAACTCAAAGATTTGAATACAAGTGTTGTTGTTTTGAATAAAGATAACCAGAGTTCTATTTGTAGCCCACTAGTCAAAACCAGCCGTTTGTTGACGTGGCATCTCCGAGCACCCCCAGCTGATCATCCGACACCTTTCTAGAGTTGAGCTCACTCGAAACCAATTCCAGCCTTCTCCTTGAGCAGTCTTTTGCTCCGGCTCTCGTCTGTCGGAAGCGTCGTATGCACCTTCTCGCTCCATCAGTGTACTCTTCCTCAACTTCTCGTCTCTCGGATGCACTAAGCCTGTCAACTCGATTCTCATGCCATCCTTCTCATTTGTTGCGTCTTCCGCTCGACTTCTTGTGTTCCTAAGCTCCTGTACACTTAAATATAAAGATCAAATACACATGACCTAACTTGACTTAGTTGATCACGTCAAAACTAACACGGGGTACTTACAATATGAACTTCCATTTCTAGCCTTCACATTCATTGGGCCACAAATATCTGAATGAATTAATTGCAATGGTGACTCAGCTTTAGCAGACATACTAAATGGTTTCTTAATTGCTTTTCCAGCAAGACAATACTCACATACAGACAAGTTAATCTTAGCATGAGCGCCTAATAGACCCTCTTTAGCTAATCGATTCATTAGTTCTTGTTCTATATGTTCTAATTTAGAATACCAAGTTTCATCATTTACATCAACATCGTTAGTAAGAGCAATGTTTGAAAAACAACCATTATTGTGATAATTAATATCTGGTTCTACATAAAAAATCATGAAACCATCTAATATATGACCATATCATATTAACACATAGTTAATTCTCAATTCCACATAGTGACTTTAAAGTTTATACAATAACCCAAATCAAGAAGACTATTAACGAAAACTAGATTCCGTCAAATCTCAGGAGCATATAGGAAATCATGTAGAAACAAGGTATATCCACTATGTAGGCTGAGTTTGTAAGTATCAACTCATTTGACTGCAATCCTTGCATTGTTTCCCATATATATCTAGTTGTTGCTAGCTGGTATCCAATGGTACTCCATGTATGTAGCTCGATCACAAGTTACATGGTTTGTTGCTCCTTAATCTATAATTCATAAATGATAAGAATCAGCTAACAACACTGAACTTGCAACATAATGCCTATAGAAAGAAGATAAAGATAGATCTATCTTTTTTGGCTCAGTACAATCCCGAGCAAATGACCCTTCTTACCACAATTATAACAAGTTAACTTACTCTTAGGTTTTTATCCATATTTATTTCCTTTCTTCTTGATTCTGTCTTGCCCAGCAATAACACGAGCTTCTTTCCTTTTCTTTTCCTCTCTTAAACCATCTTTTCTTATTCTTGGAAGCATAACCTTTAGCTACAAAAGCTTGTCTAGTAATCATTGTGTTGGTCCCCATAGGTGTTTTGATGTGATCAACCAAGTTGGTTAGGTCCTGCTTTGTTTGATCCCTGTGTCTAAGTGTGCAGGAGCTTAGGAGCGCAGGAAGTCGAGCGGAAGACGCGGCTAGCGAGAAGGATGGCACGGGAAGGGAGCTGACGGGCTCGGTGCGTCCAAAGGATGAGAGAGCTGTGGAAGAGTACTCCAGTGGACGAGAAGAACGTGTGCTGCGTTCGAGGGACGAGAAGCCAGACGGAAGCCTACTCGAGGAGAAGGCCGAAAATTGAGTTCGGGTGAGCCCTATTTCGATTGGCCGGAATCACCCAAAAGAACGAGACTTCGGAAGACGAAGCGAAGAAGCATTCAAGCTAGAAAATGTTGCCAGCCAGCTTGGAGGCGCCTCCAGCTTGAGGGCTCCTTCAACCCCTGTTGAAGGCGCCTCGGACCCGGCAGAAATGAATGTTGAGCTGTTTGGATAAAGTTTTATCACTTCTCTCGTTGGAGGCGCCTTGGACCTTGTTGAAGGCGCCTTGGACCCTCGGGATAGACTTTCCAGGAGCTATATAAAGGCCCCTGGAGCTAGGAAAGAAACAACAACTCAAGCAATCAATTATGTAGTCTTTTTTAGCAACTAGTGAGCGTTTTAAGTATGTAAAAGGTTTCTCTGCCTTCAGCAAAGGAGATCTTCTACTGCGCTTTTCTTACTGCCCTGGATTAACAACCCTCTTGGTTGTAACTAGGTTAAATTTCTATCTCCTTTTATTTCTACTCTTAATTTTATTATAGTTGCTTTATTTTTGAGTTGAAAGATCCGAGGAGGGTAGTTTTAATTTTCAGAAGCAATTCACCCCCCTCTTGCCGGCCTCCGCTGCACCTACAATTGGTATCAGAGTCAGACCACCTCAGAAGGACTAACCGTCGACTGAAGCACAACAATCAAGATGATGGCCGGAGCGAATATTCATCCCCCGAAGTTCGACGGAGACTTCGCGACATGGAAACGCCGGATGGAGGTATTCTTTAAAACTGACTTCGATATTTTACTAACTATGAAATATGGTTTTGAAGTTCTGAAAGACAAAGAAGAGCATCAGTAGAGCAAGAAGGAGCAGGCCGAGTTTGTTTCCAATGGAAAGGCAAAATTTCACCTGCTGAGTGTGCTGCCACCACAAGAGGTAAGTCGAATTGGAAGCTACTCCTCCACGAAAGACCTCTGGGAAAAATTCTTGGAGCTTCACGAAGGTACCTCGGAAGTCAAGCTAGCGAGGCGCGACATCCTCCGGACCCAATTGACGAACCTCCGGATGAACCAAGGCGAGAAGGTAGCACAACTCCAAGCAAGGATCAAAGAGCTGATCACGCAACTAACCAATCTTGGAGAAGAAGTAACGAACCGAGACTCGATCCGATACGCACTCAACGCCTTTCCGAGAACTCAAGAATGGGTGTCCTTAGTAGATGCGTACTACATCTCTAAGGACTTCGAGATAAGTACTCTAGAAAATCTATTTTCAACCTTTGAACTTCACGAATCTCGAATTGCATAGCCCATTGGAATAGAAAATACAAGTCAGAACATTGCTTTGAAGGCAAGAGCAAACGGTTCTGACTCCGAAGCCTCGATCGACAAAAATGAGGCTGCATTAATGGTAAGACGGTTTAATAAATTTTTTAAATCTAACAAATTTAGATCGCAGAAGCATAAGTGAAAAAGGAGAATGGTTCGTTGCTACAACTGCAACGAAAAAGGGCACATCAAGGATGATTACTCGAAATTAAAGAGCAAGTAGAAAGAAAAGGTCAAGTACAAGAAGTCAGAATCCTCCAAGCACAAGAACCTGAAGGTCACTTGGTTAGATTCGTCGTCTTCCGAATTAGACATCGAAGCCTTCTCGGGGTTAGTGCTAATGGCTAACCATCAGATAAAAGAAGAGTCAAGCTCAGAGATGAGCATAGATGAAGGGGGAGGAACATCATCAGCAGAAAGCGATGATGAAGGGGGAGCGTCACCGAGTCAGGTAAGTCAGGTACGCAATCTAACCCCGACTCAGTCTTTTCGCTTTATTAAGTCTCTTTCTAAAGACCTATTCAAATTAGAAAAAGAAAATGCTGAATTGAAATTAAAATTAGCAAAAGCATGTCCACTTGAGATGTACGATAATCTAAAATCAGAAAATGATAATCTAAAATTAGAAATTAAGAATTTTAAAACTGATGCATGCTTAAATAGATTTCCAAAATCAAAAGTTAGAATTTATGGAAAATTGAATTGGTACATTAGAAATCATCAGGGTCAACTTAGAAGAGTACCCAAGAACTATGTACCCCCTAAATTTTTGAATAACCCTGTAGGAAGGAACCTCTATTGGGTTCCGAAATCAGTGCTAAATTAATTCATTTAATTAAGAGCTTATAGTGAGAAAATTAAACTTTGAGTTTCTTTATGGAAGTTTTGTCTAAGGAAGTGGTTGTTGCTCCAATAACCAAGAAGGCCTAGTGTTTCACCACGACCTAGAAGCTGAAATATCGAAATAAAAATGTTTAATTAACTTTCTGATAAAAGCATCAAAATTAGAATTAAATAATCTTTGAAAAAGTTTTTAAACATTTCCTTATAAATTCTTTTTTTTTCTAGAAAAATGTCTCTTGAAAGTTTTACTTAAAATTTTTTTTTGTTACTTAAAAATTTTACTTAGAATTTTTTTTAATTCCAAAAAAATTCATTTTACTTAGAAATTCTTTTTAAAATTTCAATTTTTGAAAATTCTATAAATATAGTTTACTTAAACATTTTTCCATCTTAAATTAGAATTGTTTCTAACTTAAAAATTTATGCTAAAATTTTTCTGCTACCCCGTTTTTGCTGTGAACAAAAGGGGAGAGAAAGATACAAGTTTAAAGAAGTACATGTTTAGGGGGAGAGAGTTTTTTTAAAAATAAAAAAATAATAAAAATATTTTTTCTGATTAACTCTTATTTTAGTAGTTGCAATTTGATTTATTGCAAACTGATGCTTAATATGTTAGTTTAGTAATTTTCTTTTAAAATTACTTTTCTATCTATTTTAACCCTAACTTAAACTTGGGTTGATGCACATCAAAAAAGGGGAGATTGTTGGTCCCCGTAGGTGTTTTGATGTGATCAACC
Organism: Zingiber officinale; assembly: GCF_018446385.1. Lineage (NCBI taxonomy): Eukaryota > Viridiplantae > Streptophyta > Magnoliopsida > Zingiberales > Zingiberaceae > Zingiber > Zingiber officinale. Next base: position 96,759,736 of record NC_056002.1, on the reverse strand, counting down.
AAGTTGGTTAGGTCCTGCTTGATGGAGGATCGGTGGCCGGCTTGAAGGGGGGTTGGATAGACGGCACCCCCAAATCGTTAGCTTCCTACACTATTGTTAGCTTGCGCAGCGGAATACAAACTAATACAAACAAGCTAAACTAAATACAAGATAAATAAAGGAAATGCAAACCAAACCGCTAACACGTTCGATGTAACGTGGTTCGGAGATGATGCTCCTACTCCACGGCTGTCCGTAAGGTGGACGATCCCTCAATCAGTCGGTGGATTAGTCCCCGGAAACTCCGGCTAGCTCAACCTCCTTGTGGGTGGAGAAACCTCACCACAACACTCTCCAAAAATACTTGGACACAAGGGAACCTTTGAGCACTTAGTGACTACTAATTAGGCTTTAACCAAGTCTAATTTCGTCGCCTTGGCCGGCCATACCAAGCTCCTTCTTATAGAGCTTGGAACAAATCAGAACCTGATTTGCCCGTTACCAGTCGACTGGTCCATGCACCAGTCGACTGGTGCCAGCCCAACGGCATTCCAACGGCTATCTATCAGTCGACTGGTCTCATGACCAGTCGACTGATCCCAGCCATTTCGGGCACAGAATGCTTCTGTGCTCACCACCAGTCGACTGGTCCCAGTACCAGTCGACTGGTACAACCCTAAACTTAGGGTTTCCCATCCCGAGTACATTTCACTCGCACTTGGACCCTCACGACTCACTTGACTCTTCTTTGCAGCCTTGACCTCTTGCCTTCAAGCCTACTTCCTTTGGCTCTCGTCCCTCGGATGCATCCAAGCTCGCGGCTTGTCTCCAATTCCATCCTTCGCGTATGCCTCGAAGTCGCTTCCCTCGGCCCTTGTCCTTGCTGTCTTGTCCACGATCCCTCAGATGCATTCAAGCCCGCGGCTTGTCCTCAATGTCATCCTTCATCGGACCCGAAGCCGTCAACCTGAGTCACATGTGTCACCTGCAGTCCTGCACAACTCAAGTACACATATCAAATAACGAGGGTAAACCTAACTTAAACCCTTTGCCCAAACACCAAAACACATGGTCCCGCGGACCATTGGGATTGCTCCAACAATCTCCCCCTTTTTGGTGTTTGGCAATACGTTTAAGTTAGGGAAAACATATAGCAAATAAACATGCTAAAACAAATGGACTTACGATGCCAAGGCTACACACTTGGACTTACACCGCCGAATGGACTTACGTTGCCAAGGTTACACACTTGGCAACCGCCGAATGGACTTACGTTGCCAGGGCTACACACTTGGCAACCGCCGAAACAAGTATTGGGACCTATCACAAGGCTCCCCCTACACCTACGCTCCCCATTGAGCTAGGATTTTACCACGGGCTTTTTAAGAACCTATCCCAAGGCTCCCCCTGCACCTAAACTCCCCAATGAGCTAGGATTTTACCACGGGCTTTTTAAGAACCTATCCCAAGGCTCCCCCTATACAAAGGCACTTAAGGTTTTCCCTATTTAAACCTTACTTCTCCCCCTTTGCCTAACATCCAAAAAGTTCTCCAACAATATCCCAATTGTTGAAAACTTATCATCTAACTACCCTAAACTCATGTATTAATCCCCCTTGGATCCCATACATCTAAGCGAGTTGACATGGTCACAAACCAATGCTGAAAACAGTTTCAGACTAGTATCAGTCGACTGCCCTAAGTGCCAGTCGACTGCCCCCTTCGACACAACCTTACAGAACCATTCTGTGGTCGAAAAACATTGTTACCAGTCGACTGGTATCTGTACCAGTCGACTGGTACCCTTTTTCTGAAAAAATCAGCCTTTTCAGGCCAACTTCAGAAATGCACCAGTAATTCATTAGACCTCCAAAAATTTCCAAATTTTGTGGAGAGGTCTATTGTACCAGTGTCTACTTGGGAAAAATACATTACAAAATGTATCTATCACCAATCCCAAGATTGACACAAAAATCCAAAACTAGCTAAATGGTTCAATTGAACCTTGACCTAAAGTCCTAGTTTTGGCTTCCTGTTGATGTATTTGCCCATACCAACCCACAATGCATCCCTAGCATTGGTTTATATGGCATCTATACATCCAAAACCAATTATCATGCTATATGACCCCAAATGTCATATTTCTTGCATGAAACACAATCCATGTGTGCCAAATCCCTAGGTTTGAGACTCAAATCCATCTCCAAACCATTTGGCACACTCCATGGCTCCTCTAGACTCCCGTACCCACCTGAGATCCATTGGCCATAGGTCCCAAATTGACTCTTAGAGCTCCCCCTAGAGCTCTTAGCCTTAGCCACCTCCCTAGGTGACTCATCCACAATGGCTAGGCCACATCGGTCCACCCCCGGTGACACTTGGCCTACAAACGTATCTTTCTTAACCTTGGACACCTTGTCCTTGGTTAATTTCTTCTTATCATTAAATGACTTTCCCTTGCCATTTATTGATTTCTCCTCGCTATAGTCATATGCAACCCTAGCATAAGACTTTCCCTTAGCCTTGGAGACCTCTCCCTTGCCATGATCATTTGCCACCCTAGCATATGAACTCTCATTGGCCTTGGAGGGACTAGATCGGTATCCCAAGCCCGATCTATCATTGTTGGGTTTTTGGCTACCCAACAACATACTTAATCCCTTAGATCCAATAGTGAATCTCTTAAGGAATTTCTCTAAACCATCAAGCTTTGCCTTTAAAACTTGATTCTCCCTTTCTAGGTTCCTAACCCTAGAGTCAACATGTCCACCTTGGACATTCCTAGACCTACCCTTTCTAGGCATGTGTCTCCCCTTCTTAGGATTAATGCCTTGGGCCTCCTTAGGTCTATCATGCATAGGTCTCCTAGGGTTATGATCAACATTTACCCTACTCCTATCATGATATTTGAAACCAAAATTTTTCATTGCTACATAATGATAATCATTATTTTTCCTAGCATGCATGGGAACATAAGAATTTAAATTTGAATTATACTTCAAATTAGGGTATACCTCCCTTACCCTTGAAGCTCCCCCTTGATTTGAGCTCCTCTTCTTCTTCTCCCATTTCTTTAAATGTGCAAGCTTCTTAAGCTCCTTCTTCTTTGGGCATTTGGTGTGGAAGTGACCCTTCATTCCACATGTGAAGCATACAATGTGCATCCTCTTCTTTTGGGTTTCTTCATTCCTACCACCCATGTTAGCATTTAAAATAACTTGATTGGGTTTAGGAATTACCTTCTTCTTACCCATAGGACATCTACTCTTGTAGTGTCCTTTCTCCTTGCAACCGAAGCAAGTTATGTTGTTCTTTGACTTCACTTCGGTGGAGGTGCTTACTAAATTGACCTCTTCCAAGACCTCTTCTTCATCCTCTTCATTTGTCTTGGATTCTTCTTCAATTCTTGAGGATGTTGATGATATCTCATCTTCCTTCTCCTCCTCGGATGTTGAGCATGGCTCAACTTCCGTTTGCTCCTCCTCAACTTGAGCAATTAAACCCATCTCCTTGGGTTCTTCTTCTTCTTGTGTAGGTTTAGGTTCTTCCCGTAGTACCATCTTCACCTTGCTCCACAACTCGTGGGCGTTCTTATACTCACCTACACCATTTATCACATTAGGAGGCAATAAATCAATTAAAATTGCTATTACCTTTGAGTTTGCCTCCGATCGTGAGGTTTGCTCCTCCGTCCAATGTCGTGTTCGGAGCTTCTTTCCTTTCTTGTCTCTTGGGGCTTCAAATGGTTCTTCGACGACCATCATTGTGTCCCAATCCGTGTCGAGGAAGACTTCCATCTTCATCATCCAAAATGAGATGTCCCCAAGGCTTCCTCCTTCAAACTTTGGAGGGACAATAAACCCGGCCATCTTGTGCTTCCTTGGCGGTTAGTCCAACGGAGAGCGTCCTCGATCTGATACCACTTGTTGGAGGATCGGTGGCCGGCTTGAAGGGGGGTTGGATAGACGGCACCCCCAAATCGTTAGCTTCCTACACTATTGTTAGCTTGCGCAGCGGAATACAAACAAGCTAAACTAAATACAAGATAAATAAAGGAAATGCAAACCAAACCGCTAACACGTTCGATGTAACGTGGTTCGGAGATGATGCTCCTACTCCACGGCTGTCCGTAACGTGGACGATCCCTCAATCCATCGGTGGATTAGTCCCCGAAAACTCCTGCTAGCTCAACCTCCTTGTGGGTGGAGAAACCTCACCACAACACTCTCCAAAAACACTTGGACACAAGGGAACCTTTGAGCACTTAGTGACTACTAATTAGGCTTTAACCAAGTCTAATTTCGTCGCCTTGGTCGGCCATACCAAGCTCCTTCTTATAGAGCTTGGAACAAATCAGAACCTGATTTGCCCATTACCAGTCGACTGGTCCATGCACCAGTCGACTGGTGCCAGCCCAATGGCACTCCAATGGCTATCTATCAGTCGACTGGTCCCATGACTAGTCGACTGATCCCAGCCATTTCGGGCACAGAATGCTTTAGTGCTCACCACCAGTCGACTGGTCCCAGTACCAGTCGACTGGTACAACCCTAAACTTAGGGTTTCCCATCCTGAGTACATTTCACTCGCACTCGGACCCTCACGACTCACTTGACTCATCTTTGCAGCCTTGACCTCTTGCCTTCAAGCCTACTTCTTTTGGCTCTCGTCCCTCGGATGCATCCAAGCCCGCGGCTTGTCTCCAATGCCATCCTTCGCGTATGCCTCGAAGTCGCTTCCCTCGGCCCTTGTCCTTGCTGTCTTGTCCACGATCCCTCAGATGCATTCAAGCCCGCGGCTTGTCCTCAATGTCATCCTTCATCGGACCCGAAGCCGTCAACCTGAGTCACATGTGTCACCTGCAGTCCTGCACAACTCAAGTACACATATCAAATAATGAGGGTAAACCTAACTTAAACCCTTTGCCCAAACACCAAAACACATGGTCCCGCGGACCATTGGGATTGCTCCAACACTGCTTTATTTGATCCCTGTGTCTGAGTGTGTAGGAGCTTAGGAGTGCAGGAAGTCGAGCGGAAGACGCAGCTAGCGAGAAGGACGGCACGGGAAGGGAGTCGACGGGCTCGGTGCGTTCGAAGGACGAGAGAGCTGCGGAAGAGTACTCCGGTGGACGAGAAGAACGTGCATGGCGTTCGAGGGACGAGAAGAACGTGCGCGGCGTTCAAGGGATGAGAAGCCGGACAGAAGCCTGCTCGAGGAGAAGGTCGGAAATTGGGTTCGGGTGAGCCCTATTTCGGTTGGCCGGAATCACCCAAAAGAACGAGACTTCGGAAGGCGAAGTGAAGAAGCATTCAAGCTGGAAAATGCTACCAGCCAGCTTGGAGGCGCCTCCATCAGGCTTGGAGCGCCTCCTGCTTGAGGGCGCCTTCAACCCCTGTTGAAGGCACCTCAGGCCCGACAGAAATGAACGTTGAGCTGTTTGGATAAAGTTTTATCCCCTCTCTCGTTGGAGGCGCCTGGGATCTTGTTGGAGGCACCTTGGACCCTCGGGATAGACTTTCCAGGAGCTATATAAAGGCCCCTGGAGCTAGGAAAGAAACAACAGCTCAAGCAATCAATTCTGTAGTCTTTTCTAGCAACTAGTAAGCGTTTTAAGTGTGTAAAAGGCTTCTCCGCCTTCAGCAAAGGAGATCTTCTACTGCGCTTTTCTTACTGCCCTAGATTAACAACCCTCTTGGTTGTAACCAGGTTAAATTTCTGTCTCCTTTTATTTCTGCTCTTAATTTTATTATAGTTGCTTTATTTTTTAGTTGAAAGATCCGAGGAGGGTAGTTTTAATTTTCAGAAGCAATTCACCCCCCCCTCTTGTCGGCCTCCGCTGCACCTACACATTGCGGATTCTATTCTCTCCATCTCAAGTTTAACATGACGTGAGATATCAGTAAAAGTCTTGATACTTTCATAGTGTGTCAGATTTTGTTTCATTGTTTCCTAAGAATTAGGAAGAGAATGGATTGTTGCTTGAACCTGTTGTTCATAAGTCAACTTATCACCAGCAGTCTTTAGCTCCTAAATCATATTTGTCATTTTCCTCAAACATTGGGTCATGGTGCCATTTTGGCACTTTTTACATCTGTCACACTGAATTGTCAGTTGACGAATATAATCTTATTGAGACTTACTCCACTATACTTCTCTGTAAGGGATGCCAGACAACATGAGCCGATGGTAATGACTCATGCTCAAACACCAGGTCATCCACCGTTGGACTAATCAATAATCCCTTAACAATGGAGTTCTTACTTTTCCATGTCTTATAGGCATCAAGTTCACGTTTGTATTGTCTTATAGAACCATCAGCTGGTTCTTCCATGAACTAATTTATGGCCTCTAGAACTTCTTGTTCCTCAAGAACATATTGTATCTTGAGGTGTCAGATTTTATAGTTATCCTTATATAATTTCCCTCCCTTATTGAGTTCAAGTATGATGTTCTTAGTTACCATAATTTATAAATAAACACATTATTTAGTTATTCAGTGTAATTTATATGTGTGTAATATATGATTAACTCAATGTTAATTTGAATTAGCTTACAAAATCAAGTGATAACTATATTTTCACTCATTATTCGCATGACCAATTAAATCAACATTGATCAATACTATTACATATATCCCAACTAATAAACTAATCATTATTCAAGTTTGTTAACAAATAGCATAACTTTTCATAAAATAATTCTATTTGTATATAACGACAGTAACAATAATAGAACTCTAACAAACTAGTTAGGCTAACACCACTCCTACTAAGACATATACTAGTGCAGTGGTCAATATTATCCCTTTTATCCTGGACTTGATAAGGGCAATCTCAGGTAGACCAGCTTCAGGATTCTCTATTGGATCTACATTCGGATCCTCTTGTACATCCTCTTTAAACTCTTCGGAATCTTCTTGATCCACATGGTGAAGTAGCTCCACACACAACTGTGTATATGAGATTCATCCTTCAGAGAGTCTCCATAAATGGTGTGTTACTTCATTAAGGTGTATTGGTAGTGATCAGACTAAAACTCAAATCCTATAATTATCTAGGATTGAAAACTTTTCCTACTTGAGCTTCCAGAATAATCAATCGAGTCATCCAATATGTCCTCTGAGTCCATAAATCGGGTCATACTCAATCTCCTCTCTCAGCTCATTGCATCAAATGTGTGACGGGTCATTGTGTATATCATCCTCGACATCTAGATTTAAAAATAACAATGTCAGTATAAAATCGATAAACCAATAACAAAACCAGTTAATTTCAATTCACATATATGCATAAAACTAATTAGGGTTGTATATGAACCAAGCGTTCATGAACAAGCTTGATGTTCGACTTGGTAAGAGCTTGTTTATGTTCGTTCAATATACACGAGATTAATTAAACAAGCTTGAATAACTCATTAAACTAAATAAACAAATTTGAACACATATGTGTTCAGCTTGTTAATGTTTGTGAACAGTATTCATGAATAATGTTCACGAATCATATTCATTAATAAAACTCTTATCAATATGCTAAATAAATAATAAAATAAAATAAAATAAACAACTAAGTTTGAATTATCAAATTCAATAACCAATCAAACAACTAAAAGTTTTAAACAATCAAACAAGCTTGAATTAAGAGCTCAATAATATCTAAACTAGTTCGAGCTTAGCTCAAGCCAAGCTTGAATTGAGAGTTAGATAATATCTAAACGAACCAAGTTCAAGCCAAGCTTCAAATAAGCTCAAGCTCATAAAAAATAAATCAAGCTAAGCTTGAATAATTATTTCAAAAGTTTGATTCATTTTAAGCTCGGCTAGGCTCGGCTCAATTCAGTTACCTTATCAAATAAGCTTGAATACCCCAAAGCTTGGCTCAGCTTTGCTCGTTTACAGCCTTAGAACCAATACACTGAATAACTAAGCAAATAAGAAAAATAATTTTTCTTTATTTGAGGAGCTCCAGTTGACTAACACACTAGATCAGTCGATTGGGTAACTAGATCCTAAGTCTCCTGCCCTCATTAGAACTAATCTAATTAGGATGTTTAGTTATTATTATTTAACCTAAACCCATTTAAGTCTAAACCAAACTTATTAATCAAATCAATGTTTATTTGATCAATGTTGGCCACATTGGATAATTTGACCCAATTTTGATCAAATCTGGCCTATTAGAACAAATATAGTCCCCTTGATCAAATCTAAAAAGGTCCGGTCCAATTAGATTCAATGCGGGTTGATTGAATCAAACTGATCTTGTTAAACTAACCAATGGTTTGAACAAGATCAGGGTTAAAAAGGACTAACCTGATCTAGTTAAACTAACTAATGATTTAAACTAAGCATCAGTCTAACTGGACCAAACTGGTCTGGTTAAATTAACCAATGGTTTGAACCAGATCGGAGTCTCAATGACTCAGTTATTCAAGTCCATGCCCACTTAATTAAAATATTAAAAAATAAAATTTAATTTCTAATTTAATTGAACCATGAATTAATTAAATCATTTTTTAATTAATTACAACGTGCATTAATTAAAATTTTACACTAACCCTGCCGGCGTTGACATTAATTTCATCATGTATGAGTTTTAAAAGTTTTTTTTTCATGCATTAATAAACCTTAGTTTAATGCATTAATAATAAACTTAATGGTTGCCAAAATAAACTTTGTCGAAATATATGCACGAAACTTAACACTTGGTATGAAATCTAATGCTTCGATTTTTGTTAACTATCACCCACGCTGCTTTTCTCTTCTCTATCGCCAGCACCCGCGCCACCATCACCTCCAACCCCCTTCGTCTGTCGGTCATAATTAGAGGACTGACCTCCTAATTGTCCACCAACTAAAAATGGAGACAAACTTCGTGGTTATTATCTGCTGCGCTCGGGGTTCGGCGATGGTCACAGATCATGATTGTGTCCAGTGATGGGCTCGGTAACGGCAGAATCCGATAGAGAAAACTCCATTGACGATTCCTCCAGAGATGAATAGGTGCATACCATTCGAATAGATCTATTGACATATCTTACATAGATCCTTTTATAGTAACATGATCTACAAGCATAAGAGATCTTATGCTTTCACGGCAACATGATCATATGGTAAGTAGAAAGTGTTGGAACCCTAAGGTTGTTTTGGTGTGATCAACAAGTTAAGTTAGGTCCTGTGGCATGGGGTGCGACCGAGGAACGAAGACTGCGGATGAGTACGTTGGCAGACGAGAAGGAAGTACGCTGCGATTCCGAGGGACGAGAAGCCGGAGTGGAAGCCTGCTCGAGAAGATTGGAAGTTGGATTCGGGTGAGCCCTATTCCGGATGGCAGAGATCACCCAAGCGAGCGAAAGACTCGGACTGAGGCGAACGAAGCCGGACCAAAAGACCCGGGCTGAAAAAAGTCAACGGGATTGACTTTCCCAGCCGGGGCGCCCTAAATTATCCGGGGCGTCCGGAACAGTCCGGGGCGTCCGGAACAGTCCGGGGCGTCCGGAACCCTTCCGAGCGCTCGGAGTTGACTTTTTGACCAGATCGCGTCAATTGTAATCTGAACATTAAGGATAAAGTTTTATCCCCCCCCAAGGGCGCCCGGAATCCCTTCGGGACGCCCCGACCAAGACTATAAATATAGTCTTAGTCCAGAAGCTTTTAATTAACTCAGAAATTGTAATTCCAACACTTGTGTGCTTCTTTTAGAGTTTATCTTCTTTCTTTTTGTGCTTTCATTGTTGTAAGAGGCTTCTCCACCTGAAAGAGATATTCTAGTGCGATATCTTCCTTGGATTAACAATCTCCCCGGTTGTAACCAAGTAAATCTCTCTGTGCCTCGTCTTTTCAATTTTAATTTATTGCTTTCTTAATTTATGCAAGTATTTGTTTAAGAAAGTTCGAGAAAGATTTTTTTTTTGTTTACAAGTTATTCAACCCCCTTCTAGCCGACCGCCGTGATCCAACAAGTGGTATCAAATCCAAGGCGTTTCAGGAGGACTAACCGCCGAACGAATGCAACGATATAATGGTCGGACCAAGCATCTACCCGCCGAAGTTCGAAGGGGAATTCGCTAGCTGAAAAAGCGAATGCAGGTATTCTTTAAAACTGATTTTGATTTAATGTTAATTATGAAATTCGGTTTTACAACACTGGAAGGTAAGAAGAAATACCACTGGACGAAAAAGAAGCAGGTCGACACGTGGCAAACGGCAAAGATGAGTGCCATCTACTAACCGTTCTTCCGCCATAAGAAGTCAGCCGGATTGGCAACTACGACTCCGCGAAGGAACTTTGGGAGAAGTCCCTTGAACTACACGAAGGAACGTCTGAAGAAAAGCTCGCAAAACAGGATTTACTCCACAACCAGCTCACCAGCCTGCAACTTGAGGAAGACGAGACAGTTGCGCATCTGCACTCAAGGATAAAGGAAATCATCACCGGACTTTCGAATATTGAAGAGACGGTAAGTAACCGAGATTCGTTAAGGTACGCACTAAATTCCTTTCCTAGAAATTCAAAATGGGCATCACTAGTAGATGCCTTTTATATTTCAAAAGACTTAGAAAAAATTACATTAGAGGAATTCTTTTCTACATTTGAAGTGCACGAATTAAGATGTACAGGTACGAAAGAGCCCAAGAACAATGTCGCCCTCAAAGCATCGAGAGATGAACCTGAGTCGGAGTCTTCTCTCAACGACGAGGAAATGGTAATGATGGTAAGACGATTCAAGAAATTATGTAAGTCTAGAACTACTAACCATTTGCAGAGTAGAAAGAAAAGGACCATCCGCTGCTACCACTGCGACGAAGAAGGGCACGTCAAGGGCAACTGCCTCAAGCTGAAGAATAAGGACAAAGATAAAGGTAAGAAGCCTGTTCAAAAACGCAAAGCATTAAAAGCGACGTGGGACGATACATCGTTTGAATCGGAAGTCAAGGCGTTCTCCGGACTCGCTTTAATGGCGAGTCATCAATGTTGGTGTGGTTAGCACTAACGATCTAACTCAGGTTTTGATGAATGACAAATTATGCTAAGTTAGTTTTGTTTTTGATTTAACACTCTGACCGAGTGTGCAGAAGAAGCCCAAACAAGTCGACGGGCTGACCGGATGTCTGGCACGAAGCCCAGCTAGGTCAACGGGTCGACTGGATAGTTGGCACGAAGTCCAAATGGGTCGACGGGCTGGCCGGACATTTGGCACGAAGTCCAGCTAAGTCGACGGGCTGATCGGATAGTTGGCACGAAGTCTAGACGGGTCGAAGGGCTGACCGGATGTCTGGCAGATAAGTCACTAGAGGGGAGTGACTGTGAGGACGCGTTCCCGGGAAGGGAACTTAGACGTCGATCCAACTTAGATTTATTTCGGAAATCTAAGTTGAGATCGTGACTAGATTCTGGTCTCGGAAAGACGGAATCTAAGTCATACTCTTTATGTTAAAATTATAAACTGTGCTAATACTTTGTTTTGCAGGATATACATTATATATTTACCTCGGACTAACCTTGTCTTATAGGAGAAGGAGTTTTCTGAAGAAAGGTGGTCCGGGCACCCGGAGGCAAAGTTTATCCTCCTCGCGTCGTCGCCACGTGGAGCCTCCTGGTTGGGTCGGCTACGTCATGGTCGAGGCACACTAAAGGTTCCAGGCGCCCCGAGCCTCCTATATAAGGAGGGTCAAAGGCGGCGCTCCAACAACAACTCTGAATTCAATCTCTGGTGCTCCTACGACACTGCGAAGCTCTTCCGACGACCTGCGATTCAAGTGTTCTTTCTTATTGTTGTCGGTATTATCTTTTAATAGTTCTTGTACTTGATATTGTAATTCTTTTTACGAACTATTAGTGATTGCCCAACGAAAGCACTCAACGAGTGCGGGCCTTGGAGTAGGAGTCGACAAAGGCTCCGAACCAAGTAAAAAGAACTTGTGTTAGCCTTGTTTCTTTTTGCTTATATTTTTCATTACGCTTAACTCTTTTCGACGAAAGTTTTTAAATCGATATTCACCCCCCCCCCTCTATCGAATGTCTATGATCCAACAATCAAGACGACGACTGCGAGTCAAGATCTTCCGAAATGAGCATCGAGAGCATCGATGAAGGGGGAGTCGCGTCAGAAGATACTAGCAGTTTAGGGGGAGACACGAACAACGAGATCGATAAGGTAAGTCAGGTATGATCTCTTCCTCCTGATAAACTCTTTAAATTCATTAAATTATTAACAAAAGATTGCTACAAATTAGAAAAAGAAAATAAAAATTTAAAAGTAATACTAGCTAAATCTTGCCCTTTAAAAGATTTAGACAAATCAAAATTAGAAAATGAAAAATTGAAATCAGAAAATAATAATTTGAAAATACAAATAAATAGTCTAAAAAATCATGCATGTTCAAATAAAACATATTTTAGAAAATACAACAATTTAAATTGGTATTTTCGATATCATAAGAGATAGATTATAATTATTTCAAAGAAAAATGTTCCTAAGAAATTCCTAGTTAATCCAGTAAGCCGGAACCTATATTGGGTTCCTAAGTCTTGTTTAACTTGAATTTTTAATCGGATTTAGAGCTTTCAGCGAGAAAATTAGACATTAAAATTTCTCTATGAGACTTTGTCTAAGGAAGTGGTTGTTACTCCAATAACCAAGAAGGCCTAGTGCCTCGCCACGACCTGGAAGCCAAAATATTGAAATAAAATGCTTAATTAATTTTCTGATAAAGTATTAAGATTAAAAATTTAATAATGCTTTAAAAAGTTTGTTTAAACATTTTTTAAAAAAAAAATTCTTAGATTTTTTTTTTTGCGCAAAACTTTTGCATAAAAGTTAAAAGTTTTTCTGAAATTTATGCTTAAAATCTTTATTTAGAAAAATTTTCAAAGATATTTTTGCAAAATTTCTTAAGTCGGAATTTTTTTCTCTTACTTAAAGCTTTACTTAGAAATTTTTTACTTAGAATTTTTCCTTGAAAAATTTTCTTACCTAAAAAGTTTTACTTAGAAATTATTTAACTTAGAATATTTTCTGCTGAAAATTATTGCAAATTCTCTAACTTAAAATTTATTCAACTTGGAATTTCTTTTAAGAAAGTTAGAAATTTTTTTAACCCTTAGATTTTCTTTAGGACCCTATTTTTTTTTATTAAAGAAGGAGAAGGAAAAGTATAAGTCTAGAGGGAGGTAGACTAATTTTTCTATCTTTTTTCACTTTATTGTAAAAATAATTAGTTTATTTTTTTGTGTCTATTTACCCTAACTTAACTTGGGTTGCTCACATCAAAAATAGGGAGATTGTTGGAAATCCAAGGTTGTTTTGGTGTGATCAACAAGTTAAGTTAAGTACTGTGTGTTTTTAACCTTGTGTCTAAGTGTACAGGAGTTTAGGAGCATAGGTAGTCGAGTGGAAGACGCAGCTAGTGAGAAAGATAGCACGCGGTGCGTCCGAGGGACGAGGCGCTGTGGAAGAGTACACCGACGGACGAAAAGGAAGCGTGCGGTGGTTCCGAGGGACGAGAAGTCGGAGCGGAAGACTACTCGAGGAGCAAGGGATGCAGCTAGCGAAAAGGTCGGCATGGGGTGCGACCGAGGGACGAAGACTGCGGATGAGTACGCTGGCGGACGAGAAGGAAGTGTAGGACCATTAGGTCGGCTAGAAGGGGGGTTGAATAGCCCTGAAAAAAATAAACAAAAATCCTTCCCGACTTTTCAAACTAACACTTGTAAAATAATCAAAGCAGTAAATTAAAAACAGAAAAGAAAGAGACACAATTGTTTACTTGGTTACAACCGGAGAGGTTGTTAATCCAAGAAAAGGATGAAGCACACTATCAATCTCCTTCAGGCGGAGAAGCCTCTTACAGCGTTGAAGCACAAAAAGAAAGAAACTAATCTAAACAGTGGAAAGCGCACAAGCGTTGTTACAATTTTTGAATTGATAAAAAGCTTCTCGACCAAGGCTATATTTATAGCCTTGGTCGGGGCACCTGGAAGGGTTCCGGGCGCCCTGGGGGGGATAAATTTTATCCCCTAACGTTCAGATCGAGATTTAACTCGATCTGGTCAAAATTCAATCTCCGGGCGCCCGGAAGGGTTCCGGGCGCCCCAGGCTGGTACGGGCGCCCCGGACAGTTCTATGCGCCCCGGACACTAAGTCAACTCCGGTTGACTTTTTTCGTCTCGGTCCGGGTCTTCAACTCCGGTTCCGCTCGCTTGGGTGATCTCTACCATCCGGAAAAGGGCTCACCTGAACCCAACTTCCGGTCTTCTCGAGCGGGCTTCCCTCCGGCTTCTCGTCCCTCGGAATCGCCACGTGTTTCCTTCTCGTCCGCCGGCGTACTCATCCACAGTCTTCGTCCCTCGGATGCACCGCATGCCGTCCTTCTCGCTAGCTACGTCTCTTGCTCCCCAAGCAATCTTCCACTCCGGCTTTCGTCCCTCGGAACCACCGCACGCTTCCTTCTCGTCCGACGGTATACTCTTCCGCAGCACCTCGTCCCTCAGACTGTCGTCCTTCTCGTTAGCTGTGTCTTCCGCTCGACTACCTGTGCTCCTAAGCTCCTGCACACTTAGACACAAAGTTAGAAACAAATAGGACTTAACTTAACTTGTTGATCACACCAAAATAACCTTGAGGTTCCAACAGGAAGCACGCGGCAATTCCGAGGGACGAGAGGCCGAAGCAGAAGCTTGCTCGAGAAGACTAGAAGTTGGATTCGGGTGAGCCCTATTCCGGATGGCAGAGATCACCCAAGCGAGCGAAAGACTCGGACTGAGGCGAACGGAGCCAGAGTAGAATATCCGGGCTGAAAAAAGTCAACGAGGTTGACTTTCCCAACCGGGGCGCTCGGAACCCTTCCGAGCGCCCGGAGTTTACTTTTGACCAGATCGCGTCAATCGCGATCTAAACGTTGGGGATAAAGTTTTATCCCCCCAGGGCACCCCGACCAAGACTATAAATATAGTCTTGGTCCAGAAGCTTTTAATTAACTCAGAAATTATAATTCCAACACTTGTGTGCTTCTTTTAGAGTTTAGCTTCTTTCGTTTTGTGCTTTCATTGTTGTAAGAGGCTTCTCCGCCTGAAGGAGATATTCTAGTGCGACATCTTCCTTGGATTAACAACCTCCCCGGTTGTAACCAAGTAAATCTCTCTGTGCCTCGTCTTTTCAGTTTTAATTTATT
Organism: Zingiber officinale; assembly: GCF_018446385.1. Classification (NCBI taxonomy): domain Eukaryota; kingdom Viridiplantae; phylum Streptophyta; class Magnoliopsida; order Zingiberales; family Zingiberaceae; genus Zingiber; species Zingiber officinale. The sequence goes on along the minus strand of NC_056002.1, from coordinate 96,744,585 downwards.
GCTTTCTTAATTTATGCAAGTGTTAGTTTAAGAAAGTTCGAGAACGTTTTTTTTATTTACAGGCTATTCAACCCCCCTTCTAGCCGACCACCGCGATCCAACAGAAAGTTCTATCATGCATTCAACGTTTGCTCTGATACCATTGTTGATCTAAATACATCAAATATAAAAACATGAAATTTATAAAATTTATAGTGATCTCCCATAGTAGATTTTGATCTTTGCTTATCGTCGGAAGAACGATCACAAACGAATCGAAAAGCTCTTCAAGATTCCAGGAACCAAATCTCAAGTCTTCTCTTATGTTCTTCCTTCACTCTTATGATGAATTCCTTGGACAGACTTATATAGGAGAAGAAGGTGAACTTTTCACCTTCCAAGCTTTTCACCTTCCTCCATAATGTAAGCTCTAATTTCACATAATGGATGGGAGAGGAAGAGGAATGGACAATCAATCAATACTCATTCTTCCATCAATGTGTGAAGTCAATGCACACGTCCAACATCTAGTTCAGCTGATCTACTAGGCTTTCCTTTTACCTAGTATCTACTAGGATTTTTTTCCTTACCTAGTATTATTAGGGCTTTCAGGTTGAACTACCTACATACTTGATCAATCTCATTAGATCACAATACAACTTAATTTTGATCCTTTGTTAATATAGATCAAAATCAGATTTAATTATCTAATGTTTTGTGTATCAACATATATATATATATATATATATATATATATATATATATATATATATACTCATTCAATACAAGTAAAGGATAACCAATAGTCGTCGCTATAAGAGGATATTTAAAGAATTTAGATACTACAAATTGGAAGGTTTTTACTAGATTGATATTATAATGTAAGTACGATCAGAATTGAAGTACTTTCGCGATGGGATGACCTCTTTTCTTAAAGTGAAAGGATATCAACATTCCTTTCAAGATTGATCTTTCATTCCCTAAATAAATAATGAAATAATAATCAAATAAATAAATAAATAAATAAATAATAATAGACCAAGATAAAATCAAAATCAAATAATTAGTGTGGCTGCCAGTGCTGCCGTTGGCCTACGGCAGCGGCCAAAGCATCGTGTGGCCGCTGCTGCATGAGTTTGTCACACGCACAGGTGCAAGATAAGAGAGATACTATTAATTAACTGTGATATGCCCCCCTTAAACATAAATTTTGAGCTAAGCAACAGGGCTAAGTTATATATATAGCACATGAGATGGTGTCATCATGAGGTCTAGGGTTCGAATCTCGATAAAGTCGAGATAAATACTTCCTTTATGTGCTAGTCACTATTCGAAAGATTAATAATTGTCCATGATTTATCTCTTCCATGTTGACCCTAAAATAAATTGGGAGGACTCTCTATAAATGAAGGTATTCATTTTTTTTTATCACCGTTTATATAACACGTATAACTCCAATAAAAATCGGTAGCTACGCGCTGATATAGGATTCTATCGCTGTAGACGGCATCAGCCCAACGTACATGGTGCGATGGTCCAACTGGGTTTATCCGGGCTACATCAATATTCTTTTGCTCGATCTTCCCGGATCGACACCATTAGAGTTTGGTTTATTTCAGTACCTATTTAGCTTTTGAAACCTCGGTTTAAAATATTGTTAGGCCATTGCGACTGATACTAAAACAAGCACGTAGATCAGCCATTTAAAGTGACTAAACCATGAATATGATAATTATTTTATATTAAAAAATCACAACGCAATAACACTTAAATGTGAACAAACTAAATGAAAAAAAAACAATATGAATAGTAAAATACATATTAACAATTGAAATATTTAAAGTTTACCTTTTTAATAGAACACAACCTATCAAGCGTGGAAAGAAAATAAATCAAGTTTAATCATATCATTATTCATGTGTTTGATAAAAATTTAATTTAGATTTGATCTAAGTTTCTAGCATATGTATTGATCTTGTCCGAACGCTGAATTAACGGACGCTAGGTACGTGGCGCTCTCTGAACTGCTGACGTGGATCTCCGACCGATCGTACGGACCTCCGGTGAACCAGCAAGGAAGTCGGGCCGGGAAGGAGTTCCCGGCGACGACCCTCCGACGCTCAAGTCAGGCAAGTGGACAACAAAGAAGTGGCTCTCAATATCAGAGAATGCGTACCTCTGGTGAAGAATGAGGACCCTTATATAGAGTCAGGAAGAGGCTTATGCACACGTACCGAGACAAATACGTGTCTCCTCACCATACCTCAGTATGGGCTTGTTAGAAGAGCTTACCTGACACTATACTGCTACAGTCCGAGCACATCTCTGATGGGACAGCGGAACCCTCTGTCGTAAGATCCTGCGTATGGCCTAGTTGTTGAGCATATCCGTTGTCAGAAGCTGTTCCCTTGTCCTTTTGTCTCTTCTTACCCCATGCCGAGCGTCCGGCCGGTCGGCAGTCCCCTCACGTCCGGCCGGCCGTAGATGCTAGTCCGCTCGGGAGATTCCCGGTCGTGTGCTCTGCTGACTGTTCACAGTAATGCTACTTTAGGCCTTCGGCCGAGTGGGCTCCCCAATCGGCCCGGCGACCCTGTTCCCCATGAGCGTCGGATACCCGACTCCCCGTCGGGTTGTTTTTGATTCCACTGTGACCCCGTTCGGCCGACCGGTTTCCCCTTTTCCGGTCGGCCATTTAACTCTTTGACTTCACGTGGCGTTGACTTCTCTCAGAGGGGGGTCCCTGTTCTTACCGCCGGATCACTTGCCTCCCCTTCAAGTCTAGTCGAAGGAGGCGATTAGTCCGACTGACTGGACGATTGTTCCGCCGAGCGGCTCATCCAAGAAACCATACTCCGCTCGGCCGATGTGGTGCTAACTACGGCCTCAGTCAACGCCACCATCCCTCGGATCTCCTCGGAATTCGCACTAATCTCCATCATTAAGACCAAGCACGCGCTCTGTGCCTCGATAAGGCGCTTATTAAATGCTCTCCCGTGGTGGAATGCCACGTGGTATTGCTGCCGTCATCGTACGGAGGCGGCGTCGCAGGTGACGAGATCGAGGCGATTTGAAATGGACGGGCCGATGCGTGCTTCGGTTCTCGCGACCTGAATCCGACGGTGGAGGCCGCTCGAGCTCATCCCTATAAAGCCTTCGCTTTCTCAGCCTTTGCCGCATTTTTGCTCTCGCGTGCCCAGAAGCTTCGGCGTTTTCAGTGCTCCGGCGACTCCGATTCTCCTTTTCCGGTGATCCCGCGTTCTTCGTCGATCCTCCTTCTTTTCTGTAAGGTTTTCCTTCTTTCTCTCTTTGTTTCTTGCGTCTTCTCTGCATTTCTTTCCCGAGTTTCGATCCTCGAGGCATCGTTTCGTTTGTTGTCTTCTTTCTCCTATCCTCTACCTTTCTTCGTCTTTTTTGATTTCGTCCACTCGGACAATGGCTAGCTCTTCCCAGCCACAAGACCAAGCCCTCGGCCCATAGTATACCACCATGGACTCATGCTTCGATCGGCGCGACGCCGACATTCTGATAGATAGTTTTGACATCCCTTCTGACCTCGAAATTATCTTACCCACTCCCTCCGCTCGCCCACACAAACCGTCGCGTGGAGCCTTTTGTGTTTTCCACGACCAGTTCACTGCCGGTCTGCGACTTCCAATTCATCCCTTTATCATTGACGTCTGTAATTTTTTCGGCGTTCCGCTCGGAAGCCTAGTTCCCAACACTTTCCGCCTTCTATGCGGTGTTGTTGTCCTATTCAAAATCCATAACATTCCCCTCCGACTGGAGGTTTTCTACTATTTCTACTACCCTAAACAATCTGAGTCGGGCACTTACATGTTCCAGGCTCAGCCCGGTTTAGTTTTCTTCAATAAACTACCCTCTTCCAATAAGCATTGGAAATAATTTTATTTTTATATTCGCCTTCCCGAGCGGGCCCCCTTCCTAACGAAGTGGCAGATCGGACCGCCCACCTCACCAGAGCTCAAAAGGTTCAAAACCCGACCGGACTATCTTCATGCCGCCAACATGCTGGCCGGTCTGAGATTTGACATCAACAAGTTCCTACCTGAAGGGGTGATGTATATATTCGGTCTGAGTCCGATCAGGACCCCCCTTCCGAGCGACTTCGGTAAGAATTTTACTTCGTGAATTCATTTTAATTGCTAACTGATTTTCTCTGTTTTCCTTTGCAGCAAACGTTGTCATGGAGTCGGTGATGGCTGGTATTTTGAAGAGGAAGGCGGCGGCGCTCGAAGCCGCGGCGGCCAAAGAAATGGAGGTGCTCGGCATCCAGCCGGTCAGCTCTAATAAGGGGGAGAGCGGGACAAATGCTGGGGAGTCGGCCGCTCAGGCTTCTCTCCCAGAGCCAGCGGCTGGCGCAACTGCAAGTCGAGAGCCTTCCGCTCGGGAGGAGGGCTCGGCGCAAGAGGAAGAGCGCCCCCTCCGATAGAAAAGACACCGGGCGGAAACGCCACTTCGCTCGGCTACTTCTGCGATCCATCCATCCGAGCGGGTCACCGCCGCTTCTCGAGGCAAAGCTCCAGAGATCAAGGCGATTTCGTCCGATCGGACTCCCTCCCAACTTGACGCGTCTGCGGACCCTCTAGAGGTCGTTCCAGTCAGCGTCCTTCCGCCCGCTCCCCGCCAAGTCCATCGTTCTACAATTTTGTCCCAGTTTTCTGCGCCGGCTTCCGCTCCTTCTCCGGCTTCCGCCCAGACGACCCCCGGTCGGCGTCGCACCGTCCGAATCTCACTTCACCTCCCGACTGAAGAATTGCTGCCCGAGGCCGATCGACCCACCGCGCCCGAGCACATGATCACAATGAAGGGGCCCTTAGCCGAAATGTGGGCCGACGCTCGGGCACGTGTGGCGATGATTCCACTCAGCAACTTGGCCAATAACAACATGCAACAGGCCACCGGGGTAAGTGCCTTTTCTCAAGTCCTTTACACATTCTTTCCGATCGGCTACTAACAATTTTTCTTTTGTCAGAGATGGGTGGAGGAGATTGTTGTCTCCAATCGGCTTGTCATGGTGGACGAGGAGCTCAAAAGGCTACGGAGTTCGGGCGACGCTCCTTCCCAAGGCCCTTCATATGGTGAGCTTCAGAAGGAGCTCAAAAAGACCCAAGATCTGTTGGAGGCCGAACGGAAGAAGACGGCCGACCAGGCTCACAATCTGGCCGAACTTGATCGCGTGAATAAATCACTGGATCGCAAGATAAGCCTGGCGACCGAGCGGAAAAACACGGCTATCTCCGATCTGGAGAAGAAGAATGTGGAGGCTCAGGGGCTGGAGCAAAAAGTTAAAGAACTGATGGAGTAGCTCGATGAGGAGAAGGCGGGCCGCTCGGCCGATGCAATTAAGCATAAGGACGAACTGAAAACTCTGCAGGAGTCCCTCGCCTCCTCCCAAGCGACCTTCAAAGAATATCAAGAGGCTGAGCCTGGCCGAGTCGCAGCCCTAAGGTTAAACTACATCCGTTCGGCCGCATTTTCAGAGAAAGTCTGCGAACGGATGTACACTGCCTTTGACCTTGCTATGACCGCCACCACAACATATTTGAAGTCCAAGGGTCTTCTTCCCGACTCTGCTCTCATCCCGGCCGTAGATCAAGTGGCGCTCCTTGACAACATCCCGAAGGATCTTTACGATTATCTAGAATAGAAGTTTATATGTAATTCGGCCGCTCGGCTAAAAACGGTCACTTTTTTGTAATTCAGGCGCTCGGCCTTAAGGTTTTAAATGTTACCCTTTTGCTTGCTTTTTCATTTATTAATCAGTATGTGTGCTAGCCGCTCGGATTACCAACTACTGGTCGTATTCCCTTAATTCTCCTTGTCCTTCGCCTTTCCTCCCACCTTTCTCGTGTTCGAAAGGGATTTTCACGAAGTATTTTGGATAGCTAGTCCGCTCGGCTGAATAAAGTGCTTTTGCTTAGTTGACCGATCGGCCAAATTGACTTACAAAGTCCCTCTTTATGTCTTCTCCGGCCGGAGGGTTTATAGTCGCCGGCTCGACTCTCGATTTTTAACGTCGGAGCTCGATGGTCTTCCGCTCGGAGGGTTTATAGTCGCCGGCTCGACTCTCGATTTTTAATGTCGAAGCTCGACGGTCTTCCGCTCGGAGGGTTTATAGTCGTCGGCTCGACTCTCGATTTTTAACGTCGGAGCTCGACGGTCTTCCGCTCGGAGGGTTTATAGTCGCCGGCTCGACTCTCAATTTTTAACGTCGGAGCTCGACGGTCTTCCGCTCGGAAGGTTTATAGTCGCCGGCTCAACTCTCGATTTTTAACGTCGGAGGTCGACGGTCATCCGCTTGGAAGGTTTATAGTCGCCGACGCGACTCTCGATTTTTAACGTCGGAGCTCGACGGTCTTCCGCTCGGAAGGTTTATAGTCGCCGGCTCGACTCTCGATTTTTAACGTCGGAGCTCGACGGTCTTTCGCTCGGAAGGTTTATAGTCGTCGGCGTGACTCTCGATTTTTAACGTCGGAGCTCGACGGTCTTCCGCTCGGAAGGTTTATAGTCGCCGGCGCGACTCCCGATTTTTAACGTCGAAGCTCGACGGTCTTCCGCTCGGAAGGTTTATAGTCGCCGGCTCGACTCTCGATTTTTAACGTCGGAGCTCGACGGTCTTCCGCTCGGAGGGTTTATAGTCGCCGGCTCGACTCTCGATTTTTAATGTCGGAGCTCGACGGTCTTCCGCTTGGAAGGTTTATAGTCGCCGGCGCGACTCACGATTTTTAACGTCGGAGCTCGACGGTCTTCCGCTCGGAAGGTTTATAGTCACCAGCGCGACTCTCGATTTTTAACGTCGGAGCTCGACGGCCTTTAAGGCTAATTTTAACACTGCCGTTCGACGAAGCTATTTGCCATCTTTTATCATTTTGCTTCCTGCATTACAAGGACATAGGCGATCAAAACATATGTAAAATTACATCAGCGCACCTCTCACCCAGCTCGGTACTGCTGGAGATGATTCGCGCTCCATGGTCGATCTAGCCGCCGTCCGTCTTCATCCTTCAAATAATAAGCACCCGAGCGGAGTTTTTCGATGACTTTGAAGGGGTCAGCCCAAGGAGCCTCCAGCTTGCCGACGTCGCCGACCAGCTTTACTTTCTTCCAGACAAGGTCGCCAACTTGGAATGCTCTAGGGATCACGCGCCGGTTGTAGTTCTGCTTCATTCTTTGCCGGTACGCCATCAGCCGGACGGACGCCTTGGCTCGCTCCTCGTCGACCAAATCCAGCTCCATGTTCCTCCGCTCGGCATTATCATCATCATAATTCTGGATCCGGACGGACTCGACGCCGACTTCAACCGGGATCACCGCTTCGCCGCCATACACCAAATGGAATGGCGTGACGCCCGTTCCTTCCTTTGGGGTCGTGCGAATAGCCCATAAGACGCCTGGCAGCTCGTCCACCCAGCTTCCTCCCATGTGGTCCAGTCGGGCTCGAAGAATTCTAAGGATTTCTCTGTTGGTTACTTCCGCTTGGTCGTTGCTTTGTGGATACGCCACGGAAGTCAAGTGTTGTTCAATGCCATAACTTTTGCACCAGTCTTCGAGCTGCTTCCACGCAAACTGTCGTTCGTTGTCAAATACGAGCCGACGAGGGATGCCGAAACGACAAATTATATGCTGCCAGATAAACTTCTTGCCCATCTGCTCGGTGATCTTGGCTAGTAGCTCGGCCTCCACCCATTTGGAAAAATAGTCGACAGCCACTAGTAGAAACTTCTGCTGACCGGTCGCCATAGGAAATGGACCCACAATATCCATTCCCCACTGGTCGAACGGACAGGATACGGTAGCTGCTTTTATTTCCTCCGCCGGTCGGTGGGAGAAGTTGTGATACTTCTGGCAGGAAAGGCACGTTGCGAAGGTCCGAGCGGCGTCTGCTTGCAAGATTGGCCAGAAGTATCCGACCAACAGGATCTTCTTAGCCAACGATCGTCCGCCGGATGCCCTCCACACGATCCTTAATGCACTTCTTGGAGGATGTATGTCGCGTCTTCCGAGCTTACACATTTCAAAAGCGGACGGGAGAAAGCCTTCTTGTAGAGTTGGTCTCCAATGAGCGTGAACCGACCGGCTCTCCTCCTTAATTGCTGGGTTGCTTCCCGATCGGATGGTGTTGCCCCCGACCGAAGAAATTCTATGATGGTTGTCCTCCAATCGCTCGGAAACGCGACGCCCTCCATCCAGTCGACGTGTGCCACCAAAGATACTTGTTCAATTGGCTACTGGATGACGACCGGTGTTATTGAACTTGCGAGTTTGGCTAATTCATCTGTCGCCTGGTTTTCCGCTCGGGGTATCTTCTGGATAATGACTTCTCTGAAATTGGCCTTGAGCTTTTCGAAGGCTTCAGCGTAGAGTTTGAGCCGAGCGTTGTTAATCTCAAAAGTGCCTGAGAGCTACTGGGCGGCAAGCTGAGAGTCTGAATGGAGGGTTACCCGACCAGCCCCTACATGTCGGGTGGCCTGTAAGCCGGCTATAAGGGCCTCATACTCCGCTTCATTGTTTGTAGCTCTGTAATCCAGCCGGACGGCTAAGTGCATCTTTTCTTCTTGAAGAGAGAGTAATAGTATGTCAATCCCGCTTTCGAGCCGAGTGGACGATCCGTCCACAAATATTTTCCACATAGCTTCGGGCTCTAGCCTTTGCACTTCGGTGATAAAATCTGCCAAGGACTGCGCCTTTATCGCCGAGCGGGGTTGATACTGAATATCAAATTCGCTCAACTCCGTGGTCCATTTGATGAGTCGTCCGGGCGCTTCTGGGTTCAACAGCACTCTTCCCAAAGGGCTATTCGTCCGGACGATGATAGTATGTGCCAAGAAATAGGGGCGAAGTCTCCGAGCGGCGAGGACCAAGGCAAAAGCTAGTTTCTCGAGCCCAGTGTAGCGAGATTCAGCGTCTTTTAAAATATGGCTTAAGAAATACACGGGTTCATCTCCGCTCGCCCTTACTAATGCCGAGCCTACTGCTTGCTCGGTCGAAGATAAGTAAATACAGAGCGGCTCACCCACAGCTGGCTTGGCTAGCACAGGCAGAGAGTTTAAGTACGTCTTCAGTTCTTCGAACGCCCGATCGCATTCTTCATCCCAATGGAACTTGGTAGCCTTGCGCAAGATTTTGAAAAATGGGAGGCTCCGATCGGCCGTCTTCGAGATGAATCTGGACAATGCTGTTATCCGACCGGTTAGGCGCTGTACTTCCCTCAGATTTCTGGGAGGCGGCATATCTTGTAATACTTTCACCTTGCTGGGATTTGCCTCGATGCCCCGCTCGGTCACTATGTAGCCCAAGAAACGCCCGTCATTTGCTCCGAACAGACACTTTTGAGGGTTCAGCTTAACTCCATACTGCCTCAGCGTTCGGAAAGTCTCTTCCATGTCTTTCAAGAGATCGGCCGCTCGGACGGACTTGATGAGGATATCATCCACGTACACTTCCAAATTTCGTCCGATCTGCTCCTTGAACACTTTGTTCATCAAGCATTGGTAGGTTGCCCCCGCGTTCTTCAGTCCGAACGGCATCACATTATAGCAGTATGTGTCGTCGGCTGTAACGAAGCTAACCTTCTCTTAATCTTCTCGGGCGAGCGGCACTTGATGGTAGCCCTGATAAGCGTCGAGCATGCATATCAACTCGCAGCCGACTGTGGAGTCCACCAGTTGATCGATCCGGGGCAGAGGATAAAAATCCTTCGGGCACGCTTTGTTGAGATCCCGGAAATCGATGCACACTCTCCACTTGTAGCCCGGCTTGGAGACTAGTACCACGTTCGCCAGCCAGCTCGGGAATTGGACCTCGCGTACGTGGTCGGCCTCCAGGAGCCTCTCGACCTCCGCTCGGATGATGGCATTTTGTTCAGCGCTGAAGTCCCTCTTCCTTTGCTTCATCGCCCGAGCGTCTGGTCGGACGTGGAGCTCATGCTGTGCTATACTCGGTGAAATTCCGGGCAATTCATGCGTCGACCAAACGAAGACATCACAGTTTCTTTGGAGGCATTTGATCACTTCCTCTTTCTAGCTTGCCTCCAGATCGGCCGCAATGAATGTGGTGGCCTCCGATCGGATCGGGTGAATATGCACTTCCTATTTTTCTTCATAAACCAAAGTGGGTGGTTTTTCGGTTATAGCGTTCACCTCGATCCACGGCGTCTTCCGAGCAGAATTAGCTTCAGCTCGGACCATCTCGACGTAACATCGCCGAGCCGCCAGCTGGTCTCCTCGTACTTCTCCCACTTTATCTTCCACCGGGAACTTGATTTTCTGGTGGAAGGTGGAGACGGCCGCTCGGAACTCGTTGAGCGTCGGTCGCCCCAAAATGACGTTGTATGCTGAAGGAGAGTCAACCACGACGAAGTTTGCAGTCCTCGTCCTTCTGAGCGGTTCTTCTCCCAGCGAGATAGCCAGTCGGACCTATCCTACCGGAAGAACTTCATTGCCCGTAAACCCGTAGAGGGGGGTTGTCATGGGCAGCAGCTCGGCTCGATCAATTTGTAGTTGGTCAAAGGCCTTTTTGAATATAATATTGACCGAGCTTCCTGTATCAATGAAAACGCGGTGAATAGTGTAGTTGGCTATTACCGCTTTGATGAGGAGAGCGTCGTCATGCAGCACTTCGACTCCCTCCAAGTCCCTGGGCCCGAAGCTGATTTCAGGACCGCTCGTCCGTTCTTGGCTACATCCGACCGCATGGATCTGAAGCTGTCTGACGCTCGCCTTCCTTGCTCTGTTGGAGTCGCCTCCGATCGGCCCCCCAGCAATGATGTTGATTTCGCCTCAGGAAGTGTGACTTCTATTTTCTTCTTCCCGAGCGGATGGCCTAGGCTGCTCCCTAGACCTCCGGGGATTGTCCTCACGCCTCGGAGTATGGTGCCGCTCGGGAGTCTGTCTTTGTCGCCTGTCGGATGTCATCTGATCAGCTTCACGAGGGTGATGTCGCCTGTCGGATGATGGCGATCGACGGTGGCCACCCCTGGGCACGGGGTGGGCAATCAGGGGAAGGCTCCGACAATCTCTTGTATTATGTGTTGGGTTTTTCGGGCCGTGAAAACCGCTTTTTCGCGTCACGGAAACCCCGAAACCCCCTAGCCATTGGATCCGTGCGAAGAAAACTTTCGAAAATATGAGTACAAGTTTCAAACTTTGATCTACAGTAGATCTACAAAGGAAAAACATTTTATACCTTCGATGCGTGCCCTTCGCAATCCCGCAAGTCCAAGGTACACCGGATCTCGAAGTTGTCAACGTAGACAACTCTCTAGTGATATCCACACGAACAAGAAGTGTTCTCTAACACTCAAGGATGGAGAAGAGAGCACCCCAAGTGTGCTATCACTTTCTAGGGCTCTCGGGTAGGATTTGAAAGGAAGAAAAAGAGAGGATGCAAAAAGAATCTCATACACTCAAGAAGTAGTATCCTCCTTTGTGACCTTCACTCTTCCTTATGCTCTTGGAATTCACTCAACCACCTTCTCCTCCTTTGAAACCCACGGCAACAGCAAGCAAAGAGGAGGAGGAAGCAAGGAAGAAGAAGCATTCAACACAAATCAATACCACCAAAAAATGAAACCCATTTTCATTATGTGGCCGGCCACACATGAGTAACTCCTCATTTAATGTGGCCGGCCACATTAAATGGAGGAGTGTAACCTCTTGATCTCCCTTGATGATGTGGAGATGATGTGGCAAGGTTAGTCATGCCATGTAGGATGAGTCAACCTTCATGATGTGGCAATACATCAAGTCAAACTTGATGTTTCAACTTCCATTTGGTCAAGTCAAAATTGACCAATTTTCTTCCTTTGTGAGTTAAAACCAACATTTGGTTCAAGTCAATTTTAATTTAATGAATCTTAATTCATTAATATAAATTGACTCAATGAATCAAATTTAAATTAGACTCATTCAACAATTGAATCTAATTGAGTCTAACTCAATAAGTCTAATTTGAATTAATCCGAATCCAATCTTTGGTGCATCACATGAACCTAATCCAATTGGTTCATCATATGAACCTAATCTCCATCCACTTGTTCTTTGTGTGTGACCCAATAGGTTCTTGTAACGTTGGCAATGCCCCTAAACTCATTTAGAAGTATAAGTAATGAGCGGTATCTAGCAATACATCATTACTACCCAAGTTACAAGAATGTTGAGATCCAACATCACCTTGTGACTACTAATTGTGACTTCTCACAATATGTGACTTTGTCCTTCTATCCTAGACATCTAAATTGATCAATGTGAGACATAAACCGTGTCATTCTCTAATCAATCTAAATCTTGAACTCCAAGTAGACTCACTCGATCAAATGAGCTCAACATCTCATGTTGACTCATTTGGGAATGGTCATGCACTTCGTGGTCTCACTCTATCAAGAATATCGATGTTGCTCCCATCATATAGGAGGGATAGATCCCATCTATATCACTCACATCCCTCTACATAATTCGTTACATACCCAGTAATCGCCTTTATAGTCCACCCAGTTACGGGTGACGTTTGACGAAACCAAAGTACATAACTCCTTATGTAGGGATCCATGGTGACTTCAGGTCTAAGGACTAGTAGTCATACTAATAGCCACATGAGAAAGCATATGACACTCATATAACGATTCATGATACTTTCTCATGGTGGGTCATTCAGTATACATTCTCCAATGCATACCCATGTGTCAATTTGATATCTCTATATCCATAACTTGTGAGATCAAGTCATCGAGTTGACCTACATGCTAGTCTTATTGCATTAACATTGTCCCTGAATGTTAATACTCGACTAGGAATGATTAAGAGTAGTGTTCCTTATATCATCTCACTATCGGTTCAACTAACCGATTGATATAGGTGAGAACCGTCTACTCAAGGACGTTATTATACTTAGTTTATTTGGCACCAATACAAGTAAGTATAATAACTAAAAACCAAATGCCTTTATTTATATAGAATATGATACAACAAGTCCAAAATACAATCATCAAATGATTGGCTCTAGGGCTCTAGCTAACAATCTCCCACTAGCACTAGTGTCAATCAGTGTAGGCTCTAAGCCCCAATGACCTAGTGTGACCATCATGCTTCCTCTGTGCCAAAACCTTGGTCAAGGGATCTGCGATGTTAGCCTCTGTAGGTACTCTGCAAATCTTCACATCTCCTCTCTCTATGATCTCTCGAATGAGATGGAAGCGTCGTAGTATGTGTTTGGTCCACTGGTGTGAGCGAGGTTCCTTCGCTTGTGCTATAGCTCCATTGTTGTCACAATAGAGCTCAATGAAGTCAGCAATGCTAGGAACCACCCCAAGTTCAGTGATGAACTCATGGATCCAAATCGTCTCCTTTCGCCTCGATGCAAGAATGTACTCACATTGTAGAATCACCATCGTATCCCGCTTGAACTCTTCCGATGACACCACCATTAATTCAAAATACGAACCCCGATTGCGATCTATAGTCCTGGTCGGTCTGGAAGATAGCATCACTATAACCCTTTACAGCTAGCTGATCATCGCCTGCATATATCAAGAAATATTCTTTAGTCCTTCTTAAGTACTTAAGAATATTCTTGACCGCTATCCAGTGACTTTCACCTGGATCTGACTGGTATCCGCTCGTCATGCTCAAAGCATACGAGACATCAGGTCGAGTACATAGCATGGCGTACATGATCGATCCTATGACTGAGGCATAAGGGATCTGATCCATGCGGTCTCTCTCCTCTCTAGAAGAGGGACCTTGAGTCTTCGAAAGACTCACGCCATGTGACATCGGCAGAAATCCCTTCTTGGAGTTCTGCATGGCAAACCGAAGGAGTACCTTGTCAATATATGTACTCTGACTTAGGCCAAACAACCTCTTAGATCTATCTCTATAGATCTGTATCCCTAGAATGCGGGATGCCTCACCTAAGTCCTTCATTGAGAAGCAACTCCCTAGCTAGGTCTTGACAGACTGAAGCATAGGGATGTCCTTCCCAATGAGTAGTATATCATCCACATACAATATGAGGAAGACAACTATATCCCCTACAACTTTCTTATAGACACAAGGTTCATCTTCATTCTTGATGAAACCAAACTGTTTGATTGCATCATCGAATCGAAGATTCCAGCTCCGAGAAGCTTGCTTTAGTCCATAAATGGACCTATGCAGCTTGCATACTCTGCTAGTATGCTGTGGATCTACAAAACTCTCAGGTTGTGTCATGTACACATCCTCGAGTAGGTTTCCATTCAGAAACGCGGTTTTGACATCCATCTGCTAGATCTCGTAATCATGGTAAGCTACAATAGCAAGCATGATCCGAATGGACTTAAACATCGCTACTGGAGAAAAGATTTCATCATAGTCAATACCATGAATCTGCTTAAAACCTTTAGCTACAAAGCGACCCTTATAGATAAGTCCATCCATGTCAGTCTTTCTCTTAAAGACCCACTTACACCCAATGGGTTTTACCCCTTCAGGTGGATCAACCAAAGTTCATACTTGGTTGGTGTACATGGATTCCATTTCGGATCTCATGGCCTCTAGCCATTTCTCGGAATCTGGTCTCATCACAGCTTCCTGATAGGTGGTAGGCTCATCCTCTATGAGCATAACGTCATCATGGTCAGACAAGAGAAATGAGTATCTCTCAGGCTGACGACGTACCCTATCAGACCTACGAAGAGGTATGTCTACTTGAACTGGTTGTTGTTCCTCAACTCTTTGTGGAACATCATCATCCACAACACTTTGTGGTTCCAGTTCAATTTCCATCGAGGCATCAGTGCTATTGTTCGCATCTTGAACTTCTTCAAGATCGAGCGCGCTCCCACTAGTCTTTCTAGAAACAAATCTCTTTCTAGAAAGACCCCAGTCTTTGCCACAACTGGGAATGTAGAAGTAATATCCCTTAGTTTCCTTGGGATATCCAATAAAATAGCACTTGTCGGATTTGGGTCCTAACTTGTCTGAGACTTGACGTCTAACGTAAGCCTCACAACCCCAAATCCTCATGAAAGACACCTGGGCATTTCTCCCAGTCCATATCCTATATGGTGTCTTTATCACAGCCTTGGATGGAACTCGGTTGAGTATAAAAGCTGCCGTGTCTAGAGCATAACCCCAAAGGTATGTCGGAAGATCTGTGTGACTCATTATAGATCGCACCATATCTAATAGGGTACGATTCCTCCTTTCGGATACACCATTCCACTGTGGTGTTTCAGGAGGAGTGAGTTGGGATAGAATCCCACACTCAGCTAGGTAGTCACGGAACTCATGGCTAAGGTATTCTCCACCTCGATCTGATCGAAGTATCTTAATACTCTTGCAAAGCTGGTTCTGTACTTCATTCTTGAATTCTTTGAACTTTTCAAAGGATTCTGACTTATGTGTCATCAAGTACACATAACCATATCTACTGAAGTCATCAGTAAACGTGATGAAGTACCTATAACCGCCTCTAGCAGCGACATTGAAAGGGCCACATACATCACTATGTATGAATCCTAACAAATCAGTTGCTCTTTCGCTGTGCCCACTAAAGGGAGTTTTGGTCATCTTGCCTCGTAGGCATGACTCGCATATCTCATACGATTCTAAATCAAATGAGTCCAGTAAACCATCCTTATGGAGCTGGGATAAGCGCTTGTCATTTATATGACCTAAGCGACAGTGCCAGAGATAGGTTTGGTTCAGGTCATTTGACTTGAACCTCTTGGTATTTATGTTATAGATAGGGCTCTCAAGGTCTAGAATATAGAGTCCGTTCATCAGAGGTGCACTACAATAGAACATATCGTTTAAATAGACGGAACAATATTTGTTCTTTATTATAAACGAAAATCCTTTCTTGTCCAAACAAGAAACTGAAATTATGTTCTTAGTCAAGGCAGACACATAACAACAATCATCTAATTCTAGTACAAGCCCAGAGGGCAGAGATAGATGGTAAGTTCCTACAGCAATAGCAGCAACCCGTGCTCCATTGCCTACTCGTAGGTCTATCTCACCCTTCGTCAATGCCCTGCTATTTCTCAGCGCTTGTACATTAGTACAAATGTGCGAAGCACATCCGGTATCTAATACCCACGATGAAGAAATAGAGAGGTTGACTTCTATAACATGTATACCTGAAGTAGAAATCTTATTTCTCTTCTTCTTAAGATCTTCCAGGTATTCTTTGGAGTTCCTCTTCCAGTGCCTTGCTTGTCCTTGATATAGGTGACAAAGATGTTCAACCATATCGTAAGCGCCCATCAACTCATGTTGCTTCTGAAGCTCAGAGTTCATGGTCGCGAGCATAAGACAGGACACATCTAATGTGTCATCTTGATGCTTCTTGTAAGCATCTCGGTCTGCTCGCGTGGCAGTGGCAGGAGGAGCCTCCGGAATGGGCTGCTCCAGAACGTACAGTTTACATTCTTGGATGAGAACTATTCTCAGATTCCTGTACCAGTCCAGGAAATTTGCTCCGTTGAGCTTGTCCTTCTTAAGGACAGAACGCAGAGAGAAGATGTTCGTGTTTGACGTCATGGCAATTCTACAACAGAAATAAATGCAGAAATAAGTATCATATTCTTAATCATTTAATTAGGTCTTTAACTAAATGATGCTCCCACTGAATTCTATAATTCATGTAGGACAAGATCCACATCATACTAACCCTTGAGTTAGCTTTGGCTAATACGCCCAAGACTTAGTATGATCGGTAGGTAACGATTACCAGTTACATCTCTATGCAACTCTTGTTTATAGAATCAAAATCCGCATTTATATTAAAACTCGAGTTAGCTTTGGCTAATACGCCCGAGAGTTAATATACATGTGATTTTGACCTAACTTTCCAACCATTGGAAGAATGCCTATAGTTATACTCGATCCAACCGAGTTAACTAGGAATACTCAATCTAATTGAGTTGTACTCATTCATGCGTTGATAGGCAGGACCAAGATTGTCCCTCCGTACCCTACCAAGATAGTATGTGTTGCTCTGCTTTGGCAGATTCAACAACTACATGCGATCGAGGTAGTAGTAGGTATCACGGCACGGTAAGCATTAGAGTTGACGTGATTTAGATCTAATATAAATGATGATGCGTATCAAATACTTGATTTAGATCTAATCTAATCGTGGGGTGCATCATGTGCACGATTTAGATCTTATCTAATCGCTAGGCACTAATTAACTACTTAATTAAACATGCATCACATACATATAAGCAATTAATTAAATTATTTTGTGATTGTGTCATGGCCCTACTACGATCTTCTCAAGTCAATGAGAAGATCGGATGGTCAACCTAAGGTCAACAGCTTCTCAAGCTTCTTCCTTTGACCACCTTGTGTTGCTCACGTCCTCCTCGTAACTCCGTCTCGTGTGGACCTTCCACCGCTTCAAAATTACATTACAATTTTTGAAACTCGAGTTACATTCGAGTCTAAATCTAATTTACAACCAGAATAAAAGGAAGGCACGACGCGCAGGTTGCGAAAAATAAAATAAATAAAAATAAGATAAATACAGCACGCACATCACATAACGACACGCAGGCCGTATTATGAATTACAACACAATTGTCCAATTGAATTGGGTCTTTGGGCCATGACTATCACAAAAATAATATATAATTCAAAATTATATATTTTTCATAATTTTTCTGTAATTTTTTTCATAATTTTACAGATTTTATGAGTAAATTTTTCCCAGTGGTCCCGATTAGCGATTTCGGGCGCAATCGCGGAGCAAATCCCCTTGCGGGGTTAGGGGCAGTACCCCTACCCGCGATCTAACCATCGCGAGTTGCTCCTAAGCGATCCAAGAGCGCATTAGCCCGCTGTCCCAAAAGATTTTGGGTCAAAACATTACCGTTTTGGAAAATTCTTCTCGGTAGTCGAAGCCTACAAGTGCCGAAACACTTGTGCTTTGCTTCTACGAGAAAAATACCCATAAAATCATAAAAATTAGGAAATTCACAGAATGTTATAGTATGCATATTTTTCACAAAAATACTAATTGAAACTAGTACTCGCTTCGCACGTGGCTTTGATACCACTGTTGGGTTTTTCGGGCCGTGAAAATCGCTTTTTCGCGTCGCGGAAACCCCGAAACCCCCTAGCCATTGGATCCGTGCAAAGAAAACTTTCGAAAATATGAGTACAAGTTTCAAACTTTGATCTACAGTAGATCTACAAAGGAAAAACATTTTATACCTTCGATGCGGGCCCTTCGCAATCCCGCAAGTCCAAGGTACGCCGGATCTCGAAGTTGTCAACGTAGACAACTCTCTAGTGATATCCACACGAACAAGAAGTATTCTCTAACACTTAAGGATGGAGAAGAGAGCACCCCAAGTGTGCTAGCACTTTCTAGGGCTCTCGGGTAGGATTTGAAAGGAAGAAAAAGAGAGGATGCAAAAAGAATCTCATACACTCAAGAAGTAGTATCCTCCTTTGTGACCTTCACTCTTCCTTATGCTCTTGGAATTCACTCAACCACCTTCTCCTCCTTTGAAACCCACGGCAACAGCAAGCAAAGAGGAGGAGGAAGCAAGGAAGAAGAAGCATTCAACACAAATCAATACCACCCAAAAATGAAACCCATTTTCATTATGTGGTCGGCCACACATGAGTAACTCCTTATTTAATGTGGCTGGCCACATTAAATGGAGGAGTGTAACCTCTTGATCTCCCTTGATGATGTGGAGATGATGTGGCAAGGTTAGTCATGCCATGTAGGATGAGTCAACCTTCATGATGTGGCAATACATCAAGTCAAACTTGATGTTTCAACTTCCATTTGGTCAAGTCAAAATTGACCAATTTTCTTCCTTTGTGAGTTAAAACCAACATTTTGTTCAAGTCAATTTTAATTTAATGAATCTCAATTCATTAATATAAATTGACTCAATGAATCAAATTTAAATTAGACTCATTCAACAATTGAATCTAATTGAGTCTAACTCAATAAGTCTAATTTGAATTAATCCGAATCCAATCTTTGGTGCATCACATGAACCTAATCCAATTGGTTCATCATATGAACCTAATCTTCATCCACTTGTTCTTTGTGTGTGACCCAATAGGTTCTTGTAACGTTGGCAATGCCCCTAAACTCATTTAGAAGCATAAGTAATGAGCGGTATCTAGCAATACATCATTACTACCCAAGTTACAAGAATGTTGAGATCCAACATCACCTTGTGACTACTAATTGTGACTTCTCACAATATGTGACTTTGTCCTTCTATCCTAGACATCTAGATTGATCAATGTGAGTCATAGACCGTGTCATTCTCTAATCAATCTAAATCTTGAACTCCAAGTAGACTCACTCGATCAAATGAGCTCAACATCTCATGTTGACTCATTTGGGCATGGCCATGCACTTCGTGGTCTCACTCTATCAAGAATATCGATGTCGCTCCCGTTATATAGGAGGGATAGATCCCATCTACATCACTCACATCCCTCTGCATAATTCGTTACATACCCAGTAATCGCCTTTATAGTCCACCCAGTTACGGGTGACGTTTGACGAAACCAAAGTACATAACTCCTTATGTAGGGATCCATGGTGACTTCAGGTCTAAGGACTAGTAGTCATACTAATAGCCACATGAGAAAGTATATGACACTCATATAACGATCCATGATACTTTCTCATGGCGGGTCATTCAATATACATTCTCCAATGCATACCCATGTGTCAACTTGGTATCTCTATATCCATGACTTGTGAGATCAAGTCATCGAGTTGACCTACATGCTAGTCTTATTGCATTAACATTGTCCCTGAATGTTAATACTCGACTAGGAATGATTAAGAGTAGTGTTCCCTATATCATCTCACTATCGGTTCAACTAACCGATTGATATAGGTGAGAACCGTCTACTCAAGGACGTTATTATACTTAATTTATTTGGCACCAATACAAGTAAGTATAATAACCAAAAACCAAATGTCTTTATTTATATAGAATATGATACAACAAGTCCAAAATATAATCATCAAATGATTGGCTCTAGGGCTCTAGCTAACATTATGAGTGTCTGTCTGGTGACAAGAGCAAAACATTGGGGTCCATACCTTCTTTTTAGGTTTGGGCCGCTCGGCAGATACTTCTTGAATGGCGTGGGATCTTGCATGTTGCTGGGGGTGAGCTGCTTCAGCTCGCGGTCCTTTGGGCGGCTGATGAGCAGTGTGCGGCTTCCGCTCGGCAGTGGGCGCCCGCTCGGTTGGAGCTTCCTTCCTTCGGGCCGCTTGGGCTTTCTCCACATTGATGTATTCATTGGCCCGGTGTAACATATGATCGTAATCTCGGGGCGGCTTCCGAATGAGCGAGTGGAAGAAGTCCCCGTCCACGAGGCCTTGCGTGAACGCATTCATCATCGTTTCTGAGGTGGCCGTTGGAATGTCCATGGCCACCTGGTTGAATCGTCGTATATAAGCTCTGAGCGGCTCTCTGGGCTCTTGCTTGATGGCGAACAGGTTGACACTTGTCTTCTGATAACGTCGACTGCTTGCAAAGTGATGGAGGAAGGCCGTGCGGAAGTTTTTGAAACTTGCGATGGATCCGTCCGGCAGTCTCCGAAACCACCGTTGAGCCGATCCTGAGAGGGTGGTTAGAAAAACCCGACACTTCACTCCATCTGTGTATTGATGAAGGGTAACCGTGTTGTCGAACTTACCCAAATGATCGTCCGGGTCGGTGGTTCCGTTGTATTCACCGATCGCGGGGGGCACATAGTGCTTTGGCAGAGAGTCCCGCAGGATGACCTCTGAGAATTGACGGTTGATCCGCTTGGGGGAGGCGTCCGTTCGGGGGCCTTGCCTTTTCTGTTGTCTCGTATTGGTACTTCATCTTATGAAGATCCTCGATCATGATTAACTGCTGCGGCTTCAGGAGGCGTGCGGAATAGGGCCCAATGAAATGGAACCGTGGCCGGGGGTGCTTCCGCTCGGCCCCCTGATGCTGATGTCGCTTGCTGCTCAGTCCGCTCAGCTTGCGACTTCTATCTCTGTTCCACAAGCTTAGCTGCTCTTGTCTCGATCAAAGCGTTGAGCTCCTCTGTGGAGAGCATCATCGAGTGCGGTCGTCCAGCCTTGTCCATTGCTTCCGATCGGATGCAGGAGCGTTCCCACAGACGGCGCCAAATTGATCCTGTCCGAACGCTGAATCAACGGACGCTGGGCACGTGGCGCTCTCCGAACTGCTGACGTGGATCTCCGACCGATGGTACGGACCTCCGGTGAACCTACAAGGAAGTCGGGCCGGGAAGGGATTCTCGACGACGACCCTCCGACGCTTAAGTCAGGCAAGTGGACAACAAAGAAGTGGCTCTCAATATCAGAGAATGCGTACCTCTGGTGAAGAATGAGGACCCTTATATAGAGTCAGGAAGAGGCTTATGCACACGTACCGAGGCAAATACCTGTCTCCTCACCATACCTCAGTATGGGCTTGTCAGAAGAGCTTACCTTGTTGGTGCAACCTTAGGTCAAGGTTGACCTGGTTGACTAGACTCGAGTTGACTGGACTCGAGTTGTGTTTTGATGTTTGACGAGTTATGTTTGACAATGGTTATATCTTGATGTTTGACAAGGATACAAGCTTGGGAGATTGTGGGTGCAACCTGTGGTCAAGGTTGACCTGGTTGACCCGAGGTGAGTTGACCTGACTCGGAAAAGTCCAAGCAGGGAGCTTGGCACGGGAAAAGTCCAAGTATGGAAGCTTGGCACATGGGAAGTCGGAGAGGGCTCGGTAGCTCGTTCTCCGGACTGTGGTCAGAGAGGGCTTGGGAGCTCGTTCTCTGGACCGTATGGAAGTCGGAGAGGGCTCGGTAGCTCATTCTCCGAACTGTGGTCAGAGAGGGCTCGGTAGCTCGTTCTCTGGACCGGATGGAAGTCGGAGAGGGCTCGGTAGCTCGTTCTCTGGACCGGATGTGGAAAAGTCCTAGTGAGTGAAGCCAGGCAGACGGGAAAGTCCTGGTGAGTGAAGCCAGGCAGTTGGGAAATCCTGGTGAGTGAAGCCAGGTGAAAATCCTAGTGAGTGAAGCTAGGTGGAAGTCCTGGTGAGTGAAGCCAGGCAGTCGGAAAGTCCTAGTGAGTGAAGCTAGGCAGTTGGGAAGTCCTGGTGAGTGAAGCCAGGCAGTTGGAAAGTCCTGGTGAGTGAAGCCGGGCAGATTGGAAGTCCTGGTGAGTGAAGCCGGGCAGATTGGAAATCCTGGTGAGTGAAGCCAGGTGAAAAACCCTAGTGAGTGAAGCTAGGTGAAAGTCCTGGTGAGTGAAGCCGGGCAAGGGAAAATCCAGATGGATCAAGGGTGATCGGACATCTGGTGTTGAGAAGGTCAAGTAGGTCAAGGGAGTGACCGGATACTTGACACGAAGAGAAAAGTCCAAGTGGGTCAAAGGGATTGACCGGACACTTGGTGGGGAGTCTTAGCAGGTCAAGGGAGTGACCGGAGGCTAAGCATGATGTACCAACAGGTCAAGGTTGACCGGATGTTGGTTTGGAAGGCTTGAGACTTGGTTTGGGCGAAAACCAAGCTCTGGATCGATCAGTGGATCGATCCAGTGATAGGTATCCGGATCGGTCTGGTGACCGATCAGTAACCACACAGTGAGCTTCTGTATGTTATCTGATCGGACTGGAGACCGATCAGTGATCGATCAGTAGCATACAGTGAAGTTCCTGATCGGTCTGCAGACCGATCAGGAGACGATCAGAAGGAGACGATCAGAAGGAGGGAAAGGCTCTGATCGGTCATGGGACCGATCAGGGAAGGACCTAATCGGTCACCATGACCGATCAGGGAAGGTCCTGATCGGTCCTGTGACCGATCAGGACCCTTGTGGACTGATCAGGATGAAGCCTGATCGGTCCACATCCTAGCCGTTGCGTAGCAACGGCTAGTTTCTGTTGTGTCTTCTTCGCAGGTTATAAAAGGGGTTGAGGAGCTACTGTTTACTTCTTCTTCTTTCTTCTTGAGCTGCTAATTCTTCCTTGGATTGAAGCTTCTGCTCCTATACTCTGAGGTTCTGAGCTTTGTTGAGCCCGCTTCCGAAGCTTCGCGTGAGCTTCCAGTCGTCGATCAGCTGCTGCAGTTGGGTTGTGAAGTTGCTGCTTCATCGCCTCCGGTCGACAGAGAAGGCAAGCGAGTGTTGCATTCATATTATTGTTTGTATTTACTTCTTGCTTTCCTTGTACTCCTTTCTTGTTGTTACAAGTATTGTGGCGAGGTTTCTCCACCCACAAGGAGCATCTATTAGCCGGTTCTCCGGGGACTCATCCACCGACGGATTGATAAGCTTCGTCCACCTTACGGACACGCCGAGGAGTAGGAGTTTATCTCCGAACCTCGTTACATCGGTTTGTTTGAGGTTTGTCTTCTTTCCCTTTCGTTTCTGTGTTTATTTTCAGCTGCGCTAACACGTTTTGTAGAAAGAAACAACGATTTGGGGTCGGCTATTCATACCCCCCTCTCTAGCCTCCGTACGAAGGATCCTAACAAGTGGTATCAGAGCAAGGTTGCTCTTCGTCGGATTAACACCCGGGGGAGCACAAGCTAGAGAATGGATCGACTCGGAGAAGACATCACGTTTCCACCATTCTACGAGTGCTGCGACTTCGCGTATTGGAAGGTAAGAATGAGGTATTTTCTTATGACTAACCTTGAAAATTGGAGTTGTGTTCAATTAGGTTTCAAGTCTCCGATGGACAAGAAAGGAGAACCCCTAGAGAAGAAGGAGTGGACCAAGGAGCAAATCCACCAATCAACCATCAATGATGAGGTAACGAAAATCATTGAATTTTCTTTACCTAATGACATTTTGTGTAGAATAGGTGGTTACAACAACGCCAAGGAGTTGTGGAATAACTTGGCCAAGTTTCATGAGGGGAACTCCACTTCAAGCCATGAAGAGGAGGCAAGTGAGCCAAGTCGCTCACATCATGGAGGCATGGATTTAGAGGTTGAGGGTCACTCAACATCTAAGGATGAAGAGGAGGAGAGTTCTTCTTCAAGTTCGGAGCAAGAAGTAGAAGCTTCTACCTCCGGAAGGGATGAAGGAGAGAGCATTCAACCATCCTCAACCTTAGGTAACTCAAGCAATTTAATTTCTTGTAAATTACATATAATGTGCTTTGAGTGTAGGGAGTATGGACATTACAAGAGTAAGTGTCCAAGGAGGGTTAGGAAGACTCCACCGGCGCCAAAGGTCAAGGAAGCCGGAGTCCCAACACGCAAGGGCAAGGAGCACGTGGTGTGCTTCTAATGCAAGCGAAGGGGACACTGTAGGAGCCAATGTCCGAGGGGGAGGCAATCTCACAAGGACAAGAGATCGAGCACACGTATAGGGGGAGCTAGGGCAAACCCTAAGGTAATCTCTAAGGCACATTCTTGCAATTCTAGTAGGATGCATGCTAGTAGCCTTATTGCTATTGTCAAGAATGATAAGCATGTTAATTATAGGAATCAATATACATGCTTAGGTGCCAAACATGTGAGCCTAGATGAGGATAACACTAGGAAAGCCAACCCTAGGACTAACTCATCTAAGGCTAAGGAAAACCTAGGTAGAAATCCCAAATCAACTAGACACATGCCTAGGAATACCTCCAAGAAAAATGAAAAATTAAAAATTGAGGTATTAGAGAAGGAGAATCAAGTCTTGAGGTCAAGACTTGATACTTTGGAAAAGGCTCTTAAGAACTTGGAGAAGTCATCTCTAGGGTTTAAGGGTCAAAAACCAATGTCCAAGGACAAGAAAGGTTTGGGTCACAAACCTAAGTCCCAAATGGTCAAGCCCACCTATCATAATGTTCCATTCGATTATGGAACAAAACCTAGGGCTAGGAAGACCAACACCAAGGTCACAAGGGGAGTCACCCCTAGAGTTGATCTTGATGAGTCCCAAATGGCCAAGGCTTTAAAGTCTAAGAGGGTCATTAGGAGGGTTGCTAGGGAAGTTATCCCTAGTGAATATTTAGTGAACCCAATGAGCTCTAATAGGTATTGGGTTCCTAGGAGCATCTTCTCTACCCTATAGATGGGTTAGAGAGTGTCAACTCCGATTAGAAGGGTAGTTAACCCAACTTTGAGGAAATTGACACTCAAGGAACATTTTCAAGGTTTTGTGAATCTTTGAAAATGAAATGGATTTATCATTTACTCCTTGAAGAGTAAATTGTGCCATATTTGGAAAAAAAATTATATCGACTTTAATCTTTATTGGCACAAGTTAGGAAAACCTAGAGAAATACCAAGTTGGGGTCTTGGTACTCTCTTAGGAATTTAAGACAATCTAGGCCTTAATTAAAAAGGTGCTATTCTTGAGGAAATATGAAATATGCCAATATTTGAGGATATACTTAATGTTAAGTGGCATAAATTAATCAAGAAAAATAGGAATGCCAACTTAGGTTTGGGCATTTTCTTGAAGCACTTTGAGCAATCTAGGTTTAGATTTTAAGTTAGCTAAGGTGTTAAGGATACTTAGATAGGTAATCTAGGTATTTTATTTGTGCTAACTTACCATGGTTGTTTGTCATATGCCATGTCATGACATCATGTTTAACTTATTATCATTCGAATTGTCATGATAATGCTTAGGCTAATTATATGTCATGCTTATTTTAAGTTTTATACTTTATGCCATGACATCATGAAATTGGAACATGCTTCTATTTATGACATCATTTTATGCCATGTCATCATCTCTTGCATTGATAATCAATGAAATTGATTTAAGGATAAAAACACAATTTGATATTGAGATCAAATTGGTGTTTAGAAAATGCATGAGAACTTAGCCTAAGATAACCTAAACCCATATCTCACATCAAAATTGACTTGGATGTGTTTGATACACTTTAGATGTGTGTGAGATTTTAGGATCATGAGTTAGGATCAAGGTACATAGTTCTTGTACCTAGATGAGCCTAATTCAAGAGATTGGGGATCATAGGGAAAACTTATGTACAAGTCATGTACATATAGCCCAAAGATTGTGGTCCCAAATTAAAGGGTTTAAAATCATTTCAAAATTGATTTGAAAAACCTTGATGAAGCTTTTCTAGTGATAGCATTCATCATTGAGCAAATTGATACAAAGTTGAGGTAAACTTGAACTATTTCAAAGTTTTTGAACTTTGTATCAAGATTTGAAAATGGAAGTTATTTTCATAGAAAACTATTTTTCCTTGATAGTATGTGTTATGAGGAATGTATTCTCAAAATTTCATAATTTTTGGAATTTTCTGTAATTTTTTAGAGGTTTCTGAATTTCGGGAGAAGAAATCAGAAATCAAGAAATCAGAATTGTGGACCGATCAGAGGGGATTCTGATCGGTCCAGGGTTGCCTGGATCGGTCACCGTGACCGATCCAGGGAATCCCTGATCGGTCTGGTGACCGATCAGGGCGTGCCAACCTGCCTGAATTTCGACTGTTTGTCTGAAATTGCAGCTCAGGAAGTGGTGTTTTAGGTTTCTAAATGTTTGAAACTCTCCAAGACATTGTTGGTGCAATGGTCAAGGGGGAGTTGACCTTTAGGGGGAGTTTTACCTATTAGTCAAGGAGGAGTTGACTTTTAGGGGGAGTTTTTACTCGTCGAAATTTTTGAGGATAAGTGATATGGGATTATCACTAAGTTAATTATTGACTCTAGTGTCAAGGGGGAAATTAAGAGTTTCAATGAAAGGTATGAGACTTTCATTAGGAAGAAACTCTTGACCTTGATTCACTCTTTTTGATGTGTGTCAAAAAGGGGGAGAGTAGAAAGGAGAATGGAGAATGTCTAGAGAATGTTCAGGGAAGAACATTGGAAAACCTAAGTTAGGTTATCGAGTTAACCTAACTTGATTATGGGTTTGATTATGGGTTATGTCAATGGGTTTTGTCAAACATCAAAAAGGGGGAGATTGTTGGTGCAACCTTAGGTCAAGGTTGACCTAGTTGACTAGACTCGAGTTGACTGGACTCGAGTTGTGTTTTGATGTTTGACGAGTTATGTTTGACAATGGTTATATCTTGATGTTTGACAAGGATACAAGCTTGGAAGATTGTGGGTGTAACCTGTGGTCAAGGTTGACCTGGTTGACCCGAGGTGAGTTGACCTGACTCGGAAAAGTCCAAGCAGGGAGCTTGGCACGGGAAAAGTCCAAGTATGGAAGCTTGGCACATGGGAAGTCGGAGAGGGCTCGGTAGCTCGTTCTCCGGACTGTGGTCAGAGAGGGCTTGGGAGCTCGTTCTCTGGACCGTATGGAAGTCGGAGAGGGCTCGGTAGCTCGTTCTCCGAACTGTGGTCAGAGAGGGCTCGGTAGCTCGTTCTCTGGACCGGATGGAAGTCGGAGAGGGCTCGGTAGCTCGTTCTCTGGACCGGATGTGGAAAAGTCCTAGTGAGTGAAGCCAGGTAGACGGGAAAGTCCTGGTGAGTGAGGCCAGGCAGTTGGGAAATCCTGGTGAGTGAAGCCAGGTGAAAATCCTAGTGAGTGAAGCTAGGTGGAAGTCCTGGTGAGTGAAGCCAGGCAGTCGGAAAGTTCTAGTGAGTGAAGCTAGGCAGTTGGGAAGTCCTGGTGAGTGAAGCCGGGCAGATTGGAAATCCTGGTGAGTGAAGCCAGGTGAAAAATCCTAGTGAGTGAAGCCGGGCAGATTGGAAATCCTGGTGAGTGAAGCCAGGTGAAAAACCCTAGTGAGTGAAGCTAGGTGAAAGTCCTGGTGAGTGAAGCCGGGCAAGGGAAAATCCAGATGGATCAAGGGTGATCGGACATCTGGTGTTGAGAAGGTCAAGTAGGTCAAGGGAGTGACCGGATACTTGACACGAAGAGAAAAGTCCAAGTGGGTCAAAGGGATTGACCGGACACTTGGTGGGGAGTCTTAGCAGGTCAAGGGAGTGACCGGAGGCTAAGCATGATGTACCAACAGGTCAAGGTTGACCGGATGTTGGTTTGGAAGGCTTGAGACTTGGTTTGGGCGAAAACCAAGCTCTGGATCGATCAGTGGATCGATCCAGTGATAGGTATCCGGATTGGTCTGGTGACCGATCAGTAACCACACAGTGAGCTTCTGTATGTTATCTGATCGGACTGGAGACCGATCAGTGATCGATCAGTAGCATACAGTGAAGTTCCTGATCGGTCTGCAGACCGATCAGGAGACGATCAGAAGGAGACGATCAGAAGGAGGGAAAGGCCCTGATCGGTCATGGGACCGATCAGGGAAGGACCTGATCGGTCACCATGACCGATCAGGGAAGGACCTGATCGGTCACCATGACCGATCAGGGAAGGTCCTGATCGGTCCTGTGACCGATCAGGACCCTTGTGGACCGATCAGGATGAAGCCTGATCGGTCCACATCCTAGCCGTTGCGTAGCAACGGCTAGTTTCTGTTATGTCTTCTTCGCAGGTTATAAAAGGGGTTGAGGAGCTACTGTTTACTTCTTCTTCTTTCTTCTTGAGCTGCTAATTCTTCCTTGGATTGAAGCTTCTGCTCCTATACTCTGAGGTTCTGAGCTTTGTTGAGCTCGCTTCCGAAGCTTCGCGTGAGCTTCCAGTCGTCGATCAGCTGCTGCAGTTGGGTTGTGAAGTTGCTGCTTCATCGCCTCCGGTCGACAGAGAAGGCAAGCGAGTGTTGCATTCATATTGTTGTTTGTATTTGCTTCTTGCTTTCCTTGTACTCCTTTCTTGTTGTTACAAGTATTGTGGCGAGGTTTCTCCACCCACAAGGAGCATTTATTAGCCGATTCTCCGGGGACTCATCCACCGACGGATTGATAGGCTTCGTCCACCTTACGGACACGCCGAGGAGTAGGAGTTTATCTCCGAACCTCGTTACATCGGTTTGTTTGAGGTTTGCCTTCTTTCCCTTTCGTTTCTGTGTTTATTTTCAGCTGCGCTAACACGTTTTGTAGAAAGAAACGACGATTTGGGGTCGGCTATTCACACCCCCCTCTCTAGCCTCCGTACGAAGGATCCTAACATACCTGACACCATACTGCTACAGTCCGAGCACAGCTCTGATGGGACAGCGGAACCCTCTGTCGTAAGATCCTGCGTATGACCTAGTTGTTGAGCATATCCGCTATCAGAAGCTGTTCCCTTGTCCTTTTGTCTCTTCTTACCCCATGCCGAGCGTCCGGCCGGTCGGCAGTCCCCTCACGTCCGGCCGACCGTAGATGCTGGTCCGCTCGGGAGATTCCCGGTCGTGTGCTCTGCTGACTGTTCACAGTAATGCTACTTTAGGCCTTCGGCCGAGTGAGCTCCCCGATCGGCCCGGCGACCCTGTTCCCCATGAGCGTCGGAGACCCGACTCCCCGTCGGGTTGTTTTTGATTCCGCTGTGACCCCGTTCGGCCGACCGGTCTCTCCTTTTCCGGTCGGCCATTTGACTCTTTGATTTCACGTGACGTTGACTTTACTCAGAGGAGGGTCCCTGTTCTTATCGTCGGATCATGTATTATTATTTTATTTGATAATTTAGATGTTTGATTTGATTAATTCTAAAAATAAATAATATGTTCACCTATCCCCATAAATTTAAAATACATATTCATGCTCATCTGTTTGATCATGTGCTGACACTAAATTTCTGTTTGCGAGCAAAGTATGATTCAACGTTGATTGATATTTTTCTAAAAATCTATGAGATTGTCTTTGCGAGTGAAGTAGGATTCAATGTTAGTTAGTACTTTCTTGAATTATTTGATAGTCGATGAAATTTTTTTATAATATTAAATCGATCATCCTTAAAACTAATCAAGATTATAATATATATATATATATTTATTTATTTATTTATTTATTAAGTTTTTTTTAGATTGTGAGCTTGGACTCACTAATGTAGACAGACATTCGTTCTAATAAGTCAATTGGCAGCATAGTTTTTAAAATATTAATCTTTCTTGAGACTCAAAATTTTGATCTACTTCTTTATTTATTTTTTTTGTATTTTACTACTACATCACATCACCGTCCATGGGGGAAAATGTATGCATTATTTGATAAATAGTGTAGTTGTTTTAAAAAAGGTAAATTAATCTCACACTCATAAAAAGATTTCTTAATAAATATATCATTATCTTTTATATATTTTGTTTTCCTTTTTTTAATTCCTTAAAAATATTTTTATTTTCAGAATCACACCAACCAAAAGCAATTCCTGATTCCTGAACCATTGTCGTACTACACTAGTGTCTTTAAAATCCACCCGCTCATTTCGGCGACACTGCTGAATCACCGTTGAGAAATTTCCGAGCAAGATTATCCTATGTCAATTGCGGGGCCCACTGATGACAACTAATCGAAATTTGGCACGTCACCCAGAATCATTTCATGGGTGATCCTGCCGCGAAACGAGTAAAGCGCACTTCCCTCGGTCACTTTGTAGCACACGAGTTGACGCCTGACGGAGGTCACCTTGTCTTCTCACTGGGGCGAACCACCGCCGCTTGCTCTCTCTCTCTCTCTCTCTCTCTCTCTCTAACATACGCACGCACGCGTCGTCAGCTCGATTTCGAGGGTTTTCTCGCGCGGAGGAAACAATCTCTCGCTTCTCGCCGTGCGCCTCGCTCGGATTCGGACTCCGGCGCCTCCGTCGAGGAAAATCTCGCTTGCAGGAGCCAAAGGTACGGCCTCTCCCCTCGCTTCCGCTTCTCATCTTTGCCCACCAAACGCCGCTGCCTCATTTAGGGTTCAGTCTGCAGATCAAGGTTCGTCTCGTTGTTCTTTGTCCCGAGATTTCGATGTAGGATCCTTTTTACTCGGTCGGCTTCCGCGTGTCCTTTTTTTATCTGCAGCTTTTTTTTATTCCTTTTGAATTTTGCACTTTCGGTCATTCGCGGAGCCATTGTTCAAGAACTGATTTCGGATCGTGGGATTGGAATGTGGAAAGTATGGTATTTGTGCATTTTGTGTTGCTCGGTCGGATTAGTGTTTTTCTTGCATTTGGGTGGTTCGGTGCGGAAATTCAACTGTTAGTTTCTTTTGCTCTAGGCATCTATTCCTGTTTCCATGGTTTGACTGGAAACTGGGTGGTGGGAGAAGAACGCATGGAGGGAGATGACGAGCATCAGGTTGCTCTGGCATGTGCCATCTGCGGTGCTCTCTTCTGTGTCTTTAAGTGCATTGTTTGACTTCTCAAATGCAACGACATCCAAATGATACATTTAGTATGGTCTTAGCTTTCATGTGCTAAATTTGTCATAAAATTGATAGTATGTATATGTATTTATTATCACTTAGAATTTGTATTGGTTTCATTAGAATTGTGGATAATTATAACTAAATCTGAAATAATATTTATACACTTACTCAATTCATTTATAACTTGCCCATTCAACAGTTGTAGTGATCATCTGATGTCCTATTTTTAATTGGTTAATGAATGATTATGATGTGCCCAGCACATTTTTAAGCTTGGGTGCAACAAAGATAATGGAGCATTGGAATGGCAATGCATCTCTGTTATACTCTAGAAAGCTTCTTATCATTTTGCTTACTTGAAAAAAGATAGATTTCTAAAAATAGATTAATGCGATGCCTTGGACTCATTAGGTGTTACTCTGAATCCTTTTAAACTTAGACTATTTCCCTTGTACATGCAAGCATAGTTGTTCAATTATTTTAATTTGTGTATCTATAATTATTTAAATTTGTTGTCAGTTCAGCTTATTTCCATTCACCCTGGTAGGCATTTTAAAATGAACATGGGGTACATGCCATTCATTATTGCTCTTCACCATAATCTTTTGTTTTGTGATTAGAATTCATATTGAAGTTACACATTATTGTGTCAAGCAAAAGACTGATTTTGTCAACTATGCTGCAGTATTTTCTAAGTACATACTTCTTGTCTCCAGGATAGGATATCTGTAAGCCTTAACTCTTTGTGAAGTATGGATAGATACGATGAATTATTTAAGTAGGCTGGCCATCTTGTTTTGGGTATTTGTAAATGAGATTTCCTAAGGCAAGAGAAACTGCCTGTAAGCCTAGTTTGGAGATGTGGTTTTCTGGCCTGGCAAGTCAATTATGGGCCACCAAACCTTGAGAAACAATAAGTTTTGGGGATGAATATGAATTGCTAGCATATGGCTGCTATTTTTTCTCTTTTCAAATCTATTATTGATTTATTTTTTTAATCTCCTTGAATGAATAATACTTTTTTTTTTCCTTGTTGATTAGTTTACTTAATATTGCTCAAGTTAAAAATATGTGGCTTCTGTAATATTTTTTTTGGAAAATTTCTTTGATGATAATGTGTTTACCATAGTCATTGTTTTATCACAGTTTTCTTACCTCACAGCATGTAGTTTCTTACACTTCTGCGTTATACTGCTTTATTTAATATTCATTGCTTATTGTTGAATACTTTTCTCCCTCTGAACTATAATTGTCAGTTGGATATATGCAAGAAAATGGCCTGATATTATACAAGGACCTCAACTAGGCATGATTTCTACTCTTCTATCACTAATTGCATGGGCTATCGTTCTTTCGCCCATTGTTCTGCTAATAACATGGGGAGGCATAATTATTGAACTTCTGAGACGCAATATAATTGGTTTGGCTGTAATAATGGCTGGCACGGCTCTTTTATTGGCATTCTATTCTATAATGCTTTGGTGGCGGACACAATCACAAAGTTTAAGTATGTATTCTCTTGTGTTAGCATATTATGATTTGTTATTCTCCAGCACCCATATATGCTAACTTTATCACAAACATTGCCTGAATGTGTGAAATTCAAATTTTGATATTTCTCATTGGATTGATGATTTTTTAGATTGGATATCCTTATATAGCTTACATAAAGCTCAATTGTATCTTGCCTGCTTTATGTTGTTTTCTTTTCCTTTTAGTTCATATGATGATTCATATTATTTTTTACTACTTTTGTTTGAATTAGTTTACTTTAATTATTTAATTCATCTAGTTGTTTGTTTTTTACTAATCAATATAGACACGAATTGATTATAATCATATCATATATATCATACATGTACTGTAGCAGAGAGTGATGGATGCACGAAAAAATATTAATATCTGAGAAAATTATTTATAGCTTCAGTAGATTGTAAAACAAGAGAAAATAGGTTGAAATAGGATGGATATGTTCAAAGACAAATTCTATAGTTAGAAGAGTTGGATCAATTAGATTGGAAGATATAAAGTGTAGAGTGACAAAGGAAAACATTAATAGTGTAATGAATTATGATATAATTTATTCAGATGTTACTAATGATATAGCATTACATAATGCTCAATACAAGTTTAAGATTCATGTAGCCGGCCTTGAATAGTTGGGACGAACATGACTTGAAGAGGATGATGAGGAGAAGATGTGAATAAAATGTTCATCTTATTTTAGATTAAATTCCTCATCTAGTTAATCAGTATTATCTGCTATATGCTGCCTAAACTAATATTGATGCTCAATGTGGCATTAATGATTTTACTTGATTGAAAAGGGATGGATGCACTTGACTATATGGGGTTCCAGTGTGAATGGTGACCAATGTTTAACATTGGTGTAACTTGGGATTTTGGGTCCCATTTATGTTAACAATTTTAAGATAACCCTCATTTCACTCAATAAATGAGGATTGATATATCATCTCTGTTTGGTTCACTAGCCCTGAATTCTTCCTTGCAGGGGGAGCTGCTTATCTTCTTCTTCTGGCTGTGACATTACTTTGTGCCTATGAGCTCTGTGCTGTCTATGTAACTGCTGGTGCGAGTGCCTCTGAGCAATATTCACCATCTGGCTTCTTCTTTGGTGTTTCTGTAATTGCACTAGCAATCAATATCCTCTTTATTTGCAGAATTGTCTTTAATGGTAATGCTTGCTGTTTCCTTCTAGTTTGGTCTGTCATAGTTATACTTTCTTACTTCTCATATGGATGAGTAATATAAACTTGGAAACCATAGAATTGCTATTTTTCAATATTCATCTAGCTTCTTTATGTGCTGTAAACCGGTTTTCATAATTGATCTTATGCACTCTAACGATCACTTATTCTGTTAAGGAAATGGGTTTGATGTTGATGAATATGTACGGAGATCATACAAATTTGCATATTCTGATTGTATTGAAGTCGGAGCTGTTGCTTGTTTGACTGAACCACCAGATCCAAATGAGTTGTACATGCGTAAATCTAGCAGGTAAGTTGTGTTCACTTGTTGATGAAATTCATTTGTTAGCTACTTAGCTTATATATGATGTCAATATTGCTATTTCTTCAATTCTGTTGGATATGAAGTTCATTGATTTCACATTTTCATTCTTCCCATTGAATGCTTTTGTGCAGGGCTTTACATTTAGGACTTCTGTATCTTGGTTCACTGGCTGTTCTTGTAGTATATACTGTTTTGTATGGGTTGACAGCAAAGGAAGCTCGTTGGCTGGGGGCAGTAACTTCAGTGGCTGTTCTTGTTCTTGGTAAATGTTTGTTAGTGTTTGTCTGTCTTCATAGTTTTGTCCCCTTTGCTTGTTGTCTTACAGACACAATCATCGAGCCTTGTTAATTATCTCTTTCTGTGGTAGATTGGAATATGGGTGTTTGCTTGTTTGCATTTGAGATAGTTAGAAGTCGCATAGTAGCATTGGTTGTTGCTGGAATTTCCAGAATATTCCTCATCTGCTTTGGAGTGCATTACTGGTACCTTTGTTTCCTTTGTCTCTTTTCCTGATATATTGGGATTTATTCCATCCTGTTTATAAGCCATCCATCCTGCAGGTACCTGGGTCATTGCATAAGTTATGCTTTTGTAGCATCACTCCTTTTGGGTGCAGCTGTTTCTCATCGATTGTTTGTCTCCAACCCATTGTTTGAAAGGAGAGTTGCTTTAAGAAGTACTGTATTACGGCTTAGAGAAGGATTCAGGCACAGTGGACAAAATAGTTCCTCGAGTTCTTCTGAAGGTTGTGGATCAAGTATGAAACGTAGTAGTAGTAGTGTTGAAGCAGGTAATCAAGCTAATTCTGTGGAGGATATTTATGGAAATAACCATCTTTCTATGAGTGGCTACCACAGGAAAAATATGCTTTTTGGTCGTTCTCGCAGTTGCCAAGAAGATGTTAATTGTGAAAAGAATGTAGATAATGGGAGTGCAAGCATAGGATTTCGTAGCAATTCATGCCGCTCTGTTGTACATGATTCTGAAGTGGTCAGAACTACTGATAGACATCTTGATCACAATAGTTCCCTTGTTGCTTGTTCTAGCAGTGGTCTAGAAAGCCATGGCTGTGGATCAAGTGGATCAGGTGCTCCATCAGGAAATCACTCTGGTTTGGATGTGAATATTGCACTACTTTTGCAGGACAGGCTGAATGATCCAAGGATTACATCTATTTTGAAAAGAAAAACTGGGCTTTCAGACCATGAATTGGCTAGTCTTCTTCAAGATAAGGGTCTTGATCCAAATTTCACCTTCATGTTGAAGGAGAGAGGGCTTGATCCTAGGCTTCTATCCTTGTTGCAGAGAAGTAGTTTAGATGCAGGGAGAGAGCATCAAGATGCTACAGATGTTGCTGTCCCAGATTCTGGTAGACTGGACAGTACTGTCCCAATTCAAATATCCTTGTCAGAAGAACTTAGGCAGAAGGGATTAGAAAAGTGGCTTAGGTTTTCTAGGTTCATGCTGCATCAAATGGCTGGTACTGCTGAACGTGCCTGGATCTTTCTTACTTTGGTTTTCATTGCAGAGACAGTGCTTGTGTCAGTTTTCCGTCCCAAGCCTGTTAAAGTAATTAATGCCACACATGAACAGGTGATTTTGTATATGCCAAGCCTAAAATAACAGCTTAAATGTGATTGTAAACTCACCAGTTCCATACTTTATTGTTTTTAAATTATTTGTTTTCTTTTATCTACAGTTTGAGTTTGGTTTCTCTGTTCTGCTTCTGTCACCTGCTGTCTGTGCAATCATGGCATTCCTGTGGTCTCTACATGCAGAAGGGATGGCCATGACATCTAGGCCTCGCAAGGTATACAGGGAAAAAGTGGTTTCTTTGTTTTGCACATATTGTTTTGGGAGAATACGTCGTGTACCTTTTTTTCCGTGCAGTTTATTTAGCAGTTAATGATTATATTTATTTAACTGGATCAATATTTTGGGTCTGTGCTATTAGTATTACAAATAACAATACTATTACATTGTGGACTGGAATATTTCTGAAGGCATCATATGTTTTTCTCTCTTATTAGCTTTTCCCTACATTGATCTTGGTTCTTAAGTTTTTATAATTTTACTTAGTATGGCGTGTTTATTCATTCATTCTGTTGTTACTTTAATTTTTTATTTGCAATTGATCCTTTACGTCTCCTCTTCACTTAATGTGCAAATTTATATTCTGTTATTCATTCTATAGAATGTATACAATTTTGTTTTCCATAATTATGAAGTTGAAATACTTGTTAATCAAGTGTATTTTCTCATTTGTTATCTTGCTAGCATATCCTTTCGCTTCTTCAGTATGGTGGTTTCGTTGCATGGCTCTTGAGTACGTGTGTAGGGTTGCTTCTCTCTTTTCTAAGGTATCCAACTTCATTTTTGCAATGCCTTCTTACATTTATTATCTTATTAATCCGATGTCCTTTATATGTGAGTCATTTGAATTATATATGCAATTATATTTGGTGGTTGGTTTCTAACTATTATCTGTGCTAGTCTTCTGTGGATTATAGTTGGAAAGTAAATTTATAGTCAAGGTAGTGATGAGAAAAGGCTAGAATGCAACATTACTTGTGTAATAAAAGGATTGTTCATATAGCCACTCTTATGACAATCTTTACTATTTGTTTAATAGATAACGCCTGAGCTGTTTATTTTGAAGTGGCTGATAACTTGTGATTAAGGGTTAATATAGACACTCTTATGATCATGCCAATTGCCAACTAATACTGTGCTGACATAAATAGCTAGGTTTAGGATAAACAATTTCCAAATTCTTCCAGATATATAAAATATTTATGGTGAAGTTGGTGATAAGAAATGGCTAGATTATTTGTGTAATAAAAGGGTTATTCATACAGACATTCTTATGATCATTCCAATCGCCAACTAATACGTGTTGACATAACTAGCTAGGTTTAGGATAAACAATTTCCAAATTCTTCCAGATACATAAATCAAAGTGTTAGCATATAAAATATAGAAAGGAATAATGCTTAACTAGACAAACAATCCAAACTTCACTTTTTTTTTTTTTAAAAAAAAGAAGCATTGTGGTTGAATGCGTGCCACATGAAATTCTACTTTCAACACTTACTTTTTTGTCCACCGATGTCTTTGCATGAAGAAACAGTTCCCCTGATTTTTATTAATGGTTCTTTGGTGGATAATCTACTTTAATATAGAACAATAATCATCATTTTTTGTTTGTTCTAGTCTTGTAATTTGGTCTACTATTCTAAGTTGCTTATTATGTTTTTCATATCTACTTTTCATTTAAAAAATCCATTTTCATGCTTGTTTCTTTAACTTATTGCTTTTAAATGTATGTGATCTTGTTTGAAAGTGGTGGAGATGGCGCGTTGGATAGGTGGTGTTGCTATTAACCGGGAGATGACTCTGCTAGGGAGAAACAATGACGCCTGGCACTTCTTCAGGTTCCTCTCTGTGCACACTTGAAAGAGTAAATAGAACGTTAGGGTGAAAACCAAGGAGGGAGTCCCTGGCGTAGACCCTCCGACACTCAAGTGTATGGTGGCCAAGCGAAAAGTGGAGAAGATAAGCAATAAAATGCGAGTGCATAATGTTGCGTATTCAAGCATAAAGCATAAAGTATCAAGCATACAACATACCTTGCCAATGGAGAGAACTCTTTTTTATATCATCTCTCATAACCTCCGTAATATTGAGATGACAAGTAATATTCGGTGTCAGAAGATGTCGGGTAATGGAAGGCGTATGATCTTCCTCCAAGGAAACTTCAGTTACAGGTGTATGAACAATCTTTTGTAATCCCTGCAGTAATGATAGAAGCTGAGTAGCCATTCTCATAAGAAAGTTCCGTTGCATTTATATGTCAGATATCAGAATATTCCCTGGTGAATAGCTATTATTCTTTGACGGATTGTTACGATTCCCTAATAATGTTGTCCCTTGAGGTAATCCGATATGACCCATATCTGGCTGACTATATGTAATAGGCGACTGTAATAAGAATGGGGAAGTAAGTCCCTCTAGTCCGACCAGCTATTAGGCCGACCAGGCTGTATGCTGAGCTGCATTGTAATAGTGAGAAATGAGCTATCTTTTAAGTCCGAATGACACTGTGTCCGACTGGCTGCATATTGAGAGTGCTTTTGTTGGGAAGTGGGGAGGACGGACTTAGACACTTTAGACCGAGCAACCATATGTAACAAGATTTGCCCCTAAACTGTTATGTTGGAATTTAGAAGTCCGACCGGATCTCATCTTGGTCGGCTGTATGTTAGGAGATATTGCTTTTGTTGTATGTTGAGAGAATACTTCTGGAGGATGGGGGGCTAGGACCCATTTGCCCAGTCGAAAATATGGTCGTAGCATCAAGTGGAGCGATAAGTCCTCCCAGGCCGGTCCCTAGGGTCGTCCGACCATATACAGAGAGACTTGTATCCAAAGAATGAGGAATTGAGTACCTTAAGTCTGACCAGCTTTATCCTGCGAGCCATAGCGCTGAGTGAGGAGTTGAGTTTTGGTGAGAATAACCCGTTCAGATGCATCTATTCTGACTCTAACAACCACCTCACCTTAACTTTGACCACTACCTCAACTTTGACTTACACATCATTTCTGGGTTCACTTACAACACACCGTATCACTAACCTTCCCCTCAAGTCTAGTCGAAGGAGGCTAATGTCTGACTGACTAGACCCAAGTCTTATTTCCATCCGATCGTCCAATTTACTAGTCTGACCGGTTGGCCATGCTTTTGCTTGTCCATTTCTATTACAGTCAACATTATTTTCCTTGGAAAAATGCGTGTCAGACGCTTGACATGCTAGGCAATGGGCCGATGATATGCGGGGAAATGCTTTTAGTGAAATGATTTGGGTTGTCTCGTCCATCATAAATACCCATTTATGGGCAAGTGCCACGTGCCCTACTATCTTATTCTCTGAAACGACAGTTGACACACATCTTTTCGTATGGACCGACGTTTGCTTCTTTTCAATCTGACAGCCCCTGATGATCAAGTTGTTTTGGTTAGACGGTTGAGATTGAAAATTGCTTAAGACTTTAATTTAAAAAATCCTAAGCGTCAATTATCTGGGCTTCGTCTTCTCCAACCATTTCTTTCGGTGATTTTTGTCGGCAAACTTCCCCTTCTTGTGACTTACAGTAGTAAATTCCGCCTCCAATCTTCCTTTGTTCTTCTTTCATCTTCCTTCATCCATCCATGGCCCAAGAGATGTTCGCTCCTTGGTATACCTTTACTTGATCGGACTTTCATAGTTGTGACTTAGAAACGCTTCGTCTATTCCTGAAAATCCCCAAAAACTATCGCATCCACATTCTTACCTCCCAAGACCATCCTTATCATCCTCCTCCTCCTCCGGGTTTCGTCATCTTCTTTAAAGATCAACTTCTAGCGGGTTTGCGGTTTCCAAACCCCTCTTTTCTTTCTGAAATAAGTTGTTACTTCAACATTCCACTCCAACCACTTGCACCAAACGCCTTTCACACCATATGCGGAATGTATATTCTATTTCGCCTTATGACATTCCTCTATCTCCCTATAGCTTCCACTATTTCTCATACCCTAAGAAATTGGAAGCAGGGTTTTTTTTGTTCCAATCTCGCCCCAAGGGCAATATCTCTTAACATACAATTGGCCCGAATGAGATCCGGTTGGACTTCCAAATCTCAGCATAACAATTGGCAAATCTTATTACATATGGCTGCTCGGTCTAAAGTGTCGGACGGATCTAAGGCTGGGCTCCCCACTTCCCAGCAAAAACACTCTCAGTATATAGCCGATCGGACGTAGTGCCGTTCGGACATAGAAGACAGTTCATTTCTCGCTATTACAATACAAAGTATATAGCCCGGTCAACTTAATAGTCGGTCGGACATCGGTCGGACTGGCTTAGTTCTTCATTCTTATTACAATCGCCTATTACATAGGGACAACATTGTCAGGAAATCATAACAACTCATTAAATAACTACTATTCACTAGGGAATATTCTAATATCTGACACATACATGCAACGAAACTTTCTTATGAGAGTGGCTACTCGGCTTCTATCATTACTGCGGGGGTTAAAAAAAACTGTTCATACACGTGTAACGAAAGATTCCTCGGAGGAAGACTGTATGCCTTCCATTATCCGGCATCTTCTGGCACTGAATATTCCTCGTCGCCTCATTATTGTGGAGGTTATGAGAGACGATATAAAAAGGGGGTCTCTCCGTTGGTGAGGTATGTTGTATGCTTGATACTTTGTGCTTTACGCTTGAATACTCAACATTATACACTCGCATTTTATTGCTCATCTTCTCCACTTTTCGCTTGGCCATCGTCCTGACTTGAGCGTCGGAGAACCTACGTCAGGGACCCCCTCCTTGGTTTTCGTCCTAACATTCTGTCTGCTCTTTCGAGTGTGCACAAAGAGGAACCGTAAGGAGTGCCGGGCGTCATCGTTTCTCCCTAACAAAGTCATCTCCCAGTCAACACCTGCCAGTGCGCCATCTCTATCGCTTTCAGACATGATCTATATGTGTGTGTTACTTTTCTAAAAGGAATGCTATTATTGTCTTGTTTATTGCTAAATTTATATCCACTATTCCTAATTATTGTATAAAATTGTAGCAAATCATCTCTTATTCTGGGCTTAGCTCTGACGCTCCCACTCATGGTGGCGAGTCTTTCTGTTGCCCTCCCAATTTGGATGCGTAATGGTTATTGTTTCTGGATATCAGGAGGATTTGAAAGTCGTGGAAACAGGCATCAATCCTCTAGGAAGGAGGTCAGAATTGTTCTTTGTACTTCGAATCTGTCGTATGGAACTTTATGCTTCATCAGTATTTCTAATGGTGCTTGAGTACGACGCTCTCCTTAAAATTCCCTTTTATCCACAATTAATTGATTTACTTGTCTCCATCAAGGGTTTACCATTGTTGCTCCTGCACTTGCTCCTGCACCGGACAGGGAATAGTGTGGAGGTACCTTAGGTTCAAGGCCAAGGAAAAATGTTTTGATTTACTTGAATCAAATTTAGGTGTGATACTTATTAGATTAGCATCTTGATGAACCATGCA
Organism: Zingiber officinale; assembly: GCF_018446385.1. Lineage (NCBI taxonomy): Eukaryota > Viridiplantae > Streptophyta > Magnoliopsida > Zingiberales > Zingiberaceae > Zingiber > Zingiber officinale. The sequence goes on along the minus strand of NC_056002.1, from coordinate 96,703,346 downwards.
TGACGCTATTAAATACTAAGATTTTGTAGATTTAGATCCATAGTTGGAAAAATTAGTGGATCCCAATTGGCCAAGTTAGATTTGGATGAGATGAGTTTGTCTTGAGATCTTGTGCAATCAAGAAGAACCCTAGGAATTGTCATAGAAAACTCCATGAAATTGCAGATTGGGTAAAAATCCGCAAAAACTAGAATTTTGCAATTGGAATCTGGCAATATCAAGATGAAAATAGAAGAAAGGAATGACAAAGTACCTTAAGGGGAGGAAGCTGCAAGCAAATATAACATTGGAGAGGTGGAGAGGTTTTTAGGAGGTTCAACAGGGGAGGAGAGCTCAGCAAGAGAGGATGACTGCAACGACATTGTGAAGCTTTCTGAGTTGGGAGTCAAAAGGTGTGCAAAAGGTTGGTTAGGGTTTTACTAATATCTATAGTATTATTTGGCGAAAAGAGCCTTGAGTTAAATTTTTTTTTTCAAAGGATACCCTTTTTTAGAAATTATAGAGGATAGCCATCAGATATTGCGATCCTACTTGGGAATACAAAGAGGTTCATAGTACCTAGGAATACAAAGAGATTCATAGGTTCAAATCGCATGATCAGAACATAGGATCGAAAAATCTTGCATGTGTAATTGAAACCCTTTTAGAACTATATTTGACTTTGTAATTTATCATATCCATTAATTTCAATATATAGCATTCTTTCAAACATTTTAAATATTATGATTCTAATATCACAAGGACAAATAAAATTGTTGATTTTATAATTTATCATATCCATTAATTTCAATATTTAGCATTCTCGTAAGCATTTTAAATGCTATCATTCCAATATCAAGAAGGATACATAAAATTGTTGCAATAGTAAACATAAGAAAAATATAGTAAAATTCTTAGTACTACATATTTAATATAGTAAGTAACATCTTTTCTGATATGAATGTAATTATAAGATAGGTAGAATGATAATAATTATAAGAATTCGTCTACTTAAAAAACATTATATAAATTGAAAAATTTCTTAAATGCAATGACATGAAAAATGAAAATATTTGCTATAGTAGATATCAAGTTTAAAATTTTAATTGAACGTAGACATATTCTATTTTGTCATGATTTTTTGGGATCAAAATTTTATCATCTACTTGGTTCTTATCTTATGTCTGTTTTGTTTGTTTAGGCCATTATACTTGCAGGCAGTCTATTCATATTTATGGGATCAGTTGTAGCCCTTGGTGCAATCATATCTGCCAAGCCCTTAGATGATATAGGCTACAAGGGTTGGAACACGAACCAATACGGCACATACTCTCCTTACACAACTTCTATGTACTTGGGTTGGGCTCTAGCTTCAGCAATCGCACTAGTATTTACTGCTGGGATGCCCATTGTGGCATGGTTTGCAACATATCGTTTCTCATTCTCTTCTGCTATATGTCTTGGTTTTTTCACTGGTAACTTTTGAATTGCATAATGCTTCTACACTGCTGTGGCATATCTAGGATACTTTAGATGATGATATCATTTTAGTTACATTGTAATAAAAGTTGCCATTTTTCTTTTTCTTTTTCTAGTTGTTCTTGTTGCTTGTTGCGGCACATCGTATTGGGGGGTGTTGAGTTCTCGAGATGATAGAATTCCAATGAAGGCTGATTTTCTTGCTGCCCTACTTCCATTGTTTTGCATCCCTGCCTTTTTATGTCTATTCACTGGTTTGTATAAATGGTAAGGAAAATATTGACTACAATTTCATAGCTGAGTCTTCAGACGTACTGGAGACTGAAACTTCAGACATTTTGTTTGCAGGAAAGATGATGATTGGAAACTCTCTCGAGGAGTTTATGCCTTCATTTGCATTGGCTTTATGTTATTACTTGGTGCTGTTTCAGCTCTGACAGTTATGGTAACACCCTGGACGGTGAGTGTTGTTCTATTGTTTCCTGTATTGAGATTTTGTTTTACTTTGCAATACCATTACCATTGAATATTCTTATGGATTTCTTTGTTTCACTTGACAGGTTGGAGTAGCTTTCCTTTTAGTTGTACTTCTTATCCTTCTTGCAATTGGTGTGATTCACTATTGGGCATCAAATAATTTCTATCTTACAAGGACTCAAATGTTGTTTGTTTGCTTTCTTGCATTTCTTCTGGCACTGTCTGCATTCTTTTTGGGTCTTTTTGAAGGTGTGTATCACCAGTATTACTGTTCTTTATTTTTTTTTTTGTATTGGGTTCAATTTCTCATTTTGGATTACAACTTATTTTAACTTCATACAGGAAAACCTTTTGTTGGTGCATCTGTTGGATACTTCTCTTTTCTCTTCCTGCTTGCAGGGAGGGCATTGACTGTAAGTGTGTCCTTCTAAAACTGCATTTTTTATTTGTTGAAAGTTGTTTTGTCAAATATCTTATGTTGTGTTCCTGATTTATTTTTCTTTAGGTTTATTTCTTTCTGATTGTTATTGCTTTAAATTTTCTCAGGTACTTCTTTCACCTCCAATTGTCGTATATTCACCTAGGGTTTTGCCTGTTTATGTTTATGATGCTCATGCTGATTGTGCTAAAAATGTTAGGTTGGTTTTGAACCTTCTTTTTAATGTTAATTATTTTCATTCTATGGAAACTGGGCTTTGTTTTTTTTAGGGTTTTCTCCTTTCTGCTCCTGTGGGATTAGTTTATATTGTTCATGGTTGGCTGATTAATTTTTGTGTTGCTTTTGAAATTCATTATGCTTCAGTCATGCCATTCTTGTTCTGTTTGGTGTTGTTTTGGCAATTGAGGGATGGGGCGTGATTGCTAGCCTGAAAGTGTATCCTCCTTTTGCTGGTGCGGCCACATCAGCTATTACTCTTGTTGTTGCCTTTGGTTTCGCTGTATCTTGCTCTGACTTGACATGTAAGGTTGGTACATTCCTAATCAACACTAACATGAATATCTGCCCAAGAATTTTTCTGTTTGGCTTAATTTGAAGGTCTTTAGTTTGTCTTGCTAATGAAAACATTCATGCACAGATGATGGAGGATGCTGTGCATTGTCTTAGCAAGGACACCATTGTGCAAGCAATAGCACGTGCTTCCACCAAGGTAAGCCTATAATCTTAATTAACTGTTACGCAGAACATTGTAGTTTCTTGGACTACGAAGTTTCTCTCTCTTTTTTTTGTTTGGTTTCACACAGCTTTTATTTGTTTTTACTTGTGTTTATGGATTTCTTTCAAGCCCTTATCCACCTTATTCATAGAAATGTAGTACTTCAGCTTCAACTTTTGCCCGTTGAGATCTCAACCAGTGATTTCCACACTGATTATCTTTTCATTTAATTCAGATCATCAAACTTCTATGTGTTCTGAGTTTGTAAGCTCCATTTGGTGTGTGGAAATTTAAGCCCGAATTATCCATGACATTCAAAATTTAAATAGTCAAGTTCCAGAGGTCCTCCTAGGTAGCTATTAAAACTGATGATTATAGCTTTTCCATTTGCGTAGCATACCACATATTAGACGTTGAGAATCTCTCAGCTAATAAAAAAAGGAAAACCTTAGTTCATAGAAATTCTACTTTTAATTTTTTAGGAATTTTGGGATTTAAGCTATGTCAAATATAAATCTATGAATTAGTGGGAATTTTCTATCAGAACATATTTTCAACATGAATGATTATCTATAAATTTGTGATATGGTATGTATTAGTCTCCTCGGGATGGATAGCTGGCTAGCATATGGTGGTGTTGCCACCATGAGGTCTGGGGGTCTAATCCTAGCTAGTAGCCGGGTGCCTACCCTCCCCATGTACTATTCAGCTACCCAAGGTTAGTAGTCATTCGTAATTTACCTCTTCCGTGTTAGCGGGACGGGCACGGAGGCATTGAGGGCGAGCAAATCGCCTTTTACCACCATAATATGACATGTATTAGAGTGTTTGTTAGAAGTTTTTGTCTTTGGGATTTGTTTTTTTATGTCTTAACTGTATGGAAGCATTTTTGTGTATTTATTGGGATAGAACTAATACTTTTTTTTTCTTTTCCTATTTTTCATTATAATTTCTCTCTATACACACACTCTCTATATTATATCAAATGCTGTGCTGTTAAATCTCCCCAGGTTCCACTTTATTTGTCCTGTGCATTGCAAATACGCACTAAGATCTTTGCAGAATTATGCATCGCTAGGCACTTGCTTGATCATGTTTTTTCCCGTTTGCTGCGTTTCATCTGTGATTTAGTAACTTTCTATGGATTTCTTTTGTGCCTTGAGGATTTTACATTAGTATGTGGAACATGTTATAATGTTAATATATTTTGACACAAATATCCACATCTAACCACGGCTACTGAAGTTGTTTAAAATATTGGTCTCATATTCTATGCTCTCTTTTCCCCTTGATATATGCAGCTTGATTGATGATCTCTTAGCATTTTAGCATTGGAAATGCTAAGCACTTGTTATATTATTTCTACTTGCTAAATGCTAATTATAATATATAGTAAAATCTCTGCGCATAGCTCGACTCCCTACTTTGTTGCTAGTATGCTTTTATGCTTCAAAATATCGCCAACTGAAGGCATCCATGTGTTGTTATTATCTATTTAATTGGCCATGTGGCTATCATTCTATTAACCCATGCCATGGGCCAAGATGATTACCAACTATGGTAACTTCTAGCAATTCTTTTATTCTCACCTTCATTTATTTATGGGGCTCTATCCTATTATTTTTTTAATGATCATAGTTATCCATGCTTTGTGTATTGTTATTGTGATTTAATTGCACATATAGTTACTTTTTGACTTCATTTTGAATTTGTTACAAATAAGTCAATTGTTTTCAATATTAAAACGTACATTATTCATAGAGAAAATCTTATTTTGCACTTTTTAAAGGCTTTTAGTAATTTTTTTCTGGAGTATCAATATAATTGGCATACTCTTTATATTCATATTCTACTCATTGTACATGTAGTTCTTTTTTTTCTGAGTTACTAATCCTACTAATTTTACCTTATTCGAGCCCTAATGATTTTAGGGATGAGGGGAATTTTTTTTAAAGACTTGTAATATGAGAGATTATTTAAAGTTTTGGGAAATAATTATTATAGTATACATTAGTTTATGTAAATTTAATGTTTTTGATAGTATATCTAAAAATGCTACATGTCTTCATTTAATTTGGTTGGTATGCAGACACGAAATGCATTAGCTAGCACTTATTCAGCACCTCAGAGATCTGCCAGTTCAGCTGCTCTTTTAATTGGAGATCCTACAGTTATGCGGGACAGAGCTGGAAACTTTGTGCTTCCGCGAGCTGATGTCATGAAGCTGAGAGATCGTCTCCGAAATGAAGAAGTTGCTGCTGGTTTATTCCTTTGTGGAACCAAAAATGGCCTAACATATTGTCGTGAGTCTCTGAATAATGCCAACTATAAGAGAAAAATGTGTGCACATGCACGGATTTTAGCACTGGAAGAAGCAATTGATACTGAGTGGGTGTATATGTGGGACAAATTTGGTGGTTATTTGCTTCTCTTGATGGGTTTGACCGCTAAGGCTGAACAAGTACAAGTAAGCAAATGCATCAGCGTAGTGTTCTAGTGACATCATTTAAGGTTTATCTTTGATATTTTAAATCTTGTGCCAGGATGAAGTCCGTCTTAGGCTTTTCCTTGATAGTATAGGCTTATCGGATTTAAGTGCCAAAGAGATCAAGAAATGGATGCCTGAAGACAGGAGGCAGTTTGAAAACCTTCAGGAGAGGTAAGACTCTAATTCTTTAATTGTTATTTCAAGTTTCAATTTACTAGCAGCAACTGTCATGTTTTAAAAATGGTTAATTTTACAGCTACATAAGGGAAAAAGAGATGGAAGAGGAAATCTTGATGCAGAGAAGGGAAGAAGAGGGGAAAGGAAAAGAAAGGAGAAAAGCATTGTTGGAGAAGGAAGAGCGAAAGTGGAAAGAAATTGAAGCCTCTCTTTTGGCTTCAATGCCTAATGTAGGAAACAGGGAGGCTGCAGCTATGGCAGCTGCAATACGTGCTGTTGGAGGAGATTCTGTTCTGGAAGACTCCTTTGCTAGGGAGCGAATCTCGAGTGTCGCTTGTCACATTCGCACAGCAGAGTTGGCTCGCCGAGCAGAGCAGGTTTCTTTTCCATTTTTCAGCTTTTACTTCTGATGTGAAATTTTCTGCACATAACTAGCAAATGTCTTACAAAGCATATAAAAGGTAGTATCATATGAATCATATTTTGGATTTTTTGCCAACCATGTTAACTTTTTGGCAAACCCTCTTACATAAAAGTAGTTAATAGTTTTAATTCAACGGATTGTTTAGTGGATACAAGCTACCAATTCACAAGCAATGTTAATGAGGAAATTCAGTCGGCAGATTCTCCTCTTTGTATTAACTCAAGTGTTCAAGGCTTAAACTACTGTAGTTCTTATTCTTCAAAACTTGGCGGCAGTATGAGGAAGTTGTGGGTACAAAATCTTATTGAGGCGTTAATAAGCATGCTTAGTAACCTGGCATCTCTTTGGTGCCTCTAATCTTGACCAGGCGTATCTTAGTAACCTGGCATCTCTTTGGTGCCTCTAATCTTGACCAGGCGTATCTGTTTCTGACTATGATCGTAATGGGGCAGACCTGTTTGATGCTATATAGGCATGTTTTTATATGCTAAGTGCATTTGGTGGGATTTGAAAATCTTCTAAAATTTTGTTTAAATATCTTTTAACTCTGCAATTACAATTCTGTGGAATTTGTGCTATTTTCTCAGACTGGCATCCTTGGTGCTGTATGCATTCTCGATGATGAGCCTAGAAGTTCAGGTAGACATTGTGGACAGATCAATCCAAGCCTTTGTAATAGTCAAAAAATTACCTTCTCTATCACAGTGATGATTCAGCCTGAGTCTGGTCCAGTCTGTCTATTGGGGACAGAATTTGAGAAGAATTTCTGTTGGGAAATTCTTGTTGCTGGTTCTGAGCAAGGTATTGAGGCTGGACAGGTTGGTCTCAGATTGGTTAACAAGGGTGATAGGTTGACAACTGTTGCTAGAGAATGGAGTATAGGTTCTGCCTGCATCACGGATGGAAGGTATACACTACCAATAAAGCAACACAGTCATTTTTTGGAATCTCAAATTTAATATTATGATAAAATAACCTTCGATACTGTTGTAATTTTAGTTCTTGGTTATTTGTACTAGCATACAGTCAAATGGTCATGATGCAAGCTTATAATTTTCTATAGGTGGCATATTGTGACAGTGACTTTAGATGCTGAGTTAGGTGAGGCTACATCCTATGTTGATGGAGGTTATGATGGATGTCAAAGTGGCTTACCACTCCATGGGACTAATTGCATATGGGAGGAAGGAACTGGTGTTTGGGCTGGCATTTGGCCACCTGTAGATTTGGATGCTTTTGGAAGGTCTGACAGTGAAGGTGGAGATTTTAAGATGCAAATAATGGATGCTTTCTTATGGGGAAGGTGCTTGACTGAAGATGAGATTGCAGCACTCCATGCTGCCACAAGTGCTGCTGCATATGATTTGATCAAGCTTCCTGAGGATGGTTGGAACTTGGGTGATTCACCTTCAAGGGTATATAACTAAATATTCTACTGATTTTAAATTCACGTTCTTTAGTCATGTTAAAATAGTATTATGTATCTTATAAACTTTACCATTGGCTTCTTATCCATTGTGCTTTCATGATTGACCTTGATTCCTTTTGTTTTTTGAGCCTTTTCTATACACATCTTTAGTTTTTCAAAAATTTCTTTAAATATTCAATTCTATCAATGCATTTAAGGATGACAATGCAGTGGGACGAGAAGAGTTATGGGATGATCTTTTCTTTCCCTTCCCTGCTCTATCCTGCTTCTTGTTAGGGGCGGATTGGTCGTGGGTAACAGTATACATGAGATAACTCATAAATATACATAAATTATATTAAATTCCATACTGGAGAAAATGGAGTAGACATAATAATCTTTCTTCATTCCTGCCCCACTTGCGTATTGCAATTTTGCATCCATTCCAACCCCTTCTTCAGTGGGGTGTAAATAGAAGTTCATTGGTGTAATTCCCTCAAGTTTTCTGATTACTTTTGATCAGTGAAGAGCCTCATAACTTCAGAGTATCATTTCCATATCTATTTTCAGAACTGGATCCAATCTCATTCCTTTTTTTTTTTTGATGAAAGGATCTAATCTCTTTCTTGTGTGGCAAAAAGGCAATTCGCTCGCCTCCAGCGCCCCCGCCAACACATCCCTAGGCCAATACGGAGGAGGTAAATCACGGGTAGCTACTAGCCATTAGTCCGGGGAGGGGCGGGGGGAATGCACGCCAAGTTTTGACTCCAAGACCTCATGTGGTAACACCCCATGCCTTAACCATTGCACCGCCCCGAGGGGACGATCTAATCTCTTTCCTACTTGCATGGAAAGTGGTTGGCAAGCTTATCTGTTCATTACCACTAATAAACTTTTGTAACCTACTGAAACAATACTTCGTTTCAAGAAGGATCGATAACTCTTTTACATCTTGTATCATAGTCTTTGTGTTAGGCCTTTGCTGTTCTTCAGATCTCCAGCGATGCTTTTATTCTTACAGAGTGACTGGCTTGATTGCATGTATATCTCTTTTATGCAGTGTTGCTTCCTTCGCAACACATCTTAGCCTAACAGAATTAGTCACTGTTTATTGCTTTTTAGTACATACTACACTTTGTTATTCTTTTCATTCATTTATCTTAAATGTCTTGATATTTATATTGTCTCAGGTAAAGGTTACTTTCTAAGGATTTATGTTAAATGGTATTTTAAACTTTAAGAGATGCAGTTCTGTGAAAAGTTTGCTACGTATGTGACCAATTAATTGGAATTAATGCTTGTTTATCTCATCTGGAGCCACAGGATAATTGTAGATCATGAAAGGGTTGATTCAACTTTGTATTGTCCAATTGGTGGATACTGCAGTAGGGTCTATGTTAAATGGTATTTTAAACTTAAGCTATGCATTCTGTGACTTTCTTAGGTGGCAGCTAGTTTCTAAGGATTTGTGTTAAATGGTTTTTTGAACTTAAGAAATGCATTTTGAGAAAAATTTTCTACATATATAAGTAAAATATTAGTTGGAAATAATGCATGTTTATCTCATTTGGAGCCAGGGTAATTTTAAATCATCTAAGAGTTGGCTCAACTTTATAGTGTCCATTAATGCTTATTTAAATGCAATTTATAGAATTTAGATAGGATCTACAATATGAACTTATACTTTTGCCCATGCCTTTACATAATTATTAGGTAGATGACTGGGAAAGTGAAGAAGCAGAAGTAGATCTATATGACAGGGAAGATGTAGATTGGGATGGTCAATATTCAAGTGGTAGGAAAAGGAGGTTAGGATATGAAACTGTGACAATAGATGTGGACATCCTTATGAGAAAACTGAGGAAACCTCGGTTTGAAACTCAAGAGGAAATAAATCAGCGTATGCTATCTGTTGAAATGGCTGTGAAGGAAGCTCTTCTGGCTAAAGGGGAGAAGCATTTCACTGACCAGGATTTCCCACCTGATGATCGTTCTTTGTATGTGGATCCAGTAAATCCTCCTCCAAAATTGCAGGCAAGTAGCCATGTTGATTTATTTTTTGTACCAATTCAGTATGTTTGAACAACTTACAATTTCATTTCATTATGTGTCTTTCGTGAGTAATATATACTCTTGGTCTCAGGTTGTTTCTGAATGGATGAGACCAACTGATATAGTGGAATTAAGCTGTGTTAGTTCTCGGCCCTGCTTATTTTCTGGTTCTGTAAATTCTTCAGATGTTTGTCAGGTATTGGCCATCAGCTGTTATTATCAAGAGATTTTTGTTTTAACTATTAGGCTATAGTTTTCATCATAAATTGCAAATAGAATACCTCATGTGACCTAATTTAGAAAGTAATTTACTTGAGAAATTACTTTTAAAAAAATTGAAAAATAATTTTGCAGGGTAGATTAGGTGACTGCTGGTTTTTAAGTGCTGTTGCTGTTCTGACAGAGACGTCTCGTTTATCGGAAGTAATAATAACACCTGAGTATAATGAAGTGGGGATTTATACAGTTCGGTTTTGTATTCAGGTGCACACCTTCAAACTTTCATCAATTATAGTGCAGAATGCAGTAGCATTTTCTGAGGCTGTACTCTTATGAGCAGTAACAATGATACATTCGCTAAATTCTGTTTGATTAAAAATGTGGCTGTGATGATAAACCTTTTCAGTCAATACTAGTCACTCAATTTCCTATCAATATTTGTGTATAAATGTTAGTTTATGAGAAATTATTGTTCATATAGAACCAACTTATACTTTAATTATACTCCAGCTCTCTTTTTTATTTGCTCAAGTAGGATTTTAAATTTTGATTTTTAACTATCATTTTTTATAATTCAAGATGATATTTGTCACAACTGAAGTCACATCAATCTACATTATCTCACTCCACTGACAATTTGAATTTCGTTTTTTTTTTCAGAATTTAGTAAGATAATCCATTATTTTTTTTTCCCATTTTTTATGTTAACTTATAGATTCCCTGTATGTAAAAACTAGTGAAAATTTTATCAAGGATATTTTTACTCTATTCTTGTTCTTCCATGGCTAATGCCAAATTGATTTCCATAAATAATCATCCTATTACCTTTGTTTTTCAAGCATTGTCTCCCAATGTCTGTCTTATGTCTGATCAATTAAGGTCCCTTGAGCAAATCTAAGTTAATTCTGAAAGAAGTTTCTCTTTAGATAATTAGGGACTGCTAAATCATTCTAGAGTTTGCCTCAAAGTTTAAAGAATTACAATAATTGTATGTTTTAACTGCATGTTTTACTATTTTTATTGGAGGATAGAGTAGAATTTGTTTGGAGCTTAAGGGTTACTATTTTCTGTATCATTGTTTGGAGTAGAATATGTTTTGACTGCGTGTTTTACAATAATTTTTGTTTGATCATTGTTAACTTCTAAAACTGAACTTGTTGTAGGGTGAATGGGTCCCTGTTGTAGTGGATGATTGGGTTCCTTGTGAGTCTCCTGGGAAGCCTGCATTTGCAACTAGCAAGAAACGGAATGAACTCTGGGTTTCTGTTTTGGAGAAAGCGTATGCCAAGCTTCATGGTTCTTATGAGGCTTTGGAAGGTGGGCTTGTCCAAGATGCACTGGTTGATCTGACAGGAGGGGCTGGTGAAGAGATAGACATAAGAAGTGCTCAGGTGCAGATTGATCTTGCAAGTGGACGGTTATGGTCTCAGCTGTTGCATTTTAAAAGGGAAGGATTTCTACTGGGTGCTGGCAGTCCATCAGGGTCGGACGTACATGTTTCGCCTAGTGGAATTGTGCAAGGTCATGCTTACTCGATATTGCAGGTACACTGGTTGATCAACACTCCTTTTTCTGCATTAGACTTGCTGTAATTATACTGATTTCCTACATTGGTCATCCAGGTAAAAGAAGTGGATGGCCATAAGCTTGTTCAGGTTCGAAATCCATGGGCTAATGAAGTTGAATGGAATGGCCCTTGGTCCGACGCATCACCTGAGTGGACAGAGCGGATGAAGCACAAGCTTAAGCATGTGCCTCAGGTGCCCCTCTATCTAATTCTATCACGGGTTGCTTTCCGATATGCTTTCCTTTTAACCCTTTTGCTTGATGAGTATAAACATATGGTACAAAAAAATAATTTCTAACTTTTTCCTTGTCTGACAGTCAAAGGATGGGATATTTTGGATGTCTTGGCAAGATTTTCAGATTCATTTTCGGTCTATATATGTTTGCCGAATATATCCACCAGAGATGCACTACTCTGTACATGGGCAGTGGCGTGGTTATAGTGCAGGAGGTTGCCAGGATTACGAGTCATGGCATCAGAATCCTCAATTTAGGCTTAAAGCAACTGGCCCAGAGGCATCTTTCCCAATTCATGTGTTTATCACTCTCACCCAGGTATTCATTTTACTCATTTGTACACGAGCCTCATTCTGAATTAGTCTTGTTCTTATAGTTATGATCACATTTATGTTAGGGTGTCAGCTTCGCTAGAAAGAGTAATGCTTTCAGGAACTTTCAGTCTAGTCATGATTCTTCATTGTTTTATATTGGACTGAGGATTCTCAAGACTCGTGGGCATCGTGCTGCATACAATATCTACTTACATGAGTCAGTCGGTGGTACTGATTATGTCAACTCGAGAGAAGTTTCATGTGAATTGGTCTTGGAACCTTATTCAAAAGGATACACCATTGTGCCCACAACTATACAACCTGGAGAAGAAGCACCATTTATTCTGTCTGTCTTTACAAAAGCAGCAATAACTCTAGAGGTTCTATGATGCATAGTTTTAACACTTTCTGGCAGCTACTTTTGCGGACAAGGGGTGAGGGATTCAGTATTGCTTAACTAGCTTCGGTGCCATTCAGACTCCGGCCTACCAGTAGGTCGAGTATGCCACAAAGTAGCTCGGATGTGGATCGATGGTAGAGTTTCTTTTATCCACTCGTTCCATGCTTTTTTGCTTCTTATTTAGTTTGCTTTTTCAAAAATGGCAACTTTGAGTCTTGTAGTTGGAACGTTGAGTCTTGTAGTTGGAATGCTTAGTAAATAAAACACCTGACCCAACCCTAAAAACAGAACTCAGCCGACCAAAAATTTCAGGCTTTCATGTCAGGTCAGATTTGGGGAATGAGATAAGAGGGTTTTGGGTTTATGTTAAAGACCCAACAGAACTGACCTGAATTGGTTTTGATGCTTATTATTAATTATACACCCATATATATCAAATATATGAAAACATTATAATCACCCAAAACCCCTAAAGAATCTGGAAATGCAACAAACTTGAAATTGGTAAAATTTCAAAAACTTCCCAAAAGTGAAGTGCCCATAAACCTAAATTTTTTGAAACCCAGCTTGTTCTGATCCCCAAAAGTAGTTTTTTCCCTCTATAAAAACAAAATTGAGTTTAAGGTATGTATTTGCGTTTTTCATACCCCAAACCAATTTGGATTGGATCGGATCTGGTTCCTTATCCCGACTCAATACGTGATGTGGCCACCCCCAATCCCTTTGGCTTGTTAAAATTGTAAACTTAGTTCAGAATGTTGCGGTCAATGAGCCATAAGTCCCACCTGCCTGCCTTCTCGATACTTTGAAGTTATTATCTTGAAATTTTGATAATCTTTTAAGCTTAAAAATGCCATTGCTCATTTGATGATATCAGTAATTAATACATTTCAGTTTTAGATATTTGATCTATAATTTAGGATCAGAATTTTTTCGTTACTTATCTTTTTGTTGCTTAGTTCTTTAGTTCAGTTGTTTTTGTGAAGTTTGGTTTCATTCTTATTTCGGCTCCTATTTCAACAGGTTGGAGCTGATTGCTATTTACATTGCATTAGCAAAGCCCTGTAAACCAACACGTCAAACCTTTATTCTAAGAATTACATATCTGTATCTGAATTCAGGTTACATAATGCGGAGGCATAAAAATTGCTCGTTTTGATCGCAACACTTCCTGGTAAGATTGTTGCTTCCTGAAGCTTGCATTGGCACCCCTTGACCTATTTTAGATTCGAGTCTGTATATAACAGTGGCGGTCTGGTTTGAAGAAACAGCGCCTGATAGGTGTAGGTATCATCCATGATGTATAGAAAAATAGGAAACAGGAAGTGGAAAATAGCTAAAATATGGACAGTGTTAACAGAAAGGATGCAACTGCAACTGTTTCAAGCGGATTGTGCTGCAGCTGCAGTTTTGTAATCCCCCCATTTTCTTCATTATCATAGGCTTAGTTTTTTTTTTTAATTATTATTATCTCTTTTGTGTGTAATCTATTCTCATTTTGTTGTAATGTTCAATTAGGTTCTTGATTCTTGTCCTAATCACGTCTTATAACTCATTGAATGATCTGTTTTTATTTTTCAATTGTTTTTTAAATCCCTTCCGAGGCTTTGAATTTGTGAAATTGGCCTGTAATTTTTTTCTCTTATTATTTAACATTTTAATAAATGGTTTGGCTTTCATTACTCAGAATAAGGACTTGATAATAGCTCTACATTATCATTTTGTTTAGGAAAGTTATGATGCTAGTGTTTAACATTTCATATAAAACATGCAAATAGCTTACAAACATAAGTATTTTTGAATTAGATAAGTTTCATTTCTTTAAATTTTTTTATGATCAATAATATATTTGCATATTTAGATGTGCATTTTTACTAGACTTCTTACATACTTTAGTTTATTATATATTATTAAAAAATGTTAAAGATTTATTTATTGGACTAATGATTAGTCTAAAGCAAAATAAAAATTCAGACTTTATTAGCTTTTTTCAAAAAAAAAAACTTAAAAAACTTGATAAATAAATAATAATTATGAGAACCATCAAACTTAACTCTTTCATTTGATTCTTGATATAAAATTGAATTCACAATCACAATGGCTAAGATATGTTACAATGGGTCACCATATTTGTAAAATTAAGGGTTTATTCTCGATAAGGTTGATGGAAATTTTCTCATGTGGTGGTTTGTTTGATTTTTTTAATGATGATCATGGGGTCAATCATATGGGGCGTCCGAGGTCATCTATTGTAGAAAAAAAATATGATATTACATCCCCCCAAGGCGTGGCTTTCTAGCAAATGATAGGGTATTTTTTTTTTCCAAGAGGCGAGGGTTAGAATCCAGCAAGAGCACTATTGAATGTTTGGTATGTATGAGTGACGCATCAAGAGTTAAATTCATCGTATTTAAGAGTTAAATTCATCGTATTTGGGTTGGTGTGCTTAGTACTGATGGTCTAATTTAGTTTTGATAAATGATAAAGTACATTAAGTTAGTTTGTTGTGATATAATATTTTGACTGAGTGTGCAAGAGAAATCTAACTAGGTCAACGGATCGACCGGATAACTGGTGTGAGGCCTAGCTAGGTACACGGACCGATCGGATAGCTGGCGAGAAGCCTAGTTAAGTTGACGGACCGATCGGATAGTTGGCACGAAGTCCAGACTGGTCGACGGGCTGACTGAATGTTTGGCAAAAGGTAAGTAAAGGTAAATCACTGGAGGAGAGTGACTGTGAGGACGCGTCCTAGTTGAGGGACAGTAAGCATCGATTCAGTTTAGGTGGATCTCTAAATTGAGACCTTTATTAGTTCCTGATCCTGGGAGGATAGGAACTAATTACTCCATTTTTATATTATGTTAACACTTGTCTTGTAGGGTATTTTCGACTAACACATTTGTTGCAGGGCAAGAAAATAAGTAAAGAAACAAAGCTGCCTTCGGGTGAACAGTACCCGAAGGCGCCTTCCATGGCTATGGAAGGCGCCTTGGTACTGTTCTTAGAAGGCGCCTTCCATGGCTATGGAAGGCGCCTTCCACTGGATGAAATTTGGTCGAAGTTAAGGATAAGCACCGATCACTTCGAGATGGATTTTGCCTCATTAGAGGCGCCTTCCATGCTTATGGAAGGCGCCTTCCAAGCTTTTTATAAGGCAATTTCGAAGAGGCATTGAATCATCAAGTACATTCGAGCTACTACGCGTACATTTGAGCTTACGATTGCTTCTGGTTCTTTCTTTGACTCTATTGCGAAGCTGCTGAACCCGACGACTGCTCTAAGGAGTTCCGATCGCGCTCGACAGACAGACATGAACTCAAAGTGCTTTATTCTTTGATCCCTAAAAGTGTTGGTAATATTTTTCTATTGTACTTAACTATTATAAAAGGCAAGTGCAGTGTGTTGCACTTGGCTTTATTTTTATTGTACTCAATTCTCTCTTCCGGGGGTACCGGAAAAAATTTCAGTGGATTGTCCATCGATAGGTCCGTAGGACCTGGACCTTGGAGTAGGAGTCGCCGAAGGCTCCGAACCAAGTAAAAACCGCTCTTGTTTTTCTAGTGTTGCTTTCATATTTACTTTCCGTTGTTTACTTGAAAACGATTTTCAACGAACGCTATTCACCCCTCCCCCTCTATCGTTTTCACGATCCAACAAGTGGTATCAGAGCAGGTACCAGTACCACTCTGATTTGGTGTAACCATCAATCAGGCAAGGGGGTGAAAGTTTTTGGTTCTTTTTCGATTTTAAGTTTTTTCGATATAATCCAAAGTGGTATTATTACCTTTTTGGAAACATTTTCTTCGTAGCAAATTAAACTGAACTGGTACAACACTATTTTAGTCGTAATATTTTTCTTTCTCTCACACTACTAATTCAAGACCAAGTCTTGGACCCTCTCTCTTTTTCTCTCTTTGTGTGCATAATTCATGGCCCAGACCGAGAGTTACATCACCGTCCACCCTCCCCTATTTAGTGACAGCGACTTCCCATACCGGAAGAAATAAATGGAAGTTTACTTGAAGACCAACTTCGACCAGTGGTTTAGCGTCACCAGAGGCTACAAGGCACCTATCGACAACTCTGGAAATCTAATGGACCCGAAACATTGGAATCCGGAAATGAAGAAGAAAGTCCAGATCGACTTCAAGACGCTCAACACACTACAATGCGGGCTAACAAAGGAGGAGCTAAACTAAGTGGGCCCACACAAAAATGTGAAGGAACTATGGGACAAGCTCATCGAACTGCACGAAGGAACTAGCGACGCAAAGGTAACCAAACAAGATCTGTATTTAAATAAATTGTTTAACATTAAGATGTAGGAAGGAGAATCCACGAGTCAACTCCACGCGAGGATCAAAGACATTCTCAACGGGTTTCATACCATCGACCATCAAATGGAGAATCACGATTTAATAATGTACGCCCTAAACGCGTTTCCTCAAAATGCATTATGGGCATCCATCGTGGATGTCTACAGGATTTCAAAGAATCTTTCAAAGTTAAAATTAGACAAATTGTTTTGTGAACTTGAGCTACAGGAGCAAACTAACGCCAGAACCGAGAAAGGTGTTGCTCTTTTTGCAAGTTCCTCCAAGGAAAAGTCAAGAATCGTTCTTTGATTCGAAGGTGAGTCAGACCAAGACTCAAAAGACGAAGAACACCTGGTGAACTTGGTAAGAAAAATGTTCACCAGGAGAAAGAAGAACTTCAGCAGAAAAGACCTGCAGAAGATCAACTCTGTTGGGGATCGGTGGCCGGCTAGAAGGGGGGGTTGGATAGACGGCACCCTCAAATCGATCACTTTCTACGTATTTGTTAGTTGCGTAGCGGAATACAAATAATACAAACACAAATACGAAAGCTAAATACAAATACAAAGAACAAGAAAGAGCAAGCAAACCAACACACGCCGATTTACGTGATTCGGAGATAAAGCTCCTACTTCACGGCTATCCGTAAGGTGGACGATCCCTATCCATCTAAACCTAGGATTTTACTCCGAGTACAATCTCTCATGCACTCGTACCCTCACCCTTATGACTCATTTGACGCTTTGACATCTTGCCTTCAAGCCTACTTCCTTTGGCTCTCGTCTCTCGGATGCATTCAAGCCCGCGGCTCGTCCCCAATGTCATCCTTCGTGTATGCCTCGAAATCGCTTCCCTCGGCCCTTGTCCTCGCTGCCTTTTCCATCAACCTAAGTCACATGTGTATCCTGCAAACCTGCACAACTCAAATACACATATCAAATACAAGGGTGAACCTAACTTAAACTCTTTGCCCAAATACCAAAACATATGGTCCCGCGGACCATCGGGATTGCTCCAACAAACTCCACTACCGAATCAAAGAATGTGACCTACTTCGAATGCAACAAGAAGGATCATTACAAGAACGAGTGCCCAAAGCTGAATAACGACAAACCAAGACAACAAAAAAGAATGCACTCAAAGCAACGTGGGAGGAATCGTCTTCAGAGGAATCGGAAGCCGAAGAGCAGAAGAACCGAAGCTACCTCGCGCTGATAGCCCACGAATCAGAATCGGAGGACAAATTGGAAGATGGGTCCGAACCGGAATCAAGCCACGAGTCCATACTCGTTTCTGAAGGTTCCGATGAGGTAAATTTTAATTTAAGTAATTTTTAAAAAAAATTATTTCATGCTTAAATAAAAAATTAACTGAACACGAAAATCAAAATAAATTGCTCCTTGAGAAAAACCAACAACTCAAGGAACAAATTGAAAAATCAAATCTAAATCAAGTTGTAAAACTGGAGGAGGAAAATTCAATACTAAAAATTGAAATTAACAAACTTAAAGCGTTATTAGAAAAGTTCACAACTAGATCTAAAAATTTGGACATAATATTAAATAATCAAAAAGGAGTATACAACAAATCTGGACTTAGATACAAGTCTAGCTTAATAAATAAATCGTTTATTTCACTTGTATCTCAAAATAAAAAACAAACCAAAGCTTGGGTTTCGAAAGCGTGTCTAACCATGCAAATAGGAATTAATCAATACTATATACCTAAAAATAAAATATATTATGTAAAATCCAAAAACTCAATTCAGAATTCTAACTATAAAACTAAATCAACTAAACCAAAATCAAATAATATAAATAACTACAAAACCAAATTAAATCCAAATTATCATCAAGTGCATTACAATTATAAAAGTAATCGACATAAACCCAGAACTAAAATTTAATCTAGATCAATAATTCAAGGGAAGACTCCAAATTAGTTGGCACCTCCAAAAATAACCTACCCGACAGGATAATTAGAATTAGCTTAAAAAGGGACTAAGTTTAACTTGACCTACGATACTGGTGAAGTTTTGGATGGTAGTAGGTTAGGGAAGTTCAGTCTATGCATGTCTAGGAAGATATGACTTCAACCTGGTGCATTTGGCTGAGTAGAACTAACTGAAGCTATCCTTACGGATCTTAGCCGTTAGACCAAGGTTTTGTATTAAGTTTAGTGGATAGAACTATTTAGAAAAACATCGAAGACATGGTTACTCTAATGATGTCCAGGTGACTCACCATAGCCTAGAATTTTATCCAAAGAATGTATGTTCACCCAAAGCTAAACCTGAATTTAACCCAAAGTTAAACCAAACCTTGAAATTTAACTTGACTCATCTTACAAAAATTATAGAATTATCTCATTGAAAACTTAGATCAGGTGAGATAACTAAGGACCAAAATTAAATTAAATTAAATTAAATTAAATCAAATCAAATTAAATTAAATCAAATGAAATAAAATCAAATCAAATTAAATTAAATTAAATTAAATTAAATTAAATTTTTAAAAATTAATTTAACTTAAAAAATTATTTTAAAAATTAACTTAAAATAAAAATTATTTAAAAAATTATTATAATTTCAAAAAAAATATTTAAAAAATTAACTTAAAAATTATTTTTAAAATACACTTAACTTAAAACTTATTTTAAAAATACACTTAACTTAAAAAGTATTTTGAAAATTAACTTAACTTAAAAATTATTTTAAAAATGAACTTAACTTAAAAAAATTATTTCAAAAATTAGTTTAAATTACAAAATTATTTTTAAAATTAGTTTAACTTAAAAATTAATTAAAAAATATTTTAAAAATCAGTTTAACTTAAAAAATTATTTGAAAAATTAATTTAACTTAAAAAATTATTTTAAAAAATTAAATTAACTTAAAAATTTATTTTAAAATTATTTGAACTCAAAAAATTATTTAAAAAAAATTATTTTGACTTAAAAACTATTTTAACTTAAAAATTATTTTAAACTTAAAAAATTATATTAAAAATTATTTTAAACTTAAAAATTATTTTAAATTAATTTTAACTTAAAAAATTATTTTAACTTAAAAAAAATATTTTAACTCAAAACAAATTATTTTAACTTAAAAATTATTTTGACTTAAAAATTATTTTAATTTAAAAATTATTCTAATTTAAAAATTATTTTAACTTAAAAATATTTTAAAATTTATTTAAATATTATTTTAACTTAAAAATTAGTTCAAAGCTATTTTAACTTAAAATTTATGTTAACTTAAATTTTCTTTTTACTTTTAAAATATAAAAAAATACTATCAGATTTAAGGAGAGTATTAATATTTTGCAAACTACTTATATTTTTTAAAAAAATATTTTTAAATTTTTTATTTACTTCCTTAATCTTTAAAAGCTTTAAAGATAAGTTTTAAAAATCAATTTGTCAAAATTTTTGAAAACAACTTGACTTAAAAATTATTTTTGAAAAGATATTTTTTGAAAACATCCTGTATATCTTTTTCAAATTTTAAAATGTTGTTCAAATTGTTAAAATGTTCAAAATGTTTTCCAATTTTTGTTTTCATTTTGAAAAATATTTTTTAGCATTTTTTGTTAAATTTTATATCTTTTGGAAATATAATAAAAGATAGTAATTGTGAAAATTATGTGAAATAAGTGTTGGTACCTCAAAGTTATATTGATGTGATCAAACAAGTTATGTCCTGTTGTGTTTAACCCTGTGTCTAAGTGTGCAGAAGCTTATGAGCGCAGGAAATCGAGCAAAAGACGCAGCTAGCGAGAAGGACGACATGGGAGAGAGCCGACTAGCTCGGTGCGTCTAAGGGACGAGGTGCTGCAGAAGAGTACGTGGCTGGACGAGAAAGAGGCATGCGACGTTTTCGAGGGGCGAGAAGCTGGAGCGGAAGGTTGCTCGAGAAGACCGAAAGTTGGGTTCGAGTGAGCCCTATTCCGGATGACCGAAATCACCCAAGCAAGCGGAGTCGAAGCGGAAAACCCAGACCGAGTGAGCAACATCGAAGCAGAGGGTCCGGACCGAAAAATGTCAACATTGTTAACTTTAAGGGTCCGGGCGCCCAGAATCAGTCCGGGGGCTCGGAATCAGTCCAGGCGTCCAGAATGCGATATTATCCAGATCACGTTTGATCACGATCCATTACGAATGGGATAACATTTTATCCCCTTTCAGGTGCCCCGACCAAGGCTATAAATACAATCTTGGTCCAAGAAATTATATATAGCAAGCAATTCTTGACACAACACTTGTGAGTTTTTTTATTTTGTTTAGCTTCTTCCTTTCTGAGCTTTCATTGCTATAAAGAGGCTTCTCCGCCTTAAGGAGAAATTAATGCGCATCATTTCCTTAGATTAATAACCTCCGTGGATGTAATCAAGTAAAACTCTCTAAGTCTCTATCTTTCAGTTTCTTTTATTTATCGTTTATGCAAGTGTTCTTTTTAAGTCCGAGAAGGGTTTGGCCAATGGATCCCAACAATAAGTAGACTTTGAAAATTATTTCTAACTTCTTTGAAAATCTGTATTTTGAACAAGTTATTAACTTATTTTTATAAGTTTAAACTCCCCCATTATACGTAAAAATTTTCTGTTGTCCAAAATTTCTTTCCTTAGTTGATTTTTTTTACACTTGTCAATGCTTATTATTTTTGATTATTGTCAAACGGGAGGGTTAGGTGGATTAAGTTAATAAAAACCAAATGATACTTCAAAATCAGACTAACTTAAACCATGTTATATGTTTATTTATTTATTTTTGCATATTTTTCACTAACTTAACCCAGGTTGTCATTGCATCAAGAAGGAGGAGATTGTTGGTGCGGTTTGCACTAACGGTCTAATTCAAGTTTTGATGAATGACAATGTAGGTTAAGTTAGTTTGTTGTGATTTAACACTTTGACTGAGTGTGTAAGAGAAATCCAACTAGGTCGACAGGCCGACCGGATAGTTGGCATAAAGCCCAACTAGGTCGACGGGTCGATCAGATAGCTAGCACGAACTCCAGACTGGTCGACAGGCTGACCGGATGTCTGGCAAAAGGTAAGTAAAGGTAAGTCACTGGAGGAGAGTGACTGTGAGGACGTACCCCAATTGAGGGGCAGTGGGCGTCGATCCAGTTTAGGTCTATTTTTGATCTCTAAACTAAGACATTAACTAGTTCATGGTCCTGGGAGGACAGAAACTAATTACTCCATTTTTATATTGTGCTAACACTTGTCTTGCAAGGTATTTTGGACTAGCACATTTGTTGCAAGGCAAGAAAACAAGGAACACAAGCGAAGCTGCCTTCAGGTGAATAAGACCCGAAGGCGCCTTTCATGGTTATGGAAGGCGCCTCAGTAGTGTTCATGGAAGGCGCCTTCCACTGGCTGAAATTTGACCGAAGTTAAGGATAAGCACCGATCACTTCAGGATGGATTTTGCCTCATTGGAGGCGCCTTCCATGCTTATGGAATGCACCTTCCAAACATTTTATAAGGCAGTTTTGAGGAGACATTGGATCATCAAGTAATTCAAGCTACTACGCGTACATTTGAGCTCACGATTGCTTCCGGTTCTTGCTGTGACTCTGTTGCGAAGCTGCTGAACTCGACGACTGCTCCAAGGAGTTCCGATCGCGTCCGACAAACAGACATCAACTCAAAAGGCTTTATTCTTTGATCCCTAAAAGTGTTGGTAATATTTTTTCTATTGTACTTAACTATTATAAAATGCAAGTGTTGCACTTGGCTTTATTTCTATTGTACTCGATTCTCTCTTCCGGGTGTATCGGAAAATATTTTTAGTGGATTGCCATCGATAAGTCCACATGACCTGAACCTTGGAGTAGGAGTCGTCGAACACTCTGAACCAAATAAAAACCGCTCAGGTTTTTCTGATGTTACTTTCGTATTTACTTTCCGCTGCTTACTCGATAACGATTTTCAATGAACACTACTCACCCTCCTTTAGCGTTTTCACGATCCAGTAATTTGGAGCTAGTAATTTATCATTAAGTTTATTACCATTTTTATCATGCTAATTTTTTCTAATTTTATTTTTAATATTTATTAAATATTATTTTATCATATTTAAATTTTGTATTATTTTAAAATTTTAATACAATAAAATAATAACCGAATTAATAAATTAGAATCTGAATTTCAAATAAAATTAAAATGAATTCATTTGGTAGACATGTTAAGAAAGTTAAATGAATTTAATTGAGGATCAATTTATTTCCTTTAATAAATTTAAAATCGAACCGAATTTTATATACGTAGATTCGATTTCGTAGATCGTTAATGTTTTTTAACGAGTCGGCATTATATAATATCTGTTATCACTCTTCCCACGCGTACTCACACGAACCCTACCCGCCGCCTCTCCTTTCCTTTCCCGATCTTTTTTCCCTCTCACGACGTCGCCGGCCTCCTTCCGCCGGCAGTCTCTCCCTCACTATCGCTATCTATTTCTCTCTCGTTTCACTCTCTCGCTCTGCTCTGCGTGTGCCCGGCGTGCGGTTGTCTCCGTCGTCGCCTGAGCACCCACTGCCGCCGGAGCCGAGAGAGGCCGCTTCAGGCCATCTCTTCCCTCCCTTTCCTTCCTATTTGTCTACTTCTCCCTCTCCCTGTGCACCCCTGGCTGCCGGGAGCCTAGAGGGACCGAGCCCGGACCACCATCTGGTGCTTCTCAGAGCCAGGGCACAGTCAGGAGCTAGGGCAAGCAGTCGGCCTCTCCTTGTTGTCTCTCTTAGCCACCGTCTGGTCCATGTGCCCTTGCATGAAGCCACCGCTCTTGTTGCTTTGCATCCAACATATCACCGCGATGAACAGATCTTGCCTTGCGCGTTGGTCAAATTAAAGGTCAGAATTCAGTAATATTTTTATGGACATTTTGTAAGATTGTTTAGTTTTCATTAATAGTTAAATGCTATTTATGTTTGATAGCCTCAAGCATTTTGTAGCATTGAAACACCTATCCATTTCTGTTCAATTGAGGGAAAATTGGAAAATAAATACATGGTCTTAGTATATTCATGTTGTTTGCTCGTTTTAGTACCTAGGAGTGTATTTTGGATTAGCAAGGGAATAAAAGGTTGTTTGTTAGCAGTGTGAATTAAGTTTTATAACTAGGGTTGTGTAGAGATAGGTACCTCAAGATTGGATCTATCAACTCTGAAGTTTAATTATTTTTTATTTTGTGTTACTATGGTAATTAGAAATTTATCTTAATTTTTTTTCCTACAATATTTTTATTTTTATATTTCTAAATATCATTGATGGGAGCACATTAACTTTTAGATCCTCAATCCTACTTGCTACTTATATATTTGACATGGATAAATCTATAATTGAACTCATTTGCATCTTCTTTGTGCATACATATAAATATATGTAAAAATAGATTCTACATATGTAGCTATAACTTATTTGTAAAAAAGCATAGAACATTAAAATAATGAAATGAGTTTTATTTGAAAGTAAACCTTGAGGGGTTAAATAACTCATATTTTTTCATGTTATATATATATGTGGGTGATTATATGGGGATTAACATAAGAAGAGTTTGATTTCATTAGGTAAAAATTGATACTGTGCTACTTCTTGGCTAAAACCTATCTTTAGACTGGATTACCCTTCATGCTACTTGTTAACTTTTGTGCACCTTTAACTAAAGATCATATGCTAATATACAATTGAATTTACATAATCATTATAAAAAGATTAAATTAGGTCAGTTCCTTAGACTAACTGATACAATGTAAATCCAAAATAAAATGCTTGTGTATAAGGATTTAAAGTGAAACAACAATGATTATAAATGGAGGAGAATATAAATACTATAGAGTGAAAACATTGAGCATAACCTTTTATAAGAGTACTTGATTGCCTACATGATGAAGTTGTGGCATCATGATGTCACTTGCACACCACTATTTATTTACACGATGACGCTAGATCATTGTATTTAACTAGTGAGTGCTTTAGTCCCATATGTTAGATGACGCCACTATACATTGAGAATTTGACTTTTGTGATTAACTTAGTAGGTTTATTGGTGATGATTAAAAGGTTACAATTAAAAATATATTAAATTGTGATAAATAAGTGGAAACAAAAATAAAATTTTGACTATATATATATAACTAAAGACCAACTTTAAATTTATGCACATCTTTTTTGATTTATCTATCTAGCAATTTGTGCTCAATATTGATTTTGCCTTAGTCTCCAGATTTATAGACAAAGGTTGATTTTAAAGTCATAATTGGTTTCGGTCAGTGTACAAAGAAATGTTAATTTGGAAGTCATTGTTGTTGTTTTTTTTATAGGTAAAATTTTATAGCACGAATCAAGTACAAAAACCAATCTTTAGGAGTTCCTCATGTCTGATGAAGTATCAAATCAGAGAAAATACTCAAGGACCAGTATACATGAATTTGCACTTGGAGATCCTTTCAATGTTATCCCTCACCAAAGAAACTTCTATTTCAATCCTTCCATACAAAATGAATCATAAATGACAAGGCAAAATGATGAGCCTTTGTCAGCATCTGGCTCGTAATGTCTTCCAAAGACTCAACGTCCATTGGTATGGAGCCTATCTCTGATCCTCCTCCATAATTATTGCAATAGGGGGGCACTCGAAGAATGAGTGCTCATGTTGCAGAAATGTAACAGTAGACGTCTCTGTGTCAACATCTAGAAAGTGACTGCATGACTCAATTGTAAGTAAGTCTTCCATGCTATCCGAGCCCATAGTTTCTTAGGACTAGCATGCCAAAAAAAAATCATATGCCCTTACTACCCCTCCATCCTGATCGAACTAGTCTGCTAGTCTCTGTCCAAGAGCCTCTGGGACCCTATAACCAATAATATAAGATCCCGTATATGTAGCAGTCGCTTAATTAGAGAGGAATCCAAGTGGGTTGCCTCCCATGTCCATAAATCAACACACCTCAAGGATGTATGATGGGCCCATTTGATCCAAAGGGCATCTTTCTTCGTGTATTTGCCACAAAACTTTAGCCCGGAGGCCTAAGTTCCAAGCCCGTAAGTCTCGAAATCCCAAGCCACCTTCTTTAGGCCTGCACATATCTACCCATAACACCGGGGATGCTTAGAGGTCCACATGAAAGACGTAGATGCGGTCAATGATGCTCTGCGATAGAAGCAATATGGATAGTCAGTAGCATCCCACTCCCTAAAGTACAAAAGTGATGAGTTGTTCCTTGCTAGCGTAGGATAATGTCTTATGTGGCCAAACATTGATCTTTTGAACCAAAGACTCAAGTAGAGGGGTATACTCAGAAATCCGAAGTCGCTCGGCAGCTAGCGGTATCCCCAAATATTTGAAAGGCATCATGCCCTCCTGAAAACTAGTGATGGAATGCAGCCTCCCGTGTGTCGTGTCATCAACTCCTGCCGGATAAATGCTTGCCTTCAGTTTATTCACTTGAAGTCCCATTGTTGCCCCAAACTCCTGTAGACAGGTTGACAATGTGCCAACTGACTCTGTGTAGCCCCTGCTAAAGAAAGAGTAGTAAATCGTCTGCATAAGCCAGGTGTGCTAGTCTGAGGTGGGCACACTGAGGGTGGAAGCTGAAGCCCGATCTGACTGTACTCTGCTGTATCTGCCTCCCAAAAATCTCAACGCAGATACCAAATAAGTAGGGCGAAAGTGGGTCCCCCTGCCTCAGTCCTCTGGCCCCTCTGAAAAGTCCTAAAGTCCCGCTGTTAATGGCCACCGAAAAAGAAGTGGTGGTCACACACTCCATAATCCATGCAATAAACTGCTCAGGAAAATAAAGTCCAAGAAGAGCCCCATGTAAGAAATCCAAATGTACTTTCTAGAGATCAATCTTCATAATGCATCTCTCTAGATGCGTTTCCTGTTATATTTCTGAAAGAGCTCTTGTGCTAAGTGGATGTTATCAGTAATAGCACAAAAACTGAGACTGGTGAAGGATACAGTCCTATATTTTGGTGATATCCAAGCTGCCAGAAGTTTGGAAATAACCTTGTAGAACACTGTTCAACAAGAAATAGGTCTGTAATTTGTAGCCTTGCATGTGCTGATGTTGGAACTAGGGCTATCAAAGTATGATTCCATCTCTGCAACAATTTGCCTATGTTGAAGAACTCCAAGATTGCGGTAGTAAAATCTGCCCCTACTGTCTCCCAAGCTTGTTTGAAAACTTAGAGCCGTATCCATCTGAGCCAGGGGCTCACTGATCTCTGATATCAAAGAGCGCCGTATTTATGTCGTCTACTGTTGGTAACCGAACCAGCTGAGCATGCTGGTCTACTGAAATAAGCCAGCCAAACTGCATGCTGGAATGTGAGAAAGCTGTTCGATCAGGTGCTTTGCCAAGCTGACTTTTCAAGTGGACTGTGAACACACGAACAACCTCCTCAAATGACATTGTGATGCTTCCATTTGAGGTCTCAACTGCAGTGATTTCTTTCCTCTGGTTGTTCCTTTTAACTAGAGCATGAAAAAAAGGAGGAATTGCGGTCTACTTGTTTGGAATACTCCACCTTTGCTCGCTGCATGCAGAAGCTGTGTTCAGCAGCGCTGAGATGAGCTGCGGTTTGCTGGATTTCCTTGTAGTTGTCGGCCATTATGCAAAGTTGCTTAGAGATACTTGATGTACCAATAGCGGGCTTAACTTTATTTGTTGCATTTTTTGTTCTATTCGTATAACATTTTGGTACTATATTCTGTTGGAAAAGAAATGAGTATATATGTTTTGCGAACATCTCTTACTTATCTTGCTTTATCGATTGCTGGTATACTTCGTAGTTATTATTATACCGTCACTAAGTGGGTACATCTTGGTAAATGGAATTACATCCTGGATCTTGATAATATTGGCTTGAGCAGGATATATGCCTAACAGGCACCATCATGTAGTTACCCATGCATCTCTTTTAGTTCCGGAGAAACCTTGCACCTTTGTCTGAAGGAACTCTGAGTAGTCTCCATTTTTGTTGCCAAACATCAGCAGAGCAATGTTGATCAGTTTTCCTTGAAAATAAGGGTAAAGGGATGTGTTGCATGTCTCAGATGCCTTTCTACAGCAATAGTAATAAGTTTGATAAATGATAGCATACCTCTTTCTGGGGCTTGTATTGATATCTTTTATGAGTTTATTTCTTTTCAGTCCAGAATCTTAATTTTTTTGACCTACCTTGGTAAATTGATTTGTCAGGTGATACCTGCTTGAAGTTCAAATGGAAACTATCCAATTTTAAAAATTCCAGCATGCACATGTCAGATGCAACCAAAGATTCTAGTGTCACAAATGTGTCATTTATAGGATCTAACCAAAGATTGCCTCACAAGCTCGGTCGGCAACAACTGTCAGATGCATCAAAAAGCACTCCAGAATCTTTATATTTACATTCACAACTGCATGACACAGAAGAAGAATCTGTATGTTGGAGTCAGGAGTCTCAGTCAATGTTGCTAAGGCCTCATCAAACATATGATCCAATTGGGCAGCCTCAATTGTTGCATAAGGGTAGATATCTAAAACGACGGCACATATTAGTACAAAAATGTGATTTTGAGCCCTTGCATTTGCAAAGCAATACCAAAGTTTCACATTCAATTAATTGCAATAATTTGTCAGACCAAATGCCGGGTGGGCCTTTGATAGCCCATGACATGATTAAGCAGGAGCTACCTCTGGGAATGAAAGAATACATTTCATCAAATAGTTCTGTTCTTACAGATGTTTTATTTGGTGATCATTCCATGTTCCCAAGAAAACCAGCACAATATCAAGCAATTCAGAATCTTCTATTCCTGTATGAACATGCTAGGAACTGCCAAAATCAAGAAAATCATTGCAATTTCTTCCAATGCAGGAATTTGAAAAGTGCTCTTGCTCACATTTTACATTGTAAAGATGCTAATTGTGCCAAGGGTTGCTACAAGTACAAGAACCTCTTTGATCATTATGCAGAGTGCTCTAATAATTTTTGTAGTATTTGTGGTCCTGTGAGAGCAAGAATAGAAGAAGTTTCTCAAAGGAATATTAGCAATGGTTTCGCAGATTTTAAGACTCCTCTAGCTACTGTTGCAAGCATGGATCAAGAGGAATCTGCCTGCAAACGTGCCAAAACTACAAGTCATTTTGGTCAAAACCAAATTTTTGGGGTCAATGTAGAATCAACAAAACCAAACCATCATTTTGGAGGAGAGCTGCAAGCAGACCAATTGGTGAGACTGCCTTTAGACACAAATACTGGGAATCAGAAACTAATAAAAACTTGCACACTTGGAGATGCAAATACTACTAGTGCAAAAATAGTGGAAAGTCAAAATACGGACTCCATCCTTGGAAATTCTGGAGAAACCTATGGTTCTACGGAGGACCCCCAAATTGAGATCAAAGAAAATCTTAGCGTAGAACCTGATGAGTTAGCAAATGTGGCTATATGCTCTGAGCCAGCAAATGAAATTCAGCTTGGGTTTCCTATGGTTGAAATCAGTGATGGTAATGCCGAATCATCTGCATCTGCTAATGTGGTTGAGACAAGGATTGGAACCCCACTTAGTGTGGATAATGATGAGTTAGCAAATGTAGCTATATGCTCTCAACAAACAAATGTAGTTCAACTTGGGTTTCCTATGGATGAAATCAGTGATGCTGGTAATGTGAATCTATCTCCTTCTGCTAATATGGCTAAGACAAAGACAGGATCGCCAAAACGAGTGACTTCTAATCTTGATACATCCACTTCGGAAATGCATAGGGTTCACATAGGCAGTTTCGAGCAACATGTGGACCAGGTTAGTCTTCAATTTAGTGGAAATTGGGTCTTTAATTTATTTAGCTATTGTGATGCTGACTTTTCTCGCTTCCTCTGCGAAGGTAATTGAGGCATATGTTTTTAAGCATTTATGCTTAGTTTTGTTCAAGATGGTAGCTTTCATCGGGTATGGATTGTCTTGTCATCATTGGTTATTATTTTAATGAAATTAGTTTACTTTCTGACCCTTTATTTTTACCCTTTTTTCAGTGCTTAAGGTATTTAAGGAATTAATTTGTTTTTGTTTTGAACAAGGATTGTTGTGGCAAAGGATGCACTTTTATTAATTTTTATCTTGCTTCAAGGACCAGTCCATCTGACTATTGGTTTACAAGCACGGACAAACTAAGCAAACAACTATATTTTGGAAAACTACATGAGCACGAGGAATAATGAAACCAACAACTCAACAGTATCCTAATCAAATTGAATGTTAACTATGTATACTATTGAGTCAGTATACCATCCCTCCATCGTCTTTTAAAAAATCTTATTTCTCAAGGTTGAGTAGGAATTCATTCTGTAATGTGTTCTGTTGCTTTCATGATTTGTTCTCATTGATATTTGTCATGGCTTGTTGCATCCTCTCGTTATTTGCTACGCTGAGCTCTTTAATCTCATGGCAATTTGCAGTGCACATAACTTCTTTACATGATTTGTAGAATATTTTAATCTCTATTATATTGTATTTTGTCTTGAAACCGAAGTATTAAGTTCAATGTGAGATAATACTTCTTCTGTTTATTGCATTATCAACAACACATTTGCTATAAATGATCTTGTTCTATGTACCTGAATACATGGCTACTAGAATGGAATCTTAGAAAAATTCTTTTATATGGTTTCATACAGCATAGAAGGAACATGCTTTTCTCCTCCCTGATGTCCAATCCGCATGTGGGGAGGCTAGAAAAACCACAAGAGGTGAAATCAGCCTCACCAACTTCAAGCACCAATGAAGAGAAAGTATTATGCGACATGTTGCCTGGTATCTCGTTCAGTAATAATACATTTAAGAGCCCTGTGATTGGTGATCTATGTTCTGCTTCCCAAAGTGTGTAGATTTATTAGTATCAGCAATTTTGTTATATTTATTTCATTTAGTTACTTTATATTGGCCTGTGCAGGATATATACCTAATGAGCACCATCGTGTAGTTGCCCATGCATCACTTAGTTCTGGTGGAAACCTTGCGCCTTTGTCTGAAGAAACTCTGAGTAAACACCATTTTGGTTGCCAAATGTCAGCAGAACAATATTCTGATAGTCAAAATGATCAGTTTTCAAATGAAAATAGTAGTAAATGGATGCCTTGCATGTCTCAAATACCTTTCTACGGCAATGGTAATAAGTTTGATAATGATATCATACCTCTTTCTCGGGCTGATACTGATATGTTTTATGAGTTTATATTGCTTTTCAGTTAATATAGATCCAGAATCTTAATTTTTCTGACCTTACCTTGCTGAATCGATTTGGCAGGTGACACCAGTTTGAATTTCAAATGGAAGCTATCCAATTTTAAAAATTCCAGCATGCATGCGTCAGATGCAACCAAAGATTCTAGTATCTCAAATAGGTCATCTGTAGGATTTAACCAAAAATTGTCTCACAAGCTCAGTCAGCAACAACTGTCAGATGCATCAAAAAAGACTCCACAGTCTTTATATTTACATGCACAGCTGCATGACTTGGAAGAAGAGTCTGTATGTAGGAGTCACGAGTCTAAGCCAATGTTGCTAAGCCCTCATCAAGCATATGATCCAATTGGCCAGCCTGATTTTGAGCCCTTGCATTCGCAAAGCACTGTCAAAGTTTCACATTCAATTAATTATAATAATTTGTCAGAGCAAATGCCAGGTGGGCCTTTGGTAATCCATGATATGAATAAGCAGGAACTAGCTCTGGGATCGAAAGAATGCGTTTCAACAAATAGTTCTAATCTTACAGATGTTTTATTTGGCGATCATTCCATGTTCCCAAGAAGACCAGCACAATATCAAGCAATTCAGAATCTTCTATTCCTGTATGAACATGCTAGGAACTGCCAGAATCAAGAAAATGATTGCAACTTCTTCCAGTGCAGCAATTTGAAAAGTGCTTTTGCTCACATTTTATATTGTAAAGATGCTAATTGTACCAAGCGTTGCAATAAGTACAAGAGCCTATTTGATCATTATGCAGAGTGCTCTAATATTTTTTGTAGCATTTGTGGTCCTGTGAGAGCAAGAATGAAAGAAGTTTCTCAAAGGAATATTAGCAATGGCTTTACAGAATCTAAGACTTCTCTAGGTACTATTGTAAGCATGGATAAAGAGGAATCTGTCTTCCAACGTGGCAAAACTACAAATCATTTTGGTCAAAATGAAACTTTTGAGGCCGGAGTAGAATCAACAAAACCAAACCATCATTTTGGAGGAGTGCTGCAAGCAGGCCAACTGGTGAGACTGCCTTTAGATACAAATACTGGGAATCAGAATCTAATAGAAACTTGCACGCTTGGAGATGCAAATACTAGTAGTGCAAAACTAGCGGAAAGTCAAAATACGGACTCTATCCTCAGAAATTCTGGAGAAACATATGATGCTACTGAGGGCACACAAATTGAGATGAAAGAAAATCTTGCCGTGGAACCTGATGAGTTAGCAAATGTAGCTATGTGCTCTCAACAAATGAATGTAGATCAACTTGGGTTTCCTATGGATGAAATCGGTGATGCTGGTAATGTGAAACTATCTTCTTTGGCTAATGTGGCTGAGACAAAGACAGAAGCCCCCAAAAGAGTGACTTCTCTTCTTGATACATTCACTGTAGAAATGCTTAGAGTTCACATAAGCAGCCTTGAGCAACATGTAGACCAGGTCAGTCTTCAAGTTAGTGAAAATTGGGTCTTCAGTTTACTTAGCTATTGTGCATGGAAGTGGCAAGGCCCTATGCAGTTTTAGATTTTGACTGTTCATATAATTTTATGCATGATTTTCAAGATTTTAGTTCCAGTAACTTAACATCCCAAATTCAATAAATTTCAAATCCTAATGCACTCATCAGGATTCCAACTACTGATGAAGCTTTTGTTTTCTGGGTCAATTTCCTTGAAATGTTTCTTATTTTAAATCTGCATTGTTTTTTTTTCTCTGAATTTTGTCTCCATCCTACAGCATATAGTTGTTTCTACTATTGCACTAACATTATTTCATAAATATGTTTGAAATACCTTTTTTGAGATACCAGTTTGGCTGACTTCTTCATATGGTAGTCTTCCATTTCTTCATTTGACTGAGTTCTTCACGAATATTTTCTTCATTTGACTAGGCAAAATGCTAGTACAAAATTCAGAAACACAGCTGTTGTTTTCAGCAATGCATATTATTCTAAATGGCTGCTGCCTAGGCATATTTGTCAAGCAACCACCTCACCTAGCTGATAACTGTTAGGAAGCGTATTAAAAAAAAAGACCTAGACGGACTTCTTAGACAGCATGTGTGGACTGCTCGGATGGCATGCCCAGATGGCTCAAGAGGGTGCAATGTGTTTATTTAAAATTTGTTGGTTAATCCTAATTCTCCTCTTAGCCATGTTCGTTGAGCCTTCTATCTCTTGCACTTTTGCCTCCCCTTATTACCCAGGGCCAATGGTTTGTACCAATTTTGACCATCTTTTCTTCCTTTTCTTGCTTAAGTGTGTTCCCTATTATTTTCTCTATTTTTTCTTATTCATTGCTAAAAATTCTCATTTAATTTAGATGCATATAATTATTTTTTACTCTAGATATTTTGACACTCTGTCAGCGATCAGAGTATTTGTTAAAGTTCCAACCATAAATGTACATGTATCTACTTTTTATCTGAAATACAAAATTTACTTGTCCTCGTACAAAAAAAATGCATCAGGTTCAAGCATTGATGTTGTTCAACTTAATATATTATTAAAAATTAATAAACTAGATGTAATTGCAGTGGGAGAACAGCCTATTCAATGCTTGACGTTTGAAGACACTGTTAAAACATTTAGCTGCACCTCTGTTTTCTAATTAAATGTTGTGTATGGAGGTTTATTGATTCTGTACATATCAACTATGATTATTTTAGATAATTTGATTAATGACATGAGCATTATTGAAGCTTTGTGAATATTTGGTTATTGGTTGCTTCTTCTTTGATAAATTCCATTCTTGCATAATGTTGTTGTATTATGGGTTTGGTCTCAATAACTAAATTTTCCTTGATCATCTGGAACTGGAGAACTTGTGTCTTTTATTGGCAAACGTGCTTCTTATCTCATTGTTCCTGATTTTTTTTTCTGTTGCGAATTAATTTGTTTGCTTGGTTGTTTTATTCTGCAATTTGGCCATGTTATTTAGGATAAAGCAAAGAAAGACAAATCCCAGGATATGGAACACCTGGTAGATCAGAACTTATGCAGTTTGTGCAGGATGGAGAAACTTACTTTTGAGGCTCCACCTCGTTATTGTTCATCGTGTTACAAGTTAATCAACCCTAGGGGAGTCTATTATACTATCAGAAGTTTGAAGTACACGGATTATGAGTGCGGTGCAAAGATCTCTTTTTGTAGCAAGTGCTATGGTTCCTCTGGTGAGAGTATCAAGGTTGCTCGTCAAGAAATACGAAAGGTGAATTTGGAAAGGAGGTTGAACTATGCTGAGAGTGATGCTGAAAATGAATGGGTAGGAGTATCTGAACATCCCAATTTTATATTTTTTCTTCAATTCTAAATCAACTGTCGCTTTACTGATGAATGTTTTCCAGTGGGTCCAATGTGATAAATGCAAAGCATGGCAGCATCAAATATGTGCTCTTTTTAGTGGAAAAAGGAAGGATGCATTGCAATCCGAATACACTTGCCCAGAGTGTTGCTTGCGCGAACTGGAATGTGAGATGCATAAACCAGTACCGCGAAATGCAGTTCTTCGGGCAACTGATTTGCCAAAAACTATGATGAGTGATCATATAGAAAATTGGTTATTTGAGCACCTTCAACAAGAGAGAGAAGAAAGGGCAAGGAAATTACAAATAACTGTTGATGAGGTATTTTATTTATATCTATAGTGAGACTTATATGTTATATGTCAAATAATATTTAAGGGCAGCCCGGTGCACAAAGCTCCCGCCATGCGGGGTCCCGGGGAAGGATCCATTGTACGCAACCTTACCTTGCTTTTTGCAAGAGGCTATTTCTAGGATTCGAACCCGTGATCTTTTGATCACAAAGCAACAACTTTACCGTTGTGCCAAGGCTCCCCTTCATGTTAAATAATATTTGCTTAACTATATTTTCCGTTCTTCTTATCAGGTGCCTGGGGCCAATGATCTTGTCATTAGAGTGGTCTCATCAGTTGACAAGAAAGTGGAAGTAAATCCAGGTTTTCAAGAGGTTTTTAAGGAGGAAATGTATCCTGCATATTTTCCTTACAAATCAAAGGTGTGACTTTGAATGTATACTTTGTTTTCTTACATTTTTTTCTGCACTTTTAGTTGCATTAGTGTAATAATATGGTATTTTTATGATGAATTTGTTTGCCTTTCAGGTTATTCTGTTATTTCAGACAATTGAAGGTGCAGATGTTTGCCTTTTTGGCATGTATGTTCAAGAATATGGTTCAGAGTGTTCTTTGCCAAATCAAAGGCGCGTTTGTATTTCATATATAGATTCTGTCAAATACTTCAGGCCTGAAATAAAGGCTGTTACAGGAGAGGCTTTGCGGACCTTTGTTTATCATGAGATCCTGGTAAGTAAATTTGTAACTATTAAGCTTACTTCACATTGCCTTTTTCTATTACCACCAAAAAGTATTAACGGATGATGCTCCAACATTACCTGTCCTGTTTATCTAGATAGGGTACCTTGACTACTGCAAGAAAAGAGGTTTCACCAGCTGCTATATATGGGCTTGCCCATCTCTAAGGCAAGACTATTATATTCTATACTGCCATCCTAAGACACAGAAGACACCAAAGTCTGAGAAGCTTCGAGAATGGTAAGTACTATCCCATTCCATGTGCCTCAAAGTTATGCTCTAGCATGATTACCATGCCATTAGCTTAATCTGATGATAACAGGTACCAAGTTATGATACGCAAGGCCATAAAGGAAAAAGTAATTCAGGAGCAAACCAATTTATATGATCATTTCTTTGTTCCCACTAGTGAAAGCAAAGTTAAGGTTACTGCAGCTCAGTTGCCATACTTTGATAGTGATTTCTGGCCTGGAAAAGCAGATTTTCTTCTAGAGGACAAGAACAAATCTCAGGCCAAAGGCACAAAGGCAGTGATCGAGAGAGCGCTAAGGGCTGCCAAACGGGATGCATCAACTGGAAATCCAAAGGATATTCTACTTATGCACCAAGTGAGTCCCTTCTTCTCTTTCTGTTTTCCCCACCTTTTTACTTGCTTCATTCTTTATTTGCTACATTTCCATATTCAAATTTTGCTATTAGACTTCTCTTTGGCCTCTCTTTTCCCACTTCATCAGGTTGTCTCCTATCTGTTTTAGACATAGATTCATATGGCATGCATATTCTGTAGCACATGCTTTTCTAATGCTTGTGTGAATTATCCTTGGCCTTGCCTGTGGAGATGCTTTGCAAATCTCGCTTCTAGTCCTTGACGAGCAACCAGATTTTGCATGCTGATTCCTAAGCTTATCAGACTCCGACTCCAAAGATTTTTTTTATCTTTCAAGGCATGAAGCAATTACATTTTCTCATCATATTTCTTGATTAATCAACAGCTTGGAGAAGTTATCCGCCCAATGAAGGAAGACTTTATCATTGTCCACTTGCAGCACACCTGCAAATATTGCTATCAGCCTATTATGTCTGAAAAACTTTGGGTCTGCAGTGTCTGCAAAAATTTTCAACTGTGTATGCAGTAAGTAGTTTATCTCTTTTTGTGTCAGTTTCCCTCCCTTTGGCGCATATGTGATTGTTTATTTGATAATTAAATTTGACTTTTTGCTGGATATATACCTGTAAACTTGTGGCTATTCTCTTTCACTATATCTGTAGAATGATCATGTATCAATACACTTTTTAAACTTTAGGTTACTTTCAGTCACATGACTAACTAAAATTCCATTCAATGTTTAGTGAAGTTGAATAAATGAAAAATACTCTTATTATTTAGAAAAAATTATTATGCTAGTTTCACAATATTGTGGCCCCATCCCTGACCCCACTATTTATTTGAATTTCAATGTACACATGAATGAAGCAATGTGAAATTTGCTAAACATATATTTTATTTTATTTACCCCACTGGATTGCTGTGCCATGTAGCTATTACCATCAAACACGTTCATATTACAAAATGCAGCCATTATATTTCATGTCTACTGGACTTGCTACACTTACATCTTGTAACATATTGGGCTTGTCTAAGTAGTTCTATTTATCTACTTTACTACTTCTGGATGTGTTTCTGCATTCAGTTACAGATTCTAAATGCTCTACCTTGTCATATTTGTCATTCATATGCTCTGGTATTTTGTCCAAGCTTAGCTACATTTTTAGTCGGTCAAATAGCTGTCACCTTACAACTTAATGTTTATTGCATAGCTCAAGTGCAAATCTGTGACGCCATACTTTCTTTGTTTGGGTTTCTTAGGATTCATTGTTGCATGGCAGGTTCTTTCTTGAGAATGCTAAATTCTATTTCTAACACTGAAATGCTTAAATAAATAAAAAAGAAATAAAATAGGAAAAACAAAACCTGGAACAAGCAAGTAAAATGATATGACACGTTTACAGAAAGGACCTTTTGTAATTGATAGGTGGTTTACTTAGATGATTGCTGTTGTTTTCTAATTCTGTGTATTTTCCACTTGATTTTGTTCTGGTATAACAGGTGCCATGATAAGATGCAGGATCTTGATAAGAAGGATAGACACCCTATTACTGCTAAGGAAAAACATTCCTTCCAATTAGTGAGTGTCTAAATTCTGTTTACTTGTAATTTTATCAAGATGCTTTCTCATCTTCCTGTTTTTCTATTTCAGGTGGAGATCGATGTTCTTGCAGATACTCATGACGAAGATGGAACTATAGAAAGCAAATTGTTTGATGTGCGAACTGGTTTTTTAAATTTTTGTCAAAATGAACAATATCAGTTTGACACCCTCCGTAGAGCAAAGCATTCAACTCTGATGATCCTTTATCATCTTCATAATCCAATGGAATATGTGTTTACATCCTCATGCGCCATGTGTCATGGTAGCATTGATGGTGGACAAAATTGGCACTGTATGAACTGTCAGGGTTACCGCCTTTGTGATTCTTGCTATTTGAAAGGGACTTCTCACCATCAGTTGGTTAGTCACACCATGTTGCCTGGGATCAATCTGCAGCCAAAGCAACAAAGAAGTGGAAGATTAAACGTTCATGTAAGTCCAACTTTTTTATGCATTTAAACTTGAAATCAGAAGATAACATTGCTTCTAAGAAACATTCTCTGTTAAGAGTTGAACAAACTGTTTCAGTTCTTACCTTCATCAGAGTGATCTCTATATGCACCAAAGCCCTCCAAGAACCCCCACCTTTTCTTATATTTTGCTCTCGACTTTTTTCAAGACCTTTTGATGTTTAATTAGTCATGTCTGGTTCATCTTTTACTATCTTAGCTGCTGCTACATGCACCACTTGGTCTTCTACAATTTGGACTAGCTCCTCAAATGCAAGTTTATTGTCTTTAGGTGCATGACATCCTTGAGTTCCAGTAATTCCGTTGCTAGAAAATTCAAATCCTTGTATATCTTGTCAGTTTCTTGTAACATTATGAACTCAGTCAATGTCTGTTGATCAGTAAGAATCTGTTCCTGAATGAAATAGAACAGTTTATCAAGTATCATATCAGTTTTCATGTTTTGGGGTTTAATTTATCTAGGTTGCTCTGTTTATTTTTCCTTTCCTAGTATAATAATATATCTAAGATGGGAGAACTATAATCCTGCAAGCATATCCTGGTCCACTTACCGTTTATGAAAAAATACATGTTTTTCATTTGAATACTATTTTTTTTATACAAATATGCAAATTATTATGTTATTGATAATTTTTGTTATGCATAAACAATTATCTATTCTATTCTGTCTTTTAGATGTATTCCTGGTATTCTGTATCCATTGTTTTAGTAGTACATAGTAGATGCTAATCAACTAATTGCTGATATGGCACTCTGTAAACTTTCCAGTAATATACTTGAACTGCTTTAACGGTAATATCTGTCAAATATCAGATTGTCCTTGATGCATTGCTTCATGCTGCAAAGTGCTATGCTCCTCGATGCACATATCCATATTGTTTGAAAGTCAAAAAGCTCTTCCTCCATAGCAGGAGATGCAAGGTGCGTGTTCCTGGTGGTTGTATATCATGCAAGAAGATTTGGCTGCTACTTCAGCATCATGCTTGTATTTGCCAAGACTTAGATTGCCATATGCCTCGATGCAGGTAAATATTTGCTACTTTTTTCATTTGCTGTTCTTTCTTATTAAATCCTTAATGGTCATTGTTGGTTTGTTGATACTTAGGGATCTAAAGGTTTATAAAATGAAGGTGAAAAATGTAACAAAAGAAAGAATCAGACTACATGCTAGGGTTTCTGCATCTGCTACTTGGAACTGACGTGCAGTGTCTGAGTTTTAGGAAGGGTATCTTTCGAGTTGATAAGAAGATTTATTTATTTGAAGTTAGTGGACTAGCAGTGGAGTTCTTGTGCAGAATGATGATGGTGGCACCACTACTGTCGTCTATGGATTGTCACTGCGCTCTGACTAAGCACTGCTTGACCTGCTACTGATAATTTGTTAGAATAGTCATCCTTGGAGGTTGCTAAGATGATTCAATTACCAAAGCTGATAAACCCGCAGCTGCTGTCGATCGACCTTGGTTTTTTTAAAACTTGCAAATCTGAAGGTATACGCAGAAGATGAAGAACATGGTGGTGTTTTTGAATCCACTATTGACCAGATGAGCAGTTTGCAAATTTTGCTGGAAAATGACATTATCAGAGAGACATTAAGAGTTAGATTTAATTATCCAAGTATGTAAACTAGCAATTTTAGTCTGATTCATGCCTGGATTGGAAGTGAAAAGGACCCTAATTCCCTAACGGCTTGTAAATATGGAGCCCTGGAGAACCGGCCGGCATACTTTGCCTCCGACAGTAATTCAGCATTCTAGCTGCACGTCAAGGAAAAATAGCCTAGCAACTAAGGAGCAAGGAAATGAAAACCAAACTTGAGGGTGCAATGACTAAAGGATCAGTTGTCCAAGCTTCTTGGATAACATGTGCATTAGTTTGAATTATGTATTTGCATTTGATTCTTTTTATATGATCAATAATTTTGTGACCGGGCAAAATTTTCATAAATTGATAGATTTCTTTAAACGTTCTTCTGTGTTTGATGGTAAATGTGTTTTGCTCAATTTTTTTTTAGGAGTGATCAACAATCTGAGTCTTGAGCTTGCATTGTGTTGTATAATTGTGGATTCATTGCCTCACACAATCAAGAGCTTCTGATTGATAAAGCCTTGATGCATTGTGTTCGAAGTTGTATAAACTAAAAACTGTTTTAATAAATTTTAACTTGTTATTTGGCTCTAAAGTTGTAGTACTCATTAAAGGGAGATAAAAAGTATTTATTATACTTGATAAAAATGAAGGTTTATTGTAGATTTATTATATTATTATTATTAGTTGATATTAGGTATTCTATTTATTCTGATTAATTTTGGGGTTGATTTAAACTCCGATTTTATAAAAACATTTATAAACTATCAAGATAAATCAGTCCGTAGTCAAATGTTCATTAAATAAATTTTTTAGCTGTTAATTAACTGGAGTTGAAGCAGTACATATCCTATTGTCCGTAAATTGTGGATCAGGGGATTGATCCATTACATGATGTGTAATGGATTTTTGATTTGGATAGACTCTACTTTTAAATATGTGGGGTCTATCCAAATCAAGAGTCTAAAACAATGGACCATCCTCTAATCCGCAATTTGTGGATCAGAGGATCCATCCTCGAGTTGAAGCCCAATCTCCTGCCACTACGAGGCAGGATCTCCTGGATCACTTTTTGTGATCTAGGGGATATGTCGCTCATATTTGTAGTCGGATCACGGTCGCGATCCGACCGCAAATGGTTGCGATCCCTTCTTGGATTTATCGTCTCCACTAAGTTATAGTTTTTATTCGGAACGGGCGGTCGGAGGTCGCCCGGAGGACACCCTCGCTCGGTGCCTAGTAACCTAGTCACTTATCCACCACAGGAGGTCTTCAGACGACCTCCGACCGTTTGTTCTGAATAAAAACTATAACTTGATGAAGACGGTGAACCCAAAAAGGAAGCACAACTAATTGTTGACCACGATCCAATCACAAATACGAATGATATATCTCCTAAATATTAAAAAAACCACTGCACTATTAAATAATGAAAAGTTCTTTTGCAATAGATGTATTAATGTATTATCATTATTATTTCTTCATTTTGCTATTAAATAAACTCTTAAAATACCACAATTGGTTTGGGCCTCTTGATGTGTCCTTGGACCGGGCCACTGAAAAAAATATGGCGAAAACCCGTTCAATCTCATCGTTTCAAAAGCCATGGTGATCGCCAATCTTTCTAACTGACAGCGTCGCGTGTAGCCGTAGTATTCCCTCCTCGTACCTTTGCCTCAATCCATTTTGAGTCTTAAACCCTGCTCTGTTGTCACTTCAACGTGATCGCTCTGGTGATTGGGTATGGTTGCCCGTCTCATCGTAGGATTTGGGTTATTTTTTTTGTTGTATTTGTACAAGGAAATGTCCCGAAGAAGGGAAAAACCCTAACTTGCGTTTTATGTTGGAGGATTGAGCCACTCCATTGCCTCTGAATGCGAGTTCCTGCCATAGCGCACCTTTTATGATTTATTTTTGTAATAAAAATGACTACTGCAAGCTCTATTTGATGCTTGATATTACTGGGTTGCTGAAACTTGGCTCTTATTTTTTTTTCCCTGTTTTCTTCTCTTTTTGGTCCTCAGCTCTTATGCTTGACGTTGGCACACCCTAGAGGAGCTTTATAAGCTTACTGTAGATGACTCAGTTGGCCGCCTCGTTTGTGCAAGCATGTCTCAAGGTATGATCTGAAGGAGATCTATACAATTTCTTTTCTTGCCTGTTGGACTTTGTATTTGCTTAAGCTTATCAAGCTCTACTATGTTCGAGATATCTATTATTTTTGACACCAGATTATCACCATTGAGTCTTCTCTATTATGTTTCTTTATATTGACTATAATTGTACTGTATATGTTTTTTATATGCTTAGTTATGCGAGATAAGCTCGAGTTACTGAACTGGGACAATTTTTTAGGGTTTCAATGAACGCCATCTCACCAGTGCTATATATTTTGAAGCTGAGAGTGGGTTCAGAAACACCCTTAGTAGGAGTATGAGGTAATATACATGTTTCTTGTAGTTGAATTCAAGTTTCAACAAATATAACCCTTGTTAGTTAACCATTACTCTGGCAGGTTTAGCAATTTTCTCCACTCTAATCTTCTGAAATGGTCTTCCCGCCACAATCATATGTCTGCGAAGAAGCTGTTGGATGAAGTTTCTAATTATAGCACAGCAAGCACAACTGAACGGTCAAAATTCTTAGATAAAGTACATACTGTTGTCATACTCTTTTCGGAGTTGATTTTTTGGAATTGATTGATGCAAATATGTCAATGAGTCTGAAGCTGCATTTGGACATAAATGACTTTATATCATTAGTTATTTAGATAATTTCTTCGATTCTATGTTCTTTTCTTGTACTTCATTGGTGCTAATATTTTGTTGAATTTATGTTGTACAATACCTTTGTCTTTGCCGGAATGTTTAATTTTCTCCTGGTAATTTCCTCGTTTGCGTGTATAATTATATAGACAATCTTAATGTTCAGACTTGGAAGCAGCCCCAAAAAAATGAAAAATAAAAACTGAAAGAGTGAGGCTTAGGTAGCATGTGAAGCTTGCATCTAATGTACTAAATAAAATATTCAGTTTTTTATGTTTTTATGTACTTGCTCATATCCTCAACAACAATGACTTTAATGGGTAAGAGTGACAGATAGGAGTTCTTTATCTTCAGAGCTATAGTGTCATAGTGCTATAGTTGTTTTGTATTCAACCAATTTAAGATATACGTATCCTAGATGATGACCATGATGCATTGCTGATAAATGTGCACAATGTTAAATTAATATTTTAATTGTTGAGCCATGTTTTGTTCTTTTGTTTCTCTTGGGACTTTCACATTTTATGTTAATTCCTGTTGCAACCTTGCTGCTTGTAGATCTCAGTTTTTATGGGTTACACTGACATCAAAGATCTAATTGAGCAAGAAAAAAACCGACAATTGACCACTGTATCCATGGATGATGCATTTAAAGAATTTGATTCAACACTGATCTGCACAAAGTTTCCATGTATTAAAGTGGGCAATGCCTCTTCAGTGGGACTGTATGAGGAGGTTCCACATGCCGTACAAGTGAAGCTTCTAGGATCTGATAGCTGCAATGAATATCTTCCTATTACCAGACCTAAATGGGAAGAACTTGATAAATTTGCCATTGATGGTTTGCAACCATTCAATCCACTTACTGGTGTAGATTCTCTGACTCCCGAGGAAGATAATTCAAATGTAATGCTATTTGATTCTCAAATAGCACAGTCAGATGATCATTCAAATGTAATTCTATTTGATTCTCAAATAGCACAGTCAAATGCAGAAACAAAGGGAAACACACAAGAAACTAGCCAAATGTTA
Organism: Zingiber officinale; assembly: GCF_018446385.1. Classification (NCBI taxonomy): domain Eukaryota; kingdom Viridiplantae; phylum Streptophyta; class Magnoliopsida; order Zingiberales; family Zingiberaceae; genus Zingiber; species Zingiber officinale. The sequence goes on along the minus strand of NC_056002.1, from coordinate 96,660,017 downwards.
CTTGAATCTACAACTAGTGAATCTGTTTTAGACAAACCCATTAGAAGTTTACCAGGGATAACCAGCAGAAAGTGTCATCAGCTTGAAGATAGTGGCTTTTACACGGTGAAAATTTTGTCAGACCATTCAGATCACCTTTATCTCTTCTTTAGCAATTTTGCCTGTGTGATCTTTGTATGCTTTATGTAGGTACGGAAGTTGTTGCATCATTTCCCTCGAAGTTATGCTGATCTAAAGAATGCCCATGGTGCAATAGATGAAGGGCAATATCTTATGTTCGTTGGAACTGTTTTATCTTCTAGGTCAGTTATATTCAAGAACTAAAGCATGCAAATTAAATCTTGATATACCGCTTCATAAAGCTCTTTGTGGTGGTCTCTTTTGGCGAATGCTGATGATGCTTTATGGATTCTTAGTGTTAATTGGAGCAACAATCAACTTAAGTTCTTTTGTTTTCTTTTTAAAGTCCATATATTATATTAATATCAATTAAGTGGTCTGTAGTTCTCGTTCTCTTTAGTTTTTAGTTTCTTCTTTTGATTGATATTTGACTATGCAAACTAAGGAACACTAAATCTTAAATAGTGGCTGAAAATGATGCTTAATTGTCTTTTTTATTTCAATTTATTTATTTATTTTTATTGAATATTCTATTTCTTGTTTACCAGGGGAATCAAAGCTAGCTCATCTTTCTCTTTCCTTGAGGTTGTTGTTGGTTGTGAGCTCCTAAAGAATGGACAAGCTTCCAAAATTGAGAATGATTGTGGCACCGAAAATAAGAAGATGGTTTACTTGCATTTGAGGAAATTCTTTCGTGGAACACGCTTTACATATCATGGTTTTCTTAAAAGTATTGAATCAAAATATAGAGAGGGAGATTGCGTATATGTTAGCGGTAAGGTGAGTAGGGCAGAGGTTCATGTTATTGATTATTTCATGTTAAATTGATCTCCATCTTTGTCAAATGGTACTTTCAGCAGTTTTTAGCATTCTTGTTCATCTTTTATATTGAATATTTTAATTATGTTCTTTAGCTTCCATTTCATTCTATCCATTGATATCTTGATCGTACCTCTCTATGTGGTGGTCTGACCAAGGCTTTAAAATAGCATCTTCATCCATGTTTTTCCTTGTATTTCAACTAAACTGAAAAAGGCTTCAAAATAATCTGGTGTTTCCTTTAAGTGTCTCAGTAAAATTCTCTATGCTAAAAATAATATACTCGAGTGCCATCATGTGGAAGGTTTAGTTGCAAAACAGTATTGATAGCATCATAACTGCTTCCGTGTGATGGTCCTTGATAGCCATGGTGCGTTGCACGACAATAAACAGCCCAAGGATCACATTCCTGAATGTGATTCTCCAAACAACATAATCAGTAAACATGTATGATTGAACCTGCTAGCTGTTTGTAGCAATTCTATCATAATTCGTGAGTAGTTACATGTCTTTGCTTCTTATCTTATCATCTGAAACCATGAATGTTTAGGTTTCGAAGAAGCGAACAGAAGACCATTATGAAATGAGGGAGTACAATGTTGATACTCTTGTGGAGGAAGGAAATGTAAATCTGCAAAGAAGGCCATTTCCTCTCTATCCTTCAAAAGCTGGTTTAGATCAAAAAATTTTCAGTGACATGATGTCGAGGTTAGTTCACTTATCACTGTTTCCACCTAATATTGCACTATTTCCCTCTTTTGTTTTCATAAGGAGAGCTTTCGTTCCTATAAATATTGGTGTGTTCTACTGTTGAATGCATTGATCCTCAACAAAATCTCAAATTATATGGCTTTGCAAAATGGCAACCTTGTATTGATACATAAACCTTTTTTCCATTTGAAGAAGTTTATCATTTTTAGTGAGGGGGTCATAATTCTACAACCTTTATTCTCTTAGCTAGTAACTATCTATGAGAATATTGATATGCAATGTCGTTCTAATTATATAGGTATCAAGTTGATGAAACATACCAAGAAATTTTGGAAAATTATTAGTGGGAGGAGAATAAGAAGAGATGAGATGATGATTTTAAAAATTAATTAATTTTCTATGCCTCGTGCATCTTCTATAGACATTATATGATTTGATTGGTTTGTAAAAAATTTATCAAAGAGCCCCTATACAGCTACTATGGTGGTAGGTTTTCAAGAAAAGGGAATATATAACAACTCTATTAATATGATAAAAGATATGTATGGTAATGTAAGCCTACTAAGGGTCAACTAAGAATCATATTCAAGATACCACCTCTTTGGTATTTGTTATTTGCAATGTTGTGTTAATTGATGGGAGTATAACTATTGTAATTCGAAGCTTGATTTTGGTAGGAAAACATTTTGAAACTAAGAGGCATAAAATAGGTAGACCCATAATTGAATATTTTAAATGTAATATCATGGATATAAAATAATTCATGAAATAGTTAAAATAGATGAACATGGAATCTTTTGTAATCAAGACTTCTAGATATCTTTGATTTCTTGTTCAATAAGAAAAGAAAGTTGATCAAGGTACTAGAATAAAAAAGGGGCTGTTGAGTGGAAACTTTAAAGTTTTGTGTGATTGTCCTGTTTTTTGTTGTATAAAGGAGAAATTTATAAGATTATGGTATAGTGTGTGCTACTTTATGGTCATCCTTGGACTAAGGAATTAACATGTGGCAGAAATGGAAATACTAAGGTGGATGTGTGAACTTATTAATACTTGAGAGAAATTAGGCATAGCTCTAGTAGACTATTAAATGAGAAAAAATAGGTGAAGATACTGCAAAAATGTTTAAAGACAATCAATAGATTATTTGAAAATTATTTCTTATATAATTTTATATAGAACTCAATGGAGGGATAATATTTACGTAGCTAACCTCAAATAGTTGGGATAGACATGAGTTAAGATTAATGTAGTGTTGATTCCAAATATTAATATTACATAAGATATAATCAAATATTTATATCAAGACATAAATATGTGGAATGTAATAGTTCCTAATACTGGTACAATCAAGTTGCCATGTCCATATACTCAGTACATACCTTCAAATCCAGTGTTCCATGGGAGGTCAAAAGTAATAGCTTCATCTGAGGGAAATCCAATGAAATTGCCACCTTATTCATTAGCTCTAATAATCAATTAGATGATTAATTAAATGATCTGCTAATCAAATCCTTTCAGGATCTTCAAATTAATTATATATGAATTCTCAAATTAAATATATATGTAACAAGCTGAGGTTAAATAATACCTTTGGATACACTTGGGGTAGTGTTATAGACCTAGTTGTAAATATGTTAGAGATCTCAATGTAAATGTCATATATTCGAACGGGTAGATCCTAATGTTACCAAATGAATACAAATAAAGTAGAGGAGGCTACCTAGGGTATCAATCCCTAATAATTCCCTGATTAACTTCTTCAGCACCAAACTTTCAAATAACAGTTCAATTTTCAGTTTGACTTTCCCAAAATGCAGATTCCAGGCCTATATCTTTATGTATTTCTTGCAGACGACATTGCTCATTTTAAGCTCTTACATATTTTTCTCGATGGTAATAGTACAATAGGCTGTTAGTACTAAATTGTCCTATTTGGAGCATGCTGCATAGAACTGATCCTCCATTTAACTTAATATAAGGGGGTGTTTGGTTTAGGGGAATAGGAGTGGAGAATGGGAATGAGAATCATTGATTGTCATTGTTAATGTTTGGATTATAGGAATATGAATACAAATAAGGGAATGAATCATTGAAATTGGGTAATAACTCATTCCCATGTACCTCCCCTTCAATGAGCCATTATCCTATTTTCATCAATAAAAAAATTCCCTTATTCCAAAAATACCCTTGACCTAAAATTAAAATTTTCTCCCTTAATATCAAATATCAAAATATATTTATTTATTTTTTCTTTCATATCACTTCTCTCTCATCATATTTTCTCTCTCATCATTTTATCATACACTTTCTCTCTCTTTAATCTCTTCTATCACACACTCTCTCCTCTTCTTTTCTCATTACACTTTCTCTCTCATCATATTTTCTCTCTCCTTAATCTCTTCCATCGCACTCTCTTCCTTCATTTTTTCTCATCATTCTTTCTCTCTCCTCAATCTCTCCCATCACACTCTCTTTTCTTTTTTTTTTCTCATCACATTTTCGCTCTCATCACACTTTCTCTCTCCTCAATCTCTCTTGTCACACTCTCTTCTTTTTTTCCTCAACACACTTTCTCTATCATCATACTTTCTCCCTCATCATAATTTCTCTCTCCTCAATCTCTCCCATCACACTCACTGTTCTCTTTTTTTCTCATCACACTTTCTCTCTCATCATTCTTTCTCTCACACCATACTTTCTCTCTCCTCAATCTCTCTCATCACAGTCTCTCTCCTCATTTTTTCTCATTACATTTTCTTTTTCTTCATCCTCTCCAATCATACTTTCTCTCACATCATATTTTCTCTCTCATCTTCTCTCATCATGCACTCTCCTATCACACTCTCTTTTCTCATTTTGTCTCATCACACTTTCTCTCTCTTCATTCTTTCTCATCACACTTTCTCTCTCATCATACTTTCTCTCTCATCATTCTCTTTCATCATATTTTTCTCTCACATTCATCTTTCTCTCACATCTAATTTTTTCTCTTATTTTTCTTTAAGGGTAAAAAAGGAAATTTTGATTTATTCCGATAGAAAATATGCAACTAACCAAACATTGCTTTTAAGAGTGATATCCATGCTCATACCCATTCCACAATACAATGATTCCCATTCCGATTCCTATTCCTAGGAAAAAACCAAACGCCCCCTAAGATTATACTGCTACAATGGCCAGTTCTTTTAAATCATTTTTTATAGTAATTGTCAAAGTCTGATGAATATTATGCCATAGCATGTAATACATTTATCTTAGATATGCAGAGTCTTGAAGATGTTGACTGCCAACATGGATCCCATTCCCGATGAGATTCTCAAGGAGTTCAATTTACCTAACTTACGTGAAGTAACCAACTTCTCTCTATATTCTTTTTTATTCTGAACTTGCTTACTTAGCCATTTAACCATAAAGATTGAAGTTTTCATTATTGACTTGTACTTGTTATGGTACCTTAACGTTTCTTCTGGCAGGTGATGTGATTGGACTACAATTTAGCATTATGTTATCTTAACTGACTTTAAAAATGTGTTGTGAAAGAATGATTTTAGGAATGATTAAAAGTGACTTTGTCAATAGTCGAGAAATTTTTTTATTTAAATGTTTCTTTTGTTAGTTGTAGGTAAATCCAGTTGGGACTTAGCAGGGGATGGATAGGCTTGGTTTTTGTGGTTGGGTTGTTGGGGTATGGAAAGACATTGAATCACCCACTCTGGAAGTTTCTGCAACTAACAAATTGTTCAAACAAGTATTCTGAATACAATATTTGGGACCAATTTGAGGTGTGATATCCAGCATAGCAAATAGTGTAGAAAAATTGATAATGTCAAATCTTCTTGTGTCTTAATAATTTATATAACTTAAAAATTAGGTACTTTTCAGTTCCATAGATAATTATTAACAAGAAAACACTGTTTCAAATCACCTTTGAGAAAGGATTGTGCTGGCTTACACTTGGCAGAATTTATATTTCTTTTGTACCAGTCAGACCAGTTACTGGTCTGTGATTGGATTGGTTACTAGGTATTTAGTCCATTACTACCAAATGCATAGAAGTTTAAAGCAGTTTGTATTTGTTTTTCTTTAAATCTTCCTATGTCATCTTTTTTTAAGTTTTTTCTTCTTTCACCCTCCCTCCTCTCTTTCTGATCTTCTGCCCACCTATAGCCACTATATCTCTCTCTCTCTCTCCATTTTCTGCTTATGTGCAGCTGTCACTACTTCTTCACTAGTACATGCTAAGAGCATTTCCATTTCTTTTTTTTTTTCGGGTTCATATTATCGAAATGAAAACATTATAGAGAGTCGGGATTGCATCTATTAAGGAAAAACTCCGAGAGACGTTTAAGATGGTACAGACATGTACTTACTACTTAGATGACCAATAAATGTTCCAATTAGGCAATATGAAATTATGACAAATATGCACATCAAATGAGGAAGAGGAAGACAAAAAAAAGACCTAGTTAGCAATAATAAAATAATAAAATTTATTTAAATATACATGATAATATAGGAGGGGATAGAGCCCAATGACATAAAAGGATCCATATAGCCGACCCCACTTAGTGGAATATGGCTTAGTTGTTGTTGTTGTTGTTCCAATCTTATATATGGCTCAGTCAAGTAGACACTAATGTAGAGATACTAACACATGATGTCTGCTAGAAAGTAAAATACAATATTCACTAATAATTGTTCAATCTTACACATGGGTCAAGAGACCAACCAGAGAGCAATTAGGTTAGTTGTTTTCTTTCCTTCTTGCATTATGTTTCTTGACACAATTTATCATTTCTAGACTAAAAGCTTATCATCTGACATTTCTTCATCACAAAGTGCAGGCCTATATGGGTATCCATCAGCCAATGAACTTAGATGAAGCTGAGTTAGCTCGGAGAAGATTAATATTTGACGAATTCTTTTATCTTCAGGTATATTCTTTTTTTTATAGTAACTGCATCCTATGGAAGCTCCAAGTGCATACTCCTTGACTTACCCTTCAGCAATTACCTCCATATCTTTGGGACACCCTTTGTAATTTAATGACCTTGGTAGGACCTTTGAAATTAAGTTAAAACACGGAATTTATGGTCTCTATCATATTATTTCTAAGAAGGGAAAAAAAATGACATCTTGATCATACGTCACACAAATGTTTTAGTTGTACTCTCTCTCATTGACTCTTGTCTACATAACACATTAGGCAAATTAGACTGTCTAATGTTACTTCTAAATCTTGGATGACATGATCATAGCATATAGAGCTTCCATAGTGGCTCGGATGCTCATGCCATTGCATGACGTTTGGCAACTTACATTTCTGCAGGTTACCAAAGTGCTTTGGCAAATTTTGCAATTGGTGCACCCCAAAGTTAGGAAATTTCTAAAGGGTGCACCAAGTTCACACAACTCTTAGTTTTTGAAAGACAGAACTTTATTATTTTGGACAAATGAGTGCACCATTACATTCTTGAGAATTAGATCTTTTTTTTTGTTTGTTTTTGAATTTGAATGGGTTCTTATGGGTCATCAATGTAGTTTGAGTCAAACCACTTGGATGGATCTGAAAAGGTCAAATGGCTGAGGTCAAACCACCAATGTGCTCTTGGTGCTTCCATGAACCCATCCATACTCTCACCTCAACTACCTGGCCATCTTAGGTCTATCAAGGTGTTTTGGTCCAAACTAATGTGTTCCTCATTCTCCCAAAAACATATCCAAATCCTCACCTTAACCATTTTACTTTCCTATATCTATCAAGGTGGTTTGACTTAGACCACCCTAATGGAGTCTTCATAAATTTATCTTTCTAATTTTTGTGTTTGAGGTGAAAATTTATTGGTTTGGACAAATAAGAGTATCATTGGATTTGTAAGTGTGAGATCAATATGAATTCTTCTTGAGTTGAAATGAGCTGTTTTGTGTGTGTGTCGTACCTCCCCCCGAAAATCAGAATCAATGACTCCAGCATTGATTAGAAAATTAAGTCGGAACGCAGCTCCGGATCGAGGTGCGATTCTAGCATAGTATCCTTCTGAAAATTCTATGCTTAGTCCAGTCTTGATAAGGCACTATTGGTGTGCCGAAATATGGACTTCTTCATCCGTGAAAATGTCATATCCAGCTGCTCCATCTGTTCGCCGAATTGGTAGTATTGCCGTTGGTGTTATCTTCTTGACTTTAATAAAGAGGTTGTAAGCTGTGATAGGAGTTTCTTGATTAATTGCTATTTCTGTTCTTTGCTCAGTTGTTCTTTTGTCAAGAGTACTTCGTAAATACTGGGTATAATCCAGTAAGTCTTGTATCATTCGGTCTTCTTTTTCATATGGAGGAATGACATCATTCTTTTTTAAGACCAGAGTCTTGTTTAAGTAGAATGGGCCACAAGCAGGGCATACTGTCATCCAACAGAGTAAGCAATGTATGCGCATAGTATTAGTAGTGATTAATTTACAGAGAGTACAACATACGTATTTGCTGTCGGTGATAATCTGATTCTCTTCCCATTGATGCTAACAATTTTTCATTTTATCTCCCACAAAAACTTGGCTTCTCCATCCGCAATTTTCTACTCCAAGCATAAAAGTTGTCTCCTGGACCCATGGTGTGTCATCTAGTGCAAGATTAACATAATTGGATCCTGCTTCTCCTTCTGAGAATGAACAAATTGCATCAGAGTCTTCTTCATTGAGGTCTACTGAGAGGACATCATAATCGGATGGAAGGTCTAATGAATCCATTACTGCTGCTCGAACAATGTTGCCTGTTTGTTTTTTACAGTCTCGAGCAAAATGACCTGGTTCACCACAAATAAAACACTTACATTTCTTTTGTTGATCCACCTTTTTTCTTTTGAAGACTCGTACATGAGAATCATGAGGCTTTCCTTTATAAGTTTTGGATTTCCTAAGGCCATATTTCTTTTGCTTGTTGTAATACCCTGGTATGGGTATTTTGCTACAGAATGCCAAGTCCTTCACACTCTTCTGTATTTCTGCCTTCTTGCAGATTTCTGTCAAATATTGGTAAGTAAAATGAATTCTTGGAATCACGCCTACCTGATTAGCTGGATATTTGGCTTTGTAGGCGGCCTCTATTTCATTGCCGATGATAGGAGGCATCTTTCTAAATAACTTGTCTGAGAGATTAGGACTTATAAACATGCGCCCAGACTTAGCTGCTAACATTTTGTAATTATTCAGATAATTAAAGATATCCTTCATGCTGTTGCAAGATAATCTTTCAATATCTATATAGGCTTGATCTTGTTCAACAGTGGAGCCTTAGTAAGGATCTTCTAACAGGAATGATCTTCTAATAGCTGATAAAATATTTTGCGCTTCACCATCCATTTGAATAAGAGCTTCGTATTTCGCTGCGTAGATCATACACCATTGGATCCATATCTTTTTCTCATTTTCTCCTAAGAGATTTTCAATGAATTGTACCTTTTGTGCATTGTCCAACCATGTCTTCTGATTTACCAGATTATTGGTAATGGATTCCTAGCGAGAAATTACTTCAGAATATTGCCTGATATCTTTAGGTAGAATTAAAATAGCTCCGTCATTCGTCTGGGCTGATGGTAGCGTCCAGGGCTGATAATTATAACCACGAGGTTTAAACTTGCCATTAAGAACCGTAGTTGATTCTCGTGGTTCGGTCCTCATATTTACCTGTGCAGGGAGGTAATTTACTTGACCCATAAGAGGTTCTTGAGGGAGATTATACCTGGATATGACGCTTGTACTGGATAATGCTTTCTCAGTAGTTGCTTGTTGCATCATACTTCGTAGTATTGGATAGTCCAATCTTTCAAGTTGTTCTGTTAATGGGGAATCAGTTCCCACATGCGCTGCTTCTTCTGTTGCTCTAGTATCTTCCTTTTCTGTGAGTGATTGGGAGCTTTCCTGAGCTTGGGACTGATTAATGTATGGTAACCAGTCATTTGGTTCTCCTTCTTCTGTTGAGGATGTATCTTCATGAACTGATAGTCTGTTCATTCTCACAGCTAAACTATTTGCCTGTGTTGTATAGAATTGTTCTTCAATCTGTTCTACTTGTTCTACGACTTGCTGCCAATATTCTTCTGAATCTGTGTCATATCATCCCAATATGGTGGTTGTTGCTGATTATTGTCCTCGGGTAGGATCGAACTAGGAGAATTAATAGGGTAATCTGTTTCCAGATTACCGAGCCCTAAGAAATAAGAGCTTAGATCTTCTTCTTCGTCTTCAATATTTGTTGGAAGTTCATTGGGATCAAAATCAGGATCTTCTTCCCATGGTGTGTCTTCCCATATACTTGGAAAAACGGCTTCATTGTCGTCCTCATCCTCGTCTCCCCATGATGGCCTGGTTGGAGGAATAAAGGGTTGTATAGGTGGTGCTGCATAATTGACATAGTAATTATACTTACCACTGGGTTCTCCTTGTTGGTTAGTCCTAGGAAAATCGTACTGGTTTCACTGTACAAAAATTTTGTACAAGTGTCGAACCTTTCCTTAAATAACCTATTGTGTTATTTAGAAGTTAAATTAGGAATCGCAGACGAAACTTAACATCATTGATTCCAAATTTAACTTATCTGTTCTTAATGGTTTAGATTTGAATCGCAAGCGGAACTTAACACTATTGATTCAAATCCACCTATGTTATTAATTCCATTAAATATTAATTTCCAAAATTGGCTTCCAGGACTGCATGGCGAGGCACATGACCTTTTTGGATATGTGAGCAACCACCACCGCCTAGATAAAGTCTTTTAAGGAAAGTTAATATTTAATTTCCTTAAATAATTCTAGGTTAACCAAAAAGAACAATCGAATCATAAATTCGAAAAATAAAGAAAACACAAACTCGAAAAACTAATTCGCAGGAATGCTGGAGTAAATGCCCTGGTTGTCCTTTGAGACACGCGGTGGAGGGATGATAGATCTATCATCGGCACAATGGAAGTTGACCTTTCTAGAGGTACACAGTTAGTTTATATATGAGCCAAGTTGACCTTTGTCAGCCATGAAGATTCATTACTTAGATAAAAAGGATATTACGTTGAGAACGGACTGTCATGCCATTATCAAATTTTTCAATAAATCTGTAAGTAATAAACCTTCCCGTGTCCGATGGATAGCCTTCACAGACTATATTACTGGCACAGGAGTTGACATAAAGTTCGAGCATATTGAAGGCGTGAATAATGAGCTGGCGGATGCATTATCAAGGCTGGTACATCACATCGCGAATAAAGCAACTTTATCCGAAGATCAGATTCAATTATTGAGCCAAGTAGGTGACTCAGTGGAAGAGACTCAAGATGCGAGTGACACGATTAAAGGGGTTCTTGGCAGAACTATAATGGCGTTATTCACAAAAGAGACACTTGTAAAAGATGCTAGGAACTGAGCCCCGAGGAGCCGTTCCTTGTAAAATTATTGTACTATGGCTATCACTTTAGGCCAATACTGCAGGTTAGTGGGATAAAAAGTAGTAAAAGGATAAGATGTGATGGGGCCCATAGCGTACCCGATTTTATTCCTTTTCTCTACTCTTTACCTATAAAAGCCTCATAAATGATCTTAGAAGGACATACGAGAAATACTCGGAGTTCTACTAAGAAAGCTTGTAAATTTGAGTGCTTGTAAATCAGTTTGAGTGCTTGTAAGTGAGAACTTCAATCATAATATCTTAAGTCAGGACCACTATACAGATGCTGATTGGCTGTAATTTTATAAAGTCTATGGCAGGAGGACTTCATATAGAAGGAACTGAGGTAACTTTTTATAAAGAAATTACTACAATTAATACCTCACTTGAAATTTTTATATCAGCCAAAGCAATTCCTGAGCTTGAAATGAATGAAGATGAATATTTGAATTTGCATGAAGAATTGTTATCATCAAAACAAGCTTTGGTAGGAATTGATTTCAAGATGCAATATGCACCCACATTCCAAAGATTGAAGGAAGCAGGATACATTGGTGATGATCCTTTAAAACATTGGTCGAAGAATAAGGTACGTTGTAAATTGGACATCATTAACCCTGATATTACCATACAGGACAAGCCATTGAAGCATATAACTCCTGCAATGGAATCATCCTTTAAGTTTCATATAGAGTCTTTATTAAAAATAAAGGTGATTCGGCCCAGCACAAGCAGGCGTAGGACCATGGCTTTCACTGGTTCAAATACCTCTGTCATATTTCCTTCCGTGATTGTTGGTCTCGCCATTAAGCTTTTCCTTCTCCTTTTTAAATATTTGTAAAGGATCTTGGTATACGTAGAAAGACTCCTTCTTTGGTGGCACTGTTTTTACTGCTCCCAGAGTTAGGCCTTCAAGTTGTTTGGCAAGACTTGCAACTTGCTCAGAGTTGCTAGAGACCGGCTTTGTAAGTAGCTGATCTAGCTTCTCGTTAAGCTTTAGTAGTAAATCGATGATGGTGTTGTTTTGTCTGTTGATGTCTTTATTGGTGGCGTCTTTTGCAACAACAAAACCAATGGCGGGTGAGCTAATCTCTTCAGTACTAGCTAGAGCTTCTTCAGAGTCTCTTGATTTTGAAGAGGAAGGTAGACTCATGATACTTGCCGCTTAACTTCATGCATAATTTCTTTAATATGCTTAATTTGATTTCTTAGTTCTTCAATGAGGACCACCGCTTGTTCTTCAATTAACTTTGGTTGTTTGGTAATTTCTACTACTAAACTCTTGATGTCACTGGAAGTCAAAGGCTTATTATGCACCAGCTCTTTCTGTAGCTGTAAGACAGCTTGCTGCGTTTTTCTTTGTACCTTTAGGGATTCCTGCAAAGCCTGCGTCTCCAAATGATTTTGTTTTAAAATTTCAAGAAGGGTCCTATATTCATCTATGGATACCTTCGAATGTAATAAAAGACGATCGTAAATAACACTGATGTTATTAGAAACTCCTTTCAAGGAAACTGTTGTTTCTAAATCAAGGTATTCTAGATCCACAGTTCGCGAGTTCTGATACCAATGTTTAATTGATTGTTCAAACCTTTTTGACATAATTTATTATAAAGTAAATTATTTTTAGTTCTTTACCCTTCAAGCTTACCATGAAACCAAGGTTCAGGTCTCTAACGGCCTCCTGCCTTCTTGTGACCTTACTAAAGCCTTTCACAGCTCCATATAGGGTTCAGACGCTAAAGTAATTTACTCAATAATAAAATAGAGATCTTACTTGGTTAGAATTTTCATTAAAAATATGGTTCATACCTCTTGAAGACTGCTTCACTAGAACACCATTGTTCAAGAAACTCCTATCACAGCTGACAACCTCTTTATTAAAGTCAAGAAGATAACACCAACGACAATACTACCAATTCGGCGAACACATGGAGCAGTTGGATATGACATTTTCACGGATGAAGAAGTCCATATTTTAGCACACCAACAGTGCCTTATCAAGACTGGACTAAGCATAGAATTTTCAGAAGGATACTATGCTAGAATCACACCTCGATCCGGAGCTGCGTTCCCACTTAATTTTCTAATCAATGCTGGAGTCATTGATTCTGATTTTCGGGGGGAGGTATGAATACTTATTTATAATATTTCTAACCTAACCCTTTCTCTCGAATATGGCAGTTGCATTGCACAACTGGTATTTGAAAAAATTATGACCCCACCTATTATGGAGGTCGAAAACCTGGTGGAAACAACTAGAGCAACGGGATCTTTGCAGCAACAGGAAAATCTCTTATAAATCGTTTATATAATATGGAAGTAACTATTCAAATTCCTGGAATAGCCGATACAAAGGTGCAAGCAATACTGGATATAGGAGCTACTACTTGTTGTATTTGCAAGGATGCATTACCAAGAAATGCATTTGAAGAAATCAATTATAAGGTAATATTTTCCGGAATAAATTCTCAACAAGAATCAACAAAAAAGGTGAAGAATGACTTCATGACAATTGGTATACATAAATTTCGGATCCCCTTCACGTACCAGCTGGAAATGAATCTCAAAGATGGAATCCAAATGCTAATTGGATGTAATTTCATCAAAGCTATGACAGGAGGTTTAAGGATAGAAGGAACAGAGGTAACATTTTACAAACAAATTACTACTATTAATACCTCTCCTTAAGTATATGTTTCAGCAAAAGCAATACCAGAGCTGGACATGAATGAGGATGAGTATCTTAACCTTTACGAAGAATTATTCCTACCAAAACAACCGTATTGGCGGCAATAAATTTCAAGATACAGTTTGCACCAATACTCCAACGATTAAAGGAAGCAGGATTTATCGGGGAAAATCCCCTGGAGCATTGGTCCAGAAATAAGGTAATGTGCACCCTGGATATTATTAATCTTGATATTACTATACAGGATAAACCTTTGAAGCACATCACCTCTGCTATGGAGGTCTCTTTTAAAATACATATAGAGGCCCTATTAAAACTAAAGGTCATCAGACCCAGTATAAGTCGGCATCGGATCATGACTTTTATTGTTCAATCTGGAACCACTATGGATCCTATAACGGGCCAGGAGAAGAAAGGCAAGGAAAGGCTTGTTTTCAACTACAAAACACTCAATGATAATACCTATAAGGATCAATATTCCTTACCGGGTATTAATCTTATCTTAAAGAATATTGGAAGTAGCAAGGTTTTTTCCAAATTTGACTTGAAATCTGGATTTCATCAGGTCATGCTGAACCCTGAATCCATTACATGGATGACTTTTCTAGTTCCACAGGGACTATATGAATGGTTAGTTATGCCCTTTGGGTTAAAAAATGCGTCGACAATTTTTCAGCGCAAAATGGACAATTGTTTTCAAGGTTGCGAGGATTTCTTGGTAGTCTATATTGGTGACATCTTGATTTTCTCCGCTTATGAAGAATTACACTGTCAACACCTGGGAAAAATGTTAGACATCTGTCAGAAGGAGGGATTAATTCTTTCTCCTACCAAGATGAAAATTGCTCAGCCTGAAATTGAATTCTTGGGTGTTATTATAGGAAATCGGAAGATTAAGCTCCAGCAGCATATTATCAAAAAAATTATTGATATTAATGAAGAAACTCTCACCACCTTAAAGGGGTTAAGGTCATTCCTTGGTATTCTTAACTATGCTCAGTCTTATATTCCAAATTTAAGTAAATTATTGGGACCCCTTTATTCAAAAACATCTCCACATGGTGATCGACGATTCAAATCCTCCGATTGGGCTATAATCAAAGAAGTCAAGACATTAGTCCAGAAATTGCCTGACGTAGAGCTACCACCCTCAGATGCCTACATCATAATTGAAACAGACGGATGTATGGAAGGATGGGGAGGGATATGCAAATGGAAAAAAAACAAAATTTGATCCCAGAAGCATGGAAAAAATATGTGCTTATGCCAGTGAAAATTCCCAGTAATTAAGGCAACGATTGATGCAGAAATATATGCATGTATGGAAGCCCTAACAGCCATGAAAATTTACTACCTGGACCAGAAGGAAATAACATTAAGAACAGATTGTCACGCAATCATCAAGTTTTTCAATAAAACGGCCAGTAATAAGCCTTCTCGGGTCCGATGGATCTCCTTTATTGACTATATTACTGGAACAGGGGTAGAAATCAAATTTGAGCATATAGAAGGAGTCAACAATGAGCTGGCTGATGCACTATCACGACTCGTACATCACATCACTACAAAAGGATGTCTACCAGAAAAGCAGATCAAATTAATAAGACAAGTAGACAGCTCAATGGACGAAACCAAAGATGCCCCCGTCACGATCAAAAGCATTCTTGGAAAAACGATCTTGGCCTTACTCCCACCGACACCACCTTTTGTAGATACCTGTACGAAAAGGAATTGAGCCTTGGGGAGCCATTCCTTTTCTTAGGCGGTATTGTAAAACTAAGTGCGGTCACTTGTTTTAGCCGACAACTTTTAATAATTAGGGTCTTGGGCACGTGAAAGTAAGAAGAGATAAGATGCGATGGGGCCTTCAAGCACCCGGTCTTACTCATCTATCTTATCACTTAGCCTATAAAAACCCTTAGTAAGCTCTTAGCAGAACACACGGAAAACATTCGGAGCTCTACTAAGAATCAAGTGTGAGTTTGAGTGTTTGCTTCTTGAGTTCAAGTGCATCAGTGTCTACACTCAAGCGGTCCTGTAATTTGTGATCTTGTACTGTGTTTTCTAGTTTGTGAAGTGAAGAAATATTCTGGTGTGTGTGTGTGTGCGCGCACGCGCGCGCGTGTTGAGAGGTAAAATATCTCTTCTTTCTCTCGCTCCCATTGTGCGTGAGTGTGTGTGTGTGTGTGTGTGTGTGTGTGAGTGTGTGTGTGTTGAGAGGTAAAATATCTCTTCTTTCTCTCGCTCCCATTGTGCGTGCGTGCGTGTGTGTGTGTGTGTGTTGAGAGGTAAAATATCTCTTCTTTCTCTCGCTCCCATTGCGCACGCGCGCACGTGCGTGCGTGCGTGCGTGTGTGACCAAATATGATATTAAACATATACCACATAACTCTTAAAATGATTTCCCTTTTTTTGGACAATCCTTACTGAGACAAGGGTTTTTTTTAACTTTGCTACTGATGTGCTGAATTCTGATTTTTGTAGTTGCTTTATATTTGGGTTCATCTGCAATAGTTCTCTCTGTTTGTGAATTGGATTTTATCTACTCGAAAGGTTTGAATGATAGTTGGGCACTGCTTTTCTAAATACATTGGCATTTGGGCTGAATATGTTGCAGCTAGGAAAACTATTTCAGATGGTTGACGCACTTGCAACACCAATTGAGAAGGAAAGGTTGCTGGAAAAATATAAAAACCATGAGTTGAACTCTGTTTGTGTTGAGGATTGGTCTGAACTTACCAAGAAATTGCTAAGAGCTCTTCCCTATTCACTTACTCCCAGCCAGCAAAATGCAGTTTCAGAGATTATTTGGGATCTCAAGAGGCCAGTTCCCATGAATAGACTTCTACAGGTAACCTTTTATTATATTAAATATAAATATTTTTCTCTGACTTTAATGTTTATTATTGTTGTCTTCATACTAACTACCATGCACAAATTTTGGAGTGGACGAAAGTTCCTAGCAAGACACTATGAGCATTCAGGTTTTTTAGGAACTTATCAGGGTCAAGAATTTGGGATCTAATATCAGATCTTGTGTTTTAGAATCTGTCTCAATTGAAAAAACTATGATTAAGGAATCTGTAAAAAAAAAACTGACCCGAGCTAGTTTTAATTAAACAAAGAAAGTATATGCAGGAATCTTGTAAATCAAAAATAACATGAGGTCCTAACATTAGACGAACCTTACTTGATAGATAAAGAAACTTGAGTCTCTTAACTGAGGTCGGATTTTTTTAACAGTAAGGTTGGTCCTGTTTGGAGGTCAAAAACCTTAATTTTGATTAAAAGCCTATCCAGAATGGCATTAGAGTAAGATGTTTTTTTGCATCTCGGTTGTTGATGTTTGGTAGATATTATTAGCAGGAAAATTCTATTTGATAATACATAATCCATTTTTTTTGCATTCTTTAACAATCTATCGGCCTATCAATGAAGTGCCAAAATAGTTTGTTTCATGGCTGACGATGCATACAAATTACTGACTGACAAATATTCTTAATAAAAAATAAAGCATTAAATGTTTCATTACATTAATAGCTTGAAGTATATGAAAACATTAGTAATTTGGAACTGAACAACAGTAGTAACATGTACTGTCCAAGTTTTCCCTTACACTGTTGGCTATTTTTCATATTTTGCCTCCAGACCTAATAGTTCCTGAACCGGATTATACCAACAAGGTTTGTCTACTCGTAACTTCACAGTAATAATGAAAAGAGAAGTTCTTTTACAGGGAGATGTCGGCTGTGGGAAAACTGTAGTTGCATTTCTGGCTTGTATGGAAGTTATCAGCTCTGGGTTTCAGGTTTGATACATTGTGACTTGCTATTGTGATCATTTGAATATTGGTTTTTGTAAATCCGCTGCCTCTATTTCAAAAAGATTGAGAATATTCACAATCTAATAGCCTAATTTTGATTAGGCTGCTTTTATGGTTCCCACTGAGTTGCTTGCTATCCAGCATTATGAGCTTTTGCTTTCTTTGTTGGAGAATATTGGACAGCCTGATTGTAAACCTTCTATTGCCTTACTAACCGGATCTACATCCAGAAAACAGTCACATTCTGTCCTTAAGGCACGTGCTTATTTTTTTACTTATTTGCTTCTTGGTTTAGTTAAATATCATAATATTTAATTCTTGGTGATTAGCAGGGTCTCCACACAGGAGAAATATCAATGGTTATTGGAACTCACAGCTTAATAGCTGAGAAGGTCAAGTTTTATGCTTTACGTCTTACAGTTATTGATGAACAGCATCGATTTGGTGTCATTCAACGAGGAAAGTTTAACAGTAAGGTATTTTATTTTCCTTCTCACTGAGCATCCTTTTCTCTCCGCATTCTGCATTCTGCATTCTGCATTCAGCTTCTCTACTTATGATCATTTGTCTATGTTTTAGTGTTTATATTGCAATATTTTATAGTGGCTTAGAAATATACCCTAGCAAGTCCACTTCTAAATTGACTGTTTTTTTCTTCCCCTTTCCGTCTTTAACACCCTTGCATCTTCCATTTTCCTAGTTGATTCTTGTATGTTAGCATCTTTTTACTGGGAGCATTTTTTTTGCTGTCCTTTCTTTCCCTTAGTGTCAGTTATAAACTTGTAGAGAAGTGTTTCTGATGGGAGGGGATGATTTCAACCTAGTCATTTAATCTTGTTACATATGCTGATCACTTACCACTAGTTTTCCAGCCCAAAATGTCTTCAAACTGAAAACGGAATAAATTTCTATACCTAGGCTCTGTTGGTAGTAGAGAATGCCCTCAGTCAGCTCTTTGAAAGAATAG
Source organism: Zingiber officinale (assembly GCF_018446385.1). Taxonomy (NCBI): domain Eukaryota; kingdom Viridiplantae; phylum Streptophyta; class Magnoliopsida; order Zingiberales; family Zingiberaceae; genus Zingiber; species Zingiber officinale. Next base: position 96,641,454 of record NC_056002.1, on the reverse strand, counting down.
GTAAATCATCTAGGTTTTCTGTGAAACATTACCACTCTCTTCCTAAGCATACTGTCAATGTAAAAGATTTTTTTTCTAAACTAAGTGTAAAGGACAATTGTTTCAAGTGCAGTAATGTTAACAGTAGGATGAGACTTATTTAAATGTGAACTGAAATCGAGGAGCCTGTTAAAGGTTTAATAGGTGAATGGTGTAGACAATCAGGACCTCTTGCAGTTTCTGGAAGGTAAATTTAAGTCAACATTATATGGGCTAACTCAAATTCTGCTATAATATACTACAACAACAACCAAGTCTTATCCCATTAGGTGGGGTTGGCAAATTCTGCTATAATATATTGCAAGGTTATTTAAAATTGAAACAATATAGAGAATGTCTCACTGAACTTGTTGAAGTGAACATAAAGAAGATATTTTACCTTTTTTCTTTTTAAGTTAGGAAATACATGCAAAAGATGAATGCATTATATTTCGTCTGTTATTCATATTGTATATTTGCAAAGAATTTGGGAGAGTATACCTCAACAAAACCTGACATTACTCTAAGAGGGAAAGAGAGTTATGAAAAATGACCATTTTGGAAGATCAAAAGAATTTTAACATTGGTTCTCCAGGATGAAGGTCTCTTGACCGGTACTTGATAGAGCATACATTTGACATCTGTAGCCTTAATTTGTTGTTGTCTTGATCGCTAGGACAATTAATCATGTTTTTCTTTAAAAATTCCTACTCAGCATTTGTTTAGATGCCAATCTATCTCTTTCTACAAGTAATATATCTAGCCTATTTAAAATTTCTTCAAGATTAAATTTTATTTTGGGTTACTAAGCTGTGTTTTTCTTTATTTATCTACAAGTGAGTACTGTCGCTATTTCTAAGACATTACTATATCTTATTAGCATTGAGTTTTTTTCCTTGGTGCTTTGATTTCAGAATCAGCTCTATGAAAGATGAGTAAAATATCTTCTTTGTATTTTAAACATCAAAGAACTTGTACTTTTAATGTCTCATTTCTTTGTTCTTACTATTCTCCCTTTCCATTCTTATTAATTATGCCATGATCCCTTGCAGATTCTTATGATATTCTCATTTTCTATTTTCTGGTATAGGGATTGCTATTTATTGCTGCACCAACGTTCATGCAGTAACTTGAAGTTTTATTAGTTACATGTCCCAACTTTTTGTGTTACCCTCTTCGATATCTGCAGATTGTGTTGGTCAAGAGTGTAAACGTTTTTGATATAGTGGAGCAAGCTTACTATGCATGAATAAATTTATTTACTTTTTCAAAGGAATACAATTTCTCTTCCACAATTTATGATACACACTTATGGTTATAACTCGAATGAAATCCTGCTTACAACCCTATGTGTTTTTTTAACAGTTATATTCTGCTTTCCGAAGAATAAAATTGAATTGGAGAAATTTGGATGATACTGTTGAAGAGAAAGACTATATGGCTCCACATGTTCTTGCAATGTCAGCCACTCCTATTCCAAGAACATTGGCTTTGGCTCTATATGGGGATATGTCATTAACTCAAGTACACAAATCCATTTGTTCTTTCTGCTTACGCATGAATGATCCTATCCCTTCCTGATTACATTGTTATATCAATTGATTCATTATTTTGGTTGTCTTGCAAATCCTTGAATACGGCTGCAATAGAATGTCTACTTTCTTTATGTGATTGTTCAAAACTATCTTGGAAGCTCAGAATTGAAAAGTTGAAAAGAAGGAAAAAAAAAATCAAAATGTTTATTTTAGCTGATTGAAGCTCAATTATTTTCTCCCATAATTTTAACTTACTAAAAGCAACACTTTCCAACTAACATTATCAACATTATCATCGTGTCATTGTCGTGACAAATAAGGGGAATTATTTCAAATAAAATCCCAAGATAATCCTCCTCTAAGTATATGTAAGTGCTATTGAATAAGAAATATTACTAGTAGGTCAATTATCCTTACATATTTATAGATAGACTCTTTACGAATTTAAGCTTCTAACGCTCCAGCTCAACTAGTTACCAACATATTTAGCTCTACATCATCTTAACAATTTGATTAACAAATTTGCTAATTGATTGTGAGCATGATTTGTCTTCTCAAAGAACATGGTGTTTGAGCTATATCCATTGCAGTTTGATTGTCATAGTAAAGCTTTATCAATTCTACAAGGGCATGCCCTAGCTTGGTCATCAGATGCTTAACACATAGACTTGCATATTGCTAAGGTTACGTCATGACTCTATATTTTGCCTCCCGACTTACCTTACTGCCATCTTAGGAGAAGACATACGAAATAAGATATATTTTCCTGGAGCACTTATTAAGTATTGTAAAATAAGGTTACATTATCACACCTCGCTGAAGTCGTAGAAAGATTGTCTAGTTTCAAGTTTTTAGTACACAGCGTATTTATATTTTAACTATTTATCGTAATTCAGATTCTAGATCTTCCAGTTCTAGTGCACTTTAGTTTTGATTAATTGTCCAGTCCTCTGATGTTTTCCCTTTATAGATCACTGATATGCCCCCAGGACGTGTGCCTGTGCAGACCTTTGCATTTGAAGGGAACAAGATAGGTTTCGAGAAGCTATTTCAGGTAATATTACTCTTCTGAACTTAGTCTATCAGCTATAGCTGTATATGACGTGTCTGCAAAACAGCAAAAGTGGATTCCATTTTCTTAAAAGCAGACAGAGATAAATTATTATTTACTTTGTTTTTTTGTTGCTAAAACTCACTATTATGGCCTTGAGTATTTGGAATCATAGGACCATGAGGTAGCTCATCTTTGTTTCTGAAGGAATGCATTTCATATATCTGTGTCTCCACAAACGACACACACCTCTGTAAGTCACAAATCTGGGTGCTAACACTGAATTCTTAAACAAACACACAGACAAGGAAATATGTACTTATTTTTGTTTCATTTAGTTCGAAATTTTTTTCACCCATCTAGTCAAGTCGTTTTTTTTCTTTTTCTTTTTAAAATTCAAAATGTTTTTCTTGATTTTCCTCCACCGTGCTCCTAAGATATCAGATTTTTATCATGCTATTTTGTGGCTAGGAAAATGATCTATCACTTTTTTTAAAAAATGCTTTCGTTGAAGCAAATTGCATATCTATACAGATGATGAGAGATGAGTTAACAGGAAGTGGAAAAGTTTATCTTGTTTATCCAGTAATCACAGGTTCTGAGCAATTGCCCATGCTTCGAGCTGCCACTGCTGAATTTGAGTCAATATCACAAAGGTTTAAAGGTTACCAATGTGGCTTGCTGCATGGGCGCATGACGGGTGATCAAAAAGCTGATGCACTGAGACAATTTAGATCTGGAGAAACTCGTATACTCCTTGCCACACAAGTTATTGAGATTGGTGTTGATATCCCTGACGCTTCTTTGATGGTGGTTATGAATGCTGAGAAGTTTGGAATCGCTCAGTTGCATCAGCTTAGAGGACGAGTTGGGAGAGGAGAAAGGAAATCTAAATGCATCTTCTTGTCTTCTACTTCTGGTGCTCTGAATCGTTTGAAAGTTCTTGAAAGATCATCGGATGGATTTTATCTGGCAAACGCTGACCTTCTACTTCGAGGGCCTGGTAACCTGCTTGGTAAGAAGCAATCGGGACACATTCCAGAATTTCCAATTGCTAGGCTGGAGATCGATGGAAATATTTTACAGGAAGCTCAACTTGCTGCTTTGGTAATAATCTCTCTTCTCTTTCCAAGTCTATCTGATATGCTCAAATAATTAGAACAAACACAGTTTAATTGATGCTCCTACTGCTAGTTTCTGAAAGCCGTTTTTTTTTCTGGTTGCAGAATGTTCTGGGGGCTAGCAATGATCTTCAGCTTTTTCCCAAGTTGCTAACAGAACTTAGCATGAGGCAACCCCTGTGCATTTTGGGTGATTGAACTTTCATTTACTAAATGTAAAGAATGAAACATGCTCGATGAAACCCTAATGGCACGCGAATTTCTACTTCGTCTCAAGTCTCGGTAGTAGAAGAGCCGAGGCCATTTTTTTCTCCTGCTGGACTTAGGTTCGGCTGATGATTCCTTGTATCTTTGTGACGAAACTAGATCACATTAAAGAGCATGCCATGAAGGGCCTTTGTGTTTGTTCTTTTTTTGGTGTTGGTTGAATGGTTCCTTTGGCAATTCTGAATGATGCGGTGAAGAGGGGGATCCACTAAGTGCCGGTTAAGGGTGGAGATAGTAGTTGACGTACAAGTCAAAGTCTAGGTGGTCAACGTCAGAGAATCAACGGGCTTATTGAAAGTGGGTTGAGCGGAGTTCGACTTCAACTGTCGATCGGTTTTGAAGGGTCTGATTGGCCAGAAAGTTCATTGAAGTAGATCATTCGTCCAGACATTATTATATAGAAAGAACATCAGATGGTGCACAATTGATCGAGCGAGTGCAGGTCGATTAGAGCTCGTGCCCGATCAAGTAATAAACAATTTGTAGAACCGATGTACTACAAAGAAGATAGTTGAAGTCGATCGGAGCTTGTGTCCAGTCAGGCAATAAACAATCTGCCGAATCGATGTACTATGAAGAAGGTAGCTGAAGTTGACCGGGCGGGGGGTCCTAGCCGAGCAACTACTTTGCTCGACCACACAATGGGCTCCTCCCATATCTCTTGATATCATTTTGGGAGGTAATGCCGCTGACAACAGGGCATGATCAACAAGCAAATCGTACGACGGAAGCTTCTACTGTCATGTCAGGAATTGATATGTCCTATTAAGATATGGTGTCAGAGACACTTTTTTAATATGTTCTTTGATGGGACGATTTAGGGAACGCGCCCATACACTAAGGAACATGCTGCAACACTATATAAATTTTGCATAAAGCCTTGATGATATCTCACTGGTGAGTCTCTCTCTCGATAGCATTGCGCCTCATAACCTAGATGATATTCACCACAGCTAGCTACTCCATTGGAGGTAGGGTATTCAGATTGTCACCCAAGTACTCGCGGTTCGAGCTCTAGCTATGACGAATTTGTAAGAATTTTTCCTCCAAATGAGGCACGCAACTAAATGATACTTGGCTCTTGGGCTACTCGCTGCGAGTGCTTCTCGATTTACCCAGGTGATCGATAGAAAATTTTTATAGGACTAAACTAGTCACCCAGACTCGATGTTACCCAACCTGATTAATCTTTTTTTTCCATCGGAGAGAGACCTACTCTCCTTTCTTGTCCCTCAGTTGGTAGCTTTTGGGTTCAATAATCATTGAGTAATGAATTCTCTATTCTGTATTTAATTTATTCATTTAATTAAATTTATATTTTTAAAATTAAGATCGGACCGATTTAACTAAAATAATTGGTATTTCCGTTTGATTGAACTGGAATTTTATTCGCCTCTAATTATACCCCGTCATATCATTTCAATTTATTCTTAATTTCAAATATCTATAAATAAATATTATATTTCAATCTAGGGGTGTAAGTAAATCAAGTCGTTCATGAGCTATTCGAAATTTGATTCGATAAAAATTCATTTGAACTCGTTTAATGAGACTTATTAAGCTAAACAAATTAAGCTCAAGCTTCACAATATTCGGCTCGTTAGCTTGTGAACATGTTCGTTAAGCTTATGAATCAATTTTTAAATAAAAAATAATAATTTTAATATTAAATTTATACATTTTACAAGTAGTCTACTTATGAAACATATAAATAAATATATTAAATTTATTTATTAAAATAAAATTATAAATTTTAATAAGAATATATAATTTTCTCTAAATATATAATTTTATTTTTAATGAATATTTAAATTTATAATTTATATTTATTAAGTTCATTTAGGCTCGATATAAGTTCGAATAAGCTCATGATCCATGAATATATTCGTTAAATAAAGTTCAAACTCGGCTCGATTATAAATCAATCAAATTCAAACATTTAAAAATTCGACTCAGCTCGATTATACTCCTATTTCAATCTATCTCATTTTTTCTTCAATTAACATTTCATTCAATTTTAACTTTTCAAATAAATAGAATTAATATCATTTATGAAATCTAAGCCTCTTTAGACTCTTATTGGACCTAAACCAAAGCCTTTTTAGCTGACCCGATTTGAACTACATTAGATCGAACCGGATTGATCTAGCTGGCCGGGTTTAATTGAATGGAACCTTCTAAAACCCACCCTTGCTCCTCCCAAACCACCTCTTCAGTTTCCGCCGCGCCTCCGTTCCCAACAGCTAGCAGGAAGCCGCGAGGTCGCGCCATACCAGTGAGCGTGCTCCTTGTAGAAGAAGATCGTAGCAGCAGGGGAGCGATCTCCTCCCATCCACAGCGGCTTGTTCCTTGTTAATTTGGTAAATCGCAGGATAAGATGTACCTTTTTTTTTTCCTCTTTCTAATTGAATCGGAAGGGTCATATGGGACGGTTATAGTAGATCGTATGGAAGGATTATCGTACGGAAGGACTTGTAGTTGCTTATTTATTTTCTCTGATCATCTGCATCATCTGCATCATGTTATTCATCTCAATTAATTGTTATGGTGTATTGTTTTGTTAATTATATGTTGTTATTATCAGCTATTAATTATTTTATGTTATGTGGTAGTTTAGATTTATCATGCAGCTTTATTCTTGATGTTGGTTGATGTATAATATATGTTTACATTAGGCTAGGGCATGGACCTAGGGCATAACACAAATAATTGGATGATTTACCTGTGGATGCAAATTACATAGTGTATGATAATTTTATTGTGGATGAGGGTTATGACCCCTTAGGGTGTTTTACCATTTTAGCAGTATCACAAGCAAAAGAGTGTGACTAAAAACCTAAATTTGCGAAACCAAGGGAAAATAGTAGATTCATCTGTTATGAGTTCGGGATCATCATAGATAAATCTTTGCATACTTTGCCTAACAGATGATTTCTATCATTCTTTGCCTCTTGTTTAAGTTGATGAACTCATTTATCTGCACTCGCATGCTTTGTTTCTTGCTATCACTGCACACTTTCCTTCTTGCGATCCTTCAAAGTATTTTTGCCTTTTGATTTTGTTCATTTTGAGGGATGGTTGTATTAAAATGCCACATTCTACTTTACAAGTTAATTTCATAAGAGTTGAAAACCAATTCTGGGATTGCAGACATTGTGTATTTAGTCTATTGACTTGCCTCTTGTCTATTATGAACTCAATTGATATTTGCACTTGGGAAACTTAGTTTTTAGTTGACATCTAAGATGTAAGTCCAGTTATTTGACAAACATTGTGTATTGAGTCTATTGACTTGCATCTACTTCATTATGAATTTACCGTTCATATTTGTGCTGAGTATGGACAGGTCTAACTTGTCTTGGATATATGCTTCTCTAGGGAGATAGTTTAAGTCACATGCAAGATAAGTTTGTTAGTATATGAACTATGGAGTTGAAACAATCAAGGTTAAATTGGCCTCTTGTGGAATTATTTTTATATTTTAACTTGTTTGAAATGTTTGTTATCTGCTCTAATGCTCTAGTCATTAGCTTAGGAAAATGAATTGTGCCCTATTTTGAAAAGTAATGTATTCCTCATTATGTATGGGGAGTAAATAAAAGTGCCCTTGTGATCCTAATCCAATTATATCGTGTTCAATTATTTTAAAAAATGGCTCAGATGTTTTGTTCAAGTAAAGCATTTTGGTGAAAAGATATGTGCATTTGGAGAGCTAGAACAAGGTGCATTTAGCTGAAGTTTACATATATAGTGTTATTATAGTTAGTTATTTTTTGTGGGGATTACATATCTTCTCCTTGGCAACCACTCACTCCGTAGTTCATTGCTACTGTGTTTCTTCTCCCACGTGTAGCATCATATTCTCCTATTTCCTATTGTCTTTTTTTCTAGACAAGAGAGAGAATGGCATTGAGGCGTCCATTGGGATTGTCAAATGGGGAGTTGATGCGATCAGACTGCAAGCCTTGCACACGTTTGATGCGACACACAGCTGGCATCTTCAGTGTTGGTGGTGCCCTTTCATTTTGGATCCTTTGTCGTATCCACTACGGTATTCTCCCTCATCCTCTTACACCTCTTGTGGTTTTCTTCTTTAGTTCATCAGCCTAGTGAATATCAAAAGTAAATGGTAAATTACTAATATCAGTTATTTTCTAACTTCCATGTTTATTGGTGATATGGCAGAAAACATTTTTTTCCTTCAATGGAACAATTAGGTTTTCTGATCATTGAAGGATCAGGCTTAGTGAAATCTTGACTATGCTTTCTCAATTGAAATGTTTCTGTCATAGCCCAAGAACAAAATTAGACCAACAGGATTTTCTCCAAACTAGACCATAATGTAGTCGTTATGATATAATTCTAGGATCAAAAGTGGCGACTATAGAAAGGTGGTGAATAGCTAGAAATCTGAAATTAAAAAATAACCTAAACATATCCTAATTAAAAAGTTAGATTATGTAATTATAGGTGGGAGTGAGAATTATGCTGGTATTTATGTATAGATTTATGGGTCTAAGAGTTTCATTCTCCCTCAATATTTCTACTTTCAACGTGCCCCTTCAAGTCTAACATCAATAGAAGTGAGGACCGAGGACTTTGATAACCATGTTACATGAACCCAATCTAAAATGTCAAGACAATGAGATTTTTGTTTTTAAACATATTAATAAACCTCACTTAGCAACGTGATTCGTCAATTTTTTTTCCAAAATTTCTATCAGCCAGTCCTATTTTTACTTGTTTCATTCTTTAACTATGCTTCTCTTAGATTTTTATTTGGGCAAAAGTGAAAAGGGTGCCCCTTTTTTTTCCAAATCCTCAAAAGGGCATGCCACTTTGTTATTTTATTAAAAGGGCGCCTCATCCCGGTATAATGACATAACTATCCTCTAGTACTACATCTGAGCTGCGCAATTGTAGCAGCTACGGTTTCATAACTGCTACAACTGAGCTACCAACAAGAATGTTAAACCCTAAACTTTGAAAGACCATAACTTTTGACTCGGGTTGAACTATAGGACACACAATATATCAAATCGAAGCTTGTTCAGAGATCTACAACTGGTTACAGGGTGGAACATGTCACGACCCTATTTCAAGCTCAAAAAACGTTGTTTAAATCTTTTTAGGAAACTCCAAACAATTTTAGTCTTAACTTTTTTCCCCATGTTGTAGCAGCTACAAAACTGTAGTTGCTATGGTTTCAGAGTTACTACAGCACGTCAGACCAGTTCGGGATTTAAGTTGGAGATATAGGCAGGATAATAATGAGAACATTTGTATCATTTTAAAGAGAGGTAGGGAGCGTCCTTTTGATAAAAAATCAAAGTGGAGCGCCCATTTGATCATTCGGAAAAAAGAGCGCCCTTTTTATTTTTGCCCATTTTATTTTATGTTTTCATTGATATCAAAGTATATGATTTTTTTCCCACTCATATCCTTCACCTTACAAATTTAATCATGAACCATGATGATCTTCAAAGTATTACCTTTCAAGTACATAGCATGCAATTAACTACTTCAGCTTGTTCTTTATTTCTATATTGTAGAACACAAAGCATCTGCTGTGTGCTTTTCCTATAAGCATAAGCAAATAAGCTTGATAACTCACGATAGCGATTCTCATAAGACTTCCTGTTGATCTTTTTTTTTCCTGCGTGTTATTTAGATAATAAAGATCATACTGTAATACATCTTGAACTTTGTTGTGCCTATGCAGGTCCACGGATAACCATCCCACGGACTCTTCGGTGGGCTTCATGTGGTGCAATAGCGGTGAGTTCCTCGTCTGCTCTGCTTGTTCGGCTCTTTAGTCCAGAATGTGAACCTCAAAACATTGCTGCTGTTCAACTCCCCAAGTGAGCTTTCGACTTCTCTGGCGGGATGTCTTACTTATCCTTAAAATTAAGGACATGCGAATTGAACTCTTAAAATGATTGTCAATTGTGGTGTGATATTTAGACGGTGACTTCCAGACCCATGCAAATTGAACTTCAAGTCGAATGTATGTTGAGCATTGCAGTCCTGGAAATAACTTAATCGACGATCCTTAAGCTCCCACCAAAAGGATCTTTAAAGTACACAAATGGAAGCATTTACAAAATGTTAGATCTGTTGCAACGTCGTTTAAAAAAGGGGGGAAAAATTGCCTCTTTTAATAGGGTTGCAATTGGGGGATTGTCTCATTCGAAACAGGCTTATGTCGTGCTCAATTCAGAGCCGTTGCTTTCGAACGTTCATGACAGAGAATTTGGTTTTCTGTTCGATAGAATTTATTTACATATAAAAATATTTGTTTATGAATAAACTTATGAATTAATCATAAATGAATACTGTTCGATAAGAATTTATTTATGTCGACTTTATATATATATGAATTATTCACGAATGAACATATGTGTTCCGTTCAGTTGATTAATAGTTATTGATCCTGTTCGAATCGCTGAATCAACGGACGCTGGGCACGTGACTCTCTCCTTGTTGATGACGTAGATCTTCGACCGGTCGTACGGCACTTCGGCGAACCTGCAAAGAAGTCGGGCCGGGAAGGGGTTCCCGGCGACGATCCTCCGACGCTCAAGTCAGGCAAGCAAACAACAAAGCAGTGGCTCCAAAAATCGTAGAATGCGTACCTCCGGTGATGTGTGAGGCCTCTTATATAGAGCTGGAAAGGGGCTCACGCACACATATCGAGGTGAATACGTGTCCTCAGCCCATACCTCAATATGAGCTTGTCAGATAAGCTTGCCTGACCCCTTACTGTTACAGTCCGAGCACGTCTTTGATGGGACAGCGGAACCCTGTCATAAGATCCTGTGTATGGTTCGCTTGTTGGCCATATCCGCCGTCAGAGAATGTTTCCTGGTCCTGTTCTCTTCTTACTCCATGCCGAGTGTCCGGCCGGTCGGCAGTCCCCTTGTGTCCGGACGGTCACACGTGCTGGTCCACTTAGGATATTCCCGGAAGTGTGCTCTGTGGAGACTGTTCGCAGCATTGCTATCTTATGCCTTCGGCCGAGTGGGCCACCCGCTCGGTCGTACAATCCTGTTCAACGAGCGTCGGAACCCTAACTCCTCGCCGGGTGCCTTGGACTCCGATGGAACCCCGTTCGGCCGACCGGTCTCCCCTTCTCCGGTCGGCCGTTCGACCCTTTGACTTCCACGTGGCGTTGACTTCCCTCAGAGGGGGGGGGTCCCTGTTCTTACCGCCGGATCACTTGCCTCCCCTTCAAGTCTAGTCGAAGGAGGCGATTAGTCCGACTGACTGGACCATCAGTTGGGCCGAGCGGCGTGCTGAAACCACCATCCGCCCGGAAACCTGGGGCAGCCAAAACGCCAGTCAACGCCACCGTTACTCAGCATCTCTTCGAATTTTCTGCCAATCTCCATCATTAAGGTCTAGCACGCACTCATTAAATGCGTTCCAGTGGTTGAATGCCACGTGGCGCCGCTGCCGTCATCGTACGGCGGCAGCGTGGTGTTCTGATGGGATCGAGGCGGTTCGAAATGAACGGCGCGATGAGTGCTCCGATTCTCGCGACCTGGATCCAACGGTGGAGGCCGCTCAGGCTTTACCCTATAAAAAGCTCCGTTTTCTCCCTTCGCCGCACTCTTGCTCTTGCGTGCCTCCCAACTTCTCGCGTTCCAGCTTTCCGGCGATCTCCTTCCTCTGGTTTCGGCGATCTCCGGTGCTCTTTCTTCGATCCTCCTCTTCGTTGCAAGGTTCTCTTTCTTTCCCTCTTTGCTTCCGGTGTTTTCTTTGCATTTCTTTCCCAAGTTTCCATCTTCGAGATACTGTTCCGTTGCCATCTTACTTTTATCTTCTGCCTTCGTCTTTTTTGGTTTCGTCCGCTCGGATAATGGCCCAATCTTCTCAACCCAAAGACCAAACTCTCGGCCCATGGTACACTACCATGGAGTCGCGCTTCGATCGGCGTGACGCCGACCTTCTAATTAATACTTTTGAGATCCCCTCCAACCTTGAAATCATCTTACCCACAGATTCCGCTCAGCCAAACAAACCGCCGCGCGGAGCATTTTGTGTTTTCCGTGACCAGTTCACGGCCGGTCTGCGACTCCCCATTCATCCCTTCTTTGTAGAAATTTGCAACTTTTTCGGCATTCCGCTCGGAAGCCTAGTCCCCAATACTTTCCGCCTCTTATGCGGTGTAGTCGTCCTCTTTAAAATCCATAACATTCCCCTCTGACTGGAGGTCTTCTACTACTTCTATTACCCAAAACAGTCCGAGCCGGGCACTTACATGTTCCAGGCTCGGCCTGGCTTGGTTTTCTTCAATAAACTTCCTTCTTCCAATAAGCATTGGAAAGAATTCTATTTTTATATTCGCCTTCCCGAGCGGGCTCCCTTCCGAACCCAATGGCAGGTCGGAAATCCACTCTCCCCAGAACTCAAAAGATTCAAGACCCGACCGGATTATCTCCACGCCGCCAACATGCTATCCGGTCTGCGGCTTGACATCAACAAGTTCCTTCCAGAAGGGGTTATGTACATCTTCGGCTTGAGTCCGATCAGAACCCCAATACTGAACGGCTTCGGTAAGAATTTAACTTGGTAAATTCATTTTAATTGCTAACTGATTTTCTCTGTTTTCCTTTGCAGCGAACACCGTCATGGAGTCAGTGATGGCTGACATCTTGAAGAAAAGGGCGGCGGCGCTCGAAGCCGCGGCAGCAAAGGAGATGGAAGCGCTCGGCATCCAGCCGGTCGGATCGCATGAAGGGGAGAGCGGGACCCATGCTGGGGGTCGGCTGCTCAAGCTTATCTTCCAGAGCAAGTGACTGGCGCAACTGCTAGTCGAGAGTCTTCCGCTCAGGAAGAGGGCTCGACCCAACAGGAAGAGTGCCCCCTCCGACAAAAAAGACGCCGGGAGGAAACGCCACTCCGCTCGGCTGCTTCAGCTATATATCCATCCGAGCGGGTTACCGCCGCTTCTCGAGGTAAAGCTCCAGAGATCGAGGCGATTTCGTCCGATCGGACTCCCTCCCAACTTGACACGTCCGCGGACCCTCTCAAGGCAGTTCCAGTCAGCGTCCTTCCGCCCGCTCCCCGCCAGGTCCATCGTTCCACAATTTTGTCCCAGTTTTCTACGCCGGCTTCCGCTCCATCTCCGGCTTCCGCCCAGGCGACCCCCGGTCGGCGCCGCACCATCCAAGTCTCCCTCCACCTCCCGACCGAAAAACTATTGCCCGAGGCTGACTGACCCACAGCGCCCGAGCACATGATCACGATGAAGGGGCCCTTAGCTGAAATGTGGGCCGACGCTCGGGCGCGTGTGGCACTGATTCCGCTCCGCAACTTGGCCGATAGTCACATGCAATAGGCCACCGGGGTAGGTGTATTTTCTCACAACTCCCTCGCACATTCTTTCCGATCGGCTTATAATAAATTTTCTTGTCAGAGATGGGTGGAGGAGATCGTCGTTTCCAATCGGCTTGCCATGGTGGATGAGGAGCTTAAAAGACTACGGAGCTCGGGCGGCGCTCCCCCCAAGGCCCTTCGTATGTCGAGCTTCAGAAGGAGCTCAAAAAGACTCAGGATTTGCTGGCGACCGAGCAGAAGAAAACGGCCGATCAAGCCCACGCCTTGTCCGAGTCTGAGCGGCAAGTCAAGTCGCTCGACCAGAAAATAACCCTGGCCACCACTCGAAAAAACACAGCCATCTCCGATCTGGAGAAAAAGAATGTCGAGGCTCCGGGATTAGAGCAGAAAGTCAAGGAGTTAATGGAGCAGCTTGATAAAAAGAAGGTGGGCCGCTCGGCCGACGCAATCAAGCATAACGACGAGTTGGAAACTCTGCAGGAATCCCTCGCTGCCTCCCAAGCGGTCTTCACAGAATATCAGGAGGCCGAGCCGAGCCGGGTCGCCGCCCCGAGACAGAATTACATCTGCTCGCCTGAATTTTCGGAGAAGGTTTGCGAGCAGATGTATACTGCATTTGACCTTGCTATGAGCGCCACGATGACATATTTGAAGTCCAAGGGGCACCTTCCCGAGTCCGCCGTCATCCCGGCCGCAGATTAAGTGACTCTTCTCAACAACATCCCCAAGGACCTCTATGATTACCTAGAGTAGAAGTTTTACATGTAATTTGGCCGCTCGGCCAAAGACACTCCTTTTTTTTTTGTAGTTTGGCCACTCGGCCAGTCTTTTTAATATGCTATCATTTCACTTGTTGTCCTTTTGCTAGTTAATATGTGTGTTGTCCGCTCGCCTCTTATCACACCTCTCGTGCTCGAAAGGTATTTTTACGAAGTACTTTGCGTACCATTTTCGCTCGGACGAATATATTCTGATTCGACAAGAGATTATTCACTGGATATTGATGAAGTACCGTTGGGTACTGGGCCGAGCGGAACGCATAGTTGGTCAAACGATATTAATAGCGATTACAAGTCCTTTTGATCGCCTTTTTCCGCTCGGAGGGTTTATAGACGCCGGCTCGTCTCTCGATTTTTAACGTCGGAGCTCGACAGTCTTCCGCTCGGAAGATTTATGGACGCCGGCTCGTCTCTCGATTTTTAACGTCGGAGCTCGACGGTCTTCCGCTCGGAAGATTTATAGACGCCGGCTCGTCTCTCGATTTTTAACGTCGGAGCTCGACGGTCTTCCGCTCGGAAGATTTATAGACGCCGGCTCGTCTCTCGATTTTTAACGTCGGAGCTCGACGGTCTTCCGCTCGGAAGATTTATAGACGCCGGCTCGTCTCTCGATTTTTAACGTCGGAGCTCGACGGTCTTCCGCTCGGAAGATTTATAGACGCCGGCTCGTCTCTCGATTTTTAACGTCGGAGCTCGACGGTCTTCCGCTCGGAAGATTTATAGACGCCGGCTCGTCTCTCGATTTTTAACGTCGGAGCTCGACGGTCTTCCGCTCGGAAGATTTATAGACGCCGGCTCGTCTCTCGATTTTTAACGTCGGAGCTCGACGGTCTTCCGCTCGGAAGATTTATAGACACCGGCTCGTCTCTCGATTTTTAACGTCGGAGATCGACGGCCTTTAAGGCTAACTTTAACACTGCCGTTCGGCGAAGTTATTTGTCATCCTTTTATCATTTTTGCAGCCTGCATTACAAGTACATAGACGACCAAAACATATGCAAAATTACATCAGCGCACCTCTTACCCAGCTCGGTACGACTGGAGATGATTCGCGCTCCATGGTCGATTCAGCTGTCGCCCGTCTTCATCCTCCAAATAATAAGCACTCGAGCGGAGCTTTTTGATGACTTTGAAGGGGCCCGCCCAAGGAGCCTCCAGTTTGCCCACGTCGCCGACCGGTTTTACTTTCTTCCAGACAAGGTCGCCAACCTGGAATGCTCTGGGGATTACGCGCCGATTGTAGTTTTGCTTCATCCGTTGCCGGTAAACCATCAGCCGGACGGACGCCTTGGCTCGCTCCTCGTCGACCAAATCCAGCTCCATGTTCCTCCGCTCGACGTTGCCATCATCATAGTTCTGGATCCGGACGGACTCGACGCCGACTTCGAAAGGAATAACCACTTCGCTGTCGTACACCAGATGGAAAGGCGTGATGCTCGTTCCTTCCTTTGGGGTCGTGCGGATGGCCCATAAGACGCCAGACACTTCATCCATCCAGCTTCCTCCCAAATGGTCGAGCCGAGCGCGCAGAATGCGAAGAATTTCCCGGTTGGCTACTTCGGCTTGACCATTGCTTTGGGGATACGCCATAGACGTGAAGTGTTGCTCGATGTCGTAGCTTTTGCACCAATCTTCGAGCAACTTTCCCGCGAACTGCCACCCGTTATCGGAAACAAGTCAACGAGGGATGCCAAACCGGTAGATGATGTGGTGTCATATAAACTTTTTAACCATCTGCTCGGTGATCCTGGCCAGTGGCTCAGCCTCCACTCATTTGGAAAAATAGTCGACAGCCACCAGCAAAAACTTCCGCTGATCGGTCGCCATAGGAAATGGACCCACGATATCCATTCCCCACTGGTCGAACGGACATGATACGGTAGCTGCCTTCATTTCCTCCGCCGGTCGGTGATAGAAGTTATGATACTTCTGGCAGGAAAGGCACGTTGCGAAAGTCCTAGCGGCATCTACTTGCAAGGTTGGCCAGAAGTATCCGGCCAGCAGGATCTTCTTAGCCAACGATCGTCCGCCCGGATGTCCTCCGCACGATCCTTGATGTACTTCTTGAAGGATGTACGCCGCGTCTTCCGAGCTTACGCATTTCAACAGCGGGCGAGAGAAAGCCTTCTTGTAGAGTTGGTCTCCAATGAGTGTGAACCGACCGACTCTCCTTCTTAATAGGTGGGCAGCCTCCCGATTGGACGGTGTCGCGCCCGAGCGCAGAAACTCTATGATGACTGTCCTCCAGTCGCTCGGAAACGCGAGACCCTCCATCCGATCGACATGTGCCACCAAAGATACTTGTTCAATTGGCCGTTGGATGACGACCGACGTTATTGAACTTGCTAGTTTGGCTAACTCATCTGCCGCTTGATTTTTCGCTCGGGGTATCTTATGGATAATGACTTCTCTGAAATTGGCTTTGAGCTTTTCGAAGGCTTTAGCGTAGAGTTTGAGCCGAGCGTTGTTAATCTCAAAAGTACCAGAGAGCTGCTAAGCGGCCAACTGAGAGTCTGAATGCAGCGTTACCCGTCCGACCCCCACATGCCGGGCGACCTGCAACCCGGCTATGAGAGCCTCATACTCCGCTTCGTTGTTTGTGGCTCTGTAATCCAGCCGAACGGACAGATGCATGCATTCTTCTTGTGGAGAGAGCAACAATACCCCAATTCCGCTGTCAAGCCGAGTAGATGATCCATCCACAAATATCTTCCACATAGCTTCGGGCTCTGCCCTTTGCATTTCTGTGATAAAATCTGCCAAGGACTGCACCTTTATCGCCGATTGGGGTTGATACTGAATATCAAATTCGCTCAACTCCGTTGTCCATTTGATGAGCCGTCCGGACGCTTCTGGATTCAACAGCACTCTCCCCAATGGGCTATTTGTCCGGACGATGATAGTGTGCGCCAAGAAATATGGACGGAGACGCCGAGCGGCGAGGACCAGAGCGAAAGCCAGTTTCTCGAGCCCAGTGTAGTGAGATTCAGCATCTTTTAAAATATGACTTAGAAAATATACAGGTTCTTCTCCGCTCGCCATTACTAGTGCCGAGCCGACTGCTTGCTCAGTTGAAGATAAATAGATACAAAGTGGCTCACCCACAGTCGGCTTGGCTAGCACAGGTAGAGAGTTCAAGTACGTCTTCAGATCTTCGAACGCCCGATCGCATTCTTCATCCCAGTGAAACTTAGTGGCCTTGCGCAAGATTTTGAAAAAAGGTAGGCTCTGGTCGACGGTCTTGGAGATGAATATGGACTTGACCTGCACTTCCCTCAGATTTCTTGGGGGCGACATATCTTGTAATGCTTTCACTTTGCTGGGATTTACCTCGATGCCCCGCTCGGTCACTATGTATCCCAAGAAACGCCCGCCTTTTGCTCCGAATAGGCACTTTTGAGGGTTCTGCTTAACTCCATATTTCCGCAGTGTTCGGAAAGTCTCTTCCATGTCTTCAAAGAGATCGGCCGCTCGGACGGACTTAATGAGAATGTCGTCCACGTATACTTCCAGATTTCGACCGATCTGCTCCTTGAACACTTTGTTCATCAAGCGCTGATAAGTGGCTCCCGCGTTCTTCAGTCCAAACGGCATCACATTATAGCAATAGGTGCCGTCGGCTGTAACGAAGCTGACTTTTTCTTGATCTTCTCGGGCGAGCGGCACTTGATGGTAGCCTTGATATGCGTCGAGCATGCATATCAACTCGTAGCCGGCCGTAGAGTCCACCAGTTGATCGATCCGGGGCAGAGAATAAAAATCTTTTGGGCACGCCTTGTTAAGATCTCGGAAATCGATGCACACTCTCCATTTGTTGCCTGGCTTGGAGACTAGTACCACGTTTGCCAACCAGTTGGGGAACTGGACCTCGCGTATGTGGCCGGCCTCCAGGAGTTTCTCGACTTTTGCTCGGATGTTTGCATTTTGTTCGGCGCTGAAGTCCCTCTTTCTCTGCTTCACCGGCCGAGCGTCCGGTCGGACGTGGAGCTCATGCTGCGCTATACTCGGTGAGATTCCGTGCAGCTCATGCGTTGACCAGACGAAGACATCACGGTTTCTCTGTAGGCACTTGATCACTTCCTCCTTCTGGCTTGCCTCCAGATCGGCCGCAATGAACGTTGTGGCCTCCAATCGGGTCAGGTGAATCTGCACTTCCTCTTTTTCTTCATAAACCAAAGAGGGAGGTTTTTCAGTTATAGTGTTCACCTCGATCCGTGGTGTCTTCCGAGCGGAATTGGCTTCTGCTCGGACCATCTCGACGTAGCATCGCCGAGCCGCTAGTTGATCTCCTCGTACTTCTCCCACTTTGTCTTCAACCGGGAACTTGATTTTCTGGTGGAAGGTGGAGACGGCCGCTCGGAATTCACTGAGAGCCGGTCGTCCCAAGACTCCTAATATGACATTGTACTCCGACGGAGAGTCCACCACAACGAAGTTTACAGTCCGCGTCCTTCTGAGCGGCTCCTCTCCCAGCGAAATGGCCAGCCGGATCTGTCCGACGGGCTGAACTTCATTGCCGGTAAACTCGTAGAGGGGGGTGGTCATGGGTAGTAGCTCGGCTCGATCAATTTGTAGTTGATCGAAGGCCTTTTTGAATATGATATTGACCGAGCTTCCTGTGTCAATAAAAACGCGGTGAATAGTGTAATTGGCTATTACCGCTTTGATGAGAAGAGCGTCGTCGTGTGGCACTTCGACTCCCTCCAAATCCTTGGGCCCGAAACTGATCTCGGGTCCGCTCGCCCGTTCCTGGCTACAACCGACCGCATGGATCTGGAGTTGCTGGACACTCGCCTTCCTTGCTCGGTTAGAGTCGCCTCCGGTCGGCCCGCCAGCTATAATGTTGATTTCTCCTCGGGAGGTGTTACTTCTATTTTCTTCTTCCCGAGCGGACGGTCGCGGCCGCTCCCTAGACATCCGGAGATTCTCACGCCTGGGAGTATGATGCTGCTCGGGAGTCTGTCTTTGTCGGCGGTCGGGTATCGTCCAATCGGCTTCATGAGTTCTCTGTCGCCTGTCGGATGATGGCGATCGACGGTCGCCACTCCGGGGAACGGGATGAGCGATCAAGGGAAGACTCCGACAATCTCTTGTGTTGTGCTTGCCCGTCCGGTGCAATGAGCAAAACATAGGGGTCCACACCTTTTTCTTCAGTCTGGTCCGTTCTGCAGCTACCTCTTGCACATGGGACCTAGTATGGGGGGGAGTGGATTGCTTCGGCCCTCGGTCCTCTAGGCGGCTGATGAGCAGTGTGTGGCTTCCGCTCGGCAGGAGGAGCCCGCTCGGTTGGAGTTTCCTTTCTTCGGGCCGCTTGGGCTTCCTGCACGTTGATGTATTCGTTGGCTCGGTGTAGCATATGGTCGTAGTCTCGGGGCGGCTTCCGAATGAGCGATCGGAAGAAATCTCCATCCATGAGGCCTTGTGTGAAGGCATTCATCATGGTCTCCGAGGTGGCCGTAGGGATATCCATGGCCACCCTGTTGAACCATTGTATATAGGCTCGGAGCGATTCGTGGGCTTCTTGTTTGATGGCAAACAGACTGACACTAGTCTTCTGATAGCGCCGACTGCTTGCGAAGTGGTGGAGAAAAGCCGTTCGGAAGTCTTTAAAACTTGTGATGGATCCGTCCGGCAACCTCCGAAACCACCGTTGAGCCGATCCCGAGAGGGTGGTAAGAAAAACTCGACACTTCACTCCATCTGTGTATTGATGAAGAGTAGCTGTGTTGTCGAACTTACCCAAATGATCGTCCGGGTCGGTGGTTCTATTGTATTCACCGATCGCCGGAGGCACATAGTGCTTTGGCAGAGGGTCCCGCAGGATGACCTCTGAGAATTGACGGTTGATCCGTTCGGGTGAGGCGTCCGCTCGGGGAGCCTTGCCTTTTCTGTTGTCTCGTCTTGGTACTTCATCTGACGAAGATCCTCAATCACGATTAACTGTTGCGGCTTCAGGAGGAGTGCGAAATAGGGCCCGATGAAATGGAACTGTGGCCTGCGGTGCTTCCGCTCGGCCTCCTGATGCTGATGTTGCTTGCTGCTCAATCCGCTCGGCCTGCGACTTCTGCCTTTGTTCTACAAGCTTAGCTGCTCGTGTTTTAATCAGAGCGTCTAGTTCTTCTGTCGAGAGCATCACCGAGTGCTGTCGTCCAGCTTCGTCCATTGCTTCCGATCGGATGCAGGAGCGTTCCCACAGACAGCGCCAAATTGATCCTGTTCGAATCGTTGAATCAACGGACGCTGGGCACGTGGCTCTCTGCTTGTTGATGACGTAGATCTCCGACCGGTCGTACGACGCTCCGGCGAACCTGCAAAGAAGTCGGGCCGGGAAGGGGTTCCCGGCGACGACCCTCCGACGCTCAAGTCAGGCAAGCAAACAACAAAGCAGTGGCTCCAAAAATCGTAGAATGCGTACCTCCGGTGATGTGTGAGGCCTCTTATATAGAGCTGGAAGGGGGCTCACGCACACATATCGAGGTGAATACGTGTCCTCAGCCCATACCTCAATATGGGCTTGTCAGAGAAGCTTACCTGACCCCTTACTGCTACAGTCCGAGCACGTCTCTGATGGGACAGCGGAACCCTGTCATAAGATCCTGCGTATGGTTCGCTGGTTGGCCATATCCGCTGTTAGAGGATGATTCCTGGTCATGTTCTCTTCTTACTCCATGACGAGTGTCCGGCCGGTCGGCAGTCCCCTTGCGTCCGGACGGTCACACGTGCTGGTCCACTTAGGATATTCCCGGCAGTGTGCTCTGTGGAGACTGTTCGCAGCATTGCTATCTTATGCCTTCGGCCGAGTGGACCACCCGCTCGGCCGTACAATCCCGTTCAACGAGCGTCGGAACTCTGACTCCTCGCCGGGTGCCTTGGACTCCGATGGAACCCCGTTCGGCCGACCGGTCTCCCCTTCTCCGGTCGGCCGTTCGGCCCTTTGACTTCCACGTGACGTTGACTTCCCTCAGAGGGGGGTCCCTGTTCTTACCGCCGGATCAGTCATGAATAAGATTGTGATTTGCTCTGGTTGTTACGGTAGATACATAAGTGGTTATTTTAATAATTTTTGAGGTTGATTTTTAATCGATATTAAATATTTTATTGGGGGTTTGACCTCCCTAATATAAAAGGTCATTGTATTAAGGTAAATATTCTTGTGATTTACACTATTTTAAAGAGTGTAGGGTTGTCTTGGAGGGACTGTTAAGATGACGGTTTTATTTTTTCTCAATGAATAAGATTGTGAAATTGTTATATGTCAAAGCTTAGTGTGGTTGTAAGAGGTAAGGTGTATTTTTCTAATAATTATAAGACACATAGGCATAACATGAGGAGTCACTGTATTTTCAAAATTTATTTGGTGAAAGGAATATAAAGTTGGACCGTCTACAAAGATTAGTTAGGTTATAAGATAATGAATAGCAACAAAATAAATAAGACTGTAAAATTATGAATTATTCATTATGGATATATAAAAATTTAAAGAAAATAAATAAATTTATATTATAAGTTAATAATCAATTAAATAAATTTAAAATTATAAAAATTTTAAATAATTAAATAATTTTAAATTAAGAATTAGATAATATTTAAACAAATATATATATATAAATAACTTAAACAATCAATTCAATGACATCCCTTTCAGACCAACTTGGTTATCTATCAAATATACATTAATATTTTGTTTGGATGAGATGAGCAAAGGTTCATTAAGTTTTTATATTCTTTTTATTTATGAGGGAAGGTTCCTTTAACATAATATGTGTTATCGTGTTTGAGAGAAAAATAAAGATAATGAAGATTAAATATATAAAAATTTATGCGTTCAAGAACCTAATTTATTTTGCATATATTTATTGGTTAAAATTTATGCATTCGAATATTTGTAGTTCATTTATTAAATCGGCATCAAAATTAACATCGACATTGAAGTCAAAGTCGACATCGATGTCGATATCGACGTAGAAATTGATGTGGACGTAAGAGTTGATGTCAACGTCGAAATCAACATCAAAGTCTAGGTTGAAGTCGGTGTCATGTTAAAATCAGTATAGGCATCAACGTCGAGTGCAAACGTCGAATGGTGTTAGTTGAACGGTGCAAATATTTTTCATCGTGACACATAATATTTAAAATAATAAATTTTAAAATTAATATAATAATATAAGGACAATTCCATCTTAGTGTGAAAAAAAGACCTTTTCTGTCCGTAGCTATTACTCTTTTATGTTACCGCCGTGGGGTCCGAACACAGCGCCGCCTAGCGACTCCGAAGCAGTTGCCGTGTCCCGACGATCCAGAAGCCGTAGCTGTCGCATCGCCCGCACGCAACATCCGCGTCCCCCGCTGCCTTTGCTGCATCATCGGAAGCAGTAACGAGGTTTTGTTCCCCTTCCCACAAATCACACCATGTTATTGGTAGGTTCCTCTTCTCTGTTCCTTGAATCGAGTGCGGAAAGGAATTCTCTTCGGCCTCCTTTGTTCAAGTGATTGGAACTCGGAGACGCCCGTGGCCAAGATGCGAAATCCCCTTAGGTCTGCCAAGAAATCCAAAGGAGCTCCACAGCCAGAGTAGATATATTCCTTCTTCTATTCTTTTCATTTTTATCAGTCGATCAATTCTTTGTTTTATCTATGACCAGAGTGAGCTCAAATTGCTACGAAGCAGAGCGCCTCAACCATCTTCTCCTTCAACTCACCAGCTAACTTCCTAAAGGAGAACTACCTGAGAAGATACGGATCAAGGTTATCTTTTCTTCTTGTTCTTTGTTTGTTTTATTTTTAGCTTTGGTGCTAATGATCATCGATTTATCAATTTTATTGTGGAATTTGTTACATGCAGCAACAATTTGCTATTGGGGTTAATGATGTCACGCGTGTTCTTGAGAGAATGATACAAGCAGACGCCGATTGCTAATCAAACGCAAGATTAGATTTTTGTAAGTTCTATTTCTCTAAAGAAAATTATCATAAATTCTTAAAAGTCAATAGTACTCGATCTGAATTATTCATGCTTTGAGCCTTTGCTGCTTGGAATTTAAATGTTTATAACATTAATGGCGGAGGATGAATGTTGGAGTATCTTTACTGTCCATAAGGGCAGCATAGACACTTAAGGTATACAAGTGTTCACATAATGGAATTGGCAATTTAATCCTTATAGGAGATCACTTTAGATTTCTTCAATTAACATAGAATTTATTAGGATTTTAGTTTGTAGTAGAAATATAACATATCAGAGACAGTGAAGACTAATATCTAATATCCTGATCAAAAGGATGAGAGGATAAATCATATATGATTAATCCATTTTGTGCTAAAGAATGGCCAGATGATGTCAAAATGAAGAAGCCCTAAAAAACCCTTCATAATTCTGATTGATTACTCCAACTTGACTGGCTGTGGTCAGGACTGAAAACTTGGGTACCGAATGCTATCCGCTGCAATAGCCGGATATCGCCGGACTCTAAGGCATTGAAGATTTCGCTTTGGCCTGGTTTGACACCATTGTTTATATCAACATCAGCTAAGGCATCAAGAACTCGTACAACCTGAATCAAATTATGTTTATGTCAACATTCAATGTGATAACTACATGATGATTTCAGCTTGCAGTAAAACACTGGGTAGGTGATGAATCATTCAGTGTATACCTTTCCCGTTGAAGGTCTCATAGTTGCTGAATGCCGAATGCAAGCTGCTGCTGCTTCAATCAAACGAAACATTTCGTTTCCATTATAGTCATTTCCGAGCCTTGGGTCGGGTATTTCTCCAAACTCTCTAGTTTCAAGTGCATCGATCAGCCGTGGTCGTGCCTACAAAATTGCATATAAACTGATTTATGTTTACTGGCACAAAGAAGATAAAGTCAAAAACCAAGTGGCTTATGAATTGGAGAATTAGGAAGTTCAGCTTGTTCTATTTAATCATGCTTCAGTGGATTAACCTTTATGAAAACATCTAAATCCATGTGGCTCTGAACACTAGCTAGCATCCTTATCCCAACTATTTCTTGTCAAAACCTATTTCTAGGGATTAGGTGAATTGGTCGAAATGCAGATACCTCAAAGACTAAAATAGTTAAACTACTCCAGACTATAATAACACTATGCATATGTACTAACACAATAGCCCCTAGTTCAAGCAACTACAACAATTCTCCAAAAAACATGTAAAGAAAGAAATGTTAAGTCTTACCCACTCAACAAGGCTCTCCTCACCCATAGGTTGAGTGTTGTCTACAGGTTTTCGTCCAGTGATGAGTTCCAAAAGAACAACCCCAAAAGAATAAACATCAGATCGGTCAGTCAGCTTGCCGCTTGAAGCATATTCTGGAGCCAGATAGCTAAGTGGAAAAGAAAAACATAATTGTCAAGGTTAAGTGATATCACATATTGGACAAGAAATAGGCAATTCATTGATTCACCTACCCAAAAGTTCCTACTACTCGTGTGGTTACATGCGTTTTAGCATCCATAGCTAACCTTGCAAGCCCGAAATCAGAAACCTATGCCATGTATACATGCACATTAGCTATAAAGGCAAAAGAAAATGTAAACTGGTGACTTCAGAAAGTAATGTCACATCGAGGATAACCTGTGCTTCAAAATTGTTATCCAATAGTATATTGGACGACTTGATATCTCTGTGAATTATCCTTGGGTAACCTAGTGAAAACCCCAAGAGCAGTCAGTGGTACTTAGTTTACCAACCAAAGAGTTTCAAAACAGATTACTAGTAACTAGTTGAAGTATTACAATCCTCGTGTAGGTAGGCAATGCCACGAGCTGCCCCAGCTGCAATCTTAACCCTGGTCGGCCAATCAAGGACAGCGGTTTCTTTCCCTGAGATATTTAATGCAGAAATAGCGCAAGACAACTGATAAACTGATAATGCAATATAAACGTTTGTTTCTTACATATTAACCAGTAAGTTAGCCATACCATGAAGATGAGAATCAAGTGTACCGTTGGGCACAAAATCGTAAACAAGCAACCTTTGGCTATCTGAAATGCAGTACCCTACAAGGGAAACCAAATGCCGATGGTGCACACGACTGATTATCTCAACTTCGGCTTTGAATTCCCTTTCGCCCTGTCCACTGCCAACTTTTAATTGTTTCACAGCAATTTCTCTTCCGTAAGGTAAGCATCCTTTATACACACAGCCAAAGCCTCCTTCGCCTAAGAGATTCTGGGTCGAGAAGCCATTTGTCATATCGTACAACTCGTGGTAAGAGAAACTTAACTGAGCGTTGCTAATCCCCGCTTCAGATGCAACACTAGCAGACTTATGGTGATACACAAGGGGAGCTGTTGGGGACGTCAAATGGGGTGATTCTAGTGAGGAAACAAGATATCATCATCAGAGCAGACAAAGTTGAACAGCATTAGTGAATTGCTGCATACTATACTGAAACTGTATCGAGAATTGTAAATCAAAGTCATTCGATTCACCGAGATGAATTGCTGCATTACCTGACATTGCCGACGAGGTGAATGGAGAAGGCATAACAAACCCTGCAGCATATCCGTTGGCCGACTTCCTACGCCTTCTTACAAGCCAAAGAGCCAACCCCAGAGAAGAAAGTAGAAAGAGTGCCACTACAACAACAACGGGTACCATGGTTGTGCTTGTTCTAGTGCCACCACCCCCTTGAGTGTTGCCGGAAATTGTGCCAACTGAGTTCGTCGAATTGCCGGGCAGAATGCTGGGAGGAGGGGTCAAGGGAGAAGGAATTTGACCGGGGGAAGGAGCTATGGCACTGGAAGAATTAATGAGAGAAGAGGGTGTGGCAGTGGGTGGTGATGCAGAAGGAAGAGAAGGGGAGCTGGGAGGCGATGACTTTGGTTGCTCAAGGATTGGTGATGGTGGCGGGGTGCTGGTTGGTGGTCCGCCTAAAGTTGGAGGTCGTGGAGAAGGGGGAGATGGAGTGGGGGTTCGACGAGGTGAAGGTGCGGAAGTCTGCGGAATGTTGTCTGGAATGGGAGGAGGAGGGGATGCTGCATTGGGCGGGGGAGGAGAGGCCGGAATCAGTGGAGGAGGAGGAGGAGGATCTGTGGCCCTGGGAGTGGAGATTGCAGCCGGTAGTGGAGGTGGAGGTGGAGGTGAAGGTGTCACAGGCGGCGGAGGAAAGGCCGCAGAAGTGGGTGGAGGAGACAATGGTGGAGGCGGGGGAGATGATGGAGGCGAATCGGCAACGGGCGGCGGAGAACTGGGGGGCGGAGCTGGTGGCGGTGACGGCGGCGGAGAAGCTGGAGGAGGCAGAGAGGCCGGCGGTGGTGAAGAGGGAGGAGGCGAGGCTGTAAGAGGAGGAGGCGTGCCAGAAACCGCTGGAGGAGGAGAAGCTGGTGTTGGGTTCGTGATCGGAGGAGGCGAAAGCGAATCCGCCGGCGGCGGTGAATCAGAAGAAGAAGAAGAAGAAGAAGAAGAAGAAGAAGAAGACGGCGGAGTCGCAGAAGAAGAAGGCGAAGGGGAAGACGACATCCTCTGCAACTACAATGAAGCTTAAATGGTCGATGATCAAACCTGCAAACCTCAAATCACCATGGCAAACCTCTGAGCTGCCATTGAAGCTACTTCCTTTCTCGATCCATCCACATTTCAGATCATTCAACCCTAAATCGATGCAAACTTACACAGCTCCCGGGAAGAACAAATCGGCAGCACAAACTCCCAAAGCTACTCGTTCCTATCACAGACTCCCGAAAACACTCCCCATCGCATCGCCATTTGCAGAACTGGATTCCTCAGCGCCACGTACAACAAAAAGATCAACTTCCAGCGGGCAAACCCATCAAGATCCTACTTTTTGGAGGGGGAAGAACGCGTAGCGTGCCAAATCGGGGCAGCCTGTTCCCACTGGATCAAACGGTGGCCCAAATTCTCAACTTCGCTAAAGAAACCACCGCAAGATCCAAACTTTCCCCGAGATTGAGCAAATGGGGATCAAAACAAAGGGGAAAAAAAAACAGATCTTGTGAACGGTTGACTGTAAATTGTTCGAATGTTCCGGCTGCAGCGATTAGGGTAGAAGCAGAGGTCGACACTCAAAATTCTTCCCATGTGACTGGACACTGACAAAGGAAGTGGGAGTGAATGGTTCCTGAAAATGAAATAAATAAATTGTTATTATATATTTATATGTGACAAATTGCTTCCCCATCCAGCACACCTCTATATATTTTTTTAAATGACCTTCTTATCCTTTCTTCTTTACACTTCTTTACTCATATTTTTTTCTCAATTTTATTTAATTTTATTTATTTTAATCAATTTTATTTATTATTTTTTATTAATTTTTTTTATTTTTTATTTTATATAATTTTTAACATACGTTATAGGTTAGAATCTCTCTTTTATTACCTTCACTTTTATATATATATATATATATATATATATATATATATATATATATATATATATATATATATATATATATATATATATATTTTGAGTGTATTTATTTTTTAATTTTTATCTGTTTTTTTTATTTTTTAAAAATTTTTATTTAGTTTTATTTTTTTATTAGTTTTGTTTTTTAAATAAATTTTTTTGTTATTTTTTTTATTATTTTTTTATTATTTTTTTAATTTTTGACACATGTCAAAACCTCTCAGTTATCTCTCCTCAAATTCTTGACAACTCTTGACATATATCAGAATTTTTCTCTCTTTAAATTATCCTCTAACCTTCCCCTCCTTTTAAATTACTCCATCCAACTCTTGACACATATCAAAATCTCTCTTTCCTTTAAATTACCCACCCTTCAACTCTTGATATATGACACATGTCAGAATCTCTTACTTCCTTTAAATTGCCCTCTCTCCAACCCTTGACACATGTCAAAATATTCCCCTCCTTTTAAATTACCCCCATCCAACCTTTGATACATGTTAGAACATCCCTTTCCTTTAAATTACCTCTCTCATCTAACCCTTGACACATGACACATGTTAGAACCTCTCACTTTCTTTAAATTATCCATCCTCCAACTCTTAACACATGTCAAAACACCCCCTCTCTTTAAACTATCATTCTTTAACCCTTAACATATGTCAGAACCTCCTCTCCTTTTAAATTACTCATCCTCCAACTCTTGACACATGTCAAAACATCAATCTTCATTTAAACTACCCCCTCCAACCCTTGACACGTGTCAAAATACCCCTCTTCCTTTAAACTACCCCGCTCCAACCCCTGACATATGTTAGAACCTCTCTTTCCTTTAGATTACCTCCCTTCCAAACCTTAACACATGTTAAAAACTTCTCACTCTCTTTAAATTATTCATCCTCTAATCCTTGACACATGTCAAAACACCCCCCTCCCTTTAAACTGCCCCTCTTTAACCCTTAATATATGTCAGAATCTCCTCTCCCTTTAAATTACTCACCCTCCAACTCTTGACACATGTCAAAACATCAATCTCCATTTAAACTACCCCCTCTAACCCTTGACACATGTCAAAACACCCCTCTCCCTTTAAACTACCCCGCTCCAACGCTTGACATATGTTAGAACCTCTCCTTCCTTTAGATTACCCCCCTTCCAAACCTTAACACATGTTAAAACTTCTCACTCTATTTAAATTATCCATCCTCCAATCCTTGACACATGTCAAAACACCTCTCTCTCTGTAAATTATCTCCTCCAACCCTTGACATATTTCAGAACTTCCTCTCTCCTTAAATTACTCACGCTTCAACTCTTGACATATGTCAGAACCTCCCCTTTAAAACCTCCTCTTATACTTCATTTTCAGTCACACCTCCCTCCACTATTAGCTCCCTCTCAGCCTCTCCTCTGTTTCTAGAACATAGTTATATTCTTAGTCATTACTTTTCGTAATTCATAGAAGAAAATTATGGATGACTATTTGGATTTATTTTCAGATAGTTGGCTAATTGAGAATGATGTTCCTAGCGGAGAAAGTATCTCCAACAACAGTCCTGATTATACAGCCGAATTTATCACATATCGGGTTAATTATTATCGATGTTTTATGCATATTCGTTATTTATTTTATAAGTAGAGAAATTATGTTAAGATTTGATAATGATATACTTATATATCTTTGTTATATTTTTTATATTAATATTTGAAATTAGAAAATATATAATAAATTGGACAAAGACAGATGGTCTGAAGAATGATATTATAGTGGTTATTAAAAATTCTGTTAATTTAAAAGGTGACAAGCTGTCAAAGTGTCATCTTATGTGTAAAAGAGGTAGAAAGTATAAATCGTCATGATATATAGTTGAGGGGCAATCCTTAAAAAAAATACCGGGACTAAAAAATGTAAATGCTCATTTGAGCTACAAGGTATATCAATACCTTCAAATGGTGTGATGTGGGGTTTAAGGGTTGTCTGTGGTTTTCATAATCATCAATTAACAGAATATATTGATGGTTATGAGTAACCGTGTAGGTTAAAACCAATAGAGACGATGACCAACAATACCACACCTCGTGAAATTCTTAATATTTTGAAAGAAAGAGACTCATCAAACACTACAAGGATCAAAAGCATTTACAATACCATTTTCACAAATAAATCCGCTAAACGAGGCAGCCTAAATTCAATGCAGTATATCTTAGAGCAATTAATCAAGAAAGAATACCTCCATAATTACTGTACAAATCCAAACATCAACGAAATCATAGATATTCTTTGGGTTCGTCCAAAAAGTCTAGAGTTATCTGTTAACTTTTCGTTTGTATTGATCATTGATGTCACATACAAGACCAATGAGTATCGGATACCACTATTGAAGGTTGTGGGTATCACATCCACAATGCGAACTTACTCACTTATGTTCGCATATTTTAGTAATGAAAGGACAGGGTAATTGACATGGGCATTCGATACCTTAAAGAAGTGGATGGTTGAAAAGAAGGCATCGTTGCCATTGATGTTTGTTTTAATCAGGATTTGACGCTTATTAATGCCATTGAAACATGTTTTTCCAATGCACGTCACATCCAATGTATTTGGCACATAAACCAGTGCGTAATGAAGAAATGCACCCTTATGCTTGGTTTGAAGTGACAACATTTTTGTGCGTCATGATACTCACTCATTAATTCATCGACACAGTGGTCTTACCAGCAAAAGTGGGATGTTATGCGCGAGGAGTATCAACAATTTGAGGGTGTTCTAAATTACCTTTGGGAGACATGGTTACATCCTTATAAAGAGCGGTTTGTTTCAGCATGGGTTGATACATGTACACACCTCGAGAGCAATTCAAGTCAAAGGTATGGTCACTTTTGTTGGATCGTGACGCACATAAAGGGGGGGGGGGAGTGAATTACGTGGTTTTTAAAACTTATTTTCTTAAAAAAAACATGAGTACACAGCGAAACGTAAGAAGTTCGAAAGTAGAAAAATACGAGAAAAACACAAGCGATTTTTACTTGGTTCGGATCCTTCAGCGACTCCTACCCCAAGGCCCAGGTCCTGCGGACCTATCAATGGGAAATCCACTAAAAACCTCTTCTGGTACCCCCGAAAGAAAGAATCGAGTACAAAAAGATTAGGTCAAGTGCAACACATTGCACTTGCCCTTTTATAGTAATTAAGTACAAAGACAAAGTTACCAACACTCTTATGGATTGAAATGAGAGCTCTTCTTGTGTTGACGTCTGTCTTCTAGGCGCGATCAGAACTCCTCAGAGTAGTCGTCGGGCTCAGCAGTTTCGCAGTAGAGTCGTAGTTGGAACCGGGAGTAATCGGAGGCTTAAATGTGCGCGCAGTAGCTCGTATGTAGTTGTTGTGTAAGTGCCTACTTGAGACTACCTTATAAAGGGCTTGGAGGGCGCCTCTAATTAGGCAAAATCTATCCCGAGCATTCTGGCACTTATCTGCGACCGATTCCAAAAATCATCCTGCTGAGGGCGTCTTCCATAGCCATGGAAGATGTCTTCTATGAACAGTACCGAGACGCCTTCTATAGCTATGGAAGATGTTTTCTATGAACAGTATCGAGGTACCTTCTATAGCCATGGAAGGCGCATTCTATGAACAGTACCGAGGTGCCTTCTATAGCCATGGAAGGTGCCTTCGGGTACTCTTCACCCGAAGGCAGCTTTGTTTCTTTGCTTGCTTTCTTACTCTGCATCAAATGTGTTAGTCCAAATACCCTACAAGACAAGTGTCAGCACAAATATAATAAATAGAGTAATTAGTTTCTGTCCTCCCAGGACAAGGAACTAGTTAAAGTCTCAGTTTAGGGATCCCAAATGGACTTAAACTGAACCGACACCTATTGTCTCTCAACTGGGACGCGTCCTCACAGTCTCTCTCCTCCAGTGATTTACTTTTACTTACCTTTTGCCAGACATCCGGTCAGCCCATTGACCAGTCTAGATTTCGTGCCAGCTATCCGGTCAGCCCATCAACATAGCTGGACTTCGTGCCAACCATCTGGTCGGTCCGTCGACCTAGCTGGACTTCATGCCAGCTATTCGGTCAGCCCGTCGACCTAGCTGGACTTCGTGCCAGCTATTCGATCGGCCCGTCGACCTAGCTGGACTTTGTACCAGATATCTAGTCGGCTCATCGCCCTAGTTGAACTTCATACCAGCTATCCGGTCGACCCATTGACCTAGCTAGATTTCTCCTACACACTTAATCAAATTGTTAGATTACAATGAACCAAACTTAACTTATTTTGTCATTCATCAAAACCTGAGTTAGATGTTAATCGCACAAATAATTTCTCTCTTTTTGATGCAATGACAACCTGAGTTAAGTTAGTGAAAAAATATACAAAAATAACTAGACCAATGAGATGATTTTGATTTAGTCTGAGTTTGATTTTTCTAACTTAATCCACCTAACCTTCCCTCTTTGGCATTCATAAAAAAATAATAAGCATAGACAAGTTTGGGAGAATTGGCTAAAGGAAGAATTGGCTAAAGGAAGGAAAATTTTAACATCAGAAAAATTTCAGGGTTACTGGGAGAAGTTAAACTTACAAAAATAAGTTAATAAGTTGTTCAAAAATAAAGATTTTCAACAAAAAAGTTTTAAAAGGATTTTTAAATATGTCTTAAATCTTCATGTCAGAATTTTTAAAAAAAAAGTTGAAATGATTTTCAGCGTCTACTAACTTCGCATAATTTCCAAAATCTACTATTTTTCATTAGATTTTCAAAAGATATAAAATTTGAAAATGCTAGACCAGAGTTAGAATTTAAAGATGCAACATTTTCAAAAAGTTTGGAAATATTTTGAAAATTAAATTTTAAAAACATTTTAATATAACTTTCAAAACATTTTGAAAAACACTTTTGAAAATTGAATTTTGAAAAAGATCTAAGGGATGTTTTTAAAAATATCTTTTCAAAAATTTAAGGTTTTCAAACATAAGATGATAAAATTTTAAGTAAGAAAACCTTTTGAAGACTATGTCGAGACGTTTTAAAAAATTTAGACATTTGTCACACTGATTTTTTAAAACTTATCTTTAAAACTTTTTAGGTTAAAAAAGTGAACAAAAAAATTTAAAGATAGTAGTTTAGTAAGCCTTTAAAATTTGAAGCAGTTTCCAAAAATAATTTTGTAAAATATTTAAAGAAAAATGCAAGCAATTTGCAAAATATAAAATATTAATATTTCTCCTGAACCCGACAGTATTTTAAAATAAAGCTTTTAAAAATATTTTTCAAAAAAAATATTTAAAGTAAGATTTTCAAAGTATTTTTTTTTAAATTGAGGTAGGATTTTCAAAAGAGATTTTAAAGAGAAATTTGATAAAAAAAAATTCTAAGGAATTATTAATAAAAAAACTTCAGGAAATAATTTTCTAAGTAAATCTTTTTTAAAAAAAATTGATCCTCTTCTTGAATTTGATACCCCCTCTGAATGTGATACTCCCTTGAATTTTTTACTTCCCCTGAATTTATTACTCCCTTTGAATTTATCTCTCCTCCTTAAATTAACACTAAGGTTTGAGTATGTTAAATTTCAAAGCCTTAGCACATTTTTCTACCTAAGTGTTTTAGGGGATTTAGGGTTAGTAACACTTATGTTTATAAAGTTTATTATTTACATAATTATCTCTATATACTTGGTATAATTGTTAATTTAAGTTTGATTAATCATTAATCAATTATTCTAAAAATAATTAACTTTAGATTTAGGTGTATTAAACTTTAGTTTAAGGTAAAATAAAATAATTTGTTACTAATTCAATAACCGTTAATCATTATCAATAGTTTATTGATTAACTTTTACTTAATACAATAATTTAATACTATTTGATTAAAATAATTTAAATTTCGTATTAATTAATTAAGTTGATTAATGAAAGTATTAATTATAATTTAACTTTTCATTTACTTCCTTTTAAGTAGGACTAATAAAGTTTAAAGTTAGTATTAATTCAAAATTAAATTTATTAAAGTTATTAAAAAAAGTTAAGTAATTCAGTTTAAGTCAATCTATAATTATGATTTAATTAAATTAGTTAAAATTTTAATGTAAAGTCAAGTTTGATTTAGAAATAACTTATTGTAAAGTTAATATTTTAATTATGTTAAATTAAGGTACTTATCAAGTCAACCAAAGTTCTTAAAAAACAATTAATTTTTAATTATTTACTTATTAATTATTAAGTTTAAAGTTTAATTTAAATGAATTTTAATTAATTTAATTAAGTTTTAAGTTAAGTGTCTAAATTTTAAAATGATTTTGAAATAATCTTTTAAAATAATTTCCAAAAGGATTTTAAAAAAATCTTAAAAGAATTTAAAATGATTTAAAATAAATTTTAAATCATTTTTAAAAGAGTTTTTAAAATGATTTTTAAAAGATTTTTTTTTTAAGATTTTTAAAATAATTTTTAAGAAAATTTTTAAAAGAGTTTTTAAAATGATTTTTAAAGGGTATTTAAAAAAATAATTTATTTTAAAAGATTTTTTAAAATAATTTTTAAAAGGATTTAAAAAGCTTTTTAAAATAATTTATAAAGGATTTTTAAAATAACTTTTAAAAGATTTTTAAAATAATTTTTAAAGATTTTAAAATATTTAAAAGGATTTTAAAATAATTTTTAAAAGATTTTTTTTAAAAAAAAAATTTAAAGAGAATTTTTAATAGGATTTTGATTGAGAGTATTAATAGATTAATTAATAGATTAATTAATCTGTTAAATAAGTTAGAAGATAATTAGGTTAGTTAATTTTTTTTAATTAAGGTTAGGAATTAAGTAGATTTAAATTTAATAAGTTGTTAATTTCAAGTTGTTAAATTAAGTTTAAATTTAAGTTAAGTAATATAAATTAGAATTAATTTTAATTTTAATTTAAAGTTTAAATTTTAAGTTTAAAAGTTTAATTTTAAGTTTTAAGTTTTAAGTTTTATGTTTAATTTTAATTATAAGTTTAAGTTTTATTTTAAATTTTAATTTTAAATTTTAATTTAAAGTTTAAATTTTAAGTTTAAAAGTTTAATTTTAAGTTTAAAGTTTTATGTTTAATTTTAATTATAAGTTCATGTGTTATTTTAAATTTTAATTTTAAAGTTTAATTTTAATTTTAATTTTAATTTTAATTTTAAGTTAGTTTAAGTTTAAATTTTAATTTTTTAAATTTAACTTTTAAGTTAATTTAATTTTTATTTTTAAGTTAATTTAAGACTTAATTTAATTTAAGTTTCATTTTTAAGTTAATTTAAGATTTAATTTAATTTAATTTTAAGTTAAATTTTTTTAAAAAAAATTTAAGGTAATCTTTTAAGTCAATTTAATTTTTATGTTAATTTAATTTTTTTTGTTAATTTAAATTTTAGGTCAATTGAAAATTGTAAGTTAATTTAATTAATTTTAAGTTATTTTATTTTATTTAAATTTAATTTAATTTTTTTATTTTAATATAATTAATATGATTTAATTTAAATTAATTTAATTTAATTAATTTAGTTTAATTTAATTTATTTAGTTTAGTTTAATTAATTAAATTTATTTTAATATATTTTAATTTAATTTATTTTAATTTATTTTAATTTAATTTTGTTTAATTTAATTAATTAATTTATTTAAGTTAGCTTATGTTAATTTGTTTTAATTTAATTTAATTTAATTTAATTTAATTTAATTTGTTTTAATTTAATTTAATTAATATAATTTATTTCAATTTAATTTAATTTATTGTGATTTAATTTAATTTAATTTACTTAATTTAATTTAATTTAATTTAATTTTACATATTTAAATTAATTAAATTTATGTTATTTAATTTAATTTAGTTTAATTTATTTAATTTAATTGAATTTATTTTAGTTTAATTTAATTTATTAGTTTAATTTAGTTTAATTTATTTTTGTTTAATTTAATTTAATTTAATTTATTTTAATTTATTTATTTGAATTTATTTTTATTTTATTTAATTTTAATATAATTTAGCTTAATTTAATTAATTTAATTTTATTTACTTTAGTTTATTTTATTTTAATTTAATTTATTTTATTTTAAGTTAATTTATTTTATTTTATTTTATTTTAATTTTACTTAATTTAATTTATATCCTTAGTTATTTCACCCGATCTATGTTTTCTATCATGGAATCCTATAATTTTGTGAGTTGAGTTAAGTTCAATTTCAGGATTTGGTTTATCTTTGTGTTAGATTTAGGTTTATCTTTTGGCTCAACAAACAGAAATTCATTGGATAAACTTTTAGGCTATGGTGAGTTACCTGGATATCATTAGAGTAACCATGTCTTCGAGATTTTTCAAATAGTCTTATCCACTAAACTTAATACAAAATATTGGTCTAACTAGTTAGGATCCGTAAGAGGTAGATTCAGTTAGTTCCACTAAGTCAAATGCGTCAGGTTGAAGCTATATCTTCCTAAACATGCATAGACAGAGCTTCCCTAACCTAGTATCATCCAAATTTCACCAGTACCATAGGTCAAGTTAAACTTTTATCCCTTTTTACTCTAATCCTAATTACCCTACCGGGTAGGTTACTTTTGGAGGTGCGCAGTTAGTTCCACTAAGTCAAATGCGTCAGGTTGAAGTTATATCTTCCTAAACATGCATAGACAGAGCTTCCCTAACCTAGTATCATCCAAATTTCACCAGTACCATAGGTCAAGTTAAACTTTTATCCCTTTTTACTCTAATCCTATTTACCCTACCGGGTATGTTACTTTTGGAGGTGCCAAATAGTTTGGAGCCTCCTCCTAAATTATTGATTAGATTAAATTTTAGTTTTGAGTTTATGTCGATTACTTTTATAATTATAATATACTTAATGATAGTTTGAGTTTGAGCTTGTTCTATAGTTGTTTTTATGATTTATCTTTGGTTTAGTTGATTTAGTTTTATGTTTAGGATTTTGAATTGGGTTATTTGATTTTACATCATATATTTTATTTTTAGGTATATAATATTGGTTAATTCCTACTTGCATGGTTAGACACGCTTTTGGAACTCAAGCTTTAGTTTGTGTTTTGTTTTGAGTTATAAGTGACATAAATGATTTATTTGTTGGGCTAGACTTGTATCCAAGTTCAGATTTGTTATATACTGATTTTTGATTATTTAATATTAGATCCAAATTTTTAGATCTAGTTGTAAAATTTTTTAACAACCTTTAAGTTTGCTAATTTCAATTTTTAGTGTTGAATTTTCCTCCTCAAGTTTTACGACTTGATTTGGATTAGATTTTCAATTTGTTCCTTGAGGTGTTGGTTTTCCTCAAAAAGCATCTTATCTTGATTTTCTTGTTCAATTAATTTTCTATTTAAGTATGAAATAACTTTAAAAAACTTTTTTGCTTAAATTAAAGCATACCTCAACGGAACCTTCGAAAACAAGTACAAACTCGTGGCTCGATTCGGGTTTGGACACGTCTTTCGATTCATCCTCCGATTTTGATTCACGGGCCATCAGCACGAGGTAGCTTCAGTGCTTCTGCTCTTCGGCTTCCAATTCCTCTGAAGACGATTCGTCCCACGTTGCTTTGAGTGCCTTCCTTTTGGTTGTCTTGGATTTTTCATTCTTCAGCTTTGGTCACTTGTTCTTGTAGTGACCCTTATTGTTGCATCCGAAGCAGGTTACATTCTTTGGTTCGGTAGTGGAGTTGATCTTCTGCAGGTCATTTCTGCTGAACTTCTTCTTTCTCCTAGTGAACATTTTTCTTACCAAGTTCACCAGGTGTTCTTCATCTTCTGAATCTTGGTCAGACTCACCTTCAGATTCAGACTTGGTTCTTGACTTTTCCTTGGAGGAACCTGTAAAAAGAGCAACACCTTTCTCGATTCTGGCGTTAGTTTGTTCGTGTAGCTCAAGTTCACAAAATAATTCGTCTAACTTTAATTTTGAAAGATTTTTCGGAATTTTGTAAGCATCCACCATGATGGATGCCCACAATGCATTCCAAGAAAATGTGTTTAAAGCATACCTTATTAGGTTGCGGTTCTCCATTGGGTGGCCAATGGTGTGAAGCCCGTTGAGGATATCTTTTATCCTCGCGTGGAGTTAACTCGCCGATTCTCCTTCCTACATTTTTATATTAAATAACTTATTTAAATAAAGATCTATTTTAGTTACCTTAGCGTCACTGGTTCCTTCATGCAACTCGATGAGCTTGTCCTACAGTTCCTTCGCATTTTCGTGTGGGCCTACTTGGTTCAGCTCCTCCTTTGTTAGCACACATTGTAGTGTGTTATGGTCTTTGAAGTCTGTCTGGGCTTTCTTCTTCATCTCCGGATTCCACTGTTCAGGGTCCATCAGATTTCTGGAGTTTTCGATAGGAGTCTTGTAGCCTCTGATGATGCTGAACTACTGATAGAAGTCTGTTTTCAGATAAACTTCCATTCGCTTCTTCCAGTATGGGAAGTCGTCACCATTGAATAGGGGAGGTCGGATGGTGCTGTAACCCTCGGTCTGGGCCATGAATCCTACACGCAATGAGAGAAGAGAGAGAGGGTCCCAAGACTTAGTCTTGGATTAGTAGTGTGGGAGAAAGGAAAAAAAACATTATGACTGAATTGGTGTTGCACCAATTCAGATTAATTTGCTACGTAAAAGAATTTTCCAAAGGGGTAATTATACCAATTTGGATTCAGTCGAAAAGCTCAAAAATGAAAAAAAAAATACCCCCTTTGCCTGATTGGTGGTTGTACCAAATCAGAGCGGTACCGGCTCTAATACAACTTGTTGGATCATGACGCATGTGAGAGGGGGGGTGAATGACGTGGTTTTTAAAAATACTTCTTTTTCGGTTTTTAAAACTCGAGCACGCAGCGGAAAGTAATTGAAAGAAAGCACCAGAAAAATACGAGTGGTTTTTTACTTGGTTCGGAGCCTTCGGCGACTTCTACTCCAAGGCCCAGGTCCCGCGGACCTATCGATGGGTAATCCACTAAAAACCTTCTAGTACCCCCGGAAGAGAGAATCAAGTACAAAAGAAGTTAGGTCAAGTGCAACACACTACACTTGTCCTTTTTAGTATTTAAGAAAAAAATACAAATATTACCAACACTTTTAGGAATTATAATGAGGCACTTGTGTTGATGTCTATCTATCGGACGCGATCGAAACTCCTCGGAGTAGTCGTCGGACCCAGCAGCTTCGCAGTAGAGTCGTAGTCAGAACCGAGAGCAGTCGGAGGCTCAAATGTGCGCGCAGTAGCTCGTATGTAGTTGTTGTGTAAGTGCCTACTCGAGACTACCTTATAAAGGGCTTAGAGGGCGCCTTCCACAAGTATGGAAGATGCCTCCAATGAGGCAAAATCTACCCTAAGCATTTTGGCACTTATCTGCGACCAATTCCAAAAATCATCCTGGTAAGGGCGTCTTCCATAGCCATGAAAGGCGCCTTCTATGAACAGTATCGAGGAGCCTTGGAAAGCGGCTTCTATGAACAGTACTGAGGCACCTTCTATAACCATGGAAGGCGCCTTCAGGTACTATTCATCCGAAGGCAGCTTTACTTCTTTGCTTACTTTCTTACCCTACAACAAATGTGTTAGTCCAAATATCCTGCAAGACAAGTGTTAGTACAATTATAATAAATAAAGTAATTAGTTCCTATTCTCCCAGGACCAGGAACTAGTCAAGGTCTCAGTTTAGGGATTCCAAATGGACCTAAACTGGGCTGACGTCTACTGTCCCTCAACTGGACGCGTCCTCACAGTCACTCTCCTCCAGTGACTTACCTTTACTTACCTTTTGCCAGACATCTAGTCAGCCCGTCGACCATTCTAGATTTCATGTCATCGATCCGATCGGCTTGTCGACCTAGCTAGACTTCGTACCAGCTATCCGATTAGCCCGTCGACCTAGCTGGACTTCGTGCCAGCTATCCGGTCGGCCTGTCGACCTAGCTAGACTTCGTGCCAGTTATCCGGTCGACCCGTCGACCTAGCTAGACTTCGTGCCAGCTATCCGGTCGGCCCGTTGACCTATCTGGATTTCTCCTGCACACTCAATCAAATTGTTAGATTACAATGAACTTAACTTAATTTACTTTGTCGTTCATCAAAACCTAAGTTAGACCGTTAGTGTTAATCGTACCAACAACTTTATAGTTTTATTATTTCAATTTTGTTCATTATTGTAGTATTTCAATTCTTTTTATTATTAAAACACAATGCATTTTTTTAATATAGGGCAGAGTTTGCACATGCAAGATTGAAGTTATATTTGAGAGATATCATGTGATCCCTACAAACATCTTTTGAAAAAAATATATAAGATATTAAGAATTCAATTTGGGGATATTAAGTTGTTCGAGAGATCTCTCAACATTCCATGCCATCAATATTTACATGATGACATTTTCAGTCAAATACGGTGTCAGATTTTATTAGAGACAATGGAGTTGATTTCTGGTCAGCTAAAATACATTGAGGAAGCATCTCACCAGTTAGCTGGCAGATGCAACTGTTCTATCAAAATTGTATACGAATTGTCATACGAGCACGATTTTACACATTACTATTGCTTTTCCATTCTAATTCTGCTACAGAGTATTAACACTCATTGGAGGAGATTGTCTATGCACATACATTGGTTTAATAACGAGGGAGCACGACCCAACAGGGCATCCTACGTTGTTGAGATATTAGATGGGATGTATCCACATATGCGAGAGCATATGATAGACAAGTTTTTTTGATATGATACATCCATTTCAAAGTACAATTCGAGTTCCTTCGTACAACACAGAACATAGAGGTCGATCT
Organism: Zingiber officinale; assembly: GCF_018446385.1. NCBI lineage: Eukaryota > Viridiplantae > Streptophyta > Magnoliopsida > Zingiberales > Zingiberaceae > Zingiber > Zingiber officinale. Next base: position 96,601,134 of record NC_056002.1, on the reverse strand, counting down.
ACATGTAGAGATGAGCAAAGTAAACTTCACATACCTTCTTTTGCAGATGCATCCCCTTCAGGATCGGATCTAGGGTTTCTCAACCAGCTGTAACATCTCGAGAGAGAGGAAGAGGAAGACATGGAAGGGGGTCGAAAGTTCGCAATACTCAAATGGCCAATGATCACTTTCTAGTGTAGGACCGTTAGATTCGATAGAGGGGGGGGGTGAATATCGATTCGAAAATATCGAGTATAAGCGCAGCGGAAAAGTAAAGTAGACACAGTGTTTTTTACTTCGTTCGGAGCCTGTGACGACTCCTACTCGAAGGCCTGTACTCCGTGAGTACTTTCGTTGGGCAAATACCGACAATAAAAAACAGTACAATGAATGCTAATGAAAATGAAAGGCAAATACCGACAATAAAGACAAGAAAGGAGCGTAGTGTCGGAGCTTTATTCGCGTCGCAGAAGTGCAGAGCAGTGGAAGACTTTTCTTTTCGTTGTTGTTCTGAAGCTCTCCTCTGACCCTTCTTTTATATGAGGCTCGGGGCGCCCTGGATGCCTTCTGGGCGCCCTGGTGAGACGTGGCAAGTCCAACCAGCGAGCTCCACGTGGCGACGCGCGATCAGGATGAAATTTCCCTCCCGGGCGCCCGGATCCCTTCCTTTTTCCAGAATCCGTCCGCAAGACAAACGTTAGTCCGTGGCAAATTTACCTGCACAGTTGTTAGCAAAAGCAAAGTGAGTATGAATTAGTAAAATAGTATGACTTAGATTAGTCTTTTCGAGACCGGAATCTAGTCACGATCTCGACTTAGACTTCGAAATAGATCTAAGCGGATCGGCCTAATGTTCCTTCCGAGCGCGTCCTCATGATCCTCCCCTCCGTGACTTACCTTACTTACGTCCGATCAGCCCGTCGACCTGTCTGAGACTTCTCGCCAAGCGTCCGGTCGGCCCGTCGACCGCTTAGAGCGTCCGGTCACCGTCGACCGCTTGGACTTCGCCGCGTCGGTCAGCCGTCGACCGCTTGGACTTCGCCGACTATCCGATCAGCCCGTCGACCTGTCTGGTCCGGTCAGCCCGTCGACCGCTTGGACTTCTCGACTATCCGGTCGGCCCGTCGACCTAGCTTGGTGCCAGACATCCGGTCAGCCCGTCGACCTGTCTGGACTTCTCGCACACTCGATCAAAGTGTCAGACAACAACAAAACTAACTTAACCTATTTGTCATTCATCAAAACCTAGGTTAGACCGTTAGTGCTACCCGCACCAACAATCTCCCCCTTTTTGATGGAATGACAACCTGGTTAAGTTAGTGAAAAAATGCAAAAAAATAGGTACATCGGTTTTAAAGTTAGTTTTAGTGTTTTCAATTTGGTTTATCTAACTTAACCACCTAACCCTCCCCCTTTGGCATTCATCAAACAAATAAGCAAGGGTAAACAATCATAGTGTAGAGTTACTGTAAAAAATAATCACAGTTAATCTTGAAAAGAATATCTGAGTTTGGTTCAAAATTCAAGTACAATTTTTAAATCCAAGGAAAAAAAAATCAAGTTGACTTGGGGGAGACAAGTTGAATTTTGAAAAGTATAAATTTAAAGTTAATCAAGTTTAACTTTTCAAGCGTGTAAAATTTTTAAATCAGGTTTTTCAAATTTTCTTTTCAAGTTTAAGTAACATTTACTTTTCAAAAAGGTAAATTTTTAACTTCAATTTTTCAAAACAAAGCAAAAATTAAACAAGTAAGATTAAATTTGCCAAAATAAATGTTTAAGTTTAATTTTCAAGCATATGTTACAAAACTGGATAAGTTTAAATTTACAATAGTCAACTTTTTAAATCAGGTTTAAAAATTAGGTGGGATTAAACTTCCAATTTTGCAAACACTCAAATAAATTTAACTTTTTGTTTGAAAAATAGTGTTAAAAGAATAAATTAGTTTCAAAATAGATTAAATTTTTTTTTAATTAATTTCTCCCCCTAAACTTGACACTTAAAATTTGAAAATATTTGCTAAAAATATTCAAAGTAGATATATATATTTTTTTAAATTGAGGTAGAATTTTCTAGAGAGATTTTAAAGAGAAGATTAAAAAATAACACTTAAGGAGATAATTAAAAAATAAACCTCCCCCTTAATTTGATACTCCTTTAATTTATTAATCCTCCTTATTTATTACTTCCCCTTAATATAAAATTTTACAACCGTAACATATTTTTGTACCTAAGTGTTTTAGACGTTTGTATAATTATCTTTATAAAATTGTTCATTTAAATTTGACTAACCGTAATTAATGTTAGATTAAGTTGAAATAAATTAACCTTTAGTGTAATGATAAGTAAGATAAGTTGTTATTAATTCAATAATTGATCAATATTAATAATTTATTGATTAAATTTTGCTATAATCTAAATTTTGTATTAATTGATGAAGGTGTTAGTTATAATTTAACTTTTCATTTACTTCCTTTTAAGTTGGATTGACTTAGTTTAAAGTTGGTGGTAATTTGAAGTTAAACTCGTTATTCAACAAGGTTAAGTAAGGTTCAATTTAAGTCAAACTTTAATTATGTTTTAATAAAAATAATTAATATTTTAAAGGTTGATTAAGAAAAATGACTTAGAGTAATTTTAATATTTTTACTAAGGTTAAACCTAGGTTCTGATCAAATCAAGCTTAGTTCTCAAATAAAGTTAAACTTAAATAGTTAAGTTCTACATATTAATTATATAATTAAGTTTAAAGTTAAAGTTAACGGAATTTAAGTTTTTAAGTTAGGTGTCTAAGTTTTAAATGAATTTAAAAGAATTATAATAATTATTATATTTAAGGGATTTCTAACAGAATTTTAAAATGATTTTTATAATTATTTAATAACAATTAATATACGTTCAATTCAGTTTTGATTTTAGATTAAAATTAATATCAGTGATTAATTTAGCTTTAAGTTTTAAGTTTAAGTTAAATTTTTAAGTTTTAATTTTCAGTTAGGTTAAATTAAGTTGAAAAGTAATGTTTAAATTAAGTTTTAATGAGTTTTAATCTAAGATCTAATTTTCAGTTAAGTTAAATTAAAAAATAATTTTAAGGTTAAAATGATGTTTAAGATTAAAAATGAGTTTAAAGTCAAAATAATAATTTTTAAAGTGAAAATAGTCTATAGAAATAATTTATTATTATTACTATTTTTTTAAGTTAAAAGAATTTTATTATAGTGAAAAAATAAGAAGAATTTTTCAAAATATGACATAATTTTTAAAATAGTTTTTAAATGATTTTTAAAAGTTTTTAAAATAATTTTTGAAATAATTTTTAAGTTAAAATAATTTAAAAATATAATTTTTATATTAAAATAATTTTAAGTTAAAATAATTTTTAAAAGGTTTTAAAAGAATTTTTAAAGTTTTTGAAAATGATTTTTAAAAGAGTTTTTAAAAATACATTTTAAAATGTTTTAAAATAATTTTTAAAAGAATTTTTAAAGTTTTTTAAAATGATTTTTGAAATAGTTTTTTAAAATTTTTAAAAGAATTTTTTAAAGTTTTTAAAATGATTTTAAAATAGTTTTTAAAATAATTTTTAAAATGTTTTAAAAGAATTTTTAAAAGAATTTTTTAAAGTTTTTAAAATGATTTTTAAAAGAGTTTTTAAAATAATTTTTAAAATGATTTAAAAGAATTTTTAAAAGAATTTTATAAAGTTTTTAAAATGATTTTTAAAATAGTTTTTTAAAATAATTTTTAAAAGAAATTTTTAAAGTTTTTAAAATGATTTTAAAATAGTTTTTTAAAATAATTTTTTAAAAGAAATTTTTAAAGTTTTTAAATTGATTTTAAATTAGTTTTTAGAATAATTTTTAAAATGTTTTAAAAGAATTTTTAAAAGAATTTTTTAAAGTTTTTAAAATGATTTTTTAAAGAGTTTTTAAAATAATTTTTAGAAGAATTTTTTAAAGTTTTTAAAATGATTTTTAAAAGAATTTTTTAAAAGAATTTTTAAAAGAATTTTTTAAAGTTTTTAAAATGATTTTAAAATATTTTTTAAAATAATTTTTAAAATGTTTTAAAAGAATTTTTTAAAGTTTTTAAAATGATTTTTAAAAGAGTTTTTAAAAGAATTTTTTAAAGTTTTTAAAATGATTTTTAAAAGAATTTTTTAAAATAATTTTTAAAATGTTTTAAAAGAATTTTTAAAAGAATTTTTTAAAGTTTTTAAAATGATTTTTAAAATAGTTTTTTAAAATGATTTTTAAAATAGTTTTTTAAAATAATTTTTAAAATAAATTTTTAAAGTTTTAAAAATGATTTTAAAGTAGTTTTTAAAATAATTTTTAAAATGTTTTAAAAGAATTTTTAAAAGAATTTTTTAAAGTTTTTAAAATGATTTTTAAAATAGTTTTTTAAAATAATTTTAAAAATGTTTTAAAAGAATTTTTTAAAGTTTTTAAAATGATTTTTAAAAGAATTTTTTAAAAGAATTTTTAAAAGAATTTTTTTAAAGTTTTTAAAATGATTTTTAAAAGAGTTTTTAAAATAATTTTTAAAAGAATTTTTTATAGTTTTTAAAATGATTTTTATAAGAGTTTTTTAAAATAATTTTTAAAAAATTTGGAAATAATTTTAAAATATTTTTTAAGTTTAGAATAAAATTTTTTAAGTTAAATATTAAAATTTTAAAGTTAAATTTAAAAATATTTTTTTTAAAGTTAATTTTTGTTTTAAAATAATTTTTTAAAGTTAATTTAATTTTTAAAGTTAATTTAATATTAAATTTTTTTTAAAATTAATTTAGTTTTAATTCGAAATTTAATTTTTAATTAATTTAAAATTTAATTTTAATTTGAAATTCAAAATTTAATTTTAATTTAATTTAAAATTCGGAATTTAATTTTAATTAATTTTAATTTAATTTGAAAATTAATTTGATCCTTATTCATCTCACCCGATCTAGATTATTAATCAGGGAATCCTATAATTTTGTGAGATGAATTAGATTTAATTACATAGTTTGGTTTAACTTTTGTTAGATTCAGGTTTAGCTTTGGTCTCAACAAATAGGCATTCTTCGGATAAACTTCTAAGCTTGGTGAGTCACTTGGACGTCATTAGAAGTAGCCAACCTTTCGAGGTTTTCCGAATAGTCCTATCCACGGAGCTTAGTATTAAACCTTGGTCTAACTAGTTAGGATCCATTTAAGGGTAGCTTCGGTCAGTTCCACAGATCGAAGTCATATCTTTCTAGACATGCAATGCCCAAGCTTCCCTAACGTACTATCATCCAAAAACTTCACCAGTACCTTGGTCTCTTTTTAACTAATCCTAATTACCCTGCCGAGTTAGTTTGTTTGGGTTACCCTGTCGGGTAAGTTAGTTTTGGAGGTACCAGCTATTCTGAAGCCTCCCCCTAAATCATTGGTCTTTAATTTAAGATTTTTGTATAATTAGAGTTGGTTTTAGTTAAGTTGTAATGTTTAATTTGTAATTTAAATTTAAGTTTTTAATTTTGAATTAATTAAATTGGTCAAATTATCTTTCTTTAAGAGAGTGTATTTAATATTTGAATGTTCTTTCAATTCCAATTTTATTGGGTTAATTGAATTATCTTTCTTTAATAGCTTATTTTTAAAGTTTAAGTTTTTATTTATTTTTAAATTTGAATTAACTAAACTGTTTGAATTATATTTTCTTAATGGTTTATCTTTTAGGTTTTTATTAATTGTTAATTTTGAAATTTCTAGATTATTTTTGTTTAATATGTTATCTTTAACATTTAATTTTAAGTTTGTTAAATTCCGTTTTGATTTTATCAAAGTGTTTGATTTTATCCTTATATTTTCTTTGCCTTTTAAATTGATATAGTTAATTGAATTTATTAGATTAGTTTTATCTTTAAAGTTTAATTTCTTATTAATTAAATTATCTTGGTTTTGGATAGCATTTTCTAGATTAATATTGTCTAGATTAAATAATTTATTAATTTTATCTAGATCAATATTGACCTTGTCATCCTTTTTGTTTGAATTTTCAAATTTGTTTAGGTTAAAATTCAAATTTTTAGATTTATTAATTATTTTCAGATTTTCTATATTTTCTAAAGTAATTATATTTGTTTTATCAGAAAATATCCTAGAGGTATTTTTGCAAGTATTGTCATGTACACTATTTTCATATATACTTTCAGACATATCCAAATTAACAGGCGCATATTTTAAACTACTACTAGCAAGGATGTTTTGGTAAATATTACTAACCTTGAGCGCAATCCCTAATTCAGTAGGCTTCTCCGTTGGATCTGACTCGAGTCCGGATTCGACTTTAACTTGATCTTCTAGCTCCATCGGCATTTCGTGAAGCTTGATCAACTGGGTCCACAACTCATATGCGTTCTTGTACTTTTCTAATCTGCATAAAATATTGTTAGGTAAAACATTACAAATAATGTTACTTACCTTTTTGTTCAGTTCCGAGTTTTGAGAAGGTTTCCTCAAAATTAGCATATAGTCGATGTCTACGCTTCCTAAGAAGCATTCCATTAATCGCTTCCAGTAGTTGAAGTCTTCATGATCGTATGGTGGTGGTTCGCAGGGGTTCCGTCCTTCTAGAAGAGTCATAATTTCTTGCACACAGAGAAATAAACAAAAGATCCCAAGACTTGGTCTTGGATTAGCAGTGCCAAAAAAAATAATATTTCACTATTTTCGAAAAAAAAAATATTATTAAAATATTAATAAAAAAATATTATTTCAAATTTTTGAAAATGTAATATCTTGTCAATACTAAGCAATGGTGAAGAGATGACGATGTATTTTTCAAAAATAGTTTTGGAGGGAAAAAAACGAAAGGCGTAAGGTTTTATTTTAAAGACAAACGATATCTAATTTTTCTTTCAAAAAGTCCCCCCTTTGCCTGATTGGTGGTTGCACCAAATCAGAGCGGTACCTACTCTGATACCACTTGTAGGTGTTGGGATCTTAGATGACTAGAGGGGGGTGAATAGCCTCTTTAAAAACTTAAGCAGAGAGTTCTACACAGAAACTGGTTAGCGCAGCGGAATAAGCAAACTAAAACAAAACGAAAACCAGCACACAAACACTGATACACAGATTTACGAGGTTCGGGGATAACTTGCCCCTACTCCTCGGCGTGTCCGTAAGGTGGACGACTCCTTGATCTTCGGTAGATCGCACCCCGGAAGAATTCCGGCTAAAGATCCTCCTTCTAGGTGGAGTAACCTTCCCACAAAGTCTCAAGAAATATCTAAGTTAAAGCACGAGACTTACAGAAGCTCGGTGGCAAAGGAGAATAAAAATGCTTACAACCACGCGAGGATCAGTAGCAGAATAGAGATCGCAGTTCACTCGAGAGCTCAAGAACTTCCCACAACCGCACAGACTTTTCTTTCAAGCTTTCTTGTTGTCGTTCTGTTCTCTCCTCTCGCTGTTTTCTATTGCTTCTCAAACCTGATCTCTGCTGTCACCGATCTGGTTCAAAACTGCGCAAATCAGCGCTGCAGCCAATCCCTCTTCCTCCTTACCTGGTTCTCTGAACTCACACCAATGATATCACAGTCATCACTGGCGTCTTCTGAGCTCGAACCAATCCGCAGGAGTCAAGCAGATCGCAGCCAGATCACAGCAGTATCCGTTGATGCCTGAAATGCACCATGCGCCGCTGAAACCAGCAGAAAGACCATTTGTCGCATTCCTCTTATGAACTTAATTTGAAATTAGGCTTGGAATGATACCTGTTAACCTGCAAACTCAAAAGCTAACAGCACAGAGGATTATATCACATAAATGAATGAGGTATATCAAAAGCAGTGAAGGAATCGCTGATACAACGAATAAATCAGAGTGTGTGGATCGGTCACCAGACCGATCACAGTGCCTTGGACCGATCAGGCAACAGCCTGATCGGTCTGAGGCCATTCTGATCGGTCGCAGGGACCGATCAGATTGAGTGTGGATCGGTCCATAGACCGATCCACCCCTTTTTCTCTTCTGCAGACTCTTCTCCTGATCGGTCTCCCTGACCGATCAGATTGCACTCAGTGTGCTACTGAGTGTTCTCTGACATAATCCGGAGAACGAGCTACCGTGCCCTCTCCGAGTCCATCAGGTCCAGAGAACGAGCTACCGAGCCCTCTCTGACTTCGCATGCCAAGTTTCCTTCTTGGACTTTTCAACACCAGATGTCCGATCACCCTTGATCCATCTGGATTTTCCCTTGCCTGCTTCCTCACCAGGATTTGTACCTAGCTTCACTCACTAGGGTTTCCACCTGGCTTCACTCACCAGGATTTCCAATCTGCCTGGCTTCACTCACCAGGACTTTCCAACTGCCTAACATCCCAGCTAGGACTTTCTCAATCAGGTCAACCAAGTCAACCTAGATTAGTAATCAATCTGAGTTAAATATCTGATACAAACTTAAATCAGTGTTAACAGCAAAACAACATCCAGGTCAGACTGTATCAACAATCTCCCCCTTTTTGTTGTTTGACAACACGATTTAAGTTTAGATCAGAAATGCTCATATACCCATAATTTTTTTGGGAAATCAGGATCCTCCCCCTAAGACGGATACACCACCAAGTCAATGACGAGAATCAAGATCCTTCCCGTTATCCTCTCCCCCTAAAATCAAGCTTTCATACATTTCTAAACTTAGGTATCCTCTCCCCCTTTGTCAAACACCGAAAAGGTGCGAATAAGGTAAGATAACTTAAAGAACTCCCCCTTAACCCTTACTGTCTGTTTCTTAAAGCACTTAGAATTCCCTCTAAGTGTATTATAAGACAGTAATAAGGAAATAAAGGACAAACAAGACATGCAAGTGAACAGCATATTAATAACGGATAGAAAATGAAACATAATAAAGAGCAAGCAAATATAAAACTGAGTAGCATAAATACATGAGTAGCATCAGAAGTGCAAACAACCAGGTCAGACATAAAGACTAACAAATAACATCCAAAATACATACAGTCAACAAACAAACTGTATCAATCAATATCCTCACACTGAGGAACATCACCATCATCGGCAGGAGGGGTGAAATCCTGAGGCGGCACGCTGGAGGATGGATAGCCTGGGTAAGACTGCGGAGGCGGGTAGCGTGCCATCCATCCGAGTAGCAACTGCTGTGTCACCACCTGATGACTGCGCATATCATCGAAGCGCTGGTCAATATGCCCGCGCAGGTCATCGTAGCGCTGGTCTATCCGAATACGCAGGCCATCCAGCTCAGCAGATATCATCTCATCGTGCTGATCAAAGCGTCTCTCCAGCTCGGCGATCTGCCAGCGCAAATCAGGATCGGCCTCTCCATCGTCAGCAGCAGGAGGAGCAGCAACAGGAGCAACCTGTCGTGGAGGTCCCCGTGGTAACTCACCCAGTGCTCTCCCATCCTTCCACCGAACATCCCCATTTTGCCCTATGATGCCAGACTTGGAAAATGCCCGTTTCCCAAGTCGGCAATCCTGCCTGACCATTTTGACTATTCTACCCTTAGAGACATCAACCTGAAGGGTCTTGAGCCAATCAGTAATTATATGCTCATAAGGCATATAAATAGTGGAGCCGCTAGGCTTAGAATATGATATGATCGAGGAGTAGATGCTCGACATGATTTCAAAATCGAGACGTCGACGCAAACCATAAAGCATAAGACAATGATATGATCGGATCTCAGATAATGGTTTAGATGTGATAGGTAGAAGGCAGTTCATGACAATCTTAAAAAGAATGTAGTCTTGAGGAGATAATCTCAAGGCTGCAAAAGTAGGGAAGTCAACATCTAGCTCATCTAGTCCATCCGGTCTAGGTTGCCTGAAGAAGTACTCATAAATATCGTCAGGTGATACATCAAGTGGAGGAGGTAGTGACTCTGGTAAATCAGGATACAAGGAAGGATCTCCTGAACATATACGACAACCTAGATACCCAAAGAATTCTCTGATGGAGAAATCGATACTTCTTTTAGCGACTCGAGTGTTATAAACACCATCATGGTTTTGATGAAGGTTGTTATAGAATTCAGATATTAGGTCAAGATTGATGTCCCTTTCTAGGTAGACTACTGAATCAAGCTTATAATAGGCTAGGGTTTCGGATACAGAGGGACAAAATTCATCCATCCACTTTCGATCCACAGATCGACATGGAAGCAGCTTGAATGTCCTCTGTTGAAATGCTTGCTCAAACTGGCGGTTTGGGAATCTACTGGAACTAGCTGGTTGGGGTCGAGAGGGTGCATGGGACTTGGATTTCTCAGCTGGGGACTTAGAAGAACCCTCACCGGCTGCTTTCTTCCTAAATAGATAAAGATTTGGACACGGTCAGGGCAAATGGGAGTCCACGGGAGCCACACAGAGAGAACCGAGACAGCACACATAGAGAAACTGTGAAAAGAAGCTAAAATGCTAAGAATGAACAAATCTCGGGAAGAAGGAGAGTTACCTGGGCGCCATTTGAGGTTTTCGGAGAGGATGAAGAGAAGAGTCGGGACTGAGGAGGGGTTCGGCTAGGGTTTCGGCGTGAAATGAGAGAGTGAGGGATGGGGAGAAGTTAAAAGAGGGTCAGAAGATCAGAAGATCGGACGGCTGTCCGATCAGGAGAAATCCTGACCGATCAGGGAACGTCCTGATCGGTCAGGGCATTCCCGGATCGGTCGTTGAGACCGATCAGGGAGCCTCGCGTGCCATATCCTCCTGATCGGTCGTGGAGACCGATCAGGGAGCCTCCTGATCGGTCCCTGGACCGATCGAGGTCGATCAGATATCATCCTGATCGGTCGTCGAGACCGATCAGATATCATCCTGATCGGTCCCTGGACCGATCAGTGTCTGATTGTCAGCGATTTCAGCCTCTGAAATTCTTATCAAAAGCTCTGAAAATTTGGTTTAACAGCTTCCAAGTTCAGAACCTAGGATCCGGAGAGCCCATAGAACAGATTCAGTGATACTAATGAATATTTTCTAATGATGAGCTCTAATGGTTTGGAATTATTAGGGCTTGAACCTTTTTCAGACACATCATAACAGATGTGCTGAATAAATTTACTTTGTTTGCTTGTTTGTTGAAACTATGATTTATAGTGAAACAAGTACCCAGGCTATCGGTTCAAAATATCTCCTTGTTATGAGTAGTTCCAAGTTTGTCAAAATATATATATATATATATTTTTTTTACTTTTTTTTTATTTTTTACCAACTTGTCCTAAATTCAAACAGGAAGGTATCAAGCAGTGGTATCAATCAACACAACAAGGTTAGAGAATTTCTAGACATAGGTCCAACCAAGATTCCTTGGTTGGAATATATGAGTAAGATCTGGGAACCAATTACACATGAATTGTGTAAAGGTCTTCCCCATACTCAATCTATATCTCTTCAACCTAATTATTCAAGGGATGCATGATACATTTTGAATAATTTGGTTGATCCTAGCATCTCACCCCATTTCTAGCAAACAAAAATATTTTGTTAAACCTTATAATTTGTGTGAGATGTTCCCAAGTTGCCCAAAATCATTCCCAATTTCTCTTGTCATTTTAATTTGTCCTTATTGATCATTATGAAGTCCTAAGGACCTAAGGAGCCAAACACATTCCCAACTCCCTCCTTAAATGACTAAATTCATTCTCCGGAAGGGGTTTGGTGAAAATATCAGCTATATTTGACTTTGACTCAACATATGTGAGTGCAATGTCTCCCCTAGCTACGTGATCTCTTATGAAGTGATGACGCACTTCAATGTGTTTGGTCCTCGAATGATGAACTGGATTTTTAGTTAGGTTGATCGCGCTAATGTTGTCACATAGCACTTGTACACCCTTATAAGAAAGTCCATAATCCTCTAGGGTGTGCATCATCTACAACAACTGTGATACACTCTCTCCCATGGCAATATATTCGGCCTCGGTCGTGGAGAGAGCAACACAATGTTGCTTCCGACTCGACCAACTAACTAAAGATGAACCTAAAAATTGGCAGCCCCCACTAGTACTTTTCCGATCCAATTTGCACCCAGCATAATCAGAGTCGGTATAACCTATCAAGTCAAAAGACTCAGTACGTGGGTACCAAAGACCTACTCTAATTGTGCCTTTAAGGTATCTCAGAATTCTCTTAACGGCAATTAAATGAGATTCCTTGGCACAGACTTGATATCTAGCGCACATGCCCACAGCAAAAAGTATGTCTGGTCGACTAGCTGTGAGATATAGAAGACTACCAATCATACTTCTATATTGCGTTAGATCAATTGGTTTTCCACTCTCATCATTGTCAAGGCGAGTGTTTGTAGCCATTGGAGTGGACACTTCCTTAGAGTCACTCATATTGAATTTTCTAAGCATCTCTTGAGTGTATTTTGTCTGATGGACATAAATTCCATCTCGAGTTTGTTTGATTTCAAGTCCGAGGAAGAATGTCAACTCTCCTACTAGACTCATCTCAAACTCACTTTCCATGTGAGAAATGAATTCATTCAAATAGCCCTTTTTATTTGAGCCACAAATTATGTCATCGACATACACTTGGGCTACAAAAATGTTTTCACCATCTCTACGCAGAAATAGTGTTGGGTCTATTTGGCCTCTTACAAAGCCCTTTTCTAATAGGTAAGTTGACAACCTTTCGTACCATGCTCGAGGTGCTTGTTTAAGCCCATAAAGAGCTTTCTTGAGCTTGTATACGTGGTTTGGAGCTTCGGTACTCACAAACCCCGATGGTTGCTCAACATAGACCTCTTCTTTGATGAGACCGTTTAAGAAAGCCGATTTAACGTCCATTTGATAGAACTTGAAACCTCTATGTGCAGCAAAAGCTAGCATCAAACGAATGGACTCTAATCGGGCCACGGGAGCATAGGTCTCATCATAATCGAGACCTTCGACTTGACTATAGCCCTTGGCTACAAGTCTTGCCTTGTTTCTTACAACTTCTCCCTTTTGATTTAACTTATTTTTGAAGACCCATTTAGTTCCAATAATGGTGGTCTTCTTAGGTCTAGGAACTAAGTCCCACACTTGGCTCCTTTCAAATTGACCTAACTCATCTTGCATAGCTAAGATCCAATCAGGATCGTGTAATACCTCATCAACTATTTTTGGTTCAATCTCTGAAATCAATGCGACTTCATTAGACTCATTTCTAAAGAATGACCTAGTCCTAACCCCTTGTTGGATGTCTCCCACAATTTGGTCTTGGGGATGACTAGTGGCTAACCTAGATTGCCTTAGTGTCGGCGGTGCCTCATGAGTGGTCTCACTCGGCACAGGCAAGGACTCAATATCAGGCAAAGGATCAGATTGAGTTCTTTGTTGCCTTTGCTCATCAACATCAGAGTCAACTTCGACTCGTTCTTCATTTTGATCATTCAAACTTAGATTTCTAAGTTCAAATTGAATTTCTCCTACATCCCTTGGTTGATCATTTAAGTTAGGGATTTCTTCAAAAGCTACATCAGAGGACTCTTCAATCAATTTAGTCCTATTGTTGTAGACTCGATAGGCTTTGCTGGTAAGAGAGTACCCGACCAGTATCCCTTGATCAGCCTTAGCCGTGAACTTCCCAAGATGATCCTTGGTGTTCAAGATAAACACCTTACAACCAAACACCCTAAGATGTTTAATTGTAGGTGGTTTCCCAAACCAAAGTTCATGGGGAGTCTTTCCTAAAAACCTATGTATTAAAACTCGATTTTGCACATAGCAAGCTGTATTCACAACTTCAGCCCATAAGTAGCTCGGTAGTGAGTACTCATTGAGCATGCTTCGTGCAGCCTCTTGTAGGACTCGGTTCTTTCTCTCCACAACCCCATTTTGCTGTGGGGTCCTTGTGTTGGTTTCTACTCAGAAAACCTAGAGGTTCCACTGTACAAAAATTTTGTACAAAGGTCTGAACCTTTTCCTAGCTACCATGTGTTCTTTTAAATTAAATTTTGGATCGCCTGCGGAACTTAACACGTTTAATCCAAAACTTAATCTATTCGTTCTTTTAGGTTTTGACTTGGGTCTCCTGCGGAACTTAACACGTTCGACTCAAATCACCTTAAGTTATTAATTCCATTAAATATTAATTTCCATAATTGGTTCCCAGTACTGACGTGGCGAGGCACATGGCCTTCTTGGATATGGGAGCAACCACCACCGACTAGACAAAACCTTTTATAGAAAGGTAATATTTAATTTCCTAAAATAACTTTAGGTTAACCGAAAAGAACAATCAAATCACAAGGAAAAGAAAAAACAAAAGAACACAACATCGAAAAACATATTCGAAATTCTAGAATTGTAAGCCTCTTGTATTTGGTATTATTTCCATAAATAACTAGCATGATGCGGAAAGGAAAAATTACTAGTTATACCTTCTAAAAGACCTCTTGATCTTCTACCGTATTCCTCTTCTAACCTCGGACGTTGTGTGGACAACGATCTTCCGAGATGAGAACCACCAAGCACCTTCTTCTTCCTTACAAGTTTCGGCCACCACAATTCTCCAAGAGAAGTAGAGGTCCGGCCACCACCACCAAGCTCCAAGGGATGCAAGAAACAAAACCACCTTTCTCTCCTTCTTCTCCTAGCTAGAACCGGCCACCATCAAGAGCTCCAAGAGAGGTTGCCGCCGGCCATAAGAAGAAGAGAAGAGGAAGAAGCTAGGGCCGGCCACCAAGGAGGAAAAGAGAGGAGAAGAATAATAGAGTTGATCACCCATGAAGGCACCTCTACCCCCTCTTTTATAATCCTTGGTCTTGGCAAATAAGGAAATTTAATTAAAAACTTCCTTAATTCTTTTGCCATGAAAAAGAAAAATTTATTTAATTAAAAACAATTTTCCTATTCTCAATTTACATGGCCGGCCACCATCAAGCTATAAACAAGGAGAGTTTTAATTAATTAAAACTTCCTAATTTGTCTCCAGAAATTTATAAAAAATTTCTCCAATAATTTTCCTTCATGGTGGTTAATAAAAAGGAAATTTTATAAATTAAAATTCTTCTTTTAAACATGTGGATAATTTCCAAAAGGAAAGTTATCTCTAAAAATTAAAATCTCTTTTCAATCTACAAATAAGGAAAGATATCAAATCTTTTCTTAATCTTTTGTAGAAACTAATAAAAGAGAATATTTAATTTTTAAACTTCTCTTTTAAATTATTATCATGGTTAAAAAGGAAAGTTTTTCTTAAAAATAAAATCTCCTTTCAATCTACAAATAAGGAAAGATTTCAAATCTTTTCTTAATCTTTTGTAGAAAGCTTTAAAAGGAAAGATTTAATTTTTAAACTCTCTTTTAAAACTATGATATCCACATAAGAAATAATTTTAATAAAAAATCCTTTTTAATATGATGTGGCCGGCCACCTAAGCTTGGGCTCCAAGCTATTGGCCGGCCACCTTAAGGCCAACCTTTAGGCTTGGCCGGCCCTAAGCTTGAGCTTCAAGCTTAGCTTGGCCGGCCCCTATTGGTTGGGTAAGAAGGTGGGTATGTGGTGGGTATAAATCTCTATATACAAGAGGCTATGATAGGGACCGAGAGGAGGAATTGGTTTTGGTCTCCCGATAAAATTAAGCATCCGCCCCGAACACACAACTTAATTTTATCAATAATAATTCATTCCACTAGAGAACTATTATTGAACTACCGCACCAATCCCAAATTACATTTTGGGCTCCTTCTTATCATTAGTGTGTTAGTCTCCCTGTGTTTAAGATAACAAATGTCCACTAATTAAGTAAGTTACTGACAACTCACTTAATTAATATCTAGCTCCAAGAGTAGTACCACTCAACTTCATCGTCATGTCGGACTAAGTCCACCTGCAGGGTTTAACATGACAATCCTTATGAGCTCCTCTTGGGGACATTCTCAACCTAGATTACTAGGACACAGTTTCCTTCTATAATCAACAACACACACTATAAGTGATATCATTTTCCAACTTATCGGGCTTATTGATTCATCGAACTAAATCTCACCCATTGATAAATTAAAGAAATAAATATCAAATATATGTGTTTGTTATTATATTTGGATTAAGAGCACACACTTCCATAATAACTGAGGTTTTTATTCCTTTATAAAGTCAGTATAAAAGAAACGACCTCTAATGGTCCTACTCAATACACTCTTAGTGTACTAGTGTAATTATATAGTTAAGATAAACTAATACCTAATTACACTACGACCTTCCAATGGTTTGTTCCTTTCCATCATTGTCGTGAGCTACTGTTTATAATTTATAAGGTACTGATAACATGATCTTCTGTGTGTGACACCACACACCATGTTATCTACAATATAAATTAATTGAACAACTACATTTATCACAAATGTAGACATTTGACCAATGTGATTCTTATTTCTAGATAAATGTTTTATACCAAAAGCTAGGCTTTTAGTATACATTCTAACACCTTGGAGTAGAGAACTCATGCCTATATCCCTTTTCTTGACAAAACTCTAAAAACCTATGATTTTGAAATTCCCCACCATGATCACTTCTAATGGTTTTAATTGTTGTCGATTTTTCATTTTCAGTTCTTCTACAAAAAGAGATAAAAATATCTATAGTTTGGTCCTTATGTTTCAAGAAGAAAGTCCATGTGTATCTAGTAAAATCATCAACGATTACCAAGCAATATCTACTTCCATTCAATGATATTACACTACTGCAATCAAATAGGTCCATGTGCAATAAATCTAAAGCAGTAGATGTACTTACAGTGCTTTTACCTTTATGAACACCTTTTGTTTGCTTACCCTTTTGACATGCATCACATAGTTTGGTCTTGTGGTACTTGATGCTGGGTAAGTCTCGTACTAATCCTTGGTTGACCAACTTCCGGATGTTCTTCATATTTACATGTGCCAACCTTCTATGCCATAGCCAAGACTCTTCTTCTTGCGACATGAAACACTTAATCAAAGCATTAGTAGCACTTTTAAACGATACTTGATAAATATTATCAACCCTTGTGCCTACTAGTACCGTGTCAAGTGTGTCAATGTGTTTAACCAAACATTGACTTGAATGAAATTCAATTGTGTAACCCGTATCACACAATTGACTGACACTTAGGAGATTAAAAGTCATCCCCTTGACTAGAAGGACATTCTTGATATGGAAACATTCGGATATATGAATGTCTCCAACTCCTACAACCTTAAGGCTACCATTATTACCAAAAGACACATTACCTCTACTTTTGTTTTGAATGGTTGTAAACAGTGATTTGTCCCCGGTCATGTGCTTGGAGCATCCACTATCAACAAACCAAGTTGATAGATGCTCCCCCTCGACCAATGCCTACAAGACACGGAAGATAGAGGTTTTAGGTACCCAAATCTTGGGACCTAATGCTTCTACAACGAAAGACCTAGGAACCCATACCTTGGTCATACCTCTCCTAGTTCCATGAGCCCTAGAAACATATGATCTACTAGTTTGAGTTCTAGACATTAGAGAAATGAAACTCGACTCCTTGGGTTGATACCCTAGCCCGGCCTTGTTGTAGACTGTCCTTTGGGCATTTAGAATCATGTCTAGAGTCTTAGAGCTAGTTGAGAACTTCTCAAGCATTTTCTTGAGTTTCTCAACCTCACCCTTTAAAGCCTTGTTCTCATCCTCAAGGACTTCTAGATGTAGGTCATCGACCTCATCTTCCCTAAGGGTCCTTAAGGTTTTTACTTCTTCTTTTAACAATTTATTTTCTATTTTTGACTTTTTAAGCAATGTAGATAAGTGAGTGATAGTCTTATAACACTTTTCTATATGAGAAGAGGTTACCTCTTCATCATCCGATGATGAAGAAGCCGCGGTTGAAGCGTCGCTCGAATCTCCCTCACTTCCGGAGTCTGAAACCTCCCTTGCCATGAGTGCTAATTGTCGTGTGCTCTTTTCCATCTTCTCTTCTTCCTCCGATGAGCTTGATGAGGACTCATCCCAAGTGGCCTTGAGAGCCTTCTTCTTCTTGACTCTTTCCTCCTTCTTTTTGGCTCGTTCCTCCTTCCTCTTTAATTTCGGACACTCGCTCCGAATGTGTCCTTTCTTGCTACACTCATAACATATAACATTAGATTTATCAAAATTTTGATCATTAGTTTTACCTTTTCCTTTGTATCTTCGACTTCTTCTCATAATCCTTCTTACGAAGTTCGCCATCTCACTTGATGATGATCCACTTTCATCATCGGATTCGGAGGAAGAGGTGGATGAGGAAATCTCCTTTTCCTTCTTCTTTTCCTTCTTCCTTCTTCCCTCCTTGCTCTTTGGTCCTGCAAATAAAGCAATACCCTTCTCTTTTTGACCTTTGTTAGCAAGCTCATGAAGTTCCATCTCACAGAAAAATTCATCTAGTTTAACAATGGAAAGATCCTTGGATACCTTGTAGGCATCTACCATAGATGACCACAAGGCATTCCTAGGAAAAGATTTAAGAGCGTACCTTACTAGATCGCGATTCTCCACTCGTTCGTCCACAGAGTGTAGACCGTTGATGATCTCCTTGAATCTCCCATGAAGTTCACTTACCGTTTCATTGTCCTTCATGGTTAGATTTTGGAGTTGATTCAAGAATAGATCCCTCTTGGCAATCCGAGAATCTCGAGTTCCCTCTTGGAGCTCGATGAGTTTGTTCCATAGGTCTCTTGCACTCGAGAACGGACCTACCTTGACGAGTTGGTCCTTGGCGATTCCACATTGCAAGGTGACCATGGCCTTGGCATCGGCTTGTGCTTTATGGAGTTGTTCGGTAGACCACCTTGACGAATCGAGTTCCTTACCTTCTTCATCCTTTGGTGGTGTGAAACCTTCCTTGACTGAGAACCACATGGCAATGTCGGTCTTGAGATAATACTCCATGCGGCCCTTCCAATATTGAAAATCTGCTCCTTCGAAGTAGGGTGGTCGATTTGTGCTAAAGCCTTCCTTCATAGCCATCCTTGTTTGCTCTTTTGGGTGTTAATCCGAATCAAAGAGCCCCTTGCTCTGATACCACTTGTTGGGATCTTAGATGGCTAGAGGAGGGGTGAATAGCCTCTTTAAAAACTTAAGCAGAGAGTTCTACACAGAAACTGGTTAGCGCAGCGGAATAAGCAAACTAAAACAAAATGAAAACCAACACACAAACACTGATACACAGATTTACGAGGTTCGGGAATAACTTGCCCCTACTCCTCGGCGTGTCCGTAAGGTGGACGACTCCTTGATCTTCGGTAGATCGCACCCCGGAAGAATTCCGGCTAAAGATCCTCCTTTTAGGTGGAGTAACCTTCCCACAAAGTCTCAAGAAATATCTAAGTTAAAGCACGAGACTTACAGAAGCTCGGTGGCAAAGGAGAATAAAAATGCTTACAACCACGCGAGGATCAGTAGCAGAACAGAGATCGCAGTTCACTCGAGAGCTCAAGAACTTCGCACAACAGCACAGACTTTTCTTTCAAGCTTTTTCTTTTTGTTGTTCTGTTCTCTCCTCTCGCTGTTTTTACTGCTTCTCAAACCTGATCTCTGCTGTCACCGATCTGGTCCAAAACTGCGCAAATCAGCGCTGCAGCCAATCCCTCTTCCTCCTTACCTGGTTCTCTGAACTCACACCAATGATATCACAGTCATCACTGGCGTCTTCTGAGCTCGAACCAATCCGCAGGAGTCAAGCAGATCGCAGCCAGATCACAGCAGTATCCGTTGATGCCTGAAATGCACCATGCGCCGCTGAAACCAGCAGAAAGACCATTTGTCGCATTCCTCTTATGAACTTAATTTGAAATTAGGCTTGGAATGATACCTGTTAACCTGCAAACTCAAAAGCTAACAGCACAGAGGATTATATCACATAAATGAATGAGGTATATCAAAAGCAGTGAAGGAATCGCTGATACAACGAACAAATCAGAGTGTGTGGATCTGTCACCAGACCGATCACAGAACAGCCTGATCGGTCTGAGGCTATTCTGATCGGTCGCAGGGACCGATCAGATTGAGTGTGGATCGGTCCACAGACGATCCACCCCTTTTTCTCTTCTGCAGACTCTTCTCCCGATCGGTCTCCCCGACCGATCAGATTGCACTCGATGTGCTCGATCGATCGCGGATCGATCAGATTTCACCGCGTGCTATTGAGTGTCATCCGATCGGTCATCGACCGATCCATGGAACGATCGGTCGCCGACCGATCCATCGATTCATGGATCGGTCTACCGACCGATCCAATGTGCCATGGAATGTCCACTTAGGACCCTCTCTGACCTAATCCGGAGAACGAGCTACCGTGCCCTCTCCGAGTCCATCAGGTCCAGAGAACAAGCTACCGAGCCCTCTCTGACTTCGCATGCCAAGTTTCCTTCTTGGACTTTTCAACACCAGATGTCCGATCACCCTTGATCCATCTGGATTTTCCCTTGCCTGGCTTCCTCACCAGGATTTGTACCTAGCTTCACTCACTAGGGTTTTCACCTGGCTTCACTCACCAGGATTTCCAATCTGCCTGGCTTCACTCACCAGGACTTTCCAACTGCCTAACATCCCAGCTAGGACTTTCTCAATCAGGTCAACCAAGTCAACCTAGATTAGTAATCAATCTGAGTTAAATATCTGATACAAACTTAAATCAGTGTTAACAGCAAAACAACATCCAGGTCAGACTGTATCAACAGTAGGACCGTTAGATTCGATAGAGGGGGGGTGAATATCGATTCGAAAATATCGAGTATAAGCGCAGCGGAAAAGTAAAGTAGACACAGTATTTTTTACTTCGTTCGGAGCCTGTGACGACTCCTACTCGAAGGCCCGTACTCCGTGAGTACTTTCGTTGGGCAATTCACTAGCAGTTCGAAATAATGATTACAAAAAACAGTACAATGAATGCTAATGAAAATGAAAGGCAAATACCGACAATAAAGACAAGAAAGGAGCGTAGTGTCGGAGCTTTGTTCGCGTCGCAGAAGTGCAGAGCAGTGGAAGACTTTTCTTTTCGTTGTTGTTCTGAAGCTCTCCTCTGACCCTTCTTTTATATGAGGCTCGGGGCGCCCTGGATGCCTTCTGGGCGCCCTGGTGAGACGTGGCAAGTCCAACCAGCGAGCTCCACGTAGCGACGCGCGATCAGGATGAAATTTCCCTCCCGGGCGCCTGGATCCCTTCCGGGCGCCCGGACCTCCGGGCGCCCAGACCCTGTTTTCCCGCAGAATCCGTCCTGCAAGACAAACGTTAGTTCGGAGGCAAATTTACCCTGCAACACAGATTGTTAGCAAAAGCAAAGTGAGTATGAATTAGCAAAAATAGTATGACTTAGATTCCGTCTTTCCGAGACCGGAATCTAGTCACGATCTCGACTTAGACTTCTGAAATGGATCTAAGCCGGATCGACGCCTAATGTTCCCTTCCCGGGAACGCGTCCTCGCAGTCACTCCCCTCCAGTGACTTACCTTACTTACCTGCCAGACGTCCGGTCAGCCCGTCGACCCGTCTAGACTTCTCGCCAAGCGTCCGGTCAGCCCGTCGACCCGCTTGGACTTCTCGCCAAGCGTCCGGTCAGCCCGTCGACCCGCTTGGACTTCTCGCCAGCTATCCGGTCAGCCCGTCGACCTAGCTGGACTTCGTGCCAGGCGTCCGGTCAGCCCGTCGACCCGCTTGGACTTCTCGCCAGCTATCCGGTCAGCCCGTCGACCTAGCTGGACTTCGTGCCAGACATCCGGTCAGCCCGTCGACCTGTCTGGACTTCTCGCACACTCGATCAAAGTGTCAGACAACAACAAAACTAACTTAACATATTTGTCATTCATCAAAACCTAGGTTAGACTGTTAGTGCTACCCGCACCAACATCTAGTTCCACCCATCCATGATATTTAAATTGAGAAAATACACATGCCTCTGCAGCGTTATATTTCTCACACTATTGACGTTTAACCTGACGGTTATTGTGGATTCAGGGCAATAGCTGTACTAATTAAATATGGTGAAGAAGGTTGGTTTCAAGTAAGATTCGAGTTTATAGAAGAGATTCAACAAAATAATGATCTATATGATCAACTTTATCCAGATCGAAATTTGGTAGCCAATTTATTATTCTCGTTGAATTGGTTTGAGTCGTGGGCACCAGAAATGTATTGGATGGACTCAATGCCTTTGGGAATTATCATCGCATCAAGGTACAATCTTGTATTGTATACATTTGGTGAGAATGTTGAGAGTTATTTTACTCACTTGTCATTAAGAACTCCTCCAGTTCCAAACCAAGTTCGTCGAGACATAGCTATTGCCCATATTGGCAATCACTTCGTACAAGTTTTCTTACACCCTTATTATCCTGTACCACCTATTTCAACGTGGTGGCGGCAACATTCATCGTACGAAACTAAATGATAGGTTACTTGTTATAGGACACGTATTCATTTGTGGTACAAAGTAATAGGTACACTACAAAATACGTTGGGAGCAGAATTTAGAGGTAATATTGATTAAAATTTCTATTTTTATATATTTACGTATATTTTTTTATATATTATTACATGCACTCTTCATTTGAAAAAAAATATTTGTTCGTAAGCTATAAATATGTTTACTATTAATTGTTAGTATTTTTATTAGTTTCATATATATATAGAATTTTTATTTTGATCCATATTTTTATACTTTTTAAAATTCTTACAAATAATAACTCCTAAAATCTATAATAAAAAATAAAAAATTGATTAACAAATAAAACAAAACCAATAAAAAAAACAAAAACAAAACGTGGACGAGGAGATAAAGAAAGAGGAATAAGCATAAGATGGGACCGAGGAGGGGAGTGTGTTAGAGGTGGGAAAAACAGCTCTCTTAAATGTGATAGAAGGTGATTCGTTCGTTCAACACCCTCATTAATTTGTCTTTAGGCTAATACGGAGAAGATAAATCATGGATGACTACTAACTGAATCTCGACCCCAATACCTTAATATCACATGTCTCAACGTCGCACTGTCCCGAGGAGACATTATTATATATTTATAAGATTTATAGATAGTGTATAATTGAAATTTTAAAAAAAAATTGATTTTGGTAAATAATTTGCCAACTATTTGAATTTCATTGACTTTGGGTTTCAACTCGTCCATTACCATTAATTTATTTATCATCTTCCTATTATTTTATAATGAATAAGTGTATTTTAGAGAATATTTTTTAAAAAAATAAATAAATTATTTGACGTAAAATTATAAAAATATTTAGTTTAATTTCTTTTTAAGTTGTCCTACATAACTAGATTTAATAAATGAATTAAGCCGGTAGCAAATAACTTAGTCCAAAATATACATTAGACCTTCTCCACGGAGGGTTTCATTGCCTCTGTAATAGGGTTTGGATTGTTTCAAATCTTATCCACCTTGATCCAATAGTTAGGTTAGCTAAAGGCGACTCAACTTATAGACCAGGCCAAGCATATATTAAAAAAATAGATTTATGAAATTAATATAAATATATGTTTAATAGTGGTATCAAAAATAAATCCGACTCGCTAATTCTATCCGAGTTGAACCGAAAAATATCAGGTTAGGGTTGAGATTTTTGGATTTGGATTGAAAGTTTTTGGATTGTGTTAGGATCATGTTCCATTTGAGTTGATCTAAATTACTTGAATTTAGGATTTTTTTTTATTAAATCAAATTTTATTTTAAAAATTAAAATATTTTATCTATGAAATATTGAGATACAAGTGAAAAATTATTAAAAAATAATAATAAAACTTTTTTAATCGAGTTAATCAGATTGTTCGGGTGAGTCAAGTTATTCGAGTTCATTTAGGATTTTTGAATTGTGTTTGGATTCAAGTTAAGATTTATTTTTATAATATTTTTACTCCCAATCTGAATCCATCCAAATTGGTACCCCTATTATTTATATATTTTTAAAAATATATTATTTATTTTTTCATTTGCTCAACATGTTGATTTATGTTGAATTAGATTCGGCATGTCAGCTAAATGAATTGATTAAGCCTGAGTCATATTTGTAGCAATTGATATCATTTGTTATCTCAAAATGTTCTCTCCTCGAATAGATTTGAAACACAATTCATATATATATATATATATATATATATATATATATAAGCGACTCTTCGTACGCGATTGTGAGTGAAATCCGACGTGGACTATTTGATACGGTCAAAATCTAATTTTTTTAATTTTTTTTTCATCTGCATGCAACAACTTTTCTCTCTTCCCTCTTAAATTAAAATAAAATTTTATCTTTTCTCCTATTATTACATACAACAATCATTGTGGTACTAATATTACAACGTTATAGTAGTTACTATATAATAACTGCTACAACTTGTAGCAGTTACTATGCAATAGCTACGATTACTATGTAGTAACTGCTATAACTTGTAGTAATTACTATTCAATAGCTGCTATAACTTGTAACAATTACTATACAGTACCTGCTAGAACTGTGTAGTAGTTGCTACAACTTGTAGCAGTTACTATGCAATAACTGCTATAACTTGTAGCAGTTTTTATGTAGTGGCTGCTACAACTTGTAGCAGTTACTATACAATAACTGCTATAACTATGTAGTAGCTGCTACAACATGTACTAGCTGCTACAACGGTACAGTAGTTGCTACAACATAGTATCTACACAATAACTACTGCTCGTTGTTGCAGCTACAACACAATAGCTACTACAACGTAATAGCTATACAATAACTGCTACATGTTGTAGCAACTACTATGTAGTAGCTGGCTAGCTGCTACAATATGCAGTAGTTATTGTGTAGTAGTTGCTACAACATTGTAGTAGCTAAACCACTTTTAAAAATCAGCACTATAGTGATTATTGCATGCAATCATATGAGAGAGAAATATTATTTATTTTATTTTAAGAGGGAAGAGAGAAAAGTTTTTGTATGCAAATGAGAAAAAAGGATTAAAAAAAATAGATTTTGATTGCGTCATATAACTCACGTAGAATTTCGCTCACGAAGAATCACTTAACATATCAATTCTCTCTCTCTCTCTCTCTCTCTATATATATATATATATATATATATATATGGAGGCTAACCTTAAAATATTCATTTGTATTGTTCTACGTTTACAGGCAATTTATCACTAAAGTATTTTTTTTTCTTCTAAATATTAGAGCAAAAAAATCAGATTAGATTTATATCGGTAAAAAAAATCAGATTATTAAGTAATACCTGTTTTGCTAGGTTAAGTTATTAGATTGGATGCGCAATATTAGATACACAATAATAAATAGCCGAAAATCTATATCACCATAAAATTTTCCTAATTCTGTTCCAATCATCTCTTCAATGTTTAATTTCCATGACTAACGACTCCCCCAAATCTTTAACTGATTTCCTAATTTTTAGATTTTTTTCTTAAAATACTCCCTTTATACCCCTATATATATATATATATATATATATATATATATATATATATATATATATATATATATATTATGTGTAATATCTTATCGATCAATTACTCGATCGGAATCCATGGCGCGACGGCGAAGGGACCCAAATGCAGCCACTCCTCTTGCGGCTCCTACGACATCAACGGCATCCGCTCCCTCTGCAGACTGCAGCCAGTGCATTCGACAGCACATGGGCCCGCAGCTGCCGTCGTTCGCCGAGAGGCTCGAGCGCTTCACTGCCCTCGCCGCGGCGGAGTCGCGTGGCTGCTCCCCCTGCCCGTCGCCCTCGACTTTCTCGTCCACCGTGAAAGTGGAAACGGAGCAGGAGGAGGAGCGGTGGCGTCTGCGGAAGTCGACGGGCCCGCTCAGTGACACCTCCGTGGCGCCGCACCTCCGCCGACCGCCGCCAGCGCCGCCCGTTTGAGCGCGATTCTTGAAAGGTTTATAGGGAAACAGGGCAAAGGGCAACTATTCTTACGCTGTGATTTGACTTGTGTGTTTATATATATATAAGAGCTTTTGGAAAGAAGATATTTATCTATTTTTTTATTTTTACAGAAGCACAACAATTATTTTATATTTAGAGAAGTTTGTTTTTTATATTTAAAATTAATATATATTTGTTATATAAAGTATTTATTTTATTTTATTTATTGTGATGTACAATTATATTATATTAAAGTTTTTATTTTTTAAAAATTTAGTTTAGTTTAAATAAAGTTGCTTATAATTATTTTAATTAGTTACCATAACATAGATATTTAATATTTAATAAATAGCACAATAATATAGTAATTAGTAAATATTGATTAAATAATGTTTTTTCAATATATTTTTGTTAAGGGAAATGAGATTATATATTTGTTAAGGTTTGGGTTGACTGCACGTGGTGTAGTTTCTATAAAGAATATGACCTGGTCTGAGGAGGGACCGACAGAAGCCTGGTATATATTTAATAAGGTAATCAATGTAAAAATAGTTAAGTCTTAATTGAAAATAAATTATTAAAATGATTGTTCTTTTTTTTAAAAAAAATATTTTGTTCAAATTTAATTTTCATTTTTATTTATATTTTTAAATTTATTTAGTTGGTTAAAGAGCATGTAATATGATCCGGTAGCAAAGGAGGGGTCCCGTACGGAGAGAGGTTAATGACACGTGGAGGTCAAGGTCGAGACGATCAACGTAAAAGGTGAGCCGAGCGGGAGGCCACCTTGCCGATCGGCCGCAGCAGAAGGCCAGGCCCCCACGGAGATAATTTGACTAAGGGTCGAGTTTCCGATGCTCAGGAATCCACATACAACAGCTGGTTGGGCCGAGCGGCCTCTTAGCTAGGTCGTAGGCCAACGAAGGCGCTATTCATCCGAGCATATGACCGAGCGGCCCACTCGCTCGACCCCGCCTGCGTCCCCCCCGGACGACCAGTATGCTGAGCGTCTCTCCCGCTCGGCCCGATAAAAGACAGAAGATGCAGAAGAGTACAAAGGGGACGACCAGAGATATCCTTCTCGAGATATGTGGGGTCGACAGATAGCATGGTATGCGGCCGGACCAGACAGAGAATCATACGGTGGAAGTTTCCACTGTCATGTCAGAGATATACTCGGACGATTGCGGTATGACGTCAGACGTGCTTTTCTGACACATCCATTTTGAGGTATGTTTGGGGAAGCACGCACGTATCGATGAGATTGCACGCGCCTCCCCGGGGGCCTATATAAGGACCCCCAGACTTCGACGGAGGTATGCAATCAACCATACTGTAGCTACAGTTCTCCTTATTTTGCTTCAACTTTCTTCTCGCCTGACTTGAGATTCGGAGGGTCGTCGCCGGGAACCCCTTCCCGGCCCGGCCAGTGCCGGATCTGTGATTTTGGGGCCTGAGGCGAGCACAAAAAAATGGTGCCCTCAAAGTCACAAGTCACAAGTCACCGATCTTAAGAAGCAGGAGAAGAGATGATCAAGAACAGTGCGAGCGATTAAGTAGCTGCAACTCAGATCACACCACTGGAATCTTTAAATTTGATTGGCGCAAACTGCGGGGGAGGACAAGCCGTCAAGGTGAGCGGAAGATGAATCAGCCGTCGTTGAGTCGCCGATGGAAACAGGAACAGTGACGTAAGTCACAAAAGTAGAGCTGATGGCAAAACGACGGAGTTCTGCTGCCGTTTGGCCAAGGGGCGAACTGATATGCGGAGAGGAGAAGCAACAGCCGACAGCGTTTAGGGCAAGCCGGCAAAGAAATTAAAAATAAAATTAAATTAAAACAAGCCGGCAAGGAAATTAAAAATAAAATTAAATTAAAATAACAACAGGACGTTTTTTTTAATTCGTAGACTAGTGTTGATATGCTGCGCATATCAGATTTTTTTTATTTTTTTTTTAAATTTGAATTAAAAAAATTAATACTTCTTTAGATAAATCCATAATACATAAATATATCCCCTAAACATATTACAATACTCCATAAATATTTAAATTTATTTCATTTTCAATTTTTCTTTTTACTAAATACTATAATCCAACTAGAAAGTCTAAACCCTAGAAATAAAATCTTTAAAAAAACAGCTTAAAAATTATAACCCAATTGAGAAACATCACCCCTAAAATAAAATTTTAAAAGAATATTTTAATTAATTTTTTTAATTCAATTTTTTTTAAAAAAAATAATAACAGACAAAATCTACTATTTTTTTAAACTTTGAATTTAAAAAAAAACCAATATTTTCTTTTATATATCCCTAAGCCATGAATACATCCCCTAAACACATTACAATACTCCATAAATACTTAAATTTATTTTTAAAAATTTTTTTTTTTTTACAAAATACTATAACTCAACTGGAAAGTCTGAACCCTAGAATTAAAATCTTAAAAATAAAAATAGCTTACAAATTATAACCCAATAGAAAAGCCTCAACCCTAAAATAAAATCTTAAAAAAATATTTTAATTATTTTTTTAATTCAAAATTTTAAAAAATAATTAAAAAGAAAAAAAATTTAAAGCTAATATCCTGCGCGACATGCACAGTGGCGCACTGTGCACGTCGCGCATCAGCTCATGATATATCATATATATATTCCTCGAGATATATATATATATTATATATTTATTTTTTTTTTAAATTTTGGTGCCCCTGAAATTTGGGGGCCCGAGGCACTTGCCTCACAACTTCTATTAAAGGTCCGGGCCTGGGCCCGGCTTTGTTACAAGTTCGCCGGAGGTCTACCTCATCCCCGCGTCTACACAGAGCCAACAGAGAGTGTCATCTTCCCAACTTTCATCAGCTCACAGTTCGGACATGATCATAATATATTACATGTTATATTACATGTTGCTTGTTTGTTCATTTTCTAAAATTTCTTTATTACTTTTATAAATTTAATAAGATTTTTATTGATAAAACTTAAATATTATTCATATCCACTATTAATAATTTATAATTTTTTTCATGAATATTAATAAATTACACACACATATATTCAAATTAAATCTATTAAATTTAATGAATGATATATTGAACAAGACTTCATACTTATAATCCTAGACGTTTTTAATCTCTTGGCCCATGTTTACAGATTCATTCTTCTTGAATTATTTCACATTAAAATATTTTTTAGAAATAAAATAAAATAAAATAATTTTAACACACATTTTTACAATCAAACATAAGAATAAAAATTATTGACGCATATATTCCATTCCTTGAAAAAGCGTGAAGCATGTATATAAACCATATTCCATTTCTTCTGTATTTAAATTCTGCAACAGTCATTTTTTATTCTTACTCAATTTTATTCTCACTCGATTCTATCCTCCACGTAATTAATCACGACTAACAGTGTTTTATTCGTACGCGATAAATTAATACTTCATGGAATAAATACCAACACTTTTTAGAATTATTCATGTCTGCTAATTCTTTTCAGGAGCAATATTTCATTGAATGATTCCATAAATATTTATTCTTAGTACTTCAATCTTTTAATATAAAACTAATATTATTTTGAGAATAATAATAATAAATAAATAAAAGGAAATGGAAGGAAAGAAAAAGAAAATGATGAGATTTAGTAATTTGATCCGTTACTGAAAATTAAACCTACTTCCTCGGGAGACCATACGCATTGCATGCATTGAAATTAAATGCACTACCCTGAAGTTTAAGACTCAGTCCTACTTGCCATATAAATGGATGTCGCTGTGGCCCCAGGAGGGCCCCTGAGAGATTGGCTAATTAAAGTGTGGATGCGCGGGAAGGTCGCGAGGTGCAGCAAAGTCAGAATGGCATGGGAGTAAATAGTGTGAACTCGAGGTGGAGTTTTATTTGTATCTGGAGGAGTCTGTGATGGTCTATAAAAGGCAGATGGCCTCACCGGTGAAGCGCAGAGAGAGAGAGAGAGAGAGAGAGAGAGAGAGGCAAACGAGGTAGGGGAAGAGGAGCAAAACGTGGGAAGAGACGCATCATTGGCGATTTCTTCTCCTCCTCCTCTTCTTTCTACTAGGTATGTACGCCCTGTTATCGATTTGTTTTTTATTCTTTTTATTTTATTTTATCTGTTCTTGTTTTGATGATTCGCTCTCGTCGATCCATGGTTTGTTGATTTGATCTCCGTTTGATCTGATCTCGTTTCTCTTTCGGCTCCTAGGGTTTTTATTTTGAGTTAGCGAGCAGGAAAGATGACGGTGAGCCAGAACACCATCCGCAACGTCATCGGAGTGATAGGTATTAATTGGTTCATTGCACTTGATGTTTATTAATCGAACGGATCGGATTTACCTATTTCATAAATCTTCGTCTCTAGTTCAACAAAGAAGAACTCGATGATTGTTGGGTTTCCTGTTTAAATCTATGACTAAATTATATATTCGTCAGTAAAAAAAAGAAAGGCTTTTCTCCGTCAGACGATGAAAAATGGCCATTAAATTAATCTTGTATTGGTTTTTAGAACTTGTGGAAAGTTAAAAGGGGATCGTGTAGTCTCATCAGTGCTTTCCATTCGATTTCTCTCTATATATTGTATATATGGAAAAGGAAAATGAGATTTAATTATTTGTTAAGGTTTGAGTTCATTGCACTTGATGTTAATTATAATACGACGAAGAAAAACTGGATGCTAGGGCAATATTCGCTTGCTACCAAAAAAACAAAAAATCTCTTGCTAATTGCCTGAATTTGGCATGCAATAAGTAAAATGACCAAAATTAATCTTGTGTTGATCTCTCTCTCTCTCTCTCTCTCTCTCTCTCTCTCTCCCCGCAATGTATTAAAAATTATAATTTTGAGAAAGCAAGATATATGAGGACGAAATAGTTGTAAATGATTTCCATCCGATATTTGTGACATTTACTCTGTTTTACTTATGTTATCATCTAAATACTTCATGTTCCCAATCCTAGACATATATTATCTCTAATTTGCCCATTCTAGATATCTAAATTAGATTTATCCATTATATATATTTGCTAATTGAATACATAAACTAAAATAAATGCTGAAAGAAACAATGTATATATGTGCATTGCATAACCATGTTACTTTTAATACATATGTAACTTTATGTATACACACACATATGGTAATTTTGAAATGATTTTCTTGTTAACTTCGATTTTGTTTTATAGGCAATATCATCTCTTTTGGTTTGTTCCTGTCACCTATGTAAGTTCCTACATCTAAATTTAATTTGTCTGTTTCGTTTTATTTATTTTGTTCCTTTGTATGTTTGATCAGAGACTTTAAATTTATGTTTGGCTTGTGTTGTCTCATATACCTCTACAGGCCAACATTTGTTAAAATTTTTAAGAAGAAAGCAGTGGAAGATTTTTCCCCGATCCCCTACCTTGCAACAACTCTCAACTGCATGTTTTGGATTTTCTATGGCCTCCCTTTTGTCCATCCTAACAGCATTCTCGTTTCCACTATTAATGGCATCGGTTTAGCCTTTGAGGTCTTCTACCTCTCTATTTTCTTTGCCTATGCTAGTCGTCAAGGTCGTGTAAGTATAATATGACCATTTTTTTTTCATGAAGATATTATTTATTACATCTTGAATCTTTCTTAATTCAGACTTTCATTAAATTTAGTTGAAGGTTGCCATGGTATTGATAGTTGAAATTGTGTTCACTGCTGTGGTTGCAACTTTGGTGCTTCACTTTGCCCACACTCATGAGAAGAGGTCCTTTATTGTGGGTATCCTTTGCATCATCTTTGGAATTTGCATGTATGTCTCTCCTCTTTCAGTCATGGTAAGAACAATCTTATTATCATTGTTTCCTATTCAATCGTTAGATCATCATTTCTTACTACAAGCACAGCTCCTCTCTTCGACTTCTAATCATAACTCTGGGTTCTTGATGATTAATTACCAATGAAAAACTGTCAATTAATTACCTAGTTTTATGTTATGGTACATTGGACAACTGAAAGTGAACCTTTCATACATGCAAGTATTATGCTTGCATAGGTAACCATGCAGCTCCAAAATCTAGCTCAAGATCTAGAAAATAATATTTTTCATATTCTCCCTTGTGGAGTTTCTTTTGATATTTCAATTCTCATTTCAAATGACTTTGGCATGATATATACTTAACTGTTGCAGAAACTTGTGATCCAAACCAAAAGTGTAGAGTACATGCCCTTCACACTCTCCCTTGTAAGCTTCCTTAACGGAATTTGTTGGACCACCTATTCTTTCCTGCCATTTGACATCAACCTTTTCGTAAGTATCACTACTTTTTGATAGATTTTAAACTCACCGGGTTGATCGATCTAAACTTCTTTTCTTGCCTTGCAGATTCCTAATGGTATGGGTGCTCTTTTCGCCTTTGCTCAATTGGTTCTCTACGGTTGCTACTACAAATCCACACCAAAGAAGGGTAGCAAAGCTGAGGTCGAGATGCCCTCTGTATCTCCTTGATGTCATGATTTTCCTTTTTTGAAAGAAAAGACAAATAAAATTTTCACTATAAACTTTCGTTTTGTCTCTCGTTCTCTTGAACCTGTTCAACTACAGATTGCATTCTTTTTTTGTCATTCTTTTTATGAAATACAGATTGCATTCTTATGTCTGTTTGAAATGTGCCGTCTTTATTTGGCTTTCGTAAGCCTCTTCCCAGTTATATAATACAATAACATTTTTTTTATCATTTGAAAAAAAAACATAAAAAATTTATAAAAATATTCGCAAACATTTTTATATATACTATTTTTTATAATTATACTTTATATAAAATAATTATTCATGAGCATTGTATTTTAGGGAGGCTAATCCTCTGGTAAAAAAATAGTGGATTAAAGAATGGACCACTTATAATTGTGGTCATACGATTATAATTAGTTGTGATTTCTTCCTCTATATATTATCCTCCCATGTTATCGTTTGGATCGGGACGGATGATTGGAGGCAGCCGGTAGTAGGCAAGTGGCCAGGCAGCCTAGCGTCGAGCGAAGGCGGCCTCCGAGTGGCCTTTAGCCACTTGTCCCGATCTAAACTATAATACGAGGGACGATAAATTCAGGAAGGGATCATAACTAATTGTAGTCGGATCATGGCCATAATCCGATTTTAATTACAAGTGGTCCATAGAAAGTGGAGTAGGAGATTTGAGTAGGAGATTTGGGCTCGTGTTTCACACACTTTAATCTAATTTTGTCGGGGACAATGGTATGAAAATTTTCTTCTCAATTTTATAAGCGTAATCAACCGTCCACTATGAATATTTTTTGATTTATTCTCGCAACGGGTAGAATTATAAGTTGGATACCTAGTGTCATCTACAAATTAAATTATTTTTTTATAATTTAAAAAATATAAATGAGTTTTATAACATTAAATTTGATACATTTGAGTTTTTATAATTATATTTTATATAAAATAATAAACAAATTTATCCATAAACATTGTTTATGATATTATTCATCAAACTGATATTGTTCATCAAACTTAATGAAAATGAGTTTTCAAACTTATGTATAAAATGTATTGCTGGATACTAGATTTCTGTCATATAAAGTATGAGCCATTCTGAAGGAGCCGTTAAAGTTGTTAAGCCGACGAATCCACTTTACTCCTTTCAAATCAATTTTTTGTTGTAATAGAACGAACCTAAACCAACTTTACATTAAAGAATATTTTTATTTATTTACAACCATAAATCTAAACGTGGCGGAATCAAATAGCTTTATTTTTTTTCAAAAATAATGACGGAGCAATTAAAAACTATATAACATTCGATTTAGCCGAATTGGGCAGGTTTTGTTGGCCGGGTTTAATTGAGTCCAACAGTTTGTTGTGATATTTTTATTGATTTATTTAATTGTATTATCCTGGGTGTCTGATCTTCACTGTTGGTGCAACATCCCTCAGGTCAAGGTTGACCTGTTTAACCAAGCTTGAGTCTTGGTTTGGGTTTCGATGTTTGACAATGCAAAGTTGATTGAAGAAGAGTCAAGTAGGTCAAGGATAACCGGATACTTGACTGGGAAGTCCTAGTGAGTGAAGCTAGGCAGGAGGAAAATCCTGGTGAGTGAAGCCAGGTGAAAGACCTAGTGAGTGAAGCTAGGCAATTGGGAAGTCCTAGTGAGTGAAGCTAGGCAGGAGGAAAATCCTGGTGAGTGAAGCCAGGTAAAAGACCTAGTGAGTGAAGCTAGGCAATTGGGAAAGTCCTGGTGAGTGAAGCCAGGCAAGAGAAATCCAAATGGGTCAAGGTTGACCAGACATCTGGTGAGAGTCCAAGTAGGTTAAAGGGATTGACCGGATACTTGGCACGAGAAAGAAAAGTCCAAGTAGGTCAGAGGGACTGACCGGATACTTGGCAAGAAGAGAAAAGTCCAAGTGGGTCAAAGGGATTGACCAGACACTTGGTGAGAGAGTCCTAGCTGGTCAAGGGTGACCGGATGCTAGGTCTTATGTACCAACAAGTCATGGTTGACTAGATGTTGGTTTAGGGGGCTTTAGACTTGGTTTTGGGCAAAAACCAAGATCTGGATTGATCCGTGGATTGATCCAGCAGGTTTGGATTGATCCGTGGATCGATCCAGCAGATCTAGATCGATCAGTGGATCGATCCAGAAGATCTGGATCGATCCGCCGATCGATCCGGTGAGTCCCCGCGAACAGAACCCCTCTGGATCGATCCGTGGATCGATCCGTGGATCGATGCTGCTTCGCGCGATAAGCGCTGGATCGATCCGTGGATCGATCCAGGCATTTTTCCAGAGCACAGAGGCGCTCTGGATCGATCCGTGGATCGATCCAAAGCCTCCCCGATCGATTGGGAGCAATCCAATCGATTGGGATTCGACCGTTGGCGTCGTTTATAGCTGTTGGCGTGCGATTCCTTCAGCAGAACTTCACAGATTCATTTCAGATCTTCATCAGCTCCTCCACAACTCTTCTCAAGCTCGAGATCGCCAGTTCTTGAAGGTTCTTGGAGGCTCTTCCAAGTCAAGAGGCGGATCAAAGCAAGAAGAAGAAACTAGGGTTAGGGTTTGTGCACTCATTGTAAGCTTGTAAGCTTGTATTTCTTTACTACCCTTTCTTCTTCTTGTATTGAGTCTTGTAGGGCTTCTCCGCCCTTGGTAGTTACCATAAAGGAGAGTTTCATTAGTGGAGGGTGCGTGCGTTGTGTGAATCTTTGGATTAGTCACCTCCCTTAGAGGTGGATACCAAGTAAAATCCAAGTGTTAGCGTGTTTGTATTTGTTTCTTTGTATTTCCGCTGCGCATCCTTGAAGAAACAAGCAATGCCGAGCAATGAGCACGCGAAGAGCTATTCACCCCCCTCTAGCTACTTTTCGGTCCTAACAAGTGGTATCAGAGCGAGGCCGCTCTTCACCGGAATCATCGCCGGAAGGGTCAAGCATAACAAGAAGAGCTAGAGGGTGAAGAAGTTGAAGCAAAATTGTCAAAGTCAAAGAAATTCAAAAGCTCAACTTCTACAATGGAATTCCGAGATGGGCTCGGATTCGACACGAGGGTGGCTCCACCATACACTTCCACGAGCTTCGATTCTTGGAAATCAAGAATCGAAAACTTTCTTATGATGGAGATAGAGCAATGGTTTGCTCTAATGGAAGGCTTTGAAGCTCCAACAAACTCCAAGGGCAAGCTTCTCAAGAAAAGCAAATGGAGCTCGGAGCAAGTCCAAAGGTGCGAGGCCAATGACAAAGTGACCAAGCTTTTGGTAAATTTATTGCCAAGCACCATCCTTTGCAAAATTGGAGAATTTGAAGATGCAAAGGATTTATGGAGCAAATTGGCCAAGCTTCATGAAAAGATCCCCTCCACTGTACAAGAGCAAGAAGTATCCAGAGAGGGTGACTCTTTGGAGCAAGACCAAGAGGAGGACTCCAAGGTTGAGAGATGCTCAACCTCCGAAGAAGAAGTCCAAGAAGAAGTTTCATCCTCAAGGGAATGCATCGAAGGGAACAAGGAGGGAGCATACTCCTTGTTTCATATTCAAGATGATGAAGCCTCCACCTCTAGGATTGAGGGGGAGCAACTCTTGGTGACACCGGATCAAGAAGAAGGAGAATCCTCCACATCCGGGTCAAGAGAAGAAGAGGATGAAGAAGCTTCCACCTCCACAAGTCAAGATGAATCAATTGGAGGGAAATCGATTTTGGATCAAGAGGAAGCCTCTACATTCATATCAAATGGAGGAAAAGATGTCACCCTTACAAGCAAAGGTATAAATATTTCAATTAATAATAAAAATCATATTATATGCTTTGAATGTAGGGAACATGGGCACTACAAGAGCAAGTGCCCCAAATTGGCCAAGAAAAAGGGCCAAATGGCACAAAAAGGCAAGGAGAAGCTCAAGGAGACCATCCCCGGAACAAAAAGGAGCAAGGAGCGCATTGTGTGCTTCCTGTGCAACCAAAAGGGGCATTACTGAAGTCAATGCCCCAAGGGGAAGAAGATGGTCAAGGCTCAAGGAGTCATTAGTCAAGGGGAAGCTTCCAAGGTAAAGAAGAAGGTAACATTTATTGAGCCTACCCCTTTACATTATGGTAAAAAGCATGATAGTTCAAATTTTTATCATTTTAATGCAATTTACCATAAGAATAGAAAGCATGAGGGCTTTAAGGAAAAGCATGTGGCCCTACATGCCAAAACTACTCAACCTAAGGTTAGGAAGGTAGATAGACACTTGGGCGGGAACACTAAGATAATAGATACATGCCCAAGAACAAAAATGCTCATGGACCAAAACCTAAGGATTTAATGATAGAAAATCAAGTCTTGAGGTCAAGACTTGATAAAATGGAAAAGACCCTAAAGAGGATGGAAAATATCCTACAAGGGCAAAATGAGAAATACCTAGGGCTAGGAAAATCAAAGCCATCCAATGGCCATAGAGGGTTGGGATACAAACCAAAGGCTAAGAAGGATGTGCCCTTGTACCATAGAGTTCCATATAGTTATGGAACAAACCCTAGGTCCAGTGGTCAAGCCAAGAATACTAGGGAAGTTATCCCTAAGAGTATTTTTGCGAAAAATGTGACTAAGACTTCTAAGAAGTCTAAGAAAGTCACTAACAAGGTCACAAGGGAGGCTATCCCTAGAGTTGACCTAGAAAATGTGACCAAGGCTTCTAAGAAGCCCAACAAGGTCACTAGGAATGTATCTAGGGAAGTTATCCCTAGTGAGTACCTAGAGCATCCAAGGAGCACCAATAGGTGTTGGGTTCCTAGGAGCATCTTCTCTACCCCATAGATGGGTTAGAGAGTGTCAACTCCGATTAGAAGGGTAGTTAACCCAACTTTGAGGAAATTGACACTCAAGGAGCATTTTCAAGATTTTTGTTAACCTTTGAAAATGAAATGGAATTATTATTTACTCCTTGAAAGAGTAAAATGTGCCTAATGATGGAAAAATTGATTTTATCTTAAAATGGCATAAATTGGGAAAACCTAGAGAAATACCAAGTTAGGATTTTGGTATTCTCTTAGAAATTTAAGGCAATCCGGGCCTTGATTTATGTGATTACTCTTGAGGAAAAATGGAATATGCCAACATTTGAGGATATGCTTAATTTTTAAGTGGCATAAACAAATCAAGAGAAATAGAAATGTCAATTTAAGTTTTGGCATTTCTTTGAAGCATTTAGGGCAATCTAGGTTTAACGTTTTAAGTTAAAACAAGTGGTATATTTTGGGTTAGCTAAGTGGGTAAGGATACTTAGAAAGGTAATTTAGGTATATTTTATTTACGCTAAACCTTGCCATGATTGTTTGCCCATTATATGCCATGGCATCATGGTTTATTTTTTTTTCATGTTTTATTATGAAAAATCCAAAAATACTATGTCATGACATTCATACATCATGTAGTTATAGGATATTTTCTTTTGAAAATTATTTCCTTTTGATGTATGCCATAACATAATCATGCATTAAGTTTAATTCCTTGTAATTAAGGACAAATGACATTTAACAACACTTATTAACAAGTGACATCCTGGGTGGATGTCTAATATCTCTAAAATGCCTAGATAGATATGCATGATCCCTAGAATAGGGCAAAATCAAATTTTACATCTCACAAAGACCTATAAGATGACTTGTATGTGTTTTGTCCACAATAGATACAAGTGAGATGTTAGGATGATGAACAAAACTCAACATGTTGATTTAGTGCATTCTTTTGAGTTTTAGGTTCATCAAAACACATAGTTATGTGTTTTCCCATCATTGGGAAAGCTAATGTACAAGTCATGTGCATTAAGCCCAAGGAATGTGATGGGATATTGGTTTTGAAAATTATTTTAAAAGACTTTTGGAAAACCTTGGTGAATGCTATCTTTTGATAGTAATCACCATTGAATAGTTAAACACGAACTTGAAGAAAACGCTAAAGTTTTAGCAAGTTTTCAAGCTTGTGTCAATCTTTGAAGATATGATATATTTTCATAGAAAACTATTTTTTCATGATAAAGTATGCCCTAAATAATGTCTACACGAAATTTCATGATTTTTAGATTTTTGTAGAATTTTCTAGGGGTTTCTGAAGTTGGCTGAATTTGAAATTCAGCAACTATCAGAGCTCTGATCGATCCATGGATCGATTGGAGTGTCTGAATCGATCAGTGGATCGATTCAGAAGGCAATTCTAGCGAGCAGAAGCTCGCTGGATCGATTAGCCGATCGATCCAAGAATACTGAATCGATCGGTGGATCGATTCAGCAGGGTTCAATCGATTGGAACCCAACTTCAATCGATCGAAGATGCTGATTTTGGCTGGGAAAGCTTATTTTCAGCATTTTAAACCTATTTTAGTCTAGGTAACCATTCCAAACCCCTGAAAATACATTTGTATACATAAAAAGGGTGTTTTCGTGTGGAAAACAAGGATGGATTGGTTAAGGAAGGCTAAGTTGAAGTTTAGGTTGAGGTTTGTTTCAAATTTTGAATATTTGAACCTCAAAACTTCTAAAATTGGGTTTCCTAAAGTTTTGGGGATTCCAAGTCATTGTTGGTGCAATGACAGAAGTTACCACCATGTCTTTAGGGGGAGGGACTCTTTAAAGACATGAAAATTATTTTTCGTGAACCTTGGAAGGTGGTCAACCTTCCGTTAAGAACATGCTCAAGGTTGAGCGTTTGAACTTTAATGGGGAGTGGATATCCTCATTGTTCAAGTGGCTTCAAGTGGATAATGCTCAAGGATGGACATTTGCCTACATTGGGGGAGAATGTAGGATTAAGGTTAATGAAGGGTATGAGACCTTCATTATCGTGTTGGTCACAACGAGTGAAGTTGTGAACAACGATGAGCAACTCTTCAGGGGGAGAGTTTTCAACAATGGGACATTTGTTGAAGAGTGCCCAAAATTGAGGCACGGGTTGATGTGTGCTCAAAGATGGTTTGATGTGTGCCAATAGGGGGAGAATAAAAGGGAGTAAGTTAGGCTTTCATTACCTAGAGGGAGTTTGCCCTCTTAGGGGGAGAATGAAGGGCTTAACTTATGTATTCATTATCTAGTGGCATGAAGAAGGTTTAGGCTATGGGATTAGCCTAACTTACATGTGGTATTGTCAAACATCAAAAAGGGGGAGATTGTTGGTGCAACATCCCTCAGGTCAAGGTTGACCTGGTTGACCAAGCTTGAGTCTTGGTTTGGGTTTCGATGTTTGACAATGCAAGGTTGATTGAAGAAGAGTCAAGTAGGTCAAGGATGACCGGATACTTGATTGGGAAGTCCTAGTGAGTGAAGCTAGGCAGGAGGAAAATCCTGGTGAGTGAAGCCAGGTGAAAGACCTAGTGAGTGAAGCTAGGCAATTGAGAAGTCCTAGTGAGTGAAGCTAGGCAGGAGGAAAATCCTGGTGAGTGAAGACAGGTGAAAGACCTAGTGAGTGAAGCTAGGCAATTGGGAAGTCCTAGTGAGTGAAGCTAGGCAGGAGGAAAATCCTGGTGAGTGAAGCCAGGTGAAAGACCTAGTGAGTGAAGCTAGGCAATTGGGAAAGTCCTGGAGAGTGAAGCCAGGCAAGAGAAATCCAAATGGGTCAAGGTTGACCAGACATCTGGTGAGAGTCCAAGTAGGTCAAAGGGATTGACCAGATACTTGGCACGAGAAAGAAAAGTCCAAGTAGGTCAGAGGGACTGACCGGATACTTGGCAAGAAGAGAA
The DNA here is from genome assembly GCF_018446385.1 of Zingiber officinale. Lineage (NCBI taxonomy): Eukaryota > Viridiplantae > Streptophyta > Magnoliopsida > Zingiberales > Zingiberaceae > Zingiber > Zingiber officinale. The sequence continues at coordinate 96,561,094 of NC_056002.1, read as the reverse complement.
AAGTCCAAGTGGGTCAAAGGGATTGACCAGACACTTGGTGAGAGAGTCCTAGCTGGTCAAGGGTGACCGGATGCTAGGTCTTATGTACCAACAAGTCATGGTTAACTAGATGTTGGTTTAGGGGGCTTTAGACTTGGTTTTGGGCAAAAACCAAGATCTGGATTGATCATCCGATTGATCCAGCAGGTTTGGATTGATTCGTGGATTGATCCATCAGGTTTGGATTGATCCGTGGATCGATCCAGCAGATCTGGATCGATCCGCTGATCGATCCGGTGAGTCCCCGCGAATAGAACCTCTTTGGATCGATCCGTGGATCGATCCAGAGGTCCCAATCGATCAGTGGATCGATTGGGACGCTGCTGCTTCGCGCGATAAGCGCTGGATCGATCCGTGGATCGATCCAGGCATTTTTCCAGAGCACAGAGGCGCTCTGGATCGATCCGTGGATCGATCCAAAGCCTCCCCGATCGATTGGGAGCAATCCAATCGTTTGGGATTCGACCGTTGGCGTCGTTTATAGCTGTTGGCGTGCGATTCCTTCAGCAGAACTTCACAGATTCATTTCAGATCTTCATCAGCTCCTCCACAACTCTTCTCAAGCTCGAGATCGCCAGTTCTTGAAGGTTCTTGGAGGCTCTTCCAAGTCAAGAGGCGGATCAAAGCAAGAAGAAGAAACTAGGGTTAGGGTTTGTGCACTCATTGTAAGCTTGTAAGCTTGTATTTCTTTACTACCCTTTCTTCTTCTTGTATTGAGTCTTGTAGGGCTTCTCCACCCTTGGTAGTTACCATAAAGGAAAGTTTCATTAGTGGAGGGTGCGTGCGTTGTGTGGATCCTTGGATTAGTCACCTCCCTTAGAGGTGGATACCAAGTAAAATCCAAGTGTTAGCGTGTTTGTATTTGTTTCTTTATATTTCCGCTGCGCATCCTTGAAGAAACAAGCAACGCCGAGCAACGAGGACGCGAAGAGCTATTCACCCCCCCTCTAGCTACTTTTCGGTCCTAACATTCACCATCCAAGATAAACGCTTTCTTCTCAATTAGTTAAAATTGAGTCCTTATTTAATAAAAACTTTGATTGTAAATTAACAACCGATTAAAATACATCGGTTGGTAATATAAGATTTAATATTGAAAATTATAATTAATTATAAATTAATGATGAAATTTATTTCGATTATTAATTAGTGTAAATTAATGATGAAAATTATTTCAATTATTAATTAGTGTAAAATAATGACTACTTAATAATTATGATAGTTAAATTAGTAATCAACTATAATTTTTTATCATAATTTAATGATAAAATTAATTTCATCACTAAATGAACAATCAATTTTAAAGTCGATCAATTAATGACTACAAATTTATTCATATTATCTATTATTTGGAGTCAAGATCCCACTAGGCTAACATACTTTTATGCAAAATGTTTGGGCAAGTAAATAAAGGAGATCCTATGGGCTGATGATCTAGATGTAAATCTTCATCCAACCAATTACTTGTGTTTGGTAAAGTTCATGTAAACATAAAGAAATTGATGTACCTCATTTTGTTCATTAGAACAAAAGGTAATAACATTCATTCCAAATGGTCTAGTATTGCTAACTTCTAGATTAGATATAAATAGGTAAATGACGGAGGTATTTTGTCCTATCATAATAATTCTTTATAAAAAAAAAAGTCAAACATCTTACGAACTCATGAACTATGCCAGAAATGTTAATTATGATAAGGTTAATTATTTATTATGTTAAAATAATTATATAGATTAAAAATATTCTTCATTTCTACCCGTTCATTAAAATATATGAGGAAATTAAAGGTGCTTAATCAAATTCTATTATTTCCAATGTGTAGCATTTATCTTCTACTTTAGTTTATTATTGAATTAGTTAGATATGATTTTTTCTTTCCCTATTGTTAATTAATTAATTCTGATGCAGTATAACAAGTTGCCTCTTCTAAATGCGTGAGGTTAGATTATATATATTTATTTATAGTTTTTAAAATAATTTAAATTTTTTTCTTTTTTATTTAGGGTTCAGAGTCTATTAACTTAGCTACATAAGGTTTTATATTTTATATTTCTAACATTCTTTTTAGATTTAATAATATACCTAATTTTTTCTCTTCTTAATTTTTATATGATATCAGAGCCTTCATCTTTATGACTTTAGTAGTTTGATTAAAGAATTATTAATTTGATCCACAGTTTTCATGGATCAAATTCATCGATGAGTTCGCTAGGGGTCACCGGGGGGGGGGACAAAGGTATTCATACAATTTAGTTATTCTAAGCACTATTCGTTCTATTACCATATCTGGTTGTACATATGCTTTATAGAAATCTAATCCATATATGTTTAAGCAATTTCAACAATTTCTTGCTTTGTAACCCTCTGTCATGTTAACTTTTCTCATATATGTTTGTCATTGTCTGATATTTCAAGTATATCTTCATCCTTATGAGTTTTGGACTTTGTTACCTCTATCATATGTCATCTAATTTATCATTTTTTTTCTCTTAGTTCATCTATATCTATTGTGACTACTGATGATACTCCTATGTCATTAGTAGGTGTTGGTTCAATTGTTATAACTTATTTATCTCTTACTGATATTTATTATATTTTGAATCATACTTTAAATCTTATTTCTATTAGTCAAGTATATGACTTTGGATATATAGTCTTTTTTTTCATCCAATTGTTATTTTTAGGATTCGCGATCTCAAAGGATGATTGTGATAAGCCGTAGACAAGGAGGATTCTATATTTTGGATCAACTCAAAGTACCAAAAGTTGTAACTTCGAATATGGATTTATCATTTTTTTCATCTGAGTTATTCATCTTCTGATTTTTATTTGTGACATTTTCGTTTAGGTAATGTTTCAGCGTCTCTTTTTAGCTTCTATAGGAGTATTAGGACCTTTAAAAAGTTCTGATATTTCTGATTGTAATGGTTGTAAACAGGCCAAATTTCCTACCTTACTATTTTCTAAAAGTTTTTTTTCTTATTCTCCATTTGATCTTATCTATTTTGATGTGTGGGAACCCCCTCCTATTTCTACAAAAGGGAGTCAAGGTATTATATTTTATTTATTAATAATTGTATTCGTTACGTTATTCTTGGATCTATCTTATGAAACACAGGTTTGATTATTTTACCATTTTAATAACTTTGGAGTTGTTATGAAAACTAAACATTCTAGTATCATAAAGTGTTTTTGTTATGATTTTTTTTTTTTGGGGGGGGGGGGTGAATACACTTTGAATGATTTTTCATATTTACTTACTTTTGATGATACTATTCATCAAAGCTCGAGTATAAATACTCTTGAACAGAATGATGTGACTAAATGGAAACATTGACATCTTGTTGAAATAACTCGCTCATTTTTATTATCTATCAGTGTTCCTAGTGCCTTTGAGGGAAGCAATTCTTACCGCTACTCATGTGATTAATAGAATTCCAATCTCATACAATATAGGCTTGTTACCTTTTGAAAATTGTATGAGCATGCTCCTATCTATTCCTCTTTACGTGTATTTAGTTGCACTTGCTTCATCTTTTGTCTATATGTCAAGCGTAATAAGTTAGTCCTTTGGTATACTTTTTGTCTTTTTGGGTTATGGTGTTGGTCAAAAGTGATATTGTTGCTTTGATCTTGTTTGTCAAAAATTATATGTCTCTCATCATATTGTGTTTCTTGAGCATATTTCATTTTTTCTATTTTGATTAGTTCGTATAATATGACAAAGTTAGATCTATTTTGCATTGATCATTTCACCTAGGGGTGATCACGGATAAGGTTGGTTCAGTTATTAGGATAAAAAACTATCCGACCATACTAGATCAGATAATACAATATCAGGACTTACATCCGATCCTATATCCGGTGGTTATTATGTATGAGATATCCGACGGATTATCAGTTATTTGGATATCCGTGTTGGACCCCGTGGTAGTTTTGATGTGATCAACCAAGTTTAGGTTAGGTCCTATTGTCTGATCCCTGTGTCTAAGTGTGCAGAAACTTAGGAGCACAGGAAGTCGAGCGGAAGACGCAGCTGGCGAGAAGGACGACACGGGAAGGGAGCTGATGGGCTCGGTGCATCAGAAGGACGGGAGAGCTGCGGAAGAGTACTCCGGTGGGTGAGAAGAACGTGCGCGACGTTCGAGGGACGTAAAGCCGGGAAGGAAGACTGCTCGAGGAGAAGGCCGGGAATTGGGTTCGGGTGAGCCCTATTTCGGTAGGCCGCAATCACCTAAGGAGCAGAACCGAAGCAAGTCAACAGGAAGTTGACTTGTTAATGGTTCGGTCGACCGAACCCCTTGATCGGTCGACCGAATCCCTCTTTATCAGAAACCAACCTCAGCAGACACGTCAGATGCCACGTCAGAGGCTGAACGTTGGTGGAGCTTATCGGTCGACCAAACATGCTAATCGGTCGACCGAACCCAAGTTTATCCAGAGACCAAGTCGAGCAGTTTGATCGGGCCAACTCAGCTGGAGACCGTTGGCCGATCGGTCGACCGAACAAAAGGATTGGTCGACCGAACCTAAGCTCGATCCACAGAGGCTGTACCTGGACGGAAGAATGGGCAGATACAGCAGGTTCGGTCGACCGAACCTGGGGATCGGTCGACCGATCCCTCTCGAGTCAAACCTGATCCTGAAGGATCAGGTGATCTGATAAGCTCGAGAACCCCGTATATAAAGAGGGTCTCGGGCAACTTTAGGTAACAACGAAAAAGTGAACGAAATTCAACTCTTGTACTCTCTAGTTAAGTAATAGTTCTGTGCTCTTCAAAGTGTAAAAGGCTTCTCCGCCTTCAGAGAAGGAGTTTCTTACTACGCCTTTCATCGCCCTGGATTAACAACCCTCTTGATTGTAACCAGGTTAAAATAGTTGAGTCTTCCTTTTCTGTTCATACTTTAGTTCTGTTTAATCTTGTAGCTATTGCATCTATTTGAGTTTAAATTGGTTGAGGAGGGTTTAGTTTTTACTTGCAGGAAATTCACCCCCCCCTCTTGTCGGTCCCCGCTGCACCAACAAGTGGTATCAGAGACCGACAGCCTCAGAAGGACTAACCGCCATCTGAAACACAAAGATCAGGACAATGGCCGGCGCAAACATTCATCCCCCGAAGTTCGACGGAGACTTCGCCACATGGAAGCACAAAATGGAGGTATTCTTTAAAATTGAGTTTGATATACTTTTAATCATGAAATATGGATATGCAGTGCTGAAAGATAAAGAAGAAAACACGTGGAGCAAGAAGGAACAAGCTGATTTTGTCACCAACGGAAAGACTGAGTTCCACCTGCTCAGCGTTCTGCCACCTCAGGAGGTAAATCAGATCGAAAGCTACGACTCCGCGAAAGATCTCTGGGAAAAATTCCTGGAGCTTCACGAAGGTACTTCCGAGGTGAAGCTAGCAAGGCGCGACATCCTCCGGACCCAGTTGACGAACCTCCGGATGAACCAAGGCGAAAAGGTAGTGCAACTCCAAGCAAGGATCAAAGAGCTGATCACACAACTAACCAATCTTGGAGAAGAAGTAACGAATCGGGACTCGATTCGGTACGCGCTCAACGCCTTCCCAAGAACTTCCGAATGGGCCTCCTTAGTAGATGCGTATTACATCTCTAAGGATTTCGAAGTAAGTACTCTAGAACATTTGTTTTCTACTTTTGAACTTCACGAATCTCGAGTTGTAGAGCCCAATGGAGTAGAAAAAATTAGTCAGAACATCGCTTTGAAGGCAAGAACAAATGTTTCTGACTTCGAAGCCTCGATCGACGGATTGGAAGCAGCACTATTGGTAAGACGGTTCAATAAATTTTTTAATTCTAATAAATTTAGATCGCAGACAAAGAGGCATCAGCAAAGAAAAATAATTGTTCGGTGCTACAATTGCAACGAAGAAGGACACATCAAGGATGACTGTCCAAAGCTGAAGAGCAAACAGAAAGAGAAAGGAAAGGTGAAGCACAAGAATCCAGAATCGTCCAAGTACAAGAACCTGAAGGCCACCTGATCAGAATCTTCATCCTCCGAATCAGAACTCGAAGAATTCTCGGGACTAGCACTGATGGCCCACCATCAGCTAGAAGAAACGTCTAGCTCAGAAATGAGCATAGATGAAGGGGGAGGAACAACAGAAAAAGAAGAAAGCTGTGATGAAGGGGGAGCATCACAAGACGAGGTAAGTAAGATACGTGCCCTAAACCCAAAACAGTCATTTCGTTTTATTAAATCTCTTTCTAAAGAATTAGATAAAGTAGAAAAGGAAAATGAATATTTGAAATCAGAAAATGAAGTGTTAAAATTAGAAATTAAAAAATTGAAAACTGATGCATGTTTTAAAAATGTTTTTCCACATTCAAAATTAAAGTTATATGGAAAATTAAATTGGTACATAAGGAAGCATCAGGGTCAACTTAGGAAAATACCAAGAAACTATGTACCCCCTAAGTTTTTGACCAACCCTGTAGGTAGGAACCTTTATTGGGTTCCAAAATCTTACTGGTTTAAATTTATCTTTTAGTTAAAAGCTTACAGTGAGAAAATTAAACATTGAGGTTTTTTATGGAAGCTTTGTCTAAGGAAGTGGTTGTTGTTCGAATAACCAAGAAGGCCTAGTGCCTCGCCACGACCTGGAAGCCGAAATATCGAAATAAAAATGTTTAATTAACTTTCTGATAAAAACATTAAAATTAGAATTAAATAATACTTTGAAAAGTTTTTAAGCATTTCCTTAGAAATTCTTTAAAATTTTTAATTCTCTAGAAAAAATGTTTCTTGAAATTTTTACTTAAATTTTTTTTTGAAAATTCATTTTACCTAGGAAAATTTTTCAAAATTTAGAAAGTTTTGATATTAAACCAACTTAGTTTCTATTAATTAATCTTTACTTAGAAATTATTTAACTTTGAATTTTTTTTTGGAAATACTTGAATTCAAATTTGTTTGCACCCCGTTTTTACTGTGATCAAAGGGGGAGAATAAGTATAAGTTCAGTTAAGAAAGAGTAAAGGAGGAGTTAAGGGAATTTAGATTTATATATTTCGTGTTGCAATTTCTTTTGATTGCAAATTTATGCTTGAATTGTTAGTTTAGTAATTTCTTTAAATTACTATCTGTTGGTTTTTTTCCCTAACCTGAACTTGGGTTGATGCACATAAAAAAGGGGGAGATTGTTGGAACCCGTGGTAGTTTTGATGTGATCAACCAAGTTTAGGTTAGGTCATATTGTCTGATCCCTGTGTCTAAGTGTGCAGGAACTTAGGAGCGCAGGAAATCGAGCGGAAGACGCAGCTGGCGAGAAGGACAGCACGGGAAGGGAGCTGATGGGCTCAGTGCGTCCGAAGGACGGGAGAGCTGCGGAAGAGTACTCCGGTGGGCGAGAAGAACGTGCGTGGCGTTCGAGGGATGTAAAGCCGGGAAGGAAGACTGCTCGAGGAGAAGGCCGGGAATTGGGTTCGGGTGAGCCCTATTCCGTTAGGCCGCAATCACCTAAGGAGCAGAACCGAAGCAAGTCAACTGGAAGTTGACTTGTCAATGGTTCAGTCGACCGAACCCCTTGATCGGTCGACCGAACCCCTCTTTATCAGAAACCAACCTCAGCAGACATGTCAGATGCCACGTCAGAGGCTGAACGTTGGTGGAGCTTATCGGTCGACCGAACATGCTGATCGATCGACCGAACCCAAGTTTATCTAGAGACCAAGTCGAGCAGTTTGATCGGGCCAACTCAGCTGGAGACCGTTGGCCGAACGGTCAACCGAACAAAAGGATCGGTCGACCGAACCTAAGCTCGATCCACAGAGGCTGTACCTGGACGGAAAAATGGGCAGATACAGCAAGTTCGGTCGACCGAACCTGGGGATCGGTCGACTGATCTCTCTCGAGTCAAACCTGATCCTGAAGGATCATGTGATCTGATAAGCTCGAGAACCCCTATATAAAGAGGGTCTCGGGCAACTTTAGGTAACAACGAAAAAGTGAACGAAATTCAACTCTTGTACTCTCTAGTTAAGCAATAGTTCTGTGCTCTTCAAAGTGTAAAAGGCTTCTCCGCCTTCAGAGAAGGAGTTTCTTACTGCGCCTTTCATCGCCCTGGATTAACAACCCTCTTGGTTGTAACCAGGTTAAAATAGCTGAGTCTTCCTTTTCTGTTCATACTTTAGTTCTGTTTAATCTTGTAGCTATTGCATCTATTTGAGTTTAAATTGGTTGAGGAGGATTTAGTTTTTACTTGCAGGCAATTCATCTCCCTCTTGCCGGTCCTCGCTGCATCAACAATCCGATCCGATATCCAATAAAATATAAAATATAAATATTAAATAACAAAAAAATAAAATATTTTAAAATGATAATAAACATTATTCATTACACGTTGTAGTAGCTAATCGTCAGTAGCTGCTATAACATATAGCAGCTTATCGGCAGTAGCTACTACAATGTGTAGCAATTTATCGACAGTAATTGCTACAAGTAGGGGTGATCGCGGATCGAGTTGATTCAGTTATTGGGATAAAAAACTATCCGACCATACTAGATCGGATAATACAATATTAAGACCCTATGTCTGGCTCTATATCCAGTGAATTTTTTTTTTCGATTCAATTGGGATCGATATAAATGGATTGGTTGATTTGACGAGTTACCTACTCACCTTTACTTTCACCCACAGTTCATACTAATAGTTTAACAGAATATGATATATTTTTTTTCTTCTACTAGTATTCAATCATTTTTTTGAGATTATGGAAGATCCTCTCCACCATCGTCATCTTCATTTATGAGATTTTGGTACCACGTGAATCCAAATTTGGGATGTCATTCAATGATTCAGAGGATTCCCCGTTCTATTTCATATCGTATTTAAAAGCTTGGAACTCAATTATTCCCAATCAAATATGATAAGGAAAATCTTAGATAATTTCCACTGCAAAAATGTGTAAATGCTAACCGTGGTCATCTTGAAGTTGATGGGGAATATAGCAAATTTAACTAATTGTCTTTTTTTTTTTTTTTTTTCATTCATGTGGAATTTCCCTTTGCTGCTATAATTTTTATGGAATATGAAAGTCAAATCTAAATTTTAAATATTATCTATTGTTTTCATTGAAGGGAGTCTTGGCACAACGATAAAGATATTATATGATCAAAAAGTCACGGGTTCGAATCCTAGAAACAGCTTCTTATAAAAAGTAGGGTAAGACTGCGTACAATGGATCTTTCCCCGAGACTCCGCATGGCGGGAGCTTTGTGCACTAGACTACCCTTTATCTATTATTTTCATTCAACATGATTGTTCATCTAATTGTTGCAAGATATTTTTTTTTGTTAGGTTTTTGTTATACACATTTGTGAAACGATTCTAACTAGACGATTAATAGAGTTGGAAAGCACCGAGTCTGGTAGCTTAACTGAAGCTTTCACCTACTTGAACAAATGTTAAATAAGGTTGATATAGCTTATTGTGTTATGTAACTGATTTCACTTTCATGCATATTTTGTGGTGTTTATTTTACTTTAATTTAATGGCAAATAACCTATAAATTCAGTTCTTTGATTGCCAAAATCATTTGTTTTGTGAATCATGATTTAAAATTTCATTTTAAGTTGGGTTTCTATCCCTAACCGGAACAAGAGAATTTCATGCCATATTAGAGCATGTCGAGATGCTGTGCCAGATGCATTAAAGCATGGGAATAGAGGAGGAATAAGGAATGGGATCACATTCTTCTTGTTCAACTCTCGCTTGATTGTTCATGATCTTGTCAGATCCTCCTAATGTTAAAGAAGTTGGAACATGAAGAAGTTTGGTAGAACTCAGAACTCAGATCCCTTTCCTTGTGACATAGAAGGCCGATCGGTACATAGGAGGAAGTGTCGTCCGCGCCAATCCTTTTCCATCGTGCTCTATTCCAAATCCCCTCGGAAATAGTCCAAACGAATCAAGAACGGGGATACACGCCTGTTTGGGATGCACGAAAAGGCAAAGCGCCCCGAGGCAACATGTTGCCCAAACGGATCAATTGACAGTTCTCCGAGGAGATATTACAAGATCCTCTGCCCAGACACTATACCCCACCGGCGATCGGGTCATACAATGGATCGACCGATCCAGATGACCATCTGGATAGGTTCAATAATGAAGTCACCCTGCACTAGTACACAAATGGGGTGAAGTGCCGAGTCTTTCTCACTACCTCTCCGGCTCGGCACAACACTGGTTCAGAAGGCTGTCCGACGGATCAATACCCAACTTCAAGGCCTTCTGAGCAACCTTCTTGTATCATTTCGCTAGTAGCCGATGCTATCAGAAGATGAGAGTCAACCTTTTCTCCCTGAAGTAGGGACCGAAAGAAACGCTTCGAGCCTATATACAACGTTTCAATGAGGTAGCCATGGACATCCCCTCGGTCTCATCCGAGACAATGATGAACGCTTTCACCTAAGGGCTCATCGAGGGAGATTTCTTCCGATCACTCATCAGGAAACCGCCCAGGGACTTTGACCACATGCTCAAGAATGCCAACGAGTATATAAACGTGGAAGAAGCCCAAGCGGCAAGAAGAAAGAAAGTGTCGTCCGAACCTCCTGCAACCACCGAGTGCTGACCATCAAGTAGCCACCAGCTGCCCAGGGGGCTAAGGGCCGAAGGAGTATGGGCACACCAGGAGACTCGAGCACACGTCTTGCAGCATGTGGCTTCCGGACAGCTGATGGCGTCAAAAGGCAAGGTATGGATGCCGATGTTCTGCTCCTTCCACTAGTTGACGACACACAATACTCGTGACTGCCGCGGTCTGACATCGATGATCAGTCGACCGACCCCGAGAGGATACCATCGTCGTACTCCTTCTCCTGATCGGTGGCACAGACATCAATCCACCGAGCGGCGAGAGGACGTGAGAAGATCGCTCAAGCGGCACCATCAACATAAGCGGAAGGATAACGCCGATCCCTCTCGAGTTTTGGATGATCGAAATAGGCCCTCCGCTCGTGAGGAAGAAAATAGAAGCAATGCCGGCCGAGGAGAGATAAGCATCATCGCCGGTGGCCGACCGACGGTGACTCCAATAGAGCCAGGAAATCATACGCTCGACGGTTGGAGATCCACACAGTAGGATGCAGCCGGGAGAAGGAAGAAGGGCCCGAGATCAGCTTCGGACCTAGAGACTTAGAGGGAGTGGAGATCCCTCATGACGATGCCTTGACCATCCGAGCGGTGATCGCCAACTATACTATTCATCGAATTTTCGTTGATACAAGGAGTTCGGTGAATATTATCTTCAAGAAGGCGTTCGATCAGCTGCAGATTGATCGAGGCGAGCTGTTGCCGATGATGCCCCCGCTTTACGGGTTCACAGGCAATGAAGTTTTGTCGATTGACCAAACAAGGTTGGCCATCTCGCTCAGAGAGGAGCCGCTTAAGAGAACAAGGATCACAAACTTCATCATGATAGATGCACTATCGACCTACAACGTCATCCTAGGCCGTCCGACCCTCAACGAGTTCTGGGCAGTAGTGTCTACCTACTGCCAGAAGATAAAATTTTTGGTTGACGACCAGGTGGGGGAAGTCAAAGGCGACCAACTGGTCGCTCGGCAATGCTACGTTGAGATGGTCAAAACTGAAGCAAAAGCCGCTAGGAAGAATCCGCGTTTCGAGGTAAACACCATTACTGAAAAGCCTTCTATCCTTATATACAAAGAAAAGGAGGAAGTCCAGATCCATTCTAGCCGGGCGGAGGCAACTACCTTCATAGTTACAATTTGGAAGTAGAGCAGAAGGCGGAGTTGGTCGCCTACCTCCAACAGAATTATGATGTGTTCGCATGGTCGACACACGAGCTGCCCGACATCTCCCCGAGCGTGGCTCAGCATGAACTACATGTCCGATTGGACGCTCGGCCGGTGAGGCAATGAAAGAGGGATTTCAATGCTAAGTAGAACCTGATCATCCATGCAGAGATAGAAAAACTGCTGGAGGCTGGTCATATACGAGAAGTTTAATTCCCGAGTTGGCTCGCCAATGTCGTGCTGATCTCCAAGCCAAGCAACAAATGGAAGGTCTACATCGACTTCCGTGATCTGAACAAGGCATGCCCGAAGGACTTCTATCTGCTACCCCAGATCGACCAGATGGTGGACTCCACTATGGGATGCGAGCTGATCTGCATGCTCGACGCATACCAGGGATATCACCAGGTGCCGCTCCCCCGTGAAGATTAGGAGAAGGTTAGCTTCATCACGGCCGACGGGACGTACTACGACAACGTCATGCCGTTCGGACTAAAGAACGCCGGAGCCACCTACCAGAGGTTGATGAATAGGGTCTTCCGACGGCAGATCAACTGTAACATGGAGGTATACATCGACGACATATTGATAAAATCCCTCCGACCTGCTGACTTGTGCACAAATATCAAGGAGACCTGCCAGACGCTCAGGACCTATGGAATAAAGCTGAACCCAAGCAAGTGTCTGTTCAGCACAAAGAGTGGACACTTCCTAGGATACATCGTCACTGAACGAGGCATTGAGGCAAATCTAAGCAAAGTAAAAGTGCTACAAGACATGGCGCTGCCTCGGAACTTGAAGGAAGCTTAGCTGTTGACCGGTTGGATCACGGCGCTATCTAGATTCATCTCCAAGTCATCCGATTAGAGCTTACTGTTCTTCAAGATATTGTGCCAAGCGATAAAGTTCCAGTGGGACGCGAAGTGCGATCGTACATTCGAAGAGCTCAAAGAGTACCTCAACTCCCTGCCTGTTCTAACTAAACCATGTGTAGGCGAGCCGCTCCGGATCTACCTGTCGTCTACCGAACATGCGGTCGGCTCGACTTTAGTTAGGCAGAACGACGAAGAGCAACCTGTATACTTTTTGAGTCATATATTAAAAGATGCTGAATCCCGCTACACTGATCTCGAAAAGTTGACTTATACATTAGTGATCGCCACACGGAGGCTTTGCCCGTATTTCCTCGCGCACTCAATAATTGTGATGACCAACAACGTCTTGGGAAGAGTCCTCCTCAATCTCGAGGCATTCGGATGGTTGATCAAGTGGACGATGGAGCTTAGTGAGTTCGACATCCAGTACCAATCTTGAACGACCATCAAAGCACAATCCTTGGCAGATTTTGTCATCAAGGTACAGAATCCAAAGCCAGAATCCGCTTGGAGGATATACGTCAATGGTTCGTCCACTCAACAGGGAAGCAACATCGGCATATTGCTCATCTCACCACAAGAAGACCGGATGCAACTATCTGTTCGGCTAGACTATAAAGCCACCAATAATGAAGCTGAGTATGAGACATTGATTGTCGGTTTATAGGCCGCTTGGCATGTGAGAGCTGTTAAAATCCTTATCCACTCGGATTCCTAGCTAGCCGCTCAGTAGCTATCCGGGACGTTCGAAATAAGTAATGGATGACTCAAACTCTATGCAGAAGCCTTCGAGAAACTGAAGGCCAACTTCCAGGAGGTCATCATACAGAAAATCCCCCGATCGGAGAACCAGACGTGGGATGAGTTGGCCAAACTGGCCAGTCGTTGTTGTCGATCGTCATAGCATAACCGATCGAACAAGTGTCACTGGTGGCGCACATTGATCGAATGGAAGGGATCACCTTCTCGAATGACTAGTGGACGACTATAATAGAGTTCATACAGTCGGGAGCCACACCGACCGATCAGGAGGAAGCTTGCTTGTTGAAGAAGAGAGACGGACGGTTTATCATGATCAGGGATTAGTTGTATAAAAAAGCATTCTCCAGACCTCTGCTTAAGTGCGGCAGATCGGAGGATACTGAGTACATATTGCGAGAGATGCACCAAGGATCCTGCGGAGAACATCTGAGCGGTCGTTCATTGGCGCGAAAGATACTTCTGGCCGGGTACTTTTGGCTGACTCTCCAAGAGGATGCCGCTCGGACGGTAGCCACCTGCTTGTCCTGCCAAAAGTATCATAACCTCTCGCATCGGTCAACCAAGGAGATGAAGGCGTCCACAGTATCATGCCCTTTCGACCAATGGAGAATGAACATCGTCGGGTCATTCCCCACGGTGACGGGTCAGTAGAAATTCTTGCTTGTTGCTGTGGACTATTTTTCGAAGTGGGTAGAAGCCGAGCTGTTGGCTAGAATAACCGAGTAGATGGTTATTAAGTTCGTTTGGCAGCAAATCATATGTCAGTTTGGCATACCACGTCAGCTCGTATCAGATAATGGGAGATAGTTCGTTAGTCGGAGGCTCAAAGAGTGGTGCGAAGGTTATGCCATCCAACAAACCTTCACCCCCGTGGTCTACCCTCAGGGCAACAGACAAGCGGAGGTCACCATTCGGGAGATTCTTCGAATTCTACGCGCTTGGCTCGACCACATCGGAGGTAGCTGGGTCGACGAGCTCCCGAGCGTGTTGTGGGCACTCCTCACGACCCCGAAGGAGGGAACTGGTACAACTCCCTTCCATCTGGTATACGACTGCGAAATAGTCATCCCCATAGAAGTCAGAGTGGAATCCAACCGGGTGCAGCATTACGATGAAGGAAACGCTGAGCGGAGGCATATGAAGCTCAACCAGGTAGACGAAGCGCAGGATAAAGCAATCGTTCGACTAATGACGTATCAGCAACGGATGAGGCAAAATTATAACTGGAGGGTGATCCCGAGGTCCTTCTAGGTCGGTGATCTCGTCTTGAAAAAAGTGAAGCCGTTCGACGACGTCTCCAAGCTTGAAGCTCCGTGGGAAGGACCCTTCAAGGTCGTGGAAAAGCTCTGGTCGAGCACCTACTATCTAGAGGATGAGGAAGGGAGACGACTCGAGCGACCGTGGAGCACGAACCACCTCCAACCCTACAGGGACGGATGAGAGGTGCACGAGTGAATACATGTATATCTGTACGCCCTCTTTGATTGCAGGATGAGAATAAAAACAAGATTTCCAAACTTTGGGCCGAACGACACATTAAACCGTCAAGCGACAATGTTAAATGTGAGTCAACATCAAATCGTCGAGCAGCAACGTTAAACCTGAGTCTTCATCAAACCATCGAGTGGCGACGTTAAACGCTTGTCTCCATCAAATCGTCGAGCGGTGACGTTAAACACGAGTCTCCACCAATGGTCGAGCGATAACCTTAAACCCGAGTCTTCATCAAATCGTCGAGCGACGATGTTAAATGCTTGTCTCCGTCAAACCGTCGAGCGGCGACGTTAAATGCGAGTCTCCACCAATGGTTGAGAGACGACCTTAAACCCGAGTCTTCATCAAATCGTCGAGCGGCGACGTTAAACGCTGGTCTCTATCAAATCGTCGAGCAGCGACATTAAACTCGAGTCTCCACCAATGGTCGAGCGACGACCTTAAACTCGGGACTTCACCAAACCATCGAGCAGTGACGTTAAACTCTTGTCTCCACCAACAGTCGAGCGACGACCTTAAACCCTTGTCTGCATCAACGGTCGAGCAGTGACCTTAAATCCGAGTTTCCATAACAGTCGAGCGGCAACCTTAAACCTGGGACTTCATCAATGGTCGAGCGGCGACCTTAAACTCGAAGCTTGTCAAAAATATTAAACTCGAGTCTTCATCAATGGTTGAGTGGCGATCTTAAACCCGAGTCTAGATACACACCCTGTTTGGGAGTATGCACCAAAATACTTCGTTAAAAACGAAAAGGATCAAGCGGATAGGCATACAAGGTACGGTCGATCAGGAAGATCACGGGGCATTCATGCAGTAAAAAGTTGAAATGCTTAAAGGAAAAGCTTCGCCGGACGAGCAAACATATATTGAAGATTAAAGCTTCATCGAACAGGCGAGCATACATTGAAACTTCAAAAATTTTACAGAGCTCTCAACTTCACTCAAGGTAATCAAGGGCGTCGTCATGCAGCGACTCTATCATCTTATCCCGACTGATGACACTATCCTTCAGAGTGACGGGAATGTGACCGCATTCCTTGAGCTGGTTGATCGTCCCGTCCATCGCAAGGTCAAAAAGCCGAAGAGCCCAATCGGTGACCTTGTTTTTGAATGCATTCGAGCGGATATAATTCTTTTTCATCACCTCAAACCGACTCTGCTCGGCATCCTGGTAAGTCTTTAAGGCCGCTCGGGAGGCCTCCAGGCAATCCTTCGTAGTTTTCAGCGCTTCATCTTTGGTGGAGGGCTGGCCCCGGAGCCCGATTTCTTCGACCGACCGGGTTGTCCGCTCGGTTACCATGAAGTCTTCAGCCTCCTTGAGTTTCTGGGTGAGAGACCGGGTCTCTTGGTTCTTCAGATCCAAGTCTTCAATGGCCCGGTTCTTCTTCGCAGTCGCCAACTCGATCTTCTTGTTGAAGGTGGTTACCTGCTTATTGAGCTGAGACAACATAACCTCCTGGTCTGCAGTTTTTACCCACTCGACCTCAAGCAGTTTGGTGCTCTTCTCCAGATCGACCTTCAACTTATTCACCTCAGCGGTCGTCGGCCCTTGAGAGGAAGATGGGCCGCTCGAGAGCATCAACTTCTTGACCTCATCTTCGGTTACTGATCCGACAGTAAGGACGGGGGATCCCCTTTGTGGGGAGCCTACGTGTCAAAAGTTAAAAGGGTCAGCATGAGGTCCATCCGATCGGAGAAGGGTTGGGTCGATCGGCCGAACGGGTCCGGGCGGAATCAAAGACAACCCGACGGGGAGTCGGGTTTCCGACGCTCACGGTGAATAGGGCCACCGGGCCGAGCGGGTAGCCCGCTCGGTCGAGGCATAAAGCAGCAATGCTGTGAAAGAACAGTCTCAGCCGAGCACGCGATGAAGTGAAATCTTCCCGGTCGGACCGATACCTACGCCCGGTCAGACCGATGCCTACTGAGCGGATGGACGCTCGGCTTGGGGAAAAAAGAGACAAGGACAAGGGGGCATTGGGGAACATCTTCTGACAACAGGCATGTTCGACGACCAAGCCATACGCAGAATCATACGACGGAAGGTTCTGCTGTCCCATCAGAGAGGTGCTCGGACTGTAGCAGTATGGTGTCAAGCATGCTCCTCTGGTAAGCCCATACTGAGGTATGATAAAGGACACGTGTACGCCTCGACAGGTGTGCACAAGCCTCCCTAGAGTTCTATATAAGAGCCCACAAACTTCACCGGAGGTACGCGATCTCTCATCTTTGGAGCCACTTCATCGTTTTCCTCTTGTCTGACTTAAGCGTCGGAGGGTCGTCACCGGGAACTCCTTCCCGGCTTGACTTCCTTGCAGGTTCGCCAGAGATTTGTGCAGCTGGTAGGAGATAGAGGAGAGCGCCACGTCCCCAACGTCCGTCGACTCAGCGTTCGAACAGGATCAAATTGGCACCGTCTGTGGGAACGCACCTACATCCGAGCGGAAGAGATGGACGAAGCTGGACGACCTCACACCGTGATGCTCTCCTAGGAGGAGCTCGACACTCTAATCGAGGCAAGAGCAGCTAAGCTCGTGGAGCAACAGAAACAGAAGGCGCAAGCCGAGCGACTAGAGCAATAAGCGACGTCAGCGTGAGGAGGCCGAGCGGCAGCAGCGTTCCGACAGGAGAACATCTCAGCATGGGGCCGAGATAAGGATCCGATCGGCATCCAAGGAGAAGCACCGCCTGCCCCGATTCCATTTCATTGGGCCTTATTCCGTACGCCTCCTGAAGTCGCACCAGCTAACCTTGATCGAGGATCTTCATCCGACGAGGTGCCCGGGCGAGACTACAGAAAAGGCAAGGCTCCCCGAACAGACGCCTCCCCCGAGCGGATCAACTGGCAGTTTTCAGAAGCTATTCTGCGGGACCCTCTGCCCAAGCATTATGTGCCCCCGGCGATCGGGGAATACAACGGAACCACCGACCCAGACGACCATCTAGGAAAGTTCGACAACACAACTACACTACATCAATAGATAGATGGAGTGAAATGCTGGGCGTTCCTTACCACCCTCTCGGGATCGGCGCAATGATGGTTCCGGAGGCTGCCGGACGGATCCATCACCAGCTTTAAAGAGTTCTGCATCGCTTTTCTTCATCATTTTGCGAGCAGTCGGCGTTACCAGAAGACCAGTGTTAGTCTATTTGCCATCAAGCAAGAGCCCAGGGAGTCGCTCCGAGCTTACATCCAACGATTCAACCGGGTGGCCATGGATATTCCAACGGCCACCTCAGAAACAATGATGAATGCGTTCACGCAAGGCCTCATGGACGGTGACTTCTTCCATTCACTTATTCAAAAGCCGCCCCGAGACTATGCTCATATGTTACACCGGGCCAATGAGTACATTAATGTGGAGGAAGCACAGACAACCCGAAGAAAAGAAGCTCCAACTGAGCGGCTAGCCCCTGCCGAGCAGAAGCCGCTCACTAGTCACCAGCCGCCCAGAGGACCACGAACCGAAGCAGTCCGCCCTCACCACGCAAGGTCCCACGCCATCCAAGAGGTACCCGCCGAGCGGCCCAAACCAAAAAAGAAGGTATGGACCCCAATGTTTTGCTCGTTCCACCGGACTGACACGCATAACACACGAGATTGCCGAAGCCTTCCCATGATCACCCACCCCGCTCACCGGAGTGGTCGTCGTCGATCGCCATCATCTGACAGGCGATAGCGACACCATGAAGCCGATCGACGGATATCCAGAAAGTCTCTAGAGCAGAATCATCCTCAGGGGCATGAGGACAATCCCCGGGTATCTAAGGAGCGGCCTAGGCCGTCCGCACGGGAGGAAGAAAATAGAAGCAACACGTCCCAGGGCGAAATCAACATCATCGCTGGCGGACCGACCGGAGGTGACTCCAACAGAGTGAGGAAGGCGAGTGTCAGGCAGCTCAAGATCCATGCGGTCGGTTGTAGTCAAGAACGGGCGAGCCGGCCCGAAATCAGCTTCGGGCCCAGGGACCTTGAGGAAGTCGAAGTGCCACATGACGACGCCCTCATCGTCAAAGCGGTAATAGCTAACTATACTATTCACCGCATTTTCAACGATACAGGCAGCTCGATCAACATTATATTTAAAAAGGCTTTCGACCAACTGCAAATTGATCGAGCTGAGTTGTTGCCCATGACAATCCCCCTCTACGGGTTTACGAGCAATGAAGTTCTACCGGTCGGACAGGTCCGACTAGCTATTTCATTGGGAGAAGAGCCGCTCAGAAGGACGCGGACTGCCAACTTCGTCGTGGTCGACTCTCCCTTAGCATACAATGTTATCCTGGGGCGACCAGTGCTCAGTGAGTTCCGAGCGACCATCTCCACCTTCTACCAGAAAATTAAGTTCCCGGTTGAAGATAAAGTTCGAGAAGTGCGAGGAGACCAGCTGGCGGCTCGGCGATGCTACGTTGAAATGGTCCGAGATGAAGCTAATTCCGCGCGGAAGACGCCACGGATCGAGGTGAACGCCATAATCGAAAAACCACCCTCTTTGGTTTATAAAGAAAAAGAGGAGGTGCAGATCCACCCGACCCGATCGGAGGCCACCACATTCATTGCGGCCGATCTGGAGGCAAGCCAGAAAAAGGAGGTGATCAAATGTCTCCAGAGAAACTGCGACGTCTTCGTTTGGTCGACGCATGAGCTGCCGGGAATTTCGCCAAGTATAGCACAACATGAGCTTCACGTCTGACCGGACGCTCGGCCGGTGAAGCAAAGGAAGAGGGACTTTAGCGCCGAACAAAACGCCATCATCCGAGCGGAGGTCGAGAAGCTCCTGGAGGCTGGCCATATAAGGGAGGTCCAGTTCCCGAGCTGGCTCGCAAATGTAGTGCTAGTCTCCAAGCCGAGCAACAAGTGGAGGGTTTGCATCGATTTCCGGGATCTCAACAAAGCATGCCCAAAGGATTTCTACCCTCTGCCCTGGATTGATCAACTGGTGGACTCCACAGCCGGGTGCGAGCTGATATGCATGCTAGATGCCTATCAGGGCTACCATCAGGTGCCGCTCGCCCGAGAAGATCAAGAGAAGGTCAGCTTCATCACAGCCGACGGCACTTACTGTTACAATGTAATGCCGTTCGGACTAAAGAACGCGGGAGCAACCTACCAGCGCTTAATGAACAAGGTATTCAAGGAGTAGATCGGACGCAATTTAGAAGTGTACGTGGATAATATTCTCATCAAGTCTGTCCGAGCGGCTGATCTTTTTACGGACATGGAGGAGACCTTCCAAACGCTGAGGAAGTATGGAGTCAAGCTGAACCCTCAGAAATATTTGTTCAGAGTAAAAGGCGGGCGTTTCTTGGGCTATATAGTGACCGAGTGGGGCATAGAGGCAAATCCCAGCAAGGTAAAAGCGTTGCAATATATGCCGCCCCCAAGAAATCTGAGGGAAGTACAACGCCTGACCGTGCGGATAACTGCATTATCAAGATTCATCTCTAAGACTGCCGACCGGAGTCTCCCTTTTTTCAAGATCCTATGCAAAGATACTAAGTTTCATTGGGACGAGGAATGCGATCGGGCGTTTGAGGAGCTGAAGACACCTGAACTCCTTGCCCGTGTTAGCCAAACCAGCTGTAGGTGAGACACTCTGTATTTATTTATCTTCAACCGAGTGGGCAGTAGGCTCGGCATTAGTGAGGACGAGCGGTGAAGAACAACCCGTGTACTTCTTGAGCCATATTATAAAAGATGCCGAATCTCGCTACACTGGGCTCGAGAAGCTGGCTTTTGCTTTGGTCCTCGCCACTCGGAGACTTCGTCCTTATTTCCTGGCACATACAATCATCGTCCGGACAAATAGCCCATTGGGAAGAGTGTTACTGAATCCAGAAGCGTCTGGACGGCTCATCAAATGGACAACAGAGTTGAGTGAATTTGACATTCAGTATCAATCTCGTTCGGCGATAAAGGCGCAGTCCTTAGAAGATTTTGTTACCGAAGTGCAAAATCCTGAACCCGAAGCTATCTGGAAAATATTTGTGGATGGATCGTCCACTCGGCGCGGGAGCGGAATTGGTGTGCTATTACCCTCCCCCCAAGAAGAACGGATGCACCTATCCGTCCGGCTGGACTACAAAGCCACAAATAATGAAGCGGAGTATGAGACCCTCATAGCCGGCTTGCAGGCAACCCGGCATGTAGGAGCCGGTCGGGTGACACTCCATTCAGACTCCTAGCTGGCCGCCCAGCAGCTCTCGGACACTTTTGAGATTAACAACGCTCGGCTCAAGCTCTACGCTGAGGCCTTCAAAAAGCTCAAGGCCCATTTCAGAGAAGTCATTATTCAGAAGATACCTCGAGCAGAGAACCAGGCGGCAGATGAGTTAGCCAAGCTCGCAAGTTCAATATCACCGGTCATCATCCAGCAGCCAATTGAGCAAGTATCCTTGGTGGTGCACATTGACCGGATGGAGGGCCTCGCATTCCCAAGCGATTGGAGGACAACCGTCATAGAGTTTCTGCGCTCGGGTGCGACACCGTCCGATCGGGAGGAAGCCCAACTATTGAGGAGGAGAGCCGGGTGGTTCACACTCGTTGGAGACCAACTTACAAGAAGGCTTTCTCCCGCCCACTTTTGAAGTGTGTGAGCTCGGAGGACACGGAGTACATCCTCCAGGAAGTGCACCAAGGATCGTGCGGAGGACATACGGGCGGGCGATCGTTGGCTAGGAAGATCTTGTTGGCCGGGTACTTCTGGCCAACCTTGCAAGCAGACGCCGCTCGGACAGTCGCGACGTGCCTCTCCTGCCAGAAGTACCACAACGTCTCCCACCGACTGGCGGAGGAGATGAAAGCATCTACAGTGTCCTGTCCGTTCGATCAGTGGGGAATGAATATCGTAGGTCCGTTCCCTATGGCGACCGGTCAGCGGAAGTTTCTTCTAGTGACGGTCGACTACTTTTCCAAATGGGTGGAGGCCGAGCCACTGGCCAAGATCACCGAGCAGATGGTCAAAAGGTTTATCTGGCAGCATATAATCTGTCGGTTCGGCATTCCTCGCCGGCTTATATCTGATAACGGGCGACAGTTCATCGGGAAGCAGCTCGAAGAATGGTGCAAAAGTTATGGCATCGAACAACACTTTACTTCCGTGGCGTATCCCCAGAGTAACGACCAAGCTGAAGTAACCAATCGAGAAATCCTCAGAATTCTTCGGGCTCGACTTAACCACATAGGAGGAAGCTGGGTGGACGAGCTGCCGGACGTCCTATGGGCTATCCACACGACCCCAAAGGAGGGAACGGGCGTTACACCATTCCATTTAGTGTACGGCGGTGAAGCAGTTATCCCAATTGAAGTCGGCGTAGAGTCCGTCCGGATCCAGAACTATGATGATGACAATGCCGAGCGGAGGAAGATGGAGTTGGACCTGATCGACGAAGAGCGAGCCAAAGCGTCCGTCCGGATGATGGCGTACCGGCAGAGAATGAAGCAGAACTACAACCGGCGCGTGATCCCTAGAGCATTCCAGGTCGGCGACCTAGTGTGGAAGAAAGTAAAGTCGGTCGGGGACGTTGGCAAACTGGAGGCTTCTTAGGCGGGCCCCTTCAAAGTCATCGAAAAGCTCCGCTAGGGTGGCTATTATCTGGAGGATGAAGACGGACGGCAACTGGATCGACCATGGAGCGCGAACCACCTCCAGCCTTACCGGACGGGGTGAAAGGTGCGCCAATGTAATGTATGCTGTATACTTTCCGTTCGGCTGTATACTTGAAATGCAGGAGTAAAAAATCAGAAAATTAGTGCAAGTATAGGGCATCGTCAGCCGAATCGGAAGACCGTCGAGCTCCGACGTTAAATATCGAGAGTCGGACCGATGACTATAAACCCCCCGGCCGGAAGACCGTCGAGCTCCGACGTTAAATATCGAGAGTCGGACCGGCGACTATAAACCCCCCGGCCGGAAGACCGTCGAGCTCCGACGTTAAATATCGAGAGTCAGACCGTCGACTATAAACCCTCCGGCCGGAAGACCGTCGAGCTCTGACGTTAAATATCGAGAGTCGGACCGACGACTATAAACCCTCCGACTGGAAGACCGTCGAGCTCCAACGTTAAATATCGAGGGTCGGACCGGTGACTATAAACCCTTCGACCAGAAGACCGTCGAGCTCCGACGTTAAATATCGAGAGTCGGACCGGCGACTATAAACCCTCCGGCCGGAAGTAATGATGTTTAGCGGTAATTCCAGTTAAAGCTATGCATGTGTTCAACTAAGCAGGTCCGGCTGACCAAGTGTGCAAGCGGGCGGGTTACCAAAAGTACCCCATAAACATCTAGTGAAAATTCTATTTACGAAACGAGATATATTCAGCCGAGCTGCCTAGCTGTACAAAATACTTCGTGAAAAATCCCGTTCAAACACAAGAGAGGCGGGATGAGAGGCGAATAACGAGAAGTGAAGGAACGTGAACGATGGTAGTTGGTGAGCCGAGCGGACAACACGCGTATTGATTAGCAAAAGAAAAGGCAAGCAAAAGGATAGCATATCATTAGAGGCCGTTAAGGCCGATCGGAGTGGTTACAAAATGCCTTCATTCCAGGAAATCATAAAGGTCCTTTGGGATGGTGCTGAGGAGCGTCGCTTGGTCTTGGGCCGGGATGAGGACGGAGTCGGGAAGCTGACCCTTGGACTTCAGGTAGGTTGTTGTGGCAGTCATAGCAAGCTCAAAGGCAGTGTACATCCGTTCGCAGACTTTCTCCGAGAATTTGTCCGAACGGATGTAATTTAGCCTCAAGGCGGCGACCCGGCCTGGCTCAACCTCCTGGTATTCCTTGAGGGCCGCTCGGGAAGCATCGGCGGCTGCCTGGTGTTCTTGCAAGGAAGCCTCAAGCTTCGTCACCTCATCCGATCTTGCCACCTTTTCGCCGGCCAACTGCTCCATCATCTCCTTAACCTGTTGCTCCAGGCCTCGAGTCTCGACGTTTTTCTTCTCCAGATCGGCGATAGCCGTTTTCTTCCGATCGGTTGTCAGGCTTATTTTTCGGTCAAGTGATTTGACCTGTCGTTTGAGTTCGGCCAGAGTATGGGTCTGGCCGACCGTCTTCTTTTGCTCAGCCGCCAACAGATCTTGGGTCTTCTTGAGCTCTTTCTACAGCTCGGCGTATGAAGGACCCTGGGAGGGCGCGCCGCCCGAACTCCTTAGCCTCTTTAACTCTTCGTCCACCATGGCCAGATGATTGGAGACAGCGATCTCCTCTACCCATCTCTGACATAAATAAAATCATTAATAGCCGATCGGGGAAAGCGCGTAGAAGACCAAAGAAAACATAGTTACCCCAGTGGCCTGCTGCATGTGGCTATTGGCCAGATTGCCGAGTGGAATCATCACGACACGTGCCCGAGCGTCGACCCACATCTCGACTAGGGGCCCCTTCATTGTGATCATGTGCTCAGGCGCGGTTGGCCGATCGGACTCGAGCATCAACTCTTCGGTGGGGAGATACAGGGAGACCCTGATGGTACGGCGCCGACCGGGAGTCGTCTGAGCGGAAGCTGGGGAAGGATCGGAGGCCGGTGCAGAAAACTGGGACAAAATGGCCGAGCGTTGGACTCGGTGGGGAGAGGGCGGAAGGGCACTAACAGGTATGGCCTCGAGGGGGTCCGCGGACGCGTCCAGTTGGGATAGAGTCTGATCGGACGAGATCGCCTCCACCGCTGGGGCTTTGTCGCGAGAATCGACGGTGGTCCGTTCGGACGGCTGGACCGCGGAAGTGGCCGATCGAAGTGGTGTCTCCGTTCGGTGCCTCTTTTGTCGGAGAGGGCGCTCTTCCTCCTGAGCGGAGCCTTCCTCCTGAACTGTTGGTCCCCTGCTGGGGGTGACACCTCTTGCCACATCCCGGGGAGAGGCTTGAGTGGCCGACTCCTCGTGGGTCTCGCTCTCCCCTTCGTGTGAGCCGACCGGCTCAATGCCACGCAACTCCATCTCCTTGGCAGCTGCGGCCTCGAGCGCCACTGCTTTCCTATTCAAAATCACAGCCATCATGGACTCCATGACAATGTCCGCTGCAAAGGAAAAAGGAGAAAATCAATTAGCAATCAAGGCGAATGCACAAGTAAAATTCTTACCGAAGCTGCTCGGGAGGGGAGTCCGGATCAGACTCAGACCAAATATGTACATCACCCCTTCGGGTAAGAATTTGTTGATGTCGAACTTCAGACCGGCTAGCATGTTGGCAGCGTGAAGAGAGTCCGGTCGGGTCTTGAACCTCTTTAGCTCAGGGGAGGTTGGCGGTCCGACCTGCCACTGGGTTCGGAAGGAGGCCCGTTCGGGAAGACGAAGATAGAAGTAATACTCTTTCCAATGTTTATTGGAAGATGGCAGTTTATTAAAGAAGACTAAACCGGGCCGAGCCTGGAACATGTAAGTACCCAGCTCGAACTGTTTAGGATAATAAAAATAGTAGAAGACCTCCGGTCGGAGGGGAATGTTGTGGATTCTGAACAAGACAACAACGCCACATAAAAGGCGGAAGGTGTTAGGGACTAAGCTTCCAAGCAGAATGTCGAAAAAATTACAGACTTGTAAGATAAAGGGATGGAGTGGAAATCGCAGATCAGCTATGAATTGGTCGCGGAAAACACAGATAGCTCCGCGCGGCGGTTTTTGTGGCCGAGTGGAGGGGGAGGGTAAGATAAGTTTAAAGTCAGAGGGGATGTCAAAATTGTCCATCAGAATCTCGGCGTCACGCCGATCGAAGCGCGACTCCATGGTGGTATACCATGGGCCAAGGGCTGGGTCTTGAAGTTGAGAAGAGCTGGCCATAAGCCGAGCGGGAAAAGGAGCAAGAGATGGACGAAAGGGCAAAAAGCTTGAGAGAGGGGACCAAATCGTAACCAGGAGATGAGAACGCGAAGAGAAGAAGAAAGCACGAGGAAAAACAAGAAATGAAAAGAAGATCGCAGAAGGACCTTATGGAAGCAGACGAAGATCGAAGGAAGAATGCGAGAGGTCGCCGAAAGAAGCAGCAGCAGGATCACCGGACCAAAAACGGCAGGGAAAGCTTCTGGGCATGCGAAAGCAAGAATGCGGCGGAGGAAGAAGGCGAAAGCTTTATAGGGTTGGGCCCGAACGGCCTCAGCCGTCGGATGCAGGTCGCAAAAACCAAGGATGCTATCGGGGCATCCATTTCAAACCGCCTCGGTCTCGTCGCCCGCGACGCTGCCGCCGTACGATGACGGCAGCAGCGCCACGTGGCATTTGGCCACTGGAGTGCATTTAATGAGTGCCTTCATGAGGCACAGAGCGCATGCCCGACCTTAATGTTGAAGATTGGCGCAAATTTCGAAGAGATCCGAGGAATGTTGGCGTTGACTAAGGTCATAGCTACCCCTGTGGGGGTCGAGTGGAGGATAGTTTCACAGAGACGCCGCTCGGCGTGACTGGCGGTCCAGTCTGTCGGACTAATCGCCTCCTTCGACTAGACTTGAAGGGGAGACAAGTGATCCGACAGTAAGGACGGGGGACCCCCTTTGTGGGGAGCCTACGTGTCAGAAGTCAAAAGGGTAAGCATGAGGTCCATCCGATCGGAGAAGGGTTGGGTCGATCGGTCGAACGAGTCCGGGCGGAATCAAAGACAACCCGACAGGGAGTCGGGTTTCCGACGTTCATGGTGAATAGGGTCGCCAGGACGAGTGGGTAGCCCGCTCGGTCGAGGCGTAAAGCAGCAATGCTGTGAAAGAACAGTCTCAGCCAAGCACGCGATGGAGTGAAATCTTCCCGGTCGGACCGATACCTATGCCCGGTCGGACCGATGCCTGCCGTGCGGATGGACGCTCGGCTCGGGGAAAAAAGAGACAAGGACAAGGGGACATTGGGGAACATCTTCTGACAATAGGCATGTTCGACGACCAAGCCATACGCAGAATCATACGACGGAAGGTTCTGTTGTCCCATCAGAGAGGTGCTCGGACTGTAGCAGTATGGTGTCAGGCATGCTCCTCTAGTAAGCCCATACTGAGGTATGATAAAGGACACGTGTACGCCTCGACAGGTGTGCACAAGCCTCCCTAGAGCTCTATATAAGAGCTCACAAACTTCACCAGAGGTACGCGATCTCTCATCTTTGGAGCCACTTCATCGTTTTCCTCTTGCCTGACTTAAGCGTCGGAGGGTCGTCGCCGGGAACTCCTTCCCGGCTCGACTTCCTTGCAGGTTCGCCGGAGATTTGTGCAGCTGGTAGGAGATAGAGGAGAGCGCCACATCCCCAGCGTCCATCGACTCAGCGTTCGGACAGGATCAGTTACCATGAAGTCTTCAACCTCCTTCAGTTTCTGGGTGAGAGACCGGTCTCTTGGTTCTTCAGATCCAAGTCTTTAATGACCCGGTTCTTCTTCGCAGTGGCCAACTCGATCTTCTTGTTGAAGATAGTTACCTGCTTATTGAGCTAAGACAACATAACCTCCTGGCCTGCAGTTTTTACCCGCTCGGCCTCAAACATTTTGGTGCTCTTCTCCAGATCGACCTTCAACTTATTCACCTCAGCAGTTGTCGGCCCTTAAGAGGAAGATGTGCCGCTCGAGAGCTTCAACTTCTTGACCTCATCTTCGAAAAAGGCGAGCCTGTGGCACATGGCCAGACTCTCCACTCAGTACTATGACAAGCAACAAAAGGTTAGTGCCAATCGGAGGTAAATTATGAATTTATAGTAAAATACACTTACTCTAGTGGACATTTGGGTGTGGCTGTTCGTGAACATGCTCGGAGGTAGCATTGTCACACGGGCCCGAGCATCCTCCCAGATCTTGGTGAGCGGCCCCTGGATGATGATCTGGTGCTCAGGGGTCTGAGACTGGGCGCTTTGCTCGCTGTAGTCTTCAGTTGGCAGATGGAGGATCCCCAGTCGCTCGGAGTCAAGTGAGCCGAGGTCGCCCGACCGGAGGGTCGGGACGCGGATGCCGGACCTCTGAACCTTCGATGGCTTCAAAGGTGGCGGCATGAAGGTCATGAGCGATGCGACGACAACCCCCTATGGCAGCTCAACTAGCGAGGGTGTCCGGTCGGAGGATGTTGCAGCCGTAGTTTTCGGAATCGGGGTCGGGGTCGAGGTTTCGACCCACTCGGTGGTCCTCACCGCGGAGGAAGCAGAGCGTGAGGACTCTGCTCGACACCTCTTGTGCCTTGAGAGTAGCTCTCCGGATGAGGCCAATCCTCGGCCAGAGCGATAGGGAGCCGCTCCAATGCTGCGTGTTCGGCTGGCTGCTCCTCCGCTCGCCACGACGGGAGCCTCCTCGCTCTTGTCTTGCGGATCTTCATGAGAGTTGACCGGCTGCAGGTCGCGACTCTCTAGTTCCTTAGCATCTATCGCATTGATCTCAACGTCCTTGAACTTCGCCTTACTGGCCAGACGCGCGCGTAACATGACTTCAACTCCAAAAGAGGAAGAGAAATCAGTTAGAATTAAAGGAAAAAGCAAGGTAGTCTCATACCTAGGCTGGTCGGGAGCCGTGTGCGAATCTGACTCAGACCAAAGATGTAGAGGACACCCTCAATCAACAACTTGTGGATGTCGTACTTCTGATCGGTCAGCATCGCAGCAGCATTCAAGTAGTCTGATTGGCTCTTGTATCGTTGAAGGGAAGGCTGAGGCACCACTTCGAGCTGCCAGTGGATCGGGAAGACTGGCCGCTCGGGAAAGCGTATGAAAAAGAAGTATTCCTTCCAATGCTTATTGGAAGTCGACATTTTATCAAAGAAGACTAAATCAACTCGAGACTAGAAAAGGAAAGTCCCTGAATCGGACAACTTAGGGTAATAAAAATAATGAAAGATCTGGGGGATGAGAGGAATGTCGTACAGACGGAATAAGACAATGACTTCGCACAATAGTCGAAAGGAGTTCGACACTAGTTGAGGAAGGGAGATGCCGAAATATTTACAAATGGCAGGAATGAACGAGTGGATCGGAACCCGTAGACCGGCGATAAATTGGTCTCGGAAGAAACAAATACAGTCGTTCGGCGGTGAATTCGGCCGATCGGAAGGAGAAGGAAGAACGATATGATGATCAGAAGGAATTTCGAATGCATTTCTCAAGCTCTCAGCGTCACCCTCATCAAACCTAGACTCCATGGATGTTTACCAGAGTCCAGGGATAGAGGTCGACGGTTGTGAAGAACTTGCCATTGCAGAAACACAGAAAGTAGAAAAAAGCCACTGGAATATCGCTGGAACAGAAAGAAAAGCCAAAAAAGATTGAAGGCGGATGCGATTGGAAGGATGCGGCGGGCTTATAAGCCTCAGGCTCGGCCGACCGGAATCGTCCAATCTAGGTCGTGAAAACGTAGGCAAGGATCGGGCCGTCGAATTTAAACCACCAAGCGTCACATCAATACTTGTCACATCAAGCGTACGACGGCAGCGAACGGGACACGTGGCGCTGTGCCACGGGTCGACATTTAATGAAGGTATAAGAACACACTCAGCCTTAATGCGCTGGGATTTGCACAACTTCCCAAAAATCTGAGTGACGTAAGCCTAGGTCGCGCTCATCCAAGGAGGCTGAAGGAGAAATTTCCAAGTACAAATGCTCATCGTGCCAATTGGCTTAAGGGAGCAGACCTAGCGCCGATCGACATTCTGCAACAGACCGATCGACCAAGAGTCGTCACACAGCGCACCGTCGTGCCATGTCATGCCGATCGGAGTCCAGGGAAGGTCATCAGCTGATCGGAAGAAAGCCTTCACAGACAACTTTATCCAGTCAGTCGGGCTTGCAGCCTCCTTCGACTAGACTTGAAGAGGAGGCATGTGATGCGGTGATAAGGAGGGACCCACCTCGCGGAGTGTCATGATCACGGTGGAGGTCAAAGTCAAGGCGGTCAACGCTCTGTTATCATCGCCCGATCGGGCGAGTGGATCGCCCGACTGGGAGGAGAAAGGCCCGATCCGATGTAACTCTGGATCGACAACTCGTCGAGCATCCGACACTCAATAAAGGAACAAATGCCAAATATATGCAGAAGCCGGGCCGAGAGGCTACCCAACTCGACCTTACATCAATACTCGGAACAGAACAGTGGAGTGGAGTTACGACCGAGTAGACTACACACAGAAATAGCAATATTACGGCCGAGCGGCTATTCCGCTCGGTTAGGCGGCAAGCTCATCAGCTAGACAGTGAAAGTAACAGCTGAGCGGCTATCCTGCTCGGCCATGTAGCAGACTCATCAGCCGAGCAAATAGGGGAGACCCGAGCCGAGCGACTATCCCGCTCGACCCAGCAACAGACAACAGTACGCCATCGTTCGACATTCTTTTGGGAGCTAGTGCCACTGGCAGGCGACATGGTCAGACAGAAGATCGTACGACGGAAGCTTCCACTGTCACTTCAGAGATATGCTCGGCCCGTTAAGGTGTTGTATCAGTGACACTTTACTGGCACGCCTTTTCAAGAAAAGCTTTGAGAAGCGTGCATGCCTTGGAAAGCGTGCACACGCGCTACATAAGCTCTATATAAAAGGGGGTCCAAGCTTAAGCGGAGGCACGCGCAATAGTTGTTGGTACTGTTCACTTCTTGTTGCTTCGCTTCCATATTCATCGTCGGTGACTGACTTGAGCATCGGAGGACCAACGCTGGGGACCCTTTCCCTGGCTCGACACTGACGTGGTTTGTGGTTGCAGGTTTGAGTAGAGTCTATAACGGTCAGCAAGAGCGTCACATTCCCAGCTCTCGTCTCTTCGACTTTTGGACCGGATCAATTTATATGCCGGAATTATACATCTCATGATTGTTTGTTACACAGTTGTTTCAGTGCAACATGAATAACATTCATAAGATACTCTTAAAAATTGAGGTAATCAATGTACTATTTTTAAGTCGTAATGATAAGAATCACGAGATGTGCTTTCACATTATCTTGGGTGTGGGATTACATGAAAGAGATAACAAAATTTTCAAGTATCTTATTCAATAGCTAGTTAGTTGAATCTTGTAACTAAACTTGAATCTAACTCGTTTGCATGAACTTTTTTCATCAATATCTGGAAAAGCTAATAGTAAGACATGAGATTTAGATTAAAAAAGATCCCCTTGTCTTCCTTAAAGATGTCGTAGCTTATATACTAACTCAAGTTTGAGGACACTGATATCCAACCAACTATGAGCTAACTCAAATATCCTATAAATTGTGTCTAGGAAGGCGCTTATCAGTCAAGTTGATGTCAATCATGAAAGACAGATATTCAACAATTCTGTGTGTATGATGCTCAATGAGTTCTATTCATGTCAATTTATTAGCTCAATTTGGATTATGTAATTGAAAACTTGAGCATATAGTTCATATAACTATAATTTGTATCAATTGTTAGGAAACTCAGAAAGAATCACCAATTATGAGCTAACTCAAATATGCTGGATGTTTTGTCTAAAAAAGGTTTTTGTTTAGTATTATTGTTTATGAAAATCAAATTCTCAAGACTTCCATATGTTTGCTGCTCAAAGAGTTTGTATTGGTGCAAGTTTGTTAGCCCAATTTCCGGTTAATGGAGAACTCGAGGGCATAGTTCATGCAACTATAATTAATATCAATTGTTAGAAAACCATCTCCTGATTGACATGAGAATCAATAATTATGAACACCAGTTTCATACTATTAGTAATTACATCTCTAGGATTAGTGAGAGATCATCAGTGAGAGATCAGTATCGACGGTGAAGCGCCAGTGACGGTGAGGCGTCGGGGACAACAAGGCGTTGGCGAGGCGACCATGACGACAGCTCGTGTGCGAAGGGAGGCGGTGGCAAAATCGCGATGCGCTACGCATGAGGAAAAAAAGTAAGGTTTTTAAAAAACTTATAATTAAAATCGTTATTATATATATATAATTTCTAATTAATTATTATATATATACATTATTTATTAATTAAATAACGAATAATTAATTGATATAATTATAATATATAATTTTTTTTATTAAAAATATAAAAAAATAAAAGTAAAAAGTAGATAATTTATATAATATATAGTTATATAATTTAAAATAATTTTAAAATCAAACTTTAAATTATTTTAAAAATTAAAAATAGATTAAAATTTTATAAAAATATTTAAAATAATTTTAAAATTTGATAAATAATTAAAAAATTTTAAAATAATTCTAAAATTTTAATTGTTAAAAAAATTAACAAATATATAAATTTTTTAAATAAATTTGATTTTAGAATGCAATATATATATTGATCATGTCCGACAGTCGAAAAGATGGAAAACTAGGGATGTGGCACTCTCGCTGACCGCGCGTGGACTTTGCTCCGACCGCTCGTGGACTCTGCTCCGACCTGCAACACAGACTACGTCAGTACCGAGCCAGGGAAGGGGGCACCGGTGTTGGCCCTCCAACGCTCAAGTCAGTTACTGGCGATGTAGAAAGAGGAGCAACTGAACAATGAACACTAGCAACAACAGCGTATTGTGCATACATTCACCGATGTTTGGACCCCCTTTATGTTAGGGTCGAAATGTGCTAAAGGGGGGTGAATAGCTCGTCGTGCTCGTCGTTGCTTGCTTCTTGGTGATGATATGCAACGGAAAATACAAGAAACATAATTACAACGCTAACACAAGGATTTACTTGGTATCCACTTCAAGAAGAGGTGACTAATCCAAGGATCCACACACGACACACACTCTCCACTATGAAAACACTCCTCTACGGTAACTACCGAAGGTGGAGAAGCCTGTACAGGAGTCACACACAAAGATACACAAGAAGAACAAACTACAAGCTGATAAACAGTAAACCTTACAAGATTTACACGGTAGAAACCCTAGCTTGCCTTTCCCTTCTTGTTTGG
The DNA here is from genome assembly GCF_018446385.1 of Zingiber officinale. NCBI lineage: Eukaryota > Viridiplantae > Streptophyta > Magnoliopsida > Zingiberales > Zingiberaceae > Zingiber > Zingiber officinale. The sequence goes on along the minus strand of NC_056002.1, from coordinate 96,528,324 downwards.
AATGCCTCTTGACCTTGGAAGTGCAAGAACACCTTGCTCCAAGAAGCTTCAAGAACTAGCGGTGAGCTCTGTGGAGAAATCGCTGTGTGTCGGAGAAGAATCGGGCGAAGAAATGCTGAAGAAAACGCTCGCAACGGATTTATCCGGCGCCAACGGTCGGATCCCAATCGATTGGATTCTCCCAATCGATTGGGGAGGCTTTGGATCAATCAATCGATCGATCCAGAGCGCCTCTGTGCTCTCTAGAAATCGCTTGAATCGATTCAGGGTTCTCGTGCGATTTCTTGCCTCTTAATCGATCACCCAATTGATTGGAGGCTCTAATCGATCGGGTGATCGATTGGGAGAACTTCTGTGCAATCGGTGACAACTTCCCAAATGATCGCCCGATTGATTGGAGGCTCTCAATCAATCGGGTGATTGATTGGGAGAAGCTTTTGTCGCGGCACCAGTCCAATCGATCAGCCGATCGATTGGACATGATTCAATCGATCGGCTGATCGATTGAATCAACTTGATTTTCCCTAATCAAGTCCCAAGCCACTAAAACCCAACATCCGGTCAACCATGACCTGTTGGGACATCATACCTAGTATCCGGTCACCCTCGACTTGCTAGGACTTCCTCACCAAGTGTCCGGTTAATCCCTTTGACCCACTTGGACTTTTCTCCTCGTGCCAAGTATCCGGTCAACCCTTTGACCTACTTGGACTTCTCAACACCAGGTGTCCGGTCAACCTTGATCCACCTGAATTTCCACGTGCCTGGCTTCACTCACCAGGACTTCCCTTCTGCCAAGCTTCACTCACTAGGACTTCCCATCTGCCTGGCTTCACTCACCAGGACTTTCACCTGGCTTCACTCACTAGGGTTTTCCATCTGCTTGGATTCACTCACCAGGACTTTCACCTAGCTTCATTCACTAGGATTTCCCATCTTCCTGGCTTTACTCACCAGGACTTTCACCTAGCTTCACTCACTAGGGTTTCCTATCTACCTGGCTTCACTCATCAGGACTTTCATCTAACCTCACTCACTAGGATTTTCATACTGCCTAGCTTCACTCACTAGGTCTTTCACTTGGCTTCACTCACCAGGATTTCCCAACTGTCTGGCTTCACTCACCAGGACTTCTTCTCTGCCTAGCTTCACTCACTAGGTCTTTCACCTGACTTCACTCACCAGGATTTTCCAACTGCCTGGCTTCACTCACCAGGACCTCTCAGTCAAGTATCCAGTCAGTCTTGACCTACTTGACTCTTCTTTACATCTAACTGGCCAACCTTGACTAGAGGAGAATTGTATCAACAATCTCCCCAAATGAACGATCACACCTACAATCTCCATGTATTATAAGTCTCCATGTATTGTCAAACATTGAAACCTAAACATCAAGACTCAAGCTTGAGCCATCTCAAGCTTAGTCAACCTTGACCTAGGGAATATTGCACCAACAATCTCCCCTTTTTGATGTTTGACAATACCTTTAAGTTAGGTTAATCTCATAGCCACAACTTCCTTCATGCCAAGGCATGAATGAGGGTTTCCTTCATTCTCCCCCTTTGTTAGAGGGCAAACTCCCTCTTTAGGTAATGAAGGCCTAACTTAAACCCTACATTCTCCCCTTATTGGCACACATAAAAAAGAACTCTCCCCCTGAAGAGTTGCTCACCGCTGTTCACAACTTCACTCGTTGGTCACAACACCATAATGAAGGTCTCATACCCTTCATTATCTTCAACGCTCATCCGTGAGCATTAACCAATCCAACAATGAAGGTCTCATACCCTTCACTGTATTAAATGCTTACCCTGGAGCATTATTCCACGTTATGATGCTCATCCTAGAGCATTGTTTATCAAAATGAAGGTTTAACCACCTTCAATGGTGTCGGAAAATAAATTTTCATGTCCTTAAAGAGTAACTCCCCCTGAAGACATGCACGTAACTTCTGTCGTTGCACCAACAATGACTTGGAATCCCTAAATCTTTAGGAGACCCAAATTTAGAAGTCTTGAGGTTCAAAAATCTAATAATGAAACTAAACCTCAACCTAAACTTCTAATTAGTCTTCCTTAACCAATCCACTCTTGTTTTCATCATGAAAACTCCCCCTAAATATAAACAAATGTGTTTTGAGGGGTTAAGAATGGTTACCTAGACTCAACATGGTCTAAAATGCTGAAAACAGGCTTTCCTGGCCAAATTCAACACTTCAATAGATCAATGGATCGATTGAAGCAGTGTAGATCGATCGGTGGATCAATCCACTGAGTTTCTGTTCACGTTAAACGCCTTCTCAATCGATCGTCCAATCGATTGAGGCACTTCAATCGATCGGGTGATCGATTGAAGGCTTGAAAATATAAAATTCAATTTCAGTGATTTTTAGAAACTCCCCAAAAATTCTACAAAATTCTAAAAATTATGAAAATTGTTATAGACATTACTTAGGGTATATACTATCAAGGGAAAATAATTTTCTATGAAAATACTTCATATTTTCAAATATTGACACAAACTTAAAAACTTGCAAAAACCTGAATATTTTCTTCAAGTTTGTGTCTAACTTTTCAATGATGATTACTATCAAAAGATAGCCTTCACCAAGATTTTTCAAGGTGTATTTGAAATCATTTTCAAAACCAATATCCAACCATATTATTTGGGCTCAATGCACATGACTTGTACATTAGCTTTCCCAATGTTTGGAAAACACATAACTATGTGTTTTGATGAACCTAAAACTCAAAAGAATGCACTAAATCAACATCTTGAGTTTTGTTCATTATCCTAACATCTCACTTGTATCTAATGTGCACTAAAACACATACAAGTCACCTTATAAGTTTTTGTGAGATGTAACATTTGGTTTTGCCCTAAACTAGGGATCATGCATATCTATCTAGACATTTTGAGAATTTTGAACATCCACCAAGGATGTTACTTGTTAATAAATGTCATTAGTCCTTAATTGCAAGGAATTAAAAGCATGATGCGTTATGACATACAACAAAATGAATAACTTTCAAAAGAAAATTTGCTATAACTACATGATGTATGTATGACATGATATGATATTTTTGTGTTTTTCATAATAAAACATTAATGTAAAAATGATGTAATGGCATGTGATGGGCAAACAAAGCATGGTAATCTAGCTTAAATAAAATACCTAGCTTTTCTATCTAAGTGTCCTTAAATCCTTAGCTAAATCTAAAAATAATCCTAGATTACCCCTTATTTACTCATGAAAATACCAAAATGCAAATTGGCATTTCTTTAACCCATGATTAAAAATGTGCCAATTACAATTAAGTATATTCCTCAAATTTTTGGCACATTTTACTCTTCCAAAGGGTAAACACTTTAAATTAAGGCTTAGATTTGCATTTAAATCCCTAAGAAAATACCAAAATCCCAACTTGATATTTCTTATGTTTTCCCAATTTATGCCAATTTAAAATAAAATCAATATTTTCAAATTATGACACATTTTACTCTTTTAAAGAGTAAATGAAAATCCACTTCATTTTCAAAGGTTAATAATAACCTTGAAAATGTTATTCGAGTGTCAACTCATCAAGGTTGGATTAACTATCATTCCAATTAGAGTTAACACTCTTTAACCCATCTAAGGGGTAGAGAAAATGCTCCTACGAACCCAAAACCTATTGGTGCTCCTTGGATGCTCTAGGTACTCACTAGGGATAACTTCCCTAGATACATTCCTAATGACCTTGTTAGGCTTCTTAAAAGCCTTGGTCACCTTTTCTAGGTCAAATCTAGGGATTTCTTCCCTTGTGACCTTCTTAATGACTTTCTTTGACTTCTTTGAAGTCTTAGTCACATTTGTCACAAAAATACTCTTAGGGATAACTTCCCTATTATTTTTGACTTGACCACTAGACCTAGACTTGGTTCCATAGTTATATGAAATCCTATGGTAAGAAGGCATATCCTTCTTGGTTTTAGGTTTGTATCTCAAACCCCTATGGCCATTAGATGACTTATGTGCTCCTAGACATAGGTTTTGATTATTGGACCCTTGTATTTCATTTGTAATTTTTCTAAGAGTCCTCTCCAATTTATCAAGTCTTAACCTCAAGACATGATTTTCTTTCCGTAACACCTCAACCTTAGATTTTTCACTAACACCTTGATTTTTCTTTTTCTTAGGCAAATACCTAGAATCCTTAGAGTTATTGCCTAAATTATTTGCTACCCTTCTAACCTTAGGTTGAGTGATTTTAGCATGATAGGCTACATAATTCTCCTAAATGTTATCATGCTTTCTATTTTTATGGTAAATAATATTAAAATGATATAAACTAGAATTAACATGTTTTTTTTACCATAATTCAAGGGGATAGGCTCAATAAATGATACCTTGGGGTTTACTTTGGAAGCTCCCCCTTGACTTGTGCTTTCTCCCTTGACTTTGACCGCTTTCTTTCCCTTTGGACATTGACTCCGATAATGTCCTTTTTGTTGACACAAGAAATACACAATGTGCTCCTTGCTCTTCTTTGTTGTGGGGGCGGTCTCCTTGGGCTTCTCCTTGCCCTTTGGTGTCACTTGACCCTTCTTCTTGGTCAATTTAAGGCACTTACTTTTGTAGTGGCCATGTTCCCTACACTGAAAATATATAATATGATTTTTATTTTTAATTGAAACATTTATACCTTCATGTGTAGGGATGACACTTGATCCTCCATTTGATATATCTTGATTTTTGGAGGATGCATCATCTTCTTCTCCACTTGACCTGCATGTAAAAACTTCTCCTTATTCTTGATCCGGTATCAATGAAGGTATCTCTCCCTCAATCCTAAAGGTGGAGGCTTCTTCATCTTCATCTTGTACATGGAACAAGGAGTATGCTCCTTCCTTGCTCTTTTCGTTGCATTCCTTTGAAGATGAGGCTTCTTGGACTTCTTCTTCGGAAGTTGAGCATCTCTCAACTTCGGAGTCCTTTTGCTCTTATTCTTGATCCACTGAGTCACCTTCTTTGGATCCTTCTTGATTTTGTACAGTAGAGGGGATCTCATAAATCTTTGCTAATTTGCTCCAAAGCTCCTTGGCATCCTTGAATTCTCCAATTTGAGCCAAAATATTGCTTGACAATAAATTGACCAATAGCTTGGTCACTTTGTCATTTGCCTCACTCCTTTGAATTTGCTCTTAGCTCCATTTGCTCTTCTTGAGGATCTTGCCTTTTGAATTTCTTAGAGCTTCGAAGCCTTCTATTAGAGCAAACCATTGCTTTATCTCTATCATCAAGAAATTTTTGATTCTTGATTTCCAAGAATCGAAGCTCGTCATAGAAAATGGTGGAGGTACCCTTGTGTCAAAACTGAGTCCATCTCAGAATTCCATTTTGAAGTTGACCCTTTTGATGAAGTCTTCGACTTTTGAATTTGCTTCAATTTCTTTGCCCTCTAGCTTTGTTGCCTATTTTGGCGATGATTCCGGTGAAGAGCGACCGTGCTCTGATATCACTTGTTAGGGTCAAAATGTGCTAGAGGGGGGGGTGAATAGTGTTGGTGCGGTTAGCACTAACAGTCTAACTCAGATTTTGATGAATGACAAATTGGGTTAAGTTAGGTTTGTCATGATCTAACACTCTAACCGAGTGTGCATGATAAGTCCAGACAGGTCGACGGGCTGACCGGATGTCTGGCACGAAGTCCAAGCGGGTCGACGGGCTGACCGGACGCTTGGCAAGAAGTCCAGCTAGGTCGACGGGCTGACCGAATAGCTGGCGAGAAGTCTAAGCAGGTCGACGGGCTGACCGGACGCTTGGCGAGAAGTCCAGACGGGTCGAAGGGCTGACCGGACGTCTGGCAGGTGAGTAAAGGTAAGTCACTGGAAGGGAGTGACTGTGAGGACGCGTTCCCGGGAAGGGAACATTAGGCGTCGATTTGGCTTAGATCCATTTCAAATATCTAAGCCGAGATCGTGACTAGATTCCGGTCTCGGAAAGAAGGAATCTAAGTCATACTCTTTTTGCCAAACTATAAACTGAACTAATACTCTGTTTTGCAGGTTATAAATTATATATTTGCCTCGGACTAACCTTGTCTTGCAGGAGAAGGAATTTCTGAAGAAAGGAGGTCCGGGCGCCCGGGAGGCAAATTTCATCCAAACACGTCGTCGCCACGTGGAGCTCACTGGTTGGACCTGCCACGTCCCACCAGGGCGCCCGGAAGAGATCCGGGGCGTCCCTAGCTTTATATAAAAAAAGGGGCAGGGGTGGAGCTTCCACAACATCTTTGAATTGAAGAACTCGCTCTCCTGTGCTCCTGCGACACTACAAAGCTCCGACAAACGCTCTACTTCCTTTTTCTAAGTCTTTTATTTTGTCGGTATTGCTTTAATTTTTTCATTAGCATTCTCTGTACTTAGTTTGTAATAACTTTCGAACTGCTAGTGAATTGTCCATCGAAAGCACCCTTGTGTGCGGGCCTTGGAGTAGGAGTCGCCAAAGGCTCCGAACCAAGTAAATCCTTGCATTCTCTTTGGCTTGTTTTCTTTTCCGTTGTGCTTACTCTTGTTGAAATTTTTATAATCGCTATTCACCCCCCTCTAGAGAAACTTCACGATCCAACAAGTGGTATCAGAGCAGGTACCGCTCTGATTTAGTGCAACCACTAATCAAACAAGGGGGTGATTTGCTTTTTATTTTTTCGGATTTCAGTTTTTCGTAAAGATCCAAACTGGTATTATTACCCTTTTGGTATTATTAGAAATTAATAATTTAAAAATTATGTTAGAAAAATTTACTACTAGATCAAAAAATTTAGACTTAATATTAAATAATCAAAAGGCATGTTATAATAAACCGGACTCGGATATAAGTCGAACTCAAATAAAACATTTAAATCATTAATAACCCAATACAAACCAACGAATAAGACCTGGGTTCCGAAAGCGTGTTTGACCACGTAAATAGAACTCAACCAATATTATATCGCTAAAGATAAAATATATTATATAAAATCAAATAAACCAAATCAAAAACCAAATTACAAACCTGAACCAAAAAATTTAAAATCTAAACATATTAAAACTCAACAAAATGTAAAATATCACCAAGTAAAATATAATTATAAAAGAAATAGACATAAATCGAGAATAAAATTAAATTAAATGGTCATTAATTCAGGGGGAGGCTCCAGAATAGCTGGCACCTCCAAGACTAACCTACCCGCAGCGTAACCCTAACCAACTTACCCGATAGGGTAATTAGGATTAGTTAAAAAGGGTTCAAGTTTAACTTGAAAAATGGTACTGGTGAAATTTTGGATGATAGTACGTTAGGGAAGCTTAGTCTATGTATGTCTAGGAAGATATGGCTTCGACCTGGTGCATTTGGCTAAGTGGAACTGACCGAACCTACCCTTTATGGATCCTAACCAGTTAGACCAAGGTTTTGTACTAAGTCCAGTGGATAGGATTATTTAGAAAACTTCGAAGGCATGGTTACTTTAATGATGTCCGAGTGATTCACCATAGTCCAGAAGTTTATCCAGAGAACGCCTATTTGTTGAACCCAAAGCCAAACCTGAATCTAACACAAGTTAAAAACAAACTCTAAAATTGAATCTAATTCATCTCACAAAATTATAGGAGTCCCTGATTGAAAACATAGATCGGGTGAGATGACTAAGGACATTAAAATTAAAATTAAAATTAAATTAAAATTAAAATTAAACTAAAATTTAATTAAAATTAAATTAAATTAAAATTAAAATTAAATTAAAATTAAAATAAATTAAATTAAAATTAAAATTGAATTAAAATTAAAATTAAATTAAATTAAAATTAAAATAAATTAAATTAAATTATATTATATTAAATTAAAATTAAATTAATTTAAATTAATTAAATCAACTTAATTTTTTTTAAACTTAAAGATTTATTTAAAAAAAATTAAAACTTAAAATTTTCAACTTTAAAATTTATTTTAAAAATTATTTTTTTTTTAACTTAAAAAATTATTTTAAAAATTAAAACTTAAAATTTTTTTTCTTAAAACTTTATTTTAAAAAAAAATTAAAACTTAAATTTTTTAACTTAAAAAATTATTTTAAAAATTAAAAATTTTTTAACTTAAAAATTTATTTTAAAAATTAAAATTTTTTTTAACTTAAAAATTTATTTTAAAAATTAAAACTTAAATTTTTTTTACTTAAAAATTTATTTAAAAAAAACATTAAAACTTAAAATTTTTAAATTAAAAATTTATTTTAAAAATTAAAAAAAAAGTTAACTTAAAAATTTATTTTAAAAATTAAAACTTAAATTTTTTAACTTAAAAATTTATTTTAAAAATTTATTTTTTTTTAACTTAAAAATTTATTTTAAAAATTAAAATTTAAATTTTTTAACTTAAGAATTTATTTTAAAATTAATTTTTTTCTCTTAAAATTTATTTTAAAACTTAAACTTAATTTTTTTAACTTAAAAATTCATTTGAAAAATTTATTAAAACTTAAATTTTTTTTCTCTTAAAAATTATTTTAAAAATTAAACTTATTTTTTTAAAATTAAAAATTCATTTTTTTATTAAAACTTAAATTTTTTTTCTAAACTATTTTTTTTTAAAACTTAAAAATTCATTTTAAAAATTTATTAAAACTTAAATTTTTTTAAAATTTTTTTTAAAAATTAAAACTTAAAAATTCATTTCAAAAATTTCTTAAAACCTAAATGTTTTAAAAACTTAAAAATTATTTTAATTTTTAAGTCCAATAGTTAGACTAACCCCAATTCCTAACTATTGTAGGAGACTAAGTGGATTTTGGATAGTGGTTGCTCCAAACATATGACTGGATATCACACAAAATTCACTTAACTCACCTACGAAAGCCTAGGAACAGTTGCCTTTGGGAATAACGACAAACTAAAGGTAATTGGTATATCGAATTAAAAATTGACTTTATTATTACAAATGTTTTACTTGTTGAAAATTTCAAGTATAATCTTTTAAGTATCAGTCAACTGTGTGATACTAGGTATAAGGTTAGGTTTTTATCTACAGAATGCTTAATCAAACACCTAGACAACCCTAACATAGCCTAAAAGGGTTTAGGAAAGACAACATCTATGCGATTAACTTAACCACTTCTTCAATTAAGTGTTATTTGACACAAAAAGAAGAAACCTGGTTATGGCATAGAAGAATGTCACAAACAAATTTCAGAAATATAAGCAGACTAAACGGACTAGTTAGAGGACTACAAAAATTACCTAACCTTGATTCAACCATATGTAATGCTTGTCAACAAGGTAAGCAAACAAAATCTACCCACAAACCAACTAATGAATCACAAACCAACTCAATCTTAGAACTGTTACATTTAGACTTATTTGACTCCCATGGAGTCAAATCAATAAATGAAAGTCTATACTGTCTAGTAATAATAGATGACTATTCTAGGTTCACTTGGGTAAAATTTTTAAAAAATAAGGATGAAACTTTTGAAATTTTTACAAACTTTTGTAAACAAGTTGAAAATGAAAATGACCTTAAAATTAAAAGAATTAGAAGTGATAATGGGGGAGAATTCAAAAATCACAACTTTAACAAATTCTATCTTGAAAATGGCTACCATCACGAATTTTCGTGCCTTAAAACCCCCCAACAAAATGGGATTGTAGAAAGAAAAAATAGAACCTTATTTGAAGCCTCTAGTACGATGTTAAATGAATAGAACTTACCTAAATATTTTTGGACAGAAGCTGTTAGTATAGCTTGTTATGTACAAAACAGAACAACACTAAACAAAACCCAAAACAAAACATTTTTTGAAGTTTATTACAATAAACAACCCAACATAAATACTTTAGAGTATTTGGGTGCCCAGCTTTTATCTTAAACACAAGAGAACATTTAGGAAAATTCACCTCCAAGGTTGAAAATGGAATTTTCTTAGGATACTCCCTAAATAGTAGAGGCTACAGGGTTTACAATAAGGTTACCTTAAGAATTGAAGAAACTACTAATGTGAATTTGAAGAATCCAAACAAAACCTAGAACAAACACAACATCAATCAATTGATTTTGTTCAAGAAAATAATAACTCTGAAGGAACCAACCAAATCCTAAGTCATGAAGAAGAAGAACAACCTCAGGAGAATCAACCCCCTAGAACAATAAGAGTCAATCCAAATCACCCAACTGATCAAATAATTGGTGACCCAGATCTTAGGGTTCAAACTAGATCTTCCTTTAGAAATCTAAGTCAAATATCTTTAATCTCAAAAATTGAACCCAAAACCATAACTGAATCACTACTTGACCCAGACTGGGTCATAGCTATGCAAGAAGAATTAGCTCAATTTGAGCGTAATGAAGTTTGGGACTTGGTACCACCACCCAAGAATAAGAAAATAATAGAAACAAAATGGGTATTTAGAAACAAATTAAGTGAAACTGGAGAAATTACTAGAAATAAGGCCAGGCTAGTTGCTAAGGGGTTCAGTCAAATGGAGGGACTTGACTATGATGAAACATATGTCCCAGTGGCTAGACTAGAGTCCATTAGGATGTTACTAAGTTATGCAGCACACAAAGGGTTTAGACTATACCAAATGGATGTTAAATCAGCATTCCTAAATGGACTAATAAAAGAAGAAGTCTACGTAGGATAACCACCTGGATTTGAGAGTCTAGAACACCCTGATTATGTCTATAAATTGAAGAAAGCCTTATATGGACTTAAGCAAGCACCCAGGGCTTGGTATGAAAGACTAACATCTTACCTAATCTCTAAAGGGTTTAACCAAGGTCAAATTGACCCAACCTTATTTGTCAAATTAATAAAAAAAGATATTTTTATAGCATAAATTTACGTAGATGACATAATCTTTGGTTCAACAAATTCAGAATTCCTAGATGAATTTACAAGTTTAATGGAACACGAGTTTGAAATGAGTCTAGTAGGCAAATTAACCTACTTTTTAGGATTACAAATCAAACAAACAAATGAAGGTAACTACATTTATCAACAAAAATATACTAAGGAATTACTTAAAAAATTTGGAATGGAAAACACCAAAGAGATAAAAACACCTATGGCAGTAAACACAATCCTAGATGATGATCCCAATGGAAAACCAGTTGATCTAAAACATTATAGGAGTGTCATAGGTAGCCTACTATACTTAACTGCAAGTCGACCGGATATCTTATTTGCAGTTAGTATGTGTGCCACATACCAAACTTGTGCTAAAGAATCTCATTTGACTCAAGTCAAAAGAATCTTTAGATACCTTAAAGGAACAACAAATGTAGGTATTTGGTATCCTAGGACTAATAATTTTGAATTAATAGGGTACTCTGACTCAGATTATGCTGGATGCAAATTAGACCGCAAAAGCACAAGTGGCAGATGTCAATTATTGGGTCCATTACTTGTCAGCTGGTTTAGTAGAAAACAACACTGTGTTGCCCTATCTACAACTGAGTCAGAATATATAGCAATAGGAGAGTGTGTTGCACAATTATTATGGATGATGCACACCCTAAAAGAGTTCAACTTAAACCTTACAAATGTCAAAGTCTTAATTGATAACATTAGCTCAATTAACCTAACAAAAAATCCAGTGCATCATTCCAGAACTAAACATATTGAAATTAGACATCACTTTATCAGGGATCATGTTACTAAGGGGGACATTGAACTCAAATACATTGAGTCCAAATTCAATTTAGCTGACATATTCACAAAATCACTCCCTGAAAGTGAATTTATCAATTTGCGTAGAAAATTAGGAATGTGTTTAATAGACTAGGACTTTTCAAAATTCAAAACTATTTTCAAAAACAATTATTTTAAAATTCTAGGTTATTTTTTTTTATTTTTTTTAAACCTCCCTACTTTTAGAATTTCAAAACAACTTTAGCCTTAGACTAGAAAAATCCCTTTAGAAATCATGTTCCCCCAGGACTAGTATTTGAGCATCTCACCAACACCCTAGGATTACCTTGCTTGTAATTGACAAATATAGAAAGGGGTGAGATGTATAGGCCAATTGTCTGGACTTAAGATGCTTATGTCAGTGCATCGATATAAGTCTGGGTGTTAAATACAAAACATACATTAATCAAGTTAAGTTATTCAGTTTAGTCAACCGCTAACTGATCACAATGAACTTAACTTGACTAACCAAGTGAAAGCTGCTATCTTCTGATAGTCAGTAAGTACCTAATTGGTTAGACAGCTATTTTAGATGTCAGGTTTAGGGGGAGGATTAAATCAACACTTAACTGTTAGGATGTATACTAAAAGTCTAGCTTTTGGTATAAACATTTATTTAGAAATAAGAATCACATTGGTCAAATGTCTATATTTATGATAAATATAGTTGTTCAATTAATTTATATTGTAGATAACATGGTGTATGGTGTCACACACAAAGGATCATGTTATAGTACCTTATAAATTATAAACAGTAGCTCACGACCAAAATGGAAAGGAACAAACCATTGGAAAGTCGTAGTGTAATTAGGTATTAGTTTATCTTAACTATATAATTACACTAGTACACTTAGAGTGTATTGAGTGGGACCATTAGAGGTCGTTTCTTTTATACTGACTTTATAAAGGAACAAAGACCTCAGTTATTATGGAAGTGTGTGCTCTTAATCCTAATATAATAACAAGCACATATATTTGATATTTATTTCTTTAATTTATCAATGGGTGAGATTTAGTTTGATAAATCAATAAGCCCGATAAGTTGGGAAGTGATATCACTTATAGTGTGTGTTGTTGATTATAGAAGGAAACTGTGTCATAGTAATCTAGGTTGAGAATGTCCCCAAGAGGAGCTCATAAGGATTGTCATGTTAAACCCTGCAGGTGGACTTAGTCCGACATGACAATAAGGTTGAGTGGTACTACTTTTGGATTAAGATATTAATTAAATGAGTTGTCAGTAACTCACTTAATTAGTGGACATTCGACATCTTAAACATAGGGAGACTAACACACTCATAATAAGAAGGAGCCCAAAATGTAATTTGGGATTGGTGCGGTAGTTCAGTAATAGTTATCTAGTAGAATGAATTATTATTGATAAAATTAAGTTGTGTGTTCGGGACGAACACGGGATGCTTAATTTTATCGGGAGACCAAAACCAATTCCTCCTCTCGGTCCCTACTGTAGCCTCTTGTATATAGAGATTTATACCCACCTTCTTACCCATCCAATGGGGCCGGCCAAGCTAGCTTGGAACTCAAGCTAGGGCCGGCCAAGACCAAGTGGATGAGCCAAGTTGGTGGCCGGCCAAAGCTTGGGTCCCAAGCTTAGGTGGCCGGCCACTAGAATATTAAAAAGAATTTTTATTAAAATTATTTCTTATGTGGATGTTTTTAAAAGAGAGTTTAAAAATTAAAAATTTCCTTTTATAACTTTCTACAAAAGATTAAGAGAAGAGATTAATCTCTTTCCTTGTTTGTAGATTAAAAGGATGGTTTTAATTTTTGGTAAAAACTTTCCTTATTTGTAAATCATCTACATGTTTAAAAGAGAGTTTAAAATTTGAAATCTTTCCTTATTTGTTGATTAAAAGGTGGATTTTAAATTTTAAGAAAACTTTCCTTTTTAACCATGGTCATGATTTAAAAGAGAGTTTAAAAATTAAATATTCTCTTTTATAAGTTTCTACAAAAGATTAAGAAAAGATTTGATATCTTTCCTTATTTGTAGATTAAAAGAGATTTTATTTTTTTAGAGATAACTTTCTTTTTATCCACATGTTTAAAAGAAAGATTTTAATTTATTAAATTTCCTTTTTATAAACCAATCATGAAGGGATAAAAATTATTGGAAATTTTTTTATAAATTTCTGGAAACAAATTAGGAAGTTTTAATTCTTGTTTAATTAAAACTCTCCTTGATTTGGGGAAATAAGTGGCCGACCATGTTATAATGAAAAGAAAATTTATTTTTAATTAAATAAAATTTTCCTTTTCATGGCAAAAGAATTAAGGAAGTTTTTATTTAAATTTTCTTATTTGCCAAGATCAAGGATTATAAAAGAGGGGGTAAAGGAGGCTTTATTGTGAACAACTCTATTATTCTTTTCCTCCCTCTCTTCCTTGGTGGCCGACCTCTTCCTTTTCTCTCTTCTCCTTCTTGTGGCCAAACCATCTTGTTCTCTTGGAGTCCTTGTGGTGGTCGGATCTAGCTTGGAGAAAAGGAGAGAAAGGAGGCTTCGCTCTTGCATCTCTTGGAGCTTGGTGGTGGTGGCCGAACCTCATCCTTTCTTGGAGTCATGTGGTGGCCGAACCTTGCAAAGAAGAAAAAGGTGCCTTGGTGGTTCTCGTCTCGGAAGATCGTTGCCCACACAACGCCCGGGATTAGAAGAGGAATACGGTAGAAGATCAAGAGGCCATTATCTACTAAGTAAGGTATAACCAATATAGTTTTCCGCATCATGTTAGTTTTATCTCCATGTAAAAATACCAAATACAAGAGGCATACGATTCTAGTATTTCGAATTAGTTTTCGATGTTGTGTTCTTTTATTTTTTCTTTTCCTTGTGATTTGATTGTTCCTTTTGGTTGACCTAAAGTTATTTAAGGAAATTAAATATTAGCTTTCCTTAAAAGGCTTTGTCTAGGCGGTGGTGGTTGTTCCCATATCCAAGAAGGCCATGTGCCTCGCCATGCAGTCCTGGAAGCCAATTTTGGAAATTAATATTTAATGGAATTAATAACATAGGTGATTTGGATCGAACGTGTTAAGTTCCGCAGGAGATCCAAGTCTAAACCTAAAAGAACAAATAAATTAAACTTAGGATCAAATGTGTTAAGTTCCGCAGGCGATCCAAGTTTAATTTAAAAGAACACATGGTAGCTAGGAAAAGGTTTAGACCTTTGTACAAAATTTTTATACAGTGGAACCATTAGGTTTTCCGAGTAGCAACCAACAATTGGTATCAGAGCTAGGGTTTTGCCTCTGTGTATTTGGTATTAGTTTAATTATGCACATGTCATACATAATTTAGGCAGGATAATAGTAGGATGTGCTAACTTTGTGGATGCAGGATCCAACTATTATGGCTTATAGATATTGTGTGTGTAATTGGACCCTTGGACATGTCAAGGGCATTTTATTGTGTGTGCATGATTGTATTATAAAATACAGTAGGAGCTGTATTTAGTTTTATTAGGATTTTATTTTTGATCTAGTTACATGTACATTCCTTTTATGGAATATAGGATCAATGGATGTAAATTTTATTTTATGTTCGATCTAGTTTACATGTACATTCCTTCGAGGAATATAGGATCGAAAAATGTAAAATTCTATTTATGTCGCGGATCGAATCTTGCAAGGCGTGGAATCTTTTGAGGACCAGAGGCACAGCAGATGTAAGATATCTCAAAAATTAAATAATAAATATTAATGGACGAAAAATCTTATTGGATTTTTCAGAAATTTTTAGAAATTTTTCGGGATTTAAACGGAGTCTGTATGACCCGTTTTGATGAGATGGATTCGGGGTACAGTGGAGGCCTGTTTAGAATACTCAAAATAAGTGGGAGTTGATTAAGGGTGAACTTAGAGTTTGATTAAGTTAACCCTAAGTATTAAATCAACCTTAAAATCCCTAAATTCCCAAATTTCTCTCCCGATTTTTCTTCCCTGTTCGTCCCGAGCCTCATCACCACCCCCGGGGATTCTCCTCTTTTCCCCCTTCCCTCGGTGTCACCGGCGAGGAGACGATCTGGAGCTTTGAGGAGGGAAGGCAAACTACAAGCATTCCTCTTCTTCTTCTTCCTCTCCCTCTCGATTTCTCCTTGCATACTACTGACGCCAATGGAGGGTGGTTCTGCTTCGACAATCTCGGTCTCACTGCGTCACTCGAGCGTCGCCGGAGGACGGTGGCTGGAATCTTGAAGGTACCATCGTTCTTCAAGCGTTCCTTGGTGGAGTGACCGTCTCCTCTACTGGTTCTTGCACGCAGTCGACCGCGATCGACAAAGTCGGATCTAGGGCACAGTGAGGGGCCTTGACTCGCGTCGCCTCCCTAGCCGGTTGACCTCCTTGTTCCTCCTCTGGGATCTGGTTGCTGGAGAATGAACAGCTGTTCTACATCAGCCGGATTGAAGTGAGCGACATCACTTAGAAGCAACCGATTCAAGGTAAGCTTCATCCGGAATTGTGTGACTTCAAAGATCAGTTTCCCCTTTGTGATGTTTGCTATCTGATCTGGTTTAGGAGGAGGCTTCAGATCAACCTGGTGATGGTTCTTCCCTGAGTAGGTCTTGACCTTCTTGCTCCTTATGGCTGATTGGAGTCTCAGCTGAAGAATTAAGCATCGGTTGAGGTGAGTTTAGTGCGGCGAATTAGGGTTTCAGCAAATCTTTTGCTAGATGATTGGATTTATGGATTGATCATTGGAAGAATTGATTATGGGTATCCTTTGTAGCTGTTGGCAGGTGTTCTTGTAGGGATTTGTGGATTGGATGAATTATTGTGGATTAAGAATTAAGGTGATTTTATTTCTACATTGGCTTGGATTAGTAGTGATGGATTGTAGGAATTTAAATTAGGTTGTATTGGATTGATTAGTAGATTTAGAAGGATTTATGATGAGTTTGGATTAGTATTTGATTGATGATGAATTATGTGAATTGAATTGGATTAATTCATGATGAGATTTGATTAGTGATGATTGTGGATTATGGTTGGATTTAGAAGGAGTGGAGTTTAAGGATGGACCTATCATCTACTTTGGTTTGGATCATTGGGTTGGAATTTGTGGATATGATGATTGGTTGAGGTAGATTGTTATGTGATCAATCTTAGGATCATTGGATTGATATTGTGGTGGTTTGGTTTGTTGTTGATGATGTTAGGTTGATGTGGATTTATGATGGAGATTTGATTTTGTGATAGGTTATGGTGGGTTGGTATCATTATGAGATGAATTGATATTAGAGAGATGTATTTGTTATTGGATTAAAGGATGTGTTGATTTGGGGGATTAGTCAGAGATCGGATTTGATTGGAGTGAACCTATTGGGTTAGGGATTTTATTTAGCTATTTAATTCATATGAATTTAGCTAAATAAAATATAAACATATTGATTGCTGCAGGATTTGGATTCGGGACGAGCGTCTCGACGTGGAATTTGTGGACACGATCGACAGATTAAGGCGGGTATTTCTTCCTTGGCCTCTACGTAGTTTTTCTTGATCTTAGTGCATGGCTATTATGTGATGGTTTAGGTTGCTTTATCTTATATCATGATCGATTGCTGTTTTGCCTGCATGATACTTATGCTTGACCCTTGTGATGATCTATGTAATTCATATACAGTCTTCACTTTTGATATCCACTCTGTTGTGATTACACATGTAGAGTATGTCTTGTAGGGATTGTCGGGTTGTTGGTATTACCATGCTGATTGGGTATATGATATGGGCTGTACATAGGTGGGTATGTGTTATATGAGTCATCTTGTTGACCGTGCATTTGCATGTTGTATGTACCCACGTATTTGTCATGTACTTTTGGAGGAGTTGTGTTGATTGTATGTTCGGAGTATATACACATGTCCGTTGTGTTTTTATTGGAGGATACATGTTGATTGTACTTATATTTTGTGTACATGTGTCTGGTGAGATTATTGGAGTTTTGGTTAATTATACATGTGTAGTGAGTACATATGTTTGGTGGGATACGTGGAGGTATCATGACGATTATACTCATGTTGGAGATATTTATGAGGTTTGGGGTTGTTGCATGGATGATGATTATATATATATTATGTTCATCATTCATTGCATCTGATGACCATTGTCTCCCTTGTGGTGAGAGAGTCATCAGTTGGTTTGCTTTAGCGCCGCACACTCGGCCACTCATGGGTAGTGGTAGCTAGAGCAGTTGTCGCTCATCCTGTCGTGCCACCCGGTCACGAGGTTTAGTGAGATCCGGCGTTATGAGCAGTCAGAGACCCTGATGCTATGTAGCTAGATAGCTACTAGTGGACTGTCCGCCTTGACCACTATATAGTGGGCTGGAGGGTAGTACAATTGTCACGGACCCAAGCCTCTCGGCCATACTGGGGTCGTGGTGTCTGGAGAGGTGTCGGGGGTGACCATAGAGCATGCATACGCAGTTATTATTCCTGCATTTGATGCGCGGTGCATCTGCATTTGCATACATGCCTAGTAGATACTAGTTGCATGTGATTGTCATTGTTGCACTTGATTGAGATATGGTTGTTGCATTTGGTTGCCATGCTGCATTCATGTCATTTATTTTACATGTATATGCAGTCGTACTTATATTGCACAGGTGTCACGGGTATATCTGTTGCAGATCCGGTGAGTTTACTGATCATTATACCATGTGTCGATTCCAGATTGGGTATGTATCTGTCATTATGTTAGTTGTGGTTGGTACAGTTTATATGTCAGGTTATTATGTCAGTTATGTTTTGGTGCATTGATTATGATAGTATGATCATGTTCTTTATTCCTTACTGAGACTGTATACTTGTGATCTCCATGTTGTTTATGGACCATGCACTATCTTTTCTATTACCCGCTGAATTACCTATACTCACCACCGCATGTATATCTTTATGTTTTCAGGTAGATGGTTGGAGTGTTGCTCGGAGTATCCTGTCTACCGGGTCCTACGTCACATCCGACGATCATTTCGGGGTTTGGTATATCTTTATTTGTATTTGATATTTGTTGTATTTGGTGTGTTGTTGTATTTGTTGTTGTGGTTGTTGTATAAAGCCTAGCCGGCTAGCAGTGTGCTGATTGTGTTGTATTGGGTTTTCCGTTTTCGTTTTTCCGCTGTGTTGGTTTGTTTTGGTACAGCCGTGTGGGCTGTTTTTATATATAACTGTGTGGTTGTGATTGTTTCATTCCAGCCGTATGGGCTGTTATTATAACTGCGTGGTTGTGTATATAAATATTCCAGCCGCATGTGGCTGATGTATATTTTGTTTGTAGTGATGCTTCATATTGTCACCGGTACAGGGGAGATGCTGTCGGATTTTTGTCTGGCAGGGACTCTTTTGGGGGCGTGACAGCGGAACAAGGAGCAAGATGGATGCGACAACTAGACCAGGTGGCGGTGGCCAAAGATGGCAGCAGCTAGGGTTGGCGACACACGGAGGATAACAATAGATAAAAGTCATAATAGTTGAAAATTAGTTTTTCAATTTATTGCTTTTTATGCTGTGTTGTGTGTGCTTGTTAGTATGCATGCTAAGTAGGCTAGCATAGTCAAAATTCCTCACTTTAAAAAACTAAGTGGGAGAGGAATTTATTTTTTAAATAAATTCCACGATCTCCATTACTGGTTTATAAGTGATGCAACAAGCTTGCGCGTTGGCTCTAAGTGCCTTCCTCCATATCAGATGAGCTTGTTTGCGGATCACTAGCTTAAACTTCCATTTTGGATGACTATAGGAAGTTAATTAAGAGCGTGTGATCTTCCCCATCGGAAGGGGCACAATCTTATTAATGGACTTAGTGTCAAGTAATGGTATACACTTAGGCACGTCTAATAGTATCCTCCCCATCGGAGTCACTGCTATTATTTGTGTGACCGAAGAAAACCAACTATTAATTTGTCAAATAAATAGGTTGACAAGATAATAAAATTAAAAACTCCTCTTACAAATGTTTGATTTTGTATACGTCCACACTATCGTGGTATACAAAATTCACGGTGTTTGAGGTAATTTTATTTTATCATAAAGATTTATTGACAAGATAATTAATGGGTAAAACCCTCCTCTTACAAATGTTTAAATTTTGTATTCGTCCACACTATCGTGGCATGCAAAATTCACGGTATTTGAGGTGTTGGTAAATTTAAATAATATTGTTTGAGGAATCAATGTTATTTTAAATTCAAAAGTTTTGACCAAATATTTGATCAAAGACAGATCAACTAATAATTTTATTCGTCATAAAGTAAAGTTGACAAGATAATAAAATTAATGGATAAAATCTCCTCTTTGATTTTGTATACGTCCACACTATTGTGGCATACAAAATTCATGGGAATTTTAAGGAGTTAATCTTGACCAAATATTTTTTATAACTCTTAGGATTTAAAATGTTTGTCAATCCCCTAGTTGTTATACTATAGAAAAGACTTAGTAGTCCAAATTGTAATGATTGGAAATAGGACTTGGACATTAAGGTAGACTGTCTTCTTAGAAATAAAGAACAATTTAGGTATATTTAATTCATTAGTTGAAACATGTCTAGTGGTGTTATCTACTAGAACCTAGAGTGTAGATACAGATGCCATTAATCATGTCTGCAATTCATTGCAGGGTTCTAGGAAACCCGACAACTAAATGAAAATAAAAAAACACCGTCCACATGGGCACTACTGCAAAAGTAGCAGCTGTTGCAGTGGGAGAGGTCTATTCTCTAATAGGAATAAAATATGGATTATTAGAAATTGTCTTTACATACTAAGTTTAGAAAGAACCTGATTTCAGTTTCTAAACTATTATAGAATAGATATTGTGTCTATTTTGAAAACAAAGTTGTTATCAAGAAAAATAGGGAAGTTATCTATTCTGGTATGTTGGTTGACAATTTATAATCCAATAACTCCCACGATGCAACAAATGGAAATTAGTAATACATCTTCTAACTTTAAGAGAAAGCAACCTTCGGAAATGAACCAATTATATCGTTGGCATCAAAGGCTAGGTTATATTAACTTGAGTAGGATTCATTGGTAGCTGATGAACTTTTGGGTTCATTAGTAGTGGAAATCTTTCTAACCTGCTAGTCTTACTTGGAAGGAAAAATAACCAAGAAGCTTTTAAGTCTAAGGGGTATGGAGCCAAAGATATGTTGGAATTGGTTCATTCTGATTTATGTGATTCTATGGCTATCCAAGCAAGAGGTAGTATCGAATATTTCATCTATTTTATAGACAACTATTCAAGATACAAATATATTTACTTAATGTGCCGCAAGACTAAATACTTTGATTAGTTCAAAGAGTACAAGGCTGATGCGGAGAAACGTTAAAGTAAAAGTATCAAGTCACTATGCTAAGATCGTAGTGGCAAGTACCTCTTGGGACAATTTAGGAGTTACTTATCAAAACTAGGGATTCAATCCCAACTAACTGCACCTGGTACACCCCAACAGAATGGTATAGTAGAAAGAAGGTATAAGGCTCTTATGGAATAATTAGATCGATGATGAGTTATTACCAAATTCGTTTTAAGGATATACACTGGAAACGGAAGTGAATATAGTACCTTCTAAGTCAGAACTCTCTACTCCCATAGAATTGTAGATTGGGTGTAAGTCTAGTCTGAAGCATATTTGGATTTGGGTGGTCTAGCACATGAGAGACACTGATAAAGTTGGACAGGAATTCACTTGTTTATGGGTTATCCTAGAGAAATGAAAGTAGGTTTATAGTCTTAAAAATCAGAAGGTCATTGTTAGCATCAATGACCGATTTTTAGAAAAGGACTATGTAATAAACCACGTGCGCATAAGTAAATTTGTTCTTAAGGAAATAATAAAGGACATGTCTAATCTAGTATCAACTGTACAAGATGAAATATCACAAGAAACTGCAACACGTATCATAAATGATACACAATTACAGACGGTGCCTCATCATAGTGGAAGGGTTGTCAAGAAAACCTAAAAGATTCATGTTTTGGGAGAGTTTTTAGACTTGATCCCAAATGAACATGAGTCTGATCCCGGACATATGATGAAGCACTCCAAGATAAAGATGCAGCATCTTGGCAAAGAGCAATGAATACAGAATTAGAATATATGTATTCTAATAAAATCTGGAAGCTTGTAGAACCACCAGATGGTGTAAAAGCCATTGGGTAAAAATAGGTCTACAATAGGAAAAGATGGATAGATAGGAAGGTGGAAACTTTCAAAGCAAGGCTTGATGAAAAAGGAAACTTTTTCACTGGTAGCCATGCTTAAGTCTATCTGGATTCTTTTATCTATTTGGCAAGTGGATGTCAAGACAACATTCCTTAATGGAAGTCTTGAAGAAAGCATCCATATAAAGTAACCAGAAGAGTTCATTGCAAAGGGCAAAGAGCATCTTGTGTGCAAGCTCAACCAGTCTATGGACTGAGGCAAAGCTTCAAGGTTTTGGAACATCCGGTTTATCAAAATAATCCAGACCTTTGGATTTATTTAGTAACCGGATAAGTCTTGTGTATACAAAAAGTGTGATGGAAACGTAGTGGTATTTCTTGTACTATAGGTAGATAACATTTTTGGTAGTTGGGAAACAATATCAAAGTGTTGTCAGAAGTAATGGTATGATTGCCCAAACAATTCGATATGAAGGACTTGGGAGAATGTATATATTCTTGAGATCAAAGTAATAAGGGATCGCAAGAAAAGAATATTTTACTTATCCCAAGCTTCATATATCGAAAAAAAAATCCTTGCTCGTTTTAAGCATGCAGAACTCCAAGAATGATTTCTTACCTTTTGGGCTTGGAGTAGCTTTATCTAAAGAGATGTCTCCGAAGACATCAAAGGAGATAGAGGAAATGAAGGCAATTCTTTATGCTTCGGCTATCGGAAGCCTAATGTATGCTATGCACGAGATCAGAAATCTGTCTTGCCAAGGGCATAGTTAGAAGATATCAAAGTAATCCCAGACAAGGACATTGGACTGTAGTAAAGCATATATTGAAGTACCTTAGAGGTACTAGAGATTATATGCTAGCTTACAAGGCAGTTAATTTGGTCCCTGTGGGTTGCACGGATTTTGACTTCCAGTCGGATAGGGACAATAGTAAGTCAACCTCGGGATTTTGTGTTTACTTTAGGAGGTAAAGTCATAACTAAGAAAGAGTGATAAGCATAGGTGTTTTTCTGGACTCCACCATAGAAGCTGAGTATATGGCAAACCTCTGAGGTAGTCATAACAGCTGAATGACTCAATAACCTCAAGATAGACTTAGATATGATTTCTGGTTTATCCAAAGATTATTACAATTTATTGTAATAATAGTGGTGCAGTAGCAAACTCGAAGAAACCATGAGTCTATAAGGTAAGTAAACACAATAGAGCGCAAGTACCACCCAATACGAGAAATCGTATAAACGAGGAGAAGTTGTTGCTGCCTAGATTGCATCAGATGATGACCTATAGATCTTTTCACTAAGGCCCTTAAGGCAAGAGCTTTTGATGGGCATGTTGAAGGGTTGGGAATCAGAAGTATGACAGCAGTTATAGCAGCTTAGTCTTTTAGTATAAGTGGGAGATTGTTAGGATGTATACAAAAAGTCTAACTTTTGGTATAAACATTTATCTAGAAATAAGAATCACATTGGTCAAATGTCTACATTTATGATAAATGTAGTTGTTCAATTAATTTATATTGTAGATAACATGGTGTGTGGTGTCACACACAGAGGATCATGTTATCAGTACCTTATAAATTATAAACAGTAGCTCACAATCAAAATGGAAAGGAACAAACCATTGGAAGGTCGTAGTGTAATTATGTATTAGTTTATCTTAACTATATAATTACACTAGTACACTTAGAGTGTATTGAGTAGGACCATTAGAGGTCGTTTCTTTTATACTGACTTTATAAAGGAACAAATACCTCGGTTATTATGGAAGTGTGTGCTCTTAATCCTAATATAATAACAAGCACATATATTTGATATTTATTTCTTTAATTTATCAATGGGTGAGATTTAGTTCGATAAATCAATAAGCCCGATAAGTTGGGAAGTGATATCACTTATAGTGTGTGTTGTTGATTATAAAAGGAAACTGTGTCATAGTAATCTAGGTTGAGAATGTCCCCAAGAGGAGCTCATAAGGATTGTCATGTTAAACCCTGCAGGTGGACTTAGTCCGACATGATAATAAGGTTGAGTGGTACTACTTTTGGACTAAGATATTAATTAAATGAGTTGTCAGTAACTCACTTAATTAGTGGACATTCGACATCTTAAACACAGGGAGACTAACACACTCATAATAAGAAGGAGCCAAAAATGTAATTTGGGATTGGTGCGGTAGTTCAGTAATAGTTCTCTAGTAGAATGAATTATTATTGATAAAATTAAGTTGTGTGTTCGGGGCGAACACGGGATGCTTAATTTTATCGCGAGACCAAAACCAATTCCTCCTCTCGGTCCCTACTGTAGCCTCTTGTATATAGAGATTTATACCCACCTTCTTACCCATCCAATGGGGCCGGCCAAGCTAGCTTGGAACTCAAGCTAGGGCCGACCAAGACCAAGTGGATGAGCCAGGTGGTCGGCCAAAGCTTGGGTCCCAAGCTTAGGTGGCCGGCCATTAGAATATTAAAAAGGATTTTTATTAAAATTATTTCTTATGTGGATGTTTTTAAAAGAGAGTTTAAAAATTAAAAATTTCCTTTTATAACTTTCTACAAAAGATTAAGAGAAGAGATTAATCTCTTTCCTTGTTTGTAGATTAAAAGGATGGTTTTAATTTTTGGTAAAAACTTTCCTTATTTGTAAATCATCTACATGTTTAAAAGAGAGTTTAAAATTTGAAATCTTTCCTTATTTGTTGATTAAAAGGTGGATTTTAAATTTTAAGAAAACTTTCCTTTTTAACCATGTTCATGATTTAAAAGAGAGTTTAAAAATTAAATATTCTCTTTTATAAGTTTCTACAAAAGATTAAGAAAAGATTTGATATCTTACCTTATTTGTAGATTAAAAGAGATTTTAATTTTTTAGAGATAACTTTCTTTTTATCCACATATTTAAAAGAAAGATTTTAATTTATTAAATTTCCTTTTTATAAACCAATCATGAAGGGATAAAAATTATTGGAGAAATTTTTATAAATTTCCGGAAACAAATTAGGAAGTTTTAATTCTTGTTTAATTAAAACTCTCCTTGATTTGGGGAAATAAGTGGTCGGCCATGTTATAATGAAAAGAAAAATTATTTTTAATTAAATAAAATTTTCCTTTTCATGGCAAAAGAATTAAGGAAGTTTTTATTTAAATTTCCTTATTTGCCAAGATCAAGGATTATAAAAGAGGGGGTAGAGGAGGCTTTATTGTGAACAACTCTATTATTCTTTTCCTCCCTCTCTTCCTTGGTGGCTGACCTCTTCCTTTTCTCTCTTCTCCTTCTTGTGGCCGAACCATCTTGTTCTCTTTGAGTCCTTGTGGTGGTCAGATCTAGCTTGGAGAAAAGGAGAGAAAGGAGGCTTCACTCTTGCATCCCTTGGAGCTTGGTGGTGGTGGCCAAACCTCATCCTTTCTTGGAGTCATGTGGTGGCCGAACCTTGCAAAGAAGAAAAAGGTGCCTTGGTGGTTCTCGTCTCGGAAGATCGTTGCCCACACAACATCCGGGATTAGAAGAGGAATACGGTAGAAGATTAAGAGGTCATTATCTACTAAGTAAGGTATAACTAATATAGTTTTCCGCATCATATTAGTTTTATCTCCATGTAAAAATACCAAATACAAGAGACATGCGATTCTAATATTTTGAATTAGTTTTCGATGTTGTGTTCTTTTATTTTTCTTTTCCTTGTGATTTGATTGTTCCTTTTGGTTGACCTAAAGTTATTTAAGGAAATTAAATATTAGCTTTCCTTAAAAGGCTTTGTCTAGGCGGTGGTGGTTGTTCCCATATCCAAGAAGGCCATGTGCCTCGCCATGCAGTCTTGGAAGCTAATTTTGGAAATTAATATTTAATGGAATTAATAACCTAGGTGATTTGGATCGAACGTGTTAAGTTCCGCAGGAGATCCAAGTCTAAACCTAAAAGAACAAATAAATTAAACTTAGGATCAAACGTGTTAAGTTCCGCAGCGTGATCCAAGTTTAATTTAAAAGAACACATGGTAGCTAGGAAAAGGTTCAGACCTTTGTACAAAATTTTTGTACAGTGGAACCATTAGATTTTCCGAGTAGCAACCAACATTAACACCAACACTATTTTCTCCACCTTAAACATAATATCTTTTCTAATATTTTTTTTCAGTATTCAAATTGGAGTTTGGTTTCAAATTTAAAGTTTTTACAAACTTAATAAGTCTTGAAAAGAAAAGTTTTCAAACTTAGTTTTTGAAATCTTATGTTTCAAATATTTTTAAAACTAACTTTTATAAAACTAAATTCTTCAATTAGATTTTATAAACTAAGATTTTTTTCAAACTTAGTTTCAATCAGTTTTGAAAAGTAAATATCTTTTAAAACTCAGTTTTGAAGTCTTTTTCAAATTTGAAAAATGTTGTTTGGAAAATCTAGTTTTGAAAACTTAGCCTTAAAATTTTGATTTTCAAAACTTATGTTTGAAAAATACTTCAAAATTGAAACATATTTTGAAAATTTACCCTGATCCTAAAATTTGAAACTTATACACTTATATTAGAAAATTAGCTTTTCAAATTTCTGATTAGAAAATTCTCTTTTGAGTTTGCAAAGTCATTTTTGAAAATTAAATTTGTAAATGATCCTTAAAAATTGGCCACTCTTTCAAAACTTAGCTATTTTTCCAAAAGCTAAAGCTAAAAATTTAAACAAGTCTTCCAAAAAAAAAGTTTTTAAACTCCCCCAAGTTAACTAGACATCATTCCTTATATTTTTTATGTGTTCTGTGTTTTTAAATGTTTAAATTATATCCTTGTTTATTGAATGTCAAAGGGGGAGGGATAGGTGGTTAAGTTAGAAAAATAAAATGTCAAAATTAAAAACTAACTTAAATCTCATGCTAAAACAAAATGTTTAACTTTTTACTCGCATATTTTTACTAACTTAACCAGGTTGTCATTCCATTAAAAAGGGGGAGATTGTTGGTGCGGTTAGTACTAACGGTCTAACTTAGGTTTTGATAAATGACAAATCGGGTTAAGTTAGGTTTGTCGTGATCTAACACTCTGACCGAGTGTGCAGGATAAGTCCAGACAGGTCGACGGGCTGACCGGATGTCTAACACGAAGTCCAAGCGGGTCGACGAGCTGACCGAACGCTTGGCAAGAAGTCCAGCTAGGTCGACGGGCTGACCAGATAGCTGGCGAGAAGTCCAAGCAGGTTGACGGGCTGACCGAACGCTTGGCGAGAAGTCTAGACGGGTCGAAGGGCTGACCGGACGTCTGGCAGGTGAGTAAAGGTAAGTCACTGGAAGGGAGTGACTGTGAGGACTGTTGGAGTGTATACTGAAAGCCTAAGCTTTTGTAAACATTTATGTTAAATAAAGAATCACATTTTTGTCAATTTATCTACATTTATTTGTAGTTGTTCAATTAATTTATATTGTACATAACATAGTATGTGGTGTCACATATAGAAGATGATGTTATCAGTACCTTATAAATTATAAACAGTAGCTCACGACCAAAATGGAAAGGAACAAACCATTGGAAGGTCGTAGTGTAATTAGGAATTAGTTTATCTTGACTATATAATTACACTAGTACACTTAGAGTGTATTGAGTAGGACCATTTGAGGTTGTTTCTTTTATACTGACTTTATAAAGGAACAAATACCTCAGTTATTATGGAAGTGTGTGCTCTTAATCCTAATATAATAACAAGCACATATATTTGATATTTATTTCTTTAATTTATCAATGGGTGAGATTTAGTTCGATGAATCAATAAACCCGATAAGTTGGGAAATGATATCACTTATAGTGTGTGTTGTTGATTATAGAAGGAAACTGTGTCCTAGAGATACTAGGTTGATAATGTCCCCAAGAGGAGCTCATAAGGATTGTCATGTTAAACCTGCAGGTGGACTTAGTCCAACATGACGATAAGGTTGAGTGGTACTACTTTTGGACTAAGATATTAATTAAATGAGTTGTCAGTAACTCACTTAATTAGTGGACATTCGATATCTTAAACACAGGGAGACTAACACACTCATAATAAGAAGGAGCCCAAAAATGTAATTTGGGATTGGTGCGGTAGTTCAATAATAGTTCTCTAGTGGAATGAATTATTATTGATAAAATTAAGTTGTGTTCGGGGCGAACACGGGATGCTTAATTTTATCGGGAGACCAAAACCAATTCCTCCTCTCGGTCCCTATCGTAGCCTCTTATTTATAGAGTACTATACCCACCTATACCCACTTTCTATACCCATCTAAAGGGGGTCGGCCAAGCTAGCTTGAAATCAAGCTAGGGTCGGCCTAAGCATGGTTTAGGGTGGCCGGCCCTAGCTCGAACCCAAGCTAGAGGGGGCCGGCCATAATTAAATTAAAAAGAATTTTAATTTTAATTTTTATTATGTGGAAGATAAAATTTATTACAGAGAATTAAAATTAAAATATCTCTCTTTAAAGGATCTACAAAAGATTAAAAGAAAGAGATTAGATCTCTTTCCTTATTTGTAGATTGGAAAGATATTTTATTTTTTCTCTTTGAAAATTATTCACATGATTGAAAATTAAAATTATAGAAATTTCTTTTTATCAACCATGAAGGGATTTTAAAGGGAAATTTAATTTTTTAAAATTTCCAAAGACAAATAAGGAAGTTTTAATTGTTGATTAAAAATTGGCTTATTTGTTCTCCATGAGATGGCCGACCATAATTCAATTAATTAGGAAATTTTATTTATTTTTTCTTAATTAATTATTGTCAAATAAAGTTAAGAAAATTTTATTATAAATAAATTTCCTTATTTGACAAAGCCAAGGAATATAAAGGAAGGGGTAGGGGTGCCTTCATGAGAGACAACTTCTATTATTTCTCTCCCTCTCTTATTCCTTGGTGTGGCCGGCCATCCTCTCTTTTCCTCTTCCTCTTTGTGGTGGTCGAACCTCTCTCTCTTCCTTTGGAGCTTTTGTGGTGGCCGGATACTACTTAGAGAAGAAGAAGAAGAAGGAGAGAAAGCTTGCATCCCTTGGAGTTTGCTTGGTGTTTTTCTTTCATCCTTGGTGAAGCTTTCTTTGTGTTGGCCGAACCTAGCTAGGAGGAGAAGAAGGTTCATTGGTGGTTTCTCATCTCGGAAGATCGTTGCCCACACAACGTCCGATGTTAGAAGAGGAATACGGTAGAAGATCAAGAGGTCTTTCTAAAATGTATAACTAGTAATTTTCCTTTCCGCATCATACTAGTTATTTTTGGAAATAATACCAAATACAAGAGGCTTACGATTCTAGTATTTCGAATATGTTTTTCGATGTTGTGTTCTTTTGTTTTATTTTTCCTTGTGATTTGATTGTTCTTTTCGGTTAACCTAAAGTTATTTTAGGAAATTAAATATTAGCTTTCCATAAAAGGCTTTGTCTAGTCGGTGGTGGTTGCTCCCATATCCAAGAAGGTCGTGTGCCTCGCCACGTCAGTACTGGGAACCAATTATGTAAATTAATATTTAATGGAATTAATAACTTAAGGTGATTTGGGTCGAACGTGTTAAGTTCCGCAGGAGACCCAAGTCAAAACCTAAAAGAACAAATAGATTAAGTTTTGGATCAAACGTGTTAAGTTCCGCAGGCGATCCAAACTTTAATTTAAAAGAACACATGGTAGCTAGGAAAAGGTTCAGACCTTTGTACAAAATTTTTGTACAGTGGAACCTCTAGGTTTTCCGAGTAGCAACCAACAATTGGTATCAGAGCTAGGGTTTTGCCTCTGTGTATTTGGTATTAGTTTAATTATGCACATGTCATACATAATTTAGGCAGGATAATAGTAGGATGTGCTAACTTTGTGGATGCAGGATCCAACTATTATGGCTTATAGTTTTATGTGTGTGATTGGACCCTTGGACATGTCAAGGGCATTTATATGTGTGTGCATGATTGTATTATAAAATACAGCAGGAGCTGTATTTAGTTTTATTAGGATTTTATTTTTGATCTAGATACATGTACATTCCTTTTATGGAATATAGGATCAAAATTGTAAAATTCTATTTATGTCGCGGATCGAATCTTGCAAAGCGTGGAACCTTCTGAGGACCAGAGGCGCAGTGGAACAAGGAGCAAGATGGATGCGACAGCTAGACCCAGTGGTGGTGACCAAATATGGCAGCAGCTTGGGATGACAACACACGGAGGACAACCATAGATAAAAGTCATAATAGTTGAAAATTAGATTTTCTATTTATTGCTTTTTGTGCTGTGTGTGTATGTTAGTATACATGTTTAGTAGGCTAGCATAGTTAAAATTCCTCATTTATAAATAACTAAGTGGGAGAGGGATTTTTAAGTAAAACCCATGGTCTCCATTACTGGTTTGTAAGTGATGCAAACAAGATTGCGCGTTGGCTCTGAGTGCCTTCCTCCATGTCGGATGAGCTTGTTTGTGGATCACTAGAACAAACTTCCATTTGGGATGACTATAGGAAGTTAATTAAGAGCGTGTGATCTTCCCCATCGGAAGGGGCACAATCTTATTAATGGACTTAGCGTCAAGTAATGGTATACACTTAGGCACAACTAATAGTATCCTTCCCATCGAAGTCACTGCTATTATTTGTGTGACCAAAAGATACCAACTATTAATTTTATTTGTCAAAAAGTTAGGTTGACAAGATAATAAAATTAATGGGTTAAAACCCTCCTTTTACAAATGTTGAATTTGTATACGTCCACACTATCGTGGCATATAAAATTCACGGTGGTTTGAGGTGTTGGTTAATTTAAAATAGTATTGTTTGAGGAATCAATATTATTCTAAATTTAGAGTTCTGACCAAAAGTTATTTGTGATTCTTAGGATGACTTTCAACTCACTGTCCATCATACTTCAACAGAATAGACTTACTGGACCTAATTACATAGATTGGAAAAGGAACCTGGACATTGTCCTTACTGCTGAAAGCTATAAATTTGTACTGACTGAGCCTTGTCCTGAAGCACCTACTGGTGAATCTACCCAAGAGGAGATTGAATATCATAGGAAATGGGTAAAAGCATATGAGATGGTGCGGTGTTACATTTTGGCTTCAATGTCAAATGTATTGCAACATCAGCATCAAGATTTACCAACAGCCTATGATATTATGAACAATCTCAAGGAACTCTTTGGTCATCAGGATAGGGCTTCTAGACAAGAAGCCATGAGAAAGATAATGACAACCACCATACAAGAAGGTACTCCTGTGAGGGATCATATCCTAAAGATGATGGCTTATCTGAACGAGATACAGATCCTTGGAGGAGAAATTGATAGGGAAACCCAGATCGATATGATCCTCCAAACACTACCTAGAAGTTTTGAGCAATTCCGCCTGAATTACAATATGAACAAAAGGGTATATTCATTGGCGGAACTAAGCAGCAGAAGGATTGTTTCGTCACAACTCTCATATTCACTATGTTGAAAATGGTTCTACTTCTAAGCCGAAAGGAAAGAAGAAGAAGAAACAAGTTGGTTCAGCAAAGAAAGTGAATAAGTCTCAGAGTACAGGACCTAAAGCTAGAATGAAGAAGCCGAAGGGCAAGTGCTTCATCTGCAAGCAGTCAGGGCATTGGAAGGCGGACTGTCCTTGTAGGAATCAAAACAACAAAGGTATATCTCATGCTCTAGTTGTTGAAACATGTTTAGCGGTGTTATCTACCAGCACCTGGTGTGTAGATACAGGAGCCACTGATCATGTCTGCAATTCCTTACAGGGGTTCCAGGAAACCCGATGACTATCTGAAGGAGAGATTACCGTCTACATGGGCAATGCTATTAAGGTGACAGCTGTTGCAGTGGGAGACGTCTACTTATCTTTTAGTAGAAATAAAAATTTGGTTTTAAGAAATTATCTTTATGTACCCAGTTTTAGAAAGAATTTAATTTCAGTTTCTAAACTGTTTTTAGATGGATATTCAGTTTCCTTTAGTAACGATGTAGTTATTAAGAGAAATAAAGTGATTATCTGTTCTGGTACATTAGTTGGCAATTTATATATTTCTCCCACAAAGCAAAACATGGAAATTTATAACTTATCTTCTAACTCAAATAAGAGAAAAGAACCTTCGGAAATGAACCAAGCATATCTTTGGCATCTAAGGCTTGGTCATATTAACTTAAGTAGGATTCAGAGGCTAATAGCCGATGGACTTTTGAGTTCATTAGAGTTGGAAAATTTTTCAACTTGTGAATCTTGCTTGGAAGGTAAAATGACCAAGAGGTCGTTCAAGGCCAAGGGGTATAGAGCCAAAGAAGTGTTAGAATTGGTTCATTCTGATTTGTGTGGTCCTATGTCTGTCCAGGTAAGAGGTGGTTTTGAATATTTTGTCTCTTTTATAGATGATTATTCAAGATACGGATACATTTACCTAATGCGCCGCATGTCCGAGTACTTTGATAAGTTCAAAGAATACAAGGCTGATGTGGAGAAACGACTAGGTAAAAGTATCAAGACACTACGATCTGATCGTGGTGGCGAATACCTCTTAGGAGGGTTTAGGAATTACTTATTAGAGGCCGGAATTCAATCCCAATTGTCTGCACCTGGAACACCCCAACAGAATGGTGTAGCAGAATGAAGGAATATGACTCTTATGGAGATGGTTAGATCGATGATGAGTTATTCAGAATTACCAAATTCGTTTTGGGGTTATGCTCTGGAAACAGCAGTATACGTTCTGAACTTAGTACCTTCTAAATCAGTTTCTTCTACTCCCACAGAATTGTGGAATGGGCGAAAACCCAGTCTAAGACATATTCGGATTTGGGGTAGTCCAGCACATGTGCTGAAACCAGATGTTGATAAGTTAGAATCTCGTACAGAAGTTCGAGTGTTTGTGGGATATCCCAAAGGAATGAAAGGAGGTTTATTTTATAGTCTTAAAGACCAGAAGATCATTGTTAGCACCAATGCCCAGTTTTTAGAAGAAGACTATATAATGGATCACAAGCCCAGTAGTAAAGTTGAACTAAGAGAGGACACGTCTACTTTAGTACTAACAGTACAAGATGAAGTGCCACAAGAAACTACAACACGTGTCACACATGATACACAACCACAGACAGTGTCTCGTCGTAGTGGGAGGGTTGTAAGGCAGCCTGAGAGATTCATGTTTTTGGAAGAGTCTTCGGAATTGATCCCGGGTAAACATGAACCTGATCCCCGGACATATGACGAAGCACTCCAAGATATAGATGCAGCATCTTGGCAAAAGACGATGAATTCTGAAATAGAGTCTATGTACTCTAATAAGGTCTGGGAGCTTGTAGAACCACCTGATGGTGTAAAAGCTGTTGGATGCAAGTGGATCTACAAAAGGAAAAGAGGGACAGATGGGAAGGTATAAACCTTCAAAGCTAGGCTTGTTGCGAAAGGGTACACTCAGAAAGAGGGAATCGATTATGAGGAAACCTTTTCACCGGTAACCATGCTTAAGTCTATCCGGATACTCTTATCCATTGCTGCTCATATGGATTATGAGATTTGGCAAATGGATGTCAAGACAGCTTTCCTTAATGGAAGTCTTGAAGAGAACATCCATATGAAGCAACCAGAAGGGTTCATTGAAAAAGGCAAAGAGCATCTAGTGTGTAAGCTCAATCGGTTCATTTATGGACTGAAGCAAGCTTCAAGATCTTGGAACATCCGGTTTAATGAAGTAATCCAGTCATATGGATTTATTCAAAGTCGGGATGAGTCTTGTGTATATAAGAAGTGTAACGGAAACGTGGTGGTATTTCTTGTACTATACGTAGATGATATTTTGTTAATTGGCAACAATGTCAAAGTATTATCAGACGTAAGGGTATGGTTGTCCAAACAATTTGATATGAAGGACTTAGGAGAGTGTGCACACATTCTTGGGATCAAAGTAATAAGGGATCGCAAGAAAAGAATGTTGTGTCTGTCCCAAGCTTCATATATAGATACAATCCTTGCTCGTTTTAGCATGCAGGATTCCAAGAAAGGTTTCTTACCTTTTAGGCATGGAATAGCTCTATCTAAAGAGATGTCTCCTAAGACATCAAAGGAGATAGAAGACATGAAAGCAATTCCTTATGCCTCGGCTGTAGGAAGCCTTATGTATGCAATGTTATGTACGAGACCTGATATTTGTTTTTCCATGGGCATGGTCAGCAGATATCAGAGTAACCCTGGACAAGGACATTGGACTGCAGTAAAGCATATATTAAAGTACCTGAGAAGGACTAGAGATTATATGCTAGTTTACCAAGCAGACGATTTGCTCCCTATGGGTTACACGGATTCAGATTTCCAATCAGATAGGGACAACAGTAAGTCTACATCAGGCTATGTGTTTACTTTAGGAGGTGGAGCCATTTCATGGAGGAGTGTTAAGCAGAAATGTGTTTCGGACTCAACCATAGAAGCAGAGTATGTAGCAGCCTCTGAGGCAGCTAAAGAAGTAGTATGACTCAGGAACTTTCTAATGGACTTAGATGTGATTCCTGGTTTGCCCAAAATCATCACAATTTATTGTGATAATAGCGGTGCAGTTGCAAACTCGAAGGAACCACGAGCTCATAAGGCAAGTAAACATATAGATCGCAAGTACCACCTGATACAAGATATCGTGAAGCGAGGAGAAGTTATCATCGCCAAGATTGCATCAGCGGATAACCTGGCAGATCCTTTCACTAAGGCCCTTCCGGCGAAAGCTTTCGATCGGCATGTGGAGGGAATGGGAATCAGATGTATGGTAGAAGATATGGCAGCTTAGTCATTAGTATAAGTGGGAGATTGTTGGAGTGTATACTGAAAGCCTAAGCTTTTGTAAACATTTATGTTAAATAAAGAATCACATTTTGGTCAATTTATCTACATTTGTTTGTAGTTGTTCAATTAATTTATATTGTAGATAACATAGTATGTGGTGTCACATATAGAAGATGATGTTATCAGTACCTTATAAATTATAAACAGTAGCTCACGACCAAAATGGAAAGGAACAAACCATTGGAAGGTCGTAGTGTAATTAGGAATTAGTTTATCTTGACTATATAATTACCTAGTACACTTAGAGTGTATTGAGTAGGACCATTTGTGGTTGTTTCTTTTATACTGACTTTATAAAGGAACAAATACCTCAGTTATTATGGAAGTGTGTGCTCTTAATCCTAATATAATAACAAGCACATATATTTGATATTTATTTCTTTAATTTATCAATGGGTGAGATTTAGTTCGATGAATCAATAAACCCGATAAGTTGGGAAATGATATCACTTATAGTGTGTGTTGTTGATTATAGAAGGAAACTGTGTCCTAGAGATACTAGGTTGATAATGTCCCCAAGAGGAGCTCATAAGGATTGTCATGTTAAACCCTGCAGGTGGACTTAGTCCGACATGACGATAAGGTTGAGTGGTACTACTCTTGGACTAAGATATTAATTAAATGAGTTGTCAGTAAATCACTTAATTAGTAGACATTTGATATCTTAAACACAGGGAGACTAACACACTCATAATAAGAATGAGCCCAAAAATGTAATTTGGGATTGGTGCGGTACTTCTATAATAGTTCTCTAGTGGAATGAATTATTATTGATAAAATAAGTTGTGTGTTCGGGGCGAACACGGGATGCTTAATTTTATCGGGAGACCAAAACCAATTCCTTCTCTCGGTCCCTATCGTAGCCTCTTATTTATAGAGTACTATACCCACCTATACCCACCTTCTATACCCATCTAAAGGGGGCCGGCCAAGCTAGCTTGGAATCAAGCTAGGGTCGGCATAAGCATGGTTTAGGGTGGCCGGCCCTAGCTTGAACCCAAGCTAGAGGGGGCCGGCCATAATTAAATTAAAAAGAATTTTAATTTTAATTTTTATTATGTGGAAGATAAAATTTATTATAGAGAATTAAAATTAAAATATCTCTCTTTAAAGAATCTACAAAAGATTAAAAGAAAGAGATTAGATCTCTTTCTTTATTTGTAAATTGGAAAGATATTTTATTTTTTCTCTTTGAAAATTATTCACATGATTAAAAATTAAAATTATAGAAATTTCTTTTTATCAACCATGAAGGGATTTTAAAAGGAAATTTTATTTTTTAAAATTTCCAAAGACAAATAAGAAAGTTTTAATTGTTGATTAAAAATTGGCTTATTTGTTCTCCATGAGATGGCCGACCACAATTCAATTAATTAGGAAATTTTATTTATTTTTTCTTAATTAATTATTGTCAAATAAAGTTAAGGAAATTTTATTATAAATAAATTTCCTTATTTGACAAAGCCAAGGAATATAAAAGAAAGGGTAGGGGTGCCTTCATGAGAGACAACTTCTATTATTTCTCTCCCTCTCTTATTCCTTGGTTTGGCCGGCCATCCTCTCTTTTCCTCTTCCTCTTTGTGGTGGCCGAACCTCTCTCTCTTCCTTTGGAGCTTTTGTGGTGGCCGGATACTACTTGGAGAAGAAGAAGAAGAAGGAGAGAAAGCTTGCATCCCTTGGAGTTTGCTTGGTGTTTTTCTTTCATCCTTGATGAAGCTTTCTTTGTGTTGGCCGAACCTAGCTAGGAGGAGAAGAAGGTTCATTGGTGGTTTCTCATCTCGGAAGATCGTTGCCCACACAACGTCCGATGTTAGAAGAGGAATACGGTAGAAGATCAAGAGGCCTTTCTAAAAGGTATAACTACTAATTTTTCTTTCCGCATCATACTAGTTATTTTTGGAAATAATACCAAATACAAGAGGCTTACGATTCTAGTATTTCGAATATGTTTTTCGATGTTGTGTACTTTTGTTTTATTTTTCCTTGTGATTTGATTGTTCTTTTCGGTTAACCTAAAGTTATTTTAGGAAATTAAATATTAGCTTTCCATAAAAGGTTTTATCTAGTCGGTGGTGGTTGCTCCCATATCCAAGGTCGTGTGCCTCGCCACGTCAGTACTGGGAACCAATTATGGAAATTAATATTTAATGGAATTAATAACTTAAGGTGATTTGGGTCGAATGTGTTAAGTTCCGCAGGAGACCCAAGTCAAAACCTAAAAGAACAAATAGATTAAGTTTTGGATCAAACGTGTTACGTTCCGCAGGCGATCCAAAATTTAATTTAAAAGAACAAATGGTAGCTAGGAAAAGGTTCAGACCTTTGTACAAAATTTTTGTACAGTGGAACCTCTAGGTTTTCTGAGTAGCAACCAACAAGGACGCGTTCCCAGGAAGGGAACATTAGGCGTCGATCCGGCTTAGATCCATTTCAGATATCTAGGCCGAGATCGTGACTAGATTCCGGTCTCGGAAAGATGGAATCTAAGTCATACTCTTTTTGCCAAACTATAAACTGAACTAACACTCTGTTTTGCAGGTTATAAATTATATATTTGCCTCGGACTAATCTTGTCTTGCAGGAGAATGAATTTCTGAAGAAAGGAGGTTCGGGCGCTCGGAGGTCCGAGCGCCTGGGAGGTAAATTTCATCCAAACACGTCGTCGCCACGTGGAGCTCACTGGTTGGACCTGCCACGTCCCACCAGGGCACCCGGAAGGGATCCGGGGCACCCCGAGCTTCATATAAAAGAAGGGGCAGGGGTGGAGCTTCCACAACATCTCTGAATTGAAGAACTCGCTCTCCTGTGCTCTTACGACGCTGCAAAGCTCCGACAAACGCTCTTCTTCCTTTTTCTAAGTCTTTTATTTTGTCGGTATTGCTTTAATTTTTTCATTAGCATTCTCTGTACTTAATTTGTAATAACTTTCAAACTGCTAGTGAATTGTCCATCAAAAGCACCCTTGTGTGCGGACCTTGGAGTAGGAGTCGCCAAAGGCTCCGAACCAAGTAAATCCTTGCGTTCTCTTTGGCTTGTTTTCTTTTTCGCTATGCTTACTCTTGTCGAAATTTTTATAATCGCTATTCACCCCCCTCCCCCTCTAGTGAAACTTCACGATCCAACAAATAGCTCATCGTGCTCGTCGTTGCTTGCTTCTTGGTGATGATATGCAACAGAAAATACAAGAAACACAATTACAACGCTAACACAAGGATTTACTTGGTATCCACCTCAAGAAGAGGTGACTAATCCAAGGATTCACACATGACACACACTCTCCACTATGAAAACACACCTCTACGATAACTACCGAAGGTAGAGAAGCCTGTACAGGACTCACACACAAAGATACACAAGAAGAACAAACTACAAGCTGATAAACAGTAAACCTTACAAGATTTACACGGTAGAAACCCTAGCTTGCCTTTCCCTTCTTGTTTGGAATGCCTCTTGACCTTGGAAGTGCAAGAACACCTTGCTCCAAGAAGCTTCAAGAACTGGCGGTGAGCTCTGTGGAGAAATCGCTATGTGTCGGAGAAGAATTGGGCGAAGAAATGCTAAAAAAAACGCTCGCAGCGACTTTATCCAGCGCCAACGGTCGGATCCCAATTGATTGGATTATTCTCAATCGATTGGAGAGGCTTTGGATCAATCGATCGATCGATCCAGAGCGCCTCTGTGCTCTCTGGAAATCGCTTGAATCGATTGCATGATCGATTTAGGGTTCTTGCGCAATTTCCTGTCTCTCAATCGATCACCCGATCGATTAGAGGTTCCCAATCGATCGGGTGATCGATTGGGAGAGCTTCCGTGCAATCAGCGACAACTTCCCAAACGATCGCCCGATTGATTGGAGGCTCCCAATCGATCGGGTGATCGATTGGGAGAAGCTTTTGTCGCGGCACCAGTCCAATCGATCAGCCGATCGATTGGGCATGATTCAATCAATCAGCTGATCGATTGAATCAACTTGATTTGCCCTAATCAAATCCCAAGCCCCTAAAACCCAACAACCGGTCAACCATGACCTGTTGAGACATCATGCCTAACATCCGGTCACCCTCGACCTACTAGGACTTCCTCACTAAGTGTCTGGTCAATCCCTTTGACCCACTTGAACTTTTCTCCTCATGCCAAGTATCCAGTCAACCCTTTGACCTACTTGGACTTCTCAACATCAGGTGTCCGGTCAACCTTGACCCACCTGGATTTCCACGTGCTTGGCTTCACTCATCAGGACTTTCACCTAGTTTCACTCACTAGGGTTTCCCATCTGCCTGGCTTCACTCACCAGGACTTTCATCTAGCTTCACTCACTAAGGCTTCCCATCTGCCTGGCTTCACTCACTAGGACTTTCACCTAGCTTCACTCACTAGGATTTTCATACTACCTAGCTTCACTCACTAGGTCTTTCACCTGCCTTCACTCATCAAGATTTCCCAAGTGCCTGGCTTCACTCACCAGGACTTTTCCTCTGCCTAGTTTCACTCACTAGGTATTTCACCTAGATTCACTCACCAGGATTTTCCAACTGCCTGACTTCACTCACCAGAACCTCTCAGTCAAGTATTCAATCAGTCTTGACCTACTTGACTCTTCTTCACATCTAACTGGTCAACCTTGACTAGAGGAGAATTGTATCAACAATCTCCCCAAATGAACGAATGCACCTGCAGTCTCCATGTATTATAAGTCTCCATGTATTGTCAAACATCAAGACTCAAGCTTAAACCATCTCAAGCTTAGTCAACCAGGTCAACCTTGACCTAGTGAATATTGCACCAACACTTTATATAGGGCTCCTTTAGCGCACGTGCATGCTTCCCAAGGTGAGCACACTTCTCAAAGTTTTCCTTGAAAAGACCTGTCAGTAAAGTGTCCCTGACATAATACCTTAACGAGCCGAGCATATCTCTCTGAAGTGACAGTGGAAGCTTCCACCTACAATCTTCTGTCTGACCATGCCGCTTGTCAGCGACACTAGCTCCCAAAAGGATGTCGAAAGATGGCGTGATGAGCCTGTTGCTGGGCTGAGCAGGATAACCACTCGGTTAGAACTCCATTGCTCCTGTGTACCACCCACTCGTCCGGGACTTTGTTGCATGAGTCCGCTCGGCCGGAACTTCGTTGTGCTTGTGCTGCTTTCGCTCGGCTAATGGCGAGTCTTACTGTCAGGTTGAGCGGAGGAACTGCTCGGCCCGGCTTCTGCGTATCGTCCCCTTTGTCTCCTCCTTTATTGAGCGTCGGCTGCTCGGCGTATTACCCGAGCCAGAGGTGGGGTTGAATCGGGCCTTTCTCCTCCCGGTCGAGACATGATCGTCCGACCGATCGATGATATTTCGAACGTTGGCCGCTTTAACTTTGACCTCCATCGTGGCATGATATCCTCAACAGGGTGAGCCCCTCCTTATCACCGTGTATATATATCTATCCTTTATTTCAAAAGTTTTGATAAATATATGCTATCAAGTTACATAATGTTAATATACAATTTATTTTTAAATTATATATATATATATATATATATATATATATATATATATATATATATATATATATATATATATATATATATATATATATATATATATATATATATATCGAAATCGTATTGGTATGACACTGCACGATACGATATCGAAATCTCGGTACGGGTTGAGATTTTAAATCTCGAAAGAAACCACAAATTGCTGAAGATGCATATTAAATTAGTCACTCAAGTGTTGGGCCTATTTAATTGGGAGGATGAATGAGCTAGAGTGGTGGATGCTAATAAGAGCATGGATAATAAGAAGAGTTGAATTTGAAAATTTATCCATCATCTTATGATTGGGGAGATGGAGGGAGCGGGTAGACATACAATTTAATATTTCCTTGGACAAGCTTTATTGGAAGGAAAATTAAAGATAGAGGATTAATTAATAAAAAAGACAAAATTATCCTCAAAATCATTTTGTGAACTGCTTCCATACTCCATGAACTACTTCAAATATGAAGTCAAGGAAGTTAGTAGTGATTACTTTGATATTTGATTCTTACTGTGAACAATTTCTCATTTAAATCATTCGATTTTTAAAATTGATGTAAAACAACCAAAAAATATCAACTCAACCTAGCTCACCAACTCCAACAACTCCAATAAGTTCTTTCCACTATCCACAGTAGTCTTTGCAGCAAAACAACAAACACAACATCAATACCAAAAGAAATTTAGTCATTACATTTGATAAAAATACATGAATTCTTGCACCAAATCAACCCAAAATTTTATATTGGAGTTGTAAAATAGATTGACCATCATGGTCTATCAACTTTACTATGCCTAGTATCAACATATTGTTACAAAAGATGACTACACTCACTTCAAATGCTGCTCACAATCCGTCCCCAGGTTAGGTTAAATGATGGTAGATAAATTACGGGGTCAGTTTATAGCTGACCGCTAAGTTCGCTAGGGGTGGGAGGAGTTTTTTCCCCGAGTGCATGTGCCCACCAAGAATTGAGCCTACTAGCAACACATGAATCTAGCCCTTGTTGTCTTCCCCTCTCAACAACACCATTGCTATTTTCTGAACTTGTCTAAGCACTAAATAGGGCAATGCAAGGTCTTATTATATATAGAAGACAATAATCCAAGGATGACACAAGACAAAACATAGAACAAATGACACGCCCCAGAGGAGTCCCTGTCCGAAGAATTTCGACAGCACCTCCCCTGTACCGGTGACAATCTGAAGTATTTCTACAGACATAATATACATCAGCCACAAGCGACTGGAATATACACAAAACCAACACAACGGAAATGACAGAAACCCAATACAAACCAAAGCACAAAAACTGCTAGTCGGCTAGGCTTACACAACCAACAACCAATACAAAATATCACATAACAACATCAACACTCCAAAAACAAAACCGGAGTACGGAGCTAAACAAACTGATACATAAATAAACAAGACATACGTAAAACCAATAAGTCTTCCGATGTGACGTGGGGACCAGCAGACAGGATACTCCAAGCGACATCATGACAACCTGGTACCTGAAAAATATAGTGTCCACGGGGGTGAGTTCAACAACTCAGCAGATACCTAGTTGACATGTATAGTAAACTATAACAAATAATAATAACTATGGAGTACAGTCTCCTGAACAAAAGAAGGTAATGCATAATAGAAAAGGATGAAGAGTACTGTACTCACCAGGACCACCTATCAGAATAATCAGGTCGTCAGACCGGAAGTATCATAAATCCTGTATGCATATCAAACATATGCATTCATCCAAATGCAGCATATAAGTGCAGCAAACACAAGCAGTAAATGCATAAATGCGTATGATGCCAATGATGCGTTCTGGTCACCCCTGACGCCAGTCAGTCATCTCACACACAATTGTGAGACCGAGTGGGTAGGGCTGTGACAACCGTGCACTCTAGCATCACTACACTTGATGAGTGACTGAGTGGACGGGATGCTGTCGGAGTACTCCTGTCCTCTGACCCCAAATCATAAATGGGGGAGCTCAATGCTCTCATCTCCCGGTACACGGTGACGGGGAGGTATCTCTGCCGGCTACCACGCTGAGTCACCTGACCAACAGAGCCAAACAGAGTCCACCGTCTGTCGGCTACCACGCTGCTACACTAAATGCCAGCGGAGCCAAACAGAGCGGAACTGTCCGCCGGCTACCACGCTGAGTCCTCAGACCAACGGAGCCAAACAGTAAAACCACCACACACCTGTCTGATATACCACTAATCCATGAGTGGTGGTGTGTGCAGTACATGTAACTGGCGATGTGCTCAACCATAGCGGAGCCGACAATCGCGCAGCATGTAATCATGATGCATGACACTAAGCATAGCAATAAACTGATCAGCATAACCATATCCATATATATATAACATGAGTATCGTAATATCGATGGTCAAATACAAAGAACTAAAGTACACAGGTCAGATAGGATATCAACAACCTAGGTCCTGAGCACAATAAGGCATGGTATGTCACTACCTCTATGAGCATATATACAATCATACGGGTACTAACATCAAAAGCATAACAGGGGAGTAAACAAGCATGTAACAGATCAGGTAGTGACCAACCGAAATAAGGACGAACATAATTATTACTAAAAGCTATAACCTACTAAACATATCAACATGACTTAATCAAAGATAAGTCAAGGTACCCGCCTCAAATGTGAAGATAAATCAATCTCTCGTCGAGACGCTCGTCTCGCCACAAAGTCCTGCAAATCAAACATAAAGATTTAGCTAATTACTTATGAGTTAAATAGCTAAATCAAATCCCCAAACCTATTTAGGATAATCATAATCGAATACTATTATTGATTACCGCCCAGGCTAGAGTTAAACTGGTTTAACCCTAATAAAGTCATCATCTTCCTTAGATTAGTTTAACCCCTTATTTATCAATATCAACTCATACACTAATTCTTTTTCTTAAACCAATAACCAATCCATCTTTTAATTACCAATTTACTACATAATGAATCAAACCATAAGAACCCACATTGCTAATTCAATTAATCCAACTGGGTTAATTATCGCCAATAATTTCACAATCAAAGTGGAGTAATTAACCCTAACCCTTCCATAATCACAACAAGTTAAGCTAAAACATAGATTAATGCCAACACTCACCCCGGATCTTTGATGTTCCCTTGTGGATTTGCTGCCGGTGAACCTCGCTGCTGGAAATTGCTAGCCCAAAGTGCTTGCTGTCGCAGATTCTTGACCGAAGCTACACTGAAATTGCAACCAGAGACATCCACCCGGCGAACACAACATCCTATACCAAGTATGAAACCCAAATCCAACAGACTTACCTTAACTTAGTGCTGGAAATTTCCCTCTCCGATAGAAACCTCAATAACCGGCTGTGGGAACTAGCAAAGATGGAATCAACATGGAAAGCTCGGAATTAGAGCTCGGAATGTGACCACATTGAGGAAGAAAGTAGGGCCCTCGGCGTCGGCACCTAGGGCAGAAGCAAGAGGCACGCTGGGTCTGATCTAGTGGCCGGCGCTGCTCTATGCGATGGTGGCTCTCAGCTCCCAGCGATCTATGGCAATGGCAGAAGAGGAAACTCCTCAAATTAGAGAGCTAGGGCATAGAGGAGGGGCCGGCGGTGTCGGGCAGTAGCGATGTCGCGTCGGAGAAGAAGCAACCGACTTCCCTTGGCTCTCGTCGGCTGGCGAAGATGGATCGGCTCGGAGAAGAGGAGTGCGGCGGCGCGATGAAGAGAAGACTAGGGCACAGGGACGGTGTGGAGAAGAAGAGAGGAGAAAGTCATCGGGAGAAGGAGCTGCCTTATGGGGTTCGGGCACGGCACGCGGGGAAAAGAATGGAGGAAAGGAAAAACAAATAGAAAAATAAAAGAAAGTAAAATGAAAAATCAACATTTCCTCACTTAAATCGGGGTAGCCCAAATAGGCTTTCCCGGGCGCAATTTTGATCCCCGTAAACTCGTCCATACGAGTTCAGAAAAATTCCAGAAAAATTTCTAAAAATTCTAAAAAAATTCCCTTA
The DNA here is from genome assembly GCF_018446385.1 of Zingiber officinale. Taxonomy (NCBI): domain Eukaryota; kingdom Viridiplantae; phylum Streptophyta; class Magnoliopsida; order Zingiberales; family Zingiberaceae; genus Zingiber; species Zingiber officinale. The sequence continues at coordinate 96,484,068 of NC_056002.1, read as the reverse complement.
TCATTATTCGCCATTTTCTGGTATTTTACATTCTCCCCCACTAATAAAAATTTGGTCCCCAAATTTCGTCATCTACCATCAGCAAATACTAACAACAGGTAAAGAGTATAAATGCTGAACGATAAATTAAATCACATATCTCAAGTGAAAAGATGGGGGTATCTAGCTCAGATCGTATCATCGAGCTCCCAAATAGCCTCCTCGTCCGAATGATGCTGTCATCCGACATTAACCAGCCGGATAGTCTTGTTCCACAACTGACGCTCTTTCCGGTCTAGAATTCATACCGGAACCTCCTCATAGGTGACGTCAGGCTGAATAGGAACTGAGATATCTATCAGCACATGTGTCGGGTCGAGTATGTATCTCCTCAGTATAGACACATGGAATACGTCATGAACTCCTGCCAGGAACAGTGGTGGTGTCAACCGGTAAGCTACCACTCCAATCCTTTCCGAGATCTGGAAAGGTCCAATGTATCGTGAAGCTAGCTTACTTCTGAGGTCAAATCTCTTCACCCCTTTCGTGGGTGAAACTCGCAGAAATACATGTCGCCAATAGAGAACGCTAGGGGCATGCGTCTTCGATCAACATTACACTTTTGGCGATCCTGCGCCTCTAACATTCTCCGTCTAATAGTACGGACCAACTCTGCCTCCTGCTGAGCTCTATGAGGTCCCAATAACTGGGCCTCCCCAACCTCATCCCAGAGGGTGGGTGTCCGACAAGGCCTACCATACAACGCTTCAACGGTGACATCTGGATAACCGAATGAAAGCTGTTGTTGTAGGCGAACTCTACCAATGGCAAGTGGTCCTCCCAACTGCCTCCGAAATCCCTAACACCCGATCTCAACAGGTCCTCTAAAGTCTGAATGGTCCGCTCTGACTGTCCATCTGTCTGCGGATGGAAAGCTGTACTAAATCGGAGCTGCGTGCCCAAGGCCTGCTGCAGACTCTGCCAGAAACGAGACGTGAACCGGAGTCTCTATCCGAAATGATAGTCAAAGGAACACCATGTAATCTAATGATCTTCAGGCAATACAGATCTGCCAATCGATCCAGGGTATCAGACTTCCGGATCGCCAAGAAGTGCGCCGATTCGGTTAATCAATCAACGATTACCCCAAATCGTGTCATAGCCTCATCGTCTCCTTGACAAACTCACCACAAAATCCATGGTAATATGTTCCATTCTCACTTAAGAATAGGAATCTGCTAAAATAATCCGGCAGGTATCTAGTGCTCTGCCTTCACCTACTGAAGACAAGACCTCTCACTATAAATTATGCGATGTCTTTCTTCATACCGTTCCACCTATAGGAACGCCTCAATTCTCGATACATGCGGTCCCACCTGGGTGGACCACAAATCGAGAGCGATGAGCCTCCTGAAGTAGCTCCTGTAAGACCGGATGAGACTGAGGTACACAAAATCTGCCTCGGAAGTGTATAACACCCTCCTCGTCTCGTGTGAACTCGGTCTGCTACCCAGAAACTATCTGGCTGCCAATAAACTGTAAATGCTGATCTCCAGCCTGGGCCTCTCGGATCCTCTTCCTGGGCGACGACTGAGCAACCACGATAACAAGAATACCCTGCTCTGTCCCTTTTACTCGAGGCCCAATTCGGAGAATTCCTGTACCAAGTCTGTGACCACAACTCGGTGGCAAGCTAGAGTCCCTCTGGACTTCCGACTAAATGCATCGGCAACCACATTAGTTTTCCCCGGGTAATAGCTAATGGTACAAATCGTAATCTTTCAGGAATTTCATCCTTCTCCTCAGTCAGAGATTAAGTTTTCTTTCTAAATGAACAGATATTTGAGACTCTTATGGTCAATGAGAATCTCAAATGTAATACCGAACAGATGCTGCTGCCAAATCTTCAAGGCAAAATAATGGCGACTAGCTCCAGATCATGTACAGGGTAGTTCTTCTCATGCTCTTTCAACCGATGAGAAGCATAAGAGACTACTCTATCGTGCTGCATCAGAACAGCACTCAAACCCTGTAGAGACGCGTCGGTGTACCTCGCTGCTAGAAATTGCTAGCCAAAAGTGCTTGCTGTCGCAGATTCTTGACCGAAGCTACACTGAAATTGCAACCAGAGACATCCACCCGGCGAACACAACATCCTATACCAAGTATGAAACCCAAATCCAACAGACTTACCTTAACTTAGTGCTAGAAATTTCCCTCTCCGATAGAAACCTCAATAACCGGCTGTGGGAACTAGCAAAGATGGAATCAACATGGAAAGCTCGGAATTAGAGCTCGGAATGTGACCACATTGAGGAAGAAAGTAGGGCCCTCGGCGTCGACACGTAGGGCAGAAGCAAGAGGCACGCTGGGTCTGATCTGGTGGCTGGCACTGCTCTATGCGATGGCGGCTCTCAGCTCCCAGCGATCTATGGCAATGGCAGAAGAGGAAACTCCTCAAATTAGAGAGCTAGGGCATAGAGGAGGGGCCGGCGGTGTCAGGCAGTAGCGATGTCGCGTCGGAGAAGAAGCAACCGGCTTCCCTTGGCTCTCGTCAGCTGGCGAAGATGGATCGGCTCGGAGAAGAGGAGTGTGGCGGCGCGATGAAGAGAAGACTAGGGCACAGGGACGGTGTGGAGAAGAAGAGAGGAGAAAGTGATCGGGAGAAGGAACTACCTTATGGGGTTCGGGCACGGCACGTGGGGAAAAGAATGGAGGAAAGGAAAAACAAATAGAAAAAGAAAAGAAAGTAAAATGAAAAATCAACATTTCCTCACTTAAATCGGGATAGTCCAAATAGGCTTTCCCGGACGCAATTTTGATCCCCGTAAACTCGTCCATACGAGTTCAGAAAAATTCCAGAAAAATTTCTAAAAATTCCAAAAAATTCCCTTATCATTATTCGCCATTTTCTGGTATTTTACAACAAAGCAGAGAGACATGCTTGCTAATCATATTTCACTTCTTCAAGCACTAATTACTGAAATCTCTCATGACGAAATCAATGAACTCAACAACCTAGAGAGCTTGGCAATGACATTCATTGCAAACCGAGCCTCTTGGATATGCAATGAGGATGACTGAATGAGTAATGGTCACAGTGAGCATAACAATGTGGCTAGTGTCGAGTTGAGGTTGCTCTACAGTCAGGGTAATACCAGTCGCATCACAAGTATCGGCATACCCTCTAATTTATCTAGTAAGTAGGCAATTTACATAACATGTTTTAAGCCTATCATCTAATTGATGAAGATTAGTTTATACCTTTTTAATATGACCTCCTTATATTTACAATATTACCAATTATTAGAAATACTGATTAAATTTTGAGGAAAAGGATATCTTTGTGTTTGCTTGCTGGTTTTAAAAGTGTAAATGCAGTGACATTTTCAGTTTCTTCCACTATAAAGTTGGACCTTATATGTATATCCCTACTTTGGCATTTAGCAGCTTGGATATATGGTATTGTTTGTTAGGGCACATCAGCTAACATTAGCACCAATAATAGATACCTTTGATTAATACATCACTTTTCCTTAAAACTTGATATTTTAAGGAGCCCCTTGTATTTTCTACTTTTTAGAGTTTTTGGGATATCTACCTTATATTATCATTTTTAATCTATCTTTTTTATCCTTCCCTTTTTTTTTTTTTCAAAATTTGGTAAATGCATTAATAGAGCCTAAGAATCACCATTGAATCTACTAAATCAGCTTAGCTCCTACATTGACATGGAAGAATTTCCAAGTTTCCATGCATGCAAAAATGTAGTTTAATTTTCCTGAGCTTTTCATGAATTGTTTTTAATAAGAACCTTAGTTGGTATCTAAATGTGTGTGTGCAACGGCCTATTACATAACAAGGGAAACTTTGATGTTAATATGACTCCATATGTTGACCTGGTTGAAGGAAAAACATCAAAGGAACTTGAAAGTGCTAGTACGATGGAAAACCCATACACCTTTTTATTTAGAAAGTTTATGAAGTTGCCTGTTTTTTGTTTTTTTTTTTTTATTTTGGAGCACTAATAGTAGTTTGTCTTTGTAATTTTTCCCTCCTTTTCGAAAGATTCTGCAGGTCATGAGTTGATTGACCCATCAACTTTCAATGAAGACTCGGAAGATGATGGGAGTGATCATTTTTCTGACATTGATGATGCTGAGGTATGTCGTCCGTGTTAACAATTTTAGGCGCGAATTGCTTAAACTTCAAACTCATAACATCTCCATGTTGTGAAAAATAATTATGTTGTCAGCATGCCAAGAACTTTTGTTCCTTCTAAAAAAAAATCTTTTCGCTAGGTAAATGGATATCTGCACACTGAGAAAGAGAAGGCACTTAAAAAGATTATATGGGAAGAAATGAACAAAGGGTATCTTGAGGTGAGAGTAAATTTCTTGAATGTTCATAAATTCTTTTCATTTGAATATTAGATTTGATATCATGACATAAATGTTGAGCAGGAACAAGCAGCAAAGGAAGCTGCTGCTGCAGTTGTCAAGGAGGCATATGAAGCGAAGTTTGCAAATGGTTCAGAAGATTTGCTAGCCACAAAGGAACTTGCAGAAGCAACTGCTGCAGCTCTAGCAAAATCCAGAAAGGTGCTAATTAATATGATATACTTTTTGTGTACCTTTTTGATTGATGCAAAATTAGTATTAATTGCATATTATATAATGTGTGCTTTTATTTGGTGTATATTCATATTCCACTTTCTATGTAATTTATACATATCGATCCCGTAGTTATTCATCTAAATTTAGAATAGTGTTTTTTCTTTTTTCATGGTTGATGTTTAGTGTTAGTCCAACCTTCCTTTGCTAAAAGTTTTAGTGTCGCAGTCCTGTGATCGGTTCCATTTCTTGCCTTGACTATGGCATGGTCTTGATGCCAAACCATGGGGATATACAATAGAGGTTGTCCCCCAATGCAGTTTGGGGATATGAACTATGAATACCTAAAATGTATTAAAGCTAATAAGCTTATAGTAGGTTCTAAGCAACAAATCAAGAGTTGGCTGTTAAGTAAAAAGATCATTATCTGAGCAATAATGGAGTCTAATTTGCCATCAAGTTGCTCCTTTAGCATGTGTTTCCTTGGGCAGAAACATGAGCGGAAGTAAACTGGGGTGGATGTGTTTCCCCAATTTTGTCTACTATTGGTTGCTTCTCGCACAATAAAAATCTTGAAAATATGTTACCAAATTTACATTCAAAGTATATTTTGTCTGATTGTTTTTTCCCCTCTTTGTATGATCCCGTCCGGAAGCTGAGTCGGATTAAAACTGTTGACTGAGCTATACTCGCAGTTGACGGAAAGTCGTTGCGAAGCCTAGTCGATCTGACATCCGCCGGAAGGGTTCCCGCGAGCGGATGACGGGGAGTGATGACGCGAGGGCCCTGCGTACACTCAGACGAGCCCCCTCTGCGTTAGAGACCAAGAACCAGGAAAAAAGTCCCCGGGTCAGGCCCGCCCTCCAACGCTCAAGTCAAGTACTTTTTCCCCAGAAGCACAGTGAAAGGACGAAAAGTAAAAGACGAGAATGAAAATGACGAGTGAGCGTACTTGCGTAGAGACAAAGCCTCCTTTTTTATATGGTAGTAGATGCTTCTGGAGTCTGACGGGTGTCAGGGAATGTCGGGTGTCAGACTTTGTCTAGCGGTGAATGACACGTGGCGCCTTTCTATAGGTCTGAGAAGGGATCTGAAGGCAACGAGCCACAGACCGTTAGCATACTCTCTGACATGTAGTAATTATTCTCTAACGGGTTGTTACGATTCTCTGACTTAGTTGTCGCGTAGTGCCTGTTCACCCTGGTCTGTTAACCTTAGACTAGGTCTTCATACCCGTAAATCGTGCCCTGTAGGCCCAGGCCTACCCTTCCTGTCGTCTCCCCTAGCTTGTTTGTTGTTCCACCAATCCAGACCTGTACATAGTGCCCTGTATTTTCCCTTCAATCTATCCAGATATATCCAGCCCTGTGCCTACCGCTCTGTAAACCTTCTTTCACATATCCTGACCTGTGTCTTGGCTCTGCGTATCTGGCTTTGCGAGTCTTGGTTCATATATTCCGATCTGTACGCTCTGTCCGTGTATCCTGTTCTGCCCGTCTGCGAGTCTTGACTTGCCATCCTTGGTTCGACTATCCCGACCTATACGCTTTAGTCCTTGTATCTCCTGTGTTGCAAGACCTTAAATCCTGACTTGCTATCCTTGGTTTGCATATACCGACCTGTACGTTTTGATCCGGCTATCTTGCGAGTCTTTAAATCTTGACCTGTTATCCTTGGTTTGCATATATCGACCTGTACGCTTTGATCCAGCTATCTTGCGAGTCTTTAAATCCTGACCTGCTATCCTTGGTTTACATATTCTGACTTGTACGCTCTGGTCTTTGTATCTCTTGTGTTGTGAGTCCGTAAATCTTGACCTGTCATCCTTGGTTTGATTATCCCGACCTGTACGCTTTAGTCCTTGTATCTCCTGTGTTGCGAGTCCTTAAATCCTGACCTGCGCTCCTTGGTTTGCATATCCCGACCTGTACGCTTTGTCCGTGTATCTCCTGTGTTGCGAGTCCGTAAACCCTGACCTGCCCTCCTTGGTTTGTATATCCCAACCTGTACGTTTTAGTCCTTGTATCTCCTGTGTCGTGAGTCCGTAAATCCTGACCTGTAAGTCTTTGGTTTGCAGATCCCGATCTGTACGCTTTAGTCCTTGTACTTCCTGTGTCGCGAGTCTGTAAATCCTGACCTGTAGGTCTTACCTTCCGAGTTCCTCCTTGACATGTAGGCTTAACTCTGGAATGCCACTTGTGTCCGACCAGATCCATCCCGTAACCTGACCCTTTGATTTCCACATAAGCCGGTCTTTTGACTTCCACATAGGCCGGACTTTTGACCTCCACGTAGGCTTAACTTTTGACCTCTACGTAGACTTGACTTTTGACTGCCTCGTAGATTTGACTTTTGACTGTCTCGTAGACTTGACTTTTGATCACGTCTATTATCCGACCCCACTATCATACGTCGTATCAAATATAATGTTTTGTTTCAGACTTTCAGCTCAAAAGTCAACTATGAAGCGCAGGAAACTCTGTTCACGGTAGTTTCTACTTCCTTTCCTTTTATATTTAATAAGAATCATACTTTCATCCATATGCTATAATTATTTAAAGTGATTGAACCAATAAAAAATTTCAATTTGCTTTTGTGATATTTTTCTTATTCAAATCTAGGATTGCAGTGGTAATCTTTTTCAAGTTATGTTATGAAAACTTTAATTGGTTTACAATATTGCCAAGCTTTTCATTTAGGTGCTTCTAGCTTTTGTTCAATCATAGTAATTTTCCACATGGTGAATGCGCAAACTTTATGTGGGTGTGCTTTAAAAAAAAATTCAAGAGAATATGATGACTCTGGTCAACAATCAGATTGCATATGTTTGGCTAAATCAAGTCGTTCTATAGGCAAGTTAGTTGCCACAACCTGTAGTTTATCTACGTACTGCTTGGCAACTTGATATTTTTGGAATTTTAGTGACGACTTTAGGACTTGTATAGATGATTCCATATTGACAATAATCATATAAAATTCTATCCTTTGAACATCATCATGAAATAAACTCTACATCTACTTTCATTCTCTTTTAGATTGCATTCAATGATATTCATCATGCCTTTCAACAGCCTGAACAAGACAGTTTGAAGAAGCAAAAAGTTGAATCAGATGCCGGTGATAGTTTCCCGACGAGAAGGATGATCATGTAGATACTCCATATATCAAGGATGATGATGGACCAGAAGCATCTAAGGATGATAATTACGATGGTAGTTATGATGATCACAAGGGAGGTAGAGATGAAGGCTATGACTATGGAGATGAAGATTATGGCTACGAGGATGATTTTCATTTTGCATGATGGGGACAACAACAAAACAACCAAGTCTTTAGGGTTTATAATTTAGGGTTTTGAGCTAGTCTTTTTTTTGTGTGTGTGGCAATGTAGTTATTTTTCAGAGAAACTGCTTACACTTCTTGGATCGCGATGCGCGACTCATTGATAGCTAATTCAACATTCTTTGTAGTCAATTAACCTCTAGGTTTCTTCAGTCTGTTGAATGACTAGTAAACTTGTGCCATTTGTGATAGGTTGATGCCATTGCAGTAAGTGCAATCATATGCAGTTTTGTTTTTCTTCTATTTGTTGTAGAGCAATGCATTCATTAATATTGTATGATAAACTCATCACTTAAGTCTATTTCTTGTAAATCAATGCCTTTCTTAAAATTGTATGTTTATGTAAATCAATGCAGTCTAGGTGGCTTTTGAACAAGAATATAATCGCTATTTTGCAATCTCTTTTAGTTGTTTTTCATCGATGCTTTGCAATGGTAACTTGCGTCTTGTTATGAGCCCGTCCTTTATTTGCCTCTTTGAAAACTTAAATGCCAGATCCGATGCTACTAACTTTATTTTATAGACCAACATGAACAGAAATAAGAACTTTAAATTGGTAAACAAAAAGCATGTTTTGAATTGATGTACTCTTATTTTATTTAGAATCAAGCCAAAAACTAAGTCTTCTTGGATCGTATGTGATCCTAAAAGGATCTACAACTTTTAAGGTAGCTGATCTACATGCAACTTTCTATTAATTACCATCATATCCTAATTAAACTGGATGTATGAATTCTTTTTCGGGAGTCATTCATCCTTCCCTAATGTAGCATACAAGATCTATGCTATACTGTGCTATTTTAAGTGTGCTTATTCTCCCTTTTCCCTCACCACAATAAGTTTTTGTGAAATAACTCCGATAGTAAGAAAAAAGAAAATATTAAGGTGACGTTTGGCTTTTTTATAGGAATCGAAATAGAAATGAAAATTATAGTATTGTGTAATGAGAATGAGTATGATCATGAATATCACTTTTAAAAATAATAGTTGGATTTTTAATGGTTGATTAGTTGAATATTTTCTATTTGAATAAATAAAATTTTCTTTTTTATCCATAGAGGAAAATAAGAGAAAAAAAATGTGAGAGAAAATTGAATGTTAGAGAAAAATACGATGAGAGAGAAAGTATGATAAGAAAGAAAATGTGATGGAAAGAATAAAGAGAGGGAAAGTGTGATGAGAAAAAATAAGGAAAGAGGCAAAAGGTGGAACCGCCACCCTAGCGGCCCCCTGGCCCCGGCCCCACAAGATTCCAGAGGGAGTAAATCACGGTTAATGTTGGGCAGGATAGGTGACTGGGGGTCGAAGGAATTTTTGGCGCAGCAGACCAGGGTTTTATCCACGAGTGCAACTGGCGACCTTCGATCCCACGACTTCAGTGGCAAGCTGCAGGCACCTAACCAGCTGATCCAGCCCGTGGGGGCGAAAAAATAAGGAAAGAGAGTTGAGAGGATGAGGAGAGAGAAAATGTGATAAGAGAGAAAGTGTGATGGGAGAGAATGAATAGAGGGAAAGTATGATAGAATAAGGAGAGAGAAAGTATAATGAGAGAGAATAGGTAGAGAGAAAGTGTGATGACAGGAGAGAAAAAGTGATATGAAAGAAAAATTAAACAAATATATTAAGGGTATTTTTATTCAAAACTTAATTCTCATTCTTATTCCCATCAAAATCTAAGGGAGGAGGTGAGTTTTATCAATACCAAAGTTTTTGGGTTTCATTCTAAATTTTTAATTTCAATCCCATTAATCAAACATAAAATTTAAGAATGAATCCATTTCCTCATTCTCAAATCTCTAAATCAAACACCACCTAAAAGACTCTCTTAGTCCGACCCTATACACTTTATAATTATTTTTTAAATATGTTCTCATTTAGAGTCAAGAGATAAATAAATAGGTAAATCTCATTGAGCTGATAAAGGTGGGGCTCATAGTGATTGAGGGGTCGAAGATTAAAAAATGAGTTATTTATACTAAACATTATTCTTATAGTTAGATCAATCTCCTAGTCCTTGTGGAAAGGAAAAAGACATTCTTTCTTTTGGGAAGAGAGGATTAGAGAAATCTTATTAATTACTGTTTTCTTTGTACCGTTAGAAAAAAATATGAAAAAAACTTCGAATAGTACGATCCCTCCGTCACCCCAAAATGAAAGGGACGATCTTGCAGTTCTTGATTTTTGATGATGTATTATTAGGTGCTCCATTTTTTTAATTGAGGCCGAACCTACTCAAAAGATAGCTGTGGATTTTCAAGAATATTTTCTGAAAAATAAACTCAGGATAATAAGAATATATATAGTTCTTATAAAAAATATGATATCCATAAAAAACACTCATTGAAGAATAATTGTAATGAATTACAGTCGTCTTATTACAATCAAATATCTATTACAAATTTATTAGATTTCTGACATTAAATTTCACATCGGTGCACAATTCTACTAGTATAGAATATTCACAGAATTGTTCCCAAAAAAAAAAACAAAGAAAAAAGTGGGAGAAAAAAATGTGCAGTACTAGAATATCGCACTCAAATATAATTAATAAAACTAACAAAATCGAAATAAACAAAATTTCCACGTGCAGAATTATAATAACATAGTTTAATATTCTGTTCAAGATTAATTGGACTGAAAGAGCTACTAAGAGGTGACGACCCCTAAGTAAAAGGGTTCAAAGCTCATTCAAAAAATATTACATTTAAGGAGATCGAAAAACTTGTGACACTGGCCATCCTTCAGGATTCATTTGTACTTCTAATTTATTTTGATGGCTGATAGAAAATGTTTTAGGATCAATCAGTCACTTCTAGAATTAGTTGAATCGTAAAAATTGGATATATGAATTATAAAAAAAGGTTTTGCAATATAGTAGAGCACTTGAAATTGAAATTTCATCCAAATTTTGCTTCTGCTTCCTGGGAGAGAAAAACATCGGGTAAAAACATTTGAGATGTTCGATTCATGTGAGCATGCATTACTTTGGTCTCCAATTCCTCAGATTCAGCACTTAAACTTCGTTTCGATATTCCATCCATCCAAGAGGAAACACATTGGGCAGAGTACAATTGTCACTTTGGATCCTTTACTTTGATGATCATACAGGCTTTGTTCCTTTCTGTTATTGCATCTGACGGGTTCAAAATGTGAAGGTGTTTTGAGATTATGACAAGTGGAAACACAATAGAATTGATATGCTTTCTCACAACCATGCCTCCCAAAATTAATTGAGGATTAAATATCCTCCCACTTAGGAGATCATTGGGAACGTGATTTAACTCTTTTCATCTCGTCGTGGGGCCAGCGATGAGAGCACTCGGGGTAACAAAATCACCATTTTTTTACTTCACTAAAAACATATAACACATATTGATGGCATCTTGTATTAGTTGTTAAACTTGAATACCACAATAGAAATATCGAAATAGAATTAACATATCTAGGGACAGGACTGTAAACGAGCCAAACCGAGCTCAAGCCAGCCTAGGCTCGAGCTTGGCTCGACTCAATTTATACCGGCTCAAGCTCGAGCTCGTTTGAGCTTGTAGAGTCGAGGTTGATTTTTTTTATTATTTTTAATAAATAAATTAATATATTATATATTATATACTATATACTATATACTATAAAAATATATAAATAAATAAATATATATATATATATATATATATATATATATATATATATTATTATTGACTCATTTGACTCGATAAACCACCGAGCCAGTAATAATTAGGCTCGAGTTTGACTTAATTTCTAATCAAGTTGGCTCAAGTTTGGCTAGAGCTCAGTCAACTTCGAGCTCGAGTCAAATTTTGACCGAACCGTTCGCGAGCGGCTCACGAATGACTTGACTCATTTTGGGTTGATCAATTAAATAAAGAAAATGATTGAACATAAATATGTATAAAATTTATTACATATCCAAATATTTATAATAAAAATTTATATGATTTAGTATATATAAAAAATTTATATGACTTAGCATGTATTAAAATTGATATAACTTAGTATGTATAAAAATTTACATGGCTTAGCCTGTAAAAAAATCTAGTAATTGCGGATAAAACATTCAACGTAAGGGTTAGTCATGACAAAACCTATATAATATATATCTTGGATTTTCACTATCTCTCAAACCCTAATTCCCACCTTGAAACCCTAGCCAACCCTAAGGTTCTTCCCCATCTTGGATTTTTCCGCCGACTCAAGCTCTAAGAGGAGGAGAAGGAGAGGATTGGTAACCAGGAAATAAAAAGCATGTTCTATATCTCATATCATGTATTAATTTGTTCATATAAGCTATCGATATTTAGCTACCATGGTAGATTAATTAAGTTTTGGATTAGATTTATGTTTATGTTTCTTCTTACTTCTTATCATGATAACTTTATAAGTTATATGAGTGAATTTCGGATTCTAGGATTTGGTTTATGTTTATGTTTCTTCTTATTTCTTATCATGATAACTTTGTAAGTTATATAAGTGAATTTCGGATTCTAGGATTTCGTTTATGATTATGTTTCTTCTTACTTCTTATCATGAGACTTTATAAGATATATGTGAGAATTTCATGTTATAAGTTTAGGTTTATGTTTATGTTCCTTCTTACTTCTCATCATGACAACTTTATATGTTAGAGGTTAATTTCGATTAGGTTTAAGAGATTATGACCTTAACCATATTTTGATAATCTTGTAATATATGTAGATTTTAGATTTGGTTTAGTTATGCTTATGTTTCTTCTTACTTCTTATTATGATAACTTGAATGTTTTGGATTCTAGTTTTAGGATATTATGACCTTAACCATGTTTTGATAGCCTTGTAATATATATAGATTTTTAGATTTAGTTTAGTTATGCTTATGTTTCTTTTTACTTCTTATTATGATAACTTTGTATGTTTCAGATTTTGGAGTTTAATATGCTATGACATTAATCATGTTTTTGATAACTTTATAACACATGATCGTTTTAGATTTAGTTTAGTTATGCTTATGTTTCTTTCATTTTTTATGATAACTTTGTATGTTTCAGATTTTGGAGTTTAATATGCTATGACATTAATCATGTTTTTGATAACTTTATAACACATGATCGTTTTAGATTTTAGCGTTTAACATGCTAAGCAAGTAATCATATTTATTAACCTTGTAGTATAGATTAGTCTTGGATTTTTGGGTTTAATATGCTATGACATTAATCATACTTTTGATAATTTTATAAGACATGATAGCTTTGGATTTTAGAGTTTAACATACAATGCAAGTAATCATATTTATTAACCTTGAAGTATAGGCTAGTTTCAGATTGAGGGTTAATATGCTATGACATTGATCATACTTTTGATAACTTTATAATGCATGATAATTTCGGATTTAAGGTTAAGATGCTATGCATTCAATCATTTCTTGATAACTTTATAATACATATTAGTTTCGAATTTAAGATTAGGATGCTAAGCACAAAGCCATGTTTGATAACCATATATGTTATGTTAATTTTGAAGTTTAGGTTTAGGATATTATGACTTTAATCAAATTATGATTCGAGTAAGTCTGGGGAGCTTATCAAGTTATGATCTAGGGACCTACGCCCTAGGAACTTATCAAGTCCATATGCCCAGGGAGCTTACCAAGTTATAATTTCGGCAAGCCCGGGGAGCTTATCAAGTTATGATCTGGGGACCTATGTTCGGGGAGCTTATTAAGTTATGATCCGGACAAGCTTGGGGAGCTTATCAAGTTATGATCTGGGGACCTATGCCTAGAGAGCTTATAAAGTTATGATTTGGGAAAGTCCGAGGAGTTTATCAATACGATCCAGGGGCTTACCAAATCGCGATCTGGGTACCCTTGCCTGGGGAGCTTACAAGCCTCGATCCGAGAACTCAAGCCCGGGAAGCTTACATTATGGGTATGACATGTCCCGGGGACCTACGCCCAAGAAACTCACCAAAGATATTAGTTATAGTACGTATGGATAGGGGTTTATGCTCCAAGGTTCGGATCCCTACCAACTTCATTAGTGAACAATAATATGAAACTAAGCTCTAGGGTAACTATGTTCATGTTTATGTTCCGAAAGTAGTTTGTTCATGGTCATGCTTTGCATGTATTATGCTCACGACTATGTTTTAGTTATGCACATGTTTGTACTTTAGTTATGCTTATGTGTATGCTCTAGTTAGGTTTAAGAATTATGCTTTAATTATGTTTATGATTATACTCTAGTATATTTATGTTTATACTTTAATTATGCACTGATTTATGTTGTGTGAAAGTTCACGATTATGCTTGGTAAAATATATGTTTACGTTTGTGCTCTTGTTATGTTTATATAATGTAAGTAGATATGGGTTAAAATTAGTTAGTTTAGGTTCTTGTTAGAATACATGGTTATAAGAATTGATTAATGCATATTATGGTTTGAATGTACTAAGTTTTAAACTCATAGTTCTGATTGTTACAAGAGATGAGATACATGAGACAAGAGGTTTCGACTAGTGATAAGTTCAGGACAGAGGTAGTACAACTGAAAGCCTTCCAGCTCATATTCCACATTATTTAGATGTCTTCTTTAGGAAGTATAAATTATGTAACTTGGTGACCAATAGTTAATGTTTACTAGTGGATAACTATTTCAAGAACTATCTGAGTACTTTTGATAAATTTGAAATTCATGAATATATTCAAGAGCTTCTATGTTCGAGACATCCACACACAAAAAAAAAAAAAAAAAAAAAAAAAGACTCATTTAAGATACCTTAAAGGATGTTACAATACCCATATAATTTTATAATTTCAAATACATATAAATTATTATTATTATTATTATTTTTATTTTAAGATTGACAGTAAATAATATTTTCAATTTGTACATAATCTAAATTATGAAAAAATATTAAAATTGAACAAAAGAATTAAAGTACCAACTACAATTTTATATAATGTTTCAATGATAAAAATGTGATTTATTAAATTAGTATTGTTTTGTTGTTTGTAAAAGGTGTTTTTTTTTTGTGTATTTGCACTAAATTTTTATTTATTTATTATATTTTTACATATTATGAATACTGAATTTAAAAAGAATATAAAAAATTTATAAAATTATTCATGAATATTATTCACATATATTATTTTTTTATAATTAAAATTTAAATAAATTAATAAATAATTTTATTTATAAAATATATATGAATTTTGTTTATTAACAAATCAAGTTCATAATTATTATATATATAATTAAATAAATATAAATAAAATTTTAAATATATATTAGTCATCGTTTTACATATGTAATAGATTGCCCCTCATAAAAAATTAATTTAATTTTTTTATATCAAATATTAAACTGATAAGAATATATACTATATTTGATTTTAATCAAAAGGTCGAGAAAGGTATACTTTCTAATGTTGTCGATCCAAGATATTTATAGAAATTTTTCTGTTCATGATATTATCAATTTTACTAAGTGGGACTAAAAAAACGATAACATACTATTGAATTTGGTCGAATTGTAAAGATTCAGTTGGCCGGATTTACAGTTTTGGTTGTCAATCTGTAAGATTTTGTTTCCATTTGGTATTGATATCATGGTTTGGGAATTGATTGGCTAATTAACCAATGTTCGCACGTGGGCTGTCTCTACCGTTGCCACCAAGCCACTTCCTCCGTCGTCGTTAGCTGTCTCCCGAGAAGACGCCGCCGCTGCCACTGTCGTGTTTTCTACCATCAGCTGTGTCCTATTCATTATTAATTTGGGGCTAGTTTGTTTTCCCTCTTTCTAAATGAATTGTAAAGGCTAGTATGTAAGGATTATGTAAACCTAATCTTACGAAAGTTTATTGTGATACGTTATTTAATTTTTTGCATGTAGTCGCTCACATTTCTATTAGTGTGTGCACTTATATATTAAGATAATTTTTATATATTTTATGAATAATTATTTCATAAAGATAAGTATTTATTATTAATTATTTATTTTTCTGTACGTATATGATTAATGATAATATTTTATGAATTAATGAGTATATTAATTTCAAAATAGTTCTTGATCGAATAGATATCTAGAGGGGACATGAATATTTAGATCAACGTTGAGTGTAATTAAGTTGAGATAAATCGGGGGATGAATATCCAAGTTGTACTCGGGGTACCTTAAGTTTAGAGACACATTGTGTAAATACCCCGTGGTAGTTTTTATGTGATCAACTAAGTCAAGTTAGGTTCTATTATATTTTAACCCTTGTGTCTAAGTGTGCAGGAACTTAGGAGTACAGAAAGTCAAGTGAAAAATGTAGCTAGAGAGAGAAGGACGACACGAGAGAGAGTTGACGAACTCGGTGTGTCCGAGGGACGAGGTGCTGCGAAAGAGTAAGCTGGCGGACGAGAAGAAGGCGCGCAACGTTTCCGAAGGATAAGAAGCCGGAGCGTAAGGTTGTTCGAGAAGGTCAGAAAATGGGTCCGGGTGAGCCCTATTTCGGATAACCGAAATCATCCAAGCAAATGGAACCAGAGCGGAAGAGCCACACCCAAGCGAGTGGAATCGGAGTGGAAGACCTGGACTGAAAAGTCAATTGGGAGTTGACTTTTGGGTCTGGGTGCCTGAACCTGGTTTGAGCGCCCGGATCACTTGGGCGCCCCTTGGGCACCTCGCCCAGGGGGGCTGTGTCGATTCGGTCCGGGCGCCCGAAACCCTTCTGGGCACCTAGACTAGAAACTTTATCGAAATGCAACATGACGCGATCTATTACGACGAGGATATAATTTTATCCCCTCCAGGCACCTGAAACCCTTCTAAGCGCCCCGATTAGGGCTATAAATACATCCCTGATCCCAATAGCTTAGAAACAATCACTTGTGAACAATTTCTTTGTCTGTTCTACTACTGTTTGAGAGGCTTCTCCGTCTGAAGAAGATTTTGATAGTGAGCTTTGACTACCTTGGATTAGTAATCATCTGATTGCAAACCAAGTAACCTCTTTGTGCTTCTTCTTTCTTTCTAATCAGTTTGTTAATTATTTTTTATACAAGTGTTAGTTTAATAAAGTTGTAAAGTTCGAGAAGAATTTTTGTTTCTTTTATTTTTGTGCAGAGCTATTCACCCCCTCTAGGCGGCCGCCAGAGGACCAACAATTGGTATAAGAGCAAGGTCACTTCAGAAGGACTAACCGCCAGTCGAAACATCAGAAATGGCCGGAGCTAGCATCTACCCAACAGTATTCAAGGGGGAGTTCGTGTTTTGGAGATGTCGAATGGAGGTATACTTTAAAACCGATTTCAATATTTTACTAACAATTAAGTATATTTTTGATATGCCCAAATGCGAAGAAGGAAAAGAACTTGAGGAGCATCGATGGACTAAGAAGCGACGCAACGATTTTATGACAAATGGTAAGGCTGAGTTCCATCTTCTGAGCGTTTTGCCTACTCAGGATCTTGACAGAATCAGTAAATACAAAAGTGCAAAAGAACTCTAGGAAAAATTCTTGAAGCTCTTCGAAGAACTAAAAGAAGTCAAATCCAAATCCTTGATGGACATTAAGTGGTCCTCAGAAGAATCCGAGACCGAGAAAGTTACCAAAACAACTTTTATTGATGAATACCTACCTGAAGATAATGAAAGCTCGTCCGAAATGAGCATTGATGAAAGGGGAGGAACATCAGAAGAAAGCAGCTCTACAGGGGAAGCATCAGATTCTGAGATCGACAAGGTAAGTCAGGTACGATCTCTACCTCCAAATAAATTGTTTGAATTTATAAAAATATTGTCGAAAAATTATTGCAAATTGGAAATAGAAAACAAAAAATTATTAAAAGAAAATAATGAGTTAAAAAAAATTTTAGCAACGTCTTGTTGATTAGAGGATTTTGACAAAATAAAAATGGAAAATAAAAAATTAAAAATAGAAATAAATATTCTTGGATGCTCACATGTTCAACAAGCTTGAAATAATAATAGACTAAATTGGAAATTTAGATATCATCATGGCTAAATTAGAAAATCATCATCAAAAAATATCCCTAAGAAATTTTTGATTAATCCTGTTGGATGGAATTTATATTGGGTACTAAAATCATGCCTAAATTAAATTTTTTTCATATTCCCTAATTTTTAACTGAATTAAAGTTTTTATTGTCTAATCTTTTCAAATAAATTTATTTTCATAATTTCTATTATAAATTAATTAGAATTGTTTTTTTTAGAAAGATAATTTCATCTCTTATCTATAGAAAACTTTTCAAAATTTCTATTCATTATATTTTTTTTCAACACAAAAATCATATTTTTCAATTTAAAATTGATTCAAAGAGGTATTTTTTTGCAAATCTTATTTTTCTAGAAAATCTTCTCATATTATCGATTAAAGAAAATATTTTTTATTTTTTTTACTGTTGTATTATTTTCCTATGATTTTTTTCATATTTTAAATGTTAAAAATTATTTTTTTTTACAAAATTTGAAAAATAATGTTTCTACAAAAATGTATGCTCTATTTCATTTTCAAATTTTTTTTCACAATTTCCTTGAGTTTGAAAACTATCTTTAAATATTTATTAATACAACCTTTTGTAAAAAATATTTTATTACTGCTTAAAATCAATTCAATCTTTCTTGAAAATTTTATCACAACTTTTAATTATTTCTCTAATTTTTAAATTCTCAAAATTATTTGAACAATTAAAAATAATTTCTTTTATAAGTCAAGATCTTTGAAACTTAAACTTCTTGATTTTGTTTTTATGATAGTCACTATATTTTATCTCTTAGACTTTATTTCAATTTATTTTCAATTATTTGCACAGATTACCTCATTTTAATGTGATCAAAAGGGAAGAATTAGAGATTGAGTTTAGAAGAAGGGTACAATATTTTTTAAAAAAATCATGTACTTGCAGTTTTATAACGGTTATTTGTTTAAGGTTTACTATAACTTAACTTGGGATTGCTCACATCAAAAAGGAAGAGATTGTAAGTACTCAATGGTAGTTTTGATTTGATCAACAAAGTCAAGTTAGGTTCTATTATGTTTTAACCCTTGTGTCTAAATGTGTAGGAATTTAGGAGCATAGGAAGTCAACCGAAAGACGCAGCTAGCGAGAAGAACGACACGAGAGAGAGAGTCGATAGGCTTAGTGCATCTAAGGGACGAGGTGCTACAGAAGAATACGCTAGTGGACTAGAAGGAGGCAAGCGACATTTCTGAGGAACGAGAAGTCGGAGTGAAAGATTACTCAAGAAGGCCAGAAAAGGATTCGGGTGAGTCCTATTCCGGATGGCCGAAATCACCCAAGCGAGTAAAGCCGGAGCGGAAGAGCCACTCCCAAGATAGCGGAACCAAAGTAGAAGACCCTGACCAAAAAGTCAACACAGGGTTGACTTTTGGGATCCAGGCGCCCCTTGGGCGCCTTGCCTAAGGGATCTGTGTCGACCCGGTCCGGGCGCTCGGACTAGAAACTTTATCGAAACATGACGTGATGTGATCCGTTGCGATGGGGATAACATTTTATCCCCCTTCAGGCGCCTGTAACCCTTCCAGGCGCCCCGATCAAGACTATAAATACAGTTTTGATCTCAATAGCTTAGAAACAATCACTTGTAAACAATTCCTTTGTCTGTTCTGCTACTGTTTGAGCTGTAAGAGGCTTCTCTGTCTGAAGGAGACTTTGATAGTGAGATTTAACTGTCTTGGATTAATAATCATCTGATTGCAAACCAAGTAACTGTTGGGGATCGAACCGACGGCTTGAAGGGGGGTTAGATAGACGACGCCCCAAATACTCGCTTCTTTCTACAACGTTAGTGCGCAAGCGGAAATGCAAACAAAGCAAGTAGAAAGCTAAATACTAAAGGAAAGAATGCAAACCAATTATACGATCATTTACGTGGTTCGGAGATAAAGCTCCTACTCCACAGCGTGTCCGTAAGGTGGACGATCCCTATCCGTCGGTGGATTACTCCCCGGAAGACCTCCGGCTAGCTCACGTAGCTCCTTGTGGGTGGAGAAACCTCACCACAACTCTCACAAGAACTTCTTACAAGCTAGGGCATAGGTAGACTACTAATAGGGGTTAACCACCTCTATTTCGTCAACCTTAACCAAGCTTTCAAGGCTTGGTTATATAGGCCACGGGTTGAAAAACCACGCCTACCAGTCGACTGCTAAAACATGCAGTCGACTGTCCTCTGTGGAAATTCGACCGTTACATCCCAACGACTCGATTCCACACTAACCGAGCGAACAGAGACATTCTATTCGCTGCTAGTCGACTGCCCCAATCGACTGCACCAGTCGACTGCTAAAACATGCAGTCGACTGCAACAGTAGCGCTACAGTACTGCTATAGTAAAACCCTAAAACTAGGATTTTACTCCGAGTACAATCTCTCATGCACTCGTACCCTCACCCTTATGACTCATTTGACGCTTCATTTGCAGCTTTAACCTCTTGCCTTTAAGCCTACTTCCTTTGGCTCTCGTCCCTCGGATGCATTCAAGCTCGCGGCTCGTCCCCAATGTCATCCTTCGCGTATGCCTCAAAGTCGCTTCCCTCGGCCCTTGTCCTCGCTACCTTGTCCACGGTCCCTCAGATGCTCCATCCTTCACCGGACCCGAAGCCATCAACCTGAGTCACATGTGTATCCTGCAAACTTGCACAACTCAAATACACATATCAAATACAAGGGTGAACCTAACTTAAACCCTTTGCCCAAACACCAAAACACATGGTCGCACGGACCATTGGGATTGCTCCAACAATCTCCCTCTTTTTGGTGTTTGGCAATACGTTTAAATTAGGGAAAACAAATAGCAAATAAACATGCTAATACATACAATGGACTTACGATGCCAAGGCTACACACTTGGACTTATTCCGCCGAATGGACTTACGATGCCAAGGTTACACACTTGGACTTACAGCGCCGAATGGACTTACGTTGCCAAGGTTACACACTTGGCAACCACCGTATGAAAAAAAACAATGCAACATGCATTTGAACCTATCCCAAGGCTCCCCCTACACCTATGCTCCCCAATGAGCTAGGATTTTCACAACAGGCTTTTTAAGAACCTATCCCAAGGCTCCCCCTACGCAAAAGCACTTTCAGGTTTTCCCAACTAAACCTTACTTCTCCCCCTTTGCCTAACATCTAAAAAGTCCTCCAACAATATCTCAATTGTTGAAAACTTGGCATTCTAATTGACCCTAAACTCGTGTGTTTATCCCCCATGGATTTCATACACTTGTATGAGTTGACTTGGTCAAAATTCAGTGCTGAAGGCAATTTCAGACTGGTATCAGTCGACTGCAAGAAGTACCAGTCGACTGGTCACCACTAGTTGAGCGAACAGAATACTTCTGTTCCCTGCCAGTCAACTGCAACCTTTAGCAGTCGACTGGTGCAGTCGACTGCTAAAACTAGTAGTCGACTGGCACAGTTTTTCAGCTTTTTTCAACATTTCTGACCCAATTTCAGAAATACACCAATAATTCCACAGACCTCCAAAAATCCCCAAATTTTGTGGAGATGTCTGTTTTACCCATGTCTACTTGAGAAAAATACATTCAAAAATGTATCTATCACCAATCACAAGATTGACACAAACTCAAAACTAGCTAAATGGTTCGATTTATCCTTGACCTAAAGTCCTAGTTTTGGCTTCCTCTTGATGTATTTGCCCATATTAATCCACAATGCATCCCTAGCATTTGTTTATATGGCATCTATACATCCAAAACCAATTATCATGCTATATGACCCCAATGTCATATCTCCAAGCATGAAACACAATCCATGTGTGCCAATTCCCTAGGTTTGAGACTCAAGTCCGTCTCTAAACCACTTGACACAATCCATGACCCAACCTAAACTCCCAAGTAAAATCCACCTGAGATCCATTGGCCATGTGTCCCAAATTGACTCTTAGAGCTCCCCCTAGAGCTCTTTGCCTTAGCCACCTCCCTAGGTGACTCATCCACAATGGCTAGGCCACATCGGTCCACCCCGGGTGACACTTGGCCTACAAACGTAACTTTCTTAACCTTGGACACCTTGCCCTTGGTTAATTTCTTCTTACCATTAAATGACTTTCCCTTGCCATTTATTAGTTTCTCCTTGCCATAGTCATATGTCATCCTAGCATAAGACTTTCCCTTAGCTTTGGAGGACTCTCCCTTGCCATGATCATTTGCCACCCTAGCATATGATCTCTCATTAGCCTTGGAGGGACTAGATCGGTATCCCAAGCCCGATCTATCATTGTTGGGTCTTTGGCTACCCAACATCATCCTTAATTCCTTAGATCCAACATTGAATCTCTTAAGGAATTGTTCTAACTTATCAAGCTTTCCCCTTAAAGCTTGATTCTCCTTCTCTAGGTTTCTAACCCTAGAGTTAATTTGTCCAAATTGGACATTCCTAGACCTACCCTTCCTAGGCATGTGTCTCCCCGTCTTGGGATTAATGCCTTGGGTCTCCCTAGATCTATTGTTTCTAGATTTTTCATGCATAGATTTCCTAGGGTTTTGATCTACATTAACCCTATTCCTATCATGATATCTAAATCCAAAATTTTGCATGGATAAATAATAACAATTATTCCTAGCATGCATGGAGGAATTTAAATTTGATTTCAAATTTAAACTTGGTTTTACCTTACCCTTTACCTTTGGAGCTCCCCCTTGACATGAGCCTCCATTCTTCCTCCACTTCTTCTCATCCTTCTTCAAATGTGCCAACTTTTTGATCTCTTTCTTCTTTGGGCATTTGGTGTGGTAATGACCCCGCTCACCACACGTGAAGCACACTATGTGCTTTTTCTCCTTCTTCTTCCTACAACTCAAATTAGATTCAAAATAAATTGAATTGAGTTTAGGAGATACCTTCTTCTTACCCATAGGACATCTACTTTTGTAGTGTCCCTTTTCATTGCACCCGAAGCAAATTATGTGGTCCTTTGACTTCACTTCGGTGGAGGTGCTTGCTAGATTGACCACTTCCAAGACCTCTTCTTCTTCTTCACTTGCCTTGGAATTTTCTTCAATTCTTGAGGATGTAGATAATGCCTCATCTTCATTTTCCTCCTCAGATGTTGAGCATGACTCAACTTCCATTTGCTCCTTCTCAACTTGAGCAATTAAACCCATCTCCTTGGGTTCTTCTTCTTTTGATGTTGAATTGGTCTCCACATCCGATTGGTCCTTCTTCTCCTCTTGGACCACTTCATCTTTTTCTTCGAATTTTTCTTCTTCTTCTTGTGTAGGCAAAAATTCCTCCCATGGTAATTTCTTCACTTTGCTCCACAATTCATGGGTGTTCTCATATTTACCTACACCACTTATCACATTAGGAGGCAATAAATCAATTAAAATTGCTATTACCTTTGAGTTTGCCTCCGATCGTGAGGTTTGCTCCTCCATCCAATGTCGTGTTCGGAACTTCTTTCCTTTCTTGTCCTTTGGGACTTTGAATGGCTCCTTTACCACCATCATGGTGTCCCAATCCGTTTTGAAGAAGATCTCCATCTTCATCATCCAATAGGTGATGTCCCCAAGGCTTCCTCCTTCAAACTTTGGAGGGACAATCAACCCGGCCATCTTCTTATGCGTTGCTCTTCTCGGCAGTTAGTCCGGTGAAGTGCGCCCTTGGCTCTGATACCACTTGTTGGGGATCAGACGACCGACTTGAAGGGGGGTTGGATAGACGACGCCCCCAAATACTTGCTTCTTTCTACAACATTAGTGCGCAAGCGGAAATGCAAACAAAGCAAGTAGAAAGCTAAATACTAAAGGAAAGAATGCAAACCAAGCTACACAATCATTTACGTGGTTCGGAGATAAAGCTCCTACTCCACGGCGTGTCCGTAAGGTGGACGATCCCTATCCGTCAGTGGATTACTCCCCGGAAGACCTCCGGCTAGCTCACGTAGCTCCTTGTGGGTGGAGAAACCTCACCACAACTCTCACAAGAACTTCTTACAAGCTAGGGCACAGGTAGACTACTAATAGGGGTTAACCACCTCTATTTCGTCAACCTTAACCAAGCTTTCAAGGCTTGGTTATATAGGCCACGGGTTGAAAAACCCCGCCTACCAGTCGACTGCTAAAACATGCAGTCGACTGTCCTCTGTGGAAATTCGACTGTTACATCCTAACGGCTCGATTCCACACTAACCGAGTGAACAGAGACATTCTATTCACTGCTAGTCGACTGCCCCAGTCGACTGCTAAAACATGCAGTCGACTGTTACAGTACTGCTACAGTAGCGCTACAGTAAAACCCTAAAACTAGGATTTTACTCCGAGTGCAATCTCTCATGCACTCGTACCCTCACCCTTATGACTCATTTGCGCTTTATTTGCAGCTTTAACCTCTTGCCTTTAAGCCTACTTCCTTTGGCTCTCGTCCCTCGGATGCATTCAAGCTCGCGGCTCGTCCCCAATGCCATCCTTCGCGTATGCCTCGAAGTCGCTTCCCTCGGCCCTTGTCCTCGCTACCTTATCCACGGTCCCTTAGATGCTCCATCCTTCACCGGACCCGAAGCCATCAACCTGAGTCACATGTGTATCCTGCAAACCTGCACAACTCAAATACACATATCAAATACAAGGGTGAACCTAACTTAAACCATTTGCCCAAACACCAAAACACATGGTCGCATGGACCATTGGGATTGCTCCAACAGTAACCTCTCTGTGCCTCTTCTTTCTTTCCAATCAATTTGTTAATTACTTTTTATACAAGTATTAGTTTAATAAAGCTGTAAAGTTCGAGAAAGGTTTTTGTTTCTTTTATTTTTGTGTAGGGTTGTTCACCCCCCTCTAGCCAGCCGCCAGTGGACCAACACATTGGACATGACCCGCTTAAGAGGATATCACATATTAAGCATCATTGGTCATTACTCTTATGAACGAGTGTAAATGATCTTTTGACTTGAGACTTTCATTTATTCTATGTGTGGAGTTATGCACTTTGACGTCGTTAAAAGTAGTCTTTAATTGAATTATAATTAATACGGTTGTTAGGTGTATAACAAAACGTAGAGAGAATAGTATTGAATCAATAGATGATTTATCGCTCTCTTAGATTAGGAATTAACATTTTGACCGCTTGATATAGATATTATTGACTTGAAATCCATGGCCATGAGAGGAATCATTTATCATTCAAGAGGAATCTATTATATCTTAAAAATCAAATAAAAAATTTAATTTAATAATGATGCATAATAATGTACTAAATTAATTGGGATGTAGACTTAGATGAAGAGATTAAATTACACAGTAATCAGTTCATGGTGGTTTATAGTTTATGACTAATATTAATTTTATCACGTTGGGTGATTTAAAATTCTTGCTAAACGGTTACCTTAGTCTATGTATGGATTTACACTACTTTCATATATAAAACCTAGAGGGTCACATATCACGTAGACATGAGCATTATCTATAATGGATTATTTTAGTGGATATTAAAATTAATCAATTTTACTATTTCTGAATTAGAATTATTAGATTATTAGTTAATTTTGAAATATAGGAAGCTGAACATATTAAGATCAAATATGGATTTATTTGATCTAAAAAAGAGAATGGAGAATTCGAATAGCCATAATTATGATAATTAATGGAGAATTCAAATAGTCACAATCATGATGATTAATGGAGAATTTGAATAGTCACCATCATGATGATTAATGGAGAATTTGAAAAATCATACCTCTTCATCTTCCTTGGAGGCTATAAGTAGTCATCCTTGGAAAGATTCTTGAATGAACTCTCTCCCTCCACTTCTCCCTTGAAGACTTCTTCTTTGCTTTCTTCCATCAAAAGAGATCGATGTTGGTGCAAAAAGCATCAGACGATCGAACTTAAGTTTTCATTATGTCAAAGGATTTAAAGTTAAGTTGTCTTGTTGTCTAACAAGTTAAACTAAGTATATAGGAAAGTCTTAAGTAATCTTAGGTAAAGGAAAGTCCTAGCTGCGGTTAGGCAATGAAGTCTTGGTCCAGAGGACTGGGCGAAGTCTTGGCGGATTGAGGACTTTGGGTGAAATCCTAGAGTTGAGGGCTATAGGTGAAAACCCTGGGAGTCACAGACACCAGATGGAAGACTGGATGGGTTATGGAGCGGACATCCAGCATGAAATCCAAAAGTCTCGGACACTGAGCAAAAGTCCAAACGATCTGGAGGACCAATCTGATAAAAAGTAATTTCTCCTAAGAGGAGTAGGTGAGGACACGCTCCCCGAAGAGGGAACAATAGGCGTCGGTCCGACTTAGAGTTTCTGTGAAACTCAAAGTTAGGATCGGATAGCCCGAAGGCTGTCAAATCTTGTCATTCTTCATATATTATTTACCTGGAATAACCTTATTTTGCAGGAAATTGAAGTTTGAAAACAATGGTGGTCCTGGGGCCTGAAGCTGGTCCGAGCGCTCGGAGTTGCTCCAGGCGCCCAGACAACCAAAATTCGATCTGATCGAACAACTGGAGCACATTGATTGGTAGAGCTACGTCAAGGCCCGAACACCCAGGGGTGGTCCAGACACTCGGAGATGGATAATTTTTGCAAATCAAGTTTCGATGAGAGCACGCTATGTCAACCCTGTGGGGGCTCCTAGGGGAGGTTCTAGGCGCCCGAAGTGGGCTAGAACAACATTCTAAGCATCTTCCACTTCTACGCGCTACTGCGGTAAAGCCTCTACGACACCCGAAAGTTGCTCCGACGACGATGCACTAAAGATTTGATTCTACAAGTTATTGATATTGCTTTCATTGGAATTTACATGTACTTAAATCATATTATAATTTTTTACGATTGATTAGTGATTGCCCATCGAAAACACTCAGCGAGTGCGGAACTTAGAGTAGGAGTCGTCACAGGCTCCGAACCAAGTAAATCTTAGTTGTGTTACCGTGTGGTTTATTGTTATTCTTTTCTTCCTCTGCTAGTTTTCTCTCGAGTTTTTAAATGAAAGTGAAAGTCATGAGCGTTATTCACCTCTCTCTAGCGCAACGATCTTACAATTGGTAGTGTTTCCAAAAGATTTATCGATCCAAGAAGTTAGCACCTAAGGGATTGTGTCAAGTTCGTAATCTAGTGTACATAGATACCGCTAGAGGAGTCTCACGTGGGGCTCTCATTTATTTGTGATATCATTTACTCTATCGAGGACTACGAGGTGTTTTTTATTTCATTTTATTTTATTTAAAATTATATGTATCACAAAGAGATGTATGATTTAAAAATAAAAATCTGATTTTAAATAACTGTACTCCGCTGCGCTCCGAATTCAACAATATCTATCCCTCGTGAAATCTTGTTGTTTTTGCTCCTGTAAATTTTTATTCATGTTCATTAGTTATTGTATATTAAGTATATGTTGTTATTAACCGCTATTAATTATTGACTATTATGTTGTATTTTCGATTTATGATGTCGTTTTCATTCTCAATGTGACTGTAATTTTAAAACTCTCATGTAATTGCTATATAATTGTATATAACAGATGTATTATATTTTAAATATATAAAATATAAATCCCGTCAGTCGTCGCCGCCACTCTTTACCGCACTTCATTGCCTCAGTCGCCACCCAAGTAAGGTCTCCTCTCCCTCTCTTTCCGTTTGAGGATCATATTGATGGAATTGTCTTACCAATGGAGTGATCATTCCCAGGTAGGGGAAGAGGGTTCACTTGGGGCATGCCAATTGTTGTTTGTGTTTGTTTTGTTATGTTCTTTTATATTCTTAATTTGCTTCTTTTTACTGATCCTTTGTAGGTTGATTTAAGTCATTGACAATGAGTTGGTGTAGTCGTTATTGCGAGGAATGCGCCATCTATAGGTGTCCTGACAACGGTTATGTGTGAGTTGTTCTGTATTATGGAAATGCACAAGTTTATTTGTTTATGTTGACAATTTTTGAATAGGATTTGAAGGATAACCTCTTCTTATTGTATTCCATTAAATTTCTTTTATGTGGAAGGATTCTCGATCAAGATTTACGACATTGGTTCCACTTTTGCGAAGGATAGCATTGGCCATGGAACCTTTAAGTAACTTGAATTCATTTTTTCCCCTAGACTTTTTTTTAATATACTTCTTTTCTTTTCTTTTTTTCCAGAGTCAACTAACTGGTAATCTTTTGAAGATTTTGCAACATGAATTATCTGCATCATATGAAAGAACTTTAAAGAAAGGTACATTCACATAGGAAAAAAATCTTAACCTTTTGTAATCTAGGATATGTAATTTGATCATTTGTACAAATTTGGGTGTTGTATTTGTGATGGAATTCCATGATTATGCTTCGTGTTTCAGTTAGTAAAAAACTTTTGTAATAATTTTGAAGTCACATCCTATTGTGATCTTTTTAGTTTCTGTTATCACTTGGCAGAACTTGGCCTTTTGCAAGGTGTGTGATTTAGGACTTGTCTGATAATGTTTTGTGTTGTATCATTTGGTCTTCTTATGTTTGGTTTTGTCTGTTGTGTTTTTTTTAGTTATTGTTATTTTAAACCGTAGATCGGCAAGTCCAACTAATAAACCTAGAATGAGAGTCCATTCAGTTCCTGTTTAAGTAGTGTTGTATCAGATATTTTTGACTGGTTTAACTAGAAAAATTGTGACCCAGGGTATTGTTTCAATCCCTGCTCTAGATTCTAAAAGACATTTTTTCTTGTTAGACTTCTGGTGTTTGTGATAGTATAGATTTAGCTACTCTTTTGATGGTTTATTGTCTATGATAATTCATTTAAAATATGCAAGTAGATCAATGCTCCCATTTGAATTACTAGTTACTTGTTGTGGAGAAACATTGATGATCAAATTTCTTCCAAGTAAACCTTTTCAAAATCAATAAGGGAATAGAGAAATTCTGGATATAACACAAGTCTTGTAGCTAAATTAGTCGATTCTTGATAAAAAAAAAACTGCCAAGTATGCTTTGCATATAACTGTTACATATCTCTACACTTAATTTGTTATTTTGCTTAATGCATTTAAGACTAAAATTTCTTATGATTATAAAGTTTAAAATCATGTTCCTATCACTTTTGCTCCAACTTTTCTTGCCCTATAGTTTAAGAAATTTTTATTTGAATTTTAATTTTGTGGGAATATCATTTTTTTTCCCTTTGCCCCTTATTTGTTCAGAAAGAGATGAGATTAGCTATATGGTAAGTGGCCTGAGCATTAGCGGTGGAGATTCTTTAATCAACATTGCTCATGATTTCTATCAGGTATTTTTATAGCTTGGTTGCCATACATGGAAAGCAATTTAGTCTCACATTCTCATTTCTTAGTTGGTGCTAGATAAGAATTTCACCAAAGGACGCAAGATATCTCATGTTGCAGCAGCTTGTCTCTATCTTACTTGCAGCTTGTCTTTTCTTTGCTTTGTTGTCGCTTAACCCTGATCAATATACTAAATTGAAAAAACTATTAGAACATTTCATGACTTTCCATGTCCAAATATATCTGCAATTAAAAAATTTAGTTTGTTTTCTTAATTCTCTATGTTTTAAACTTCAAGCCTTCTATTTACATGTTTTTCCTTTCAATATCAATCTAGTTAGTGTTTGTGATTTTTATTTGTAAATCTTCCTGAGAATTTCTAGCGTGCTTATGGGTTATATGATTGCTTTTCTATATTACTCTATGCTCTTAGATTAACTAAACAAAACCATGCTTTTCCTTTTTGATTATGCTTCTCTATCTTAGAGATGAGAGTATATAAGTTGTTAGATTATTCTACTTTATCACTTAAAAACTAACTAATTTGAAGGTGATTAGCAATCGTTGTCAACTTTGAAGCATATATCAATGTTGTATTCATAATGCTGTTACTTGGTTTAGAATTTGTTCAAGCAATTTAACTGCTTCTTTCTCCAGGCAATGGAAATGACCTGATCCTATTTGAAAGTGAGAGAGATGACACAATGGCTAGGTAACTCTGAAGTTGACTGTACGACGCCGAAAATCCTAATGACGCGGAAGAACCTACACGACAAAAATAGGAACTAGGAGAAGAAAACGTTAGTCACCGAGCCAGGGAGGGGATCTCTGGCGTAGACACTCGACGCTCAAGTTAGAACCAACCAAAAATGGAGAAGAAGATGAATAATAGAAAAATAGTATGGATGCATGTGTACACGTACCTGGCCAGCAGAGAGAACACCCTTTTTATACTGCCTCTTGTAACCTCCACAATAATAAGGCGACAGAGAATGTCGGGTGCCAAAACTTGTCAAGTGATAGAGGATGTACAACAACCTTCCTCTAGGTAGAGGAAGGTTTCATTACGTGTATATATCAGAGGAATGGAATATTCTCTGGTGAGTAGTCATTATTCTCTGACAGGTTGTTACGATTCTCTGACAATGTTGTCCCCTAGAGAGAGTCCGATTGGCTTAGCCGACTGGGTTTGTACTGAGAACCTTGGATTAGAAAAATGGGAAGTTGAGTCCCTTAAGTCCGACCGGCTATATACTGAGAGATATTCACAGGGTAGGGAGCTGAGTCCCTTAGGTTTGACGACTCTATATTCGGCTAGCTATACACTAAGAGACATGCACAGGGTAGGGAGTTGAGTCCCTTGAGTTCGACTGGCTCTGTGTCTGACCAGGTTTATGCTGGGAGTCTGGTCTTTGAGAAATGGAGATCTGGATCGCGTATGTTCGACCGACCTTTTGGGTTGATCAGATTTGTGCTGGGAGCCTGGCTCATGAGTGGGGAACATCATTGGGCCAGGGAATGAGTCCTTGGTGCAAGCACTCCAACGCTTAAGTCAGAACCGACTGAAAATAGGGAAGAAGATGAACAGTAGAATAGTACTATGGATATGTGTGTGTGTACTTGGATAGCATAGAGGACTCTTTTTTTATACTGTCTCTTATAACCTGCATAATAATGAGGCGTCAGAGAATGTTGAGTGTCAGAATCTTGTTAGGTGATGGAGGATGTACAACAACCTTTCTCTAGGCAAAGAAAAGTTCCATTGCGTGTATATGTCAGAGGAATGGAATATTCTCTGGTGAGTATCTCTGACTTCGTCTATTAGATCGAGCTCCATGAGGTGTCAACAGACATTGTCCTCGTTATATTATTGCTTCAGATCATATTCCACACCCACTTCTACTGGGATGACTACTTCTCCTCCATAAACAAGATTAAAAGAGGTTATACTTGTTGCTTTTCGTGGGATAGTGTGGTAAGTCAACAACACACTAGGCAATTCCTCGACCCAACTTCCTCCGACATAATCAAGCTTAGTTTTGAGTTCTTTAATGATTTCCTTATTAGTGATCCCTACCTAATCATTATTTTAGGGATAAGCCATAACTTGAGCACCATTCTTGGACCTTCTGACTCTGGAACTGTCTTCCGTTATCTGAGACGAGTTTGTATGGAATCCTGAAATGACATATGATGTTCTACTAGAGAAATTTGATGATCATCCGCTCTGTTATCTTCACGAACAGCTTAGCTTCCACCCACTTAGAAAAGTAATTTACAACCATTAAAAGGAATCTTTTCTGAGCAAGCGCCATCGAGAAAGGTCTTACAATATTCATACCCCACTGATCAAACAAGCAAAAAATAATCGAGTTCTTCAATAGTTCTGTAAGGTGGTGCGCAATATTTTGATGTTTTTGACATGATATGCAAGTTGATATCAGTCGAGCCAAGTCCACTTGCAGAGTGGGCCAAAAGTACCCAGCCAGCAAAATCTTTCGAACAACAGCCGACCACCTGAATGGCTTCCACATGAATCCTAATGAACTTCTTGTAGAATGTACTGCACATCATTCGGTCTGATGCACTTAAGCAAGGGGCGAGAAAAAATCTTCTTATATAAGTGATCCCCAACCAATGTAAACTAACCGGCTCTCTTCTTGATCATGTTGGTGCAGCGGGGCCGGTAAGAGGGAGGTGAATTACCTGAAAAATAAAACTATACCCTCCTCAAGACTTTCAACTCAAAAATTACAGCAACAATAATAAAATTAAAAGCAGAAATAAAAGGGAGACCAGAAATTGATTTGGTTACAATCAAGATAGTTGTTAATCCAAGGCGGTTGAACAGCTCCACTAGCAGAGTCTCCTTCACTGTAGGCGGAGAAGCCTCTTTACACTTAGAACACCCACTAGTTGCTAGGAATTGATTACAGAGTTGAATGCTTGAATGAATGTTTATTTCCTAGCTCCAGGGGCCTCTATATAGCTCCTAGAAAGTCTATCCCGAGGGTCCAAGGCGCCTCCAATAAGATTCAAGGCACCTCCAACCAAGTCAAGCGGATAAAGTTATATCCGCGCACAAACGGTCGAGTTGACCCGGGCTAAGGCGCCTCAAACAAGCTTGAAGGTGCCTCAAAGATTTGAGGCGCCTCCAATGCTTGATTGAGGTGCCTCAAAGGTGGAGGCACCTCCAATCTTGATGAAGGTTCCTTGAGCTACATTTCCAGCTCGCTTTCTCCTTTGCATTAACTTCTGAAGCTCCGTTTGCTTGGATGATTTCGACCAATCGAAATAGGGCTCACCCAAACCCAATTTTCAGCCTTCTTCTCCAGCAGTCTTCCATCCCGGTTTTACGTCCCTCAAATGTCGCGCACGTTCTTCTCGCCCACCGATGTACTCTTCCTCAGCTCTCTCGTCCTTCGGACGCACCAAACTCGTCGACTCCCTCTCGTGCCGTCATTCTCGCTAGCTGTGTCTTCCGCTCGACTTCTTGCACTCCTAAGCTCCTGCACACTTAAACATAGAGATCAACAACAAACAGGACCTAACTAACTTGGTTGATCACATCAAAACAACCACAGGGTCCAACAGATCATTCACGCCTGCTCCTAATCAAGTGGTAAAATTCCTTGTCGAAGGAACGGAATTAACGACACCCTCCAGTCGCTATGTAATTCCAGATCGAATTACCTTTCAATGAGAGCTATCAACAGTGTTTACTCCACAGGCTTATTCAGAGTCCACAGGATTAGGGAACTAGCTAATTTGACTAATTTATCTACCTTCTGGTTCTTTTCTGGGGGGATCTTCTGTAAGATTACCTCTTGAAACTCCGCTTTCAACTTCTCAAATGCCTCCGCATATAACTTGAGTCGTTCATTATTAATTTCTAACTTACTTGATAACTGTTGAACCGCTAACTAAGAATCCAAGTAAATTAGGACCCGAGCGGCTCCCACATGCCTTGCGGTCTACAGGCTGACTATCAGTGTCTCATACTCTGTTTTATTATTGGTAACTCGGTAAGCTAATCAAACGGACAATTGTATTTGTCCTCTCTATGTGATATCATAAGAATTCCCAATCCACTACCTTATTGGGTGGACAATTCATCCACATATATTTTCCAGATATCTTCTGACTCTGGACTTTGTATCTCAGTCATGAAATCAGTTAATGCTTGAGCTTTGATGGCCTCTCTGGATTGATACTATATATCATACTCACTAAGCTTCGTGGTCCATTTGATTAATCTCCCCAAAGCTTCCGGGTTGATGAGCACTCAACCCAAGATGCTAGTCAACACAATGATTGGGTGTGAGAGAAAATAAGGACGTAACCTCTGAGCATCTAGGACTAGCTAATATGAAACTTCTCAAGAGCGGTGTAGCAACATTCAGTATCCTTCAATAAATGATTCAAGAAGTACATAGGTTGTTGTTCCTTCCCCTTTTGCCACACTAACATTGAGCCGACTACACTCTCATTGGCAGACAAGTACACCTACAAGGGCTCACCCACTATTGGCTTAGCAAGTACAGGTAAAGTGGAAAGGTAATTCTTTTGCTCCTCCAGAGCTTTGTCACACTCGACATCTCATTGAAATTTGATCGCCCAACAGAGTATCTTAAAGAAGGGTAAGCTCCAATCAACCAATCTTGCTATGAAGCGAGACACCGTTGTGATCCACTCGGTTAATCGTTGTGCTTTCTTCAGACTACGTGGGGGAGCCATGTCTTGGAGAGCCTGCACCTTGCTTAGATTAGCCTTGATCCCTCACTCTGTCACTATGTAGCCTAGAAACGCTCGCTTTTAGCTCCAAATAAATATTTACTGGGATTGAGATTAAGTCCATACTCCCTTAATGTTCATATTCGACAAGTTTCATCTATGTCAATGCACAAATTGACCTCTCGAAGGGACTTAATCAAAATATCATCCAGGTAGACCAACATGTTCCGTCCAATCTGCTTCATAAGTCATTGGTAAGTTTCATAAGTCATTGGTAAGTAGCTCCTGCATTCTTTAATTTGAACGACATAACATTGTAACAATAACTTCCTTCAGTAGTAATGAAGCTAGCATTTTCCTAGTCCTCTTTGGCCAGCGGAACTTGATGGTAGCATTGATGCCCATCCAATATGCATATCAGCTTGCAACTAGAGGTTGAGTCAATCACTTAATCGATATGTGGCAAGGGATAATAGTCCTTAGTGTTGGTGCAATCAGCCTAGGTTTTGATGTGTGTGTCAAAGAGTTTAAGTTAGGCTTTTATATGTATTTGATATGTGTTTGAGTCTTGCAGGACTTGGTGAAACACATGAGAAGTTGGTACGGCCAAATGTGGGAAGCTCATCCAAGGGCTCGGATCCTTGAGACGGTGAAGGATGGTATGGAAAGACATCCAAGGGATCGCCGGACGAGGAGCAATGGAGTGGAGCCGAGGGAAGCAGACTTCAAGGCAACGTGAAGGATAGCACGAAGAGGAGCCGCGGACTCGGGTGCATCTGAGGGACGAAGGTCGAGGAAGAGGACTTCAAAGGTGACTCCGAGGATGAGTGTATTAGAATGTACTGGGACCAGTAGACTGGTCATTAGACCAGTCGACTGATCCTATTTCACAGAATGTATAGAGTGATTCTGTGCTTGTCGACTACGGGGACCAGTCGACTGGTCATGGGACCAGTCGACTGGTACATATCCGTTGGCGAAATTTGGATTTCTGTAGAGAACCATTGGCTGGCTCTAATGGCACATCAATCGACTGGTGCTTAGACCAGTCGACTGGTGTCGAGGTTTGAGTTGATTGATGATCAACTCTCTCCTCTTATTTAAGGGGAGCTTTGGGGCATGGAGTAGGTTACTGGTGATAATTGTAAACTCTCTTAGTCTTGCCCAAAGCTTCCAAGTCTACTCTCTTCCTCTCCAATCCTAAGTTTCATCTTGTAAAGAGGAAGAGACCTTTGTGAGAGGTTTGCTCCACCGAGAAGGAGAAAGCTCTAGCCGGAGATGGCCGAGGATTGATCCACCGAAGAATCAAGGGTTTGCCCACCTCAAGGACACGCCGTGGAGTAGGAGAAAGCAATCTCCGAACCACATAAAGGATTTGTGTTAGCGTTTGTGATTTCTTGCTTGTTCTTATTGTTTTTGTTTAGTATATTCCGCTACGCACTAACATCTTGTAGAGAAGAAAGTAAATTAGGGGTGACCTAGCTATCCAACCTCCCTTCTAGCCGACCACCGATCCTCCTACAGTTGGTATCAGAGTAAGGACGTCCTTCAACGGAGTAATCGCCAAGAAGCGCATTCATCAAAATGACCGGCTCAAACATTTATCCACCCAAATTTGAAGGGGACTTCTCTTGGTGGAAGAAGAGAATGGAGGTATTTTTCGAAACCGATTTTGACATAATGCTAATTATGGAAAATGGTTTTGAAGTGCCTAGGGATCAAGACAATAAGATACTTGAGAAAACAAGGTGGAGCAAGAAGCAAAGAGAGGAACATTTAGCGAATTCTAAAGTCATACATCATCTACACAATGTTCTTACCCAACAAGAATAATAAGGGTTGGAACCTATTCAAGTGCCAAGGAGTTATGGGAAAAGCTAGTGGAGCTTCATGAAGGGACATCGGAAGCAAAATTGGCAAGAAGAGACCTCCTTCGAACTCAACTCAACAATATCAAGCTTGAGAAAGGAGAAAAGGTATCAATTTTACATTCTAAAATTAAGGAAATTATTAATGGACTAACAAGTGTAGGTGAGACACTTTCAAATTGAGACATGATGATGAAAGCCCTAAATGCTTTCCCAAGAACCACAACTTGGACCTCCATTGTAGATTCATACTACATATCAAAGGACCTAGAGAAATCCTCTCTAGATGAACTCTTCTCAACAATGAAGCTCCACGAAACAAGAGTTGAAGGATTAGATGGAGAAGCACATAGATCAAGAGGAGTAGCCCTTGTGGCAAACAAGGGAAAGGGTAAGAAGAAGAAGTCTTCATCCCCACCATCCTCCGACTCCGAAGAATCAAGCGCCTCAATGGATAGTGATCAAGAGGCGTATATGGTAAGAAAAATGAGAATAACATTTAAAAAATTTTCTACTAACAAATCTCATGCTAGGAAATGCTCAAAAAAAAAAGTAGAACAAGGAGGGTAATTTGCTACAATTGCGAAGGAGAGGGACACATAAGAGATGATTGTCCTCTCTTGAAGAAGAAGGAAGGGAAGAAGAGGGAGGAGAAGACGACAAAAGAAAAGGGGAAGAAGGCTCAAAACCTAAAAGCAACATGGGATGATCCTTCATCATCATCGGAGGAAGAAGAGCACCATGTAGTCAATTTTGCTCTAATAGGAATTGATGATGTAGCCTCCACCTCATCCAAAAATGAAGAGGAAAAGAGCTCAAGTGAAGACGAATAAAGGAGCTCAAGTGAATGGGGAGGTCAAACATCGGATTCGGATGTCTCGGTAAGTGAGGTACATAATCTTCCTCCTCATGTCTTAATTAAAATTATTTCAAGCACAAATGATGATTTGTTTAAGGCAAAAAAAAAGAACAAATCCTTGAAAAATGATATTTGCATGCTTAAGGAAAAATTAGAATCCATGTCTATTAAGGATAATGATTTGCATGCTTCCTCTTCTTCTAATTCAAATGATTTATCTTTAGAAGAGGAAAATAGGAAGTTAAGGGAAAAGGTAGAATACCTTACCAATGCCCTTAGAAAATTTGAAATTGGCTCTAAAACCCTAAACATTATTATTGGGAGTCAAAAGGCAAGTTTTAAGAAAAATGGGTTAGGATACAATGGACCAAACAATGAAAAGATCTACCATTGTCTACTTACTAGGGGACAATCAAAGACCAAGACCATAGATAGAAAATGGATCCCCAAGGAATATTTGGTTAACCCAATTAGAAAGAATTTCTATTGGGTACCAAAATCAATCCTCAAGGGTTAGAGGATTTTGGGTCAAGTCAATCATGAAAATCATAATTCAAATTTTTGAAAAATTGTTGACTTGAAACCTTAAGGGAGAGCACTTAGCCTTGATAGAGATTCATGATCAAGAGGACTAAGTAGAGGTTACCTTTATCTCACAATGATCTGCATTATTTTCTAACCATAAATGTGAGATATTAGGATGATACAAATAATTCACTTATGCTTATGCTATTTTGATGAGTTATGATATGTATCAAAGTGTTAGTGATCATAGGTCAACTATGGGGAAAGCAAATATTTAATTAATAGACATCTTGCCCATAGATCATAGTTGGACATTTTAAATATTTTGAAAATATTTCTATGTTTTATTTCCTATGGTATAGCTATATTGAAATATAAGAATGCAAAGCTTGGTGCTAATTTGATACAAAACTTGCATATTTTTGATACTTTTGAGAATTGGTCAAAATTTCAAAAATCCTTTGACTTTTCATGAAATCATATTTTTCCTAGTTAAAGGACATTTCAAGAAATATGTTGTCCAAATTTCATGATTTTTTTTTTTGAATTTTCTGGATTTTTCTATGAATTTTTGAATGTGGCTTCAGAAGGTTGAAAATTGATTTCAGAATGTACCAGTCGACTGTGACAGATATCAGTCGACTAGTACCAGCTTTTCAGCATTCTAATGGTTTCTGAAATTAATTTTGTGGTCCAAATTTTGTTAGGATGGATACTATAGAATGTGTATGTGTTTGATACAATATTTTGATGGTGTCAAAGGGGGAGAAATGGATAGGTTTAAGTTAGAAACCTTTATTCCCATTCTTGTGTATAAAATTTTGAAAATTAAGGATTGAGAGCATATGTTAAGGGGGAGCTTGGTTTTATGCTTCATGTTTACATATTGCTTCTAATTTTCAAAGTTGTTATTTGTGCCTAACTTAAACATATTGCCACACATCAAAAAGGGAGAGATTGTTGGTGCAATCAACCTGGGTTTTGATGTGTGTGTCAAAGAGTTTAAGTTAGGCTTTCATATGTATTTGATATGTGTTTGAGTCTTGCAGGACTTGGTGAAACACATGAGAAGTTGGTACGGCCAAATGTGGGAAGCTCATCCAAGGGCTCGGATCCTTGAGTCGGTGAAGGATGGTGTGGAAAGACATCTGAGGGACCGTCGGACGAGGAGCAATGGAGTGGAGCCGAGGGAAGTAGACTTCGAGGCAACGTGAAGGATGGCATGAAGAGGAGTCGCGGGCTCAGGTGCATCTGAGGGGCGAAGGCCAAGGAAGAGGACTTCAAAGGCGACTCCGAGGATGAGTGTGTGAGAATGTACTGGGGACCAGTCGACTGATCTTATTTCACAGAATGCACAGAATGATTCTGTGCTTGTCGACTACGGGGACTAGTCGACTGGTACATAGCCGTTGGCGAAATTTGGGTTTCTGCATAGAGCCGTTGGCTGGCTCTAACGGCCCATCAGTCGACTGGTGCTTGGACCAGTCAACTGGTGTCGGGGGTTTGAGTTGATTGATGATCAACTCTCTCCTCTTATTTAAGGGTAGCTTTGGGGCATGGAGTAGGTTACTGGTGTTAATTGTAAACTCTCTTAGTCTTACCCAAAGCTTCCAAGTCTACTCTCTTCCTCTCCAATCCTAAGTTTCATCTTGTAAAGAGGAAGAGACCTTTGTGAGAGGTTTGCTCCACTAAGAAGGCGAAAGTTCTAGCCAGAGATTGTCGGGGATTGATCCACCGAAGGATCAAGGGCTTGTCCACCTCAAGGACACGTCGTGGAGTAGGAGCAAGCAATCTCCAAACCACATAAAGGATTTGTGTTAGCGTTTGTGATTTCTTGCTTGTTCTTATTGTTTTTGTTTAGTATATTCCGCTACGCACTAACATCTTGTAGAGAAGAAAGTAAATTGGGGGTGACCTAGCTATCCAACCTCCCTTCTAGCCAGCCACCGATCCTCCTACACTTAGCATATGTCTTGTTTAGATCCCTAAAGTATACGCAAACATGCTACTTATTTCCGGGCTTGGACACTAGGACCATGCTAGCCAACCATCTTAGGAATTGCACTACCCGAATATATCCTGCCTCCAGTAGTTTATCTACCTATGTCCAAATGATTTTGTTCTGTTCGACTCTAAAATCTCGCTTCCTCTGTTTAACTGGAGGGCGTCTAGGTGTCCGGGCGGATATGGAGCTCATGTTCTATGACCACTGACAATATGCCTATGATCTCCTTGGGAGTCCAAGTGAAGATATCATTATTGCAAATTAAGCACACAATAAGCTCTTCTTGTAGTTCATAAGCTAGGTCGGTGGCTACTTGAGTGATGGCCTTTGGCCTGCTCGACTAAATCCGCACCTCCTCCTTTTCTTCATAGATTAATGTCGAGGGTGCTTCATGAATGACGTTAACCTTCATTCGTTGGCTCTTCTGAGTTGCATGGGCATCAGTCTTGACAACATCAACATAGCATTTGCATGCTACCAGCTGATTTCTTTTTACTTCCCCAACTTGATCGTCCATGGGGAACTTTATTTTCTAACAAAAGGTCTTGGCGACCACTCAGAACTCATTTATGGTCGGTCAACCTAAGATTGCATTATAAGTCGAGGGCGTATCTACCACGATAAAGGTTGATCAATGTATCCTCATCAAAGGCTCCTCCCCTACGGATATGGCTAGCTTGATCTATCAGAGTGGCTGAACTTCATTGCCCGTGAATCTGTATAGGGGCGTGATCATGGGCTGGAGTTCACTCTTCTCTATTTGCAACTACTCGAGCACCTTCTTGAAAATAATATTAACCAAGTTGCCTGCGTTAATAAAAACATGATGTATTTTATAATTAGTTATAATAACTTTAACGATTAGAGCATCGACATGGGGTACTTCCATACCTACTAAGTCCTTGGGCCCAAATCTAATTTCAGACCCTTGCGCTTTCTCCTGAGTACATCCGACAACATGGATTTCTTGTTGATGGGCTTGTGACTTGCAGGTCCGGTTGGAGTCACTATTGGTCAAACCACCTACAATCATACAAATGTCTCCCTGAGCTGCGTTGCTATAGTTTTCTTCTCGCCACGTCGGGGGATGCTCCTGTTCAACTCAGGCAAGGGCTTGGGCCTAGTTCTCTTATTATTGAGGCACTCATTGATGCATCTTGACATCTCGGTGATCTCTTTGAAGTAGTCTGTTCGACTGCTGGTAATGTTGATTGTTGGGAGACAATGAGTGTTGACGAAACCTTTAGTTAGCCACTCAGCGCGCCTCCTACTTATACTGATAGCAATCTTGAGTATTATGTGTTTACGAACGATGGTAGGTGCAGAACCTTGGAGTCCATCGAGGAGGCTGGGGGAATCACGTCCGTTTGGTCTCCACGTGCTATACAATGTCAGGCCTCTACTCATGGGGATGTGATGGAGGGCTTGCTTAGGTCCTTTGTATGCCCAAGGAGGAGGAGCTCTGTGTTCAGGTGCAAAGACAGGAACATGCACAATGACCTCCTTCTTCCAAGCAGATTGTGCCTCCTTTATATTGATATATTTGGTATCTCTTCCGAGTAGGTGGTCGAAATCACTAGGGGGTTTCTTAATCAGGGATCAGAAGAAATCCCCTTCAGTGAGCCCTTGGGAGAAGACACTCACTAGAATCTCTAGGGTGATCGAAGGGGTGGCCGAAGGGATGCCCATGGTCATCTAGTTGAATCTTTTGATGTACACCTATAGTGCCTCTTTTGACCCTTGCATGAGGGAAAACAGGCTCAGCGAGATCTTGTGATATTACCGGTTACTAGCATAATGATGAAGGAATGCTTTGTGAAAATCCTTGAAACAACAAATGGGCTTGGCTAGGAGCTGGTTGAACCACCTTTGTGTCGAACCAGAGAGAATGACAAGGAATACTCGACACTTAACGACATCCGTGTATTGATGAAGGATGGTTGCCTAGTCTTGGAGAAATGGGGATCTATGCCCTGTATGTCCGACTGGCCTTTTGGGCCAACTGGATTTGTGTTGGGAGCCTAGCTCATGAGCCCCGGTGAGAGTGATTCGCTCAGCCACATATACCTTGATTTTGATTACTATCTCATCTTAACTTTAACTGCCACATCATCTTGACCATCGATCACACATTACCTTTGGGGCTGCTCACTATGCACTGTATCACTAGCTTCTCCTTCAAGTCTACTCGAAGGAGGTTCATGACCGACTGACTAGACCCCAGTCTTATTATCACCCGACCATTCAAATGGTTGGCCCGACCAGCTGGCCACACCTCTTATAGCCCATTAATGTTATATTTAGCTTTATCTTTCTTGGAAAAATGCATGTCTGACGCTTGATATGCTAGGTAGTGCACCTGCGATATGTCATAGAGCTCTTTTTAGCGAAATGATTTGGTTGTCTTGTCCATCATAAATGTTGTTTCCTGGACAATCGCCATGTGCCCCAATAACTCCTCATTATCTGATGTGACAGATGATGCACACATTTTCATACAAACTATCAATTCCTTCCCTTTGATATGGCAGCTCCTTCCCTCCTGCTCCTGACTCCCGACTCCCGACTCCTGGCCATGCTCGATGGCCGACTCCCAACTACTCTCGACTCCTGGCTACGCTCGGTGGCCAACTCCCATCTATTCCCGACTCCTGGCTACGCTCAATGGCCGACTCCCGACTACTTCCAACTTCGGGTTACTCCAAGCTATTGATTACCAAATGCCAACTCTCTACTCACGTTTCAGTCTCCCTCAACTAAACTGAAACGGTCTCAGCTATCAAGAACTAGAACAACGAAAAAAGTTATGCTATTCCTGGAGGATAATGAATAATACAGTTGTTATCACGTGAAAAGAGGAAAACACAGTTATTAACTCTGACATAAATGAGTTGTAATGGGAATTTATTTTGGGGAATGTGGCCATGACAGCAAGAAATGAGGGGGCACGGGAAGAACATGCCGGAGAGATCTGGTCCTATAAAAAGTAGTCGACTCTCATGAGCCAAGGTACACACGCACATACTTTCAAAACCTTAATTTCCAGCAATCACTTTCTTCTTCACCAAGAGTTGACTTGCGCGTCAGAGTGGCTTCGTCGGGGACTTCCCTAGCTATCATTCTAACTTATTTTTTGTGAGTCTTCTTCTTTGCAAAATGGAAGCCACACCATCTTCCTAATCAGCAATAATAGTAGCACATTACCAGCGAATCAAATGCCTCCGTTCTCAGGCAGGATCAAATGGTATGAAATTTATATAATATCGAAAATCTGATATACTGAATTTTTGGTATGATATTAGTATAATTTTCCTTATATCAACATTTTTAGTATGATAAACATTATCATATGCAAAATTCATTATACCATACTGAATCATCCCTACTTGTACTTTTTAATTTTTGCCCGATCTTGTTGTGCCTTTTTACTCGTTCAAATTGAATCAGAAGGGCTTGTACTTCTCAATTTTCTCCCCAGGATAATATTTCAACCCTTGCTCTAGGTTCTAAAAGACTGTTTTCTTCTTGTTAATCATATGGAGTTTGTAGGAGCATAGATTTAGCTACTCTTTTGATTGTTTGTTGTTTATGATAATTTATTTAAAAATATGCAGGTAAATCAATGCTTTCATTTGAATTACTGGTTATTTACTGCAGAGATTTAACATTGATGATCAAATTTCTGCCAAGTAAATCTTTTCAAAATCAATGGGGGAATAGAGAAATTCTATATATAACATGAGTATTGTAGCTAAATTAGTTGATTCTTGAAAAACTGCCAATATCTCCAGGAGTATTACATGTATTACATATTTTGTGCTTAATTTGTTATTTTGCTTAATGCAATTAAGACTAAAATTCTTAATGAATATAAAGTTTCAAATTACTTTCCTATCACTTTTGCTCCAACTTTTCCTGCCATATATTTCTAGAAATTCCTATTTGTCTTTAGTTTTATGTGAATATTATGTTTTTTTTTCTTTTGCCCCTTATTTGTCCAATAAGAGATGAGATTAGCAATATTGCAAGTTGTGGCAAAAGGTGAATACGCTCGCTCCTAGCGTCCCCGTCAATCCGTCTCAAGGCCAACATGGAGGAGGTAAATTACGGATGACTACTGAGCATTAGCGATGGAGATTCTTTAATCGACCATGCTTGTCGTTTCTATAAGGTACTCTTATAGCTTGGTTAGTCCCACATTCCCATTCCTGAAGATGCTTGTAGATAAGAATTTCCCCAAAGTATGCAAAGTACCTCATGCAGTTTGTCTCTATCTTGCTTGCAGGTGAGAAATGCATGCTAATGTTTGGTTATGATTAAGTCATGCCACTACTATAATGGTGGCCTCAATGATGTTTTTCAAGTATTTGTATGCACTCTTTTATCATTAAGGTCATTCCCCTTTTTTCTCCACTACCAACCATGGATAAAAAATTTTTTGAATCTTCCAATGTAAACATATTAAATTATGATGGATTTGCTTATGCTAGCATTCAGACGACCAAGATATAGTAATTGAACATTCAAAAACTCACTGCACAACACATTATTAATTTATGAATTTGGTTGTGGACTGCCATCACACAATTAATTATGGCATAGTGCTTGTAGGTTTTTTAATCTTTTAGAAGTGGTTTAAACTTGGGGGACAAGAATTTTGTACACATGGGATATGTGCCCAATCTGAACCTGCCCATGTTGACTAGTGGTAGCTTAGCTTGCCTACTGGTCAAGGTCATTCCTTTGCTTTGCTGTTTCTTAACACTGATCAATATACTAAATCTGAAAAACTCGTGTGGAGTTCTTTTAGAATATCAATCTTGGAGTAGGGGAGGGGTAGACAAAGCCTCATGTATGAATATTAGAACATTTCATGTCCAGATATATTTGTAATTAAAAAAATCTAGTTTGTTTCCTTAATTCTCTATGTTTTAAACTTCAAGCCTTCGATTTACATGTTTTTTCCTTTTGGTATCTTTCTAGTTAGTGTTTGTATTTGTATTTGTAAATCTTCCTTAGAATTTCTAGTGTGCTTATGGGCTATATGATTGCTTTTCTATAGTATTTTATGCAACCATGCTTTTGTTTTTTATTATACTTCTCTATCTTAGAAGAGAGCATACAAGTTGTTAGATTATTCTACTTTATCACTTAAAAAGGGGCTAATTTGAAGGTGATTGTTGATGTTGAAAGTACTAACTAATTAAACTTATGTTTTGATATTGACAAAGGTTCAAAGTTAAACTGTGCGTTATTATTCTAACAAGTTTAACTGAGTATGTAGGAAAAGTTTTAAGTGATCTTAGGTAAGATGAAAGTCTTAGTTGAGACCAGGTAAAGAAGTTCTAGTGGATATTAGACAGGTAAAAAATCTTAGCACGACTAGGCAAGGAAGTCTTGGTCCTTGGGACTGGGCGAAGTCTTGGCAGGTCTAGAACGTTGGGCAAAAATCCTAGAGTCAAAGACACTAGGTGAAAGTCCTAGGAGTCGCGGACACCAAGCGAAAGACTGGATGAGTTAGGGTTTTGACGCCCAACGAAAAGTCTTGATGTCTCAGATGCTGAACAAACGTCC
The DNA here is from genome assembly GCF_018446385.1 of Zingiber officinale. NCBI lineage: Eukaryota > Viridiplantae > Streptophyta > Magnoliopsida > Zingiberales > Zingiberaceae > Zingiber > Zingiber officinale. Next base: position 96,439,322 of record NC_056002.1, on the reverse strand, counting down.
AAACGGTTTGGAGGGTCGGTTTGGCAAAAAATAAATTCTCTTGAGAGGAGTAGGTGAGGATGCGTTCCCCATTGAGGGAACAGTAGACATTGGTTTGACTTAGGGTTTCACTAAAAATTCGAAAGTCAGAACCAAACAGTCTAGAGACTATTAAATTAATTATATTTTATTATGCTAACTTTGTTTTGCATAGTGTCTTTGGTATTTTAGACTAGCATATCTTGCAGAAAGTGAAATGCATAAAGAAGCTTCGAATGGACAGTGGTATTGGAGGTACCTTGAACACCCTGGGTAGAAGACCCCGCATGGAAAGGTGTAGAGGCGCCACCTATGTTGTTGGACGGGCCTTGGAGCTAGGCACGGAGGCACCTCGGAGAGCATAGAAGGCATCCTCTAGAGGATAAAAACAGAAGATTGCGGTGATTATCGCTACCGAGGCTTTGGGGATAACATCTATAGTTGGAGGCATCTCGGACATTGCTGGAGGCACCCTTGAAAATCAATACGCTACATCTTCTACGCTCACCGCTCTGCTCCGACTTCTGATAACAACGCTGCGATGCTGCTCGGACAATTGCGCTCTACGCCGAATTCTAATAATGTCAATATAATTTACATTATGCAATTTGTAATTATCTCTCTTTGCAAGTTCCGTGTAATCCTCTGAATTATTAGTGAATTATCCACCGAAAACGATCGTTGATCGTGGGCCTTGGAGTAGGAGTCGTTACAACTATATTCATATTTTTATGGATGAAAATATGTATTTTATAATCAGTCAATTATTATAGTAAGCATGGTCTTATTCGTTTTATTTTCTATTCACACTATTTATTCGTCAAAATAAATTAGTTATGAGATTAAACTAGATTAGAGTGAATTCAGTGGGTAAAACATGTGAAATTTAGGACTTTTAGGTGGAAAGAATAATGCAATAGGTTGCAAGCATGAAGAGAAATTGGATGCAGGTATTCATTTTTATTGGCATAGTTTTTTCAATTTGTAAATTCAATTGCTTATACATAAATAAATTTTTTCTTGTCCTTTTAATGGTTTAGACAAAGTAGATACCTAGTGGATTATGTGGTGCAACGCTATACATTCTCCACTTTCTCATATATTGTATATTTAAATCCACTCTAAATACGTACATGCGTATGTTTAGAGACGCTATCTCAAAGTATAGTAAACATATGAGACACAAAATTTCTCTCGACCATGTGAATCTATATCAGGGACATGCCATCCAATGTTCTACAAGATTCCCCTTTCTCTTTCGTGTCTAATTTAAAAGTTTCAAACTCAATTAATCCTAATCAAATATTTGAATGAAAATCCTTTACGCAATTTCCACTACAAAATTTGTAAATGCTAACAGTAATCATGCGAAAGTTATTAGGGGGATTAGAACAAATTTAGAAGACAAATTTAATCAATAGTCTTTTTTTTTTCATTCATGACATATTACATTCTTTGAGCAATTGAAAATTTTATCAAGTAAAATTTTAATTTAATTTAGTTTTTTCTTATATTTTTTCTAGGCTTTACCTCTATGCATGCAATAACTTGATTTTTCTTATTGTTTAGCACACAAATATTATTAATTTTTGTTCGAATTAAAATAATTTACAAATTAATGAAATTGATGTGAAATTTTGATAATTATATTATACTATGCCGTGAAGAAATTCTTTGTTATGTTACATATAACAACTATAAAAATATTTATTTATTTCGACAAAAAAGTGTTGACCATATTATTTTATTGGGTTAAATTTCTTTGGGCTCTAATCCATGTGAATTTTTGAATATTTGAGAACATATATTTCATTTAATGTCGGTGAAATTCCCCTTTAGTGTTAGGATTTTTATGAAATTTGATAGTCAAACCTAAAATCTAAATTTTATCTATTATTTTTATACAACATAGTTATTCATATAATTGCTGCAAATTTTTTTGTTGTGTGTGTGTTTACTTAGGTTTCTATTGTACACTTTTGTGAAATGATTCTAACTAAACAACTAATAGAGTTTGAAGAAAGATCAAGAAAGTGATAGCTTAACTATAAGTACCCGATTTAAATTTATTTTAATATTTACTTGCTATTAATATCAAATATAATTGGATTTTGTAATTTCATTAAACAATAATAATTTTAACAATGATGAGATTAGTATTTATAAGTGTGGGAAAAAATTGAAATTTTGATATATCACAAACCATATCGAAATTTATTGAATTATATTAAAAATATGATATATCGAAAATTTTGATACAGGATTATACTATATCGAAATGTTTTGGTACGATATCGGTATGTAATTTCATAGTTTGATATTTGATATAATATACCGACCTCAAAATTTCAAGGTAAATAGTATAGAATTTATACTATACTAAAAATTGATATATCGAAAATCAACATATCAAAACTTTAATAGATACCAATATAATTTTTCTGTATACTAAAGTTTTTGATATAGTATTAAATTTTGGTATCAATATACCATACCACTCTTAAGTATATATTATAACATTATTGTTACCCACTGGCAATGAGAACTTTAGCACTGGTATAAACAATTTTAGCTTGACAATATCATATACAATTTTCCGTGAAATAAATTCTAAGCTTTCATTTTCTTTTAGCGGGGAAGATCAAACAAAAAGAGATGCTGATGGACTAGAAGAAGATGGCAAATGACAAAGAGATGGACTGATGTTAAGACGTACAAGATGCATACAAAACAGACTTATTGGAATTCTAAAAATTTATAATTTTTCAATTTGATTTCTAAAAATTTACCATTCTAATTTACAGTTTGGTGGAGTGATGTTAAAAATTTACAATTTTTTCCCTTAATTTTTTCAATGATTTCTAAAAATTTGTCACTCAATTTATTAGATTTATAGGGGTGTCATTACAACCAAATATCTATTACACTTTATCAGATTTCTCACATTTAAAATCATCTAATTAATAATATATTTTATTTATTTTAATTATAAAAATATATAATAAATTTATTTACTTATTTATTTAGCTTTCTATTTATTTTTAAATATTTATATTAAATATTTTATTTTTTAATTAATATATTTTATATTTTAAAAAATATATACGGTCAATAGTTACTTGGTTCTAATTATTGCTCCATACTCAGCACACCATGAGTGATCTCAATAAATTGTCCTGTCACAAACCTTCTGGCCTCCCTCACAATTGTGTCTCGTAGTTTTCAAACGCTCGTTCAATCTTTTCTATCTCTTCTATATTTAGAAGGCTAACGAAAAAGATAAGAACCCTAATATGTTAGTTGTTTCATCGTGTTTATCTACGATTTCTGTCAATTAATAGTTTAATATGTTGCCAAATGGGGAGGCGTGGCTAGCTGTGGGCTGTTAAGGAGGGGGAGAGCACGAGAGTGAGCGGGGAGAGGAGGCTCTACTTGAATCGGTAATGGTGAACGATGACATCGAGTATTTTTATTGTAATCTTATTCTATCTTAAGTAGCATAGTAAAGTCTGCATTATCCTTAAGCCTTGTTTTTTTTTAAAACTTTTCTTTAGCAATAATATAATCATCTCGGAAATATAATCATAGTGGATTCATGTTCACAAGTATATATAATTCTTCATATTTGGTGAACTATTGACATGATGCTCAAATGGTTCGTTACACGAAGAGGGAAGATGAATAAGAACTCTATATATATATATATATATATATATATAAAAGATTTTCAAAGCATGCTCGTTGGTTGTTTTATACCTTTTGGTGGATTAGAGTAGTATGCTGTTTAATTTGGTGGAACCGCAAATCCACGTCATCTATGCCTATTATATTAACTCATGATTGTAGTATTATCAGATTTTAGGAAAGAGTCGATGTGCATTTTTATTTTATTGCTACTCTTCATATTCGTATGGACTACAAATAAACAGATATAAAAAAAATTAAAATTAATATACTAGTATCAATTTTGAAGGACATATTCTGTAATATCAGATTAATTATCCATAATATATAAGAAAAAATAGTTGGGTAGGAGATATAAATCTACAACTGTGTCGTGTTGTTATTTTTTTATATTTCAATTCACAAATTATATTTAATCCTAATGTATGTAGTATTAGTTGTGTAATAGATGGTGTTTTCTATAATACGTTAAATGTATACTGAATGGTCACATAAATAACTTGATCGTCTGGTCAAATACATATTACAACGTCTAAATTGGTACAGTAATACTAATCAGTGAAAATCAGTGAAAATCGTCAATGTAAATTAATCCTAGCAAACCTGAAAAGGATTACTTTGTTTCAGACTCTGTGTCAATTAGCATGCAACCATAACTAATTTCATATTGTTTAGAACTAATAATTCATACCATATTTATATTCTACAGACTCAACCAATCCTAGTGGCTGCAACTTTACAGAAATCCAAATAGTATAAGTCCATCAATGGATATCGATCAAAACTCATGAATCGACCTAGATTGATTTGATTGCACTCATTTCAAGTCCTACGGATTTCTGATGTTACAAGAAGTTCAATGGTATCCTAGTGGTTGCAATGTTACATAAATCTAAATAGCTTGGGTTAATTATGGGTTTGATCAAAATCCAATAATCGACCTAAACAGGTCTGGTTGTGTCCATTTTAAATCTTGTGGGTTTCTGAGGCTGCAAAAAGTCTCATAGTGCTCTCCATTACTTATCTCAAACATTCCGGAAGTGCTCCAATATTATACTAACTTTCAGCTAAAATGTGGTCCTGGTCTCTTGGAGATCGGGCCCACATCGGGCCTGATATGGGCAGACTAGGCTCGTGGTAGTGCTGATCTCCCGACATCATTCCAATGTTGTTCCTTGCTTAGATCATAGTTTGACATCATATGTACCTTTTTCTCGCTCAACCCTTCCTAGTGATGCAAGTTTACAGAAGTCCAGATAGCCTAACTCCGTAGGGATAGCCTAGGTCCATAAGTAAGTTTCGTCAAAACGACCTAGACAAATCTAGTGACGCCCATTTTATGTCCTATAAATTTTTGAGGTTGTCAACCTAAACCGGTCTAGTTGCATCCATTTTAGATCATATGGGTTTCTGAGGTTGCAAAAAGTCTCACATTGCCCTCCATTACTTATTTTGGGCAATCCAAAGGTACTTGTCACCATATGTATTTTTTTCTCGCTTAACCCATCCTAGTGATACAAGTTTGTAAAAATCCAAATAACGTAAATAAATTTTGATCAAAATTCACTGATTGACTTAAACGCCCATTTCATGTCATATGTATATGTCATATGTATATTTAAAGGCTGCAAAAAGCCTAACAACGATTTCTATCACTTATTTCAAACTATCCAGAGGTACTCCGATATTATACTAACTCTTAACTAGAATATATTATACTAACTCTTAACTAGAATATAATCTTGGTCTTCGAGAGATCAAGCCCATGTTGGGCCAGATCTAATCGACATTGGACTTGATCTAGGATTGGACCAAGCTCATGGTAGTGTTAATCTCCCAACACCAAACTCACATTGTTCCTTGCTTAGAATTAAGATTTGATGTCATCTATACCTTCTCTTGCTCAACATTTCTTAGCGATTGCAAATTTACATAAATCTAAATAGCCTAGTCCATTAATAAATTTCTATAAAAGATCGACCTAAATAGATCCGATTGTATCTATTTAAAATCCTGTAAATTTCTAAAGCCACAGAGTTTAATAGTGCTTTTCATTACTTATTTCAGATGCTTTAATAACTATTTCATCTCTATCGACACAATATCACACTCAAATATAATTAATAAAATTCCGATAAAATTGAAATAAGCAATTTCCACGAAGATGCATTTCTATAATAACATGGTTAAATAGTCTGTCCAAGATTCGTGTGATATATACAGCAACTTAGATATTCGAATTTTGCTTCTGCTTCCTAGGAGATAAAAACAGGTGGGTCAAAACATTTTTCATGTTCGATTCAAGTGAGCATGCATTACTCTGGTACCCAATTTTTCAGATAAAGTACTTAAATTTCATGTCGACACTCCATCCATCTAGAGGAAAACATTGGGCAGGTCAACTAGCACCCTGGATTCTTCACTTTAATGATCAAACATGCTTTGCTCCTTTCTGTCGCTGCATCACAGGTTCAAAATGTGAAGGCGCTTTGAGATGGTTCTGGCAAGTTGAAACACAACAGAGTTGATAAGCTTTCTCACAACCATGCCGCCCAACCGGGGAACATATGACACAACCGGTCAATGTCAATTGCATCCTGTATGAGTTGCTGGACCTGCATACACAACAATAGCCAAATAGAATTAACAATCTAGGATTACTTTATTACTCTTTCTAATTTAACAATTTCAATGTATCACTTTATTATTATTATTATTTAAGATCCAGAGTAATTTAACATTGCCTATAAATAATATTTCCAATTTGTACATAAACTAAATTATGAAAAAAATATATATATGAAAATTGAACAAAAGCATTAAGCCACTAAAAACAATTTTCTATATTGCTAAAATGTGATTTATTAAACTATTATTGCTTTGTTTGTTTGCAAAAGGTGCATTTTCTGTGTATTTACACTAAATTTTTATTATTTATAAAATTTATTTTATTTTATTATTTTTAACATATTATAAATACTAAATTTAAAAAGAATATTGAAAACAATTTACTAAAAGATCTAAACTATTTTAGAAAATAGATTTGTAATTGGACTCGATACATGACAAAAAAGGACATGCCAGAAGTAGTACCAATTAGGGTTGCAAACGAGTCGAGCTGCTCATGAGCCGCTCGGTCAAAGCTTGGCTTGAGATTAATTTTGACAAAGCTCGAGCCGGCTCATTTAATATTCGAGCCGAGTTCGAGCTCGCTTGTTGAGTTTTTTGAGCCAAGCTATATGTATAATATATTATTTTTATTTATTCATGTAAATATTGATAAATTTAGTGTCATTAAGTAATAATGGTAAGTACTAAGTAAAACCGTAAATTTTAAAAGTTTATTTTTAAAACTAAATCCAATTCCTAAATTCTAATTCCTAAGTTCCTAAACTTCAGATTTCAACAGCTTAATTGCCACTCAACCCTAATTTCAACTCTCAACCCTCATCCCGTCGCCACCTACTCAACCATTACCACCTACTCAGTAGTCGTCGTCGTGCCTACTCAGCCGCACCCTCAGTTAGGGTCAGACCTCTTGCGTGCGTTTCTTTTTTGGTGAGTTTTCGGGAAACACTGTGTTCTGTGCCTTTCTTGTTTCTTCCTTTTTCTTGATGTCATAAACACACAAACTTGGTCATTTAAAAGAATAGTCCTCAATCCACACTCCACCATCGGGCCCCCAAATTTAAAAATAGGGTAGAACAGATGCCAGGTTTTCAAATTAAGTATAGTTTAATTCTCCTATTGGAAGCTAAGAACTGTCACTAGTATTTATTAACACATCAACATAATGAATTTCACCAGTGAGGATAATACAAACGAAGAAGAAAATCAAAATGGTTAGAAAATTATTTATCTTTTCAAGCTATTTTTAGACTCTAATGATTATAATAAGAGAAACTGAAAAGATGTTATTGTATTATTTTCTTTAACTTCAATTATTTCTATATGATAATGATATAAATTAGAAAATCAAATACCTTTATAATCTTGTAATAGTAGATGAGTTTGTTTAGAAAATCATCTCATTTTTGGTTCATAATAGGGAAGTTTAAAGAAGAATGAGATTCCTAAAATTTTTTCATGTTTAGAATGGTGAAGGATGAATAGAATGCAGTATCCTATATTGTCAAAGATAGCAACTGATATTTTAGCTATTCCAGTGAGTTCAATGGCTTCAGAAGCAACATTTAGTGCAGGGACAAGAGTTATTGATTCTGATCGCTCATCACTCTCTCCCGATATGATGCAGACTCTACTGTATGGGGGTGATTGGCTTCGACATATACATGGACTGAAAAAGAAGACTAAAGAAAGTTAAATTTCATTATTAGCTTTCTAAGTTACATACAGAGAAAACTTACCAGGAAATTTTTCTTCCAGTATCACCCTCTTAAAATAAGATTTCAGTTCTTTGTTTAACATGTATTTCCGGTGTAATTATTGTGCTATTATAGTTAAGCTTAATATCACTTCATATTATTGAATGCAAATAGTAATATAGGTAGTATGATTGAGAATCTGAGATGGAGACGAAGATGTTGAATGTTGCAGAAATTTGGTGTTTTGAGCAGTTTGGGTGGTTTGAATTTGGAATATCATGTTTTTGGATTTGGTTAACTTTGTTGGGATGAAGTCTGATATTTTGGCAACAAGAATAATATTTTATGAGATAATTGTGTTTTTGACTTATGATTTTTTTTATCATCTGAGACTGAGATATTTATGTTGTGAATTTGTGATGTTCAGATGCTTTTCTTTTATCTCAGAGACAAATAATTGGTGTTTTGATGTTTAGTTTTATGGGTGAATTTGGTCAATTTTTTTATTTAAAATTATTATTGTTTGATTTACATTATAAAAAAATTACAGCAAAATTGGCTTAGGTTATGGCTTTGGCTCGAGTTCGAGATAGAAAGCTTGATTTAATTCAAGCTTTTCGAATTGAGCTCAAGCCTTGGATTAAATGATCGAGCCAAGATCGAGCTCAAATTTACAAGATTGATTGAGCTTGAGCTCGAGCTAAGCTAGCCTAAATCGAGTCGAGCCGAGCTCGAGCCAAGGCTGGCTCGAGCTTGACTCGGTTCGTTTACAACCCTAGCACCAATTGGTAGTAGTTGTCCTTAATACTCGAATTTTAGAGCAATGAAAATAGAATTTCAGTTAGATTTATGATTGTATTTAGCAGAGAATAAATTATGCAACATTGATCATTTACCATAGATGAACTAAGAATAAATTAATGACAACATGGAACAAGAGCTTATACACATCTCCAAATTATGCAAACTCAGTTAAACAGAGAATCAATTAATGATCAATCATCTACCTTGGCAAATCACTTGAAAAACGATGATCAGACATGCACACACAACAAAGAAGAAAGAAGATAAACATATTACCTGACCCTGCACGCTTCTTATTTCACCTGCTTCATAACCATCTAATTTTTCTTTGATTCTGAGGGTAGCTCGTGCAGCATCTTTGTTTCCTTCATCATCTTGTGAACTCTCCAGGCTTGCATCCACACCATCATCAGTTTCCTGAATATACAGAAGGAAAATAAATTAAGGTTGTGCAAGCAAAAGTAAGCACATGCATTTGTTTCCACGACCTTTGGCTATAGGCATCACAGTTACTAGTTTGAAGCCGCTCAAAGACTATTCAAAATGGCAAACACTAAAAATGGATAATGCAAACTCCATGATCATAAAATTTATGTATCCATATAAGAAAGATACAGGCATGGTTCAAAAAACTATTCTGTATGCTGATTGGGCAACAAAGCTTGAAGGATAATGCAAACTCCATGATCATAAAATTTATGTATCCATATAAGAAAGATAAAGGCATGGTTCAAAAAACTATTCTGTATGCTGATTGGCCAACAAATCTTGAAGCCACTAGTGAGCCAAGGTGTGAGGTGAAGGCCCACTAGGCTTCTTCTCACTTAGCGTTCTAGGCCAACTATGAGCTGGCTTAAGAGTTTCCAGCTCACAGTTGTCTTCTCAATTCATCCCTCCTAGCTGAGAACATGTTCTTGGCACACAGTTACTCAGTAACACTTCAGCCGAGGACTGACACCAACAAGAATAATACTTTTAACCATGGATGTAGGTGGCTCTTTGTGCGATTCTCTTTGCGACAAAAATAACATATACTACTTTACATGGATTATTGTTAGACATAATTCATGTGGCTCTTTGTGCAAGTCTATTGGCAAAGGACAACTGTTTTTCCTAATGTATGGAGCTCACTCGATTCAATTTCATGAGGCTATGCTGTTGTTAGACACCACATGACTCAAATTTTGTTAGCCAAGTGGAATAAGGTGTATTCAACAAGATTACAATAAAACTAAGCTAAAAACTGTAAATGAATGTGAGGATCTATATGCCTTTTGCAGCTGCAAAGCTTTCAGAGGTGAGAGTGCCCACTTATACAAAGGATCATGGATGAATACCTGCAACAGCCATAGATAAATTATCAACATAAATGATAATTATTCACATAGAGGCACGAGTGGTTTTGCAATGGATCTAAGAGAAATCTGCATACTTCAATAATAGTTAGCAGTGCTTCCTTATTTGCTCTCATGACAGAGAGAGTTTCTTCACAACATCTTCTGAAGACACCCTCAACACCGGTAACACCCATCCCATCTATAATGTCCCTAGTCAGCCTAAATGGAACCTGAATAGAAGTTATACTGTGAGCTGAGATTGCAAAAATGGATTTACAAATGATCTAGCATGCCATCAGCAATAAAGTTTAAATGGACAAACCCTCTCTGGAGTTTTAAGCATAAGTCCTTGCTCAAAGGCAACCCCAAGGTCGATGTGGACTACTTCTGCAGTTTCTTGATCTATGAGAATATTCATTGAATGCCTATCTCCAAGTCCTACGATGTAACCAACCTGAAAGAGAATCAAATTTGTGAGGCAATAAAACAGTTGGTAGACATTTTCAAAAGTTGAAATTTCTTAAACACTGTATGGAAATATGAAAAGTATTTATCAAGATAAAAATTTTGGACCATGGAACTTGCTGCAACACTTCTTGTATAAGAAAGCCTGCCTTGAAACCAATCTGCGGGTTGCAAAAACTTCTCCAGAAAAAAATAATGCAGAACAGACCTGATCAAATGATGAATTTTAAAGTTATTGTCGAACATCATCTCATATTTAGATGGAAGAAGGGCTCCTTGTTGAGGTATCAAAACACCCATTATATAAGGGCAAGGGATGATATGTGCTAGAATTTCTACTAATCAAGGTAGATAAATATCAAACCTGAAATTGTCACAGATTTTCACAAATGCCTTCCTCTTGTCCTTCTCCTGTTAAAACAACCAACCAATGAGGAACATATGTATGCTTTGGATCATACCACCATAAGATGTCAGCAATTATTGCAGATGAGAATCTCAAAAAATTTCAACTTACATTCATCATGTATTCCCTGCACTGAAGAAATGTCCAATCGCCAACCCCATAACGTCCATGTGCTCCACCATTTCTTGCACTACAGAGTAACACATAATTTTCTGAAGCAAGATCATAAAACATTTCACATTAAAACAACATGAATAAGATTCAAACCTTCCTAAAAGGTATTCGCCAAGTGGAATAGTACGATCAACCCATTCAAGTATACCAGCACTCGGAGTAAAGGGTACTACCTGCAAGATTAGATACGGATAAAATGACACAATTTCATCTAGAAATTTAAATGAGCTAAATATCTACATGCAAGAAATTTGTATGGAAAATATTTTTAGAAGACATTGCATTAGACTCGACCCTAGTTCGGAACCGATAGTTCGACGGTTCGGAACCGACGATTCGGGGGTTCAGAACCGACTTCGACGGTTCCTACGGGATCGACCCTTAACCTTAACCGAGATGATTACGGTTCACGGATTGGAACCACCGGTTCACGGTTCATGCATAGTTTGGCACGGTTCAAGATTATATTAAAAAAAATTATAAATGGTAAATTCATAAAAAAAAAAAAAGGCTTACAATTATTTAAGTTGTCTATGTATTCTTTTATGGCATAGGAAAATCAAAGTCCACATAGTTCTCTTACCTTTTTATCCTTTTACCTTATGAAGTGACGTTGTTACTCACTTCCATTTCCCGTTCCCATAGTATTTGTTCATTCGGTATTAAAATCTTCGGCATTAAATTCTTCGGCTTCGTCATTTAAAAGTTACATTCCTTGGATTTTTTTCCCGTCTCTGGTCTCATCGTCAAGTAATGTTTAGGCTTCCAATGAGTCGAGAGACAAAGTCAATTGCCGTTCATCCAATATGTCACACACTTAAACAAGCTAAAATTTCTTTGGCGATCTTGGATAGGACGGGAAAACTCCGTGACCATCACTCTAGGACATCGAAATCTACTTCGCTATTTACTTCATTAAATTAAAAGAAGCCATAAAATAATTCTCAAATTCTATTAAACTTGAGGATCCTTGTGAACGTTTCGTCCATTCTTTTAATAAAATTTATACTTTTATAAGTTTTAAATTACTGCTATTAGTATTTTGTATTTCAAAAATATTAGGTTGTATTCCATATTTTATATTATATTCTTTATAAATATCAATTTATTATATACAATATTATTTGGATTAAGAGAAGAATCTTTAAATGGAATTAAATTATAATACAAACCTATTATGTAAAACTTCTAATTTATATCTAGGGTCTAAAGCAAATGCAACTAAATAAATTTTAAAATTTTAAAAAAATATTTTTCCCATTTCGTTTTCATTGCTAATATATAAGAAGATAAAAATTCATTATTACTATTTTCATCTAAAACTAATACTATATTACAAAAATTTCCTAAAACTAAATGAGAAGTAGGATAATAAAAACTGAAAACTTGTTCGATTAATAATAAAAACAGAAAAGTTGTTCGGTTGCTTCATTAAATACTTTTAAAATTTCACAAATACTACTACGAATATTCCATTGTATATATTAGCATTATTAATATTTGGTGCAAAAAATGAACATAATAATTCTCTATATTGAGATGAATCTTGTAACAATTGATATGTTGAATTCTAATGTGTTGGTACATCACCTGAAAATTTTTTAGGTCTCATTTCATTAATTATACAAAATTTACCGCATTGTTTCATTAGAAATTGTTTCATTATAGATGGATGCGACTATAAATAGGAAATAGCATTTCTAATTGGTTCAATATGATTTGCTAAAATTCTTAATTCATCTTAAACATATAAATTTAAAACATGACAAACGGAACGAATATGAAAAAATAAACCACCAATACCAGGTTGGCATATAAATTTAAGTTCTTCAATACTAGCAGTATTAGAACTAACATTATCAAATGATATTGAAAACATTTTGAGTTAATCCATATTCATATAAAATTAAACATAATAATTATGAGATGTTGTGAGCATTATGTAATTCATCAAAAACTCTATAAGCCAACAATCTTTGTTGAATATTCTATGAATTATCGATCCAATGGCAAGTCACACCCATATATGAATGTGCTTGCCAATTATCACTCCAAATATCGGAACATAAAGAAACTTTATTATTTAATTTACTAAATTCTTCAATTAATATTGTCCCCTTTGTTTTACTAATCTTTTAATTATTTTTGTAGGTGTAGTTCTAGGAACACGTTTAGCAGATGGATTAAGAGATTTTTTTTATGAAAAACTTGAAAAGTGCATTTAGATCCAAAATTAAATGATAGATGTTCTACGGAAATAAATATAGTTAATGATTCTCTTAATTTATTATCAGAATATAAAAATAAACTAGGATCACTACTTCCGCTAGTAGAAAATCTAGATAATTGTGCTTAAGCACAATCAATCCCAAATTCCAGGACGCATCACTTCTGTGTCATTTCAACGACTCATAGCCGGTGGTTGCTTAGAATTTGTACGAAGCATTGCAATGCTTATATTTTGCACGTAATTCTCCCACAAAAGAGTAACCTTATCAAAATGTATAGTAAAAATAGAAGATCTTAAAAGAGGAACTTTCGAAACCTTAAAAGTAATTGCATCGGTAATTCTGCGTTTCGGGTATCGAAGTCGGATTCGAAAGTTGTTCGATCTCATCATCGACGGATTGAATGTTCGGATTTGCTATTTCCTTATCCCTCCGAGATCGAGATGATGAACCTCCTCGCCCTTGGCCTCCTTGCCCTCGACCTCCTTTCATTGTAGTCGGAACTCTGAAGAGGAAGTCGAAAGTGTATAGAAATTACTGAATTGAGAATGAGAGTAGAGAAGATGTATGTGAAAATAATAAAAGGAGTTCTCTATTTATAGAGTTTAGAAAGAAACGAACACTAAATCGTAGTCATTGATAGAAAAATGGTCAAATGATCTCAACCGTTGAAAGATTTTTTTAAGAAAACCTTTTTTTTCATCCCAACAGCTAGAAGTTCCAACGATTGTGAACCGCCAATTCTAACGGTCTAAAACCAGTAAAAAAAAATTGAACTGCCGATGGCCGATTTTTAGAGGGGCTGAACTAGAACCGACCCAGCACCCTGTTCCGATTTTTTAACTGGAACTGGGCCAACGGGTACCCAACTCGTTGACCAGTTCTGAGTTTGGGGTCGGACCTACACTACATAGAAATTCACAGATAAAAGACTTAAATATATTCTACCAAGGAATGAAAAAATAAAAGAATGCAGAAACAATTTGATTCAAGCTTAAAACTATGTAAATAAGGTCATGATTAAGGAAAAGGAGAATTAGAGCAACAAAGCATCCTTGTGGAAAAATTTAGTTGCACTTGCAAAATATACCTGGCTACATGACAAAAAATTGCTCAATAATTTAAGAACACATCTAATACCTTGTACGTACGAATTCTTAGCCTTCTTTTCCAAGTATCTCTATTATTCTGCAAGAAATTATTTACCAAATCGAAAAATTGTTCCATGACCTGAAAGAGGATGGGCCATTACAAAATTTTAGTGTTCTACATATTTATAGCAAAATCTGATTAAGAGAAATGTTTATGGAGAGTGCTATGCATTGCAACTAAGCAAATATGTTAACAAGGTTAGTAAACTTAAAATTTAGGAGTTTGAACAGTAGTAATGTTTCTATATTGAGTGTTGTATTGATGATAATGGATCTAGTTGAAACTGTTAAACCTTTAGTCATATTAAAGTCGAAGAAATAGTGTAAGCTTGGTGTTGATCAGCATAACTTCAAATTCAGGGTGTAAGCCTATTGGTAATCACATAAGAACCTAGGACTGTACACAAGAAAAATGCAAGATTTGTAGCCCAAATTTAGGTGTTCATTGGGAGGTCAAAATTTTAAGGTATTCATACCTTGGCAACATAAACTTAAATTGCCTCAAATAATTTAGCTAAATCTGCAAATTCTTGATCATTGAAAATGAATCTATCTATGTCAACAATATGGAAAAAGTCATGACCATCAACAAACTTAGGTTTCTTTGAAGACACTGTTTCATAGAAGCTAAATTTTAGCATCTCTCCGTAATGTTACAGCATGCATTGCAATCAAACAAATATGATGGATTTGTGACAGATAATCATCTACGCTGTTCCATCTCAACCAGTTATGGATGGATTAATGGTAAGCTAAAGGATAACAATCTTATTCAAACATGAACATAATTTCCATTTGATGGGTCAGAAAATATTCACTAGTACAAACATTGCATCAGATCATTATAACTTTATGAAAAAAGCCATTTCCTATCAGAACTGATTACATTTACACATCAAGATTAAGTGCATTTACATGTGAAAGAAATAGAGCAATAATTCTCAATGTGGAGGCAAAATGTGCTACAACTTGGAAGAAAGTATAGCTCAGTAAAGTATTTAAAAATTATAGGAAAAAGAGAAATGAAATTTTACAGCATCCTGTCGTAAATCATCATTCCCAGACTTTGCAAGTTGACGATATATATGACCATCTGAACCAAGGCACTCAATTACTTTGGGAGCATTTATGCCATTCATTACCCTGAAATTTTTTAATATAAACTAAACAAGCTATGTAAAAATTCCTGTACAAGTAGAAACATCAAGCCACACACATTACAGAATCAGCCAAGCCCTTGAAATGTGGAAAAGAACCTTCCTGATATTGACAAGTGGGATCAACAGGAACTGTAGCTGTGACAACTGGTACCTGAAAGAAGAGCAGAAGTGGAAGAGTAAGTTTGCAACTTGGCAATTTACTGGATCTACAACACACGAATGAAACAATGCCATACTTGACATTTATCAGACAATTAATGAAACCACAATTATGCATAGAAAAGATGTATCAGCCATCATGATGAGAAGCCAAATTTCATTCAAATATAACAATTATTTGATACAAAACCACAGCGGTATTCTAATTGAAAGGTGATCTGGATTTATACAGAATGCTACCATTTGCTTTCTGTGTATCATTAGAACTCATGAGGAAAAGTCAAATTTCATTCCAAGTATTCTTAATAAAAAAAGTCATTCTCTTATTTGACAAGCAATCTGGATTCAGACAACATACTTGTTCACAGTCCAGTCATTATTCCAAATAGAGACTTAGTACACTATGCTTCCATTTTTCCTTTTCAATTGCATATTGGTCATTGGCTCGAAGAAATTGTAAGGTAATTAATCAAATCTTCTAATAGGTTTTTGTTAGAGCAGATCCCAACCAATATAAAGAGGACTGAGGATAAAAGATCCATGATATTGTAATCTAACAAAAACCAATTTAAGTAAATCAATATCACTTTCCTCCATGTTAGGCTGAAATTGTATGAAACTTGTGCAGTTGTGCAACTTACAGAATGCCCAGTTTTAGTGTTTGATAGTATTTCAACTTTCAAGATAGTTTTCTCTGAATGACTGAAGGAAATATGCTCCATTTGAGTCGTTAGTATCCGGCTAAAAGATTGATTATACCATTTTTTCATTATTGCTAGTGGAACTGGCTTATAAGATGAAAATGCCAATGTGTAGCTGCCAGAAAAGAGCTTCCCTGGATAAGTGATAACAGAAGGAAATCAGACATATAAGGCATATGCCCATCATTGTTGTCATCCGTATTACTAGTAGCTTATGCTAAAATAATGTTAGAAGTGTAATATGTTAAGCTTTTGAAGTTATGAATTTTATCCAATAACGCTACATTCAAAGTGGGAGCAAGGTGGTGGATTGCTAAAGTCTAAAACCTGACGGCCAAATTGACAAATAATTCAGTTCAACAATCATTGACCATATAAGGTCTGCTCCGTTCAAATTGTTAGCAAGCAAAAACATTGGAGACTATTTTTGCTGTGAAAAAATTATAAGAAGCAACAAAATAAAAAAACTAATCTAAATCCATGGAAGTTGTCAGCAAAAGAATTAACAGCATGGAGTTTGTAGGTTATGAATAACATGCGCTGAAATTCTAAAACTAAGGAAATCATTGTCACCCTTACAAGTTCTAGCTGACGAATATTTCGGATTTCTCTGGGTAACGGTACTCTCCTATTAGTCTCCTGTTCAAGAATATTTGCAAGAAAGTTTCAGTGTGTATTATCAATGTTAAATTTAAGGCAATAAAAATACTAAATATATAAATTGTGAAGAAGTATGACTGACCTCTTTTTTTGTCTCCAATTCAGCAAGTTTGATGTAAATCTCAACTAATTGTTTCATCTATAATACAAAAAATATATCAATTATGTAATACAAATGGATACATGATACCTAAAGTGAAAAGTACCTGTCTTATAAGAGCTCCATGAAATGTCAATAACTCATTCAAGAGATTCTCTGCTGCAAGTTTTTTGTCCATGTCTACAACAAATGAGTTTCTACTCCTTTGCTTGTCTTTTACACGGTCCCCATTTGCTAAAGCAAGAAGCTGCTTGAACAAGAAACGGAAGTTCAAGGATGATCTAGCTTTATACTGCAAAACTTAGTTTAATATTGAGAAGCAATTCTAGATAAACATCCATAGAAATTAAAGAAGCATATAGACAAACTGTAGGGAATATCAACAAATACTAAAAAATGTTTTTTCTTTGAATCTTGCTAAAAAAAGACAAGTAAAAGAGTTAACGAACACATTTGCATAGCTTGATATTGCTAATCTATAAAATAAATAAAAAGCCATCAAAGGAATATATAAATTCATGACCAAACGCAAGAATCATTTTCACAGACTTAAATCTCAAGTTTGTAGAAGTCCAATTGACGTAGTTCAAAATTTGAGGATCAATTCCAAATTTTTTTAAAAAATATATTATATATTTCTTAATTTCTAAGAGTTGCTAAACTTATAGTTACTAGAGATAAATTAGACCTCGAAAAGTTGGATATAATTTTTAAAATAAAATAGGCTAAAATTTGATTTTTCAGTTAATATTATTTTCCTTCTTTGGTGCATCAAAGTTTGAGTTCTGAGCATTGTGATTACTCATGTTGCATAGAATGAAATGAGAGCTAAATTCTTGATTTGATCAAGGTATGAGTTCCCAAACCCTATAGGTGCGAGTTTTCCCTCTACTCTCTTATCCCACTCTTCTTGCAACCTGCAAAATCTGGAAGATAGCTGGAAGATAGTCATTTGATCAAGGTATGAGTTCCCAAACCCTATAGGAGCGAGTTTTCCCTCTCCTCTCTTATCCCACTCTTCTTCAAGTTTGCAACCTACAAAATCTGGAAGATAGCTGGAAGATAGTGATTTGATCATGGTATGAGTCCCCTGCCCTTTAGAACTCTGGGACAATGTAAAACTATGACAATAGGAAGAAAGTGAACTAGAAGAGATTGTATGATTTGTAATCTTTGGGTTCATGATTTCAAGTTAAATAGGCTCTCAAAGCCTTCAACGTGGAAAGATGGTTCTAAGTTGTAGTCTAAATATGAGCATGGTCTTGAAGGATTGCAACATACAATGAGATTGAGTCATGTTTTATCTTAGTTAATTGGTATGCTAAATCAACTGCTTAGTCCACTAGAATCTTATGCTCGAGCAGTCTTTGTTTGATTTGAGCAGAATCAAATACCAATTAAATCGACCCATGTGACAATTAAACAATATAAGCCTGCTATATTGGTTAGCTTAGTCGATTGTCATGGTATCAGTCCCATGAATATGGTTCAAGCTGACTTAATTCTCGAAAAGTCAACTAAAATCATAAGTCATTTGCAAATAGGCTAGTGATCTTATCCAATTCAGTTGATTGGATGCATAATGAGTCAACTGAAATGTTATCAATCAATTGGATGAAAACTTAGTTGACTTAGGCAATTACCTTTTTTAGATATTTATTGTTAGTTGCTTGCATATTCAAGTTGACTAATTTAACCTAGAAGTTATTCAAATGAGCTATTTTATGCTTTGTTTGAATTCACTTTCGTTAATATTGAAGTTTTGAGAGGAAAAGATTATCTTATTAGATAAGAGCAGTATAAATACATGAGGTATTACCTAAAATAAATACCTAATTACAAATTCTAATTTATAGAAAATTGACAACTAATTACTAATTGATAACTAATTACAGGGAATAACTATAAATATAAGATCTTAACAGTTGTAACAGAATATTAGAATCTTCTAAATTAGGATAATTTGACTTTCCACACTTGCAATAGATACTCATTAAGCCGAATCTGACATTAAGTTCACTGAAGTTGGGTCCAAACACAACCTTGGTGAGAATATCCGCAACTTGTTGATGAGAGGGAACATAGTTCATCAACACAATCTTATCTTGTATCTTCTCATTGAGAAAATGTCAATTGATTTTATTTTGATCAATCATGTTAGAAAGGATTCTTAGCCAGTGCCATACACCTGTATAGGACCTTGGAAGCTGATTTTAAGCTCTTTTAGCAATCGTTTTAATCATATTCCTTCACAAACGCCTTGAGCTAAGGCTCGAAGTTCTACCTCAGTACTACTACGAGCAACCACTAACTGTTTCTTACTAAGCCAAGTGACTAAATTTTTCCACATAAATGAACAATAATCAGATGTTGACTTTCGATCACTCTTAGATCTACTCAGTCAGCATCTGTAAAGATTTTCACAAATCGATTTGTTGTTTTTTTTAAAGTCCTTTTCCAGGATCTCCCTTCAAGTATTTTAAGATTCGATGAACAACATTCAAGTAATCAACCGAAGGATTGGTGAGGAACAGGCTGACACGACTCCTTGTATAACTGATATCTAGTTGAGTGTGAGTGAGGTAAATCAATTTACCTACTAGGCGCTAATATTGCTCCCTATCAATAGTTTCTTCTGTTCTAACCTTCAATTTGACATTAGGATCCATAGGAGTTTCCGATGGACGACAACCACTCATACCAGTTTCACAAAGCAAGACTAACATGTATTTACACTGAGAAACAAATATTCCTTGACGTGATCTACCGACTTCCATACTAAGAAAATATCTAAGAAGTCCTAAGTCCTTCACCTCAAATTCTTTGGATATGATAGTTTTAAGTCTTTTTATTTCCTCTTCATTGACTCCTATGAGTTGTATATCATCGACGTATACAATTAGAATGGTCACCCTTACCATTGGAGGCGTGCTTAACAAACAATGTGTGATCGGCTTGGAATTGATAGTAGTCATCCAGCTTCAGGACCTTGGAAAACCTCTCGAACCATGCCCGTGTTGCCTACATGAGTTCATACAAAGATTTCTTGAGTTTACACATTTCCCTCTTGTCTGACCATTCTCAAATCCTGATGGAATCTCCATATATACTTCTTCAACTAAGTCTCCATTCAGGAATACATTTTTCACATCCAGCTGGAATATTGGTCACTCTTGATTTACCACACAAGATAGGAGAACTCTCACGATATTAAACTTGGCAACTGGAGCAAAGGTCTCATGATAGTCAATCTCATAAGACTATGTGAATCCTCTTGCTATTAGACATGCCTTAAATCGATCAACACTTCCATTTGTCTTATGTTTCACGGAGAAAATCCACTTACATCCAACAACTCTCTCTCGAGGTGGTAGTGGTGTGAGTACCCAAGTCTCATTTTTCATTAGAGCCCGATATTCTTCAAGGACAACATGCCATGTAGGCCTTTGAAGGGCTTCAAATACATCTCTAGGAATCTAGATTTTGTCTAGGGTCAACACAAAAATCCTAGACTTCTGTGATAGACTAGCATATGACAAATAATTCTGAATTGAATGCATTGTACTGGATTTGGTACTTTTTCGAAGAGCAATTAGTAGATCCAAATTAGAGATAGGATTATTTAGTGATTCAGAATCCATGGGCTCTGACTGTGGACTAGTCGTTGGTTCAACCTGCGTTATTTCATGTATTATTGGATTCAGAGTTGATTCCTGATTGTGCTCGGTCTGTTCCAAGAGTTTTCTCCTCTTGTAAACTTTAATGGACTTATCTGGAAGATTGAGATGACTGGTTGACTGTCAGAAGACTGAGGTTGGTCAACCAAATGAGGTGGTTGATTGTCAAAAGGTGGCTAATACACATGCGGTAGAGTGTCAATGAGAGAGGACCAACGCCAATTTTGAGATTCAAGTGTACGAATCTCCTCCTAAATTTCAGAATTGGAGAAGAATGGGCGTCTTTCAAAAAAGGTGACATCATGGTAATGTAGAATTTATTGGTCGTAGGCGAGAAGCATTTGTAGCTCTTTTTATTCGAGTACCCAATGAACATGCATTTAATTGCACGCACATTAAGTTTACTTCTGTTATGCGAGTAGACATGGACAAAGACATGACAACCAAAGATGTTTACGGAAATTTTAAAACAAGATGAGAGTTTGGGTATAGGTGGGCAAGGGCTTGGAGTGGTGTTTGGAAGTTGATGGCACGAGAAGGCATCCTATTTATCAAATAGGTTGTCGTAAGAACAACTTCACCCCATAATTTTTTAGGGATTAGCTTGAAACATCAGGGATCGGGCTACTCCTAATATGTGGCGATTTTTGCGTTCAGCAATCCCATTTTGTTGTGAAGTGTCCACACAAGAACTTTGATGTACAATGCCATGGTCATTTAGATATGGGCCTAGATTGGAATTTAAAAGTCACGAGCATTGTCAAACTTGAAAACTTGTATATCTATCTGAAATTAGTTCTTAATCATTACATGAAAGTTTTTAAAAATGTTGGTGGTTTCAGATTTATCTTTCATGAGGAATGTCCAACTTATTTGGGTATGATTATCAACTAATAGTGTAGAAAAGGAAATAATATATTCAATTAATATAAGAATATTTGATTGATATTTTATTCCTTATGGTGTGTCTACTAATTATGGCTAGGATTGTGAATACATGGAAATAAAATTTGTATATATAGTGTAGGGTTGCACTATGTTAAAATGTATATACAAAAAAAAAGTAGTTTTACACCACATATTTGGCTACCTATATCGTTTGTGTTAATCTTCATGATATTAGAGCTTAGGCTTCTGCATACCAGCTGAAAATTAAACGGGGGAAAAAGGAGACGAGCATATCCAAATCGAACGAGGACCAAAATACAATGTCTTCAGGCATGAGTGATGGTGCGAAAGGTGCTATAACACCAAACATATTTCCTACGAATATTGCTGGATTCGAAAGCTCCTCAATTCAATTGACCATCCACAAATTGAATGGCAAAAATTACTTGGAGTGGGCTCAGTCAATCAAGCTTGTAATCGACAAAAAAGGGCATTTGGGTTACCTGATGGGAGAAGTCGCAGCACCAGACAAAGACGATCCAAAGTGGAAAAGTTGGAAATCTGAGAACTCCATGGTAATCACGTGACTTGTCAACTCAATAGAACCTTCAATTGGAAGGACATATTTCTTCCTACCCATTGCAAAAGAGGTATGGGAGACTGTTCGTGAAACTGATTTGGAGAACTCATCCCAGATATTTGATTTGAAGACTAGACTCTGGCAGTCTAGACAAGGAGAAAAAACTATCATAGAGTACTATAATGAAATGAAAGGGCTGTGGCAAGAGCTGAACTTATGCTATGATGATAAATGGGAGTGCAAAAAAGATAGCATGAATATCACAAGCGTATGGAAAGTGACCGAGTTTATGTGTTTTTAGCGGGGCTTAATCGTGAATTGGATGAAGTTAGGGGAAGAATTCTGGGCAGAAATCCTTTGCCATCATCAAGTGAAGTGTTCGCTGAAGGAGGGAAGAAGGCAGAAGGAAAATCATGTTGAGTGAGAAGGCACTACTTATTTCAGAAAACTCAGCACTATTAAGCAAAAAATTTTCTACCGCACCTCTAAACCGACAGCCAAGAAAGGCAGAAATTGTGTGTGAACACTTTAAAAAGCCCGCAGAAACATGTTGAGACTTACATGGCAAGCCACCTAACTGGAAACCAAAATCTTTCAAACAAAAAGGCAGTAGAGGTTCAAGAGCTTATCAATCTAGACTGGAAGAACAAAATAGTTCTGAAAAATCCTCGGGGACCTCTTTCAGTAAGGAACAAATAGAACAACTGTATAAGCTTTTTCAATCCACACCTTTTTCACAATCTACTCCATCTTGTTCAATAGTACAAAAAGGTACTTGCAATCTGCTTGTTTCAATGCTTCAACCATATCTATATGTCCTTGAATAATAGATTCAAGTGTCATTGATCACATGACAGGATCCTCCAGGTTGTTCCATTCCTATATCCCTAGTGTTGGAAATAAAAACAATTAAAATAGCCGATGGTTCTTTATCTGCTATTGCTGGAAAAGAGTCTATTGTCATCTCTCAAACCTTGATTCTCCAAAATATTTTACATGTTCCAAATCTTTCTTGTAATTTGATTCCTATTAGCAAATTAACTTGTGATTTAAAGTGTTTAGTTAAGTTTTCCTCAAATTCTTGTGTACTTCAGGATTTGAACTCGGGGAGGACGATAGGCAGTGCTAAGGAGAGTGGAGGCTTTATTACTTTGAGGAAGGAAGTCACTTATGTAGACAAGCCCAGCAATCCACTATCATATCAAACAGAGTTTTAGTAGCGATGACATAATTATGCGGCATCGTAGATTAGGAGACTCGAATTTTTATTATTTGAAACATTTGTTTCCGAAGTTATTTGACAATACAAACCTTTCTGATTTTCAATGTGATATTTGTCAGTTTGCAAAGCAACATCGCGCATCTTTTCCTGTTCATCGATATCAATCATCGAAACCTTTTGCCCTTATTCATAATGATGTGTGGGGACCATTCAAAATAGCAACTCTTTCAAAAAAAAAACAATGGTTTATCACTTTTATTAATGATCACACTTGTTTAAGTTGGGTGTATTTACTTGTTGATAAATCAGAAGCTAGACAAGTTTTCAAAAAAAAAAAAATCATGATGATTGAAACACAATTTCATGAGAAAATTCAAGTGTTCAGAAGTGACAACGGGATAGAATATTTTAACAATTCTAGGTCAATTTTTTCAACAACAACGTATAATTCATCCACTCAAACACCACAACAGAATGGGGTAGCAGAAACGAAGAATAGGCACCTAGAAGTAGCTAGGTCACTCATGTTCACGACCAGTGTACTACTTATGGGGAGAAGCTATTATCACTGCTACATATTTGATTAATAGAATGTCTTCAAGAGTGTTGAACTTCAAATCACCCTTAACCATTTTTAAAAAATATTTTCCCATGTCTCACTTATATTCTGATTTACCTCTCAAAAGTGTTTGGTTGTGTAGCCTTTGTCCATGCACATCATCATAATCGTGATAAACTAAACCATCGTGCAATCAAATGTGTGTTTCTAGGATATTCCCCTACCCAGAAGGGGTATAAATATTCTGAACTCCATTCCAAAACCTTTTTTGTGTCTATGGATGTTACATTCTTTGAATCTAAACATTTTTTCAGCACTCCTCTTCTAGGGGAGAGTAAGTTGGAAGACTCGTTATTTGATTTAGAATTAGAGAATGTAGAAGGAAATTCAAATTTTGAATTTAGTACCAAAATTGCTACACCTTGTTTGAGCAGAATCTTGATACTCGAGTATGAGTTGATGATGAAAAGTGGTTGGGCAAGTTTACAAAAGGAGACAACCCCAAAGTAAGCAAGACTCCACAACTCCACACGACCAAACATCTGAATCTAAAGTCCAGACTCATTTGAATCTAAATCCAGGAATTGTACCCGACTCCTCTATGTCATTAGAACTTCCTATTGTACTTAGGAAAGGTGTTAGAACTTGCACTCAACACCCACTCTCAAATCATGTGTCTTACAAAAATTTATCTGCTTCTTATTCAAGTTTTATCTCTCAATTACAAAGTGTGGATGTTCCTAAGACTATACAAGAGACTCTAAGTGTTCCAAAATGGAAGAAAGCTGTCCTTGATGAGATGAATGCACTTAACAAAAGTGGAACAAGGGAAATAATGCCCTTACCAGAGGGAAACCATACAGTGGGATGCAAATGGGTATTTACTGTGAAACTTAATTCAGATGGATCGTTGGAACATTTTAAAGCAAGACTTGTAGCTAAGGGTTTTACACAAACATATGGAATTGACTATCAGGAAACCTTTGCACCAGTCATAAAACTGAATACTGTCAGAATACTACTTTCCTCGGTTGCAAATCTTGATTGGCCCCTATATCAAATGGATATAAAAAATGCATTCCTGAATGGAGGATTGAAAGAAGTGTTTATGGATTCACCTCCAGGCTTTGAAAAACAATTTGGGGGGAAAATCTACAGATTAAAGAAGTCTTTGTATGGATTAGAATAGTCACCACGGGCTTGGTTTGAAAAATTCTTGAAATCTATAAAGCGAGGTTATATTCAGGGGCAATCCGATCACACAATGTTTGTGAAGCATACCAGAGAAGAGAAGGAAAGATGGCAATCTTGATTGTGAATATTGATGAAATAATATACTCACAAGAAATGAAGAAGATGAAATAACCCGTTTGAAAGGTTGTCTTGCCTTAGAATTTGAGATAAAAGATTTGGGACTCTTGAGATATTTCCTAGGAATAGAAGTTGCTAGATCAAGAAAGGGAATCTATGTATCCTAATGAAAATATGTTCTAGACCTACTAAAGGAAACAAGAATGAGTGGATGCAAGCTAAATGAAATATCTAAAGGAGCCAACATTGAGAAAGAAAGATATCAACGTCTTGTAGGTAAACTTATATACCTTTCTCATACAAGACCTGCATTCACCGCACGAGGAACACATGGATGTTGTCTACAAGATTTTGAGATATTTAAAGACCGCTCCAATAAAAGGTTTATTGTTCCAAAAGAACAACCAGAGAAGCATAGAGGCATATACAGATGCAGATTGGGTAGGTTTTACTTTTGATAGGAGGTCTACTTCAGGATATTGTACTTTTCTACAGGGTAATCTTGTATCATGGAGAAATAAAAAACAAACTATTGTGGCTCGTAGTAGTGCAGAAGCTAAGCTCAGAGCTATAGCGAATGGTGTATGCGAGTTACTATGGCTAAAGCTAGTTCTTGAAGAGTCGAAGTTAAATTGGGAAGCGCCAATGAAGCTATTCTGTGACAATAAGTCAACAATTAGCATTTGTGAATAATCCAATACAACATGATCGTACAAAGCATATAGAAGTTGGCATGCATTTCATCAAAGAAAAGCTCGAAGGAGGAATAATTTGTATGCCTTTTGTTACATCTGAACAACAGATTGTCGATGCCTTAACAAAGAGGCAATTCAAACCCAAGTTCAAAGATTTCATTTGCAAGTTGGGCATGATAGATATTTTTGCTTCAACTTGAGGGGGAGTGTAGAAAAGGAAATAATATATTAAATTAATATAAGAATATTTGATTAATATTTTATTCCTTATGGTGTGTCTACTAATTATGACTAGGATTGTGAATCATGGAAATAAAATTTGTATATATAGTGTAGGGTTATACTATGTTAAATGTATATACAAAAAAAGTATTCTTACACCACATATTTGGCTGCCTATATCGTTTGTGTTAATCTTCAAATAGTAAGAACCAGCAAGCGCCAATGAGATTTGGTATTTTATTGGGGCCCCTAATATCCCCGTGAATAAGGGGAAAAGGATGAGATGGATTATATGGAATAGGTGAATATGTGTACGAATATGTTTAGAGAGTTGGCAAACATCACACTGAAATCAATTTGATTTTTTATTAATAAATAGTGATGCAAATAGATGCTTTAGGAACATAAAGTTTGGATGACCTAATCGATAGTGCCATAACATAATGTCACTATCTTTATTGGAATGAAAACAAGACTTAAGATTCTTGACAAACTGACACTGAGAGTTGAGTTATGTACCAATGAGATATAACCCGAAACAGAATTCAACACTGCCAATCATCTTCCCAGAATCCAATGTCTGAAAAAAAAAGATTGTGCAAAAAATTTAGTATCACAATTGAGGTCGGAATTAAGTTTACTTAAGTTACAATCTAATTCTGGGACATATAATATAGCTTGAAGGGAAAGAGTGGGTGTCAGACGTATAGTCCCCATTCCAACGACTTTAGATCTTGATTCATTAGTTATGTGTACAGTCTGAGAACCATAGTATGAAACAAATGTAGTAAATAATCTTCTATCACCTGTCACATGGTCGGAGGCACCAAAGTCAACTTTCCAAGAGGAGAATGGGTGTTGATTTGTTACATGAAAGGCAAAATGTTCAATACCTAGAGAATCATCATTGGTTGCACCCTGCTCCACGAAGGTTGCTGTATTGGCAGTGATTTGCCTGAGAGCATCCATCTGTTCCTTCATAAAGGGAGATGTTTTTGGTGCATCAACAGTAGTAGTATTGCCTCGATGCTCATACTTTCGTGTAGGCTTCCAATTTGTAGGTTTGTTGTGCAAATCTCAAGTCTCCTTATAGTGGCTCGGTTTCTCACAATGCTCACATTGTGGATGTCCTCTTTGTGAAGCAGGGTTTGGAGGTTGCTTTCGTGCAACGAGAGATGTGAATTCCTTTGTGGCAGTGGCTAAGGCAGAAGAATCAGACAAATGTGTCTTGGTTGGAGTGCCCATCATGATCCTTTTCCAGCTTTCTTCACGACGGACTTCAGAAAATACCTCTTGAAGATTAGGGAGAGGTTTCATGCCAAGGATTGGGCCACACACTTCATCGAGAGACTGGTCAAGTCCCATAAAAAATATGAATACCCGTTTAGTTTCAATGATTTTCTTGAAGTATGTAGGCATCGTTGGTGCACTTTCACTCATGGGATTCAAAATGATCTAATTGTTGCCAAAGCCTTGTTAATGTGGAGAAGAAGGTAGTGACTAATTGGTCTACTTGGCGTAGGTCTTGGAGAGTGCTTTCGATGTGGAATAACTCCATGGTGGTTGAGAATGTTTCCCAGACAGCATCCCAAATTTCTTTTGTTGATGAGTAGAGGAGAAAGTTTCCTCTTATTTTGGTGATCATGGAACTGATAAGCCATGACATGGCAAGGTTGTTTTCTATTCTCCAATTTCTAATTTTTGGATCACCAGCAATAGGTTTGACGGTTGGCCCTATGAGATAGTCATCGCGACCATGGCCGGCCACAAGCATCGTCATGGACTGGACCATTGAAGATAATTGTGGCCATTGAGTCTGTGATCAATGTTAAGGGCAAGGGAGGAGTCGACTGGGGTTCGGGAACTGATTGGTATATTCGAAGAAACATGAGTGTTTGTGGCAGATGAATCGCTGGAGGTTTGGTTGGAATAGGCCATGGATTATGAGGCAAAAGTTTTAAACTGAGAAAGATGTTGCAGTGACTTGGATAGAGAGATGACAACTTCTAGTTTAGTCTTGGCTTTGATACCATGAAGTTTTGTGAGGAAAAGATCCTCTTATTCATAGATAAGAGTAGTATAAATATGACGTAATACGTAAAAAAAATACCTAATTACAGATTCTAATTTATAGGAAATTGACAACTAATTACATGATTGATAACTAATTACATGGAATAACTATAAATACAAGATATAAATAGCTGTAGCAAAATATTAGAATCTTTTAAATTAGGATAGTAATATTCTAAATTACGATAGTTTGACTTTCCACGAATATAAATAGGGGTGAAAGGGAAAATTGAATACACGACTCATTCACAATAAGTATTCGCTTCTCCGTACTTATTCTAAGGCTTCTAGTGCTCGTGTCTAGTAATATCTTCCTCATGCTTATTTCATATTTCCAAAAAGATTTTGTGCAATGTTTCTTCACCTCTCTTAGGAGTCTCTTTAATTGTGGGTATTTCAAGCTTAATCCAGATTGTCAGGTTGTAGAGTAGAGTAGGACATTAGGGTCCAAACCACATTATACCTTTGAGTTAGCAAAATATTTTTGTGTTTATTATTTTTATTGTGTGTACTCCAAACATAATTGACAAGAGATAAGTTTAGCCTTGCACTAATAAAAGCAAAAGAAATGAGTTTTATTTTTCAGCTTAAATGTTGTTCACCCCCTCTAGACGCACAACAATGACAACTCTCCTCGCTATCTTTTACTAAGTCTTCAGCAAAATCCTCTGGTAAGTCACAACATTTAAGAACTAGTTTACATATTATAAACAAGAATC
Source organism: Zingiber officinale (assembly GCF_018446385.1). Taxonomy (NCBI): domain Eukaryota; kingdom Viridiplantae; phylum Streptophyta; class Magnoliopsida; order Zingiberales; family Zingiberaceae; genus Zingiber; species Zingiber officinale. The sequence continues at coordinate 96,410,004 of NC_056002.1, read as the reverse complement.
CAAATCTATGATTATCACACTACCTTAAACTCAAAAGAACCAACTAAATTAAAAGAAAGAACAAGATATGAACAAAAATTGATAAAATTCCTTATATCAGTAAAACATCTAAAATTTTGTCAATTTATAGTACCTCCTAAGTTTAAATCTTGTTTTTGATTCCTTATCTATTTCTATTCACCAAATTAAGAGTTTTAGCGTGTGTAAGCAAGAGATGTAGGTTGGTACTAGGAGAAGATTGAGATAAGTAATGATTATTATAAAAAATATGTTGATGCACTTTGTAAACTAAAAGACAATATAGAATAACGTATGCATTCATTTTTCCTAGAAATTCCATTAGGATTCCTACAAAAGCATTTATATTCATTCTAACTGTGAGGAATATCAAGCCTAATGCACGTCTATTTAATTTACCAATTTATTTAAACAATAGTTCAATTTCAAATAAGAGAATATGCTAAATTACTAGGAGACATTCAAATCTTAGACTTTGTGCTTTCACTATGTCTCATGGGGGCTAGCTACAAAGTGCACTTTTACCTATAGAATAGAACCTCTAGATTGGAAGCCATGTTTAAAAGGTTTCGGTCTGACCGGAACGATACAGTTTCGGTATCGTATCGTACCGTGCCGATATAGTTTCCGTATTTTTTATTTATATATAATAATTATAAAATAAATATGTTTATAGTGTATATAAAAATAAATTGTATATTGATTTTGTATAAGTTCTCAATTATTGAACAATCTAACCTTGCTAGAAAAAATAATTAAAAATAGTTTTATTTAAATAAAATTGATATATCAATAACTCGAATTAAAATGGATCAATCTATAATAATAAGATATTACTTTATATATAACAATAATTATATAAATTAACTATTTATTCATTTAATTAATTATTAATTAAATAATATATATATTTTTAAATAGTAAAAAATATCAAGTAAAAAATATAAAATAATAAAAAAATATCAGAATATAAATATTATTTATTAGATTTTTTTAAATTTTTTAGAATTTTTAAAGATTTTTTTTAATTTTAAATGAAATTTAAAATAATACAAAATATTTAAAAAAAATATTAGAAATTTTTAAATGAAATTTAAAACATTTAAAAAAACAAAATATTAATTAATAAAATTTATTAAATTTATTTTAAATATATTTTTTATATATTTTATTAGGATAATTTAATTAGGATTTATAAAAGCCTGTTCGAAATATCACATCTTAGGAATTGTTTAAATTAATTAAATAAAATAATTATTTATCGTAAAAAGGAAAAAAAATGCGATCGCATGAATCTCTCACCCGCAATCGCCTCAGGGGCGTCCAACGACGCCGGCAGGGTCGTCCAATGACGCCTTCGGCGCCGCAGAAGACTTCGCGCGACGTTTTTAGTGTCGAAGGCATCGCGGGACGCTTCAAGCGCCGTCGGAGGCGTCCCGTGACTCCTCCAGCGTCGTCGAAGACGTCCCGCTTCTCCTCCGACACCGCCAAAGGCGTCCGCGACTCTCGAGACAAGGACGCCTCCTGTAACGGTTTTGACCGCTTGGCGGAACGGTAAAAACGGTTTGTGTCGGGCGGCACGGAACAACATTTGACTCCTTGATTGGAAGTAATATTTTTTTTGACTCACAAGACAAAACAATTAAAAAGGAAGAGAAATAAAGCAAAGATGAAGATCCTGCCAGTATATCATTCTTTGGACCACCAATTTCTCATTCTTTGAAAGGTAGCCAAAGAAACGATAATAAATAAACCATTCTCACAAATTTCATGTGACAATCATTACTTATGTTTGGAAATAACCAAAGAAAGTGCTAACTTGTACAAAGTCATTTCTCCTTGATCAGGAGAATAACATAGTTCAAAAATTGAGAATTTACAATTTTAAAATTTGACAAATCTTTTTAACTAATAGTTATAGTAATTAGACATAAATTAGACCTTTTAAAAGTCGATTATAATTGTAGAGATATGATAAACATTTTTTAGTCAACTTGGCCTTATTTTAAATCTGGTTAGGATCCAATGTCAATTAATGAATAATTTCCTTAACTGAATTGGGAGTTTGTGGCTTTTGCAACATGATTTTTCACACTGCATTACTAATTACTAGACCAATCAGTGATACTTGCAGAAGGTAAGCACACTCAGACAGTTAGAACACGTCCAATTACTAGGCCTATCAGCTTGACATATCCAATTGCTAGCCCAATTAGTTACTCTAATCCATCAAATGAGGCATGCAAATATAAATTTACTTGTAAAGCAAGATTTATAATGGAATAGCTATGTTAAATAAACATTATTTACCTGGAAAATAGTATGGTATGGATGATCTATAGCCATTTTCCTTACAAGAGAAACCAAAGCAATCTGCACATATCGGGGCTTCACAAGTTTAATAAAAACAATACTTCTAAAAATAGAGGAATATCCTAAAAAACCTGGAAACTGGTTGAGCTTTGTCCATCTTTATAGATACCAAGTCTTGACGCAATCTGATATACCAGTGGTATAAATTTGTATGATTGAACCTGTAAAGACCGAAAAACAAATGTGCTATAAAGAATAACTCAGCAGAAAATTATGATGGATGAAGACTCTACCATTGAGTCATATTAACTCCAATAGTACAGTGGAAAAAAAGCAGCCATAGATCTTACCTCCTTCACTGTACTAATCATCTCGTGGACAACATTATTTCTCGAGTAGAAGTTGAACCACAAGGAAACAAGACGAAATACCTGGAGTGTGTAACTCTCACTATTAAAATCAAACAATACATGTATTATGATTAATAAACTAACACAACATGCAACATTGCAAACCAATCCATGTAAGAAACCACAAGCATATTAATCTGTGCAACAAAAAACATCCACAGCCATTGCTTCTACAAGGAAAACCGAAACATTCATTAAAACTAACAAATTAAGATAACAAAGACTATGAAAAGACATCACTAGTACCGTGCTGCCATGTTCATAATATTTCATAAGACTACTGCAGTCACAAAGAGGATTGAGTATGAGAACGACTACCGAGTATTGAGATGTATCACGTGGCCAAGATCTGCCATTGAGAGGAGCAAACAGGATTGTCCTAAAAGATAAGACAAATATGTAAAGTGCACCTGAGTCCTTTTGGAGGAATGTGCCTTGAGGTGGCCATGCTAGGCATCTGGTTGAGGTTAGCTTGTTCCCATTATGAGGACTAAAGATTTAAATGAGAAGTTTTGCATCAAGATATGAGAAGAGAGGTTGAGGATGAGTCATGTGTCTCTTTCTCAGCATAGTGAGTCCTAGCAACATAGGTTAGGACTTGTGCTCGAATTTGACATCAAGGAAGTTCTGTGTTGGATTGAGTTGTGTTAACGATAATGTCATCATGATTATTGGCAGAATCCTTGCTCCTACGCATGGATTGAGTGGCATGAATAAGGTATGTGAGACTGTATTGATGATCTACACTATAACATTCATTAGTACAACTTGACCCATATAACCAACCTTACTTAGTTGATGTGCAGACATACGAAGAAAGACAAGAAAAGAAACAAGAATATTAAAGAGAAGTCAAGATTACGCCTATTGAAGGAATACTCTGAGAGACACGTTTAAGAAGATTGCGCCTATTGAAGGAAAACACGAGACACGCTTAAGAAGATTGCACCTATTGAAGGAAAACGCGAGACACACTTAAGAATTAAGATGATATAGACACTAGGTGTCTAATAAATATCCCAATTAGACAATGTGAAACCATGACAAATATGCAATTAATAAGGAAGATGTAGGCCAAAGAAGAATTGATTAGCATTGATAAAATAGAAAAAAAAAATCTATTTTAAATTAATAAGGATATGATAGGGGATCGAGCCCAATGGATTAAGAGGAATCATATAGCTGACCCTACCTGGTAGGAAAAAGGCTTGGTTGTTGTTGTTATACGACTTGACCCTGAACATTTACTATAGGTGAGGTGATCAACCTTAATGGGGCATGTGCTACCTTTGTGTTGATTGTGTTCCTAGGGTGAGATGGCACACTATCATGGAGAGGCAAACATTCATATATTTGATATTATGTGTATGTTGCACCTGTCATGTAGAATTGGAAATTAGAGTATGGCAAGTATCAAAGTGAGAAGCTAAGCTTCATGGTAGCAATCCAAAGTAAGTTTGTCTCATCCAATACATTAAGTCGAAATGATACATTATGAGATCATGCATGGGCAAAGCCAAATTTTAGAAAATGGCATCAATTGACACCATAAAAACTTAGGAATGTACATATGAGAATAATAGAAGAGTATTATGTTAAACTATTTTAATGACATTGAGACCACCTACTCAATAAAAATGTCACAACAAAAAGATGACAACATATATTACAAGAAAGAGATTATTCCCTAATTTAATCAGCAAAACATTGATTAAAATCTTAATGATGTAAACATACAAATGATATAATTCAAATTTATTTACAAAAAACATGTCTAATTTCAATAACTTAGAAATATGACAATTTTTTTAGTTTATTATAATTACCAATTGAATTGTATTGATCTTATTGGATGTATTGACTTTATTAAATCAGTACAAATCCTATTCAACCATAGGCAAAAAAATATCATTATAATTTTATCCGTGATACTAGCTCCTTTGAGATGCTTGGCATAGGAGTTTCAATTATCAAAGGAAAGTAGGAGTGGTTTTGTCGATACAATCATGAGTACAACCATGAATCTGTACTTGTAGTTATGGCAGCAATAAAATTGCGAGTATGTTTATATCAATTGAAGTTAAATATTGATCATCATAGTAGATGATTGATATGTAGGGTTGAACCTATTGTCGAGGAAAGATTTTGTGGTGTGATATGATGGCTGACGTTGAGAGTAAATTGAGTATCCTACGGTTGATCAAACGAAGGTATGAAGTCACATACCAACCAATCTTAGTGACTTGGTTGATCTGATCAAGGTGTGAAGTTCTGAATGGACCAATTTTAGTGATTTTGTAATGGGTTAATTTTGGTTAAAACAAGCCAACCCCTTCTTTGACCTTTTTGGTTCATTGTGTATTTCTTATGCACTCCATAATTAGAAAATTGAACTGTAAATATATTCCATTCCTTTATATATTAGTACATTTACACGAATAGAATATTGTCTCAATTTTAGTTGATAGAAGCATTATGAAATAACTTGACAAGGCATGCTAGTAACTAGTTCTCCTTTGGTTGACATCAAAAACTACTTGGTAACATACCTATCATATGATGCAAGGTTTAAAATTTCGACCCGTGCCGAAGTTTCGGTCCTAGACCGGAACGATACGATTTCGGTACCGTATCGTGCCGTGCCGATATAATTTCGGTATTTTTTAAATAAAAAATATATTAATTAAAAACTAAAATATTTAACATAAATATTTAAAAAATAAACAAGATAAAAAATAATCTTTAAAAAAAAAGGAAAAGATATGAAAATAGATAAATAAATAAATAAAAATTTTATTATAATTTTTAAATTAAAATAAATAAAATATAAAATTAATTAGATAATTTTATTAGGGTTTAATAAAGTCTCTTTAGATTATCTCTATCATAGTTAGGAGTTGATTAAAATAATTAACCTAAGTTTAATTTAAAAAAAAAATTTGAAATCCGACACCACTCGCCAGCCCGCACGACTTCGGCGTTGCCGCGGGGTTACGCAACCAGCCATGGTTGCGGGGATTGCGTGACTCCTTCGGCGCGACCACGTTGGCCGTGCGACCCCTCTGCTGTGACCGCAGGGTCGCAGCCTCCACAACGAAAACGGAAGGAAGGATTATGCGACCCCTCCGCTACTGTTGCAGGGTCGAGCAACCCCTCCGCTGTGACCACGGGATCATGTAACACGTCGCACTTGTCGTGGGTCTGGTGTCGGGGTCGTGCCAGTGCCGGTCGTCGAGCGGAACGAGACGTTTTGCCCGTTTCGACCGTTTCGGCACGACACTTTAAACCATGATATGATGCAAGTTATGCCATTGGCAGGAAACCATAGGACAATAGGTTCCGGATGATTGGGTACTTTGACACAACTAGCAAGCATGCCCTTTGGGTTCGGAGAGAAAATTGTATACGTAACCATAAAAGTTACTCCTTTTGTTTGATAGAGCCTGGCCTAGTGGTCGAAGCAACCCTTTTGCTTCAATATGGGTGGAATGTCCTTTGTTCAAGCAAGAGTTTCCCACTTGAAATTTGAATATAGAAATTTCTAACAAAGTTTAACATTCATGTAGAGATGGATAAACTTGAGAGATGGATTAGCTTATTCACCTTAGTTCATCTTTTTTTATCTAATCTTATTATTTGACAATTTATGAAAGGTGTTCCTACTAGTGTTCTGGAAAATGCATATTTTGCAACTATTGCTACTTATATTATCCTCTAATCTTAGCATCGGACAAGTTTTCAAGAGTACTATTGTTACCATAACTTAGAGACAACACAACTACGGATTGAAGTTTTGCACAACGTTTATGGTTTGCTTTTGATTTTCTGTGCATCTAGTCTCCTGCAATTTTGAATGTCTTGAGAAATAACTTGTTGCAGATTTTATTCCATTTTTTTTCCTTAAACTTCATATTGGGACATTATTTTCATTATGCTTGTGTGATAATCATCTAAGGACTTGTTATGAGCATTGTCTAGCATCTCTATAACATCGTATGATACTGGCATATGTGGCATGATAATGGGTGTGTACATAGCTAAAATGAGTGCTCTAAGGATATGACATTCACTACTACTTTGCTTCCATAGACAGCTGTAATTGTTTAGCAAGTAGAGAAGCAGCCATTAGCAATGAATAACAACTTGGAATCATCTAATACTAGGAATTTATGAAACTCTAAGCAGTTACTGGATTGTTGAATTTTCTCCATCTTCAGAGCACCCCTCCATCTCACTAAATGTAACGGAGAGAAGATGTGGACTTAACAAGCATGGGATAGAAGAGGGATTGCAGGAGATAACAGTTATCTAAGTTTATTGGCTCACAAGGGAAGAAAGAACAGAGCTCCACTAAAGAAGTCATTTCAAAACTTGTCAAGTTGAACCATTAAGCAGCACCATTTTAAATTGCATAGTTAGACCCACTCAGAGACTTCATTCTTACCACTGTCAGATCATATTTGCCACCTATAACAAGACAACGCCGGTATCCCTCTAAAGCGAGGCTAAGGAAGTTCTCTCTGTCATCCTACAATAAAGAGTTTGAGATGATTAGATCACCTTCACAGAATTGTGACACTGTAATAGCTAAAAAACAAAATCAAGCCCATCAAAATCAAGAGAGATGGAATTAGGACTTCAAAGCTGAAGAATTTATTTATGAAAAAATTACATATATCCATAAAGTCAAGCACTTCACAGATTACAAGTTCCCGTAAAATCTTGAGCACCATGATATAAAGCATGCAACAAGAAAAGAAGGAAAAGAAGTATAGCATCTCAAGACATTCATAATTTCAAACACGACCAAAGTTGGATGAGATAGATGAGTTCATATCATTTTTCTATTATATTTTTAATTTAATTTACTTTTATTTCCATGCAAAATGTTGTGCAGGATTACCATGAAATATGTTAATGGAACATCCAGCAAATCAGACGAGTAGTTGACAAGGATTGGGGCATCTCAACACCAATGAAGATCTTAAGCAACAGGAGACTCAAAAAATCAGTTCAAATAGGAGTGTTTTTTAGTTCATTAGTTGCTAATCTTTTGGAAGGTTAAAGGTTCATGGATTAAAAAATGCATCAGAATCAAACATGGTGAGATTTTAGCACTTCATTGATTAAAAAATGCATCAGAATGAACCCCAATGTATGGCAACACCAATGAAGTGCTCTGGTCACAATAAGCACTTCATTGATTAAAAATGCATCAGAATCGAACATGGTGAGATTTTAGCCTAAATCAATGCTTGTTCAAGAGTTTAAGGTAAAAAAATTATGGCAAATTTTGATAGAGCATACTAGTCTGAGTTCATCTCGAGCAATAATCATTTAGTTATTAGCTTTATGAGGCAAATCCAATGTATGTGAGGATTGAGTCTTTCATGCCAATCTCTGTGACCAGAGCAGGATGAACCTCAATGCAGGCGAACAAGGGGCCCCAGTTTACAAATTTGTGAATCTATGTGGCCCTCGTAGATTACAAAAATGGAAGCCATTAATGGCAATAAGAAGCCATGTTAGTCTTAACTCATAGCTACACAGATATTATCCTACCATTACTCTCTATAAAAGACTACCATGAGTAATACTGAAATTTCTCAATTACTACTGATTTCTAGTTACAATGATTACAAATTTCTTTAATTTTTCCTCTAGCCCTTATACTTTGAACTCTAATCAGATCAACTTATCAAAATATGGTTTCATTTTAAACAACAAATATATGGAAACAAAAACTAACAATGAAAGGAAAAGAAAAATATTGTATATGATAACAATTTTTACACAATGTTCATCGATAAACAAATAAAAATTAATTTATGACCGAATCCAAGGAATATAACTATCATCAATCATCACCACTTTAAAACTAGCCAGTTATCAAGTGAAAGGCAGCCCATTGTTGATAAACAAGTTTGAAACAAGCAAGATAAGTATAATACATATAGTTAGTTTTAGGGATCAAAATTTTGTATTTTTATTGTATATTTATAACTTATATTTATATCATCAAAGCTAATCCTATCTAAAGCTCAGGCATGAGATAGTATGTTTAACACTAAATTTAATATATCTCAATCCCCTCAAGGTGTAACATAGATATTATTCATGTTCAAAGTAAAACCTAGAATCTCATATTCGTTAAACCCCCATGAGTTAGGCCTTTATATAGGAAACGAAATAGGACCAAAAGACTCAAATACCCTTTTACTTATTCTAACACTCCCCCTCAAGCTTGAGAATATAGATCATATATACCAAGCTTGTTACATATGTAGTCAATCCGGGGACCTCTAAGTGATTTAGTAAATATATCTGCTAGCTGATCATTTGAGTTGACAAAACTAGTAGATATTTCTCCGGATATGACTTTCTCTCTGACAAAGTGACAGTCAACTTCAATATGCTTTGTTCTCTCATGGAAGACTGGATTTGAGGCAATATGCATAGCAGCTTGGTTGTCACATATGAGTGACATTTGTGTAACCTCTCCAAACCTTAGTTCCTGAAGCAACTGTTTTAACCATATAAGCTCTTGACTAGCAATAGCCATAGCTCGATATTCTGCCTCTGCACTGGATCTTGCCACAACATTTTGTTTCTTGCTTTTCCAAGAAATAAGATTACCTCCGACAAATATACAAAATCCAGAAGTGGACCTTCTATCAGAGGGAGATCCTGCCCAATCTGCATCAGAATATCCTACGACTTCAGTATGTCCTTTGTCTTCATATAAAAGACCCTTTCCTGGTGCTCCCCTGATATATCGAACAATGCGAGTCACTGCATCCCAATGTTCTTTGCATGGAGTCAGGCTTCTGCCGTTTTGGATTTAACCGAAGATGATTTCGATTTTCTGACGAGTAACAAAGTTTGGATTGCTACTGACCGCTCTCGTGCTCGTCGCTGCGTTGAGGCTTGCGTTTATGGTACGCTGGACTTTGTAGGATACCCTCGCTTTCCTGCTCCTGTTGAGTTTATTGCTGCTTCTTCCGAATATCCATTGCATACTTCCTTTGGGATATAATAATCCCATTTTTAGATGTGCCACTTCATCCCTAGAAAGTATTTGAGTTTGCCAAGATCTTTTGTCTGGAAATATTTAAAAGATGTTGTTTTACTTGTGAAATTCCAAGATGATCATTGCTTATTATGTTCATCCCGTCAACATTCAAACGGCCTGTCTCATCATGGAAGGCGCTGAATTTACGGAAAACATTATTAATGGCGTCGAGTCATGCCAAACTGTTGAATTACGGTACTAAATCTACTGAACCATGCTCTGGGTGACTGCTTGAGACCATATAAAGATTTCCGCAAGCGACATACAAGACCAGAAGACTCCCCCAAGCAACAAAATACGGAGGTTGCTCCATGTAGACTTCCTCGAGCAGGTCACCATGTAAGAATGCATTTTTTATGTCTAACTGATGAAGGGGCCAATGGCAAATTGCAACAATAGACAGAAAAAGACGCACAGAGGACATCTTGGCAACAGGAGAAAAGGTGTCGCCATAATCCAATCCAAATACCTGAGTATAGCCTTTAGCGACAAGACGAGCCTTAAGCCGATCAACCGTGCCGTCTACACCAACTTTCACCGTAAACACCCATCGACAACCAACCACTGACTTCCCAGGAGGTAGAGGAACGAGGTCCCAAGTCCCACTGCTCTGTAGGGCACTCATTTCATCAAGCATAGCCTGTTTCCATCCTGGATGGGCAAAGGCATCACCTGCAGTCTTTGGAACAGAAACAGACGACAGGGAAGACAGACAATAATAATAGGATGGGGAAAGACGATGATAGCTTAAAGAAACATAGTGAGGAGAAGGATTACGAGTGGAACGCATACCCTTTCGAAGTGCAATAGGAACATCAGAGTCAGGAGACGAGACCGGAGTAAACGACGAAGGACTAGGCTCTACAGATGTGCCCACAGCAATGTCAGTGTTGGTCGGCGGCAAGGCAGAACGAGGACGACGCTGATAAACCTGCAAAGGAGGAGACGAGGCTAGAGATGATAGAGGTGCCTCCGGAGGACAAAAGATAGTTACTGGTGCAGGTGGAGAGGGAGAAACCTCGACCTGTAAAGCGGAAGGACCGAAAAAAGGAACCGAGTCAAAGAATGTGACATCAACAGAGATGAAGTACCGACGAAGAGTAGGGGAATAACACTTGTACCCTTTCTGAGACCGTGGGTACCCAAGGAAGACACACTTATGAGACCGGGGAGAGAGTTTGTCAACTCCGAGATCAAGAGCATGAGCAAAACATATAGAACCAAACACCCGAGGTGGTAAAGGATGAAGAGACTGATGCGGATAAAGGACATGATGAGGTATTTTACCCTGGAGAGTGGATGAAGGCATGCGATTGATGAGATAACAGGCAGTAAGTACGGCATCATCCCAAAACTGATGAGGGACATGAGAATGAAGAAGAAGAGTCCGAGTGGTCTCAAGGGGATGACGATTCTTGCGTTCTGCAACCCCATTCTGTTGAAGGGTATGAGGGCAAGATGTGCGATACAACACACCATGAGATGTCAAGAAAGTACAAAACTGAGTAGATAAATACTCGCGTGCATTATCACTTTGCAAAGTTCGGAGGGAAGTACCAAATTGAGTTTTTATTTCAAGGAAAAAGGATTCAAAAATAGAAAACAATTCTGAACAATCCTTCATCAGATATATCCATGTACAACGGGAAAAATCGTCTATAAAAGTAACAAAATACCTTGACCCCATTGTAGAAGAAACACGACTTGGACCCCAAACATCAGAATGAACCAAAGCAAAAGGAGACATAGCCCGACTCTCAATGCGAGGAGAAAAAGAACTACGAATATGCTTACCTAATTGACACGACTCACAAGATAAAGACTCTAAGTGAGAAAGACTAGGATGTAACTGTTTCAACTTATTAAGACCTGGATGTCCCAACTGAGCATGAATAAGAAGTGGAGATGTCGCCGCCGAACCAACAAAAGAGGGTTGGTGAAGTCGATACAGGCCATGAGATTCACATCCGAAGCCAATCATCCTCCCCGTACTCCGGTCCTGTAAGGAAACAGACGTGTTAGTAAAAGAAATGACACAATCAAGAGATCGAGTAAGTTGACTTATCGACAATAAATTAAAAGGAGCGCCAGGAACATAAAGAACATTATGAACTGAAAGAGATGAAGAAGGATGAACAATATCAATACCCTGGGATTGAGTTTGGGAACCATTAGCCATGGTGACCATTGGTAAATTACCAGAAGTAGTGAGAGAGGAAAAAAGGGATTTATTACCAGTGATATGATCGGTGGCCCCAGAATCAAGAACCCAAGGACTCGAAGAACGAGATATGCCAGCAAAGGAAGTACCAGCGTCTGCAATGGTAGCAGTGGAACCCGAAGCCTGTCGATCCTCAAACCATTTCAAAAAGTCAGTAATAAGAAGGTGTTGAAGTCGAATCAGGTGTTAACTGTGAAGTGGAAGCTGAAGGAGTAACAGAACTCTGACAATCTGAGCAGCACGAGGAGGACGACCATGTAGACTCCAGCATTTATCAATCGTGTGTCCTGGTCGGTGGCAATGATCACACCAAGGACGTCCTTTGCCACCCTTGCGAGGTGGAGGTCCTTTGTGTCGAGAGACCAAAGCTGACGAGTCAACAGGAACAGAAGAAGGCATCGTCAAGACTTTGGCCGGGACACGGAGAAGAGTCGCCCAGGTATTTTCCATGGTAGCTTCTGTGGGGCTGCCCAGGATCTGGTCACGGACATGAGAATAATCTGTGGGCAGACCATATAAAGCCAAAGACATAAAAAATTTCTTCCGATTTTCAAGCTCTTCAACAGGATCGGCCGCAGGTGGGAGCAGTTCATTGAAGTCACAAAGAAGGCTAGAAACTGAACCCAGATAATTTGACATTGAATCCTTAATCTGATTGGCGCTGAGGATAGTCATGAGATCTTCACAAACTTGATAGAGTCGCCGAGAGGTGTTTGTAAAGAGTTGTTGAGCTTGTGTCCAAACAGCTTTGCAGGTTTTGTGAGTACGGAAGACATTCCTAAGAGATGAATGGATGGTGGCTCGGATAATACAACACAACTGAGCGTCAACCTTCTTCCACAGAGGACGATCGGCGTCTCGAATATCTTCTTCAGTTTGAGTGAGATGTGTCTCATATCCTTGTCCAACAAGCCAAAGTTCAATGTGAGATGCCCAGGAGATATAATTTTTACCATCCAACTGCTCGGAAGAAAGGGGTGCAGTAATATGGTTGGTAAAGATTGAGGTATCTGGTTTTGGAGCGCCAGATGTAGCCATGAATAGAACTGTGGACCGGACTGTGCTTGCTTCTTCTGCCCAATCGGATGAATCCTTAATCTGACTTCAAATCAGGCGACTGTGGGTTCGTGTCCCACCGGGCGTGCCACTGGAAAACTCGCAGCACCGGGCGTGCCACTGGAAAACTCGCAGCAGGGTAACGTGAGATGCGGAAGCTTCTTCGGAGATGCCCTACTCCAGCAGGAACTCTTCGAAGCTTGCTGATGGATGGGAAGGAATTGGAACGCCACCAATTCTTCCCCTGACGGCGAAGAGTTGAGCTTGAACAGGGAACGTCGCCGCTGGAGAGAAGAAGAGGTGCCGCCGGCTGGAAAGAAGAAGAAGAAAGGGGAGCGCCTCTGTGCCCTAGCCGCCCGAGAAGAGGAAAAACGCGATTGGTAGGGAGACGAAGCCGATAGAGGGGAGCACCAGGATGCCTCTGTGCCCTAGCCGCCCGAGCAGAGGAAACGCGAACAGAAGGGCGTACCAGGATGCCTCTGTGCCCTAGCCGCCCGAGCAGAGGAAACGCGAACAGAAGGGCGTCAAGCGTCGGGCGTCGGGCGTCGGGTGTCTGGTGTCCACGAAACAGCAGGCCGGCGTCGGGCGTCCACGAGGCGGAGCTCAGCGTCCACGAACCAGCAGGCGTCGGGCGTCCACCGATTGGAGAAGCTCGATGCTGGAGAAGAACTCGCGCGTCGCTGGAGAAGAACACACGCGCGCGTCGCTGGAGAGGAAGGCTCGGCAGAAAGAGACGGCGCGGATAGAGAAAAGAAATTAGGGTTTTAACTTTGCTCTGATACCATGTTCAAAGTAAAACCTAGAATCTCATATTCGTTAAACCCCCATGAGTTAGGCCTTTATATAGGAAACGAAATAGGACCAAAAGACTCAAATACCCTTTTACTTATTCTAACAATTCATGTTAAACTTGTTACATAAAGCAGAAAAGGCCTCACAAAAAGAAAAAAAAAAACAAAATAGACTAAGATTTTAGCAATGACAAAACCGACAAACGAAGTACTAATGGAATTACAAGGATATATGAGGCTAAAAGGACTTTATTTCTAGAAGGAATATATGAGATCTTATATTGGTGAAGTTGGCAAAGATGCTAAGGACTTTATTTCCTTCCTTGAATGTCCTGCAAACAGAAGATACAACAAGATTCTAAAGTACCAGACAATGAGATTACTTATGTGAGGTTACGAAGTAAAGTAGATAGAATAGCAACTCTAGCATCTAAAAAAGAGTTAATATCAAGATGAAACTTAGTCTGATATTGCCCTGAGAGATGGCAATGTGTGAGAGAGATTAAGGTTCTAAGTTCCATCATCCACTCGAGAGAAATAGGCAATCAAAGATGAGACAAAGATCACTAATCTGTCTTTTGAAGTTGCAATCAACAAAGAAATGAATTGCTAATAACAATAAGATTAGGGTTCTAATCATCCACTTGAGAAAATTTGAAAAGGATGATGAGATAACACTAGTGGGTTTAAGAGAAAAAAAAAACCTAAATCGATTGATGCTTAAACTGAAAGAAGGATGAGGGTTCTTCAGAGGAACACATAGAGGGTTTTTTCTTTTCTTGAGGGGATGGGTGGGTGGGTAGAATGTAAGGTGGAAGAACAAATGAAAAATTACTATTTGTCACTGATAGGTATAGGATAGGGTGCGCCATCATATGAAACACATAACTTCCTCTAATGAAATTGAGAAAGGAACCCCTGCCCTATGAGAATATGCTTGCTTTAATACCAAGTTAAGAGCGATGAACAAAGTAGTATTGACAACTTTATTTATAGCCCTTAGACATAACTCATCAGATCTAAACCATAGGCATTAGACTCTTCTACTATGTTATATAATATTTTTATCCAAAATAATGAAAACTTTTCTGAATTAAAAAAAAATCGAATTTGAATTCCATAAAAAACAAGGTATAAATAAGCAATGCTGAATCCCTACTAAATGTCCTCCATCAAACGAACCATTCCTTTTTCTACAATGCCATGCTATTTTGTACATAATGTGCACTCCAATTTTGGAACTTATTAGCTAGATCTAAGAAAAATTATGAAAGTTGATCAAAAAGGAATCTAACTGGAAGTAATCTAACTTGGAATAATTTTCAGATGCAAGAAAAAGGT
The DNA here is from genome assembly GCF_018446385.1 of Zingiber officinale. Lineage (NCBI taxonomy): Eukaryota > Viridiplantae > Streptophyta > Magnoliopsida > Zingiberales > Zingiberaceae > Zingiber > Zingiber officinale. The sequence continues at coordinate 96,394,782 of NC_056002.1, read as the reverse complement.
ACATTAATCCTAATGCTGACAGATTAATATGGAGTAACCTTAATGTAGAGAAAATATACTTAATCACTCAGGTGAGGAGACTAACAACTAGAGGATCAAGAGAACAGAAATAAAAGGTAATTACAAAACTATTGGAGAAATACAATACATGCAATTTTTCAGCCTCTTCCCTGTCCATTGTAAGTTGTTTTTGCAACTCTTGTATCTTGATTGAGTAATCTATTTTCTCACCCTGAAAAAAGAATTAAACAGACTTAGGATTTGTTGATAACTCTTTCATGCTTCTCATCAGACATTAGATGTTTCCCAAAACATTGTGGATAGTTATTTAAGTTATATAAATGAATGCTGAATGAGAGACTAGGTACTAGTATGCTTACCTTCGAAGAACCTTTTAGCCTCTTGATGAGTGCATCCAACTCCCTCGTCTGCACAAATTGATTATTTAGCAAAAGAAAGGAGGGCAGAAAATAAGAAGAGAAAATATATTCTTTAGCAAGTACTTTGTGCTTTCTCAACCGCAGAGCTGCTTGCCACTCACTAGAAGCTAGTCTTGCTTCATAGCTTTGGAATAGACCATCTGCATAGTGTGCTAACTGGTAATAGCTTTGGCATTGTCTAGACAAGTATTTCTTACTTGTACTTTTGCTCAACTCTGTGACTTCCACTGAATGTTTCAAGTACTGTTCTAAGATAATCCTTGAGCTGCATAATAGTGAGGTACAAAATAACTCTTCCTACACAGAGAAAATTAAGTATATTGCTAAAGTAGAAAATCTGAATATTACTTGCTAGATCTAGTTTCAGCCAACCACTTCCCAACCAATCGATAAATGTTAGCCATCTTTTCTCCTGTGGAGTTGTTCTCTACAATGTATCTTGCAAGATTGATAGCCATATCATGCTGACCTTGAGCTCTTAATAGTTTTGCTTCTTCAAGCTATTAACAATTAGTAATAACTAAGATTTAGTATGCATTAAGCAAACCACAACATAGAATTCAGGGATAAAGTTAATTGTGTCACATTATAAAACTTTTCGAGAAGACAATTGAGATGATAATAGAAAGTGAAATAAAACAAATTGAAATTAATTTGATCTTATGCTCAGAAAATAGACCATTATGATCTTCTATTCTTTCTCTGATGTTAGATAAGTCAGGTCTTTGACTTGCTTGGATTTGTTAATTGTATGAGTAGACTTACATGAAGAAGTGAATAACATTCATTCCCTTGTAAGCAACTGAACTATGAAGCTAAATAGTATTTAGTGAAACAATCTTGAGATGCATTGTATGAGTCTTATGGGAACATAGTGAAGCTGAATAGAATGTATTGTTTGTCATGATGGAATTTTGTTTTTGAATGAGATTGCATATTGTTCATGTAATTGATTAGAATGCATCCATTTGGTGTATTTTACACATCTTTTCCTTGTTTATTCCCTTCTTTTGCATATTCATGTTTGGTCATGCTTTGCTAGATTTATGAGGATTGTTGTAATTACTCAAATGAGGTACTCAATAGAAGCATGCATTATTTTATTATTTTTATTTTGACACTGATATAGGTTTATTGTTGTCATTAGGGTTACACATGACTCTATGATATTTACTGCCGTGTAGAGTGACCTTAGGCAGGGAGCAAGCAGTATATGCATTCTAAATTGTACCCTTCCAAGGAAATACATTTGCGATGTAGGTTTCTGTTCCATCTGACAGCAGAGTTGCTTCAGCTCATTTAAAGCAGAAGCAGCAAGGGAGAACCTGGAACCCTGAAAAAAAAAATGGATATAAACAGATGCAAGACTGAGACTTAAATGGATTTAAGTATAAAAATATGATTATAACCTTACGGAAAGTTGAAGCAGATTCCAGCAGATGTTCGGTTGTGAACTCTTTGCAATCTAAAATTTGAAATAGAACACGCCTAAAAGCAATCAAAGGTTCAAACAAATTTAAATGTAGCTGTGCATGCCTTAAGACAGTACGCCATTCAGTTTTAAACCATCCCAACTACATTAGAAAATACAACCATCAGTTTGCAGGACAGAAAGAAAAGACCAGAATAGTAAAAATGCAATATGATTTAATCTGAAATTAAGGACCACTTTAAGAAAACACGGGTTACATAACTATATATCTAGTTATTGTACATAGAATTTTTGGTTTCAAATTTGTGGTATGTTTATAGTAGAAAATACCATTATAAAGAACCAAAACCTTCATAAGCATTTAACTTTAGCCAAATTATTGTGATCGACCTGAACTTTCTAATTAAGAATGTTTGAAAATAAAGCTACTCAAAATTTGCTGAAAAAATAAGATACCTGGTCTTCTGTTGGGATAACAGGATCATGTGAAATTTTAGTTATCTTTGAGTATGTTGTAGTTTTCTGATGATTGTGTGGCTTCCAGCGGATGTCCCAGGAGACACCGAGATGGTCTAATATCTGCCAATGAAGGCTACTGTGAAAATTTGATGCTTATTCCAATGCAGGAGGAAATGTACAAACCCATGACCTGAAGTTTCACAATGGCTGAATGAATATATTCACACTTGCAATGGATAGAAGCAAATCCTATATATATACATAATTTGATGGTTTGATTTCCACCTGGGCAGCATTCAAGTTTGATCAAAAGAAAAGCATTACTGGCATTTCCCTCATACAAGGACCTCAGGCAACTTTCAAACAAATAATAGGAACTAATATTAAGTACTAAAGAGAAGAACTAAATTGGTAAAACTCTTAAAATATTAATGAATTTGTAACTCAAATACAAGTCAAAGCAGTATGTTAGTTATCGTGCACACCACTAAGACGATAAAAATGAACTTTTATCATCATGGTCAAGATTGAGAAAGAGGATTTGGTTCGCTAATTTAGGTGATAGGTTAAGCACTTCCATCAAGCCCTCCAACACTATGTGGATAAAATTTTAAAATACTGTGCACTAGGCATATGCTACTCTTCTACATGAGATCTCCCTTTTATGAGCAAAGTGGTATAAATCAAAATTCAGCTGTAGAGAGGTGCAACACTTTTATGAACTCTTTCACTAATGGTTTACAAACCCCCATATCGACCAAGACCTGACTTTTGACTTTCTCAATAAGTTCTTCTAGCACTACTTAGCTTCTTGAAACTTGATTTCTTCCAGCACTACTCTTGCACTACTCTGATTTACCAGCACTCCTCTGTGCTTCTTGGAACTTAGTTTTTTCATCGCAGAAATATAAATCATTCATTTATCATCTAGTATCAATTGTCTAGGATTAGGAATAAAATAAACCACAATCCAGATGCAATCCAATAAAGGAAAAAGATACAGTTTATGTAAACCTATGCAAGTTCTCGTTGAATTGACAACTACTAGAAGATTGTCTTGAATAAGGAGTGCTCTCCAGAAACTAATGAGAAGTCCCAATTTCCAGACCTCCAAGCAGCTTCATACTGCAGAGTACAAATATACATATATCATCACAAACATCTGCATGCACAACAACAACAAAACGATGGATATAGCATAGTTTCTAACGAAAGGCCAACCTGCAAATCAGCAAATTCAGAATCATGTTGCAGATAGGCACTATAATTAGTCAATCCGTGGCAGTAGACATCCAATATATGAGTGCAACCTGTTTTCTGCAATGATCTCATTAAACCTTTGTAAAACTTCCAACTACTTTTCTCTGCATTGGCTTGAGAAGAAGTGAGTGAATCAGCAAAAGAATGTTTTCCATAGCCAACGGAAGCAGATCTCACAAGTAAATCATAATACTAAAGCTTTATTGTCACTATCTGTGATGTTAACGGACAAAGGGCAGCCTCTCAAACATGTGAAGACAGAGATGTTAGCTTAGTCCAAAGCCCAAACATTGTTATTACAGTTCATTTATCAACAATTCTTTTCACACATGAAAAGATAGCAACATTTTGTTCTTAGCAGAAAAAAAAAAAGCATAACTAAATATAAATAATCCATGTAAATAGCAAACAACTATGTTTTTCCCAAGTAATTATAGAGGATGTCACAAACATCTAAATATCATCATAATCACACTTTGTCAGCCCAGCTATTAGTATTTAGGATTGGATGTGTGAATTTCATCAAACCAACAAACACCTTTTATACAAAAAAGAAGAGAGAGAAAAATATTAATAGAGTTGAGTAAAAGTTTTCTAACATTTACTCTCATGTTTCGCTAACTAAATAATTCAGCAATCTAAATCAACAAGGGGGAAATTAGTTTATATCTAAATCAATAAGGAGGGAATTAGTTTATATCTATTGTCTACAAGTATTCAGAAATTTGAAAGGGGATAATTTGATTAGCATGACTTTACCTGGTTTGTTTGGACAATGCCATATATACTGTCTGGCTCGTTAATATGTTCAAATGCAGTCATAAGCAGATCCACATGTGGAGGCGACTGAACACATAATGACAAAATCAGTCTGATACAAGTGATAATAGGTTTAACAATAACAAACTAACATATATAGAGAATTAATGATGACCAACCGATTCCAGATGTGAGAAATCAGGGTATCCTAACTGAAGACCATTAAAACGTTCTTCACACCAATGTTCAATGTACAAAACTGCTGTGAAGTATGATCCACAATGCTGTAATGTGGAGACAGAAATTATATTGAACAGAGACAGAAGACATTAACTAGTCATAAATGGTTCTACATAAATCCAACTTCTAACAATTGTTCATACAGAAAAGTATAGGTACATCCAGAGTTAGGTTACCCTATTGGTTTTCCTCTAGACAAACAACAAATGGAGAAAGGTAACTTATCCTCCCATATACACGAGAAACAAACAAACAAAGATTACTTACAACAGCTGCTTTAGCTACCACAAGATAGTCAATTGAAAGCCAGTACACCTACAAAAGATACTTTGTTAGACCAGAAAACATCTACATGAGAAAAAAAAAAGCTGAAAATTTGGACAATAAAACCAGGCTGACACAATGGTAAAATATGCTGCTACTTGTAAATTTGAACACATCCAAAATGGGAACCACTTCTGAACAAACATGTTATCAAGTCATTGAATAGTTTGGTGATATGTTTTATTTTGACAATGGAAGAAGTAACTAATTATACTACTCAAACAATCCAATTATTACATAAACAAAGAAGATCTGTGCTCAAAATACATGCTTAAGCTTATGACCAACACTCTAACTGCAAAGCAATTTTCTTTGGTGAGTCCACTTTTATTTGCAGCAAAATTAGCTGCTCTGTTGAAGAATGTCGAGATCCCATCATTTTCCTTCAGAACTGGACGCCCAATCAACATATATTGAAGGTATATACAAGAACAGTAGAAATGTTGGAATGAAGGTAAAAATGAGTAAGAGAAATCTGCATACACACTTTTATTAGGATACTACAGAACATATATCACATATATAAAGCTTTCCCTACAAAGAAAAAAGGAAATAATTGATCCTAGAAATTAGGACCACAATCTGTCATTGCCAAAAAGAACAAAAAAAAAAAAAAAAAAAAGAAATGAATCACCTTGATTCTAGTTTGCTAAAAAGGAAAATAAAGCTTGCTCACCTTGATTCTTTATTAAGACGTCGACAATCCATCCCTTGGTTGGAACATATATCATGCACAAATGCTCTTTAGCAATGAAATGACTATCCAATTCTACATCCTTTGTTTGATCAAAGTGAACTGATTGTGTGTCATGCTAACAGCCGCCTTGTGATATTCAATTCTTCTAGTAATCACTCTAATTTCAGTGAGAGCACCGTGGATACTGGTAGTTCTCTTGTTCCTACACATTTTGTGTGTCCTTTTTATTTCGAAGCATGACTAGGCGCTTGCTTGCTTCATGTGGCACATTTGCAAAGGTTTCACCAATCAGGGGAGTAGGTCTTCAACCTAGAGTCTGTCCACGAACTTGTCAAGTTCCTTATTGAGACAGGCTAGAAACTCATATAAATGTTCCTTTTCTAGGTTTCTCTTAAATTTCATGTTATCCTCTAAATCACCCTGATCTGCCTCAAAGTGCATCTAACTACCATTGCTCCGGAGAAAGAGTGTGACCGTCCCGCCGACCTTGCCTGTCCCATCCTTCAGGTACTCTCTTACCGGTAGAGTCCGTTGGTGGTCGCAACCTCCCTTATTGAGTATGAGGAATGCCTGGTACGCTTACAACCCTATATTAAATCAAGGACAAAGCCAGCTAATGATAGGCCACTACGATTCATTTTACGATATACATTTTAAGAGTGAATGACAACATCCCAGATTGTTCTAATAGTTCAGAGGAACAAATTGGTACGACTGATTATGTGGCTCGATTGAGTCATTAAGTTCCCAATAAATTTCTTTATGCTTGGATGATATGCCTCACAGGTGATGTAGTCAACTTTTTCCTTCCTCTAATAACCAAGAGGGTACATTGGGAAAATTAAAAGAAAATCTTGTCATGACTTGTGATTTATAGCGACAATCCTTCTTCAACATGTTGCACAATCACAAATGAAGAGACTGGATTGAATTTATTAGATGCAAACACGTCCTCATCCAAGATAGGACAATTGAAGGAAGTTATTGTGATCCACCTTGTGATTCGGAGCGACGATTCTCCTCCAATGGGCTATGAAACCACAATGAAAGTGTCTAGATTAGATGTACTAGATGAATGTCCTTATCCAAACTGACCTCAGAACTCATTTTTCTAGGAACATAAAAGAAAGACGATGAAGAACATTTTTTGAGCAAATGGCTCTAATACCATACAACTAATTCAAAGAAATTTTGTAGTTTTATTAGAATAATACAGCACATATATGTACAGTTTTCCTTGTAAAGGAAAAAGAAAAAAAGAAAATAATTGATCCTAGAAATTAGGCACGTAGGCCACAATCTTTCAATTACCAAAAAGAACAAAAAAAAATAGAGTAATCTACTAAATTACTCTTTAATGCATGCTGAATATTTTAACAGGAGAAAATGCAACATAGATTTATAAGCTATAAAAAACACAAGCCCATTAAGTAGGAAATAACAAAAAACACGAGGTGCAAACTGCATCTTATCTACTTTTCCTAATATGCAACTTTTGTATTCAATAAAAGTGACCATCTTTGTTGATCAAATGGAAAGGGAACGGTCTTTGACATCAAGAAAAACAAAACACATAGGACTTTACCTTTTTCCATGAAGACTTTGACATAGAAACATTAAGTGAACGGTCTTTTGAAGTTGCTGATGCACCACGAGTTTTTGTTCCAGTTGGGGTTCTGCTATGCTGTAACAAAATATAAATTATTTCAACCACCATCATCAAGTCAGGTTTGTTTTGACTACACGAGAGTATCTACACAAATCTTATCCCTCATGAGAAACTATATTACTAGAATATTAACTACATATTTTCACAAATTGACATAGTCTCTACTTCTGGCACTTTCTCCTTGAATAAATTCAACTCTTCTAACTACAAAAACTACTAGTTATATTTGGAAAGCAATAAACCAAGATATTAAGATATCCTTGATACTATAAGTACAAAAGTAACGCGGAAACATATTAAATGATCAAGAATCCTACAAAATCTATAGTCCGTTTATCTTCTTTGCATTCACATGTTGTATAATCTAGACGCATAATTCTTATAACATTTTATTTCTGCTCAGATAATAAATTTATGATACCAAATTTCAAATTTTCCTAAATAAATAAAAGTATAATGATATATAGATGCGATATATCTCTCTGAACTGGTTCAGATAGTAAAACAGCATGTAACAAATGCAAGAGAATTTCAGGAAGCAAAAATATGAAAATGCTGAATTATTCCTTGTGCAAAAAGACAAAAAAATGACTTTAACAAATGAAAACATATAAATGAGATTGCAAGAATATAAACGACCAGCTAGATCTTCATGGGTATAGCAGAAAAAAGAATCAATGTGTAGATAATATAAATAGAGAAAGATGACCTACTCAAGAATAAAATACACGAGTTCATTATGTTAGATGGACAATAAAGTACATGAAGCAAACACGGGACATGGTTAGATCAGGATGAGAGCAGCCATTCAATTATTGGATCTTTTTATCACACCTAAATTAACAAAAAAGACAAAACTAGGTAATTGTTAACAAATTCAGACATCTCTATGAGTATAGCTTTGTGCTATAAGCATTACATACCAAATTTTATACTACTTAAATTTCATGTCAATTTTTTTTTCAAATTTTAAATACTAAGCTGAAACAAACTAATATATTATTTTTTGGGTTGAGCTAAAGTCGGTCTAGGTTTAAGTTGATCCCAACAGATAGACATCGTGATTAGGATAAGGTGGGTTTAAAACTTTAGAGTCGTTTTGACCAATTTAGAGATAGTGTAATTGAATTTATATTTGAGATAGTCTAATTGAATTAAGTTATGATTGATTGGGTTAGTGGAATTTTGGAAGGTTGGAATTTATTTATATTTGCTCCCTCTCTCTCTCTCTCCATATATTTCTTCTTCCCTCTCCCATGCCTTCTCCTCCAATCCCTCTCGCTCTCATCCATACTCCGCTCAACCTCAACAACAATCACCAACAAGTCATCGTTGTCAGTTTCCTCCATTCCTCTCCTCTTGTAATTCTCTAATGAGATTTATTGGTGATAATTAAAAGATAATAACTAATAGAAAATTATTTGCGATAAAAGATGGTGAATCGATGACAGATAAGGTGCACAGCAAGTGAAGATCAAAGAAAGATGAAAGCTAGGTGGATGTTTGAAGGTAGGCAGAATAATGATTGGCTAATCATATTGAGCCCTCATACTCTTAAGCTTTCCTCTAATCTTTATTGTACATGTTGTAAGAGGTTTCTCCACTTCTTATCTATCAAGGAGCAAGATAGTGAGTTTTCCAGGAGTGACTCACTGACAAGTCATAGCTAGTAAATTAGTAAGGAGGGTTCTAGACCACGTTACATGCCTTGTTAGCGATTGTGTTATGTGTAATTCCTTTATGCTTCATTCCATTGCAAATAATCTTAATAGGACCTTGTTAAGCTTGTAGCAAGAGTAGAAATGCTTATAATTGCAAATACAATTGCTATTCAACACACTAGCTTCTATGATCATCCTCACATTCAGTCCCCAGCATTGTGATCATAAATGGTGATAAATAAGTGGAACAACTTGTAATAATGAATAGTGGTAATTAAGTGAAATAACTTGGGATAGTAAACGATGATAGAAGTATAAAGATGAGAATTGACTTTACATTGAAATAAAATGTCCAACTTAAAACTAACGAGAATTATAGCTTATCTAAATTCTTCTTGACCTCTAAAGATTAAGACTACAATTGATGCACGTCTTTTCTCTTCTGTTTATTCACTTACAAATTTGTGGTTCTCATTGGCCTCTCGTTTTGCGTGCAATGAATGATTTTGAAATCTTGGTTGTTTCAGATGGTGTATAGAGTTACTCATAGTTCTTCAACATGTAGAGCCATATTTGATTACCAACATTATTATTTGTTCAAACCATTCTGATATTTTGTTAATGTATATTCTCATGGATACTTCCAGCTACATATTGTCACTAACTGAGGTAGCTTTTGATATGTGAAATCACTCTCTGGAGTCATGACACTAGAGATTGTTGATTCATTTAACCAAAGTTTAGCCAACTCACTAGAAGTATAGCAAAAATTCCTTGTTTAAGGAAATTTACTATATATCATCAGTTTCATACCTTCATAGATGTTGAGAAAGAACCAGCTATTTCTGCAACATAGATAGATCGAAGTTTGTTCAATGCACTCAGCATAGTTTGAATTGACTTAACCAAGTCATTAGAATCACAAAAGATGTTCTTCTCAACCTAGAAATGATAAACATGGAATAAGTCGCCACATTTAAAATTACCACAAATACTAAAATACACTTTCCAAGTAAAGCTCAAACCTCTTGAGAGATAATATGACAAAGGTGATTATCTGAACCAATTGTCTTAGCTATATTCACCAAGACATTTGGAAATAAAAGCTCAGCTATCTCCTCTTTCCGTAACACTATATTTTGGCAAAGTCTGCAAATGCAAGAAAAGACGATATTAAAAATTTAAAATAATATGACATTGAGACATATTTTTTTGATAAAACATTAATGATGAGAACAATTAGGTAGCAAATAGTACCTAAGAATTATATCATCACAATGAAGAATAAGTGAGTGCACCAATGTGCAGACCCACATTTTGTAAGTTTTACTGTGTGTTGTCCACAGAGAAGAATCTTCCAATGAAACTGCTCCTGTAACAATAGTTTCATGTTATTGACCAAAGGATTATCAACTAGCTAGCCACATCTTCCAGCAGGCGATAGACTGAGGCCTCAGCTAACATTGATCTGATTGTTTGGTTAAAATTAGAAGGGTAGGAGTGATTCATAATTTTTTAATATTGAACTATTCAGTACAAGCGATGAGAGAGAAAACAATTTGGCCATTGCCCCATTAAATTACATTCAATTTTCCTTCAAAAAGAAATTTATTAACTATTTCAACAGTTTTGCATGTCAAAAAATCATTTTTGGGCAAAATGAACCAAATCAACACCTGACACAGATTCACTCATGCTGTAGTATACCAACCTGTAGTCGGCATCACTAATGATATCATGCTACTGTACCTTTCATACAAAGATTGAATAAATACTAAACCAAGATTTTGAACCACTATTAGAATTGCTATTCTGAAATAGAAATGTTTTTCATACTCCTACAACATCTGATATGCTTAATCCAAGATGTTGGGTTCTCAAGGCTTCGGATAGACAGATCCCAGTCATATTACATCTGCATGAATATAGACAGGTCTAAACAAGTTGTTAAGTTTGCTTGGGGAGTAGGACAGGTACAACAGCAACTGTATCTGTCTCTCACCAAAACTGGGAACTAAATATCTGAAGAAATGCATTGTATCTTATGGAAAGAAATTTCAATTATCAAATAAGGTTCCTAGACAAGGTAAAAGTGAAAAAGAATAACCAGCGACCATGTCCATGCATTCAAGAAGTAAACAATTTACAACTCAAAAAACAAAACGAGAAAGTCACCATCAGAAGTTTTTCTCATATCCAAAAGCATTTTTTCCACGACATCAATATTCACACCTTTTGAATGAACCTGGAGATAGGAAAATAGATTATTGGAATCCCAATCTAATTAAATAAAGCAACAAATATTTTTAGGTATTTACCACAACCAGAGACTTCTCATATGCATCAAGAGACGATAAAGCAGCAAACCCCTTTTCAGTTGAAGAATCCTGGCATTACACAAAGTTCAACATCAAGTCATTGGGCAATTAATAGCATGAAACTGTATGATTCTAACAGGGGAAACCAGCAAATAGACAACCAGAAGAGCAAAAAGAGAGAGAGAGAGATCAGTCAACAACATCAACCAACAAAATGCATGGTATGAGCTTCAAGTGGACTTACTTTGCATGTTCGAAGTGATGTCCACAATCTCCAAGAATCATCTGCTAGAAACTTTTTCTCAAAGATAAATTAGAAGATCATCAAACCTCATATGAAGAGGCACTTCAGTCCAACTACATCAACCAACAAAATGCATGGTGTGGCTTTCAGTAGACATAGTTGGCAAATGAAAGACAACATGACAAGGATCACCTATTCCAGTCTGCAGCAATTATTTTCTTTTAGAAAATTGCAGGTGTCAAATGTCATATTGTAGAAGATCTAAAATATCTTGAAGGTCATTGGTAAAAAATTAAAAAAAAAAAAGTTCACCACTAACCCGAGATATGAAATCTGCAAGCATTCCACTCGTAATATTTTCTTCATTGGAGCTGCACAGGTCAACAAGCATCCAAACGCACTAATAACATCTGGATCATTATCCCAGAAGCTTCTTTTAGACACCTGTCCTATATCATTAATCTTTTTCTCAATAATCTCTCCTGACATCAACTTCTTGTGAAGGTTTCGAAGACTAAAAAAAACATATAATTTAATCCAAATTAATTGGCATTCAGCATATTAAATTGGAAATGAAATCAAATATAATTTGTCAGTGATGCTATATGCCTCCATATAAGAAACCCTTTAGGAAGACAATAAGCTCGTTTTAACTAAAGAAATACCAAGTTAGAATAAGAGAAAACAACTGGTTAGCAAGAAAAGAAAAGGAGAAGATGTACCTTCAAAAGTTGATCCCTCACAGAATAACTGTGGCAGAGGTCATCATGAAATAGTCGTATTTTCTCCAATGATTTGACCTCCGGGAAAAGCTCCAACTCCTTGAGACGAACAAACAAGGTGAAAAAACACAGTATCTAAACCCTAAACCTATACTGATCTATACCTCCATTGAGATTTATGCAAGACTATATCACTACTAATATCCATATTTTCAAGTTATATCAAATTGGATTTTTTTTATTTCTTCCCCCATGACCCATCGTACCTTCAACAATTATTGATTCAGTTTATATAATTATAACACATGTTGGCCATTTCTTGAACATGTTCAAACCATCTTACAATATTTTCACTCAAATTACTATCTAATACGGATGCACAATAAATGCTCACCAAAATTTCATCTTATCTTTCCTCATAATCCTACACATTAAAAATCTTAAGACTTCACTAGCACATCCTTTAATTAATTTGACCAATTACGTGGTGAATTAAATCGCTAAATGTTATTGAGGCTTAGATTTGATTAAATTAGTGTTAGCATGTCTTGAATATGAAAAAGTGTCTATTCAGGCTACATCAGATCTGATTAAACCTGACCCAATATTTGACCAATTTATTTGAAAACTTCACTGCTTGAACAGTGAATCAATATGTCACAGGGATCTGGGATCTCAAAATCATCTTTATATCTGAGTCTCTTCAAGAGTGGGCTGTTTCATCCCCATCCTCCAAGTCGATCTCTCTCTCTCCCCCATGTGGCACTTCCTTGGTGTTAGAGTCACCGGAAATCAAGGGTCTTCTTCTATGATTGTAGGATCTGGTGAAGGAGGCAAGACACCCTCTTCCTTTATGATCATTTTTGTGCCTCCTCAAAGACTTTTATGGTAAATTTCTTAACTACAGTCACTCTTTGTTACACATGACAACTGATTCCCCACCAACTTAACGAGAAAGGTGAGATGCCTATCATCCTTCATCCAATATGAATTTTACATAGATATGCAATTTGAGAAGCGTTCCTCATCACTGAGTGTTTCTAATATGTTAGATTTTTTTTTGGTTTTATGCCGATGGCTGTAACATCAGTTAGGAATGTAGTAGATATTTGGTAAGGTTTGAACTTTGAAGATTTCCCCATTGCTATAAAGGCAAGAAATCTAAACTATGTGGGCTACTTGAATGGTTGGTGCAAACTGAGAGCAACAAAAGAGCCTTTCCTTCTATAGTTAATATGTAGAAAGTGGGACAGTTGAGTTTCTACTATTTAAGCATAATTGAGTTGAGTGACCGACTAAGATGGCGTTCAAACAGGACTTATCATTTGAAAAAAAAAAAAGCAAATACGAGGCATTGTTATAGTATTCATTGTGTGTTTCCCTCCTATCAAAGCTTATTAACCAAATATATGGACTTTGGGATCAGAGAATGGAATGGTGGGCATCAAGTGCTATTATACATATGATTTTCCATGAGAAAGGTCCCAAATCCTATTCCGAGGTGCCATCATGGTAGCTGAGGAAATACAGGATGGAATTAGTGTGCCTACCAGAGTACCAGAAATGCTATCAATAAACCCCAGTACAGCTTGGAGTGAGAATTGAGTCTGTGTCGATTAACTGCTAATGATTTAGATTCGGGCCTCATTATGAGCATTACCCGCGAGAAAAACAAAAGCTGATGAAGAACCTCAAAAGTGTTTCCCAAGCTTCAATTGACCTCTATTATTAATTTGGTCATATATTTAAATGCAATTCTGATAGGTTGATGATGAAACATGTGATGATGATGAAATAAACATACTGAATACAGACTTATTAGATGTAATAAAGAAATATCATGTAACACATTGCACATGAAATTACTATGCTGCATTGCAATGGCTTCTATCCAATGTGATTATATAATGAACCTAATGTGGCAGAGATCTTCAACCCACAGAAATTGTATTGTAGAACTAGAGATTGTTGTTCATATTTGATACTGTTGACTTACAATAATAGTGCAGTCAATTGAAGATTGATAAGTGTGAGTGTCGCTCACAACCCTTATTAAGTCCTGTTATAAGTCAAACTCATGTTGGAGAAAACGACTGTAACTTTCCAAAATGTTAAGTGTACAAGGGAAAACTAATAAGTCCTGCGCTCTAACCTACTTATTCTTTTACTAGTTTCTAGGATAAAAAGTGAGTGTTGAGGCCTTTAAAAGGGACTGCCATGTCCCTCTTGTTATCTTATATATTCAGTTGAATAACTTTCTCCCTTTATTAGTTTTCTCTGTGCAAGATATTTATCACATATGCTGCACATTCTTGCTTGTCCAAATAACCATACATTGGCTAATTGAACCAAGATCTTATAAAATTAACATTTCCGCAAGACCCAATTCCATGAATGAAATTTGTCCATAGCCTTGCCACGAGGCTTTTGATTGATACACAACTCTATCTCTTCCTCTCACCACTCCTCTAGTTTAGGTTAATCTCGGCACAACTATCAACAAAAGCACTAGCATAGTTGATTCATTTGATTAAAGCATTAAGGCTGGAAACCAAAATGCTAGCTCAGAATCAAATTTGAAGCCTTTGGTTTAAAGCTGAAGTCAAACAAAATCACATTGTACAAGCAATAATTCTAACACTAGTAACTATGCTATTATATATCCGCCATTCTAGAACTCAACACTATCTAGGAACTTGTATAGGTGTCTTACTCAAAATAAGCCAAATGCAAATCATTTCTTCTTGATATTTCTCCATCAATAGTCTTAATATACATAGTTAGAAAATAATACAACCAAATTGATTTCAGTTATTTCAGCTTCCCCACTCATCTAGTATCAACAACTGCTTTCTAAACTTTCTGTTTCATCATCAACATGATCCATTTATAATTAGAAGAATATTTATTCCAACTTTATTAGTATGAATAAATACTAAAATCTCTTTATCCAATTGTTAGAAGAAAATTGTTAACTTCTCTTGAATACCTTAGTTATCCAAATCATACATATATGTTTTGAATCGTTCAAAAAGTAATAGCGATAATTTCAATACTTACACTCCTAAAAGCTTCTGTAACCTTCATGTTATGAATAACTCTTTCCTCA
Source organism: Zingiber officinale (assembly GCF_018446385.1). NCBI lineage: Eukaryota > Viridiplantae > Streptophyta > Magnoliopsida > Zingiberales > Zingiberaceae > Zingiber > Zingiber officinale. The sequence continues at coordinate 96,379,448 of NC_056002.1, read as the reverse complement.
ATGTTATATTTTTGAAAGTGTTAATTAAATAATCTGAAAGTAAAATTTCCATCCTTAATTTATGTTATCAACATTTGATCATCATCTTCTCAGAATCTAATATTCCCATAAATTTATGCATTTTCTTCCCATAAATTAATATATCTGTCTCAATTCATAGTTTCAAGGTTATTACAGAAATTACTATATGCTTAAAAACTTGTTATACTTGCAACTTTTTTGACCGGTTGAACAAATTTATTCAGTTCTAATTCTCTGTATTTAAACAATTTTGAATGTCTTTAAAACATGTCCTCAGAATAATGATCCTAATTTTAAGAAGACTAGATGACATGAAGATTATCAATTTGTTTATAGAAATCATCCTTTCCATTCTAATTTCACGACCATCTTACATCATTTATATTAAAATAAAAACAACTATTCCTTGCAAAACTAGACACTATTTCCAATTTTTACAATTTCTATGACCAATATCTAACAACCTTAAGGTCAAATCAGTGAGATATTACAAGAAATCAGATGTTGGCAAAAATAATTTAAAAAGAAATAAAATACAGAACAGACAACAAAAATAAAGTTGCCATACTTTGATATGATCTAGAAGCAATGGGTCAGCATCTACAATTAGTTCATGGAGCAAAGATATTATCCTGGGTGAAAGAGGAGCAATCTTTTCTTCTTGGGATTCGGTAGGAATGCAACATGATACCAACTTTGAAACCAAAAACTGCATGAAACTCACTACATAAGAAAGGCATAAAGAAGAAAGAACTGCTAAATGGCTCCATTGATAAAACCAAAGCAACTCCAAAAGAGAAAAACTACCTGAAGCTGTTCACCAAGCACATTGTAAGCATCCTTTCCAGATTCTGTTTTAAATGCCTCAAGCAAAGTAGAGAGGATAATACAACACTGTTCTTGGAGGAATTGACTACAAATCAACTGGCCAATAATACTCATAATATAGCTGAAATAGAAACTAACAATTTATTAACTTGATGCCTGAAAGTGAACAGCCACATAAAATAATAATCAACTAGTAATTTGCACAGAGTGTAATTCTTGCATGGAGTTTGTTTAGCTTGGTGGTTTCTAGCGACCAAAGAAACTGTTGCACAGTCATCATGTCATACCATGGGCATGAAAAGTTTGTGGCTTCAAAAAATTCTAATGTTTCTTCCACTTGCAAATGTTTCCACTATGCAAAATCGCCACAAACCATTCCTCTACTCGTGACCATGTATAATGAGTCAAAAAAGTAACAGAGACAATTCTGAGAAAACAATTATAATATTTTTCTTATAAAAAATGATAATAGTGGGAAAAGAGAGGGAATTAGAAAAATGTTGCAAAATTTGAAGCTGGGTATGAAACATTGATACACTCTATGCTCCTCTTTGACGCAGAGAAGGTATCATTATAAATTCATGATCATCCATCCTTTTCTCAATCGCTGATAGTACTCTTAAGGAGTGCAACCATCATCTTTCACTTTCAATGTTGATGTTCTGTGACAATTGATGTTAGACTTTACCCAGTTTTAAGCTTTATTAAATTTTTGATCTCCATGAAAGTATCTCTTTATTCATTTTTGTAGTATATATGAGAACTACACATCTTCTGTTCCACAACATCTTCTCAAACTGACATCAAACTTTTACTCAATGACTTGGTATTTGCTTCTCTTTAATTTCAAGAGCTAGCACTCAACCATTAAACTCCCTTTTCCGAAGCAACCTACCATTGCCTTCAATTTGAGGAAGAGTTAAGGAAGATTAAACCAAAAAATATTTTAATTTTTTGAAGAAGAGAGCAATTCATCAACTTTACTCAAGTGCACTGCATCTTTTAAGTCTCTCAAATGCAACACTAGTATTGTATCTGCATTATATGCAACAAACATCTTACTGAGTTTTTTCTTCAATGTTTTGTATCTTTTCTATTTTGTGTAACAAGTTGAAAGGGATCAATATACACGCACCTATTTCAGGAGTTTCAAAATGTATATGTTGAGTCCCAAGTTGACTATTATGTCTAAACAGTTTCGATATTTTTTTATTTATCTATAGTAATTATAAAATAAATATGTTTATGGTGTATATAAAAATAAATTGTATATTGATTTATTATAAGTTCTCAATTATTGAATAATTTAATATTGTTAGAAAAAATAATTAAAAATAGTTTTATTTAAATAGAATTGATATATAAATAATTTAAATTAAAATGGAAGTATCTATTATAATAATAATAATAATAAGTATATAAATTAATACAAGATATTACTTTATATTAATAATAATTATATAAATTAATTATTTATTCATTTAATTAATTATTAATTAAATAATATATATTTTAAATAGGCCCGACGGAACGGTAAAAACCGTCCGTGCTGGGCGGCACGGAACGGCATTTCATACAGTGGTTGAGAGTACTAGATATGAAGATAATTATCTTTAGTAATCACTTGTATCCTTCCACCATTGTAAATTTTGTTTATACATGTATTTCAAATTTTTTTCTACAGGACCACCAATGGATAAATAAGATAAAATGACAAGCAGCAAAAATAATTACAAAGTGCAAAAAAATAAAATCAAATCAAATCAAAACTGTCATGAATTGCTATAGACATTAGCAACTTAACTAGAAAGACTTACTATGAACTACTAGGATTAGTAGCCCTATGCCCGATTAGCCGAGTAAGAACCTCCATTGCAGATAGTCGATGGCAAATATGTCGTGTATGAACTGCAGCAGTTATCTGATAATGTATCTCTAACAAAAACTGCATGAGAGAAGACTAATTTATCTTCCTACATATATATAGTTATCCAATTTAAGTCACAAAAAATCAACATCGACAAATAGGATAAATGACGAGAAAAAGAAATTACCATGAAAATCCTGTCAGGGCGAAAAATATTTATTTTGTCCACAACACCACTGATGTGATTAGTATCTCTAACAACAATAGGATAGAATTAGAAAAATAAACAATGTCAGGAAATCAGAATATAAAAAAGGAAAAGTGAACATGAGGAAGTTTGGAGACTGTACATATCTAGAAAACCATCTACAACTGTTTGAACTGCAAGAACCACAGTATCTTTTGTAAAGTATGGCAGTTCAGGATCAACAGAACAGGAAGTAAGTGACAGAAGGAAGCTGACAATTGACACCTGTCAATTTGGAAGAGGAATATCAAGAAAAATCCAATAAATACAAGTGGAAAGATAATGTATTATCATAAGAGAAGAAAGTCAGTCTTAGAATGACAAACAGTGAAAAAGGTCTAGAAACAGAAAACGGAAACTCATGCAAAAATGATTAAATATACTTAAATATCACCTAAAATTTAACCAGCTCCATTAAGAAACAAAAAGATAACCTACTTAGTGCTTATTCAAAGAAAACTAAGAAAATTCAAAAATCATCCCCATATCATTGAGCAAGAAGCAAAAGAAAGTTTACACCAAAAGGGAGAGATAATGCCTAGAATCAGAATAATGACCAAAATAACAGAAACTGTACTGAAATGGCTGTCCACATGGAGAAGACATGAGCCAAAACTAAAATAGAAAAGTTTCGTCTATACATAAAAAGAATAGTATTAGTATGACAAAATGAGAATAGAAGAAGACTTGCCATGTTTTTCTTAACAAGTTCATCTCTCTCAACCTCAGAAATTTTGCCAAACTGCAAAATTGAATTGTTAAGGGCCAGCCCTGCAATTTCCTTGTCAGATCTCATACTACAATACACCGCAATGCATGACGCACAAATTGGCACAAAGTATTCCTTTACAAGATCAGATAGAGGCTGCAGAGAAACCTGCATTGAAAAGACCAAAACTTATCAAATTGGCATGTTCCTGGGTGTTAAATCAAACCACTACAACATAAACGTAATAAAAGAGTCAATGAAAATTATATTATTCTTCTGAAGATGCAAAAATTGGTTAAAAGTAGAAACTTTAGATCTATCATAGCCATCAACTAAGATTCATGAAGTCAAAATATTGGGTGGCTGGGAAATTTTCTTATCATATAAAAAATTGCTAATGATAAAACGGGAGAAACTTGAACAATAAAAAAAAAAGGACAGCCCGGTGCATGAAGCTCCCGCCATGCGAGGTCCCGGGGAAGGATCCATTGTACGCAACCTTACCCTGCTTTTTGCAAGAGGTTGTTTCCAGGATTCGAACCCATGACCTTTTGGTCACATAGCAACAACTTTTACCGTTGCGCCAAGGCTCCCCTTCAGAAACTTGAACGATGATTGTTTTAAATAAATAGAGAACATTAAGATAACTAACAACTAAAGAAAGTCACTACTGTTCATTAGTAGAACTACAACAGAGCACAAAGGCCACACCAACACTGATGCAGTTCAAATAACAGCTAAGAAAAAGGTAAAAAAATAGATGTCATTATGTCAAACCATGGAACAGCATGCTATGATCTATAATATTATTAAGATGAGATACATTTTAATTCAGATTTCTTTGGACCTTAAATTTCAATTATGAATTGACTGAGAGAGGTGGCAAAGTCAAACACACAACATGAAGGATTAAACTTACTTTCTACTTGATTCATGAATTATAATTTCCCAAAGAGTTGGAACAGACAGGGCTTGATGTGAATGGTGGATAATATCAACATTAAAAAAAATGATCTCCTTACAGGTTATGGTAATGATTGTCTGACCCAATTAGGGTTTATGATTTGGTTGGACTCCTCAATCAGTAATAATTGGTACTAGGAAGTGGATTTTTCAATAATTACATGAATGTTTAATTTGAGGACTTTATATGAGAGATAATCAATAGCTACAATGCATCATCTAGGCAAATCTACTAGTCAATTGCCACACTTAAAATAACAACTTTAGGGCCTAGGGCAAAGATTATCAAATTATTTAGTACATAACCAGTCTTATAGCAAAAAAGTCAGCATCAATCTACAAGTATCTGACATCCTTTGCCAACCACTTGATATTAGATATCTTGCTTTAAGCACGTAACATCAAGGATAACCACAAAAGACCATGTTAATATTTTCATCTGTTGTAATGAAAACACTAGGAAAAGCACACATACATCTTCATAGAATTGTGTAAATACATGACAATAATCAAATAGTTTACCTTTGATATCCAATTAAGACGAGCATTATCTCCAGACAACATTAGAGGAGGTAGAAGCCATGGGCAACAGTATTTCACAAAACATTTTACATTTGATTCATCACAAAATAGACTTTGTACCTGTTATGTTGAAAACCGGCATTGTAGCTAATCATAAATTAAGAGGAATTAGCAGTTGCCTTAATTTAAAAAAAAACAAAAGAAAGTTTTCCTTTGATCATACTTTCAATACTCTACTTAACATGCCATTACCACACCTGTGATCTAGCAGAAGATATTACAATGTCATAGTGGATGTGGAACAGCAAGCCATCCTACTATGGTTTGTGGCATAAGTAAGACAGAATTTAACTGAAGCCAACTGATCTTGCTTGATATGTAACAACGAAGCATGACAAGCCATACTGACCTCAACCTTATCAAGGGCCAACAGAGAAAGAACAAGCACAATCAAGCAGAGAGGAGGTCACGACCTCAACCAAACCCTGACATCATTCATTGGGTTTTTTACTAGCACTATTTACAAAAGTGCCGGCAAATCTTCAAAAGGATCAATTGCATAAGAAAAAAACTGGAAAAAGAAAGGCAGCAACCTACATCACATTGTCATCCACCATTAGGCTTAAGATGGTCTAAGTGTATGTATCTACATAGTATATAAAGAAGCAGAAATCCAACATATCTTTCTGTAGGCACCAGATTGTCTAATCTAAAATCAGGCCATTAGACTATGGAATATCTGACTACCTAAGATTGCATACATACTATCTAACAATTCCCCTCAAGCTAGAGCATAAATTTCTTCCATAGTTTGTTATTTGTGACAACAATACAGAGTTACAGGAAGAAGCTTGACCAAAATATTGGCCAAACGGCCGAAGGAGAACAAGTACTGGAATCAGTCTTTTCAGAAAAAATAAATCATAAATCAACATAATTGATACCTCTAACATCTTAAAAAAAAATACCCTTCCTTGAATTAAGGCTCAAGACTGCCAGGCCTTTCATAATTAGATATATAAACACAGAAGTCTAAAACCACTTATCTTACTTAAAGGATTTCAAAATGAATGCATTTGAAGTACTTATTTGTGTACAATTTAAGAAATAAAAGTAAACAATGTCCTGCTTCCAGAACCTAATCCTACTCAATTTCCCTCTCAATTTTTCTTGAGATTGTAACAATTTGCACCACCAAAAAAGAACAAATGGGCACATATTAAAGGAATCTATGCTTACCTCAATAAGGGACATTAAATTTACATCACAAGCCACCCAACGAGCAAGGATTGGACCGATCAGCTGCTCCAAGTACTGGAGAAAAACAATAAGGTAGCATAAACTTCTTCTCTTCTCAATAGGAGACAGTCAATTGATAAGCATAGCAGTAACATGGATCCAGCAAGTATCAAAAGCATAATCTCCAACAAGAAATGTGTTAATACTGACAAGAATTTGGCAATAATTCAATGTCACATTTTAAAAACAATAGTCATAGCTCTTAACAGAGAAGCGATTTTGGATTTAAGAAGTTTATATCAGAAACAGAGGATTTACCTTGCTTTTGGAAGCATATTGGAGACTTCTTGATAAATTGTCAAGAAGTGCATACACCAGCTCTCTTGGAAGAATCAGATGATGGAATAAAGAATATATGATTTAAAAATAAATAAATGATTCACAAACATAGACTTTGAAAAAGCATCTACCGTTCAGCAGGCTCCATAGCAGCAACCACACACATCATAAAGGCAGCCTATCAAATAAGATTTAAGAATAAACCAATGAATTTCATTCAAATAGAAGTAAAGAAATAATGTTTAAATTGGTATCTATCTTAAGAGGCAAGAAAAGTCTTGGATTCCCATACAAGTCATATATTTGTTCTAAACTGCAGACATGTGAGTTCATAGAAAACAGAGATAGTACTAGTAGATTTTTAAATTTGAATGAGGACCCGCAGGAATTGTCATCGACTTCAAATAAAATTCATTATCTCTTCATTTTCTTAGTATTCATAAAGAATCATCATACTGATGATGATTATTACTTCCACTGATATTTTCTCTAATTGATATTACATCATACTGATACTATATTTGTATATAAAAAAAATTATTATCCCATGATGACAGGTATTTATTAAAATTGGCAATGGTTAAAGTAAAACCAACGCATTCTAAGTGAGTCAAGATTTACTAACCAAAAAGAAGTCACATTTGATATGCCAGTGGTTTGGATGCATTGACCAAAAACTAGGGAGATATTTTAACAGCATTTTATAGCATAGCATACTAGACCCAAGGTATTAAAATTTTGATATATGGTGTCAATAGTTTTTATAGCAGCATTGATATGCTAATCTCTGTCACTAAGATGAAAACTTAAGTTCTTGAACCAGCAGAAAAAGTAAGTTATACCTGATGGAGAAAAAGTGAGCATCTTTAATGCAAGGAAAAAATCCATTTACTTGCAAAGGTTTACACATTAGTAAATGCAAGGAGTGCCATAGGATGAACTACCACCAGAGCCATGTCTTACATTTGTATCTCTAGGAGTAATTTTAAGCTATAATATGGCTTGGAGCATGATGAGGAAGCATTTTATAGCATGACGTCAAGGAATCCCATAACAAAATATGATAACAAATCTTGCTGGCATAAAAGGCTTCGTACTAATCAATTAAGCTCAGAATTCTGGAGCACAACGTGATTTAAACGTTTCACATACATTCTTACTGATCAATGTATCAATCAGATAAGACAAGACATCTAAAGCACTTAACAACATGATACGTTAGGCAATGCTGAGTTGCTGACTCTTAAATTAACATAGTACCTCAATTTCAATTTCTTCACTAGCTAAGGCCAGATGCGCCAAAGTGATAAGAGCTGTTTCTACAAAAAGTGTGCCCTGTGGACCTGCATCTAAGATCTGATGGGCCTTCACAGTCTTCCCTTTACCAAACCTCACCATTTCCAAACCAAAATTCAAACTATGAAACAGAAAAAAAAAAAATAGTAAAAAAATGGATAACTAAAAAACAACTGTTTTCTTATTGATTTTTCCCTCCCAACAAATATTTGTGCTAAGACATGTTAAGAATTAAAAGAAGCCATGATTACACAGCTCATATATACTAAAATATATAATAAGTTGGTTATGATTTTAGTAACTTCAATCATAATAAATTGTGGGTAAAGAAAGCCCTTTAACTTTATTAGCAAGAAAAAGAAAGTAGCACAATTACAACACTTTTAGAAAGCAGAAACCAACATTTGTGTTGGGTCCTTGAACTGATGTCAAAATGGTCATAAACATGATTTCAGAATGATTAATGTTAAAATAAAAATAAAAAGAGATCATTTTCAGATACCACCAAAAACTTCAAAAAAAATTAATCAATTGAACTCTCCTAACAATCAAAGGCATGGGACCACTAATTGTAAGAGAAGAACATTTTGATGCATTTTTAAAAGCTAGAATCAAGCTGAAGGAGGCAATCAACATCTTCATGTAGGTACAGGATAAGAAAATAGAGACATATTGAATTTGAATCTTAGTTAAAGTTTAGGCTGCATAAAAAGTAAGATAATCCAAATAGCAAGCAGCTTGTCAATATGGACTTGGATAACTCATTAAATGTGTCGTCCAGCTTGATGCAGGTTACTGAAAAACAGAGAAAATATAGGATTGACACTTTTAGTCTTCTCTATATTGGAGTGACAAAAACGGACAAGACTATCAATCATTTATAACAATGAGTTGTTTACCAATTTATAAATCTAATGAGTGGCTCATACTTATGGCTGCCTCATCACACAAGAAGAAACATAGAGAATCACTCAAGAGATTAGGATCAATCGCTAGCCATAACAGTGCAAACAACTCAGCATAAATTCTTTCACAAAGCACTATAATTAAGGAGCATCTTTAATAGTCAGGTCTTCTAACTAGTCTACACATAAACCAAGAGTTTAGAAATCCCAATCCAAGCTGGATTTTCAGTCATCAACTAGAATAAGACAATTTCAGTAACATGTTGGAGTGCCAACACATAATGTTAGTGGCGAATTGGTGGCGGAGGGAGATTAAAAAAAAAAAGAAGAGAAGGCAGCAATATACCTAGGGCAAGGGCAAGGTTTCAAGTATTTTTTTCATATCAGAGTTTAAATCACTGGTAGGACAGCTAGGTTTTGGTACCGTGTTGTGTTGACACTTTGTATGTTTTGACAAGCATAAAAGTGTGCCAAGATGAACTTAGATGGGTTAATATGATCTTACAGCCAACAAACAAAGCCTACATCCAATAGATTCAAAAATCTGGCATAGCAAAAAACTGAGACACAATTTTTTTATAGCACTAAAGAAATTAAATTATAAAAGTTGCAAGTCATAAAAAGGTGATCATGGTTAAAAGAAGCTAAAAAGATATCAGATTTTAGTCGTAGGACATTGTAGATTTGGCAGCCATGGAAATATAACCAATATTATGATAGCCTATTGCTACCATTTATTATAATCTTTTTGGTGTACCATCTATGATACAATAATGTTGATAGATTAAGCATATTGAGGAACAAGATGGAAGCCAAAATGGCAATCAGTCGTGTATGAAACTAATCTTTGAAGCTAGTTAATTCACTTAAAAGACAAAATTACTAATCTAACATACTAATCAGATAAGTCCAATCACAAAGACGAAAGAAAAAAACATATACCAAATGTCATTGAACAACTCATTATGGCCATCCCATGTCTGAAAAAGGAGGGAAATCTTTCTAGCTAAAAAGAGTCTAACACGATAATCAGGGTCTTGAAGCATGACCAGAAGTCTTTCAATCAAAACCTGATATAACACATGCAAGATTAACTATGAATATAATTATTGTTTTTAGATGCACTAAAAAATGATAAAACAAGTAGATCACCTGGGCAGATTGAGGCTCTATCAAAACAAGACAACTAATACAATTTATCAGCTCAATACGAGCATACCAATCTGCAAGACCAACCTCAGCAATTGCATTAAGGATGTTGCAAAGAGAATTCAAATCCTGTAAATCATATCATCAAAGAAATCATATTTATGAAAGAATGTAAAAAATAGCTACAAATCAAAAAAACCATGGCACAGTAATAAAAAAAAAACCTCATAAACCAGAAATATTAATCATACAAATAAAAAAGCATAACAAAAAATACAAGTACCTCATGTTTTTTTTTTTGTGTTTGATTAAGCTTTTACAAGCATACACCATAGTGTAACTACAAAAGAAAATATCAACAATATTGCAAAACAATGACAATGTCCACCAACCATGAGGTAAACTTCATGCTTTTGTGCTTAATTATGTTTTAACAAAAACTAAATAAGATTAGTTAAATTGACAAGAAATGTTGACTATATCGTAAAACAATGACAATCCCAACAAATCCATCAGGAATCAACAAAAATTTAAAACCTAAGCTTCGCCTAATTGTTTAAAAATTAGGCCAACATACTGCAACTTTTTCCAAGTTATTACAGATTACATGCATGATCTAATACACAGGTTAGAAAATCATACGGATTTGTGCTGAATTTATTATCAAATAGACAACTTTCCAATATGTCAAATGAATCAAGTAATAGAACAATTCAAAAGACAAGGCCAAAAGACCTCTTATATGAGAATTCATACCCACAGTAAAAATAAGAAACCCATTATAAATTATGCATTTTAGGAACAACTATTACAATGTCACCATTCAATAGAGAACAGAGCCCAAATGGCAACATTCAATCTGTAAAACCATACCTCAAATGGCATGCTTTCATTGGATACTTGACTCTTTTTCTTTGAATTTCTGCTAGAATAAATGGACTCCAATGACTTCAACAGAACATTAATGCAAGTCAAAATATTTCTGTTATAAAACTTCATAATTCCATCCTTATTTGTAAAGTCACTTATCAAACTAACCTGCTCAAATATCAAGAATACAAATCATCAATCTATACCAAAAATACAAATATAAAAATTCATTTCCATGCAAATAATAAGTTTGCTGTACCAAGGCAGATAAACTTCCCGAAGGGCCAGAAAAATGTTTGCAAAGGTTAAACAAAATATTTTCACGAACCTGCGATAGCAAACAAATTGAGTGCTCAGTCAAATTGGAAGCTCAGTTACAATCCAAATTGTATTATTGTACAAAGAGAAATAAATTGAGAAATTTTATTCTTAAGATAAAGTAGCTACCTTAGAGTCATTTTCTTTCCCCATCATCTCAGACAAGATTTCCCATGTACAGCATGGTAATGCTGCATAAAAATTTGAAATGATAGAAACCAATTCTAACTTCCACTGCAAAGGTGTTGAAGAAATGGAATTTTTATTCCCACGCAGTGCAACAAGATCCACATCTTTTGAAGATACATAAGCATCAAGCTCCATATCAACAATTCTGGCACTATGTTCAGCAATTATACATTGTGAAGAATCCATAGATGATACAGATAGATGGTCAAAATCTATCTCAGGCATATTGCTTGAAACATTTGACAACACATTGAATAATTTTCCAAAGACGACCAACAGTTTCTCAATTGCATGTGTGACCCTGACAAGGTGGCAAACAGAGCCATCATTGCCACTCAAAAGCTTAAATAGTGGTGAGGACAACAAGCTACACAGAGAGGATGCAGTGGACCCAGCAGAGTCAAGCACAAAACCAATATTAACAAAATTGTAGCATCTCAATTCGTTGCATCTATCCTCTACCACCAAAAGAATGTGATCCAGAATCATTAAAATATACTCAATAACCTTAGCGTGAATGACAGATTTATCTCCTTCTGTAATCCTACAAAAGGAAAGCAAACAGCCAGCAAATAGAATGCATCAGCTGTTTATGCAAAAAAAAAAAAAAATTGATATGCAATATTGTAATAACAGAGATGGTTATCTTGAGAATAATTGATAGTAGCCATCACAAAACCCACCTTTTCCATTGCATTAATGAACAAATTCTATATGCATAAAATGCAATGCTTTTGTCAATCAAACAAGAACAGGAAATATCATAAAGTAGTAGATACAGTGGCAACCTAACTCAATAACCAGGTTACAGTTTCAGTATGACACTACAGCATGCCAACAAATAACTCATCAATTGGGCTGAAAAGCAACCAACAAATAGTGTAATTGAGAAGCTTCAAAGAGCAGAATTCTCATAGTACTTGCTCCAGTAATCAGTACATAAATAAAAGTACATAATATGTTACCACAGAAGAAGGAAATGATTCATAACCCAGAGAGAAAAGAGGGAAAGCAACAACAATATCAATTAATGAAGAACTATGCACAAACAAATCACAAAGAAGAGCCAACCTTGATATTATTGAATAGTAGATGCTATTACACAAAAGGGAACACAAATAAAATTGAGATGAAAGAGAAGTCTCTGCTAAGTTGGAATTTGAAGTTACAAAATCAGCAAGGTGTTCTTTAAGTTCATGAATTAATGGTTGTCTGATCTGATTGGGAAGGCATACACAACTATGGCAGCTTGTTTTCTCCTGAAAGATACCAATAATGATTGGTAATAATTTCAAAAAGTAAATGAAGAATCAAAATGAATGAAGAAATAATGCACCTTAGAGGAAGGTACACATTTAATTTCTGCCAAAGCTTCCACAGAACATTCTAAAACTTTTTCAAGATGTTCCAGTTCATCCGTCATCAGAAGAATCTGTCCACACTAGTATCAATTTATCACTCAGAAAGAAAGTAAGGTATACCTGTTAAAGCCAATATGTAATTTCATGGTCTAAATGATTAAAAATACAAAGATCCCTCAGTATTTGAAGTATTAAAATTGGTGTCCGCTACTACAATCAACAAATTGCAATCTTTAATTTCTACAATAGACATTGAAAAATGTAATTCTTAATTGTAAGGATAATAAGACTATTCAATTGATGGTTTTAACATACTTCTATAAGAGTTGCTGTCAAGGACTACTTTGTTATATGCAAGCTGCTTATGGAGGTCAGTAGTACTGCCTGCCATTAGTACGCAAGAAGAAGCCTAGCAATTTGTGAACTTTGGACCTATATCTATTTGAAAGGTCACTGTAAGGGCTACAAGTACATTGCTAGAAAGTTAATATGGTTGCCGCACCACTTGTAACCACGAAGAACTCTAACTTCTTTGCAGAAGACAGACCACAAACAATTTACAAGGTCCTTTATGGATATACTGTCAACATTATCTCAAACATACTTCAAATGGCTTTCCCTAAAATTATCAAAACTAGAGTTTGACGAAAGGCAATACTCATGATACTATTTTGTTGTAACTACCAAGGTTTGAAAATCTTGATGGACTTTTGGTCTTTTGACCAGAATGGCAAGGCATAGTGGTACTATGTTGTGTCATGCTAGAATGATTTTGAGACAATAATTGTTCATATTTGAGCAAATCAATTATGTTGATTAATTAAATAATAATTAATAGGCAATCGATTGAATAATTTAAAAAGGCAGCCTGGAGCAAGCTCCCGCCAATGCGGGGTCCCGGGGAAGGTCTATAGTATGTAGCCTCAATGCTATTGATTGATGCTCATGTGTTGGCCAAAGTCGAGTACTGTTCTCCAAGCAAAACAAAAATTATGATCATCCCTGTCAACACAACTTAAGAGTTAATCCATGGTGACTAGCTATTCCTTATAAATAGCATCCAAATTTAAGCTCCCAAAGAATGAGAATAAGTAGATTATCATAAGCTCTTCTTGCTAAACAAAAATTCCTTGGAATGCATGTTAAATGGATAGAATTTTGTGTAGTTCGATCATGGTCTATAATATAACTAAATGGTAAACTTCTTTGGGAGTAGGAAGGGATCGATGCAAGGGTATTCTATGGTACCATACCAATTTGCTATTGTTACACAACACTTCTCTTTACTACTTAATAGCTACATGGAGTTGGTTCCTTAACACCTCATCCATATTTAAGAGACACTTTATAACTCATTCAACTTTTCTTGTTGCTTTATTCCTCTTTGTTAAAGCAAAAACTGATTCTATTAGAACAATTATGGAAGTCATCCACACTTTTCTTGTTGTCTCTTAATTTTTGGAAAAATGTGTCAAGATCTCAGATCTTTAGACACATGATCAAGCTACAATGCAAAATACAGCTGAAGTATTTGGTACCAATTTTGATGCTCTACCAATATAACTTCGATTTTCCAGTCACATATGTGAAGCTCTACTTCAAGAATTGTTGAAACATAGGCAAACTATCTTATGCTGGAAAATTGGACATTACAAGAAATGAAATATATGGGAAAATTCTTTTTGAACTTTTTGTAAAATGCCTAAGAAATGTATAAGCAACCGATTATATCAAGATTCCTTTGGAATGGTGATGATGCAAGGAGTATTTAAAATGCCTCATGGAGCAACACATGAGTACCATTCAAATAGCAATCAGTCCTAAGAATAAATGACCGATGAAACAAATATACAGATAAAAAAGTGAAAAGTAGCATAACCTCGGCACAGTCCTCACAAGATCTAGGAGCCATGGATAAATGTCCAGAAGGAACAGGAGACACAGTACCAGCACAAAGAGAAAATACAGCCTCAGGAACGAGTGCAACCATTTGTGCATTCCATACACCAGCTTGCTGCAACTTAAGAAGTATTAGTTTAGTAGTCGAAAAAGTTGACCTAGAAACGAAATATAAAAGGCAGGCAAGGTTGAATATTCTTCCAAAACATACAAACAGAGACTTCACAAATGGAATTTGATAGCGGTGTCAACATAAACACCGACATTTATCAAACCATTCTTCAAGTTTTTAAATATACATGTCAGGAAAAGAATGCAAAATCAATATGAGTAAGAAATATAGAGATTCCTATAATTGAAAAGAAATGCAACTCATACAAACAAATCCGCTTATCCTCCAAGTACTTTGCCTATCTTTAGTGCGAAGACGCCCCAAGCCCAGCATCTAGCAAGTGTCGGCATGACTAGGCTGCAAGTAAATTTTCCATGTCGTTCGCGCCCATACCTTCTTAGGACTGGGACGTCTAAAGAATTCATATGTCGTCCTGCCAGTCTTTGTCTAGCATCAGACGCCGAGCCCGTATCCGAAAGAATTTGGTCCATTATTAACGGTAACCTCTTAATCAAAGGTGAATTTGAAGGGGATACTTCCCAAGACCACACATCTGCACGCCTCGGGTACCTGTGGTGGACCCATTTGATCTAAAGAACGTTTGCTTTCACCTTAATCCATCAAAGTACCTTAGCTAAGTTCTAACTTTTTAACTCCCGGAATCCCAAGCCTCCTTCCTCCTTTGGTTTACACATATCAGCCCAAGATACCAGAGGATGTTTCGATCTCCACTGATGGAACAATAGATTAAAGGCTGCATGCACAGTTTGTTCATCATAATACAACTTCATCAACTCGATAGGAACATGTCCTAATTGAATCAAGAATTATGAACTTACATGATGATTGCCTCATAGCTCTATAATCTGGCTATTAGAATTTACCTCTTGCCATACCAAGAGATCAAATTGCCCATCAAAACAATGTAATAACACCTGATGTGGATCTTCTATTATGGATAAACTTCCCCACCAACATCAATATATCTCAAAATTTGGGCATGATGGCAATACTGATACAAAACATTATTTCTAAGAGTGTTCTTAAGATACTGTACAGCAATATTTAATGTATCATTTTGAATTGAAGATTCAGTACTTGGCTAGAACCAAGGAATCAAATTTAATTCTATGTTGATCTGCACTAGCAAAAATTTTCAATTGGCCTAAGGTCAGCATGCAACGAGGCATGAGATACATGCCGCAGGAATCATGAGCTGCCTTCCTCCTCCATGAGCAACACAACAAAGGAGCAGCAAAGTAGAGTAAGGTTCCACAGCAATACTCAGGAAAGTTCTCTTCCACTACCTCGTCCACCTCCTCCTCCACCGCATTATCGGCCCCTTCTTCAGCTACCTCATATTATTCATTTTCAACCTCCTACTATCTCCTCCTTCGAGCAACCAGCACCCAATCGAACGAAACAATCCCATTCCAAAATAGTATTATTTCAGCCTCTAACCAAAACTCTGAATTAGAACAAAGTTTAAAACTTGACTACAACGATACAGTTCTTCACCATGCCGTGTCAACAATTGGCATGCTTCAACATAGGTTGAAGCATGAAATGATTTCATAGTAATTCTATTTTTAATCTCATTCAGCATAGCTTGATTGCATTCCAAGAACAGGTTGTGAAGCTATATCATCTGAATCAAATTAATCTAATAGCTAATTTAAATGACAAAGAATATAATTCATATAACTAAGTATAAACTATAAATTCAGCTAATTAATATTAAAACTAAAGTTAGTTAATATATACTGATATTTAAATATATTTAAATACGCACTAAGTATACAGTATTATAAACTAAATAATTATTAAGGTAATGGTGTTTTACTAGTTTATAAACCTATAAAAAATAATATTAAATTTAAGGTAGTTAATATAAAAACACAATTAAATATTTAATAATTATTAATATATCATTAATAAAGTTTAATTAATTATAAACCCCAAAGCATATATAAACACAATTAACTATTTTGTGGTATATATAAGCTTAATCTTTATAATGTTAGGCTTTATATATATATATATATAAATATATATATATATAAAGCCTAACATTATAAAGATTAATTAATGATAACATTAAATTAAAGTCAACATTATTACATTATTAATAGTAATAAAACCCCAATACTTATTAATCTATATAAGTTGCACCTGGGAGAAAATAAAGGCCATCTTAGGGAAGAGCAGTGTGAGTGGAACTTGGTTATATTATCATGAAGAAGTTAATGGGAAAATTTGATTAGGGTTTTTCTTAGCCTAGTAGTCCCCTCATTGATAAATGTAATTCAAATGTGGTTGTATGATTGATTCATCACCAAGAACAGAAACCAGGGCTCTAATACTTTGAGCAAAATAAATTTCAATTTAAACTACCTGCCACTATTTTGCACTTGCTAACGTTAGCTAATTCTTTATCAAACTCTGTGATGGTTGCTAACTGAAAAAGGAAGATGACTCAATGGCATTTCCTTATATAATGCTTCCTATTAGCATCAAAGAAATGCAATTTTCTTTTATTCATTAAAAATTGGCTAATTGAGTAATTTCCTTGATTATGTGCTTTCATGTGTGCTCTGAGAGACTGGATTTGTTTATACTGAATGTTGCAACACTTATGACGGATTTACGCATGCTGTGATGAATTATACTAAACAGAAATCATTTTACTGAAATTAGTTCAATCTGCAGATGGAAACAGCTAGTATTGACTAAATTAATAACCTCTCTTTTTGTGCTTCAATTTGAATGCAACATGGACAGGACCAATTTTGAATGAATGTACCATCATAACAAAGTCAGTTTGCAATGTGAATTGACTCTCACACAACTCTATGAATGCACTGTGGCAACAAAGTTGGTTCATAATGTGAATCAATTTTTTGGATCACCAAATGAGAACATCAATGACTTCAAGTCATATGATATTTGTGCATGTGAAAACAGAGACAACCAAATAGAATGCCATTTTGACTTGTTTTTTCAGAAATATTAGAGTAAATTGACAAACTGTAAAGTGGGAGGGGAAAATTCCAAAGACTGGGATCAGTTTGAGCATCAAAAGCAATATGTACTTTTCATCTTGCTATATTAAATAGAATAATTCTTTTTTTTAGGTGACCATGTACTAATAGTTATTATTAGATTGTAACGGAGCTCCTTTTTTTTTGTTAATACCAACGGAGCTTATGTCAGCAACCTCTTTGAAAAATAGGGAGAAACAAGTAAATATCACCTATCACACGATGTCATGTGTACAATTATTTTTTTAAATATATAGACATTATGATTAAACATGTTTATATGCTTCAGAATTATTTTAATTGAAAATGATGGATGATAGAGCAACTAGTATGGCAAAAGTGATACTCTAACATAAAATACATGGAACATACCTTCATCTCAAATGTTTACAAAATTACTCTAAGCAAATCTTTTGCAAGATACAAAATATCATGAACATTGCAAAGCTAAAGCCTGAAGAATAAATTTGACAATTGATAACACAAAAAAATAAATTGGAACATAAATCAGCAAACAGAAAGAATACACAGATGCAACACTTCCTTGAAAGAATAGCAGAGAGAAAAACTGAAACAAGGATTTTCTTAAGCTACAAAATGTTTTAGGCAGTAACAAGTACATCTAAGTCATACAACAAAAATTATATAACCAACAAAGATGTTGTTTTATGCCCACCAAGATAAAACTAATATCTATCTATACATGACATGATTTGGCTACACTACAATTTACCACATTATATTTGGTTCTAAAAGATCTGAAAGTAGTCATGGAAGAAACATTAATCTCAAATCTTACAACCACTAAAAAATAAAAGCAATTGAAAAATGCGTCTAAGAAAATACAAAATGAAGAAACACAATTTAAACACATACCTTGTGCCTCAATAAGATGATCAAATGCCCTCAAACTATTAATAGGAAGCACAAAATGAAATGAAAAAATTTTACAACCTCAAAAGCCCACTGCCCAAGAATAAATACATACTACTCAAACAGTGCATAATGTGGACAAAAGGCTATATAAAAAGAATACCAAGTAGTCTACTAACTGTAGCAATGTTATTGATGCAGCACTGTCTCAATTGTCACATAAATTGATTGATGTCCAACTTATTACACAAAAATAAAAAGCAAAACTCCTTAAGGAACATGATAAGGAAAAGCATTAAAGCAACATTATTGTGACAGTAAGAGACTTGATGATGATGCAAAACCCTAATTATAAGAAGAGTTAATAGACAACCTCAACGAAGATACAAGTTAATCTCATCTTCGATGCAAAGCTCTAATTTTTTGTATTTATAATTTCAGTTCAGAATTTTACACCACCAACATATTTTTTAAAATTTAAATTTTTTTACCTAAGATTTGTTTGTTTCTATTTCACCCTTATATATTTTTCATAAAAACTACACTTCGCATTTCATTGATTATTTCAGTCCTTATATCTTATTACTAAAATATTTAATAATAAAGACAAATTCTATTATAAGGATATTTATCTACCTGATATAATTTATTATCATGTCAATTTATTAATTGATTGAATATAATTTTAATCTATTATAGTTTACAGATATATTTGCATAAATTGGACAAGATTTTCAATTACTAGAATTATTTTTACTATGAAAATGTTTCAAATCAAACATATTTTAATTTTTTCCCCCCTTAAAAATGAGTATAAAAAGTGAGTTTTCCAAACAAGATTTATAACTTTCATCTCTTTCAGAACGTTCTTATTAAGATATACCAAACAGATTCTAATTTTAAAAAGAAAAAGAAAGAAAAATTTTATCTCAAAGTTTTTAATTAAATTGGATAGAAAATTTTAAAAACAAAAAATGGATTCCCAAAATCAACAACTCTTGCAGTGCAATATGGTTACATGGAAACACATACATTGTAGGCATGTGCTTAAATGTCCTCAAATCCCATATATCTCGAGGAACTGCAATTACACTAACTTGATCCTGAAAGATAAAAACCAAATGTGAGTAATATCCACAAATTCAATTCAGAAAATATAACTCAAAAATCTAGTCAAAGCAAACATACAGAAAGAATTCATATAAGGTAAAAGAAGCTTACCCTCTCAATCATATTGCCAAGTAGTGTCAAAGTAACATCAATCTGCACGAATGCCCCACTTACTTTACTTAGGACCATAAACTTTACAAAGAAACAATGTCATGAACAATAACTGCCCACTTGGTTAATGAAGGACCACAATTTTACAAAGAGAGCCAGAATGAAAATAATAATAGCATATTATGAAATAACTACAAAAGTTTACTCACAATAGAAGAGAAACTACTCAGAACAAGTAATCCCCGCATCAAATAACTCCAAATCTCTTGCCAACAATTTCTGAGATTTGTAATCTTAAAATAAAATAAATTAAGCTTATCAGGCATATATCAATAAAGGAATTAATAAAAAAAATAATGAAATAGCACATTCAAATAAACCATTCATGATAATGATAAACCAACATAACATTACATTGGAAAATAAACATGCATAATTTTCACAAATCAGAGAAAAAGTTAAATTCAATTGAACTCTGATACTTCAAAAACGCCTCTTCTTGAAAATCTTGGCACATCACATAACAATATTTTAATTGATCTTAAAACTTTCTATTGAACATTGATATAGGTTCAAATGGTATATTTGTATCAGTATCCAGGAGTTCATAGCCTTGTGTTTGTACCAAGTTGTAGAGTTGACACAAGTTGTAAATTAGTGCTTGTTTGTAACCTGTGTTTGCATCAGTTTTAATTTTACATTTTTACATCAGTTTTGCAGTTTTCAGGTTTTTAATTTGCAGTATACATCTTAAGCTGTTGTTGAGTTTCTGTTTCGTCTTGCCTTTCAGCAGTAGCATTCCAAGTAAATGGATTTGGAGTCATTTTCCATCTCTCCATGACCTCCAACTACACAACCATAGATAGGGACCTCTTGATATTTAAGCATGCCTAAGAATCTCATTTAACAATCAAAGACAAAACAGGTGTTAATTCTGACCTCCCAATCCTTTACCTCCTCTAGCACATTTTCTTTTAACATTAATATATAAATATATTGATTGGCTCATTTCCTAACAACTCAATTTTTTAGGAATGACTATAGCATCAAAGCACAGCAAGAGGTCTTAGGTTCAAGTCCTACCTGTTCAATTCAAGTTTAAAGCATTCAAGTCAAGTATACACGCACATGAAAGGAGGAATAATAATAAATAAATAAATAAATAGATATATGTTGACGGACAAGTGGATATCATATCATCTACAATTACTCATGTTAATTAACAAGAGCAATTCATGTAAGAGAATATCTTCATGTTGTCATGAGCGATACATTGAAAAACATTTTAATGAAATGTTTATATTGGGAACTCATATAATGAAATCATTTTTAACATACACATGATAGATTTTGAAGCAGATTCACAGTATAAAAGATAAAATTCTAGTATGGTACACTGCAAAATCTTACATAAATGCTTCACTGGAATAGTATTTGATGACATTGAATTAAATGAACTGTTTTAAAATTATAAAGCAATCAGCTTGAATATTTTGGGGCACTTGATCAATTGATTATTTTTAAATTTCAAAATCGCATAAGTTTAACATGGATCAGTCATAGAAACTGCATCACTATTGTTACAAGAAAAAAATACTCTAAACCTATGCAAGAAATGACCTCATTTGAGGTGAACCATGAGTTCTTGGGACGCTCTTCTAGGTGATGGAAACCATGAAACAGGAACACAGATGAAAATCCCTGCAATGCCCTTCATAGTGGTTTTGATGTAAAAAATCATGATAAACAAATTGTAAGATAATAAATCAGTGTAACTAACAAGAAACTAAAGATAATACTTGGAATACATGTAAAGACTACCTGTGAGGCAAAAGGCAAAGATCTATGATCACATCAGAATAACCTTTTAAGGAAAAGACGACAGAAGATAGGTGGATGTCAGGAGATGATGATGTATGTAATGTTCATAACAATCAAGATAATCTATTCCAACACGCCCATGGGCAGCTATGACAAACAATGGCTCAGTAACAATGAATTAATGATGTCCAAAGTTTGTGACCAGATTATGCAATATGTATGTCTATCCTACCAACACAGCAAGCTGATAGGATTAGGAATACTTCTGAAAAGCCAATTCAAAAGCAAAAGGAAAGAAAATAGGAGCAAAATGCATCATTGCATATGGATACTGAAGGATTCAGGATCTAATGAACCCAATTGCTGGAAATAAACATTTTAGGTAGACAGAAAATAGTTAGGATTTAGGAAATAAGAAAGCATAAACATAAAAAATAAAAAACTGTGGCCCTTATAAGGATTGCATGCAATACCGTAAAAGCCAAAGAAGTGCATCATGTGAATTCAAAGTAGAACCACCTAGTATCCTGAAAAGACAAGGAATTTCAATCTTTATCTAGGCAAATAAGCTACTCAAGTATCACAAAAGGAAGTCAAAAGAAGAAATATAAAACATAACATCTTTAAAAAAACTTGGATAAGATAGAAGGAAAGAAAGGTGCAACTACAGCCCTAGCAGATATGAAGTAGAGGTTCCTAGTGATACAATGATCGCACTGTGTTCCATATATTTTTCTTATGAGAAAGATGGTTGTGCAATCTATAAGTCATGCTTATGAAAAAGGTGGTCGAATAAGCAAGAAGTGAATCAGATTGGAATGATATAATCTATTTAGCTCCCAATCAACATGGAGTCAGATTCTTGTACTTGACCCCAATATACAGCAAACCTTAGAGGAGAAAAAGGTGACATTGAGTTTTTTATTTAGATTTATTCCATAATGTAGAAATTTGGAAGCTTGCAAAGTGAACCTGACAGAACTTACTCTATAATAAAATCTGAATTTGCTTGAATAATTTCTCATTAGAAGATTAACTGAAAAGAATCCGTCACAAGAACATGCATTTAAATGATACCATAGTGAAAATAGAGAAATCATGTTTTGGTGTGGAAATACTAAAAACCTATTCATTTGTTTACCACATACAAAGACTTTCACTGCATCCAAGATTCAGCACTTGACCTTAAACTACTATCGAATTAGAGTTTACGCAAACCACCTAGTGGATATATATTCTCATGTTATTCCAATCTTCAACTGCTTTGACATGGCAAAGCCAATTTGTTTTGATATGGGCAGGAAACAAGCTACATGCATGAGAGTAAACTCAATGCATAGGAGAGTCCTTTACAAAGAGAGCACACGAGAACAATGTTAAAAGACATTCAATATTTGTAACAAGAGGTTTTAGACTTTTTCAAGTGCATAGGAAATGTCCACTATGCATCACAGAGTACCTTTTATAGAGATAACAAGAATTCTAAGACTTTTTTTCAAATGCATTAACAAATTTCCACTATACATCACAGAATACCTTTTCAAACCTTCAATCGCACCTTCAAACCAATAGATTAATAAGGTCTTATCCAGTCGAAGACCATAATTATGAATAAGAAAAGAAAATGCCCCGTTCCTGAAATACAAGGTCAAAGATATATCATAAAGTCAAATTTGGAGTTAAGATTCTCAGCAAAAATTGACTCAATAAGCAATTATAAGATATTAAAACTGCTAGAAGATAGTTTAGTCAAAACAATACTCTTAGAAGTTAGAACACAAGCATAAATGCGGTATAAGTAAAAATTGTGTCATCAATTAATTGCAGAATCAAACTGTAAGAAAGCAGTTTTGGTTGGACTACGGAACAAATTGTAAAGAAAAAATCTGACATTTTTATTTATCTTTGTAATAGCAGAAGCAGAATTTCCACTGGAATAGAAACATAAAGACTATGATTGAAAAAATGCAAATCCATAGACAAAGAAAATCAGCATAAAAATTAGGGGTATCAATTCAGGTGGTTCGGGTTCAGGTCGGGAAAAAAATTATAAAAAATCCCAATCTGAATCCGAATACAACCCGAACTCAAATCCGACCAACCCGAATAACCCGATTAAAAATGACGACTTCTTTTTTTGGTTATTTTCTCTATAATTCTTCACTTTTATGTCCATACTCTATCATTATCATACTAACATTGATATTAATATACATAAAAACATCTTAATTTTCAAAATAAAATTTAATTTAACAAAAAAAAAACTAAAACCTAAACCCGGGTCAACTCGACCTGAAAACCCTCCAACCCGAACCTGAAAACCCAAGCCGAACCTGATTTTTTTCGGGTCGGATTCATTTTTGACACCCCTAATAAAAAATAGTCAAATTTATACAAGCTACTGCAAATGTTTCATGATTTGATGAACCTACCAAATGCAAATATATATGATGTGTCCATGCACTACATCTATACAAGTTCCAATTGAAAAAATTGGGTAGTTTATGCAGGACAGAGGATCTCTTCATGTAAAAAAAAAGCCAACTAGGTGCACGAAACAAATCCCAATACGGGTCCCGAGAAAGGGACTATTGTACATAGTCTAACCCTCCTTTACAATAAGCTGTTTTTGAGACTCAAACTCGTGACCTCTAGGTCACACAACAGTAACTTTACTATTGTGCCAAGGCTCTCATTCATGTAAAAAAGTAGAAATATATAGGTCGTAAAGACCTTTAGTAAAATTTACAAGGATGCTGCATGACATATGCACTAATAATCCTATCATGCGCGAAAGATTTCTAACCTCAATTATAACAAGGAAGAATAAAACAATTATCAAAACTAGGCTACTCTGCAACTATTAATCACACATGAATGAATGTAGTGATCCATTAGATAAATTGGTCTCTTTCTATGCAACTCAAGCTTTGGAATAAGTGGTTAACAAAGCAAGACGTCCAAAGTTTGAATCCTACGCATCAAACATATACACGCATATAGTTGGGCTCATACCTCATGCTGGGCATGAAGAAGTGTTGAAGCTATCATCTTGAGCTTTTCAAATAAGTGTTTAACCAATCATCTTTAACAACAATAAATTAATAATAGAACATTTTAAACCAGATTTGTTATTCTAGGGATTAAATGAGAATTCCTACTTCGTATGGAGATTCAATTCTTTTAAGAAATTCATAAAATAAGGATGAATGCTGAAACAAGATGCCAACAAGCATCTCTCTGTTGAAGGTAGTATTTACCATAGGCAAGAAGCTTTCATGATCCCATCCTTAACACGACCAGTAGCATGCTCCATCTTCAACCGTTTCTCATTACTCTCATTACAAGTCGCTTTGCACTTAATTCTGCAGGCCTGGAGGATAATAAGATTTTGCAAAGATCAAAAATCTGAAATTATTGAAGAATAAATTTAGAAGGAGCATAAAGAACTAATCATCTAGGGCAACTGCCTGATAGAAAACAGTGGCTGCAAGCTCCATGAGGCTTTGTCGAATGCTACCAAGAGATCCAGATTTATCATCTTTAGATACATCATACCTGAACGCAATGCTAGCATAAGAAAGCAATAGAAGGTTAACTGAGCAAAGAACTACAACCAACCAAAGCACTCCAGCAACATTTATGCCATGGTCAAATTCTTTGGTGATAACATCAAGAAATTGTTCTATAATTGGAGCTCCTTCTGATAAACTTCGAATCAGGCTTAGTTGAATCCTCATATAATTAATAAAGGAACTCTGCAAAGAGAAGAGATATCCATGTACAAAGCTTATCAATTAAATTCCAAAAATTAGTAGCCACGACCAAGGTTCAAGAGATTATGGCAACCTTTAGTCCTTGATACAGATAGAAGTGAACAACCTATTCTAAATGATATGGAGAAAAAGGTTCCTAGTTGGAATCGTATTAGTAATTATAGTTTCAATAATGTTGATTATTTATTTGATATCAGGAATATTTGGAGTTTGATCTCTGATGACACTTTTTTTGTTAAGGATAGTAATGGTGATCATTACTCTATATTTTTTGATATTGAAAATCATATTTTTGAGGTTGACAATGATAGTTCCTTTATGAGTGAACTAGAAATTATTGTTTCTAGTTATTTGAATAGGGGGTCTAAGTCTAAGAAAAAGAATCATACATGTAATGATACTGAATCCAGTTGGAAAAAGAACATTATTAGTAGCATTGATAGTTGTTGTTTTGAAGTCAGTATTAGTAGTTCTATTTCAAGTAGTAAAAGCATATAGAATATGACGAGATCAAGAGCCAACAAGATACTCCTTACCGCACTTTGAAGAAAATTTTTGTAAATGTCTGCACAACATCTTCTCGAATGTTATCTGGATAATCACCAGGTGGGTTTTCTAAGAGAACATAAAGAATTACGATAGTGCGGAAACTATCCTCATTGGAACCGGCCTGGCTAGGATTCAAATCCATCAATGTACCCAACTTGGTGGTGTAGAGAACTATTAGACCTGCTAGCAGAGAGATCTAGAGTGTCAATGACAACAAAGTTTATAGTGTTTGTTTTAAATGGTTGCAAGAGCTAATACAAGAAACACCCACCGCAATAAACCCGCTTCCTCATTTGATATCGGTACTCTTTGACAGTTAGAAGATGCCTAAGAATGCTGTTGTATTCTAACTGATAGCTAGGAACATCCTTAATAACATCCAATGCATGATTGAATACCACTTTCACAACAGAAAATAAAAGAAAACTGTTTCCTGCAACAATACATATTTTCTCAAAAGATATTAAATCATAAAAATACATGTTTTGACTTCTAAAATATCTACAAAAACAAATACATGCTTGACAGAACTGTTTCTAGATAAAATATAGTAATGAAAATGATTTAAGGGTAAGTAATTAAATAATAAAGAAAAAATTAAAATTTTCATTTATGAATTTGATGATCATTTGGTAAAATTGTTATTGCATTAAAAAAGATAAAGCAAAACCTATAATTACTAGGTTTCCCTCTTCAAGGGCCTTTTGACAAGTTTACTAGTATATTATCCATGCATAGCAATCTAAATTGAACAAAATATGGTTGAAGCATGCATATTCAAGGGAATGATAAAGTAGAAATGTGCAACAAGCCTTCAACGAACAATCAATCATAGAGTGGCAACTAAACTCTTCAACAATAAATTCAAATGCAACATCTAAATTATTTTCCATCAATTTCTTATTATTATTCTTTTCCATTACTGGAATTTTGAATGTCTGATGGCAAACAGGATTCAGCAATAGTTAAAAGATGGAGATAAAATAAAAAATTTTCAAGACTACATAATGTTAACAAGTTAAGTATCAAGAACACATGACAACAGGAAATGGATAAATCATCTGAAACCATTCTTCTGCATACCTGAGATCCTTGCATCTTCTGCATACTGAATTGTCATTCGAAGAGTCTTCGCAAAGATCAACTTTGGTGGGCGTTTCTTACTTGTAGAAATTTCTGACGAGATGCATCTCATGAGCAACGTGACTAGAAAAGGCCATGTCTCAGCTGCCAAAATTAGCAACAAAATCACATGGATGCAAAGATCAAACTCCTATTGTTGTTTAAAGATTAAACATAAACAATCTTTAGTAACTTTCATAGAATATGAAATGTAAATATCTTAACATCAAGCTCATGGAGGGTTTATGGTGTCAAAAATTGTTGTGACCTATGCTGACATGTAGGCCAACAGCAAGTATTGAGTCAATTCTCATTTGTTAACGCAGTGATATATTGCAGCATTCTCCAACAATCATTAATTTTTCACTAAATTGACAAAAATCAATGATCAGTGTCACTCTCCATAAATGTCCTTACAACATAGTTAGATCGCCATACTAATCTAAATAAATAGCAATTGACGCAGCATCCACCTCCATCTTTGTACCCTAGAGTTGGTGGCAGAGATGGATTTCATCCACACATCCCTAAAACTTTCTTCATGTTTAATATATGATATCCCTTGCTTTAATTACCACTTGAGCATGAGGTGCATATTAACTGGATATACAAGTATCAATCTCAATTCTCAAAAGACCACTGAATGTGATCTTACAATTTTTCCATGTTTACATGCTATTTTAGACAAAAATGCATTTACAGTTGAGGTGATGGAGAGTCTTTCATGCTGGCATCAAAAGGATTAACCATATTTCTCCTTGACTTCATAATAACCTAACAGCTTTGCATTGGAACAGTAAACACCTAATCCAATATGCATAGCAAGATAGGATCTTTAGATTCAGCAATTGGCCAATGTCAACTTTCAAAAAAAGCATGAATACTTTGTTAAGTGATGGATCAATGTAATGCTAAGCAGCTTCGCATAGCATTCTACATGATGTATATAATGGTGGAGAGGGATTGTTTTAGTTATGTACACCAATTGAGACAATGATCATCTTCCAGAAACCTGTAACCAAGGATCAAGTTGGCATAGTGCCTAGCTAGGTACCAAGCACTTTACCTAGGAGATACAAGTTGTAGAGGAGTCAAACTCAAGAATTGAAGATGCACAGGGAAGCAGGCAATCAAGCATTGAGGGGCAACCTAGGGTGGGTCGGTGTCTAGCACAACAACCAGAAACTACTTACATAGACATCCTTTCAGATTCAAGCATCTGGAATGACAATAATACGTGATGAGATGAGAGGTTGGGTGTTTGGGGGTGAAGGTCAGGTCTGAGGAGGACGATAGAAGAATAAGGCAATAAGACATTACCATTGTGATATGGTGGAAATGTCTCCTGCCACAGAGTTCACATGACTAACATCAGAAGATGTTTTCAGTTATGCTGGTCAGCATCATTCAATCAAGAGACAGAACAAAATTGTTACTGCCCTATTTGGACATGGATTCACACTATATTGCAGGAAAATAGCACTATGAATTTGACTACTAACAATTGGCAAAAACATGTTTCACAAGGTTTTTATTGAACCCATAGTAGGAGCTATTCGTGCTTCATTTACAGGTGTACATCCTATAGTCCCATGCTACCTGCTCTGATCGACTTTGGACCTTACCCACGGGAAAGTGTTCAAACCCCAAGTAACAACTGGATCATTCTACCATCTGAAGAACTAACTATCAACAGTATCTTTTTGTCATACGATTTGTGATCTAACTAACACTTGCATTGCAAACAACTCACAGTGTGGGATCTCATCCGGCTTGATCTTGGCAGTGTTCCGGCTGAGAAGCTTGCAGAAATCCACCGATCGCTCACCTTCTAACCAGCTACTCAAAAGTTTTACCCCTTCCTGGCAGAGACGATAGAAGTATCAACTAGGGTGAGTATAAAGGACAATGCGAGGGAGAAAGCTCACCTCCCGAGCCTTGGCTTTATCGGACGATAGCTTGGAGATGATCTCCTGGACATCCCTCGAGGTCGCCATGGCTCCGGAAATGGTTTCGCCTCCTACTTCGCCATGGTGATGGAGCGCGAAGGATTTCAAGGGAGCACGGCGACCGCGGATGCGGAGGAATAGTAGAAGACGTCGAAGGAAGAGAGCAAGGGTTTTCTAATCTCCTGTATACTTCCTCGTTTTAATAATCAGCAAGGAAGAGAGTAAGGAGGATACATTAATTTTTTTTAATATTTTTTTATTTTTTTTAATCTAAATATTCCGCTCTTACGATATGGATCCAATTCCTAGTGTTTGATTAATTCGGGAGGGAATAGGATTTTACATTAGCCTAAATCGAGAAACAAAAATGGATCAGATGGTCCAGATATAATTTATGTTCATGACATATTAATTGATATTAAAAAAGACATATATTATCAAGGAATGAAATAAAACAACAATTAGTTTGCCATTTTTCCTTGTCACTGTAGTCTATAAATGTTGTTAATTATAAATCAATAACATATAAAGCCAATAAGAACTTTACGAAAATTAGGATGAATATCTCATTGGACATATTTATCCTCGTCTTTTTTAATGGCTTCCTCTTTTTTTCTCTCGTTTTTTTCAACAAATAAAGACACTATCTTTCTTTTTTTACCTATATTTTACTAAAAAGAATATTTATTTATGATTATTCAAAAATATCCTTATATTTTACTACAATACTTTTCAAATTTGCTTAAAGAGAAAATTGTTAATTAAAGAATGTTCTTTATAGATAGGATTTGTAAATGTTAGGGTTCCTAGGTCAATTTGGTATTCAATTTGTAAAAATTTATTTATAATCATTTAATATATACAAAATTAATTAGAAAATAAATTTGAATAACTCATGACCGATTCATAATTAATGGTTAATTATGAAGGGTCAATATAACCAAAAGTCTATTGGATCACATGCACTATGAGTATATCTGAAAAACGTAAAATAAGTTTGAGAATAGAATTCTCAGATTGAGATATATTAAGTCTGATAGAACCAAACAAAGGAGAAAATATGAAAAATAGTTATTGGGCTGGAAGCAATGGTGGTCACACCTCTTGTATATGAGTTGGACCCATTTTTGTTTAGTTATGAACCAAATTGGTTAGGTTTAATAAACCAAAATTAGATTGATTTTAAACTAAGTTAGTTTGGTTTTAAACCTCGATGATAATGAATCAGGTTGGCGTAATGGGTATCTGTTTGATCTTGCTTATCAAACCCTAATAAAGGTGTATAAAACCCTTCCACGAGGAGAAAAATATTGATATAGCATTAGGGATTTTCTCTTCTCTCTCTCTGCCTCTTGTGCCGCCACCGAAATAATGCCTTTTTATGTCGCCACCTCCCAACCCCACTGACGCCATCTACTGCCACCATTGGATCCTTGCCACCTGCTGTCGCCCCTTGACGGCCATAAGCCCCTTGTCGTCGACCTTTAAAGCTACCAACAGCATCTGTTGTGCCACCGAACAATAACAAAAGGTTGTTGTCCTCTCTCTCCCACGATTTGGTGTCGCCGGGTTGCCCTTGCCACCAGGTATCAAATCAAGCTAGGGTTCTCTCTCAGATCGTGTTGTCTTCCTTATTTGGATAGTACAAAAATGAAGATGGAATTTATGGATTTGAGAAGTCATTTCAAAGGTATCCCCATGTGGATATGAATAGAGACAATGTTTGTGAGAGTTGCTAGTTGATGTCATTCCTGTTAAACATTATCCAACAGGTATAATTTATAAATAAAGCTTTCTATGATTATGTCTACACATGTGTATTCTTGTGATTGTGTGTAATGTGTATTATAATAATTTAGAAAAGAATTATGTTTCTGTTGCATGGTTTTCAAAAATAAAAATTGTAAATGTGCATAGAGACACCAACATGGTGTAGGCTTCTAGACAGGTATTCTATTTAACGGTCTCCTAGTCCATGTGGCTGAGTATCTCAAGTGAGAGTTGTTGAGGCTGTTGGAGTGTATACTAAAAGTCTAGCTTTTGTAAACATTTATTTTTGAAAAAAAAGAATCACATTGGTTAATATCTGTATTTATTTATTAAATGTAATTGTTTAATTAATTTATATAGTAGATAACATGGAGTGTGGTGTCACACTCAGAAGATCATGTTGTCGGTTCTTTATAAATTATAAATAGTTGCTCACAACTAAGATGGAAAGGAACAAACCATCGGAATAGTCGTAGTGTAATTAAGTATTAGTTTATCTTGATTAATAAATTGCACTGGTACACTCTAAGTGTATTTAGTAGGACCATTTAGGTAAGTTCTTTTTGTACTGACTTAGTAAAAGAACTAGACCTTAGTTATTATGGAAGTGTGTGCTCTTAATCCTAATATAATAACAAGCACATATATTTAATATTTATTTATTTGACTTATCAAAGGGTGAGGTTTTGCTCGATAAATCAATATGCCTGATAAGTTGGAAAATGATATTACTTATAGTGTGTGTTGTTGATTATAGAAGAAATCTGTGTCCTAGTTATTTATGTTGAGAATATCCCCAAGAGGAGCTCATAAGGATTGTCATGTTAAACCCTATAGGTGGACTTAGTCCGACATGACAATGAAGTTGAGTGGTACTACTCTTGGAGCTAGATATTAATTAAGTGAGTTGTCAGTAACTTAACTTAATTAGTGAGCATTTGTTATCTTAAACACAGAGAGACTAGCACACTCATGATAAGAAGGAGCCCATAATGTAATTTGGGATTGGTGCGGTAGTGCGATAATAACTCTCTAGTGGAATGAGTTATTATCGATGAACTTGAGTTGTGTGTTCGGGGCGAGCACGGGATACTCAAGCTCATCAGAAGGCCAAAACCAATTTCTCCTATAGATCCCTGTCGTAGCCTCATTAAAGCCTCAATTCCATCCAAATATAAGCTCATCTTGGTGTCCAAGAAGGGGATCGGTCTAATGCTTAGTGACCAAGCAAGGGTCGGCCACATCCTCTTCCATGGGGGTCGACCCTATTGTTTGATGAACAAACTAGTAGGGGTCGGCCACATTAATCAAACAAGGAAGGTTGTTTTGAATTTTTAAAATATTCTCTTTGTAGAAAACTATAAGTTTTAAAAGAAAGATTTTAATTTTAAAAATTTTCCTTATTTGAATTAGGTCACATGTTTTAAAAGAAAGTTTAAAAGATTTTAAAACTTTCCTTTTTTAACCATTCTCATGGTTTTATAAAAAGGAAGAGAAGTTTTAAATTTTAAATTTTCTATCACCATATTAAAAAAGAAAATTTTATAAGAGAAGTTTTAAATTTTAAAACATGGTTTAGAACTTTCCTTTTTTAACTCCTACTTTAGGAAAGAGAGCTTGTAAAATTTTATAAAAGTTGTTCTTCTTGTAAAATTTTATAAAAAAAAATTATTTCCTTCCTCTTATAGGGGTCGGCCACCCTTGCTTGGTGCCCAAGTAAGGTGGCCGACCAAAATAAAAATTAAAATAAAATCATCATCTAACTAATTTGGTGATTGATTCAATCAAGAGGAAAGAAAAGGAAAATAAAAAGGGAAAAGGAAAAACTAGAGGAAAATTTTAATTTTTGTAAAAGTTCTTCCCTTATTTTTCTTGGGTAAGTATTATAAAAGAAGGGGTGATGAGGCTTCATGAGACACAATTCTTATTCTCTTGGTGGAGTCTCTCTAGGTGGTCGGCCCTCCCTCTCCCCTTCTCTTTTCCCTTTTGCTCTCTCTCCTTGGTGGTGGTGGTGGCCGGATTTTAGAGGAAGAGGAAGAAAGCTTTTGGGTGGTGTTCATCTTGGAGGATCGTCGCCCACAAGACGTCCAAGGCGAGGTAAGGAATACGACAGAAGATCTCGAGGTCATTAGTTTACAAAGAGAATGTATAATTAACAATTGTTTTCCGCATCATGCTAGTTATTTTTTTTTGTAAGAATTCCAAACACAAGAGGCATTAGATCTAGTTTTTCGAATTAGTTTTTTGAGTTTGTGTTTCTTCTTTTTCGAATTTGTGATTCAATTGTTCTTTTTTGTTAACCTAGAGTTATTTAAGGAAATTAAATATTAGCTTTCCTTAAAAGGCTTTGTCTAGGCGGTGGTGGTTGCTCTCATATCCAAGAAGGTCATATGCCTCGCCATGCAATCCTGGAAGCCAATTTTGAAAATTAATATTTAATAGAATTAATAACATAGGTGGATTTGAATCAATAGTATTAAGTTCCGCCTGCGATTCAAATCTAAACCATTAAGAATAGATAAGTTAAATTTGGAATCAATGATGTTAAGTTCCGTCCGCGATTCCTAATTTAACTTCTAAAGAACACAATAGGTTATTTAAGGAAAGGTTCGACACTTGTAAAAAAAATTTTGTACAGTGGAACCGGTACGTTTTCCTAGGACTAACCAACAGAGGCTTAGGACAAGAATCAATCCATGACTAAGTCCCAGTCAACAGAATAAGTGGTGGTTTCGTCCTCGATAGAGAAAATGCTCAATCCACGATTATGTTCGAGTCAGGAGAAATAATAACTTGATCTAAAAACTCCCAAATAGTCGTGAAGTCTGACAGAGAGAATAGCTTAATCTACAACTATGTCAGAGTTGAGAGAGAATAATAAACTCGATCTCATAACTCTCGAATATAGATGGAGTCGGAGAGAGAATAACCCAATCCGCAACTATGTATGAGTCGAGAGAGAATAATATACTTAATCTCACAACCCCCGAATACCCATGAGTCAGAGAAAGAATAGCTCGATTCATAACTATATCTAAGTCAGAAAAAATAGCAAACTCGATCTCACAACACTCGAGTATCCATGAAGTTGGAGAGCGAATAGCTTGATCCACGATTATATCCAAGTAGGGAGAAAATGTTGGTTGCTATGCGGAATATCATACCGGTTCCCCTGTATAAAAATTTTGTACAAGTCCTGAACCTTTTACTAACAACCTATTGTGTTCTTTAAAAATTAAATTAGGAATCGCAAATGAAACTTAACATTATTGATTCCAAATTTAACTTATATGTTCTTAGTGGTTTAGACTTGGGTCGCAAACGATGCTTAACATTATTGATCCAAATCCACCCATGTTACAAATTCAATTAAATATTAATTTCAGAAATCGACTTCCAAGTTAAACATGGCAAGACACTAGGCTTTCTTAGGTATGGGAGCATCCACCACTTCCTAGACAAAGTCTTTTAATGAAAGCTAATATTTAATTTCCTTATATAACCCTAGGTTTAACCAAAAGGAACAATCGAATCACAAATTCAAAAAATAAAAAAAAAACACAAACTCGAATCACAAATTCGAAAACTAGAATCATATGCCTCTTGTATTTGGTATTTCAAAAACTATACAAAGAAAACTAGTATGATGCGGAAAACAATTACTAGTTATACCTTTCTTTATAAGAAATAACCTCTTGATCTTCTATTGTATTCCTCTTATTATCTCAGACATTGTGTGGGCAACGATCTACCGATATGAGAATCCACCAAGCCTCCTTCTTCCTTCTTCCAAGTTTCGGCCAAGCACCTTTCTCAAAGAGATAGCAATTCTCGGCCAGCAACCAAGCTCCAAGGGATGCAAGAGCAAAGCCTCCTTTCTCTCCTTCTTCTCCTAGCAAGAACCGGCCACCACAAGAACTCCAAGAAGGGGATGCATCGGCCATTAAAGAAGAAGAGAAGAGGAGAAGAATAGGGTCGACCACACACCAAGGAAGAGAGAAGAACTATAGAAGATATGTTGTGAGATGAGACACCTTTACCCCCTCTGTTATATTCCTTGGTCTTATATATATATACTATTAAATTTTATGCTTCTTCTTAAAATTTACGTTGGAAAAATACAGTAAATAGTAGAAAGGAAAGTGTAGTAGCATTGAATTACAACAGTAAAGTAAATAACAACAGTAATGTAATGATGTTGTAAATTTTTACTCTTTTTTTATGCTTATTTTACTTTCTATTCTTATTTGTTTTCTAGGGAGTCTCACCTATTTAGGATATAACCGTTTAACCATTGTCCCGGCTTATACATAAGATTTTGGATTAAAGATACCCTTCTTACTTAGCTCACATAGGTCTTATATGATTTTGGTTATTCTTGATACAGTTACTGTTCACTTGTTGGTTACTAAGATAAGGACTGAGGAAAAAAACCAAGAAAAGATAGGTAGAATATCTTTGTTACTAAACTCAGTTTATTATAAAAATAAGTATAAATCTTATTTAGCGGAGAATTTTACAAGGAATTACAATCAGAAAATTGAGATAGTTACACATTTGTACATAAAAAAAGCTTACAAAGAAAACTTACAAACACACTTGAGCACACTTGAAGGACACTGAGGGACTTCGGACAGTAGTGATGGCAGTGGGAGAAGTGGATGCCCCAAAAGGAGAGGTTTGGGGGCTTTTATAGGCAGAGGAGAGAGTGTTTGCTTAGAGAAGAAGGAAAGCAAGGAGAGAAGAGAAGAGAGGGGTCAAGAAAAAGGAGGCTTGGTGAAGAACAGGTGGAAAGCAGTAAGAGATTGGAAGAAGGAGGGTATGGCAAAAGGAGGCTTAGTGAGGGGCAGATGACTGCATTTTAGTTGGATGGACATATTGTTGGAGAAATGGAAAAAAAACGTCATGGATGACGTTTTTAGTAGATGTTGCTATGGTGTTGTGTCAATAGAAAAGGACGTTATAGATGACGTTTCATGGGCAATGTTGTCATTAAGTCTCCATTAGGTTATCTAGGTTATTATCACTTGTAAGGTCCAGAGAGGGAGTTTGTGAGCTTCTGACTAAGTCTAACTGCATACTTTTGTGAAGTGCTACTCTGTATGCTCTAGCAGAGAGGACAGAGATGGCTAGTCTCTTCTGGCAGTATCTTTTAGTTTTTCTTTTATAATGTTGAAGCAAAGTTATGTGTTGTGTTTTAAAAGAGAAAGAGAAGAATCTAGTACCCATATCTTTTGGCCCATAGATTTTTTCAGTATAAGTTTCTCCGACTAGGAAGTAATTATCTGGATCTGTCAAACAGTCTCAAGCCCAATTAGTTCCTTGTACTGATGCTCTCCAGTGCTTTAGTTGATCCCCAATAGTAGGAGGAGCTTCACAATTAAGATTTGGGTTGGAAGGATAATCTTCAAGTTCCGTCTGAATACCTCCAACTTCATCGATGTCAAGTTTAACCAGATGTTTAACTGGTTCAATGTTAAGGTCAAGCCATTCAGGTGAAGAGCTATCAAAAGTGCATACAACAAACGTTTCTTCTTCTTCTAGGCCAGAGAAATGATAGTACCAAGCTTCTTAGAAAAATCTTTGACAAAATCTGGATCATGTATCCAAACTTTGTAAAGTAGTCCATAGTCCATCAGAAGAAAAGGAGTAATAAGTCTTCCTTTGTAAGAGGTTGCTTTATATTTCTCATAGTCCAAGTTAACTTTACGGAAGGAATATAACAGCTGGCATGGACATCCGTATTTAGCAGAGTCTTCACAGGTTGGGTCAATTTTTTGACATTTGAGTTTTTGGCCAAATTCTGCTTCATAGACAATAGTTATCCCAGGAGGGGGATTTTTATGGAAGGCCTTTAAGGCTTCACATAATTTAATAAAGGTTTGTAATATAGA
Source organism: Zingiber officinale (assembly GCF_018446385.1). Taxonomy (NCBI): domain Eukaryota; kingdom Viridiplantae; phylum Streptophyta; class Magnoliopsida; order Zingiberales; family Zingiberaceae; genus Zingiber; species Zingiber officinale. The sequence goes on along the minus strand of NC_056002.1, from coordinate 96,342,598 downwards.
CTGTTCTGCTAAGTTTCGAACGTAAAAGTTGATGTCTTCAGGTATAGAATTGGGCAGGCTCAATATATGAGCCTGCGAAGGTTGTAGCAGCTTGTTCTTTTAATTGGGCCAGTGTTAAATAGTTAGGTTGTTATGGCTTTTTGTCTATTAATGCTATAAAAGAGGAAGAAGACCCATGAGTTCCTTCAGTAATTTGTACATATGTATGAGTCTCTTCAGTTTGTGAGCTAGTTAGGTTTGTCAACATGATTGTTGTTTTTAATAAAGTGCTAATAAAAAAAATTATCACCAAGTTGGGCTCTAGCAGCATTAAAAGCCTCTTCAAGTGAATAGTACTATTTAAAGAAATGATGTTCTAGATCTTGTATGGTCATATTTGTTTCTTCCCAAGTAGCATATATCCCAGCTTGTGGTCTAGAGAAGACTACATAACAAAAGAATTTCTTACCTGCTGGCTTTTGTATGGTTGTTAGAAAATAGTTTGTTAAAGCATTTATTATTGGTGTAGTCGACCTCTAGGGTTTTGATGTTTGACAATATATCTAAGTCTGATCAATTTGACCAAGGGTTAATCCAAATAGGACTCGGTGTTTGGAAGAGAGAAGTCTAGTTAGGACTAGATGACTAGCAAAGGTAAGTCCTATCTAAAGGATAGGCAGGTGAAAAGTTCTGGTGAGTGAAGCCAAACCCTAGTGAATGAAGCTAGATAGTGGAAGTCCTGATGAGTGAAGTCGGGCCCTAGTGAGTGAAGCTAGGTGGTGGAAGTCCTGGTAAGTGAAGTCATGTCCTAGTGAATGAAGTTAGGTGATGGAAGTCCTAGTGAGTGAAGCCGGACCCTAGTGAATGAAGCTAAGTGGTGGAAGTCCTGGTGAGTGAAGTCAGACCCTAGCGAGTGAAGCTAGGTGGAGGCAGTCCTGGTGAGTCAAGCCGGACCCTAGCGAGTGAAGCTAGATGGGGGAAGTCCTGATGAGTAAAGCTAGGTAATGAAAGTCCTAGTGAGTGAAGCTAGTCAACCCTAGGGGGAGATAACCCTAGGTTATACTTGAATTCTGTTTTACCTTACCATTTTGTGCTAACTCAGCATTGCAGGGAAGTTGTAACGACCCAAATTTCCTCAATTAGAGTCCTAAAAGTAATTTAAAAATATTTAAAAATGCTATAGAAATATTCTAGGGATTTTTATAAATTTTTAAAGTATTTTTATGTAATTTTTGGAGGTCGTTTGGTATTTTTACTAAACGAAGAAAGTTTTGACAAAAAAATGTCCAAGTCGAGAATTGAACCCACTACCTTTGACTCGGTCAAAACCAGGCTGACCAGGTGGGCAAATATATTTTTCTGTTTAAAAAAGGTAGCGAATTTATTTAAGATAGTTAACAGAATATTGGATTATAAAAGGGATAAGTTGATCTTGGATTTGTTTGTTTAGAAAAGGTAGTGAATTTATTTAAAATAGTTAACAGAATATTATAAAAGGGATAAGTTGATGTTGGATTTGTTTGTTTAGAAAAGGTAGCGAATTTATTTAAGATAATTAACAGAATATTGGATTATAAAAAGGATAAGTTGATGTTGGATTTGTCTGTTTAGAAAAGATAGCGAATTTATTTAAGGAGTTAACAGAAATATTAAGTTATAAAAAGGGATAAGTTGATGCTCTGTTTTTCCGTGACTTAAACCATTCTCTCCTTCTCTTCTGCATACGATGGCGGAGCTCGGGCAGAAAATGAAAGGGAGTTAGGGCATCATCTCCGGCGGCCGACCAAGGTCCTAGAAGCCCTTTTTGTTTGGTTGTGAGTCCAAGAATTAAGGTAAGTGCTTCTCACCTACAGTAGGAGTAGTTTTGGACCTTTGTTCTTCTTGAATTCGAAGCATAAGAAGCGCTTATAGTGCAGATTTTTAATTAAGCCTATAGTGCAGATTTTAATTAAGCTTATAATGCAGATTTTTATGTAAGCTTATAGTGCAGATTTTAATTAAGCCTATAGTGCAGATTTTTAATTAAGCTTATAGTGCAGATTTTTATTTAAGCTTATAGTGCAGATTTTTGTTAAGCATTAGTGTGCAGAATTTTATTAAGCTTACAAGTGCAGATTTTATTAAGATTATAATGCAGATTTTTAATAAGCTTGAATGCAGATTTTGATTAAGCTTATATGCAGATTTTTGTTTAAACATTTCAGTTTTTAAAGAAGCATTCTTTTATTAGAAGTATTAATAAGTATAAGAAAGATAAAGAAAAGAAAGAAAAGGCCAAGGCCTTAAGTAGATCCTAAAGTCAAGACTTTAGGGATTTTGACACACAAGGTGCTAAAGAAAATGCCGAGACATTATATATTAGAAGTATTAAAAGATAACAAGTATTTTACTTTTATCAATGACACTGTACTGGACTCTCAGTTGTCCTTGGTTTGGGCTCCCATAGTCGTCCCTAGGTTTAGATAACCTAGTAGTAACGGCACGACCGACGGTCGACAGTCGACGACCCGAGGGTCGCCAAATGGGCCTCCAAATGGGTTGGGTCGTTACAATAGTAAACCTTACTAGATTCGGGACCAGCTATCTCGGGTCTAGTTAGGGATGCGCGCATAGCAAGTACAGTTGTCGGGCCCAAGAAGAAAGTTGATTATTATTTTGAAGTATTATATGTATAAGTTTTGAACAAGTAAAGTAAGTTTTACATCAGTATAAAAGTATTAAAGAATAAGTTTTTAAACAAGTGAAATAAAAGAATAAGTTTAGAACAAATGAAATAAGTTTCATTTTGTTTTAAAAAATAGCAAGTTGAGTTTTCTTTTATGCTAGCATGTTATTTAGATTAGCTTACTGTTCTTTGCTATTAGAAGAGCATGAGTAGCTTTACATGTTTAGCATTTCAGTATGTTTGTTTCTTTTACTAGTAGATGAGCATGAGTAGTTTCCCTTTTAAGCATTAAGTTTTAGTTTTCAGTATATGTACATGCATATCGAGATTTTGTGAGTTAGATAGCGCTTACTAAGCAATTTTGCTTATAGATGCATTTCCTTTTACTGCAGATAAAGGAAAGGAAAAGCTATAGTAAAGGAAGGCGACAAGGAGGTACGGATGGATGTGTGATGCCTGGACTATAAAAGCCTTGGGATTTAGCATAAGAATTTATTAACAAAGAGTAGTTGAGTAGAATGTACTAGATGAGTCATTTAGTCTTCTGCTGCTAGTTAATTGTATGTTTTGAGTTTTTTTAGAGTTTATGTATTGATCTTTACATGTGAACAACTCTAATTAAGTAAAGTTAGTAGTCCAGTAGCGCTCCGCCCTCACAGTCTAGTAGTGAGGAGGGTGGGGTGTTACAGAAGTCAACACAAGTCGACGGGCTAACCAGATGTCTAATAGGTAAATTAAGGTAAGTCACTGGAGAGGAGTGACTTGGTGAGAATGTGTTCCCTAGTCGAGGGAACAGTAGGCGTCGATCTAACTTAGAACCATTTTGGGTGTCTAAGTTGAGATCGTGACTAGATTTTGGTCTCGGTGAGATAGAATTTAATTACTATCTTTTTTTAATATAATTTTACTAACACTTTATTTTGTAGGGTAGTATAAATTGTATTTTTACCTCGGACTAACATTTTCTTACAGGAAAATGATTTTTTGGAAAATGGTGGTCCGGGTGCCCGGAAGGCAAAAGTCTATCTCGTCGTAAATGTAGAGCACGTTGATTATATTGGCTGGGCTGACGTCACGGTCTGGGCGCTTGGAAGGGATCCGGGCGCCCGGAGCACTCCTATAGAAGGAGCCTTCCTCTGGAGCTAAAGAGAACAACTTCTTACTACGACTGCTCTCGTGCGTGCTACTTCTAAGATGCTCTTGCTTCGCTACGAAGCTTCTCCGACAACTTGTGGCTCAAGTTTATTTTCAATTGTTGTCGGTATTTCCTTTAAAAAATTCTTGTACTTATTTTTGTAATCTTTTTATGAACTGTTAGCGAATTGCCCAATGAAACACTCAACGAGTGCGAGCCTTGGAGTAGGAGTCGAAGAATGCTCCGAACCAAGTAAAACTGGTTTGTGTTAGCGTTGTCTTTCGTATTTCCGCTGCGTACTCAATTTAAATTTTTTTATCGCTATTCACCCCCCTCTAGTGACTTCCACGATCCAACATTTATAACTGCTAACTTATGTCTAGAGCTGCAAGGAATGGTTAGAATATGTCAAATGTTATTAATCAGACAGTGTTGTATGTGATTTAATTTGTCTCTGAATATATATATATATATATATATATATATATATATATGCAACACCTTTAACATGTTGGGTTTTTCGGGCTGCGAAAATCGCTTTTCGCGTCGCGAAAACCCCGAATCACCCATGCCACTGGATCTCGTGCGAAGGATAAATTTCAAAATACGAGTACGAGTTTCAAACTATGATCTACAATAGATCTACAAAGGAAAAACAGTTTATACCTTTGAAGCGTGCCCTTGCAAATCTCGCTCATCCAACGGTACGCCGGATCTCGAAGTTGTCAACGTAGACAACTCTCTAGTGATATCCACACGAACAAGAAGTGTTCTCTAACACTCAAGGATGGAGAAGGGAGCACCACAAGTGTGCTAGCACTTTCTAGGGCTCTCGGATGGGATTGGAAAGAAAAATAGAGAAGATGAAATACAAGAACACTCTTCTTCTTCTTCTATGTGACAATCACTCTACTTTTCTCTCATGAAACTCAAAACCACTCACCTTATTTCTTTCTTGAAACTCACGTCCAAGAAAGAGGAGAGGGAGAAGAGAATGGCTAGAGGAAGAAGATGAAATGAATGAGAGTCTTGAATAAGAATTCATTCCCCATTCATTCTCTTGTGTGGCCGGCCACATGAGTAACTCCCACTCATTTAATGTGGCCGACCACATTAATGGGAAAGGAGGCTTGTAACCTCCATGAGGTGGCACACCATGATGATGTGGAGCATCATCATTGGTCCACATCTTGCCATCTCACTAATGATGTGGCAATTAGTCAAGTTAAACTTAACTCTTCCTCTTCCTCTCAAGTCAAGTCAAACTTGACCAAATCTCTTCCATGGTTGATCTAATCTAACCATTTGATTCAAGCCAACTTAATATAATGAATCTAATTCATTAAATTAAGTTGATTTAATAAGTCATAATATAAATTAGACTCATTGAATACATGAATCAACTTGAGTCTAACTCAATTAGCCCAATTTGGATTACTCTTAATCCAATTTGATTCATCAAATGAATCTAATCATCTTGGTTCATCATATGAACCTAATATCCATCCACTTGTTCTTTGTGTGTAACCCAATAGGTTCTTGTAACGTTGGCAATGCCCCTAAACTCATTTAGAAACATAAGTAATGAGCGGTATCTAGCAATACATCATTACTACCCAAGTTACAAGAATGTTGAGATCCAACATCACCTTGTAACTACTATTTGTGACTCCTCACAATATATGACAAGTGTCCTTCTATCCTAGACATCTAGATTGATCAATGTGAGGCATAGACCGTGTCATCCTCTGATCAATCTAAATCTTGAACTCCAAGTAGATTCACTCAATCAAATGAGCTCAATATCGTATATTGACTCATTTGGGCATGACCATGCACTTCGTGGTCTCACTCTATCAAGAATATCGATGTCGCTCCCGTCATATAGGAGGTATAGATTTCATCTACATCACTCACATCCCTCTGCATAATTCGTTACATATCCAGTAATCGCCTTTATAATCCACCCAGTTATGGGTGACGTTTGACGAAACCAAAATACATAACTCCTTATGTAGGGATCCATGGTGACTTCAGGTCTAAGGACTAGTAGTCATACTAATAGCCACATGAGAAAGTATATGACACTCATATAACGATCCATGATACTTTCTCATGGCGGGTCATTCAGTATACATTCTCCAATGCATACCCATGTGTGAACTTGATATCTCTATATCCATGACTTGTGAGATCAAGTCATCGAGTTGACCTACATGCTAGTCTTATTGCATTAACATTGTCCCTGAATATTAATACTCGACTAGGAATGATTAAGAGTAGTGTTCCCTATATCATCTCACTATCGGTTCAACTAACCGATTGATATAGGTGAGAACCGTCTACTCAAGGACGTTATTATACTTAGTTTATTTGGCACCAATACAAGTAAGTATAATAACCAAAAAACCAAATGCCTTTATTTATATAGAATATGATACAACAAGTCCAAAATACAATCATCAAATGATTGGCTCTAGGACTCTAGCTAACAATCTCCCACTAGCACTAGTGCCAATCAGTGTAGGCTCTAAGCCCCAATGACCTAGTGTGACCATCATGCTTCCTCTGTGCCAAAGCCTTGGTCAAGGGATCTGCGATGTTAGCCTCTGTAGGTACTCTGCAAATCTTCACATCTCCTCTCTCGATGATCTCTCGAATGAGATGGAAGCGCCGTAGTATATGTTTGGTCCGCTGGTATGAGCGAGGTCCCTTCGCCTGTGCTATAGCTCCATTGTTGTCATAATAGAGTTCAATGGGGTCAGCAATACTAGGAACCACCCCAAGTTCAGTGATGAACTTGCGGATCCAAACTGCCTCCTTTGCTGCCTCTGATGCAGCAATGTACTCGGCCTCTGTTGTAGAATCAGCTACTATGTCCTGCTTCGAACTCTTTCAGCTGACAGCACCACCATTAATGCAAAATACGAACCCCGACTGCGATCTATAGTCATCCTGGTCGGTCTGGAAGCTAGCATCACTGTAACTCTTTACAGCTAGCTCATCATTGCCTCCATATATCAAGAAATATTCTTTAGTCCTTCTTAAGTACTTAAGAATATTCTTGACCGCTATCCAGTGACTTTCACCTGGATCTGACTGGTATCTGCTCGTCAGACATCAGGTCGAGTACATAGCATGGCGTACATGATCGATCCTATGGCTGAGGCATAAGGGATCTGATCCATGCGGTCTCTCTCCTCTCTAGAAGAGGGACCTTGAGTCTTCGAAAGACTCATGCCATATGACATCGGCAGAAATCCCTTCTTGGAGTTCTGCATGGCAAACCAAAGAAGTACCTTGTCAATGTATGTACTCTGACTTAGGTCAAACAATCTCTTAGATCTATCTCTATAAATCTGTATCCATAGAATGCGGGATGCCTCACCTAAGTTCTTCATTGAGAAGCAACTCCCTAGCCAGGTCTTGACAGACTGAAGCATAGGGATGTCCTTCCCAATGAGTAGTATGTCATCCATATACAATATGAGGAAGACAACTATATCCCCTATAACCTTCTTGTAGACACAAGGTTCATCTTCGTTCTTGATGAAACCAAACTGTTTGATTGCATCATCGAATCGAAGATTCCAGCTCCGAGAAGCTTGCTTTAGTCCATAAATGGACCTATGCAGCTTGCATACTTTGCTAGTATACTGTGGATCTACAAAACCCTCAGGTTGTGTCATGTACACATCCTCGAGTAGGTTTCCATTCAGAAATACGGTTTTGACATCCATCTGCCAGATCTCGTAATCGTGGTAAGCTGCAATAGCAAGCATGATCCGAATAGACTTAAACATCGCTACTGGAGAAAAGGTTTCATCATAGTCAATACCATGAACCTGCTTGAAACCTTTAGCTACCAAGCGACCCTTATAGATAAGTCCATCCATGTCAGTATTTCTCTTAAAGACCCACTTGCACCCAATGGGTTTTACCCCTTTAGGTGGATCAACCAAAGTCCATACTTGGTTGGTGTACATGGATTCCATCTCAGATCTCATGGCTTCTAGCCATTTCTCGGAATCTGGTCTCATCACAGCTTCCTGATAGGTGGTAGGCTCATCATCTATGAGCACAACATCATCATGGTCAGACAAGAGAAATGAGTATCTCTCAGGCTGACGACGTACCCTATCAGACCTGCGAAGAGATATGTCTATTTGAACTGGTTGTTGTTCCTCAACTCTTTGTGGAACAACATCATCCACAACACTTTGTGGTTCCAGTTTAACTTTCATCGAGGCATCAGTGCTATTGTTCGCATCTTGAACTTCTTCAAGATCGAACACGCTCCCACTAGTCTTTCTAGAAACAAAGTCCCTTTCTAGAAAGACCCCAGTCTTTGCCACAACTACCTTGTGCTGACTGGGAATGTAGAAGTAACATCCCTTAGTTTCCTTGGGATATCCAATAAAGTAGCACTTGTCGGATTTGTGTCCTAACTTGTCTGAGACTTGACGTCGAACGTAAGCCTCACAACCCCAAATTCTCATGAAAGATACCTGGGCATCTCTCCCAGTCCATATCCTATATGGTGTCTTTATCACGGCCTTTGATGGAACTCGGTTGAGTATAAAAGCTGTCATGTCTAGAGCATAGCCCCAAAGGAATGTCGGAAGATCTGTGTGACTCATCATCGATCGTACCATATCTAATAGGGTACGATTCCTCCTTTCGGATACACCATTCCACTGTGGTGTTCCAGGAGGAGTGAGTTGAGATAGAATCCCACACTCAGCTAGATAGTCACGGAACTCATGGCTAAGGTATTCTCCACCTCGATCGGATCGAAGTATCTTAATACTCTTGCCAAGCTGGTTCTGTACTTCATTCTTGAATTCTTTGAACTTTTCAAAGGATTTAGACTTATGTGTCATCAAGTACACATAACCATATCTACTGAAGTCATCAGTAAATGTGATGAAGTATCTATAACCGCCTCTAGCAGCAACATTGAAAGGGCCACATACATCACTATGTATGAGTCCTAACAAATCAGTCGCTCTTTCGCTGTACCCACTAAAGGGAGTCTTGGTCATCTTGCCTCGTAGGCATGACTCGCATATCTCATATGATTCTAAATCAAATGAGTCCAGCAAACCATCCTTATAAGCGCTTGTCATTTATATGACCTAAGCGACAGTGCCAGAGGTAGGTTTGGTTCATGTCATTTGACTTGAACCTCTTGGTATTTATGTTATAGATAGGGCTCTCAAGGTCTAGAATATAGAGTCCGTTTATCAGAGGTGCACTACAATAGAACATATCGTTTAAATAGACAGAACAACATTTGTTCTTTATTGTAAACGAAAATCCTTTCTTGTCTAAACAAGAAACTGAAATTATGTTCTTAGTCAAGGCAGGCACATAACAACAATCATCTAATTCTAGTACAAGCCCAGGGGGTAGAGATAGATAGTAAGTTCCTACAGCAATAGCAGCAACCCGTGCTCCATTGTCTACTCGTAGGTCTATCTCACCCTTCGTCAATGCCTTGCTATTTCTCAGCGCTTGTACATTAGTACAAATGTGTGAAGCACATCCGGTATCTAATACCCACGATGAAGAAATAGAGAGGTTGACTTCTATAACATGTATACCTGAAGTAGAAATCTTATTTCTCTTCTTCGTAAGGTCTTCTAGGTATTCTTTGGATTTCCTCTTCCAGTGCCTTGCTTGTCCTTGATATAGGTAACAAAGATGTTCAACTATATCGTATGCGCCAATCAATTCATGTTGCTTCTGAAGCTCAGAGTTCATGGTCGCGAGCATAAGACAGGACACATCTAATGCCTTATCTTGATGCTTCTTGTAAGTATCTCGGTCTGCTCGCGTGGCAGTGACAGGAGGAGCCTCCGGAATGGGCTGCTCTAGAACGTACAGTTTACGTTCTTGGGTGAGAACTATTCTCAGGTTCATGTACCAGTCCAGGAAATTCGCTCCGTTAAGCTTGTCCTTCTTAAGGACAGAACGCAGGGAGAAGGTATTCGTATTCGACGTCATGATAATCTACAACAGAAATAAATGTAGAAATAAATATCATATTCTTAATCATTTAATTAGACCTTTAACTAAATGACGCTCCCACTGAATTCTATAATTCATGTGGGACAAGATCCACATTATAGTAACCCTTTGAGTTAGCTTTGGCTAATACGCCCAAGACTTAGTATGATCGGTAGGTAACGATTACCAATTACATCTCTATGCAACTCTTGTTTATAGGATCAATATCCGCATTTATATTAAAACTCGAGTTAGCTTTGGCTAATACGCTCGAGAGTTAATATATATATGATTTTGACCTATCTTTCCAACCGTTGGAAGAATGCCTATAGTTATACTCGATCCAACCGAGTTAACTAGGAATACTCAATCTAATTGAGTTGTACTCACCCATGCGTTGATAGGCGGGACCAAGATTGTCCCTCCGTACCCTACCAAGATAGTATGTGTTGCTCTGCTTTGGCAGATTCAACAACAACATGCGATCGAGGTAGTGGTAGGTATCACGGCATGGTAGGTATTACGAGTTAATGCATTTTAGATCTAATCTAAACGATGATGCGTATCATATACTCGATAGATCTAATCTAATTGAAGGGTGCATCATGTGCACGATTTAGATCTAATCTAATCGCTAGGCACTAATTAACTACTTAATTAAACAAGCATCACATACATATAAGCAATTAATTAAATTATTTTGTGATTGTGTCATGACCCTACTACGATCTTCTCAAGCCAATGAGAAGATCGGATGGTCAACCTAAGGTCAACAGCTTCTCAAGCTTTTTCCTTTGACCACCTTGTGTTGCTCGCGCCCTCCTCGTAACTCCGTCTCATGTGGACCTTCCACCGCTTCAAAATTTACATTACAATTTTGAAACTCGAGTTACATTCGAGTCTAAATCTAATTTACAACCAGAATATAAGAGAAAGGCACGACGCGCAGGTTGTGAAAATAAAATAAAATAAATAAATACAGCACGCACATCACATAACGGCACGCATGCCGTATTATGAATTACAACACATTTCTAAATCCAATTTGGGTCGTTTGGGCCATGACTATCACAAAATTAATATATAATTCTAAATTATATATTTTTTCATAATTTTCTGTAATTTTCAAAATTTTTACAATTTTATGAGTAAATTTTTTCCGACGGTCCCGTTTAGCGTTTTCGGGCGTAATCGCGGAACGAATCCCCTTGCGGGGCCAGGGGCAGCGCCCCTACCCGCGATCTAACCATCGCGAGGGTTCCTTTGCAATCTAACAGCACCTAAGCCCGCTGTCCCAAAAAATTTTGGGGCGAAACATTGCCGTTTCGGAAAATTCTTCCCGGTAGTCGAAGCCTACAAGTGTCTAAACACTTGTGCTTCGCTTCTAGAGAAAAATACCCATTAAAACTATAAAAACATGAATTTACAGAAAGTTTACAGATCTATATTTTCATAACAATACGAATATAAACTCGTACTTGCTTCGCACATGGCTCTGATACCACTGTTGGGTTTTTCGGGCCGCGAAAACCACTTTTCGCGTCGCGGAAACCCCGAATCACTCATGCATTGGATCTCGTACGAAGGATAGATTTCAAAATACGAGTACGAGTTTCAAACTATGATCTACAGTAGATCTACAAAGGAAAAACATTTTATACCTTTGAAGCGTGTCCTCGCAAATCCCGCTCGTCCAACGGTACGCCGGATCTCGAAGTTGTCAACGTAGACAACTCTCTAGTGATATCCACACGAATAAGAAGTGTTCTCTAACACTCAAGGATGGAGAAGGGAGCACCACAAGCGTGCTAGCACTTTCTAGGGCTCTCGGATGGGATTGGAAAGAAAAATAGAGAAGATGAAATACAAGAACACTCTTCTTCTTCTTCTATGTGACAATCACTCTACTTTTCTCTCATGAAACTCAAAACCACTCACCTTATTTCTTCCTTGAAACTCACGGCCAAGAAAGAGGAGAGGGAGAAGAGAATGGCTAGAGGAAGAAGATGAAATGAATGAGAGTCTTGAATAAGAATTAATTCCCCATTCATTCTCTTGTGTGGCCGGCCACATGAGTAACTCCCACTCATTTAATGTGGCCGGCCACATTAATGGGAAAGGAGGCTTGTAACCTCCATGAGGTGGCACACCATGATGATATGGAGCATCATCATTGGTCCACATCTTGCCATCTCACTAATGATGTGGCAATTAGTCAAGTCAAACTTGACTCTTCCTCTTCCTCTCAAGTCAAGTCAAACTTGACCAAATCTCTTCCATGGTTGATCTAATCTAACCATTTGATTCAAGCCAACTTAATATAATGAATCTAATTCATTAAATTAAGTTGATTTAATGAGTCATAATATAAATTAGACTCATTGAATACATGAATCAACTTGAGTTTAACTTAATTAGTCCAATTTGGATTACTCTTACTCCAATTTGATTCATCAAATGAATCTAATCATCTTGGTTCATCATATGAACCTAATATCCATCCACTTGTTCTTTGTGTGTGACCCAATAGGTTCTTGTAACGTTGGCAATGCCCCTAAACTCATTTATAAACATAAGTAATGAGCGGTATCTAGCAATACATCATTACTACCCAAGTTACAAGAATGTTGAGATCCAACATCACCTTGTAACTACTATTTGTGACTCCTCACAATATATGACAAGTGTCCTTCTATCCTAGACATCTAGATTGATCAATGTGAGGCATAGACCGTGTCATCCTCTGATCAATCTAAATCTTGAACTCCAAGTAGACTCACTCAATCAAATGAGCTCAATATCCTATATTGACTCATTTGGGCATGATCATGCACTTTGTGGTCTCACTCTATCAAGAATATCGATGTCGCTCCCGTCATATAGGAGGGATAGATCCCATCTACATCACTCACATCCCTCTGCATAATTCGTTACATACGCAGTAATTGCCTTTATAGTCCACCCAGTTACGGGTGACGTTTGACGAAACCAAAGTACATAACTCCTTATGTAGGGATCCATGGTGACTTCAGGTCTAAGGACTAGTAGTCATACTAATAGTCACATGAGAAAGTATATGACACTCATATAATGATCCATAATACTTTCTCATGATGGGTCATTCAGTATACATTCTCCAATGCATACCCATGTGTCAACTTGATATCTCTATATCCATGACTTGTGAGATCAAGTCATCGAGTTGACCTACATGCTAGTCTTATTGCATTAATATTGTCCTTGAATGTTAATACTCGACTAGGAATGATTAAGAGTAGTGTTCCCTATATCATCTCACTATCGGTTCAACTAACCGATTGATATAGGTGAGAACCGTCTACTCAAGGACGTTATTATACTTAGTTTATTTGGCACCAATACAAGTAAGTATAATAACCAAAAACCAAATACCTTTATTTATATAGAATATGATACAACAAGTCCAAAATACAATCATCAAATGATTGGCTTTAGGGCTCTAGCTAACACAACATTCACTCATTCTTATAAGGAGGGATTTATACTTCTCATGTGAATTAAGGAGTTGGATGAAAAAACACGAAGATAAATGCTCCCCTTTTATGCAGGGTGTTTGAGCTTTGAACAAATACATATAAATCATTCTAGATGTTTATGCATATATGCAAGAGTGGGCATAACTATAATTGTCAGTTTCTATACTGATTAATTATTCTTCAAGCCTCCAATATATGTATTCCCTGTGTTGAAGCAATGCTTGAACTGCACAGTCCAGATAGTATTAGAAGACAATATTTTTTTATTTCCTCTATTTGGGAGAAGGTGAGGGAAGAGAAACTTTGAACTTTATTTGGGAGGGAGTGAGCTAAAGAAAGGAAATGTAAGTTTTAATCTTCCTTACTCATGAAATGGAAGATTTTCTTACACCCCAATTTGGGGTGTAAGGAAGGGCAAGGGGAATCAAAACAAATGCTATTCCAATTTTATTCCTTCTCCATCATCTCCTCCTCCTTCCCCTCGCTTCTCCCCCATCTCCTCCCCCACCCTTCCTATCTTCTACTTGAACTCTACTCCGACAGCTACGAGCTCAGGCAGTTCCTCCTGCAAGTCATCGACCCCGACATCCGCCACGAGCACATCTTCTAGACTCGCCTTGTTGCCCTCTTATCTTGCTTCGGCAACCTTCGCGATGTTGCCCTCATCTTCAATGACATCAAGCACAAACCTGAGGAGCTTTACCACTCCATGCTCAAAGGCCACACCAAATACTCTTCCCTTGACCGCAACCTCACCTTCTCTAGCCATTAGGCATGTTGACATTCACCCTACCATGTACAACTTCACCTATCTCCTCAAGGCTACAGTAATAGTCAGACCTTCGTATAGGAAGAGAGATACACACTTAATTGTTTTCCAATGGTTTCTGCTCCAATGTGTTTTTCCATGACCACAATCATCAACATGTATGATAAATGTCACAGAATTAATGATGCAAGGAGGATGTTTGATAGAATTTCTGAGAGGGACTTGGTGGCTTGGAATGCCATTGTCGCTGGATATGCACAAAACAAGATAGCAGAATTGGCTTTACAGATGGTGATTAGAATGCAAGAAAATGACCATTGGCTGAACTCAATTACCCTCATTTCAACTTTGCTTGTGTATGCAAACATCAGATATTTGAGGATTGGTAAATTAATTTATACTTTTGCAATAAGAGATGAATTTTATTTTATGAAGTCATTTCTTATTCCTCACTAAGGTAGTTTAAATGGTATTTTAAAAAGTGAAGATAATTTTATAATTTTATATATTTAATCTTCATTACCCTCTCTTGCTTCCAAAATAAAATAACACATGTTATATTAATAAACCTTTCCTCCCTTTCAAACAAGGGGTACATAGATATTTTACTTTCCTTTCCTTTCCCTTCATTCCCCTTACGTTAATGAATCTTTCCTCACTCTATTCAAATAAAGGCTTAAGAATTAATAGATTTCTATAGATCACCTTAGTCTTCTTATATTTACTCTCTTCATAGGGTTGATTCATTATTCGCCCTTACATTGAGTTTAGTATTCTACTATTCTCTTTCGAATCAAACATAGTCGCAGATCGAGCTTCTTCCTCCTTACTCTACTAGTAATTGAGAGTCAAGGGATCGAACTAGTATTTACTGAATAGTGGCGGGGTCATCTCAAAATTGCACATTGGATTCGAGCACATTTAGTTCTATATTTTGAATATGAATTATAGCTCTTCCTCATAGCTTTACTCGAAGGTACTTTATCGAAACTACCGACTATTTCTTCTGGTCTTAGATCAATGATCTTCATCAATAAATATTTTTTTCATGGCCCAAACTCTCCCAACTCAGATATAGTCAGAGTTAAGATTCAGGCTATGATATCAACCTCCTCTTCATACAAGGGTCGAGTCCATACCATATCTTAAATATTTTTTTAATGATCCAAACTCTCCTAACTCTTATATAGTTGGGGTCGAGATCCAGACTGCGATATCAACTTTCTCTTCGTACAAGGGTCGATCCCATATGGTATCATCAATGTCCTTTTTAGGGCTCAAACTCCCCCGACTCAGACATAGTCAGGGTTGAGATCTAGGCTATAATATCAACCTCCCCTTCATATAAGGGTTGAGTGCATATTGTATCACCAATATCATTTTCAAGCCCGAACTCTCCCAACTTGAATATAGTTAGGCTCGAGATCCAGGCTATGATATCAATCTCCCATTCATATTTGGGTCAAGTGCATATTATATTGCCAATGTCTTTTTCAGGGCCAAAACTCTATCGACTCGAACATAGTCGCGGATAGAATTATTCTCTATCCGACTCTACAAATATTCGTGAGTCGTGAGATTGAGTTTATTATTATCTCCCGATTCGAACATAGTCACGAATCAAACTATTCTCTCTTCGACTCTATAGGTATTTGGGTGTCATAAGATCAAGCTTATTATTCTCTCTCAACTCGGATATAGGCACAAATTGAGACATTCTCTCTCCGACTCTACGGATATTCGAGAGTCGTGAGATTGAGTTTATTATTATCTCCCAATTTGAACATAGTCACGAATCAAACTATTCTCTCTTCGACTCTATAGGTATTTGGGAGTTATGAGATCGAGCTTATTATTCTCTCCCAACTCGGATATAGTCATGGATTGAGTTATTCTCTCTCTGACTTCACATGTATTTGAAAGTTATGAGATTGAGCTTATTATTTTTTTTCGACTCATACATAATCGTGGATCGAATTACTCTCTCTGCTCTATGGGTATTTAGGAGTTGTAAGATCGAACTTATTATTCTCTCCCAACTCGGACATACTCACTCCATGAGTATTTAGGAGTTATGAGATCGAGTTTATTATTCTCTCTCGACTTGAACAGTCGCGGATTAAGTTATTCTCTCTTTGACTTCATGGATATTCGGGAGTGGTGAGATCGAGCTTATTATTCTCTCCTGACTATGATATAGTTACGAATTGAGCTATTCTCTCTCTGACTCCACGAATATTTGAAAGTTATAAGATCAACCATTATTGTTTTTTCTGGCTTAGACATAGTTATGAATTGAGTTATTCTCTCTTTAACTTCAATGGTATTCGGGAGTCGTTAGATCGAGTTTGTTATTTTTATCGACTTCGACATAATCGCGGATCGACCTATTTTCTCCCATCTCAAAAATAGTCATGGATTGAGCTATTCTCTTTCCGGCTCTACGGGTATACAGGAGTTATGAAATCGAGTTTAGTATTTTCGATTAGAGTGTATACTAAAAAGTCTAGCTTTTGTATAAACATATAAGAATCATATTGGTCAAATGTCTATATTTATATGCTAAGTGTAGTTGTTCAATTAATTTATATTGTAGATAACATGGTGTGTGGTGTCACACACAGAAGATCATGTTATCAATTCTTTATAAATTATAAACAGTAGCTCACAACTAAGATGAAAAGGAACAAACCATTAGAATAGTCGTAGTGTAATTTGGTATTAGTTTATCTTAACTATAAAATTACACTAGTACACTCTGAGTGTATTGAGCAGGACCATTTATGGTAAGTTCTTTTTATACTGACTACATAAAAGAACAAGACCTTTGTTATTATGGAAGTGTGTATTCTTAATCCTGATATAATAACAAGCACGTATATTTAGTATTTATTTCTTTGACTTATCAAATGATGCGATTTAGTTCTATAAATCAATAGGCCTAATAAGTTGGGAAATGACATTATTTATAGTGTGTGTTGTTGATTATAGAAGAAAACTGTGTCCTAGTAATCTAGGTTGATGATATCCCCAAGAGAAGCTCATAAGAATTGTCATGTAAACTCTGCAGGTGGACTTAGTCCGACATGACGATAAGGTTGAGTGGTACTACTCTTGAAGCTAGATATTAATGAAGTGAGTTGTCAGGAACTCATTTAATTAGTAGACATTTTATATCTTAAATACAGGGAGACTAACACACTCATAATAAGAAGGAGCCAAAATGTAATTTAGGATTGGTGCGGTAGTTCAATAATAATTCTTTAGTGGTATGAATTATTATTGATGAAATTAAGTTAGGTGTTCGGGGCGAACACGGGAAGCTTAATTTCATCGGGAGACCAAAACCAATTCCTCCTCTTGGTCCCCTATCGTAGCCTCTTATTTATAAAGTGTTATACCCACCTTCTTACCCAACCATTAGGTGGCCGACCAAGCAAGCTTGGATTCCAAGCTTGGGCCGGCCAAGCCATAGGTTGAGCCATGTATAGGTGGTCGGCCCTAGCTTGGAGCCCAAGCATGGTGTGACCGACCATGTAAAGAATAAAAAGGATTTTATTTAAAATCTTTCCATATGTGGATATTATGGTTTTAAAAGAGAGTTTAAAATTTAAAACTTTCCTTTTATAGCTTTCTACAAAAGATTAAGTGAAAGGTTTGATATCTTTCCTTATTTGTAGTTAAAAGGAAGATTTTAATTTTTGATAAAACTTTTCTTTTTTGTAATCATCTTGATGATATAAAAGAGAGTTATAAAATTAAATCTTTCCTATTATAGTTTAAACAAAAGATTAAGAAAAGATTTGATATCTTTCCTTATTTGTATATTGAGAGGAAAATTTTAATTTTAAAGATAACTTTTCTTTTTGAAAATCATCCACATGTTTTAATAGAGAGATTTTAATTTATAAAATTTTCTTTTATAACCAACCATGAAGGGAAAAATTATTAGAGAAACTTTTATTTTAAAAATTTCTGGAAACAAATAAGGAAGTTTTAATTTTGTGTTTAAAACTTACCTTATTTGGAGCATGTGATATGGTCGGCCATGTAAAGGGTTAAAAGTAATTTTTAATTAAATTTTCCTTATTAACCAATGGCAAGGAGAATAAGGGAATTTTAATTATAATTAAATCTCCTTATACGCTAAGACCAGCGAATATAACAGAGGGGGTAGAGGTGTCTCACCTCACAACATATCTTCTATAGTTCTTCTCTCTTCCTTGGTGTGTGGTCGACCCTATTCTTCTCCTCTTCTCTTCTTCTTTAATGGCCGGTGCATCCCCTTCTTGGAGTTCTTGTGGTGGCCGGTTCTTGCTAGGAGAAGATGGAGAGAAAAGAGGCTTTGCTCTTGCATCCCTTGGAGCTTTGTTGGTGGCCGAGAATTGCTATCTCTTTGAGAAAGGTGCTTGGCCGAAACTTGGAAGAAGGAAGAAGGAGGCTTGGTGGATTCTCATCTCGGTAGATCGTTGCCCACACAACGTCCGAGATAATAAGAGGAATACAATAGAAGATCAAGAGGTTGTTTCTTACAAAGAAATGTATAACTAGTAATTGTTTTCCGCATCATACTAGTTTTCTTTATATAGTTTTTGAAATACCAAATACAAGAGGCATATGATTCTAGTTTTTAAATTTGTGATTCGAGTTTGTGTTTTTTTTTGTTTTTTGAATTTGAGATTCGATTGTTCCTTTTGGTTAAACCTAGGGTTATATAAGGAAGTTAAATATTAGCTTTCATTGAAAGGTTTTGTCTAGGAAGTGGTGGATGCTCCCATACCCAAGAAGGCCTAGTGCCTCGCCATGTTTAACTTGGAAGCCGATTTCTAAAATTAATATTTAATTGAATTTGTAACATGGGTGGATTTGGATTAATAATGTTAAGCATCGTTTGCGATCCAAGTCTAAACCACTAAGAACAGATAAGTTAAATTTGGAATCAATAATGTTAAGTTTTGTTTGCGATTCCTAATTTAATTTTTAAAGAACACAATAGGTTGTTAGTAAAAGGTTCAGGACTTGTACAAAATTTTTGTACAGGGGAACCGGTATGATATTCCGCATAGCAACCAACATTTTCTCCCTACTTGGATATAATCGTGGATCAAGCTATTCGCTCTCCAACTTCATGGATACTCGAGTGTTGTGAGATCGAGTTTGCTATTTTTTCTGACTTAGATATAGTCATGAATTGAGCTATTCTTTCTCTGACTCATGGGTATTCGGGGGTTGTGAGATTAAGTATATTATTGTCTCTCGACTCATACATAGTTGCGGATTGGGCTATTCTCTCTCCGACTCCATCTATATTCGAGAGTCGTGAGATCGAGTTTATTATTCTCTCTCAACTCTGACATAGTTGCAGATTAAGCTATTCTCTCTGTCAGACTTCACAACTATTTGGGAGTTTTTAGATCGAGTTATTATTTCTCCTGACTCGAACATAATCGTGGATTGAGCATTTTCTCTATCGAGGACGAAACCACCGCTTATTCTGCTGACTGGGACTTAGTCATGGATTGATTTTTGTCCTAAGCTTCTGTTGGTTAGTCCTAGGAAAACGTACCGATTCCACTGTACAAAAATTTTTGTACAAGTGTCGAACCTTTCGTTAAATAACCTATTATATTCTTTAGAAGTTAAATTAGGAATCACAGACGGAACTTAACATCATTGATTCCAAATTTAACTTATCTATTCTTAATGGTTTAGATTTGAATCGCAAGCGGAACTTGACACTATTGATTCAAATCCACCTATGTTATTAATTCTATTAAATATTAATTTCCAAAATTGGCTTCCAGGACTGCATGGCGAGGCACATGACCTTCTTGGATATGGGAGCAACCACCACTGCCTAGACAAAGCCTTTTAAGGAAAGCTAATATTTAATTTCCTTAAATAACTCTAGGTTAACAAAAAAAAACAATTGAATCACAAATTCGAAAAAGAAGAAACACAAACTTGAAAAACTAATTCAAAAAACTAGATCTAATGCCTATTGTATTTGGAATTCTTAAAAAAAAATAACTAGCATGATGTGGAAAATAATTACTAATTATACCTTCTCTTTGTAAACTAATGACCTCGAGATCTTCTGCCGTATTCCTCGCCTTGCCTTGGACGTTGTGTGGGCGACGATCCTCCAAGATGAACACCACCCAAAAACTTTCTTCCTCTTCCTCTAAAATCGGGCTACCACCACCACCAAGGAGAGAGAGCAAAAGGGAAAAGAGAAGGGGAGAGGGAGGGCCGACCACCTAGAGAGACTCCACCACGAGAATAAGAATTGTGTCTCATGAAACTTCCTCACTCCTTCTTTTATAATACTTGCCCAAGCTAAATAAGGGAAGAACTTTTACAAAAAAATTAAAATCTTCCTCTAGTTTTTCCTTTTCCCTTTTTATTTTCCTTTTCTTTCCTCTTGATTGAATCAATCACCAAATTAGTTAGATGATGATTTTATTTTAATTTTTATTTTGGTCGGCCACCTTACTTGGGCACCAAGCAAGGGTGGCCGACCCCTATAAGAGGAAGGAAATAATTTTTTTTATAAAATTTTATAAGAAGAACAACTCTTATAAAATTTTACAAGCTCTCTTTCCTAAAGTAGGAGTCAAAAAAGGAAAGTTCTAAACCATGTTTTAAAATTTAAAACTTCTCTTATAAAATTTCCTTTTTTAATATGGTGATAGAAAATTTAAATTTTAAAACTTCTCTTCCTTTTTTTAAAACCATGAGGATGGTTAAAAAAGCAAAGTTTTAAAATTTTTTAAACTTTCTTTTAAAACATGTGACCTAATTCAAATAAGGAAAGTTTTTAAAATTAAAATCTCTCTTTTAAAACTTATAGTTTTCTACAAAGAGAAGATTTTAAAAATTCAAAACAACCTTCCTTGTTTGATTAATGTGGCCGACCCCTATTAGTTTGTTCATCAAACAATAGGGCCGACCCCCATGGAAGAGGATGTGGCCGGCCCTTGCTTGGTCACCAAGCATTGGACCGATCCCCTTCTTGGACACCAAGATGGGCTTATATTTGGATGGACTTGAGGCTTTAATGAGGCTACGACAGGGATCTAGAGGAGAAATTAGTTTTGGCCTTCCGATGAGCTTGAGTATCCCGTGCTCGCCCCGAACACACAACTTAAGTTCATCAATAATAACTCATTCCACTAGAGAGTTATTATCAAAATACCGCACCAATCCCAAATTACATTATAGGCTCCTTCTTATCATGAGTGTGCTAGTCTCCTTGTGTTTAAGATAACAAATGCTCACTAATTAAGTTAAGTTACTGACAACTCACTTAATTAATATTTAGCTCCAAGAGTAGTACCACTCAACTTCATTGTCATGTCGGACTAAGTCCACCTATAGGGTTTAACATGACAATCCTTATGAGCTCCTCTTGGGGACATTCTCAACATAGATAACTAGGACACAGATTTCTTCTATAATCAATAACACACACTATAAGTAATATCATTTCCCAACTTATCGGGCATATTGATTTATCGAGCTAAATCTCACCCTTTGATAAGTCAAATAAATAAATATTAAATATATGTGCTTGTTATTATATTAGGATTAAGAGCACACACTTCCATAATAACTAAGGTCTAGTTCTTTTACTAAGTCAGTACAAAAAGAACTTACCTAAATGGTCCTACTAAATACACTTAGAGTGTACCAGTGTAATTTATTAATCAAGATAAACTAATACTTAATTACACTACGACTATTCCGATGGTTTGTTCCTTTCCATCTTAGTTGTGAGCAACTATTTATAATTTATAAAGAACTGACAACATGATCTTTTGAGTGTGACACCACACTCCATGTTATCTACTATATAAATTAATTAAACAATTACATTTAATAAATAAATACAGATATTAACCAATGTGATTCTTTTTTTTCAAAAATAAATGTTTACAAAAGCTAGACTTTTAGTATACACTCCAACAGCCTCAACAACTCTCACTTGAGATACTCAGCCACATGGACTAGGAGACTGTTAAACAGAATACCTGTCTAGAAGCCTACACCATGTTGGTGTCTCTATGCACATTTATAATTTTTTTTTTGAAAACCATGCAACAGAAACATAATACTTTTTTAAATTATTATAATACACATTACACACAATCACAAGAATACACATGTGTAGACATAATCATAGAAAAGCTTTATTTATAAATTATACCTGTTGGATAATATTTAATAGGAACGACATCAACTAGCAACTCTCACAAACATTGTCTCTATTCATATCCACATGGGGATACCTTTGTAATGACTTCTCAAATCCATAAATTTCATCTTCATTTTTGTACTATCCAAATAAGGAAGACAACACGATCTGAGAGAGAACCCTAGCTTAATTTGATACCTGGTGGCAAGGGCAACCCGACGACACCAAATTGAGGGAGAGAGAGGACAACAACCTTTTGTTATTGTTCGGTGGCACAACAAATGCTGTTGGCAGCTTTAAAGGTCGACGGCAAGGGGCTTGTGGCCGTCAAGGGGCGGTAGCAGGTGGCAAGGATCCAATGGTGGTAGTAGATGGCGTCGATGGGGTTAGGAGGTGGCGACATAAAAAGGCATTGTTTCGGTGGCGGCACAAGAGGCAGAGAGAGAGAAGAGAAAATTCCTAATTCTATATCAATATTTTTCTCCTCGTGGTGGGGGTTTATACACCTCTATTAGGGTTTGATAAGCAAGATCAAACAGATACCCATTAAGCCAACCTGATTCATTATCATTGAGGTTTAAAACCAAACTAACTTGGTTTAAAATCAATCTAATTTTGGTTTATTAAACCTAATCAATTTGGTTAATAACTAAACAAAAATGGGTCCAACTCATATACAAGAGGCGTGACCACCATTGCTTCCAGCCCAATAACTATTTTTCATATTTTCTCCTTTGTTTGGTTCTATCAGACTTAATATATCTCAATCTGAGAATTCTATTCTCAAACTTATTTTACGTCTTTCAGATATACTCATAGTGCTTGTGATCCAATAGACTTTTGGTTATGTTGACCCTTCATAATTTACCATTAATTATGAATCGGTCATGAGTGATAACTATTAGTATATTATGACCCTCAATTGACAAAAAAATCACAGTTGATCCAAGAACAAATTCCGAATCCTTTAACAGCTACATTCATTAGTGCACCAATGTCTTTCACTCATCTTATACCAATTTGGTTCTGAACATGGTCCATGTGTTATTTCCCACTAGGCTGACTACATCACACTAGCTCAAGTAATAGTTTCGTGTCCTTTGAATTCAAATTACTCAAACATGTGTTTCATAAGACCATTCTCTTGATATGTTTTACTTTGGCTAAAAACTTACGAGTAATAATCCTGATAAGAGGGTATACGTCTCCTTTATCAAAGAAATGGTGAGTCCTCTGTATAATATTCAAACACATTCAGATATATTTACTTATACCCAATTATCCCAGATTTACACCTCCTAGTAGATGTCTTACTAAGATGTCAAAATATAATCCTCCATGACTAAGGTGACTTGAATACTTTAAGTCTAGGATAACTTACACTCTAGCTGCAATGAGATCTTCATCGACATGGTATAAGAATCATATGAAGTCTCGTAGCAAGTCACTTCTAATGAACTAGCTACCCTTAACTAGCATCCATATATTTACTCTTAACATCCCAATATTTCTTGCATACGAGGATAGATTGTTTGGATAAACCAAGGAGTATAACATATGCAAGTCTTATAGAATCGATAATATACAGTCTCAACAATTCATCTACTAAGTAATATTTCAATACGTATATAATTACATATAATAAGATATTCATTAATTGTGATTCAATTACAATTTCTTTCATGTTATGCATTGTATTATAGACTTTATTAATTAAGTTTAAAATCAAATCATATACATAGAGATTATACAATCAAATAGTGAATATTTATTTATCAAATAAATAATAATATATCTCAAATATAACATACTTCCACTCAGCATAATGTCAATCGTCTTGGTACCTAATATAGAGGACTCGACATGACTCTTAAACTTACTTTATGATAGAACCTTTGTCAAAAGACTCGTTGTATTTCTCTCCTACTTATGATCTCCCTGATTAAGTGATAGAAGCGAAGCACATGTTTAGATCATTGATAAGATCTAAGTTCCTTGACTCATTCAATGACCCACCCTATTGTTGTTATAGTAAATTGTTAATGCTACAACAATGCTCAAAATAACTCCAAATTCAGCAATAAACTTCTTGATCCAAACAACTTTTTTTGCTACTTTAAAAGCTGTAATGTATTCTGTCTTAATGATAGAATTAACAACGATTTAATGTTTAGAACTTTTCTAACTTATTACACCTCCATTTAAGGTGAATATGTATCTGGACTAGGACTTTTGAGTTATCCTTGTTCGTCTGATAGCTAGCATCAATATACCCTCGTATGACCATATCATCATCTCTATAAACCAAGAAGAAATCTTTAGTTTTTTTAAAGTATTTAAGAATTATCTTGACAACAACCCAGTGCTCCATTCCTAGATCAATTGATATCAGCTCATGACACTTAAAATGTACGATACATCAGGTATAGTACATAACATAATATACATGATCAATCCTATAGCTACCACATATGAGATTTGACTTATGTGCATCCTCTCATCTTTTATGCTAGGACACATAGACTTCGAAAGGTGAAACTCATGCCTCATGGGAAGAAAACTTTCTAAACTATTTTAGCACTTTATCTATATATGTAGACTGCAAAAATCAAGCAATTTTCTCGATCTATCTCTATAGATCTTAATCCTAAGGATATATATTGCTTCTCCCATGTCATTCATGGAGAATATTTTGGACAACCAAAATTTAACCAACTATAGAATAGATTATCATTTTCTACGAGCAATATGTCATCAACATATAATACTAGGAACACTACCACACTATCACTAAGTTTCATGTACACAAAAGGTTCATCTTGATTTTGGGATAAATCAAACTATTTGATTACTTCATCAAAATGTATATTCCAACCCTTAGATGCTTGATTCAGTCCATAAATGGACCGTTAGAACTTGTATATTTTATTTTTATCAACAGATGTGAAACCCTCGGGTTGTATCATATACACATCCTCAAATAGATTTCTATTAAGGAAATCTATTTTCACATCTATTTGTCATAACTCATAATCATAATGAGCTGTTATGACTAAGAGCATTTGAATGTACTTAAGTATGGTTATTGGTGAGAAGATTTCTTTATAGTCAATATCATATTCTTGACGGTATCCTTTCATCACCAATCTTGCTTTATAGCTAATCAAATTACCTTCTATGTCAATTTTCTTCTTGAAAACTCACTTGCATCCAATAGGTGTTATACCTTTGGGTGGATCTACCAAGTTCTAAACTTGGTTTTTATACATAGAATCAATTTTCAATTTCATGGCTTCTAGCCATAAGTCCCTTTTTAAAACTATTTAGAACTTCTTCATAACTAGTAGACTCCTCATTCTCATTGAGTAACACGTCTTTCGATTCACTCATGAGAAATCCATATATTGAGAATTAGACTATTCTACTAGATTTATGAAGAGATGGTGTAATAACAAGTTTAGCTGTTACCTCATCCTTATGAGTAATCGACTATGGTTCTTAATTATACATCTCTTTTATGTCTACTGGAGTTTCTTGAACTACTCCAAGTTTAACTCCACTCCCACTGTTTTTCTATAAGATAAACTCTTTCTCTAAAAGTATAATATACCTTGAAACAAACACCTTTTATTCCAAAGGATGATAGAGTTGGTAACTGATAAATAACATTTTGATGCATTATTTCTACCCTTAATTTTCATGTTTTAATCCTTTATTAATTGTTGATTCTTATCATATTTATTGAATTGCATTCGTATTATGGGTCTTGTTATATTTCTTCCTATGTTTATAGATTTCTATTTTTAATTATGCACTTTTATCTTCTAGGGATTGAGCTCAAGTTAAACCAAATTGAACCTAAAGGCTTGAGTCAAGGAGAAGTCCAATCTAAAGATATTTGAACCATTGGATCAAATCTGAAGTAAATTAAATAAAGGATTCAGATATGATTAATTCTAGTTGTTGATCAAGATCTAGTTGATTTTGTTCAATTTGTATAGATCAGGGATGATGTGAGCCGTTCATCTTGATCCAGCTATCCTAACCAATTAATAGGTTCCAGTTGATCTCGATCGTTCACTCAAATTTGATCTCAGCCACTCCATCAGATCTAGATTGATTAGGGTTGTCAGATCAGATTGGGAGATAAAACTCACGAAGCATAGTGGATATCTTCTTGGGGAGGCTTCTGACGCTGGGAACATCGGGGGCATTGCCACCTTTTCTTCCTCGCCATCCACTCCACTAAAGGCCTGGCGGTCCACCTCCACTCCACACCCGCCGACCCACAGTCTGTAGGATTGAAAATAATTTAAATATCTCTATAATGGTATGATATTGTCCACTTTGGACCTAAGCCCTCATGGTTTTGCACTTGGGTTCTACCCAAAAGGCCTCATACCAATGGAGATATCTTTTCTCTTATAAACTCATGATCTTTTTCATGTGTTTTCAATATGGGACTATGTTTGCAACCTTGCAACCTAACAATCCCCCCTCAAACAAAGGACCATAGGCTTCCCACGTCCGATCCTCGACCCACCAGGTCTTCCTGCCCCTCGGTCCACCCGACCTACTAGGACTTCCTGCCTGGTATCTGGTCCTCTTGATCCGAATATAGGAGCCCCCACTTTCTTTATTTGAGGTCAATATTGTACCCACATGGCTTAATCAGACCATAGCTCTTGTGCACAGTCGACGGTTAAACCTTCTGGCAGTCCGTCTCTGATACCAATTGTTGGATCGAAAGCACTAGAAGCCTATGACGACTCCTACTCCAAGGTCCGCGGTTGTTGACCGCTTTCGGTGAGCAAAAACTATAGAATCGATAAAGTTTATAAGTATAGCAATTACATCTTAAATTAAAATGATGATCTTATACCGACAACAAGAGATGAAGAAACGAAGCTCCGGGTCGTCGGGAGGTTGTCGCAGCACTTTGGGATCATGTCGTTAGCAGCTTTTCGCAAAAGGATCACTTGAATGATTATTGTTTGAGTGCTGCCTCGAACTCCTCTTTTATACTATGCTGGAGGTGCCTCCAAGCCTGTCCAAGGCGCCTCCAGGATGCCGAGTTGCACGGGTGGATCAGCACAAGCCTGGTCACACCTTATCTGGTTTAAGGTGCCTCCAAGCCTCTTCAAGGCACCTTCAAGCCTCTTCAAGGCGCCTTCAAGCCTTGGTCTAAGGTGCCTCCAGCTTCATCCGAGGCGCCTCCAGCTCCTCTGGACAGCTGGCTTCAGCTTGCACCCGAGGCGCCTCCAAGCTCCATGGAGGTGCCTCGGACACTGTTCATCCGAGGCTAAACTCTAGTTTTTGGCTCTGCAAAACATGTTAGTCTACAACTACAAACATATCCTGCAAAACCAAGTTAGCATAGATATTAATAGAATATTCTAACAGTCTTCGGACTGCCTGGGTCTGATTTCGGATTTCTGACCGGAAGTCCTAGGTCGACCCGACGCCTACTGTTCCCTTTGCAGGGAATGCGTCCCCACCTACTCCACTCAGGAGATTTACCTGTTGTCAGAACGATCCTCCAGATCGACTGGACTTTTGCTCGGCGCTTGATGCTTCCGGACTTTCTGTTAGACTCCCGCTTCCTGGCTCGTCCAGTCTTCCACCTGGTTCGCGACACCAGGACTTTCCACCTAGGGTTACCACCCCCTAGGACTTTTGCCTGAAGCCCTCGACCCGCCATGACTTTTCGCATAGGGTTACCACCCCCTATGACCTAGGGTTATCACCCCTTAGGGTTTTCCACCTGCCTAACCGCAGCTAGGACTTTTGCCTAAGTACCACTTAGGACTTTCCTGCAAGCTCCATAAACCTTGTTAGATAACAACATAACCTTAACTTTGAATTCCTTTGCCATTATCAAAATAACGGTTCGATCGTCGGATGCTTCCCGTACCAACACAGTCGACGCCCAGAAGTTCTTGCGATTTTTCTTCTTCCGGATGCCGCGCATCATCTTTGATCGGGATCTTGTTGATGCCTTCATCACTACCACACCACCAGCTTCCACATCTACCCTTCATTTGCCTCTTCATTAGCAGCCCTCCTCTTCGGGTTAGAAGAGGAGGATTCATCTTCTATCTGATCCATATCTGACCACCCTTAGTAAGCAACGGTAATCTTTCAGAGAGCTCTTCACTTCATTCATAGCACTTGCTTCCCACAAACATCTCCGACCTTCATCAGATTTCGAACACCACGCTTCCTCTCCAATTGTTAATGTGCCAGGTTGCTTATTTTAATGTTTCTTATTGAATGATTATATATCAAACTTGATCTTCCTGAATTAGATTGCTTGCACTTAATCTTAATTATTTTATGTAGACAACCTGATTGATGAAATGCTCCAATCGGAGTTAGGTTCATGCATGTCATGTGTTCGATGAAATACCTCTTTTAGTAGTTAGGTTGAAATTAATGCATCTTAGTTTGCTTAACTCTGGCTTTGCATTGCTCTTTCAATTACTCAATTTTATGTCTTCATTTAAATGTAATTAGGTTAGGTTAAATTAGATTTCTTTAATACTTTAGGTTTCATTACATGCTTTAGGTTTCATTCTATATTTAGTTTCGTTAATGCTTTACTTCATGTTGTCTTTTATTTTCTGCAATTGCAATTATGATAGATTAGTTTAGATTTCATTATTTTCATTGTCTTTCATTTATTAGGTTAGTTTTATATTCACTTTGTTATTTCCTTTATTAGTCTTAGAATCCAAAATCCAAACTCCAATTTCGTGTTAAAAATCCAAAGCAATAATTAATCCTGAAGTTATCATCTTATCGTTATATTTCTTGTGAGATGAACTGAGTGATCTCTATACTACCTTAGTGTAGAGGGGTTCAGTAACTTTAATTATAATTTGATAACCTCCCGTAGCACGACACTCGAGCTCGTATCAATAATCTCTTGTTTCTTTAGGATAAATAATAAATAGATACTTATCAAACTTAGCACATAACTTATTTGATATAATCCTCTTCACATAAGTAGGACAACCTCATATCTTCAGATAAGACAAATGAGGTTTCTTACCAGTCTATATCTCATATGGAGTAATAGAGACTGCCTTAGTTGCGATTCTATTTAATAAGTAAAAAACTATCTCAAGTGTGTAACCTCAAAAAGATTTGAGAAGATTTACATGATTTATCATCAACGTAATAATATCCAATAAGATTCGGTTTCACCTTTTTGACACATCATTGTATTATGACATATAAGGTGGAGTCCATTGGGATAATATGTCATTGTCTTTAATATAATTCTGAAACTCTTGGCTTAAGTATTCATCGCCACGCTGATCAAAGTATTTTAATATCTTTTTAAGTTATTTTTCTACTTCATGTCTATATTATTTAAACTTTTCAAATATCTCAGACTTGTATCTCAAGAGATACACATAACCAAATTATGAGTGATCATCGATAAAGGTGATGAAGTAGTTATAACCTCCTTGTGTATGAGTAGACATGAGTCTACATACATCGGTATGTATAAGACCTAACACATCATTTTCTCATTTACTTTTTTCTTTAAAAGGTAACTTAGTCATCTTTACTTTTAAGAATTAAGTACATATATCAAATGAATCCAATTTAAAAGATTTTAAAATTCTGCACTTGTGCAATTTAGACATGCATTTCTTATTTATATGACTCGGGCGATAATGTCACATATAGGAAGTTAATTGATCATCTCGTTTAGCGTGTTTGTTACTCATTTCAATATTGAATACACCATTAGATATACCTAATCCTTAGATACCATTGCATAATGTTACAATTTCATAAATAATACCATTCAAAGTTATATAATAATAATTATTATTAAAAATTAAATGGAAGTCTTTTCTATTTAAGAAAAAATTGGAAATAATGTTCTTTATTAAAGAAGAAACATAGTATCAATTATCTAATTCTAAACTAGTCCGGTAGAGAGTTTCAACAAATAAGTTCCTATGATTATAACTGCAACATTTGCTTCATTACCAACTCATAAGTTTGATTCTCTCTCGACTAGTCTTCTACTATTTCTTAGGCCATGTATATCATTATATATATGCGAGGTACATTTTGTATCCAATACTCAAGTGTCTGAGAAAATAGTATGACATTCAATAAGAAAGATACCTAAAGTAGATAGGCCATCAGATGCCTTCTTTTCCTTGATAGACTCAAGATAAATTTTATAGTTTCTTCTCCAATGTCCCATCTTGTCACAATAGTGATATAGACCCTTTGGTGTTGGTTCTTCTTTCTTAGCCTTTTTCTTTCCTTTAGCCTAACTTTTTGACTTTCTTTTAAAATCTTTTTTTAAAGAATCAAACAACATCATAGCTTTCGGTTCCTTCTTAATTGATGGATAGCTCCACTATCTTAAGCATATTGATCAACTCAAGAATTATGAATTCAAATTGGTTCATTCAATAGTTCATCACAAACTATAAATAGTTATCGGGTAAACTATGTAAAATTAAGTCAATACCTAACTCTTGATTTATGATAAATCAAAATGATCCCAACCGCTTAATGTAGTCATTCATGTTTCATACAAATTACATTACATATGAACCCTCCTTCATCCTTGAGCGAAAGGGAAGCTTGGAGACCTCAAACTATTTGGTTCTCACTTGCTCATTGAACAATTCATAAAGATGATAAACAATCATACAAGCATTCATATGTTTATATTATTTTTATAGTTCATGAGACATCAGAGCTAACATGATGCAACTTACAAGTTCAGGATTAGTCATATACTTCTAATGAGCCAACAATTGGTCAGAAGTTGCATCATTAGTCAGACTCATGGGAAGAGGCTCTTTAAAGGCATATGCTATCTTCTCAACCTTGAGAACAATTATTAGGTTTTCAAGTTAATCCAAGAAGTTTGGCTGATTAGTTTCTTTGTTTATGAAATCGAGCGCAAATTAACAGAAGATATTCTTACCTTATTAACTTAGAAATACAAAATTGAGTATATAAGAGAGATAAATTGAATATGTTGCAAACCATTCACATACATAAAAATGGTCTCACTTGCTTATTAAATTTAAGAGCCCTTACTTTGAATTTGGGAGATGGTAGATGATGTAGGGTGGATGCGAAGACACGTAGAGGAGAGGGCTTTTTGGGTCATTTTTTCTTAGGTTTAACCTTTGTGAAAAGGGGGGGGGGGGGGTGTTGCCAGAGAGGAGAGAGCTCCTTCGTCTCCACCTTACAGCTGCCAGGGGGGGGGTGTTGCCAGAGAGGAGAGAGCTCCTTCGTCTCCACCTTACAGCTGCCCACGGCCATCATTATTGCTACTCCGACCGATCTCCAGCCAACCATCAGCCCATCAACCACCCCTTCCTCATGGGATTCCTCACCATTGTTGCCCGCCCCTTCAGATATCATCTCATCTCCCTTTTCATTATCACCGCTAGCTCTCATCTCACCCTCACCATTGTGGTCAGTCATTTTTGTTGGAAGACTCGAATCTGAGTTTTCTTTATGCAGCCATCACCGAAGTTCCCTCCCAGATTTTGGAGCCATTTTCTTTGTTCCACAACCCTCTCTCAATTGGGAGAGGGGTCACTCCTTGCATTTTTATTCATCAGAGTTCTGGGCTGATTGGAGGAGATTTCTACTCGCTTAGCCAGAGTCTAGCAGCCCCTTCCTACAAATCAGCCACTGATCGATAGATTTACCCTTTGGTGGCAACTTTACCTCTACGAGCTCATTTACCTATTAATTGGTGCAGCATAGTCCACCTCAACAAACTCAAGGATTTCAGAGCTTCATTTTTGCAACTACCTCCACTCCGGCAACCCACCTCCTTCCTTGTTGACAGGTCTACCGTTGAAGAAGTTCCTATCCATCATCGGAAGCCATTGGGAAATATTTCGAAGGTTGCCTCCATCCTCTTCTCACACACCTACTTCTTGCTCAGGGATCTCCAATATTTCAGACTGGACAACAACTCCACCATTTTCTATCGATTTCACATTACTGCATCCAAAGGCTTCTAATGTTGGATTATTTCTTTTCTTGTGTTAGGTTATGGTTGTTGAAGTTGAATTGTAAAGGTGTGAGACTTCGATGACCTCATTGCTATTCGCTTTGAGGAAGATTTTGTTCACGACATTTAGAACTCAGCTCCTCCAACTTCATGCCTACTACTTTTGGGTCAGCGTTTTGATTGAACCCCCGACTTCATGCCTCTTGCTTTTGGCTCAGTGCCTAGTTCATCTCTGATTAGCCCTACCATTTAAAACACCCCAACTCATAGCCCACTCCTTCATCCTATAAAAAAGTCCTATCCCCACGGGCTAAGGTATGCGTATACTTTTATGTACGACAACGTATACGCATTTAGTATTGTTCATCTTCATCTCCTCCACTAGAGACTAACTTAAGCATGAGAGTGGAAGACTGGGGCAATCTGATCTCTATTCTAACCCTCTCTTGCGTAGCTTTACTCCCCCAGGCTCTCTAGATAGTCCAGTTCTCTTGTAGTGCATGATGACATCCTTCTATAGCATTGTAGGCATCTCTAAGGTTCATCCTCCTTCTAGCTCACAACGATTCCGTCAACACAAAGGATAGCCCACCCTCTCTTTCCCCTTGGTCATGGTGATTCGGTTAATATCAGTGACACCTCATCGATAGCCCCCGAGAATAGAGGTCCTTTCTTCAACTTCTCTAATGATCTCTGAGGAGTAACGCATGTTGGCAAGTTTGTTGAATGGTGGCTTGATCATCCACGGTATTTTAGCAGAAATAGTAGGTTTTCTCTAAGTGGATTGATAGCCACTATAGATAAGAATAACCTTAGAGTGAGTACAACAAGTCATTCTTAGTTCTAATGATAGATATCACATATATATAACTATTACATTATGCTATCGACAATTGATATTTGCATAAACATCAGGTTGTTAACTCATTAACATATATACATCATATGCATATCACCAAACTTCACCTCTTTCCATATTAACTTTGGAGTGAGTTCAACCATGGATTGTTGCCATATGAGGTCTTAGAGTCAAAACTTGATGCATTCGAGCATGTCTTTCCCTATGTCTTAGTCACCTGCACTAATGACTAGTAGCCACTCGTGATTTACCTCCTTCGTATTTGTCTCAGGACGGATTGATGGAAGTACTGGGGCAAGTGAATCACCTTTTTTTTAACCATATTTGGAATGAGTTCAACAAATTAATGATTTAGGTTAAAACTAACCCATTAATCATGAGATCATATTTCAATGGTCTGAATATTTATAATTTAAAGTTAAACTTGGAGTGAGTCCAACAACTAAAACATGAAATTAAACTCTAGTTTTTACCATATTAATGGAAGATGTAAGCTTTAAAATTTATAAAGGGGTTTTCTTTTATTTTTGGTCACATCAATTTCATGAAAAAAAAGGTATACAATAACTTGTAAGCTATCTATATAAATCCAATTAGCCTCATTGACTAGACTTGGGATGACCGACCCAACTTGATAGAATTTTTTCACTGACCACCAGGGTAAATCGAGAAGCGCACGCGATGGGCAGCCCAAAAACCTAGAATCCTTTAGTTGCATACCCCATTTGAAGGAAAAATTTCTACAAATATGCCATAGTTAGGGATCAAACCATAGGTATCTGGGTTACAATCTGGATGTGCTACAGTGACACCATAAATCATGACATCTAATATGACATAGTTTATGGCATAAATCATGACATAGTTGTCATAAATTAATTAGGAAATAAATATGATAAAAAATTTAATTCCATAAACCATGATTCCTTAATTAGATTTAGGAAACAATTTCCAAAACTAATTTCATATCTTATTAGGAAATAATTCCAAATAAGGAAGTTCCTTATTAAATTAGAGACAATTTCTTAAATTAGATTTTTCTAATAAATTAAGAAATAATTTTCACAATTAGATTTCCTAACAAATTAAGATATAATTTCTAAAATTAGAATTTTTATATCAAATTAGAAAACAATTTCCATATTCAAAATTTCTTAATTTTCCAAATTAAAATTTTATGACAACCTACGACATGTGAAACAAAGATCTATGTTCTATGTTGAAACGCAAATGGGCTCTGATACCACTGTCGTTGTCTCTATGCGCGTTTAAAATTTTTATTTTCAAAAAATATACAGCAGAAGCATAATAATTTTCTAAATTATTACAACATGCATCACACACAACCACAAGGATACACATGTGTACACATAAGCATAGAAAAACTTCGTTTAGAAATTATACCTATTGGATGGCGTTTAACATGAATGACATCTACTAGCAACTCTCACAAGGATTGCATCTATTCGTATCATGCCAAGATACCTTTGAGATGACTTCTCAAAGCCATGAGTTTCAGTTTCATCTTCGTTTTGACACTAGCCAAAGAAGATAGACGACACAATCCGAGAGAGAACCCTGGCTCGATTTGATACCCAGTGGCAAGGGAAACTAGCGACACCTAATCAAGAGAAAGGATAGTAAACTTTTGTTGTTGTCTAACAACACAACAGATGTTGTCAGCGACTTTGAAGGCTGACGGTAAGGAGCTTACAATAGGGGGAGCTGGCAATAGGTGGTTGAGATCTGACGGCAACATGTGGCATTGATGGGTCTGGGAGGTACTAGCATAAAGAGGTGGCATCTATTTGTTTTGCTTATTGCACAAGAGGTGGAAAGAGAGAAGAGAAAAGCCTTAATGCTATATCAAAATTTTTCTCCTCATGGAGGGGATTTTATATACCTCCATCAAGGTTTGATAAGCAAGATCAAAGTATCTTGATATTTTTACCAAGTTATTTCTCTATTTCATTTCTGAGTTCTCTAAACTTATATTTCATTAGATACACATACCCATAACGAGAGTGATCATCAATGAAAGCAATGAAGTAGTCATAACCTCCTAGTACATGAGTTGATATTGGTCCACAGACATTGATATGTAATATTGGATCAAAATGCACGTGAGGAGGGGCGAGGGGGGGGGGGGGGTGAATCACGTGTCTTTTGAAAAATAGTCTTCTAAAAAATTAGTACACAGAAGAAAACTAAAAAGAAATGAGAACATAAGAAAACACCAGCGATTTTACTTGGTTCGGAGCCTTCGGTGACTTCTACTCTAAAACCCAGGTCCCGCAGACCTATCAATGGGTAAGTTACTAAAAGCCTCTTCCGGTAGCTCTGGAAGAGGAAGTAGAATATAAGGAAGATCGTAGAAGTGTAACAGACTACACTTCCCGTTTACAGAATTTAAGTAGAAGAAAAACTTATTATGAACACATAAGAATTGAAATGGCTTGTTCGTATGTCGATATCGGTATGTCGGTTATGATTAAAAGTCCTCGGAGCAGCCGTCAGGCACAGCAGCTTTGTAGTAGAGTCATAGCAGGAGCTTGGAGCAGTCAAAACTTCAAATGGATCCTTAGTAGCTTATATATGTGTTATATTCTGAAGCCTTCTTGAGGATTACCTTATATAGGGCATGGAAGGCGCCTACGATGGGTTAAACTTTATCCCAAAGTTTATTGTAGCTTATCATCGAAGCAGTCAAGTTTTATCCCTTGAAGGGTGCCTTCTATAGCTATGGAAGGCGCCTTCCATGAATATTACGAAGACGCCTTCACTGCTTGAAGGCGCCTTCGGACATTGTTCATCCGAAGGCTTTTGCTTCTTTTTGCCCTGCAAAATGTGTTAGTCTAATAACTAAAATATCTGTAATGCTCGCCCTTCTATTAACCCTAACATGCAGGACAAACGTTACTCTTTCCTCGTATATCTAAATTCTCGACTTTCTTACCTATTACATGCTGCTTAGTCCATAAATCTATTCTAACCTGTTACGCCTGGTAGGACATGACTTGCAGCCAAGTAGGGCCAAAGGGAGTCTGAAGCTTCTAGTGGGTCTGGGTCATGTGACCCTGACAAGTATTGTACTCCCACTGGCGCAGGGCACGGTCGTGTGAGGGTCGCGCGACCGTGACCCTTGGCAGAGGATGGGAGGGGCACGACCATGTGAGCCCACACGACCGTGTCACTTCGACCGAGAGAAAGAGAGACACAGCCGTCTGGAATCACATTGTAGGAAGGGCACGGTTATGTGCTTCCACACGACCGTGTCGCCTTGGCTGAGAGGAGGCAGTGGAAGGCCGTGCGAACCCGCACGGCCGTGCCACGGGCCGTGCGAAAGATCCCCCTTCTCTACCGGAAGAGCTTGTTCTCCTCTTTTTCACTTTCACTTGCCATTCAAAATTCTGCCAAGCCATCAAATTCATTCTAAACCAATTAGTGCCAGTATTTTATGTAAAGCGGAGAGAAGAAAGGAATACTAAAGTTCTATATGTTTCCCATAATAACAAATTCTCTGATCTCTTTCCATTGTTCCGTCACACACACACACCCCTAAGCACTGCTCATGCTGCCTCCTCCTATTCAAGTTTTCCTTTTCCTTTATCTGCAGTACAAGGGAATACAAATCTATAAGCGGATGCTTAGTAAGTACCGTCTACTCACAAAATGATACATTAAAAGAGGACATGATTTTTTTTTTAAATTGCTTGAGGAAAATGCAACGATGTAAACATGCTTTTAAAATTGTTTAGGGAAACATAAACATGCACTTGACAGTAATTCACACGAAAACCGTACTTCGAAAATATGCACATGACTTGCACTTTTAAACCAGTTTATCATGCAATCTATTAACTTAAAAACCATGCTAATAAAGCAAGGAACACAGGATTCTTAGCATACTATAGAGTTCATCAATGCTACACGATATAAGTCAACTTCTCAACTTAGGGGACCTCCACTAGGACAAATCGTAAAGTTTGAAAATATTATATTACATAATTAGTGAAAATAGTAATCACTTGCTTGGGCCTGACATTGTACCACTTTGCGCGCATCCTTAATAAGATCTGAGGTAGCTAATCCCGAACCTATCAAGGTACTACTAGGCGGTCTAGGAGCCTAGGGGCGATCTAGGAGCCCACCTAGGGACCTTGTGTCCAGTACATACCTTTCTAAAGTAAAATACTTTCCTTTAACTATTAATTTATTATACTTGCACTTGCTTGACATTTAACCAAACACCTTATGTGCACTTAATTCCCTCATACTTAGAGGGAAACACTTTAGACACTTGATTTATACTTCTTAGTCCCAAAACCTAATGGGAAGCAAATCAAAATGATCTAAACATGATCTTAATCCCAAAACTTTAGAGGGCATCAAACATATCATAGCATCTATCTCCTTTAACATGCAACACACTTAAAACATATTGTAACATGTATTAATGAAGCTACTTATACTGCAGGTGAGAGATACTTACAACTTTTCGCTAGATCTTACTACTATAAGATGTAGGGAAGACAATCCTCTCTCTTGCATGCCTTATTCTCCAAGCCACCCTTCACCCGCGTACCAATCCTTGCAAAAAAACTCTCCTTTTAGATCCTCCCCTTGAAGAACTTAGAAGCTTGGACCTAGATCTCTTGATCTTGGCCGAAACTTGAAAAGAGGAAGGAGAAGTTTCAGCTAGAGGATAAGAGGAGATGAAAATCAGGTTTTTAATCTCATCCATCTCCTTTTATACTAAGTGAAAGTTGGATCATCTCTTCGTATATAATCTACATATAATGAATTATTTCATATTGCTCATGTGATGCTTTACCACCATCCTAATGGTAACTTAAACTAATCTCAACTAAGAGGTCTCGGGTTCAAATCCTAGCCTGGGCCATTTATGAATATATTTTTATTTCTTTTCTCTGCTTTTATTTCTTTTTGTCTTTTTTGAATAGAGGAAATTTACGAGTGTTACAATTCCCCATACCTTATAAAAAGTTCGTTCTTGAACTTAGAACAGTTGCGGATACTTCCGTCTCATATCTTCCTCACGTTCCCATGTTGCTCCTTCATTCTGTTGACTTTGCCACAACACTTTGACTAATGGTATCTCTTTGTTCCTTAGCTTCTTAACTTCTCAATCTATTATCTGAATAGGTCGACTCTCATAACTGAGGTTCTCTTGAACTTGTATCGTCTATGGCTCAATCACTTGATTTACATCGGGAATATGCTTCTTCAGCATTGAGACATGGAATACGTTATGAATAGCTGACATTTCCTGAGGTAGTTCCAGCTCATAAGCTACCTTGCCAACTTTTTTAGTAATCAGGTATGCCCCCACATAACGTGCACTCAACTTTCCTTTTTTTTCAAACCGCATCACTCCTTTCATAGGAACTATTTTGAGGAATACTGAATCCCCGACCTCAAATTCTAGCAGTCTTCGACGCACATCCGTATAGCTCTTCTGCCGGCTCTGAGCAGTTTCTATTCTCTGGCGAATGTTCTGAATGGTTTTGGTAGTGTCCTCGATAAGGTCTATCTGGAGTCCCATTTATTTCTTTTGGCCACCTTCATACCAATAGATAAGAGATCTACATCTCCTCCCATATAGAGCCTCGTAGGGTATCATTCCGATAGTAGCTTGATAGCTGTTATTGTATGCGAATTCTGCTAAGCATAGGTATCGACATCAGCTTCCTTTGAAATCTAAGGCACAAGCCTGTAGCATATCCTCCAGAATTTGATTTACCTATTCTGTTTGCCCATCTATTTAAGGATGAAATGCTGTGTTAAACCGCAGCTTAGTGCCAAGAGCTCTCTGGACACTCTCCCAGAAGTGTCAAGTAAATCGACCATCTCTATCAGAAATTATGATTTTGGGAACTCCATGCAATCTGATAATCTCTTTAACATACAGTTGCACTAGTTGTTCTATAGAGTAGGATGTTCTGATAGCTAGAAAATGAGCGGATTTGGTCAATCTATCCACTATTACCCAGATAGCATCATAGTTCTAGGTAGTCCTACTATGAAGTCCATATATATATCCTCCCACTTCCATTCTGGAATCTGGATAGGCTGTAGAACTCCGCCTGATATCTGATGTTCTGCTTTAACCTGTTGACATGTCAGGCAGGTACTGACATATCTTGTAATATCTCTCTTCATTCCTGACCACCAGAAGCGTCCCTTTAAATCTTAGTACATCTTGGTGGAACCAAGATGTATAGCATAGGGTGTTCCATGGTGTTTCTCTAAAATTTTCTGTCGTAGTTCTTCTTGATTAGGGATACAGAGGCGCTCACCATAATATAGTATCCCTCTATCTGATACCCGGAACTCCCCATTTTCTCATTTCTGTATTCTCTGCTTGATCTTCTGAGTATTTGGATCTTCATCTTGCCCTTTCTGTATATCATCAAGTAGGGTTGACACTAGTGTCAAGGAAGAGAGCTGTCCAGTAATAATTTCAAGCCCAAAATTTACTATTTCTTTCTGTAGGGGATGAGGCATAGTAGCTAAGGATAATGAAGTTACGCAAGATTTCCTACTTAGTGCATCTGCCACTTTGTTAGCTTTCCCTGGATGGTAGAGGATTTCACAGTCATAGTCTTTGACCAGCTCCAGCCATCTCCGCTGTCTCATGTTTAGGTCTTTCTGAATGAAGAAATACCTAAGACTTTGGTGGTCTGTGTAAATCTTGCACTGAGCTCCGTATAAGTAATGCCTCCAAATTTTGAGAGCGAACCCTACCGCTGCTAACTTAAGATCATGAGTAGGATAGTTCTTCTCATAATCCTTGAGTTGTCTCGAGGCATAAGCGATGACTTTGCCATTTTGCACCAGTACAGTCCCGAGTCCCAATTTAGAAGCATCACTGTAAATATCGAAGCTTTCGTTATTCTTTGAGAGAGTCAGGATTGGAGCACTGGTCAGTCTCCTTTTTAGTTCGATGAAACTCTTCTCACAATCCTCTGTCCATTCAAACTTTTGGTTCTTCTTGGTAAGTGCTGTCAGTGGTGAGGCGATCCTTGAGAAGTTCTCTACAAATTTCTTGTAGTAGCTTGCTAACCTAAGGAAACTCTTGATTTCACTGGCATTCTTAGGTCTATTCCAATTACTCACAACCTCTATTTTTGTCGGGTCTACTATAACCTCATCCTTGGAAATAATGTGGCCTAGGAAGGACACTTGCTAGAGCCAGAACTCGCACTTGGAAAACTTTGCATACAACTGGCTCTGCTGAAGAATCTGTAATACTGTCTTCAGATGTTCAACATGTTCTTCCTGAGTTCCGGAGTATATAAGGATATCGCCTATGAAGACGATTACGAACTTGTCCAGATACGCCTTGAATACCCTGTTCATCAGGTCCATAAAAGTGGCAGAAGTGTTTGTCACTCCAAAAGGCATAACCACAAACTCGTAGTGCCCATACCTCGTTCGACATGTCATCTTCGGTACATCATCCGCTTTCACTTTCACTTGATGATAACCAGACCGCAAGTCTATCTTGGAAAAGACTGTGGCTCCTTTTAACTGATCAAATAGATCGTCAATTCTCAGCAGGGGATAGCTATTTTTGATGGTAACTTTGTTTAGCGCTCGGTAGTCCACACACATTCGCATGAACCCATCCTTCTTCTATACAAACATCACCGGTGCTCCCCATGGTGAGTGACTAGGGTGAATAAAACCCTTGTCAAGAAGCTCCTGTTGTTGTCCCTGAAGTTCTTTCAATTCTACCGGAGCCATGCGGTAGGGTGCTTTTGAGATTGGATGGGTACCACGAATGAGTTCAATCTCAAATTCAATTTCCCTATCCGGAGCTAAGCTTGGCAACTCATCCGGAAACACTTCCGGGTAGTCACATACGACTCTAACTTCCTCTAACTTTTGTGTTCTTTCCTGCTGGGTGTTAACCACCTAAGCTAGAAACCCGGAACATCCATCGGCTAACATTTTCTAAACTTTTATGGCCGATAAGAATTTATGGCTTCTCTTCTTGGATTCTCCGATAAACTCAAACTTAGGCTCTGCCTCGGGCTGGAATAGGACTTTTCGCTTACGACACTCGATGGAAGCACCGTACTTGCTCAAAAAGTCTATCCCAAAAATAACATCATAGTCAGACATGTTCAGCATTATCAAATCACTGTACAGTTCTCTATCTGAAATTTCGACTGGCACAGCACGTAGCCAGTGCGTAGATGTCATTATCTTTGTCGAGGGTAGTGTCGTTAAGAATTGTCTGCGTAGGACCTCCGGGGGTATACCTATACTTTCAGCAAATATTATGGAGACAAACGAATGGGTTGCCCTAGTATCAAATAACACAGTCGCATATACATTAAAAATACGTATATGACCTGTGACAATGGTGGAGGTGTTTGCTACCTCCTCTCCGGTAAGGAAGAAAACTCGAGCATTTGTAGAACTTGGTGGAGCCTCCAGTCTGCCCTGGCTAATTTGTGGACTCTCCAATGTGACATACATCTGGTGTAACTACGCCTGGTTGCCTCCATACTGAACAAGTTGTGCTGGAGGTAGGTTGCTCTTGGTTGGGCAATACTTGGCTATATGCCCCTCTTGACCACACGTATAACAACCATTAGTGACCTTGCGATAAATTCCAGGATGCATCTTTCCGCACGTGGAACACGTGACATACTTATACTACTTGCTTACGGATCCTCACTTCTTATTACTCCACTGCTTTCTCTTGGAGCTCCCCTTCTAGGTTGAACCTTGGCCCTGAGTTTTCTGAGTGTCAGAACTCCCTTGACTTTTATTCTCAATCGATATTGGCTTCTGCTGCTTGATATTGTTCAGGTAATGTTCCGTGATCAGGGTACTATTAATCAGCTCTTCTGCAGTCTGTGGTCTATTTATTCTTCTAGCTATATTCAGAGCTATCTTTGGCCTTAACATCTTGAGCATTAGCCTTACCCTTTCTCGTTCTGTGCTGACTAGCTCGGGGTATAGGCGAGCCAGTCTATTAAATTTCTTCACGGTTTCGTCCACCGATAAATTTCTTTGTCGAAATTCCGTGAACTCGTCATAATGTTTATTCGTGACTCCCATATGGAAGAACTCTTCGAAGAAATCAGTCTCGAAGTCAGGCCAGGTCATTTGATCCACTTTTCATTTTGCCTTGACCCGTTCCCACCACATTCTTGCATCACCAGTAAAGCAGAAGGAAGCACACTTAATCTTTTCTACCTCCGGCCAGTCCAGTAGTTCCACTATGCTCTCCAGGGTTTTGAACCATGCCTGAGCTTCCCATGGTTCATTGGTGCCAGAGAAATTCTCTGGTTTCAGTTTCTGCCACTGGATGAGGTATACTTCTTCCCTCACTACCTTTGTGGGTGCTACAGGTGTAACTGATGGAACTTCGACTGTAGTAGGTGTCACCATAGTGGCTTCCGATGGGACAACAGGAGGAGTTTGCTGATTAGCAGTCAGGGTGGCAATAACCTGCTGTTGCTCCGTCAATTGTCTCTATAATTGAGCTACTACTT
Organism: Zingiber officinale; assembly: GCF_018446385.1. Lineage (NCBI taxonomy): Eukaryota > Viridiplantae > Streptophyta > Magnoliopsida > Zingiberales > Zingiberaceae > Zingiber > Zingiber officinale. The sequence continues at coordinate 96,299,910 of NC_056002.1, read as the reverse complement.
CTAAAAGGTTGGGCTGGGTTGCAGACTCATTTTCCACTGGTTGAGGTTCATTAACTCTCGGCTGTCTAGCCGGTCATCCTCTAGCCATTCTACATATCCATAGACCAACCAATGAGATATTTCGTCAACCTATCATCATTCTTATTTACTATTATTAGTACTTCCATGTATAAGCATGCTCTCATTCTTACTTTCTATCATTAGCACTTGATAGCATTTTCATGTATAAGCATGCTAAATCTTAACAAGCATTCTTAATAATCATAACAAAACTAGATGCACAAAAGTTATGAAAACGGTAATTTCTTACTTGGAAGCTGCAAGACCAATGCTTAAGGTGTATGACGGAAGGATGGAACTGGCTCTGATACCAAACTGTAGCGCCCGCCCTTCTATTAACCTTAACATGCAGGACAAACGTTACTCTTTCCTCGTATATCTAAATTCTCGGCCTTCTTACCTATTACATGTTGTTTAGTCTACAAATCTATTCTAACTTGTTACGCCTGGTAGGACATGACTTGCAGGCAAGTAGGGCTGAAGGGAGTCTAAAGCTTCTAGTGGGTCTGGCTCGTGTGGCCCTGACAAGTATTGTACTCCCACTGGCGCAGGGCACGACCGTGTGAGGGTCGCGCGACCGTGACCCTTGGCAGAGGATGGGAGGGGCACAGTCGTGTGAGCCCACATGACCATGTCACTTCGATTGAGAGAAAGAGAGACACGACTGTGTAGCATTGGCCGAGAGGAGGAGGTGCCCGGCCGTGTGATCCCACACGGCCGTGCCACCTCGGCCGAGAGGAAGAAGGGCACGGCCGTGTGTTTTTACACGACCGTGTCACCTTGGCCGAGAGGAGGAAGGGCACAACCGTGTACTTCCACACGACTGTGTCGTCTTGGCCAAGAGGAGGCAGTGGAAGGTCGTGCGAACCCGCACGGTCGTGCCATGGGCCGTGTGGAAGATCCCCCTTCTCTACCGAAAGAGCTTGTTCTCCCCTTTTTCACTTTCACTTGCCATTTAAAATTCTGCCAAGCCGTCAAATTCATTCTAAACCAATTAGTGCCAGTATTTTATGTAAAGCGGAATCCAAGACAGGGACATTGGACTGCCGTAAAACATAGAGATTATATGCTGATTTACCAAGCATATGATTTGATTCATGTGGGTTACACGGATTTTGACTTTCAATCAGATAGGGACAATAGTAAGTCAACCTCAGTATTTTGTGTTTACTTTAGGAGGTAAAACCATAACAATGGAGGAGTGATAAGCATAGATGCTTTTCAGACTCCACCATGGAAGCTGAATATGTGACAACCTCTGAGGCAGTCATAGAAGCTGTATGGCTTAGAAACTTCATGATGGACTTAGATGTGATTCCTGTTTTGCCCAAAAATTATTACATTGTATTGTGATAATAAGTGGTGCAGTAGCAAACTTGAATGAACTATGAGCCCATAAGGCAAGTAAACACATAGAGTGCAAGTACCACCCAATACGAGACATCGTATAACGAGAAGAAGTTGTTGCCGTCTAGATTGCATCAGATGATAACCTGGGAGATCCTTTCACTAAGGCCCTTAAGGCAAGAGCTTTTGATGGGCATGTTGAATGATTGGGAATCAGATGTATGGCAGGATATATATATGGCAGCATAGTCTTTTAGTATAAGTGGGAGATTATTAGAGTATATACTATAAGTCTAACTTTTTGTATAAACATATAAGAATCACATTGGTCAAATGCCTACATTTATGCTAAGTGTAGTTGTCAATTTAATTTGTATTATAGATAACATGGTGTGAGGAGATATACAGAAGATCATGTTATCAGATCCTTATAAATTATAAACAGTTGCTCACAACCAAGATGAAATGGGACAAACCATTGGAGTGGTTGTAGTGTAATTAGGTATCAATTTATCTTGACTAAAAAATTACACTAGTACACTATGAGTGTATTGAGCAGGACCAATTGAGGTAGTATCTTTTTATACTGACTATATAAAAGAATAATACCTCTGTTATTATGGAAGTGTGTACTCTTAATCATGATATAATAACAAGCACATATACTTAGTATTTATTTCTATGATTTATCAAAGGGTGTGATTTAGCTCGTTAAATCAATAGGCCCGATAAGTTGGAAAATGATATTATTTATATGGTGTGTTGTTGATTATAGAATGAAACTGTGTCTTAGTAATCTAGGTTGATGATGCCCCTTTGAGGAGCTCATAAGGATTGTCATATAAACCCTGCAGGTGGACTTAGTCCAACATGATGATAAGGTTGAGTGGTACTACTCTTAGAGCTAGATATTAATTAAGTGAGTTGTTAGTAACTCATTTAATTAGTGAACATTCAATATCTTAAACATAGAGAAACTAACACACTCATGATAAGGAGCCCATATAGTAATATGAGATTGGTGCGGCAATGCAATAATAACTCTTTAGTGGAATAAGATATTATTGATGAACTTGAGTTGGGTGTTCGGGGCGAACACGGGAAGCTCAAGCTCATCGGGAGACCAAAACCAATTCCTCCTCTCGGTCCCTATTGTAGCCTCTTATTTATAAAGTTTTATATCCACCCAAACCAAACTTCTTACCCACCTTAAGGTGGCTGGCCAAGCCAAGCTTGGAGCACAAGCTAGGGCCGACCAAACCAAGGTTAGATGGGTTCAAGTTGTGGGCGACCCTAGCTTGGAGCCCAAGCAAGGGTGGCCGACCACATTGAATTCAAAAGGAAGTTTTATTTTATAAAATCTTTCCTTTTATAGAGCTCCATTAAAAGGATTTAAAAGGATGATTTTAATATAAAACTTTCCCGTTTTAGATCGGTCATAAAAGGAAATAAAAGGAAGTTTTTTATTTTGTTGAAAACTTTCCTTTTATGTTGATTTTAAAAGAGAATTTTAAATTTTAAAATCTTTCCATTTATAGCTTTCTACAAAGGAATAAAAGAGAGATTTGAAATCTTTCCTTATTTGTAGTTATCTATAATGTGAAAGAAAGATTTTAATTTTTTGATAAAACTTTCCTTTCTTGAAACCATATTTTATTTTAAATCTTATCTTTTATAGATATCCATAAAAGGATTTAAAAGAGAGAGATTTTAATTTATAAAACATTCCTTTTAGAACTATCCACAAAAGGAATTTTTAAAAGAGAGATTTTAATTTTTGTTTAAAATCTTTCCTTGCTTGGAGAACAAGCATGTGGCCGGCCATGACAAGAAGAAAAGGAAGTTTTAATTTTTTGTTTTAAAACTTTCCTTTTTAGTCATTGACAACGAATATAAGGAAGTTTTAATTATGTTTAAAACTTTTCTTATTTGCCAAGACCAAGGAATATAAAAGAGAGGTTAGAGGTGCCTCGCCTCATACCAATACATCTTCTATTCCTCTCCTCTTTTCCTTGGTGGTGGTCGGCCCTTACTCTTTCTCTCTTCTCCTTTGTTTTCCCTCTTGGTGGCCGGCGGTATATTGGTGTGAAGATCCATTGATGGCCGATTGCTTGAAGGAGAAGAAGAAGAGAAGGAGGTTCTCTTGTCTAGCATCCCTTAGAGGAAAGTTGGTGGCCAAACTTCATCATCTCTTGGAGAAAGTTGGTGGCCGAAACTTGAAAGGAAGAAGAAGGCTTGGGTGGATTCTCGTCTTGGTAGATCGTCGCCCACACGACGTCCGAGATAAGAAGAGGAATACAATAGAAGATCAAGAGGTCTATAAGCTACATAAGGTATAACTAGTTATTAATTTCCGTATCATAACTAGTGCATCCTTTTGTATAGATCTTGTAAAACCAAACACAAGAGGTTATCGATTTTAATTATCATTTTTGTTATCGATTTTCGTTTTGATTTCATATTTCAATAATGTGTTTCTATTGAGGTCTCTATTGTTAAACCTTGTTTATTGTGAGAAGTTTAAATATCCGATTTCTTTGAAAGGCTTTGTCTAGACAGTGTTGGATGATTGTTAGAGTGTATACTAAAAGCCTAGCTTTTGTAAACATTTATTTTAAAATAAAGAATCACATTGGTCAAAAATGTCTACATTTATATACTGAGTGTAGTTGTTCAATTAATTTATATTGTAGATAACATGGTGTGTGGTGTCACACACAGAAGATCATGTTATCAGTTCCTTATAAATTATAAACAGTAGCTCACGACTGAGATGGAAAGGAACAAACCATCAGAACAGTCGTAGTGTAATTAGGTATTAGTTTATCTTGACTATATAATTACACTAGTACATTTAGAGTGTATTGAGTAGGACCATTGAGGCAGTTTTTTTATACTGACTAAATAAAAGAATAAAACCTCAGTTATTATGGAAGTGTGTGCTCTTAATCCTAATATAATGACAAGCACATATATTTAATATTTATTTCTTTGACTTATCAAAGGGTGATATTTAGTTCGATAAATCAGAAGACCCGATAAGTTGGAAAATGATATTACTTATAGTGTGTGTTGTTGATTATAGAAGGAAACTGTGTCCTAGTAATCTATGTTGATAATGCTCCCAAGAGGAGCTCATAAGGATTGTCGTGTTAAACCCTGTAGGTGGACTTAGTCCGACATGACGACAAGGTTGAATGGTACTATGCTTGGACTAAGATATTAATTAAAATGAGTTGTCAGTAACTAAATTAATTAGTAGACATCTGATATCTTAAACACAGGGAGATTAACACACTCATGATAAGAAGGAGCCTATAATGTAATTTGGGATTGGTGCGGTAGTGCAATAATAACTCTCTAGTGGAATGAGTTATTATTGATGAACTTGAGTTGTGTGTTCAGGGCGAACACGGGATACTCAAGCTCGTCGGGAGGCCAAAACCAATTTCTTCTCTAGGTTCCTGTCGTAGCCTCATTAATGCCTCATATCCACTCATGAGAAGCCCATCTTGGTGTCCAAGATGGGACCGGCCTATGGCTTGGTGACCAAGCCAAAGGGGCCGACCACATAATTCAAATTAAGAGGGGTGTTTTGAATTTTTAAAATATTCTCTTTGTAGATATCTACAAGTTTTAAAAGAGAGATTTTAAATTATAAAACTTTCCTTATTTGAATTAGGCCACATGGTTTAAAAGAAGGTTTTAAAAGTTTTAAAACTTTTCTTTTTTAACCGTCCACATGGTTTTAAAAAGAGAGTTTTAAATTTGAAACTTTCCTTTTTTGTAACCATGATAAAAAAAAGAATTTTAGAAGAGATATTTTAAATTTTAAAACTTGGTTTTCATTTTTAGAACTTTCCTTTTTTAAACATCACATTAGGAAATTAAAAGAGAGCTTGTAAAATTTTATAAGAGCTTTCCTTCTTTGCTTATAAAATTTTTTACAAAATATTTCTTTCTTCTTTTAAGGGTCGGCCACCCTTGCTTGGTGCCCAAGCAAGGGGGCTTGCCATTCAATCAATTAAAAGGAGAAAAGGAAATTAAAAGGAGAAAAGGAAAACAAGTGGAAGATTTTATTTTTTGTAAAAAATCTTTCCTTATTTGTCTTGGGCAAGTATTATAAAAGAAGGGGAGGAGAGGCCTCATGAGGTATCAATTCTTATACTATTGCTTGTGCTCTCTCTTGTGGTCGACCCTCTCCCTTTTCCTTTCCCCTTGCTCTCTTTTTCCTTGGTGGTAGTGGTTGTTGGGACCGAAAATGGAGCTAGAGGGGGGGGGGGGGTGAATAGCTCGGCACGATCTCGTGCATGTCGTTGTTTGTTTCTTCAAAGATATGCAGCAGAAAATACAAAGAAATAAACACACAACGCTAACTCTAGGATTTACTTGGTATCCACCTCAACAAGAGGTGACTAATCCAAGGATCCACACACTCACGCATCCTTCACTATGAAAACACTCCTTTACGGTAATTACCGAAGGTGGAGAAGCCTTACAACACTCTCAATACAAGAAGTAAGGAAAGGGAAAACAAAATACAAGCAAAAGCTTACAAGATATGCACTGAAAACACTAACCCTAACTTCTTGTTGTAGCCTGCCTCTTAATCTTGGATCACGAGCAAATCTTGCTCCAAGAACCCCTCAAGAACTGGCGGTAGAGTGGAGAAGAAACTGTGGAGAGCTGCTGTGTCGCTGGAGAAGGATCACAGAAGCAGTTGCGAGAGAAACGCTCGCCAATGGCTAAATACGACACCAACGGTCGAATCCCAGGCTTCTACATTTTTGTTTCGATCTAGATTACATATACATTCCTTTGTGGAATATAAGATCGATATATGTAAAATTTTATTTTTGTCGCGGATCGTATCCTTGCAAGGTGTGGTACTTTTTGAGGACCAGAGACGCAGCAGAAAAAGAAGCAAGACAGATGCGGTGACTAGACCCGATTGCGGTGGCTAAAGATGGTAGCAACTAGGGTTGGCAGCACATGGAGGACAGTGATGGAAAATGACATAATAGTTGGAAAATTATTTCTCCATATTTGTTGCTTTATTTGCTGTGATGTGTGCTTGTATAGTTAAAATTCCTCACCTTAAATAACTAAGTGGGAGAGAGATTAGTAAATAAATTCCACGATCTCCATTACTGGTTTGTAAGTGATGCAACAAACTTGCGTGTTGACTCTGAGTGTCTCCCTCCACAATGGATGAGTTTGTTTGCGGATCACTAGATCAAACTTCCTTTATGGATGGTTATAGGAAATTATTTAGGATGTGTGTGATCTTCTCCAACTGAAGGGGCACAGTTCTATTTAATGGACTAAGTATCAAGTAATGGTATACACTTAGGCACATTTAATAGTATTCTCCCTAAAGATGTCACTGCTATTATTTGTGTGACCAAAGGAATACCAACTATTAATTTTATTTGTCATAAAGTTAGGATGACAAGATAATAAAATTAATGGGTAAGACCCTCCTCTTACAAATGTTGAATTTGTATACGTCCACCCTAACGTGGCATGTAAAATTCACGGTGTTTTGATGTGTTGGTAAGTTTAAATAGTATTATTTCAGGAATCAATATTATTCTAAAGTTAGAGTCTTGACCAAAAGTGTATTTTGTGATTCATAGGATGACTTTCAACCCGCTGGCTATTATACTGAAAGAGAACAAACTTACTGGTCTCAATTACATAGATTAGAAAAGAAACCTAGATATTGTCCTAACTGCTGAAGGCTATAAGTTTGTACTATTAGAGGCCTGCCCTAATGTGTCTAATAGTGATTCTAGTGAAGAGGAGATTAAGTATCATAGGAAATGGGTCAAGGCAGATGAGATGGCGCGGAGTAACATTTGATTTTTATATCAAATGTGTTGCAACATTAGCATCAGATCATGCCTACTGGCCATGACATGATGTACAATCTCAAGGAACTCTTCAGACACTAGAATTGGGCTGACAGGCAAGACTGTATGATCTCTAGGTACTGGACTAAAAGCAGGAATGAAGAAATCGAAAGGTAAGTGCTTCATTTACAAGCAGTCTGGACATTTGTAGGCCGACTGCCCTCATAGGAAGAGAACAATATAAGTATATCTTATTCTCTAGTAGTTGGAACATGTTTAGTGGTATTATCTACTGGTACCTGGCGTATAGATATAATAACCACTGATCTTGTATGCAAATCATTACAGGGGTTCCAAAAAACCCGACAACTACATGAAGGAGAAATCACTGTTTACATGGGCAATGCTATAGAAGTAGCAGTTGTTGCAGTGGGAGATGTTTATAGGAATAAAATATTGGGTTTAAGAAATTGTCTTTACGTACTAAGTTTTAGAAAGAACTTGATTTCAATTTCTAAACAATACAAGGATGAATATTTTGTCTATTTATGATAGCAAAGGTGTTATCAAGATAAATAGGGAAGTTATCTATTCTGGTACGTTCATTGGTAATTTGTATACTCTAAATCCAATAACTCCCACGATGCAACAAATGGAAATTAATAACACCTCTTCTAATTCTAATAAGAGAAAGGAATATTTGGAAATGAACCAAACATATCTTTAGCATCTAAGGCTTGGTCATATTAACTTAAGTAGGATTCAAAGGCTAATAGCTGATGGACTCTTGGGTTCATTAGTGTTAGAAAACTTTCCAACTTACGAATTTTGCTTGAAAGGTAAAATGACCAAGAGACCTTTTAAGATCAAGGGGTATAGAGCCAAAGATGTGTTAGAAGTGGTTTATTCTCATTTGTGTGGTCCTATGTCTATCTAGACTAGAGGTGGTTACGAATATTTTATCTCTTTTATAGACGATTATTCGAGATACGGATACATTTACTTAATGCGCCGCAAGTCTGAGTGCTTTGATATGTTCAAAGAGTACAAAGTTGATGTAGAGAAACACCATGATAAAAGTATCAAGATACTACGGTCTGATCGTGGTGGCAAATACCTATTTGGAGAGTTTAGGAATTACTTATCAGAGGTTAGAATTTAATCCCAATTATCTACACCTGGTACACCCCAACAGAATGGTGTGGTAGAACGAAGGAATAGGACTCTTATGGAAATGGTTAGATCGATGATGAGTTATTTAGAATTACCAAATTCATTTTGGGGATATGCTCTGGAAACAACAGTGTACAATCTAAATATGGTACCTTCTAAATCAGTATCCTCTACTCCCATGGAATTGTGGAATGGGCGTAAGCATGGTCTGAGTCATATACGGATATGGGGTAGTCCAGTACACGTGCTGAAGGGAGATACTGACAAGTTAGAATCACGTACAGAAGTTTGTCTATTTGTGGGATATCCTAAGGGAATGAAAGGTGGTTTGTTTTATAATCCTAAAAATCAGAAGATCATTGTAAGCACCAATGCTCGATTTTTAGAAGAAGATTATGTAATAAACCATAAACCCATGAGTGAAATTGTTCTAGAAGAAATTAGAGAGGATACGTCTACTTTAGTACCAACAGTACAAGATGAAATATCACAAGAAGCTGCAACACGTATCACAAATGATACACAACCACAGACAGTGTCTCGTCATAGTGGGAGGGTTGTGAGGCAACCTGAAAGATTCATGTTTTTGGGAGAGTCTTCGGACTTAATCCCTGGTAAACATGAACCTGATCCTCGGACATATGAAGAAGCACTCCAAGATAAAGATGCAGTATCTTGGCAAAGAGTGATGAACTCTGAAATAAAATCCATGTATTCTAATAAGGTATGGGAGCTTGTAGAACCACCTAATGGTGTAAAAGTCGTTGGATGTAAGTGGATCTACAAAAGAAAAAGAGGGATAGATGGGAAGGTGGAAACCTTCAAAGCAAGGCTTGTTGCGAAGGGGTATACTCAGAAAGAGAGAATCGATTATGAGGAAATCTTTTTGCCAGTAGTTATGCTTAAGTCTATCCGAATATTCTTATCTATTGCCGCTCATATGGATTATGAAGTTTGGCAAATGGATGTCAAGACAGCTTTCCTTAACGGAAGTCTTGAAGAAAATATTCATATGAAGCAACCAGAGGGGTTCATTGAAAAAGGCAAAGAGCATCTAGTGTGCAAGCTAAATCGATCGATTTATGGACTGAAGCAAGTTTCAAGATCTTGGAATATCCGGTTTAATGAAGTAATCCAATCATATGGATTTATTCAGTGTCCGAATGAGTCTTGTGTATACAAGAAGTGTGACGAAAACGTGGTGACATTTCTTGTACTATACGTAGATGACATTTTGTTAGTTGGAAACAATATCAAAGTGTTGTCGGAAGTAAGGGTATGGTTGTCCAAACATTCGATATGAAGGACTTAGGAGAATGCGCACATATTCTTGGGATCAAAGTAATAAGGGATCGCAAGAAAAGGATGTTGTGCTTGTCCCAAGCTTCATATATTGATATAATTCTAGCTCGTTTTAGCATGCAAGACTCCAAAAAAGGTTTTCTACCTTTTAGACATAGAGTAGCTTTATCTAAAGAGATGTCTCCGAAGACATCAAAAGAGATAGAGGATATGAAGACAGTTCCTTATGCTTCAGCTATAGGAAGCCTAATGTATGCTATGCACGAGACCAGATATATGTTTTGCCATGGACATGGTTAGCAGATATCAAAGTAACCCAGGGTCGGGACACTGAACTGCTGTAAAGCATATATTAAAGTACCTTAGAGGGGCTATAAATTATATGCTAGTTTACAAGGCAGATGATTTGCCCCTTATGGGATACACGGATTTTGACTTCCAATCAAATAGGGACAATAGTAAGTCACCCTCGGGGTTTTGTGTTTACTTTAAGAGGTAAAATCATAATAATAGAGGAGTGATAAGCATAGATGTTTTTCGGATTCCACCATGGAAGCTGAGTATGTGGCAGCCTCTGAGGCAACCATAGAAGCTGTATGGCTCAGAAACTTCATGATGGACTTAGATGTGATTCCTGGTTTGCCCAACAATTATTACAGTGTATTGTGATAATAAGTGGTGCAGTAGCAAACTCGAAGGAACCATGAGCCCATAAGGCAAGTAAATACATAGAGCGCAAGTACCACCCAATACGAGACATCGTATAACGAGGAGAAGTTGTTGCTGCCTAGATTGCATCAGATGATAACCTGAGAGATCCTTTCACTAAGGCCCTTAAGGCAAGAGTTTTTGATGGACATGTTGAAGGGTTGGGAATCATATGTATGGCAAGGTATATGGAAGCATAGTCTTTTAGTATAAGTGGGAGATTATTAGAGTGTATACTAAAAGCCTAGCTTTTTGTAAACATTTAATTTTGAAATAAAGAATCACATTGGTCAAATTGTCTAAAGTTATGCTAAGTGTAGTTGTTTAATTAATTTATATTGTAGATAACAGGTGTGTGGTGTCACACACAGGAGATAATATTATCAATTCCTTATAAATTATAAACAGTAGCTCACGACTAAGATGGAAAGGAACAAACCATTGGAATAGTCGTAGTGTAATTAGGTATTAGTTTATCTTGACTGATAAATTACACTAGCACACTCTGAGTGTATTGAGTAGGACCATTTAAGGTAAGTTCTTTTTATATTAACTGCATAAAAGAACAAGATCTTTGTTATTATGGAAGTATGTGCTCTTAATCTCGATATAATAACAAGCACGTATACTTAGTATTTATTTCTTTGACTTATCAAAGGGTGAGATTTAGCTCGATAAATCAAGAGGTCTGATAAGTTGGGAAATGATATTATTTATAGTGTGTGTTGTTGATTATAGAAGGAAACTGTGTCATAGTAATCTAGGTTGGCAATGCCCCTAAGGGGAGCTCATAAGGATTGTCATGTAAACCCTACAGGTGGACTTAGTCTGGCATGTTGATAAGGTTGAGTGGTACTACTCTTGGACTAAGATATTAATTAAAGAGAGTCGTCAGTAACTCATTTAATTAGTGGGCATTCGACATCTTAAACACAGGGAGATTAACACACTCATGATAAGAAGGAGCCCAAAATGTAATTTGGGATTAGTGCGGTAGTTCAATAATAATGTTGGTGCAATATTCCCTAGGTCAAGGTTGACCTGGTTGACTGAGCTTGAATTGGGTCAAGCTCGAGTCTTGATGTTTGAGTTTCGATATTTGACAATACATGAAGACAGTACATGGAGATTGCAAGTGCAATTGTTCATGTGGGGAGAGTATGAAGGAAAGTCAAGTAAGTCAAGGTTGACTGGATACTTGATTGGAAAATCCTGGTGAGTGAAGCCAGGTGAAAGACCTAGTGAGTGAAGCTAGGCAGTATGGAAAATCCTGGTGAGTGAAGCCAGGTGAAAGTCCTAGTAAGTGAAGTCAGGCAGATGAGAAGTCCTAGTGAGTGAAGCTAGGCAGAAGAAAAATCCTAGTGAGTGAAGCTAGGTAAAAATCCTAGTGAGTGAAGCCAGGCACAGGAAATCCAGATGGATCAAGTTTGATCAGACATCTGGTGTTGGGAAGCCTAAGTAGGTCAAAGGGATTGACAAGATACTTGGCACGGGAAATCCAGGTGGATCAAGGTTGATCGGACACTTGGTGGAGATAAGTCCAAGTGGGTCAAGGATGACCGGACACATGATACGAAAAGAAAAGTCCAAGTGGGTTAAAAGGATTGACCGGACACTTGGTGAGGGAGTTCTAGCAGGTCAAGGGTGACCAGATGCTAGGCATGATGTACCAACAGGTCATAGTTGACTGGATGTTGGTCTAGGGGACTTTAGACTTGTTTTTGGGCAAAAACAAGAGCTGAATCGATCAGCCGATCAATTGGCTCACGCCCAATCGATCGGCTGATCAATTGGATGAGTCCCCACAACAAGCCTTCTCCCAATCGATCAGTGGATCGATTGGGGAGAAGTGTCGCGCGAACAGAAAGCCTCCCAATCGATTAACTGATCGATTGGGAGCCTCCAATTGATCGGGCGATCGATTGGGAGCTGCGATTTTGCGCGATAAGCCCTGGATCGATCAGTCGATCGATCCAGACAATTTCCAAGAGCACAGAGGCGCTCTGGATCGATCAGTCGATCGATCCAAAGACTCCCCAATCGATTGGGAGCAATCCAATCTATTGGGATCCAACCGTTGGTGCAGGATATAGTCGTTGTCGAACTCTTTCTTCGCCAACGCTTGCACTGTTCAACTCCGATCTTCACAGTAGTTCTCCACAGCAATCTTCTTCACTCTCATTCCAGATCTTGAAGGTTCTTGGAGGCATTTCCAAGTCAAGAGACGAATCTATAATAAGAAGAAGAAGCTAGGGTTAGGGTTTCTTGTGTAAACCGTGTAAGCTTTCCCTTGTATTTGCTTCTCTTTGTTTCTTGTTGTATTGAGAGTATTGTAGGGCTTTTCCGCCTTCGGTAGTTACTGTAAAGGAGTGTTTTTATTAATGGAGGGTGCGTGAATGTGTGGATCCTTGGACTAGTCACCTCTTCTTGAGGTGGATACCAAGTAAATCTACGAGTTAGCGTTGTGTGGTCGTTTCTTTGTATTTTCCACTGCATTTCATCATAAGAAACAAGCAACGATGAGCACGAGATCGCGCTGAGCTATTCACCCCCCCTCTTGTTAGTTGCTACTCGGAAAACCTAATGGTTCCACTGTACAAAAATTTTGTACAAAGGTCTGAACCTTTTCCTAGCTACCATGTGTTCTTTTAAATTAAACTCGATCGCCTGCGGAACTTAACACGTTTGATCCTAAGTTTAATTTATTTGTTCTTTTAGGTTTAGACTTGGATCTCCTGCGGAACTTAACACGTTCGATCCAAATCACCTAGGTTATTAATTCCATTAAATATTAATTTCCAAAATTGGCTTCCAGGACTGCATGGCGAGACACATGGCCTTCTTGGATATGGGAACAACCACCACCGCCTAGACAAAGCCTTTTAAGGAAAGCTAATATTTAATTTCCTTAAATAACTTTAAGTCAACCAAAAGGAACAATCAAATCACAAGGAAAAGAAAAATAAAAGAACACAACATCGAAAACTAATTCGAAATACTAGAATCGCATGCCTCTTGTATTTGACATTTTTACATGGAGATAAAACTAACATGATGCAGAAAACAATATTAGTTATACCTTACTTAGTAGATAATGACCTCTTGATCTTCTACTGTATTCCTCTTCTAATCTCGGACGTTGTGTGGGCAACGATCTTCCGAGACGAGGACCACCAAGGCACCTTCTTCTTCCTTCCTTTAAGTTTCGGCCAAGCATATCTTCTAAAGGATGAAGAACTTTTTTCACCAACCAAGCTCCAAGGGATGCATGCTTTCTCTCCTTCTTCCTCAACCTAGATCCGGCCACCTCCTCCAAGCTCCAAGAGATAAAGGATTTCGGCCACACAAGAGGAAGAGAGAAAAGGAGAAGGGTCGGCCACACCAAGGAATAAAAGAGGGAGAAAATAGAATAGAGTCGTTCGTTATGAAGGCACCTCTACCCCCTCTTTTACAATCCTTGGTCTTGGCAAATAAGGAAATTTAAATAAAAACTTCCTTAATTCTTTTGCCATGAAAAGGAAAATTTATTTAATTAAAAATAATTTTCTCTTCTCCAATTTATTTGGTCGGCCACTCTTTTCCCCAAAACAAGGAAAGTGTTAATTAATTAAAACTTCCTAATTTGTCTCCAGAAATTTATAAAAAATTCTCCAATAATTTTCATCCCTTCATGATTGGTTAATAAAAAGGAAATTTTATAAATTAAAATCTTTCTTTTTAACATGTGGATAAAAAGAAAATTATCTATAAAAATTAAAATCTCTTTTAATCTACAAATAAGGAAAGATATCAAATCTTTTCTTAATCTTTTGTAGAAACTTATAAAAGAGAATATTTAATTTTTTAAACTCTCTTTTAAATCATGAACATGGTTAAAAAGGAAAGTTTTCTTAAAATTTAAAATCCACCTTTTAATCAACAAATAAGGAAAGATTTCAAATTTTAAACTCTCTTTTAAACATGTAGATGATTTACAAATAAAGAAAGTTTTTACCAAAAATTAAAACCATCCTTTTAATCTACAAATAAGGAAAGAGATTAATCTCTTCTCTTAATCTTTTGTAGAAAGCTATAAAAGGAAATTTTAAAATTTTAAACTCTCTTTTTAAAACCTTGATATCTACATAAGAAATAATTTTAATAAAAATCTTTTTTAATATTCTAATGGTCGGCCACCTAAGCTTGGGACCCAAGCTTTGGCCAGCCACCAACTTGGCTCATCCACTTGGTCTTGACCGGTCCTAGCTTGGGTTCCAAGCTAGCTTGACCGGCCCCATTGGATGGGTAAGAAGGTGAGTATGTGGTGGGTATAAATCTCTATATACTAGAGGCTACGATAGGGACCGAGAGGAGGAATTGGTTTTGGTCTCCCGATGAAATTAAGCATCCCGTGTTCGCCCCGAACACACAACTTAATTTCATCAATAATAATTCATTCCACTAAAAAACTATTATTGAACTATCGCACCAATCCCAAATTACATTTTGGGCTCCTTCTTATTATGAGTGTGTTAGTCTCCCTGTGTTTAAGATGTCGAATGTCCACTAATTAAGTGAGTTACTGACAACTTATTTAATTAATATCTTAGTCCAAGAGTAGTACCACTCAGCCTTATCGTCATGTCGGACTAAGTCCACCTGCAGGGTTTAACATGACAATCCTTATGAGCTCCTCTTGGGGACATTATCAACCTAGATCACTAGGACACAGTTTCCTTCTATAATCAACAACACACACTATAAGTGATATCATTTCTCAACTTATCGGGCTTATTGATTTATCGAACTAAATCTCACCCATTGATAAATTAAAGAAATAAATATCAAATATATGTGCTTGTTATTATATTAGGATTAAGAGCACACACTTCCATAATAACTGAGATCTTTGTTCCTTCATAAAGTCAGTATAAAAGGAACGACCTCTAATGGTCCTACTCAATACACTCTAAGTGTACTAGTGTAATTATATAGTTAAGATAAACTAATACCTAATTACACTACGACCTTCCAATGGTTTGTTCCTTTCCATCTTGGTCATGAGCTACTGTTTGTAATTTATAAGGTACTGATAACATGATCCTCTGTGTGTGACATTACGCACCATGTTATCTACAATATAAATTAATTGAACAACTACATTTATCATAAATGTAGACATTTGACCAATGTGATTCTTATTTGTAAAATACGACAACAAATAATAATTAAATAATAAGGTTAATAGACGAAAAACCTTAATGAAATTTTTAGAAATTTTCTGGAATTTAATTGGAACTCGTATGATGCATTTGGATGGGGATGCACTAATGGGCCCGATAAATGCCGGTTAGGAATACCCGGAAGTAGGAGTTGATTAAGGAATAAACTTAGGGTTTAATCATACTAAACCTAAGTTTGTTTTATAAAAACCCCCCCAGCCCTAGATTTCCTACCCGACATCTCTTCGCGCCAAACCACCACCAAGCCTCTTCTCCTGAGCCCCTTGCGACACCGCCGATCCTCTGCTCTCTCGAGCTACGGGTGCTGGCCTCTCTTCCTCCCGCAAACGCCACAACCGCTGGTCTCCTCCCCACACACAGGCACCATCTTCACCGGCGGCCTCTCCTTCCTTCCCTCGCTCGAGCACCACCACACAGCCGCCGACCTCCTCTCTTTGCGCTGCGCCCTAATTGATCCAGACGTTGATTGAAGACGGTTGACACAATCTACATATAAAGGCGGGTACTTCTTACTTTGGTTCTCTAGTTCTACGAACTTAGTGCATGAGCTATTTTGGATAAGGATTGCTTTACCTTGACTCCACTCGAAATTTTTCCTATGCTTGATACTTCCACTCAAAACCTTTGAGTTACTCATTTTTATATCCATACAGTCTCTTGTTGTTGTCTATGCTCAGTAGCAGATATTGAATATCATATTGGTATGCTTTAACTGTTGTTTATTTATGTACTATATTGAACATGCTGCCTTCATGTAGCATACATGTTTCTGCCTATATATATATGATGACTGTTGCATTGATCGCATCATGTCATTGCATGCATGCCGCATCCTCGGCCACTCGAGAGGGTGGTAGCTAGAGTTGATGCCGCTTGTCCTGTCGTGCCGCACTCGGCCATTCGTGCGAGTGGTAGCTGGAGTACGAGCAGCAGGGACTCGTCGCAGATGTAGCTAGTTAGCTACTATGCAACTGTCCCCTCGGCCATTCGTGTGAGTGGTAGCTGGAGTGGTGTACAGTCTGTCACTGACCCGGCCTCTCGACCATACAGGGGTCATGGTGCAGAGAGGTGGGCGGGAGTGACCATCCGTGCATACGCTGTTATTATATTTGCTTGGGCTGCTGTTGTTTATATATGCTGTTATTGCTTATTTACTGCTGTTGTTTACATACGCTGTTATTGCTTGTGTATACCTTGCTTGTTGTCTCTGTAGTTATGAGTAGTACTGTAGCAGATTAGTACCAGTTCTGTCCTACTATACCTAGCCTAGGATATGGTTTCAGGTATGAGTGCTTATTTTGGTTCTATTGTAGTATCTGCTATTTCTTTTATGAGACTGTATACTCTTGGCTCACTTTCTAGTTATATGTTATGTTCATGCACTATCTCTTTCCTTACCCGCTGAGTTCCAATACTCACCACCTCGCAAATTGGTTTTCTTTCGCTAGGTAACAGATAGATGAGTCATCGATGCTTGGAGAGTCTCGGCTGCCGGTCCCACGTCACACTCGAGGATAGTTTCTTTTGGGTCTTGTCACTGTTTGGATGTATATTAGTTTTGCGTATTTTGGTTTTGAACAAGTCGATGTGTTTTTAGAGTCTAGTCTGGTGGTTGTAGGTAATTTAGTTAGTGACTTTGTCGGTCATACATTTGTTTTCTTTTGTGATTTCCGCTGCGTTTACATCCAGCCGTGTAGGCTGAGTATTTATCGTTCTGTCTTCCACTGTGTGTGTTTCTATTTTGTTACAGCCGTTTAGGCTGATGGTTATAGATGGTGGTTATGTGTTATTTCATTTTATCCAGTCGGGTAGGCTGAGTATATTAAACCGCGTGTTATATTGTTTCTATTTGTGCATATATTCCAGCCGAGTGTGGCTGATGTATATTTTGTATGTAGTAATGTTTCAGATTGTCACCCGTACATGGGAGATGCTGCCGAAATTTCTTTTGGCAGGGACCCCTCTGGGGGCGTGACAATTTTAGTGGTATTAGAGCTATTTTTTCGATGCCTGTTTTTTTTCGTGTACTGGATTTTTAGTTCGGGTCAAAAGTTGTGTTTGTGTTTTAAAATTTCGATCTTATTTCGATTTATGATTTTTGGTGTTCCGATTGTTTTGTTTTCCCTTTGTAATTTGATCCCTCGATGTGACTCTCGAGTTGTGGGACCAGGCAGCGGCAAGATATCTCCGAGCTATAGGATGTAAGTGGTCTATTGCTAAATCATTTTCCTTACCTACTTATTATATTCAGGAATGGCACGAAAAGGGTCGACTGCTATGCATCACCGTGGACAAGGTCGACCATGAAAACAACCCACGGTATCGATGGGTCCCAAACCTGCTGGCCAAGAGACGGAGGTTACAGGAAACCCGAATGAGGTTGATTCAGGTAGCAGTGATCGGAATCCTCCCACCTCTACTAGGGAGCATGAGTTACGGACGCCGGGAGTACCACCTTCTATACCTGCTCCAGACACTACTGGTTGGGTGATGGATAGAGCCCGGATACCCTTGTTGGCGAAGTCTGTGAAGGATCGAACTACGTGGTTCCATGGGGGTGCT
Source organism: Zingiber officinale (assembly GCF_018446385.1). Lineage (NCBI taxonomy): Eukaryota > Viridiplantae > Streptophyta > Magnoliopsida > Zingiberales > Zingiberaceae > Zingiber > Zingiber officinale. The sequence continues at coordinate 96,281,681 of NC_056002.1, read as the reverse complement.
GACCCTTGGGCAGCTCGTAGCTGGTTGAAGAACTTGGAGGGTACATTTTGGTACATGAAGTGTACAGATGAAGAGAAGGTGGAGTTGGCTGCATATCATCTTCGGGATCAAGCCGTCACTTGGTGGGACATGCAGAAGTCGATCTTTGGGGAACAACATATCACGTGGCAGATGTACCGGGAGGCATTTGAGAGACAGTATTTTTCGGTTACATTTTGTCTAGCCCGTCGTCAGGAGTTTCTGAACCTCAAGCAAGGCGACCGTTCTGTGATGGAGTATAATGCAGAATTCAGTAGATTGGCCGAGTTTTGTCCGCATCTGGTGGCTCAGGATTATGATCGGATGCATCAGTTTACTCAGGGACTGGCGGCATACATACGACTCAAGATGTCCGGATTTCCCGGTAGTTCTTATCGAGAGGTCTTAGATCGGGCGTTATTCATTGAGATGACTTAGCAACAGGTGAATATGGAAAAAAGTAATAATAAACAAGTGACACAGAAGAAAGAGAAAAGAGGTCAAAGCTCACAGGTTACTTCAGGAGGGTCCTCTCCACCTCAGAAGACAAGGCGAACCTTGGATGGGGGTTCTCGTTCCTCTCAGCGAGACCGGAAGAATAACTTTGGAGGGATCATGTGTTTTCAGTGTGGCTCCAAAAGTCATACTAGGAATGAGTGCCCGTTGGATCACGCTATATGCTTCTATTGTAAGCTTCCAAGGCACGAGAGTCGGAATTGCCCTCTGAAGGCTCAATTAGAGACGACTAAAGATACCACTCAGGGAGGGCAACACACCCAGCCACGACAGCAGAAAGGACCTCAGAGGACTCAGAACGCTTCATATCAGCCGCAACTGCCGGGACCCCAGGGAAAGGTATATCATATCCAGAGTCAGGAGTATCCAGTGATGCCAGCGACCACGCAGTACTCTACTGCGGCGTCCCCTTATCAGACATATCTGGTACAGCAAGATCCTGCACTTCCATCTCAGCCTTATTCGGCATTCCAGTCGCAGACTCAGCCTCAGTACCAGCAGCAGCAGCAGGGTGACGCTCCTCCGATTCCACGTCAGCCTACCTTAAGGATGCCACCATCAAGTGCAGAGGTGGGACGGGGTTATGCCGTCACACGGGAGGAGGCACAGCGAGCTGAGGGATTGGACTTCCGAGGTACTGGTTCACTTTATACATTGATGTAGATCTAGTGATAGATACTGGTAGTTCTCGTTCGTTCGTGTCTTGGGTACCTTTGGATAAGATTGGGGGGTTACCTACATGTCGGACGCATGAGTTAACCGTATCTGTACCATCTAAAGGGGTATTTATTATTAGTCAAGAAGTCAAAAATGCTCTTTGGACTTGGATGGTCAGACACTTGTGATGGATCTATAGGTGCGGGAAAAAGGTGGGGTTTGACCTCATCCTAAGCTTAGAGTGGATGGCTATAAAACATGTCGTTTGTGGTTTAACGTGGTTAGGTCGTAAATTTGGGGACCAAATTTTTATTAGTGGGGGAGAATGTAAAATATGATAACAAATAATAATTAAATAATAAGGTTAATAGACGAAAAACTTTAATGGAATTTTTAGAAATTTTCTGGGATTTAATTGGAACTCGTATGATGCATTTGGATGGGGATGCACTAATGGGCCCGATAAATGTCGGTTAGGAATATCCGGAAGTAGGAGTTGATTAAGGAATAAACTTAGAGTTTAATCATACTAAACCTAAGTTTGTTTTATAAAAACCCCCCCAGTCCTAGATTTCCTACCCGACATCTCTTCGCGCCGAACCACCGCCAAGCCTCTTCTCTCGAGCCCCTTGCGACACCGCCGATCCTCTGCTCTCTCGAGCTACGGGTGCTGGCCTCTCTTCCTCCCGCAAACGCTACAGCCGCTGGTCTCCTCCCCACGCGCAGGCACCATCTTCACTGGCGGCCTCTCCTTCCTTCCCTCGCTCGAGCACCACCACACAGCCGCCGACCTCCTCTCTTTGCGCTGCGCCCTAATTGATCCGGACGTTGATTGAAGACGGTTGACACAATCTACGTATAAAGGCGGGTACTTCTTACTTTGGTTCTCTAGTTCTACGAACTTAGTGCATGAGCTATTTTGGATAAGAATTGCTTTACCTTGACTCTACTCGAAATTTTTCCTATGCTTGATACTTCCACTCAAAACGTTTGAGTTACTCATTTTTATATTCATACAATCTCTTGTTGTTGTCTATGATCAATAGCAGATATTGAATATCATATTGGTATACTTTAACTGTTGTTTATTTATGTACTATATTGAGCATGCTGGCTTCATGTAGCATACCTGTTTCTGCATATATATATATGATGATTGTTGCATTGATCGCATCATGTCATTGCATGCATGCCGCATCCTCGGCCACTCGTGAGGGTGGTAGCTGGAGTTGATGCCGCTTGTCCTGTCGTGCCCCACTCGGCCATTCGTGCGAGTGGTAGCTGGAGTACGAGCAGCAGGGACCCGTCGCAGATGTAGCTAGTTAGCTACTATGCAACTGTCCCCTCGGCCATTCGTGTGAGTGGTAGCTGGAGTGGTGTACAGTCTGTCACTGACCCGGCCTCTCGACCATACAGGGGTCATGGTGCAGAGAGGTGGGCGGGAGTGACCATCCGTGCATACTCTGTTATTATATTTGCTTGGGCTGCTGTTGTTTATATATGCTGTTATTGCTTATTTGCTGCTGTTGTTTACATACGCTATTATTGCTTGTGTATACCTTGCTTGTTGTCTCTGTAGTTATGAGTAGTACTGTGGCATATTAGTACCAGTTCTGTCCTACTATACCTAGCCTAGGATATGATTTCAGGTATGAGTGCTTATTTTGGTTCTATTGTAGTATCTGCTATTTCTTTTATGAGACTGTATACTCTTGCTCACTTTCTAGTTATATGTTATGTTCATGCACTATCTCTTTCCTTATCCGCTGAGTTCCAATACTCACCACCTCGCAAATTGGTTTTCTTTCGTCAGGTAATAGATAGATGAGTCATGGATGCTTGGAGAGTCTCGGCTGCCGGTCCCACGTCACACTCGAGGATAGTTTCTTTTGGGTCTTGTCACTGTTTGGATATATATTAGTTTTGCGTATTTTGGTTTTGAACAAGTCGATGTGTTTTTAGAGTTTAGTTTGGTGGTTGTAGGTAATTTAGTTAGTGACTTTGTCGGTCATACATTTGTTTTCTTTTGTGATTTCCGCTGCGTTTACATCCAGCCGTGTAGGCTGAGTATTTATCATTATGTCTTCCGCTGTGTGTGTTTCTTTTTTGTTACAGCCGTTTAGGCTGATGGTTATAGATGGTGGTTATGTGTTATTTCATTTTGTCCAGCCGGGTAGGCTGAGTATATTGAACCGCGTGTTATGTTGTTTCTATTTGTGCATATATTCCAGCCGAGTGTGGCTGATATATATTTTGTATGTAGTAATGTTTCAGATTGTCACCCGTACAAGGGAGATGCTGCCAAAATTTCTTCTGGTAGGGACCCCTCTGGGGGCGTGACATTATTTCTAGATAAATGTTTATACCAAAAGCTAGACTTTTAGTATACATCCTAACACCTCTAGCTACATTTTGATTCCAACAAGTGGTATCAAAGCGAGACCGCTCTTCACCGGAATCATCGCCGGAAGGGGCAACAAAGTTAGAGGGTGAAGAAGTTGAAGCAAATTCATCAAAGTCAAAGAATTAGAGAAGCTCAACTTCAAATGGAATTCCAAGATGGACTTGGATTTGATACAAGGGCGCCTCCACCATATGTATATACAAGCTTTGATTCTTGAAAATCAAGAATCGAGAATTTTCTTATGATGGAGATAGAGCAATGGTTTGCTCTAATGGAAGGCTTCGAAGCTCCAACAAGTTCAAAGGGCAAAATTCTCAAGAGGAGCAAGTGGAGCCAAGAACAAATTCAAAGGAGCGAGGCCAATGATAAAGTGACCAAGCTTTTGGTCAATCTATTGCCTAGACACATTTTTGGAGCAAGTTGGAGAATTCAAGGATGCCAAGTAGCTTTGGAGAAAATTGGCAACGATTCATGAGATCCCCTCCACTGTACAAGATCAAGAAAAATCCAAAGAGGGCGACTCATTGGAGCAAGATCAAAAAGAAGAGGATTCCGAAGTTGAGAGATACTCAACTTTCGAAGAAGAGGTTCAAGAAGCGTCATCTTCAAAGAAATGCAATGAAAAGAGCAAAGAGGGAGCATACTCCTTGTTCCATGTACAAGATGAAAATGATGAGGACTCCACCTCTAGGATTGAGGGGGAGCAATTTTCATTGACACCGGATCAAGAAGAAAAAGAAGTCTGCTCATCCGGGTCAAGAGAAGAAGATGATGAAGAAGTTTCCACCTCCACAAATCGAGTCAAATCTATTGGAGGAGCATCATTGTTGAATAAAGAGGAAGTCTCTACCTCCGGATCCAAAGGAGAAAATGCCACCCTTACATGTGAAGGTAAAAATATTTCAATTAGAAATAAAAATCATATCATATGTTTCGAATGTAGGGAACACGAGCATTACAAGAGCAAGTGTCCTAACTTGGCCAAGAAAAAGGGCCAAGTGGCAAAAAAGGGCAAGGAGAAGCCCAAAGAGACTGCTCCCAGAACAAAGAAGAGCAAGGAGCACATTGTGTGCTTCTCTTGCAATCAAAAGGGGCACTATCGGAGTCAATGTCCCAAGGGGAAGAAAGCGGTCAAGACTCAAGGGGGAGTCTCCAAGGTAAAACGAAAGGTATCATTTATTGAGCGTACCCCTTTAAATAATGGTAAAAAGCATGCTAATTCCAACTTTTATCATTTTAATGCTATTTATCATAAAAATAGGGAGCATGATAGCATTAAATAAAAACATATGGCTCTCCATGCTAAGACTACCACACCTAGGGTTAGGAAGGTAGGTAAAAGTTTAGGAAATAACACTAAGGATCATAGTTATAAGCCTAGAAATAAAAATGCTCAAGGATTTAAGGAAAAATCAAAATCTAGGGATTTATGGGAAGAAAATCAAGTCTTAAGGTCAAGGCTTGATAAAATGGAAAAGACCCTAAAAAGGATGGAAAGTATCCTAAAAGGGAAAAATGAGCAAAACCTAGGTTTAGCACAACAAGGGTCATCCAAAGGCCATAGGGGTTTGGGATACAAACCTAAAACCAAAAAGGATGTGCCGTCTTACCATATGGTTCCATATAATTATGGAACCAACCCTAGGTCAAAAGGTCAAGTCAACAATACAAGGGAAGTTATCCCTAGAAGTATTTTTGCAACAACAAACGTGACTAAGACTTCTAAGAAGTCTAAGAAAGTCACTAAGAATGTCACAAGGGAAGCAATTCCTAGGGTTAACTTAGAAAAAATGACCAAAGCTTCTAAGAAGCCTAACAAGGTCACTAGGATGACATTTAGGGAAGTTATTCCTAGTGAATACCTAGAGCATCCAAGGAGCACCAATATGTTTTGGGTTCCTAGGAGCATTTTCTCTACCCCTTAGATGGGATAGAGAGTGTCAACTATAATTAGAAGGGTAGTTAACCCAACTTTGATGAAGTTGACACTCGGAGAACATTTTTAAGGTTATTAATAACCTTTGAAAATTAAAAGGATAAATGGTTACTCTTGGAAGAGTAATTAGTGCCAAAATTTGAGAAATATGCTTAATTTGAATTGGTACAAATTAAGAAAAGCAAAAGAAAAGTCAAAATTGGGTTTTGACATTTTCTTGAGAAATAGTGGGCAATCTAGGTTTTAAGTTTTAATTTAGCTAAGGATTAAAGATACTTAGATAGATAATCTAGGTATTTCATTTATGTTAATTTACCATGCATTGTTTGCCCATCATATGTCATGACATCATATTTATTCTTGCACTCATGACTTATTATGAAAAATACAAAAATACCACGTCATGCCATACATACATCATGTAGTTCTAGAAAATTTTCGTTTGAAAATTATTTATCTTTGATGTATGCCATAACACATCATGCATCGTTTTTAATTTCTTGCAAACTAAGGACAAATGACATTCATTAACAAGTAACATCCTTAGTGGATGTTCATAACCTCAAAATGCCTAGATAGATATGCATGATCCCTAGATTAGGGCAAAGCCAAAGTTTTCATCTCACTAAAAAACTATAAGATGACTTGTATATGGTTTCTACACATTAAATACAAGTGAGATGTTAGGATGATGAACAAAACTCAAGATGTTGATTTAGAGCATTCTTTTGAGTTTTAAATTCATCAAAACACATAGTTATGTGTTTTCCAATCATTGGAAAAGCTAATATACAAGTCATGTGCATTGAGCCCAAGGAATATGACTGGATATTGGTTTTGAAATGACTTTAAAATACTTTAGGAAAACCTTGGTGAAGACTATCTTTTGATAGTAATCATCATTGAATAGTTGAGCACAAACTTAAAAGAAAACACTAAAGTTTTTATAAGTTTTCAAGTTTGTGTCAATCTTGGAAAATGAAAGTATTTTCATAGAAAACTCTTTTTCCTTGATAATATATATTCTAAGGAATGTCTACATGAATTTTCATGATTTTTTAATTTTTGTAGAATTTTAGGGGAGTTTATGAAATTCACTGAAATAAATTTTCAGTGTTTCAGAGCTCCAATCGATCACCCGATCGATTGGAGTGCCTCAATCGATCGGGCGATCGATTGAGAGGAGTTTTCCCGCGAGCAGAAGCTCGCTGGATCGATCAGCCGATCGATCCACGTAGTCTGAATCGATCAGTGGATCGATTCAGCAGGGTTCAATCGATTGGGACCCAACTCCAATTGATTGGGGATGCTGATTTTGGCTAGGAAAGCTTATTTTCAACAATTTAAATCATTTTTAGTCTATAAAACCATTCCTAACCCCTCAAAACATATTTGTGTCCATTTAGGGGGAGTTTTCATGATGAAAGCAAGGATGGATTGGTCAAGGAAGACTAAGTAGAGGTTTGGTTTCAATATTGGATTTTTGAATCTTAAAACTTCTAAATTTGGGTTTCCTAAAGGTTTAGGGATTCCAAGTCATTGTTGGTGCAATGACAGAAGTTACGTGCATGTCTTTAGGGGGAGTTACTCTTTAAGGACATGAAAACTATTTTTCATACACCTTGGAAGGTGGTTAACCTTCTTTAGCGAAAATACTCAAGGTTGGGCATTTGAATGTAATGGAGAGTGGATATCTTCATGATTCAAGTGGTGTATCCTCACAGATGAGCATTTGATGACAATGAAGGGTATGAGACCTTCATTTGAATCGTGTATGAATATATCAAGTGGTATATGCTCAACGATGAGCGTTCAGAATAACGAAGGGTATGGGACCTTCGTTATTGTGTTGTGAACAACGAGTGAAGTTGTAAACAACGTTAGGTAACTCTTCAGGGGGAGAGTTTTTTATGTGTGCCAATAGGGGGAGAATGTGTGTTTAAGTTAGGCCTTCATTACCTAAGAGGGAGTTTGCCCTCTAGAGAAGGAGGAGAATGAAGGACATCCTCATTCATATTGGCATGAAGGGAGTTGAGGCTATGGGATTAGCCTAACTTAAATGAGGTATTGTCAAACATCAAAAAGGGGGAGATTGTTGGTGCAATATTCCCTAGGTCAAGGTTGACCTGGTTGACTGAGCTTGAATTGGGTCAAGCTCGAGTCTTAATGTTTGGGTTTCGATGTTCGACAATATATGAAGATAGTACATGGAGATTGCAGGTGTAATTGTTCATGTGGGGAGAGTATGAAGGAGAGTCAAGTAAGTCAAGGTTGACTGGATACTTGACTAGAAAATCCTGGTGAGTGAAGCCAGGTGAAAGACCTAGTGAGTGGAGCTAGGCAGTATGGAAAATCCTGGTGAGTGAAGCCAGGTGAAAGTCCTAGTGAGTGAAGCCAGGCAGATGAGAAGTCCTAGTGAGTGAAGCTAGGCAGAAGGAAAATCCTAGTGACTGAAGCTAGGTGAAAGTCCTGGTAAGTGAAGTCAGACAAATGAGAAGTCCTAGTGAGTAAAGCTAGGCAGAAGAAAAATCCTAGTGAGTGAAGCTAAGTGAAAGTCCTGGTGAGTGAAGCCAGGCATAGGAAATCCAGATGGATCAAGTTTGATCAGACATCTGGTGCTAGGAAGCCCAAGTAGGTCAAAGGGATTGACCGGATACTTGGCACGAGAAATCCAGGTGGATCAAGGTTGATCGGGCACTGGGTGGAGATAAGTCCAAGTGGGTCAAGGATGATCGGACACGTGGTACGAAGAGAAAAGTCCAAGTGGGTTAAAGGGATTGACCGGACACTTGGTGAGGGAGTTCTAGCAGGTCAAGGGTGACAGATGCTAGGCATGATGTACCAACAGGTCATGGTTAACCGGATGTTGGTCTAGGGGACTTTGGACTTGTTTTTGGGCAAAAACAAGAGCTGAATCGATCAGCCGATCGATTTGCTCACGCCCAATCGATCGACTGATCGATTGGGCGAGTCTCCGCGACAAGCCTTCTCCCAATCGATCAGTGGATCGATTGGGGAGAAGTGTCGCGCGAACTCAAAGCCTCCCAATCGATCAACCGATCGATTGGGAGCCTCCAATCGATCGGGCGATCGATTGGGAGCTGCGATTTTGCGCGATAAGCCCTGGATCGATCAGTCGATTGATCCAGATGATTCCTAAGAGCACAGAGGTGCTCTGGATCGATCGACTGATTGATCCAAAGCCTCCCCAATTGATTGGGAGTAATCCAATCGATTGGGATCCGACCGTTGGCGCAGGATATAGTCGTTGTCGAGCTCTTTCTTCGCCAACGCTTGCACTGTTCATCTCCGATCTTCACAGCAGTTCTCCACAGCGATCTTCTTCACTCTCACGCCAGATCTTGAAGGTTCTTGGAGGCATTTCCAAGTCAAGAGGCGAATCTACAGCAAGAAGAAGAAGCTAGGGTTAGGGTTTCTTGTGTAAACCGTGTAAGCTTTTCCTTGTATTTGCTTCTCTTTGTTTCTTGTTGTATTGAGAGTATTGTATGGCTTCTCCGTCTTCAGTAGTTACTGTAAAGGAGTGTTTTTATTAGTAGAGGGTGCGTGAGTGTGTGGATCCTTGGACTAGTCACCTTTTCTTGAGGTGGATACCAGGCAAATCTACGAGTTAGCGTTGTGTGGTTGTTTCTTTGTATTTTCCGCTGCATTTCATCACAAGAAACAAGCAATGAGTGTGCCAAGCTATTCACCCCCGCTCTAGCTACATTTCGGTCCCAACAAATAATTCTTTAGTGGTATGAATTATTATTGATGAAATTAAGTTGGGTGTTCGGGGCGAACACGGGAAGCTTAATTTCATCAGGAGACCAAAACCAATTTCTCCTCTCGGTCCCTATCATAGCCTCTTATTTATAAAGTGTTATACCCGCCTATACCACCTTCCTACCCAACCTTAGGTGGCCGACCAAGTAAGCTTAGAGTCCAAGCTTGGGTCGGCCAAGCCAAAGGTTGAGCCAAGTAAAGGTGGTCGGCCCTAGCTTGGAGCCCAAGCTTGGTATGGCCGGCCATATAAAAATAAAAGGGATTTTATTTAAAATCTTTCATTTTGTGGACGCTATGATTTTAAAAGAGAGTTTAAAATTTAAATCTTTCCTTTTATAGTTTTCTACAAAAGATTAAGAGAAAGATTAGATATCTTTCCTTATTTGTAGTTAAAAGGAAGATTTTAATTTTGAAGAAAACTTTCCTTTTTGAAAATCATCCACAAGTTTTAATAGAGAGATTTTAATTTATAAAATTTCCTTTTATAACCAACCATGAAGGGAAAAATTATTAGAGAAATTTTTATTTTAAAAATTTCTGGAAACAAATAAGGAAGTTTTAATTTTATGTTTAAAACTTGCCTTATTTGGAGCACATGAGGTGTCCGGCCATGTAAAGGGTTAAAAAAAAATTTTAATTAAAATTTTCCTTATTAACCAATGGCAAGGAGAATAAGGAAAATTTAATTATAATTAAATTCCTTTATATACCAAGACCAAGGAATATAAAAGAGGGGGTAGAGGTGCCTCACCTCACGATATATCTTCTAGTATTCCCCTCCTCTCTTCCTTGGTGTGGCCGACCCTATTCTTATCCTCTTCTCTTCTTCTTTAGTGGCCGGTGCATCCCTCTCTTGGAGTTCTTATTGGTGGCCTATTCTTGCTATGAGAAGAAGGAGAGAAAGGAGGTTTTGCTCTTACATCCCTTGGAGCTTGAAGGTTGGTGGCCGAAACTTGCAAGAAGGAAGTTGTCTTGGTGGTTCTCATCTTGGTAGATCGTTGCCCACACAACGTCCGAGATAAGAAGAGGAATACGATAGAAGATCAAGAGGTTGTTACTTACAAAGAAAGGTATAACTAGTAATTATATTCCGCATCATACTAATTTTCTTTGTATAGATTTTGAAATACCAAACACAAGAGGCATATGATTCTAGGTTTCGAATTTGTGATTCGAGTTTGTGTTCTTTTCTTTTCTTTTTCGATCTTATGATTCTATTGTTCTTATTGGTTAAACCTAGGGTTACTATAAGGAGATTGAATATTGAATTTCTTTAAAAGGCTTTGTCAAGGAAGTGGTGGATGATCCCATAATCAAGAATGCCTAGTGCCTCGCCATGTTTAACTTGGAAGCCAATTTTAGAAATAAATATTTAATCAACTTTATAACATGGGTGGACTTGGATTAATAATGTTAAGCATCGTTTGCTATCCAAGTCTAAACCTCTAAGAACAGATAAGTTAAATTTGAAATCAATAATGTTAAGTTCTGCTTGTAATTCCTAATTTAATTTCTAAAAAACACAATAGGTTGTTAGGAATGGTTCAGGACTTGTACAAAATTTTTGTACAGGGGAACCGGTACGATATTTCGAATATCAACCAACATGAAGAACTTAGAAGCTTGGACCTAGATCTCTTGATCTTGGTCGAAACTTGAAAGGAGGAAGGAGAAGTTTCGGCTAGAGGAGAAGAGGAGATTAAAATTAGGTTTTTAATCTCATTCATCCCCTTTTATACTAAGTGAAAGTTGGATCATCTCTTCGTATATAATCTACATATAATGAATTGTTTCATATTGCTCATGTGATGCTTTACCACCACCCTAATGACAACTTAATCTAATCTCAACTAAGAGGTCTCGGGTTTAAATCCTAGCCTGGGCCATTTATGAATATATTTTTATTTCTTTTCTATGCTTTATTTCTTTTTGCCCTTTTTGAATAGAGGAAATTTACGGGTGTTACAATATTTACCCTGTAAAATAAAGTTAGCACAATTATACTAAGTGGTAGCAATTAGTTTCTATCCTTCCTGGACCAGGAATTAGTCAAGGTCTCAGTTTAGGGATCCAAAATGAACCTAAATTTGACCGACGCCTACTGTCCCCTCAACCAGGACACGTCCTCACTTAGTCACTCTCCTCCAGTGACTTACCTTTACTTACCAGTTTGCCAATTGTCCGGTCCACAGATCCAACTTGACTTCCTGCCAGATATTTGGTTGGCCCATCGACTTAACTGGACTTCCTGTCAGATATCTGGTTGGCACATCGACTTAACTGGACTTCTTGCTAGATATCCGGTTGGCCCGTCAACCTATCTAGACTTCTCGCCAGATATCCGGCCGGCCCGTCGACTTATTTAGATTTGTTGCCAGATTTCCTATCGGCTCGTCGACCTATCTAGACTTTTTGCTAGATATCGGGTCGGCTTATTGACCTATTTGGACTTCTCACCAGATATCCAGTTGGCCCGTCGACCTATCTGATTAACTCCTGCACACTTGGTAAAGTGGTTAGATCACAATAATACCTAACTTAACTTCCTTGTCATTCATCAAAATCTGAGTTAGATCGTTAGTGCAAACTGCACCAACATGTACGAGCCCAAGTAACTCATCAACTCATTCACCCTTTCTAGAAAAAGGTAACTTTATCATCTTGTATTTTAAACATGAATCACATGTATCTAATTCAAATGATTCGATAACTGCAATCTTTTATAATTCGAACATGCATTTCTTACTTATATGACCAAAGCGACAATGCCACGAGTAAGAGGTTAATTGATTATCTAATCAGGCGCATTTATTACTCGTATCAATATTGAATGCATCACTAGATGTATCTAGCATGTAGATGTCATTGCATAAAGTTCCAGTACCATAAAGAACACCATTCAACATTATATAACAACAATTGTTACTAAAGTCAAATGGAAACCTTTTCTATTTAAGCAAGAATAAAAATAATGTTCTTTATTAATGCGAGAACAGAATAACAATTATCTAGTTCTAAGACAAGTCTATTAGGAAGCTGTAATAAGTATGTTCCAATGGTGACTGCAGCAACTTTTGCTCTATTCCCAACTCACAGACTTGTTTCTTCTTTAACGAGTCTTCTGCTATTCCTTAGCCTCTGTATGTCATTACATATATGTGAGTCACACATAATATCCAATATCCAAGTGTCTAAGGAAAATCATGACAATTAATAACAAAAATACCTGAAGAGGATGGGGCATCAGATGCCTTATTCTTCTTCATGGACTCAAGATAAATCCTATAGTTTCTTCGCTAGTGTCCCATCTTGCCACAATGATGGCATGGGCCCTTTTGTATCGGTTCTACTGTCTTGGATTTTTTACTCTTCCCCTTAGCTTGATGTTTTGGTTTTCTCTTAAAACCTTTCTTGGAAGAGTCTATTAACATCACAGTTTTCTGTTCACCTTTAATGAAAGGCTTTATAGTCTTGAACATATTAATCATCTCGAGAATGGTTGATTCCAAATTGTTCATCTGATAGTTCATTACAAATTGTGAATAACTTTTTGATACACTATGTAGAATTAAGTCAATACTTAACTCATGATCTATTGTAAAACTAAGTGATGCTAAATGCTCTATGTAGCCATTTATCTTTAGTATATGTTGTACTACGGACGAATCCTCCTGCATCTTTGAGGAAAAGAGAAGCTTAGAGACCTCGAATCTTTCAGATCTAGCTTGCTCATCAAATAGCTTATGAAGATTATAGATAATATCATAAGCATCCAAATGTTCATGTTGTTTTTGTAGTTCAGGAGTCATATCAGCTAGCATGATACAACTTGCAAGTATAGAATCATCCTTATGATTTTGAAGGGCTAATAATTGCTCCACAGTTACATCGGCATCAAGACTTGTGAGAAGAGATTGATCAAGGACATAAGATAGTTTCTCATCTTTGAGAACAATTCTCAAATTTCAAAACCAGCCCAAGAAGTTTGGCCCAGTCAATTTATTTGAGTCCAAAATCAAACGTAGATTAACAGAAGTCATAATCAAATAGTTAAGCTAGAAATACAAAAACGAGAATGTATGAGAGACATGATATTATTTATGTAAATAATTTACATAAAAGCTCGCTTATTTATCAAATTTAAATATCCTTATTTTTGAATTCGGGAGATGGTAGGTTTTCTCCAAGTGGCTTAATATCCACTACAGATAAGAATAACCTTGACTTTGGCCAACAAGTCATTCTTAGTTATAGCGGTAGGTAACAATTTTACAGATTGCATATCACTTATATGTAACTATCACATTATACTAGCAACTGATTGATCTACGCATGAACATCGGGTTGTTAACACATTAACAAGTATATATCAAATGCATATCACCCAACTTTACCTCTATCCACATTGATCATGACTTTGGCACAACAAATCAACGCTTCAAGTTTAAAACCGACCCATTAATCATGAGATTGTATCTCTATGGTTTGAACATATTTAATTTCAAATTTGAGCTTGACTTTGGCCAACAACTCAAGCAAGAAGTTAACTTTAGTTCTTATCACATTAACAGAAGGTGTAGGTTTTAATATTAAGGGATTTGGTCTTATCTACATCATGCAAATATTTTATCTATATGACATTATACGCATGACATAAATGAGGTCACAAGCATGATATAAATAATGACATGACACATCACACGCATGACACAACATGACATATCACACATATGGTAAAATCTAATCACATCACACGCATGACAAAATCTAATCATGTCATAATCAATGCATCTACATGACACACAATATGCTATGAACATGGCATAAATTTATATATGTTATAATTCTATTTTAGAAATAAAAATATATTATAAATATGATTTTAATAAATTAAAATTTATCTAATCAAATGAGGAAACCAATTTCTAAATTTAATTAACATATTTTATCTACAATCTTTCTATTTGGAAACAAAATTTTAAATTAATTTCCTAACAATTTAGGAAATAAATAATTAATATTTCTTAATTTATTACAAAATAATTCAAATCTGGATTTTTTATGATTTTCTAAATCTTTCTAAATTTGGTATTTTCTAATAATTTAGGAAAATTTCCAAAATAGAATATTTTAATAAATATAAAATTTTAGAAAAAAATAGTTCTATAATTTAATTTAGAATATCTCAAATCTATATTTTTAATGATTTTTCAAATATTTCTAAATTTGGTCTTTCCTAACCATTTAGAAAACTTTCCAAAAATGAAATATTTTAATAAATCTAAAATTCTAGAAAAAATTAATTCTATAATTTAATTTAAAATATCTCAAATTTATTTTTTAAAAAAAAAATTATAATCTTTCCATATTTGGTATTACCTAACAAAATAGAAAAATTTCTAAAATAGAATATTTCTTAAAATTTCAGAAAAATCTAGAAATAATAATTTCTAAATTAATAGAATATTTATAATTTTTTTTAAAAAAATTATATTAGAAACTTTTCAAAAATAGAATTTCCTAACAATTTAGAAAACTTCCTATAAGATACGGTAATTTTTTTTTTAAAAAAATGTTATAGGAGTAATAACCTTATTAGATTTTTCGAAAATTTTTTGGGATTTAAACGGAGGCTGTATGACACATTTTAAGGGGTAGAGTTATTGACCTTAGAGAAAGTCTGTTTGGAATATCCCTTAAGTGGGAGTTGATTGATTTCAATTAACATAAATTGTAATCAATTAACCTAAGTTTAATATATATAAACCTATGTTTGTTGTTCATCTCTCCCAACCCCGATATCATTTCTTCCTCCAACCCGATGTCGTCGACATCGCACTCGACGCCATAGTCGGTGCCACTCGACCAACGCTGGCCTTTCGCACGAGGCCTAGAGGCAATGCAACAACCATCATGAAAGGTGACACTATTAGTGCAAGTGAGAGCCCTCTCAGTCTCTCCTCTGCTTGAACCCCTCTCGTGGATTTCCGTCGCCACTTTCAAAGCTCGCGGCGCAGAGCCACCACTGCACCCTCTGTCCACTCGATCGTCATTGAAGCTGCTTCGCCGTCAGGTGCTGCTATCGCCGAAGGAAGGATCAGCGCAAAGGGGGGGGGGGGACTAGGGATAACTCTCTTTCTCACTCACGGACCTGAGCGACGCCAGCATCTCCTTTCCCCTCTCTGTTGCGGGACACCATCATAGGAGAGTGCTCGATGTTAGAATTGCGCGCCCAACTCTCAACCGGAGATATGTGTTTTCTTTGGTTTTGGAGAGGAGGATAGCCGTTGAAGACACCATCTCTTCTTCAGACTCAAAGAGGAGAGCTCCTTGTTCATCGCAGCAACACCTGGATTTTTCACCAAGCGTTTGTGTATTGATTGGCTAAGAATTCTAGTTAAGTTGGTTTATGTTAAATTAATCTTTGATTAATGATGATGTATTGTTGGGGTACTATATGGATAATTATTGGATGTCACAAGTGGAGCAAACCACAAGTTTAATCTTGCAAACGCAAATATTAAATTGGTAGTATGGTGATTGTTGGTTGTAATTGATTATAAATGAGATTGATTTGGTAATTGATTCATGACTGATTATAGTTGATTAGAATATGATTGATGCTTATTTTTGATGATTTAGTTGAAGTAGATGGTTACATGATCATTAATAGGATTGTGGGATTGATATTATGATTTGTTATGATGGATTGTTAATTAAATTGATATTGTGAGTAATATAATCATTAAATTGGTGTTGTAAGTTAATTGGGTGGATTTCCATATATGGATTAGTCGATGAAAGGGTGATTAATAGTTGAGTTTGACGAGTTCATGATCATTATCAAGGATCATTGGATTGATTATAAGATGTAGAGTGTTTTGAATGATGGATTTGTTATCCGATTGATTCAATTAGGGTTGATGATGGATTAAATCTGATTTAATTAAGGAAATTGGAGATTAGTAGAACTTAATCATTAATTGGGGTTAATCAATGATCGTATTACAATTGGTGTTACCCTAAATAGGTTTGGAGATTTGATTTAGCTAAATCTGTATATCATGTTATTGCAGGACGTTAATACGAGACGAGCGTCTCGACGTGGGATTGATTTATCATGATCGATAGACAAAATACCAATAACGATAAAATAGCCACATGACTAAATACCAAAACAATGCCAATATTATAAGGAAAACGTGTATGAAAACTAGAGTGAAGTAAAGACCATCTTCTGATGTGACGTGGGACTGGAAGACAGGATACTCCAAGAGACTCCATAATCATTTACCTAGTACTTGAGGAAAAATATAATACACAAATGTGGCGGTGAGTGCGGGCTATTCAGCGAGTAATAGATAAGATAGTACATGGTTTATATAAAATATGGGGATCAATGTATATAGTCTCAGTAGGGAAATAAGAACATAATCATATTGACATAATCAATGCATCTAAATATAACTATATAATGAATACACATACCCAATCTGGACCTGACACATAAGATAATGATCACCTATGACATAATAAACATACAATATTAATCTGGATCTAACACATAAGGTCAAGATTGAAAATGACATAATAAATGCACAGACCTAAACTGGAATAGATACATACAATATAATGATCAATAAACTCGCCGTGGATCAGCAATAGATCTGCTCATAACACCTGAGCAATACAGTACATACATGTATAATAAATGACATGTATGAAGCATGACAACCATATGCAACAATCATAGCTCAAACAGGTACAACATATCACAATCATATGTAGCCAGTAACTACTAGATATGTATGCAAATATATCTCCACAAGATGCACCGCGCATCATATGCACATGCATACCACATGGTGTCGCTCCCGCCGGTCCCTCCACCTACCACGACCCCTATGTGGTTAAGGGGTCGGGATAATGATAACTGTACAACCCTCCAGCTAACACTACTCTCGAGTGGCTGAAACGACAGTGCGCTAAGTAGTTATCTAACTACATAGCGATGGGTCCCTGACTGCTCACAACGTCGGATATCATAACGCCTAGTGACCGGGTGGCACGACATGACAAGCGGCAACTACTCCAGCTACCACTACTCAAGTGTGGCCGAGTGTGTGGTGCTAAAAATGATTGACAACCCGCTCAACCATAAGGAAGACATTTGATTGTCAGCATGCAGTGTAAATGATGGGCATAATGGAATAATCATGATATAGACACAGTCATCATCAATGCAATAAATACCAATAACATAAATACTTCCAGTACAATGATCCATCTAGCACCTATATCTATAGGTATAGATAGATCCAATAGGTGCCTACTAAATAACAATACAGTAAATAGTCACCACAAAACACGTACACACCATACATATATGCACCCTACTGTTAGTATTAGCCCTAGTACCAATTATGAGATGATTGTAAAGGGCACATTTTGTATCATATATCACTATTAATAAAAGGCAATAGTTTTGGTTATTATATTTATTTCAGTTCAGTGTCAATTGAATAAGTATAATAATGTCCTTGGGTAGTAGGTTCTTATCTACAGTATATCAATTGGTTGAATTGATAGTGAGATATTGTAGAGAACATTACTCTTAAATATTCCTAGTCAAGTATTAATATACAAGGACAATATTAATGCATTAAGACTATCATGTTGGTTAACGGATGACTTGATCTCACAAGTCATGGATATGAGATATCAGGTTGACACATGGATATATATTAGAGAATATATACTGAATGACCCGTCATAAGAATGTTTCATGGATCGTCGTATGAGTGTCATAAACATTCTCATGTGACTATTGATATGAATAGTCCTTAGACATGAAGTCACTACGGTTCCCTACATAAGGAGTTGTATACTTTGGTATCGTCAAACGTCACCCGTAACAGAGTGGACTATAAAGTCGATCACTGGGTATACAATGAATTATGCGGAGGGATGTGAGTGATGTAGATGGGATCTATCCCTTCCATATGATGGAAGCGATATATGTAGGCCCCTTGATTAGTAGGACACTATGACTATGCATAAATGAGTCAATATGAGATATTGAGCTTATTTGATAAGTGTGTCTACTTGGATATCAAGAAACACAAAGATTGATAAGAGGATGACACGGTCTATGCCTCATTGATCAATCTAGATATCAAGGATAGAGGGACCAAGTCATACATGATGATAGCCACGGACAGGTTAGGTTGGATCTCGACTTTCTTGTCACTTGGGTAGCAATGATGCCTTGCTAGATGCCACTCATTGTTTATGTATCACAAATGTTGATTTGGGTACATTGCCAACGTTAAGAGAGTCTATAGGGTCACACACAAAGAACAAGTTGATATGGAGATGAGTTCATGTGATGAATCAATGGATTAAGTGTAATCCGAATTTGACTCATTGAGTTAGACTCAAAAGAATCCAATTGTTGGATTAAGATCAATTGCATGGGAATCAATGGGTTAGACTCATTGGGTGAACTTGAGTTCACAAAGGAAGTTGAATGGTCAAAATTGAACCATTGGATTGAATGGTTAATTTTGAGCCATTAGATTAGAAGATGAAAGGGTGATTAGAAGATGAAAGGGTGGAGACTCTTGATATACCATAACATGGTTATAAATATCATTTGGATGATATTTTTCATAAGTTTTTCTTTGCTTGAAAAGGTGAAAAGTCCCCTTGATCTTCTTCTTCCTCCTTCCCTTTTCTTGGCCGAGACACACATATAGGTTGCTAGCACAATCTTGTGTGTTTTCCCTCTCCATCTTGCTTTGTTTGTGAGACAATCAAAGACAAGGCTTATTCGTGTGGATACCGTAGAGGCGCAGACGCTTGAACGCGCTGAGATCTTCATCTAAACAAGAAGAGGTTGCTGTCGGGATTGCGAAAGACACACATCAAAGGTATAATCCTATCATGTAACTTAGTATAGATTATGAATAGAAAATGTTTCTTCCCTTCGCATGGATCTGCTGGATAAGAGGATCTAGAACTTTCCCGTTGAGTTTTTGCGCCTTTGGGCGCGCTAGATCCCAACACCTATAATGTAGGTATAATTAACATGATACCTCCAATATCACACCAGACATATATGATCACTAACATAGTTAGTATCGACATATTTCTCCAAATAGTATACATCAGCCACATGTACACACAACATAGATAGAATCAATATAGTTCCTCTAATAGTAAACGCTAGACATGTGTATACACATAACATGCAAATGGACAGTCAACAATGTGACTCCTATAATTCATACCCAACATGTGTACGCTCAACAACATATGCATAATCAACACGTTAACATAGTCAACAAAATATCTCCTACTGTACATACTCTACATGTATATACATAACAAAGTATATATATCCAAAAGCTAAGACTGTATGTGAAATAACTAGATTATCTCTAAGGTCAGGCAGATAATTCTCAAGCAGGATAACAATCCACAGTCTAATCAATCGACAATCTATCATGAATCAAAATCAAATCCAATCATTCATATTCCAAAATCAATCACCACTAATCATTATGAATCAACTTCTAAACGTACCCTAAACCCAAGTGGGTTGCTGGTAGCTCACTGTAACGACCCGGCCCTCTTGGCCCATTTGGCAGCCCATTTGGCGACCCTCGGGTCGTCGACCGTCGGCCCTTATGTCGTCGGCCCATTTGGCGACCTCTCATGTCGTCGACCAACGACCCTTGGTCGTGTCGTTACTCACTAGGACTTTCCACCCCTGGTCAGTGGATTTTTGCCTCCCCCAGGATTCGAACTCTAAACCTCCAGGCTTAAGTATTAAAGTTTATGAATCCTGGTAACCAAGTGCCGACGGTCGACGACATGAGAGGTCGCCAAATGGGCCGCCAAATGGGCCAAGAGGGTCGGGTCGTTACAATAAAAAGGCACCTTTTTATTGTAACGACCCGACCCTCTTGGCCCATTTGGCGACCTCTCATGTCGTCGACCGTCGGCCCTTATGTCGTCGGCCCATTTGGCGACCTCTAATGTCGTCGACCGACGACCCTTGGCCGTGTCGTTACTCACTAGGACTTTCCACCCCTGGTCAGTGGATTTTTGCCTCCCCCAGGATTCGAACTCTAAACCTCCAGGCTTAAGTATTAGAGTTTATGAATCTTCGTCGACCGGCCCCTTGGTCCCAGCCGGCGGCCCATTTGGCGACTTCTCATGTCGTCGACCGCCGGCCCTTATGGCCGTGTCGTTACTCACTAGGACTTTCCACCCCTGGTCAGTCGATTTTTGCCTCCCCCAGGATTCGAACTCTAAACCTCCAGGCTTAAGTATTAGAGTTTATGAATCCTGGTAACCAAGTGAGTGTAAAACCAGGATTCATAAACTCTAATATTTAAGCCTGGAGGTTTAGAGTTTGAATCCTGGGGGAGGCAAAAATCCACTGACCAGGGGTGGAAAGTCCTAGTGAGTAACGACACGGCCAAGGGTCGTCGGTCGACGACATTAGAGGTCGCCAAATGGGTCGACGACATAAGGGCCGACGGTCGACGACATGAGAGGTCGCCAAATGGGCCGCCAAATGGGCAAGAGGGTCGGGTCGTTACACTCACGATCGAAGAGTAATTTTATGTTGGAAAGATGGTCGGAGCCATGGATCGTCCACAAACAGCGACAACCAGAGTTACAATGGTTGATCTACCACTATAAACATCCTAAAACAAATCACAATCCTCAATTCACATCAACAATCAAAGCAAAATCCCAAAATTCATATCCTACAGATTCCATTACCTCTATGGAAGAAAGCTTGGCCCCTTCTCCAGAAGTGATAGATCCGTCCAACAACCTAACCACCTCAGGGATGCTGGTCTACTGTGGTGGCCAGGACATGGTACGGGATGGGGTCACTGTAAATAAGGATCTAAAATCCAGAACATGCTGATCAGGTGATAAACTATGGGGATAATCGGACAAGAAAATGGAAACAAGAATCAACAACACCTCATAACTTCTTGGGGCCGAAAGAGGGGCGACCGACCAATGAGCGTTCGGTGAGGAGACACAGAGAAGGGCAGCCGTCGGTAACGCAAGGGAAGATAAGTGACTGCGGTGATAGAGCTTGTAACGATCTAGCGAGGTGGTGTAGCGATAGAAAGCTAGGGTACAAACTGTGATCGTTGACGACGATCAGGGCGGAAATGACCATCGCTCTAGTAACGGGGCAAGATCGCGAGAAAGAAGGGACGACGACCAGGGAAGATCGAAGGGAGGATCAGCCGAGGCTATGCTGAAAGTCGAGTGCGAATGGTGGCGGGGTTGGCGTCGCTGGGAGAGAAATCGCAGGAGAGGGGGTTCGGGTAGAGGAGAAGAGATCAAGATCGGGTAGGGAATGGAATCAGGAGAAGAAATGAAAACATTAAACATTAAATATTTAGGTTAAATAATTTCAACTATAGGCTAATCAAATCAATCAACTCCCACTTTAATTGGGTATTCCAAATAGGCCTTAACTAAGCGTAATCGATTCATCCCTTTAAACATGTCATACAGACTCCGTTTAAATCTAAAAAAAATTAAAATTTTTAAACAAATCTAATAAGATTATTTCTCCAATAACACTTATTATTTAATTTATCATATCTTACACAAAGAGCGGGAGAATTGTTGGTGCAGCGGGGACCGGCAAGAGGGGGGTGAATTGCCTGCAACTAAAAGTATACCTTTCTCAAAGCTTTCCAACTCTTAAAATAATGCAACACTTAATAACAAAACAAAAAGACAGAAAGGAAATAAAACTCAGAACTTTAACCTGGTTACAACCAAGAGGGTTGTTATCCAAGGCGATGAAAAAGCGCAGTAAGAAAACTCCTTCTCTGAAGGCGGAGAAGCCTTTTACACTTTGAAATCACAGCAGTTGCTTAAATAGGAATTACAGAGTTGCTTTTTCGTATCAATTCGTTGTACCTTAAAGCTGCCCGAGACCCACCTTTATATAAGGGTTCTAGAGCTTATTGGATGACCTGATCTTTGGGATCGGGTTTTGACTCAAGAGGGATCGGTCGACCGATCCCCAGGTTCGGTCGACCGAACCTGCTGTACCTATCCAGTTTTCCATCCAGATGCAGTCTCTATGGATCGAGCTTAGGTTCGGTCGACCGATCCTTGTGTTCGGTCGACCGATCGGCCAACGGTCTCCAGTTGAGTTGGCCCGATCAAATTGCTCGACTGAGTCTCTGGATTAGCTTCGGTTCGGTCGACCGATCAGGAGGTTCAGTCAACCGATCAGCTTCACCAACGGTCAGCTTTTGACGTGGCATTCGACGTGTCTGCTGCGGTTGGCTTTGGTTAAAGAAGGATTCGGTCGACCGATCAATATGTTCGGTCGACCGAACCGTTGACAAGTCAACTTCCAGTGGACTTGCTCCGGTTTAGCTCCTTGGGTGATCACGGCCATCCGGAATAGGGCTCACCCGAACCCAGTTCCCGGCCTTCTCCTCGAGCAGGCTTCCGTCCGGCTTCTCGTCCCTCGAACGCCGCGCACGTTCTTCTCGCTCCATCGGAGTACTCTTCCGCAGCTCTCTCGTCCTTCGGACGCACCGAGCCCGTCGGCTCCCTTCCCGTGCCGTCCTTCTCGCTAGCTGCGTCTTCCGCTCGACTTCCTGCGCTCCTAAGTTCCTGCACACTCAGACATAGGGTTCAGACAAAACACAGGACCTAACCAACTTGGTTGATCACATCAAAACTGCCACGGGGTCCAACAATCTCCCCCTTTTTGATGTGCATCAACCCAAGTTCAAGTTAGGGTTAAAAATAGACAAACGTAATTTTAAGAAAATTACTAAACTAACAAGTATAGCATAAATTTGCAATAAATAAAATTGCAACATAGTTTAGAGAGAAAACAGATATATTTTAATTTTCCTAACTCCCCCTAAACTTGTACTTTTCTCTCCCCCTTTGATCACAGCAAAAACGGGGAAGCAAGTTCTTAAGATAGAAAAAATTTCTAAGCAAAATAATTTCTTAGAATTTTCAAAAGGAATTTCTAAGTAAAAATGAAGAAACATTATTTGAATAATTTTTCAAAGCATTATTCAAGTGTTATGAGAATTTTTCAAAGTTAAAAATTTTCAAAAATCCAAAACTTAGTAAAGCCAATCAAAAAAAAATGTTTGTACACTTTCAAAGCATTTTAATTCTCCTTTTAATGCTTTTTCAGAAAGTTAATTAAATATTTTTGTTTCAATATTTCAGCTTCCAAGTCGTGGCGAGGCACTAGGCCTTCTTGGTTATTGGAGCAATAACCACTTCCTTAGACAAAGCCTTCATAAAGAAAATGTTTAATTTTCTCTCTATAAAGCTTTTAATTTTGAGAGATTAGTTTAGCACAGATTTTGGAACCCAATAGAGGTTCCTTCCTACTGAATTAATCAGGAATTTAGGTGGTACATAGTTTCTTGGTAATTTCCTAATTTGACCCTAAAGATGTTTAACATACCAGTTTAATTTTCCATATAACTTTATTTTTGATTTTGAAAAAATATTTACTTTTAAACATGCATCAGATTTCAGTTCTTGAATTTCATTTTTTAACTTTGCATTTTCTAATTTTAAATTTTCATTTTCCTTTTCAAATTTATCTAACTCTTTAGAAAGTGCTTTAATAAAGCGAAAGGACTGAGTAGGGGTAAGATTGTGTACCTGACTTACCTGATTTGGTGAGGCTCCCCCTTCACTGCAACTTTCCTCTTCTGATGTTCCTCCCCTTTCATTGATGCTCATCTCTGAGCTTGACTCTTCTTCTGGCTGATGGTTAGCTAGTAGAGCTAATCCTGAAAATTCTTCAACTTCTGACTCGGAGGATGAAGAGTCATCCCATGTCGCCTTCAGGTTTTTGTACTTGGGTCGAGCTAGCTTCTTGCTTCTTTCCTTACCTTTCTGTTTGCTCTTCAATTTTGGGCAATCATCCCTGATGTGCCCTTCTTCATTGCAATTGTAGCACCGGACTGTCCTTCCTTTTTGATGATGTTTACTTGACTGTGGTCTAAACTTGTTAGATTTAAAAAACTTATTAAAACGTCTTACCATTAACGCAGCTTCGTTTTCGTCGATTGACGCTTCGGAGTCGGGATCGTCCTTTTCAGCTCGTAGGGCAACGTTGAGGTTTGACTTCTCTACTGGTTTTTCTGCAAGTCGAGACTCGTGAAGTTCGAAAGTTTAAAATAAGTTTTCTAAACTACTTACCTCAAAGTCCTTAAAGATGTAGTAAGCATCTACTAAGGACGCCCATTCTGAAGTCCTCGGGAAGGCATTGAGCGCGTATCGGATGGAATCCTGGTTGGTTACTTCTTCTTCAAGGTTCGTTAGTTGCGTTATCAGCTCCTTGATTCTCGCTTGGAGTTGCGCTACCTTCTCACCGTTGTTCATCCGGAGGTTTGTTAGTTGTGTCCGGAGGATGTCGTGCCGAGCCAGCTTCGCTTCAGAGGTACCTTCGTGAAGCTCCAGGAATTTCTCATAGAGATCTTTTGCTGAGTCGTAGCTTCCGATCCGACTTACCTCCTGAGGTGGCAGAACGCTGAGGAGGTGGAATTCAGCTTTTCCGTTGGCGACGAAATTGGCTTGCTCCTTCTTGCTCCATGTGTTTTCTTCTTTGTCTTTAGGAGCTGCAAAACCATATTTCATAGTAATTAAAATATCAAAGTCTGTTTTAAAGAATACCTCCATTTTTCGCTTCCATGTAGCGAAATCTCCGTCGAACTTCGGGGGATGAATGTTCGCGCCGGCCATTGTCTTGATCTTAGTGTTTCAGACGGCGGTTAGTCCTTCTGAGGTTGTCAGGCTCTGATACCACTTGTTGGTGCAGCGGGGACCGGCAAGAGGGGGGTGAATTGCCTGTGACTAAAATTATACCTTTCTCAAAGCTTTCCAACTCTTAAAATAAAGCAACACTTAATAACAAAACAAAAAGACAGAAAGGAAATAAAACTCAGAACTTTAACCTGGTTACAACCAAGAGGGTTGTTAATCCAGGGCGATGAAAAAGTGCAGTAAGAAAACTCCTTCTCTGAAGGCGGAGAAGTCTTTTATACTTTGAAATCACAGCGGTTGCTTAAACAGGAATTACAGAGTTGCTTTTTCGTATCAATTCGTTGTACCTTAAAGCTGCCCGAGACCCACCTTTATATAGGGGTTCTAGAGCTTATCGGATGACCTGATCTTCGGGATCGGGTTTTGACTCGAGAGGGATCGGTCGACCGATCCCCAGGTTCGGTCGACCGAACCTGCTGTACCTGTCCAGTTTTCCATCCAAATGCAATCTCTGTGGATCGAGCTCAGGTTCGGTCGACCGATCCTTGTGTTCGGTCGACCGATCGGCCAACGGTCTCCAGCTGAGTTGGCCCGATCAAATTGCTCGACTGAGTCTCTGGATTAGCTTCGGTTCGGTCAACCGATCAGGAGGTTCGGTCGACCGATCAGCTTCTGACGAGGCATTCGACGTGTCTGCTGCGGTTGGCTTCGGTTAAAGAAGGATTCGGTCGACCGATCAATATGTTCAGTCGACCGAACCGTTGACAAGTCAACTTCCAGTTGACTTGCTCCGGTTCAGATCCTTGGGTGATCGCGGTCATCCAGAATAGGGCTCACCCGAACCCAATTCCCGGCCTTCTCCTCGAGCAGGCTTCCATCCGGCTTCTCGTCCCTCGAACGCCGCACACGTTCTTCTCGCTCCACCGGAGTACTCTTCCGCAGCTCTCTCGTCCTTCGGACGCACCGAGCCCGTCGGCTCCCTTCCCGTGCCGTCCTTCTCGCTAGCTGCGTCTTCCGCTCGACTTCCTGCGCTCTTAAGTTCTTGCACACTCAGACACAGGGTTCAGACAAAACGCAGGACCTAATCAACTTGGTTGATCACATCAAAACTACCACGGGGTCCAACAATCTCCCCCTTTTTGATGTGCATCAACCCAAGTTCAAGTTAGGGTTAAAAATAGACAAACGTAATTTTAAGAAAATTACTAAACTAACAAGTATAGCATAAATTTGCAATAAATAAAATTGCAACATAGTTTAGAGATAAAACAGATATATTTTAATTTTCCTAACTCCCCCTAAACTTGTACTTTTCTCTCCCCCTTTGATCACAGCAAAAACGGGAAAGCAAGTTCTTAAGATAGAAAAAATTTCTAAGCAAAATAATTTCTTAGAATTTTCAAAAGGAATTTCTAAGTAAAAATGAAGAAACATTATTTGAATAATTTTTCAAAGCATTATTCAAGTGTTATGAGAATTTTTCTAAGTTAAAAATTTCCAAAAATCCAAAACTTCATAAAGCCAATAAAAAAAAATGTTTGTACACTTTCAAAGCATTTTAATTCTCCTTTTAATGCTTTTTAAGAAAGTTAATTAAATATTTTTGTTTCAATATTTCAGCTTCGAGGTCGTGGCGAGGCACTAGGCCTTCTTGGTTATTGGAGCAACAACCACTTTCTTAGACAAAGTTTTCATAAAGAAAATGTTTAATTTTCTCTCTATAAAGCTTTTAATTTTGAGAGATTAGTTTAGCATAGATTTTGGAACCCAATAGAGGTTCTTTCCTACTGAATAATCAGGAATTTAGGTGGTACATAGTTTCTTGATATTTTCCTAATTTGACCCTGATGATGTTTAACATACCAGTTTAATTTTCCATATAACTTTATTTTTTATTTTGAAAAAATATTTACTTTTAAACATGCATCAGATTTCAGTTCTTGAATTTCATTTTTTAACTTTGCATTTTCTAATTTTAAATTTTCATTTTCCTTTTCAAATTTATCTAACTCTTTAGAAAGTGTTTTAATAAAGCGAAAGAACTGAGTAGGGGTAAGATTGCGTACCTGACTT
The DNA here is from genome assembly GCF_018446385.1 of Zingiber officinale. Taxonomy (NCBI): domain Eukaryota; kingdom Viridiplantae; phylum Streptophyta; class Magnoliopsida; order Zingiberales; family Zingiberaceae; genus Zingiber; species Zingiber officinale. The sequence goes on along the minus strand of NC_056002.1, from coordinate 96,254,478 downwards.
ACCTGATTTGGTGAGGCTCCCCCTTCACTGCAACTTTCCTCTTCTGATGTTCCTCCCCCTTCATCGATGCTCATCTCTGAGCTTGACTCTTCTTCTGGCTGATGGTTGGCTAGTAGAGCTAATCCTGAGAATTCTTCGACTTCTGACTCGGGGGATGAAGAGTACGTTGGTGCAACCTTAGGTCAAGATTAACCTGGTTGACCCGACTCGAGTTGACCTGACTCGAGTTGTATTTTGATGTTTGATGAGAACAGAAGAGTTGTATTTTGATGGGAGATTGTTGGTGCAACCTTAGGTCAAGGTTGATCTGATTGACCTGACTCGAGTTGACCTGACTCAAGTTGTATCTTGATGTTTGACAAGAACAGAAACTTGGGAGGTTGTGGGTGCAACCCTTGGTCAAAGTTGACCTGGTTAACCCAAGGTGAGTTGACTTGGCACGGAAAAGTCCAAGCAGGGAGCTTGGCACGGGAAAAGTCCAAGCAGGGAGCTTGGCACGGAGAAGTCCAAGTATGGGAACTTGGCAAGTGGAAGTCGGAGAGGGTTCGGTAGCTCGTTCTCCGGACTATGGTCAGAGAGGGCTCGGTAGTTCGTTCTCTGGACCGGATGTGCTAGTCGGAGAGGGCTCGGTAGCTCGTTCTCCAAACTAGGTCAGAGAGGGCTTAGTAGCTCGTTCTCTGGATCGGACAAAGTCGGAGAGGGCTCGGTAGCTCGTTCTCCGGACTAGATCAGAGAGGGCTCGGTAGCTCGTTCTCTAGACCAGGAAGGCAGATTGGAAATCCTGGTGAGTGAAACCAGGTGAAAACCCTAGTGAGTGAAGCTAGATGAAAGTGAAAGTCCTGATGAGTGAAGCCAGGCAGTTGGTGAAAGTCCTGGTGAGTGAAGCCAGGCAAGGGAAAGTCCTGGCGAGTGAAGCCAGGCAGTTGGAAAGTCCTGGTGAGTGAAGCCGGGCAAGGAAAAATCCAGATGGATCAAGGCTGATCGGACATCTGGTGTTGTGAAGGTCAAGTAGGTCAAGGGAGTGACTGGATACTTGGCACGAAGAGAAAAGTCTAAGTGGGTCAAAGGGATTGACCGGACACTTGGTAGGGAGTCTTAGCAGGTCAAGGGAGTGACCAGATGCTAAGCATGAGATACCAATAGGTCAAGGTTGACCGGATATTGGTTTGGAAGGCGTGGGATTTGGTTTGGGCAAAAACCAAGAGCTGGACCGATCAGTGGATCGATCCAGTGATACATTGGGTTATCTGATCGGTCTGGTGATCGATCAGTAACCAACAAGATGTATCAGTTATCGATCGGTCTGCACCGATCGAAGCAACGAAGGCAAAGAGAAAGGAGGATCGATTTGTGGACCGATCCATGCACTGATCGGTCCACGGACCGATCGGAGACGATCGTAGAGTTGGGCGAGTTCTTCATGAAGAGTGCTGATCGGTCCGGGGACCGATCAAGATAGGTCTGATCGGTCCCAAGACCGATCAGGGAGGTCTCGGACCGATCAGGGTGGAGCCTGATCGGTCCAGGTATATCCGTTGAGATTCAACGGGTATCTCCGTCTTCTTCGCTGTATGCTTTGCAGGTGCAGTTGCAGGTTCAGGCTATATAAAGGAGATCGAGGGCTGCTACAGAATACTTTTTCTTCTGGTTCGAAGCTTCTGCTTCTTCTTCTTCGCTGCTGTGATTTGAGCTTTGCTGAGCTCGCTTCTGCTTGAAGCTTCGTGTGAGCTTCATCGGTTGGTTCCTGCTATTGTAGGCGTCTTGTGAAGCTGTTGCTTCATCCAGTCGAAGAGAAGAAGGCAAGCTAGTGTTGTTACATTTATGTTCTTAGCTTCTTGCTGTACTTGTACTTCTGCTTGCTGTTGCAAAGTTTGTGGCGAGGTTTCTCCACCCAGAAGGAGTGTTCATTAGCCGGTTCTCCGGGGTCTCATCCACCGACGGATTGGTAGGCTTCGTCCACCTTACGGACACGCCGAGGAGTAGGAGTTTATCTCCGAACCTCGTTACATCGCTGCATGTTGAGGTTTGATCTTCTTTTCTTTGTTTTTTTGTTTTATTTTCCGCTGCGCTAACGTCAACTTGTAGAAAGAAATGAAGATTTGGGGTCGGCTATTCACACCCCCCCTCTTTAGCCGCGACCATCGATCCTAACAAATGGTATCAGAGCAAGGTCGCTCTTCGTTGGATCAACACCCGGGGGAGCACGAGCTAGAGAATGGAGTTATTTGGAGAAGACGTCACAATTCCACCTTTCTACGATCGCGACGACTTCGCGTTTTGGAAGGTAAGAATGAAGTACTTTCTTATGACTAACCTAGAAAATTGGAGGTGTGTGCAATTAGGTTTTACTCCTCCATTGGATAAAGAAGGAGAACTTTTGGAGAAGAAGAAGTGGACGAAGGAGCAAATCCACCAATCAACCATCAATGATGAGGTAACGAAAATCATTGAATTTTCTTTACCTAATGATGTTTTGTGTAGGATAGGTGGATATCGATGCCAAGGAGTTGTGGAATAACTTGGAAAAGTTCCATGAGGAGAACTCCACTTCAAGTCATGAAGAGGAGTCAAGTGAGCCAAGTAGCTCACATCATGGAGGCATGGATTTAGAGGTTGAGGGCTACTCAACATCTAAGGAAGAAGAGGAGGAGAGTTCCTCTTCAAGATTGGAGCAAGAAGAAGAAGCTTCTATCTCCGGAAGGGATGAAGAAGAGAGCTCACATCCATCCTCAACCCTAGGTAACTCAAGCCATTTAATTTCAAATAAATTACACATAATGTGCTTTGAGTGTAGGGAATTTGGGCATTACAAGAGTAAGTGTCCAAAGAGGGTTAGGAAGACTCCACCGGCGCCAAAGGTCAAGGAAGCCGGAGTCCCGACACGCAAAGGCAAGGAGCACGTGGTGTGCTTCCAATGCAAGCGAAAGGGACACTATAGGAGTCAATGTCCGAGGGGGAGGCAACCTCACAAGGACAAGAGACCGAGCACGTCAATAGGGGGAGCTAAGGCAAACCCTAAGGTAACATTTAAGTCTCATTCTTGTAATAAGACACATGCTAGTAGTTTTGTTACAATTGTTAATAATGATAAGCATGTTAATTATAGGAATCAATATATGTGCTTAGGTGCTAAACATGTTAGCTTGAATAAGGACAACTCTAGAAATGTCAAATTTAGGATTAACTCATCTAAGGTTAAGGGAAACCTAGATAGGAATCCCAAAACTACTAGACATATGCCTAGGAGTACCTCAAAGAACAATGACAAATTAAAACTTGAGGTATTAGAAAAGGAGAATCAAGTCTTGAGGTCAAGACTTGACACTTTAGAAAAGACCCTTAAAAATTTAGAGAAGTCAACTCTAGGGTCTAAGGGTCAAAAATCAAAGCCCACTTATCATAATGTTCCATTCGATTATGGAACAAGACCTAGGGCTAGAAATACCATCACCAAGGTCACAAGGGGAGTTACCCCTAGAGTTGATCTTGTTGAGTCCCAAATGACCAAGGCTTTAAAGCCTAGGAGGGTCATTAGGAGGATTGCTAGGGAAGTCATCCCTAGTGAATATTTAGTGAACCCAATGAACTCCAATAGGTATTGGGTTCCTAAGAGTGTGATTCCATCACGCTAGATGGTTTAGGGTGTGCCAACCTTACTTGAATAGGTAGTTAACCTAATCATGGCAAAAGGTGGCACTTTAGGAATTTTCAAGGTGTAATCAAGCCTTGAAAATGAAATGAAAAGTTATTCCTAAGGTGATTAGGATGTGTCAACCACATTTGAGGAGTTTTCTAGAGTCCATCTAATTGGCACATAGTGATCTAAAAATCTTTGGTATATAATTTTAGGTCTATTACACTTAGGAATATAGAACCTATGGCAAAATGATCAAAACTATCAAAAATGGCAACTAAGGCTAGAATTAGGTATCTTCTATACCTTTACATGTTATTTGTCATATATTGTTTGTCATATGCCATGTCATGACATCATATTTAATTTATTATTATTTGAAATGTCATGATAATGCTTAGGTTAGTTAAATGTCATGCTCTATTTAAGTTTCATACTTTATGACATGACATCATGACATTGGCACATGTTTTTACTTATGATATCATTATATGCCATGTCATCATCTTTTGCATTTAAAATCAATTAATTTGATTTAAGGACAAAAACATAATTTGATATGGAGATCAAATTGTTGTTTAGAAAATGCATGAGAACTTAGCCTAAGATGACCTAAACCCATATCTCACATCAAAATTGACTTGGATGTGTTTGATACACCTTAGATATGTGTGAAATATTAGGATCATGAGTTAGGATCAAGGTGCATAGTTCTTGTACCTAGATGAGCCTAATTCGAAATTGAGGATCATAGGGAAAGCTTGTGTACAAGTCATGTACATTTAGCCCTAAGATTGTGGTCCTAAATTAAAGGGTTTAAAATTATTTTAAAATTTATTTGAAAAACCTTGATGAAGCTTTTCTAGTGATAGCATTCATCATTGAGCAAGTTGAAACAAAGTTGAGTTAAACTTGAACTATTTCAAAGTTTTTCGAACTTTGTATCAAGTTTTGAAAATGAAAGTTATTTTCATCGAAAATTATTTTTCCGTGATAATATATGTTATGAGGAATGTATCCTCAAAATTTTACAATTTTTGAAATTTTATGTGATTTTTGAGAGGTTTCTGAATTTCGGAAGTAGAAAAATCAGAAACTTCTGATATCAGAGTTGGGGACCGATCAGAGGGGATTCTGATCGGTCCAGGGCACTTTGGATCGGTCACTGGACCGATCTAGGGAAGTGTGGATCGGTCAGGTGACCGATCAGCGCGTGCCAACTTGCTGATTTTCGACTGTTTTGTCTGAAATTTCAGCTGAGAGTTGGTGCTTTGGATTTCTAAAGGCTTGAAACTCTCCAAGACATTGTTGGTGCAATGGTCAAGGGGGAGTTGACCTTTAGGGGGAGTTTTACCTATTAGTCAAGGGGGAGTTTTACCTATTAGTCAAGGGGGAGTTGACTTTTAGGGGGAGTTGACTTTTAGGGGGAGTTTTTACTCCTAAAGACTTGAGTGATATGGGATTATCACTAAGTTAATTGTTGACCTTAGTATCAAGGGGGAAATTAAGGGTTTCAATGAAAGGTATGAGACCTTCATTAGAAAGAAACTCTTGACCTTGATTCACTCTTTTTGATGTGTGTCAAAAAGGAGGAGAGTGTAGGTTTGGGGAGAATGTTCAAGGAAGAACATTAGAAAACCTAAGTTAGGTTATGGTTTTGTCAAACATCAAAAAGGGGGAGATTGTTGCTGCAACCTTAGGTCAAGGTTGACCTGGTTGACCCGACTCGAGTTGACCTGACTCGAGTTGTATTTTGATGTTTGACGAGAACAGAAGAGTTGTATTTTGATGGGAGATTGTTGGTGCAACCTTAGGTCAAGGTTGACCTGGTTGACCTGACTCGAGTTGACCTGACTCAAGTTGTATCTTGATGTTTGACAAGAACAGAAACTTGGGAGGTTGTGGGTGCAACCCTTGGTCAAAGTTGACCTGGTTGACCCGAGGTGAGTTGACTTGGCACGGAAAAGTCCAAGCAGGGAGCTTGGCACGGGAAAAGTCCAAGCAGGGGGCTTGGCACAGAGAAGCCCAAGTATGGGAACTTGGCAAGTGGAAGTCGGAGAGGGCTCGGTAGCTCGTTCTCCGGACTATGGTCAGAGAGGGCTCGGTAGCTCGTTCTCTAGACCGGATGTGCAAGTCGGAGAGGGCTCGGTAGCTCGTTCTCCGGACTAGGTCAGAGAGGGCTTGGTAGCTCGTTCTCTGGACCGGACAAAGTCGGAGAGGGCTCGGTAGCTCGTTCTCCGAACTAGGTCAGAGAGGGCTCGGTAGCTTGTTCTCTAGACCAGGAAGGCAGATTGGAAATCCTGGTGAGTGAAACCAGGTGAAAACCCTAGTGAGGGAAGCTAGGTGAAAGTGAAAGTCCTGGTGAGTGAAGTCAGGCAGTTGGTGAAAGTCCTGGTGAGTGAAGCCAGGCAGTTGGGAAGTCCTGGTGAGTGAAGCCGGGCAAGGAAAAATCCAGATGGATCAAGGCTGATCGGACATCTGGTGTTGTGAAGGTCAAGTAGGTCAAGGGAGTGACCGGATACTTGGCACGAAGAGAAAAGTCTAAGTGGGTCAAAGGGATTGACCGGACACTTGGTAGGGAGTCTTAGCAGGTCAAGGGAGTGACCAGATGCTAAGCATGAGATACCAATAGGTCAAGGTTGACCGGATATTGGTTTGGAAGGCGTGGGATTTGGTTTGGGCAAAAACCAAGAGCTGGATCGATCAGTGGATCGATCCAGTGATACACTGGGTTATCTGATCGGTCTGGTGACCGATCAGTAACCAAACAGTATGCTACTATATGTTATCTGATCGGTCTACAGACCGATCAGAAAGCGAACAGAAGGCAAAGAGAAAAGGAGGGGATCGGTCTGTGGACTGATCCACATGCACCCTGATCGGTCCACAGACCGATCAGGAGACGATCAGAGAGTTGGGCGAGTTCTCTGTGAAGAGTGCTGATCGGTCTGGGGACCGATCAGCATAGGTCCTGATCGGTCCCCAAGACCGATCAGGGAGGTCTCGGACCGATCAGGGTGGAGCCTGATCGGTCCAGGTATATCCGTTGAGATTCAATGGGTATCTCCGTCTTCTTCGCTGTCTGCTTTGCAGGTGCAGTTGCAGGTTCAGGCTATATAAAAGAGATCGAGGGCTGCTACAGAATACTTTTTCTTGTTTCTTCTTCTTCGCTGCTGTGATTTGAGCTTTGCTGAGCTCGCTTCTGCTTGAAGCTTCGTGTGAGCTTCATCGGCTGGTTCCTGCTGTTGTAGGCGTCTTGTGAAGCTGTTGCTTCATCCAGTCGAAGAGAAGAAGGCAAGCTAGTGTTGTTACATTTATGTTCTTAGCTTCTTGCTGTACTTGTACTTCTGCTTGCTGTTGCAAAGTTTGTGGCGAGGTTTCTCCACCCAGAAGGAGTGTTCATTAGCCGGTTCTCCGGGGTCTCATCCACCGACGGATTGGTAGGCTTCGTCCACCTTACGGACACGCCGAGGAGTAGGAGTTTATCTCCGAACCTCGTTACATCGCTGCGTGTTGAGGTTTGATCTTCTTGTCTTTGTTTCTTTGTTTTATTTTCCGCTGCGCTAACGTCAACTTGTAGAAAGAAACGAAGATTTGGGGTCGGCTATTCACACCCCCCTCTCTAGCCGTGACCATCGATCCTAACAGAGTCGTCCCATGTCGCCTTCAGGTTTTTGTGCTTGGGTCGAGCTGGCTTCTTGCTTCTTTCCTTATCTTTCTGTTTGCTCTTCAATTTTGGGCAATCATCCTTGATGTGCCCTTCTTCGTTGCAATTGTAGCACCGGACTGTCCTTCCTTTTTGATGACGTTTACTTGACTGCGATCTAAGCTTGTTAGATTTAAAAAACTTATTAAAACGTCTTACTATTAACGCAGCTTCGTTTTCATCGATTGACGCTTCGGAGTCGGGATCGTCCTTTTCAGCTCGTAGGGCAACGTTGAGGTTCGACTTCTCTACTGGTTTTTCTGCAAGTCGAGACTCGTGAAGTTCGAAAGTTGAAAATAAGTTTTCTAAACTACTTACCTCAAAGTCCTTAGAGATGTAGTAAGCATCTACTAAGGACGCTCATTCTGAAGTCCTCGGGAAGGCATTGAGCGCGTATCGGATGGAATCCCGGTTGGTTACTTCTTCTCCAAGGTTCGTTAGTTACGTTATCAGCTCCTTGATTCTCGCTTGGAGTTGCGCTACCTTCTCGCCGGTGTTCATCCGGAGGTTTGTTAGTTGTGTCCGGTGGATGTCGCGCCGCGCCAGCTTCGCTTCAGAGGTACCTTCGTGAAGCTCCAGGAATTTCTCCCAGAGATCTTTCGCTGAGTCGTAGCTTCCGATCCGACTTACCTCCTGAGGTGGCAGAACACTGAGGAGGTGGAATTCAGCTTTTCCGTTGGCGACGAAATCGGCTTGCTCCTTCTTGCTCCACGTGTTTTCTTCTTTGTCTTTAGGAGTTGCAAAACCATATTTCATAGTAATTAAAATATCAAAGTTTGTTTTAAAGAATACCTCCATTTTTCGCTTCCATGTAGCAAAATCTCCGTCGAACTTCGGGGGATGAATGTTCGCGCCGGCCATTGTCTTGATCTTAGTGTTTCAGACGGCGGTTAGTCCTTCTGAGGCTGTCAGGCTTTGATACCACTTGTTGGTGCAGCGGGGACCGGCAAGAGGGGGGTGAATTGCTTGCGACTAAAATTATACCTTTCTCAAAGCTTTCCAACTCTTAAAATAAAGCAACACTTAATAACAAAACAAAAAGACAGAAAGGAAATAAAACTCAGAACTTTAACCTGGTTACAACCAAGAGGGTTGTTAATTCAGGGCGATGAAAAAGCGCAGTAAGAAAACTCCTTCTCTGAAGGCGGAGAAGCCTTTTACACTTTGAAATCACAGCGGTTGATTAAATAGGAATTACAGAGTTGCTTTTTCGTATCAATTCGTTGACCTTAAAGTTACCCGAGACCCACCTTTATATAGGGGTTCTAGAGCTTATCGGATGACCTGATCTTCGGAATCGTGTTTTGACTCGAGAGGGATCGGTCAACCGATCCCCAGGTTCGATCGACCGAACCTGCTGTACCTGTTCAGTTTTCCATCTAGATGCAGTGTCTGTGGATCGAGCTCAGGTTCGGTCGACCGATCGGCCAACGGTCTCCAGCTGAGTTGGCCCGATCAAATTGCTCGACTGAGTCTCTGAATTAGCTTCGGTTCGATTGACCGATCAAGAGGTTCGGTCGACCAATTAGCTTCACCAACAGTTAGCTTCTGACGTGGCATTCGACGTGTCTGCTGCAGTTGGCTTCGGTTAAAGAAGGATTCGGTCGACCGATCAATATGTTCGGTCAACCGAACCGTTGACAAGTCAACTTCTAGTTGACTTGCTCCGGTTCAGCTCGTTGGGTATCGCGGCCATCCGGAATAGGGCTCACCCGAACCCAGTTCCCGGCCTTCTCCTCGAGCAGGCTTCCGTCTGGCTTCTCATCCCTCGAACGTCGTGCACGTTCTTCTCGCTCCACCGAAGTACTCTTCCGCAGCTCTCTCGTCTTTCGGACGCACCGAGCTCATCGACTCCCTTCTCGTGCCGTCCTTCTCGCTAGCTGCGTCTTCCGCTTGACTTCCTGTGCTCCTAAGTTCCTGCACACTCAGACACAGGGTTCAGACAAAACGCAGGACCAAACCAACTTGGTTGATCACATCAAAACTGCCACGGGGTCCAGCAAGAATATGTTAAAAGTTTTCAAAAAAGTTCAAAGTATTTTCAAAAGTTTAAGGACATTAACTTCAGCTGAGAGGTTAAGTTAAGGGGGAGCTTTTGTAAAAGTTTTGTTTTGAAAATTTTTTACTTATGCTTTATAAGTTTTTTTCTTAACTTTAAATCATGTTTCTATAAATCAAAAATGGGGAGATTATTGGTGTTGGAAGTATTGGATAATCAAACCTGATTTTGAGGTTGGCAAAGGTTCAAAGTTAAGACTAATTTGTGATCTAACGAGCTTGATAAAGTATGCAAAAAAAATCCTAGTTGAGGCTAGGTAAAGAAGTCCTGATCAAGTGGGTTGGGCAAAGAAATCCTGGTCGAGTGGACTAGATTGAAGTCTTGGCAGATTAAGAACATCCAAAAGAAGTCCTATGGTCGAGGACACTAGGCGAGAAGCCTTGGGGGTCACAGATACCAGGCAAAAGTCTAAGCGGATCGAGGATCGGACGTCTAGCGGGAAGTCCCGAAGGTTAAGATCGGATGCTGAACAAAAGTTCACACAAGTTAGGAGGACCGGATGTTTGACAATAGGTAAACTCTCCTGATAAGAGTAGGTGATGATGCATTCCCTGTTGAGGGAACAATAGGAGTTGGCCCGACCTAGGATTTCAGTGAAATTTGGAAGTCAGGACTGGACAGTCCCGAGACTGTCTAAATATTTTGTACTTATATTTCATATCATGTCTATAATGCTAACTCTATGATATAGGAAATAAAAGCTGGAGTTAAGGCATTCTAGGCACTTAGAATGGATCTAGGCGCTTGAAATGAATCCAAACGCCTGGAGGTTCGGGTGACTAGAAAGGATCCAAGTGCCTGAATGACTTGAATCCCACCACACAAGTAGCTAAGTTGGCACACCCTAGTTGGCTGACACAAGTCAGACTTGAGGCACCTGAAAGGAATCCAGCAGCTCAGGAATGGATAGAGGCGACTTGGTTAGAGGTTCATCAAGGTGCAGCCATGTCAGCAACCCAAGCACCCGATCTAGTGGTCGAAGTTGGATAAGTCAGCAACAAAGGTAGATCATATAAGCCTCAATAGAGGTGCTTGGAGATGGTCCAGGTACCTAGAAGAGGATATAAAAGAAGGGTTCGACCAACAACTTTAGACACACATTCTATATGACTTTTATATTCGTCTGCTACTCCAAAACCTGCTCTACGATGCCAAAATGCTGCTTCGACAATCGATGCTCAAGTTAATACATTCTTTATTTGTCAATATTTTGTATTTGCACTTTGTATTTAATTCATCTATATTTGTATCGAGCTTGTGTGAATTATTCAACGAAAGCACTCAATGAGTGCGAGCCTTATACTAACAGTCGTCAGGTTGTGAACCAAGTAAAAATAAAGGTGTTAGCCTTGTGTTTATTTTCATTTCTTTATTTTTGCTGCGTATTCTCATGTGTTCTCAGAAAATAAAAAAGTGATGAGAGCTATTCACACCCTCCCCCCTCTAACACTGTTTTTAATCCTACAGTCAAAGTATAAGCTTCCATGATCAAAGGTGACTTGAATTCTTTAAATCTAAGGAAACTTGCACTCAAGTTGTAATAAGATCTTTATTGACGTAGTATAAAAATTATATAAAGTCTCATAGTAGGTCACTTCTAATGAACTTATTACCCTTAACTAGCATCCATATGTTAACTCTCAACATTCCAATATTTCCAGCCAGTAAGGATCGACTACTTGGATAAACCAAAGAGTATAACATATGTCAGTCTTACAAAATTAATGATGTCCAGTCTCATGAATTCATCGATTAGAGACTATTTCAATACGTACATAATTACACATGATGAGATACATACTAATTGTTGACTTTATTAATCGAGTTTAAGATCAAATTAAATCATATATGTAGAGAATGTACACTCAAATATTAAATATTTATTTATCAAATAAATAATATAATTTCTAAGGTGATTGACATATGATATCTCTTAAATATAACACTCTTATTCGATTAAACTTGAAGGAGATACTTGTGATATGGAGGTAAGTAAGGGTTCATGTGGCGGGCCCTTGACCCGGTCAATAGGGAAGCCATGTGGCAAGGTCAAGGTTTGGTTAATACAGGGACCATGTGGCGCGCTCCAAGACTCAATAACATAGCCTTCACATAGAGTATCAACAACCTTCGACTAGTCAAGCCAAGCTGATCTGACCAAGTCCCCGATCCCTCGACTTGTTGACTCACCGAGTTCCCAGCTTGTCGACTCATTGAGTTGTCGACCTTCGAACCATCCGTACATGATGACCTTTTAATGATCCTTTAATGAGAGAAGTCTCTAGAGCTTTCTTCTCTATAAAGGTAAGGGAAAAGAGAAGGTAAAAGGGAAGAGACTATACTTCTCATTTTCTATCTTCTTTTCGCTACTATTAAATCTCCATGCTAACTTAGGAATTAGAGTGGTCTCCCCGAGGCAACTCTCAGCAAACCTTTTGATGTTTGTTATTCTCGGTAGGAAATTACAGTACTACAAAAGAAATCTAAGAAAAGATCTCGACATCATCATTTTTTATGCTGGGATGAATTTCTGCCACCACATTATCGTTTTCAAATCAAAAGATTCATCAATAACATTTTTTTTAATACACTAAATAAATAAATAAATAAACTTTATATTTTTAAAGAGAATTTAATAACATTTACATGAATGAAGCTTAAATTTGTAAAAAAAATAAATTTAAATAATTACTTTGAACAATTTAATTCATTTAAAATCCGACTTAATTTATCTATTTACTTATCAAATAAATTTAAAGAATATAAAATTTGACTTGATTTGAATCCATAATTTTTATTAGCTAGACAATTTTATTGCACGTATGCCCTCTCTTCGCGAGTGGAAAAGTCCTGAGTATTTATGGTATATATGAAGTTCTTAATTATAGTATATTATGAAGATTTTTTTTCTATTAGATAGCAAATCTAAGGATAATCAGAATGAATTTCTATATGTATTATCCTAATTTATCGATGAAAATTTTTTATAGAATTGGATTAATTACTTTTAGAATTGACTTAAATAAAAGATTAAAAGTCTTAATGGGTTCCGAAGCTATTATCTGGTAAGATATGGGATAGACTTTTTAAGCCATGAGAATTTAAATTTTACTAATGTAGGAGTTTGGAAAATTTGTGACTATCTTTGATTTTTCCTAATATCGATAAAAAAATTTCATAAGGCTTCCGTATGGATCCGTTGATCCCTTTCATCGTGGTATATATAGGTCATTTTAGTAGAGGTCTAACTACATGCCGTAAAAATTTCAAATTAAGTCCTAATCCTTAACCAAATTAATTAATACTATATATATATATATATATATATATATATATATATATATATATATATAATCCTTGTTTCCACTCAGGGAGTTGGAGCTCCGTCTGCCTTTCACCTCTTTTGGTTCGATGTGTTTTTGGACAGCAAGGAGGAGAAGAATCAATCTAAGGGGGAGGGGAGGGAATTGTTCTTGTCATTCAAGCATTTGATTCGAATGTTTATAGGAAGTAGTTTTTCCTCGCCGATAACCTCCCTGGAAACTACTTTCATGAGAATATATAAAAGGAAAATGAAAGAAAGGGAGAGAAATTGCATTTTATTTTGTTTCTTCTTCTCTTCAAACCACCAGATCAAAAGAAGCATTTGGATTGTGTGGATTGATCCCTTTTAGTTCGTGATCGGTATCTGACTATTGAGGCATCGCCGCAAGAAAGGTTAGTAAACCAACTAGAAAAGATCCTAAATCGAATGGTGTTTTATTCGATTTATCAAGTTCATTGTCTGTCATTGATGTTAGAGCATAGGTTAGTTGAATTTCTAACTTGATTTTGATGCATTTAGAATGAAATATGAGTTGAAAAAATGAAATATGAATTTGAAAAACCTGAAACTCTCAAAAATCCCTCTGCTAAAAAAAATATGTAGCGTGCCTAAATGCACCTGTTCAATGACTAAGCGCCGCTGGAGTTCCCGAGCCACGGAGAAAGGCAGCCCTCTTGCGAACCCTTCCGGCTACGCGTCAAGCGAGACGCCGGAAAATCGCGACTGAGTGTTGCGTTTTCTTCCTGAGCCGAAGACGTCGCAAGCCGTGGGAACCGCGACCACGTGGTGGATATCTCCACGTCGCCGCCGGTTGATCACGGTGTGGTTGCAGAGAAAGAAAAAAAAACGTGCTACCGGCTGGTCACAGAGAAAGGAAAAACGTGGTCGGCAGGATGTCAGGCTTAGTTTAGGGATGAGAATGAAATAAAATAAAACCATGTATTTTTTTTAAAAAAATTTTAATTTCTTTCTTTTCTTCCCAATTGACGCATGTTGCCATGGAGAAAAAAAAAACAAAAAACACATCACTTTTTTTATATTATTTTTCCCCAATTAAAACATATCACAATTAATTGGAATTATTGATGGTGTAATATGCTAATGGGCAGTGAAATATTGCATGTTGTATCAATAGTGAAATATATGATTTAATGTTTCAATTAATTGTTTTTTTTTTGGGCTATTTGATCAAAATAGATGTTTAAGATTGGCCTGATGTCCAATTTTTTTTTTTTTTTTTTATCTCTCATGGTATAGATATACTTAGAATTAAGTAAACTCTTAGTATCTATTGAAAGTAGCCAAAGTCTAAAGTGCATGTCTCGGAAAGAATAGAAAAGTTACACATATTTAAGCATTATGAAATGGATTATATGCACACGATACCTCAACATCTTAGGTTTTGGGAGGAAAAACAATTATATCTTATACATTTGGGTCATTATTTTGAACATGATGATATAATTTAAATTCTATGAGATTCTTTGTCTGGACGTTGGAAGAGCATAATTAATGAAATACTTAACCAAAGCGGATCGACGATCTACCTTGATACGATAAAATCTTCATTAAGTATAAGATGGAGGAAAGAGATTGAACTCGAGATGAAAAAGTCATTATCCAAGAAGATAAATTCTTCTGGTGCTCATCTCTTACGGTTCACTTCATCATACATACTATACATACTCTTAAGAGGAATGACCAATATGATAATCTGCATAGTTAAAGAAAAGAAATTAGATTTTATTTAGAATGGTGATGAACTTGTAAACTTGTACCTATTTCTCCCACTTTGATTATAGCAAAAAAAAAAAAGGGGTAAAATAAAAAAAAATTATATTTAAAATATTTTCAAAATAAATTCTAAGTTAACAAAGGAAGTTTCAACTGATAGCATTAAATTTCTAAGTTTATCAAATTTTCAACTGATTGACAAAATTTTAACAGCATTATCTAATTCCTATTTTCATGCTTTATCAATACGTTAATTAAATATTTGATTTCAATATTTTAACTTCCGAGTAGTGCAAGGCACAAGGCATTATTGGTTATTGGAGCAACAACCACTTTCTTAGACAAAGCTTCATAAAGAAATTAACTATTTAATTTTTCTCGTCGAAAGCGCTAATTTTCAAAAATTTAATCTAGAAAAGATTTTAGAACCCAGTATAGATTCCTTCCTATAGGATTAATCAAAAACTTAGTGGGTACATAATTTTTGAGAATTTTTTTGAGTTGTCCCTGATGTTTTCTAATGTACCAGTTTAATTTTCCATACAACTTAAGTTTTGATTTTTGAAATTTATTTAAGCATGCATGATCATTTTTCAATTTTAATTTTCAATTTTTCATTCTCTAATTTTAGATTATTGTACATTTCTAGAGGGCATGCCTTTGCTAAGTTTAATTTTAACTCGTCATTTTCCTTTTCTAATTTAACTAAATCTTTAGTAAGCACTTTAATGAACTGAAAGGACTGCTTGGGAGTTAGAGCACGTACCTTATTTACCTCAATTTCTGATGCTCCCCCTTCATCACCGCTTTCTTCTTTTGATGATCCTCCCCCTTCATCTATGCTCATCTCTGAGCTGATTTCTTCTTCAATTTGATGGTTGGCCATCAGCGCTACTCCTGAGAAGGCTTCGACTTCTGATTCGGAGGATGATGATTCATCCCATGTAGCCTTCAGACTCTTGCGTTTAGAGGACGTCGGTCTTTGAGATTTCTCCTTGTCCCTTTTCTTTAATTTTGGACAGTCATCCTTGATGTGCCCTTTCTCGTTGTAGTTGTAGCATCGGACTGTCCTTCTGTTGCGTTGATGCTTTCTTGACTGCGATCTAAATTTAATAGTCTTAATAAACTTATTTAACATTCTTACCAATAGTGTCGCTTTAGTTTCGTCGATTGACGCTTCAGAGTCGAGATCGTCCATCTCGGCTTATAGGGCAACATTGAGATTTGACTTCTCTATTTGTTTAGGTTCTGCAATTCAAGATTCGTGAAGTTCGAAGGTAGAGAATAAATTTTCTAACGTACTTACTTCAAAGTCCTTTGAGATGTAGTATGCATATACTAAGGACACTCATTCTGGAGTTCTTGGGAAGGCGTTGAGCGCATACCGGATCGAGTCTTGGTTTGTTACCAATTCTCCGAGGTTGTTCAGTTGAGTTATTAGTTTCTTAATTCTTGCTTAGAGTTGGGCTACCTTCTCTCTATTGTTCATCCGGAGATTTGTAAGCTGAGTCCGGAGAATATCGCACCTTGCTAACTTTGCTTCTGAGGTGCTTTCGTGGAGCTCCTGGAATTTTTCCTAGTTGTCTTTGGTGGAGTCGTAGCTTCCGATCCGACTTACCTCCTAGGTGGCAGAATGCTGAGCAGATGGAACTCTGCCTTTCCGTTGGCCACGAAATCAGCTTGTTTCTTTTTCATCCAGTTGTATTCTTCCTTGTCTTTAGGGACTGCAAAACCATATTTCATAACTAAAAAAAATATCAAATTCTGTTTTGAAGAATACCTCCATTAGGCGTTTCCATGTAGCGAAGTCTCCGTCGAATTTCGGGGGATGAGTACTTGCACCGGCCATCGTCTTGATCTTGATGCTTCAGTCGGCGATCAGTCCTTCTGAGGCGGTTTGGCTCTGATACCACTTGTTGGTCCAGCGGGGCCGGCAAGAGGGGAGGGGTGAATTGCCTGCAATAAGAAAATACCCTCCTCGTGCTTTCAACTCTAAAAATAGCAACAATAATAAAATAAAATAACAGAAAGAAAGAAGAGGCACAACAATTTGATTTGGTTACAATCTAGATGGTTGTTAATCCAAGGCGGTTGAACAACGCACTAAGAATCTTTTACATACTTAGAGAGCTCAAGAGTTGCTAGGAAGTTAGAACAAGAGTTGAATGAATAATTCCTAGCTCCAGGGGCCTTTATATAGCTCCTGGAAATCTTATCTCAAGTCTTGAAGGCGCCTCCAAAGGGGTTGAGGGTGCCTCCAAGGGGATAAGCGGATAAACTTTTATTCGCTCGCAAACGGTCTGTTTGACCCAGTTGAGGGCACCCTCAATGTTGTTGAAGGCGCCCTCAATGTTGTTGAAGGCGCCCTCAAGATGAGAGGGCAGAGGCACCTCCAACGATTGTTGAGGGCACCTCCAGCTGCTTTTCCAGCATTTCTTCATCTTCTCTTTAGCTTATGAAGTTCTGATTGCTTGGGTGATTGCGGCCAACCGAAATAGGGCTCATCCGAACCCAATTTCTGGCCTTCTCCCCGAAAAGGCTTCCGCCCCAGCTTCTCATCCCTCAAACGTCACACACGTTCTTCTCATCCACCGGTGTACTCTTCCGCAACTCTTTCATCATTCGGACGCACCGAGCCTGTCGACTCTCTTCCCGTGTCGTTCTTCTCGCTAGCTACATCTTCCGCTCGACTTTCTGCGCTCTTAAGCTCCTGCATACTTAGACACAGAGATCAAAACCAAATAGGACCCAATCTAACTTGGTTGATCACATCAAAACCACCACAGGGTCCAACACCTCTGATATTGGTTTGGTCAAGGTAAATAGTGATGCCTCAAATTTGATACCCTCAACTGTGGGAAATGATCTGCCTGAAACAATCACATAATCATCTTTAGTCGCACAGGATGCAAGAAGTCAGAATCTACCAGGTCAAAACTCAATCAGATCCATTGATCCCTTTTGCACCAGTTCTTGTTGACACTTCCCAGCGGAGGGCCATGGATTATTCCAAATTCTTTCCTACATTTGTTGCTACCAGTCCACCAGTTCCATACTTGGTATTTCCCTTTGGTAGTTTCACTTCCAACTCTGGAAAAATAGAGGGACATGCAGAGCAATTGGATAGGGAAGAAGTTACAGATCAATTTCAAGAAAGTTTTTAACACCACATCGATTTACTGGAGAAACTTAGCAGTCTGAGGCTGTAGTGAGCCCAATTGTTTATATGAATTCTGAGTTCTTCAAGGAATCTACTTCTTATCATTAGCAAAATCTAGTATATAGACGGTTCTGCCAAAACCCTTATAATGGAACTGTATTCTACTCTTCACCTTATGTAGGGCCAGAAATTTATCTTCCCGGTCATTATATCCATGGGATGGTCCTGGAAAATCTCTTTTTGCTAATCTGAACTATGCACAAGCTATGGGATATAGTTATTGATTGATGCCTGTTATGTCACTCCAATCAGGTCTTGATGTAGTCTCTGTTACCTTTTCTGGCATCTAAAGATCGAGTCCCAACCTCAACAAATTAACGAGTGAATTTTCTTTAATGGGAAGTTGATCTAAGAATGTTGGACTGATGAGACATCTGTTGTAAGTGCTTCCTGATTTATTCTAGTGACTGGTGGAAAACTTCATGAGGCCGGACCAATCATCCCATGATTAGCCGGTACAAGCCAGATATCCGGTGTCAACTTAAAAAAAAATAAAGCTCCGAGGCCTTGTGTTGTCGTGTTGATATTAGAACTTACCTGCCAAATCCTGTAATATTCTCACAACATTTTGATACTATAAAAAAAATCTGTAAATTTATTAGAAACTTTTATATTTGCCATGAGATTATAATAGATGTTTTATTTGAGTTGTTCTACATCTTGCATTTCTTTATTCAATTTGTTGTGCTAACAGTTGAATTTTTGTTTTCACTTAGATTTTGCATATGATCTTTGTATTGCATTATTTTGTAATTGTTATTGCCAAGAATGATAAAGCATGAACATTTGTTGTACCCATAAGAGGTTATACTAGTTCTCGGACCAGTTTATAATTGATTACTAATTCTCGTTGAAAAGAATCTTCTAATTTGCTTTAAAAGAAGAATAAGTTTGTAAATTTTTGTCTCACTTATTTTTCTTTCTTTTTTGATGAATTCCAAAATTTCTTGGCTTTGTTTTGTTTTCCTAGTCACATATAATGGGCACTTTAGGTTGAACTGTATTTTTGTCTGTTAACTCTTCCTCAATATGATGTTTTAAATTAGCTACAATTTTATAGTTTGAAAGTTTATTGATGCTTGAATCTAAAGATAAGAATAGAGTAATTTATTAGTCTAATTTACTTACATAGAAGTTTTTCAATATGCATGGGTTCCATATGTACCTTTAGCCATTTTAATGCATTATCATTTGTAAGAAAATTTTGATACATAAATACCCCTGTCACCATGCTTGCTCTTTGCACCACAAGTACACTTAGACTTTTGATACCCTCCATAGACTTCTTTGCATTTTCTTGTGTTTTGTGGGCATTAGTTGATTTATCAGCTATTTGCCTATTAATGGATAAATTTCACCCTGCCTGTACAGGCAGTGCTCCAACTTCTCACAATGAGATGGTGGGACCCACTACTTAAGTATGGGTCCCACCATTCCAATGTGAGAGGTTGGGGCACTGTCTGTGCAGGCAGAATCGAATTAACCCTATTAATATTTTCTGAAAGTTAGGTTGTACGTGGCACTGTTTCTAAAGCAACAGTTATGTTGACAGTGATTGATTATGTGTTTCCTCAAAGTTATATTCTGGGCCCAGCTTGCATACTGGCATCAACATCATCCTTTGATCAATTTTGTTCTCCTATTTAACAGTCTACTTCCTGTGAATGATATTTTTTGATCTTCTATGATTTGGAAACATATTTGTGCTTTGTTCCAAAAAGGGACAAGGGAAGTTTGATAAATAATAAAACTGTATTTTGTACTCGTATTACATGATGTGATGTAAAGGAATTTCTTTATCATTGTACAGAAGGTTTCTTTTAGAGATCGACAAAGTAGTTTGAGGAATCGAGGGAGCCGGAACTATGATTGTAATGATGCTGGGGACAGACCAAGGGCTTTTGATCTCAGTCATGGCCGCAACCAATCTGACAGAGCAAGTGTCCGGACTGGCCGGCTTTCTGCAACCAGAAATCATGAGGATAAAAGGTGGGAGTCATACAAGCACGAACCTCTTGCCCACAGAGGTCATGACCTCACATTTGCATCTACAAAATTGTCAGGTAATCTAGATAATGCACATGGCATGCAGCTGCAATTTGCTTCCCGTTCAAATGGTGTTCTTCCAGCTGCTGACCAACAAATTCCTCCTGTTGTGCTCATGTACCCATATGATCAAAGAATTGCAAATGGTTCGCCTGCTGACCAACTTGTTTTTGATTCTCCGAGGGCTGTGAATATACCTAGTGGAAATGAAGCCCATAGGTTAAGAGTTACAGAAGGTGAACATTATGATCACAAGCATGATTCACGTCACAGAGTTTCTTCTCGGCCTTCTCCAGATCAACCTTCTTCGCCTTAACTAGAAATGTCGTTCTCATTCCAATTGTAGTTGTTTTCATAAATTTATTTTCTGTGTACATATTTGTGTTGTAGCTCATTTTTGAAGGTGGAAAAAAAAAATTGAGATGCTACGTTCAAATTTGTAGCTCATTCCAATTGAACTGATAAATGTTACTTTGAAAGTACATACTAGTGGATGGATACAACACCGATCAAATTTCTGTCAGGTATCATGTATGATCAATCTCCTGTTTCTTGGTCTAACGTTCGTGAGTTCATTTGTTTCCTTTATGAGATGCTACGTTCAAATTTGTAGTTAGCTTCAGTTGTTATCCTCAGTAGACGCTTGTCATGTTAAGGCTCATTGATGCAGATACCATGATGGATTTTTAGTTGCAGTAATATTTGATAGAGCTGTTCCTATAAGTGAATTATTTTTCAATAAAATTGTACAAATGGAAATATACTTGAGAAACTATTGGAAACGTGAGAGCTGTTCCTTTTTTTGTATTTAGAAACTATTGGAAACATGAGAGCTGTTTTTTTTTTCAATATTTCACTAATGGAAATATACTTGCTACAGTTGGCAATTTCTACTTTAGCTCTTTAAGCGGAGAAGATTATATGCATTTACTCAACCACAAACATCTTTTGAAGTTTCATATCTTCTGCTTCATTTCCGTTTCCTCTGAGATCTGATGAAGTCTTCAATTCTTTGTTTCAGCTCTGTGTTTGGTATTAGCATGTCTTGAGTCAGATGACAACGGGTGAATGGATCGTTCAGGGTCTACAAGACAATATTTTAGTTTTTTCATCATCAGATATGAGAAAGAAAATGGTTAATGATAGAAAAACTATACATTGCCATTCAGCAAGTGGCTTTGGATAACTGGCCGGTCTACTGACATTCTTGATGAAGGTAGAATGACAGGATCTCTCATCAGTGTATGCTAAACAAAAGTGATAATGTTAGTCAGCATGACAAGGAGAAAATTCGTAAACTCTTCACTGCATAAACGCTAGATTAAGATTTTTTTTTTTGCAGGGACACGAGGAGGTTATACCAGAATCGGATCAAGAAATTCATCTGGTATCTCTCCAAGAATGGCCTCAGCATTCGATGCTTCATTCAATGCTTCATAAACTGCTGATTTTACTTTGAGACCAAGCTCAACAAACTCCTGGATTATGTTACGATTTTCATGAATCTTCCAGAGATTATCAGCAACATATTTAAATAGCTGTGATGTAAGCAGCTGTTCCATTTATAAACATCAGAAAACAACACTATATGAATCATGGATGGAAAAGGTTGATTCACAAGGTATCCTTGTCTATACAAGACAACTATGCATAGGAGATACCTTCTCATTGTATGACTGTCCATCCTTCGAGATTGCAGCAGGGAACACATTCATCTCTTTGTCACCTCTTGCAATATAAACATAAATCTTGGTAATCTTTCACAACAAATTCATAGATATTAATCAATAATGAAATTAAGATTAAACAAAAAGTCAAATGGATATAACACTAACTTGTTTTATCAATTGTCTGGGTCTAAATTCATATTTTTCAGGATCTTTTATATTGAGAAACCTCCATTGAGAACCAGTAAGTTGCAAGAGAAAATAATTTAGCACGATAGCTACCCTTTCAACTTGAAAAAGACAAAAGAAAGAATTAAATTAATCCAACAGTAATATTTGCTGGTGACGATAAAATTGTAATAAACAACAATAATAGGTAGTTGAAACAGTTTAAAGATCTTTAGTTTCGACTTTTGAAAATGCTGGAACTTAGTCTTGAATAATCCAAAGCTCCAACTCAACTACAATAATATTACTCTTTGAGGATGTAATATAAAACATATTAGTTATAAATTTATATTGGTTTCTCTATAGAGGACAAAATTAATATTCTAAGAAAACAAGGCTGGAAGATGAGACAACAATCTTCCCATATGCAGATGTTGAATGCATTTTGTACTTATTTGAGTAAATATTAAAATGTCTAGAATAGAATAGATGTATCACCATTTCTGGAAGCAGGAAGGGTGCAGGAATTTGTTCAGATGTGAATGCAAGCATACCAACATTCCCATTTGCCAACTTCATATTAGATCTGACAATCTGAAATGTTAAGTTTCACAAAGTACATTAAAACTCACGTGCAACATATGGGGTTATATATAGGAGCAAGTTTGTGAGTGATAGTAATGATTCGGAATATGCAATAAATGAAGAAATCTCACATTTTCTTGTGAATGAAAAAGTCTCATTATCTCTACCCTCTCCTCTACAGATCTCTGTTCCCATTTTGTAGAATTTGTCATTTCGACTTCTATTTTTTTTAGTTGACTGATATTTTTGTTTAAGCACTCATCAAGAAGATACATGCTATCATTGATAAGCAAATTCAAAAAATTCAGATACATTCCCTTCTCCTCCCTAGCAATCTGCACCATAATTAGATGATATTAGTTTACTCTATAGGTAGCTGTAAAATGTTCTATTAGTGGTAAAAGTCTTATAAATAAAGAAAATAAAAAGTTCATAACTGCAAGGCATCTTTACCTGTTTCCATGCATTGAGACGGCTAGGAATATTCCACAAATACTCTAAAAGTTCATATATATTTTTACGAATAGTGAATTTATCAGATAACTGCACAACAAGGATAAATTCAAAAGACAACAAATGGAAAGTGATTTAGAAAAAATGTCTTAAATAATAAAACTAATAAAACAACTTCTGGAATATGAATATATATATATAGAAAAACAAAATGCTACCTGTATATGTGCCACATCAACTTTAAGAAGATTGCTAACTAGATAGTCAAGGGACAACGGGTGTCTTTCAAAAAGAGTAGCACTGTAGGAATTGAAAATTTTTAAATGGTGTTAAATTTTAGAAAAAAAAAATTGAAAAGATTGAATTTCCAACCCTTTTTTTTTTATCCAATGATTTAGTACTTCAACCATTTTAGCTCTCAGACATGGGTTCTTAACATAATTATCGTTCGCCATGAACATAATTATGAAATTCAAGAAATCCTGGCAATGATATAAACAATAATGGTTTTAGGTTTTTAATGTAAAGGTTAAATGTACAATGAATCAATTATTGAAAATTAAAGAATTAACTATGGAAGAAACTCACCAAGACAACCCCTTCAGAAACCTCTGGCACTCCAAAAGCTATCTCCAGAAAGTTCATAGCATCATCGACAAAATGTTCTGGAATAGATGCAAATTTCATAGGGCATGTTGATGGCAGAGGTATTTTAAACCCACCAACAAAATCCACCAACCAGATAATAACCAATTTGTAGAAGGTCGATGCCTGTCCTAGCAGTGTATAATCCTTAAGCACAATGATAAGAAATTGGCATTAAGATGTCTTCCCACGAACAGGTAAAGTTTTACTATGGAATAAGCTAAAGATGCAACTGTTAAGTCTTTACCAACAAAATTAAAGGGTGCGTTTAAACAAAAAAATCTAAAATCATTGCTAATTTTGAGCTTTGGTATTGGTAAGATAAAAAATTAAAAACAAAAGATTAATAAGTTTGGGAAGAACCCCAATAAAGAAACAAAATTAATCTCAAATAAAAAAATAGAAAAAATAACAACAAAGAAAACAACATTTAGTTAAATAAAGTTTCACTGACAGAAATGAATCTCTAAAATTTGAATGAACAGTGGTCTGTTTGTAAAGACCCATGTTAAGGATGAAAAATAATATAAATTTTCCTTCAAAGTTTGTCAATGGCTTAGCAACGATAAGTGAAATAAAAGAACAAATGCTAACATTTAAGATTATCTTTACTTGGCTGAGAGGAGAGGAGAGGGAGAAATAAAATATCATCCCTGCTAAAATCTTCTTTGTCAATGCAAAAGGGAGGATAGCAAGTGTAAATGGACAAATTAATCCTCAAATGTTGTTGACCTCGTCGGACCCTTGTTTGACACCTCAATAGCCTCACCTGCACCGTGCAAGCCCAATGGTTGTTCCCAACACAAAAGCATAGTGAGATTGCTTACACCTTGGACACACGTCAACAACTTGGCACTTGCCCCGCCTATGCCCATGGACAATGACCATCACCAGAGGCCCATGTCTGCCTAAACCAAGGGAAAATTAAACTTTTCCTTTTCTTTGGAAAAACATGTTATAATTTTGGGCTGACACGGTTTTGAGCTAAAATTGATACACAAAGGTTTCTCATCCTCCCCATAGAAATTATGTAGGTGCACAAGGGAGAGCTCTTCAATTTCAATGCTCTCTTCTACAATCCTCTCCTCTCCACCTGTGTAAATAGAACTTAAGGACATCTTTGCGCACAAACTCATTCCATAAAGAAGAACCATTGGTCATCCATTCCATTATTTATTTCAAATGAGGTAACAAAGGAAGGGTGAACCAAACCCTTTCATGAAGTCGTTTTGGGAGTGTTTTGGTTCTGTCCAAAATCGGGCAGAAACAAAGGATCACAACAGAAGAGACTGAAAATATTTGTCTACCCCTCCTTTCACTTCATCTGGTAACCTTGCGCCCCACGTCCCATGTCATCCATCCAACATTCATCCCAATCGCTTCCCATTGACATGTCATTCCACATCCAACACCTGACCCACATCTTGTGTACAGCCTTGTCTACCATCCCCCCGAGCTAAAAGGATTACTTAGTCAGAGTAGACAACGTAGTGGTGGTTGTACCACCATATGAGAAGGGCAAGGGAACCTCCTTTGTTGAACTCAAACAAAAAGGGTGATTAAGAAGAAATGATAGTGGTGAAAACCGCATCAACAAGGTCACAGTCACTAGCAACTAGAAACACGAACCTTGAACAAGAACAATTGCTCCTAGAACCATAGTATTTGAGCTAGAGCATGCTAAGGAAGTTTAAGTGGTCGCTATTTCAATGGAATCCAACAAAGAAGCAAAATGAAAAGGCAATGCAAGAACACACATGAATGATGTAAGATAGATGAGAAAGAGGAATGCTATCTCATAATTTATCTTCTTCCCGCCCACTTTCCATCTTCCTCTTACCCAAGATAAGAAATTTATTTTCTCCTCTCCCCACCTCCTCTGCCCCCTTTTCAATTTTCTCCTTTGCCTCCTTTCTATCCTGCTTCCTTCTTAGGGAGTAAACAAAGCTAGAAACTTGTAAAATATATAACAATCTCAAGATGAAAACAGGTTATTAATGCAGTTTATTTTAATGCAAATTATTTTCAAAGTTACTTCATGTCTACTCTAGTCCACCACATCTCAACTATGGGATATAACCTTACTCTAAACTTCATAGGAGGGAAGGAATTAACCAGGATGATTGACACTAGCACTTGACAAAGCCAACATGTCTCATTCTAACTGGGACTAAAACCTTGATAACAACTGTATATGTTGAATTTGCAACATATCTGCCCTTCTCTTTCTTCCTTTCTTTTTTCTCATCCTATTTGATCTTCTCTCAAAGGTTAAATGACAGTAATGTTCATTTTGATAAATTGTATTCTTTAGTTGTTAACATTAACTATTGTAGGCTATTGCTATGGTACTGTTGAATCAAAAGAATGAACTCCATCAGGAACAAACTACAAGATATGGTGGCAATCTTTTGTTAGAATCATTAACTATCAAGTGTAAATTATATGTATAAATCTAAGTGTCCTGAGTGGCATTCACAATTCTCTCCATTAGCTTCCCTTTTAATTTTATAAATTACTAGATGATATTAGATAAATGTTGTTGAACTTGCAACCAAATAATTGAATCCATCAATGAAGCCAGAAAATAGAAAAAAATAAAATTGTCAGAAGAAAACAAGGCAAAAGTTTGTCTACACAATAAATTTTATAGAAACTTGTGAAATAACAAACATTGTAACCAAACCTAAGGAGTTGATAGGTCAAACATACTTGAAAAATTTGAACTTCATAACATGACTTGGATTGTGTCAATATATCAATTTCTTTCCTCAGATGTTTTATATTTGCATCCAGCAGTGGAGAAGCTCCTTGTTACCTCATGGCTTTGAGGATAGACAGGTCTTCTTCATAACTTCTCAGTTTCTATAAAAGTTTAAGAGAGAGAAAGGTTACTTAATATCTTCACAAAGAAATAGAATAGAAATTCAATAGCTAGCTCAACCATTTTTGCTAGATTAGAGATGTGAACACAAATGCTTAAATGTACTTCCATATACTGGTACAACCAGAGCTTCGAAAAAAAAGCTTAGTACCTCACAATATTGATGATATTTATAGGTCCACTGGTGCATGAAATACCCAACTTTGGATAGATTGTGATTTAATAAATATGTATGTATGTTACAGTACCATACCAACACTTAGTATATAAATGCATAGTTTGTAGTTCATTTATTATTTGTTCTAAATAATATTTTATTGTTATAATTTTGGCATGCTACGATCCAAGCGAACTCTATCAAACTTTGTCAAAAATCATGAAGCATAGTGACTGCCAACAGGGCTTTTAAACTATATAGTAGCAACCAAAGATCCCACAAAAAAAAAAAAGATTACCTAACATCATCTTCGAAGCTGTTAAACCATGTAGGTTGATTCAGTGTTGCATGGATAAATATTCTTAATATACTAGAGCATTCAATTTTCTCCTAAAATATAGTCTCGATTCATCCAGATCAAAACTTAAATTTCTTATCTGCCTTGATGAGTCTATAATTAAATGTCTTTCCTATCACTTGCATGTAGACAACATTCTCAAGAAAAAGATATAACACAATGTAGGTCTACATGGAGTTCAAATAAGCAATATATGTCAAAATTAATAGGGTAAATTGCCAAACTTCAGGTTTGAGAATGCCCAAATGGCACATTAAAATTTTATTTTTCCCAAAAAGCACACCTGATTACCATTTTACCCTTCTGACAACTATTGACTTTTTCTTTTTTCTTTCCTCTCATTTATATGCAACATTTAAATGTATTCTCTTTCCTCTCTCACTTCCATGCAATATATTGTTGTGATGCTGGTTTCCGAAGCCTAGACACCTCTGCAAGTTTCAAATCATTTGAAGAACTATTGGAAAGGCTTTAAAATAGTAAACGAGGGCTTATTTGACCAAAACCCATTGATGGACCCAGACGACTTGATTTATGAAATTTTGCAATGAGATGGAAGTGTGGAGTGTGTAGAAGGTAGATTTGTTGTGAAATCTTGATTCTGAGTCTCCTACACAAAATTATAGGATTGTGTCAATTGGCACAAAGTCTAAAATTTTCTAAATCTTTTGAGTAATATTAGGAATCCTTTACGATGATAACGGAAGTCACCCTTGGATTCCAGGGCACTACAGAAACTTTTAGAAGTTGGAATGAGTCCGATCAAAGTTCTCAAAGTCCATCAATGGGTTTTGACCGAAATCCATTGATGGACCTAGACGACTTGGATTTTTGAAATTTTGCAATGAGATGGAAGTGTGGAGTATGTAAAAGCTAGATATAGTGTCCAATTCTGATCCTAATACACATAAGCGAAGTTATGATCATGTGCCAACTAACACATACTATGGTGCTAGTTTCCGAAACTAGCACCATAGCCAATTGACACAGTGTTTTCTTTTATCGCCCTTTTTCTTACTATTGTTCTATCCTCCTCTTTTTCTTGACCTGTATTTGTATCAAACTTTACTACTGTGTGATTAAATTATAGTTTGCTTTAATTTGTAGCTTATAGTGTGGTCATCTATGTTGATTAAACTAAGCAAAGAATTATAGCACTACTGATAAAGTCAGATAGGTGGATCACTTTAAGAAGCAAAAATGTTATTCGGGACAAAATTAGTGTGAGATCGAATATATTTTATAAACTATGTTCTCCAATATCCAATCAAACTTGAGAAAATGCATAATCATAATTATGGGTGTAAATAATTTCAATACAAATTACAAAATTTGAGAAAATGTAACACCTCATAGATTTTTGCAAATAATAAAAGAATTGATGCAAGCATGGTACTTTTGTCATAAGTTGGTTCAATATCCAAAGGAATAAAAAAAACACGATTAACAATTTATTCAAACTCTTTGCAAACTTGGAAAACATATTCTGAATCTAGCCTACAAATGACATGTGCAAAGACAGAAGTCAGAGGTCACTACAAAGTAGAACCCACAAATCGAAAAGAATGTATATTAGGTAACATTGTCAACAATCACAATAGCATTACAACTTCCAATGATAAAAAAGAAGGTTTCTAGATTCTGATATAAAAGAAATAAACATTTTCACAAACAGAGAAGGAAAGTATATAATAGGATACCTCAAAAAGATGTTCAAATTCCGATATTGCTTTCATCAATCCCAAGTTAAGTACTCTTGTAGTTATAAAGAAGCATTCACAAGTTAAAGAATACTCCTTTCTTGTACCACTACTCATGCCTTCTTGAGCCTCCAACTCATGAGTATCCTTTGAGGAATTTTCCTCCTCTAACCATGCCGAGACTTCTTCAGACGATGCGTGCATGGTTGTCAATTGTCTAGCACAACCAACTGAAATGATTAGATGCAAAATATAGACAAATCAACTAGCACAGTCAATTTTCTGGACTCACCTGAAATCTAAACGAGTATTATGAAATAAATATTTATGATCAATTTGTTCTCTCCATTTTGCAGCACCATCTAACAAAGGTTGACAGAGGCGAAGCATCACCGAACTAAGATTCACAAGCATGCCATAACTTGCAAATGATAATGGATCAACCTATAAACATGATTAACAAATCAATATCTATTAAGAACAAATAAATATAGGAAAAAAGCCAAATAAGAATAAGAAATATCCATACATGGAGAATTTACTTTTTATTGGGAAGATTACCTGCATGCACGACCTTGCTGAATTTTTCTTGATAACTTCTGCAAGATATTCTAAAACTCTTTCTTGTGTATCTTGATTATTAAGTAATTTGTGAAACACCGCAACGAGGCCATCGTACAAAATATTCATAGCTTTCTTAATTGTTGTAAGGGATGACAAATCAACCGACCGACGATTAGACGCTTCTGAGAAACATTGTTGTCTGTAATTTTTAGAAGGATCTCATTAAAGGTGAAGCAATTTATTTATCTATAGAAACAAAAAATTAAACAAGAAAAATAGTTACTGATGATAATTAGACACTTGGTCAATTGTGAAACAAAATACCAAAAATACTTCAAACAAGAGTGAACATATCATAGAAATTTTTTTAAGAAAAGTTTGCGAGAATAAAAGACCACAATCAACTTCTGGAGTTAGAAAAGCGAAAATGCTCTAAAACTATCAAGAAAGGGCACAAAAGAATAAAAAATAAAATACTAACACATGCACCAAATAATACATAGGAAAGAAACAATTTTAGACATTTCTTTGTATAAAAAATGGCAGTCCGGTGCACGAAACTCCAGCTAATGCTGAGTCTCGAGAAAGGGTTGGACCACATTGGATCTATTGTACGCAGTTTTATCTTATATTTTGCAAGAGGTTATTTCTGTGACCTCAAATCATCCCGTGACCTCAAGATCACATGACAACAACTTTACCGTTGCTCAAAAACTCCCCTTCTGCATTTCTTTATATAACATGCAATGATTTTCAAAACATGACATATACCACAACTGTAACTAAATATAAAAAGCAAGCATATTGGTAAACCTAAAATGTTTTGTTTCCAATAAATTTAGAATCTAAAACTTTTGAAAAACAGAGTAGAGGTTGTCCATTCAGATTAAATCAAATCAAAACTAAATTGAATTTCAAATGACACTCGAATTATGTTATGAATTTAACTATTTAATAAAACCAACTGATAAACCAAGTTAGGTGGTATTAATATCCATTTGCATGTAAGGTTCATGACTAAAATACAAAAGTAAAACCAGTACAAATATCCAAAAAAAATTGAGAGGCATGGAATCTAAATGTTATTTCCTATATATTGTTAGGTTAATTTCCATATAATATTAATATAGTCTAACTAACATATATATAATTGAGAAGGAAAAAGGAAAAGCAAAAAAAAATCGCAGCAAGCAGGTATATCAAAAGTTCAGAAATTTCACTAACCCGACATCTGGTGTACTCTTAAATTCCTTAGAATCAGGCAATGCACTAACACGAAGAAAGGCTCCTAAAATGCTTTCAATCTCAATCATCCTTCCTTCACCAATCGGCAAGTTAGTCTTCTTAGGTATCCACCTTGGGTGATTCACCAAAATTTTGGCATTGTTAGGGTATTCAATTAACCACAGCAGTGCTCTCATCGGCTGCTGAAAGTTTCCTAATGGTGATATTCCGTCCACACTCTGCCTCAGTTTTTCAAACAAATCCTGCACAACAAGTTCCAAATTGCCATCATCGCCATCCCTGAAGAACTCATTAATAAAACCTGGAGGGCTGTCGAAAGTATCATCTCCGAACTCATCTCCAAACTCATCCATATGGGTTGAGACCTTTGCGAAGATCATCGACATCAAATAAGACGCCCCTGAAACATGCCCAGAGGTCTTGAACATATTTGGATTCCCCACATATAACCTACAATACGAGATGACTAATTTCCGCGCTTGCTTGATTGTAAACACAATTTCCGATCTAAAGGAGGCATTCTTCACTAAGACAACCCTTTTCAACTCATCACAGGCACGGCGGTAGCAGCCAACTAAATAGCGGAAGGGAGGCTCTGCGGAGGGGAAATCACCAGATAGCCGATCGATGAGAACCCTGTCCATCATAGTGCAGGAAAGGACAAGAGTTCTGCCTTCACTGAGGATCTTGGCTGCCGTGAGCGCTAAAAAAACGATATTAGGATCATTCTTGGAGGGCTGTTGGAGGACGACGAGAAAGATCTTCCGGAGGATGATGTCAATGATATCCTGTAGAGATCGTTGCGTTTTCGCCGCCATTGCGCTATGAATAACGAGAGCTAGGAGGCGGGATGAAAGTGTCCGAGGAAAGAACCGGCGTATTTTCTATACATGTTTCTCTTACATAGCAGATAATATATATATATAGCGTATTAAGTTTTTTTTTTACGTTAAAATCGAACAACCGAATTAATCATAAACGATCGAATTTTTTTAATAAAAATTTAATAGATAAAATATCAATTAAATTAAATTTCGATAACTTTTCATTTTTATCCGATTAATTCAGAATTAGTAATTCCAATTTTTAAATTTAAAATTGATATATTCAGTTTATTTAATTTAATTGAATTAGACATTTTTAAATTGAATTAACTAAAATAACTGGTATTTTTTAAAAAAAAATAAATCTACAAAATAATCTAATTGAACTTTTAAATTTTAATCAGTATTTATTTATCTAAATTTTTGCTCCCTACTTATCCAGTAAATAATATATGGATAATGCTAAATGATGACCAGCTAGAAGGATTTTTTCAAAAAAAAAAAATTAGAGCCATTATTAAATATGCCTATCTTTTCTTATCTATTTTATATTTAATTTTTAAAATAATACTTAATTACTTTTTATTAATAATAATTAGTTAATTTTTTAATTAGCTTAATTAAATTTTTTAGTTAGATAAATTCAATTCTGGCCAGCCTCTGGCCAGACAGATTTACGATAATATATATATATACCTAATACACATCAACGAGAGCGGTGGAAAATGATGCAGTGCTGTAGGGGTGATAATGGACTCTAAACTGAATTAGAGCATGCCAATTAACCATGGCATCATCGTTAATTCTGTCTGCCATTCAAATTCCAACTTGCCCCCTCGCGACAACGTGAACGCCGCCATCGCCAGCTGGCAAAGCTCCAAAGAGTCACCTGATTTTAGCTTCTCCATGTCGGCTCAGAGATATCCTTTCAAAACCGTCTCAATCTTACCTGAAGTCCTAGATAATAATAATAATAATAATAATAATAATAATAATAATAATAATTAGATTTTTAATATATATTTTTTAAAAAAAATTCTTATCTTTTTTTTATTCGGATGTGGGATCGATAATGGTGGACTTAAATTTTTTTTAAAATAAATATTAATTTAAAATAATTTTTTATGTAAAATTTAGTTTTCTAATTTTGTTAGATGCAAAATTTTTAATTAAATCTTTATATTCGAGTTTAGAAAATATTTTTTCTAATTAATAAAATTATTAAATTATTTAATCTTTTTTAGAACATTGTTAAACGTAAATAAAAATTTATTAATTTTAATTTAAAAAAAAAAAAAATTCTGAAACTACACTAACACTAACAGGTATAATTAATAATATTCTATAAACTATCAATGCATTAAAAAAAGAATTTAATTTTTTTATAAGGTTCAATACAGCGGAGTTTTTAATTCTGGATTTATTATTTTTTTTATAATTTTTAATTCTAAAATAAATCTAAACCATCAATATCAAATAACATGTCATGTGTTAAAATTTTTTCAAAATTTAAATATTTTTTTTAAAAACTCATCATCAAGTAATTTTAACTTTTCTATGTCATATAAAAAATTAAAATTATCTTAATATATTTTGAAGTGAAGAAATGACATGGCCAATAATATAATTAAAGTAATTAATTTTAAAAAAAAAATTAGGTAAAAACTTCACTTCATTAATTTTATTTTTATCAAATCGTTTATTTCTTCTAATCACACATTTTTTAATGAAATTTTGGTTCTATATTCATTTCATTTACAATTTCTTTGACAAAAATCACAGCATATATAAATTCATTTTCTTTATAATCATTAAAAAAAACACCTTTTAACTTATCTAATGCAATTGCAATGTTCATATCTTTATATTATAAAAATTTCCTAACAGTATTAACCGCAAATAATATATCATACCAAATAACCATAACTAATAAAAATTCAAAATTTTCAAACTCATATGTTGCTAAAGAATTTGCTTCACTTTTTGTTTTAGGATGATCACTAGTTTTTACAAGTTATATAAAGTTTCTTTTATCTGTGGAACTTGATATTTTATTACTTTAACGCTTTCAAGATGACTTTCTCAATGTGTTTGTGATAATGGTTTAAGAGTTAAATTAGAAACATGATCTTGTAAAATTTTTCATCTTTTTGTAGAAGAAAAAAATAATGAGTAAATACGTTGTATCACACCAAAAAATGTTATAGCACTAGGACAAGAATTAGTCATATCACATAGTACTAAATTAAGACTATGATAACCACATGATGTATAAAAAGCCCTAGAATTTATATCTAACAATCTCTTTTATACACCTTGTTTACCTTTCATATTAGCCTCATTATCATATCCTTGTCCTCTAATGTTATTTACCTCCAATTCAATTTTCTTTATTATATTAATAAGCGTATCAAAAAGACTTTTTTCTGATATATCATCTACTTTTAAAAATTCTATAAAATATTATTTTATTTTGATTGGAATTTTTGAAATATCTACACCTTAATATAAGAGACATTTATTCTTAATAACTTACATTAGGAGTGCAATCAAGTATAACTAAAAAGTATTTTGCTTCTTTTATTTTTTTAAATTATAATACTATTTACTCTTTTTTTAATATATTTATTAACTCATTTTGTATATTATGACCAAGATAATGATTATAAATTTTATCATTTTGAATACGTTTAAGGTGTTCTTGCATTACAGGATCAAATTCTATCATTTCAATTAAACCTAAAAAATTACCATTGTTTTCTTGATAAATTTTCTCATTTGTACCATGAAATGCCAAATTATTTTTTGCAAGATTTTTAACTATAGCAATAATTATTATTAATACATTCTTCCAATGTTCTTTTCCCTTATTTATTGTTTCTTGTAAATTTTGATCAATGGTTTTATTTTTAAGCAATCTCATTTCAATATCAAACCAAATATTCATATTTATAATATGTTACTGCTTGTTTCATAACTTTTAAGCTTGGCACTAAGATTTTTCCAATCACGACACCTTTAGTTTGCTAATTAAATTGTAATTAATTTTTGACTAAATAATTTACAACAAAAACAAAATACATTATATAATTCTTTTGAATATATTAACTATTTTCTATCATGTTTTTCTCCATTTGGTAATTTTCAAATGTAATGAATCATAAAAAAATGTCTAGAATTTTCATCATTTGAAAAAGAATTATTGATTTCTCTAATTGGACTTTTTCAACTAATAAATCTATTAAATTTGTATTTATATTTTTCTATTGTATTGGAACATATATATTTTTGAATAATAGTTTCATCAATATTATTAAAAACTTATCTTCATGATTTATTAAGTCATCTTTATTTTCTTCTGAATTATAATTATTTTCTTCATTAATATTAATATTTGATGAATTCGATTTGTGATCATTAGAAAATTCTTGATAGATTTCTTTTTGTCCTAAAGTATTATCTTCCAGTAAAAATTCAATTAGTTTTTCATTTAAATTTTCAATTATATTATTTTCTGAGTTTTGATTTTGATTATTAATAATAAATCTATTGAGTGCGCCCTTTTGAAACTGAATAAATTCTTCTATTTTCTTTTTTTTATACGTTCATATATCCAAAATCATATTTTTTTTCCATAGACATATTTATATTAAAATAATAATAAAAATGAAAATATAAGTCCCTATTATTTTATCAAAATAAAATGACTTACGCCGTGTAGTTTTAATTTGATAATATTTCAAATTGATTGGCGAGTATTACCTGCACAAATATAATAAAAAATATATTAAATATTAAATTTGATTTAAATTGATAATTTAAGTAGTTTATATTTTATAATAAACTATACTTAACAAATATATAATAAATCAATTAAATTTGATTTAAATTGATAATTTAAGTAGTTTATATTTTATAATAAACTATACTTAACAAATATATAATAAATCAGATAAGTGCACTTAACGATTATTAAAAATATATGAATCATATTTTATGATTTTTTAAGTGCATAAATCAGGTTTGTGATGACAGTAATTTGTTTGCATCGAGAGAGGAAAAATGAGAAAAAAAAATTAAGAAAAAAATTTCATACAATTGCTAATAATATATTTTTCCAACGATACTTGGTCCATTTCATCCATAATTTATTATTTATACAGAACAATAAAGAACATTTCAAGAATGAAGAAAAATTGAAAAAATATTATCCGGCGATTGAGGAATGCAAAGGGCGTCTTGTCGCATTCTAAGACTGAAAGAATCATTGACGAGGCGATGAGGGACAAAAAAATACAAATTACAGAGGATGAGACTTAGAGAATGAGAATATGAGAAGAAGAATGTGATGAAAAAAAAACAAATTATGTAGTGGTAGTTTTATATAGGATTCTATGAGAATATAATAATTATAATTAATTGAAGTTTCTTTTCCTGTTGGAATAGATGGTTGTGCAGTGTGCATTACTGTGCATGGAAATCGAAGCAGCATTCTTAAAATCGAAACGTCAATACTAAATAGCGGTTCTAATTAGAATTAAGTTTCAATTATTAAATCTATTTTTAAAAAATTTAATACTAATGGCCCCCATTTTTATTGGGGTCCTAGGGATAAGCCTTATTGGCCTATGTCTTCAGCCGGGTCGGACTCCTTTGGAACACCCACCTCAACACCCTCTCTTCCTCTTCACGCCCTTACAAAGCCCTCACACTCTTCCTTCGCTTTTGCCGATGTCCATATTGACACTTTTACCTTATCCTTCATGTTAATAGCCTGCACCCGCTCTCCCCTTTCGCTGCTCCTCGCCCATTCCGTCCATGCCCTTGTTGAGAAGCTCGGCTTCTGCTTTGACATTTTCCCCTGAAAACCCTCCACATGTATGCCTTCCTCGGTGACACGACTTCCACGATGCTTCTCTTCAATGTCACTATAAAAATATCTTCAAATAGCGACGAAATTAGTGACGGGATGAAATTCGATGGCTAATTTTATGATCGATATAGTATTTCAGTTGATAAATAATGCTAATTTTAGGGGTAAAATCCCCCAACGAGCCCTGCCACCTCTCACCCTATCCCTAATCTCCCCTCTCCAATCTTCGATCTTCGGCTGTCTCTTCTCCTTCACGATCTCTTCTCCGATGCATGATCTCCTCTCTAGCGTGGTCTCCTCTCCAACCCTAGTAAACTTCTCTACCTCTCCTCTCCTCTCCATCTCGTCGTTGCAAGGTGGTTGGCAACGGGGCCGGCGGTAGGGCTAGCCATGGGACCGGTCGCAAAGTCAGCTCCAGGGCTACCGGTGGGGCCAACCACGGGGTTGGTCGTGGGGCCAATTGAGGGGCTTGCTGCGATATAAGGTCAAGTCAGTTGCATGGCTACCAGCATAGCTAATTGCAAGCTCGACCTTGACAGAAATGCTGAGCTTGAACATGGGTGCAACTATGTTCAGATGCACGTGCAGCCTTGCCATGAGACCGGGTGCGCAAACAGTCGTATATAATTAAAAGAATTTTATTGTTGTATTTAAAAATGTGGAACCGCCACATCAGTATCCTCCTAGAGTCGGTCCCACGAATTTGGAGGAAGGTAAATTAATTGTTGTATTTAAAAAATATGAAACCACCACATCAGCGATCCCCTAGAATCAGTCCCACGGATATAGAAGGAGGTAAATGTAAGTACACAACTGAAAAGGCATGGCTGGAACGCTAACCCCTGATATTTAAGACAGTATGTAATGTGAGTGATGCCAATTTTGGATTTTTTTTTTTTGTTATCTTCATGTATACTGCATTTTCTGAGCATTTATTTCCAGCCCGTTTGCTATATTCTCTTTCAGTGGTACTATTTATTTTTAGGTTCAAACTTCATATTTAATAGCTAGTTTAAGCGCTATTGATAATATTATGTTTTAATGATTTAATTAAGTTTATGTTATAATTATATGTGTGAGATATGACAAATTAAATATCAAGTGTTATTAGAGAAATAATCTTATTGAATTTTACAATAATTTTTAAAAAAATTTCAACATCTAAACGAAACCTGTATGATATGATTTAAGAGGATAAATCTAGAAAACATGTGTGAAATATTAATTAGGTTGGGAGTTTATTTACCTAATTAACCTAAGTATATTAATGAAAATCTAAGTTTTCATTTCCTTGGCCATTTTATTTCACCCGATTCTTCTCTCCCGATTTCCTTTTCTCTTCGCTTGCCGCCACCAATCCTCTCCTTCTCTTCATCGGCAACGTGGATTCGTGGTCACCTCTTCACAGGAGATCGGACAAGCAATGCTGGTACCGACCATCACCTCCTCCTATCCACTGAATCTCGTTTCCCCTTTCCCACATGTGAATATGCCCAACGCTACTACCTGATCGCGCCAGCGCCATTAGACTATCGTCATCTCCTCGTATCGGAGCATTGTCATCCATTCACAGTGCCAAGGCCGGCCTAGTAGCATGGTCAGTTTCCCCTGCTCCGAGCAGTCCCCTAACCTTCGCCGATTCTCCTCTTCATTGTCACTGACCCCTCTTTGGCCACGAGCAACCATTTGTCGGCTCTCTTGTTCGGCGACGCCATCTCCGCTGCTCTCTTGGTTGGCGCCGAGACTGTCGACTACATCCCTGCCTCACCTCTACTTCGACTGTCACAGCCACCCTGGCCAGCTTGCGGCCACCACCACTAGCCACCACCGTGGCTAGCCTCGTGAACATCAACAATGCTCCATCAGATCTGGATAGCAAATCTATCGCCGTTGAATTGCTACTTGAGAAGAGGAGAAACATGGGTAAGGAAACCTCTTACCTCCTATGCTTTGTCCATTAAATTCATTTTGGAAATCTAGGTTAACATGTGAACAAAATATGGGGAGATTAAATGGATTCAATTATGATTTTGTTTCATCTAATGTTGTAATCTGTGATTTCAATCAATTTGGTTAGGAAATTGACAGTTGATTTAATTACTATATTGAGAGGGATTAAAGGATTCGTAGATTGATTGGATACAATTGATATCCAGATTGGAAGAGTAGATGTGATCGAATAGGGGATTGATTGAAGTTAATCATTAATTAAGATTAATTAATGATCGTTTGATTAGGATTTTCTTCTAATTAGTTGGGTTTAACTAATTATTGCATATGTAGTTAGTTAAATTGTACATCATGTTTTTTGTAAGGCGTTGAT
Organism: Zingiber officinale; assembly: GCF_018446385.1. Classification (NCBI taxonomy): domain Eukaryota; kingdom Viridiplantae; phylum Streptophyta; class Magnoliopsida; order Zingiberales; family Zingiberaceae; genus Zingiber; species Zingiber officinale. Next base: position 96,216,308 of record NC_056002.1, on the reverse strand, counting down.
TTGAGACGAGCGTCTCGACATGGAGTGTTTAACATGATCGACAGATAAAGGTGGGTACTTTCTGCCTTATTCCGGTGTAGATCCCGGCCCCGGTGCAGATCTGCCCGCTAACACGACCTCCGATGTATATCCCATCGCTACTGCTAGAAATCCCGATGTCGCCGATCTAGCCGTTCTCCGCCTCCCAGAACCCTCTGGCAGGGATTCACCTCTCAAAGCCCTCCGACTTTAGGAGCCCTTGCCACCGCTCGCCCCTGTCATACTCCTCCTAGATCCCTCAGCACCTAGCCATCCGTTGCCAAACTATCGCTCCGTCGATGCGTCTCGGACCAAGATACCCATATACTTTATTCCTCATCTCTTCTGTTTGAGATTGACTTGACCGTCGGAGTTTCCGTGTCGTCCATTCTCTATTGTAATCCTCTCTTGCGCTTCAATACTCCCCGTAGAGTCTTTCGAACTATTCGATTCTCCCTACGGCGCACGGTAACACCCTTTTATGGCTCCACAGACATATCTGATGGCCCCACCACCCTCTAGCTCATGGTGGCTTGGTCAACATAGACGATAGTTCAAGTCTATTTTTTCCCAGGTCATGACGACTTAGCCAATCTTGAAGCCATCTATGAGAACATTGAGTTAAAACCTAATTTGAGATGTTGAGATGGATGATATCAAAAAACTCCTCACCATAATCCCGGATGATTTCAACCAACTCATCACCGCCCAGCTAAAAGAACAAGTAAGCGGAATCTCTTAGGTAGAATCGACCCCGGGCTGGGTCCGACTCGGATCAAAGACCCCGTAAACAGGTCAACGAGTCGGTTGCCTATTGACCCACCCAATTCGCCAAGTTGAATCGAAATTGGCCTGGGAATCAACCCAGCTGGGTGTCGAGCCTGTTCCGATTCCAGGGGTCAAAAATTGGCGGACCGTCGGTTAACCGTCGTTAGTTCAGCCAACCAATTAATCGTCAATTCAGCCCACCAATTAATTGTTGATTCGGTCCGTCGATTCGCCCTAAAAAATATTTATTATTTTTTTTTTTTGCCTATTGGAATCGGCTGTTCCGGTGGTTCATAGCCGGTGAGGGGGGTGGGGATTTTTTTGGGTATTTTTTAACTGTTAAGATCATTTGATCGTTTTTTATCAATGACTATGATTATTTAGTGTTCGTTACTATCCAATGTGGCAAAAAAGTGATTCACTTGCCCCTAGCGCCCCTGTCAACTCGTCCCTAGGCCAATATGGAGAAGGTAAATTACGGGTTGCTACTAATCATTAGTGCAGCTGGCCAATGCATGGGGGAAGACATGCTTGGACGTGCCAAGTTTCGATTCCAAGACCTCATGTGACAACATTCCATGTCTCAACCACCGCATCACCCAGAGGGACATACTCGCTACTATCTAAACTCTATAAATAGAAAGTTAATTTCATCATTTTCACACATATTCCCCACTCATAATCTCAATTTCGCATTCTCTTATATGTTTTCATCTCCATTTCTATAATCTTTGATTTCCAATGTTCAATTATAATAGAAGGAAGTCATGGAGGTACATCATCTCGAGCTCGGAAAGAAAAAAAGAAATAGTGAATCTGTGCGAGGACCCCAACAATCAATCCACCGATAATGAGATCGAGCACCCTCTGAATCCAATACCCGAAACACAAGGAAGTACCGAAGCAATTACTTCTAAGATTCAGAAAATTTTCTTCTAAAATCTTCTATTTTCACTAAACATTTTGAGAATATCACTCTTTCGTCAGGAGAATTACGTGCAAATGTAAACATTGTAATGCTTCCTATAAATTCCAAGTCGTCATCAGTTATGGGTCGTTAAAATGACATGTAAAAATGAAGCATCCGATGGAATATAGACTTGACCATTCTCATATACAATTATCTAAATTTTCTTCAACTAACGGTAATACTGATTTCGATTTATTTTTATATTCAGATAATAAATTAAAAAAATCATTAGTTAAATTTGTCTTTGTAAAACATCTTTCTTTTAGTTTTAGATCTAAATGTATATTTGAAAAATTTTATAAAAAATCTCTTAATCCATGTGCTAAACGTGTTTCTAGAACTATACATACTCGTACAATTAAAAAATTAATAAAACAGTAGGAAAAATTTTAATTAATGAATTTAATAAATTATATAATAAAATTTCTTTATGTTTTGATATTTAGAATAATCATTGGTAAATACATTCGTATGTGACTTGTTATTGAATCGATAACTCTTAAAGTCATTAAAAAAATATTATTAACTTATAGGGTGTGTTTGGTTCAAATTATCATGTATAATCTTGGTTATGTGATTACTTAATAATTACATAATCAAGGTTATGGGAAATAAAATATAACCTAATGTTATTTGATCCAACCTTTATTTGTTTGAAGGCTTTAATGTATAACCTCGTTTAATATTTTACTATATTACTCTCCGTTACAAAACTAACCATTTACGTTTTTCCCTTTGTTTTTTTGTTTTATTTTATTTTTGATTTTTTTTTTGAACTGTACGTGTTTTTTTTTAACTCTACGTTTTAAGTTTTTTCGAACTTTTTTTTACTTTATGTATATCATATTTTTTAAAAAATACAATTTTATTTTCTAAATAAAATCTCACATATTTTCATTTTTATTTAATTTTTATAATTTAAAATTAATTTTTTATTATAGAAAAGTTTACGGGTGTTTTTGGTAAAAAAAATTCGTTAATCCTTGAATCAAGAAAAACCTCACTTTTCTAAGATTTTCCGATTCCCGGTTGCATGCCCCTTTTGCTGACATGTCGAGCATGTATCATTGCTCAAGAATCGTCAATTACCTAAACCAAACAAGGTTTTCGTTAATGACTTTTGATGGATAATCAAGGTAATCAAAGATAATCCCCAATAAAACGCACCCATGGAGTATTTGATGAATCACATAATGTTCAATACATCGCACAATTATTATATTTAATTTTAGAAAAATATAGATTAACTTATAAAATATTTTCAATAGCATTAGATAGTGCTAGTTCAAATTCTACTTGTATAGATGATCTTAAATTTATTTGTAGTATATTATTGGTAATTTATTTTTTCATATAACGTTTTAAATTTATGTATTCAAAATGAATTAAAAATTTTAGAAAATTATATTAAATCAATTAAAATTACAATTTCTTGCTTATGATTGCATCCATTTATAATAAAACAATAGGGTAGGTATTATAAAATTAATAGAATGAGACCTAAAAAAATTTTCATATGATGTACCAACACGTTAGAATTCAACATATCAATTATTACAAGATTCATTTTTATATAAAAAAGTATTATGTTCATTTTTTACACAATATATTAATACTAATATATATTTATTTTTAGAATAATGAAATATTTATAGCAGTATTTGTGAAATTTTAAAAATATTCAACCATGAAAAAATAATTTTTGATGTTTATTAAATTAATTAATAAATTTTAATTATTTCTAATATTTAGTTTGTAATAGAAATTAATAATAAATCTTTATATTCTTGCATATTAATTATGAAAACTAAATAGATTTTTTTTTATTTTTGAAATTTATTTAATTATATTTTTAAATTCTAAATTTAAATTAAAAGTTTTATCAGAAATATTAATTTTATATTATGATGCTTTAATTCCAATTAAATATTCTTATTAATAATAAATCTTTATATTCTTGCATATTAATTATGAAAACTAAATAGATTTTTTTTTTATTTTTGAAATTTATTTAATTATATTTTTAAATTCTAAATTTAAATTAACAGTTTTATCTGAAATATTAATTTTATATTATGATGCTTTAATTCCAATTAAAAATTATTCTTCTCTTAATCCAATTAATATTATATATAATGTTAAAATTTATTTATATGATAGTTATAATCAATATTATGTAAAATATAGAACACAAACTAATATTTCCGCAATACAACAAACTACTAATAGTAATTTAAAACTTATAAAAGCACAATTTTTATTGAATGAACAACACGTCCACGAGGATCTCAAGTTCCACATGTACTTGAGAATATTTTATAACTTCTTTTGATTTTAATGAAGCAGATAGCGAAAATTTCGATAATTTAAAATTGTGGTCACAGAACGCTCAAAGTTTTCCCGTGCTCTTTATGATCACGAAAGAAATTTTAGCTTGTACCATATCAACCGTTGATATGGAGCAAACGTTCAATGTCGGTGGTAACATAATAGATGAACGACGATGAACTTTATCTCCCGACTCATTAGAAGCTCAAGCATTACTCGACAATTGAACCAAAGTCAAGAAAAGAATCTAAGGAATGCAACTTTCAAATAACGAAGTTGAAAATTTTGATACCGAAGAAACAAATACAATAGGAACAGGAAATGGAAGTGAATGACAATGTCACTTTCAAAGGTATATGGGTAAAAATGTAAAAGAACTACGTGAGCTTTGATTCCCCTATACCCTAAAGGAATACGTAGGCAACTTAACTGAGCGAATCCCTGTTTTTAAATAAATTTAAAAAATTTTAATATAGTAATCTTGAACCGTAGTGAACCGTGTTAGAAATCGTCGAACCAGCAGTTCTGAAACGTCGAACCGTCGATTCTGAATGGTGGTCAGATTTACTCTTAGGTGTTATAGTTTTCTATTATATTCTCTCTCCAACTCCGTAGATAGTTGGGAGTCAAGGGATTGAGTTATTCTCTCACTCAGTGAAGTCAAGTCTTATTATATTATTTCCCTGTCTCCGCAGATGCTTGAGAGTCGAGGGATCGAGTTATCCTCTCTCTCAGCAGGATCAATCGGATTATCCTCTCTCAATGGGATCAAGCGTGTTATTATTCTCTCTCTCAACAAGATTGAGTTATTCTTTACTTCAATGGGATCGACCAAAATATTTTATCCCCAACTCCGCGGGCATTCGGGAGTTGAGGGATCGAGTTATTCACCTTCAGACGGATCAAATCGAACTATTCTCTCCCTCTGCAAGATCGAGTCCTATCCTATTATCTCTCCGACTATGTGGATACTTGAGTCGACGGATCGAGTTATTTTCTCTATGATTTATATTATTCTCTCCTCGACTCTGCGGATATTCAGAAATCATAGGATCGAGTTATTATCCCCCTCATCCGGATCGAGCTTATTCTCTCTCTCGAACAGTAGCAGGATCACCTCAAAACTATGTGTCATGTTTGAACACATCCAGCTAGTTCTATAGTTTGAATATAAATTGTATCTTGTCCTCGCAGCTTCACTCGAAGGTAATTCATTGTGATTGTTGACTATATCTCTTGGTCTCAAAGCAGCGATCTCCATCAGCAATTGTCCTTTTCAAGGCTCAAGCTCCTCCGACTTGGACATAGTCATTTGATAACTAATGTTTGTCCTTAATTACAAAGAATTAAAATAATACACGATAATTTATGACATACATCAAAATGAATATTTTTCAAAAGAAAAATTATTTTAACTACATGATATATGTAAAACATGACATAGTATTTTTGATATTTTCATAAAAATATGAATACAAAATATGATATCATGACATATGATGAACAAACAATCATGGCAATTTAACACAAAAATATACCTAGATTATCTAAGTATGCCTAATTAATTGCTAAACCCCCAAAGTAATCCTAAGTTGCCCTTTTCTTCTTTAAAAAAATGTCAAAATCTCAACTTGTAATTTTTTTTATCACAACTGTGTCAATTTAGTTTAAGTCCATATTTTAAAATTTTGACACATTTTACTCTTCCAAAGAGTAAACAATTAATCTTTTTTATTTTCAAGGTATAACAACACCTTGAAAATATCTCCAAATGTCAACTTTAACAAAGTTGGGTTAAAAACCCTTCCAATTCGAGTTGACACCCTCTACACTAATCTAAGGCGAAGAGAACACTCTCCTAAGAACCCAAAATCGATTGGTGCTCCTTGAGTGTTCTAGGTATTCACTAGGAATAACTTTCCTTGAAACATTCCTAATGACCTTCTCAGGCTTCTTAGAAGCCTTGATCATACTCATCCTCTTTAGGTCAATTCTAGGGATAACTTCCTGTATGACCTTCTTAGTGACTTTTTTAGGTTTCTTTGAAGCCTTAGTCACATTGGTCTTTGCAAGATTAGTTCTAGGGATGGTCTCCCTTATAACCTTGGTTTAGGAATAGTTTCATAATTATAATGGACCCTATGATATGAAGACATATTCTGTTGGATAGAGAAGTGCTAGAGGAGGGGGAGAATAGCGCTCGTGACTTTCACTCGTTTCAGAATCGTAAAACTCGAGTAATAAACGCAACATAAATTAAAATAACAATCACACACAAAGACACGAGGAGTTACTTGGTTCGGAGCCTGTGACGACTCCTACTCCAAGGCCCGCGATCGTTGATCACTTCTGGTGGACAACAACTATAAACTCGAAAAGTTATTACAAACTAATTACAATTTGAACTATAAAGAAAAGTAATACCGACAACAAGAATATCAAATCTGAAGCTCGGGGTTGTCGGGATGATGTTGTAGCACTTTGGGATCGTCTCGTTAGCAACTTGTAGTGTAAGGATTGCTCGGAAGTTGATATTTTGAGCTGCTGGTCGAGACTCCCTTATAAAGGGTGTTCAAGGCGTCTCCATCAAGATCCAAGGCGCCTTAAACCCTAAGTTTTATCCCGCTTCAATCGTTGTCGATCAAGCTTTGACCGCTGCTCATTATCCACCTGAAGGCACCTTCAATGCCGCTCCAAGGCGCCTTCGAGCAGTGATCTAAGGCGCCTTCAGTCCCCATGAAGGCGCCTCTAGCTCCTCTGGACAGTGGCTTCGACTTGCACCCGAGGCGCCTCCAAGCTCTATAGAGACGCCTCGGACACTGTTCATCTGAGGTGAAAGTTTGCTCCTTTGTTCCTGCAAAATGTGTTAGTCCCAAACACATACCCTACAAAACAAAGTTAACACACAATAGACATAGTAAATAAAATATTGATAGTCTCTGAACTATCCTGGGTCTGACTTCGGATTTTCGTCCGGAAACCCTAGGTCGACCCGACGCCTACTGTTCTCTCTACGGGGAACTCGTCCTCACCTACTCCACTCAAGAGAGTTACCTGATGTCAGTACGGTCCTCCAGACTTGACTGGACTTTCCGCCTAGGGTTTCCACCCCCTAGGACCTAGGGTTACCGCCCCTAGGACCTAGGGTTACCGCCCCTAGGGTTTTTCTCCACCTAGGGTTACCACCCCCTAGGATCTAAGGTTACCCCCCTTAGGATTTTCCTCCACTTAGGGTTACCGCCCCCTAGGACCTAAGATTGCCGCCCCTTAGGGTTTTTCTCCACCTAGGGTTACCACCCCCTAGGACCTAAGATTACCCCCCCTTAGGATTTTTCCTTCCCCTAGGGTTACCACCCCCTAGGACCTATGATTACCACCCCATAAGATTTTCCTGAAACCTCATTTAAGCACGTTAGATAATAAGGAATCCTAACTTTGAATTTCTTTGTCATTATCAAAACTTGGGTTCGATCGTCGGATGCTTCCCGCACCAACACATTCTTCTTGGCTTTAGGTTTGTAATTCAAACCTCTATGGTCATTGAATGACTCTTGCCTATCTATTCTTAAGTTTGACTTCTTTGCTCCTTTGACACTAATTGTCAATTTTTCTAAGGTCCTCTCCAATTTTTCAAGTCTTGACCTCAAAACTTGATTTTCTTTCCATAAGCCTCAAATTTAGATTTTTCCTTAAATCCTTGAGTTTTCTTTTTCTTAGACATATATTTAAAATTCTTAGAGTTATTGCCTATATTATAACCTACCTTCCTAGACTTAGGTATGGTAGTTCTAACATGATATAAAACATATTTTTCTTTAATGCTATCATGCTTTCTATTTTTATGATAAATTGTATTAAAATGATATAAATTAGACCTAGCATGTTTTTTTATCATGACTCAAAGGAATTGGGTCAATAAATGATACCTTTGGTTTGCTCTTAGGAGCTCCCCTTGAATCAATCTCCCTCCTTTATTCTTAACCGAATCTTTCCTCTTAGGACATTGACTCTAATAATGTCCTTTTTTGGTTAGACAAGAAACACACAATGTATTTCTTGCCTTTGCGTACTCCGGGACTGACTTCCTTAGATTTCTCCTTATCCTTGGATGTCACTTGTCCTTTCTTCTTGGGCATATTAGAGTATTTCCGATTATAATGCCTTTTCTCTCTACACTCAAAGCAAATAATATGATCTTTATTATTACAACTTGAAATTTTTATACCTTCATTGCTTGTAGGGTGGACATTTTCTTCTCTATTTGATCTAGATGAAAATGCTTCTTCTTGATCCAGCATTGATGATCCACACTCCCCCTCAATCCTTGAACTGGATGCTTCCTCCTCTTCACCCTTAAATGTTGTGCATCTCTCAACCTCCAAATCCTCATGTACATGAAACAAAGAGTATGCTCCCTCTTTGTCTTTATTGTTGCACTCCATTGAGGATGGATCTCCTTTGTTTTCTTCTTTATGATCCCGTGAGTTTCCCTCCTTGGATTCTTCTTGATATGGTGTAGAGGAGGGTTCTTCATAGATTCTTGTCAATTTACTCCAAAGCTCCTTGGCATCTTCAAATTCTCCTATTTTGCTCAAGATATGACTTGGCAATTAATAGACCAATAATTTAGTCACCTTGTCATTTGTCTCACATCTTTGAAATTGCTTCTTGCTCCAATTGCTTTTCTTGATGATTTTGTCGTTACAATCATTTGGAGCTTCAAAGACTTCTATTAGAGCAAACCATTGCTTTATCTCCATCATAAGAAAATTTTCTATCCTTCATTTCCAAAGATCAAAACTCTCAAATCCGTACGATGGAGGTGCTCATGCATCAAATCCGAGTCCATCTCGGAAATCCATTTGAAGTTAAACTCTTTTAATGAAGTTTTAACTTTGAAATTAGGCTTCAACTTCTTCCTCTAACTCGTTGCCCTTCCGGCGATGAGTCCGATAAAGAGTGGTCTCGCTCTGATATCACTTGTTGGGACACTTCGAAACTAGAGGGGGTGAATAACTTGTCTAGCTCGCTTGCTCGCTTCATAGATGTTGTTGCAGTAGAGAAAATTAAAGCGGCAAAACCCTCAATGCTAATACAGTAGATTTTCTTGGTATCCACCTCAAGAAGAGATGACTAATCCAATAATACACACCGAGCTCACTCTCCACTATGAAATGCTCCTTCTCGGAAACAACTGGAGGTACAAAAACCTCGTACAATACTCACACAAGCATATAATTCAAAACAAGAAGTAAATGCACACAAATACAAAAAAAAAAACCTCTCTTTCTTTGATCTCATATTGCTTGTGAATGCCTCTTATAAGTTTGGAAGTGCAACAACACTTCAGCCCTAAGCTTCCAAGAATTGGCGGAGAAGATGGAATGAAGAATTTTAACATTTGAACTCGTAGAAGGCTTGATATTTGTGCTTTTAGAGCTCTCAATCAATTGTCACGTCAGATCCCAGCGATTCCAGCTGTCCAAACCTCGCATCCTGCGCAACGATCATCTCCCAAGCGATCAGCCAATCGATTGGGAGCAGCTGGATCGATCGGCTGATCAATCCAGAAGCATTCTGTGCTCTCATAGAAAACCCCGAAATTGATTGATCAATTGATTCCGACCTCCTCGCGTCATCGCGAGAAAACTGAGCCCAATCGATCAACTTGTTGATCGGCGTGTCCCAACTAATCGATTGGGGAGCACACTGTGTTCATGAGAATCCTTTCAATCGATCACCCAATCGATTAAGCTCCTTGTGTCAAAAAGCGCTGCCCAATCGATCAATCGATCGATTGGTGCAGTTCTCAATTGATCGGTCGATCAATTGGATTGTCTTTGCTCGTAGTACTCACCCAATCAATCGGCTGATCGATTGGGGTTTGGTTCAATCGATCACTTGATCGATTGACCAACCCTAAACTTGCTCAACTCAAATCTAGGGTTCCCTTACCCAACATTCGATTAACCGTAATCTGTTAAGACTTCCTCATGCCTAGCATCTGGTCAACCTTGACCTGCTATGACTTCGTCATCAAGTGTCCGGTCAATCCTTTTATCCACTTGGACTTTTCTCCTTGTGTCAAGTGTCCGATCCTCCATGACCCACTTGGACTTCCAAACACCAAGTGTTCCGTCAACCTTGCCCCACCTGATTTTCACATGTCTGGCTTCACTCACCGGGACTTTTCATCACCTGGCTTCACTCACCAAGACTTTTATCTGTCTGGCTTCACTCACCAGGACTTTCCAACTGTCCGACTTCACTCACTGGGGCTTTCACACCAAGTGTCCGGTCAACACTGACTTACTTGGATTTTCATCTTCTATCAACCTTCCCGTTGAACTTGCCCTTACCTAACCTCCAGTTAGGACTTCACAATCAAATATCTGGCCAACCTTGACCTACTTGACTCTTCTTCACATCAAACTGATCAGGCCTTGACCAGAGTGGAATTACACCAACAATATCTCCAATCGGACAATTGTACCTGCAATCACCATATATTGTCAAACATCAAAATTCAAACATCACAACTCAATCTTGAGCCAACTCAGGCTTAGTCAACCTTTACCTAGGAAAATTGCACCAACATCTAGGAGTTGATTGATTCAATTAATTAAAGTTTTAATAAAAACCTAAGTTAAAAAAAAAACAACATCCCTGTCCCTCAGATCGTGCTCCCACCACCGTTGTCACATGTCACCTCTGCCCCAACGAGCCTTTCATACGAAGGAACGGCGACGACACCTAATCGGCATCACCCTTGCTACTCGTGCTCGACGATCGGCCCTTAGCGAGCCTTCCACATGAAGCAATGACGACGATGCTGAGCCGACACCTCCCTCACTACTCGCTTTCGACGACCAACCCCCAACGAGCCTTCAACACGAAGGAACGATAGCGACGTCAAGCCAGCACTGCCCTCACTGCTTGCTGCTCGCGCTCAATGACCGACCACGACTAGATTCTAGTAAACCTCGAAATCAAGAAAAATATCGCTCTTCCGAGGTAATCACATTCTAGGTTTATAAGCTATTTTGCTGACGTTTGCTAATGTCACGGGCATCCTTCATTACTCAAGAATCGCTCATTACCTAAACCAAACAGGGATAAATAATATATCCTTGGATAGATGACTAAGGTTATCAACGAACCAAACACCTCCTAAATGTAAAATGTTGGCTCTTGATAAGACAATAGGACCTCATGCAGTATAGGACCTTGATGCCTTAAAATGCCAAGCGCTTAAAAAAAAACTACATCTATGATGGTTATCCACCTATATGGTTGATGATTGAGGCATAGTATGAACTATATTTTTTTTAGTTGATATTAAGTATTTAATTGATGCCGATTAATCCTGGGAGTGATTGGTCTAGTCTCACAAAAAATTTTCACTAATCACTAAGATAAATCGTGAAACGTAGATGACGATCTAGCCCAATAACCAACGTTCTCGTATCCGTTACCTAAAACACTAGTATGGACTATGCTTCCTTGAAGTAAAAGAGGATCATTTACAATTGATATTGTCAAGAAAGACAACATAACAATGATGGAAATTATCACCCTTATCCATAACAATAGTGAGGTTACCATTTGAGGGAATCTAGTACCCTCTCTTAAAAGAGGTCTAATATAGTTTAATTCCTTTTATACTACATAATCTGAGGGGAATTTATCAATTGCCTCAAGAAAGCATGCTATAGTACTAAGAGCGAGTCCATTATTCTAAAGCAGAAAAAACATACCTGATGCTCATTGCTTCTCACGCAAGATAGAATAATGTAATCAATCTCTCTGCCTTGGAAGGAGTCGACACTTGTAGCCTGCAAGACTTAAATTTGTTACTAAAGATCAATGAAACAAAACAAACAGCCTATTCGATTAACTGCGATTGGCACCAACCTCAATTTCCTTGTAAAGCTGTTGTCTAAGTGCACCATTCCTTTGACATGTAATTCACAATATATGCCCGTTGCCCTTCATATGGAGTGATAACTCCTATCTGCATTATTCAGCCAAAAGTCAGCAGATAACTCCAAGTTATGAATAGGAGTACCTGACTAGGTATGACACCACTTCTTAGGAACGTAGTAACAATTTTTTCCACATTTGCAGCCTCAGTTATATTGAGATAAGATGTGCCACTTGCACTAATTTCTTCTTGTCCCATCTAAATAAACATCTTAGAACACAAATAAAGATAACAGACAATCGATTAAGTTTCCAAACTAGAAAAATAGGTTATTCAATTGACTAGTATACACATATATACATACATATATAATTTTTACGTAAATGGATGAATCAAAATAGCTAGTTGCATATGTATGATACCTGCAATAGAAGAACATAGGACAGTTGGGAACCAGCCAAGGAAAATAGATGCCAGACGATTGCCTCTCATTGATTGTCACTCCATTTGGAAGTGTGCCTTCATAGAAGCTATTAGAAGGGAATTCAGAGAGGGAAGGGTGCATTTAATACAAACAAAATCATAAGAAAAACTTCAAAAGACATCAGGCATGAAAAAATATTAATTTTCAACCATTGATCGAGAAAGTCTTTTTTGTTTTTGTTAGTGTTTGATGTTAATTTGTAATTCCACGACCAGTCATGACAGATCCCAAGCCGAAATAAAGGAAGAGGGTTGTATTAGGTTGCCAGTCAACGTTAAACTATGTCAAATGTTCAATGAATAGATCCATTAACCTATTGTATTAATGCTAGGTTGTTATCCTAAATGAATACGTTGTAGGATCCGACTCTAACATCTCGGCAAGAACCACTAAATATCTAGAATTCTAATATTAAATATGTAATAGTTCACATTGCAGGGTCCGACTGTAACATATCGGCAAGGACCACTACATCTCTAGACCTCGAATGTAGTACTAAATATGCAAGAGTTCGCGTTGCAGGATCCGACTGCAATGTATCGACAAGGACCGCTACATCTCCATAAGAACTTGGGTGTAGTGTTAAATATGCAATAGTTCTCGCACCATAGATTGGATAAGAACAAAAATTATAAAAAGATTAATAGCCTAAGATTTGAATCAAACAACATAGAAACCCTCACTATTAAAGCAATGGAGGCAGTAGATGTGATGATTAAAAAAAGAATTAATATTTTGTGTGTACAAAAGACAAAATGGATAGGCGAGAAAGCAAAGATGATAGAGAACTCGGATTTTAAGTTATGGTACAAAGAAAAGAGTAAAATAAGAAATGGAGTGAATATTTTTATAGATAGTTCGTTAAAGCATAAAGTTGTTGTAGTAGTTAGAAAAAAGATAGAATTATAATTCTCAAGATAGTAATAGTGAAAGAAATTATGGATGTAATTAGTGTATATGCATCTCAAGTAGGATTAGATAAAGATACCAAATTAAGACTTTGGGCGACCTAGATGAGTTATGATCCTGTCTGACGAACGCTTGTCCGATAAAGATGAGCTTCTGGAGACCTGGAGGAGTTCGTCCAAGACCCTGCACATAACGAGACGAACCAACAAAATGTCGATGACCTAAGACCGGGTGGGAATCCCTGACCAGGCCCTCCGACGCTCAAGTCAGTTTTTCTCTTAGGTGGAAGAAGAAGTACAGTAGTAACGAAGTGAAGTGGAATAGTGTTTCAACTGAATCACTTCCCCCTTTTATACTACCTCATGTAACCTCCACGATCATGAGGTGGTCCCCGGTTTGTTAGAGTTTGTTAGGAGATGGAGAAAGTGTAGCTTAGACGTTGTGTCATAATTCTCCGAGGAATCTTTTTTGTATCCCAGATGTACCTCTTTTTTCATTTATAACTTGCATTTTAGATGACATATGCAAAAGAATATATTTATACTTTTGAGGAAGCTTCGAGAGAATTTTTCTCACCAAACTTGTCAGGCTGTCATAAAGTTATCTACCATTTGAACGTTATATGTATCACGACCGGCCCTTCAAACCGATCTTGGGTATCTTCTGCTAACTATGTTTCGCTCGGTTATTTACTAGAAACTTTATAAGGCTTAGTGCCTTTATACTCCGTCGGGCTTGGCCGCTCGAGCATATACGAGTATTCTTGTGCTCGTCCGGCCTTCGCTTGACCGACCATATGCTAAACGTTTTATAAAACTTAGTGCCTTTACGCCCGATTGGACTTGGCTGCCCAAGCATATACGAGCATCCTTGTGCTCGTTCGGCCTTCATTCGGTCGATCATATACTAACAGTTCTATAAGGCTTAGTGCCTTTATGCTCGGTCGGATTTAGCTGCTGCCCGAGCGTATACAAGCATCCTTGCGCTCGTTCGGCCTTCACTCGGCCGATCATATACTAAGAGTTCTATAAGGCTTAGTGTCTTTACGCTCGATCGGACTTGGCCGTTCAAGCGTATACGAGCATCCTTGTGCTCGTTAGGCCTTCACTCGACCGTTCATATACTAAAAGTTCTATAAGGCTTAATGCCTTTATACTCGACTTGGATGTCCGACCGTATACGAGCATCCTTGTGCTCGTTCAGCTTTCACTCTGCCGATCATATACTAAGAGTTCTATAAGGCTTAATGCCTTTATACTCGGTCGGGCTTGATTGCCCGAGTGTATATGAGCATCCTTGTGCTCATTCAGCCTTCCTTCGGTCGATCATGTGTTGAACGTTTTATAAGGCTTAGTGCCTTAACGCGCCGGTTGGGCTTGGCCGCCCGAGCGTATACGAGCATCCTTGTGCTCATTAGGCCTTCACTCGACCGTTCATATATTAAAAGTTATATAAGGCTTAATGCCTTTATACTTGGTCGGGCTTGGATGCCCGAGCGTATACGAGCATCCTTGTGCTCGTTCGGCCTTCACTTGGCCGATCATATACTAAGAGTTTTATAAGGCTTAATGTCTTTATACTCGGTCGGGCTTGGCTGCCCAAGCGTATATGAGTATCCTTGTGCTCGTTCAACCTTCACTCGGCCGATTCTGTGCTAAACATTTTATAAGGCTTAGTGCCTTTACGCCCGGTTGGACTTGGCCGCCCGAGTGTAGACGAGCACATTTATGCTCGTTCGGCCTTTTCTCGGCCATTCATATACTAAAAATTCTATAAGGCTTAATGCCTTTATACTCGGTCGGGATTGGTTGCCCGAGCGTAGACAAGCATCCTTGTGCTCGTTCAGCCTTCACTCGGTCGATCGTGTGCTGAACGTTTTATAAGGCTTAGTGCCTTTACGCCCGATTGGACTTGGCCACCCGAGTGTAGACAAGCACACTTGTCCTTGTCCGACTCTTGCCCTACTGCTAATATATTTCCCTAACTATATTCACCTTCTTATCTTTCCATCCCTAACCTTCACCTTGCTTAAGGGACCCGATAATCATCACCCGTATAGGTATTACAAAACATTCCGCTAAATGAAATGTTTTTAATAGGAGATGATTTAAATGATCATGTCGGGATGAAAAATGAGGAATATGAGAGTGCATTGGTGTTATGGATTTGGAACAAGAAATGAAGAAGGGGTGTTATGAATTTTGCGATAACATCTGATCTTATACTAGCTAATACATATTTTAAGAAAAAAGAACACTTGGTCATATTCAAAAGTAAGAATAATAAATTGCAAATTGACTTTCTTATGGTTAGGAAGAGAGATAGAAAGATTAGTAAAAATTATAAGGTCATCCCTGGAGATAGTTTAACTACCAACATAAATTAGTAGCGTTGGATATACGCCTCAATCATAGTATCAATAAAAGGAAAATATATATAACTCCTAGAATTAAGTGGTAGAAGTTAAAGGATAGGAAGCAAAACATGTTAAGGAAAAAGTAGGATTACAGACATAGGTGAAATATAATGTGACTCTAATACGACATGGAATAAGATAGTATCAAAGTTGAAAATAATAACAAAGTGTACTCGGTGAATCAAAGGGGTATGCACCACCAAGTAAGGAATCTTGGTAGTGAAATGAGAAAGTACAAAAGAAAGTAAAGGAAAAAAACCAATAGCCTATACATCCTCAATTATCCAAAATTGAGCTAATAAACTAGAGCTCCATCTACCTCCATCTTTGTCCTTCCTCGTCTATCCTCAATCATCCACCACCGGAACTCCATCTTCATCAACCCGATGCCATCTCCACTGCGAGCCACCGCCAGAGAGCAAAGAGTTTTCCCTTCTTCAACCAGTTATCCATTGACCATATTTATCTTCTACCACCAGCAGTAATTGGGGGATCACCCGAGAGTTGCCTCCACTCTCCATCAGATTGACCATCTTATTCAACATCAGTCATCAATGAGCTGTCTTTTGCGGAGCTTTGGGGTTTCCCATCACTGGAAAGCAATCGGACATCCTGCAATGCCATCTTCTTCTATCCCTCAGCCACAGCTTCTTCGACTACAAAATCATCTTCGCTCATCATCATCAGAGTTGATCATCCCTCTGCCGAGCTTTCTTCCTCTTCGAAGTAATTACCACAAGCTTAGGGATGCCCTAGCTTGATTTGTGAGCATGAACTCTGATTAAGCATTTCCTCCATGATCAATTTGTAGTTCTTGTTCTCTTGAATCTATCGCAATTCATGTTGTTTCCATTTGAACTCTTGTATGCTTAGTTAACACATCATGGGTCACAATGATTGTTGTTCAAGTTAGTTTCTTTCAATGCAGTAGTTTAGGTTAGTTTAGATTCCTTGTTTTCAATTTCCATGAGTTGATTTGTGTTTGTAGTTTAGTTTCCTTAATTTTATATTCAATGCAGTAGGTTAGATTCGATTTGATTATTGTGCTTACATTTCCATGAATTCCCCTACAATCAAAGTGAGTTCGATTATGTCTCCATTAATTTCATCCTGCTTGTAGTTTCGTGAATTTCCATTTCTGTCAATTGCATTTGTTTCTCTTAAAGCACAACCCCAAAACTATTTATAATAACAATTCGATCCTAAGATTTATGCTGCATTCCATATGAGAGACGATCCAAGTTACCCTATACTGAACTAGTGTAGAGGGATTTCGGTAATTGTTTGATACCGCGGCATGACACAAAATGATATTTGTCAGGGATATCTAGCACCAAGACATGTACAACAAATAACATCAGCACTTTGCAATCTCTCTCTTTCAATAGCCCAAAATTTCTTCTCATCATTGCTTAATAATTCACTTGTAAAATTATAGCACACGATCACAGTGAGACAGAATTTAAATATTTAGAAATCACAATCATTCTTGAAAAGCAACCCTAAATACTAGAAATATTTAAGAATAAATTGAGTATAAAAACTCTAATATATCAAGGGAAAATGTCAGAATAATGCCCTTCAAACATCAAAAGAATAAACTTGGAATGAGAAGTTAAATAAAAATAAGGGGACGAGTTCTTAATTCATATATCATAGTGATTCGGTGGTATGTAATGAGACTTCATCTTAATTAAAATTTGGAATGTCAAATTTCTTTCTGATGAAACATAGCTCATTCAAATGGAGTGTGTTTGAAAGCACAGCCCTTCTTGGACACTAGGTATTCAAAAGAGAAAATTTCAAAGAAAGTGATGAAATAAATATTAAAATAAGAAATTCACCATCACAAGACACTCCATTATAAGAAAATTACTACATACCTTGTTCATCTTTTAACAGCTGCAGCTTATGAAGTTCACTTTTTTCAGATGGTTCAGGATGATGGACCTAAGACATTATATTATGCCCATGTTAAGATCAGAAGAATCTAGCAATGTATGTAAGAACAAAAAGGTCTGTTTATTTAACATAAAATGATTTATGTATATTTGTTAGTAAAATTTGCATAGGGAAAGACAATTATTTTCTATGTTTGGTCAAGGGGGATATATTTTTCCCTCTTCAATAACAAGGGCAGAGGGGACTCATGGATGAAGGCAGACGACACACATCCAAGAACAGAGGTTCGCTGATAAGCGCGTGGGTAAAAAGATGACTTGCCAACAAGGGGTGAAAGACAAAAGGAGGCTCACAAACAAGGGCAAAGAGTGGAGGAGGTTTCCCTGAGGAGGGAAGAGGGCTCAAGAATGAGGGTGGAAGGCTTGTAGACAAGAGACAAAGATGGATGGGGGACTCACAGATACAGATGTAGGAAGGACCTGACAGGTGGGAGAAAATGGCTTCTATTTGTTTTTGAGAGGGAGTCATTTTCCCTTAATTGGTCATATTTTCCATTGACCAGGAAAGGATTTTTCGTTGTCTATGATTTATCATAGCACCAAATGTTGAAAAAAAAAAAATCAAGAGAATAATTTATGTAAAATGAACAAACCCCAAAGCAATCATCCCTTTCAACATACCTGGAAATGAAGTGTTAGATGCTCAACAGGAGACATAACGGCTTGTCTTGATTTAGCACAGGGTCTGACGATCTGAGAATTTCCAGGAGTATAATATGATTCATAAATATAGTACCCATAACAAACAAAAAAAGTTCCTTAACACATTTCATGTAGAACATGCATAACACATGGGTATATAACTAGTCTAATGGTGCTAAAGGGAAAAAATGAGGCGTCCATGGTTTAGTTTCTTAAGAAAATGTCCATCTTTCCCTACCCAAGTAGTAGCCATTCTCATGTGACACGTCCAAATAAGATGGAATTGGTGTTTATATACACCTGAAATTTTCAATTAATATCACGCTAGTATTTTGTCATATCCAAAAGTGATCAATCAAAAACAATTGACTATAACACAACACTCTGCAAAAGGAACAGCCATATGACAATGGCAACATATGCCCATGAAATATACGTAAGACACAAGTTAAAGAGAAGTATAAGATCAATTCATGGTGCATCATGCAATTATGATTTAGAATACTTCACATATTTTCTTTCATAATGCTAGATATGCAAAAGGGTCAGATTGTGATTTCTTATGGAGAGTTTATAAGATATTCTGCAAAACTAAATCCCCAAAGAAAACACAATTGTATAAATCCCACCCATATTGTTCCATATAGTATATTGCACAGAAATATCACAATAATATCCTAATTAAAATACATCCATCTTCATAACCCTATAACATATCTACTATATAGTCCAAATCCAGAAAAACCCAAAAAAAATTAAGAAAATGATGTCATATAACAGAATCACACATATTAATCTTTCCGTTAAGCCGGATACCTTTAATATAACCCATGCAACCTAGTGGCAAGGAACCAATACTAAGGATTGTAAGGTAGATAGGTACATAGTAGACCAATAATTTACAATAATATACTTGTTAAAACATGTAAAGAAAATCAAAGACTAATCTGTTCAAAATAGGTTCATGAAAAATAGATTTTCTTACCTTCAAACCTGTGGAACTTATCCACCAGTTAGTCAACAGCAACATTGCTTGGAACACATACTAAGACCTGAAACAAATGAACTATAGATTTGCACAATGCACATACAATATGCTATTAAACATACTCTCGTACCTGTCCTTATCCTTGTCCTTGTTTAGACATGTGATATACAATTGCAGCAGATGTGACCGTCTTTCCTGTACCAGGTGGGCCCTGTATCAAACTTATTGGTTTCAGGACACTCTTAACAGCAAAAACCTGTCTGAGAAAGAAAGTGATTGAACAAAATTGACGGAAAATACAAAAGCATCTCAGCACAGATCGCAATGAAAAATGAAGAAACCAAATCTAATAACTGGCACCAATGCAAAAGAAAAATGTAGCGTTCAAAAATTTCACTACTAAATCGGATGCTCTAGTATTATTGTTAGTAGTAGTATTACAAATTTTATTCCATTATCATATTATTTGAATTATTTAAATTGTTTAATGACGAGTTTTTTAGAATTTTAGTTTTGATGATACAAGACTCGAAAGAAGAGGACGGGAACACCGAGGTAAAAGCTATTTTATAAAATGTATTCTTGAGCTTGCTTTTCTTGCCTTGGGGAATTTTAAAAGTAGTGGGGGTAAATTTAAGAGATTTTAGAGTTAATTTCACAAATTAGTGCTTAGAAGGGGGTTAATGGCTAGGCTTTTTGATTAGCACTCTTATAATTATCGTATAGCAACTTTATTTAAAAAAAAAAAAAAAATAGCAACAACAACCCCTAAAACCACTTAGTCACCTCTTATATACATCTAATTGATTGGCCATATAAAGGTGTACACCAAATCATTCCATTGGAAAGAAAAAAAAAAGAGAGAAGGAGCCAACCCTAGAACCTTTGGCTGCCCCCGCCCCCGGGAGCGATTTGGCTGTCTAGGGTCGTGTGGGTTCAAACCGGGAGCGATTTGGATTAGAAATGAATTAGTTATGAATTTTATAGTCAGAACATGCGCTGATTTGCTGCCTGTGCACGACCAGTGAGTTTGTTTGAGTCATACATGCTGTTTCTTAGGTCTGCACGGTTAGGATCAAGTCCAAGTGATAGCCCTTCAAGTTAGGATCGTGTGGGTTCAAACGGGGAGCGATTTGGATTAGAAATGAATTAGTTATGAATTTTATGGTCAGAACATGCGCTATTTTGTTGCCTGTGCACGACCAGTGAGTTTGTTTGAGTCATACATGCTATTTCTTGGGTCTACACGGTTAGGATCAAGTCCAGGTGATAGCCCTTCGAGTTAGGATCGTGTGGGTTCAAACGGGGAGAGATTTGATTTAGAAATTAATAAGTTATGAATTTTTATGGTGAAACCGCTCAAACAGCGTCTTGTCAGGGCAAAATTGAGCAAGTCGAGTTTTTTGGGTTCGTAGGGGCAGCCAATTGACTCGAAATGATTATTTTGATTTTAAGCATATTTTATGATGTTACAGTACTTATTTCAAAAATTTAGTTTGAGGCAAGAAAAGAGTTTTGAGATTTGAGGCGAGGAATTTTGAATGAGGTGACTTGACTGTGGTTGCTCTTTGACGGATATGGGGCCGAGAGAGGTCTCGTTTGGCCATATCAAATTGATGCGTAGTGGACTTCGGAAAAGTACCGAGGTGCCCTACACTTGACGAGTATGGATTCCAGATAAGGACTAGGATGCCATACCAACCTAGTACTATGGTTAGACGGAGCTTGATCAAGCGACTTAAGGTTGAGTAGCCACAGTTGGGTAGGTAACTTCCTAAGGAAAAAAAAAGAGATTCATTTGAGCAAGTCCATTCATATTTCTCTTTGCTTAAGAACATTTAATCAAGTGCACTCGGATTAAAACTACATATGTTTGCATATTTAGTTCTAGCTAATTACAAATTTTGTACTTGTTGAGTCATTAGACTCACTATGGTTATTATGTGCAGGTGAGCATGAGTCAAAGGCTGAGGGGCAGGATTCATGAGCAGACTGCATTACAACAAAAGGCACTCGACCCAATGACCGTTACGTTTCCGCATGATTTATATGGAGGTGATAAGGGAGGATTAAGAGTAATAATAATAATAATAATGAAACTATTCTTGTTGCAGGAAGATACTTTTAATTGTTTGGATTGATAGAAAATACTATTTTTATGGGTTGTAGCATTTATTTTGAGTTTTGACTATTTCATCCCTAGACTTGGTATTTATTGATTCGATGATTTATCTTATAAAATATTTAATTCCTTGACATTAATTTCACGATGCGAGATAACTTAAAATAATTTCATTTTTCTTTTATCCAAGTCACTATTCGCATGAATAGTGGCGTAAAAAAAATTGGAGCATTTACAAAAAATCAGTGTCCTCCTATGTTCAAAACTAATCTACTACTAACTAACATTTAACCTCTAAAATCAGCAACCATGCAGTTCATTTTAGAACTCATGGTGTGTATCAATCAACCCCTCTATCAGTATAAGGTTTAAAAGAAAAATTCCTTGCTGGTATCTCGGTTGCTAGCCAGAATGAGATATATATATATAAGGTATCAGTGCCAACTAACATAATGTTTGTCGTTATGAAGTAGTATTGTTCAGCACTGGTTAAGTGGAGGAGAAAGAAGAAAAAAAGAGACAGCTGACAATTATTCAAAATTCTACCATCAAATTTGCATTTTTTTTCTTCAGTTGAAACCTCATCGACTTTTCACCAGCCAGTGTTGAGTTCTCTAGCATCAATTCATCCTCTGGATAAAGATCATATGCACCTCCCCTTGCTCATCAATTTCATCTCCATACCAAAGATATCCCTTTGACAAAGATGTTATGGGAAAGAAATTACTAAAAGGCATAGCATTCGTCACTAGCTTTGACTTTTGCTTCCATTTCAACATCAAGGCCAGCAGAAAGATTTTCTAAATGAGCAGAACAGAATGAGAATTTGGCACACGGTATAGAGCACAAAAGAACATATATACTACAGGCCACGATTTCCTTGTCCATTTCCTTCATTCAAAATATCTTTATCCACCATCACTATCACTTTTTGTCATACATATGTGAAAAGCAAACAAGAGCACAAAGTACAACTTGAACCAACATTATCCAATCACAATAAGTGCAAATGCCAACAAACAAGTGCAAATACACATTATAAAAATTGAAATCATTTGGATTAATATATTAAGAAAATGGTAGTTGAAACCTGGGGTGTATTTAGTTCAGGAAGCCTAGGAGCACCAAAACTGCGAGGTAGAGTATTTCAAACTTTTGATTGTTCAACTTCATGGCCCAAAAGGTGATGATATATGTATCTTCATAAAAGGAAATAGATAATTTTCAGTTAACTGACTCTTAATAAGGTTGTGATTTATTCAAACTCAAAATACATGTTCTAATCCAGAAAAAGGGTGAAAAAGGTTGAAAACACCTTTGCAGGCAGAAATAACATCAGAGAATTATATCTTACCTAACACTTTTAGATAAATAAAAAGTTGTGCAGGTAATTCATGGACGACATTTTGCACATTATTGAGGCACTAAGTTACAACACCGATAACATGAGATACAATAGAATAACTCATAACATTCACTAAAGATGAAACTTACCCACAAACAGTCGTTACATCCACTGCAAAAGTCTTCATAGCACCTTGCATTTGGTCAAAGTTAGTAATTTTCCGGACAAAGTCCACGCTAAAGCCATGACTCAGATCAACAGGGACTCCATAACAATAATAAGATGGTATTAGCATGTTTCTCCAAGCAAACAACAATCATATACAATGGAAATTTGGTATAACATGGCTTGCACGAAGTTCAAGTGCAACCTCTTCTCAGGCAGTTAGCTCAATCTACATAGAAGAACAAGAAGCTGTAATACCCCAACTATAGGGGGTAAGCTCAATCTAAATAGAAAACATAAAATCTGAAACAGTTTTGAATAAGGGGTTAATAGAGATAAAAATGGTTTCATTTGAGCTAATAAATTTGGGCACTGACAATAAGAACTTGAATTCATGTAACACCTTCTACTTCTTAATCCATGTATACAATTTACTAGCATACCACATGTCCAACAGATTGCTATGCAGGATTAGCTATGTCACCAGAGCATTTGATAAGCTCGTGTGTCGTACCGCAAGTATCAAACATAATTAAGTATTGAATCCCTTCTACGCTAATATAGAATAGAGATGACTCAAGTCGTCTCTCACAAGGAATGTAACGGTAAAGTGATAAGCTTAGGATCCAATATTATTGCTTAGGGTTTTTTTATATGAAAATGGGGGTTTGGGTCAGAGCACTAAGACTACGAAATGAAATAGCAATGAAAGTAATAAATCTAACCATAATAAATGAAAGACAATGCAATTAAAGGAAATCTAATCTAACCTAAACTACGATTGCAAGAAAATGAACGACAACATAAAGTAAGCATTTAATGAAATGGAGCATTAATGAAACCTAATCTCATCTACCTAATTGCATTAAAATGAAAGGCATAACTATGAGAAAACGTAAACATTCAACTAATTAAGCATTGCATGAATTTAACGAACTCAAAGGCAACAATGACATAAATGGTTGGGGAATTTCATCGAACATGTAATGAGCATGAAGCAAGACAGCCTAAGTGCATGTGATTTGAAATATGAGGGGCTAATTCCATTACAATTCATAAATCAACAAAGACAAACAACACATGAAGAGAACCCAAAACATAAGAATTCCAACCAACACATCAAAAGGAGCTGCTGCCCGGTGGAGGCAGCTACCGAAGACAAATCTGCCTGAAGTGTGGAGGAGTGGATGTGGAAGACCGGGCTGCCGGAAGCAAAGGGGTGGACTCTCCTCTTGTAACCGGAAGAGGAGGATGGCCGAAGAATGGAAGAAGCTCCTTTTCTAACCCGAAGAGGAGACCCTTGGCTCTCTTCCCTGATAACCCGAAAAGAAGAGGTGGAGAGGAGAGGGAGAACTCCGGCTGGCGGATGGAGGAGACGGAAGTACGGCGGCTTCGTCGGGGTGTTCTGTGCGTCAGGATGAGAAGCTTGCCTTCGGGCGTCCGTATGCGTGAGGGATAAGGGGATGAGGGTGAGGGAGCTGGTCGGCCGGCTGTGGTGGAGTGGAGGTGGACCGCCGGCCGTTGCGAGATGGAGACGATGGCGGCGTAGAGATGGGCGTTGGACTGAAGGCTTGACCAGATCCCCTCGCGATCCGGTTGTTGTAGCTTTCTTAATAGGTTTAATAGGTTTGGGTTTTGGGTTGAGTGGAGTGGATGCTAAATCTGGATCCATTATGGAATGGCTTGTTTTGATTTGGATCCGGATTTTGGGTTGAGGATCCGGATTTTGATTCGATTCGTTAAGGATGAAGAGGATCCATTAGGAAGTAAAATTGAGATTGGCTTAACTCTGGCTCTGTTTACTTGGGAGAGTGGAAAGCAAAATTAAGGAAAAGTTTCCACGGTGAAAAAATTTTCGTCGTTTACTTTATTAAAATTTTACGAAGGAAAAGTAACGCAATCCATCAGCGGATAATTTTGGAGCCAAAATCGATCACCTCAAAATCGGACGGAAAACAGCAGATGGAAAAAAAAAATAACGCATGTACCCCTTTTGCATTCACAAAATTACACCATATACAAAAAAAAATGACGCATGTAGCCTTTTTAACTCACAAAATTACACTATGTACTAAAAAAATGACGCATGCATCCTTTTTTATTTACAAAATTACATCACAAGTTTTCTCCTTCCTCTATCAAGGTAAATAAGTTTGCAAAGGAAAAGATTTCTTCACCCTTTCTTTTCTCTTCCTCCAATGATAACTTTCTATCGTTGATTCCTTTTTTTTTCCTCATCCACACCCTAGAGTAAACGTAGCATCAAGATCCCATTTGAGCTCTTCTTGGATAAATTGGATCTCAATGGATGAGATTTTTTTGCTTGGATGACCTCTCAACTCTTAGATTACTTGATTTTCATCTACGGCCCAAATATTCCAAATCTGAATAAAGAGTCCAGATCTCTATTAAGGGATTAGATCGCTCCATATCTCCATCAAGGACTTAGATCGCTCCAAATCGAGGTGGATGATCAGAATGCATCCAGATTTCCATTAGCGTTATAGATCACCCTAGATCGGGATGGATGATCAAGATGCTTTAGATTTTCATCAACCACTCAGATCGTCTTCGTACGAAATGAGATGCAAATTCTTAAATATAATTTTATAAAATATAGCGAGGGAAATTACATCAATGCACTAAATAATTTCTAACTCGAAACATGATATGAAGTAGGATTTATGTATACGAGAGGATAAAATTATTTAATATAAGAATCAAAATAATACATCGAAATATGAGTTATCAGTATCGAAGACGTAATTCAGAATAAGTTTGGATTCATTATCTTCCTATGATAATGTTATCAAAGATTTTGTTTAAGGATTGACTACGAGATCAGATTCTCTAGTTCAAAATCTTCTGAACTAGAAAAGGTCCTGTAAATTTATTGGTAAGGTGAGTTAGACCCATCTGTTTAACAGATAAGGTACAATCTATCCCATTAATGAATAGATAGAGTCTAAAATTGATTTAAAAACTCTAGACGAGAGAATCCCTATCCATTGATTATAGAAAAAAAATAAAACAAATAACAATCAAAATAAATGATATCAATTAAAATATAAAATAAAGTCGATACAACATTAGGAAAGACAAAGTCGATCGGCTACATGCTTTTTATTAAGGTAGTCATCCTAGCGTACACTAACGTTGTCTTTGCTTTTGTGACTCTTTCATCAAAATTAAACATGGTTAGAGTATTTTCAATACCAGCTTTGTTAAAGATTTTTAAAATTAAAAAATCTCTCCAAAAAAGTTTTTATAATTATATTAGGTGAGCTTTGGGGTTTTTAATTCATGAGCAAGTTTGAATTTTTAAATCTATTTTTTTTCTCTTGAAGGCGGAGCTAATAATTAATGTGTATGATTGACACTTTCTAAATAATTAAAAAAAATATTTAATGAAACAATTAATTATAATATTTCATTTTATAAATAATTAGTAATAATTAAAATAATATTTTTTTCTTTTAAAAATAAATATATTTGAGATAAGTTAAAAAATATACAAATGACTATAATTAAATTAGATTTATAAGTTAATTAAATATTAAATAAAAATAATAAATTATATTAAATTACAAATTATAAATTAATTAATTTATTAATTGTTAATTATAAATAAATTAAATTAAAGATCATAATTAATTAAAATATTAAATGAAAATTATATAGAGATATTAAATAAAAAAAATTATATGAAGGTTTTTTTATTTGGAGAGAATAGTAGATTTATATTGAAATTGATGTAATATGTATGGAGCCATGCAATTACATATGGAGAGAATTATAGAGCTTTAACTATTAGGAATATTTCAATGAATTTTTATAATATTGATGTGACATGTTGAAATCTTAAAAAAAAATTATTCAGAACTTGAATCATTGAAGATGCCCTTAGTTATTAACATAGTCAAACTATAAGCAAACATATTTATTAAAGAATGGAGAAACAATTGAAACTTGAACTAACACAACTTGAGGGTAATCATGAGAAATAACTAAAAGTAAAATCATGATGTACGTATATTATCTTCCATGTTGCCTGGGCAGGCTGACAGACACACTGATAGGTTTGTTTACTACATAATCTGCATATATTAATTACATATGCCTTATTATTAGGTATGACTATGTGCATAGAAAAATAGATATATATATATAATATATTTCAGAAGTTCTTCTAACTTAAGTTAAATTGACATGAATATTATGGTCGTGTAAAAAAATTGACAAGCAGGTCAGGACAAATAGAAATTCCTTATTATAATCACTTAT
Source organism: Zingiber officinale (assembly GCF_018446385.1). Classification (NCBI taxonomy): domain Eukaryota; kingdom Viridiplantae; phylum Streptophyta; class Magnoliopsida; order Zingiberales; family Zingiberaceae; genus Zingiber; species Zingiber officinale. The sequence goes on along the minus strand of NC_056002.1, from coordinate 96,188,984 downwards.
GGCATGTGTGTTACATGGAAGAAGTTCAATCCATTTGATTTTAATCAAACAATTTAGACAACACAAATAATGGCACATACCTTATCATAGTTATCTTCAAGCTTGATCAGTGGAATATATATATATATATATAGTGATAGTTTTGCGGTTTTACGCGGTTTGGTGATGTGGCAAGTTCCACGACATCATCCATTGTAGTGAGAAATCGCTAACGTGTGCAGAAAAGTTTTGACACGTAAAAAATTTTTGACACACAAAAACTCATTCCTCGCGTTTTCCTCTTCGCATAACCCTAGCCGCGCGCTCCTCCCTCTCTGAATCGCCTCTCTCGCTACGATTTACCAGTGATCTTTGTTCTTGCCTACATGAGCTCTCCCTACATCGCGGCCAGTCCTCCACACCAAACCACACATCTAGGCTATCTCTCGCCCGGAAAATCCTTCTCATGTAAAAGTTTTTATACTTTCTGTTGAGTGGCTTTCTTAGGTAAAATCTAAATTTGAGGGCTTATGGAAATAAAATCAAGTTTTGAGGTCAAAGACTTGAAAAATTGGAGAGGACCCTAGAAAAATTGACAATTAGTGTCAAAGGGGCAAAGAAGTCAAACCTAGGAATAGATAGACAAGAGTCATTCAATAGCCATAGAGATTTGAGTTACAAACCTAAAGCCAAGAAAAATATGCTTTCATATCATAGGGTTTCATATAATTATGGAACTAACCCTAGTTTCAGGGGTCAAACCAAGGTTACAAGGGAGGTCTTCCCTAGAACTAACCTTACAAAGACCAATGTGACTTAGGCTTCAAAGAAGCCTAAGAAAGTCACTAAGAAGGTCACAATGAAAGTTATTTCTAGAATTGACCTAGAGAGGATGAGTGTGACCAAGGCTTTAAGAAGCCTAAGAAGGTCGTTAGGAAGGTTTCAAGAAAAAGTTATTCTTAGCGAATACCTAGAACACTTAAGGAGCACCAATCAGTTTCGGGTTCTTAGGAGTATGTTCTTTGCGCCCTAGATGGGTTTAGAGAGTGTCAACTTGAATTGAAAGGGTAGTTAAACTGTTGGTCCAATCGACCTAGGTTTGATCGGTGCGATTATAGTTTTGATATGTGTGGCAAAGAGTTTGAGTTAGGGTTTCATATGTATTTGATATGTGTTTAAGTCATGCAGGACTTGGTGAAATACATGAGGAACTTGGTGCGGCCAAGTTTGGGAAAGCCCATCTTAGGACTCGGATCCTTGAGTCGGTGAAGGATGATGTGGAAGACATCCGAGGGACCATTGGACGAAGAGCAATGGAGTGAAACCAAGGGAAGCAGACTTCAAGGCAATGCGAAAGTGCATGAAGACTAGCCACGGGTTTGGGTGCATCTGAGGGAGAAGGTCGAGGAAGAGGGCTTCAAAGGCAATTCCGGAAAGGAAGAGTGTGTGTGAATGTAAGGTACCAGTCGACTGGTCCAATTTCACGAAGAGCATAGAGGGCTCTATGCTCGTTGGCTACAGGGATCAGTCGACTGGTCTCAGGACCAGTCAACTGGTAGATAGCCGTTAGCAGGATCACGGATTTTGCGGAGTGTCGTTGGTTGTGTCCAACGGTCACACCAGTCAACTGATGTCAGGTTGAGTTGATTTGATTGATAAACTCTCTTCTTATAAAAGGAGAGCTTTGGGGCATGAAGGAGGTTATTCATGCTTGTTGAATAACTCCTTAGTCATTGCCTAAAGCTTCCAAGCCACACTCTTCTTCCCATTCTTGATCTCCATCTTGTAAGAGAAGAAGAGTAACTTGTGAGAGGTTTGCTCCACCGAGAAAGAGAAAGCTCTAGCCGGAGATTGTCGGGGACTAATCCACCGAAGGATTAAGGGAGCGTCCACCTCAAGGACAAGCCGTGGAGTAGGAGCAAGCAATCTCCGAACCATGTTACATCGAACGTGTTAGAGTTTGTGTTTATTCTTATTGCTTTCATTGCTTTAGTTTTATTCTGCTACGCAACTAACAAATTGTTGAGAAGTAATCGACTTGGAGGTGTCCAAGCTATTTAACCCCCTTCTAGCCGGCCATAAGATCCACTACAAGTGGTATCAGAGCGAGGACGCCCTTCAACGGACTAATCGCCAAGAAGAGCACTTCAGCATAATGGTTGGCTCAAGCATCCATCCACCCAAATTCGAAGGAGATTTTTCTTGGTTGAAGAAGAGAATGGAGACATTTTTCGAAATCGATTTTGATATTATGCTAATCATGGAAAATGATTTCAAAATGTTTAAGGATCAAAACAATGAGATACTCAAGAAAATAAGATAAAATTCTTGCAACAAATGATTTTAAATAATATCTCAAATAATTTCATATTCATCAAAGTATCTTTCTTGTATCTCAATTCCAAAATCTTCCCTCAATACAATATATATATCACGATCCCAAAGAGCCCAAAACAACCAATTTGCAAAATGCAATACAAGAAAATTTTGAACCAATTCCTTTCCCAGATATTTCGCGCGATTAGGGAGAAGGGAGGACACGTACGAGATGGGACAAGGAAAGCGGCGTCTGCGCTGGCGTAGGCTGTCATGCGGCAAGTAGAGAGTTGCGTGCGTTGTCGTTGTGGGTCTGTGGCAGCGTCGTTGTGGAGGCGATGGCGTGATATGAAGTAGTCGTTGTGGGCCTGTAGCAGCGTCGTTGTGGAGGCGGTATCGTGAGATGAAGCAGTCGTTGGCAGCGTCGTTGTGGAGGCAGCGGCGGCGTGAGATGAAGGTAAAAAATAGGTTTAATTTGGTGGAAGCATAGGGCTAAAAAAAATTTCTATTTTTTTTTAAAATGGGTGGGGTTGGAGCCCACCTTAGCCCAAGGGTGGCTCCGCCCCTGGGACCGATTATCTAGGAATAATTAATAAGGTTAACTAGAATTATTATTATTTTATTTTTTTAATAAGAATTTCACTAGAAGCAAGATACCTTATGTTGCAACAGCTTTTCTCTATCTTGGTAGCAAAAGATGAATACACTCGCCCCCAGCGCCCCTATCAATCCGTCCTAGGACTTATATATGAGAAATAGATGCTAATGTTTGTTTATGATTAAGTCATACCACCACTATAATGACCTCAATAATAATAATAATAATAATAATAATAATAATAATAATAATAATAATAATAATAATAAAAAAGTATTTGTATGCACTTTTTTATCATTACAGACATCCCCTTTTTTCTCCACTACCAACCATGGATAAAAAATATCCAAATTTTTTAATATAAACATATTAATAAATTGTGATGGATTCACTTATACTAGCATTCAGAATTGTGCATCAGACTTTTCCTCTTTCCATATGGCAAAGGTTCATACCTGATTCCTTATTCAAATTTGACTTTTTTTTTATTTTTTATTTTGGCATTCCGAAGGATAGACTCAGTCACAATTATAGTACTTTCCAAAAAAAAAATCTTTTTTCCCGCCTCCTGATCCTATTTTGGAAAACTTGAGATTTTTTAATTTCGAATTTTGATTATGCTAGATGATGTTAGTTTTTTACAATAGCTTGAGAGAATAATTTCCTATCTAAATTCTTGTCTTCCTTAATTCAAAGTCTAATTAACAAGTTCCTCCACACCCATCTCCGTCGGCCTATACCGTTTCTAGTAGTTTTTGAAATCCTTCCATCCGGAGGATAGTTTTTCAATGATAGTTGTCGCTTGAAAGATTTCATTCAACATCATGCCTTAATAACAATGTAATTTGTAACTATCGGTTGGACTTGAAAGGTTTCCATCCAAAGGGAGCTTATAATATTTTTTTCTCTTTTAATTTCAATGTAATTTATAATTGTCAGTCTTAATAACATCCTCACATTAACTGGTTCAAATTTTACTTAATAAAAATGTTAGGACCAAAAGTAGCTAGAGGGGGGGGTGAATAGCTCGTCGCGTTCGCTCGGTGCTCGGCGTTGCTTGTTCCTTCAAAGATGTGCAGTGGAAAATACAGAAACAAACACACAACGCTAACACGGTTGGTTTTACTTGGTATCCACCTCACAAGAGGTGACTAATCCAAGGATCCACACCAACACACACACCCTCCACTAAATAAAACTCTCCTTTATGGTAACTACCAAGGGCGGAGAAGCCCTACAAGACTCAATACAAGAAGAGAGGGAAAGGATACAAGAAATACAAGCTTACAAGCTTACAATGAGTACAAAACCCTAACCCTAGCTTCTCTTCTTGGCTTTGATCCGCCTCTTGACTTGGAGAGCTTCCAAGATCCTTCAAGAACTGGCGATCTGAGCTTTGTGAGCGCTGTGGAGGAGTTGGCGAGAGCTCTGGAGTGAATCGGAGAAGTTCTCATCAAGGAATCGCACGCCAACAGCCTATAAACGACGCCAACGGTCGGATCCCGATCGATTCGAATGTTCCCAATCGACGGGAGGCTTTGGATCGATCCATGGATCGATCCAGCGCCTGCTCGAAACCTGCCGATCGATCCACGGATCGATCCGGCCATTCCAGGGAACCCCCAATCGATCCATCGATCGATTGACTCTCGATCGATCCACGGATCGATCCAAGCGTTCTGTTCGCGGGGACTCATCCATCGATCCAGACTTGGTTTTTGTCCAAAACCAAGTCCTAAACCTCCAAACCAACATCCGGTCAACCTTGACTGTTGGTATGTCATGCCTAGCATCTAGTCACCCTTGACCTGCTAGGACTCCCTTACCAAGTGTCCGGTCAATCCTTCGACCCACTTGGACTTTTCTCTTTGGCAAGTATCCGGTCAATCCTTTGACCTACTTGGACTTTTCTTTCATGCCAAGTATCCAACAATCCTTTGACCTACTTGGACTTCCCAACACCGATGTCCGATCATCCTCGATCCATCTGGATTTTCCCTTGCCTCGGCTTCACTCACTGGGACTTTCACCTAGCTTCACTCACTAGGGTTTTCCATCCGCCTAGCTTCACTCAGGACTTTCACCGGCTTCACTCACCGGATTTCCATCCGCCAGCTTCACCACTAGGACTTCCTACGCTCGGCTTCACTCACTGGACTTTTCTTCCGCCCGGCTTCACTCACCAGACTTTCATTTTGCCTAACATCCCAGTTAGGACTTCCCATCAAGTATCCAGTCAACCTTGACCTACTTGACTCTTCTTCAATCAATATCTTATTGTCAAACATCTAAACCCAAACCAAGACTCAGCTTGGTTACCCAGGTCAACCTTGACCTGAGGGATATTGCACCAACAATCTCCCCTTTTTGATGTTTGACAATACCACAATAACACTTACAATCCCATATGTAAGTTAGGTTAATCCCATAGCCTCCTTCTTCATGCTACTAGGTAATGAAAGCATAAATTAAGCTCTTCATTCTCCCCCTAAGAGGGCAAACTCCCTCTAGGTAATGAAAGCCTAACTTACTCCCTTTCATGAGTCCTTTCATTCTCCCCCTATGACCTTCCCATAGGTAATGAAGGACTAAGCTTAACCATACATTCTCCCCCTATTGGCACACATCAACCCATCGTTGGACACACATCAACCTATGCTCCAATTCTGGGCACACTTCAACAAATCCATTTGTTGAAGACTCTCCCCCTGAAGAGTTGCTCATCGTTGTTCACAACATCACTCGTTGTGATCAACACGATAATGAAGGTCTCATACCCTTCATTTATCCTTAACTTCTCCCTCAATGTAGACAACTACCCAACCTTGAGCATTATCTACCACTTGAGTGTCCACTTGAAATAATGAGGATATCCACTCCCCATTTTTCCCCATTTCAAGTTTAAATGCTCAACCTTGAGCAAGTCCACAATAGAAGGTTAACCACCTTCCAAGGTTCATGAAAAATAATTTTCATGTCTTTAAAGAGTCCCTCCCCCTAAAGACATGGTGGTAACTTCTGTCATTGCACCAACAATGACTTGGAATCCCTAAAACATTAGGAAACCCAAATTTAGAAGTTTTGAGGTTCAAATATTCAAAATTTGAAACAACCTCAACCTAAACTTCTACTTAGTCGTCGTTAACCAATCCATCCTTGTTTTCAACATGAAAACACCCTTTGTATGTATACAAATGTATTTAAGGGGTTTGGAATGGTTACCTAGACTCAAAGAGGTTCAAAGATGCTGAGATCAGGCCTTCCCAGCCAAAATCAGCAACTTGGATCGATTGGAGTTGGGTTCCAATCGATTGAACCTTTCTGAATCGATCCACGGATCGATTCAGACTCCCTGGATCGATCGGCTGATCGATCCAGCGAGCTTCTGCTCGCGGGAATTGCCGTTTGAATCGATCCATGGATCGATTCATGGAACTCCAATCGATCCATGGATCGATCGGAGCTCTGATAGTTGCTGAAATTCCATTTCAGTCAACTTCAGAAACCCCTAGAAAATTCTACAAAAATCCAAAAATTATGAAATTTCGTGTAGACATTATTTAGGGCATACTTAATCATGGAAAAATAGCTTTCTATGAAAATACATCATATTTTCAAAGATTGACACAAACTTGAAAACTTACAAAAACTTTAGTGTTTTTCTTCAAGTTTGTGTCTAACTATTCAATGGTGATTACTATCAAAAGATAGCCTTCACCAAGGTTTTCCAAAAACATTTTAAAACATTTTCAAAACCAATATCCCATCATGTTCCTTGGGCATAATGCACATGACTTGTACATTAGCTTTCCCAATGATGGGAAAACACATAACTATGTGTTTTGATGAACCTAAAAACTCAAAAGAATGCACTAAATCAACATCTTGAGCTTTGTTCATCATCCTAACATCTCACTTGTATATAATATGCACTAAAACACATACAAGTCACCTTAGAGGTCTTTGTGAGATGTAAAATTTGGTTTTGCCCTATTCTAGGGATCATGCATATCTATCTAGGCATTTTAGAGATATTAGACATCCACCCAGGATGTCACTTGTCAATAAGTGTCGTTAGATGCCATTTGTCCTTAATTACAAGGAATTAAACTTAATGCATGATTATGTTATGGCATACATCAAAAGAAAATAATTTTCAAAAGAAAATATTCTATTGCTACATGATGTATGAATGTCATGACATGGTATTTGTTGGATTTTTCATAATAAAACATGAATGTAAAAATAGACATGATGTCATGGCATATGATGGGCAAACAATCATGGCAAGATTTAGCATAAATAAAATATACCTAGATTAACTATCTAAGTATCCTTAAAGTCTTAGCTAAACTTACACCTTAAACCTAGATTGCCCTAAAGTGCTTCAAGAAAATGCCAAAGCCTAAGTTTGCATTTCTTATTCCCTTGATTAATTTATGCCAATTAAAATAAGCATGTCCTCAAATGTTGGCATATTCCATTTTTCCTCAAGAGTAGCACTTTTAAATTTAAGGCCCGGATTGCCTTAAATTGCCTAAGAACATACCAAAAACCCAACTTGATAGTTCTTATTAATTTTCCAATATGTGCCATTTAAGATTAAAATCAATTCTTCCACCATTAGGCACATTTTACTCTTTCAAGGAGTAATCAAAAATTCCATTTCATTTTCAAAGGTTAACAAAAACCTTGAAAATGCTCCTTGAGTGTCAATTTCCTCAAAGTTGGGTTAACTACCCTTCTAATCGGAGTTGACACTCTCTAACCCATCTATGGGGTAGAGAAGATGCTCCTAGGAACCCAACACCTATTGGTGCTCCTTGGATGCTCTAGGTACTCACTAGGGATAACTTCCCTAGATACCTTCCTAGTGACCTTGTTGGGCTTCTTAGAAGCCTTGGTCACATTTTCTAGGTCAACTCTAGGGATAACCTCCCTTGTGACCTTGTTTGTGACTTTCTTAGACTTCTTAGAAGTCTTAGTCACATTTATTATTGCAAAATACTCTTAGGGATGACTTCCCTAGTATTTTTGGCTTGACCACTAGACCTAGGGTTTGTTTCATAACTATATGGAACTCTATGGTAAGAGGGCACATCCTTCTTAGCCTTTGGTTTGTATCCCAAACCTCTATGGCCATTAGATAACCTTTGTGCTCCTAGACCTAGGTTATGCTCATTTTGCCCTAATAGGATATTTTCCATCCTTTTTAGGGTCTTTTCCATTTTATCAAGTCTTGACCTCAAGACTTGATTTTCTCTCACTAAGTCCTTAGTATTTGACCCATGAGCATTTTTGTTTCTAGGCTTGTATCTAAAATCCTTAGAGTTTTCGCCTAGATTTTTACCTACAATCCTAGCCTTAGGTGTAGTAGTTTTAGCATGAAAAGCTATATGTTTTTCTTTAACACTATCATGCTTTCTATTTTCATGGTAAATAGCATTAAAATGATATAAATTTGAACTATCATGCTTTTTACCATAATGTAAAGGAGTAGGCTCAATAAATGTTACCTTCTTCTTTACCTTAGAGGCTCCCCCTTGACTAGAGCTTCCTCCATGAGCCTTGACCATCTTCTTCCCCTTGGGGCATTGACTTCGGTAATGCCCTTTTTGTTGACACAAGAAGCACACAATGTGCTCCTTGCTCTTCTTTGTCCCGGGGGTGGTCTCCTTGGGCTTCTCCTTGCCCTTTTGTGCCACTTGGCCCTTCTTCTTGGCCAATTTAGGGCATTTGCTCTTGTAGTGCCCACTTTCCCTACACTCAAAACATATTATATGATTTTTATTTTTAATTGAAACATTTATACCTTCTTGTATAGGGATGACACTTGCTCCTCCATTTGATGTTTCTTGAATTTCGGAGGTGGCACCATCTTCTTCTTCTTCACTTGACCCGGATGTAGAAGCTTCTCCTTCTTCTTGATCCGGCGTCACCAAGGATTGCTCCCCCTCAATCCTAGAGGTGGAGGCTTCATCATCTTGAATATGAAACAAGGAGTATGCTCCCTCCTTGTTCCCTTCGTTGCATTCCCTTGAGGATGAAGCTTCTTGGATCTCCTCTTCTTCGGAGGTTGAGCATCTCTCAACCTCGGAGTCCTCCTCTTGGTCTTGATCCAATGAGTCGCCCTCTTTGGATTCTCCTTGATTTGATACAGTGGAGGGGATCTCATGAATTCTTGCCAATTTGCTCCAAAACTCCTTGGCATCTTCAAACTCTCCAATTTGTTCCAAGATGTTGCTTGGCAATAAATTGACCAAAAGCTTGGTCACTTTGTCATTGGCCTCACATCTTTGAATTTGGTCTTTGCTCCACTTGCTCCTTTTGAGTACTTTGCCCTTGGAATTTGTGGGAGCTTCAAAACCTTCCATGAGAGCAAACCATTGCTCTATCTCCATCATAAGAAAATTTTCAATTCTTGATTTCCAAGAATCGAAGCTTGTAGATGAATATGGTGGAGCCACCCTTGTGTCAAATCCAAGTCCATCTTGGAATTGCATCTTGAAGTTGAGCTTGATAAAGTCTTGAACTTGAAGAATTTGCTTCAACTTCTTCACCCTCTAGCTTTTCTTGTTATGCTTGACCTTTCCGGCGATGATTCCGGTGAAGAGCGGCCTCGCTCTGATACCACTTGTTAGGACCAAAAGTAGCTAGAGGGGGGTGAATAGCTCGTCGCGTTCGCTCGGTGCTCGGCGTTGCTTGTTCCTTCAAAGATGTGCAGCGGAAAATACAGAAACAAACACACAACGCTAACACGGTTGGTTTTACTTGGTATCCACCTCACAAGAGGTGACTAATCCAAGGATCCACACCAACACACACACCCTCCACTAAATAAAACTCTCCTTTATGGTAACTACCAAGGGCGGAGAAGCCCTACAAGACTCAATACAAGAAGAGAGGGAAAGGATACAAGAAATACAAGCTTACAAGCTTACAATGAGTATAAAACCCTAACCCTAGCTTCTCTTCTTGGCTTTGATCCGCCTCTTGACTTGGAGAGCTTCCAAGATCCTTCAAGAACTGGCGATCTGAGCTTTGTGAGCGCTGTGGAGGAGTTGGCGAGAGCTCTGGAGTGAATCGGAGAAGTTCTACTGAAGGAATCGCACGCCAACAGCTATAAACGACGCCAACGGTCGGATCCCGATCGATTCGAATGTTCCCAATCGATCGGGGAGGCTTTGGATCGATCCATGGATCGATCCAGAGCGCCTCTGTGCTCTGGAACCAGCGCTTATCGCGCGAAGCAGCCGCGTCCCAATCGATCCACTGATCGATTAGGACCTCTGGATCGATCCAGAAGCTCTCTGTTCGCTGGGACAGGTCTGGATCGATCCACTGATCGATCCAGAGCCTGGATCGATCCACTGATCGATCCAGCACTTGGTTTTTGTCCAAAATCAAGTCCTAAACCTCCAAACCAACATCCGGTCAACCTTGACCTGTTGGTATGTCATGCCTAGCATCTAGTCACTCCCTTGACCTGCTAGGACTCCCTTACCAAGTGTCCGGTCAATCCCTTTGACCCACTTGGACTTTTCTCTGTGCCAAGTATCCGGTCAATCCCTTTGACCTACTTGGACTTTTCTTTCATGCCAAGTATCCAGTCAATCCTTTGACCTACTTGGACTTCCCAACACCAGATGTCCGATCATCCTTGATCCATCTGGATTTTCCCTTGCCTGGCTTCACTCACCAGGACTTTCACCTAGCTTCACTCACTAGGGTTTTCCATCTGCCTAGCTTCACTCACTAGGACTTTCACCTGGCTTCACTCACCAGGATTTCCATCTGCCTAGCTTCACTCACTAGGACTTCCTTCTGCCTGGCTTCACTCACCAGGACTTTTCTTCTGCCTGGCTTCACTCACCAGGACTTTCATTTTGCCTAACATCCCAGTTAGGACTTCCCAGTCAAGTATCCAGTCAACCTTGACCTACTTGACTCTTCTTCAATCAATATCTTATTGTCAAACATCTAAACCCAAACCAAGACTCAGCTTGGTTACCCAGGTCGACCTTGACCTGAGGGATATTGCACCAACAAAAAAGAGTCTGTTATCGTAATTTTATGCTACATAGACTTAGACTATGCATTGAGACATGATCTCCCCACACCCTTGACTAGTGCTAGCACTATAGAGCAGAGGGGTAAATTTGAAAAGTAGGAGGATTCAAATAGCATGTATATCATGAGACTTTCTATTCAGGCACAACTTAAAGGCTTAATAATTGAGGGAGAGGATGCTAGGAGTTTCCTTAACTAGTTAGCAGACCGTTATATGGCAAACAAAAGGGTCGAGGCTACGACACTTCTTTTGAAGTTGGTATCTATAAGGTATAATGACAATGGGAACATCAGGAAGTACATTATAGAGATGTTCAATATCGCCACAAATCTGAAAGCACTTAAAGTTGAGATGTCTGAGTCTATGTTAGTGCATTTTATCTTGATATCTCTGCCTGTACGATTTATTACTTTTAAGATTTTATACAACACTCAAAAAGAAAAGTGGACATTGAATGAACTTGTAGCACAGTACGTGCAAGAGGAGAGATTGAGGCGTGAGACACCTAGCATCAGGTTCCTAAAGTTCGAGCAAGAAAAGAAAAAGGATCAATAAAGGAAAGGGAAACCAAACTACAGATATTGAAGATCGTGACCATAAAGAGCATAAGAAGCAACATAAGGAGCTCAATTGTTACTTCTACAAGAAGAAAGTATTATGAAGAAAGACTACCCTAAATACATCAACTAGCGTATGAAGAAAAGTAAATTTCTCAACTTTTTTAGTTCAGAAATTCATCTAGTTGTTGTATCCACTGACACTTGGTGAATAGACTCTGGTACTACTACTCACATAAGTAGGGGTGTAATCGAGTCGAGCCGAGCCGAACTCTTGGATGTTTGAGTTTGACTCATTTATAATCGAGTCGAACTCGAGTTTTATTTAACGAATATATTCATGGCTCACGAGCTTATTCGAGCTTTTATCGAGTCTAAACGAACTTAATAAATATAAATTATAAATTTAAATATTCATTAAAAACTAAATTATATATTTTAAAAAAATTATAATATTCTTGTTACAATTTATAATTTTATTCTAATAAATACATTTAATATATTTGACTATGTTTTTCATAAGTAGAGTGTAAAATCTATAAATTCAATATCAAAACTATTATTATTTTTTATTTAAAAGTTGATTTATGAGCTTAACGAACATGTTCACGAGCTAACGAGCCAAATATTGTGAAGCTTGAGGTTGGTTTGTTTATCTTAACAAGCCTCATTAAACGAGCTCAAACGAGCTTTTATCGAATCGAGCTTCGAATAACTCACGAGCGCCTTGGCTCATTTATACCCCTACACATAAGTGTCGCTATGCAGAGTTATCTTAAGAGTCATCTTCCGCTTAATGGTGAAAGATACATTTATATGGAGAATGAAAAGAAACTAATGTAGAGTCCATTAGTGTATTTAGGCTTTATTAAGAACTGATGTCTATTTGGATTTAGAAAATACATTTATTGTACGTCTTTCATGCAGAATATAATTTCAATTTCTTACTTAGACAAATTTGATTACTCTTGTTCATTTAAAAATTGAATGTTTAATATTATCTTAAATTCAGTATTGATGGGTAATGGTTTTTTGGTTGATAAGCTTTATAAATTGAACATCTAAACTCGTATGATTGACAACGTTGTTATGCAAATTGACTAATGAGAATTCGTCCATGTTGTGGCATATACGTTTAAGACATATATCCAGTAATGCCTACAAAGATTAATGTCACATGAAATTTTTGATTCCATTAACATGTCAGACTTTGATGTCTGCATTGAGTGTATTAAGGGGAAGACAACTAACAACATGAATAAGGTAGTAAGTCGTTGTAGTGATATTTTGAAACTAATACATACGAATATTTGTGGTCCATTTCCTAAGGCATCTTGAAACAGACACATATTTTATTAGCTTCTTAGATGACTACTCTAAATTCAGCTAATTGTATCATATTTATAAGGGCATGTTCAAAATTTTCAAAACCGAAGTTGAAAATCAACTAGGTAAGAAAATTAAAACTGTCCAATCCGACCATGGAGGTAAGTATTATGATTGATATGATGGATTAGGTGAACAACGTCCATGACCTTTTGTAATACCCCGGTTATGAGATTCTGGTTAAGTATGACTTAAAAGGTTAGATGGTACTATCCATATCACTAAAGTGTGCACCTTCCTTTTCGGAAACCCAAACTTAAAAACTCCAAAGTTAAGCATGCTTGGCTTGGAGAAATCTGAGGATGGGTGACCTTCTGGGAAGTTTTCAAGGGTGCGTGCGAGTGAGGACAAATCACGCTGAAAGGACCTCCGGTGGTCTGTGGAGCTAGTCGTCAACCCAATGGGCAATTCTAGTGGCGTTCCCGGTTCGGTCCGGGTTGGGCCCACCCGGGTTGGGGCATTGCAGATGATATCAGAGCCAAGTTTTCTGATGCTTGGTTTTTCGTATTTTGTTGTGGCAAGTCGAGTTTTGTGTGTTGGATTTTCGAAATAATCTGATATCAATTTATTTGGTATCAGAGCCAAGTTGGCGATACTTGTTTATTTTTCGTGTTATGGATTTTCGAGATTTAATCTGATACCAATTTATTTGGTATCAGAGCAGGTTACGATACCTACTTTTGGTGTTCTGGATTTTAGGGTTAAAGTTTGCTTTAACTTGGGTATTTATTTATCTTTCGGATTTGTATGGATTTTCGTTGATTTTCTCGTACGGAATTCCGAGGTCATAAAGGAGGACTGGACAGCGACGGAGCATCTCCAGACGGCAAATAGGTATAAAGGTAAATTTTATAAGTTGTATACTTGTAGTGATATTTGTGTTATAACTTAAAAGATATGAGGAGATATACACGAGTAGCTGCGAGACGTGGTGTCGGACGACCACATAAAAGGACTTTGGAATCTCTGGCAACAGACTCGCCAGAGATCCCTATTGGGTTTGAGCCTGTCGGTCAGGGACAGACTCAAGATACTGCTGGTGCGTCGGGCTCTCAGCCCCCAATAGCTCCTTTAGAGGTACCTACCTCGGCTGCACCCGTTGTACCCACCCCTACCGTATTTACGGTACCACCAGGGGTACTACCGGCATACCCCGCACTTGCTTCGGTCGAGCCTACGGCGTACCAGGCACCACTGCCACTTGGACCTACCGTGTACCCGACACCAACGACACCTGTGCCCCCAGTACCTACAGTGTTCCCAGCACTCGCACCAGCGGTACCGGTTGCTCCATTTCCGGTACCACCACCTACCGTACCTCTAGTCGTGGCCACCCATCTCGACCCTGCAGTACCACCAGTGGTATATGCCCCAGTTTATGCAGCAGCACCGGGAGTACCTCCCCCGGTCTATCTAGCGGTACTATCTGTAGCACCAACTCCCGTGATTCCACCATTCATTCCTTTGCTTTCCCTACCCTTTCTTACCTCCTCTACAACACACTTACATGAATTATGTGATTCCTGAAAATCTTCTAAGCAAACCGTAATAACCAGATCCATGATGAAATTTGAGTTTATAGCTCTTGACAAGTGTGGTGAAGAGGCTGAATGACTACGACAATTCTTAGAAGATATTCCTCGATGGCCGAAACCTATGCCGGCGATTTGCATACATTGCGATAGTCAATCAACAATCGGTCGAACACAGAGCCATCTGTATAATGGGAAGTCTAGACATATACGTCGCAGACATAACACCATTAGGCAACTACTCTAAACTGGAGTTATCACTGTTGACTATGTGAAGTCAAAGGATAACCTAGCAGATCTGCTAACCAAGGAGTTAAATCGAGAGTTAGTTGCAAGCTCATCACAGGGAATGAGCTTGATGCCATTGTCAGCAATCAGTGCAGAGGATGTTAGGATGTATACTAAAAGCCTAGCTTTTTGTATAAACATTTATCTAGAAATAAAAATCACATTGGTCAAATGTCTACATTTATGATAAATGTAATTGTTCAATTAATTTATATTGTAGATAACATGGTGTGTGGTGTCACACACAGAAGATCATGTTATCGGTTCCTTATAAATTATAAATAGTAGCTCACGACCAAGATGGAAAGGAACAAATCATTGGAAGGTCGTAGTATAATTAGATATTAGCTTATCTTAACTATATAATTACACTAGTACACTTAGAGTGTATTGAGTAGGATCATTTGAGGTCGTTCCTTTTATACTGACTTTATGAAGGAACAAAGACCTCAGTTATTATGGAAGTATGTGCTCTTAATCCTAATATAATAACAAGCACATATATTTGATATTTATTTCTTTAATTTATCAATGGGTGATATTTAGTTCGATAAATCAATAAGCCCGATAAGTTGGGAAATGATATCACTTATAGTGTGTGTTGTTGATTATAGAAGGAAACTGTGTCCGTGATCTAGGTTGAGAATGTCCCCAAGAGGAGCTCATAAGGATTGTCATGTTAAACCCTGCAGGTTGACTTAGTCCGACATGACGATGAAGTTGAGTGGTACTACTCTTGGAGCTAGATATTAATTAAGTGAGTTGTCAGTAACTTACTTAATTAGTGGACATTTGTTATCTTAAACACAGGGAGACTAATACACTCATAATAAGAAGGAGCCCAAAATGTAATTTGGGATTGGTGCGTTAGTTCAATAATAGTTCTCTAGTGGAATGAATTATTATTGATAAAATTAAGTTGTGTGTTCGGGGCGAACACGGGATGCTTAATTTTATCGGGAGACCAAAACCAATTCCTCCTCTCGGTCCCTATCGTAGCCTCTTAATTATAGAGTACTATACCCACCTATACTCACCTTCTTACCCATCCCATAGGGGCTGGCCAAGCTAGCTTGGAGACCAAGCTAGGGCCGGCCAAAGTTTGGTTCATGGGTGCTTTAAGGTGGCCGGCCCTAGCTTGGGTTCAAGCTTGGTGTGGCCGGCCCAAATTAAAATAAAAGAATTTTTATTTTTAAAATTTTTCTTATGTGGATAACATGATTTAAAAGAGAGTTTAAAAATTTAAATTTTTCTTTAAGATTCTACAAAAGATTAAGAGAAGAGTTAAAATCTCTTTCCTTATTTGTAGATTAAAAGGTTGATTTTAATTTTGGTAAAAACTTTCCTTTTAATTATGTTCATGATTTAAAAGAAAGTTTAAAAGTTAAAAATTCTCTTTTATTAGTTTCTACAAAAGATTAAGAAAAGATTTAATATCTTTCCTTATTTGTAAATTTAAAGGAGATTTTAATTTTTAGAGATAACTTTCCTTTTTGAAAATTATCCACATGTTTAAAAGAAAGATTTTAATTTATAAAATTTCTTTTTATTAACCAATCATGAAGGGATTAAAATTATTGAAGAAATTTTTATAAATTTCTAGAAACAAATTAGGAAGTTTTAATTTTTTGTTTTAATTAAAACTCTCCTTGTTTTGGGGAGAAGAGTGGCCGGCCAAATTAATTGATGAGAAGAAAATTGTTTTTAATTAAATAAATTTTCCTTTTCAATGGCAAAAGAATTAAGGAATTTTTTATTAAATTTTCCTTATTTGCCAAGACCAAAGATTATAAAAGAGGGGGTAGAGGAGGCTTCATGGCTAACAACTCTATTATTTTTCTTCCTCTCTTTTCTTCCTTGGTGTGGCCGGCCCTAGAGGTTCCCCTTCTCCTTCTCTCTTCTCCTTCTTGTGGCCGAGACTTCATCATCTCTTGGAGGCATAGAAGTGGCCAGATCTAGCTTGGAGAAAAGGAGAGAAAGGAGTCTTGTTTCTTGCATCCCTTGGAGCTTGGTTGGTGGAAAAAGATCTTCATCTTTTGGAAGCTTTGTGCTTGGCCGAAACTTGAAGAAAGGAGAAGAAGGTGCTTTGGTGGTTTCTCATCTCGGAAGATCGTTGCCCACACAACGTCCGAGGTTAGAAGAGGAATACGGTAGAAGATCAAGAGGTCTTTCTAGAAGGTATAACTAGTATTTTTCCTTTCCGCATCATACTAGTTATTTTTGGAAATAATACCAAATACAAGAGGCATACGATTTTAGTGTTTCGAATTTGTTTTCGATGTAGTGTTCTTTTGTTTTTCTTTTCCTTCTGATTTGATTGTTCTTTTCGGTTGACCTAAAATTATTTTAGGAAATTAAATATTATTTTTCCTTAAAAGGTTTTGTCTAGTCGGTGGTGGTTGCTCCCATATCCAAGAAGGTCATGTGCCTCGCCACGTCAGTACTGGGAACCAATTATGGAAATTAATATTTAATGGAATTAATAACTTAGGTGATTTGGATCGAACGTGTTAAGTTCCGCAGGAGATCTAAGTCAAAACCTAAAAGAACAAATAAATTAAACTTTGGATCAAACGTGTTAAGTTCCGCAGGCGATCCAAGTTTAATTTAAAAGAACACATGGTAGCTAGGAAAAGGTTCAGACCTTTGTACAAAATTTTTGTACAGTGGAACCATTAGACTTTCCGAGTAGCAACCAACAATTGGTATCAGAGCTAGGGTTTTACCTCTGTGTATTTGGTATTAGTTTAATTATGCACATGTCATACATAATTTAGGCAGGTTAATAGTAGGATGTGCTAACTTTGTGGATGCAGGATCCAACTATTATGGCTTATAGTTATTATGTGTGTGATTGGACCCTTGGACATGTCAAGGGCATTTTATTGTGTGTGCATGATTGTATTATAAAATACAGCAGGAGCTGTATTTAGTTTTATTAGGATTTTATTTTTTGATCTAGTTACATGTACATTCCTTTTATGGAATATAGGATCGATGGATGAAAATTTTATTTTATGTTCGATCTAGTTTACATGTACATTCCTTCGAGGAATATAGGATCGAAAAATGTAAAATTCTATTTATGTCGCGGATCGAATCTTGCAAGGCGTGGAACCTTTTGAGGATCAGAGGTGCAGCGGAACAAAGAGCAAGATGGATGCGACAACTAGATCCGGTGGCGGTGGCCAAAGATGGCAGCAGCTAGGTTTGGCGACACACAGAGGACAGCAATAGATAAAAGCCATAATAGTTAAAAATTAGTTTTTCTATTGCTTTTTATGCTGTGTTGTGTGTGCTTGTTAGTATGCATGCTAAGTAGGCTAGCATAGTCAAAATTCCTCACTTTAAATAACTAAGTGGGAGAGGGATTTATTTTTAAATAAATTCCACGGTCTCCATTACTGGTTTATAAGTGATGTAACAAGCTTGCGCGTTGGCTCTAAGTGCCTTCCTCCATATCGGATGAGCTTGTTTGTGGATCACTAGCTTAAACTTCCATTTTGGATGACTATAGGAAGTTAATTAAGAGCGTGTGATCTTCCCCATCGGAAGGGACACAATCTTATTAACGGACTTAGTGTCAAGTAATGGTATACACTTAGGCACGTCTAATAGTATCCTCCCCATCGGAGTCACTGCTATTATTTGTGTGACCGAAGAAAACCAACTATTGATTTGTCAAATAAATAAGTTGACAAGATAATAAAATTAAAAACCCCTCTTACAAATGTTTGATTTTGTATACGTTCACACTATCGTGGCATACAAAATTCACGGTGTTTGAGGTAATTTTATTTGTCATAAAGATTTATTGACAAGATAATTAATGGGTAAACCCCTCCTCTTACAAATGTTTAATTTTGTATACGTCCACACTATCGTGGTATGCAAAATTCACGGTGTTTGAGGTGTTGGAGAATTTAAATAATATTGTTTGAGGAATCAATGTTATTTTAAATTCAAAAGTTTTGACCAAATATTTGATCAAAGAAAGATCAACTATTAATTTTATTCGTCATAAAGTAAAGTTGACGAGATAATAAAATTAATGGATAAAATCTCTTCTTTGATTTTGTATACGTCCACACTATCGTGGCATACAAAATTCATGGGGATTTTTAGGAATTGATATTGACCAAATATTTTTGTGATTCTTAGGATTTAAAATGTTTGTCAATTCCCTAGCTGTTATACTATAGAAAAGACTTAGTAGTCCCAATTGAAATGATTGAAAATAGGACTTGGACATTAAGGTAGACTGTCCTCTTAGAATTAAGAACAAGATAGGTGTATTTTATTCATTAGTTGATACATGTTTAGTGGTATTATCTACCGGTATCTGGTGTGTAGATACAGGAACCACTGATTATGTCTGCAATTCATTGCAGGGGTTCCAGGACACCCGATAACTATATGAAAGGTAAATCACCGTCCACAAGGGTACTACTGTAAAAGTGGTAGTTGTTGCAGTGGGAGATGTTTATCCTTTGATAAGAATAAAATATGGATTTTAAGTAATTGTCTTTACGTATCAAGTTTAGAAAGAACTAGTTTTCAGTTTCTAAACTATTCAAAGAACTTGATATTCTGCCTCTTTTAATAACAAAGTTGTTATTAAGAAAAAGAGGAAAGTTATCTATTCTGGTATGTTGGTTGGCAATTTATAAATCCAATAACTCCCACGATGCAACAAATGGAAATTAGTAACACATCTTCTAACTTTAAGAGAAAGGAACCTTCGGAAATGAACCAATTATATCTTTGGCATCTAAGGTTAGGTTATATTAACTTGAGTAGGATTCATTGGTAGCTGATGAACTTTTGGGTTCATTAGTAGTGGAAATCTTTCCAAACCTACGAGTCTTACTTGGAAGGAAAAATAACCAAGAAGCTTTTAAGACTAAAGGGTATGGAGCCAAAGATATGTTGGAATTGGTTCATTCTGATTTGTGTGATCCTATGACTATCCAGACAAGAGGTAGTATCGAATATTTCGTCTATTTTATAGACAACTATTCAAGATACAAATATATTTACTTAATGTGCCGCAAGACTAAGTGCTTTGATTAGTTCAAAGAGTACAAGGTTGATGCGGAGAAATGTTAAAGTAAAAAGTCACTATGGAAGATCGTAGTGGCAAGTACCTCTTGGGAGATTTTAGGAGTCACTTATCAGAAGTTGGGATTCAATCCCAACTAATTGCACCTGGTACACCCCAACAGAATGGTGTAGTAGAAAGAAGGTATAGGACTCTTATGGAATAATTAGATAGATGATGAGTTATTCAGAAAATTACCAAATTTGTTTTAAGGATATACTCTGAAAATGAAAGTGAACATAGTACCTTCCAAGTTAGAACTCTCTACTCATATAGAATTGCTGAATAGGTGTAAACCTATTTTGAAGCATATTCAGATTCGGGTAGTCCAGCACATATGTTAAAGAGAGACAATGATAAGTTGGATAGGAGTTCACTTATTTGTAAGTTATCCTAGATAAACAAAAGTAGATTTATAGTCTTAAAAAACAGAAGGTCATTGTTAGCATCAATGACTGATTTTTAGAAAAGGACTATATAATGAACCACAAGCTCATAAGTGAATTTGTTCTTACAGAAATAATAAAAGACATGTCTAATCTAATACCAACTGTACAAGATGAGATACCACAAGGAAACTGCAACACGTATCACAAATGATACACAATTGCAGAAAGTGCATCGTCGTAGTGGGAGGGTTGTTAAGGCAACCTAAAAAGATTCATGTTTTGGGAGAGTTTTTGGACTCGATCCCTGGAGGATATGAACCTGATCTCCAGACATATGACGAAACACTCCAAGATAAAGATGCAGCATCTTGGCAAAGAGTAATGAATAATAGAATTAGAATATATATATCCTAATAAAATTTGGAAGCTTGTAGAACCACCAAATGGTGTAAAAGCCTTTGGGTGTAAAAAGGTCTATAATAGGAAAAGAGGGATAGACAGAAAGTAGAAACTTTCAAAGCAAGGCTTGATGAAAAAGAAAACTTTTTCACTGGTAGCCATGCTTAAGTCTATCCGGATTCTTTTATCTATTTGGCAAGTGGATGTCAAGACAACATTCTTTAATGGAAGTCTTGAAGAAAGCATCCATATAAAACAACCAGAAGGGTTCATTGCAAAGGGCTAAGAGCATCTTGTGTGCAAGCTCAATCAGTCTATGGACTGAGGCAAAGCTTCAAGGTCTTGGAACATCCGGTTTATCAAAGTAATCCAGACCTATGGATTTATTTAGTAACCGGATAAGTCTTGTGTATACAAAAGTTGTGATGGAAACGTGGTGGTATTTCTTGTACTATACGTAGATAACATTTTTGGTAGTTGGAAATAATATCAAAATGTTGTCAGAAGTAAGGGTATGGTTGTCCAAACAATTCGATATAAAGGACTTGGGAGAATGTATATATTCTTGAGATCAAAGTAATAAGGGATCGCAAGAAAAAAATATTTTACTTATCCCAAGCTTCATATATCGAAAAAAAAATCCTTGCTCGTTTTAAGCATGCAAAACTCCAAGAAAGGTTTCTTACCTTTTTAGCATGGAGTAACTTTATCTAAAGAAATGTCTCTGTAGACATCAAAGGAGATAAATGACATGAAGGCAGTTCCTTATGCTTCGGCTGTGGGAAGCCTAATGTATGTAATGCTGTGTACGAGACTGGATATCTATTTTGCCATGGGCATAGTTAGTAGATATCAAAGCAACTCTGGACAAGGACATTGATCTGCGGTAAATCATATATTGAAGTACCTTAGAGGCACTAGAGATTATATGCTAACTTATAAGGCAGATAATTTGTTCCCTGTGGGTTGCATGGATTTTAACATCCAATTGGAAAGGGACAATAGTAAGTCAACCTCGGGGTTTTGTGTTTACTTTAGGAGGTAAAGTCATAACTATGGAAGAGTGATAAGCATAGGTGTTTTTCTGGACTCCACCATAGAAGCTTAGTATATGGCAAGCCTCTGAGGTAGCCATAAAAGCTGAATGACTCAATAACGTCAAGATAGACTTAGATATGATTTCTGGTTTGTCCAAAGATTATTACAATTTATTGTAATAATATTGGTGCAGTAGCAAACTCGAAGAAACCATAAGTCTATAAGGCAAGTAAACACAATAGAGCGCAAGTACCACCCAATACGAGAAATCATATAAACGAGGAGAAGTTGTTGTCGCCTAGATTACATCAGTTGATGACCTATAGATCCTTTCACTAAGGTCCTTAAGGCAAGAGCTTTCGATGGGCATGTTGAAGGGTTGGGAATCAGATGTATGGCAGCAGATATAGCAGCTTAGTCTTTTAGTATAAGTGGGAGATTGTTAGGATGTATACTAAAATCCTAGCTTTTGGTATAAACATTTATCTAGAAATAAAAATCACATTGGTCAAATGTCTACATTTATGATAAATGTAATTGTTCAATTAATTTATATTGTAGATAACATGGTGTGTGGTGTCACACACAGAAGATCATGTTATCGGTTCCTTATAAATTATAAACAGTAGCTCACGACCAAGATGGAAAGGAACAAACCATTGGAAGGTCGTAGTATAATTAGATATTAGTTTATCTTAACTATATAATTACACTAGTACACTTAGAGTGTATTGAGTAGGACCATTTGAGGTGGTTCCTTTTATACTGACTTTATGAAGGAACAAAGACCTCAGTTATTATGGAAGTATGTGCTCTTAATCCTAATATAATAACAAGCACATATATTTGATATTTATTTCTTTAATTTATCAATGGGTGATATTTAGTTCGATAAATCAATAAGCCCGATAAGTTGGGAAATGATATCACTTATAGTGTGTGTTGTTGATTATAGAAGGAAACTGTGTCCGTGATCTAGGTTGAGAATGTCCCCAAGAGGAGCTCATAAGGATTGTCATGTTAAACCCTGCAGGTTGACTTAGTCCGACATGACGATGAAGTTGAGTGGTACTACTCTTGGAGCTAGATATTAATTAAGTGAGTTGTCAGTAACTTACTTAATTAGTGGACATTTGTTATCTTAAACACAGGGAGACTAATACACTCATAATAAGAAGGAGCCCAAAATGTAATTTGGGATTGGTGCGTTAGTTCAATGATAGTTCTCTAGTGGAATGAATTATTATTGATAAAATTAAGTTGTGTGTTCGGGGCGAACACGGGATGCTTAATTTTATCGGGAGACCAAAACCAATTCCTCCTCTCGGTCCCTATCGTAGCCTCTTAATTATAGAGTACTATACCCACCTATACTCACCTTCTTACCCATCCCATAGGGGCTGGCCAAGCTAGCTTGGAGACCAAGCTAGGGCCGGCCAAAGTTTGGTTCATGGGTGCTTCAAGGTGGCCGGCCCTAGCTTGGGTTCAAGCTTGGTGTGGCCGGCCCAAATTAAAATAAAAGAATTTTTATTTTTAAAATTTTTCTTATGTGGATAACATGATTTAAAAGAGAGTTTAAAAATTTAAATTTTTCTTTAAGATTCTACAAAAGATTAAGAGAAGAGTTAAAATCTCTTTCCTTATTTGTAGATTAAAAGGTTGATTTTAATTTTGGTAAAAACTTTCCTTTTAATTATGTTCATGATTTAAAAGAAAGTTTAAAAGTTAAAAATTCTCTTTTATTAGTTTCTACAAAAGATTAAGAAAAGATTTAATATCTTTCCTTATTTGTAAATTGAAAGGAGATTTTAATTTTTAGAGATAACTTTCATTTTTGGAAATTATCCACATGTTTAAAAGAAAGATTTTAATTTATAAAATTTCTTTTTATTAACCAATCATGGAGGGATTAAAATTATTGGAGAAATTTTTATAAATTTCTAGAAACAAATTAGGAAGTTTTAATTTTTTGTTTTAATTAAAACTCTCCTTGTTTTGGGGAGAAGAGTGTCCGGCCAAATTAATTGATGAGAAGAAAATTGTTTTTAATTAAATAAATTTTCCTTTTCAATGGCAAAAGAATTAAGGAATTTTTTATTAAATTTTCCTTATTTGCCAAGACCAAAGATTATAAAAGAGGGGGTAGAGGAGGCTTCATGGCTAACAACTCTATTCTTTTTCTTCCTCTCTTTTCTTCCTTGGTGTGGCCGGCCCCTAGAGGTTCCCCTTCTCCTTCTCTCTTCTCCTTCTTGTGGCCGAGACTTCATCATCTCTTGGAGGCATAGAAGTGGCCAGATCTAGCTTGGAGAAAAGGAGAGAAAGGAGTCTTGTTTCTTGCATCTCTTGAAGCTTGGTTGGTGGAAAAAGATCTTCATCTTTTGGAAGCTTTGTGCCTGGCCGAAACTTGAAGAAAGGAGAAGAAGGTGCTTTGGTGGTTTCTCATCTCGGAAGATCGTTGCCCACACAACGTCCGATGTTAGAAGAGGAATACGGTAGAAGATCAAGATGTCTTTCTAGAAGGTTTAACTAGTATTTTTCCTTTCTGCATCATACTAGTTATTTTTGGAAATAATACCAAATACAAGAGACATACGATTTTAGTGTTTCGAATTTGATTTCGATGTAGTGTTCTTTTGTTTTTCTTTTCCTTGTGATTTGATTGTTCTTTTCGGTTGACCTAAAGTTATTTTAGGAAATTAAATATTATTTTTCCTTAAAAGGTTTTGTCTAGTCGGTGGTGGTTGCTCCCATATCCAAGAAGGTCATGTGCCTCGCCACGTCAGTACTGGGAACCAATTATGGAAATTAATATTTAATGGAATTAATAACTTAGGTGATTTGGATCGAACGTGTTAAGTTCCGCAGGAGATCTAAGTCAAAACCTAAAAGAACAAATAAATTAAACTTTGGATCAAACGTGTTAAGTTTCGCAGGCGATCCAAGTTTAATTTAAAAGAACACATGGTAGCTAGGAAAAGGTTCAAACCTTTGTACAAAATTTTTGTACAGTGGAACCATTAGGCTTTCCGAGTAGCAACCAACAGAGGACACCCAACCTATGCTGGCTGGAGATACCAAGAACTAGGTTCAAAGGGACAACTAATCTGCAATGACTAGACACACTGTGGAGGGTAGCCCAATGAAATAGTGACTAGAGCAGGATAAGCCGATGGGTTTTTAATGATCCAAAAAGAGTAGATGGTAACTCTTGAGGGATCACCTATGTGAGAAAGAAGTGGGGCCGCTTCGAAGAGAATTTGAGGCACAATTCTTAGAGCTTCTCACAGAACCAGGCGTGTTCATGGCCAAGAACAAACACACTCATGAGAATTGAGTTGTATTAGGGAGAGTCTTAGGGTGAGATTTGTCACTGCTTACACAGACGACAGTATAGTTCAAGGACATCGTGTCTACTATCAGCCAGTAAGCAATCAGATCTTCACAAGGGAAGGTTCAAAGGGTAAAACCTACTTATCCTATACTTGACTCAACTGCTGAATGCTATCACATACCCTATCTCCATTCATGTGGGGGATTGTTGAATAAGTGTGAATGGAGAAGAGGTGGAAGAGAAGAAGCTCCATTGTGAATAAGACTTTAGTCCCACATTGGAAGTTTCAAGGCAAGTTTGTTGGTTTATATTGATTCACATACATTTAGGATGTGAACAAATGCATGGGGAGAGGCTCTCTCTCACGCGTGGGTGCGCAGGGGGGTGCAAATCCAGGGCCCGGATTGCACTGAACCAAGTTGACTCATGCGCGAGCGTGACCTGCGCACACGAATGCTGGACCGGTCGGGGTTAAATTTGCCCAAGCAGAACAACCAACATTTTGCCACATAAATCTTTTTACTGCTTGTGTAATGGATGCATTAAAGAAAGATTAATGCAGAATCAAAACGGCCTAGTGAAACGTTGGCGTTGAGTAATGATCATTAATGCTATCCCTTAGTCTTGAGCTCCTATATAAGGAGGCTGCGACCACAGGCAAAAGGTTACGAAGATAACACAACGAAGAAGGCAGAAGCTCTCCTCCTCATTCCTCTCCTCTATCGTGCAACTCTTGCTCGCTAGAGTGCCCGTGGTAGCATTCGAGTGCCACTCAGTTCGCCGTAACCACCAGTACTTGGTGGAGTTCACGGTCGATCGTTGTATCCTGGGAAACAGACGACCCGAGTAAACCTCGAAGCACAGTCGGAGGTGGGCGAATCTGTTTCAAGGAAACTGCTACTCGCAGACCTCGATCAGCTTGCCCGGTCGGAATTTTCGCCCAACCATACTGTCTGACCTGGTCTCCCTTTCTACAAACCTGGTCTACCTTTCCTGCAGACCTGCTCAAACAAACCTGGTCATTCTGATCTGCAGACCTGGTCTTCCTTTTCTGCAGATCTGCTCAAACAGACCTGGTCATTCTGATCTGCAGACCTGGTCTTCCTTTCTGTAGACGCTCTGGTCCGCCGCTCTGCAGATCTGTTTGCTACTCTGGTTTGTCGCTCTACATATCTGTTCTACTGCTCTGGTCTGTCGCTCTGCAGACCTGCTCTTCCACTCTGGTCTTCCGCACTGCAGCGCTGGTCTGCTGCTCTGCCCTGCCGCTCTGCAGACCTGCCCTGTCGCTCTGGTCTGCTGCTCTGCAGACCTGCCTGGTCTTCCGCACTGCAGCGCTGGTCTGCTGCTTTGCCCTGCCGCTCTGCAGATCTGCTCTGCCACTCTGGTCTTCTGTACTGCAGTGCTGGTCTGCTGCTCTGCTCTGCCGCTCTGCAGACTTGTTCTGCCACTCTGGTCTTCCGCACTGCAGCGCTAGTCTACCGCTCTGCAGACCTGCCCTGCCGCTTTGGTCTACTGCTATGCAGATCTGCTCTTCCGCTCTGGTCTGCCGCTCTACAGACCTTCTCTACTGCTCTGCATACCTGCCTTGTCGCTCAGCTCTGCTGCGTTACGGAAACCAGCCCTTACTGGCAGCCTGAGATTATCTGCTTAGGTCATTTCGACTGTAAGTTGAATTTAAATTCTGTGTAAGTTTTAAATTCAACTAAGTATCCATAAATCTCCGACATTAGATTATTTGTGTCTAACAGTTCATGGTGGGACATCATGAAGGAAATCATTAGATCCCCTGAGGAATGCGGGCGGATCACCTTCTCTATCTCCCTAAAGCAGGTTGCTTTACCTCTGATTTCGTTCAATCCTGTACACTTCACCCTACAAACCATTATGCTTCGGTTTGAGATGATATTGCAATGGATCTTACCATGTAGCTTGCTCTGTTTCTTTGAAAAATTAAATTTTTCTTTCTTTTGATTGTTACTTTGTCTGCTTGAAAATAGCCTGCACCTCGAGATTATCCGATTCAATGTTTTATCAAAAGGGAACGAGCAAAGTCGACACTCCGTTTGTATCTGGGTCTAATCCCATGTAAGAATATTTTCCCAATTCAATAGTTGTTTGTAGGTTTCTGCACTTGTTATATGCACCTTTTGCTTTGGATTAGAACTTCTTTTGATGATGTTAGTGACTACTTGACAATTGCAGCTCATTCAGGGTAGCATGACAAGTTGTTGCTTGCGGCGCGCAAGATCAGAAGAGCAACTAACACTTATTTTGTGATCTCATTGACTGCTAACGACTTCTCTCTAGCTAGCAATAGCTGCATTGGAAAGGCAAGTGGTCTCTTCTATCACACTTCAGAATCAACATTTTCCATCTTGTTTCTCTAATAGTTTTCTGGATCTCAACCAGGTCAAACTTTCTAGGAACTAAGTTCATACTTTATGATACTGAGCCTGCTTATGTTGCTGCATTATCTCCAGGTAATCATTCAAGCCGAAGGATCAATTCCAAGCAAGTTTCACACAGAACATCAATTTCAGCAATTGTGCCATAGCTACTATTTCTTACGAGCTCAATGTTCTCCCAACTCGTGGCCCAAGAAGAATGCAGTGCACCATGCACTCAATTCCCATATCTTCCATTAAGGAAGGTGGAAATGCCCCAGCACCAAGGAGTTCCATCAACTATATTCATGAACAAACCTCCAGAGTACATGCTGCGAGGGACAAGAAGAAGCCTGTGCTAGAGTTTTCCTCCACTAGTCTCACCGACTTGCATTCACCTGTCCAGTCTGTTGAGGAGTCACTCACTCTTAAGCATAAGTCCCCTAGATGGCATGAACAACTCCAATGCTGGTGTCTGAACTATGGCTTCTGTCAAAAATTTTCAGCTTGTGGCAGCTGTAAAACCTTCCTGCAGCATCTCTCCAGTTGAGCAAGAAAAGGTTATTCTTCAGTTTGGAACGATAGGAAAGGACATCTTTACCATGGATTATAAGTATCCACTCTCTGCATTTCAAGCATTTGCTACTTGGTTGACAAGCTTTGACTCTAAGCGAGCATGTGAATGAATTATTGTCAAATAGAGGTACACCAATGTATTTGTTTTCTCGCTACTATTTATGTCCTTATGTCTCATTTTGCTAGATTTTTGTGGAGGGAGTGTTAATATTCATCAAATCTTAATCATCTGACGCATGCATGTCATATGCTTTAATGCACTGTCAGAATTATCCACCTTAAAATTGAGTTAGACAAAATGGTTCACCATCATCATCTGATCAATAACTGAAAGTGGCGTTACTAAAGTTCTAGTGTTATTTGCGCGCGCACACACATATTGTTAATATGGGCAGGCCATTGGCCTTCACTTAAAAAAATATTGGAATAAGTTCATCTGTACATCTCACATAATACAACAATCAATTTAAACAACTGCTTTATGATTAAGTATGCAAATTGCTACACTCTCCATTCTACAAATCAAAGTGCAAGCATGGACAGACATATTATGTAAATGCCATAAATTTTTTTCTCATCAATGCTATATTGAGAACCAGATCAATTACAACATAGAAATTTCTCTGATATGCTAGCTAAAGGGTCTCAGGCATTCCCCTTTCTGATATTATGCTGGTTGGTGAGAGATTGAGCAAGATTCGTTTGAAATGCACTCTGCAGGGACTGGATTGGTCTTACCTCATCATTTGAATTTGCAAATTTAGCTGGTTTAGTAGAGAAGATCATGTGAACTCCTGGATCTTCTTGGATGCAAGAACTCTCATGAATCAATGAGTTGTTGATGCTCTGAACATTGCTATTCACACTTGTGCTAATGGAGGGGACTTCAGTACTTGCCATTTTAGGTGCATCCATGAGAGCTTTGTCATTGACCTTGCTTCCTGCACTTGGATGCTCTTCGATCTTGGACCCTCTCCTAGAACATGCCGTATCAACTGTCCTGCGTCCTATGTGCATGGATGCACCACTATTTTCTCCAGCTAGAGTAATAATGCTTATTCCACATTCACTATCCCCTTGTAGTGAGTGCTTGATATTCAACATCTTGTTCTCTGTTTGGAGATCGTGTCCTCCACGAGTTGCTGAAGCTCGTGGAATCTCTGGATCCAGCGTTGTTTTCTGCTTTTCTTCTAAACCCTTCTTACTTGCTTTCATATCAGGTTGCTTCTCTTCAATTTTTTCATTTGCTATTTTTGTTTTTTGACTGCGATGGCTTATCTCTCTTGTAACTTCCAGATCTTTTGTTGTGCTGTCTACATCTACATGTTTAGGT
The DNA here is from genome assembly GCF_018446385.1 of Zingiber officinale. Taxonomy (NCBI): domain Eukaryota; kingdom Viridiplantae; phylum Streptophyta; class Magnoliopsida; order Zingiberales; family Zingiberaceae; genus Zingiber; species Zingiber officinale. The sequence goes on along the minus strand of NC_056002.1, from coordinate 96,159,706 downwards.
CTTTCCTCTAGTGTTGGCTGTTTCTCATTTACAGTTTCAGCATTAGCTTGTGTATGTATGGAGGCCTCCGAGTGTTCTTTTTTTTCAACATCCATTTCTTGTTTTTCCTGAAGCTGAGGCGTGCATGTGTTTGCTACTGACTCTGGATGCGTTATCCTTTTCTCTTGTACTGCCTTTGATTCTTGTTCAGTTAATGGTGCTCCTTTCGGAATTGCTCTACTCGTAGGAATCATGGTCTCTATTGTGTGTCCTAACTCAGGTGCAGATACAGTTTCTGGCTGTGTTAATTGTGAATCTGGTTCTACTTGTTTTGGAGGTTGAGTAGTTTGCGATTCCTGAGTAAGGACTTCTTGTAGATGAGTTGGGGACTTAGGTTCTTTAGATTTCTTATCATACATTTCAGTTTGCAAGGATGTTGAGGTTTGAGATACTTCCTGAGTTTCTGTCGGTTGTTGCGGTTGATGAACACCTTGAGATGGAGTTGGTGACATGTGGGTCGTTGCAGCTGGATCTTCTCTTCTTGATCCTCGTGGAGATGAGCTTGAGGCCGGAGAGAATCTACTTGGAGGAGTAGGCTGTTGAGGCACTTTGCCAGTTGCCTGCCTTGAAGGTGATGCTTTTGGTGAAGGTGTAGGCAGAGGTGTAGGCGGAGGTGCTATATACTCTTCTTCTGGTGATAATTGAACTGTAGATATTTCCGGCATTGGATCTTCATCTCGCGGAGTGGGGCTTGAGACTGGAGAAAGCTTCGTCGAGGGTGGTTGTCGTCGTTCCTGAGGCGAAGGTGCAGACAAAGGAGATGGTGATGGTGTGGTTGATGTAGGTAGGGAAGGCCTTTTCGACGGCGGTTTAGATGGAGCTGGGGCTGTTGTTTTTGGCAGTTTCGATGAAGAGGCCTTCCCGGATACACGAGGAGTGGTGCTTGGGTTCCATGGCCAAAACCGAAAAGGTTGCTTCTTTTTGGGTTGGTTGGCCATGAATGCTCCTAGAGTGTTCTCCAACAGAAGGTTAAGGGTTGAAGGATGAAGAACATGAGGAAAGGTGAAACGATGAATGGCATCCTCATCATGTGTATCGTATATATACTTATAGATGATCCAAAGAACTCTTTTCTAATAGGTTTTGCATCTAATTCTTTGATTTCCAATGTCCTTGTGTAGATTCTGAAATTTGGTATATATACTTGTAGATTCATTGCTTTTGCATCAAATCGAAGCATTCCTTTAGGGGGGTGTATGTCTTGCCATTCGCCCTGCCGTACACCCTTGGCCTCTTTTGAACAGGTTATTCTTTTTTCAATATGAAGCAAGACGCCACAGAGGAAATAAAAAAAAAAAAAAGCATGACCCAAGCTCTAATCTCACGTAAGATAAATATTCTGAAGGTCAAATCGTTTTGAGCACGTATAAATTGTATTTTGAATTTATAGGTGAATTAGGAGGAAGACCATTTATCTCTAAGATATCTAAATGGACAAAAATTAAAAGTGCATTTTAAAGTATATAAATCCAATATTAGAACAACATCTATTCGCCAACTACTTGTTTCATGACTTTAAAATTTGAGCTGTGTATCATACTCTAAAAACAGATTACTGACATTAACAGTAGGTCAGATTCCAGTATTGAATATATCGACGGATAAATATAGTTTTAATATATAGTAGCAGTTACTACTAGTATAGTAGATGCTACAATAGTATTGAAATACCAGGTATTTTAGAAATAATTTATTTGACCTTTTATTTTTATTTTTAAAAAAAAAGAGATTTTTTTTATGATTTATATAATTTGGAAAGTTTTTTTAATTTTTACTCTATTTAAATTATAAAAAGAATAGCCCGAGAAAAAGGGTTTAATGGTGATTAAATGCGAGAACAGGTATCAAATGGCAAAAAATAAGGAACAAAGAAAACTATAATATAGCGAAATTATTTCTATTCACCTCAAAGGGACCAAAAAAAAAAAGAAAGAAAGATAAATGATTAACTTTTCCACTTGTCGAGGGATGTTGAATTATACGATACACATGATTGATTCATGATTACATACTAGCCACTACGTTCAGTAATTAAGCAATCCTGGTTTTCTGCTCAGGAATCACATCTCCATCTTCAGATTGTCAGGCAAGATATTTCCTGCAACACATAATTCTTGTTTTCCATCTCTTATCTCATCTGTGAAATCGTTATAAGTTGGTTATGTTTTCTGTTCATCTCTATCATAATAAGAGTTTTTTTTTTCCTTCCTTTTTATAGATCTTTTTAGTGGCAAAAACATGTATCACAGTCAGTGAATGTTAAGGATCTTCTTTACCTTGCATTAATGTCTGAAATGGGAAGAAGGCTGCTGGCCCTCTCCCCAGCTGGAAGTCCACCCCATACAAACCCTGCAACAGTCAAGAATCAATGCTCACCAAATCTTTCAGCTCAAAAAAAAAAAAAAACTGATGACAAAATTTACATTAGATACTGGATCAGAGGAAGCCATGAACACGCCCATGCTACTTGATCTGGATTCTGCAGGATCCACGGCAGCAAGCTTCATCGACAGGAACTGCCCGAGGAGCTGATGGTTAGAGCTCTGGAGCCAACAAACAAGAAATCTTATAGTAACTTGAAGAATTAAGTATGCACCTCGACTTGTCGTTGGAGGGACTGAACATAGTCGATGATCTTGTCAAGCACGCCGGCCTTTCCGGTGGCCTTACTGCATCCGGGCACCAGTTCCTGGAGGCACTTCATCCTCTGGCTGATCCGTGCCCTCCTCACCTGCAAACTTTTTCAAGTCAATACGAGAGCTTAGTGGAGGTGCCCAGTTAACTGGACTTTGCATACTCTTTCAGCCAAACTATGGCTATCAGTGGCTTGTCCCCGGCGAGCTCTGACATGAATGCAATCAGTCTTTGGTGCCTTCTCGTTCTCCTTCGACACCGCTGTCGGTCTTGTTATTCTTGTTGCCTTTGATTTGGGAGAGCTCTGAAGCTTTCTCTTCCTTGTGATACATGTTTCCTCACCATTTTCAGTGACAGAAACAGGGTTTTGAGTGCTCAAGAGATCAGGGCAGCCATTGCCGAAGCCATCGGAAAGAAACCTATCCAGGGAATTCTGCAGTGGATTTAGGCTCTGCATGATAAAGGATTGCAATGCCATGAAATGCGTCGAGTGTGTATATATAGCAAAATTGAGAAGGGGAATAAGATGAACTTTCATTAATATCTTATAAGATGCTATGTTTCTTATAGAATTGTGAAGTTCATGGCCTAAATAAAATATTTTATGGGATTGATAATATTAAGTAGTTCTGGAGATGAGTACAATTTGCAATCTTAAACAAATAACAACAAAATAATGGTAAAACTAAAGATAGTTAAAGCGATTGGTTAAGTTCTACCTGTAAACTAATCTGAGTTCATATCATCAACTCATGATGCTGATTGAAATGCTCCAGTTGTATCTTCCAGCTTCTTTTACTGTTGTTGCATTGACATCGTTTCCAGGTACAGAAGACTGCATTTGCACTGTTTGGAATTCAAGCATGGTTCTCAGGGTTCAGAACTAGACATTCACGGAGAGACATGTAGTGGCCCCATGAGTTTATGTATAGTCATTGCTGTGCTTGGATTCTTCTTCTTCATCAGCTAATTATCTGAACAGCAGCTTTTTAAATAAAGAACTGAAGGTTCAAGGAAATTTCAGCCAAATTATAAAAATAATGTGTGCCACCTAATCCATAATGCTCTACAGTTATATAGTTCAACATATATCAAGCCATGAACACGAACAAGAGCTGGCAAAGTTGAGGTTTTGAAATGAAAGAGCAATGGTTTTCAATGCCATACAAGTATAAAAAATGTGTCGTCTTCAGTGTGCAGTAATACACCAAAGGTTGCAACAGATCCAAGGAAAAGGACTCCAATTCATAAATGCTCTTCTCCTGCAAGGATTTATGCTGAAATAAATCTGACAAAAGTCAGCACATCGAGCAATAAATTAAAGTGTGCTGCTGAATGCATGCCACCTTCAAAGACTGGAGCTCCCAGCCCCTTTTTCTGAGCTAAGTCTGATTTCATTGCATGCCACACAAGAAGTCAAGCTGCCAGTTGGTGTTCTTCAGCAGCTGTAATTGTGATTGTGACGCCGTACAGGATAATGATTTTCCTGCGAACTGATGAGAAGAGGGATCAGAGAAAATGATAAAAAGAAAATCCGAAGAAAATAAGGAGAAAAATTGTCATTTGCTAAAAGAAATTTTTTTTATTAATAATTTAGGGCTGATTCCTTGTACAACTAGGCATACTGCTATATATATATATATATATATATATATATTTATATAGACTATAGAAGCTAACAAAGAAAAGAAAAGAAACCATAATATATATGGATTTCAATTCTAATTTTATAGAGAAAGAAAAAGATTTTTTTAGAAAAATAAATCTTTGACAGAAATTAAAATTAATAAAACAAGATACTATTATAAATTAACTAGGACCCATAATTACTAGGAATAAAAAAAATATTCTAAAAATAAAAATTATTAAAAATAGTAACAAATTTTTTGAAGGCTCGGATGAGGGCTTAAACGGTATAATTTGAGTCCAAAATTAAAGATTATGGATACTCCGGTAACAAATATAGATTTTAAAATTCTACACGCGCGAGATTCTATAGAGCTTGATTCCGAATTCTGAATTAAAAGTTAACCGTTTGAAATGCAAAGGGTCATGCTGAGTTGATCTGCACTAGATTGATACGGTAAACTTGCAGCAAAGTAGACAATAATCAGTAGACAATAAGAGCATCGACATTGGACATATTATTTAAAGCAGGAAACAAAGGAAAGCAAATAGAGGTCTCTCCTACACTCTTTCATGTGGCTCTGTCTCCAGTTGTTGTGGCCATTGAGGCTACCCTGCAACCCACCACACAACCAGCTTCCATCCACCATCAACTCTCATTTTCAATCTATTATTATTTGTTTTCTCATTCAGAGAAAATAAAAGATGTATTCAATCAAAGCAGTTGATGAAGTGTCTCTGATTGAATCCTCTAAATTCTATCTGATCTTGTTCACAGTTTCTCTTCCCAAAAGTGAATCCTTTTTTTTTACAATCCATTTAATTCTTTCTATTTAAAAGCTCCTGTTGCTTTTGAGGAACTTATCAATGAAATATGGATCTCAAAAGCTGTAAGTCTCCAAATGAACCATCTAAAACAAATCATTACGTAGATTCCATATATATGTTATAAGGGAATTATCTTTTCAAAAAGTACCTTTAATCTCAGGAGATCATTGTATGTGAGGTTTTTAATTTTTTAGTGGCTCTGTAATTTCTGTTTCAGAAAGGTCACAACTCACCAAAAGTTGTTCAAAAGCTTCACATGTTCATCAAGGTAGAGATCAATATACCATTCAATGCAGTCACCACATAGTCGAGGGTTTCAGAATCATTTTAGTGTTTCTGAAAAAGAAACACAAGTAAACATCCATCACAGTCAGTAATCAAACTTGAACTTTGCAGTTGCAAATGTTTCAAGCTGCGGATTGATTTGTGGGTTTACTGATACAACAAGACATCAATTATACAAAAATCCAAAGATTGTAGGGATATGCAGACAAAAAAAGGAATCCTTCAAGATCAAGACAGAAACCTGATACAATGCTGCTCCAAGAACAGTGTACTTTTTCGCTGTTCAACCTATTGGAAGCTTACAATCTGATTCAATTGTTGGCAGCTCATTTTCTGAGCTCATGAAGTTCTTAAAATATAGTAGTATTATACAACAAATGGTGGGAAAGTAGATCTGGAAGAGACTGCAATCGAATCAATGCAGACCTTTACAAGAAATTCGATCCTCTACCACAAGGTGGTTTGGCTTTGCCGACGCAGACCAGGAGATGAGCGTTGGGGTGATCACAGCGAGCAGAGCCCAGCAGGCGAAGATCAAGATGTACAATGAACCCGTCCGGAAGCTGAGTCGAACAGAGGCTGGTCGAGCTGCCGCCGGTGTTGACGGAAAGTCATTGAGACGTCTGGTTGACCGGCTACCCCCTTGGAAAGGTCGACGCGTGCGAATGACGAGGGATGATAATGGGGATGACGAAGCAAGGGTCCTGCGCACACTCAGACAAGCCCCCTCTGCGTTAGAGACTAAGAACTAGGGAAAAAGTCCCCGGATCAAGCCCTCCGACGCTCAAGTCAGATACTTTTTCCCCAGAAGAACAATGAAAGAACGAAAAGTAAAAGACGAGAATGAAAAAATGAGTGAGCGTACCTGCGTAGAGACAAAACCTCCCTTTTTATATGGCAATAGATGCTTCTGTAGTCTGACGAGTATCAAGGAATGTCGGGTGTCAGGATTTGTCTGGTGGTGAATGACACGTGACATCTCTCTATAGGTCTGAGGAGGAATCAGAGGGCGACGAGCCACAGACCGTTAGCATATTCCCTGACTGGTAGTGATTATTCTCTGACGGGTTATTATGATTCTCTGGCTTGATTGTCGTGTAGTGCTTGTCCACTCTGGTCTGTTAACCTTAGACTGGGTCTTCATACCTGTAAATCCCGACCTGTAGGCCCAAACCTGCATTCCCTGGCGCAATTCCCAATTTGTATCTGTTGTCCTGTGAATCCCGATCTGTACGTCCTGCCCTGCATTTGCTATTTAGTTTATCTCCGTAGATCTAGAACCGCGCCTACCGCCTGTACGTCCTGCCCTGCATTTTGCTATTTGGTTTATCTCCGTAGATCCAGACCTGCGCTTATCGTTCTGTCAATCGAGGCCTTTGCTTGTCGTTCCTTAAATCTCATCCATATGCACGGCCATGTTCTGTATCTTACCCTGACTTGTAAGTCTTCATCCACATATCCTGGCCCGTACTTCTCTGGCCTGTGTACTCTGTCCTGCGTATCTCGTCCTGTAGATCTAGGCCTGAAAGCCCTATTCCACATCTTGACTTATATGTCTTTGGTCTGCATATCCTGCTCTGCGATCCTTGGTTCGCATATCCAGACCTGTACGCTCTGGTCCATGTATCTTGTTCCACCCGTCCGTAAATCCTGCCCCGTAATCCTTGGCTTGCATATTCTAATCTGTACGTTTTGGTCCAGCTATCCCGTTCCGCAAGTCCATAATTCCTGATCTGTAATCCTTGGCCTGCACATTCCGACCTGTACGCTCTGGCCCGGCTGTCTTGCTCCGCAAGTCTATAATTCCTGACCTGTAATCCTTGGCTTGCACATTCCAACCTGTATGCTCTGGTCGAGATGTCCTGCTATGCAAGTCTATAATTTCTTACCTGTAATCCTTGGCTTACACATTACGACCTGTACGCTTTGGTCCGGCTGTCCTGCTCCGCAAGTCTACAATTCCTGCCCTGTACGCTTTGGCCTGTATCCTTTGGCTTCCGAGTTCATACTTGACACATAGGCTTAACTCCGGAATGCCCCTTGTGCCCGACCAGGACCATCCTATAACCCAATCCTCTGAACTCCACGTAGGTCGGACTTTTGACCTCCATGTAGGCCAGACTTTTGACCTCCATGTAGGTTGGACTTTTGACCGCCACGTGAGTTTGACTTTTGACCACCCCTGGGCATGACTTCTGACCACCCCTGGGCTGGACTTCCGACCACGTTCGCTACCCGACCCCACTATCATGCATCATATCATACAATATGGGTGACATTGCCGTGAGCAAGATTGGATGTTGAAGCGGGATGTACTCAATTTAGTTTTTTATAAAATTTATAAAATTTTAATGGCTTTATATATTTTCATGGATTCTTTTAAAATTCTCTGATACAAACTTTAAACCCTTGATAAATTTTAAAAAATAAAAGAAGAATCATTTATTCATCATTGTGATTTCTATGAACTTTTACCCCAACATGTCTCTATCTTTTCAAATCCGAGCTTCATCTGCTAATCAAGTGCTCTCTTTTATTTTCCTCAGCGCTTCTTCGATTTCTCTCTCTTACAAGCAGATGAACATCTATTGAAATTACATAGTTTAACTTTATTATTTTGATTCGTCTGAAAGAAATTGTAGTGTTTTGTATTTTTTTTTGAATCTACTTGTTGATTATTGTGTGATCACCGATTTGTATGTGCGTATTTTGTGGCAAAAGGCGATTCGCTTGCCCCCAGCACCCCCGCCAACCCGTCCCTAGGCTAACACGGAGGAGGTAAATCACGGGTGGCTACTAGCCATTAGTGCAAATGACCAAGACATGAGGGAAATTATACTCGGTCATGCCGAGTTTCGACCCCGTATTTTGTTTGTACGTGTGATGGTAATTAAACTTTTAATTAGATGAATTTTGGTGTGCGATTTAGGATATCTGATTTTTCTTCGCGTCATGTAATGTTATCTTGGCGACATTTATGAGGTGTTGTAGAAGGCACTATGACTAGTCGACAAGTTCTTGGAGAAGGAGAAGGAGAAGGAGAAAGGGAAGGAGAAGTTGTTAAAGGACAAAAAATGATCAGCGAGAAATTCTACTTTTATTTTTTTTTTTCAATTTTTTTATAATTTTCAAATTAAAAAAATTATATGAAAATTCTTCTTGGTATCCAATATTTATAAGGAATTATTAAATTATAAAATTCATAATTTTTCAAAATTTTTTAAATATTCTTAAAAGTATTGTCAAAAAATTTATAAAACTCCATAAAATTCTTTTTACAACTCTATGCAATTCTATAAAACTCAATAAAAATCTACCAATTCTAAACAATCTATCACTAAAAAAAAATTAATGAAAGCAGTTAAAATTCTCTTTGATTTTGTTACAATTTTTGTTTAGCCCTTCTAATTTTGATAAATTACATATTGATAGAAGATCATCTAATGGAATATGCTGATTGTTGCACCGCAAGCGTAAATGTGAAATTATGCGAAATTCTGGACAAACTTTTGAATAAATTGGTAGCTTAGTTTGTATGGCTTCATACAAGTTTCAACACAATTGATCGAATTGGAAGTCGGAACTTCGTGTACGTCTAAATGACCAACCAAAAGAGAATGAACACATATGAAGATTTACTTGGAAATTCTATGCCTTCTTTAATCGAACTAAAAAAAAACACAGAAATTCATGATATGGTAAGCATCATTGGTATCCATACAGTGCAAATAAACATCATCTATACTCAAACCATATGACCATCCTCGTGGTGGTCCATCTGTACTTTTTGAATTTATCGTAAGAGATTTCTATAGAACCAGGCCAACCATCTCATCTCCAGGTGAATGAAAGATACAAATACCTAGACACCTGGGCATTCATTTTTAGTTGAAATCTCTTTTCTCAAATCCAACAATTTCCAGAGACAATGCTGAATTTTTTACTAAACATGAATAAGGAGAGTCAAAACTTAGATGAGCAACGAGAAAAATATGTAGTTTAGTTGTCAATCCTCAGGTCGGGTACATCGAAGAATTTGAAGAGCATCCAGTGACCTATCCTCCGCTATGAATCAATCCTTTACCAGTCCGCTGCTTCCAGCCATTTTTTCTCCATATTTCTGGTACAAACACAATGTGATTATAGTTTAATTGACAAGAAATGATCGAAAAAAATATATAAATGCAACTGTGAAATGAAAAGAAAGCAATAATATGTTCATAGTTAAATCCAGAAAGCCAGAGCTTATTAAAATCATAATAACGCAGAGGCATAATATGCACCAGGTGTTCTTTAAGGACCAGTTTCTGACTAGAGGAGAGGATTGAAAAGGAGGGAGGAAAAAAAAGAATTTCTTGTTTATTTGTATTTGCCATTGAAGAGGAGAGGGAGGATATTTGAGAGGATACACTATGAATTTATCCACTATCCACCACACCCCAATCAAGGTCGCTTTGCTGGACACTTAACAAAGGTGGATCTTGCCAGCCAACAGGCTGACTTGCATTCCCTCGCACGCCCTATGCCGCTTTGAACTCCCTCACATATTGGCTGCTGCCTCAACCTCCCTAGCATCCATGCGAGTGCTAATTGAGGCCACCTTGGCTACTTGACATTGCCTTGCTGGACATGCAAGAACACGTCTTGCACATCCCCTAACACATGAGACTATGTCACACCATAAGAAAGAGGCAAATTAGATATTTCATCTTCCCTTACATGGGCACAGTCGTCATTCCAGCCCAATGCCAAAATCCATCCACAGATAGATCTGAGAGCACCTATAGATCACGATTTCAAGTTGGTAAATGAGAGATGACGCCAAATCAGCCTTCTCATCTCATCTTATCTCCTCCTAGGTAAACTGGGCCTAAATCCAGACATTATGATATTTCACTAAATTTACACATATTAAATCATTTTGAGATAATGCAGTATTGTTGTAGTAGGCCTTGTTGGTCTCGACTATACAAAACTATATCATTTACAATATTTAAACAAACTAAATCTACAAATTACTAGGCTCCCTCTATCTTTCTACACCTTCCACTTTTATTAAATCAATTATATTTGACATTTTGACTAATCACTAAAGTCCATTTATCACCTACACCTTCCACTCTAATTGATCCACCTTTTCTAACTATTACATTTATTAATTCTCTTTGAATATGCACATATCATTTTAATATATTTTCTTTAGTTTCCTTATAATTGCTTCCAAAGTTAAATTTTTTATTTATTTTATCTTTACTTTCTTACCTTATTTCATAATCATATTTGATAAGTCTTGCAGATCAATCAACTAAAGCACACCCATACAAGGAAACACAAAATATTAATCGGGCACACCTGCTTTCCCATGCTGAATGGAAGATACTTGTACTTGATCATGTGCACAATTTGGCGTTTCATTGTTAAGAAGAAAAGAACAATCCAGTAGAACAGAAGAATGGGCCAAAAGACGGGGACGTCAAATACAGAGAAGAAGGTCATCACAAAGGCAACACAGAAAGCTTTTGTTATGGAATACCTGGAAGTAACGAAAAGTGTTAGCCAAAACAAACAAAGGTTACACTGTTGAAGATTCTTAACAAAGGTATACTGGTGAAGATTCTTTAGAAGTGACGACATAACCATCATGATCAAACTTCATGTTAGTCCCAACTGTTGAGTTCAACTACATTTGAGCTCAACTTAGGCCTATATTGGCACCACTGAGACAATGTAACTAAAGGGTCTTGATGTAGTAAATGAATGTTACGAGAAAACTCATAAAAAATCAAAATTGGTTTTTCTTTCTTCAAATAATGATAAATTCATTCATGATATTGCATGACAGATATAAACATGATTTAGCTCTTCCCATAGAGGGGAGATTATAAGAACTAGTAGTCTACTATAAACTTGTGACTCCAGAATCTCTCATACCAAGGGAACTCATTAATTAATTTTACAATTCAATGCACAGGCAAAGGTAAAAAACTGAAGGAAAAAATATTACACACACACACACACACAAAAACAGTTTCAACTGGTGAGTAGTGATCTCTTCATAGTGTGCCAAAGGTCCAACCAAGGGAAACCATAAAATGAATAACCATTGCCAAAATTTTAACAAAGGGATCAAACCAATTTCAAAGCTTACCAGAACTTGAATTCAGGAAGACGGCGCACAAATGGTTTGAACTCATCCGAGCCCTTCGTCGGCAAGGCAGGCCCATCAGTACCTTCAAGCTCTGGATCCGCCAACGGCGAGAGGAACCCAATCAAGAGATTTAGCAGATAGATCCCTAGCCCATACGTGATTATGTAAAACCCTTGGATGAAGTAAACACGCAGGAAATAGATGGCCGCCATTCCGGCAGTACCGAGCCACCTTCCAGTCGCGTGAGGAGTCGATTTATCCAGGTAGTACTGAAATGTTCTCGAGAAGTCGCTTTTCCATTTCAGTAAGGGAACCGACGCAGCTGCGCCATCGACCTCCATAGATCCGAACGCAAAAAATCTCTTCAAGGAGGATCACTTCCAAATATCTCAGGTCCAAACCCTATTCTCTGAATACGCCGTACCATCAAAGTCCGATCAAGGCATAATATTTCTCAAATATGAACAAAATAGAGAAATCACCTGCAAAAATTAGGGTTCTTTTTCGTCGTCGACGCGGAGGTAATAGAGATTCCAGTTCCAAACAGGAAGAAATCAAGATCGAGGAAGGGAACCACTAGAGCAGAGAGAAGAACGAGAATGAGATTGAGATGAAGATCTCCATCGGATTGCTCCGAGAGAGGCGGAGATCGGTTAGGTTTTTATTTGGGGCTGCGTCGTCACCGGTCCACTTTGTGAAAACTTAATTCAAATTCTTGTTCTCATTTTTTTTTTAAAATAAAAAATAAAAAATATCGTGTTAAACGGTGGGCCCACTGCTGTTCCTTTCATGTTCGGTGTTTCTAGAATCAAAATAATAAATTGATCTGCCGCAATTATCTTGTTCGCTTTCTATTTATACGGCTTGATCTGTCGCAATTTTCTTGTTCGCTCTTTATTTATACGGCGAGGAGCCCGAATCTTCGGCGACACGCAGTATCCAGGCCTAGGGTTTCAGCGTTCGACACCGAGGTGAGGCTCACCTCGCCATTGATTTTGAGGCAAATGATCTCCCAGTTTTAGGGTTTAGTTTCTGCTAATATCTTCCTCTCTCTTTTTGCTTCTCTTTTCTACTGCCGCCGCCCATGTCTCTATTTTGGTTACGGTCGAATTCCTGATTTTGGGATAATATTGGATTGGATTTTGATCTTTCTGTTGTCGGATACGCCTCTTTTGATAATGGCTTTGTAAAAATTTCGGTGTGTGACGAATTTGATGGATTTTTTTGAGCTTCAGGGCTTCCTGGACCCAAAAGATGCGACCTTTGGTTGCTGAACAAGTTTGATCTTCTTGGCTTCTCGTTGCTGAGATGCCGACTTTCACCGCGATCGCCTTGGAAAGGCTTTTGGAGCCCGGGTCTCGGGATCCTGCGCAGAAGCCGCCTCCGATTCCGATCACGGTGGAAAGAGCGGCACGAGACACTACTGTAAGGAAGAGCGTTCCCTGGCCATATATTTCACCTGCCCTCTATGCCACCCCGGTTGCTACTCCGCTTCCCGATTCTCCTTCGTCAATTGTTTCAGAATCTCCATATCTGATCAACCATAAGAGACGAGGACCTCGTCTCATTAATGGTTTCCAGAAGAATGATACCAGTAGCGGACAGTCTCAGCAATCAGACGTGGAACTGAAGGTTGAAGTCGTGCAAACAAGTGACCATGGGATCAAGAGTCGTGAAGCTGATAATGCCCACACAAGCAATGGTGAGACATTAACAGACGAAGCTAGCCATGGGAAGGTGCAAAACCAAAATCTGGATATTGGAAAGGTTGGAGCTGAGGATGTCAAGAAGCCACTTTCTCATACTATAGAAAGAGATGATGTAAATGATGACTCTTTTGACATCCATAGCATCGCAAGCAATTTTAAGATTGGAGATATCTCTAGTCAGACTGGATCAAGTACTTCTATGGGGGAATTCTATGATGCTTTGGAAGGTATTTTCCTTATTTAAATTTTAATTTCCCTTTCCTTCCCTTTCATTGGTGTTGTTATTACAGTATTTTCTTCTTTGGGGACTTAGTCTTTTTTTCCCTTGAGTTGTGTCATCGAATCTTCCAATTATCCCAATTGTTGTTCTAACTTAGTTAAGTTATCAATGCCCTTTATTCTATTTCACTGTCTTACTTTTTGGGTGTGATCTACAATCAACCTTCCAATTAGGGAAGTATTGAACAAGCTACTTGCTTTATTAGTTTGAAGCAAGGTTTTTTACATTTGAACCCAACCAACTGTTTCAACCCATTACTTTAGAAATGCAGTCCAATCGGGTCCTTTTGGCTTGGCTTTTTGACTGGTTCAACACACTCATCTAGGTCTGAGGAACACTTGGTTGAGGATGAAATGGTAGGGGAAAACACTTGGTTGAAGGAGATCCAAATAGAACCACAAATTACTGAAACTGACATCTATTGTTATTTTATCAGATATAGAGTTTCTTGTTCAACCTGGAAACAACCTCTTGCAAAAAAACAGGGTAAGGTTACGTACAATGGATCCTTTCCCGAGACCCCGCATAGCGGGAGCTTCTTGCACCGAGCTGCCATTTTTTTTTTTTAGAGTTTCTTGTTCAAGCTTTATAACTAAAAAAGGTGAAGTTGTGATGTAGGTGATGGGTACTATTCAAGGTGAATCTTTTAATTTTATCTCAAGTGGAATGTAATGCTAATAACTTCTTTATTTAGATGATAAGAACACAGTACATTGGGTGGTATATGGGGGAAAATACATGTGACGTCTTTGTTCCTTTTACCTTATTGGGGTACACTTGATGTCACCTAATTGTTAATACAACTCCATATGCTTATATAAAACTAGAAGTTGGGTTTGCTTAAACATCTGTGGACAAAAAACATCCAAGAGTCAACTATTTTTATGTGTTAACTCGAGGGCATGGCGGGTTATTGTCCCAGTTTTATAACATTGAAAGCTCAATGACCATAATAGTTTGGTTCACATGACCAAAGAAACCTACATGAGGGTTATATACCTTCTAGAAATATTGGCTAGTTTTTTTTTTACTAACAAACATGTTTTCATTTTACTTCAATTTTTATCTCTTGCATGTTCATGATGGCAATGGAGATATGTAATATGGGTGGTAATGAAAATCCATCCTAGTTTGGTTCACCAACCTACATACCTCATAAATATTGGCGAGTTTTGTTAGTGTGAAGCATTTTTTTTAAACTTCAATTTTCATCTTTTAAATGCTCACAGTGGTACTGAATATATATATAGTAGTGAAAATCCATTCTAGTTTGATTCACCATGGCAATGAAGATATGTGTGTGTGTGCGCGCGTGCGTGTAGCTAGCATAGTTTACGCTCTACTCTTAAACTGGAATCAGGGAAGTCAATGTAGTTTGTTTCTTCTTTTGTTTTAGAGTTCTCTAGTGGTGGCACACCACAGTCTTCCTATAACAACTCGGAAGATGAATTGTGTGACATGAAGCTTAATCTTCTGTTGGAGATACAAAAGCGGGCACAGGCTGAAGAATCACTGGAGCAATTGCGAAATCTCTGGCAGAAGCTTTCCCATCAGCTGTCACTACTGGGACTAAGTCTACCTATTCCACCAAATAACTCTGAAGATATTAATGCACAATTAAACTTGGAACCTGTGGAGGAATTGCCCCAACAGATTGTTGTTGCACGCTTTGTTGCTGATGCTATTAGCCGGGGTTGTGCACGCGCTGAGGTTGAACTAGAGATGGAACCTCAAATTGCAGCGAAGAATTTTGAGATTAGTAGGCTGGGGGATCGACTCCAGTATTATGAAGTTGCAAATAGGGAAATATCTCAGAGGAATCAACAGGCAGTTGGTTAGAATGCTGAACTCAATTATTCTTCTATTTACTTTTTTTTTCTATTACACGCCGACTTTAATTAAATTGCTTGGTTGGTTACTTTGTTTTGGCTTTTTGATCCTCAAGTATTATTCGCTTCCTATTTCATGCTTATAGAGAAAACCCACATTGCATCAGTGAGCTAGAGGTTTCCTTTAAAAATCTTTCATAGAACTATTATCTTACTATTACGTGTTCATTAATTTTCAAAGTAAATTCTTATTTTGCTTCCAATTTCTTAATAAATAGTTCCCGCTCATCAATTTTTTTGTTATTGTTCAATGTAACAAACATCAAAATTACAAAAACCATACTGGAACAACTATACCTTCCGTTATCAGTATGTTCTGAGACGCTGTCATATTTCAATCAGACTTGTTTGTTCTTTTTTTTTTATTTATCTAACGTGCTAGTTTACATATGTTTATGGGACAAATGTTTATGTATCCAAGTTAGCAAATCTACTATAATATATATACTCCTTAATACAAGCAGCAATTGCATGAATAAATCCAGGTCAATACTAAGAAACATTACTTTTAATGTGTGTTTTATAAAATCCGACCAATCTTCTATTCTGAACTGTATTTCTCTTTAACTCATCTATTTTTATTATCAAATGCGTAGCTTCAAGTCTCAATAGGTAACAGCCAGCACAGTCGATGCGAAATTGTTTCTGTCATCAATTGATACTGGTACCCTGTCGACGCTAGATTTAAATGCCATTGTGCCACCTGTGTGACATGGTGATGGAAGCCTAGAAGGAGATAAGGTGCTCGTAAGATTTCTTTTGCTATTTTCCGTAGTTCCATTTGTTGAAAAAGTTCACCATCAGCCCTCAATTTTGTTGTCGTGAAGGAGACAAAACCCTATAAAGTGGGAGAGGAGGGAAAACATTAGCCAGAGCACTATTAGCTACAAAGAGGAATGATGCGAGCATAGTTTAAAGTGTTGTGCCGAGACGGTCGAAACAGGCGAAACATCTTGTTCCGCCCGGCAACCGACACCGACATAGGCACAATCCCGACACCAGACCTACGACAGCTGTAACGTGTTGCGCGACCTCGTGGGCGCAGCGGAGGGGTCGCTCGACCGTGCAACGGTAGTAGAGGGGCTGCATAACTCTTCCGTTGCCATCGTGGAAGTGTCGCATGACCCTACGGCTGTTGCAGAGTGCATGATCACCGCAGTCGCGCTATAGGAGTCACGCGATCCCCGCTACCATGGCTGAAGGGTTGTGCAACCCCGTGGTAGCGCCAAAGTTGTGCAATCTTGCGAGTGGTATCAGATTTTGGATTTTTTTTAATTAAACTTAAGTTAATTATTTTAATCAACTCCTAGCTATGATGAAGATAATCTAAAGAGCCTTTCTTAAATCCTAATAAAATTATCTAATTAATTTTCTATTTCATTTATTTTAATTTAAAAATTATAATAAATTATTTATTTATTTAACTATTTTCATATCTTTTCCCTTTTTTTAAGATGATTTTTTTATACTGTTTATTTTTTAAAATATTTATGTTAAATGTTTTATTTTTTAATTAATATATTTTATATTTAAAAATACCAAAACTATATTGGCACGGCACAAAATTATATCATTCCGGTCTCAGACCAAAATGTTGACACGGGTCAAAATTTTAAACCTAGGATGCGAGAGTTGGAAAAGCCAAGATACATCAATATAGCACCTGTGCCTTCTCTAATTTTAGTTGTGCTCACACAACTCCAGCTTTCAGTTAATGATATATATTTATGAATATGTGGAGAAATTAGTTCTAATATGGGAGAATCTTGTTTAGAATCTAGGATGCTATTAGAACTTATGCTACACTGCTCAACACTCATTTTGGTATTAACAAATTACAATCATCAATTGAGATGCTTGTTATTGTTTTTGTAACTTTTTTTTTCTAAATTAATTTAATTTTTATTTAAATGATTTTCCAATTACTATAAGATTTTATTTGGAGATAAGCAAGCTAAATATCAAGAGATTGTCAGATTAAAACTCACAAGTTGATTTCATTGCTTGTAGTTTGTCAGTGTTGACACATCTTGAGATGATATTATGTGTAGTAGCAGCATATTTGTAAACATATATACATGAAAAACTTTCCTTTCCTGATTTGGAACTGTGATTATTTTATATTGATTGATGAACTCAAATTTGGAAGATTCAATCTTGCTGCCATGCTCCATAGATTTGCTAGATGCATATTTGTGAAATTATACTTCCATGCATGGCAACTTGGAACAAGAATTCTATGAAGGGTTCCCTTTTCGGCCGTCTGATTGAGTTGGAATTTAAGCCTGGCAGTTGCTGGTTGCTTTGTAGGCTTCATTGAATTAAGTAACCATCAGCAGTGGATTTAATCCTCAACAGCTGAAATGATAGGATTTCTGTTCGGCAACTTGGAGCTATTTGACTTTATGAAATGATGCATATGCTGAAGAATTCCGTATACTTCAACTATTATATTTTGTTTGGCAACTTGTAGGAGCAATTGGCTGTTCGAAATAACAAAAAAATGATGTTTATGCTAAAGATTTCTATGCAGTTCAACTATTATATTTTTCCTAGCGTTGTAATGTAATACCATACCATTTTGTTCTGCTGCAGAAATGGCTAGGCAACAAAGGAACAAGCGCAAGAAGAGACAGAAATGGGTTTGGGGCTCAGTCTGCCTTGCCATCTCACTAAGTGCCACTGCTATTACCTGGTCTTATGTTTCTTCATCGAATCTGATTGCTGACGAGTGTGATGCGTCTACCGGTAGTGAGCAAGAATATTGATGAATCATCATAATAATCATCAGCTTATGTACAGGCTGTCTCTAACAAAATTTTACTTGCATTGTTAAAGCTGCATGAGATCTGCCAGGTATTGTCGCATACCGGCTCAGTTTTGAGATCTCTGTTTTTGTTCCTACATCTATGGGTGGTTTTCACTCGGACTTGTTTAATAACAAGACCACATACAACAATTGGAATGTTCAAGGTTCCTGCTTATGAACAAGCAGGAATGGAGGTTTTGCTCTATGAGAATTGTATTTCTCGTCTGGTGCGTGACATCGAGGAACCTGAAATCAAAGCTACAAGTTTGCTTGGTTACAAAACTATAAGGGCATCCAGGCATTAACGCCGACGTGGGTACCTTTTTTTCAGCACTGTAGCATTAACGCGTTCAAATCTTTGAACTCGTTAATGCTACAGATTCAATTAAAAAAATAAAAAATAAGTATTAACGCTTGCGCATGTTAAAAGCATCGCGGATGCTCTAAACAGTTGCAAGGCACTGAGTGTGTGCATCAAATGGGTGTGGTTTGGGTCCATTTGATACAGCTTGGTAACTAAAAAAGAGTACTTTGATACAACTAACAAAACGCATATCTCTTTCATTTTTTTATCGTCTGTTTCTTGTCAAATCAACAAGACAGGAGACAGTTCAGAAACAGCAGGCAAGAAGACTTGGAAATCACTCAGCAACAATTATTGCAAAACCAAAATGTTATAGAAAAAAGAAGAATTTTTATTTTTTTGCCTGTAAACAATGAACACGGTGTTCATAGTCAAATCTAAACTACACAATTGTGCCCCTTTGAGGGTCTCCCGAAGCAAGAGCACCCTGTATGTGTAGCATTTGCCATAACCAATCTAGTGCTCAGAGACAGTTTCAAACCATCCAAGACTAGGCATTTCCATAAGCTCTAACTCTTAGGGCCGATTCAAGATAGACGTAGAGGAGAAAAAAATGATACAAAAAGGTGCTTTCTAAGCTTGTGATATGTTCCCTCCTGTTTCTTACTTTCATTCAAGTAGCTTGTGATATGTTCCCTCCTGTTTCTTACTTTCATTCAAGTAATCGGACTCTTAGTGCTAAATTTAGATGGCATTGCTCTTGCGTGATATCGCTTGTGCTTCTTCTAGGTCTTTTAAGAACCTGCATTTTTGAAAGACATTGAACAGGACGACAGGAATCACATTTTACAGTATCATCATATGGTTGAATGCAATTAAAAAGAATGTTGTTTTCTATCAATAAGATTGGATACTATAACGAGCATAGTAACAATGTACTATAACTATCATGCAGTATCAAAATAATCTCTATCAACGTCTGCTGTCTAAATATCCTAAAAATTGAGATGACGGAAGATAGAGCAAAGGCAGAGACAAGTTTGACATGAACGATCATAGTCAGCCTGCCTGGTGTGGGCAATTTGTTCGAGCATAGTTTCTCAGTTAGCAGAGTAAAAAAACGAATATGCTATGAGTATGCTTCAAAGGACCTGAGTACATGCTACATAAACTGTCATTGATCGACAGATTAACAAGTTGTTTTCATCAGGAAGGAGAACAGCAAATTTCCAGAAGAAAGTTCATGAAAACTTTCAAGCTAAAAAAAAATGAATGCAGTTAGTGTACCTACCTCCTGGAGTTGAGAACTGCTGTGCCTCCAAGTATGAAACGTGTTCCGGAATTTGAAGCATTGTGCAGAGCCACAGTGCGAGCCTCCTCGTATGTTGTCCCCCCAACAATGAATATCACTACATCCTGAGGTCTGCATCATAAGAACTATGCTCACATCTCGGATGGCTTCATGCCTTTTATACTAAATGCCAGTGCATAACGACATCGAATGCTAGTTCTTTATTTCTGGAACTCCGAAGTCTAATTTTCTAGGTGTTAAGAGGATCCATGCTCACCTCCCTTGTTGAAAGTGATTGCCGATAAATGGATAGTCAATGTCTCTTAGTCGTCCTTTGATGATGCTTTCCATTGTTTGGAATAGAAGTGGCTGATGTTGAGTATACACATTCTCAACACCCTATAGTAGAATCACTTCCACATTAGAAATGCCCTATGCATAACCAAAGGTAAATTTACTATTGACGAACCTTAAGTCCACGGGCCATATTCCGAGCAATGTTTAGTAGATCACGATTACCATAGAGATCTCCAGTTCGCCTATCAACTCCTGCTTGCTTTAGGAGGAATTGGACAAGCTGTAAGCCAAGATAATAGGGTTATTAAATCAATATTGTTCAAGCATAAAAAAAACATAGGTAAGTCCACACTGAATGCTAGTGGAAGTGTGAAGACCGAAGTGCATCTGGAAAAATAATTGCAACAAATTTTCAAGGTTTCAGACAATTATTAACATCATTCATGACCACTAACACAATTGCAATGTTAATGCAAGATCATAGTCAGAAAACTGAAGAAATAGAAAGATTCTTTTATCAAATAACAGAATGAAGATGGAGCAAGCGACAAAGATAAATCTTAAACTCAAATGCAGATAATTAATAAATTTGCTAACATTACCCCAGGCTTATATTTTGCAGAACGAGAAGCTAACTTGTTGAAAAGTTGCATCAATTGAACTGGGCTCTCTTTCTCATAGCGTAAGGCATACAACATTACTAGCCGCAATCGATCCACGTCAGAAATAGCTTCATTATTCAGAAGATTGGTGACAGCCTATGAAATTCAGCTATTAAATTGGCAACAACAGAATCAGCTTGATTACCCCATGAAAGCTCCTTCGCCAAACACAGCGTGATCAAGTTAAAGAGGATATGATCTTTGTACATCCAAATATGACATTGAGCAGTGGTAGAAAGAACATGGAGATGGAGAATTCTCCATCAGAGGGCACTAACAAGTAAACTTCATTTAACATGTTAGAATCTATAAATTGTTCATTTCATGAAAACCTTTCCTGTTAGTGTTGACAAGCCTGCCATGTGATATCCATCTTTACATCTTGTCACTTCATTGCACAACAACCAATGGAATTATGACAAGAACATTCCAAGTCATCATCGTGGCAACCATGCTACATGAAGAACAGCAAGAGATCCAACATAAATGGGTTAAATGAGGACTGTGGTTAATCTATAATGTAAATATGCATAGATAATTGGCTTTGGCTCCAATTTAGTGATTGAAAACCTATAAGGAAAACAAACTTCTAGATGCTTTGCCTTGAAAAAAAAAATCCATGCAAACTCCACAAAGGTACGGTAGTGGATAATAAGTAACACACCTAAGAGAGGTAGGATCTTCTAGAATTGTCAAGATAATTAACACATGAAAGCCTAATGGATTTTTATAAATGTGAATTCTTGTGAGAAGATCTAGTTGTTTGAAAAGAAACTCTGGTATCAAAATGTTAACAAGGAACATGATTCAAAGGCATCAATTGTTCGCTCAGCTGTTCAAAGTTTGCAACAGTGAAGAGCAAATAACAGAATCAGTGAAAGAAACCTTTACTATCCAGGACAACACCAAGCTAACTCTTATTCTGAAAAAGAAAAGAAACTATGTGAAAACAGATGGATATAAGATATATATATATATATTATTTTTATTATGAAGCAAATATAGTCAAATTTTGTATTTAAGCTAGATCATTTCACTATCCTTATGTAGCATATCATCTTAGTCAACCTTTTAGTCAAATTAATATGTTTGAAATACCTCGAATGCTGCTGCTTGTCCACCATTACAAGCAAGCTCTTGTTCAGTTTGTGAAACAGTCATGAGCTTTCTCTCATCAACAATTCTACTCATTTCTGTAACCATTGTTACATGCTTTGAAACATTTCCTTGCATCTTTCGGTACTCGGGGTAATTGTCCACAAATTTTGCCATATCGTCTAACAAAAGGCCACTACAATTGTTAACTTTCTGCACTTGCAATACTAATTGGAGATAATATAACCAGCTCCAATTCAATGTATACCTATTGTCTGAATGTTTTGATTACTCTTTGCCACCTGCTGAAACTCATCCACCATTGTCTTAATATTCATTCCGAGGTCCCCAAAATTCTCATACATGTTAGCTTTGAAGAAGTTATCTTGTTCTGATGAAAGCACCACCTCCTGTGGCAAGCCAACCATGAGAAAAATTACTAACAGATATGCTAATAGTCTAGTAGTATATTAATATTACAACTAAAACATATATTTTTTTTTTTGAAGATAGACCAACTAACCTGCTGATCTTTGGAGACTTTGCCAATGTTCCTCAAATCTACTTTATTATCTTCAATTCCAATTAGCTCATGAACCATTGCCTGTCATGAGTAATCAGAATAACTTATCTTAATAACAAGGACATTAACAGAATCTTGTACTCATAATCTTACTTGATATGTCCATTGGTTCAGTAGGGGTGTAACTGGATCATCCCTCCGGTCAATTACAAGCAACAACGGGGAGAACTCCGTACGCCTAAAATCAAACAGACCGCTTTCTTGCTCATACATAAGTTTCTGCAGGATTGGCAAATAGAAGCAAGTTCCATGATTAAAAAATATCATATATTATCAGGAAAGGACAAAGCAGCTGTATCCAACAGAAGAAGCCATATGCAAATTAATCTATGATGAATAAGATTTACTCACTGCAGTTTCTTGTGCTATTCTTTTAGCAATATCAGAAGTTCGCTGATACCTAATAACAGGACGACGCTTGAGTGCTAAAAAAACACCAGCAATCCCATCAACTGCTCGATCACAGAAACTTTGGGAACTTGGAGGATCCACAACGGTTGGCAGCATGTATATGTGATGCATTGGAATGTTTAAAGTGAAATGGAAAGGATCAATGGCACAAAAGTCAGCAAAGAACTCCTGAAGGCCAGGATATGTAATGTTACCACAGGAAAGAATAATTATTCTAAGTTTAATAATCTAAAGGACTTGCTTTTTGTTATTGTCTGAAAATTGACAGAGAAATTATCAGTTGAAGTAAAACATTTCAGACAAGCAACATAAGATTTAACTGCCAGATTGATATTTTAACTAGGAGGGGGAGCCTTGACGCAACGGTAAAGTTGTTGCTTTGTGACCAAAAGGCCACGGGTTCGAATCCTGGAAACAACCTCTTGCAAAAAGCAGGGTAAGGATGCGTACAATGGATCCTTCCCCGGGACTCCGCATAGCGGGAGCTTCGTGCACTGGGCTACCCTTTTTTATTGATATTTTAACTAGGGAAAAAATTGTTATTTTGCGGTAATGTTAAAGCCACTTCATTTAATAAATCACTGTTCAATGGACATCATAAAAGATTAGAAGTAACAACTTTCCCTGTAATCAGGTCGTATTACAATAACTCAAACATAAATAAAATGAGTAAATATAACTTACTTGAATTTGGTGTACAACTTCCTGTTCGTCAGAGTCTGCAAGTACTTGAATCTGGGTAATTTTCAAAATATTGGAGAAAACTACACAAGAACAAAGCTAGAAGACTTTCAGGATATATACATATAACTACTAAATTGGATAAGTTATTCTCGACTATTCTACAATTCATACATAGGTGATATTCTCCAAATCTGGGGTTGGCCAATTGACGTCGTAATTTTTGGATATTCTCGTTGGATGGACGGAGAAAGTAAACTGCTTTTAGGTGACTCATTGTTTCCTTGGACATGGAATCAACAAGTTCCACCAAAAATACCTCCTTCTTGAGCAGCTCTGATTGACTATATGCAACACTTACAATGCTGACCTGCAAATGACCATCAGTAATGCACCATAAACCTGTTACTTATTTTGGAATGGAAAGATAACAAAATGCTCTCAAATGAGATCATAATTGTTTTAGAGTGCATACACATTAATTACAGCACACAAACACTCACACCACTCAAGTAGTCTGTAGAACACACTGAGGTTTTCCAGTCTTTCAGAGAAACTCTCAGAAGAAATAGTAATAACACGAACAGCCAAAACCAAATATCTAAAAGGTACAATAAACAGATGGTGCTTTCTTGAGAAAGTAAAAGAGATCTACTGATAGAAACCACAGGCAAAATAGGTTTTTCTCTACAATCCAGAGATTATTCAGACAATCCTAAGAATAAGCTTAGGTTTCCATTCGCTTCAACAAATAGTAAGCTGGAATTTTGCTGTTCGAAATAGCTTATTTCATAGTCAAATGTCTCATCCGAACCGTGTTTGAAACAATTAAGCAATTCAAATCCATAAAGCGTTCAGGTAAAATCTTGCCTACTGAAAGCGGCGAACTCTCCATACATAACTCCTAGAACTTGCACATGAAAGAGAAATCAGTTAACCTAGCAAACGCGTTCAACGCCATGAGGATCCGTCCCAGCCAAGATGAGGACCGGAAATGGAGGTCCATAAGGATCATCAATTTGTGGTGTTAAAGGATGAGATCTAGAGGGTAATAACAACTTCAATACTCGAACATTTTTACATTTCAATAGAATTGGTGGGCTTCGTTCGCCCTTATTACGAAAGTAAGAGAATGATCCACGAGACGTACAGTTTGCGAATCAAGGATGAGGACTTTCATTCCGGGGATGTCCTGCAGCATCCGCCCGATGTAGTCACGAACCAGAGAGATCAGCACCATCTTTTCTTCTCCACCAACAGCGACGGAGGAGAGTCAGAAAAAGGATCCCTTGGCGCCTTCACCGGACAAAGGCGCAGCTGGAAAGGAGGGCGGTTGAGGTGGCGGAGTGCAGAGGGGGGATGATGATCGCGGACTGCCGGAGGAATTGGAGACCAGAGTCGTCCGCTAACCGGGATTAGATCGAACCAGTGAAATTTCATGTGGCCCTAAAATTTATTAACTTTTGCATTTCACCCCTCAGCACAATTATACATTTAGCTCAGCATGATATTTATAAAATAATAATAATAATAATAATAACAAATTAGTTTTTAATTAAAAAATATCACCTAAAAATTCTTATTTTGGAATGCGTACAATAATTCGGCCAAGTACATCTTAAAGAAAAAGCCTTCGAAAAAGGAACCAAATAGTATGAGTTCGGGTTCTGGCATCAAGTAAACTGATAAATAAGAAATATTAATCTCACCCGATAAACTCACCTTTCTCATGTTTTATGATGTATTGAACAAGTTTTATTCAAGCGGTATCAATGGCGAGTGAGAAATTGGGTTGATTTCTTACACGTATGCGAGCGACTAAAATTGATATTCTTATATATAAACGTACCCCCAGTCTCACCCACCCGCTTAATCTCTCTCTCTCATCTGAGAGAAGACGAGGAGAGGAATCGGATCGGGCGGAGTGTTGCGAGAAGAACCCTAATCTTCGTTTTGGAGTTCGGGATTTTCGATCAGCGTTGCTGGTAACTCGATCCGGGTGTCCGCGAGGCCGATTGAACGGCTGCGAGAGGGCGGAGGGTTGCGCGGAATTGATCGGACACCCACCAGGCCAACTTGGCTGATCGAGCTCGTACCGGCGGTCTTCTCCGCGGAAGGCTCACCTGGATCCCATCGGCTTCCTGATCTGTTGGCGCTTTCTTTCACTTTTCCAAACGGGGTTTCTTCAGCTTGTGAGGTACTCCGCTGGATTCTTCTAATAGTAAATCTCGGCTCGTAAATTCTTTAGCTCTGTTATTTTATTTAAATAATGTTTTTATTGGAATTCTTGATTGTTGGGGATCTCGTGAACAATTTGATTTCTGACCTTTGATGGTTTCTTTGTATCTTTTGACGGACCTCTTTCCTATTTTGTGTTCTATTATTATTTTGTAGCTGCCTTGTTGGGCCGCCAAATTTGTGATTTTTATGTCATGCTTTATCTATCAAAAGCTATTGATTTCTCAAAATTCAGAATTTATGGTATCTTATGCCGTCTCATATATCTCGGATTGCAATTGTAATCATAAAAACTTATGTAGTTACTGAATCATCGTAATGGATTTTTTTCCCTGAATTTTTTAGGTAATATCTTTTTTTTTTTTTTTTTTGTTGATTTCTTTCTCATGGAGAAACTAGAAATAAAAAAGGAAAAAAAATCACGTGGGTACTTGACTAAACTTTGATCAAGATACCACTGCTTATAAAATGCTTTGGTAAGTGTTGATGCATTACGGTTGTTGACTGTTTATAAAGTTTTGCCAGGACTGACCCGCACTATTTTATTCTTTTTTGAAATTGACCGCATTCTGTTAGACTAAGTGAATTACTTCTTTTGCGTGGCATACAATTAACTTGCATTAGAATTTTTTGTGTTTACCACTTACTCTCGTTTTATCCTTTGTTTTTGTGAACTTGATGAGGAAGGAATGTTATCACTCTTACTTGACTAGAAAAGTTGGGAGTCTTATTGGACCACTAAACCTACTTGTTGGACGAATGATATGTTGCATTCCTGACATTTTTTTCTTATTGTTCTCGGACGGTACTCTGATCTGTGTAAAACAATTACAACTATTTACCTTTTAAAGTTAAGCTTCTCTTAGGATGATGATGCCATCAACTTTTCCATTTAACATTTTCATTGTTTCATACTATCAAAGTTGAAGGGTCATAACTGTGATAAAAGCATTCATCTCTCTCTCTCTCTCTCTCTCACACACACACACACACACACACACACACAGAGCTTCTGCTTCTTACCTTTGAGAAGGGCTGCACTAATCTTAGTGCTTCTTACACGTTCCTTTGGACCAAGACAAACTGAGATTTGGTCATGCTTGAATTTTTGTGGATTGTGTTTCCTACCTTCACTGAAATTGTAAATATTTATTTTATCTCCTTGTGTTTGTCATGTCTTGATGATTAGGATGACCTACTTCTGTTTGTGATTTTTGATATTCGTTTTAAAAAACTACATTTTTTGTGATAGGCGAAGCTGTGGACTCAAGGTTTGGCATTCTTTTCCAGGCTTCTGATAATGCAAAAAATATTCATATTTGTATTTTTATAACACTGATATTTGTTTCCCTATTAGATTTCTATAAACTTTAGTAACAAAAAGCAATATGGGGGCCAATTGTTGTGTGGCGGTGAAGGATAAACACTCGCCAAACCTAGCTCAGCTTGATGTTTCACTTTCAACATACAGAAATATAAGGCACTCTCCTACTTGGAGCTTTCGGTGGGACAACCGAACACACATAGAGGTTGTCATGGATAACACTCCTCAAATCTCTCATCATCTGGATGCTGGAAATGAAGTTAAAAATGAGTTACTTACTGAAGCAGAAAGATTGTCTGACAAGGCTGGTCCATCAACTGCTTTCCAATCACAGAAAAGTGAAAAATCTATTAGGAATGGAAGTGCTGGGATGGCAACCAATGATACCTCAGGTACAATTGTCATCTTATTGTGTTTACGAAATATATGTTTCTGGATGATGAATAGACTAAATAGGTAGCATAACTTTATTACAAGTTCTTTTAAAATCATTTGCAAAGTTGGGGGTTTGTTCATAGTTTTCCTAAGAAACTAAGTGGAATTATTAGTCTTTGTATTTATCTTAAATAATAAAAATGTTGATGAGGATTTCATCATCAGTGTTAACTCTTCCAAGACATCCCAGATTGTGTCAACTAAAGAGGTTGCTCAGTCTTCTCAAAGAGAGGGTGCTGTTTGTCTCCAAAATGCCATTTCTCACTGATCTATTTTGTTTATCGATTCTCATGGATCTATGTTTGCTTACTTTCAAATGATTCTTGCTCTATCAAATTTATTACCAACTCAAAATTGTGATAGTTTACTTATTTGCCTGTCATTATCTGTGTTTTGATCCAAGTTATTGCTCTAACTTGTAAATCATTACTTGCTTAGTGGTTTTAACATTTAAAATGTCTATTGATAATTTTGTCCTAATCTGTGATAAACTAACCATTGTTGTAGTTGAGGTAATCTTAGTAATCAGAATATTTAATTGTCAACTCTAATCACATGTGAGTCCTGCAAGGTAAATTTATAATTTTTTGGTTTTATAAATATATGATTTTTCCTCAATTTGGATGTTAAGATAGACTATTATGTTTTTTTTTTCCATTGCCCATCTTATTGTTCACATTGGTTAAATGAGAATTCCTAAGCTTCCTATGAATACCATGACCAACAAGATAACTGCTGATTGTTTTTTGGCTAAGGAGTTGCTTCGTATATACGTTTTTATTTGTTATCAGATCAACATATGATAAGTCTGGTAATAGTTGTTTGATGAGGGATTACTTCTTTGGTAGCCATTCTCAAAGAAAGGGGAACCTAGTTACAGATTTTAGTTAGGTACAAGTCTCTTTCTACATGAATTTGAATAACATTATTTTCATTCAACAGATGATCAATCGAATGGAAGCACATCATCCCCTAAGGTGAGATTGCATATGTGTGTATATATATTTCCATATCATCATCACAGTTTGGTTGCTGTGAACTTAGTGAACTTGTTGTCCATCTTGTTCAATTTCCAGAGAAAGAGCTCTCCTATGCCTTCATTCTTGGCACCAAGCACTTCTGATATGAAGTCAACATTCTCAGTGCCTTCAACTCCTTCCCCTTCATACACAGCAGATCCATCATCTTCAAGGTGTCGTCGGCTTCCATTCGATCCAACTTCTTCAAGAAAGGCTCGCCGGTCGCCGGGCTATCAACTGTCTCGGCAGATCTCTGACAGCAGAATCCCTTCTCTACAGTCGCTTAACAAAAACAGCTCTCCTGAGGGGAGGCAGTCATTTGTTCTCTCTTTCTGCAGCAATGACTTTTCCACTGGAGGTTCTCATGGCGGATCTTCAGATGGTTGGTCCATGCGAACATTTTCTGAGCTGGTGGCTTCTTCAAATAGGGAGAGATGGTCATTCGATAGTGATAACCTCACTCCCACTGGCACTAAGATTTCCAGCTCATATTCTCATCAAAGAACACATAGCAGTTCTGATCAACAGACTTGCAGAATATGCTCGACTCTATTAACAGACCATTGTGTGGTTGCCATTTTGGTTTGTGGGCACCTCTATCACACTGGGTGTTTGGAGAAAATGACGACTGAAATCGACCAATATGACCCACCGTGCCCTCTCTGTGCACATGGAGAAAAATCTGTGGCCAAATTGTTTAAGAAAGCTGAAGCCAAGGCTAAGAACAGACTCTCAAGGATTGGAGCAGCTGACAATGACACCCAGGGAAAAGCACTACTTTACGAAAGCCAACCGACCACTGGAGTTGGACTCAATGATGGAGCTAGTTCTAGCACTAAGTCCTCATTTGGCTTGAGGCGACATTTCTCTCTTGGCAGACCATCAAGGTCAAAATCTGAAAGCGAATCCAAGAGAAAGAAAGGCTTCTGGGGAAGATACCGCATATGATGGTCATTTTCGTAAACCAATACATGCATCCCATTCTGTGTTCCTCACACTAGCAGGGAGAACAATGTTGAGCCATGATATATTTCTAACTAGACCGGGGGAAGCTCTTACCTTTGGTGGCAGGCATGTATATCTTGCTTGCTGGATTCAGTATGGTTTCGGACTACCATATCATGTAAAGTTCCTTGCCACAGGAAAGCCAAAGCAAGGGCAAGTTTACAGTTTAGATCAACAGCTGTGAAGAGTAATCACAATTCCAGTTACACTCCCAGGATCGTCTCGATTGATGCTTTTGCAGTCTCGTCCAATATGCCTGAATCTATCGAATGTCTTTACTATGAATTTTCTTGTTGGCGAGGGAGGTAGTATTGCTTGGATAATAACTGATGTAAAACAATGCTCGAAGTATTGATATGATAAGTGCCTATATTTTCATGTCCCTTTAAGTTGTTCTTCCGATGCCAGTTCTGCTCCTTTGTTTGTTAAGCACGTAGGCTTGCATTATTTGTTAGATTTGTGATATTTGTTAATTTTAGGGATTTGAACTGCAAGTTGAGTCCGAAGCTCCTTGCCAAATTTCCATAACTAGTGCGCACTGACCGAACCCGAATAATTGAACCTGAGATGGTCAACTCGCCACAAATCTAGACGAAGAGCTTCGAAGGCTTCACTTTCAAGTAAAATTTGAGAATTTCGATCGATCCAATCAACCGCTATAAAGAGAGAGACTCCATGAGATATCCACCAATAGCAGAAGCTGAACATGGCTGCAGTTGTCCCAGGTCATAGCACAGATGGAGAGTACATGATTCTATGATCGAAAAGTCCAGGAGTCGATGCTCGGAATGTCATTGTCTGGGGTTAACATCTCTGTCATGCATTTTCCACCTGTGTACTTGTATTTACCTTCCTCCATATCCGTGGGACCGACTCTAGGACCGCTGATGTGACGGTTCCATATTTTTTTTGAACATGACAGCGAGGTTCATCGCAGTTCTTCCACTTCTTTCTTGTTCTTTCTCTTAGCTCCTCAGCCCTGCCCTGCCCTACTCATGCAGTAAGGAATTAAAACAAACAAATGCCAATACTCTTTCTTGATGGTGAAATATCCCCGGATCAGATTGACTAAGATTGAATTAGCTCAAGCTTAAGTGTTAATATTTAGATTTTAATGTTTGACAATATATAAAGATTATAGGTACAATCGTCGAAAGATTGTTTGTGCAATTTTCCTTTGGTCAAGATTTGATCAGTTTAATGTGAAGAAGAGTCCAGTAGGTCAAGACTGACCGATTACTTAACTGGAAAAGTCCTAACTGGAGGTTAGGCAAAGGAAAATCCTGGTGAGTGAAGCCAGATAGTTGAAAGTCCTGGTGAGTGAAGCCGGGCAGTGGGAAAATCCTGGTGAGTGAAGCCAGGTGAAAATCCTAGTGAGTGAAGTTAGATGAAAGTCTTGGTGAGTGAAGCCAAGCAGGTGAAAGTCCTGGTGAGTGAAGCCGAAAAGTGAAAAAAATCCTAGTGAGTGAAGTTAGGTGAAAGTCTTAATGAGTGAAGCCAAACAGATGGAGAGTCCTGATGAGTGAAGCCAGGCAGATGGGAAGTCTTGGTGAGTGAAGCCAGTTGGAAAGTCCTGGTGAGTGAAGCTAGGCAGATAGAAAGACCTGGCGAGTGAAGCTAGGCATATGAAATCTAGGTGGGTCAACGTTGACCGGACACCTAGTGTTGGGAAGTCCAAGTAGGTCAAAAGAGTGACCGGATACTTGGTACAAGGAAATCCAGATGAATCAATGATGACTGGATATCTGGTGGAAGGAAGTCCAAGTGAGTCATGGATGATCGAACACTTCACACGAGACGGTAAGTCCAAGTGGGTCAAAGGATTGACCGGACATCTGGTGGAAGGAAGTCCAAGTGGGTCATGGATGATCGAACACTTCGCAGGAGACGGTAAGTCCAAGTGGGTCAAGTTTGACCGGACACTTGACACGAGGAGAAAAGTCTAAGTGGGTCAAAGGATTGACCAGACACTTAGTGAAGAAGCCCCAACAGGTCAAGGTTGACCGAATGCCAAGCATGAGGAGTTCCGACAGGTCACGGTTGACCAGATGTTGGATTTGGGGACCCTTGAGCTTGAGTTAAGCAAGTCAAGAGTGGTTAATCGATCAACCGATCAATTAAACCGAAGCCTAATTGATCAGTCGATCGATTGAGAGAGTGCTACGATAAATAGCAGCCCAATCGATTGGCTGATCGATTCGGAGTGTTTATCGCGAGCATAGAATGCTTCCCAATCGATCAGTCGATTGATTGGGTACCACCAATCAATCTGGCGATCTATTGGGGCTAGATTTCTCGCGTCTTGCGTGGACGTGAGAAGGCTGAATCGATCGCTCGATCGATTCAGGCTTTTCCAACGAGAGAATAGAGGTGCCCTAAATCAATCGACCGATCAGTTCAAGCCTCCCCAATCGATTGAGATATGACCATTGCACAGGTAGCGAGTGATGGACGACTGTGATTGCATGAATGTGATGTGGCAATCAATTGAGAGTAAACCCAATCGATTGGGAGCCCTAGAAGCATCGAGTATAAAGCCGCGATGAGCTTTCTTCTCCGTAGTGTTCTCTGTTGGAGGATCGGTGGCCGGCTTGAAGGGGGGTTGGATAGACGGCACCCCCAAATCCTTGCTTCCTATGATGTTAGCGCAGCGGAATACAAACAAACACAAATAGAAAGCTAAACACTAAATACAAGAATGGAAATGCAAACCGCTAACACGTTCGTTTACGTGGTTCGGAGATAACTTGCTCCTACTCCACGGCGTGTCCGTAAGGTGGACGATCCCTCAATCCGTCGGTGGATTAGTCCCCGGCAAACTCCGGCTAGCTCATCCTCCTTGTGGGTGGAGAAACCTCACCACAACTCCAACCAAGAACACTTGGACACAAGAGAACCTTGAGCACTTTGGTGACTACTAATTAGGCTTTAACAAAGTCTAATTTCGTCGCCTTGGCCGGCCATACCAAGCTCCATTATATAGAACTTGAGAAATCAGCAAGGCTGATTTGCCCGTTACCAGTCGACTGGTATCGGCACCAGTCGACTGGTGCCAGCCCAACGGCTATCTCAACGGCTCTCTGCTACAGTGCATCAGTCGACTGGTCCATACACCAGTCGACTGCTACAGTACGCTACAGTAACTGCTACAGTAACTGCTACAATGCCGCTACAGTAAAACCCTAAAACTAGGATTTTGCTCCGAGTACAATCTCTCATGCACTCGTACCCTCACGACTCATTTGACTCTTCTTTGCAGCCTTGACCTCTTGCCTTCAAGCCTACTTCCTTTGGCTCTCGTCCCTCGGATGCATCCAAGCCCGCGGCTCGTCCCCAATGCCATCCTTCGCGTATGCCTCGAAGTCGCTTCCCTCGGCCCTTGTCCTCGCTACCTTGTCCACGGTCCCTCGGATGCTCCATCCTTCACCGGACCCGAAGCCGTCAACCTGAGTCACATGTGTCACCTACAGTCCTGCACAACTCAAGTACACATATCAAATAACGAGGGTAATCCTAACTTAAACCCTTTTCCCAAACACCAAAACACATGGTCCCGCGAACCATTGGGATTGCTCCAACAATCTCTCCCTTTTTGGTGTTTGGCAATACGTTTAAGTTAGGGAAAACAAATAGCAAATAAACATGCTAATACAATGGACTTACGATGCCAAGGCTACACACTTTGACTTACTCCGCCGAATGGACTTACTTTGCAAAGGCTACACACTTGGCAACCGCCGAAACAATGCACCAAGCATTGGAACCTATCACAAGGCTCCCCCTACACCTAAGCTCCCCATTGAGCTAGGATTTTCCCACAGGGCTTTTTAAGAACCTATCCCAAGGCTCCCCCTACTCAAAGGCACTTTCAGGTTTTCCCAACTAAATCTTACTTCTCCCCCTTTGCCTAACATCCAAAAAGTTCTCCAACAATATCCCAATTGTTGAAAACTTGTCATCTAAATTGACCTTAAACTCATGTATTAATCCCCCTTGGATCCCATACATCTAAGCGAGTTGACATGGTCACAAACCAATGCTGAAAACAATTTCAGACTGGTATCAGTCGACTGCCCTAAGTGCCAGTCGACTGCCCCATTCGACACAACCTTACAGAACCATTATGTGGTCGAAAAACACTGTTACCAGTCGACTGGTATCGGCACCAGTCGACTGGTATCGACAAAATGAGCTTATAGAGACATTCTGTGCTCAAAAACATTGTTACCAGTCGACTGGTATCTGTACCAGTCGACTGGTACCTTATTTCTGAAAAAATCAGCCTTTTCAGGCCAACTTTAGAAATGCACCAGTAATTCCCTAGACCTCAAAAAATCCTCAAATTTTGTGGAGAGGTCTATTGTACCCTTGTCTACTTGGGAAAAATATATTAAAAAATATATCTATCACCAATCCCAAGATTGACATAAAATCTAAAACTAGCTAAATGGTTCAATTGAACCTTGACCTAAAGTCCTAGTTTTGACTTCCTCTTGATGTATTTGCCCATACCAACCCACAATGCATCCCTAGCATTGGTTTATATGACATCTATACATCCAAAACCATTTATCATGCTATATGAACCCAAATGTCATATTTCTTGCATGAAACACAAACCATGTGTGCCGAATCCCTAGGTTTGAGACTCAAATCCATCTCCAAACCTTTTGGCACACTCCATGGCTCCTCTAGACTCCCAAGTAGTACCCACCTGAGATCCATTTTCCATGGGTCCCAAATTGACTCTTAGAGCTCCCCCTAGAGCTCTTTGCCTTAGCCACCTCCCTAGGTGACTCATCCACAATGGCTAAGCCACAATGGTGCACCTTAGACATATCATCCTTGCCATAATCATATGCAACCCTAGCATTTTTCTTCTCATTGGCTTTAGATGATTCTCCCTTGCCCTTATCATGTGCCACCCTAGCACATGGTCTCCTTTTGACCTTGGAGGGACTAGATCGATATCCCAAGCCCGATCTATCATTGTTGGGTCTTTGACTACCCAACACCATACTTAATCCCTTAGATCCAATAGTGAATCTCTTAAGGAATTTCTCTAAACCATCAAGCTTTGCCTTCAAAGCTTGATTCTCCCTTTCTAGGTTCCTAAACCTAGAGTCAACATGTCCACCTTGGACATTCCTAGACCTACCCTTTCTAGGCATATGTCTCCCCTTCTTGGGATTAATGCCTTGGTTCTCTATTACCTTCTTCTCCTTAGGTAATGAGAATTTAACTTGCCTAGGTCTATCATGCATAGGCCTCTTAGGGTTATGATCGATATTTACCCTATTCCTATCATGATATCTAAAACCAAAATTTTGCATGGGTAAATAATAAGAATTATTTCTAACATGCATGGAGGAGTTTAAATTTGAATTAAACTTCAAGTTAGGATATACCTCCCTTACCCTTGAAGCTCCCCCTTGACTCTTGCTTCTCTTCTTCTTCTCCCATTTCTTTAGATGCGCTAGCTTCTTAATTTCTCCCTTCTTGGGGCATTTGGTGTGGTAGTGGCCCTTCTCTCCACACGTGAAGCATATGATGCGCAATCTCCTCCTTTGGGCTTCTTCACTCCTACAACCCTTGTTAGTGTTTAAATTAATTTGAATGAGTTTAGGAGGTACCTTCTTCTTACTCATTGGACACCTACTCTTGCAGTGTCCCTTCTCATTGCAACCGAAGCACACAATATGGTCCTTTAACTTTGCTTCGGTGGAGGTGCTTGCTAGATTAACCACTTCCAAGACCTCTTCTTCTTCTTCACTTGCCTTGGAATTTTCTTCAATTATTGAGGATGTAGATGATGTCTCATCTTCCTTCTCCTCCTCGGATGTTGAGCATGGCTCAACTTCCGTTTGCTCCTCCTCAACTTGAGCAATTAAACCCATCTCCTTGGGTTCTTCTTCTTCTTGTGTAGGTTTAGGTTCTTCCCGTAGAACCATCTTCACCTTGCTCTACAAATCGTGGGCGATCTCATAGTCACCTACACGACTCATCAAGTTATTAGGCAAAATATCAATCAAAATAGATATTACCTTATCGTTTGCCTTTGACCGTGTGGTTTGCTCCTCCTTCCAATATCGTGGTCGTAGCTTCTTCCCTTTCTTGTCTTTAGGGACTTCGAATGGTTTATTTACCACCATCATGGTGTCCCAATCCGTGTTGAAGAAAACCTCCATCCTCATCATCCAATACGTGATGTCCCCAAGGCTTCCTCCTTCAAATTTTGGAGGGACAATAAACCCGGCCATCTTGTGCTTCCTTGGCGGTTAGTCCAAAGGAGAGCGTCCTCGCTCTGATACCACTTGTTGGAAGATCGGTGGCCGGCTTGAAGGGGGGTTGGATAGACGGCACCCCCAAATCCTTGCTTCCTATGATGTTAGCGCAGCGGAATACAAACAAACACAAATAGAAAGCTAAACACTAAATACAAGAATGGAAATGCAAACCGCTAACACGTTCATTTACGTGGTTCGGAGATAACTTGCTCCTACTCCACGGCGTGTCCGTAAGGTGGACGATCCCTCAATCCGTCGGTGGATTAGTCCCCGGCAAACTCCGGCTAGCTCAACCTCCTTGTGGGTGGAGAAACCTTACCACAACTCCAATCAAGAACACTTGGACACAAGAGAATCTTGAGCACTTTGGTGACTACTAATTAGGCTTTAACCAAGTCTAATTTCGTCGCCTTGGCCGGCCATACCAAGCTCCATTATATAGAGCTTGAGAAATCAGCTAGGCTGATTTGCCCGTTACCAGTCGACTGGTATCGACACCAGTCGACTGGTGCCAGCCCAACGGCTATCTCAATGGCTCTCTGCTACAGTGCATCAGTCGACTGGTCCATACACCAGTCGACTGCTACAGTACGCTACACTAACTGCTACAATGCCGCTACAGTAAAACCCTAAAATTAGGATTTTGCTCCGAGTACAATCTCTCATGCACTCGTACCCTCACGACTCATTTGACTCTTCTTTGTAGCCTTGACCTCTTGCCTTCAAGCCTACTTCCTTTGGCTCTTGTCCCTCGGATGCATCCAAGCCCGCGGCTCGTCCCCAATGCCATCCTTCACGTATGCCTCGAAGTCGCTTCCCTCGGCCCTTGTCCTCGCTGCCTTGTCCACGGTCCCTCGGATGCTCCATCCTTCACCGGACCCGAAGCCGTCAACCTGAGTCACATGTGTCACCTGCAGTCCTGCACAACTCAAGTACACATATCAAATAACGAGGGTAATCCTAACTTAAACCCTTTGCCCAAACACCAAAACACATGGTCCCGCTAACCATTGGGATTGCTCCAACATTCTCGACTCGAACCTTCTTCCAACGCACATGATCTTCTCCGACACTCTCCGCCAGTTCTTGGAAGCTCTTAGGGACAATTGTTGCTGCACTTCCAACTTTCAGGAGGCGTTCTTCAACAACAAGGTCAAGCAAGAAGAAGTTTTTCATTTGTATTCTTGTATTTTCTTCTTGTGTGTATTGTATCTTGTTATGTGAGTTTTGTATGAGACTTCTCCGCCTTCCGTAATTATTGAGAAAAAGTGTTTTTTCATTGTGGAGAGTGTGTCGTGTGTGGATCCCTGGATTAGTCACCTCTTCTTGAGGTAGATACCAAGTAAATCCTTGTGTTAGCATTGTGAGTCTTGTTTCAAGTTTATTCCGCTGTAAATCAACAATACCGAAGCAAGCACACAAAGCACGACGAGCTATTCAACCCCCGCTACAAATCGACCCTAACATTTCTTTCTTCCTTCACTGATCTAACCGAATTTCAGTTCCTCGCAAAATGCCCTGAGACAACGAGTCGGATGGCGATCCTAGGAGCATTGGCAGCGGTGGGAGATCATCGGCGAGCGGTAGGCAGAGTGTAGGTGCAGCGGAGGCCGACAAGAAGGGGGTGAATTGCCTGCAACTCAAAAGTATACCCTCCTCAAGAACTTTCAACTCAAAAATTATAGCAGCAATAATAAACAGTAAATAAAATAAAAGGAAAGGCTGGAAGACTCAGCGATTAATTTGGTTACAACCAAGACGATTGTTAATCCAAGACGTTGGAGAAAACGCACTAAGAAAGTCTCCTTTGCTGTAGGCGGAGAAGCCTTTTTACACTTAGAAAGCTCACTAGCTGCTAGGAATTGCTTACAGAGTTGATTGAACAATTGATTAATAATTCCTAGCTCCAGGGGCCTTTATATAGCCTCTGGAAATTTTATCTCGGAGGTCCAAGGCGCCTCCAAGGGAGTGAGCGGATAGAACTCTATCCGCAGCGTAAACGGTCATCTTGACCAGATGAAGGCGCCTTCATCAAGCCTTGAAGGCGCCTTCAAGCCATGATGAAGGCGCCTTGAGCAGTGTTTCCAGCACACTTGCTTCTTTGCTTCAGCTTCTGAAGTTCCGTTCTTTTGGTTGATTGCGGCCAACCGGAATAGGGCTCATCCGAATCCAATTTCCGACCTTCTCCTCGAGCAGCCTTCCTCCCCGGCTTAACGCACCTTGAACGCCGTGCACGTTCTCCTCGCCCACCGGTGTACTCTTCCGCAGCTCTCTCGTCCTTCGGACGCACTGAACCCGTCGGCTCCCCCCTGTGTCGTCCTTCTCGCTAGCTGCGTCTTCCGCTCGACTTCCTGCGCTCCTAAGCTCCTGCAGACTCAGACACAGGGATCAAACACAAAGCGGGACCTAACCAACTTAGTTGATCACATCAAAACAACCACGGGGTCCAACAATCTCCCCCTTTTTGATGTGCATTAACCCAAGTTTAAGTTAGGGTGAAAATAAATAAACAATAATTTTAAAGAAAATTACTAAACTAACATGTTAAGCATAAATTTGCAATAAATAAAATTGCAACTATTTAATTAAGAGTTTAAACAGAATTTGTCAAAAATATATTTTTAAAACTCAGAGTTTTGAAAAAAAATTCTAAAAAAAAATTCTCTCCCCCTAAACTTGGACCTTTTCTCTCCCCCTTTGATCACAGTAAAAACGGGGTAATAATAAGAGAATATGATATTTATTTAAAAAATATTTAGCAAGATGATTTTTTTCCAAAAACTTCTAAGTAAAAATGAATTTTTAGAGTTTTCTACAATTTTTTTAAGTAAACTGAATTTTTAGAATTTTGAAAAAAAATTTCTAAGTAAAATGATTTTAAAAAAATCTAAGTAAAAATTTTGAAGATTTTCAAAGACAATATTTGAAAAAACTTTCAAAGCATTATTTAATTCTAGTTTAATGCTTTTTCAGAAAGTTAATTAAACATTGTATTTCAATATTTCAGCTTTTAGGTCGTGGCAAGGCACTAGACCTTCTTGGTTATTGGAGCAACAACCACTTCCTTAGACAAAACTTTTTAAAGAAATTTTAACGTTTAATTTTCTCGCTGAAAGGCCAAAAAAAATTTAATTTAAGACAGATTTTGGAACCCAATAGAGTTCCCTTCCTACTGGGTTAGTCAAATACTTAGGGGGTAGATAGTTCTTGGGAATTTTTCTAAATTGACCTTAATGATGTTTAACATACCAGTTTAATTTTTCATAAATTTTAAATTTTGATTTTTGAAAAACATTTGTTTTTAAACATGCATTAGATTTCAATTTTTCAATTTCTAATTTTAAATTATCATTTTCTAATTTCAATTTATCTAAGATTCTATTTAAGTCAACATTCTCTTTTTATAATTTAAATAAATCTTTAGAAAGAGACTTGATAAATTTAAACGACTAAGTAGGGGTTAGAGCACGTACCTTGCTTACCTGACTTGGTGATGCTCCCCCTTCATCACTACTTTCTCCTTCTGATGTTCCTCTCCCTTCATCTATGCTCATCTCTAAGCTTGACTCTTCTTCCAGCTGATGTTTAACCATTAGTGCTAACCCTGAGAAGGCTTCGACGTCTGATTCGGAAGAAGACGAATCTGACCAAGTGGCCTTCAGGTTCTTCTGTTTGGAGGAAGATTGTCGCTTTTCCTTTACTCTTTCCTTTTTCTTCAATTTTGGGCAGTCATCTTTGATGTGCCCTTCTTCGTTGCAGTTGTAGCAACGAACCATTCTTCTCTTTCGCTCATGCCTCTTTGTCTGCGATCTAAATTTATTAGAATTAAAAAACTTATTGAAACACTTTACCAGTAGTGCCGCTTCCGATTGGTTAATCGAGGCTTCGGAGTTAGAATCGTTTGTTCTTGCCTTTAAGGCAATGTTCTGACTTGCTTTATCCACTTTATTGGGCTATGTAATCCGAGATTCGGGAAGTTCAAAAGTAGAAAATAAATTTTCTAAAGTACTTATCTCGAAGTTCTTAGAGATGTAGTACACATCTACTAAGGAGGCCCACTCTGGAGTTTTGGGGAAGGCGTTGAGCGCGTACCAGATCGAGTCCCGGTTCGTTACTTCTTCTCCAAGGTTGCTTAATTGAGTGATTAGCTCCTTAATCCTTGCTTGGAGTTGCGCTACCTTCTCGCCTTGGTTCATCCGGATGTTCATAAGTTGAGTCCGGAGGATATCGCGTCTTACAAGCTTCGCTTCAGATGTACCTTCGTGAAGCTCCAGGAATTTTTCCCAGAGGTCTTTCGCGGAGTCGTAGCTTCCGATCCGACTTACCTCTTGTGGTGGCAGCATGCTAAGCAGGTGGAACTCTGCCTTTCCATTAGCGACAAACTCGGCTTGCTCCTTCTTGCTCCACTGATGCTCTTCTTTGTCATTGGGAACTTCAAAACCATATTTCATAGTTAGTAAAATATTGAAGTCGGTTTTAAAAAATACCTCCATCCGGCGTTTCCATGTCGCAAAATCTCCGTCGAATTTCGGGGGATGAATATTAGCTCCAGCCATCGTCTTGATCGTTGTGCTTCAGTCGGCGGTTAATCCTTCTGAGGTGGTCTATCTCTGATACCAATTGTAGGTGCAGTTGAGGCCGACAAGAGGGGGGTGAATTGCTTGCAACTCAAAAGTATACCCTCCTCAAAAACTTTCAACTCAAAAATTACAGTGGCAATAATAAACAGTAAATAAAATAAAAGGAAAGGCTGGAAGACTCAGCGATTAACTTGGTTATAACCAAGACGGTTGCTAATCCAAGGCGTTGGAGAAAGCGCACTAAGAAAGTCTCCTTTGCTGTAGGCGGAGAAGCCTTTTTACACTTAGAAAGCTCACTAGCTGCTAGGAATTGCTTACAGAGTTGATTGAACAATTGATTAATAATTCCTAGCTCCAGGGGCCTTTATATAGCCTATGGAAATTCTATCTCGGAGGTCCAAGGCACCTCCAATAGAGGTCCAAGGCGCCTCCAAGGGAGTGAGAGGATAGAACTCTATCCGAAGCGCAAACGGTCATCTTGACCAGATGAAGATGCCTTCATCAAGCCTTGAAGGCGCCTTCAAGGTAAAGGCGCCTTCAAGCCATGATGAAGGCGCCTTGAGCAGTGTTTCCAGTACACTTGCTTCTTTGCTTCAGCTTCCGAAGTTCCATTCTTTTGGGTGATTGTGGCCAACCGAAATAGGGCTCACCCGAACCCAATTCCCGGCCTTCTCCTCGAGCAACTTTACTCCCCGGCTTAACGTCCCTCGAACGTCGCGCACGTTTTTCTCGCCCACCGGTATACTCTTCTGCTGCTCTCTCGTCCTTCAGACGTACCAAGCCCGTCGGCTCCCCTCCCGTGTCGTCCTTCTCTCTAGCTGTGTCTTCCGTTCGACTTCTTGCGCTCCTAAGCTCCTGCACACTCAGACACAGGGATCAAACACAAAGCATGACCTAACTAACTTGGTTGATCACATCAAAATAACCATGGGGTCCAACACAGAGAGGGTACCTGGGGACCAACGACAAGTCGAGGTCGGCCGACGCCGATGCTGCTCCTCCTTCCCAAAGAAACATGAGCAATATAAATCCTCTGCGATTAATTAAAGTCCCATTACTTTTTTTCCTTCTCCCTTTTACTACAAAATAGAGCGATCGAACACTCTCAAATGATCATTGCAAGCTTGTAAACATGGTCATTGATATAACAAATGATGTAGGGCCTCTCAGATCAAAATTCAAAGGATTGGTTCATATGACGGTCAAAGTTAAGGAGAAGTCAACGCTTCAGACTAGGATGTTTGATCATCTCGGCCGAGTGGTCATCCGATCGGATCCTTAGTCCGGCCAGATCTCGAGTCCCTTAGTATTAGTGAAACACTGAGCAAGTGAGTTCATTCAGAGCCGAGTCATCCTCACTCCTCAAGATAACACGGTCAATTATTTCGGCTAAGTGATCTAGCCAATCAGACTTATGTTCTGATCGGACAAGCTGGACACTGGTTCAATCTAACTCTTTGGTACAAGCAAAGAGACCAAGTCCCTGATAACATTCCTTAAATCTGACCTAACCGCTCTTGCAAGTGACATCCAAGCAGAGTACAAAAGGGACTTGGTTGGGTTGTCAAGACAGTATACTAAGGGCCCCTCAACCTAACAGCTCAACACTCCTCCTTGTCGTTTTGTGCAATAGCTAACAAAGAATCAAAGGAATATCACTTATGCAAGCTATACACTAGAAGTGTTTACTCTATAAATGTAGAGATTGTGGATCTATTTTAGAAAAGATGTTAGAACATTAGGATGGTTTGTCCTTTCTTGGCAATGCATTAAGATTTGTGTAGAGAGAAAAATTAACACTATAAAAGGAGGTCTCTGTAGGAGATCGGTAGTCGGCTAGAAGGCGGGGTGGGGGGGGGGGTTGGATAGCTAGGTCACCCCCAACTTCAATCGCTTCTCTACAAGACGTTAGGGCGCAAGTGGAATATACTAAAACAAAGAAAACAAACAAGAAGGAACACAAACACTAACACAAATCCTTTACGTGGTTCAGAGATTGCTTGCTCCTACTCCACGGTGTGTCCTTGAGGTGGACAAACCCTTGATCCTTCGGTAGATCAATCCCCAGCAACCTCCGGCTAGATCTTTCTCTTTCTCGGTGGAGTACAACCTCTCACAAAGCTCTCTTTCTCTTACAAGATAGAACTTAGGTTTGGAGAGGAAGAGTGGACTTGGAAGCTTTGGACAATGACTTAGGAGTTATTCAAACAGTATGAGTAACCTCCTTCATGCCCCAAAGTTTCCTATAAATATGAGGAGAGAGTTGATTAACAAGTCAACTTATCTCGACACCAGTCGACTGA
Organism: Zingiber officinale; assembly: GCF_018446385.1. Classification (NCBI taxonomy): domain Eukaryota; kingdom Viridiplantae; phylum Streptophyta; class Magnoliopsida; order Zingiberales; family Zingiberaceae; genus Zingiber; species Zingiber officinale. Next base: position 96,116,944 of record NC_056002.1, on the reverse strand, counting down.
TGGAAGTGTCTGTCGACTGGTGCTACCGTTGGAGGTAGCCAATGGCTACTTCGCAGTGCCAACGACTATTTACCAGTCGACTGGTCACTGCTGGCTAAGCGAACAGAATGCTTCTGTTCGCTCCCAGTCCACTAGTCTCGGTTACACACTCATACTCATCCTCTCCAGAGTCACCCTTGAAGTCCTCTTCCTCGGTCTTCGTCCCTCAGATGCACCCGAGCCTGCGGCTCCTCTCCACACTATCCTTCATGTTTCCTTGAAGTCCGCTTCCTTCGGCTTCACTCTGTTGCTCCTTGTCCGCGGTCCCTTGGATGCACCATCCTTCACCGATCTCATGAACCCGAGCCATAGGATGAGTTTCCCAAGCTTAGCTGTACCAAGCTCTTCATGTGTGTTTCACCAAGCCCTTCATGACTCAACCACATATCAAAACAATATGAAAGCCTAACTTAAACTCTTTGACACACACACATCAAAACCATGATCATACCGATCAAACTTGGGTTGATTTCATCAACAATCTCTCCCTTTTTGATGTGACAATATGTTTAAGTTAGACACAAATAATAACTTTGGAAATTACAAGCAATATGTAAACATGAAGCATAAAACCCATGCTCCCCCTTGACACATGCTCTCAACCTTAATTTTTAAAGTTTTACACACAATTAGGTTTCTAACTTAAACCTTCCCATTTCTCTCCCTTTGACACCATCAAAAATTGTACCAAACAAGTACATATACCAAGGTATCAATGTGAACTTTAAAATACCCAAAATCAGCTTCTGAAAGTGCTAGAAAACAGCTATCAGTCGACTGATAACTGTTGTAGTCGACTGACATAAACCGATCTAAATTTTAGCATTCTGAAGCCAACTTCAGAAATGCATAAAAAATTTCAAAAAATTTGAAAAATCATGAAATTTTGAATACATATTTCTTATAATGTTCTTTAACAAGGAAAAATATGTTTTCATGAAAATTCATCATATTTTTGGAGTTTTGATAAAAACTCAAATACCTTGAAAATCACATAAGTTTGTATCAATTTAAAAACTTATTTTGAATTCATATATTTCAAAATAGCTATACCACAGTAAATAAAATATAGAATTATTTTCAAAATATTTAAAATGTCCAACTGTGATCTATGGGCAAGATGACTATTAATTAAATATTTGCTTTCCTCATAGTTGGCCTATGATCACTAAAAATTGATACATTTCATAACTCATCAAAATGCTATAAGCATAAGTGAATTATTTGTATCATCCTATCATCTCACATTTATGTTTAAAAATAATGTAAGTCATTGTGAGATAAAGGTAACCTCTATTTAGCCCTCTTTATCATGAATTTCTATCAAGGCTAAGTGCTCCCCCTTAAGGTCTCAAATCAACTATTTTTCAAAGATTTGAATTATGATTTCTATGGTTGACTAACCCAAAATCCTATAACCTTTGACGATTGATTTTGGTACCCAATAGAGATTCTTCTTAATTAGGTTTACCAAATACTCCTTAGGAATCCATTTCCAATCTATGATCTTTGTCTTGGGTTGTCCCTTAGCAATTAGACAATGATAGACTTTTTCATTATTTGGTTCCTTATACCCTAAATCCTTTTTGTTGAAACTTTCCCTTTGGCTCCTAATTATCATGTTTAGGGTTTTGGATCCAATTTCAAATTTTCTAAGGACATTAGTAAGGTATTCTACCTTTTCCCTTAAAGCCTTATTTTCTTCTAATAAACATGAATCATTTGAATTTATAGAAGAAGCATGCATATCATTGTCCTTAGAACACATGGATTCTAATTTTTCTTCAAGACAAACAATATCATTTTTTAAGGACTTATTTTTCCTTTTTTGCCTTAAACAAATTATCGTTTTTACTTGTAATAATTTTAATTAAAACATGGGGAGGAAGATTATGTACCTCATTTACCGAGAAGTCCGAATCCGAAGTTTGACCTCCCCCTTCACTTGAACTCCCTTCTTCATCTTCACTTGAGCTCCTACCTTCTTCTCTTTCGGATGAAGTGGAGGCAATGTCATCAATTCCCATTAGTGCAAAATGGGATACATGGTACTCTTCTTCCTCTGATGACGATGGATCATCCCATGTTGCCTTAAGGTTTTTGACCTTCTTCCCTTTTTCTTTTGACTTCTTCTTCTCTTCCTTCTTCCTTTCTTCTTTCTTCTTCAAGAGAGGGCATTCATCTCTCATGTGTCCTTCTCCTTGGCAATTATAGCAAATGCCCCTCCTTATTCTACTTTTGCTTCTTTAGTTTTTCCTAGCATGAGATTTGTTAGTTGAAAATCTTTTAAATGCCCTTCTCATTTTCCTTACCATATATGTCTGTTGATCACTATCCATTGAGGTACTTGATTCTTCGGAGTTAGAGGATGATGGGGATGAAGACTTCTTCTTCTTACCATTTCCCTTGTTTGCCACAAGGGCTACTCCTCTTGATCTATTGGCTTCTCCATCTAATCCTTTAACTCGAGTCTCGTGAAGCTCCATGGCTGAAAAGAATTCATCTAGAGAGCTCTTCTCTAGATCTTTTGAAATGTAGAATGAATCTACAATGGAGCTCCAAGTTGTGGTTCTTGGGAAAGCATTGATGGCTTTTATCAAGATATCTCAGTTTGAGAGTTTCTCACCTACACTTGTTAGTTCATTCAAAATTTCTTTAATCCTAGCGTGAAGTATTGATACCTTTTCTCCTTTTTCGAGTTTGATATTGTTGAGTTGAGTTCGGAGAAGATCCCTTCTTGCTAGTTTTGCTTCCGATATTCCATCATGAAGTTCTACTAGTTTTTCCCATAACTCCTTGACGCTTGAGTAGTTCCTAACCCTTGTTACTTCTTGTTGGGGAAGGACATTTAGTAGATGATGCAAGACCTTTGAGTTTGCTAGATGCTCTTCCCTTTGTTTCTTGTTCCATTTTATTTTCTCTAATATCTCATTGTTTTGATCCCTAGGCATTTTGAAACCATTTTCCATGATTTGCATAATGTCAAAATTGATTTCGAAAAATACCTCCATTTTTTTTCCACCAAGAGAATTCACCTTCGAATTTGGGTGGATGAATGCTTGAGCCAACCATTTGATGATGTTGTTCTTCTTGGCGATTAGTCTGATGGAGAGCATCCTCACTCTGATACCACTTGTAGGGGATCGGTGGCCGGCTAGAAGGGGGGAGGTTGGATAGCTAGGTCAACCCCAACTTCAACCGCTTCTCTACAAGACGTTAGTGCGCAAGCGGAATATACTAAAACAAAGAAAACAAACAAGAAGGAACACAAACGCTAACACAAATCCTTTACGTGGTTTGGAGATTGCTTGCTCCTACTCCACGGCGTGCCCTTGAGGTGGACGAACCCTTGAACCTTCGGTGGATCAGTCCCCGGCAACCTCCGGCTAGATCTTACTCCTTCTTGGTGGAGTACAATCTCTTACAAAGCTCTCTTCCTTTTACAAGATAGAACTTAGGTTTGGAGAGGAAGAGTGGACTTGGAAGCTTTGGACAATGGCTTAGGAGTTATTCAAATAGTATGAGTAACCTCCTTCATGCCCCAAAGTTTCCTATAAATAAGAGGAGAGAGTTGATCAACAAGTCAACTCATCTCGGCACCAGTTGACTGGCACTTCCATCAGTCGCCTGTGCTACTGTTAGAGGTAGCCAACGGCTACTTACCAGTCAACTGGTAAAAGTATCAGTCGATTGGTCGCTATTAGCTGAGCGAACAGAATGCTTTTGTTCGCTCTCAGTCGGCTGGTCCCGGTTACACACTCATACTCATTCTCTCCAAAGTCGCCCTTGAAGCCCTCTTCCTCGGCCTTCGTCCCTCAGATGCACCCGAGCCCGTGACTCCTCTCCGTGCCATCGTTCACGTTGCTTTGAAGTTTGTTTCCTTTGGCTTCACTCCGTTGCTCCTCGTCCGTGGTCCCTCAGCACTATCCTTCACCGATCTCATGGGCCTGAGCCATAGGATGAGCTTCCCAAGCTTAGCCGCACCAAGCTCCTTATGTGTGTTTTACCAAGTCCTGCATGACTCAAGCACATATCAAAACAATATGAAAACCTAACTTAAATTCTTTGACACACACATCAAAATCATGATCGTACCAATCAAACTTGGGTCGATTACACCAACAATCTCTCCCTTTTTGATGTGTGACAATATGTTTAAGTTAGGCATAAATAATAACTTTGAAAATTACAAACAATATGTAAACATGAAGCATAAAACCCATGCTCCCTCTTAACATATGCTCTCAACCTTAATTTTTAAAGTTTTACACACAATTAGGTTTCTAACTTAGAGATGCAGGTACGCTTACATAGGAAAAATGCTACACATCTACTGTTTACTTCCTACTGTTTGATCGGTACTTGAGCGTCGGAGTGTCTGTGTTGAGGAGCCTTCCCTAGTCTGGTTGTTGATGTTCTCTTTGACACGAAGAACTGCTTGGAGTCATTTTTTCAAGCTAAGAGTCTTCACACAATCAATATTAGAGCCACTTATTCGTGAACCATCGTCCCCTCTTTTAGACAGGATCAATAAATTCTTACCAAATCAGACACCAATTGGCTCGTGATCAAGTCATCACAGCGAGCCTTTGAACGAAAATGTAGAAGATCTGATCATCATCCAGTATGATAAGTCATTCTTAAAAAATAAATTTATGATTAATATCTGAACTACTATCTTAGTTGCCAATTAGTGGAATATCTCCTTCAATTTTCTTTTTTAAACAAGTAAAATAACAACTAGATTATGAACTCCAAAGAAGAAAGGCAAGAATGAAGATTTCTTTCATAAACCACAAAAAGCAGATCTTTTGTTCACGAACTCTAAAAAAATAGAACACAAGAATCTCGATAATGAATCCAGATTCCTTCACTGTTTCATTCTTCTTGACTAGATGTGCCATGGGATCACCCAATCAAACTCTCTCCTTTAACATCTTATCAGGATCATCCTTCCTACGAGCAAAAGGTTTGTTTTCTCAAATTATAATTCTCTAGTATTAGCGTCAGCTTGCCCAAGCCTTTACCCCATTCCAGTTGTTTTTTCCTTTTGGTTTCTCTTCTTCCTTTGAAATAGCTTTCCCTTTTGCATCACGATATACTAGTTCTGCACTGTTACCACTCAGACGAGGATCCATGATGCAAATCTTGACAGTGCTTCCTTCCTCGTCCTGCCATTCTCTTCTCTAAGCTCTTTAGTTGAAATTAATCCACCCCTTCTAGGCTCCTTCTCCGCAGGAACCTTCCTACTCTTCCTCGGTGGAGATAGATCATTAGACAAATGCTTTTCCACCTCTCCTAAGAGGAGAAAGGTCAAGGTTTGGGATAGAGGGCTCCTTGGTTCTTCTTAGTGGTGCGGTTAAATGTTTGGGGGGGAGGGGGGGGGGGGGGGGGGCAACCTCTAGGAAGACACTGAAATATACATCGCTTAATTAACAAGCATCGTTTGAAGACAGAGGAGAGGAGGGAGGCGGTTGGTGTCGACTGTAATGATAATAATAAAAAATAATCTCGAATTAATTTTAATCATTGAGATTTATTATAGTTGGTATCATAATCAAGATCGACATGAATTATATAGTAAAAATAATATTTTTAAATCTATTATATTTATTACTATGTTTATAATTGTATGTTATATTTAATCTTTCTAGACAACTTATATAAATTAGCCTATTTGCTTTAGTAATAAGATGATTAAAAAATTATTCTTTATTATATTTCTTTTCTCTATTTATTAGTTTCTACATGATATCAGAGCAACTTATTTTAGGCAAATTCTATTTTTCATGTTAATACCAAGTATGGAGAGATTTATTTTTATTTTGTTCGAGAACATATGACGACTTAGACAACTTTTATTTTCTTACATCTCTATTGAAGATCAAATTACTAATATATTTACGAAGCTATTATCTAGACAACGTTTCACTATGTTAACACTCAAACTTAACGTTTATACACTCCCATTGAGTTTGTAAGGGTAATGACAATAATGAAAAATAATCTCAAATTGATTTCAATTAATTGAGATTTATTATATTTGACATCACAATCAAGATCGATATGAATCAAATAGCAAAAATAATATTTCTAAATTTATTATATTCATTACTATGACTATAATTTTATGTCATATTTAATCTTCTCATTCTTGTTTGGATAACTTGTATAAATAAGGTGTAGGGGAAGAAACTCCAGGTGTGATATTTGAATTAGAGGTTTGCAGAGAAAGACATAGAAAGATAATTCATAAATAAAGAGTAGCTACCTCTAGGTTTAAACAAAAATAATTTGTTTATTCAAGTTAAAACCAAACTCAATATAAACCATCCTACTTTTACAACAACTCTAACCCTTGTTTAAATAACTTAAAAAATAAGAAAAAGTCACAATAGAAAAGTCGTAATAGAAAAAGAAAAAGTAAAAAAAAACTAATTAAAAAAATAAAAATCTAAACTAACTTAAAAAAAAGAAAATTAATCCTAAAAAAAGAAAGAGATAAAATCTATATTAATTTTTAGAAAAGAAAACTAATTCTAAAATTAGAAACAAATAAAGGAAAAGTTAAAAGACCAAATCTAGAGTTTTGACGGTCTAGTTAGTCGATTCCATCCTGTCCGGACTCCAAATAGAGTGCAACCATGTTAGGAGGCCACAAACTCATTATCTTCCTTGTAAGTAGCTTTGATCGTCCTTCTTCTAGATCTAAAAGGAAGGTTGGTAGCCTTATTTTCTTCTTGTAATAGCTCGAAGGGGAAAATAGCTGTGTTGGATGATATGAGATTATTGTGTCCCTGGATGCTCTTGCATCAAATACCCCAGGTTGAAAAGAACTCGTCCTTAAGTTCAACATAACGCCTTCAACATCCATAGTCTCCCTTGTCTTCACATTGTCTTCCGATATGGCATGAACTACATCTTTAAATAAGATCAAAATCTCACGGTCATTGATGGGATATGCCCGATGCAGTGTGTCGTAAAAACATATTTTGTAAACATGCATAGTGGAAGACTTAAGGATAAATAAACTAATTTATTACATCACACACACCATACTCATGCAAGATACAATTGCGCGGACAAGATCATAAAATAAAATGAAATTGAATAACAATTATTCCAGACATACCTTACGAATGACCTGTAATGAGAAGGGCATCAATCTTTTACGACATTATCAAACCTCGCTTCTATCAATATCCGCGCCGAGCTCTTCAAGATAACTCCAAGAGAAAAGCTTCACCTTCGGAAGGTACTAGCCACAAGTGAAGGAGAAGGATCGAAGAAGAGGAAAAAGAAGCAAAATGAAGATCTTCTTCTTTTGGGTACTAGCCAATAATAAATTGTGTATTAATTCTCTGTTAACCATATTAATATATAGTCATCTTTAATGAGTTAGATTAGAAAGCACAAATGCAACCCATTATGCCTTAATCAAAAATTAATTCATTAACCCCTTGGTTTAGTACACAACTAAATCAAGTTGGTTCATGACTAAACCAAATAAGGTCCAACTCTTTCATAAGATGTGGCCTATCCGTGTTTCTATTTCGAAAAATATTTTCATATTTGTCTTATGTATGGTCCAACCAAATATTTATCTCTTGATCTGAAAATTCTATTCTCTAACTTGTTTTATGTCTTTTAGAGACTCGCAGTGTATGCAGCCCAATATGTTCTCGATTTATCTTGGTCGTCCATAATTAACTACTTAATTATGAAATGATCATAAGTGGCACCTAGTAGTACATTATGATCTCCAATTAATCAAAAAATCACAGTTGATCTCAGAACTAATTTTAAATCCTTCAGTAGCTATAGTGAGTTGTGCCTCATTCATTTCACTAGTCTTATACCCACTTAGTTCAGGACATGGTTTATGTGACTGCCCCCACTAGGCTAATTACGTCACACCTAGCTCAAGTAATACTTCCTCATTCTATGGATTCAAATTACTCGTACATGTGCACAAGAGTCTCATACTCTTAACATGTGATGCTTTGGCCAAAGACTTTGGGTACTAATCTTAATGAGTGGCCATAGGGTATACGTCTCCTTACAAGGAGAGGTGAATCCTCTATAGGCTATCCAAATACCTTTAGACACTTTGACTTATACCTAATTATCTTGGATCCACACCTTCAAGAGATACTTGCTTAAGATGTTAAAGTATAAGTCTTCACACTACAACAAATCTACTAAAATACAACAGTGAAAACCCATTGTGAAAGACTTAAAAAAATCATTATAAATTGATGTATTGAGAAAGATAGGAGTGCTTAAAGACAACGGCTAAAAAACATTGTCTCTTCACCTGAAACACAACAAATTTTCACCATTGTGTTTCAAGCTGAATCATTGTGTATGTGGTAAAGAGACAATGATTTTTGTTTTAAATGACAATGGTTTATAATAGTTGTGTTTAAAGGAAAAAAGATAACAATTTTAAATCATTATCTTTGAGCATCTGTATCTTTCACAATGCGTCAATCTATAATGGTATTTTTGGATCTTTAACAACAGTTTTTTACTGTCTTATTTCAAGTGCACACATCCGATGATTTTTTTGAGTCTGAGACAATAATTTTTAATTGTTGTCTTTGTTCATTTTAAACATTATCATTTCTCAACATATCATTTTAATCGTTGTCATTTCTCAATACACATTAGAGAACAATAAACCGTTGTCAATAAACATATATACAATAAACTATTTTCTACAAACATAAATATATCATCTCAATTTAAATGATCACTTCTTATATATACAAACTTACAGCAAAATATATATACCAACTTGTAGCAAACCATATTAACTGAAATCCTATTTAGTTACTTCTTGTCTTACAATTTGGAGGCTTAAAGAGTACATTACTGTAAAGTAAACAAAAACCACCAAAAATAAATTTATACAAGCAATGATATCTTATCGCCTCTCCTTTGCAATGTTTACGCGTATTGCGCAACCATTCAAGCTCTGCCCAAGTACCAACATATGATCTAGCATGTATTAAATTGACCAAAAAATAGAGACAACTATACTTCAACCAAATATATATACTGGGCAAAAGGAAATAATCAAAGTGTAACAATATTAGTTAGCAAAGGCAAGGACTATGAGCAAACCATTTAAAATATTCCTTATAGTCCCATTGGGGCTTCTCGACATGGATTTGAGATTAAACTTCATAACTCTAGCTTCATCTAACATTAAAAAGATAAGAGAGACAAATTTAATGAAAAAAGTTATAAAAGACAATGTTGTCTATAAACACTTAATTAAGGATAACAATAATGAAACATACAATGAGTCCAACACGAGCTAAGAGAGAAAAGGAAAAACAACCATGACTCAGTGGAAATTAAACACTTGCTTTCTGTCTAACACCTCTAGACAAGATCATTATATACTTAAAATGTCTCCTATATGGTAAATAACATACTCAAGCAAAGTTTCACATTTATCAAGCTCTTCAATGAAGAATTCTAGTACAAACTTCCATCTTACATCCCGATGAATGAATCATAAGCCACTAATGTTCTAAATATCTTAGCCAGTTCAACAAGGATCAGTTCAGTTTAATGGTAAACTCTAAGTATATCATGAACCGATCACTAACTAATCAAACCAAGTAAAAAATGGGTATATCTCAAAGTCCCAAATGAAACCAAACCAGTTGCCCCCAATTTCCATTTGTTGAGTCTTTTGTCATAATTTCTCAATAAGTTCTAATCAATCTGGACAAACCAAAAAGTATAGGTAAAAACATAAAAGAAACTTCAATCGTCTTACCTGCAATCTAGGCTTAAAGACACTTATTACCAAGTACTGGTTTTTGAATAAATTTGCTGCATTAACAAACATGAAGGCATAAGATTCAAAAATAAATTTTCTTCTAATGCAAAACTACAAGATTTTATGTATATGAAGGCTTGAAAGCTGAAGCCTATATTAGAAATGCAAAGACAAAACAACCAACATTCTTCAATAGGTATCAATCATTCTATAAACAAGAAAAAACATTCTTCAATAGATCAACCTGGACGGTCCAAGTTGATCTATAAGTTCCCAACTGTATTTTTGAGAATCATGAAATAACTAAGTAGCGAGTAATGCATTTAGGAGAATACCTTGATATGTGGGCAACCATGGGCAACAACATATAGTGATTCATGGGTGATAAATGTACCACCAATATTTAGGTGTTGTAAGGAATTAGCGCTCATGCCATCTGAATAAAATCAGATATAAGTGATTGCAGATAGAATTTGCAAGATACTATTAGTTCAAATTATGCAATTTACAAAATACATCTAGAAAATTGGATCCAAAAGAAAATATTACTCAGTAACAATGGAAAACATTTGCAAGAATGAGAGCACTAGAATGAAGGAGTGGCCTCATGGGATAAGTCATGCTTTTAGCAATTGAAATCAGATATTAGCCACTTTTAGCATACACAATAACAATTAATTTATCCGCGTAGTCCTCCTTATTTAGTTCATAATCTAACTGAAATCGCACAATTACAGGTCACTGATCAAACTTTGAGTTTGTAAATTGTAACATAATGAAGAAAGATGCTAATAGAAATATCGAGAAAACTTTGTCAAAGCTTTCTCGATATTTCCTAATTTGAGATGGTTTGGGATCAACAATAGGTATCTCAATAAGGAAGATAACTAGCTAATGATGGAAAAAATGTCAATTGATGAGAAAAGTAAGTTAAAATAGATGAGTCAACTTGAACAACATAAGGAAATGTACTGAAACAGACAATTGACCTATAATTCTTCTAAGGTTACTAATTGGCTGAGCAACTCCTAGAACTACAGTAGAAAAGCAGTTTCCATCAAATTAAAAAATTGAATATAAAGAGGGCAAAGGTTTCCATATTTCTAAGAAAACTAACTTTTTATCCAAAAATAAGCTAAATTACTCAACATAGTACCTGAATCTTCACAGCATTAGTTCTCAAATGTATAAATATCCCAAGGTGGTTTTGATATGATCAACCAAGTCAGGTTAGATCCTGTTGGTATTTAACCCCTATGTCTAAGTGTGTAAGAACTTAGGAGCACAGGAAGTCGAAAGAAAGACGTAGCTAGCGAGAAGGACAGTATGGACGAGAGCCGACGGGCTTGGTGCGTCCAAGGGACGAGGTGCTGGGGAAGAGTACGTGGGCGGACGAGAAGGAGGTGCACGATATTTTCGAGGGATGAGAAGCCAGAGCGGAAGACTGCTTGAAGGTTGGAAAATGGGTTCGGGTGAGCCCTATTCGGATGGCTGAGATCACCCAAACGAGCGGAATTGGAGCGAAAAATCTGGACCAATGTGAGTGGAACTAGAGCGGAAGACCGAGACCGAAAGTCAACAAAATGTTAACTTTTTGGTCTGGGGCGCCCCGACCTAGTCCGGGGCACCTGGACCTATCCGGGCACCCAAACCTAAAAAATTAGTCAAACACGACGTGGCTCATTGCATTGTGACGGGGGTAAAGTTTTATCCCCCTAAAGGCACCTGGAACCCTTCTAGGCGTCCCAACCAGGGCTATAAATATAGCCCTGGTCCCAGAAGGTCTGAATAACACTTGTAATTGATTCCATTTGAGCTTAGATTTGCATTTTGAGTGCTTTAACTGTTGTAAGATGCTTCTTCGCCTGAAGGAGACATTAGTGAGCTTTTCATCTTCCTTGGATTAACAACCTCCCTGGTTGTAACCAATTAAACCTTTTATGCCTCTTCCTTTATTTATTCTCTTATTTCTTTTATGCAAGTGTTGATTCTTATAAACTATAAAATTCGAGGAAGGCTTGTTTTCCTTTGCAGGACTATTCACCCCTCTCTAGTCGGCCGCTAAGGGTCCTATAAAATGTATGAACTCTTTTCAAAATTTCCAACATCGGTAGTTCTTCTGAATTGATGTAGCTGCATACGAGTTATAATAAATAAGAAGACACAATAAAACAACCAAAGAGAGGAAATAGAAGTATGTTACCAGACTGCTGTAGTATGGAGAATTTTTTCATGCTAAATCTAACAAATTGTAGAAAACATATATACAAATGCAGTTGTAGCAATAAGAAGTACAAACTCATGATCACATAATCACTCCTTACAAACATATATACAATATTGTAGTAAACTGTAAAGATCAGATGCTGAAAGATTCAAGTTGAATTAAGAAACCCAGCAAGAAGATTAAGGCATCTCAATTTGAAAGATTTTAGCAAAGTGAAACTTAAATTAGAACTAGATTTAGAAAGTGACAAACCAGCTAGAAATGGAAGTGTTAAAATACCAAAGGATTTTACAGAAATCTTTGGAAGTTTATCTATTGAGAGTAAAAAAGAAAATTGCCAGGAAGTTAGGGCATGAACTATTTCTAACCTCACTTTAGTTAGTTGGATCAATAAAAACATGTTTGGAATAAGTGTAATAAAGAATTATTGAAACTCAGGATAGGTTCTGCTGTTTTCTCTTCTCCCAACCTATCAAATTGTTGCTATTACCTTTATTATCTACCTATGTTTGGAAAACTATTTGACAATGCTAATTCAACTCAGCTTATAAGAAGATCAAAATAAGCCAATTTCAATGCCTATGGAATATCAATGTATTTGACACTGTAACAAATAGTTAATGATGATTTGTTAGAGAGTTAGTTTAAATAACAAAAAAAACATTTGAGAGAATGAATCACACCCTCACCTCACTCTGCAGAACCTTCCCAACTCCTACTATTGCCTGAAGCATAATAAAGTTAATTGAATATAGAAAATACAGTTATGACAAGTATATAATGATTGAATTTGCCATAATCTATGATGAAGACAAAAAATTACTTGCTGAAAAGAACGTAATCGCCCAGAAGGATCAATAAAATGCAAGGAAGCTGGAAGTCTTAGATCTCCATTTGAAGCTATATAAACAAATATAAATACATTTAGTTAGAAACAAAAATATGTTAGTATACATTTGATAACAGTATTCGCTCTTGTTTTTTAAGGGAAAAATATGTTAATGCTTCTAAATTACAAAAAAAAAAATCAAACTGATTTGGTTCAGACTGAACCAAACTACATAGGCAACAGCAGACCAATGAAAGCAAAAACAGAACCTTCCTCTCCTTTTACAAAGCAACTCCACATCTGTGCGGAATGTTAGAAACTACACAGATGCCTTTGTTGTTTATAATGAGAGCACTAACAGTAGTAAAATTGTACCAAAACAGTAAGCATGCAGTAAAAAGGTAAATAAAAGAGAGGTCGAGAAAATATATCTCCGATTGAAGCGTCAGCGTGCCGACTGCCTTTAGAGAATTTATTGCCGCCCACGGTGCAGAGGCTCTCCGGCAAAATTCTCCCAAGATCCGACAACCACTCGCGTCGTTCGTAGGTGCACTCCAAGACGAACGGTGCACTCGGACTCAACCTCAGATCGCTATAAACCAAGCCTCAGGACAAACTCTCGGTAAAGGAAGAGTACAGAGAGAGGGAAGGAGAGAAAGTAGATTGCTTTGGTGTGTTTGAACCAGGAACACAGGGAGTGTATTTATACACTCTGAAGCAGTGCACAAAGCAAAGCGTGCGTCACTTCTACTTCATGACGCGCGGGTGCGTCGCTTCCTCATGCGCGGGTGTTGATTCTTTTCGTGCGGGCAGATGCGCCGCTTCCCTCACACGCGGACCAAACCCAAGTGCGCTTCTTCTTATGCGCGGACCAAACCCAAGTAGACCAAACCAGTCTGCATGCAAGCGCGAGGCCCACGAGCTGGGGATTTGCACCCCCCTGCGCGCGATGATCGCGTGCGTTGCGCTCGGTTTATGGATTTCCGGCTCGAACCCCCCGAAATCACCTGATTTGGGCTCAGCTCGCGCATGCGTGTAGATCCCCTTAACTTTGCTAAGCAAGGATGGAAAGACTCCATATATAAGGCCTTCCAACCTTTCCTTGTTTAGCAATGTGGGACTAAATGCATACATCTATGTATTACAACAAGCAATGAAATAGTTTGAATTAAACTCAAAACTCAATAATCCCCCACTAATTCAAATTATTTTGGTCGAAAAACAGAGACTTGTCCTGAGGCTTGGTTGCAATGAGCTTTTAGTGAAAATACCTTCCGGTTTGAATTTTCACCTAAGTACACCAATCTTATTCACATAGGTTTGAAGTGAACTTAGTCTTGAACTTAAACCTTTTATATGTGAAAATCAATTGGTAACAACTCATCACGGGCGACGGTTGAATCCTTCTGGGTTGGTGCATTACGACTATGCCACTGAATCTTGTTTCATAAGTGCTAAGGAGAGTTGCCTAGACCCCCCCATACTGCGGCCACACAGTTACACTTACATAGGTGAGTTCTCCAAGGATGTACTGCGAGCATCTTGTCATTAAGACCTTGAACTCATTAAGAGCTTCTAAGCTCATCCTTACTAGCAGTCAAGCATCTATCCAGGGAAAAGACTATGAGATTACATATCAATCAATTTGATGCTTATGGTTCACCCTTATAGCTTGTTTATACCACATTGAACCTACTTCTTGGGATCTCCAATCAGATAGGTTGGGTTACCGCTATAGATGAAACCAGGATAGACCTCAGTCCTATTCCCTTACTGGATCTCTTGATTTTCTCAGAATTAAGTCCTTTAGTGAGTGGATCAGCAATATTGTCTTTTGAACTTACAAAGTCCAATGACACCACTCCAAGAGACACTAACTCACGAATAGACTTTAATCTTACTCGTACATATCTTTTCTATTTCTAGTTATACTTGGAGCTTCTAATATGAGCTATTGTTGTTTGATTATCACAGTGTACTGAAATAGAATATATTGACTTTATCATCAAGGGAATTTCAGAAAGAAGACCCTTAAGCCAATCAGCTTCAGTTACTATGGTATCCAAAGCACACAATTTTGCCTCAGATGTAGAACGAGTTATAATCGTCTGTTTAACAGACCTCCAAGCAACTGCACCGCCTCCAAGTGTAAAGACATAACCAGTAACACCTTTACACTCAACAGTGTCAGCTATCCAACTAGCATCACTATATCCCTCCAGGACTGCAGGGAATCTCTCATACCACAAACCCAAGGATATAGTGTCTTTTAGGTATCTGAGTACTCTGTCTAATGCATCCCAACGCGTTCTGTCCGGACAGCTAGTAAACCTGCTCAATTTCGTTATAGAAAAAGAAATATCAGGTCTAGAACAATTTGCTAAATACATTAGACTACCTATTATTTGTGAGTATCTTAATTGAGACACTGCCACACCACTCTTATTCTCGTGGAGAGTTTTTTGAAGGATCATAGGGTGTGACGACAGATTTAACTTGGCTATAGCCATATTTCTCTACTACTCTCTTAACATAGAGTGACTGAGAAATTCCTATTCCATTAGTTGAATGAGTCAACTTCAACCCTAAAATCATGTCAGCACAACCCATATCCTTCATATCAAACTTACCACTTAAGAGGGCCTTAGTCTCATTAATAATAGAAAGGTTAGAACAAAAAAGTAGAATATTATCTACATATAAACATAAGATAATACAATTATCACCTTTCATTTTAGCATATACACATTTATCAGAGTCATTCATTTCAAAGCCAAACGATAGCATAACTCTATCAAATTTTTCGTGCCACTGCTTTGGGGCTTGCTTCAAACCATAAAGAGATTTGACTAACCTACAGACTTTATTCTCATTTCCAGAGACTACATGTCCCTCAGGCTGATCCATATATATCTCTTCTTCAAGATCTCCATTTAGGAATGTCGTTTTGACATCCATTTGATGGACCTCAAGATGATATATGGATGCCAATGCTATTAACACTCGGATTGTAGTAATTCTGGTAACAGGAGAATAAGTGTCAAAATAGTCAATCCCTTCTTTCTGTTTGAATCCCTTAGCAACTAGGCGGGATTTGAATTTATTTACTGACCCATCGGGTTTTAGTTTTTTCTTAAACACCCATTTACATCCTATAGTGGTACACCCAGGAGGTAAATCTACCAACTCCCAAGTGGAATTAGAGATAATAGAGTCTATTTCACTTTTAATGGCCTCTTTCCAGTGTTTAGCTTCAGGAGAAGCCATATCATCTCTATATGTCACAGGGTCACCTTCTATATTATATGTGATAAAGTCCTGGCCTAAATCCATAGACACACGTTGCCTCTTGCTCCTTCTCATTCTGTATGCTCACTAGATTCATCTAGTCTAGAGTGACTTGAGGAAGGTGTACCTTCTACGGATAATGAGACCTCTACGGAAGCAGACATATCTCTAGTAGGAATGCTAGATATAGACTGAGGTGTTCTCGTCTTCATAGAAAATATATCCTCAAAAAATGTAGCATCACGAAGTTCTATAATAGTATTTGCATCTATTCCAGAAATTTCAAATTTAATAATCAGAAACCTATATGCAATACTATTTTGAGCATAACCCAAGAAGATACCATCTACGGTCTTTGGACCAAGTTTTTTTCCTTCTGTGTTCAAGTATTAGTACCTTTGTAAGGCACCCCCACACTTTAAGGTATTTCAAACTTGTCCTCCGGCCTTTCCAAAGCTCATATGGGCTTTTATCCCTAGACCTCATGGGAACTCTATTTAACACATGACATGCAGTGTATAGAGCTTCCCCCACATGAAGTTGGGTAACCCAGAACTGCCTAACATGGAATTAATCATATCTTCAAGGGTTCGATTTTTTTCGTTCTGCTATACCGTTGGATTGAAGACTATATGGAGCAGTTACCTCGTGAATTATACCTGCATCTTGACAAAAATTTTGAAGCAGGTTCGAGGTAAACTCTTCACCCCTATCAGACCTTAACCTCTCAATAGATTTATTTGTTTGATTCTCAGCTTCAGATTTAAAAATCATAAATTTATCTAAAGCTTCATCCTTAGTTTTCAGCAAATAAACATAACAATAACGAGAGTGATCATCAATGAAGGTAATGAAATACCATTTATGGTCTCTCGTTATTACACCGTTAAACTCACAACAGTCAGTATGAATCAATTCTAAAATATCAAAATTTCTATCAACTGATTTGAAAGGTTTATGGGGTTGTTTATATTGCACACAAACTTCACATTTTTTCTTATCATTTATAGCATGCTTAGGAATCATGTCTAGATTCATCATCCTTTTTATGGTATTAAAATTGAAATGTCCTAATCTATCATGCCATATATCATAAGACTCAATATTATATGAACAACCAATATCAGTAGATTTATTTAAGATAGCATTTTCTACATTGAGTTTAAATAAACCTTCATTAAGGTAACCTTTTCCAATAAAGGTTCCTAAATGTAATATTACAACTTTATTACATTTAAAGTTCAACTCATAACCAGCGCGGACTAACTTTTACCCGCTAATCAAATTTCGACGGACCGCTGGAACATGATGCACCTCATGCAGTGACAGGACTTTTCCAGAGGTGAACCTCAGGTCAACTTGTCCTATCCCAAACACCCTGGCTGCAGAATGGTTCCCCATGGTCACGGAAGTGCCTTCAATTACCTGATAAGTAAGGAAGGTAGAGCGATCAGCACAACAGTGCACATTAACACCTGTATCAACTAACCATTCATTGGGTTGATAGATCAAGTTTAGTTCGGGTTTGAAGGTAACAAACCTATCGCTGGTGCTGTCACTAGTAGTCACAACATTTGCTTGTGCCTTGATGTTGGACATATTGCTTTGGTTCTTCTTCTTGGGGCAGAATTTGGCATGATGTCCAACTTGTCCACATGCCCAGCACGGCTTGGTTCCATTTTTCTTTTGAATCTTTGGTTTGGGTTTCATCTTGTTCTTCATTTTCTGATTTTTGAATTTTTTCTTGTCAGATGAGACTACTACGTTTTCCTTTGGAATAAAATCCATAGGTATTTTTATATCATCATTTTTATGTTGCTTCCGATGTTCTTCTTCAATATTTAAGGCAATCATCAAATATTCTAGAGAGATTTTACCTTTTCTATGTTTAAGAGTCATGCCAAAATCTTCCCAACTTGGAGGCAATTTTTCGATGATAGACAAGACCTGAAATTTTTTGGGTAATGACATATCTCCTTCAGCAAGACCATGAATTTGAACTTGGAATTCATGTGTCTGCTCAACCATAGATTTCCCTTCAACCATTTTGAAGTTTAGGAATTTTGCCACAGTGTACTTTTCTAAACCAGAATATTCGGAATTGTATTTTTTATCCAAAGATTTCCATAGCTCTTTAGCCGAAGCCGTTGAGCAGTACACATCAAATAGTGCGTCTGAGACAGCAGACAGGATCCTCCCATGGCAGAGATAATCCCTTTGCTTAAACCTCTGTAAGGCAGCACTATAGGCAGGTTCCTCTTCATTAGGTGAAGGAGGATCTGTTTCTATAACGGAGAATAACCCTAGCGGAGTAAGCAAAAATTTCATCCGTTGTTGCCAACGTCTGAAGTTTTGTCCGAAAAATTTCTCGGGTCTGGCACTAGCCTCATCAGACCCCATTACCCTATCATTCATCATGTCTACTGATGCTTACATTAAATTCTCTAAAATTGTTGTTTATAATGAGAGCACTAACAGTAGTAAAATTGCACCAAAACAACAAGCATGCAGTAAATAAAAGAGAGGTCGAGAAAATGTATCTCCGGTTGAAGCATTGGCGTGCCGACTGTCTTTAGAGAATTTATTGCCGCCCACGGTGCAGAGGCTCTCCGACAAAATTCTCCCAAGATTCGACAACCACTCGTGTCGTTCGTATGTGCACTCCAAGACGAACGACACACTCGAACTCAACCTCAGATCGCTATAAGCCAAGCCTCAGGACAAACTCTTGGTAAAGGAAGAGTACAGAGAGAGGGAAGGAGAGAAAGCAGATTGCTTTAGTGTGTTTGAACCAGGAACACAGGGAGTGTATTTATACACTCTGAAGCAGTGCACGAAGCAAAGCGTGCGCCGCTTATGCTTCCCGACGCACGGGTGTGCCACTTCCTCACGCACGGGCGTTGCTTCTTTTCGTGCGGGCAGATGCTCCGCTTCCCTCACACGCGGACCAAACCCAAGTGCGCTTCTTCTTATGCGCGGACCAAACCCAAGTAGACCAAACCAGAGACTAGCAAAAATAAACCAGTCCACCTATAAGCGCGAGACCCACGAGATGGGGATTTCCACCCCCCCTACGCGCGATGATCACTTGCGTCGCGCCCAGTTTATGGATTTCCGGCTTGAACCCCCCGAAACCACCTGATTTGGGCTCAGCCCGCGCATGCGTGTAGGTCCCCTTAACTTTGCTAAGCAAGGATGGAAAGGCTCTATATATAAGGCCTTCCAACCTTTCCTTGTTTAGCAATGTGGGACTAAATGCATACATCTATGCATTACAAAAAGCAATGAAATAGTTTGAATTAAACTCAAAACTCAACAGCCTTCTCAACATCTAGATCTCGTGCATGAAGAGACCTTCTGAGAATCACATTGTCCACTGATACGGTGTGTAAAGGAGGGGTCCGGTATGGTCAGGCAGTCAGTGGTCAAGAGGATGTGATAGTCAATAGTCAAAAGGACGTGACAGTAATAGTCAAGGGAAGATGAGAGTCAGGCCGCCTAGCATCACCAGCTGCATAATTCTTGGTCGGTTACAGGCAGGGCCGGTCCCCGAGTCTAAGCCCTAAGACGAGGTTTGGACTAGTTCTTGGCCTGCCCCGGACTGATTGAATCTTTCCAGTTCAAGCTTTATATATGGCCCTGGTACTTTTACCAGATAACCCCCGATCGACTCTTTAGCAGCCAAATCATGAAGGTTGGGTCCCTCGCCACAGTCTCAGATAAGCTCCAGCCGGTTCACCACAGCTCATTCTCTTTATCAAGGCTCAATCCTTGTAGCACATATGAGTAGTCACCCCGAGTTGTTTGCAGCTGAACCTGTGCAGGACGGATAATGCTAAGAGACAACAGTGTCAGAGAATCATAATCTCATGTCAGAGAATAACTGCCATAAGTCAGGAAATATTCTAGTGGTCTGCCACACACTGAAGGTGAAACCTTCCTCCGGCCAATGGGAGGCCACCATACGTCCTCCTTCCTGTGACATACCCTGACACCTGACATTATTTGACAGCGATTAGGCTCAAAAGGCAGGCAGAGTCGTATAAAAAGGGAGGTTCTCTTCATTGGCCAGGTACACGCACCCATCTTCAACAGTTCTTTGTTCCTTCTTTCGTACACTACTCTTCCTGGGAAAAAGACCTGTTTGAGTGTCGGAGGGCTTGTGTCGGGGACTTTTTTACTGGTTTCTGGTCTCTAACGCTCCGTGTGCTTGTCTGAGTATGTGCAAGGCCCAAGTATCACCAATTTCGTTACTGCCGGCCTTTGGTACTATGTGGGGGTTCACTTTTCCGATGCACATACACAGGGTGCGTCAAAGTTACCTTTCCGTCAATATTGACGCCACCTTCGTCGGCTTCCGTGTGACTCAGATTTCGGACAGGATCTTTGGCATTGTCTGTGATAATCTTCTCTACCTGTTTTGGAACTTGAAGATGGAGGACACCGGTAAGATCAACGTAACCATGATAGTGGGAGAGTACAAGTTGTTCAAGGAAGCTAAGAGACGAGCAGCCTCCGAGAGACATATTACAAATTCACAGCCACCGAAGAGATAAGTGGTCTCGAAGGACTAGACCCACGCTTTTGACAGAGGGTCTAAGAGGAAACAGCCAGAAGACTTCCCCCGAGCTTTCTATCACGACCCTAGCTAGGATTGCAACAACAAGAAGGAACAGTACCAAGCCTCCAGGCCAAACGTTCTCTGTTGAGATATTTGAAAAAGGGGAAGACCATAGTCCTTCGAGAGGAGCCCAAGGAGATATCCGAGGAACTACAGGTAGCTTCTCTCCAAGGGTGTTTGAGGAAAAGCTACCGAAGGGGTATAAGCCCCCAACTATTGGGGAGTACAAAGATAGTAAAGACCTGAAGGATCACCTTCATAAGTTTCAAAACGCTGCACTGTTTCATCAATATAGTGGCGCCATTAAGTGTCGAGTGTTCTTAAACACCCTATTAGACACGACACAAAGGTGGTTCGACAGGCTGCCTATCGGATCCATCACTTGCTTTCAGGATTTTAAGAATGCCTTTCTGCACCACTTTGCCAACATCAAGAGGTACCAAAAGATGAAATATTGCCTATTTTCTCTCAAACAGGGGTCCATGGAACCCCTAAGGGCATACATAAAATGCTTCAACTAGGTAGCTCTAGATATCCCGTCCGCTACCTTTGGTATCCTGATGAGCACCTTCTCCTAAAGTCTGGTGGAGGGGGATTTCTTCTAAGCCCTCATTCGAGAGCCCATGAAGAATTTCGATGAGATGCTTGGGAAGGCCGCAAGCTACATCAATGTAGAGGAAGCTCAAGCTGCTCAGAGGAAAGAAGCCAAAGCGCTTGCTCCTGTCAATAAGGTGGAGGGATGCTCAACTTGGTTTTCCGCCCGTCTAGGAAACCAGAGAGGCATAATGAGTCGAGGCTATCCAAGCTCCTAAACCCCGCTAGTGGGGGCCCCATTACTGCACCTATCATAGGTCCCACACCCATTACACAAGAGATTGCGTCCAGTTCGCCCGAGATTCTCTACGGGCGATCGAACTTGGCCTACCTCCACCCAAGATCACGCCTAAACTCCAAAGGCTGTTGGACAATCTGCCTACTACCATAGGGCAATCAAGTAAACCCCCGCCCGAGAAGGGAGGTCAGGGAAGCCAGTAGGCAAGATGAGGCAAAGAGCCACTGGAATCCCCTGAGGAAGAAAATAGGGGAAATATCGCCATTTGGGAGACCGACATGATCTCCGGAGGACCTACGGATGGGGATTCCACCAGAGCCAGGAAGTCCCATGAACGCCACTTAGAGATATACGCGGTAGGTTGCAGCAAAAAATAAGCTGTCGGGCCCTTGATCAGTTTTGGGCTGCAAGACCAGGAGGGAGTAGAGCTCCCTCACGATGATGCACTTATCATCAAAGCCGTCATTGTCAACAATCGTGTGGCCAGAGTTTTCGTCGACACTGGAAGCTCTGTCAATGTGCTGTTCAAAAGTGCGTTTGATGACATGCAGATCGACGCCACTGAACTTCAACCTGTAGCCACTTCTTTGTATGGGTTCACAGGTAATGACGTACGACTAATGGATTAAATTAAGTTAGTCATATCTTTGGGTAGCAAACCATTGGTGAGAACTCAAAGGAGCACCTTCATCGTGGTGGATTCCTTGTCCTCTTACAACGTCATCTTAGGGAGACCACCCTACATGAATTTTGAGCGGCAGTCTCCACCTTTCATCAGAAGATAAAATTCCTGGTGGCAGACTAGGTTGGGGAAGTTACAGGCGAACAGCTGGTCTCGTGCAGGTGTTATATAGACATGGTAAAGGTCGAGGCTCGCAAGGCTCAGAAAACACAAGACGGAGGAGTCCACGCTATTCAAGAGGAGCCTTTACCTATGGCGGAAGAACCCATTCCCTGGGAGGAGATTCAACTTCATCTTGACCGGTCTAAAAGCATCGCTCGCATATCGAGTGACCTGCCACCAGAAATCAAGTCAGACCTAGTCGAATGTCTGGTGTGCAACAGGGACGTCTTCACCTGGTCCCCCAATGAGCTGTCGGGAGTCAAGCCCGAGGTAGCTAAGCACAAGCTTCATCTCTTGCCCGATTCCTGACCAATCAAGCAGAAGAAAGAGAAATTTCTCGACTAAGCAAAATAAGATCATCTGAGCTAAAGTAGACCAGCTCTTAAAAGTAGGGCATGTTAAAGAGGTAAAATTCTCACCTTGGCTTTCTAATGTAGTCCTAGTGTCCAAGCCCAACAACAAGTGGAGGCTCTGCATCAACTTTTGGGATCTCAACTGGGCTAGCCCTAAAGATTGTTATCCTCTACCGAGGATCAATTAGATGGTGGACTCGACCTTGAGCTGCGAAAGGATTTGCATGCTCGATGCTTACTAGAGATACCACCAGATCCCTCTCACTCGGGAAGACCAGGAGAAGGTTAGCTTCACCATGGCAAACGGTATTTTCTATTATACAGTTATGTCATTTGGGTTACAAAATGCAGGTGCTACTTATCAAAGGATGATGGACAAGATATTTCGAGAACAAATAGGGTGGACCGTGGAGGTCTATGTGAATGACATCCTTATCAAGTCCACCATGGTGATAAACCTGATTTCTGATGTGGAGGAGACCCGCGGCACATTGAGACAGTATGGGCTAATGTTAAATCCCTTGAAATCTTATTTAGACCTCGAGGAGGGAAGTTCCTGGGATATTTCGTCACCGAGCGGGGAATCGAAGCGAACCCGTAGAAGGTCCAAGTGCTTCGAGACATGCAGGCTCCTCAAAATCTAAAGGAAGCCCAGAAGCTGGTGGATTGAATCACGACACTTTCCAGGTTTATATCCCGGTTTGCAGACCAAGCACTCTCCTTCTTTAAAGTACTTTGGAAAGTTGTAATGTTCTAGTGGGACGAAGAGTGTAATAAAGCTTTTAAGAAACTGAAGCAACACTTAGAGACCCTGCCCTCATTATTTAAGCCTACCATGGGAGAGTTGCTTTGGGTGTATTTGTCAGCTACCCCTGAGGCCATGGGGCAATTTTGGTGAAAGAGTAGCACAATGCACAATGGCTAGTGTACTTCTTCAGTCATCCATTAAAAGGGGCTAGTCTCGGTACACGACCATCGAGAAGTTGGTCTACGGATTGGTCCTCATGGCTTACTGCCTAAGGCCTTATTTTTTGGCACATCCAATTACTGTGCTGACTAATAGCACCATGGGGAAAGTTCTTACCAACACGAAGATTGCTTGCCATCTCATCAAATAGGCAACCAAGTTGGGAGAGTATGATATGTAGTACCAACCCCTGGCACTAAACAAAGCACAACCCCTGGCTGGCTTTCTGATAGAGATCCATCAGCATGGTTCTGAGGAAACATGGAAGATATATATAGATGAGTCGTTCACTCAATAAGGAAGTGGAGTGGGGATACACCTTATATCCCCTCAAAAAGATATCATGCAACTAATCATTCGGCTGAATTTCTAAGCTACTAATAATGAGGCAAAATATGAAGCGCTACTGGTTGGACTGCAAGCAACTCGGCATGTAGGGGTCACACGGGTAATCATTCACTTAGATTTCCAGTCGGTGGCTCAACAAGTGGCTGGCAATTTTGAGGTCAATAACGAGAAGCTACAACTTTATAGAGAAGCGTATGGAAAAAATAAAGGAAGGCTTCATGGAGCTCACAGTAACTAAAATACCCCGGGCAGACAATCAAAGGGTAAACGAATTAGCTAGGATGGCCAGCTCATTGACTACTTGGGTCCTGGATAAGTCAATAGCCTAAAGTTTCCTAATAGCTCAGATTGACTTATAGAATGACTTAGAAGAGCCAATCGATTGGAGAGCCCTGATGATTAGGGCTGTAAATAAGCCGAGCCGAGCCGAGCTTTGGAGTGTTCAAGCTTGTTTGATAAGCTAACCAAGTCGAGCCGAGCTGAGCTTAAAATGAACCAAGCTTTTGAAATGAGTGTTGAAGCTTGGCTTGGTTTATTTTTTATGAGCTTGAGCTTGTTTGAAGCTTGGCTTGAGTTTGGTTCATTTAGATGTTATCAAGCTCTCAATTCAAGCTTGGCTTGAGCTTGGTTCGAGCTTGGCTTGAGCTTGTTTCGAGCTTGGTTCATTTAGATGTTATCAAGCTCTCAATTCAAGCTTGTTTAATTGTTTGAAACTTTTAGTTATTTGATTGATTGTTAGGCTTGATAATTTAAATTTATTTATTTATTTTATTTTATTTTATTATTTATTTAGCATATTGAAAAGGATTTTATTAATGAATATGATTCATGAACATTGTTTATGAACGTTGTTCACGAACATTGTTCACGAACGTTGTTCACGAACGTTGTTCACGAACGTTAACGAGCTGAACATATATGTGTTCAAGCTTGTTTGTTTAGCTTAACAAGCTGTTCAAGCTTGTTTATTTAATTAATCGTATGTATATTGAACGAACATAAACAAGATCTTACCAAGCCGAACACCAAGTGTAACGCCCCGCCCCTTCCTGCTCAAGCTGACGGGGGTTACTTATCTTTTCTTCTTAAAACAGCGGAAGTCTTATTTATAGTATAATTTTTTTTTCTTTAAAACCTTTTCTTTACTTTTCAAATCATCATCACTAACTATCTATCATATGAGTCACATAACATGCTTAACATAAATTTAAACCATAATATCAAAGAGCATGATGAAATGTCATGGAGTCATAAAAGAGTGACATAAATATAATTCTTATTAACTAGAAGCAGGTCTTTCTCTTTAGCCGAGTCACTACTACACACACCCTTCTTGCCCCCTCCTGCTGCTCCCTTAGTATATCCATTCTTTACCCTTATCTGTGGTACAAGGAAAGTAAGTTGTGAGCACACAAGGCTCAGTAAGATCCTTTCCTACTCACAAAAATCATATAACATAATTAAATCTCCAAGGCATAAAGCATAAAGACAACTCATCATATCATGTATAGAAGCATCATATCATAACATAATCGTAAGGTATCATGGCATATCATAACATGCATCCTAGCATAACATAATCATAATCATAGCATATCGTAACATGATCATAAAGTTCATCCTAGCATAACATAACATAATCACAAGCATTATAGCATATCATGATATAATCATAAAGTACATCCTAGCATATCATAATCATGATCATGGCATATCATAACATAATCATAAAGTTCATCCTAACATAACATAACATAATCATAAGCATTATAGCATATCATGATATAATCATAAAGTACATCCTAGCATATCATAATCATGATCATGACATATCATAACATAATCATAAAGTTCATCCTAACATAACATGTCCTAATCATAAGCATCATGGTATATCGTAACATAATCATAAAGTGTTATGCGAGATGACTTTCAAAAACATGATTCATGCAATAATATATATGCAACATGCCCTTTGAAAACTTATTACATACATACTTAAACATAATAATAACGTGATTAGGGCCCCGGCTTGTACCACATACATAAATGCGCGCGTCCTATGTAGGTCCAAGGTAGCAAGTCTTGAACCCTACAAGGCATACATACTAGGCCCGTTTCTTAGTCCATCGACCTAGGGGCACTTAGGAGCCCATCCCTAACGAGGCCCGTTTCTTAGTCCATTGACCCCGGGGCGCTTATGGAGCCCACCCTTGGTACAAGCCATATAAAGTAAAGTAGCATGTCATACATATCATGGTTCTTAATATTTCATGCACATCATATTTTTTATCATATCATACCATACAGAATTTGGGCACACAGCTCATCATAATGGTATGTAAAGTTTGGGCACACAACACATCATAATTACATGCATAATTTGGGCACACAGCTCATCATAAATAGCATGCATAATCTGGGCACACAACTCATCATCATAACACACAACATAGCATAAGGGTTACCATCATACATAGATCATAAGTGTACATAATTAAACATGGAAGCATAACAAGCTCTTACCACATTATAAACATTTCATGTGAGATACATGGGAAATCATATTTAGATTTCTAACCCTAATGTCATGTAATGTCCGAAACATATAGATGTGACTTAGGTTAGAAATCAACATACAAGCATGTGAACCCTAAAACCAATATCATATCATATACCATAAGGAAACATTATGAGCATGCTTTAGGTTAGGTTCTAGGTTTCCTAAGCTTATAAATCTTATCATGGCCGAATCTTATCAATCATTACATTGGGTTAAAAAAAACAACATTCAAGCATGTGAAACCTAAACAAATGTTACAAGAAACATCATGAGCATAATTAGGTTAGGTTCCAAGTTTCCTAGGCCCTTAAACTTATTGTGGCTGAAACCCTTAAGGCTTGGAACTAGTTTCAAGTGTCCTAAAAACATGGAAACCCTAAACCAATTTCATAGCAATTATTACAAGGAACATCATGAGCATAATTAGGTTAGGTTCTAAATTTCCTTAGGACCTTAAACATGTTGTGGCCGAGACTTGTAAGGCTTGAATCTAGGGTTCAAGTGTCATAAAAGCATAAGAACCCTAAACAAATTTCATAGCAATTATTTCAAGGAACAACATGAGCATAATTAGGTTAGGTGCTAAGTTTCCTAGGCCTTTAAACATGTTGTGGCCGAAACTTGTAATACTTAAATCTAGGGTTCAAGTGTCATAAAAGCATGAGAACCCTAAACAAATTTCATAGCAATTATTTCAAAGAACAACATGAGCATAATTAGGTTAGGTGCTAAGTTTCCTAGGCCTTTAAACATGTTGTGGCCGAAACTTGTAAGACTTAAAACTATGGTTCAAGTGTCATAAAAGCATGAGAACCCTAAACAAATTTCATAGCAATTATTTCAAGGAACAACATGAGCATAATTAGGTTAGGTGTTAAGTTTCCTAGGCCTTTAAACATGTTGTGGCCGAAACTTGTAAGACTTAAATCTAGGGTTCAAGTGTCATAAAAGCATGAGAACCCTAAACAAGTTTCATAGCAATTATTTAAAGGAACAATCATGAGCATGCCATATTAATTTCATAACTTGTCTTAAGGAGGATCATGACATAATTAGTTTAGGTATAACAATTTTTTTCTAGGCCCCTAGTCATATCATGGCCGAATACATATGAGCATGGAATGAAGTTTAATCATCATATAGGCATGAGCATATCATGTTAACATCTTCCTCATCATGAGGCACATATCATAAACAAAAATAAGAAAACATGCTTGGTTTGAGTTTTAACTTACCTATTTCCTTTGTTCATGTTTGGCCGAGAGTCTAGGGGTATGACTCTAAGTTCTAACCAACATTCTAGCATATGAACATTGGATAAATCCCTACCATAAGATACATGTTACAAGAAGCATATTGAGCATGTCAAAATTTAGGTCTTTACATTTCCTAGATCTTTCTTTTTGGTCTTGTCTTGGCCAAAATTCTCATGAAGGTATCCTAGGTTTTTAGGGCAACCAAATCTCATAGAAAAATACACAAGCTATTGTACCACAGGTGAGGGAAACTTACATCCTTTCGCTTGTGGTTTTTCTTAAGGAAAAAGATATCCTAAGTGCCAAGGAAGGAGAAAGCTTCTTCTTCTTGTACCTCCTTTTGCTTGGAAGGGATAGAACTTGAAGGCTTCTTCTCGAAATTTAGTTTTCTTGGAGAGGAACTTAGCTTAGCTTTTGGAATAAGGAGAGGGAAAGGCTCTTGGTCTCGGTGAAGAATGAGGAAGGAGAAAGAAGGAGGAAGAAAAAGGAATTTAATCTCTTGTTTTTCTTCTCCCAATCTATTTATTCCTTTGCCAATGAAACATGTCTTCATTCATTCCCTCAACTCCTCTTTTCCCCCACTCCTTTAATTCCCACGAAAACTAGAGAGAGGGAGGGAAGTAGGCAATTTACCTTTTGCTTGCTTCTTCTCTTAACCAAGAGGAAGAGAAGGTAAGCCACTTGATTTTCTCTTGCTCTTTTGCTTAGTTTTCTTTTATTTTCTTCTCATCTTTAACTAAATTTTCATTCCTTTCTATCCAAATATTATTCATTATTCTAGTGATTATCATACATCAATTTATCTCCATTAATTGTGGGAGGTTCAAGGTTCAATCCTTGACCTCACCTCTTCTTATCCTATTTTTTGTTTCTATTTTCCCTTTTTCTCTTATCCTTTTTATTTCTATGCTCTAAAGAAAATAATACCCATATACTTATCTTATAATTTCGTGGGTGTTACACCAAGCTTGTTCACGAACGCTTAGTTCATTTACAGCCCTACCGATGATCCTATATCTTCAGCGAGGTGTCCGACCGACCGATGCTAAAGTAGTAAGATTGATTAAGAAGAGAGCTCATGCTTATATACTAATCGGGGATCAGTGGTATAAGTGGGCATTCTCTCACCCATTACTCAAGTGCCTAGGCCCAGACGAGGCGGAATATACCCTGCAAGAAATTCACCAAGGAGGTTGTGGTAATCATGTGGGAGGAAGGATGCTAGCTTGCAAAGTATTGTTGGCTAGATATATTTGGCCCACCCTGCATAGAGATGCCCAGCAGTTGGTGGTCACTTGTGTCTCTTGCAAAAGCATCAGAACCTATCCCATCGACCAGCCGAGATTTTGAAGACCTTGGTAGACTCTTGTCCTTTTAATCAATGTGTCATGGACATCGTTGGGTCGTTCCTGATGGCCCCGGCTTAAAAGCGTTTCTTGCTCATAGCAGTAGACTACTTTTCCAAGTTGGTGGAGGTAGAAGCCCTGGCCAGGATTATGGAGAGAGATGTTATCCAATTCCTGTGGACAAATATCCTATGCCAATCTGAAATCTCACACAAACTGGTCTCAGACAACAGGCGATAGTTCCAAGGACTCAAGATTCAAGAATAGTGTCAAGGGTTTGGTATAACCCAGACCCTCAAAGCAATGGACAGAGCAAGGTCATTAATAGAGAGATAGTCAGGGGGCTCAAGGTCAAGCTGGACCACGTGAGCGGTGATTGGGTTGAAGAACTCCCCAACATCCTTTGAGCATACCGAATGACTCCACGAGAAAGCATGAGACTCACTCCATTTCACCTTGTCTACGATAGCGAAGAAGTTGTGCTGGTCGAGGTCAGGGTCGCATCTTCCCGTCGGTTACTATAAGACTCTAGTAATACCGAGTGATAACTTTTAGAGCTAGATCTTATTAGTGATATTAGAAAAAGAATGACCTCTCGATTAACCGCATATAGACAATGGATGTGGTAAAACTACGATAAGAGAGTGATCCCTCGCTTCTTTGGAGAAGGGGACTTGGTATGGAAAAGGATAAAGCCGATAGGGGAGGTAACTAAGCTTGCACCTCAGTAGGACGACCCATATAAGATCATTAAAAAGCTCACGTCAGGTGCCTATTGTTGGAGCAATCCTAATGGGCCGTGCGACCATGTGTTTTGGTGTTTGGGCAAAGGGTTTAAGTTAGGTTCACCCTTGTATTTGATATGTGTATTTGAGTTGTTCAGGTTTTCAGGATATACATATGACTCAGGTTAATGGATTCGGGTCCGGTGAAGGATGGAGCATCCAAGGGACCGTGGACAAGGTAGGAAGAATAAGGGCTGAGGAAAGCAACTTCGAGGCATACGCAAAGAATGGCAATGGGGATGAGCCGCGGGCTTAGATGCATCCGAGGGACGAGAGCCAAAGGAAGTAGGCTTGAAGGCAAGAGGTTAAGGCTGCAAAGAAGCGTCAAGTGAATCGTAAGGGTGAGGGTCCGAGTGCTGAGAGACTGTACTTGGGGTACCAGTCGATTGATGAAAATGGCAGTAAACTGGGTAGTCGACTGAGAGCAAAAAAAATGCTTCTATTCGCTCGGCTAGTGCGAAGCAGTCGACTAGTACTTTCACCAGTCGACTAGTATCGAGCTGTTGGGTTGTAACGGTCAAATCTCCACAGAGGGCAGTCAACTGGCACTTTCACCAGTCGACTGGTATGCGGAGTTTTCCAACCTGTGGCCTATATAACCAAAGCTTGGAAGCTTAGTTAAGGTTGATGAAATAAAGGTGGTTAACCCCTATTAGTAGTCTACATTGAAGCTGTGATTGGTGTGCAGTGTATTGATCAAAGTTGTGCGAGGTTTACAACACCGAGAAGGAGTTCATGCTAGTCGGAGTTCCGGGGCTTGATCCACCAAAGGATCATAAGGATCGTCTATCTTACGGACAACCATGGAGTAGGAGCAAGTTATCTCCAAACCACGTAAACAGACGTGTTAGCGGTTTGCTTGTATTTACCTTTCTTGTTTATATTTCTTTGTATTTCTATTGTGCAAGCTAACCATTGTAGGAAGCTATCGAATTGGGGGCACCGTCTATCCAACTCCCCTTCTAGCTGGCCATACAAAAGATCCCCTACAAGTGATATCATAGCGAGGACGCTCTCTATTGGACTAATCGCCAAGGAAGCAAAAGATGGCCGACTTGATAGCACCTCCAAAGTTTGAAGGAGGAAGCCTAGGGGACATCACATTTTGGATGATGAAGATGGAGGTATTTTTCAACACGGATTGGGACACTATGATGGTGATTAAGGAGCCATTCGAAGTCCCAAAAGATAAGAAAGGGAAGAGACTCCGACCACGACATTGGATGAAAGAGCAAACCTCACGATCGGAGGCAAACTCAAAGGTAATATCAATTTTGGTAGATATTTTGCCTTCTAACGTGATAAGTCGTGTAGGTGAATACAAGAATACCCACGAGTTGTAGAGCAAGGTAAAGATGGTTTTAGGTGAAGAACTCATGGCTACACACGAAGAGGAGAAATCCAAAGAAAGGAATGAAGTGGCTCAAATGGAGGAGGAGCAACCGAAAGATGACGTGTGTTCAACTTCCGAGGAGGAGAAGGATGAAGAAATGCCATCCGCAAGTGTGGATGAGGAAACATCCTCAAAGGTTGAAGAAGAAGCCAAGATGGATGAAAAAGAGGCCTTGGAAGTGTTGGAGCAATCCCAATGGTCCGTGCGACCATGTGTCTTGGTGTTTGGGCAAAGAGTTTAAGTTAGGTTCACCCTTGTATTTGATATGTGTATTTGAGTTGTGTAGGACTGCAGGATACACATGTGACTCAGGTTGACGGCTTCGGGTCCAGGGAAAGATGGAGCATCCGAGGGACCGTGGACAAGGCAGCCGAGGACAAGGGCCGAGGGAAGCGACTTCGAGGCATACGCGAAGGATAGCATTGGGGACGAGCCGCGGGCTTGAATGCATCCGAGGGATGAGAGACAAAGGAAGTAGGTTTGAAGGCAAGAGGTCAAGGCTGCAAAGAAGCATCAAGTGAGTCATAAGGGTGAGAGTATGAGTGCACGAGAGATTATACTCGGAGTAAAATCCTATTTTAAGGATTTTACTGTAGCGCTACTGTAGCAGTCGACTGCATGTTTTAGCAGTTGACTGGTGCAGTCGACCGCGCAGTCGACTGGGTGCGAACAGAATGGTTCTGTTTGTTCGGTCAGTGTGGATCAGTCGACTATATCTTTTAGCAGTCGACTACACCAGTCAACTGCAAGTTTTAGCAGTCAACTGGTATCGAGCCGTTGGGATGTAACGGTCAAATTTCCACAGAGGGCAGTCGATTGCATGTTTTGGCAGTCGACTGGTAAGCGGGGTTTTCAACCCGCGGCCTATATAACCAAATCTTGGGAGCTTGGTTATAGTTGACGAAATAGATGTGGTTAATCTCTATTAGTAGTTTACCTGTGCCCTAGCTTGTAAAGAGTCCTTGGTGAGAGTTTTGGTGAGGTTTCTCCACCCACAAGGAGCTACGTTAGCTAGCCGGAGGTCTTCCGGGGAGTAATCCACCGACGGATAGGGATCACCCACCTCAAGGACACGCCGTGGAGTAGGGGCTTTATCTCCGAACCATATAAATGATCGTGTAGCTTGGTTTGCATTCTTTCTTGTCTTTAACTTAATTTCCTTTAGGTTGTTTGTTTTGTATATTTCGCTGCGCATACTAACAAGTGTAGGAAGATCAATCTATTTGGGGACGCCGTTTATCCAACCCCCTTCAAGCCGACCACCGATCTCCTACAAGTGGTATGAGAGCGAGGCCGCTCTTTGTCGGACTAACCGTCGAGGAAGCAAAGATGACTGGCTTGATAGAACCACCAAAGTTTGAAGGCAGAGGCTTATGAGACTTCACATATTGGATGATGAAGATAGAGGTCTTCTTCAACACGGATTGGGACACCATGATGCTGGTCCAAGAGCCGTTCGAAGTTCCGAAGGACAAGAAGGGAAAGATACTCCGACCGCATCATTGGACGGAGGAGTAAACCTCACGGTCAAAGGCAAATGCAAAGGTAATATCGATTTTAATTGATATTTTACCTAATGACATGATGAGTCGTGTAGGTGAATATGAGAACGCCCATGATTTGTGGAGCAAGATAAAGAAGGTTCCATGGGAAGAACCTTTGTCTACACAAGAGGAGGAGAAATCCGAAGAAACGGATGAAGAACTCAAGTAGAGAAAGATCATTCGGATGTGGAGACCAATTCAACATAAAAAGAAGAAGAGGAAGTGAATTTGGTCACATTTTAGGAAAAGGATGAAGAAAGGCCATCCACAAGTGTGGATGAGGAAGATATAGCATCTACATCCTCAAAGGTTAAAGAAGAATCCAAGACAAGTGAAGAAGAAAAAGAAGAAATCTTGGAAGAAGTCAACCTAGTGAGCACCTCCACCGAAGCAAAGTCAAAAGATCACATTGTGTGCTTCGAATGCAATGAAAGGGGACACTACAAAAGTAGATGTCCAATGGGTAAGAAGGTAACTCCTAAACCCACTCAAATTATTTTAGATACTAATTTGGGTTGTAGGAATGATGGTGCCAAGAAGAAGAAGGAGAAGAAGCACATTAAATGCTTCACTTGTGGTGAAATAGGGCACTACCACATCAAATGCCCAAGGAAGAGAGTGCTCAAAAAGTTGGCGCATTTAAGGATGTTGGAAAAGAAGTGGAGGAAGAATGGAGGCTCATGTCATGGGGGAGCTCCAAAGGTAAAGGGTAAGGTAAACCCTAATTTAAATTTGAAGTCAAATTTAAATTCCTCCATGCATGCTAGAAATAATTCTTATTATTTTCCAATGCAAAATTTTGGTTTCAAATACCATGATAGGAATAGGATAATTGTAGATCATAACCCTAAGGTATCTATTCATGATAAATCTATAAATGGTAGACCTAAGGAAACCCAAGACATTAATCCCAAGAAGGGGAGACACATGCCTAGAAAGGGTAGGTATAGGAATGTCCATGGTGGACATGTTGATTCTAGGGTTAGGAACCTATAAAGGAAAAATCAAGCTTTGAAGGCAAAGCTTGATAAGTTGGAGAAAACCCTAGAAAGATTCAATGTTGGATCTAAGGGTTTAGGTATGGTGTTGGGTAGCCAAAGACCCAACAATGATAGATCGGGTTTGGGATACCGATCTAGTGTCTCCAATGCTAAGGGAAAGTCTTATGCTAAGGTTGCATATGACTATAGCAAGGAGAAGCCAATAAATGGCAAGAGAAAGCTATTTAAAGGTAAGGAGAAACTAACCAAGGACAAGGTGCCCAAGGTTAAAAAGGTTAGATTTGTAGGCCAAGTGTCACCGGAGGTGCACCGATGTGGCCTAGCCATTGTGGATGAGTCACCTAGGGAGGTGACTAAGGTTAAGAGCTCTAGAGGGAGCTCAAAGAGTCAATTTGGGACCCATGGCCAATAGATCTCAAGGGGGTTTTACTTGGGAGTCTAGAAAAGCCATGGAATGTGCTAAGTGGTTTGGAGACGGACTTGAGTCTCAAACCTAGGGTTTTGGCACAATTGGTTTATGTTTCATGCAAGAAATATGACAACATATAGCATGAAAATTGGTTTTAGATGTATAGATGCCATATAAACCAATGCCAGGGATGCATTGTGGGTTAGTATGGGCAAATACATCAAGAGGAAGCCAAAACTAGGACTTTAGGTCAAGGTTCAATTGAACTTTTTAGCTAGTTTTGTATTTTGTGTCAATCTTAGGATTTGTAATAAATATATTTTTTTATATATTTTTTTCCAAGTAGACATTGATATAATAGACCTCTCCACAAAATTTGAGAATTTTTGGAGGTCTGTGGAATTTCTGGTGCATTTCTGAAGTTGGCCAGAAAATATTGATTTTTTCATGAATAGTGTATCAGTCGACTGGTACAGTTACCAATCGACTGGTAACAGTGTTTTTGAGCACAGAATGTCTCTGTAAGCTCATTTTCATGAGGGCAGTCGACTGGTACTTCTTGCAGTCGACTGATACCAGTCTGAAAGTGTTTTCAGCACGGGATTTTGACCGGGTCAGCTCGTATAGATGTATGAGATCCATGGGGGATAAATACATGAGTTTAGGGTCAATTGGATGATAAGTTTTCAACAATTGGGATATTGTTCGAAAGCTTTTTGGATATTAGGCAAAGGGGGAGAAGTAAGATTTAGTTGGGGAAACCTTAGTGCCTTTGCGTAGGGGGAGCCTTGGGATAGGTTCTTAAAAATCTCTGTGAAAAAATTCATAGCTCAATGGGGAGCATAGGTGTAGGGGGAGCCTTGGGATAGGTTCCAATGCATGATGCATTGTTTCAGCATTGTAAGTCCAAGTGTGTAGCTTTGACATCGTAAGTCCATTCGGCGTTGTAAGTCCAAGTGTGTAGCCTTGGCATCGTAAGTCCATTCAGCGGTGTAAGTCCAAGTGTGTAGTCTTGGCAACGTAAGTCTATTTGTTTTAGCATATTTATTTGCTATTGTTTTCCCTGACTTATACATATTGCCAAAACATCAAAAAGGGAGAGATTGTTGGAGCAATCCCAATGGTCCGTGCGACCATGTGTTTTGGTGTTTGGGCAAAGGGTTTAAGTTAGGTTCACCCTTGTATTTGATATGTGTATTTGAGTTGTGTAGGACTGCAGGATACACATGTGACTCAGGTTGACGGCTTCGGGTCCAGTGAAAGATGGAGCATCCAAGGGACTGTGGACAAGGCAGCGAGGACAAGGGCCGAGGGAAGCGACTTCGAGGCATACGCGAAGGATAGCATTGGGGACGAGCCGCGGGCTTGAATGCATCCGAGGGATAAGAGACAAAGGAAGTAGGTTTGAAGGCAAGAGGTCAAGGCTGTAAAGAAGCATCAAGTGAGTCATAAGGGTGAGAGTATGAGTGCACGAGAGATTGTACTCGGAGTAAAATCCTAGTTTTAGGATTTTTACTGTAGCGTTACTATAGCAGTACTGTAGCACTACTGTAGCAGTCGACTGCATGTTTTAGCAGTTGACTGGTGCAGTCGACCGCGTAGTCGACTGGGTGCGAACAGAATGGTTCTGTTTGATCGGTCAGTGTGGATCAGTAGACTATATGTTTTAGCAGTCGACTGCACCAATCGACTGGCATCGAGCCGTTGGGATGTAACGATCGAATTTCCACAGAGGGCAGTCAACTGCATATTTTGGCAGTCGACTGGTAGGCAGTATTTTCAACCCGCGACCTATATAACAAAAGCTTGGGAGCTTGGTTATAGTTGACGAAATAGAGGTGGTTAATCTCTATTAGTAGTCTACCTGTGCCCTAGCTTGTAAAGAGTCCTTGGTGAGAGTTGTGGTGAGATTTCTCCACCCACAAGGAGCTACATGAGCTAGCCGGAGGTCTTCCGAGGAGTAATCCACCGACGGATAGGGATCGCCCACCTCAAGGACACGCCGTGGAGTAGGAGCTTTTTCTTCAAACTACGTAAATGATCGTGTAGCTTGGTTTGCATTCTTTCTTGTCTTTAGTTTAATTTCCTTTAGCTTGTTTGTTTTGTATATTCCGCTGCGCATACTAACAAGTGTAGGAAGATCAATTGATTTGAGGATGTCGTCTATCCAACCCCCCTTCAAGTCGGCCACCGATCCCCTACAGGAAGTAGTCAACCTAGTGAGCATCTCCACCGAAGACAAGTCAAAGGGTCACATTATGTTCTTCGGTTGCAATAAAAAGGGACATTACAATAGTAGATGTCCCTTTCTCAAGAAGGAAACTTCTAAACTCATTCAAGTTGATTTAAATACTAACAAGGGTTGTAGGAATGTGATGTGCGTAGATTATATACACTTTCATGCATGTTTGGACACACATCTACTTGTATTACATTGGCATAATCTATGTTTATTATACCCTATTTCTTTATAATGTCATACTTCCATTATATTTTGTTCGCAGATCTGCTCTTTTCTTGTTTTGATTGATAGGACGTGATTTGGAGCAAAAACGGAGCTTAAATGAAGTCTAGAGCTTCCAGAGTGTCACGGACATGTGAAAACTAAGTTCTTGCAGGTTTTGGCCGTGCGGAGACCACACGACCGTGTGAAGCACTACAAAAAATAAAGGATTTCGGGACAAAATTGGGGACGAATTTTGAAAAAAAATTCGTTGCAAAAATTTTTGCGACAAAATTTGGGACGAAAATTTTTTCGTCCCAAAATGGTTGATGCCAACTTTTGGAACGAATTATGGATTGTTGCAAATTTGGGGACGAATTTGGGGACGAATTTGGCGACGAAAAAAATTTTCGTCCCCAAATTCGTTGCAAAAAAGTATAGAAATTTGCAACGAAAACTGTTTTTGTTGCAAACCTAGGAACAAATTTAGGGACGAATTTACATAAATTTTCCGCCAAAATTGTCTTGATTTTTGCAACAAATTTGGGGACGAATTCGGTGACAAATTATATTTTGTTGCCAAGTTTGTCCCTAATATTGCAACGAATTTGGGGACAAATTCGGTGACAAAATTATTTTTGTTGCCATCTTTGTTCCTAATTTTGCAACGAATAATAAATTTGTTGCAAAACTGGCAACGAATTTCGCAACAAAAACTTGCCAAGTTCATTGCACACCAGATAAATTTTCGTCCCAGAATTCGTCCCAAATTCTGGGACGAAATTTGTGGATTCGTCCCAAAATTCGTCCCAGAATCTGGGACGAATTTTGGGACGAATCCACAATTCGTCCCAGATTCTGGGACGAAATTTGGGACGAATTTTGTGGATTCGTCCCAAAATCTGGAACGAATTCTGGGACGAAAATAATTTTGTCCCAAATTACGATAGAATTGGGACAAATAATTTTCGTTGCCAAATTCGTCCCTATTTCAAATAATTTTTTCCAGCTTCAATCTCTTTCTGCAATACAATCCAAATACATACAAACCAAATTCAAATAACAAATAATATGCATTCAACACATCCTAATTTAACATTCAACACATACAAATTTAACATTCAACACATCGATCAACTCATAATTCAAGAAGTATAAAGTTTGCAACAAAGTTTACAATATCCATCTTGTTCAAGCTACTAGAAAATATGATACAAAGTTCAACAACCCAATGTTTTATAAATCCATCATCCAACCAACAACACTAAGAATACATATAGTCATCTTCATGTGCCACAAAATCTTTGATCCCCATCAAATCTCTTTTGCCTACATAACAACAAACAAATAAACTAGATCATGTCTAACAAGAAAGATTGTAAATATTATACGATATGGCCATGTAAAAAGAATAATTGGAAACAAAACATAAATATGAAATTCCTTAAACATTCTAATAAAAGCCCTAATTATAATAAAAGTCATATTTACCAACGATATGAATCATCCATGTCATAACAACGGTAAATAAAATTATAAGAATTATTTTGAAGCTAAGTACATGTATCGTAACTACGATACAACCTAATATAATTGACACATCATATAGAGAAAAAGAGAGAGATATTGTGAAGTATGATATTAGGGTTTAAATTTTCTCACTTAGTTAACTTTATTTTTCATTTTAATTTGCTGAATTTATAGTTTTGTCTTTGGTTGATATTTAATGTAAACTAAAGGATGTTTAAAATAATTGTTCATTTCATTGTGTTAACTAGTTGACAATTTCATATGAATAACTTTAGCACATTTTTAACAACTCTTTACAAAATATTAAGGTAGGAGGATGCATCGTTATCTAGTAAAGAATTTTAGAATAGTGTAATGTAATTCTAGATGAAATATAAAACTTTTATGTATCTATATAGTTTTGAAACTATACATAGATCAAATTCAGAACTTTTATGCATCATTATCATTGAAGACAAAACAAGAAAGAGTAACTTATCAAAAAGAATGAACACAATTAAACAACTATTTAAAGCTAATTTTAACATAATTATTTAAAGTTAACTTTATATAATTAAACAACTATAACATAATTATTTAAAGCTAACTTTATATATAGATCAGTCAATGCATATTAAAGAACTTAGGAATACCGAAAAGAGGTGAACAAATACAGTTGTCTTCAACTACACTGAGATCAGACCAACTTGAGACCTGCACAAACAACATTATCAAATCAGGAAAAAAATAAAGTCAGAGTATTAGAGACTTCATTCATATTGCCTAATTATGCTTTAATTTTGTTACTGGTACACAACTAAGAATCATATAGATTAGTCTACGTCAAAGATAAGTCATCTCATACATTGATAGTGGAACAGTGCAAGAAGACAACAGACTTAACCTACAAATGGCAGAGTTGAAAAGTTAAAAAACCATTGATTAATGTGTAAAGCAGTAAACATAAGAAAAAAAAATCATCATACATTATTAAAATTATCAAAAATCATCACCGCCATCATCGTTATCATCGTAGGCATCATCATCGTCATCATTGGGAGGATTCTGACATTGAGCGGAGCTCAACTGAAGGTGTTGCATGATAAATTCTTGTTGTCGGCGCATTTCTCTAATATCTTTCTCCAAATTAGCCCGTTCTAGGTCTCTTTGCACCCTTTCTTGGTCTCTTTGCGAAATTATTTCCTTCAGATGGCTAACCTCATCAGTCAAGGTATTTACTTGGGTCGTAAGTGCTGATGTGGAGGAAGAAGTTCCAACTAATCTTTGGGTTCTACTCAAGGAACCCATCCCCAATATCCTTTCCCCTTTTGGTCCTCCACTGGCCTCTAACCATAAACTCAAATTATTGCCAACAGACTCCTCAGACCCCTGACTATCGATGCCAGCTTGTGAGCATGTTTGAGCTAGCTCGAGTTGATCATATTTTTCCTGTTTTGTAAAACACATACGATATTGATTAGATATAATAGAAACACATATAATATTAAGACAATAATGGTAGGTAAATAATTAAATTTAAACCATATATTAAGGTAAAATAAAAATTAATTCCAACCTTGACTGCTTTTGCTCTCGCCCCACTCCATGTGTTATCTTTTTTTTAAAAGTGCGAGTGAAAGCATCAATGAAAGAAGGCTCCTTCCCTGTCTCCTTGGTCTAAAAAAACATTATTTCAAATAACGAAATAATTTGATATATATTAAAAATTTGTGAAAGAGTGAAACTATTACCATTCTCCGTCTATGCTCATCTATGTTAATGGAGCCTCCCGCATATATAGCACTTGAGTCACCAGAATTGTGAGATTGATTCATTCTATTCAGGTCACTCCTTTGTTTACTTTCCTCCGTTGCCCAAAATAGAGTGATCCTCTCCCAATTTTCTTCAGTGATGAAGTTTGGTTTTTTCCGCCGACTCTTTGCGTGACTTAATACATGTCTAATGTGATCGCCACATTTCTTTTTAAATATTCTTCGTATCTCCATTTCGTCATTCGGGTCCCAATTATTTAAGCGCTGAAATAGAAATTTATTTTATTATATAATCACTGTAAAATTGAAGTAAAGTTAAGAAAATTTACTTTGAACTCGCTCCACCAAAGTTGTTTTGTGGCTGGTGGAGTGCTTGAATATGTCAAAGAATCCCCTCCCCAATGGTTGTTCACGATCCTATTTATTTCTCGAACAACTTGTACCGAATTTTCAAAGCTGCATTAAATTACAAAATAATGATATTATATAATTAAGATAGATCTAACAAATAAAATATTTTATAGTACTTACGAATCACCGATGGGGACTAAAGGGGCTCTATCATTCCTAAACTCAGCAAATGAATTTCTTGCTGAGTCAGGAGGATCTGAGTGGACAGGTAACTGCTCTGGGTATGGTACTTGCGGCGGCGAATATGAAACCGGTGCAGAAGGTACATGAGATGGGCTCGGCTGATGAAGGGGTGGCATAGGTACACTGACAGGGGAATATGATGCCGGTGGAGAAGACACATGGGATGGTCCTGCCTGAGTAGGGGGTGGCATAGGTTCACTGGCAGGTGATGGATGTGTCTGGTCCTGTGGTCACCGTCTACGTCCACCACGTCGAAATATATGCTGGAAATTTCAATAATTTAATAAAGTTAATTACAGATCTGATACATAATAAAGGATAATTAAAAACTTACCATTTTTATGTAAAGATTCTGGAAAAGGGGGAGGGGAAATTTATGAAATGTGACCTCTGATGACCTGTAGGAACAAATATAATGTGTTAACAGATAAAGTAAATCAAATTATAAAAGAGACAGTATATACAATAAAATATGGGAAATTTCTTTAAATAAGCTAACAAAACTTACCCATCATCAAAAATTAAAGTCATCATTATCATTATCATCCTCATCCTCCTCTTCCTCTTCCTCCTCCTCTTCCTCTTCCTCTTCCTCCTCCTCCTCCTCCTCCTCCTCCTCATCATCATCATCATCATCAATTTCACTTCTATCTACGTTGATTACTACACCGTTGGGATCTCGTAAAGTTGGAATAATATATTCCTCAGTCTGAAAGGTGTTTGAAACTTCCTCTTGTTGATATGAAATGTTTTCCCAACGTGCCTCAATTTTTTTTCGTGCTTTAGTTTTACAAACAGCCCACCAATCAATCTTATCGCGTTTCAAACTCGGATATGAAGAATAGAATACTTGAATTGCTTGTTGTGCCAACACAAATGGTTCATATCTCTTATAAAATCTCTTATGATTTATTTCAACTAAATTATAATGTGGATGCACTTTCATCCCTCTAACAGGGTCAAACCAACGACACATAAATAATATAACTTGCATTTGTGGTCCTGGGTATTCTACTTCTATAATTTCATCCAACAAACCATAAAAATCATTACTTGGACCTCCTTCATTGGATGACGATACGCACACCCCACTATTCATGGTATTCTTGCCCATTCCATAGTCTTGAGTATGAAAATTATATCCATTTATGAAATATGCTGGCCAAGTGCGTACGCATGAATTTGGACCCCATGATAGATGGATTAGCCATTCTTGTTCAAGGTGAGATTGATTAGCTTGAACCTAAGGTCAAAACACAAATTGTTAAAAGTATGCATATGTATCACACAAATATAGATTTTTTACTTACATATGATTTGAACCATGCAGCAAATTCTTCTTCACAAAATCGATCGAACTCTTGTGCCGATAATTCAGAATATAAGTTGGTAAATATCCTACTCAAAAAAACATATTGTTACACAAATAATTGAAAAAATAAAGAAATAAAAATAAAAATATATACTTACTCGTAATATGATGATACTTCTGGACAATTTAGTAAAATATATGTTTGGGCTGCTCGCCATTCTTTACCAGTTAAGTATCTTTGTTTACATGGTCCACTTGGTCGACCAAGGTAGTTAAAAATTGAAAATGAGGTAACATTTGGATCAATAGGACCCTCATCATTTCTGCCCGCTCTTCGCCTTTTGCATTGAACATGAGGTTCAAAATAATATGATGCAAAAGTGGTGACTTCCTCCACAATGTATGCATTAACAATAGAGGCTTCAACTCGTGCTTTATTTTTCACCTTTTTCTTCAAATGATATAAGAATCTGTTGAAGATATATAAAATTATATTAAATATATATATATATATATATAAATAATCCAGGAGTAGAAATATTTTTTTTTCATTCAAACATTCAAATTATACAAATAAGACACTCTACCTTTCAAATGGATACATCCACCGAAAATGAACGGGTCCTCCAACTTTGGCCTCATATGGCAAGTGAACCAAAAGATGCTCCATGGAGTCAAAAAAAGAGGGTGGAAATATTCTTTCCAAATTGCACAAAATGATTGGAATATCTCTCTCTAACTTCTCCATGTGTGAACGTTTCAAATTGAGCAAATATCATGTAGGAAAATACTTAACTCCGTAATCGCTCCCCATACAAATTGTGGTAAGAGTTCCTTAAAAGCAATAGGAATCAGCCTTTGCATTATGATATGACAATCATGACTTTTCATACCAATTAACTTCCATTCTTTCATATCAACACATCTTCCAAGATTAGAGACATACCCATCTGGAAATTTCAAAGATTTCAACCATTCACATAGGACACGTCTTTGATCCTTATTTAATGTATAAATTGCCTTTGGCTTTGGTCCTCTACTATTTTCATCGACATCAAGAGTGGGTCTTTTACATATGAGTCGCATATCTTTTCTTGCATTGAGATTGTCTTTTGTTTTTCCGGTGATATCCATCACAGTATTTATCAGATTATCAAAAACATTCTTCTCAATATGCATTACATCGAGATTATGATGTATCAAATGACTAAACCAATACGGTAAATCTCAAAATATACTTCGTTTAGTCCATTTATGTGTACTCCCATATTCATAATTTGTACCATATGGTTGTTCAATAACAGAGGGAAAGTGATGCACTCTGTACCAAATATCTTGACCAGTCAATCTCAATGGCGGAAGTGTTCTTTCGATCCTATTTTTAGTGAATTCATCTTTATTCTTTCTGAACTTATGATTTGTTGGTAAGAATTTGTAAAGCCCGAAAATTCTCAAAACTGTTTTAGAAATATAGTATGATTTTTCTGGGATTTTTAGATATTATTCCGGAATTTTTCGAGTAGCGGAAGTAGCAAAAATAATTAGGACCGTAAAATAGCTTAGGCGGGAATCGAACCCGAGACCTATGGTTTACGGATAAGTTTAGTAACCGGTGAACCCAGCAGGGCCGTGCTGAAAGAAAGAGGAATCAGTTATATTTATATTAGAATTGGGCCTAGTTACCCACTCAATATAAATAGAAGAACTTAAGTTGGGTTGGTTTATTTTAGGATTGGTTCGGCACCTCCTCACCTCACGCCACTTTTCCCTTCCAAAACCTCACCGCCGCCTCTCCCTCCTTCTCCTCTTCCTCACGCACGGCACACCAAGGCAAGGGTCCATAGGTTCATCTTCCGGCGACGACTCCAACACGAAAGAGGTTCTTCTCCGCGAGAGGAACGCGAAGACGTGATCGGATCGTCGAGAGGATCATCTCCACCGGAACTCTAGCGAATAGAATCGTAAGAAATTACGATCAAGAGGTAAGAAACCCCTCACCTGCAGTATAATAGCTCCGTTTGGGATTTTCTATGCATTAGATTAGTAATATGCAGATTTTGTTGACATGTAGGGTGTTTTAACCCTCCTCTCAGATTTAGGAATTAGTTGAGCACCTTTAGATGGGCCGGACACGCCTATCCTCTTCAGTTGGGGTTGTAGACGTTGTCGGGTGCCTAAAGGTGGTCTCCCTAATAAAGAGGAGAGTTGGGGCACACTAAGTGTTCGATAAAATAACCCGATCCGTAAAAATGCAACCTAGGCATTTTAATACTACAGTTAAATGCATTAGAAGCGTTTAAAACAGTAAATCAGTTATTTTAGCTGTATGGGACTACGGTCCAATGGGTGGGCTCCCATAGTCGCCTCTAGGTTCAGATAACCTAGAAACAGCATGTTATATCAGTTAGCTATAGTTATCAGTATTTTATTTTCAGTGGCACTGTACTGGATTAGATATCCATTGGGTTGGACTCCCACAGTCGTCCCTAGGTTCAGATAGCCTAGACGACCCTGCTAAATTCGGAACTTGCAACCCCGGGTCTAGTAGGGATGCGCACACAGCAAGTACAGTTGCCGGGCCCAACAGCATGTTTAGTATTTTCACTTGTTATGTATTAGTTTTCAAAACTCAAAATCTGTTATACTAGTTGAGTTTGATTGCAGCTTCAGTTTAGTTAGCTTAGCTCAGCATTATGCTTCAGTTCAGTTTTCCATGTTAGCTCTATGTTCAGTTTATGTCT
The DNA here is from genome assembly GCF_018446385.1 of Zingiber officinale. Classification (NCBI taxonomy): domain Eukaryota; kingdom Viridiplantae; phylum Streptophyta; class Magnoliopsida; order Zingiberales; family Zingiberaceae; genus Zingiber; species Zingiber officinale. The sequence continues at coordinate 96,072,129 of NC_056002.1, read as the reverse complement.
TCATGCTCAGATCACCGTATGCCATGACTAGTTTTCGATTGCTATGTAGCATGCCATGATTAGTTTTGATTGCTGTGTAGTATGCCATGTTTAGCTTAACCTGTTCATATTTTCAAATAGCATGTTTTAAAATCATATCCGCATCGTTGCATGATTTTGTGAGGTAGATGGTTTCTTACTAAGCTTTTTAGCTTACAGATACTATTTTCCTTATACTGCAGATTCAGGTAAAAGGAAAATGGACTAGCAGTGTGTTGGATGCTACTCGGAAAGCCTAGAGGTTCCACTGTACAAAAATTTTGTACAAAGGTCTGAACCTTTTCCTAGCTACCATGTGTTCTTTTAAATTAAATTTTGGATCGCCTGCGGAACTTAACACGTTTGATCCAAAACTTAATCTATTTGTTCTTTTAGGTTTTGACTTGGATCTCCTGCGGAACTTAACACGTTCGACCCAAGTCACCTTAAGTTATTAATTCCATTAAATATTAATTTCCATAATCGGTTCCCAGTACTGACGTGGCGAGGCACATGGCCTTCTTGGATATGGGAGCAACCACCACCGACTAGACAAAACCTTTTATAGAAAACTAATATTTAATTTCCTAAAATAACTTTAGGTTAACCGAAAAGAACAATCAAATCACAAGGAAAAGAAAAACAAAAGAACACTATATCGAAAACAAATTCGAAACTCTAGAATCATATGCCTCTTGTATTTAGTAGTATTTCCAAAAATAACTAGTATGATGCGGAAAGAAAATTACTAGTTATACCTTTAAGAAAAACCTCTTGATCTTCTACCGTATTCCTCTTCTAACCTCGGACGTTGTGTGGGCAACGATCTTCCGAGATGAGAAACCACCAACCACCTTCTTCTCCTCCTAGCTAGGTTTGGCCACAAAAGAAAAAGCTTCACCAAGGAAGAAAATCAAAACACTAACCAAGCTCCAAGAGATGCTCGCTTCCTCTCCTCCTTCTACTTCTTCTCCAAGTAGTATCCGGCCACCACAAGAGCTCCAAGGAAAGAGAAGGGTTCGGCCACCACAAGAAGAAGAGAGGGAAAGGATGGCCGGCCACACCAAGGAACCAAAGAGGGAGAGAAAATAATAGAGGTTATATCTTGTGAAGGCACCCTCACCCCTTCTTTTATATTCCTTGGCCTAGGCAAATTAGGAAATTTAATTACAATAAAATTTCCTTAATTCCCTTGACATGATTTAATTGAGAAAAATAAAATAATATTTCCCCAATTAATCTCTAATGGTCGGCCACATCAAGAGGAAATAAATTAGACAAGTTTTAATCAACAAATTAAAACTTCCTAATTTGTTTCCGGAAATTTTAAAAATAAAATTTCTCTTTAAAAATCTCTTCATGGTTGATAAAGAAATTTCTATAATTTTAATTTTATCAACATGTGGATAATTTAAAGAAAATAAAATATCTCACCAATCTACAAATAAGGAAAGAGATTTAATCTCTTTCTTTAATCTTTGTAGATCTTTACAAGAGAGATATTTTAATTTTAATTCTCTTTAATAAATTATTTCTTCCACATAATAAAATTAAAATTAAAATCCTTTTTAATTTAATTTGGCGCCCCACTAGCTTGGGTTCAAGCTAGGCCGACCACAATTACCTAGGCGGCCCTAGCTTGGTTCCCAAGCTAGCTTGGCCGACCCCTTATTGGTGGGTATAGAAGGTGGGTATAGGTGGGTATAGAACTCTATAAATAAGAGGCTACGATAGGGACCGAGAGGAGGAATTGGTTTTGGTCTCCCGATAAAATTAAGCATCCCGTGTTCGCCCCGAACACACAACTTAATTTTATCAATAATAATTCATTCCACTAGAGAATTATTATTGAACTACCGCACCAATCCCAAATTACATTTTTGGGCTCCTTCTTATTATGAGTGTGTTAGTCTTCCTATGTTTAAGATAACAAATGTCCACTAATTAAGTAAGTTACTGACAACTCACTTAATTAATATCTAGCTCCAAGAGTAGTACCACTCAACTTCATCGTCATGTCGGACTAAGTCCACCTGCAGGATTTAACATGACAATCCTTATGAGCTCCTCTTGGGGACATTCTCAACCTAGTATCTCTAGGACACAGTTTCCTTCTATAATCAACAACACACACTATAAGTGATACCATTTCTCAACTTATCGGGCTTATTGATTCATCGAACTAAATCTCACCCATTGATAAATTAAAGAAATAAATATCAAATATATGTGCTTGTTATTATATCAGGATTAAGAGCACACACTTCCATAATAACCGAGGTCTTTGTTTCTTTATAAAATCAGTATAAAAGAAACGACCTCAAATGGTCCTACTCAATACACTCTAAGTGTACTAGTGTAATTATACAGTCAAGATAAACTGATACCTAATTACACTACGACCTTCTAATGGTTTGTTCCTTTCCATTTTGGTCGTGAGCTACTGTTTATAATTTATAAGGTACTGATAACATGATCCTCTGTGTGTGACACCACACACCATGTTATCTACAATATAAATTAATTGAACAACTACATTTATCACAAATGTAGACATTTGACCAATGTGATTCTTATTTCTAGATAAATGTTTATACCAAAAGCTAGGCTTTTAGTATACACTCTAACAATCTCCCACTTATACTAAAAGACTAAGCTGCCATATCTGCTGCCATACATCTGATTCCCAACCCTTCAACATGTCCATCAAAAGCTCTCGCCTTAAGGACCTTAGTGAAAGGATCTATAGGTCATCACCTGATGCAATCTAGGCGGCAACAACTTCTCCTCGTTTATACGATTTCTCGTATTGGGTGGTACTTGCGCTCTATTGTGTTTACTTGCCTTATAGACTTATGGTTTCTTCGAGTTTGCTACTGCACCAACATTATTACAATAAATTGTAATAATCTTTGGACAAACCATAAATCATATCTAAGTCTATCTTGAGGTTATTGAGTCATTCAGCTTTTATGGCTACCTCAGAGGCTTGCCATATACTAAGCTTCTATGGTGGAGTTCAGAAAAACACCTATGCTTATCACTCTTCCATAGTTATGACTTTACCTCCTAAAGTAAACACAAAACCCCGAGGTTGACTTATTATTGTCCCTATCCGATTGGAAGTCAAAATCCATGCAACCCACAAGGACTAAATTAACTGCCTTGTAAGCTAGCATATAATCTCTAGTGCCTCTAAGGTACTACAATATATGCTTTACTGCAGTCCACTGTCCTTGTTACTTTGATATCTGCTAACTATGCCCTTGGCAAAACATATTTCTAATCTCGTGCATAGCATACATTAGGCTTCCAACAGCCGTAGCATAAAGAACTGTCTTTATTTCCTTTATCTCCTTTGATGTCTACAGAGACATATCTTTAGATAAAGTTACTCCATCCTGAAAAGGTAAGAAACCTTTCTTGGAATTTTGTATGCTTAAAACGAGCAAGGATTTTTCCGATGTATAAAGCTTGGGATAAGTAAAATATTCTTTTCTTGCGATCCCTTATTACTTTGATCTCAAGAATATATACATTCTCCCAAGTCCTTTATATCGAATTGTTTGGACAACCATACTTTTGACAACATTTTGATATTGTTTCCAACTACCAAAAATGTTATCTAAGTATAGTACAAGAAATACCACCACGTTTCCATCACATCTTTTGTATACACAAGACTTATCCGGTTACTAAATCCATAGATCTGGATTACTTTGATAAACCGGATGTTCCAAGACCTTGAAGCTTTGCCTCAGTCCATAGACTGATTGAGCTTACACACAAGATGCTCTTAGCCCTTTGCAATGAACCCTTCTGGTTGCTTTATATGGATGTTTTCTTCAAAACTTCCATTAAGGAATGCTGTCTTGACATCCACTTGCCAAATAGATAAAAGAATCCGGATTGACTTAAGCATGACTACCAGTGAAAAAGTTTCCTTTTTCATCTAGCCTTGCTTTGAGAGTTTCTACCTTCCTGTCTATCCCTCTTTTCCTAATATAGACATTTTTACACCCAAAGGCTTTTATACCATTTGGTGGTTCTATAAGCTTCCAGATTTTATTAGAATGCATATATTCTAATTCTGTTATTCATTACTCTTTGCCAAGATATTGCATCTTTATCTTGGAGTGCTTTGTCATATGTCCGGAGATCAGATTCATGTCCTCCAGGGATCGAGTCCAAAAAACTCTCCCAAAACATAAATCTTTTTAGGTTGCCTAACAACCCTCCCACTACGATGAGGCACTTTCTTCAATTGTGTATCATTTGTGATACGTGTTGCAGTTTCCTTGTGGTATCTCATCTTGTACAGTTGGTACTAGATTAGACATGTCTTTTATTATTTCCTTAAGAACACATTTTCTTATGAGCATGAGGTTTATTACATAGTTCTTTTCTAAAAATCGATCATTGATGCTAATAATGACCTTCTAATTTTTAAGACTATAAACCTACTTTCATTTCTCTAGGATAACCCACAAACAAGTGAATTCCTGTCCAACTTATCATTGTCTCTCTTCAGCATATGTGCTGGACTACCCGAATCCGAATATGCTTCAAAATAGGCTTACACCTATTCAGCAATTCTATATGAGTAGAGAGTTCTGACTTTGGAAGGTACTATGTTTGTAACAACCCAATTTTCCCTATTTCAAGTTCTAAAAGTCCATAAAAATATTGGTAAATACCTTTAAAATATTCTAGCGATTTTTAGGGATTTTTAGAGTATTTTTACGCAATTTTTGGAGGTCGTTTAGTATGTTTACAAAAAGAAAGAAATTTTGACAAAAATTTGTCAAAACCGAAGCTCGAACCCGTGACCTCCGGCCGAACCAAACCCAACCGGACACAGCAAACCAACTGGGCTGCGCACGCTTTGTTAACCAAGTATGAGGAGAAATAGGTTTAAGTTATAGTAAGGATCAGAAATTAAACCTAGGTTATAAAGGGTTAATTTCTTTCCCCGAGCCCTAATCCCTTTTCTTCTCGTTCCTTTCTCCCGACGCGTGCGACGGCGCTGTGCTTGGGCGAAGACGAAGCCGAGTTAGGGCACTTCCTCCGGCGGCCGGCGAGGGGTTTTTCGGAGAATCCTTCTCATCCTCGTGACCTCCTCGACGTGAAGAGCACGTAGACGCGAAGAAGGCGCGGTGATTTCAAGTCTCGCCGAACCCTAGCAGCCCTCTCCTTCCGGTTGTAAGTCCAAGAAGGCATTGTAAGTACTACTCACCTGTGGTAGGAGTAGCTCCGCGATTTTTGCTTCCTTCTTTTCCTTGCCGAGCGTGAACAGAGTCCTTATTGATTCGTTTAAGGATTAGGTTGGATTTTTGCTAAGCACAGCAGGTTTTAAGAAGCTTTTGTTTGTAGGTGGTGACTTACAGTTTCGAAGGTTGCATTTCCAAGTAGTACAGTTCATGTAGAGTTTCCAGTAGGGCTATGAGGATTGTTCTTCAGGCTTGAACTTAGTATTTTAGTTGGCATAATCGGGTTACATGGAAGCTAGCATTGGTTTCCTGTTGTTCTCTGTTGCCGTGGCACACTGCGTGAAGAGTACTTGTGGTTTAGGGGTTGATATGTAGCTGTCTTGTGCTATTAGTTCCCTTATACCTTGTAGCTTGTAGCGCTTCTTGCTTGTTCTGTTAATTTCTTTATGCAGTTAAGTGATAGCATGTTCTGCCAATGCTGTTAGTTCTTTATACCATGCAGATTAGAGCATTTCCTGCCATAGTAGTTCTATTTTCGAATTCTTTGATGTACGAACAGCCCTCTAGTCCTAGCTCAAAGTTGCATTCTTTTGCCCTGTTATTACAGCATGTTTAGAAGTATTAAAGTAGCATTCTTTGCCTAGTTTCACAGCATGTTTAGAAGCACTGAAGTAGCATTCTGTGCCCTGTTATTACAGCATGTTTAGAAGTATTAAAGTAGCATTCTTTGCCTATTTTTACAGCATGTTTAGAAGCACTAAAGTAGCATTCTATGCCATGTTTTTATAGCATGATTAGTAAGTCCATATGTGCTTTCTTTTCCTTTATTTTATAGCATGTTTAGAAAGTCCAGATTTGCTTTCCTTTGCTCTATTTTATAACAGGCTTAGGGAGTTCAGATTTGTTTTCCTTTGTGTTATTTTTATATAGCATGCTTGGTTAGTTGTAATCCTATACTTGTTAGATATATATCTAAAGGATTCTAATAAGCTCTAGTAAAGGATTATGAGAAGTATGAGTAAAGAAAAGACCAAGGTCTAATTAAAGAAAGATAACAAGTAAGTAAAGCAAGAGGCTAGTACCCGACATCCAAGAGCTTGTCGTTAAACAAATTCAGGTGACCATTTCCGAGGTCTTGGCCCTGGTAGACCGAGGTCTGCTCTTTTAGGATTGGTGGCTCGCAACCCCAACCTATTAGGGAACACGCATGAGTTGGTACTAGGCCTGGGCCCAAGAAAAGAAAACCAAAGTAAAGAAAAGTAAAGAAGTAAAGTAAAGAAGTAAAGTAAAGAAAGAAAGAAGAAGAAAGTAAAAGATAGAAATTAAAAGATTAATTTCTAACACAAGGATACAAGAAATGAAATAAGTTCCAAACTTAGAATAGATAAGAATGGTTAGTTTCTTTAATTCTAAGTTGCATAGTTAGTTTCTTGTTATTCTGCTTGATACTGAGTATGATTTGTATCTAGTTCATTTTCTGTATACCATGAGCATATGCAGATAGTTTTAGTATTTCAGTTTCAGTACTTATGCATTTCATTTATGCATTTCGAGTTTTGTGAGATAGATTAGTACTTACTAAGCGTTTTCGCTTATAGATCTTGTTTTCTTTCCTCCTACTGCAGATAAAGGAAAAGCTAAGATATGAAGGGAGGCGACAGGGTGGTGGTGATGATGGATGTGTGTGGTGACTGAACTATGGAGAGGTCCAGAGGGGACTAGCAAGACTTATTTATTTAGAGTTTATGTCTAGTTCATTTTCCTTATTTCTGTTAAGAAATTATGAGTTTATGCTTGAGTTTGAAGTGCGTTGTAGCTTGTTATGCTTTGTTCTGAGAGTTTTGAGTTTAATTCTTATTGCTAGTTTAGTTTTTGATTAGAATATGATTTATTAATGCGTGGTTGTGAAGAATATTGTGATCCAGCCGCATGTGGCTGTGTATATCTTTTATGTATTGTGGATTTGGTCACCGGTACAGGGGAGACTCTGCCAAATTTTTCGGTGGGAATCCCTCTAAACTGTGATAAAATCTACCTGACTCTAATTATAGAGTCAGTGCCACTAGGAGGGAAGTTATAGTTAGGTAACAATCTCCCTTAGAGAGTAGTGGTAAGAAAGGGTGGTTGTTACAATGTTCACTTCCGTTTCCAGAGTATATCCTTAAAATGAATTTGGTAATTTTCTAAATAACTCATCATCAATCTACTTATTTCCATAAGAGTCCTATACCATCCTTTTTCTACACCATTCTGTTGGGATATACCTAGGTGTAGTTAGTTGGGATTGAATCCCTACTTCTGATAAGTGACTCCTAAATTCTCCCAAGAGGTACTTGCCACTACGATCTCACCGTAGTGTCTTGATACTTTTACCTTGACATTTCTCCACATCAGCCTCATACTCTTTGAACTAATCAAAGCACTTAGACTTGTGGCACATCAAGTAAATGTATCCGTATATCAAATAGTTTTCTATAAAATAGACGAAATATTTGAAACAACCTCTTGCTTGGATAGTCATAGGATCACACAAATCAGAATGAACCAATTTCAACATATCTTTGACTCCATACCCCTTAGACTTGAAAGCTTCTTGGTTATTTTTCCTTCCAAGTAAGACTCGCAGGTTGTCACTACTAATGAACCCAAAAGTTCATCAGCTACCAATGAATCATACTCAAGTTAATATAACCTAGCCTTAGATGCCAAAGATATAATTGGTTCATTTCCGAAGGTTACTTTCTCTTAAAGTTAGAAGATGTGTTACTAATTTCCATTTGTTGCATCGTGAGAGTTATTGGATTTATAAATTGTCAATCAACGTACCAGAACAGATAACTTCCCTCTTTTTCTTAATAACAACTTTGTTATTAAAAGAGGCAGAATATCATGTTCTTTGAATAGTTTAGAAACTGAAAACTAGTTCTTTCTAAACTTGGTGCGTAAAGACAATTACTCAAAAATCCATGTTTTATTTTTATCAAAAGATAAACATCTCCCACTGCAACAGCTGCCACTTTTACAGCAGTGCCCATGTGGACGGTGTTTTTATTTTCATTTAGTTGTCGGGTTTCCTGGAACCCTGCAATGAATTGCGGACATGATTAATGGCATCTGTATCTACACTCCAGGTTCTGGTAGATAACACCACTAAACATGTTTCAACTAATGAATAAAATACACCTATATTGTTCTTAGTTCTAAGAGAACAGTCTACCTTAATGTCCAAATCCTATTTCCAATCAATTATAATTGGGACCACTAAGTCTATCCTAAAGTATATCAGCTAGGGATTGACCATCATCCTAAGAATCACAAAAATATTTGGTTAAGACCAACTCCTTAAAAATCCCATGAATTTTGTATGCCACGTTAGTGTGGACGTATACAAATTCAAAGAGGAAATTTTATCATTTAATTTTATTATCTCGTCAACCTTACTTTATGACGAATAAAATTAATAGTTGGTCTATCTTTAATCAAATATTTGGTCAAGACTTCTAAATTTAAAATAATATTGATTCCTCTAACAATACTATTTAAATCTACCAACACCTCAAAACACCGTGAATTTTGCATGCCACGTTAGTGTGGACGTATACAAAATCAACATTTGTAAGAGGAGGGTTTTACCCATTAACTATCTTGTCAACGTAACTTTATGACAAATAAAATTATCTCAAACACCGTTAATTTTGTATGCCACGTTAGTGTGGACGTATACAAAATCAATCATTTGTAAGAGGGGTTTTAACCCTTTAATTTTATTATCTTGTCAACCTAGTTTTATGACAAATTAATAGTTGGTTTCATTTGGTCACACAAATAATAACAGTGACTCCGATGGGGAGGATACTATTAGATGTGTCTAAGTGTATACCATTACTTGACACTAAGTCTATTAATAAGATTATGCCCCTTCCGTTGGGGAAGATCACACGCTCTTAATTAACTTCCTATAGTCATCCAAAAATGGAAGTCTGTTCTAGTGATCTGCAAACTAGCTCATCCGTTATAGAGGAAGGCACTCAGAGCCAACGCGCAAGCTTGTTTGCATCACTTACAAACTAGTAATGGAAACCATGGGATTTACTTAAAAATCCCTCTCCCACTTAGTTATTTATTAATGAGGAATTTTAACTATGCTAGCCTACTAAACTTGTAAACTAACATGCACACACAGCACAATATAAAAGCAATAAATAGAAAATCTAATTTTCAACTATTATGGCTTTTATCTCTAGTTGTCCTCTGTGTGTTGTCATCCCAAGCTGCTGCCATATTTGGCCATCGCCATCGGGTCTAGCTATCGCATCCATCTTGCTCCTTGTTCCGCTGCGCCTCTGGTCCTTAGAAGGTTCCACGCTTTGCAAGATTCGATCCGCGACATAAATAGAATTTTACAATTTTGATCCTATATTCCATAAAAGGAATGTACATGTATCTAGATCAAAAATAAAATCCTAATAAAACTAAATACAGCTCCTGCTGTATTTTATAATACAATCATGCACACACATATAAATGCCCTTGACATGTCCAAGGGTCCAATCACACACATAAAACTATAAGCCATAATAGTTGGATCTTGCATCCACAAAGTTAGCACATCCTACTATTATCCTGTCTAAATTATGTATGACATGTGCATAATTAAACTAATACCAAATACACAGAGGCAAAATCCTAGCTCTGATACCAATTGTTGGATGCTACTCGGAAAGCCTAGAGGTTCCACTGTACAAAAATTTTGTGCAAAGGTCTGAACCTTTTCCTAGCTACCATGTGTTCTTTTAAATTAAATTTTGGATCGCCTGCGGAACTTAACACGTTTGATCCAAAACTTAATCTATTTGTTCTTTTAGGTTTTGACTTGGATCTCCTGCGGAACTTAACACGTTCGACCCAAGTCACCTTAAGTTATTAATTCCATTAAATATTAATTTCCATAATCGGTTCCCAGTACTGACGTGGCGAGGCACATGGCCTTCTTGGATATGGGAGCAACCACCACCGACTAGACAAAACCTTTTATAGAAAACTAATATTTAATTTCCTAAAATAACTTTAGGTTAACCGAAAAGAACAATCAAATCACAAGGAAAAGAAAAACAAAAGAACACTATATCGAAAACAAATTCAAAACTCTAGAATCATATGCCTCTTGTATTTAGTAGTATTTCCAAAAATAACTAGTATGATGCGGAAAGAAAAATTACTAGTTATACCTTTAAGAAAAACCTCTTGATCTTCTACCGTATTCCTCTTCTAACCTCGGACGTTGTGTGGGCAACGATCTTCCGAGATGAGAAACCACCAACCACCTTCTTCTCCTCCTAGCTAGGTTCGGCCACAAAAGAAAAAGCTTCACCAAGGAAGAAAATCAAAACACTAACCAAGCTCCAAGAGATGCTCGCTTCCTCTCCTTCTTCTTCTTCTTCTCCAAGTAGTATCCGGCCACCACAAGAGCTCCAAGGAAATAGAAGGGTTCGGCCACCACAAGAAGAAGAGAGGGAAAGGATGGCCGGCCACACCAAGGAACCAAAAGAGGGAGAGAAAATAATAGAGGTTATATCTTGTGAAGGCACCCTCACCCCTTCTTTTATATTCCTTGGCCTAGGCAAATTAGGAAATTTAATTACAATAAAATTTCCTTAATTCCCTTGACATGATTTAATTGAGAAAAATAAAATAATATTTCCCCAATTAATCTCTAATGGTCGGCCACATCAAGAGGAAATAAATTAGACAAGTTTTAATCAACAAATTAAAACTTCCTAATTTGTTTCCGGAAATTTTAAAAATAAAATTTCTCTTTAAAAATCTCTTCATGGTTGATAAAAGGAAATTTCTATAATTTTAATTTTATCAACATGTGGATAATTTTAAAGAGAAAATAAAATATCTCACCAATCTACAAATAAGGAAAGAGATTTAATCTCTTTCTTTAATCTTTTGTAGATCTTTTACAAGAGAGATATTTTAATTTTAATTCTCTTTAATAAATTATTTCTTCCATATAATAAAAATTAAAATTAAAATCCCTTTTTAATTTAATTTGGCCGGCCCCCACTAGCTTGGGTTCAAGCTAGGGCCGACCACCCAATTTTATACCTAGGCGGCCCTAGCTTGGTTCCCACCCTATTGGTGGGTATAGAAGGTGGGTATAGGTGGGTATAGGTGGGTATAGAACTCTATAAATAAGAGGCTACGATAGGGACCGAGAGGAGGAATTGGTTTTGGTCTCCCGATAAAATTAAGCATCCCGTGTTCGCCCCGAACACACAACTTAATTTTATCAATAATAATTCATTCCACTAGAGAATTATTATTGAACTACCGCACCAATCCCAAATTACATTTTTGGGCTCCTTCTTATTATGAGTGTGTTAGTCTCCCTATGTTTAAGATAACAAATGTCCACTAATTAAGTAAGTTACTGACAACTCACTTAATTAATATCTAGCTCCAAGAGTAGTACCACTCAACTTCATCGTCATGTCGGACTAAGTCCACCTGCAGGATTTAACATGACAATCCTTATGAGCTCCTCTTGGGGACATTCTCAACCTAGTATCTCTAGGACACAGTTTCCTTCTATAATCAACAACACACACTATAAGTGATACCATTTCTCAACTTATCGGGCTTATTGATTCATCGAACTAAATCTCACCCATTGATAAATTAAAGAAATAAATATCAAATATATGTGCTTGTTATTATATCAGGATTAAGAGCACACACTTCCATAATAACCGAGGTATTTGTTTCTTTATAAAATCAGTATAAAAGAAACGACCTCAAATGGTCCTACTCAATACACTCTAAGTGTACTAGTGTAATTATACAGTCAAGATAAACTGATACCTAATTACACTACGACCTTCTAATGGTTTGTTCCTTTCCATTTTGGTCGTGAGCTACTGTTTATAATTTATAAGGTACTGATAACATGATCCTCTGTGTGTGACACCACACACCATGTTATCTACAATATAAATTAATTGAACAACTACATTTATCACAAATGTAGACATTTGACCAATGTGATTCTTATTTCTAGATAAATGTTTATACCAAAAGCTAGGCTTTTAGTATACACTCTAACACAGTGGAGGCTGGAGGACAATGCGAAGATGGTGTGTGTGTGTGGAACTGGAATAAAAGGTCTTAGGGGACTTAGCAAATTGAACCTCAGACTCTTTAGCATTTACTTTAGCATTTATTTATTGGTTTTGATTTTCATGTTCTATGCACTTGTAGTTGTGTGTTGCCATGAATTCCTAAACTATGCTCTATGTTAAGTTAGGTACTGGTTTATGTCATTAGAATGTTGCTACATGTTATTAAAATAGTTTATCAGATATTAGATAGTTGTATGAGGGATTTTGGCACGCCAGAGTGCTGAAATCAGAGTTCCCGGGTGAAATCAGAACTCTGATCGGTCTCCAGACCGATCAGAGCCTGGACAGTGCCGCTGGATCGGTCTGCCGACCGATCCAGACAGGTACAGTATGCTACTGTATCCTCCTGGATCGGTCAGCCGACCGATCCAGCTCAATACAGTAGCGTTCCAGGAAGTTTTAGGTTCCTGGATCGGTCTACCGACCGATCCAGACCTATCTGGATTGGTCTGCCGACCTGATCCAGCCACACCTGGATCGGTCGCTAGACCGATCCAGCTGGGAACAGAAGCGACGTAGCTTCGGGGTCGGACAGCCAACCGATCCAGGGCCTTGTAACCGTACCAGTACCAGTAGATCGGTCTGTGGATTGATCCAGAGTGTGATATCAGCGGTAAATACCTCCCCTAGCAGGTGTACAACTCCTAGCTAGCAAAAATTTAAATTAGATCAGTTTTCCGCACAGTATAGCACAGCAAAACCGTAGCGATTCGACCTTACAGCCTAGTAGTAGAAGGCGGGTCGTTACAGAATTGCCTATGACAATCAAAATAACTTGGTTTCTTTCCGTGTTTCAATCTGAATGACTTTGATCTCTCCATACATATTGGGCATCCCAAGATCCCAGCAGTACTCCAACCTGATAGCATACCATAAGCTGGAAAGTCATTTATGGTCCAAAGAAGAGCAGCCTTCAGTATAAACATCTGGTTAGAATGAACATCGTATGTAGGAACACCTTCATCCCATAGTTGTTTAAGTTCTGTTATCAGAGGTTGCATATAAATATCTATTAACTTTTTTGGATTTTGCGGACCTGGTACAACCAATGTTAAAAACATATAAGGTGTTTTCATGCACATCCCAGGCGGAAGATTATACGACGTTAAAATAACTGGCCAACAAGAATAATTTCTTCCTGATTTACCAAACGGAGCAAATCCATCAGCACATAGACATAATCTAATATTTCTAGTCTCCTTTGCAAAATCTGGATATGTTCTATCAAAATTTTTCCAAGCATCTGCATCTGATGGATGACACATTAAACCCTCTTCTGTTTGATGAGTTGCATGCCAAGTCATGTGTTCCGCAGTTGCCTTTGATGCATACAATCTTTGTAATCTAGGAGTTAAAGGTAAATAAAACAACTGGCTGTGTGCTTTACGTCATTGTTGACTCCTTCTGGTTGTCTTATACCTATCTTGATTACAGAATTTACAAACCTCTACTTCTGCATCATCTCCCCAATATAACATACAACCATCTCTGCAAACATCAATTCTTTCAACTGGAAGACCTAAATCTTTCACCAGTTTTTTCATACTGTAAAAATCAAGAGGCAAATTGTGATCACGTGGCAATGTATCGTTAAACGCTTGAACAACATCATTAAAACAATCTTGCGACATATTATGATCTGCCTTTATATTTAATAATCTGGATGTGAGAGATAATTTAGTCTGACTGTCACAACCGGAATATAATGGTTCATTTGCAGCACTCAATACTTCTTGAAATTTGTAATATATTTCATCCAGACATGGTACATCAGGCTCCTCCAACGGCAATGTATTAGTGGCAAACATTTGTTCACTTGTTGGAGGAAAACTAGAACTTGCACCAAGCGTCTCGGGAATATAATTCTGACAACTTGCATCAATTACCATCCTCTGATATGGATTGAATTGTTCATAATAACTCTGATCCCCACTAGCAGAGGCTTGAAAATTCCGTCCATAATCCTCATCAGATATGAACGGTTCGCCATGACTTGTCCAATTATAATAATTCGGAGTAAAACCAAATCTACAAAGATGTTCTTCAACTTTATCGGTGGGTAAAAATTTCCCATTGTGAAATTTTCTACACGCGCACCTTATCTTCTTGCCATCCATATACATAACTTGAGTAGATGCAAAATTTAAAAATTGCCTCAGTCCAGTGATAAACTCAAGAGTTAACCTCTGACGATTAGGCAAATTTTTGTTATACATCCAACTTCGCTCATTCTGCATTTTACCTGAATTCAATTGTTTAGTTAAACATTATTAAAAGTTACTATAGATAAATCTTATCATTGAGGACAAAACAAAAAACAACAGCTAATCAAAAAGACGGAACGTAATTAATCAACTATAATAAAATTATTTAAAGCTAACTTTATATATAAAGTAAATGCATAATAAAGAAATTAAGAATACCGAAAAGAAGTCAACAAATATGTCTTCAACTACACTGAGATCACGCTAAAATGAGACCTGCACAAAAGAACATTATCAATTCAGACAGTAATATTTGAATATTAACTTAAACAACTGATAAAATGGTCAAATTCGGCAGCCATAAAAAATTAATCACAAATGGTGCACGAGAGCTGTCCGGCCCCATCGCCGGCGCAAAGCCCACACGGCAAGCCAATGGAATCGCCGAGGCTGTGGGATCACGGAGGCCATGCAGAGGTGCCGAGGCAGCAGGCCGAGGCTGGCAGACCGCCGAGCCAGTAAAGAAAGCCGCCACGGCCAGTATGGCCGGCCATGCACAAGGCAGTGCCACGGCCATGCACAAGGCCAGTAGGGTGACCGACGCTGCGCACTGCTTCAGCGGCGGGAGTCAACGGAGAGAGAGAGATCGAGAGCGCTTTTGCTTACCAAACGAAACCTTCCACCGCCGATCGTCGTAGATCACGTCTATTCGATCGGAGATGTACGAAAATGGAAATCGCAGATGGGAAGAAGGGGGAGAGAGAGGAAAGAAAGAGAGAAGGAAAAAGAATCGGGTTGGGAATTAGATCTAGGGTTTTTAGGAACAAATATTTTTGTTCCCAATTTAATCCCTAAAATTGGGACGAATTGATTCGTCCCAAATTTTGGGATAATTTAAAAAATTCAAATTTTGGGACGAATCCAAGATTCGTCCCAAATTTTGGGACGAATCCAAGATTCGTCCCAAAACTTAAATTAATTTAAAATAAATTAAATCAAAGATCGAAAGCTTATATCTTGACCTAGAGACATCGGAATTTGATGAAACAAGTTTCTATGCGTTCGTATCATTGCCCTGATCGTAAATATGTCACCAAACATATTTTTTTAATAATATTTTAAGTGATTCAAATTTTTAATACCAAATTAGGTCAAATTGGAATTAAAAAATTCTAAAAATAAAAATATTTGGTAAAAATTATTTTTATGGATATATTTATGATCAGGACAATGATACGAATGCATAGAAATTTATTTCATCAAATTCTGATGTCTCTAGGTCTGTATATAAGGCGTCCCATTTGGTTTTTTTTTTTTAAAAGATATTTAAAATTTTGGGATGAATCCAGGATTCGTCCCAAAACTTAAAATAATTTTAAAAAAAATTAAATCAAAGACCGAAAGCTTATATCTTGACGTAGAGACATGGGAATTTGATGAAACAAGTTTTTATGCGTTCGTATCATTGCCCTAGGCGTAAATATGTCACAAAACATATTTTTTAAATAATATTTTAAGTGATTCAAATTTTTAATACCAAATTAGGTCAAATTGGAATTAATAAATTCCAAAAATAAAAATATTTGGTAAAAAATATTTTTATGGATATATTTACGATCAAGACAATGATACGAACGCATAGAAATTTATTTCATCAAATTCTGATGTCTCTAGGTAAATATTTTTTAATACATATATAGGTTGCTATTAGCTAAAAAGGTGTTGTGTAGTGAACGGTTGTAAATTAGTGTCTGAAAGCTTATATCTTGACCTATAGACATCGGAATTTGATGAAACAAGTTTCTATGCGTTCATATCGTTGCCCTGATCGTAAATATGTCACCAAACATATTTTTTAAATAATATTTTAAGTGATTCAAAATTTTAATACCAAATTAGTTCAAATTGGAATTAAAAAATTCCAAAAATAAAAATATTTGGTAAAAATTATTTTTATGGATATATTTATGATCAGGACAATGATACGAATGCATAGAAATTTATTTCATCAAATTCTGATGTCTCTAGGTCCGTATATAAGGCGTCCCATTTTGTTTTTTTTTTAAAAGATATTTAAATTTTTGGGACGAATCTCTGGATTCGTCCCAAAATTTGGGATGAATCCAGAGATTCGTCCCAAACTTTGGGACGAATTCCTGGATTCATCCCAAAACTTAAAATAATTTAAAAAAATTAAATCAAAGACCGAAAGCTTATATCTTGACCTAGAGACATCGAAATTTGATGAAACAAGTTTCTATGCGTTCGTATCATTGCCCTGATTGTAAATATGTCACAAAACATATTTTTTAAATAATATTTTAAGTGATTCAAATTTTTAATACCAAATTAGGTCAAATTGGAATTAAAAAATTCCAAAAATAAAAATATTTGGTAAAAAATATTTTTATGGATATATTTACACTCATGACAATGATACGAACGCATAAAAATTTGTTTCATCAAATTCTGATGTCTCTAGGTATATATTTTTTAATACATATATAGGTTACTATTAGCTAAAAAGGTGTTGTGTAGTGAACGGTTGTAAATTAGTGTCTGAAAGCTTATATCTTGACCTATAGACATCGGAATTTGATGAAACAAGTTTCTATGCGTTCGTATCATTGCCCTAATCGTAAATATGTCACCAAACATATTTTTTAAATAATATTTTAAGTGATTAAAATTTTTAATACCAAATTAGGTCAAATTGGAATTAAAAAATTCCAAAAATAAAAATATTTGGTAAAAAATATTTTTATGGATATATTTATGCTCATGACAATGATACAAATGCATAGAAATTTATTTCATCAAATTATGATGTCTCTAGGTATATATTTTTTAATACATATATAGGTTACTATTAGCTAAAAAGGTGTCGTGTAGTGAACGGTTGTAAATTAGTGTCTGAAAGCTTATATCTTGACCTATAGACATCGGAATTTGATGAAACAAGTTTTTATGTGTTCGTATCGTTGCCCTGATCGTAAATATATCACCAAACATATTTTTTAAATAATATTTTAAGTGATTCAATTTTTTAATACCAAATTAGGTCAAATTGGAATTAAAAAATTCCAAAAATAAAAATATTTGGTAAAAATTATTTTTATGGATATATTTACGATCAGGATAATGATACGAATGCATAGAAACTTATTTCATCAAATTCCGATGTCTCTAGGTCCGTATATAAGGCGCCCCATTTGTTTTTTTTTAAAAAGATATTTAAATTTTTGGGACGAATCTCTGGATTCGTCCCAAATTTTGGGATGAATCCAGATATTTGTCCCAAACTTTGGGATGAATTCCTGGATTCGTCCCAAATTTTGGGACGAATCCAGGATTCGTCCCAAATTTTAAAATAATTTGAAAAAAAATTAAATCGAAGACCGAAAGCTTATATCTTGACCTATAGACATCAGAATTTGATGAAACAAGTTTCTATGCGTTCGTATCGTTGACTTGATCGTAAATATGTCACCAAACATATTTTTTAAATAATATTTTAAGTGATTCAAATTTTTAATACAAAATTAGGTCAAATTGGAATTAAAAAATTCCAAAAATAAAAATATTTGGTAAAAAATATTTTTATGGATATATTTATGCTCATGACAATGATACGAACGCATAGAAGTTTATTTCATCAAATTCTGATGTCTCTAGGTATATATTTTTTAATACATATATAGGTTACTATTAGCTAAAAAGGTGTTGTGTAGTGAACGGTTGTAAATTAGTGTCTGAAAGCTTATATCTTGACCTATAGACATCAGAATTTGATGAAACAAGTTTCTATGTGTTCGTATCGTTGCCCTGATCGTAAATATATCACCAAACATATTTTTTAAACAATATTTTAAGTGATTCAAATTTTTAATAGAAAATTAGGTTAAATTGGAATTAAAAAATTCCAAAAATAAAAATATTTGGTAAAAATTATTTTTATGGATATATTTACGATCAGGACAATGATACGAATGCATAGAAATTTATTTCATCAAATTCCGATGTCTCTAGGTCCGTATATAAGGCGCCCCATTTGTTTTTTTTTTTAAAAGATATTTAAATTTTTGGGACGAATCTCTGGATTCATCCCAAATTTTGGGACGAATCCAGATATTCGTCGCAAACTTTGGGATGAATTCCTGGATTCATCCCAAATTTTGGGACGAATCCAGGATTCGTCCCAAAATTTAAAATAATTTTAAAAAAATTAAATCGAAGACCGAAAGCTTATATCTTGACCTAGAGACATCAGAATTTGATGAAACAAGTTTCTATGCATTCATATCATTGCCCTTATCGTAAATATGTCACAAAACATATTTTTTAAATAATATTTTAAGTGATTCAAATTTTTAATACCAAATTAGGTCAAATTGGAATTAATAAATTCCAAAAATAAAAATATTTGGTAAAAAATATTTTTATGGATATATTTACGATCAAGACAATGATACGAATGCAAAGAAATTTATTTCATCAAATTCTGATGTCTCTAGGTAGATATTTTTTTAATACATATATAGGTTGCTATTAGCTAAAAAGGTGTTGTGTAGTGAACGGTTGTAAATTAGTATCTGAAAGCTTATATCTTGACCTATAGACATCAGAATTTGATAAAACAAGTTTCTATGCTTTCGTATCGTTGCCCTGATCGTAAATATGTCACCAAACATATTTTTTAAATAATATTTTAAGTGATTCAAATTTTTAATACCAAATCAGTTCAAATTGGAATTAAAAAATTCCAAAAATAAAAATATTTGGTAAAAAATATTTTTATGGATATATTTACGATCAGGACAATGATACGAATGCATAGAAATTTATTTCATCAAATTCCGATGTCTCTAGGTCCGTATATAAGGCGTCCCATTTTGTTTTTTTATTTAAAGATATTTAAATTTTTGGGACGAATCTCTGGATTCGTCCCAAAATTTGGGACGAATCCAGAGATTCGTCCCAAACTTTGGGACGAATTCTTGGATTCGTCCCAAATTTTGGGACGAATCCAGGCTTCGTCCCAAAACTTAAAATAATTTAAAAAAATTAAATCAAAGACCGAAAGCTTATATCTTGACCTAGAGATATCGGAATTTGATGAAACAAGTTTCTATGCGTTCGTATCATTGCCCTGATTGTAAATATGTCACAAAACATATTTTTTAAATAATATTTTTAGTGATTCAAATTTTTAATACCAAATTAGGTCAAATTGGAATTAAAAAATTCCAAAAATAAAAATACTTGGAAAAAAATATTTTTATGGATATATTTACGCTCATGACAATGATACGAACGCATAGAAATTTGTTTCATCAAATTCTGATGTCTCTAAGTATATATTTTTTAATACATATATAGGTTACTATTAGCTAAAAAGGTGTTGTGTAGTGAACGGTTGTAAATTAGTGTCTGAAAGCTTATATCTTGACCTATAGACATCGGAATTTGATGAAACAAGTTTCTATGCTTTCGTATCGTTGCCCTGATCGTAAATATATCACCAAACATATTTTTTAAATAATATTTTAAGTGATTCAAATTTTTAATACCAAATTAGGTCAAATTGGAATTAAAAAATTCCAAAAATAAAAATATTTGGTAAAAATTATTTTTATGGATATATTTATGATTAGGAAAATGATATGAATGCATAGAAATTTATTTCATCAAATTCCGATGTCTCTAGGTCCGTATATAAGGCGTCCCATTTGGTTTTTTTTTTAAATGATATTTAAATTTTTGGAACGAATCTCTGGATTCGTCCCAAATTTTGGGACGAATTCCTGGATTCGTCCCAAATTTTGGGACGAATCCAGGTTTCGTCCCAAAACTTAAAATAATTAAAAAAAATTAAATCAAAGACCGAAAGCTTATATCTTGACCTAGAGACATCGGAATTTGATGAAACAAGTTTCTATGCGTTCGTATCATTTCCCCTATCTTAAATATGTCACAAAACATATTTTTTAAATAATATTTTAAGTGATTCAAATTTTTAATACCAAATTAGGTCAAATTGGAATTAATAAATTCCAAAAATAAAAATATTTGGTAAAAAATATTTTTATGGATATATTTACGATCAAGACAATGATACGAACGCATAGAAATTTATTTCATCAAATTCTAATGTCTCTAGGTTGATATTTTTTAATACATATATAGGTTGCTATTAGCTAAAAAGGTGTTGTGTAGTGAACGGTTGTAAATTAGTGTCTGAAAGCTTATATCTTGACCTATAGACATCGGAATTTGATGAAACAAGTTTCTATGCGTTCGTATCGTTGCCCTGATCATAAATATGTCACCAAACATATTTTTTAAATAATATTTTAAGTGATTCAAATTTTTAATACCAAATTAGTTCAAATTGGAATTAAAAAATTCCAAAATAAAAATATTTGGTAAAAAATATTTTTATGGATATATTTACGATCAAGACAATGATATGAATGCATAGAAATTTATTTCATCAAATTCCGATGTCTCTAGGTCCGTATATAAGGCGTCCCATTTTGTTTTTTTTTTAAAGATATTTAAATTTTTGGGACGAATCTCTGGATTCGTCCTAAATTTTGGGACGAATCCAGAGATTCGTCCCAAACTTTGGGACGAATTCCTGGATTCGTCCCAAATTTTAGGACGAATCCAGGATTCGTCCCAAAACTTAAAATAATTTTAAAAAATAAAATTAAAGACCGAAAGCTTATATCTTGACCTTGAGACATCGGAATTTGATGAAACAAATTTCTATGCATTCGTATCATTGTCTTGATCATAAATATATCTATAAAAATATTTTTTACCAAATATATTTATTTTTGGAATTTTTTAATTCCAATTTGACCTAATTTGGTATTAAAAATTTGAATCACTTAAAATATTATTTAAAAAATATGTTTTGTGACATATTTACGATCAAGTTATTGATACGAATGCATAGAAACTTGTTCCATCAAATTTTGATGTCTCTAGGTCAAGATATAAGCCTTCGATATTTGATTATCTTTTTTTAAAAATAATACCATTTTTGGAACAAATCCTAGATTCGTCCCAGATTTTGGGACAAATTCTGAATTCGTCCCAGATTTTGGGACGAATGCAGTATTTGTCCCAAAATCTGGGACGAATTCTGAATTCGTTCCAGATTTGGCGACGAATTTAGCAACGAAATTGTTTCTTGTTGTAAATTTGAAACAAATTTTTTTTGTTGCAATTTTCGTTGGTTATTTGGGTGGAAATTTGTTTTCGACCCTAAATTTGTCGCAATTTTGGGACGAATAATTTTCGTTCCAAATATTTGTCCCCAAATTTATGTTTTTTTGTAGTGAAGGCCGTGTGTGTGTGTGTGGGGGGCGTGTTGAGGCCGTGTGAAGACGGTGTAGAATTTTCAACACTGCAGACTAAAAGTAAAATGACCATAACTTTGTGCTCGGTTGGAGTTTTGGGATGTTCTTTATACCGATTTGTAGATAACTTCAAGATCTACAACGTTGATGAATACTTAAACCAGAGAAAACCCCATATTGATGGTGTAAAAGACGTTGCAATGAAATATAATCATTTAGAGCCAAGACAAGGGGTGTGCAAGGGGTGTGTGAGCAATGCACGGCCGTGCAACCTCGCACGGCCATGCAACCTCGCACAGTCGTGTGGCCAAATAGAAGAAGAATAGTGCACGGTCATGCAACTCTTGCACGACCGTGCGGCCAAACAGAGACGGATCCTTACATGGCCTTGCAAACTTGCACGACCGTGCCCCCCACGACAGTAGCCAAGCAAAGCATGGCCGTGCAATCCTGCACGCCTGTGTCTCAGGAGCAGAGCCCCAGATCCACACAGTCGTGCCAATTGGCACGACCGTGCAACACGGCCAGAGGCAAAAGAAGGCACGACCGTGCCATATCTGCACGGTTGTGCAGCGCGACCAGAGGCAAAAGAAGGCATGGCCGTGCCACATCCGCATGACCGTGCCGCGGTGCTCGTGCCCTAACCTACAAAAGGGTCAAGAACCCTATTCTTGGGAGCATCTTTGGTTCGAGACTTCGTTCCTCTCCTTGGGAAAGGGTTCTCTCCTTTGGGGAAAACCCTAGAGTTTCATCCACCACCATCCCTTGACGTTCCGTCCATCTCCAGAGGAAGGAGGCATCCCCAAGACATTGGAAACCTCAGCAAACATCTCTTCTTCCTCTTCTTCTCACATCAAGGGTTGTAAGTATGCTTTACTTTATATTTTAGGGATGTTCTTCCCTCACAATAGAGTATATATCCTCTTCTGGGATTAGGAAGTATTTGCAATGTGATGGAGATGTAGAACTATGTAGATTCACCATATTTCTATTCAATGACTTGTTAATGCTTTGTTCACGCTTGATGAATTCATATTTATTTGCTTTGTTGATTGATGTGGAGGATTGTTAATCACGCAAAGGGGATGCCCTAGAGCGTATTGACCAAGGTGCCCTAGTGACAGGGGTAACCCTTTCTGAACGTCTAGGACGTTCCCTTAAAGGGAGAAACAATCCCTTAGGAATTGTTGTTCTCGTAGAAAGAGTGTTCTAGATCGTATACCCGAGGGGCCCTAGTGGCAAGGGTAACTCGTTCACGGGAGTCTAGGATGTTCTCTTGAAAGGAGAGGCAATTCATCCATAAGGAAGTAGGAAACCATACCAAATCTCTACCTTTATCCTTATTGTTATTTACTAGACATGTATTCCTGTGATCTACCGAGGTGCCCTCGTGACAGGGGTTAACCGTTACAGGATTTTATAGGAATAATCTCTATTCGATACTTAGGCATATTGACCAATTTAACTTCCTACAAGAGCATGGACATAGAGGGTAGAAACTAAGCAATCTATGTAATATCTCCTAACATTATAATGAAATCGAAATCCTAAAATCCATCTTCTAAAGCTCATTCCCTCCAAGATCAATTCTCTGTCTCCTCTCTCTTCGTCTCAACCTTCTTTCCCTCTCTTTAATCACACTCGTTAGTTCATAAGCATCAAAGCCAACTTTCGACTATCTAGATAACTTACTTTATGACATCTTTAGTGCATAATCACAGCCCATGTGGTTCGACAATCTTATATATTACTGACGACGAATCCGTGCACTTGCGGAATCATAACAGAATGAAAAAGCCCAAAGGAGCGAATGTGGATCGTATGCTTCACGTGTGGGGAGAAGGGTAACTACCACACCAAATGCTCCAAGAAGGAAGAGATCAAGAAGCTAGCGCAATTGAAGAAATGGGAGAAGAAGAGAAGCAAAAGTCAAGGGGGAGCTTCAAGGGGAAGGGAGGTATACCCTAACTTGAATTGCAATTATAATTCGTATACTCCCATGCATGCTAGGAATAATTTCCATTATTTATCCATGCAAAATTTTAGATTTAAATATCATGATAAGGATAGGGTTAATGTAGATCAAAATCCTAGGAAATTTATGCATTATAAACCTAGACATGTTAGATTCTCATTACCTAAGGAGAAGGTAATGGAGAACCTAGGCAAAAATCGACACGTGCCTAAAAAAATGGATAGGTCTAGGAATGTCCATGGTGGACATGTTGACTCTAGGTTTAGGAACCTAGAAAGGGAGAATCAAGCTTTAAAGGCAAAGATTGATCATTTGGAGAAAACCCTAGATAGAGTCAATGTTGGATCTAAGAGTTTAGGTATGGTGTTGGGTAGCCAAAGACCCAACAATGATAGATCAGATTTGGGATACCGGTCTAATGTCTTCAATACTAAGGGAAAGTCTTATACTAGGGTCGCATATGACTATAGTAAGGAGAAGCCAATAAATGGCAAAGGAAAGTTATTTAATGGTAAGAAGAAATTAATCAAGGACAAGGTGTCCAAGGTTAAAAAGGTTAGGTTTGTAGACCAAGTGTCACCAGAGGTGCACTGATGTGGCCTAGCAATTATGGATGAGTCACCTAGGGAGATGGCTAAGGATAAGAGCTCTAGAGGGAGGTCAAAGAGTCAATTTGGGACCCATGGCTAATGGATCTCAAGTGGATTTTACTTGGAAGTCTAGAGGAGCCATGGAGTGTGCCAAATGATTTGGAGACAGACTTGAGTCTCAAACCTAGGGAATTAGCATATTACATGATAATTGGGTTTGGATGTATAGATGTCATATAAACCAATACTAGGGATGCATTTGTTGGGACCGAAATGTAGCTAGAGGGGGAGGGGGGTGAATATCTCTTCACGATCTTGTGCTCTTCGTTGCTTTGTTTCTTCGATGATGTGCAGCGGAAAATACAAGAAACAACAACTACAATGCTAATACAAGGGATTAACTTGGTATCCACCTCAAGAAGAGGTGACTAATCCAAGGATCCACACACTCACACACCCTCCACTATGAAATCATTCCTTTACGGTAACTACCGAAGGTGGAGAAGCCTTACAACACCCTCAATACAAGAAGAAAGCAAGGGAAGATAAATACAAGGAATATCTTACAAGATATGCAATGAAAACTCTAACCCTAGCTTCTTCTTCTTGCTGTAGATCTGCCTCTTGACTTGGAAATGCCTCCAAAAACCTTCAAGATCTGACGGTGAGAGCTTTGTGGAGAAGTTGTGGAATCGCTGTAGAGAAGAGATGGAAGAAGTGCGCAGAAAAACGCTCGCCAACGTCTTTATCTGCGCCAACGGTCGAATCTCAATCGATTGAATTACTCCCAATTGATTGGGGAGACTTTGGATCGATCAACCGATCAATTCAGAGCACCTCTGTGCTCTCTGGAAATTGCCTGGATCGATCGGCCGATCGATCCAGGGCTTATCGCGCGAAATCGTAACTCCCAATCGATCAGCTGATTGATTGGAGACTCCCAATCGATCGGCCGATCGATTAGGAGACGTTTTGTGCGAACGACGATTTCCCCCAATCGATCCACTGATCGATTGGGAGGATTTCCTTCCGTGGGACTCACCCAATCGATCAACCGATCGATTGGGCATGAGCCAATTGATCGGTTGATCGATCCAACCCATGTGAGACTTGTCAAATCAAGTCCAAACGCCCCTTAAACCAACATACGATCAACCATGACCTGTTGGTATATCATGCCTAGCATCTGGTCATCCTTGACCTGCTAGGACTCCCTCACCAAGTGTCCGGTCAATCCCTTTGACCCACTTGGACTTTTTCTCATCGTGCCAAGTGTCCGATCCTCCATGACCCACTTGGACTTCCACCAGATGTCTGGTCAACCTTGACCCATCTGGATTTCCTCGTGCGTGACTTTACTCACCAGGTCTTTCTATTACCCAACTTTACTCACCGGGACTTTCCCAACTATCTGGCTTCACTCACCAGGACTTCCAACTACCTAGCTTCACTTACTAGGTCTTTCACCTTGCTTCACTCACTAGGACTTTCCTTCAGCCTAGCTTTACTCACTAGGTCTTTCCATTTGCCTGGCTTCACTCACCAGGACTTTCACCTAGCTTTACTCACTAGGATTTTTCATCTGCCTAGCTTCACTCACCAGGACTTTCACCTAGCTTCACTCACTAGGATTTTCCATCTGCCTGGCTTCACTCACAAATACTTTCACCTAGCTTCAACCACTAGAATTTTCACCTGGCTTCACTCACCAGGATTTTCCAACTGCCTAGCTTCACTCACTAGGTCTTGCACCTGGCTTCACTCACCAGGATTTTTCTTTCTGCCTAGCTTCACTCGCTAGGACTTTCCAGTTAAGTATCCGGTCAATCTTGACCTACTTGACTCTTCTTCAAACTTAAACTGGTCAAACCCTAACCAGAGGAGAATTGCTCCAGCAATCTCTCCAATCGGATGATTACACCTGTAATCTCCACGTATTATCTGTATTGTCAAACATCGAAACTCAAACATAGAGACTTATGCTTGAGCCAATCCAAGCTTAGTCAACCAGGTCAACCTTGATCCAGGGATATTGCACCAACAATCTCCCCCTTTTTGATATTTGACAATACCTTTAAGTTAGGCTAATCCCATAGCCTCAACTTCCTTCACGCCAATGCATGAATGAGAGTTTCCTTCATTTTCCCCCTTTCCTAGAGGGCAAACTCCCTCTTTAGATAATGAAGGCCTAACTTAACCACACATTCTCCCCCTATTGACACACATCAAAACTCTCTCCCTGAAGAGTCACTCACCGTTGTTCACAACTTCACTCGTTGTGTTCAACACGATAATGAAAGTCTCATACCCTTCATTATCTTTTAATGCTCACCCTTGAGCACGAACACCCAAACAATGAAGATATCCACTCCTCATTGTATTCAAAATACTCAACCTTGAGCATTTACGCTAAGGAAGGTTAACCACCTTCCAAGATGTATGAAAAAATAGATTTTCATGTCCTTAAAGAGTAACTCCCCCTAAAGACATGCACGCAACTTTTGTCATTGCACCAACAATGACTTAGAATCCCTAAACATACAGGAAACCCAAATTTAGAAGTTTTGAGGTTCAAAAATTCAATATTGAAACCAAACCTCAACTTAATCTTCCTTAACCAATCCATCCTTGTCTTCATCATGAAAACTTCCCCTAAATGTATACAAATGTGTTTTAAGGGGTAAGGAGGGGTTATATAGACTAAAAAAATGCTGAACTCTAGCTTACCTAGCCAAAATCAGCATTTCAATCGATTGGAGTTGGGTCCCAATCGATTGAACCCAGCTGAATCAATCCACTGATCGATTCAGACTATGTGGATCGATTGATGGATCGATCCAGTGAGCTTCTGCTCACGAGAAATGCCTTCTCAATCGATTGCCCGATCGATTGAGGCACTCTAATCGATCGGGTGATCAATTGAAGCTCTGAAAATGCTGAAATTCACTTTCAATCAATTTCAGAAACTCCCCAAAAATTCTACAAAATTCAAAAAATCATGAAAATTCATGTAGACATTCCTTAGGGCATATGCTATCAAGAAAAAAAAAATAGTTTTATATGAAAATACTTTCTATTTTCTAAGATTGACACAAACTTGAAAACTTATAAAAATTTTAGTGTTTTCTTCTAGTTTGTGTCTAACTTTTCAATGATGATTACTATCAAAAGATAGTCTTCATCAAGGTTTTCTAAAAGAATTTTAAAACCTTTTTCAAAACCAATATCCAACTATGTTCTTTGGGCTCAATGCACATGACTTGTACATTAACTTTCCCAATGATTGGAAAACACATAACTAGTGTTGTTTTGATAAACTTAAAACTCAAAAGAATGCACTTAATCAACACCTTGAGTTTTGTTCATCACCCTAACATCTCACTTGTATCTAATGTGTACGAAACCACATATAAGTCATCTTATAGTTCTTTAGTGAGATGTAAACTTTGATTTTGACCTAATCTAGGGATCATGCATATCTATCTAGGCATTTTGAGGTTAGGAACATCCACCAAGGATGTTACTTGTTAATAAATGCCATTTGTCCTTAGTTTGCAAGGAATTAAAATAATGCATGATGCGTTATGGCATACATCAAAGCTAAATAATTTTCAAAAGAAAATTTCCTATGACTACATGATGTATGTATGACATGACATGATATTTTTATGTTTTTCATAATAAGGCATGAGTGCAAGAATAAATATGATGTCATGACATATGATGAGCAAACAAAGCATGACAACTTAGCATAAATAAAATAACTAGAATGACTATCTAAGTATCTTAGCTAACTTAAAGTTTAAACCTAGATTACCTAATATTTTCCAAAAAAATGTCAAAACCCAATTTTGACATTTCCTTTGCTTTTCTTACATTGTGCTAATTTAAATTAAGCATATTCCTCAAATTTTGGCACAAATTACTCTTTTAAAGAGTATCAAATTAAAATAAGGCTTAGATTTGCTTTTAACTTCCCAATAAAATGTCAAAAATCCTAACTTGACATTTCTTTACGATTCTCCCACTTATGCTAATTTAATTTAAAATCAATTTTTCTCAAATTATGACACATTTTACTCATTTCAAGAGTAAATTATAATCCTTTTCATTTTCAAAGGTTAACAATAACCTTGAAAATGCTCTCCGAGTGTCAACTTCATCAAAGTTGGGTTAACTACTCTTCTAATCAGAGTTGACACTCTCTAACCCATCTAAGGAGTAGAGAAAATGCTTCTAGGAACTCAAAATCTATTGGTGCTCCTTAGATGCTCTAGGTATTCACTAGGGATAACTTCCCTAGATACCTTCCTAGTGACCTTGTTTATCTTTTCTAGGTCAACTCTAGGGATTTCTTCCCTTGTGACCTTCTTTGTGACTTTCTTAGACTTCTTAGAAGTCTTAGTTACGTTTGTTGTTGCAAAAATACTTCTAGGGATAACTTTCCTTGTATTTTTGACTTGACTACTAGGCCTAGGGTTAGTTCCATAACTATATGGAACTCTATGGTAAGAAGGCACATCCTTTTTGGTTTTAGGTTTGTATCCCAAACCTCTATGACCCTTGGATGACCCTTGTTGTCCTAAACCTAGATTTTGCTCATTTTGCCCTTTTTGGATATTTCCCATCCTTTTTAGGATCTTTTCTAATTTATCAAGTCTTGACCTCAAGACTTGATTTTCTCTCATCAAATCCTTAGTTTTTGGTTTTTCATTTAATCCTTGAGCATTTTTATTTTTAGGCTTGTAACTAAAATCCTTAGAATTCTTGCCTAAATTTTTATCTACCTTCCTAAACTTAGGTGTGGTAGTTTTAGCATGAAGAGCTACATGTTTTTCTTTAATTTTATCATGCTTCCTATTTTTTATGGTAAATAGCATTAAAATGATATAAATTAGAACTAGCATACTTTTTACCATTATTTAAAGGAGTAGGCTCAACAAATGATACCTTGCGTTTTACCTTGGAGGCTCCCCCTTGAGTTGTGCTTCCTCCTTGAGCCTTGACCGCTTTCTTCCCCTTGGGACATTGACTACAATAGTGCCCCTTTTTATTGCAAGAGAAGCACACAATATACTCCTTGCTCTTCTTTGTTCCGGGAGCGGTCTTTTTGGGCTTCTCCTTGCCCTTTAGTGCCACTTGGCTCTTCTTCTTGGCCAATTTAGGGAATTTACTTTTGTAGTGCCCATGTTCCTTACATTCAAAACATATAATATGATTTTTATTCTTAATTGAACCATTTTTACCTTCATGTGTAGGGTTGACACTTGCTCCTCCATTTGATGTTTCTTGATTTTTGGAGGATGCAACATATTCTTCTCCATTTGACCCGGATGCAGAAGCTTCTCCTTCTTCTTGATCCGATGTCAACAAAGGTCTCTCTCCCTCAATCCTAGAGGTGGAGACTTCATGTTCCTCTTCATCCTCTTGTACATAAAACAAGGAATATGTTCCTTCCTTGCTCTTTTGGTTGCACTCCTTTGAGGATGAAGCTTTTAGGACTTCTTCTTCCGATATTGAGCACCTCTCAACCTCGGAGTCCTCTTCTTCTTCTTTTTGATATTGATTCAATGAATCACCATCATTTGATTCTTCTTGGATTGGTACAGTGGAGGGGATCTCATGAATCATTACTAATTTGCTCCAAAACTCCTTGGCATTCTCCAATTTGCTCCAAAATGTGGCTAGGTAATAGATTGACCGAAAGCTTGGTCACTTTATCATTTACCTCGCTCCTTTGAATTTGTTCTTAGTTCCACTTGCTTCTCTTGAGAACTTTTCCCTTTGAACTCGTTGGAGCTTCGAAGCCTTCCATGAGAGCAAACCATTGCTCTATCTCCACCATCAAGAAATTTTCGATCCTTGATTTCCAAAGATTGAAGCTCATCATTGTGAACGGTGGAGGCACCCTTGTATCGAATCCAAGTCTATCTTGGAATTCCATTTGAAGTTGAGCTTCTTGAATGAAGTCTTTGACTTGTAGAATTGCTCCAACTTCTTCACCCTCTAGCATTTTGCCCCTTCCGATGATGATTCCGGTGAAGAGCAACCTTGCTCTGATACCATTTGTTGGGACCGAAATGTAGCTAGAGGGGGAGGGGGGTGAAAAGCTCTTCATGATCTTGTGCTCTTCGTTGCTTTGTTTCTTCGATGATGTGCAGCGGAAAATATAAGAAACAACAACTACAATGCTAACACAAGGGATTTACTTAGTGTCCACCTTAAGAAGAGGTGACTAATCCAAGGATCCACACACTCACGCACCCTCCACTATGAAATCACTCCTTTACGGTAACTACCGAAGGTGGAGAAGCCTTACAACACTCTCAATACAAGAAGAAAGCAAGGGAAGTCAAATACAAGAAATATCTTACAAGATATGCAATGAAAACCCTAACCCTAGCTTCTTCTTCTTGTTGTAGATCTGCCTCTTGACTTAGAAATGCCTCCAAGAACCTTCAAGATCTGGCGGTGAGAGCTCTGTGGAGAAGCTGTGGAATCGTTGTAGAGAAGAGATGGAAGAAGTGCGTAGAAAAACGCTCGCCAATGGCTTTATCTGCGCCAACGGTCGAATCTCAATCGATTAGATTGCTCCCAATCAATTAGGGAGGCTTTGGATCGATCATCCGATCGATCTAGAGAGCCTCTGTGCTCTCTGGGAATTGCCTGGATCGATCGACCGATCGATCCAGGGCTTATCGCGCGAAATCGCAGCTCCCAATCGATCAGCCGATCGATTGGAGACTCCCAATCGATCGACCGATCGATTGGGAGACGTTCTGTACGAATGGCGATTTCCCCCAATCGATCCACTGATCGATTGGGAGGATTTCCTTCTGTGGGACTCACCCAATCGATCAACCGATCAATTGAGCATGAGCCAATCGATCGGTTGATCGATCCAGCCCATGTGAGACTTGTCAAATCAAGTCCAAACATCCCTTAAACCAACATACGGTCAACCATGACCTGTTGGTATATCATGCCTAGCATCTGGTCATCCTTGACCTGTTAGGACTCCCTCACCAAGTGTCCGGTCAATCCCTTTGACCCACTTGGACTTTTTCTCATCGTGCCAAGTGTCCGGTCCTCCATGACCCACTTGGACTTCCACCAGATGTCTTGTCAACCTTGACCCATCTGGATTTCCTCGTGCCTAGCTTTACTCACCAGGTCTTTCCATTACCCGACTTCACTCACCGGGACTTTCCCAACTGCCTGGCTTCACTCACCAGGACTTCCAACTACCTAGCTTCACTTACTAGGTCATTCACCTAGCTTCACTCACTAGGACTTTCCTTCAGCCTAGCTTTACTCACTAGGTCTTTCCATCTGCCTGGCTTCACTCACCAGGACTTTCACCTAGCTTTACTCACTAGGATTTTCCATCTGCCTGGCTTCACTCACCAAGACTTTCACCTAGCTTCACTCACTAGGATTTTCCATCTGCCTGGCTTCACTCACCAGGAATTTCACCTAGCTCCAACCACTAGAATTTTCACCTGGCTTCACTCACCAGGATTTTCCAACTGCCTAGCTTCACTTACTAGGTCTTGCACCTGGCTTCACTCACCAAGATTTTTCTTTCTGCCTAGCTTCACTCACTAGGACTTCCTAGTCAAGTATCCGGTCAATCTTGACCTACTTGAATCTTCTTTAAACTCAGATTGGTCAAACCCTAACCAGAGGAGAATTGCTCCAGCAATCTCCCCAATCGGATGATTACACCTATAATCTCCACGTATTATCTGTATTATCAAATATCGAAACTCAAACATAGAGAATCAAGCTTGAGCCAATCCAAGCTTAGTCAACTAGGTCAACCTTGACCCACGGATATTGCACCAACAACATTGTGGTTTAGTATGTGCAAATACATCAAGAGGAAGTCAAAACTAGGACTTTAGGTCAAGGTTCAATTGAACAATTTAGCTAGTTTTAGGTTTTGTGTCAACCTTGGGATTGGTGATAGATACATTTTTAGATGTATTTTTTCCAAGTAGACATGGGTAAAACAGATCTCTTTACAAAATTTGGAGATTTTTGGATATCTGTGAAATTTTTTAATACATTTTTAAAATTAGGTTCAGATTGTTGTTTGGGTTGAAAACAAGGTGCCAGTCGACTGGAACAGTTACCAATTGACTGGTAACAGTGTTTATCGAACACAGAATAGTTTTGTGGGTTTGTTTCGATAAGGGCAGTCGACTGGTGATTCTGGTAGTCGATTGATACAGTCTAAAATTATTTTCAATACTAGATTTTGACCAGGTCAGCTCGTATAGATGTATGAGATCCTAGGGGGATAAATATACGAGTTTAGGGTTAGTTTTGATGATCAAGTTTATGATAATTGGTATATTATTGGAGCTTTTTGATATTGGACAAAGGGGGAGAAATAAGGTTTATTTGGAAAAACCTTAAATGCCTTTGCATGAAATTCCTAGCTCAATGGGAAGCATAGGTGTAGGGGGAGCCTTATGATAGGTTCTTAAATAGCCTTGTGGTAAAATTCCTAGCTCAATAAGGAGTATTGGTGTAGGGGGAGACTTGGGATAGGTTCCAATGCATGTTTACATTTTTATTTTGGCGGTGTAAGTCCAAGTGTGTAGCCTTGGCAACGTAAGTCCATTTGGCGGTGTAAGTCCAAGTGTGTAGCCTTGACAATGTAAGTCCATTCAGCGGTGTAAGTCTAAGTGTGTAGCTTTGGCAACGTAAGTTCATTCGGTGGTGTAAGTCCAAGTGTGTATCTTTGGCAATGCAAGTCTATTATTTTTTAGCATATTATTTTGCTATTATATTTTCCCTAACTTAAATGTATTACCAAACATCAAAAGGGGGGAGATTGTTGGAGCAATCTCAATGGTCCATACGACCATGTGTTTTGGTGTTTGGGCAAAGGGTTTAAGTTAGATTCACCCTTGTATTTGATATATGAATTTGAGTTATGCAAGTTTGCAGATTCACATATAACTCAGGTTAATGACTTTGGGTCCGGTGAAGGATGGAGCATCCGAGGGACTGTAGATAAGGCAACAAGGACAAGGACCGAGGGAAGCGACTTTGAGGTATACGCGAAGAATGACATTGGGGATGAGCCGCGAGCTTGGATGCATCCGAGGGACGAGAGCTAAAGGAAGTAGGCTTGAAGGCAAGAGGTCAAGGCTGCAAAGAAGCGTCAAGTGAGTCGTAAGGGTGAGGGTGCGAGTGCTGAGAGACTGTACTCGGGGTACCAGTCGATTGATGGAAATGGAAGCCGACTGGTACAGTCGACTGGGAGCGAACAGAATACTTTTGTTCGTTCAACCAGTGTGGAGCAATCGATTGGTACTTTCACCAATTGACTGATATCGAGCCGTTGGGTTGCAACGGTCGAATCTTCACAGAGGGCATTCGACTGACACTTTCAACAGTCGACTGGTAGACAGGATTTTTCAACCCGTGGCCTATATAACCAAGCTTGGTTAAGGTTGACAAAATAAAGGTGGTTAACCCCTATTAGTAGTCTACCTTGAAGCTGTGATTGGTGTGCAGTGTATTGATCAAGGTTGTGCGAGGTTTACTCCATCGAGAAGGAGTTCGTGCTATTG
This sequence comes from Zingiber officinale, assembly GCF_018446385.1. NCBI lineage: Eukaryota > Viridiplantae > Streptophyta > Magnoliopsida > Zingiberales > Zingiberaceae > Zingiber > Zingiber officinale. The sequence continues at coordinate 96,037,985 of NC_056002.1, read as the reverse complement.
GAGTTCCGAGGCTTGATCCACCGAAGGATCACAGGGATCGTCCACCTTACGGACAGCCGTGGAGTATGAGCAAGTTATCTCCGAACCACGTAAATAGACGTGTTAGCGGTTTGCTTGTCTTTACCTTTCTTGTTTATATTTCTTTATATTTCGGCTACGCAAGCTAACCATTATAGGAATCTATCTAATTGGGGGTGCCATCTATCCAACCCCCCTTCTAGCCAGCCATATAAAAGATCCCCTATACCTATTACCTGCAGGATGCTCAGTGTAGAAAGTTGGATCGTCCATGGAGTGCTAATTACCTTTAGCCTTACCGTGCCTGAATGTGTTAGTCTTTGTATTGGCATTTGTTTGAGAGAAAGATCCAAGGTCGGGGAGTAAGCACTACTGGCATATGCACAAGGTGTCCAGTCAGGAGAACTTGGCCAGAATTATTCTTAAGCCTTCCAAAGAGTCTCGAAACTGAGGCGCTCTTGAAGTCCTCAATTCATAGGACCTAGTTGGGTCCTAATACTCCTCTCCTCATGCAAGTCGCAAGTAGAACTCCTCTAGACCTCGACTGACGGCTCGGGCCTAGTTAGGCAAGAATCTAAAAATCTCATTCACAGTTAGCCCGTGCGACTCTTAGCATAACAAGTTTCACCCTACTCATGCTCACTCGACGACCTAAGCTAGAAATCATTCTCATGATGGGACCTAGCCTATGGAAAAGTCATAAGGCATAAGCAGAAAGCAAGGACATAGGAGCTAGAAATAAGCTTTTTTAAACAGTAGAGGTAAATAAACAATAGACGTACTAGACAGATATTTATTTGAACTCCAAAAAAATATCATTGGGCATTTCTTTAATGATCCAATGGTGGTCTAGGAAGTCCTCCGGAGGGTCGGACGACATATACCCTCCTTCTCTAAGTTGTCGGACTATGCCTACTGCTCCATCAGCAAGCGACCGGACAAAGCGATCGCCTACTTGGAAACCAAACTCTGTAGAGAGTAGGTACTCTTCTTGACCTATCCAAATGTGATCGCTCTCCCCAACCTTATAGGCTTCTAGGGCAATGACTGAGTTGGATAGGGCAGAGTGGGCTTGAGCTAGCTCCGTTTGTAAGGAACCTAGCTTGGTGGTCTGGGGTTCTAAATCTTTTTGGTAATCTATAAGGAGCATGTCTTTAGAATTAAGTTCATTAGCCCAATGGCCCATCTTCTGCTTATGCATAAGCTTATAATTGTCCAGGGCAGCAGTTTACCAGGTCAGCTTCGACAAAGCCTTCTCCTTAAGGGCAAGCTCCTCCAAATATTTGGCATCGACTGTTTGGTGGAGGACTTCAAGATTTTTCTTGTCATCCTGTAAGAGATTGGCTGCTGGTAGAGCCTCACTGAGGGTTTGTTCCTGATATGTGTTCAACTTTTTCAAAGGCTCCACCTCCGCCTTCTGTTGGTATATTGCTGGAATGGAGTTGGAGGGATGGGATTCTAGGTCAGCAACGTGATCTTTCAAGATTTTATTCTACTGATACATGTCCATGGCTAGCAGGCTCAAACATAACCCCGCGGTGAAGAACTAGCCGAAGAGAAGGTCAGTCAAGATCATATGAGAAGAGCAATAAAAGAAGTTGAGGGCTTATCGCAACAACATCTTCAGAGAATACATCTGTTTAGGCGGGAAGCGTACTGGCATCTATCTGCTCCATAGACTCCATCCAAGCATCTGCTAGCAGCCCTCGCAACACAACTGATCCAGCATGGAGAGGGGGGGGGGTCATGATACAACCCCTGTTGTGACGTCACAATGGCATGAAAATGGAATAGCCTGGACTTGAAGGATCCCAGAGCAGTCCCACTTGAAGCAGGTTGAGTAGAAGTGGAAGGTCGGGGGGATGAGGGCCCGGCCAGTGTAGCTGGCGGAGATTGCTTCTCCGGAGCATTTTCTTCCCTCTCGACTAGGGCTTTTGAGGACCCGGCCGGGGCAGCTGGCAGAGATTGCCTATCTTGTGCATTTTCTTCCCTCTCGACTGGGACTTTCCCTCGGTCAGGCTCCGTTCGAATCCTCGAGGGAATAGTAGAGCCGCTTGAGGTTCCTGGCTCTAGAATGGGGGCCGAGGTAGGCCTGGGTATCTGGGCCACAGAGGATTCCCACACCGCTAAAGGTTGAAACCCCACAAGCAAACCCTGATTCCGAAGGATCCATGGAGGGATTATAGAAGGAAGACAGAATCACAAAAGAAAGAAGAGAAGGAAATATGTCTATGACTAGTGTCGGGAAGTCCAAAGTAGAGGTCGATGAGGGCTTTTATAGCCAGTGGAGGGGCGGGAGGTGTAGCGCCTTGGTACAAGCACCAATCATGTGAATCATAGAAAAAGCAGATGACATCAGTGAGGGGTGAGAAGGGTGCGCCAGCCGTTGGATCGTGATAGAATATCGTGTATAGGTGGTCTCGTCTGAAAAAGGTGGATAATAGGGGCACGTGGTGGCAAGGGATTGGAAACCTTTATGACATGGGGAGCAGGCAAAGCTATAGAAACCCTCACCTGGGCAAGGGGGTGACTCTGGAATCATTATAGCTCTCGATCGAGTGAGTGACTAACATTGACACAAAGGAACTCGCTCGAGAAAATAGAGTAACTGACATTCATAATAAGTCACACCCCGGGGGAACGATACTCCCTTGCAACAATACCTGCTCGGGTGGATAGATCGACCAATAATCCACCCAGTAGTTGGGCACTTGGCCTATCACTTAGACGCAAAAGCGGAAAGGTCGAAGGGTCCTAGATAAGCCTAATAGATATTCAAGTGACATAGCTTGCTGATAATAGGTCCACTCACACAACATGCATAATAACTAAAGTTCTAAAGTTCCTAAGAGGGTTTAGGACATTACGTCACTATTTAAACATGAGAAGAAAGTTACAGGATGCTCCAAGTTACTCAAAAATAGAAAAAGCTTCTTCAGGGAGCTCATTAAGCAGGTGGGTATGATTCAAGAAGTCTTCGGGAAGAGTTGATCATAACAGGCCCTTCTCTTGCAACTACACCAGAGCCCCTTCACCACCATAGCAGAGCATTTGGTCGATTAGGTGACCTACCTTAGTCTCAAAGTCCTTGGAGGCTAAGAAGGAAGTCTTATAAGTTGTAAGGTGAGAGTTCTCCCTTGCCTAGTACTCCTTTAGCTCTTTCTAGACCTTTTTCAGATCAGCTCGCGACTTGGTTAGCTCATGGCGTGTAGCCGTTGCCTAGGTCTTGGCCGCCGAAAGTTTCACTCACAGAGACTTGATAGTGGCTCGAGCCGCATCCATTTGTTTCTGAAGGGGAACTCCCTGATTGACACCGACAGACAGGTCAGTCATTCTAGTGGCCAGGTTTGTCCGTAGGGAGGCGTGAGCCACTTAGAGGTTTTGTAGTTGCGAGGAGAGGTTCGCAGCCTCTGTACCCTTCGCCTCCAACTCAGCCATGACTTTGACGCGCCTTAGGCTCTCAGACTTGAGCTTAGCTATGTTAGTTTTTAAGGCAGCCTTCAATGACTTCACCTTGTCGGACTTGACATGGGCCAGGTCCCGAGCAGTGCAAGTTTGGCCCTTCACCATTTGTAGGTAGGACTATAGTAAGCTGTCTGGGGTCGTTAGATTAAAAATCTGGCTTGCAATCGCAGGAGATGCCAGTTCTTGAATATGAGCCCTTAGAGACTCATTTTTCCAATGAAGACCGACCACAGACTAAGAGGTGCTCAGCCCCATGACACAGGCTATAGAGAGGGTAGGGTTTGTAATGCTCTGAGGATATAGAGAGAGAACAGCTAGGACTTACCGATACCATTTGTTGTGAGAACTTGTCTAACAGGTCCAACTGAGGTCATTCAATTATCTGAGTGGTCGTGTTCTTCTATGAGTCAGCCAAGGTGCCATGTAGATGGACCTGGCCATGTTGGGGGGGGGGGGCACTGGAAGAAGGGGCCAGGCCCAGCACCTGAAGGGATGGTAGTTGAAAAGAAGAAGTGAATATGCACCACCCTTTGGAGTGGTCCTTAGAGAGAGAAGAAGGAGCAGGAGCCTTTGAAGATGGCTGAACCGAAGATGTGGGAGGCAGAGATGGTGTAGAACTCATGGACTGGTCCCCTAGTCGAGAAGGTGTCTGTTCCTTGACCCGGGCAGGGGGTGGAGAGGAGGCCATGACCTCCAAGGAGTTTTGTCCTGTATAGGCACCTGCATCAAAGTTGGTCTCTTGGGGGAAGATTGAATAGAAGGAATAACACGTTTCCTTTTGCACTGAAGTCACAAGGGGCGCTCAGAGGTTGGAGAAGAAGTCTTCTCACTAGCAGCAGCAGCAGCGGGAGGTTCCACCGAAGGGCAAGATTCATCTTCAAGGGCCTTATGTTCTCCCGTTTGATGGAAAGAGGCTCCTGCTAAGGAGCCAACCCGAGGAACCTTATGGTTGGAGATAATCTCTTTCCCGCGCATCCGTAGAATGTCGCTGGGCATCATGGAAGAGTCAAGGGAGAAAACTCTAAACATAATGATTTTTGCAGGTAAAAGAAGATACCTCAGTTAGTGAAAATAGGAGAGAAGAGTTGTTTTGATCTTACTAAAGGGCACAACCAAGGGCATCTAGATAGGACTCAGCTCGAAGGTATACATCACATTCTTCCATAGTAAGGAAGGAAGTTGGAGCTACACCCCAACCAATTTCCTAGAAGCAGTAAAGTAATCTGGTTTGTGTTGGTGGTCGCTTAACTCAGAGAAAGGGGGAAGACCCGAGTGCCACTCAGTGGGCCACGCTATCGATTCAAGTAGCTATACATAAAAAAAGTGAGACTTCCAGTCTTTGTTAGAGGAAGGCATACACTTAAAGAATGTGCACCCAGGCTGAGACTACACCATAAAAACATCAGGTTCTAATCGTTTGAAGGAGTAGAAGTGGTGGAAAAGCTGAGGGGTTAAAGGAATGCCATACATGTTGGTTAGTCCTAGGAAAACGTACCGGTTCCACTGTACAAAATTTTTTTGTACAAGTGTCGAACCTTTCCTTAAATAATCTATTGTGTTCTTTAGAAGTTAAATTAGGAATCACATACGGAACTTAACATCATTGATTCCAAATTTAACTTATCTGTTCTTAATGGTTTAGATTTGAATCGCAAGTGGAACTTAACATTATTGATTCAAATCTTCCTAAGTTATTAATTCCATAAATATTAATTTCTAAAATTGGCTTCTAGGATTGCATGGCGAGGCACATGACCTTCTTGGATATGGGAGCAACCACCACCGCCTAGACAAAGCCTTTTAAGGAAAGCTAATATTTATTTCCTTAAATAACTCTAGGTTAGCCAAAATGAACAATCGAATCACAAATTCAAAAAAGAAGAAAACATAAACTCAAAAAATAAATTCGATAAACTAGATATAATTGCCTCTTGTATTTAGAATTCTTACAAAGAAAATAACTAGTATGATGCGGAATAAAATTACTAGTTATACCTTCTCTTTGTAAGCTAATGACCTCGAGATCTTCTACCGTATTCCTCACCTCGCCTTGGACGTTGTGTGGGCGACGATCCTCCAAGATGAGCACCACCCAAAAGCTTCCTCCTCTTCTTCTAAAATCCGGCCACCACCACCACCAAGGAGAAGAGAGCAAAAGGGAAAAGAGAAATGATCTCCAAGCAAGAGAATAAGAATTGTTTATCATGAAGCCCCCTCCCCCCTTCTTTTATATTACTTGCCCAAGGCAAATAAGGAAAAACTTTTTACAATTTTCCTTTTTTCCTTTTTATTTTCCTTTTCTTTCCTCTTGATTGAATCAATCACCAAATCAATGGTTGTGATCAATCCTATTTGGTTTAGGATTGAGTTTGGCCGGCCACTTGCTTGGGCACCAAGCAAGGTGGCCGACCACCATATTTAGGAAAGAAAAAATAATTTTTTATAAAATTTTACAAGAAGAAAAAACTCTTATAAAATTTTACAAGCTCTCTTTCCTAAAGTTAAAAAAGGAAAGTTTTAAAAAATTAAAACCATGTTTTAAAATTTAAAACTTCTCTTATAAAATTTCCTTTTTTAACATGAAGATAGAAAATTTTAATTTTAAAACTTATCTTCCTTTTTTTCCTAAACCATGAGGATGGTTAAAAAAGTAAAGTTTTAAAACTTTTAAAACTCTCTATTAAAACATATGGCCAAATTCAAATAAGGAAAGTTTTTAAAATTAAAATCTCTCTTTTAAAACTTATAGTTCTCTACAAAGAGAATATTTTTAAAATTCAAAAACAACCCTCCTTGTTTGAATATTGTGGCCGGCCCCTTCATGCTTGGTCACCAAGCAAAGGGTCGACCCCAATAGAAGAGGATGTGGCCTGCCCTTGCTTGGCCACCAAGCATTGGACCGGCCCACTTCTTGGACACCAAGAAGAGCCTTACATTTAGATGTACTCAAGGCTATAATGAGGCTATGACAGGGACCTAGAGGAGAAATTGGTTTTGGTCTTCCGATGAGCTTGAGTATCCCATGCTCGCCCCGGACACACAACTCAAGTTCATCGATAATAACTCATTCCACTAGAGAGTTATTACCGCACTATTGCACCAATCCCAAATTAAATTATGGGCTCCTTCTTATTATGAGTGTGTTAGTCTCCCTGTGTTTAAGATTAACAAATGTCCACTAATTAAGTAAGTTACTGACAACTCACTTAATTAATATCTAGCTCCAAGAGTAGTACCACTTAACTTCATTGTCATATCGGACTAAGTCCACCTGCAGAGTTTAACATGACAATCCTTATGAGCTCCTCTTGGGGGCATTCTCAACCTAGATAACTAGGACACAGATTCCTTCTATAATCAATAATACACACTATAAGTAATATCATTTCCCAACTTATCGGGTATATTGATTTATCGAGCTAAACCTCACCCTTTGATAAGTCAAAGAAATAAATATTAAATAAATGTGCTTGTTATTATATTAGGATTAAGAGCACACACTTCCATAATAACTAAGGTCTAGTTCTTTTACTAAGTCAGTACAAAAAGAACTTACCTAAATAATCCTACTCAATACACTTAAAGTGTATCAGTGTAATTTATTAGTCAAGATAAATTAATACTTAATTATACTACAACTATTCTGATAGTTTGTTTCTTTCCATCTTAGTCGTGAGAAACTATTTATAATTTATAGAGAACTGACAACATGATCTTTTGAGTGTGACACCACACTCCATGTTATCTACTATATAAATTAATTGAACAATTATATTTAACAAATAAATACACATATTGACCAATGTGATTCTTTTATTTCAAAAATAAATGTTTACAAAAGCTTGACTTTTAGTATACACTCCAACAATCTCCCACTTATACTAAAAGACTAAGCTGCCATATCTGTTGTCATACATCTGATTCTCATCCCCTCCATATGCCGATCAAAAGCTTTCGGCCGAAGGGCCTTTGTGAAAGGATCTGCCAGGTTATCTGCTGATGCAATCTTGGCGACGATAACTTCTCCTCGCTTGACGATGTCTCGTATCAGGTGGTACTTGTGCTCTATATGTTTACTTGCCTTATGGGCTCGTGGTTCCTTCAAGTTTGCAACTGCATCACTATTATCACAATAAATTATGATGATCTTGGGTAAACCAGGAATCACATCTAAGTCCATTAGAAAGTTCCTGAGCCATACAACTTCTTTGGCTGCCTTAGAGGCTGCCACATACTCAGTTTCCATGGTTGAGTCCGAGACGCATTTCTACTTAACACTCCTCCATGCAATGACTCCACCTTATAGAGTAAACACATAGCCTGACTTAGACTTACTATTGTCCCTATCTGATTGGAAGTCCGAATCCGTGTAACCTACAGGGAGCAAATCATCTGCCTGGTAAACTAGCATATAGTCTCTAGTCCTTCTCAGGTACTTTAATATATGCTTTACCACAGTCCAATGTCCTTGTCCAGGGTTACTTTGAAATCTGTTAACCATGCCCATGGCAAAACAGATATCAGGTCTCGTACACAACATTGCATACATAATGTTTCCTACAGCTGAGGCATAAGGAACTGCCTTCATGTTCTCTATCTCCTTTGATGTCTTCGGAGACATCTCTTTAGATAAAGCTACTCCATGCCTAAAAGGTAAGAAACCTTTCTTGGAGTTTGCATACTAAAATGAGCAAGGATTATATTGTATATATATATAAAGCTTGGGATAGACACAACAATCTTTTCTTACGATCTCTTATAACTTTGATCCCAAGAATGTGTGTACATTCTCCTAAGTCCTTTATATCAAATTGTTTGGATAACTATACCCTTATGTCCGATAATACCATGACATTGTTGCCAATTAACAAAATATCATCTACGTATAGTACAAGAAATACCATCACGTTTCCGTTACACTTCTTGTATACACAAGACTCATCCGGACACTGAATAAATCCATATGACTGGATTACTTCATTAAACCGGATGTTCCAAGATCTTGAAGCTTGCTTCAGTCCATAAATGGTCTGATTGAGCTTACACACTAGATGTTCTTTGCCCTTTTCAATGAACCCTTCTGATTGCTTCATATGGATATTTTCTTCAAGACTTCCGTTAAGGAAAGCTGTCTTGACATCCATTTGCCAAATCTCATAATCCATATGAGCGACAATGGATAAGAGTATCCGGATAGACTTAATCATAGCTACTGGCGAAAAAGTCTCCTCATAATCGATTCCCTCTTTCTAAGTGTACCCTTTCGCAACAAGCCTTGCTTTGAAGGTTTCTACCTTCCCATATATCCCTCTTTTTCTTTTGTAGATCCACTTGTATCCAATGGCTTTTACACTATCAGGTGATTCTACAAGCTCCCAGACCTTATTATAATACATAGATTCTATTTCAGAATTCATTGCCTTTTGCCAAGATACTGCATCTATATCTTGGAGTGCTTCGTCATATGTTTGGGGATCAGGTTCATGTTTACCTGGGATCAAGTCTGAAGACTCTCCCAAAAACATGAATCTCTCAGGTTGCCTTACAACCCTCCCACTACGATGAGGTACTGTCTTTGGTTATGTATCATGTGTGACACGTTTTGCAGTTTCTTGTGGTACTTCATCTTGTACTGTTGGTACTAAAGTAGACGTGTCCTCTCTAATTTCTTCTAGAACAATTTCACTCATGGGCTTATGGTTCATTACATAATCTTCTTCTAAAAATCGAGCATTGGTGCTAACAATAATTTTCTGATTTTTAGGATTATAAAACAAACCACCTTTCGTTCCCTTAGGATATCCCACAAACAGACAAACTTCTGTACGTGATTCCAACATGTCAGTATTTCCCTTCAGTACATGTGCTGGACTACCCCATATCCGGATATGATTCAGACTAGGCTTTCGCCCATTCCATAATTCCATGGGAGTAGAAGGAACTGTTTTAGAAGGTACCATATTCAGAATGTACACTGTTGTTTCCAGAGCATATCCCCAAAATGAATTTGGTAATTTTGAATAACTCATCATCGATCTAACCATTTCCATAAGAGTCCTATTCCTTCGTTCTACCACACCATTCTGTTGGGGTGTACCAGGTGCAGATAATTGGGATTGAATCCCGACTTCGGATAAGTAATTCCTAAACTCTCCAAAGATGTATTCGCCACCACGGTCAGACCGTAGTATCTTGATACTTTTACCAAGACGTTTCTCCACATCAGCCCTATATTCTTTGAACTTGTCAAAGCATTCAGACTTACGTCGCATCAGGTAAATACATCCGTATCTTGAATAATCGTCTATAAAGGAGACAAAGTATTCATAACCACCTCTTGCCTGGATAGACATAGGACCACACAAATCAGAATGAACCAGTTCTAACGCATCTTTGACTCTATACCTCTTGGCCTTAAAAGGTCTCTTGGTCATTTTACCTTCCAAGCAAGATTCACATGTTGGAAAATTTTCCAACTCTAATGAACCCAAGAGTCCATCGGCTACAAGCCTTTGAATCCTACTTAAGTTAATATATCCAAGCCTTAGATGCCAAAGATACGTTTGGTTCATTTTCGAAGGTTCTTTTCTCTTATTAGAGTTAGAAGATGTGTTATTAATTTTCATATTTTGCTTTGTGGGAGAAATTGGATTTAAAGTGTATAAATTGTCAACCAATGCACCAGAATAGATAATCACCTTATTTCTCTTTATAACGACATTGTTACTAAAGGAAACTGAATATCCATCCAAATACAGTTTAGAAACTGAAATTAAATTCTTTCTAAAACTGGATACATAAAGACAATTTCTTAAAACCAAATTCCTATTCCTATCAAATGATAAGTAGACATCTCCCACTGCTACAACCGCCATCTTAGTAGCATTGCACATGTAGACAGTTATCTCTCCATCAAATAGTCGTCGGGTTTCCTGGAACCCCTGCAAAGAATTGCAGACATGATCAGTGGCTCCTGTATCTACACACCAGGTGCTGGTAGATAACACCGCTAAACATGTTTCAACAACTAGAGCATGAGATATACCTTTATTATTCTGATTCCTACGAGGACAGTCCGCCTTCCAATGCCCTTTCTGCTTGCAAATGAAGCACTTGCCTTTCGACTTCTTCGTTCCAGCCTTTTATCCCATACCCTGAGGTTTATTTAATTTCTTTGCTGAAAAGACTTGTTTCTTCTTCTTCTTGCCTTTCGACTTAGAAGTAGAATCATTTTCAGCATAGTGGATCTGAGAACTTTGACAAAAAATACCTTCTGCTGCCTGTAGTTCTGTCAGAAGTTCCACCAACGTATACTCTCTTTTGTTCATGTTATAGTTCAGGCGGAACTGCTCAAAACTTCTTGGTAGCGTTTGGAGAATTATATCGACCTGGGTTCCCCCATCGATTTCTCCTCCAAGAACTTGTATTTCGTTCAGATAGGCCATCATTTTGAGGATATGATCTCTTACGGGTGCCCCCTCAGACATGGTGGCTGTCATTAGCTTTCTCATTGCCTCTTTCCTAGCAGTCCGACTTTGGTGCCCAAAGAGTTCTTTGAGATTGTTCATTATATCATAAGCTATTGGTAAATCTTGATGCTGATGTTGCAATACATTTGACATTGATGCCAAAATGTAACACCGCGCCATCTCATCAGCTTTTACCCATTTCTTATGATACTCAATCTCCTCTGGGGTAGAGTCACCGTCAGGTGCATTAGGGCAAGCCTCAGTCAATACAAACTTATAGCTTTCAGCAGTAAGGACAATGTCCATGTTTCTTTTCCAATCTATATAGTTGGGTCTAGTAAGTTTGTTCTCTTTCAGTATAATGGCCAGTGGGTTGAAAGTTATCCTAAGAATCATAAAAATAAACTTTGGTCAAGACTCTAAATTTAGAATAATATTGATTTCTCAAACAATACTATTTTAAATTAACCAACACCTCAAATCATTGTGAATATTGCATGCCACGTTAGTGTGGACGTATACAAATTCAACATTTGTAAGAGGAGGGTGTGACCCATTAATTTTATTATCTTATCATCCTAACTTTATGACAAATAAAATTAATAGTTGGTTTTACTTTGGTCACACAAAACAATAGCAGTGACCCCGTTAGGGAGGATACTATTGAATGCATCTAAGTGTATACCATTACTTGATACTAAGTCCATTAAATAGGATTGTGCCCCTTCAGTTGGAGAAGATCACACACTCCTAAATAATTTCCTATAACCATCTATAAAAGGAAGTTTGATCTAGTGATCCGCAACAAACCCATCCGTTGTGGAGGGAGGCACTCAGAGCCAACAGGCAAGCTTGTTGCATCACTTACAAACCAGTAATGGAGACCATGAGATTTATTAAAATCCCTCTCCCACTTAGTTATTTAAAAATGAGGATTTTAAACTATCCTAGCATACATCACATGTATACACACACATCACAGTAAATAAAAGCAATAAATATGGAAATTATTTTCCAACTATTATGGCCTTTTCTGTTACTGTCCTCCATGTGCACCAACCCTAGCTGCTGTCATCTTTAGCCACCGCCATCGGGTCGAGTCGTCGCATCCATCTTGCTTCTTATTCCGCTGCGCCTCTGATGCTCCAAAAGCACCACGCCTCGCAAGAATCCGATCCGCGATAAAAATAGAATTTTACATATATCGATCCTATATTCCACGAGGGAATGCACATGTATTCTAGATCGAACAAAAAATAAAATTCTAAAAATAATACAGCTCCTGCTGTATTTGATAAATACAATCATGCACACAAATAATGCTCTTGACATGTCTAAGGGTCCAATCACACACAACATCAATAAGTCATAATAGTTGGAGCCTGCTACCAAAGAGTTAGCACATCCTACTATTATCCTGCCTAAATTATGTATGACATGTGCATAACCTATTTGAATTCTAAACACACAGAGGCAAACCCTAGCTCTGATATCAATTGTTGGTTAGTCCTAGGAAAACGTATCGGTTCCACTGTACAAAATTTTTTTGTACAAGTGTCTAACCTTTCCTTAAATAACCTATTGTGTTCTTTAGAAGTTAAATTAGGAATCGCAAATGGAACTTAATATCATTGATTCCAAATTTAACTTATCTGTTCTTAATGATTTAGATTTGAATCGTAAGTGAAACTTAACATTATTGATTTAAATCTTCCTAAGTTATTAATTCCATAAATATTAATTTCCAAAATTGGCTTCCAGGACTGCATGGCGAGGCACATGACCTTCTTGGATATGGGAGCAACCACCACCGCTTAGGCAAAGCCTTTTAAGGAAAGCTAATATTTATTTCCTTAAATAACTCTAGGTTAACCAAAAGGAACAATCGAATCACAAATTCAAAAAAAAAAGAAAACACAAACTCGAAAAATAAATTCGATAAACTAGATCTAATTGCGTCTTGTATTTAGAATTCTTACAAAGAAAATAACTAGTATGATACGGAAGAAAATTACTAGTTATACCTTCTCTTTGTAAGGTAATAACCTCGAGATCTTCTGCCATATTCCTCGCCTCGCCTTGGACGTCGTGTGAGCGACGATCCTCCAAGATGAACACCACCCAAAAGCTTCCTCCTCTTCTTCTAAAATCCGGCCACCACCACCACCAAGGAGAAGAGAGCAAAAGGGAAAAGAGAAGGGAGAGAGGGGGCCAGCCACTTGATGATCTCCAAGCAAGAGAATAAGAATTGTCTATCATTAAGCCCCCTCACCCCTTCTTTTATATTACTTGCCCAAGGAAAATAAGGAAAAACTTTTTACAATTTTCCTTTTTCCCTTTTTATTTTCCTTTTCTTTCCTCTTGATTGAATCAATCACCAAATCAATGGTTGTGATCAATCCTATTTGGTTTAGGATTGAGTTTGGACGACCCCTTGCTTGGGCACCAAGCAAAGTGGCCGGCCACCATATTTAGGAAAGAAAAAATAATTTTTTATAAAATTTTACAAGAAGAAAAAACTCTTATAAAATTTTACAAGCTCTCTTTCCTAAAGTTAAAAAAGGAAAGTTTTAAAAATTAAAACCATGTTTTAAAATTTAAAACTTCTCTTATAAAATTTCCTTTTTTAACATGAAGATAGAAAATTTTAATTTTAAAACTTATCTTCCTTTTTTTCCTAAACCATGAGGATGGTTAAAAAAGGAAAGTTTTAAAACTTTTAAAACTCTCTATTAAAACATGTGGCCAAATTCAAATAAGGAAAGTTTTTAAAATTAAAATCTCTCTTTTAAAACTTATAGTTTTCTACAAAGAGAAGATTTAAAAAATTCAAAAACAACCCTCCTTGTTTGAATATTGTGGCCGGCCCCTTCATGCTTGGTCACCAAGCAAAGGGTCGGCCCCTATAGAAGAGGATGTGGCCGACCCTTGCTTAGTCACCAAGCATTGGACCGCTCCACTTCTTGGACATCAAGAAGAGCCTTACATTTGGATGGACTTAAGGCTATAATGAGGCTACGACAGGGACCTAGAGGAGAAATTGGTTTTGGCCTTCTGATGAGCTTGAGTATCCCGTGCTTGCCCCGAACACACAACTCAAGTTCATCGATAATAACTCATTCCACTAGAGAGTTATTACCGCACTACCGCACCAATCCCAAATTACATTATGGGCTCCTTCTTATTATGAGTGTGTTAGTCTCCCTGTGTTTAAGATTTACAAATGCCCACTAATTAAGTAAGTTACTGACAACTCACTTAATTAATATCTAGCTCCAAGAGTAGTACCACTCAACTTCATTGTCATGTCGGACTAAGTCCACCTGCAGGGTTTAACATGGCAACCTTATGAGCTCCTCTTGGGGACATTCTCAACCTAGATAACTAAGACACAGATTCCTTCTATAATCAACAATACATACTATAAGTAATATCATTTCCCAACTTATTGGGCATATTGATTTATCGAGCTAAACCTCACCCTTTGATAAGTCAAAGAAATAAATATTAAATAAATGTGCTTGTTATTATATTAGGATTAAGAGCACACACTTCCATAATAACTAAGGTCTAGTTCTTTTACTAAGTCAGTACAAAAAGAACTTACCTAAATAATCCTACTCAATACACTTAAAGTGTATCAGTGTAATTTATTAGTCAAGATAAATTAATACTTAATTATATTACAACTATTCTGATAGTTTGTTTCTTTCCATCTTAGTCGTGAGAAACTATTTATAATTTATAGAGAACCGACAACATGATCTTTTGAGTGTGACACCACACTCCATGTTATCTACTATATAAATTAATTGAACAATTACATTTAACAAATAAATGCACATATTGACCAATGTGATTCTTTTATTTCAAAAATAAATGTTTACAAAAGTTAGGCTTTTAATATACACTCCAACAATACAGTCGACATAGAACTACCATCCCACAATAACACGAAAGACATTGGGAGCAAATTGAGACAACGGGATACAAAAACATTGACACAACGCAGAAAAGAAAGGAGAAATGGGTCCTTAAAAAAGGTTGTGGCCTCAAGAAACTGGTCCTTAAAAAGGTCACAAAATTGGGAGGAGGATAACCAGGGTGGTCATTAGGCCTAGGGAGGTGAAGGTTGTGGCCTTTAGAAAGTTTCAAGCTAGATTGCACTTGCTTCAAATCACTCCTATCAAAATCGGAGTGGAAGAAGGCATACTAGGGGACTAAGGTTTCTTTGGCCATAATCGAATCGAAAAATGCAGGAGCAGGTGAAAAGGGAAAATGAGCACTTACGAAGGGAACACACAGAGGTTAATGCAAATAGGCAAAGAAGGAGAAGCCGAAGAAGAAGAGGCACCGATGAATAGCCGCTTGATGCCTTTAGGGTTTTTAAACTAAAACCACTAAGGGACATAGGGATGTGAGCCAAACAATCGAAATGACACTGTGAAGGATAGCCGTTAGATCAATAAAAGGGGAGCACTATCGAGCCCCGTATAGAAAGCATTCGTCAGATATCATGTCAAAAGGAGTTAGAGAGACATGTGTCAGCTTCCTATGAAACAACATTTATAATAGAAGAGATAGGGAAATCATGAGGCTGATATGGGGTCATTGGCACCATGCCTCGAGGATCGACAATTCCATGCATCTGCATTGAGAAAATGAGTAGATGGCGGCAGGAAATGTTGGTTAGGACTTGACGCCTCACCCCAACCTCAGAACAAGAGTGAGATTCAAATTTGGATAATACTAAATTATACGGTGGAAGTCATGATCACATATTTCTCCAAAGGTCACGGGGGTCAAGTCTGCGGATGTATTTTCTTGGATCAACAACAACCTCTCGTTCAGTTTTCCAGACTTTCGCCCTAGCGTGAGCTATAAGCGAGCATGCTCTTGCGAACAACGACCTCCTGGTCGGCTTTCCAGACTCTCACCCCAACATGAGTTATAAGCGAGCGTGTTCTCATGACCAACGACCTCTCGGTTGGCTTTCCAAACTCTCACCCCAACACGAGTTATAGGAGAGCAAGCTCTCGCGACCAATTACCTCCACATCAGCTTTTCAGACACTCGCTCCATCACGAGTTATAAGCGAGCATGCTCTCGCGACCAACGACCTCTTGGTCTTCTTTCCAAACTCTCATCCTAGCGCGAGTTATAAGCAAGCATGCTCCCATGACCAACGACCTCCCGATCGGCTTTCCAGACTTTCGCCTCAGCGCGAATTATAAGCGAACATGCTCTCACGACCAATGACCTCTCGGTCAACTTTCCAAACTCTTACCCCAGCACGAGTTATAAGCGAGCATGATCTCGCGACCAATGACCTCTCAGTCGGGTTCCAGACTCTCGCCCCAGAGTGAGTTATAAGCGAGCATGATCTCGCGACCAACGACCTCCCGGTCGGCTTTCCATACTCTCGTCCCAACGCGAGTTATAAGGAATCATGCTCTCATGACCAACGACCTCTCGGTCGGGTTCCAGACTCTCGCCTTAGCGTGAGTTATAAGCGAGCATCCTCTTCGGGCTAATGACCTCTTGGTCGGTGCTCTAGACTCTCATCCCAACGCGCGTTATAAGTGAGCATGCTCTCGCGACCAACGACCTCCAGGTCGGCTTTCCAGACTCTCGCCTCAGTGCGAGGTATAAGCAAGCACGACTCTTGTGACCACCTGCAGTCATAGCTCCCACTCGGTCATCAGGCCTTGACCAAATTTGAATCTTAATCTAATTTCGAGGTTGGGGCGAAACTCTAAATTATGATCAACATTTCCCGCCGCCTTTTACTCCTATTCCCAAGGTAACCGCATGGAATTCTTGGTCTTCGAGGCATGATGTCAGTTTCACCAAATCAACCTCATGATTTCCCTATCTTTTCCATCATAAATGTCATTTCATAGGAAGATGACACGTGTCTGACTGATTTCCTTTGATACGACGATCGACATATGTTTTTCGGACGGGAGTCGATAGTACTCCCCCTCTGGCAATCCGATGGTTATCCTTCTCAACGTCATTTCGATTGTCCGACTCGCATCCCTATGCCCCTTAGTGGTTTTAGTTTAAAATCCCTAAAGGCATCGAGCGATTGTTCATCGATACTTCTTCTTCCCTGCTTGCTTGCCTTAGTGTTCGTGCATTTCTTTCGTAAGTGTTCCTTTTCCTTTTCTCTTGCTTCTGTGTTTTTCAGATTATGGCCAGAGAAAATTTAGTCCCCTGGTGTGCTTTCTTCCGCTCCAATTTTGATAGGAGAAATCTTAAGTCGGTGCGGGCTAGCTTGAAACTTTCTGACGACTACACCTTCCATATTCCTAGGCATGATGATCATTCCTGTGATCCTCCTCCTGGTTGTGTGACCTTCTTCAGGGATCAACTTCTTGGTGGTCTGTGTTTCCCTATCCCCTCTTTCTTTTCAGAGTTAAGTCAGTACTTTTGTATCCCTTTGTCCCAGTTTGCTATTAATGCCTTCTGTTATGTGTGTGGAATAGTAATCCTATGCTGTCTGTATGACATTCCTTTGACTCCTTAACTTTTTCACCATTTCTATTTCCTCAAACAATCGGAGCCCAACGTTTTTATAGTGCAATCTCGACCCAGGTGTAAGTTCTTCACGGGCATGCCTTCTTCAAATAAAGGCTATGTGCAACTACCCGATCCTGTGGCTTGTCCCACTGAGTGACGCTCAGGTCTTCCTCCTCCTTCTGAGTTAAGCGACCATCAACACAAGCCCAATTACTTTACTGCTTCTGAGAAACTGGTGGGGGTGCAGCTCCAACTCTCTTCCTTGCTACGGAAGAGTGTGTTGTACACCTTTGGGCTGAGTCCTATCCAAAATCCCTTGACTGCACCTTTTGGTAAGATCAAGCAACTCTTTCCTCCTATCTTCACTAATTAAGGTATCTTCTTTCATCTGCAGAAGTTATCATGTTCAGAGCCTTTTCCCTCGATTCCTCCATGCTACCTAGTGACATTTTTCAGAAGCGCGGAAGAGAGATTATGGCAGGCCAGGATGTTCCCTCGTCCAGCGCTTCAGCAGGAGCCTCTTCCCAACAAATGGGAGAACATGAGGTTCTTGAAGAAGGATCTTTCCCTTCTATAAAACCTTCAACCGCTGTTGCGTCCAGTGAGAGGACTTCTTCTCCAACGACTGAGCGTCCTTTGCGCCTTGAACGCAAGAGGCGACGCGTGACTCCTTCGGTCCAGTCTTCCCCCAAGAGGTCGTTATTGCTACGGGTATCTGACTATGACTCCTTCTTGGACCAGCACTCCCGCCTCCTCGGAGGTCACAACCTCCTCTCGAGTCCCTACTCAAGTCAAAAACCAGACATCCTCCCGACTGAGGAGCCAACCCACGACTTCCACTCCCTCTCTAGTGATCCGCAAACAAGCTCATCCGTTATGGAGGAAGGCACTCAGAGCCAACGCGCAAGCTTGTTTACATCACTTACAAACCAGTAATGGAGACCATGGGATTTATTTAAAAATCCCTCTCCCACTTAGTTATTTATAAATGAGGAATTTTAACTATGCTAGCCTACTTAAACTTGTAAACTAACATGCACACACAGCACAATATAAAAGCAATAAATAGAAAATTTAATTTTCAACTATTATGGCTTTTATCTCTAATTGTCCTCCGTGTGTTGTCATCCCAAGCTGCTGCCATATTTGGCCACCGCCACCGGGTCTAGCTGTCGCATCCATCTTGCTCCTAGTTCCGCTGCGCCTCTGGTCCTTAGATTTGCAAGATTCGATCTGCGACATAAATAGAATTTTACATTTTGATCCTATATTCCATAAAAGGAATGTACATGTATCTAGATCAAAAATAAAATCCTAATAAAACTAAATACAGCTCCTGCCGTATTTTAATACAATCATGCACACACATTAAATGCCCTTGACATGTCCAAGGGTCCAATCACACACATAATAACTAAAAGCCATAATAGTTGGATCCTGCATCCACAAAGTTAGCACATCCTACTATTATCCTGCATTTATGTCGTTATGTACAACTAAACAAAATATGGAGGCAAAACCCTAGCATCATACCAATTGTTGGTTGCTACTCGGAAAACCTATAGGTTCCTTTGTATAAAAATTTTGTACAAAGGTCTGAACCTTTTCCTAGCTACCATGTGTTCTTTTAAATTAAATTTCGGATCGCCTGCGGAACTTAACACGTTTGATCCAAAACTTAATCTATTTGTTCTTTTAGGTTTTGACTTGGATCTCCTACGGAACTTAACACGTTCGACCCAAGTCTCCTTAAGTTATTAATTTCATTAAATATTAATTTCCATAAAAGGTTCACGTGGCGAGGCACATGGCCTTCTTGGATATGGGAGCAACCACCACCGACTAGACAAAACCTTTAATAGAAAGCTAATATTTAATTTCCTAAAATAACTTTAGGTTAACCAAAGAGAACAATCAAATCACAAGGAAAAGAAAAAACAAAAGAACACAACTTCGAAAAAACATATTCGAAATTCTAGAACGTAAGCCTCTTGTATTTGGTATTATTTCCATAAATAACTAGCATGATGCGGAAATAGAAATTACTAGTTATACCTTGTAGAAAAACCTCTTGATCTTCTACCGTATTCCTCTTCTAACCTCGGACGTTGTGTGGGCAACGATCTACCGAGATGAGAAACCACCAACCACCTTCTTCTCCTCCAAGCAAGGTTCGGCCACAAAGGAAGAACTTCACCAAAGAAGAAAATCAAAATACTAACCAAGCTCCAAGAGATGCTAGCTTTCTCTCCTCCTTCTTCTTCTTCTCCAAGTAGTATCCGGCCACCACAAGAGCTCCAAGGGAGAGAGAGAGGTTCGGCCACCACAAGAGGAAGAGAGGGAGAGGATGGCCGGCCACACCAAGGAAAAAGAGAGAAAACAATAGAGGTTGTGTCTCATGAAGGCACCCCTACCCCTTCTTTTATATTCCTTGGCCTAGGTAAATTAGGAAATTTAATTACAATAAAATTTCCTTAATTTTCTTGACATGAATTAATTGAGAAAAATAAAACAAAATTTCCCAATTAACTTGAGATGGCCGGCCACATCATTGGAAACAAAGAGGACAAGTTTTAATCAACAATTAAAACTTCCTAATTTGTTTCCGGAAATTTTAAAAAATAAAATTTCTCTTTAAAATCTCTTCATGGTTGATAAAGGAAATTTCTATAATTTTAATTTTATCAACATGTGAATAATTTTAAAGAAAAATAAAACATCTCTCCAATCTACAAATAAGGAAAGAGATCTAATCTCTTTCTTTAATCTTTGTAGATCTTTTACAAGAGGGATATTTTAATTTTAATTCTATTTAAAATATATCTTCCACATAATAATAAAAATTAAAATTAAATTTCTTTTTAATTTTATTTGGCCGGCCCTACTAGCTTGGGTTCAAGCTAGGCCGGCCCTAGCTTGGTTCCCAAGCTAGCTTGGCCGGCCCCTTATTAGTGGGTATAGAAGGTGGGTATAGGTGGGTATAGAACTCTATAAATAAGAGGCTACGATAGGGACCGAGAGGCGGAATTGGTCTTGGTCTCCCGATAAAATTAAGCATCCGTGTTCGCCCCGAACACAACTTAATTTTATCAATGATAATTCATCATCATTGAACTACCGCACCAATCCCAAATTACATTTTTGGGCTCCTTCTTATTATGAGTGTGTTAGTCTCCCTGTGTTTAAGATATCGAATGTCCACTAATTAAGTGAGTTACTGACAACTCATTTAATTAATATCTTAGTCCAAGAGTAGTACCACTCAACCTTATTATCATGTCGGACTAAGTCCACCTGCAGGGTTTAACATGACAATCCTTATGAGCTCCTCTTGAGGACATTATCAACCTAGTATCTCTAGGACACAGTTTCCTTCTATAATCAACAACACACACTATAAGTGATACCATTTCCCAACTTACCGGGCTTATTGATTCATCGAACTAAATCTCACCCATTGATAAATTAAAGAAATAAATATCAAATATATATGCTTGTTATTATATCAGGATTAAGAGCACACACTTCCATAATAACCGAGGTCTTTGTTTCTTTATAAAGTCAGTATAAAAGAAACGACCTCAAATGGTCCTACTCAATACACTGGGTGTACTAGTGTAATTATATAGTCAAGATAAACTAATATCTAATTACACTACGACCTTCTAATGGTTTGTTCCTTTTCCATTTTGGTCGTGAGCTACTGTTTATAATTTATAAGGTCTTGATAACATCATCTTCCATATGTGACACCACATATTATGTTATCTACAATATAAATTAAATGAACAACTACAAACAAATGTAGACAATTAGACCAAATGTGATTCTTTATTCATAATAAATGTTTACAAAGCTTAGGCTTTAGATACATTCCAACAATCTCCCACTTATACTAATGACTGTGCCATATCTTCTGTACATCCGATTCCCATTCCTCCATGCCGATCAGTCAGCTTTCGTAGGAAGGGCCTTAGTGAAAGGATGCCGGTTATCACGATGCAATCTTGGCGATGACAACTTCTCTTCGTCACAATATCTCGTATCGGGTGGTACTTGCGCTCTATATGTTTACTTGCCTTATGAGCTCGTGGTTCCTTCGAGTTCTACACCACTATTATCACAATAAATTGTGATGATTTTGGGCAAACCAGGAATCACATCTAAGTCCATTAGAAAGTTCTTGAGCCATACTGCTTCTTTAATTGACTTCCATGGTTGAGTCAGGCATTTACTAACACTCCTCCATGAAATGGCTCCACCTCTAAAGTAAACACATAGCTGATGTAGACTTCGTTATCCCTATCGATTGGAAATCGAAGTGTAACCCGGGGAGCGATCGTTGCTTGGTAAACTAGCATCTCTTGTCCTTCGGGTACTTCATATATGCTTCTTGATCCAATGTCCTTGTCGAGGTTACTCATATGTCTGTGACCATGCCCATGACAAATCGGTCAGGTCTCGTACATATAGCATTGCATACATTAGGCTTCCTATGCATAAGGAGCCGCTTTCATGTCCTCTATCTCTTTTGATGTCTTTGGATACATCTCTTTAGATAGAGCTACTCCATGTCTAAAGGTAAGAAACCTTTCTTGGAACCCGCATGCTAAAGCGAGCAAGGATTGTATCTATATATGAAGCTTGGGATAGACACAACATTCTTTTCTTGATCCCTTATAACTTTGATCCCAAATGTGCATTCTCCTAAGTCCTTCATATCAAATTGTTTGGACAACCATACCCTTACGTCCGATAATACCTTGACATTGTTGCCAATTAACAAAATATCATCTACGTATAGTACAAGAAATACCACCACGTTTCCGTTACACTTCTTATATACACAAGACTCATCGGACTTTGAATAAATCCATATGACCGGATTACTTCATTAAACCGGATGTTCCAAGAACTTGCTTCATCCATAAATGGACCAATTGAGCTTGCACACTAGATGCTCTTTGCCTTTTTCAATGAACCCTTCTGGTTGCTTCATATGAATATTCTCTTCAAGACTTCCTTTAAGGAAAGCCGTCTTGACATCCATTTGCCAAATCTCATAATCCATATGAGCAGCAATGGATAAGAGTATCCCTCATAATCGATTCCCTCTTTTCGAGTGTACCCTTTCGCAACAAGCCTAGCTTTGAAGGTTTCTACCTTCCCGTCTGTCCCTCTTTTCCTTTTGTAGATCCACTTGCATCCAACGGCTTTTACACCATCAGGTGGTTCTACAAGCTCCCAGACTTTATTAGAGTACATAGACTCTATTTCAGAATTCATTGCCTTTTGCCAAGATGCTGCATCTATATCTTGGAGTGCTTCGTCGTATGTTCGTGGATCAGGTTCATGTTTACCCGGGATCAAGTCCGAAGACTCTCCCAAAAACATGAATCTTTTAGGCTGCCTTACAACCCTCCCACTACGGTGGTTGTGTATCATGTGTGACACGTGTTGCAGTCTCTTGTGATACTTCATCTTGTACTGTTGGTACTGAAGTAGACATGTCCTCTCTAAGTTCTTCTAAAACAACTTTGCTACTGGGCTTGTGATCCATTATATAGTCTTCTTCTAAAAACTGGGCATTGGTGCTAACAATGACCTTCTGGTCTTTAGGACTATAAAATAAACCACCTTTCGTTCCTTTGGGATACCCCACAAACATGCGAACTTCTGTACGAGATTCTAACTTATCAAGATCTGGTTTCAGCACATGTGCTGGACTACCCTTTCGCCCATTCCACAATTCTGTGGGAGTAGAAGCTGATTTAGAAGGTACTAAGTTCAGAATGTATCCTGCTGTTTCCAGAGCATATCCCCAAAACGAATTTGGTAATTCTGAATAACTCATCATTGATCTAACCATCTCCATAAGAGTCCTATTCCTTCGTTCTGCCACACCATTCTGTTGGGGTGTTCCAGGTGCAGACAATTGGGATTGAATCCCGGCCTCTGATAAGTAATTCCTAAACTCTCCTAAGAGGTATTCGCCACCACGATCTGACCGTAGTGTCTTGATACTTTTACCTAGTCGTTTCTCCACATCAGCCTTGTATTCTTTGAACTTATCAAAGCACTCGGACTTGCGGCGCATTAGGTAAATGTATCCATATCTTGAATAATCGTCTATGAAAGAGACAAAA
This sequence comes from Zingiber officinale, assembly GCF_018446385.1. NCBI lineage: Eukaryota > Viridiplantae > Streptophyta > Magnoliopsida > Zingiberales > Zingiberaceae > Zingiber > Zingiber officinale. Next base: position 96,014,362 of record NC_056002.1, on the reverse strand, counting down.
TATTCAAAACCTCCTCTTGCCTGGACAGACATAGGACCACACAAATCAGAGTGAACCAATTCTAACACTTCTTTGGCTCTATACCCCTTGGCCTTGAACGATATTTTGGTCATTTTACCTTCTAAGCAGGATTCACAAGTTGGAAAATTTTCCAACTCTAATGAACCCAAAGTCCATCGGCTATAAGCATCTGAATCCTACTTAAGTTAATATGTCCAAACCTTAGATGCCAAAGATATGCTTGGTTCATTTCCGAAGGTTCGTTTCTCTTATTAGAATTAGAAGATGAGTTATAAATTTCCATGTTTTGCTTTGTGGAAGAAATTGGATTTAAAGTATACAAATTGCCAACTAATGCACGAGAATATATAATCACTTTATTTCTTTTAATAACTACATCAAGAAACTGAATATCCATCTAAAAGCAGTTTAGAAACTGAAATTAAATTCTTTCTAAAGCTGGGTACATAAAGACAATTTCTTAAAACCAAATTCCTATTTCTACTAAAGATAAGTAGGCGTCTCCCACTGCAGTTGCCACCTTAGTAGCATTGCCCATGTGAGCGGTAATTTCTCCTTGAGATAGTCATCGGGTTTCTGGAACCCCTGGGTGCAGACATGATCGATGGCTCCGTATCTACACACGGTCTTTGGTAGATAACACCGCTAAACATGTTTCAACAACTAGAGTATGAGATATACCTTTGTTTTGGTTCCTCGAGACGATCCAGCCTTCGATGTCACACGCTTCCGGATGAAGCACTTGCCCTTGACTTCTTCTTCCATCTTTAAATCCGTACTGAGATTTATTCACTTTCTTTCTTGAACCGACTTGTTTCTTCTTCTTCTTTCCTTTCGGTTTAGAAGTAGAACCATTTTAACATAGTGAATTTGAGCATTGTGACGAAATAATCCTTCTGCTTGAAGTTATGTCGGTAGTTCCGCTAATGAATAAACCCTCTTATTCATATTATAGTTCAGATTGCTCAAAACTTCTAGGTAGCGTTTGGAGGATCATATCGATCTGGGTTTCCCCATCAATTTCTCCTCCAAGGATCTGTATCTCGTTCAGATAAGCCATCATCTTTAGGATATGATCCCTTACAGGAGTACCCTCTTGCATGGTGGTTGTCATTATCTTTCTCATGGCTTCTTGCCTAGAAGCCCTATCCTGATGACCAAAAAGTTCCTTGAGATTGTTCATAATATCATAGGCTGTTGGTAAATCTTGATGTTGATGTTGCAATACATTTGACATTGAAGTCAAAATGTAACATCTCATCTGCTTTTACCCATTTCCTATGATATTCAATCTCCTCTTGGGTAGATTCACCAGTAGGTGCATCAGGGCACTGCTCAGTCAGTACATATTTATAGCTTTTAGCAGTAAGAACAATGTCCAAGTTTCTTTTCCAATCTATGTAGTTTGGTCCAGTAAGTCTATTCTGTTGAAGTATGATGGACAGTGGGTTGAAAGACATCCTAAGAATCACAAATAACTTTTGGTCAGAACTCTAAATTTAGAATAATATTGATTCCTCAAACAATACTATTTTAAATTAACCAACACCTCATAACACCGTGAATTTTGTATGCCACGTTAGTGTGGACGTATACAAATTCAACATTTGTAAAAGGAGGGTTTTAACCCATTAATTTTATTATCTTGTCAACCTAACTTTTTGACAAATAAAAATAATAGTTGGTATCATTTGGTCACACAAATAATAGCAGTGACTCCGTTGGGGAGGATACTATTAGATGTGTCTAAGTGTATACCATTACTTGACACTAAGTCCATTAATAAGATTATGCCCCTTCCGTGGGGAAGATCACACACTCTTAATTAACTTCCTATAGTCATCCAAAATAGAAGTCTTTCTAGTGATCCATAAACAAGCTCATCCGTTATGGAGGAAGGCACTCGGAGCCAAGCTTGTTTGCATCACTTACAAACCGATAATGGAGACCATGGGATTTATTTAAAATCCCTCTCCCATAGTTATTTATAAATGAGGAATTTTAACTATGCTAGCCTACTTAAACTTGTAAACTAACATGCACACACAACAATATAAAAGCAATAAATAGAAAATTTAATTTTCAACTATTATGGCTTTTATCTCTAATTGTCCTCCGTGTGTTGTCATTCCAAGCCGCCACCGGGTCTAGTAGTCGCATCCATCTTGCTCCTAGTTCAGCGCCTGGTCCTTAGAAGGTTCCACGCTTTGCAAGATTCGATCTGCGACATAAATAGAATTTACATTTTGATCCTATATTCCATAAAAGGAATGTACATGTATCTAGATCAAAATAAAATCCTAATAAAACTAAATACACTCTGCTGTATTTTAATACAATCATGCACACATTAAATGCCCTTGACATGTCAAGGGTCCAATCACACATAATAACTAAAAGCCATAATAGTTGGATCTGCGTCCACAAAGTTAGCACACTACTATTATCACGCCTAAATTATGTATGACATGCATAATTAAACTAAATACCAAATACCAGAGGCAAAACCCTAGGTACGATTGTTGGTTGCTACTCGGAAAACCTATAGGTTCCTTTGTACAAAAATTTTGTACAAAGGTCCGAACCTTTTCCTAGCTACCATGTGTTCTTTTAAATTAAATTTTGGATCGCTGGAACTTAACACGTTTGATCCAAAACTTAATCTATTTGTTCTTTTAGGTTTTGACTTGGATCTCTGCGGAACTTAACACGTTCACCAAGTCTCCTTAAGTTATTAATTTCATTAAATATTAATTTCCATAAAAGGTTCCAGATCTGGCGTGGCGAGGCACATGGCCTTCTTGGATATGGGAGCAACCACCACCAGACTAGACAAAACCTTTAATAGAAAGCTAATATTTAATTTCCTAAAATAACTTTAGGTTAACCGAAAAGAACAAATCACAAGGAAAAGAAAAACAAAAGAACACAACTTGAAAAAACATATTGAAATTCTAGAGCGTAAGCCTCTTGTATTTGGTATTATTTCCATAAATAACTAGCATGATGGAAATAAAATTACTAGTTATACCTTGTAGAAAAACCTCTTGATCTTCTAGTATTCCTCTTCTAACCTCGAGCGTTGTGTGGGCAGCGATCTCAAGATGAGAAACCACCAACCACCTTATTCTCCTCCAAGCAAGGTTCGGCCAAAAAGGAAGAAGAAAATCAAAATACTAACCAAGCTCCAAGAGATGCTAGCTTTCTCTCCTTCTTCTTCTTCTTCTCCAAGTAGTATCCGCCACCACAAGAGAGTTCGGCCACCACAAGAGGAAGAGAGGGAGAGGGTAATGGCCGGCCACAACACCAAGGAAAAAGGGAGAGAAAACAATAGAGGTTGTGTCTCATGAAGGCACCCCTACCCATTCTTTTATATTCCTTGGCCTAGGTAAATTAGGAAATTTAATTACAATAAAATTTCCTTAATTTTTCTTGACATAAATTAATTGAGAAAAATAAAACAAAATTTCCCAATTAACTTGAGATGGCCGGCCACATCATTGGAAACAAAAGAGGACAAGTTTTAATCAACAATTAAAACTTCCTAATTTGTTTCGGAAATTTAAAAATAAAATTTCTCTTTAAAATCTCTTCATGGTTGATAAAGAAATTTCTATAATTTTAATTTTATCAACATGTGAATAATTTTAAAGAAAAATAAAACATCTCTCAATCTACAAATAAGGAAGAGATCTAATCTCTTTCTTTAATCTTTGTAGATCTTTTACAAGAGGATATTTTAATTTTAATTCTATTTAAAATATATCTTCACATAATAATAAAAATTAAAATTAAATTTCTTTTAATTTTATTTGGCGACCCTACTAGCTTGGGTTCAAGCTGGGGCCGAGGCCGGCCTAGCTTGGTTCCCAAGCTGGCTTGGCCCGCTTGAGTGGGTATAGAAGGTGGGTATAGGTGGGTATAGAACTCTATAAATAAGAGGCTACGATAGGGACCGAGAGGAGGAATTGGTTTTGGTCTCGATAAAATTAAGCATCCGATGTTGGCGAACACACAACTTAATTTTATCAATGATAATTCATTCCACTAGAGAACTATCATTGAACTACGCACCAATCCCAAATTACATTTTGGGCTCCTTCTTATTATAGTGTGTTAGTCTCCTGTGTTTAAGATATCGAATGTCCACTAATTAAGTGAGTTCTTGACAACTCATTTAATTAATATCTAAATCCAAAGTAGTACCACTCAACCTTATTGTCATGTCGGACTAAGTCCACTGCGGGGTTTAACATGACAATCTTTATGAGCTCCTCTTGAGGACATTATCAACCTAGTATCTCTAGGACACAGTTTCCTTATATAATCAACAACACACACTATAAGTAATACTATTTCCCAACTTATCGGGTTTATTGATTCAACGAACTAAATCTCACCCATTGATAAATTAAAGAAATAAATATCAAATATAAGTGTTTGTTATTATATTAGGATTAAGAGCACACACTTCCATAATAACTGAGGTCTTTGTTCCTTTATAAAGTCAGTATAAAAGAAACGACCTCAAATGGTCCTACTCAATACACTCTGAGTGTACTAGTGTAATTATATAGTCAAGATAAACTAATATCTAATTACACTACGACCTTCTAATGGTTTGTTCCTTTTCCATTTTGGTCGTGAGCTACTGTTTATAATTTATAAGGTACTGATAACATCATCTTCTGTATGTGACACCACATACTATGTTATCTACAATATAAATTAAATGAACAACTACAAACAAATGTAGACAATTAGACCAAATGTGATTCTTTATTCATAATAAATGTTTGTTGGAGTGTATACTGAAAGCCTAAGCTTTGTAAACATTCATTATGAATAAAGAATCACATTTGGTCTAATTATCTACATTTTTTGTTAATATTATGTATAGTATGGTGTGTCGAAAGATGTATAAGTATAAGCGATGAAACAAATTGAAAAAATGATTGGTTATCTTGACTATCATACACTCGAGTGGTGAGTGCGACTTTATGAGAACAAGACCTCAGTGTCTTGATCTATATAATAACTGCGTATGTTTGATGTTTGTTTCTTTAATATCGATGAATTGAAGTTGGATGAATCAATAAGTGAAATGGTATCACTCGTAGTGTTGTTGATTATAGAAGCGTGTCTGCTGGGTTGATGTCTCAGAACTCGGTGAAAGCCATCAGGTGGGTGGTACTGGACAGATGGTGAAATGAGTTGTCGATCAACTCGCGGTGGACGTCTAAACACGTGGAAGGGCCATGGGATTGGTGATGATTCTCGATGATGGTTCTGGTGGAATGGTGTCGTTGATAAAGGTGGGTGTTGAGTTGGATGCTGACTGTCGGGCTTGACGTTCTCGTCTGTTATGTGCTGCTATGCCACCATACACTGGCAACAACTGAACCTGGGTTTGGGTGGCGGCCTGGCTTGACCCAAGCTAGTAGGTCGACCATAATTAATTAAAGAAATTTAATTTTAATGTTTATTATTATGTGGAAGATTTAATTTAAAGGAATTAAAATTAAAATGTCTCTCTTGTATAAGATTTACAAAGAAAGAGATTAGATCTCTTTCTTATTTATTGGAGAGATTTTCTCTTTAAAATTATTCACATGTTAATAAAATTAAAATTATAGATATTTCCTTTATTAACCATGAAGAAATTTTAAAATTTCGGAAACAAATAAGGAAAGTTTTAATTGTTGATTGAAACTGTCCAATACTATTGATTTGGCGGCCATCATTGTTTAATTGAAATATTATTTTATTTTCTCAATTAAATCATGTCAAGGAAATTAAGAAAATTTATTGTAATTAAATTTCCTAATTTACCTAAGGCGAAGGAATATAAAAGAGGGAATGCCTTCATGACACAACATCTATTATTCCTCTCCTCTTTTGTTCCTTGGTGTGGCCGGCCATCATCTTCTCTTCCTCTTGTGGTGGCGAACCTCCTCTCCTTGGGTTCTTGTGGTGGCGGATACTACTCGAGAAGAAGAGAAAGCTAGCATCTCTTGGGCTTGGTTATTGTTTTGTTTTTGGCGAACCTTGCTTGGAGGAGAAGAGGTGGTTGGTGGTTTCTCATCTTGGAAGATGGTTGCCCACAGGTCCGGCGAAGGAAGATCAAAGGAGGTCTAGTTATTGATGACACAAATAATACAAATACAAGAGGCTTGGGTTAAGTATTTCAAATGTTTTCTTTTTCTTGTGATTTGATGTTCTCTTTGGTTAACCTATTTTGGGAATTAAATGCTTTCAATAAGGTTTTGTCTGTCGATGATGATTTAACCGCTCGAGGCAATGTCTTCGCCGGTCGTTGAACACTGTGGAGAATGTGTTGATGGAATTAATGACGGGAGACTTCGGGTGACGTGTTCAAGTCGAAAACCTGAAAGAACTGAATGAACGGTTTTGGATCAGCGTCGATGTGACGATGTTGATTTAAAGGGCTGGTAACTGGAAAAGGTTCGAACTGCTGGCCAAATTACCCCATGCGAACCTAATTTCGATGGCGACCAACAATTGACATCCCGGCTTCAAGGTTGTATTGGTATTTAGTTGATTATGCGCATGTCATACATAATTTGAAGCGAGATAACTGGTAAGGTGTCTTTGATCTTGAGAACAACTATTATGACTTTGAGTAGCCATGTGTGGACATGTGTATCGTCAATGCTCGTTATCGATAAAAATACGGTACAATTTTTGATGAGATTTGTTACGATCTGAATGCATGTACATTCACTGTGGAATATAGGATCAAAAATATGAGTGGTATGTCGTGGATGGGGCCTCTTTACTGGCGGAACCTGAGACGAGGCGCGCGTGGCAGGAAGCAGGCAGTCGACATTGGGCTGAAGCGATATTGGTATGGCGGCGACAGACTGTTCAACACCCCGGAGGACTGTTGAAGATAAAAAGCCGTAATGAATGGCGTATTGTGTTTTGCTCCAATAACGTCGGTACAAGGTCTAGTGGACTGGCATGATTAAGTCCTCAAACTATAAATAACTTAAGTGGGAAGAGATTTTTAAATGGTCCATGGTCTCATGCGGTTCGTGATGCAAACGCGGCGTTAACTGATGCTGCTTCCTCGTAGCAGTGACGTTGTGGATCACCGGCGGTTTCGACACAGATGACCGTGATGGGCGTGTGATCTTCTAACGAAGAAATCTTGACCAATGGAGCAGTGTCAGTAATGGTATACGCTGGACACATCTGATATTATCCTCGGCCAGTCATATTATTATTTGTGTGGGCTAATACCGACTGTTGTTTTGTTGTCAATTAGATTAACAAGACAATGATAGTTGAAACCTCCTTTTACAAATGTTGATTTCGTATCGTCACGCTAACGTGGCATCTGGGGAATCGCGGTGGCGTGAACAGATGTTGGACCGAACCAAAATGGTATTGTTCGAGGAATGATGTTCTGAAATTTAAGTTACGACCAAGAGAGACCATTTGTGTTCTTGGGATGTCTTTGACACTACTCATCGTCACTCAGCGGAGATGAACTGCGGACCAGGCCCATAGTTGGAAGGGCACGGACATTGTTCTTCTTATTTGAAAAGCAAATGTCTTGTTGGCGATGCCGCTGATGAATCTGCAGAAGAGGTGAAATAACGCGAAAGTGGGTGGCGGGAATGAGATCGGCGCGTCTTCTGTTACAACTTCAATATCAAAATATGACGTAACATCGGGTACCAGCACGACCCTGACAATTTAATCTCAGGCTCTTTGAGTCGCTCCGAGATCGAACTTCTGAACAAGCCATGGGCGATGACGACCGCCATCGCGGGCGCGGATCATCTGAGATGATGGTATCGGCGGTCTGGTCGCGGAGGGTGATGAGGCGGTCGATATGATCTCAGGCGTACCTGGGGTTTGATGATTGCTGATGTGTGAGATAGGGAGGGTTTGTTCATTGGCGGAACTCTGACGAACTTGACGACCGGTGTTGGGTCTGCCGATTCACTTGGCGAAATGAGGACTACGCCTAAGCGAAGAAGAAGAAGGCTGATTCGGGCAAAATGATCGCTGATCACCCGGACAAGGCTGGACGAAGGCGGGGAGTGCTCATGCATGGCGGCCGGAGATGGAAGGCGGTGGGAACGAAAACTGGTATCATGCTCTGGTTGATGACGCAGCATGTTTGTGGGCACTGGCGTGTGTGGTGCGGGGCCCGTCGTGTGCAGTTCACAGAAATTCGGAGGCGACGACCTCACGGAGGGGAATGCCGTCTGCGTCGTGATGCCCACCAGAGTGGCGGGTTGTTGTGGTGGGGAGGGCGATCTGCCTGCACAGTGAAATAAAGGTGTCTTGTACTGGGTTTAGAAAGGGTGAGCCGTTTTTCTGCATGACACGAATGGACTCGGGGCCTAACCGATAACGATCAGCGAAGTTATTAAAGAAATGAAAATGATTATTACGGTGGGTGGACGGCAGTTGTATGCTTCGTCAATTTCTTCCGCAAACATCAATTTATAACTCATCTTCAAACTGAGAACACCAGCGAATGAACGACGTATCTTTAACGTCTGAAACGGGCGTATTAACTTGGGCGGGCCGGGCTTCCGTTTGATCGTTGAGTTGGAAGATTTTCCGGCTGTGAATCTTTAGCGGAGGCAAAATGACGCCAGAGCGTTGAGCAAAAGAAACAGAAGCCCAATATTGAGATGGTTGCGGCTGCCGGTTTAATGGCGCGATCTATCATCTGTCGGCTGAAGGTTTGAATATTGCGTCCTGCGCCAAACGATCAGTAGACTCGGATACATTTACCTAATCTTGTGCATAATCCAGTCGCGGTAGGATCAAAGAACTACAAGGCGATGGCGCGACAAACCAAAGTATCCAGATTACTGGTTCGTGAGGCAGGTACTGTCGACCGGTCAGTGTGCGCAGGGGGCTGCAGCAGTGTGGCGAGCGAGGAATACTCAGATGGTTAGTCAATGAGATGACCGGGTACAATTGGACACAGAATGTGCTGCGGAAGCTGGGCGACCATCGTGACGAAATGCCTTCGTCAGTTTTCCAGCTACCCATGGGAAGTGTGGGAATCGGCCCGGCCGGTCGATTTAATGATCGACACGTATCTTCGAGCTCGGATAGCTGACAAATTAAGTCTGTCACGGTATTTGTGGGATATCCCGAGGAGGCAAGGTGGTTTGTTTATGGTCTGGGCTGGGAAGGTGGGTGTTGCTGACCCGTTTTGAAAGACATATAATGGATGCAAGCCGATGGTCGTTTTAGAGACTTAAGGAAGGTTGTCACCGATACCAGCGATGCAGGCAATGCAAAGGCATGTTCTGACCCGCGAATGAGCCGTCGTAGTGGAAGGTGTAAACATTTGGGCTCCTTTTGGGAAAGTCTCGGACGATCCGGGGAAAGGCATGAACGATCCCGGGCATATGTTGAGCACTCCCGAGATGGGCGTCTTGGGCTGCGGGTGGATGCGAGAATAGACCTGCTCTAATAAGGTGCGGGGACAACAGGGGTGCACGATGTCGTTGGATGCGAATAATTCTGAAAGGGAGGGCGAAGGTGAAACCTTGACTGGGCTGATGGTACGAAGAGGGAATGGTGAAACCTTTTTCTTGGGTGGCCATGTAGTCTATCCGGTGCTCTGTCATTAACAATTTGTGATGAATGTCCAGCGACTTTCACCAGTAGATGTGGTTGTCATATGAGAAACGGCGGTTGATGGTGGCGTCTGTGCAGCTCGGTAATTGTTGTCAGATGACCAACCAGTGCAGGCATCGATTTTAATGATAATCCCGATCATATCAGATTGACCAAAGTCCGGATGATTCTTCGTGTATATAAGTGTGTGACGTGTTCTGTGCTATCGTAGATAAACTGATGATGGCTGGCACATCGGTGACCATCAGACGTGAGGCAATAATTGTCCAAGCTGTTGATATGAGGACTTGGGAGATGTGCGCACGATTCTTGAGGATCGAGACCATGGACCAGCGGAATTTGTGTCTATCTGACTGTGGGCAGTCCTTGCTGGATACAGCATGCAGATCAGAGGGTTTCTTTGCTGGTGCGTAGATAGCTCTGTCTCAAGGATATCTCCCGAACGTCAAGAGATAAGGAGGACATGTGGGTTCACTGTCTTCAAAATTGCGTAAGGCTTGTGTGGCTCTGATGTATGTCTGGACGGGCTGCGGGCCTGGCCGACCAGACATCGGTAGGCGGAATGTCGAGAGCAACCGGGCTGACCGGACTCGCGGTGGCTGCTGTAAAGTGCACGAGGGAACCAGGATATGTGCTGGTTTACTAATGATTGCTCACGTGGAATCCCTGCCAGTTCCGGTCACCTAATGGAATAAACAGACTATGTTTACTTTGGGAGGTGGAGCCATTTCATGGAGGAGTGTTAGCAATGTGTTTCGGACTCAACCATGGAAGTTGCGACCTGCGGCGACTAAAGCGTATATGGCTCGGGGAACTCTAATGGACTTAGATGTGATTCTGGTTTGCCCAAATCATCATAATTTATTGTGATAATAGCGGTGCGATTGCAAACTCGAAGCAAGTACCACCGACACGAGATATCGTGAGCGAGGAGAAGTTGTCATCGCCAAGATTGCATCGTTGGATAACTGTGACTTCGATCATGTTGAGGAATCAGATGTGGTAGAAGATATGGTCATTAGTATAAGTGAGATTGTTGGAGTGTATCTAAAGCTTTGTAAACATTCATTATGAATAAAGAATCACATTTGGTCTAATTATCTACATTTGTTTGTAGTTGTTCATTTAATTTATATTGTAGATAACAGTATGTGGTGTCACATCAAGATAATGTTATCGATGCCTTATAAATTATAAGCGATGGCTCACGACCGAATGGAAAGGAACAAACCATTAGAAGGTCGTAGTGTAATTAGTTTATCTTGACTATATAATTACACTAGTACACTCTGTGTGTCTTTATACTGACTTTATAAAGGAACAATGACCTCGGTTATTATAGTGTGTGCTCTTAATCCTAATATAATAACACATATGTTTGATATTTATTTCTTTAATTTATCAATGGGTGAGATTTAGTTCGATGAATCAATAAACCCGATAAATTGGGAAATGGTATCACTCATAGTGTGTGTTGTTGATTATAGAAGGCGTGTCCTAGTGATACTAGGTTGATAATGTCCTCAAGAGGAGCTCATAAAGATTGTCATGTTGCAGGTGGACTTAGTCCGACATGATAATAAGGTTGAGTGGTACTACTCTTGGACTTAGATATTAATTAAATGAGTTGTCGAACTCACTTAATTAGTGGACATTCGATATCTTAAACACAGGGAGACTAACAATGTAATTTGGGATTGGTGCGGTAGTTCAATGATAGTTCTCTAGTGGAATGAATTATCATTGATAAAATTAAGTTGTGTGTTGGGCGAACATGGGATGCTTAATTTTATCGGAGACAAAACCAATTCCTCCTCCGGTCCTCTTATATATTATACCCACATATACCCACCTTCTATACCCACCTAAGGGGGCCATGCAGCTTGGGAACCAAGCTAAAGCTGAGTTTAAGGTGGCGGCCCTAGCTTGAACCCAAGCTAGTAGGCCATAATTAATTAAAAGAAAATTTAATTTTAATGTTTATTATTATGTGGAAGATTTAATTTAAAGAGAATTAAAATTAAAATATCTCTCTTGTAAAGATTTACAAAAAAGAAAGAGATTAGATCTCTTTCCTTATTTGTAGATTGGAGAGATGTTTTATTTTCTCTTTAAAATTATTCACATGTTAATAAAATTAAAATTATAGATATTTCCTTTTATTAACCATGAAGAGATTTTAAAGAGAAATTTTATTTTTAAAATTTCCGGAAACAAATAAGGCAAGTTTTAATTGTTGATTGGAACTTGTCCAATTTACTTCCTATTGATTTGGCCGGCCATCATTGTTTCATTGGGGAAATATTATTTTATTTTCTCAATTAAATCATGTCAAGGAAATTAAGGAAAATTTATTGTAATTAAATTTCCTAATTTACCTAGGCCAAGGAATATAAAAGAAGGGGTGAAGGTGCCTTCACAAGACACAACATCTATTATTCCTCTCCCTCTTTTGTTCCTTGGTGTGGCCGGCCATCATCTCCTTCTCTTCCTCTTGTGGTGGCCGAACCTCTCCTCTCCCTTGGAGTTCTTGTGGTGGCGGATACTACTCGGAGAAGAAGAAGAAGAAGGAGAAAGCTAGCATCTCTTGGAGCTTGGTTAGTATTTTGGTTTTCTCCTTGGTAAAGTTTTTCTTTTGTGGCCGAACCTTGCTTGGAGGAGAAGAAGGTGGTTGGTGGTTTCTCATCTTGGAAGATCATTGCCCACACAACGTCCGAGGTTAGAAGAGGAATACGGTAGAAGATCAAGAGGTTTTTCTACAAGGTATAACTAGTAATTTCTATTTCCGCATCATGCTAGTTATTTATGGAAATAATACCAAATACAAGAGGCTTACGTTCTAGTATTTCGAATATGGTTTTTCGAAGTTGTGTTCTTTTGTTTCTTTCTTTTCCTTGTGATTTGATTGTTCTCTTTGGTTAACCTAAAGTTATTTTAGGAAACTAAATATTAGCTTTCTATTAAAGGTTTTGTCTAGTCGGTGGTGGTTGCTCCCATATCCAAGAAGGCCATGTGCCTCGCCACGTCAGTACTGGGAACCTTTTATGGAAATTAATATTTAATGGAATTAATAACTTAAGGAGACTTGGGTCGAACGTGTTAAGTTCCGCAGGAGATCCAAGTCAAAACCTAAAAGAACAAATAGATTAAGTTTTGGATCAAACGTGTTAAGTTCCGCAGGCGATCCAAAATTTAATTTAAAAGAACACATGGTAGCTAGGAAAAGGTTCAGACCTTTGTACAAAATTTTTGTACAGTGGAACCTATAGGTTTTCCGAGTAGCAACCAACACACCTTTGGGCTGAGTCCTATCCAAAATCCCTTGACTGCACCTTTTGGTAAGATCAAGCAACTCTTTCCTCCTATCTTCACTAATTAAGGTATCTTCTTTCATCTGCAGAAGTTATCATGTTCAGAGCCTTTTCCCTCGATTCCTCCATGCTACCTAGTGACATTTTTCAGAAGCGCGGAAGAGAGATTATGGCAGGCCAGGATGTTCCCTCGTCCAGCGCTTCAGCAGGAGCCTCTTCCCAACAAATGGGAGAACATGAGGTTCTTGAAGAAGGATCTTTCCCTTCTATAAAACCTTCAACCGCTGTTGCGTCCAGTGAGAGGACTTCTTCTCCAACGACTGAGCATCCTTTGCGCCTTGAACGCAAGAGGCGACGCGTGACTCCTTCGGTCCAGTCTTCCCCCAAGAGGTCGTTATTGCTACGGGTATCTGACTATGACTCCTTCTTGGACCAGCACTCCCGCCTCCTCGGAGGTCACAACCTCCTCTCGAGTCCCTACTCAAGTCAAAAACCAGACATCCTCCCGACTGAGGAGCCAACCCACGACTTCCACTCCCTCTCTACCTCCAATGCCCGTGGCTCAACCGTCATCAGTAGCTCCTGCGCCTTCCTCCGACTCCAAGGACCACTCGAAGGGGTGGTATGCATTTACTTCCTCCTTCCAGCTACCAACCATCCAAGTGATGGACACAACTCCTTCCTCCAACACTCCCCCCGACTGTGGCCAGGTACAACTACATGGCGATCTGGCCAACTCCTGGAAGAACACGACCAACTAGATTTTGGAAAGCTCATAGTTGGACTTGTCCAACACATTTTTCTAACAGATGGTGTCGGTAAGTTTTAGCTACTCCCTTTTCATTTCCTTGAACTATTACTGACTTGGTGCTATTTGCAAATCTGCATCATGGGGCTGAGCATTTCTCAGTTTGTGGCCAGCCTGCGATGAGAAAATGAGTCCTTAAGGTCTCATATTCAAGAACTGGCGTCCCCTACGACAGCGGGTTGGATTTTTGATCTCACGACCCTAGAGAGTTTGGTAAAATCTCACTTGAAAATAGCGGAGGACCAAACTCGGATCGTCAGGGACTTAGCCCATGTTGAGTTCGATCAGGTGAAATCCTTGGAGGCCGCCCTGAAGACCAACACTGCTAAGATTAAGTCTGAAGGCGAGTTCAAATTGTGGCTGACCTGGAGGTGAAGGACACAGTGTTGGACCCCGTGATAGTTTTGATGTGATCGACCAAGTTGGTTAGGTCCTGCGTTGTATTTGATCCCTGTGTCTGAGTGTACAGGAGCTTAGGAGCACAGGAAGTCGAGCAGAAGGCGCAGCTAGCGAGAAGGACGGCACGGGAAGGGAGCCGACGGGCTCGGTGCGTCCGAAGGACGAGAGAGCTGCGGAAGAGTACTCCGGTGGGCGTGAAGAGCGTGCGCGGCGTTTGAGGGACGTTAAGCCGGGAAGGAAGGCTGCTCGAGGAAGGCCGAAAATTGGGTTCGGGTGAGCCCTATTTCGGTTGGTCACAATCACCCAAAAGATCGGAGCATCGGAAGTCGCAACAAGCTGGAAACGAAGTCAAAGGAGCTGAGCTGCCAGCTTGGAGGCGCCTCCAACCTGACTGGAGGCACCTCCAGCTTGAAGGCGCCTTCAACCAGGTTGAAGGCATCTTCAACCAGGTTGGAGGCGCCTTCAGCCAGGTTGGAGGCGCCTTCAACCAGTCAAAGTGATCGTTCTGCGCGCGGATAAAGTTTTATCCACTGACTCCCATGGAAGCGCCTTGGACCCTCATTGGAGGCGCCTTGAAAACTCGGGATAGGATTTCCAGGACCTATATAAAGGCCCCTGGAGCTAGGAATTCAATATCAACTCAAGCATTCAATCTGTAGTGTTTCCTAGCAATAGTTCTGAGCTTTTGAAAGTGTAAAAGGCTTCTCTGCCTTCAGCAAAGGAGATTTTTTTTACTGCGCTTTTTCTACTATCCTGGATTAACAACCTCCTTGGTTGTAACCAGGTTAATTCTCCTGTATCTTTCTTTTACTGTTTTATTTAACTATTGCACTAATTGAGTTGAAAGTATGAGGAGGGTATATTTATTTTTTTAGGAGCAATTCACCCCCCCTCTTGCCAGCCTCCGCTGCACAAACACACAGAGGTTACCAACCTCTCCTCACAGCTACTGGACCTCCAGGAGGCACATGCCTCCCTACAGACAGAGTTGGCAGCTAAAACAACTGACCTGTCCGCCAATGCTGATCGGGAAGCTGCCCTTCAGAAACAAGTGGGCGCAGCTCAAACTACACTCAAGTCTTTGTGGGCGAAACTTTCGGCAGCTAAGACTGAGGCAATGACTGCCTGCCAAGAGTTGGTTGGAGTTCGATATGAGAGGCGCAAGGCCCAAGAAGAGCTAAAGGATTACCAGGCGGGAGAGGAATCTTGCGGATCACAAGACCTCCTTCTTAGCTTCCAAGGATTTTGGGACTAAGGTAGGCCATCTTATTGACCAAATGCTGTGCTATGGCGGCGAAGGGGCCCTGTTGCAGCTTCAAGAGAAGGGTCTATTGTTATCAACTCCTCCTAAGGATTTCTTAGATTGCACCTGCTTACTCAACGAGCTCCCTAAAGAGGCTTTTCCCGTTTTTAAATAGTTTAGCGCATCCTGTAGCTATCTTCCTCTGCTTAATGATGTAATATTTTGGATTTTATATTGAACCTTTTCACTGTGATTATTATGTTGGATATGTTGTTAGTGAATTGTGTTGCTTTAATGTCTACGAGGCCTATCTAAGGCCCTTTAGGATTACCCCTTTTATGGCTAACTGATAAGCTAAGTGTCTAACCACTCGGTGGATGCCTGGTTGGCTCGTCTACCCGAGCAGGTACTATTTCAAGGGATGATCGCTACCCCTGGTCGTACTTAACTAGGAACATCAGTCACTCTCTTTTCCTAGGTAGGTCACCCTATGTCATTGTTAACCAACCGCCTGGTCATGAAGTACCGTAATTCCAAAGTCACCCTACTTGCCGAGCAGGATTACTGCTGCCTCACATATTTTCGATGTCATATATGTTTCCATTCTCCTTCTACCACGTGGCTATCTGCTTCCCATTTTCCATTCAAGGCAAACTTTAGCATGATTTTTTATGATGATCCAATGATTGACATAACCTCCTGTGCCATCCACTTCTACTTTGATTGTATGATTGATGCTGATGTCGAGGCCCCGCACCTTGCACCCCTTCTGTTAGCTATAAATAGTCCCCTTCACTTTCTCTCCCCTTCTTTCCTCTCTTCTTGACTTTGCCTTCCTCGCTCCCTTGTATAAATTCTTAATGGACCTGCTAGAGTCTGGATGAGCTCCCAGAGTGTCGGCCTTTAGCGGTGTAGATCTAGACGATCTTTGTTTCATGTATGAAGTGTCTACTACCATGCATATTATCATACTCTCTGAGATCCATAGCTTTTACCAACCTCCTCAAGGTTATGTGACTTTCTTTAATGAGCATATCATAACAGGTCTTCATTTTCTCATCCACCCCTTTTCTCTGATGTGAGCCGCTATTTTCGCATTTCCCTTTCTTATCTCACTCCTAATTCCAGCCAGATTCTATGCGGGTTCGTCCTTATCTGTAACTTATGTGACATCTACTGAACTCCTCGCCTATTTCACTATTTTTTCACCCCTCTTCACCACAGTGAAGGCCTCTTTCGTTTCAGGCTCGCCCTAGGACTACCTTTTTCACTCCTTTACCCTGCTTAGAGCCAGAGTGGAAAGATAGGCATTTTTTCCACTGCTTTCCCTCTATCGTAGAGTGGTCGACCAACTACCAGACTGCTCTCCCTTCTATGCCCTTTCTAGGAGACTCTCACTTAGACCTCACATTCATGGAGGCATTAGCGCAACTAGAGAGCTAGCGCTTTGCTTTGTGCGTGCTACTGACGGAGGACATCCTATATCTATTTGGGTTGAACTTCGTGCCATCAGAGCTGCCGCATTCTCTGGGTAAGTACTATTCTGACTTTAGTCCTCTTATGCCTTCTTATTCTGATCCTAACTTCTCTGCAGCGGATACTATTATCCGAGCGTCTGTGATTAGACCTCTTCCATTGAGTACTCTGGAAATAAATCACCAAGGGTGAATAATTTTGGCTAACTGAAGTGCCCGACACTCCATTTTGAAGGCTACCCGGATGGCCTCGAGTACTTCTACCTCTCGTCCTTCCGACCCCCAAGCGACACAGCCCATTCGTTGTACTCTCGTTCCTACTCAGTAAACTCCACTTGCTTCTCGCGCTCGTCGCCCTCGAACCCCAGAAGAAGAGTCAGATTCAGACGAGTAGCTGCTCGCACGTCAACTGAGGCACAAGCCTGCGGAAGCCTCCCCAGCTACCCAGCTACCCGGCTTGTCCACCCTCGCTTCAGAGTCTTGACCTTCGGCCAACTCTACTGTTCTTCCAGAAGACAAAATAGTATCTGACCGAGGGAAAGACCCGGTCGATCAGGAGACGAGCTTTCTAGAGAGGCAACCTTCACCAGCTGCCCCTATCAAGTCTTTCTCTCCTCGACCTAGCACTTCCACCCGTCTTGCTACCAGTGGGATTGCTCCTAGCTCTTCTAGGGTGTGACTGTTTCTCTTTCACGCCACTATGCCTTCCCAGGGGGGTCTGCATGAAGACCCCCCTCCTTATGCCGATACCATTTTGCTGTGGGGAAAATGGGTAAACACTTGGAAGGAATCCGTGGAGCAGCTAGATGCCCTTTCACTTCCTGACTAAGTATACATATTCTTTGAAAACTTTGTTATGGTAAGCCTTCACCTTCCTTTATTGCTCTTCCCTTCCGATTTCGACTAATCTTCTTTATGGCTAGATTTGTGCCGAGGGGTTACGCTTGAGCCAGGTGTATACGAACATGTACCGACAAAATAAAATCCTAAAAGATCGCATTGAAGACCTGGAATCCCATCCTTCCGACTCCACTCCAGAAGTGTGCCAACTTAAGGCAGAAGTGGAGTCTTTGAAGAAGTTAAATGTAGCCCAAGAACAAACTCTCAGTGAAGCCTTACTGGAGTCTAGTCTTCTACGAGATGGTAAGAAAAAGCTTGAAGCCCTCCACCAGACAACCGACGCCAGGTACCATGAGGAGCTAGCTCTCAAGGAGAAGACATTGTCGGAACTAGCTCGGCAGACAGAGGCTATGGATAAGCTTAAGCTCATGCACAAGAAAGAGATGAACCACTGAACTAACGAGCTCAATGCTAAAGACCTACTCTTGTTGGACTACCAGAAAGATTTGGAATCTCAGACCACAGAACTGGGTTCCTTATAGATGGAGCTATCTCAAGCTTGCTCTACCCTGTCTAACTCTGCTATTACCCTGAAATATTATAAAGCGGAGGAGAGCGATTGCCTTCGGACCAATCGAGAGGAGTACCTGCACTCTCCAGAATTTGGTTCCCAAGTAGGAGATCGCTTCGTCCGATCGCTTGCTTATGGGGCAATAGGAGCATTCCAGTAACTTAAGGAAGGAGGGTATTTGTCGTCTGACCCTCCAGAGGACTTCCTAAACCATCATCAAATCATTAAAGAAATACTCGATGATGTTTTCTCAGAGTTCAAATGATTCTCTGTATAGTACATCCATTACTTATTTATAAAAGCTTGTTTCTGCCTCTCACATTCCTACTTTCTGTGAATGCCTCATGACTTTTCTGTAGGTTAGGTCCCATCGTGAGGATGCTTTCTAGCTCGGGTTCTCGAGTGAGCATAAGTTAAGGCAACACTTATTATACTAAGAGCTGCACAAGCTATCCGCGAGTGAGATTTTTAGATCTCTGCTTGACTAGGCCCGAGCTGTCAATCTAGGTCTAGAGGAATCTGACTGGCGGCTTCCACTAGGAGAGAGGCACTAGGACCCGATCAGGCCCTTAAGGACTTTGTTACAAATCACAAGTGTATGGATACGTTGTCAATAATAAAAGATATCGAATCACAGGGACTAGTTATAAGCACTAGCGATCGCTCACGTAGAATTAACTAAACTATCGATTGTTGAAAATTTACTATCTAGAAAGAAAGAAGAAACTTAGAAGAAGGAAAAGAGAACTAGAGTAAGTGTTGAATATATCGGTTTGGGAAATATTTTAGGAATTCAATTTCATTGTGGTGTTTACTAATGTATCATGGTCAACCAATTTCCTACCTTCAATAAGTATGTACTTGTAGGAAGTTAGATTTATTATTCCTAAGTATTTAATGAGATGATTCCTATGAAATTCGAAAACAGTTAACCCCAATCACTAGGACACCTTCGTCATAGATCACAGGAATATATGTATAGAAAATAACAATAAAGATAAAGATAAAAATTAGGTGTGGTTTCCTACTTTCTTATGGAGGAATTGCTTCTCCTTTCAAGGGAATGTCTTAGACATCCATAAACGGGTTACCCTTGTCACTAGGGCCCCTCGGGTATACGATCTAAGACACTTCTTCTACAAGATTAGCAATTTCTACATAAACATTCTATCTAACATGGCAAAACATCTCATCCACATTAGAATGAATAGATACAAAGTAAGTTAATATCATGTAGATAGATAAAAGGCGTAACCATGAGTTTTTACATCATAACACAACCACAACTACTCCCTTGTCCTAGAACAATGAATCTACTCCATAAAGGAAAGAAAAGAATCCAAAGACATAGAGAAATAAAGCGATCAAAATCCAACGAAGAGCAGGAGGGAGAAGAAGGCTTATCCAATGACATCGAGTAATCCTTAGGTCCAATACTTTGCTTCCAGAGTTGATGGAATGATGGAATCTATCTCATATCGTCGAACGACCGTCGAGGACAGTGTGGAATAGCACCAAGATAATTCTCTCAAGGCCGGTGACTCCTTTCTTCCAGAAAAGGTTTAAAGCCCCTTTTATAAGCTAGGGCATGGGCCTGGCATGGCTCGTGCCACGGCTGTGTAAGATTCACACGGCCAGTGTCGCCTTGGCTTCAAGTCAAGTGATATGGTCGTGTGAGATCCACATGGCCGTGTTCTTCTTCGGCTCTGGATGTATTGCATGACCGTGTGGGATCACATGGCCGTATGCTTCTTCGGCTTTGGATGGGGGACACGGTCGTGTGAGATCATACGATTGTGTGCTGCTCCTCCTCTAGATCGGCCACACGGTCGTGTAGGATCACATGACCGGTGCCAATATCTTTTGCTTGCTCTCCGATTCATCAACGATCGCCTTTTTCGTTCCAAAAGTGATTCCTATCAATATAAATACACACAAAGAGTAGATCTCCGCTGTAAATGTGATAAGGAGTGTAAGAATGTATAAATCAATCATGAATAAAGTACGTGATTGTGTGTCAAAACATGCATAAAAGAGTATTAGATTTATGCACATCACAACCCCAGACTTGAACCTTTACTTGTCCTCAAGCAAAATGCTGTAATATAAATTCATGAGTTCCTATAGTGCTTCATAATCCCTAGTGCACTCGCCTAACTCTATCAACTAGTTTCATTGATAAGCGTGATTATGAAATAACCTAAGTATGACCTAAACATAAGTTCTTGTGCTTAGTGCAAAAAGTGGCTTCAGCTCTTCAAGTTTCAATTTCTATCCTAGTTAAGTCATTATATAATTGAGTTCCTAATGTTCCCGGTGATAGATACTTACCTGCCACACACTTGGTTCTTTTTCCTTAAATTACACAAGGTCTCAAAGGAACACTCGGAATCAAGAGAAACATAACATTTATTTCTCTAGTAATCTAACTCGGTCTCAAAGGGGTAAATTGTTAGTTTCAACTCATGACAATTGTTTTTTTAATCCCTTATTCATTTTTATTCATTCATTTATTTATTATTTTATTTTTTTTGGTGCTATACCATAGAGATGTAGCACTAATCACAAATGCAAGTAAGATAAATGCAATTGTAGGGATTTAGATTTTTTCAAATGAGCTGTCATGATCCGAAGTCATCCAATAACCAAAATGTAAATAAGAAATCACCATGGGAACAAGAGTACTAAACAATTTGGATGAATCATAAGTATTCCAAAATATATCTACTATTCAAGCTTAAGTGAAGTGAAGGTAAGATCCTTATGGTTAGGCTAAAACTCATACTTGTCTCCGTACAATACTTAGCTTATTTCATGCTACTAGAGATAGAGAAAAGAGGTACACTAAACATACTAGCACTATCTCTACAACAACATGAATTAAGAAATAAACGTGCTAGTCATTTTACTGTCAGACAAGTCAGTAGAAAAAAATGAAAGGTCTGATGCTCTCGATATGCCTCAAAACCATTTTTATTTTGTAAAACAAACAAACTGGAAAAACTGTAATAAGAAAAGAGATGCAATATGAAACTTGAAAAGAAAGCAATCGAAACAAACTAAAATGCAAGTAAGTAAAACAAACTAAATTTACAAAAATGAAAGAAAATAAAATAAAAAAGACTCGACTCAGGTTGTGTAAACACAAACACCTCCCTTAGACCTAAACTTTTCATCGTCCTGATGAAATCAATATGGTTGATGTGGAAGTATATCGAGGAATTCTGGAAGTTCAGGAAAAGACTTAAGGAGCCACTTTACTTCATTCCTTACAAATCTATGATATGAAAATAACTCATCAACATCCTTAAGAATTGCATCCATTTTCTTTGCCTAAGGTTCAACTCTTTCCGTGTGAACAAATACTTAAGGCTCTTATGATCTATGAAGATCTCAAGAGTGATCTCATATAAATAATGTCTCCAAATTTTTCAGTACAAAAATAATAGTTGCTAATTCCAAATCATAAACTAGATAATTCTTCTCAAGATCTTTCAGCTGACAAGAAGCATATGATACCACCCATTCATAATGCCTCAAAACTGCACCTAATCCTTAATACGATGCATCTGTGAAGAATGCAAATCTATCTTCACTAAAAGATAATACAAACCAAGTATAGTTACCAACTATTGCTTAAGCATTTGAAAACTAGGCTCACAAGCCTTTCCAGATAAATTTCATTCCCTTCCTGACTAGTCCAGTCAACAACATAGCAATGCTGAAAAAACCCTTAACAACTCTATGGTAATATCTAGCTGATCCTAGAAAGCTGTGAACTTCCTGTACTGACTTCGGCTGTTCCCAGCTAGTAACCTTTATTTTCTATGGGGCCACTAATATACCTCTACCAGAGATAATGTGTCCCAGAAATTTCACAGAAGTTAGTCAAAATGCGTATTTACTAAACTTCGCATAGAGATGTTCTCGTCGAAGCATCACCATAACTATACAAATATGTTGTTAATGATCCACCTCAGATCAGGAATATATCAAAATCTCGTCTATGAAGATAATAACAACTAATCCAAATACCTTGGGAAGACCTGGTTAGTCAAGTTCATGGAAACATCTGGGGCATTGGCAAGCCCAAATAGTATTACCAATGACTCATAATGTCTGTACAACATGCACACTCAATCGTAATATCACTAGCAAAGAGTCTGTAATCTAATCACCAACTGCAAGTCATTAAATCTATAAATATCACAGACATGCTACTACCTATGTCACTATCAACAACACTTGCTTAATAATAGGCCATCAAGTCAAATATCCACTAATAGATCATTAAAAAATAGCATATCATAAAATCTGATTTCACCATATCCATCAATCGCAAATCATCCTCCACATCCATCAAACTTGATAGATTCCACACAATGATAGAGAAAAAGGAAGGCATCCAACCTTCAATACTCACTGCCAATAAATTTAAATATATCTACCATAGTTCAACATCGTATGTTATGTTGTACCAACTAAAGGGAATATGACCTATGGGTAAGTTTGTTGTAGTATATATTTTTAGCGAGATAAATCCGTCATATGTTCACAAATCTAACTTCCTAATGACCCTCTCTCATCAAGGGATACTATCAAGATGTAGAAATATATCATCATCCTACCAAAAGTATATAACTACTGAAGTTTAAGGAACATCCCTTAACTTCTTGATCAATGATCAACAACTCTCTAAATAGTAGAGATACAACCAATCCATGCAATATGAGTATTAAAAAAGCTCTACTAATCTTACCCCAAAATGTCCTTCAATATAGATAACAACTACTTGTCTTATATTGCCAAAACAGAATATTCCTTAGTCATTAGTCTCGATGAATTCCAAAAATGGTTGGTTCGGGGGTTGCATGGTTACTACCTTTACTTGTCTGTTGAGTATAGCACAATAAATGACCAACCAACAGATGTCAAAAAGTATGTTGAATCTCATCATTTCAAGTACTCAAATATCAACAATAAGGAAATAACAATCCAAAGTCCAAAATGTGACTAAACTTCTTGACTAAGAGTTTACTTGAAAAGAACCCTTAACTTACCACACGTATCAGGGACCCATAATAAAAAATTGTAACCTTTACCATCTAACTTGAAGACCAACATTCAATCCAATAATAAACCTCTCAAACATTGCTATTAAAGAACTATAGTAAAAAATAAATCTCAACATACATGAACCACCATAACTATCCCAAACCATAGTTTCAAGATCCAAAGAGTTTGAGCAAAGGAAAAAGGGAAAATAGAGACACCAACACTTCTCCTCTTATGTGTAAAGAACAGACTCCACAAAAACAAGAGTCTTCACGACACTCCTAAATGTCCTTGGACAATGTGTCATGGTAATATCTTGCCTCCTAGTCTACTCCATGTGCATGCCCTCCATAATGTCCTGGGAGGTGTCTCTCTCACTTGCATCATGTATATCATGAGTCTATAAACCCAGCAAGAACACCCCAATATGAAGAATATGACATCCATAAAGAAGAAGGATCGACACCTAAAGCACAGGATGTAAACTTGAATACGAAATAGAGGAAAACACATTAAGTAGAAAAATCTACACAACCTGTAAAGATGTTCATGTCACACATATGGTAACTATCATTTGAGCCTATTCATTTGGTTCATGATCATAACCTTAAAGGTACCTCTTAGGAGAACCTATAATCATATAGCCAAAGCCAACATACTTTACCATATCAGTCATTATCAGTCATGTTTGGAAGGACCCTCCCCAGAGCTCATCCCGAGGCACCCAACTCGTATTGTCACCACATATGCCTATACTCATCCAGTTAACTACATAAGAAAACATAACATATTCATATCATACTTCACAATTTAAAGTGCATAGCGCTATAGATTTAGAGAAAACCATGATAGAACAATTACTTAAAACATACTCATTCCCATTCTACCAGAGTATGTTCCTGAAATTCCATTAACAAAAGGACTAGCTTAACATCTAGAATCGATCATCATCTATCGAATTTGCCTTTCAATTCCATACCAAAAAATTCAACCAACATGAAAGAAAATAGTGCAGCAATGAAAATGAATCAGAACCTCCCAAGTTAACAGAAGTACAACAATAGAAATGAAACAAAGTCATGTTGAAATCCAGTCTAAACCCCAAAATTCGACCAAAATTCTGAACAAAACATGAATAGTAGTAATAATGTTATTGATCACATCCTAATACATCAAAGTCTATTCAGCATAGCAAAACCAAATAGGAGAACCAAAAACTTCATCAAACACGGCATAACACACCAACAATTTGGCCAGAAGTTCGGACACAATAAGGAGAGTGAGAGCATCATCAATTGAAGCCTAAACTAATAACATCTGCTCAGGATTTTAGAAGCAACCAGGAGAAGCAAAAATTTCATTAACCGAAGCTTAAACCACAAGAAAATTGTTTAGAAATTTTAGAAATGAGAGGAAGAAGCAAAAGCATCATCAATCAAGACTTAATTCACCAACAACCTATCCAAAACTTTCAGGAGCTATAGGAAAGAGTGAAACATCATCAAATCCAGTAGAAATTGTCAAGTTCTTGATCCAGAATCTCAAATTATCGAGAAGAAACCAAACAAAACCCAATTTATCCATCGGCCTCCAAAATCTTCGCGAAAACTCAAAAAAACACAAGCTAAAGCAAGAACATCACAGGAAGATCGAACCTCATCACATTCAACCAATCGGACAACACAAATAGGCCTATCGATTCCTCCTAGGTACCTATCACTTACCTCACAGATCTCATACCACCATAGGAGGTGTACTTTCCTCTTCCTTCCCTCATCGCTGCCGAATCCCTAGCTAGTGAGGTTGTAAGATTTCGCGAATGCCCCTGAATTGTCTCGCGTGGTGGCACCTAGTAGCTCGCCGGCATGAGGAGATTGGTTGGAGACCATGAGGTGGAGAGGGAGAAGAAGTGCGGCGATTTCGGAAGGCACAGTGAAGAGGAGAATCGACCATTTTTTTTTTCTAATTTTTATACCTAGGTCGTCTAACACCAACTTAGGATAATCAAGGTCAATCAACTCCCAACCTAATTGAGTATCATATGTTTCCATCAAACTTAATAGTTCTGTCCCCCTTAAACGTATCGTGCAAGTTCATTTTAAATTAAAAAAAAAAAACACAACCCCTAAATTTGTAATTAATTTTATAGATTAATTCCTTAATGAACGCTCATGAGACCTTACACTACTCATTAAAAGAGTATCACCACAACTCTCATAATTGTATCCATAAATGTCCTTCAAAAAATGTCGATAAAAGGTTAAACACGCTGTTTTGTATATAGACTTCAAGACATGTAGTAAATGATCTTGTGGTCAAGGTTTTGAGATACTTGATAGAGATAACATTAGTTGAGTCAACTAATCATTGTCTTGTAACCTATCATACTATGATTGTTTCACCTGAGGTTCAGGAATCTCTAGTGACGAGCCATAGAGGAACACTATCACTAAATAGTTTATCGAAATATCTGCCAATCGACGTACTACCCCTCGAAGATCATATGATATTTTGACTCTGCAACCGTTGGATTTGATAGGTGTTAATCAACTAACGTCACATTATCCGTATCATTGTGGGTCATATACCTCTATGTACCATTGATGATATCTAATCATATCTAATCGGTCCATGGGTCAGGATATCCCATATAACAGCATTAGATGAGTCGACTGACCATCATCCTGTGAACTATTATGCTCCCAAAGGAGGTAGAGAAGTACTCTATCTCAAAACACCTCAAAATAATCACCAAGTGATGTCCTGTTCTCAAAAATTATTTTCTACGTCTTCCTTCATATGGTGCTTGGTCATGTAAAGGATAAGCAGCTAACTTTATCTTTTTTCAAAATAGCACAAGTTATATATCTGAAGGTACTCGCCAAGTTATACTCTCTAGTAATGATTATATCTCATAAATGTTAAGCAACAAGCTTTACACTTTTTCACATTAGTGGGGGGCATCTATCCGAATGCACCTTCTTGGTTGTCTAACTAGGTACATACAGTTGATTGTTAAAGTCCTCATAGAATAGGATATATCAATCCTCTATAGATTGGTCGAGCCAACAATGGTATATCACATTCAATCCTTTCTATGCATGTACAAGTCATGTACTCAAATATGACTTCTAGGTTATCTAATTAAGCATGATGAATCCAAGGATTAGAATTAGGGATGTAAATGAACCAAGCATTCATTAACAAGCTTGGTGTTCAGCTTGGTAAGAGCTTGTTTATATTTGTTCAATATACTTAAGATTAATTAAATAAATAAACTTGAACAACTCGTTAAACTAAACAAACAAGCTTGAACATATTGGTGCAGGGAGCACTAGACAACCGAACTTGTATTTTGATTATGGCAAAGGGTTAAAAGTTAAGGTTACTTGTTATCTAATAAGTGTGAATGAGCTTGCAGGAAATTCCTAAGTATTCTCAGGTAAAAGTCCTAGTGGATTCTAGGCAGGTAGAAACCCCTAGGGGGAGGTAATCCTAGGTCATAGGGGGAGGTAACCCTACGTTATGGAAAGTCTTAGGTGTAGTTAGGCAACGAAGTCCTGGTTCAGGGGACTGGGCGAAGTCTTGGTGGGTCAAGCACTTTGGCCGAAAGTCTAGACGGGTCGTGGAGCGGGCATTCAGCATAAAGACCTGAAGTCTCAGACGCTGAGCAAAAGTCCAGACGGTCTGGAGGACTGGTCTATCAAAATGTAAACTCTCCTGAGAGGAGTAGGTGAGGACGTGTTCCCCAAAGAGGGAACAGTAGGCGTCGATTTGACCTAGAATTTTAGCGAAACTGAAAGTTAGAATCGGACAATCGGAGGATGTCAAATTCATATTCTATTTACTATTTATTGCCTGGATTAACTTTATTTTACAGAAAATGAATAAGCTAGAAAAGTTGGTTCAGGCTCTACCTGGCCAGGGAGGTTTTTCCTAGGCGAGGCGCCTGGGCAAGCGCCTTCGCGGTCCAGGAGCCTGGAGCTGGTCCGGGTGCTCGGAATGCAAAATTTCATCTCTTCACCATGCTGGAGCATGCTGATTGGATGGCCATACATCACGATCTAGGCGCCCGAAAGGGATCCAGGCACTTGGAACAACCTATAAAATCAGCATTCGACTAGCATCTAATACACAATATTCTGAATGACTTATGCTCTGGCATGCTGCTTAGAAAACACTTCCACGACACCCAAACGCTGCTCCGACGACCAAGGCCTAATTCTTCAAATATGTAGATCATCAGTATATTTTATTTCAGTTCTTCAAAAAGTTATAAATCTTTACTTGTATTATTTCGAACTGATAGTGATTGCCCAATGAAAGCACTCTTACGTGCGGGCCTTGGAGTAGGAGTCATCACAGGCTCTGAACCAAGTAAAAGAAACATGTCAACGATTACTTTGTTGTCTTTTCTTTTTTTATCTCTATTCCACTATGTTTTACTCGATTGTTTTTAAACAAATGTAAAGTCACGAGTGCTATTCACCCCCTCTAGCGCATCGATCCTACAGAACGCATATGCGTTTAGCTCGTTAGTGTTTGTGAACAACATTCGTGAACAATATTTACGAACCATATTCATTAATAAAGCTCTTTTCAATATACTAAATAAATAATACAATAAAATAAAATAAATAAATAAGTTTAAATTATCAAGCTTAATAATCAATCAAACAACTGAAAGTTTTAAACAATTAAACAAGATTGAATTGAGAGCTCGATAACATCTAAATGAACCAAGCTCAAGACAAGCTCGAACCAAGCTCAAGCCAAGCTTGAATTGAGAGCTCATTAACATCTAAATAAACCAAGCTCAAGCCAAGCTTCATAAAGCTCATCCCTAGAGAACACATATGTGTTTAGCTCGTTAACGTTCGTGAATAATATTTATGAACCATATTCATTAATAAAACTCTTTTCAATATACTAAATAAATAATAAAATAAAATAAATAAGTTTAAATTATCAAGCTCAATAATCAATCAAACGACTAAAAGTTTCAAACAAGCTTGAATTAAGAGCTCAATAACATCTAAATGAACCAAGCTCAAACCAAGCTCAAGCCAAGCCCGAACTAAGCTCAAGCCAACCTTGAATTGAGAGCTCGTTATTATCTAAACA
Organism: Zingiber officinale; assembly: GCF_018446385.1. Classification (NCBI taxonomy): domain Eukaryota; kingdom Viridiplantae; phylum Streptophyta; class Magnoliopsida; order Zingiberales; family Zingiberaceae; genus Zingiber; species Zingiber officinale. The sequence goes on along the minus strand of NC_056002.1, from coordinate 95,985,873 downwards.
AACCAAGCTCAAGCAAAACTTCAAACAAACTCAAGCTCATTAAAAATAAACCAAGCCAATCTTGAACAATTATTTCAAAAACTTGGTTCATTTTAAGCTCAGCTCGTCTCGACTTGATTAGCTTATTGAACAAGCTTAAACACCCCAAAGATTGGCTCAGCTCGGCTAGTTTACAACCCTAATTAGAATCTCCATAAAATAGAGTAAGTCGGTCCTCTACAGATTGAACCAACAAAAGTAAATTGATTCTCTACTAACTGAAATAACAAGAGTAAATTGGTCATTTACTGACCGAACCAACAAGAGTAAATCGGTCCTCTACTGACCAAACCAACATGAGTAAATTGATCCTCTACTAACCGAACCTACAAGGGTATGTGTCTCTAACTGCCACTCAACTAGTAATAGCAAGAGCTAGTACTATTGGTTGTATGATAGGGGAAATCCCCAGAGACTGTAATCCCTGATCTCCAATAGAGTTTGATGGACGTAAACAGTTGGTGACCCAACACATATCATATATGCTATAAACAATTAGACAAATACTAACAGAAGTGTATGATAATAGTTATACAAACTTACCTCCTATAACTTGGAGATGTCCTGCTGTTGTTTGGTCTCAAAACTCGAAAAGTAATATTGAGAAACAAATCACATAATCCAAAACATGGGAAATATACCTCATAAACTTATGGCTCTGATACCAATAAATTGTCACGCTCTGAAGGAGTCAATGTCTGACAAACAGACAACATCTCCCCTTATGACAATATATGACATCTAGATACATAGTCATATGGGTGTAAAAGTATAATAACCTACAACCCACACGGTTGGAATCATACACAACCACGTAGGATAATATATAGCCCACACGACTAGTATTATACACAACCATGCAAACTAATAAGCAGTCCACGTGGTTGTAACAAAAACACAACGAAAGTTAAAAGGTAGGTCACCCAAACAAAAACGACAAGCTACATGTTGGCATGACTTAAACACAACAAGTATATAACCAAATAAAAGGATGCCACAAGTCCAAAAATCCACATAAAAGATACATATTACATGTACAAGTTCAAAACCAATAAAGCGATTGAAAGCAATAATGGAAGAAGATGCTCGATGTGATATGGGATTGGATGACAATATCTCTAGGCAACTCCATAAATCTTCTTCCTATTCCCTAGCAAAAGGAAACTAGTACAAGGGATGGTGCATCCGGGTGCCTCAGTGAGTAATAGACATAGTGCATGGTCAATATAAAATATGGAGATAAAAGAAAACAGTCTAAGTAAGGAAATAAGAACATGATCATGTATGACATAATAAATGCACATATTCATAACAACCATAATGAATGAACATATCCAATCATAGATCTGCTTGTAACACCTGACCAATATAACATACAACATATACATGTATGATAAATGAACATGTATGAAGCTTGACAATCATATGTAATAATCATATCTCAAGAAAATGCATCAAACACATGCAAATGCAGATATATCTCTGAAAGATGCACTGCACATCATATGAATATGCACATGCATGCAACATGGTCACTCCTGCCCATCCCTCAAGACACCATGATCCTTGTGTGGCCGAGAGGCTGGACAATGACAACTGTACTACCCTCCAAATACCACTACTCTCATGTGGCCGAGGCGGACAATTCGCTAAGTAGCTACCTCACTATATAGCGACAGGGTCCCTAATTGCTCGCAACTCTAGCTGCCACCAACAACTGTACTACCCTCCAAATATCACTACGTTCGAGTGGTCAAGGTGAACACCGTATATGACTGAGCGGTCGAGTGGACATGACAGGACGCTCCACTCCAAACTACCACTCTCCCTGAGTGGTTGAATGGACAATAAATATGACTGACAACGCTCTCAACCACAATGGAGACTTTGGTTGTCAGCATGCAGTATAATGATGGACATAATATAAATAATCATGATATAGATACAATCGTCATCAATATAACAACACAATCAATATAAGTACTTCCAGTACATGATCTATCAAATACCTAGATTTATAGGTATGGGTAAATCCAACAGGTGTCTACTAATTAATAAATATAGAAAGTAGCAATATTTATAGCACACACCAGACACATATGCACCCAATAACATAAGTATAATCATCATAATACCTCCAATAATCACACCAGACACGTGTGCTCATCCAACATAGGTATAATCGACTTGATTCCTCTGAAAGTACACACCAGACACATGTGCATAACACAATATACAAATGTACAGTCAATATGGTAACTCCTATAGAACATACCAAACATGTGTATACTCAACATCATATGCATAATCGACATGTTAACTTAGTTAATAAGATATCCCCTATAGTATATACTCTGCATGTATATACACAACAGAGTATAGATATCTAAAACTAAGATTGTATATGAAATAACTAGATCATCTCTAAGGTCAATCATGTAAGTATCAAGTATGGATAAATACAAGTAGATTTAAAGTAAACCAACCTAATCCATCAATTATAAATAATCATGCACTAAATTCAATGAACTAAAGAGGCCAAGGAAGAAGTACGCACCTCGAATATAGATCGTGTCAGAATAAATCCCACATCATGATGTTTGCCCCCAAGTTAAAGTCCTACATCAATATATTTTACTTAGCTAATTTCATGTGAAATTAATATCTAAACACAAACCCTAACCTAATTATAGAAAACCCCAATCGAATGATCATTAATTAATACCTAATTTAATGATTAACTTCAATTATTCTTATTTGTTGATCAACTTAGGGTTAGTCATATTATCATCTCTAATAAATCCAATGATTAAATATAATCCATCATTAATCAACTATACTCAATTCATCTCAATAAGAATTTACTAATCCCATCCATAATCAAATTGGATTAACCTAGTTATCCAATAACCATTTCATAATCCAATTAGGCTAGGATAAACATAAATCAATTCCAACCACTTACCCAAATCCAAAGACTTCTCTGTCAACCCATGGCTGGAGAAGTGCTTGTTGTCGAAAATCATAGATGGAGCAAGAGTAGTTGTTGATTTCCCAATCAAGCACCCTACATCACAATCATCATAGCCACAATAATTGAGCATTATACCCAATTCCATAATGAACACTCTATATCTAAAATCAAACCTAATTACTGAACTATAACCTCATTAAACTAGAGATCTTACATTCACTTGATCTCTGATTTCCGTTCGGATCACTACCACTTGTAAAGATGCTAGCCAGAATGATGTGGTTTAGGGGATTTTGGTTGGGAGCTTCACATTGGACCAGGAGAAGAAGTCCAATACAATCCCTAGTGGTAAAGGGATATTTGGAGAGGAGAATCCAGTGGTTGTAGCTAGCCATCAGCGACCAAGACCCAATCACAATCGAGTTCTCAACAAGAAAGAAGACCTAAAGCGAGAGAGCTTGATCTCTGGCAAAGGTTGGCTAGAACAGAGCGTTTTGATGGTCCGAGTCGCGACACACGAGTGTAGCGACAAGGGATTGGAGCTAGGGTGCGGATCCCCTCCCCTCTCAATTGAAGACTAACCCGCGCAAGGCGGCAACTCGTAAGGGACAACGGCTGGATAAACTCGAGCACTTGGTGGAGGAGAAGGGAGGCTCAGTCGGCAGGTGTCGGCCGTGCGTCGATGCAATAGGGTTGTCCACGGCTGGCGACAGCAAGGGAGAAGTCGGGGAGGAGAGAAAGAGGAAATGTCGATTAAGCCTAGGTCACTGTAGCAATTGCTTAAATACTTAGGATTTGATCAATTTAACACTAAGTTAGTTCTTAAATTAACTCTCACTTAAATGGTTATTCCCAACATACTTTCTCAAAGCCTAATTATTTTTTACCTTTAAATGTTTCATACGACCTCTATTTAAATCCTGAAAAATTTCTAAAAAATTCTATAAGGTTATCCGTTAATTAATACTTATATTTTATTATTATTTATTTGTCGTATCTTACAAGCTCAATAACTAATCAAGCAATCTTAGAATGTAATAGTTTTAAATTAAACAAGCTTGAATTAAAAGCTCGATAACATCTAAACGAATCAAGTTCAAGCCAAGTTCAAACTATGCTCAAGCTCATAAAAAAGAAATCAAGTCAAGTTGAACAATCATTTTAATGACTTGGTTCATTTTATACTCAGCTGGTTTGACTCGGTTAATTACCTAATCAAATAAGTTTAAACACCACAAAACTTAGCTCGACTCTTGTTGTCTTCTTCGACACCAGCCATCACCACAAAACTTAATTACCTAATCAAGTTCAATGGATTGAACTTTCCTCATGCCATCACCATCTTGACGCCATGACCCCACTTGACCCTCGCCACCGGTCGCACACCATCTCCTATATCTAGTCCACCTCCTCTCTTCCTACATCAATAGATAGCCCTTCTTCATATCGTTAGCCTCCTCTCATGTGATCTCCTATCCCTATGCCCTGCTGTCAATCCATCCTTCTAGTAGCCCTCATTGTCGCACACCCCTATCAAGCTATGCCTCCCGAAGCTTTCCGACCTCCGAGCAGCCCTCGCTACCGCGAACCCCCACCAAGCTCTGCCTCCCTGATCCTTCTGGCCTCCGAGCAGGCCTCGCTATAGCGCACCTCCGCTGTGCTTCACCTCCGTTGTCCATCATACTTCTGAACCCTCACTATCGTACGCCTGATTCAAATCCAACTTTCCATTCAACCCTGTCAACTGAGTGCACAGCTCATCTTCGATCAACCCTGTCGTTCGTACTATAAAAAAGTCCCACCCCGCGGGCCAAGGTATGCGTACACCTTTACATACGACTATATGCACACACGTACTATTGTTCATCTTTTTCATCTCTCCATGGGACAACACTGACCAGAGTGTTGGAGTGGATGAGTTGAGGCACCTCGGTTTCCATTCTAAGCCTCTCCTTTACTCTTTTACTCCTCACAAGCTCTCCAGACGATTCGGCTCTCCTTGTAGCACACGATGGCATCCTTCTATAGCTCCGTAAGCATTACCGATGACCTCCCTCCGGCTCACGATAACTTCTTCAACATCAATGAGACATCACCAATGGCCCCCACCTCCTTGCTTCCTCTAGCACACAATGACTTCGTTAACATCAGCGATACCTCAATATTACCCATGTTGATAGCTTTCTTCATCTTCTTTGACGATTTCTTAGGAGTAACGCACGTCAATAAGCTCATTAACTGTTATTATAACCAACCATGATATTTTAACCAAAACATTAATCAAGAAGGATACATTTATTTTTTATTTTACTCTTTCTGTCAATCATAATATTATAATATTTATTTTAAAAATTAACATCAGTATCACTACCATGTTGATTTTTGAAAATTAATTGTGTGATTGATTTTTAAAATATATTTTGTTTAAGATTAAATTCATAGTGCAATCTTCCACCACTATTCTATACCAATCAAAGGGAATAAATTAGAAAATCGAACTAAATAGTAAGGGACCAAAAATAGCACCATAACAGTGTTATAATATGAAAAAGATAAAATGAAAAATAAATACGTTTTTTTTTTTATAATTCTGACAATTAGATGCCACGATTTTAAATGCGCCGGTCAATGGCTGCATTTTTTTTTTGCCCCTATTTATTATTATTAATTTTGGGATTTGAACTGCAAGTTGGCCACGCGAAGTCAAAGCCAAACTTTGTACTAAACCGAAGCATAAGTGCACTCTGACCGACCCCAATAATGCAGGGTGCGATGGTCAACTCGACGCAAATGTCGAAGGCTTCACTTTCAAGTCAAATTTGAGAATCTCGATCGATCCAACGAATCCAATCGCTATAAAGAGAGACTCCAAGAGATATCCGCCAATAGCAGAAACTGAACATGGCTGCAGCGAGGTTCATCGCCATTCTTCCTCTGCTTCTGCTTCTTCTTCTTATGCTTCCTCTGAGCTCCTCGGCCCTGCCCTATTCATGCAGTAAGTAATTAAAACAAACAAATGCCAGTACTTTTTCTTTCTTTCTTTCTTTCTTTCTTTCTCCTCTGATCTAACCGAATTTCAGTTCCTCGCAAAATGGCCGCGGCTTCAGCCACGTACAGACCGCCGTGCGACGACGGGTCGGACGGCGATCCCAGGGGCGGCGGGAGATCGTCGGCGAGCGGGTGGCGGAGAGGGTACACGCCGCCCTCGCCGACCAGCGACAAGTCGAGGTCGGCCGACGCCGGCGCTGCTCCTCCTTCCCAAAAAACATGACATGAGCGATATTACGAATATATATATGAATAATCCAGATCTGCAATTATTAATTAATTAATGTTTTATTTCCTTTTTAACTATAAAATTGCGCGATCATCTTTCAAATGATCGTTTTCTAACTTGTAAAGTAACATGGATGGTGCATCATAGGTAGAGTAGAGCACAATTCTTCAGCAAATTAAATTAAACGACTGCAGGGCTGGTCTCAAGACATGGCAGAGAGCCTTTCGAGGAAGAGATCGAAGGTCGGATCGCGATCCAGCATGCTGATGCGCGCGTACCTGGCCTCCATCCCGAACTGGATCCCTCCTCGCGCTATGACTCCCTTCTCTTTCAGATAACGCTCCAGATCCTCCACTTCATTCTTCTCGCACTTGATCCACGCGAAAGCTATGCATTATTCAAAGATACACAACCATCGTCATCCATCCATTTCAATATATATACAAAAGAAATCAATCTTCAAACTCAAAATTTGAAATTTAAATTAAGAAAATACAAACAAGATATTTTATTAACCAATTTAAAAGTAAACTTACCTGGGAGGTTTTCAGTCACTTCGCCGATGAAGTTGCAGAAGGCCGGCTCGAAGGAGGGCACAGTGAAGATGCCAGAGGCCTTCACGGCCTCCACCAGCTTCCGCCAACGGACGGCCAACTTTTCCCTGCCAAAGTGGAACAGCTTCATCTCGACGTCGGGGTTTGGAGTGTTCTCGTATCCATCGGACACCACCTGGAGAATCTTCTCCGCCCGGAGCTGCGCCTCCTTCGCCACTCCGATCGAGTTCAACGTGATGTAATACATCATCCTCTTCGCCACCTCCCTGTCCTTCACCACCGCCCACCTGCATGCGTTCGAGATCTCGTTAGACAGCTCGCACTACAACTTGATGGCGATGATGACGACGACGACGATAAGGGCGAACGGACCCAATACGAGAGCCGGCGTGGCCGGTGATCTTTGAGAGAGTGAAGAGCATGATGTCGTGGTCCGCCGCATGAGTGATCGGAGTGTACTGAGGCCAGTAATAGGCCAAATCGTGGATGGTTTTCCCGTCGCCGGAGCAGAGGACTGCCTCTCTTATTGAGCCGTCGGGGTTATTAGGCGTACAGACTATCTCGATGTACCTGTCTCCGGCGAACTTGGATGCGTCTCCCGCCCACTTGTGCAGTCTGGACTGAAGTAAGTCCGTCATTGGTGCATACGTCTGCAAATCGAGCGTCACAATTGTTCATTTTTCTCAAATTTAATTCGATCACTAAATTAACTAATATTCCGTCTCACGGAGTAGTAAGGAGCGAGCGAGACGACGCTCATCGGCTCGGCGGCGTCGGGCGGCGACAGGGCGTACAGAGACGCTTGGAACAGTTGGCTGGAGCCTGTGCCGACGATGATGAAACGGTCGTCGCCGGCGATGGCGTTGCCGACGAGATTGTGGAGGCGTCGGATTTGGTGAGTCAGCTGCGCGTTAAGGTAGAAGCAAAGTTTGGTGGCGTCGGAGAAGTAGCTCATCGACGTCCAACCGGGGATGAAGGTGTCTGCGTCAGCCCCCGCCGACTTCCAGAAGGCCTCGTACATGGTCGGATCTCCGCTGTGTCGATCAATTCATCAGGAATCAAATAACCGTTTTAACCAACCAAATTAAAAGGATTGATATCCTATATAAAGCAAATTAGTATCATCTAGATATCGCCTAGACCATGTTTTTAACCAACTAATTTAAGCAAATCATCAAACGGATTCAAATATAATGGAGAGTTTCATAACGTCTAAATTAAAATACTTACCGATCAAGATTGACGATAGCATCTTTCGAGGTGGGGCGTTGGCTGGACAAGTTGCTCACGTCCCCGTTGAGACTCATGGGTATATGCTTTTATTTTGTTTGACGGGCTATGAACAATGATAAATAAATATATATAGACGGAAAAAAAATCAAGAAAAGTGTTTAAATTCAAGATAAGTATTGATAACTACCAATTTTATCTTGGCATTAAAACATTTTTTTTTAAAAGAAAAAATTTAAAGTTAGAATGCATTGATCGTAAAAGAACAAATTGTGCCGTTTTTAATAATAAAAAAATAAAAAAGCATGCTACTTTACTATTTTATAATCTAATTTTGAGTAAGCCAAAATAAAATTAGGTTAATGGTTTTTTTTTTACTTTTCACACTAATTTTTTTAAAACTTATTAGTACTTTTGGTTGACTTATATAAAAAATATATACACGGTCATTATTTTGTTAGTCTCACATTTAAAAAATATATTTTTCTTGATTTTTTAATTAAGATTAAATATGATATTAAATTAAGTTTTTTTTTTTACGAGCGAGAGTTTATTATAATAATTTACTGTTGATGATCTCAAGTTTAATTTACGAGTCTAGATATTAATTAACATGTTTTTATATATTGTATTATAATGTGGTGTGATGACTGATAATAATAATAATAATAATAATAATAATAATAATAATAATAATAATAATAATAATAATAATAATAATAATAATATAAATGTGATGTTTTTTTTATTTAAAGAATCATGAATGCAATTAATTTATCTATCTGTTTAGGAAACATTGATTATAAAATTAAAGTAATAAAAAAATATATTTTATCATTTTCCTGTTTGGATAAATATTTTTGGAAAAAAAAATTATATCTATTTATATGTTTACCTACTAAACTATTTAATATATTATTTTAAAACTTGACTAGAAAAGTTGAAAAGGTTAAGTAATCCTCCACTTTAGTTAGATAACTGCCATATATCTTATTATTATTTTTAATCAAGAAGTATTCTAATTTTTTACCATAATAGTTTCTTTTTAAAATCAAATTTTAGTAACGTTTATCCTGATAAAAATTTAGAGGGATAGATGAAAATTGATTCTAGTTAGATGAAATTTAGAGCGGGGTCGTTTCGATTTGTGTAACCACCAGTCAAGTAAATTTTTCATGGTGTTTTTAAATTTTTTGGAATCGATCGGAATTAGTATAATTACTATATTCCGATCTAGTTTTCGTTCGAATTGATTTTTGTTCGAAGTCGGTGCAACACCACTCGAGCTCGCTTTCCTTTTTTAATTCCATACCGTACTGCTAATCCAGGATCAAATCCTGGGATGGTCTGTTTTTGTATTCTCTGTGTGCAAGGTTTAAAATGGCCCTCCAAGAAGGCTTTAGCACAGTCCGCCTGCCACGCTTCTCCGGCGAGGATTTTACTTATTAGAAGAACCGGATGGAATACCACCTCAAGACGCAAGTCGAGATGTGGATTATCATCCAGACCTGTCTCGAACTTCCACGTGACAGCACGGGAGAACTAGTCTCATGCATCAATTGGGACGCTAGTATAAAGAAGAAGGTTAAAGTCGATGCCAAAGCAACCTGCATGCTACAATTCGAGCTGACAAAGGAGGAACTCAACAGAGTAGGACCCTTCTCAAGCACCAAAGAGCTATGGGAGAAGCTGATCGAACTACACGAGGGCACCTCCGACGGTAAGGTAAGTAAGAGGGACTTAATTTTCAATAAATTATATAATATTAAAATGCAGGAAGGTGAGTCGGCCAGCCAGCTTCATGCCCGGATACAAGACCTACCCAACGGTCTACATGCAATCGGACAAAAAGTTGAGAACCGGGACATCGTGAGGTATGCTTTAAACGCCTTCCCTAGGAATACCTTTTGGGCATCCATGGTAGATGCGTACAAGGTATCCATGGACTTATCTTCGATTAAGTTAGATGAATTATTTGCAGAGTTTGAGTTACATGAACAGGTTAACTCACGTCCGGCCGAGAAAGGTGTTGCGTTGGTTGCAGGTACCAGCAGAACGCGCAAACTGACGTCCAGGCGCAAAACCAAACTCAAGTCCAAAGATGAATCAGACGCAGAAGACGACGACGAGCTTATTTCCGAACTGGTAAAGCTTGTGCGGAAGATATGCAAATTGAAAAAGGCAACTCAAATAACCAAGGAGGACAAGACTGGAGTCACCTGCTACGACTGTAACCAGAAGGGGCACTAAAAGCCAAATTGTCCAAACAAGAAGAAAAGAAGAAAGGTATTGAAGGCAACTTGGTCCGAGTCATCAGATGAATCCGAGACTGACGAAGAAGAACCGATGAGCTTCCTCGCGTTACCAGTGCAAGCGAACATTGTCGACACAGAGTCCGAGTTCGAATCCGAAATGGAAATGGAGAGCGAGTCAGAAACCGAGTCCAAGCGAAACTATGAATCCGTACTCGTTTCCGAAGGACCAAACCCCACTGTAAGTACCTTACTTGCCGAAACTCAATTAGATGATTTGCAAAAGTTAATTCCTTACTTGCTTAAGAAATTAGCTAAATCCAATGTTCGAGTCAAGTCACTCCAAAAGGAGGTAATAGCCATTAAGGAAGCAATTGACTCGAGCTCTTTAATTGAGCTAGTTCAAATTGGAAGTTCAACTCAAGTCCAACAACTTGAGGAAGAAAATTCTAATTTGAAAACTCAAATTAAAGAACTCAAGGACACGTTGGAATGGTTCACCTTGGGTTCCAAGAATCTGGATCTGATTCTTGGAAAACAGCGAGCCATTTACAACAAATCCGGACTTGGATTTAAGACCAAAACAAAGAACAAATCTATCTGCCGTTAGTAAATAGAAATAATATAAACATAATTCAAGCATGGGTCCCCAAGTCAAATTTGGTTAATCAAGTTAGACCTGGACAATATTGGGTCCCCAAGGATCAGCTCCATTACCTTAATAGACCATATCGAGGCTATGATCCAGGGGGAGCCAATAGAAAGACCAACTTTACCAATAGATAGAACTGATTGATGCTTGTTTATTTATTTTCATTAGCTTAAGGATCTAGGCGTAATTTACACTTGCTAGTTAAATCTAGGAGTTTCTAAAAGAAAATTAAATATATATTTCTTTGAGCGATTCTGTCTAGGAAGGGGTGGATTATCCCATACCCAAGAAGGCCTAGAGCCTCACCCTAACCTGAGAATCAATCATAGAAAGAAATATTTAATTGACTAATTGGAAAACCTAAGTTTAACTCAAATGTAAATTAATCCTTAGAAATAACCTAAATAAAAGATAATCATCTCACCAAATTACTTAAGATTACCTGATTGATAATTTAGAATTGGGTGAGATGGATCTAGGTTCAAATAACTTCAAACTGTTCAAAATTTAATCAAAATCAACTAAACCCAATCAACCAAAATTATTATAAAAATCTTTATTAAAAATTATTTTAAAAATCTTTTGAAAATTTGTTTAAAAAATCTTTTGAAAATTTGTTTAAAAATCTTTTAAAAATTATTTTAAAAATCCTTTGAAAATTTGTTTTAAAATCTATTAAATATTATTATAAAAATCTTTTTAAAATTATTTTAAAAATCCTTTGAAAATTTGTTTAAAAATCTATTAAAAAATATTTTAAAAATCTTTTAAAAATTGTTTAAAAATCTTTTGAAAATTTGTTTAAAAATCTTTTGAAAATTTGTTTAAAAAAATCTTTTGAAATTTGTTTAAAAATCTATTAAAAATTATTTTAAAAATCTTTTAAAAATTGTTTAAAAAATCCTTTGAAAATTTGTTTAAAAATATTTTAAAAATTATTTAAAAAATCATTTGAAAATTTGTTTAAAAATCTTTTTAAAATTGTTTAAAAATCCATTGAAAATTTATTTTAAAAATCTTTTAAAACTTGTTTAAAAATCCTTTGAAAAATTGTTTAAAAATCTATTAAAAAATTATTTTAAAAATCTTTTAAAAATTGTTTAAAAATCCTTTGAAAATTATTTCAAAAATCTTTTGAAAATTTGTTTAAAAATCCTTTGAAAAATTGTTTAAAAATCTATTAAAAATTATTTTAAAAATACTTTGAAAATTTGTTTAAAATCTTTTAAAAATCCTTTGAAAATTTGTTTTAAAATCTATTAAAGATTATTTTAAAATCATTTTAAAAATTGTTTAAAAATCCGTTGAATTTTTTTTTAAAAATCTATTAAAAATCTTTTAAAAATTGTTTAAAAATCTTTTGAAAATTATTTTAAAAATCCTTTGAAAATTATTTTTAAAAAAATCTTTGAAAATTATTTAAAAATCTTTTAAAAATTGTTTAAAAATATTTTAAAAATTATTTAAAAATCCTTTGAAAATTATTTTAAAAATCCTTTGAAAAATTATTTCAAAACATTATTTTAAAATCCTTTGATAAATTATTTCAAAAACTTATTTAAAAATTGCATTTAAATCTTTAAAATGCCTTGAAAAATCATTTGAAAAATCTTTTAAAAGCATACTTTGGAAATTTGAAAAATTTAAAAATTACTTCTCTATCTTAAATTTTAAAATCCTTGAAAAAAAAATTGTGGTTCCAAACTTATGGCAAATTTTCTAAATTAGCTAAACATTTGCAAGAAAACTAATTTTAAAAGAGCTAAGTGTTTGTGTTTATACTCATTTTACTCTCTTATTTATTTTGATATATGACAAAGGGGGAGAGTATAAGGAAATTCAAAAGAAATTAAAGAAAATTTAAAATAAAAATAAATTATTTTAAGGGGGAGCTTCTATTAAGAGGAGCTTTAATATGCTTATGTTTTATTTATGCTTGTGCTAATTTATGTTGATCTTTATTGCATTTTTTTTCTTAACTTTGAATTTCGGTTGCCATAATAAAAAAGAGGGAGATTGTTGGTGCGGGAAGCATCCGACGATCGAACTCAAGTTTTGATAATGGCAAAGGGATTCAAAATTAAGTTTAATTGTTATCTAATGTGGATGATTGAGTGTTTCAGGAAAGTACTAGCTGCGGTTAGGCAAACGGAAAACCCTAGGGGGTGGTAACTGTTAGAGTGTATATTGAAAGCCTAAGCTTTTGTAAACATTTATTTTAAATAAATAATCACATTTGGTCAAATTGTCTACATTTAGTTGTAGTTGTTCAATTAATTTATATTGTAGATAATATGTAACGACCCAATTTTCCCTATTTCAAGTTCTAAAAGTCCATAAAAATATTTGGAAATACTTTTAAAATATTCTAGAGATTTTTAGGAATTTTTAGAGTATTTTTATGTAATTTTTGGAGGTCGTTTAGTAGGGTTACAAAAAGAAAGAAGTTTTGATAAAAAAACGTTGAGAATGTGAGACTCGAACCCGAGACCTTGACCCGAGCCGAATCTCAGCCGAACCCAGCCCAACCAACCGGTCTGTAGTTGTTTTGTTAATTATATATAGAATAAAATGTATATAAGGTAGAAGTTAGTTATAGAGAATACTCAGAAAAAAAGGGGTTGCAGCGAGTTTTGAACCTGCGATCTGTGGCCCAAACAAAAGCAGCCCAACCAGCTGAGCTACACGGTTTTATTAACCTAGTATGGAGAGAAATAGATTTAAGCTATAGTTGGAACAGTAAAATAAATTGGAAATAAAAGGGGCGCGGCTGAGAATCGAAGCCCAGACCTGTGGCTTCGAGCAAAACTCAACGGACCAACTGCGCCAGCGGTCTTTGCTGATCAGATATGCAGCGACAAGTATATAAGGTAAAGTTAGAATGAAAATAACCTAAGGTATAAGATTTAAATCTGATTTCGAAAAAACCTAAAATTTTCTCTCAAAATTCTTTTCCTCTTCTCCTTGCGTGCGACGGCGCCGCTTCTGCCGAGCGAAGGAAATACGAAGCTTTAGCTTCGTCTCCGGCGGCCGGCGAGGTTTTTCCCGGTGAGATCTTCACAATCGCGAGTCCCCTTCATCGAGGAGAAGGTGTTGCCACAACGGATCACGGGAATCTTCACCTATCTGGAACCCTAGACTTCTCCTTTCCGGTTGTAAGTCCAAGATCGCTTGGTGAGTTGCTTCTCACCTGCAGTAGGAGTAGTTCCGAGCTTCGATTTGTTTTCCTTGCTTTCGGATTTGTTTGAAGTTTCCTTGTGTTTACTGCCGTGTACTTCAAAGAGGGGAAACTAATGGTATGAATTAGGCATGTTTGTTCTTTTTGATATAGGGCAACTGATCTGGAACAAGGGAAGAGCCGTGGTTTCGGGTTGCTTGTAGTGGTTGCTGCCATGACCATTAAATCTGAATTTGTTAGCTTGATTATGGTATCATCTTATTGTTGAGTAATTTGGATTTGGGTTTGTGCCATGCAATGGGTGTGGATAACTCTAATTTGGGAGTTCTGTTGGATTTTTAATGGCTTGGTTTCCTTGCTTTAGTTTTGTACAGCATTAGGATGAATAGAAAGGTAAAAGAAGTAAGTGTTTCTTGTTTTCTGTTGCTATTGCTGGACATCAGATCTGTTTTAGAAGGGAATCACGATTCCTGCTGGGTTTCAGGAATTTGGAAGGATAGTAAGGTTGTTAAGAGTTTAATAGGAGTCTTTCTTTTAATCGCTAGAGAAATTATAGGTTTCACTTGCTATTGGTATTGCTGGATTTAATTTAGTTGCCTTTCCTATTAGCAAGTGCAGAACCAGCAGTTTTCCTGGCCAAAATGGGGCACGAACAGCTATATATAAAGTGTATTTTGTGACATGATTAGTAAGATTAGATGTGCTTTCTTTTCCTTTGTTTTACAGCATGTATAGGAAGCTCAAAGTTGCATTCTTTTGCTCTATTTTACAGCATGTTTAGAAAGTCCAAGTTGCTTTCTTTTGCTCTATTTTACAGCATGTTTAGAAAGTCCAAGTTGCTTTCTTTTGCTCTATTTTATAGCATGATTAGTAAGTTCAAAGTTACTTTCTTTTGCTCTATTTTATAGCATGATTAGTAAGTTCAAAGTTGTTTTCATTTGCTATTTTAAGAAGCATGAACAGCCATGTATTCCAGTGGAAAAATAAGAATCCTATTAAATACTTTTAGAAGTATTAACAAGTAAAAGAAAGAAAAAGAAAAGAAAGAGAAAGGCCAAGGCCTTAAGTAAATTCCAAAGTCCAGACTTTAGGGATTTTTGCACACAAGGTGTCTATTAAAATGCCAAGGCATTTAAAGAAGAAGTAATTAAGATTATAAGTATTTTACTTTTAAAGGGCATGTACCGGACACAAGGTCCAAGGGATGGGCTCCAAGTTGCCCCTAGGCACAAGGCCTAGAAGTATCTTAGTAGTTTCGGGATTAGCTACCTCGATTCTTATTAAGAATGCGCGCAAAGTGGTACAATGCCGGGCCCAAAAGAAGTTTATTATTATTTTGAAGTATTAAAGTATAAGTTTTGAAACAAATGAAACAAGCTTCAAATATGTTTAGAATTAGAAAGTTTAGTTTCTTGTTATTTGAAGCATGCAGTAGTAGTTTTATTTGTTTCTTGCTATTAGATTATTCAGCATGTTTAGTTTTATTTGCTTTCAGCATGCTGTTATAGTTTTATTCTTATGAGCATGTTTAGCTTTACATGTTTAGTAGTTTTACATGTTTAGTAGTTTTACATGTTCAGTAGTTTTACATGTTTAGTATCTTTACATGTTTAGTAGTTTTGCATGTTTAGTGTGCTTCTTTTATTGGTTTATGAGCATGATGAGCTACACATGTTTAGTATTTCAGTTAGCATGATTCCTTTGCTATATATGAGCATGAGTAGTTTTATATGTTAGCATTCAGTTTTAGCATGTTTTTATTTATATACATGCATATCGAGTTTTTGTGAGTTAGATAGCGCTCACTAAGCTTTATGCTTATAGTTTGCATTTCCTCCTACTGCAGATAAAGGAAAAGCTAAAGTATGAAAGGAAGGCGACAAGATGGTGGTGATGAAGGTGTGTGATGGCTGGACTATGGGGAGATCAAGAGTTTGCTAAGGAATTATTAAGACATTTCTGTTTAGAGTTCTTTAGTTTTCTTTTAATGCTATTATGAGTCAATATTGTATTTAAGTTTATTCCGCGTTTGTAGTTGGGTTCTATTGATGGAGTGATATTGATGTTTGCTATTGATAGGGTAGTTTCTTTCTTTTATTTGTGATATTATACTGCGTGGTTGTGAAGATATATGTTCCAGCCGCCTGTGGCTGAGTATATTATGCTTGTATTATGGGAAATGGTCACCGGTACAGGGGAGACTCTGCCGAAATTTTTCGGTAGGGTTTTCCTAGAGATTTTTAATAAACCGGTTAAGTAGAGTAGTAGATAAGTAACGGTCACTCTTAGAGAATAGTAGTAGTAGTAAGAAGGTTGGTCGTTACAGTTGGTATCAGAGCAGGTCCCATTCTCCAGCATCACACACACATCAGCATCATCCTTGCCTTCTCCAAGTAAGAAAGTATTTAAATTCTTTCTTTATTCTGCTTTCCTTATTATTAACTGCAGTATAGAGTATTTGTTTATAAGTGCTTAAGTAAGATAGAAGATTTAGTTTTCCTTTTCTTTATTCATGTTTATGTATGATTAGAAGGGTTAGAGAGAGGATACCAAGTCTTTTTCCCTGTATAATTAGATGTCAAGAAGAGGACGTCCCCGTATCGTTTATACTGAGGACCAAGTTCAGGAGAACGAAGAGCCCAGAACCCCTGGGCCTATTCTCTCTGAAGTTGTTGCTCAACTTCAGAGACAAGTAGCGAGCAGCAAGTGATTGCCAATCTAATGGCCAATCAGAAGCCAGCTCCTCCCACTCCCCCAACCATTAATGTGGAGACCCCAGTGGTGACTGAAGTCCCATCAGCTGCCCTGGAAGTCGCCACAGCATCTAAAAGACAAGAAGCATATCTCATCCAGTGGCTGAAGCTGAAACCAGAAAGCTGAGCCCTGGGATGCCCAGGCTTGGTTCAAGACATTTGAGAGCATAATGGAGCTTCTTGACTGACCAGAAGTCGAGAAGGTTGATACCATTAAGTGTGCCTCTTTCTACCTATCTGGAGATGCTTGTATGTAGTGGGAGCGAGTTAAGAGTAAGTGAGCAGTCAACCAGATGAGCTGGGTTGACTTCGAGACAAGATGACCTACCAGTAGAAGAAGCGGTTAAAAGATTTAACAGGCTAGCTCACCTTTGCTTAGAGTTAGTAAGTACAGTGAAAGAACGAGTCAGACTGATGCTCCTAATGCTGAGACTAGAAATAACACCTAATGTGAGTAGTGAAACTCACCGATCATAGATTGGTGAAGAGCTAGTCAGCAGGGCATTAGTGAGCACTATCTGAACAGTAACAAGACACAACAAAAGCAACACAAGCCAGTCAAAATAGAAGACAAGACAGTGGGGAAACAGAGATCCCAGTCAAGTAATCAGAACTGGAAGGATAAAGATAACAAGAAAGACCTAAGCAGGAGGAAGTTCGGGTAGTCTGTGAGTATCCAGAGGTATTCCCAGAAGAGCTACCTGAACTACCTCCCAACAGAGAAGTGGAGCCAATTTCAAAAGCTTCGTACCGAATTTCTCTAGCAGAGCTAAACGAGTTACAAGAACAACTTCAGGAGCTGCTTGACAAAGGCTTTATCCGCCCTAGTCATTCACCATGGGGAGCTCCTGTGTTGTTTGTCAAGAAGAAAGATGGATCTATGCGAATGTGCATAGATTATAGAGCTCTGAATCAAGTGACCATCAAGAACAAGTACCCCCTTCCCAGGATCGATGACTTATTTGATCAGCTGAGAGGGGCAACAGTGTTCTCAAAGATAGACCTGTGCTCTGGGTACCATCAGCCGAAGGTGAAAGAAAGAGATATACCTAGAACGGCGTTTAGGATCAGATATGGACGCTACGAGTTTTGGTCATGCCTTTTGGAGTGACTAATGCACCTGCGGTCTTCATGGACTTAATGAGCAGAGTGTTTAGAGAATATCTTGACGAATTTGTCATCGTATTCATCGACGACATTATAGTCTATTCCAAAACCCTAGAGGAGCATGACACGCACTTGAGAATAGTCCTGCAGACCTTACAGCAGAAACAGCTTTATGCTAAATTCTCAAAGTGCGAGTTCTGGTTAAGTCAGGTGGCATTTTTTAGGCCACATCATTTCTAAGGAGGGTATCCAAGTGGATCCTACCAAGATAGAAGCAGTCAACGATCGGCATAGACTCAAGAACGTCAGGGAGATCAGAAGCTCCCTTGGTCTAGCCGGGTATTATAGAAAATTCGTGGAGGACTTTTCCATGATAGCCTCTCCACTTATAGCCCTGACTAGAAAGAACAAGAAGTTTGAATGGTCAGACAAATGTGAGCAGAGTTTCCAAGAGCTGAAAAAGGGACTGACCAGTGCTCCCATTCTGACTGTTCCAGAAAGTGACAAGAGTTTTGACATCTACAGTGATGCTTCCAAGATGGGCCTAGGAGCTGTACTCATGCAAGAAGGAAAAATTATAGCTTATGCTTCCAGGCAAAGCTAACAAAGTGGCAGATGCACTAAGCAGAAAGTCCAGTGCATCCCTGATGTCTTTGTCATCATTAGCCCTACCACTGCAGAAGGAGTTGTCAGATTTTGGAATGGAAATTATTTATGGGCAACTCTCTGTATTGACCTTAGAGTCAACCCTACTCGAGGATATACAGAGAAAGCAAAGTGAAGATCCTGATATCCAAAAGATCAAGCAAGGGATACAGGAAGAAGGAAATTCGGAGTTTCGAGTATCAGACAGTGGAATTCTTTATCAGGGGAGTCGCCTTTGTGTTCCCAATGATGAAGAGCTGAGAAAGAAAATTTTGGAAGAAGCTCATAGTACACCTTATTCCATGCATCCTGGTTCTACCAAGATGTACCAAGACGTGAAACAGAAGTTCTGGTGGTCTGGACTCAAAAGAGATGTAGCTAAATATGTCAGTACCTACCTGACATGTCAGAGGGTCAAAGCAGAACACCAGAGACCAGGAGGAGTTCTACAACCTCTTCCAATACCAGAGTGGAAGTGGGAAGACATATCCATGGACTTTATAGTAGGTCTCCCAAGAACCACAAATGG
The DNA here is from genome assembly GCF_018446385.1 of Zingiber officinale. Lineage (NCBI taxonomy): Eukaryota > Viridiplantae > Streptophyta > Magnoliopsida > Zingiberales > Zingiberaceae > Zingiber > Zingiber officinale. The sequence continues at coordinate 95,966,683 of NC_056002.1, read as the reverse complement.
ATATGATGCGATATGGGTGATAGTGGACAGATTGACCAAGTCTGCTCATTTTCTAGCCATCAAAGTGTCTCACTCTATAGAGCAGTTGGCACAGCTGTATGTTAAAGATGTGATCAGACTTCACGGAGTTCCTAAATCTATTATTTCTGATAGAGATGGGCGCTTCACCTCTCACTTTTGGAAGTGTGTTCAGAATGTACTAGGCACCAAACTCAAGTTCAGCACAACTTTCCATCCACAGACTGATGGACAGACAGAGCGAGTAAATCAGATTCTAGAAGATATGCTCAGAGCTAGTGCACTAGATTTCAAGGGAAGTTGGTGCAAGTACCTGTGCTTAGCTGAATTTGCCTACAACAATAGCTATCAGGCCACCATCAAAATGGCACCATATGAAGCATTGTATGGCAGGAAGTGCAGATCACCCATTTGCTGGCAAGAAGCAGGTGAAAGAAGAGAGATGGAAGTGGAACTGGGCATACAGACGGAGCTGATAGATGAGACTACTCAGGCTATTCAGAAGATCAGACAGAGAATTGAGACTGCCCAGAGTAGACAGAAGAGTATGCTGACACACGCCGTAGGCCACTTGAATTCCAAGTAGGGAATTCAGTCTTTCTCAAGGTCGCTCCTATGAAGGGAGTGATGAGATTTGGCAAGAAGGGCAAATTAAGTCCTCGCTATGTAGGACCTTACCTGATTACAGACAGGATTGGGAAGGTAGCTTACCAGCTGGACTTACCACAAGACATGTCAGCCATACACAATGTATTTCATGTCTCTATGCTAAAGAAGTGCATTCACGATCCTAGCCAAGTGATTCAGCCTCAGACAGTGCAGATCCAAGAGGATCTTAGCTACGAAAGCAGACCTACACAGATAGTGGACAGAGCGGTCAAGAGACTAAGAAATAAAGAAGTGCCACTAGTGAAAGTTATCTGGCAGAACCAGAAGCACGAGGAAGTCACTAGGGAGCGGGAGGACAGTATGAGACAGAAGTATCCAGAGCTATTCTAAGTTCGAGGACGAACTTTTTATAAGGTATGGGGAATTGTAACGACCCAATTTTCCCTATTTCAAGTTCTAAAAGTCCATAAAAATATTTGGAAATACTTTTAAAATATTCTAGAGATTTTTAGGAATTTTTAGAGTATTTTTATGTAATTTTTGGAGGTCGTTTAGTAGGGTTACAAAAAGAAAGAAGTTTTGATAAAAAAACGTTGAATGTGAGACTCGAACCCGAGACCTTGACCCGAGCCGAATCTCAGCTGAACCCAGCCCAACCAACCGGTCTGTAGTTGTTTTGTTAATTATATATAGAATAAAATGTATATAAGGTAGAAGTTAGTTATAGAGAATACTCGGAAAAAAAGGGGTTGCAGCGAGTTTTGAACCTGCGATCTGTGGCCCAAACAAAAGCAGCCCAACCAGCTGAGCTACACGGTTTTATTAATCTAGTATGGAGAGAAATAGATTTAAGCTATAGTTGGAACAGTAAAATAAATTAGAAATAAAAGGGGCGCGGCTGAGAATCGAAGCCCAGACCTGTGGCTTCGAGCAAAACTCAACAGACCAACTGCGCCAGCGGTCTTTGCTGATCAGATATGCAGCGACAAGTATATAAGGTAAAGTTAGAATGAAAATAACCTAAGGTATAAGATTTAAATCTGATTTCGAAAAAACGTAAAATTTTCTCTCAAAATTCTTATCCTCTTCTCCTTGTGTGCGACGGCGCCGCTTCTGCCGAGCGAAGGAAATACGAAGCTTTAGCTTCGTCTCCGGCGGCCGGCGAGGTTTTTCCCGGTGAGATCTTCACAATCGCGAGTCCCCTTCATCGAGGAGAAGGTGTTGCCGCAAGGGATCACGGGAATCTTCACCTATCCGGAACCCTAGACTTCTCCTTTCCGGTTGTAAGTCCAAGATCGCTCGGTGAGTTGCTTCTCACCTGCAGTAGGAGTAGTTCCGAGCTTCGATTTGTTTTCCTTGCTTTCGGATTTGTTTGAAGTTTCCTTGTGTTTACTGCCGTGTACTTCAAAGAGGGGAAACTAATGGTATGAATTAGGCATGTTTGTTCTTTTTGATATAGGGCAACTGATCTGGAACAAGGGAAGAGCAGTGGTTTCGGGTTGCTTGTAGTGGTTGCTGCCATGACCATTAAATCCGAATTTGTTAGGTTGATTATGGTATCATCTTATTGTTGAGTAATTTGGATTTGGGTTTGTGCCATGCAATGGGTGTGGATAACTCTAATTTGGGAGTTCTGTTGGATTTTTAATGGCTTGGTTTCCTTGCTTTAGTTTTGTACAGCATTAGGATGAATAGAAAGGTAAAAGAAGTAAGTGTTTCTTGTTTTCTGTTGCTATTACTGGACATCAGATCTGTTTTAGAAGGGAATCACGATTCCTGCTGGGTTTCAGGAATTTGGAAGGATAGTAAGGTTGTTAAGAGTTTAATAGGAGTCTTTCTTTTAATCGCTAGAGAAATTATAGGTTTCACTTGCTATTGGTATTGCTGGATTTAATTTAGTTGCCTTTCCTATTAGCAAGTGCAGAACCAGCAGTTTTCCTGACCAAAACAGGGCACGAACAGCTATATATAAAGTGTATTTTGTGACATGATTAGTAAGATTAGATGTGCTTTCTTTTCCTTTGTTTTACAGCATGTATAGGAAGCTCAAAGTTGCATTCTTTTGCTCTATTTTACAGCATGTTTAGAAAGTCCAAGTTGCTTTCTTTTGCTCTATTTTACAGCATGTTTAGAAAGTCCAAGTTGCTTTCTTTTGCTCTATTTTATAGCATGATTAGTAAGTTCAAAGTTACTTTCTTTTGCTCTATTTTATAGCATGATTAGTAAGTTCAAAGTTGTTTTCATTTGCTATTTTAAGAAGCATGAACAGCCATGTATTCCAGTGAAAAAATAAGAATCCTATTAAATACTTTTAGAAGTATTAACAAGTAAAAGAAAGAAAAAGAAAAGAAAGAGAAAGGCCAAGGCCTTAAGTAAATTCCAAAGTCCAGACTTTAGGGATTTTTGCACACAAGGTGTCTATTAAAATGCCAAGGCATTTAAAGAAGAAGTAATTAAGATTATAAGTATTTTACTTTTAAAGGGCATGTACCGGACACAAGGTCCAAGGGATGGGCTCCAAGTTGCCCCTAGGCACAAGGCCTAGAAGTATCTTAGTAGTTTCGGGATTAGCTACCTCGATTCTTATTAAGAATGCGCGCAAAGTGGTACAATGCCGGGCCCAAAAGAAGTTTATTATTATTTTGAAGTATTAAAGTATAAGTTTTGAAACAAATGAAACAAGCTTCAAATATGTTTAGAATTAGAAAGTTTAGTTTCTTGTTATTTGAAGCATGCAGTAGTAGTTTTATTTGTTTCTTGCTATTAGATTATTCAGCATGTTTAGTTTTATTTGCTTTCAGCATGCTGTTATAGTTTTATTCTTATGAGCATGTTTAGCTTTACATGTTTAGTAGTTTTACATGTTTAGTAGTTTTACATGTTCAGTAGTTTTACATGTTTAGTATCTTTACATGTTTAGTAGTTTTGCATGTTTAGTGTGCTTCTTTTATTGGTTTATGAGCATGATGAGCTACACATGTTTAGTATTTCAGTTAGCATGATTCCTTTGCTATATATGAGCATGAGTAGTTTTATATGTTAGCATTCAGTTTTAGCATGTTTTTATTTATATACATGCATATCGAGTTTTTGTGAGTAGATAGCGCTCACTAAGCTTTATGCTTATAGACTGCACTTCCTCCTACTGCAGATAAAGGAAAGGAAAAGATTTAGCAAGGAAGGCGACAAGGTGGTGGTGATGAAGGTGTGTGATGGCTGGACTATGGGGAGATCAAGAGTTTGCTAAGGAATTATTAAGACATTTCTGTTTAGAGTTCTTTAGTTTTCTTTTAATGCTATTATGAGTCAATATTGTATTTAAGTTTATTCCGCGTTTGTAGTTGGGTTCTATTGATGGAGTGATATTGATGTTTGCTATTGATAGGGTAGTTTCTTTCTTTTATTTGTGATATTATACTGCGTGGTTGTGAAGATATATGTTCCAGCCGCCTGTGGCTGAGTATATTATGCTTGTATTATGGGAAATGATCACCGGTACAGGGGAGACTCTGCCGAAATTTTTCGGTAGGGTTTTCCTAGAGATTTTTAATAAACCGGTTAAGTAGAGTAGTAGATAAGTAACGGTAACTCTTAGAGAATAGTAATAGTAGTAAGAAGGGTGGTCGTTACATAACATAGTATGTGGTGCCACATACAGAAGATGATGTTATCAGTACCTTATAAATAATAAACAGTAGCTCACGACCAAAATGGAAAGGAACAAACCATTGGGAGGTCGTAGTGTAATTAGGAATTAGTTTATCTTGACTATATAATTACACTAGTACACTTAGAGTGTATTGAGTAGGACCATAAGAGATCGTTTCTTTTATACTGACTTTATAAAGAAACAAATACCTCAGCTATTATGGAAATGTATGCTCTTAATCCTAATATAATAATAAGCACATATATTTGATATTTATTTCTTTAATTTATCAATGAGTGAGATTTAGTTCGATGAATCAATAAGCCCGATAAGTTGGGAAATGATATCACTTATAGTGTGTGTTGTTGATTATAGAAGGAAACTGTGTCCTAGTAATCTAGGTTGATAATGTCCCCAAGATGAGCTCATAAATATTATCATGTTAAACCCTGCAGGTGGACTTAGTCCGACATGACGATAAGGTTGAGTGGTACTATTCTTGGATAAAGATATCAATTAAATGAGTTGTTAGTAACTCACTTAATTAGTGGACATTTGACATCTTAAACATTGGGAGACTAACACACTCATAATAAGAAGGAGCCCAAAAATGTAATATGGGATTGGTGCGGTAGTTCAATAATAGTTCTCTAGTGGAATGAATTATTATTGATAAAATTAAGTTGTGTGTTCGGGGCGAACACGGGATGCTTAATTTTATCGGGAGACCAAAACTAATTCCTCCTCTCGGTCCCTATCGTAGCCTCTTATTTATAGAGTACTATACCCACCTATACCCACCTTCATTCCCATGATAAGGGGGCTGACCAAGCTAGCTTGTGGTTCAAGCTAGGGCCGGCCAAGCCTTGATTCATGGGTGGCCGGCCCTAGCTTGAACTCAAGCTTAGGTGGCCGGGCCCCATTAAATTTAAAATAATTTTAATTTTTAATTTTTCTTATGTGGAAGATTTAATTTATTGGAGAGAATTAAAATTTAAATATCTCTTTTAAAAGGATCTACAAAAGATTAAAGAAAGAGATTAGATCTTTTTCCTTATTTGTAGATTGGAAAGATATTTTATTTTTCTCTTTGTAAATTATTCACATGTTGAAAAAAAAAATTATAGAAATTTCTTTTTATCAACCATGAAGGGATTTTTGAAGAGAAATTTTATTTTTTAAAATTTCCGGAAACAAATTAGGAAGTTTTAATTTGTTGATTGAAACTCTCCTAATTTGCCCTTTTGATTGTGGCCGGCCATTGTATGGATAAAGAGGAAGTTTTATTTAATTCTTCCAATTAATTCATGTCAAGGAAAGTTAAGGAAATTTTATTATAATTAAATTTCCTTATTTGCCAAGGATAAGGAATATAAAAGAGGGGGTTGGGGTGCCTTCATGAGGTACAATTTCTATTATTCTCTCTCTCTTTTTCCTTGGTGTTGTGGCCGGCCATCCTCTCTCCCTCTCTTCCTCTTTGTGGTGGCCGAAACCCTTCTTGGCTTGGAGCTCTTGTGGTGGCTGGATACTATTTGGAGAAGAAGAAGAAGAAGGAGAGAAAGCTTGCATCCCTTGGAGCTTGGTTGGTGTCTTTTCTTCATCCTTGGTAAAGCTTTTGTTTTGGCCGAACCTAGCTAGGAGGAGAAGAAGGTGCTTTGGTGGTTTCTCATCTCGGAAGATCGTTGCCCACACAACGTCTGAGGTTAGAAGAGGAATACGGTAGAAGATCAAGAGGTTTTTCTAAAGGTATAACTAGTATTTTTCCTTTCCGCATCATACTAGTTATTTTAGGAAATAATACCAAATATAAGAGGCATATGATTTTAGTGTTTCGAATTTGCTTTCGATGTAGTGTTCTTTTGTTTGTTCTTTTCCTTGTGATTTGATTGTTCTTTTCGGTTGACCTAAAGTTATTTTAGGAAATTAAATATTAGCTTTCCTTAAAAGGTTTTGTCTAGTCGGTGGTGGTTGCTCCCATATCCAAGAAGGCCATGTGCCTCGTCACGTCAGTACTGGGAACCAATTATGGAAATTAGTATTTAATGGAATTAATAACTTAGGTGATTTGGATCGAACGTGTTAAGTTCCGCAGGAGATCCAAGACAAAACCTAAAAGAACAAATAGATTAAATTTTGGATCAAACGTGTTAAGTTCCGCAGGCGATCCAAGTTTAATTTAAAAGAGCACTGGGTAGCTAGGAAAAAGGTTCAGACCTTTGTACAAAATTTTGTACAGTGGAACCATTAAGCTTTCCGAGTAGCAACCAACAGTAACCCTAGGTCATAGGGGTGGTAATCCTAGGTCATAGGGGTGGTAACCCTATGCGGAAAGTCTTGGCGGGTCGGAGCTTCGGGCAAAAGTCCTAGGGGGCGGTAACCCTAGGTTGAAATCCTGGTGTCGCGAACTGGGTGGAAGACTGGACGGGTCAAGGATCGGACGCCCAACATGAAGACCGGAAGCATCTGACCGGACACTGAGCAAAGGTAAACTCTCCTGAGTGGAGTAGGTGAAGATGCGTTCCCCGGAAGAGGGAACAGTAGTTTCTTGTGATATTTCATCTTGTACAGTTGGTACTAGGTTAGACGTGTCCTTTAATTTCCTTAAGAACAATTTTTACTCATGGGGCTTGTGGTTTATAGTATAGTCCTTTTCTAAAATCGAGCATTGGTGCCAACAATGACCTTCCGATTTTAAGGATTGCAAACCTCTTTTCATTTTTCTAGGATAACTCACAAACAAGTGAACTCATGTCCAATTTTTCAGTGTCTCTCACGTGCTAGACCACCCAAATCCGAATATGCTTCAGACTAGGCTTACACCCATTCTGCAATTCTGTGGGAGTAGAGAGTTCTGTCTTAGAAGGTACTATGTTCACTTCCATTTTCAGTGTACTTAAAACAAATTTGGTAATTTTTTAAATAACTCATCATCGATCTAATTATTCCATAAGAGCCTTATACCTTCTTTCTACCACACCATTCTATTGGGATGTACCAAGTGCAGTTAGTTGGGATTGAATCCCTACTTCTGATAAGTGACTCCTAAATTCTCCCAAGAGGTATTTGCTACTACGATCTCACCGTAGTGTCTCGATATTTTTACTTTGACATTTCTCTGCATCAGCCTCATACTCTTTGAACTAATCAAAGCACTTAGACTTGCAGTGTATCAAGTAAATCTATCTGTGTCCCGAATAGTTGTCTATAAAATAGACGAAATATTTGAAACTACCTCTTGTCTGGATAGTCATAGGACCACATAAATCAGAATGAACCAATTCCATTATATCTTTGGCTCCATATCCCTTAGACTTAAAAGCTTCTCGGTTATTTTTCCTTCCAAGTAAGACTCTTAGGTTGGAAAGATTTCCACTACCAATGAACCCAAAAGTTCATCAGCTACCAATGAATCCTACTTAAGTTAAAATAACCTAGCCTTTGATGCCAAAGATATAATTGCTTCATTTCTGAAGGTTGCTTTCTCGTAATAGTTAGAAGATGTGTTATTAATTTCCATTTATTGCATCGTGGGAGTTATTGGATTTATAAATTGTTAACCAACGTACCAGAACAGAAATCTTTCCTATTTTCTTGATAAAAAGTTTGTTACCAAAATAGATAGAATATCTATTCTTCTATAGTTTAAAAACTGAAATCAAATTATTTTTAAACTTGGTACGTAAAGATAATTTTTTAAAATCCATATTTTATCCTTATCAGAGGATAAGCATCTCCCACTGCAACAGTTACCATTTTTCCAGTAGTTCCCATGTAGACGGTGACTTCCCCTTCATATAGTTATAGGGTTTCCTGGAACCTCTGCAATAAATTGCAGACATGATTAGTGGCTCCTATATCTACACTCCAGGTACCGGTAGATAAAATCACTAATTATGTATTAACTAATGAATGAAATACACCTATTTTGTTCTTAGCTCTAAGAGGATAGTCTACCTTAAATGTCCAAGTCCTATTTCCAATCATTACAATTGGGACTACTAAGTCTATTATATAGTATAACAACTAGGGGATTGACAAACATTTTAAATCCTAAGAATCACAAAAATATTTGGTCAAGACCAACACATTAAAATCCCCATGAATTTTGTATGCCACGATAGTGTGGACGTATACAAAAATAAAGAGGAGATTTTATTCATTAATTTTATTATCTCGTCATCCTAACTTTATGACCAATAAAATTAATAGTTGGTCTATCAAATATTTTGGTCAATAACTTTGAATTTGAAATAATATTGATTCCTCAAAACAATATTATTTAAATTCACCAACACCTCAAACACCTTGAATTTTGCATGCCGCGATAGTGTGGACGTATACAAATTCAAACATTTGTAAGAGGAGGGTTTTACCCATTAATTATCTTGTCAATAAGTCTTTATGACAAATAAAATTATCTCAAACACCGTGAATTTTGTATGCCATGATAGTGTGGACGTATACAAAACCAAACATTTGTAAGAGGAGTTTTTCCCATTAATTTTATTTTCTTGTCATCCTGACAAATAAAATTACCTCATACACCGTGAATTTTGTATGCCACGATAGTGTGGATGTATACAAAAACTCTGTTGGTGTAATCAACCTAGGTTTTGATCGGTACGATCATAGTTTTGATGTGTGTGTCAAAGAGTTTAAGTTAGGTTCATCCTTGTATTTGATATGTGTATTTGAGTTGTGCAGGTTCGCAAGATACACATGCGACTCAGGTTGATGGCTTCGGGTCCGGTGAAGGATGATGCATCCGAGGGACCGTGGACAAGGCAGCAAGGACAAAGGCCGAGGGAAGCAATTTCGAGGCATACGCGAAGGATGGCATTGGGGACGAGCCGCAGGCTTGAATGCATCCGAGGGACGAGAGCCAAAGAAAGTATGCTTGAAGGTTCTGGTAAAGCTGCAAAGGAAGCGTCAAAAGAGTCGTAAGGGTGAGGGTACGAGTACACGAGAGATTGTACTCGGAGTAAAAACATAAATTCTAGGGTTTACTGTAGCAGTCGACTGCATGTTTTGGCAGTCGACTGCGCAGTCGACTGGGCGCGAACAGAATGGTTCTGTTCGTTCGGTCGGTGTAGATCAGTCGACTGCAAGTTTTAGCAGTCGACTGCACCAGTCGACTGCTAGTTTTAGCAGTCGACTGGTATATGACCGTTGGTGCTGGAAAGTAGCCGTTGGCTACCTCCAACGGTAACACCAGTCGACTGCATGTTTTAGCAGTCGACTGGTGCCGAGATGAGTTGATATGATGATCAACTCTCTCCTCTTATTTAAGGGAAGCTTTGGGGCTTGAAGGAGGTCACTCATGCTTATTGAATAACTCCTTGTCATTGCCCAAAAGCCTCCAAGCCTACTCTCTTCCTCCTAAACCTAAGTTCATCATTGTAAAGAGGAAGAGATCCTTTGTGAGAGGTTTGCTCCACCGAGAAGGAGAAAGCTCTAGCCGAAGATTGCCGGGGACTGATCCACCGAAGGATCAAGGGCTCGTCCACCTCAAGGACACGCCGTGGAGTAGGAGCAAGCAATCTCCGAACCACGTAAAAGAATCATGTTAGCGTTTGTGTTCTTACTCATTGCTTTCTTATTTTAGTTTCATTTCCGCTTGCGCAAACTAACCGTGTAGAGAAGAAATCAAAGTTGGGGGTGACCTAGCTATCCAACCCCCCTTCTAGCCGGCCACCGATCCCCTACAAGTGGTATCAGAGCAAGGACGCTCTTCAACGGACTAATCGCCAAGAAGAACAACATCATCAATGGCCGGCTCAAACATTCATCCACCCAAATTCGAAGGGGACTTCTCTTGGTGGAAGAAGAGAATGGAGGTATTCTTCGAAACCGATTTTGATATTATGCTAATCATGGAAAATGGTTTCGAAGTGCCTAGGGATCAAGACAATAAGATACTTGAGAAAACAAGGTGGAGCAAGAAGCAAAGGGAAGAACATTTAGCAAATTCAAAAGTCATCCATCATCTACTAAATGTTCTTCCCCAACAAGAAGTAACAAGGGTGGGAACCTACTCAAGCGCCAAGGAGTTATGGGAAAAGCTAGTGGAGCTTCATGAAGGCACATCGGAGGCTAAGTTGGCAAGAAGAGATCTTCTCCGAACTCAACTCAATAATGTAAAGCTTGAGAAGGGAGATAAGGTATCTACACTTCATGCTAAAATTAAAGAAATTTTAAGTGGACTAACAAGTGTAGGTGAGAAGCTCTCCAACCGAGACATCATAATGAAAGCCATCAATGCCTTCCCAAGAAACTCGACATGGAGCTCCATTGTAGATTCATTCTTCATTTCAAAGGATCTAGAGAAGAGCTCTCTAGATGAATTCTTCTCAACAATGGAGCTTCACGAAACAAGGGTTGAAGGATTAGAAGGAGAAGCAAATAGATCAAGAGGAGTAGCCCTTGTGGCAAACAAGGGAAAGGGTAAGAAGAAGAAGTCTTCATCCCCACCATCCTCCGACTCCGAAGAATCAAGTGCCTCAATGGATAGTGATCAAGAGGCATATATGGTAAGAAAAATGAGAAAAGCATTTAAATCTTTTTCTTCTAACAAAACACATGCTAGGAGAAGTTCAAGGGGCAAGAGTAGAAGAAGAAAGATCAAATGCTACAATTGTCAAGGAGAGGGACATATGAGAGATGATTGCCCTCTCTTGAAGAAGAAGGAAGGGAAGAAGAAGGAGGAGAAGAAGACAAAAGAAAAGGGGAAGAAGGCTCAAAACCTAAAAGCAACATGGGATGATCCTTCATCATCATCGGAGGAAGAAGAGCACCATGTAGTAAATTTTGCTTTAATGGGAATTGATGATGTAGCCTCCACCTCATCCGAGCAAGAAGAAGGAAGGAGCTCAAGCGAAGATGAAGAGGGGAGCTCAAGTGAAGGGGGAGGTCAAACTTCGGATTCGGACTTCTCGGTAAGTGAGGTACATAATCTTCCTCCCCATATTTTAATTAAAATTATTTCAAGCACAAATGATGATTTATTTAAGGTAAAAAGAAAGAACAAATCTTTGAGAAATGACATTTGCATGCTTAAAGAAAAATTAGAATCCATGCCTATTAGGGATGATGATTTGCATGCTTCCTCTACAAGTTCAAATGATTTATGTTTAGAAGAGGAAAATAGGAAATTAAGGGAAAAGGTAGAATACCTCACCATAGCCCTTAGAAAATTTGAAATTGGCTCAAATACCTTAAACATGATTATTGGAAGCCAAAGGGCAAGTTTTAAGAAAAATGGACTAGGATACAATGAACCCAATAATGAAAAGACTTATCATTGTCTACTTGCTAGGGGGAAATCAAAGACAAAGACCATAGATAGGAAATGGATCCCTAAGGAGTACTTGGTCAACCCAATTAGAGAGAACTTCTATTGGGTGCCAAAATCAATCCTCAAGGGTTAGAGGATTTTAGGTTTAGTCAACCAATGAAATCATAGTTCAAATACTTGAAAAATGGTTGACTTGAGACCTTAAGGGGGAGCACTTAGCCTTGATAGAAATTCATGATCAATAGGGCTAAGTAGAGGTTACCTTTATCTCACAATGACTTGAACTATATTCTAACCATAAATGTGAGATACTAGGATGATATAAATAATTCACTTATGCTTATTGCATTTTGATGAGTTATGAAATGTATCAATTTTTAGTGATCATAGACCAACTATGGGGAAAACAAATGTTTAATTAATGGACATCTTGCCCATAGATCATAGTTGGACATTTCAAATATTTTGAAAACAATTCTATGATTTATTTACTGTGGTTTAGCTATTTTGAAACATATGATTGCAAAACAAGGTTTCAAATTGATACAAACTTGATTGATTTTTAAAGTGTTTGAGTTTTTATCAAAACTTCAAAAATATGATGAATTTTCATGAAAACATATTTTTCCTTGTTAAAGAACATTATAAGAAATATGTGTTCAAAATTTCATGATTTTTCGAATTTTCTAGAATTTTCTATGCATTTCTGAAGTTGGCTGTAAAATGCTGAAATTCGGGTTGGTTTGTGCCAGTCGACTGCGACAGATAGCAGTCGACTGGTAGCTGTTTTCCAGCACTTTCAAGAGCTGGTTTTGGGTACTTTTAAGTCCACATTGATACCATAGTATGTATACATGTTTGGTATAATTTTTGATGGTGTCAAAGGGGGAGAAATGCAAAGGTTTAAGTTAAAAACCTAACTATGTGCAAAACTTGAAAATTATGGTTGAGAGCATATGTTAAGGGGGAGCTTGGGTATTATGCTTCATGTTTACATATTGCTTCTAATTTTCATGTTGATATTTATGCCTAACTTAAACATATTGCCACACATCAAAAAGGGGGAGATTGTTGGTGCAATCAACCTAGGTTTTGATCGGTACGATCATAGTTTTGATGTGTGTGTCAAAGAGTTTAAGTTAGGTTCATCCTTGTATTTGATATGTGTATTTGAGTTGTGCAGGTTCGCAAGATACACATGCGACTCAGGTTGATGGCTTCGGGTCCGGTGAAGGATGATGCATCCGAGGGACCGTGGACAAGGCAGCAAGGACAAAGGCCGAGGGAAGCAATTTCGAGGCATACGCGAAGGATGGCATTGGGGACGAGCCGCAGGCTTGAATGCATCCGAGGGACGAGAGCCAAAGAAAGTATGCTTGAAGGTTCTGGTAAAGCTGCAAAGGAAGCGTCAAAAGAGTCGTAAGCGTGAGGGTACGAGTACACGAGAGATTGTACTCGGAGTAAAACATAAATTCTAGGGTTTATGTGATGTAGCAAAGATCTTGTAGCGATCGCATGTTTTGGCGATCGGTGCGCGATCGCATGTTTTGGCGATCGTGCGATCGGCCGATCGGGCGCAGAATGGTTCGTTCGTTCGGTCGGTGTAGATCGATCATTGCAAGTTTTAGCAGTTGATCGCGATCGACTACTAGTTTTAGCGATCGTATATGACCGTTAGTCTTTGGAAAGTAGCCGTTGGCTACCTCCAACGGTAACACCGATCGACTGCATGTTCGACTGGTGCCGAGATGAGTTGATATGATGATCAACTCTCTCCTCTTATTTAAGGGAAGCTTTGGGGCTTGAAGGAGGTCACTCATGCTTATTGAATAACTCCTTGTCATTGCCCAAAAGCCTCCAAGCCTACTCTCTTCCTCCTAAACCTAAGTTCATCATTGTAAAGAGGAAGAGATCCTTTGTGAGAGGTTTGCTCCACCGAGAAGGAGAAAGCTCTAGCCGGAGATTGCCGGGGACTGAGCCACCGAAGGATCAAGGGCTCGTCCACCTCAAGGACACGCCGTGGAGTAGGAGCAAGCAATCTCCGAACCACGTAAAAGAATCGTGTTAGCGTTTGTGTTCTTACTCATTGCTTTCTTGTTTTAGTTTCATTTCCGCTTGCGCAAACTAACCGTGTAGAGAAGAAATCAAAGTTGGGGGTGACCTAGCTATCCAACCCCCCTTCTAGCCGGCCACCGATCCCCTAGAAACTCGACATTTGTAAGAGGGGGTTTTAATTTTATTATCTTGTCAACTTATCTTTTTGACAAATTAATAGTTGGTTTTCCTTTGGTCACACAAATAATAGCAGTGACTCCGATGGGGAGGATACTATTAGATGTGCCTAAGTGTATATCATTACTTGACACTAAATCCATTAATAAGATTATGCCCCTTCCGATGGGGAAGATCACACGCTCTTAATTAATTTCCTATAGTCATCCTAAATGGAACTTTGATCTAGTGATCCGCAAACAAACTCATCCGATATGGAGGAAGGCACTCAGAGCCAACGCGTAAGTTTGTTTGCATCACTTACAAACCAGTAATGGAGACCGTGGAATTTATTAAAATAAATCCCTCTCCCACTTAGTTATTTAAAGTGAGGAATTTTAAGTTATCCTAGCATACATCACATGCATACACACACATTACAGTAAATAAAGCAAAAGATATGGAAATTATTATCCAACTATTATGGCCTTTTCCTGTTATTGTCCTCCATGTGCTCCAACCCTAGCTGCTGCCATCTTTAGCCACCACCATCGGGTCGAGTTGTCGCATCCATCTTGCTTCTTATTCTGCTGCGCCTCTGGTGCTCCAAAAGTACCACGCCTCACAAGAATCCGATCCGCGACAAAAATAGAATTTTACATATATCGATCCTGTATTCCACGAGGGAATGCACATGTAATCTAGATCGAAACAAAAAATGTAAAATCCTAATAACTAATACAGCTCCTGCTGTATTTAATTTTACAATTATGCACACACAATTAAATGCCCTTGACATGCCCAAGGGTCTAATCACACACAATAAAAATATGCCATAATAGTTGGAGCCTGCAACCACAAAGTTAGCACATCCTACTATTATCCTGCCTAAATTATGTATGACATGTGCATAACCTAATTTGAAAACCAAACACACAGAGGCAAACCCTAGCTCTGATACCAATTGTTGGTTAGTCCTAAGAAAATCGTACCGGTTCCACTGTACAAAATTTTTTTGTACAAGTGTCGAACCTTTCTTTAAATAACCTATTGTGTTCTTTAAAAATTAAATTAAGAATCGTAGACGGAACTTAACATCATTGATTCCAAATTTAACTTATCTGTTCTTAATGGTTTAGATTTGAATCGCAAGCGGAACTTAACACTATTGATTCAAATCTACCTAAGTTATTAATTTCATAAATATTAATTTCATAAATATTAATTTCCAAAATTGACTTCCAGGACTGCATGGCGAGGCACATGGCCTTCTTGGATATGGGAGCAACCACCACCGCCTAGGCAAAGCCTTTTAAGGAAAGCTAATATTTATTTCCTTAAATAACTCTAGGTTAACCAAAAAGAATAATCGAATCACAAATTCGAAAACGAAGAAAACACAAACTCGAAAAACTATTTCAAAAACTCTAGAATCATATGCCTCTTGTGTTTGGTATTTCCATAAATAACTATACAAAGAAAACTAGTATGATGCGGAAAACAATTACTAGTTATACCTTTCTTTGTAAGCAAAAATAACCTCTTGATCTTCTACCGTATTCCTCTTCTAAACTTGGACGTTGTGTGGGCAACGATCTTCCGAGACGAGAACCACCAAGCACCTTCTTCTTCCTTCTAAGTTTCGGCCACCACAATTCTCCAAGAGAAGTAGAGGTCCGGCCACCACCACCAAGCTCCAAGGGATGCAAGAAACAAAACCTCCTTTCTCTTCTTCTCCTAGCTAGAACCGGCCACCATCAAGAGCTCCAAGAGGGGTTGCCGCCGGCCACAAGAAGAAGAGAAGAGGGAGAAGCTAGGGCCGACCATCAAGGAGGAAAAGAGAGGAGAAAAATAATAGAGTCGTTCACCATGAAGGCACCTCTACCCCTTCTTTTATAATCCTTGGTCTTGGCAAATAAGGAAATTTAAATAAAAAACTTTCTTAATTCTTTTGCCATGAAAAGGAAAATTTATTTAATTAAAAATAATTTTCTCTTCTCAATATACATGGCCAACTACTGATTTCCCCAAAACAAGGAGAGTTTTAATTAAAACAAAAATTAAAACTTCCTAATTTGTCTCCGGAAATTTATAAAAATTTCTCCAATAATTTTTCCCTTCATGGTGGTTTGTAAAAAGGAAATTTTATAAATTAAAATATTTCTTTTAAACATGTGGATAAAAAGAAAGTTATCTCTAAAAATTAAAATCTCTTTTAATCTACAAATAAGGAAAGACATCAAATCTTTTCTTAATCTTTTGTAGAAACTTATAAAAGAGAATATTTAATTTTTAAACTCTCTTTTAAATCATGAACATGGTTAAAAAGGAAAATTTTCTCAAAATTAAAATCTACCTTTCAATCTACAAATAAGGAAAGATTTCAAATATTTTCTTAATCTTTTGTAGAAAGCTATAAAAGGAAAGATTTAAATTTTAAACTCTCTTTTAAAACCATGATATCCACATAAGAAATAATTTTAACAAAAAACCCTTTTTAATATGATGTGGCCGGCCACCTAAGCTTGGGCTCCAAGTTATTGGTCGGCCACCTTAAGGCTCAACCTTTAGGCTTGGCCGACCCTAAGCTTGATCTTCAAGCTTGGCTTGGCCGACCCCTATTGGTTGGGTAAGAAGGTGGGTATGTGGTGGGTATAAATCTCTATATACAAGAGGCTACGATAGGGACCGAGAGGAGGAATTGGTTTTGGTCTCCTGATGAAATTAAGCTTCCCGTGTTCGCCCCGAACACACAACTTAATTTCATCAATAATAATTCATTCCACTAAAGAACTATTATTGAACTACCGCACCAATCCCAAATTACATGTTGGGCTCCTTCTTATTATGAGTGTGTTAGTCTTCCTATGTTTAAGATAATGAATGTCCACTAATTAAATGAGTTACTGACAACTCACTTAATTAATATCTTAGTCCAAGAGTAGTACCACTCAACCTTATCGTCATGTCAGACTAAGTCCACCTGCAGGGTTTAACATGACAATCCTTATGAGCTCCTCTTGGGGTCATTCTCAACCTAAATTACTATGACATAGATTCCTTCTATAATCAACAACACACACTATAAGTGATATCATTTCCCAACTTATCGGGCTTATTTATTTATCGAACTAAATCTCACCCATTGATAAATTAAAGAAATAAATATCAAATATATGTGCTTGTTATTATATTAGGATTAAGAGCACACACTTCCATAATAACTAAGCTCTAGTTCTTTTATCAAGTCAGTATAAAAAGAACTTACCTAAAATGGTCCTACTCAATACACTTAGAGTGTACTAGTATAATTTATTAGTCAAGATAAACTAATACCTAATTACACTATGACTATTCCAATGGTTTGTTCCTTTCCATCTTAGTCGTTAGCAACTGTTTATAATTTATAAAGAACTGATAACATGATCTTCTGTGTGTGACACCACACACCATGTTATCTACAGTATAAATTAATTGAACAACTACATTTATCATAAATGTGGATATTTGACCAATGTGATTCTTATTTCTAGATAAATGTTTATACCAAAAGCTAGGCTTTTAGTATACACTCTAACACCAGACACCAGGCAGGAAGTCCTAGTTGCGGCTAGGCAAGAAAATCCTAGTAGGTCGGGTAGACCGAGGGGCAGGAAGACCTGGTGGGTCGAGGATCAGACGTGAGAAGCCTGTGGTCCTTTGTTTGAGGGGGGAATTGTTGGGGTTGCAAGGTTGCAAACATAGTCCCACATTGAAAATACATGTAAAAGATCATGGATGTATAAGAGAAACGATATCTCCATTGACATGAGGCCTTTTGGGGAGAGCCCAATAGCAAAACCATGAGGGCTTAGGCCCAAAGTGGACAATATCATACCATTTTGGAGATATCTAAATTCTTTTCGATCCTACAATTGGTATTGTGTGAAATGAATGGAGATGAAATGTTAGATGCATGACTCTAGTATAGAATAAATGAAGAATTTTCACTGTCTCCAGATAACTCTCTAAGTACTCTTGTATATAAGAAGAATATTAGTGATCGAGTTAGAAAAGGAGTCTTGATCATTGATTCTATGATGTTCAAATCAGTGATCGATTTTTCGAAATGAATAGTAGAAAAAATAGTACCGATGGGTGTATAAAATTATGTAGTGTCACATACCTATATTTGTAGCTGGAGACCCCTTTTATAATGTTATGTTGTGTTTGTCCAAGGATCTCAAAGTATTTCTAAAAAAAGACAGACTATAAAGGGGCTCTAACACCTTTTTTAAAATGGACACACAATCTCTACGATTGATGAGCTGGAAGCTTTGAATGTGCAGCTTACATACAGAATATTCTCTATCCTTCGTGGCATAAAACGTCAAAAAGAAATATGAGGTCGTTGAATCGCGGGGCTCACGATAGCCTCTCCCAGCAAGACGATTAAGTTTTTAATATAGTCTGCCCGACCATCACTTACAAGAGCCACCCGGTCGACTTTGGTAAATGTAGTCGGCGACTTGACCTTCGCTCAGGTGGATTAGGTATCCAGTAGGTCCGATCGGGCTATATACCCGATCAGCTGGAACACTCGATCAAGCTCATTAATACTTGGCTTTGCGCTTCCTCAATGCTTAGGAGTTTGGATGGATCAAACGTCTAGTATGTACGATAGGCTAGAGCACTCGGTTGAGCTAGTAAATACTTGGCTTTGCGCTTCCCCAATGCTTAGGAGTTTGGGGCTCGAGGCCCAATTAACCAGAGGGTTCGATCGGGTGGGCTAGCTTAGAATGTGGTCATCTTTTGATTTTGACTGCCATGCCAGCTGGCATCTTCCCTTATTTCCCAACCGAACTGTTATATTCCGCATTGTCATTCGTATTAAGCTGATGAAATACTTAAATGTTGTTGCTTCATTAGCCCTTCGTCTCTTGATCAAATGCTCACCTTTTGAACCACCCTTCAGCTCCAGGTAATGTTACCCTGGCATCTTGGAAACTATGTAAATCACTTATCATTAATGCATAATGATGAGCACAACTTTTTAGCTTAAGTTTGCTTATTGCCTTCCATCCCTCATAAATGTGGTCTATATCTTATTAACATGTGTCGTACACCTGCACAAAAAGAATATTTGATGCGAGAGACTACTATTGGGATTCAATGTGACTGTTAGCGATTTAAATTCAACGATCTAGATTGAACCTCTCTCTTTTGTCCTTTTGATCAAACGGCTGTGAGGAGCCATCCTTAGGGATTTTAACTTGCATGTTTTAATGTCACTGTATCACTTTCTTCTTTCTCTTCATCTTCTACTTCTTCGTTTTCTGCTCACCGTTGTCGATGATCACTTGCATCTTTTGCTCATCTAGTATCTAGTAAGTTTCATTTCTTCTCTCCTTCGGATTCTTCTCATCCTATCCTCATGGCCTTCGGTCTGCCAATTGGTGTCCATGGGCTCTGGTACACCTTCGTCGCCTTTGATCTTAATGGTGACGAGGTGGACGAGATGCACCGCTCCTATCATATTCCCCCTGACCACAGTATTGTGATTCCTTCAGGTTACAACCAACCCCACCTTCCTTTAACCGACTTCATCACTTGCTTTAATCAGTTAATGGCCGACCTTCGATTTCCTTTTCATCCCTTCTTCTCAAAAAATTATTTTTACTTTCACATTCCCCTACAATAGTTAGCACCTAATTCCATTAGGTTACTGTGCATAGTTGTTGTATTATTTTTCCTATACTGTGTCCCTTTGTATCCCCATGTCTTTTATTACTTTTATTATCCAAAGAAGTCTGAGTCAGGCATCTTCCTCTTCCAAGTCCGAGTGGTCGCTATGTTTTTTTAATAAAATGTCCACTTCCAATAAAGGCAGGAAATCACACTACTTCTTCCTTCGACCTCCCCATCTAGTAGCATTTCCGACCAGGTGACAAATGGAATTACCCAATCCTCTCGCACTGACCAAGGATCACTGGGAGCATGTCTACCTCAAGGCTTCTGCTCAGCTAATCAGCCTAAAATATCATATTTATAAATTTTTGACTAAGGGCATACTATATATGTTCGGGTCGAGTCCTCGACTAGAACGAATGCTTGGCAGCTTTGGTGAACCATTCATCCTTCTATCGTTGTTAGATCTAACTGATTTTTCTTTTTATTTTGTATCCAAAATCATGTGGAAAGCATTGTTGAGTGATCTGACAAAATTGGCAGATGAAGAAATGGAAGCTCGCAGGGAAGCCGAGCTAGAGAGCCATGGGCTCTTGTCGATTGGGCCTTCGGAGGAGTCAACTGGTGAGGAGGTAACGAGCCAAGTCTCGGGGAGCGACGTGGCCACCAACACTGAAGAAATGCCACCCGAGCGACCCTCCTTGCTTCCTATGATTGTTCCTTCTGAGCCCACGACCTCAGCAGAGCTATTGATCCACCGCTAGTATCGGTTAAGGCATCAATCAACTATGTCGGTGCACTCAGCTTCTATAGTTCTACAAACATCTATCGTAGCTTCAATCGTGCGACCACCCTCTAAGCGGGAGGAGAGATCAACATTTGCGATCCCTAAAGTTGCGGTCGGTCAACAAACCGCGATTCATCTAACCGAACACCTTCCTTGTCTGAGCTACCAGTTGGAGCAATTCTCGCACAACCAATTCCCTTTTTGATGTTGCCACCGATCAAGCCAGTACAACCCCTTTCTACGATACACTCGACTCCCCTTTCCAAGTTTAGGAGCAAATCAAAATCTAGATCCACTGACCCGAGTGAGCCGGGCATGCAGAAGAGAGTTCGGGCGATCCTTAGACTGCCTACTCAGGATCTTCTATTTACGCACTTTGTCGAGTCCTTGCCCTCGAAGCTAGGGTTGTAAATGAGCCTAACTGAGCGAAAGTAAGAGGCTCGAGCTCGGGCTTGGTTCGTTATCCCTAAGCTCGAGCTTGGCTCGAGTTCAATTTAAGCTTGATCTCGGCTCGTAATAAAATTAAATAGCTCGAGTTCGGCTCGAGCTCAGCTAAAAAAAAACTCATTTAAAAATTAAACGGGCTTAGTTCGAGCTCATTTAAGATAATTAGCTATAATAATTAATAATATATTATTATATTTATTATTTATGTGATATTTTTATATCTAATAAGATAAATGAGTCTCTTATCCAATATGTTCATGAGTATGTTAACGAACACATTCATGAGCCTCTAAACGATCACGTTCGCAAGCCTCTAAACGAATATGTTCGCAAACTCATGAACCAAATACTATTAAGCTTGAGCTCAGCTCGATAATCTTTTTTAGGTCAAAATCAGGTTTGAGCTCAGCTCGTTAACTTAATCGAACGAACTCGAACTAACTTTTTTTCGAGCCGAGACCAAAATAGCTCTCGAGCGGATTGCCTCATTTACACCCCTACCTGGAGAATAAAATAAGGATTCAAAGACCCTTGACCTAGACTTAGGCAGATGCACGAGCTCGAGCGCCCACAAGTTCTTCCGAGCAGCTAGTTGACTGCTTTAGTCAAGGCATCACCTAGGTGAATTCATTTTGTCCTTGTACATTCATCCTTCTTATTTGCTTCCTTTAACATTCTTTTGCTTTTGGTAGTTTTGGGTGAAGGGCTTAGCACTTAGCCAACAATTGGCCAACTTGAGCCATGAGCACAAGATGTTGTAGGGCTTGGTCGGAAGAGAGGGCACATCCCAAGCCTGGACCCAGCGGTTGTCCACAGAGGTGGCTTAGCTAAAAAGAGAGTTGGAAATCTAGTCAGAGTAACTGTTGGGATTCGATCGGGATCTTACTATAGAGAAAGATAAAACCCACGACCAGGCAGTCCAGCTCGATCGAATGTTGAAACAAGCACAAAACTACAAGTCACGCCCCCACTCGGCCAACATAAGAAAGTTTAGGCCCATAGATGATCTAGACCTAGCTTTGGCCAAAAAGCTGAAGAAATAGAGGACAATCTTCTCTCTGAACAAGCTATCTGAGTGCCTAGGCAAGCAATTAGTGCGGTTTAGCTTGGGGAGTAGGAATAAGCCCTTGAGACAAAGGACATCAAAATGGCAGCGTTAAAAGTTGAGCTTCAAGCTTCCGAGGTGGAAATGGCTAACTACTAGGATGGTGAGTCCGGTCAGCTAGAGTCCTTCAGAGTGGAGTATCTTCATTCCAAACACTTCAATCAAATGCTAGCCGATCGAACCAATAAGATGTTCGGCTATGGTGTCAAGGGGGCCATCAAAAAGCTAAAGGAAGGAGACTATCTAGCAGGAGATGTTCTTAAAAATTTCATCAAGTGTCAAAAGATCATGGAGATTATTCCAGATGATGCTTTTGCTAACTTTGCCTAACATTACCTTTAATCTTGTCTATGATTTTGCAAAGACTTTAACAACTTGTGACTCTATAAAAGTTACATATTTAGCACTGTTTTCTTGTATGTATTCTCCTTCAGTGTTTTTATGCCTTAGAATTTTGCAATGCTTCCTACTTTCCTTTACTTGTCTAAGTTTATTCGAATGATAGGAACTTGAGGCTTAGTCGTGAGAGCAAGCTCACTTATAATTCGGTCGAATGATGTAAGAGTTTGGAACTTAGTCGTAAAAGCAAAATCACTTATAACCCGACAGAATGATGTGAGAGTTTAGGGCTTAATCATGAGAGCAAACTCACTTATAACTCAGTCAAATGACGTGAGAGTTTATGACTTAATCGTGAGAGCAAGCTCACTTATAACTCGACCGAACGACATGAGAGTCTAGGACTCAATCATGAGAACAAGCTCACTTATAACACAGCTGATTGGCATGAGAGTCTGAGACTTAGTTGTGAGAGTAAGTTCACTTATAATTCGGCTGAACAACATGAGAGTCTGGGGCTTAGTCATGAGAACAAGCTTACTTATAACTCGGTCAATTGGACCGAGAGTTTGAAACTTACTTGTGAGAGAAAGTTCACTTATAACTCGACAGAATGATGTGAGAGTCTAGGACTTAGTATCAGAACACTTCGGGAACTAGAGGGGAGGTGAATAGCTCACTCGCTTCGTCGATGGTGATCTTTTACAGTAGAAAATATGAAGCAAAGTTTCCTAATGCTAACACGAAAGATTTACTTGATATTCACCTCAACGAGGTGACTAATCCAAGGATCCACACACGAGTATACTCTCCACTATGAAATATACTTATTCTCGAAATAATCTGGAGGTGAAGAAACCTTGTACAAGTTCATAAAATAGTACAACTCAAAACAAGAAGTAAATACACAAATACAAATGAAAACCTCTTCTTGCTTGATCTCTTGTAACTTGTAATCACCTCTTGAACCTTGGAAGTGTAGCAACACTTGTCTCCAAGAAGCTTCAAGAACTGGCGACAATGGCGGAGAAGATGTGCATGAGAGCTTTGCATGCAACGGTGACGAAAACCCCTTTTCTAGGGCTTCTTCGGGCGCCTTAATTACTTAATGAGATGCTTAAGAGATTACCACGTTAGCAACCTGCATAAACAGCTAGTTTTTGAACCTTAAGTGATTACCCTAATCGCTTAAACCATGTTGAAACGATTAGCCAGATTAATTTAGCAACTCACTATGCTTCGTGAAGAACACCTCTTAAGCAATCATCCTGATCGCTTACCGAGCTTAAGCGATTACCCTAATCACTTAAGCATGCCGTAATCGATTACCCTAATCGATTATGCCCCTTTCTATTCAATCGCTAAGCAACCTTACTTAATCGCTTACTAACCTTTCTATTTCCTCACAGAAAGGTCCTTAAACTTGCTGAATCGCTTAACCTAAGCGATTCAACAACCCTAGCTCCTAAACTTGAGTCCTAGGGTTCCTTGCCCAACATCTGACCAACCGAGACCTATTAGGACTCCTCATTGCCTAACATCTGGTCAACCATGACCTGCTGGAGACTTCTGTACCAAGTGTCTAGTTAATCCTTCCACTTAGACTTTTCTACTCATGCCAAGTGTCCGATCCTCCATAACCCACTTGGACTTCCAAACACTAGGTGTCTGGTCAACATTTGACCCACCTAGATTTTTCAATGTTTGGCTTCACTCATCAGGGATTTTCACAGCCTAGCTTCACTCACTAGGATTTTTTGACCTGGTTTGTCTCACCAAGATTTCTTCACTGCTTGGCTTCACTCACTAGGGCTTTTCTCATTTTCCTGACTCCACTCACCAGGACTTTCCATTTATCTGGCTTCACTCACCAGGACTTTCTCACTGTCTGGCTTCACTCACTATGACTTTCTATCTACTTGGCTTCACTCACCAGACTTCCCACTGCCCGGCTTCACTTATCGGGACTTTCCTTATCTGTCTGGCTTCACTCACTAGGATTTCCCACTACCCGACTTCCCACTTACTAGGACTTTCTATCTGCTTAGCTTCACTCACCAGGACTTCCACATCTTCCTAGGTTCACTCACCAAGACTTTCTATCTGTCTTACTTCACTCACCAGGACTTCCCACACCAAGTGCCCGGTCAACACTAAACCACTTGGATTTTCCTTCTTCTGCTAACCTTCCTGTTTGTCTTGCCCTTACTTAACCTCCAGTTAGGACTTCTCAGTCAAGTATCAGGTCAACCTTGACCTACTTAACTCTTCTGATCAACCTTTAATCGTCAATCTCCCAGATGTATAATTGCACCAATAATATCCATATATTGTCAAACATTGAAACTCAAACAAGACTCAGGCTTAAACCAACTCAAGCTTAGTCAACCTGGTCAACATTGACCTAAGTGAAATTACACCAATAATCTCTCCTTTTTGATGTTTGACAATATATTTAAGTTAGAATAATCTCATAGCCTCAACTTGTTCTTCATATCAAAGCATGAATGAGGGTTTTCTTCATACTCCCCCTTAAAAAGAGGGTAATGAAGGTTTCCTAACTTAAACCATACATTCTTCCCTTTTGGCACACATAAAAAAACTCTTCTCCTAAAGAGTTCTCTACATATTATTCACAACCTCACTTGTTGTTCAAAACATCATAATGAAAGTCTTATACCCTTCATTGTCTCCAAATACTTACCCTTGAGCATTAACCCTTCATCCAATGCTCATCCTAGATCATTCACACACCAAAAGTGAATATTTTTAATCTTCCGCTGTTTTCCAATGCTCAACCTTAAGCATTCATAACAATGAAGGTTTCCAACCTTCCATTGTTTTGTTGTTTTGAAATAAAATCTAAATCATGTATTTATGTAGCTCCCCCTCAAAACATACTTCAATCTTCTATCATTGCACCAACAATGACTTGGAATACCTAAACCTTTATGAAACCCCAAAATTTGATGTTATGAGGTTAAAATTCAATATTGAAAGTTAAATCTCATCCTAAACTCCAAACTAATCTCACTTAATCGTTCCTTTCTTATTTTCATCAAGAAAAATACTCTTAAATGCTTAGCTAAATACTTTAGAGGGTTAGGAATAGTTAACTTGACTAAATATGACTCAATCAACCTAAGTAATCTTGAAATCAGAGACTTTTATCCAAAATCAGTCTTCTTAATTGATTACCCCAATCAATTAGAGCATCCTAAATCGATTGAAGTTGGGATTCAATCGATCACTGTGTCTTAATTAATTACTCTAATCAATTAGACCTCTTAATCGATCATGATGATCAATTCTGTAAGCCACTATGCTCACAGAAATTCACCTTAATTGATTGACCTAATCGATTAAGATGTGGTAATCGATTGCCCTAATTGATTACCATTACTGAGTTTCTGATTTCGATTTCCGATCAAATTTTAGAAATGCATAAATAATTTTATAAAATTTTAAAAATCATAAAAATTCGTGTAGATATTACTTATGTCATATACTATTATAGGAAAATAGTTTTTTTTTTTTTTAGAAAATACATCCCATTTTTAAAGAATGATACAAAACTCGAACCTATTGAAAACTTCAATGTTTTTCTCAAGTTTGTGTCTAACTATTCAATGGTGATTGCTATTAATAAATATTCTTCACTAAGGTTTTCTAAAATATTTTAAAATCATTTTTCAAAATAAATTTCTAATCATGATTTTTGGGCTAAATGCACATGACTTATACATTTACTTTCCCCGTGATTGGATAACACATAATCTATGTGTTTTGATAAAATTAGAACTCAAATAGATGCACTAAATCAACATCTTGAGTTTTGTTCATTCAACTATCATTTCACTTGTATCTAATGTGTACTAAAATACATACAAGTCAACTAATGGTCTTTGTGAGATGTAAATATTGGTTTTACCCTAATCTAACGCTTCATGCATATCTATCTAGGCATTTAAATTGTGATCATCCACCTAAGATGTCATTTGATAATTAATGTCATTGTTCTTAATTTCAAGGAATTAAGATAATGTATGATGATTTATGGCATACATCAAAATAAGTATTTAAAAAAAAAACATACTATAGCTACATGATGTATGTAAGACATGACATATGATACTTTCATAAAAATATGAATACAAGATATGATTCCATCACATATGATAGGAAAAAAAATCATGAAAATTTATCATAAAGAATATACCTAGATTATCTATCTATGTATCTCTATCCTTAAACTATTTGCTAAGACAAAATAATTCTAGGTTGCCCTCATCTCCCAAGAAAATGCCAAAAGTCTCAACTTGGCATTTCTTTGATTTATCCCAATTGTGCCAATTTAGTTAGGTATAAATCTTTAAATTTTTGCACATTTTACTCTTCCAAAAGAGTAAATATTTAAACCTACATTTTTAAAGGTTAACAAAACCTTGAAAATATCTCCAAGTGTCAACTTCACTAAGGTTGGTTTAACTACCCTTCCAATTCAAGTTGACACATTTTAAATCTATCTAGGGTGTAGAGAACGCACTCTTAAGAACCTAAAATCTATTGGTGCTCCTTGGGTGTCCTAAGTATTCAGTAGGGATAACTTCCCTTAATACCTTCCTAGGCTTTTTAGAAGCCTTAGTCACACTAAACTCCTTAAGGTCAACTCTAGGGATAACTTCCCTTGTGACATTCTTAGTGACTAGTTTAGGCTTCTTAAAAGCCTTAGCCACATTTGTCTTTTCAAGGTTAAGTCTATGGTTGACCTCCCTTGTAACCTTGGCTTGACTCCTAGACTTAGGGTTAATCACATAGCTATATGGAACTCTATGATAAAAAGGCATATCCTTCTTGGCTTTAGGTTTGAAACCCAAACATATCCTACTATTGGATGGTTCTTGCCAATTTTGATCTAGATTATGCTCATTTGACCCCCTAAAAATATTTTCTATTCTTTTTAGGGTCTTTTTCAATTTATCAAGTATTGACCTCAAGACTCGATTTTCTATCATTAAATCCTTGGATTTGGAATTTTCTAAATTGCCTTTGGCATTTCTATCTCTAGGCCTATATCTAAAATCCATAAAATTCTTGCCTAAATTATTTTCTAACTTTCTATCCTTAGGAAGTGTGGTTCTAGCATGATATGCTATATGTTTTTCCTTAATTCTATCATGTTTCCTATTTTCATAATAAATTGCATCTTAGTGATAAATATTATTTATAGCATGTTTTTTATCATTACTTAAAGGAATTGCATTAATAAATAATACCTTGGGTTTGCTCTTAAGAGCTCCCCCTTGACCTAAGCTTCCTCATTTGACATTGGTTGGATTCTTTCCCTTTGGACATTGACTCTGGTAGTGCCCCTTTTGATTACACAAGAAACACACAATGTGTTCCTTACCTTTGTGCACCAAGATTTTGGTCTTTTTAGGCTTCTCCTTAGCTTTGGGTGTCAATTGACCCTTCTTCTTAGTCAAATTAAGGCACTTGCTTTTATAGTTTCCGCTTTCTATATACTCAAAGCAAATGATGTGATATTTATTTTTACAAATTAAAATTGTTACACCTTTGTTTGTAGGGGTGGCACTTTCTATTTGTAATTCGGATGTAGAGGCTTATCCTTGATATGGGATTAATGATCTACACTCCACCTCAATCCTTGAAGTGGATGCCTCTTCATCTTCATCCTCGGATGTTGAGCATTCCTTAACCTCTGAATCCTCGTGTACATCAAACAAGGAGTATGCCCCTTTGCCTTTGTCTTTGCACTCTTTTGAGGATGGATCTTCTTGAATTTCCTCCTCAGATGTTGAACACCTCAACCTCCAAATCCTTTTCCTCTTAATCCATTGAATTTCCCTCTTTGAATTCTTCTTGATTTGGTACAGTGGAGGGATCTTCATGAATCTTTGTCAATTTACTCCAAAGCTCTTTGGAATCTTCATACTCTCCAATTTGGCTCAATATGTTGCTAGCACTAGATTAACCAATAATTTGGTCACTTTGTCATTTGCCTCGCTTCTCTTTATTTATTCCTCGCTCCATTTACTCTTCTTTATGAGCTTGCCTTTGTCATTTGTTGGAGCTTGAAAGCCATCCATTAGAGTAAAACATTGCTCTATCTCCATCATGAAGAAGTTTTCGATCCTTGATTTCTAAGAATCGAAGCTTGTAGATATGAATGCTAGAGTCACCCTTGTAACAAATTCGAGTCCATCGGGGAAATCCATCTTTTAACTTGTTGAAATTAGGGCTTCAACTTTTTCTTTTTCTTTAGTCCTTTGCCCCTTTCGGCAATGAGTCCGGTGAAGAATGGTCTTGCTTTGATACGACTTATTGGGACTTGGGACACTTTGGGAGCTAGAGGGGGGGTGAATAGTTCGCTCACTTCGTCGATGATGATATTTTACAATAGGAAACATGAAGCAAAGCCCCCTAATGCTAACACAAAAGATTTATTTGGTAGCAATCTCAACGAGGTGACTACTCCAAGGATCCACACACGAGCACACTCTCCACTATGAAATATACTCCTTCTCAGAATAATCCGGAGGTAGAGAAATCTCGTACAAGCTCATACAAGAGTACAACTCAAAATAAGAAGTAAATACACAAATACAAATGGAAATCTCTTTTTGCTTGATCTCTTGTAGCTTGTAATCACCTCTTGAATCTTGGAAGTGCAGCAACACTTGTCTCTAAGAAGCTTCAAGAACTTGCGACAATGGTGGAGAAGATGTGTGTGAGAGCTTTGTGTATAACGGTCATGAAAACCCCTTTTCTAGGGCTTCTTCAGGCACCTTAATCACTTAAGCGATTACCACATCAGCAACCTATAGAAATGGCTAGTTTCCAAACCTTAAGTGATTACCCTAATCGCTTAAGTCATGCTGAATCGATTAGCCAGATCGATTCAGCAACTCACTATGCTTCACGAAGAACACCTCTTAAGAGATCATCTTGATCACTTACCGAGCTTAAGCGATTACCCTAATCGCTTAAGCATGCCGTAATTGATTACCCTAATCGATTACAACCCTTTCTGTTCGATCGCTAAAGACCCGTAAGTGATTAAGCAACCTTAATCACTTACCAACTTTTCTATTTCCTCACAAAAAGGGATCCTTAAGATTACTGAATCGTTTACCCTAAGCGATTCATCAACCCTAGCTCCCAAACTCGAGTCCTAGGGTTCCTTGCCTAATATCCTGTCAATCGTGACCTGTTGGGACTCCTCATTGCCTAGCATCTGGTTAACCGTGACCTGCTGGGGACTTTTGTACCAAGTGTCCAGTCAATCCTTTGCCCCACTTGGGCTTTTCTCCTAGTGCCAAGTGTCCAGTCCTCTATGATCCACTTGGACTTCCAAACACCAAGTGTCCGATCAACCTTTGACCCACTTGGATTTTTCAATGTTTGGCTTCACTCAATAGGGATTTTCACAGCCTAGCTTCACTCACTAGGATTTTCCCACCTGACTTCACTCACCAGGATTTTTTCACTACCCGACTTCACTCACCGGGACTTTTTTCATTTATCTAGCTTCACTCACTAGGACTTCTCAACTACCTAGCTCCACTCACCAGGACTTTCTATCTGTCTAACTTCACTCATCAGGACTTCTCACTGCCTGGCTTCAATCACCAGGACTTTCCTTATTTTCCTAGCTTCACTCACCAGGAATTCCACATCTGTCTGGCTTCACTCACAAGGACTTCCCAACTGCTTGACTTTACTCACCAGGACTTTCTATCTGCCTAAATTCACTCATTGATGAAGGGTGCCACTCGGAATATTGTTCTGTTTCCCCTGTAAAAAATTTGTTGAAGCACAGAACTTTTCTTAGCTACCCATGTGCTCTTCAGAAGTTAAACTTGGATTGGAAATGAAACTTAACATTTGTACTCCAAGTTCATTCTTCAAAATTAAACCTAGATTGGAAATGAAACTTAACATTTTTACTCCAAGTTCAACCCTTGTGTTCTTCTGAAGTTAAACCATATTACAGAAGCTGATTAAATATTTATTTCAAGGATTGGCTTCCAGGTCGTTGGCGAGGCACTAGGCCTTCTTGGTTATGGGATCATCCACCACTTCCTAGAAAAAGGATTTCAAAGAAATTGAATATTTAAACTTCTCACAGTAACCTTAGGTTTAACTACAGAGATCTCAATCAAATCATAAGATCGAAACACAAAATCAAAGCATAAAAATGAAAACACGAATCGCTAGCCTCTTGTGTTGGTATTTCAGGATCCATACAAAGAAAACAAAACTAGTTGTGTTGCGAAATAAATAACTAGTTATACCTTTCTTTGTAGACAAAGACCTCTTGATCTTCTGCCGTATTCATCTCATCTTCTTGGACGTCATGTGGGTGACGATCTACCAAGACAAAAATACCCAAACCCCT
Source organism: Zingiber officinale (assembly GCF_018446385.1). NCBI lineage: Eukaryota > Viridiplantae > Streptophyta > Magnoliopsida > Zingiberales > Zingiberaceae > Zingiber > Zingiber officinale. The sequence goes on along the minus strand of NC_056002.1, from coordinate 95,936,135 downwards.
TTTGTTTCCAAGCCGCCTACCACCAAAAGATGCAAAGAAAGGAACGCCTCCTTCTTCTTCTTCACCTCCAAACTACCGGCCACCAAGGTGCTTCGTCTCTTCATTTTCTTTTCCTCCAAGCTCCGGCCACCAAGAGAAGTGGGGTGCTGGCTCTAGAGGGAAGAAAAGGGAAGAAGAAAAGAAGTGGGGCACTGGCCCTAGAGGAAAGAAAAAGAAGAAGAAAAGGATGGGGTGCCGGCCTTAAGGGAAAGGAGAGGGCTTTTAGTTGTGGAGAACAACTTATCAATTTTAATTGAATTGTTGATTTTTGTGGCACAACCTCCTTTCCTTTTATAACCCTTTGCCCCAGATAAAAAAAGGAGAAAAAGTAATAGATTTTTGTTTAGAAAAAATCTCTAGAAAAGAATTAACATAATTCTTTTTAGAAAAATTTCTTAAGAAAGAATTAGTATAATTCTTTTTAGAAAATTTCTGAGAAAGAATCAACATAATTATTTTTAGAAAAATCTCTAGGAAAGAATTAACATAATTCTTTTTAGAAAAATTTCTTAGGAAAGAATTAATATAATTCTTTTTAGAAAATTTCAAAGAAATAATCAACGTAATTCTTTTTAGAAAAATCTCTAATTCTGTTGAGAAAAAATCTCCCCCCCCCTTTTTTCTTTTTCTTTTCTTTTCTTTGGGTTTTGTCGGCCCCTTGCTTGGGCACCAAGCAAGGCTTGACCGACCCCTTTATTGGGTAGGAAGCAAGGCTTGGCCGGCCCCTTGCTTGGGCACCAAGCAAGGATGTGGCCGACCCCTTTCTTGGGTAGGAAGCAAAACCAAAATCGGTGAATGCGAGGCTTTATAGAGGCTACAATAGGGACCGAGAGGAGGAATTGGTCTTGGCCTTCTGATGGACTTAAGCTTCCTATGTTCGACCCGAACACCCAACTCAAGTTCATCAATAATAACTCATACTATTAAAGAGTTATTATTGAACTACCGCACCAATCCCATATTACAATATGGGCTCTTACTTATCATGAGTGCATTAGTCTTCCTGTGTTTCAAATATCGTATGCCTGTTAATTAAATGACTTACTGACAACTCACTTAATTAACATCTAGCTCCAAGAGTAGTATCACTCAACCTTATTATCATGTCGGACTAATTCCACCTGCAGGGTTTACATGATAATCCTTATGAGCTCTTCAAGAGAACATCATCAACCTAGATTACTAGGACACAGTTTTCTTTTATAATCAATAACACACCATATAAATAATATTATTTTTCAACTTATCGGGCCTATTGATTTAACTGAATAAATCTCATCCTTTGATAAATTAAAGAAATAATACTAAGTATATGTGTTTGTTATTATATCAGGATTAAGAGTACGCACATCCATAATAACAGAGGTTTTGTTCTTTTATGCAGTCAGTATAAAAAGAACAACCTCAAATGGTCCTGTTCAATACACACATAGTGTACTAGTGTAATTATATAGTCAAGATAAACTAATTCTAAATTACACTACAACTGTTCCAATGTTTTATCCCTATCCATCTCGGTCGTGAGCTGCTATTTATAATTTATAAGGAACTGATAACATGATCTTTTGTGTGGCACCACACACCATGTTATCTACAATATAAATTAAATGGACAACTGCATTAGCATGTAACATTTGACTAGAGTGATTCTCATTTCAAAATATAAATATTCATACAAAAAGCTAGACTTTTAGTATACATCCTAACAACCAGGACTTCCCACACCAAGTGTTCGATTAACACTGAACCACTTGGAATTTTCTTCTTATGCCAACCTTCCCGTTTGTCTTGCGCTTGCATAACCTCCAGTTAGGACTTCCCAGTCAAGTATCCGGTCAACTATGGCCTACATGAATCTTCTGGTTAACCTTTAACCGTCAATCTCCCAGATGGACAATTACACTAGAAATCTTCATATATTGTCAAACATCAAAACTCAAACATCAAGATTCAAGCTTGAGCCAACTGAAGCTTAGTTAACCTGGTCAACATTGACCCAAGGGAGATTGCACCAACACTTAGTTGTGACAGCAAGCTCACTTATAACTCGATCGAATAGCATGGGGGCCTAGGACTTGATCATGAGAGCAAGCTCACTTATAACTCGGTCGAACGACGTAAGAATATGAGACCTAGTCTTTTAAGCTTGAATTTGCCTACATACATTAAGCATAAAATTTTTACAAGTTATATCGATTTAATACAGACATACTCTCAAGCCTGATAGGGCTACAGATGATTTGCACTCTATGGACGATTCAAAATTTTCTCTTTCGTGTCTTGAAGATAATAAGAGTCCGAGGTAAGTTTTTGCACCACCTTAAATAGATCAACCCACTATGGCTCCAATTTGCTAACGTCGACAACCAACTTTATCCTCTTCCAAACCAAGTCGTCAACTTAAAAAAATCTTGGGATGACCCTTTGATTATAGTTCTACTTCATTCATTGTTGATAGGCCATATAAGCCAAGAGACTACTTTGTCTCTGATTTCCTCTACCAGATCAAGCTCTATTAGACGTCGATCGGGATTATCTACATCATATAATTGCCTCTGATTGGATTCCACTCCAACCTCCACCGGTATCACCGCTTCTCCTCCATATACCAAATGAAAAGGAGTTATTCTAGTAGCCTTTCGGGGTGTGGTGCGATAAGCCAACAATACACTCGATAAATTCATCAACCTAACTACCTCCACTGTGATCGAGCCTGATTTTGAGTCCCCAAATGATCTCTCTATTGGTGACCTCCACTTGGCCATTACTATGAGAGTAAGCCACAGAAGTGAAAGTTTGTTGAATGCCATAAGTTGAACACCATTCTTAGATTTTCTCTTGAAACTATCTCCCATTATCCGACACAAGTTTATAAGGAATACCGAACTGACATATGATGTTTTGCCATAGAAATTTGATGACCATCTGCTCGATTATTTTAGTCAACGGCTTGGCTTCTACCTATTTAGATAAATAATCCACAACTATAAGGAGGAACTTTCTCTAACCTGGTGCTAATGGGAAGGGCCCCACAATATCCATGCCTTATTGGTCGAATGGGCAAGAGACAATCAAACTCTTCAATAATTTTGTGGGTTGGTACGAAATATTTTGTGTTTTGACAAGATATGCAAGTTGATACCAGCCAAGCCGAGTTTGCTTGCAAGGTGGGACAAAAATATTAGGCTAGTATAATTTTTTGAGCGAGTGACTGACCGCCCAGATGGATTCCACATGAACATTGATGCATTTCTTGTAAAATGTACTAGATGCCATCCATTCTGACACACTTGAGTAGAGGATGACAAAAGGCTCTCTTGTATACATAATCTCACACCAACGTGAATCGATCGTCTCTCTTTTTTATTATACGTGTTTTCTCTGATTGGGAGGTAAAGTTCCATGTTGGAGGAACGAAATCAGGGGCACCCGCCAATCACTTTGTATTTCTTCTTCACCTTGTTGCTCAATGTGAGATATTAATAATGTTTGCTCGATCAGCCTATCTAGTGTCTAGGGGCTCATGAACTAGCCAACTTCTGCATAGTAGTTCTCCGACCGGAGAATTTTTTATAGTACAACCTCTTGAAATCCCGCTCTTTACTTTTCAAATGCCTTCGCATATAATCTTAGTTACTCATTATTTATCTCAAAATTGCATGATAATTATTGAGCAGCTAGTTGATAATCCAAATGAATTAGGACTCAGGTAGTTGTTACGTGCCTTACTGCCTGTACACCAGCTATTAATACCTCATACTCTTAGCTTCTTTATTGGTAGCCCTATATTCTAGCCGGACAGACAACTACATTCTATCTTAATGTAGGGATATCATAAGAATTCAAACTCCACTACTCTGCCAAGTGGATGATCCATCAACATAAATTCTCCACTTTTCTTTTGGCTTGGGATTTTGTATTTCTATCACATAGTCGGCTAAAGCTTGAGCTTTGATGGCTGGTTGGGGCTTGTATTGTATGTCATATTCACTTATCTCTATGGTCCATTTGATCAATCTTTTAGACGCCTCTGAGTTGATGAGCACTAGACCCAGAGTACCATTAGTCAAAAAATTATTGGATGAGAAAGAAAATAAGTGTGTGACCTCTGAGTAGATAAGACTAGCTCGTACGTCAACTTCTTAAGAGTAGTGTAGCGACATTTAGAAACTTTTAATAAATGACTTAAAAAAATACACCGGCTACTTCTCATTGTCATCTTATCACACCAATGTTGACCCAACAACCCTTTTAGTGGAAGACAAGTATATCCACAGCGGCTCGACAGTAATGGGCTTCACAAGTATAGGTAAAGAAGATAAATAATTTTTAAGATCCTCTAGCGCTTTATCACATTCAACATCCCACTAGAATTTTGTAGCTCGACGAAGTATTTTAAAAAAGGTAGGTTCCAATTGGACCACCTTGAAATGAACTGGGATAGAGACTTGATTCGTTGGGTTAGGTGCTGTGCTTCCTTCAGATTGTGTGGCAGTGACATATCTTAGAGGGCCTTCACCTTGCTTGGGTTGGCTTCAATTCCTCGTTCGATCATGATGTAGCCGAGGAAACAGACACTTGCTAGGGTTGAGCTTGAGTCCTTACTTTCTTAGGGTTTGGCATGTCTCCTCTATTTAGTGTATAAATCAGTAGCTCGGAGGGACTTGATTAGAATGTCATCAACATATACTTCTATATTTCTGCTGATCTACCTGCGGAACACCTTATTCATAAATCGTTGGTAGGTTGCTCCTGTATTCTTTGTTGGTGCAACCTTAGGTCAAGGTTGACCTGGTTGACCCGACTCGAGGTGACTTGACTCGAGTTGTATTTTGATGTTTGACTTGGGAAGATTGTCGGTGCAACCTTAGGTCAAGGTTGACCTAGTTGAGTTGCATGTCGATGTTTGACGAGAATAGAGTTGTATTCTTGATGTTTGACAAGAATAGGTGTTTGGGAGATTGTAGGTGCAACCTTAGGTCAAGGTTGACCTGGTTGACCTGATTCGTGAAAAGTCCAAGTATGGAGACTTGGCACTGGAAAAGTCCAAGTACGGAGACTTGGCACGGGGAAAAGTCCAAGCAGGTAGCTTGGCACGCGGAAAGTCCAAGTATGGAGACTTGGCACGGGGAAAGTCCTAACTGGGATGTTAGGCAGTGTGGAAAGTCCTGGTGAGTGAAGTCAGGCAGTGAGAAAGTCCTAACTGGGATGTTAGGCAGTTGGAAAGTCCTGGTGAGTGAAGCCAGGCAGTGGGAAAGTCCTAACTGGGATGTTAGGCAGTTGGAAAGTCCTGGTGAGTAAAGCCAGGCAGTGAGAAAGTCCTAACTGGGATGCTAGGCAGTGTGAAAACCCTAGTAGTGAAGCTAGGTGAAAGTCCTGGTGAGTGAAGCCGGGCAAGGGAAAATCCAGATGGATCAAGGATGATCGGACATCTGGTGTTGAGAAGGTCAAGTAGGTCAAGGGAGTGACCGGATACTTGACACGAAGAGAAAAGTCCAAGTGGGTCAAAGGGATTGACCGGACACTTGGTGAGGAGTCTTAGCAGGTCAAGGGAGTGACCGGATGCTAAGCATGATGTACCAATAGGTCAAGGTTGACCGGATATTGGTTTGGAAGGTTTGGGACTTGGTTTGGGCAAAAACCAAGCTCTGGATCGGTCTGCAGACCGATCCAGCGATACGTTTGTGTATCTGATCGATCTGGTGACCGATCAGATAACAAACAGAAGGCAAAGCGCAGTTCTGTGAGCTTACTGATCGGTCTGGGGACCGATCAGCATGAAGTCTGATCGGTCTCCACGACCGATCAGAGACGCAGCCGAGAGAGGTGGGATCGGTCTGTGGACCTATGGCCCGATCGGTCCACAGGCCGATAAGGAAACGAACAGAAAGTTGGGCACTTTCTGTGGAGCAATCTGATCGGTCTAGGGACCGATCAGCCCAGGGCCTGATCGGTCCCCTGGACCGATCAGAAGGGTTCTGGACCGATCAGGGTGGAGCCTGATCGGTCCACGATTCGACCGTTGAGTCACAACGGGTCGCTCCGTCTTCTCCGCTGGCTTCTGTCTTCACTGTGCAGGCTCGCAGGTTATAAAAGGAGATCAAGACTTTGGTGCTTCTTCTTCCTTTCTTTTTCCTTCTCTTCTGCTGAAGATATGTGGGCTGCGATAAGAGCTCTGTTGAGTTCCTTCCGAAAGCTTCGCGTGAGCTTCCCCGACTGGAACAGCTGCTGCTGTTAGGGTTTTTTAAGCTGCTGCTTCATCCGGACTCCAGTCGACGAGAAAGCAAGTTTGGTAGAGTGCTTGTGTATTCTTATTGTATTTCTTGCTTATTCTTTGTACTTGTACTCCTGTTTGCTGTTGCAAACAAGTGTGGCGAGGTTTCTTCACCCAGAAGGAGTTTTTATTAGCCGGTTTTCCGGGGACTCATCCACCGACGGATTGATTGGGTTCGTCCACCTTACGGACACGCCGAGGAGTAGGAGCATCATCTCCGAACCTCGTACATCGCTGTGTTAAGGTTTGATATTCTTCCTTTCGTTTCTAGTTTATTTTTCCGCTGCGCTAACGAATTGTAGGAAGAAACGAGCGATTTGGGACGGCTATTCACACCCCCCTCTCTAGCCGTGTCCATCGATCCTAACAAGTGGTATCAGAGCAAGGTCGCTCTTCGCCGGATTAACACCCGAGGGAGCACAAGCTAGAGATGGATCAACTCGGAGACGACATCACCATTCCACCCTTCTACGATCGCGACGACTTCGCGTTTTGGAAGGTAAGAATGAAATATTTTCTTATGACTAATCTTGAGAATTGGAGTTGTGTCCAATTAGGTTTCAAGCCTCCGACGGACAAGAAAGGAGAAACCCTAGAGAAGAAGGAGTGGACCAAGGAACAAGTCCACCAATCCCTAGTCAACGATGAGGTATTGAAGATTTTTGAATTTTCTTTACCTAATGATGTTTTGTGTAGGATAGGTGGATACAACAATGCCAAGGAGTTGTGGAACAACTTGGCTAAGTTCCATGAGGGCAACTCCACTTCAAGCCATGAAGAGGAGTCAAGTGAGCCAAGTAGCTCACTTCATGGAGATGTGGATTTAGAAGTTGAGGGACACTCAACATCTAAAGAAGAAGAGGAGGAGAGTTCTTCTTCAAGTTCGGAGCAAGAAGAAGCTTCTACCTCCGGAAGGGATGAAGGAGAGAGCGTTCATCCATCCTCACCTCTAGGTAACTCAAGCCATTTAGTTTCTAGCAAATTGCATATAATGTGTTTTGAGTGTAGGGAATTTGGACATTACAAGAGTAAATGTCCAAAGAAGACTAAGAAGACTCCACCGGCGCCAAAGATCAAGGAAGTCGGAGTCCCAAAACGCAAGGGCAAGGAGCACGTGGTGTGCTTCCAATGCAAGCAACGAGGACACTATAGGAGTCAATGTCCAAGGGGGAGGCAATCTCACAAGGACAAAAGACCAAGCACGTGTAAAGGGGGAGCGAAGGCAAACCCTAAGGTATCCTCTAAGGTTCATTCTTGCACTTCTAATAAGATACATGCTAGTAGTCTTATTGCAATTGTCAAGAATGATAAGCATGTTAACCTTAGAAATCAATACATGTGTTTAGGTGCTAAACATGTTAACTTAGATAAGGATAATACTAGGAAGGCCAACTCTAGGATTAACTCATCTAAGGCTAAGGAAAACCTAGGTAGAAATCCCAAGAAGACTAGACACATGCCTAGGAATATCTCAAGAGAAAATGACAAATTAACACTTGAGGTATTAGAGAGGGGAAATCAAGTCTTGAGATCAAGACTTGATAATTTAGAAAAGGCTCTTAAAAACATGGAGAAGTCATCTCTAGGGTTTAAGAGTCAAAAACCCAAGTCCAAGGACAAGAAAGGTTTGGGTCACAAACCTAAATCCCAAGTGGTCAAGCCCACTTATCATAGTGTTCCATTCGATTATGGAACAAAGCCTAGGGCTAGGAAGACCACCACCAAGGTCACAAGGGGAGTCACCCCTAGAGTTGATCTTGATGAGTCCCAAATGACCAAGGCTTCAAAGCCTAAGAGGGTCATTAGGAGGGTTGCTAGGGAAGTCATCCCTAGTGAATATTTAGTGAACCCAATGAGCTCACATAGATATTGGGTTCCTAGGAGCATCCTCTCTACCTCATAGATGGGTTAGAGAGTGTCAACTCCGTTTAGAAGGGTAGTTAGCCCAACTTTGAGGAAATTGACACTCAAGGAGCATTTTCAAGGTTTTGTTAACCTTTGAAAATGAAATAGAATTACTAGTTACTCCTTGAAGAGCTAAATGTGCCTAATGGTGGAAATATCATTTTTAATCTTAAGTGGCACAATTTGAGGAAAACCTAGAGAAATACCATAATTGGGATTTTGGTTTCTCTTAGGGATATAAGGGCAATCTAGGATTAGATGTTAAATTAGCTAAGTGATTAAGGATACTTAGATAGGTAATCTAGGTATTTCATTTGTGCTAACTTACCATGATTGTTTGCCATATGCCATGTCATGACATCATATTTAATTTATGATCATTTGAAATGTCATGATAATGATTAGGTTATTTATATGTCATGCTTTATTTAAGTTTTCAAACTTTATGCCATGACATCATGACATTGGCACATGTTTTTACTTATGATATCATTTTATGCCATGTCATCATCTCTTGCATTATAATCAATGAAATTGATTTGAGGACAAACACAATTTGATATTGAGATCAAATTGGTGTTTAGAAAATGCATGAGAACTTAGCCTAAGATGACCTAAACCCATATCTCACATCAAAATTGACTTGGATGTGTTTGATACACTTTAGATGTGTGTGAGATATTAGGATCATGAGTTAGGATCAAGGTGCATAGTTCTTGTACCTAGATGAGCCTAATTCAAGAAATTGGGCATCATAGGGAAAGCTTATGTACAAGTCATGTACATATAGCCCAAAGATTGTGGTCCCAAATTAAAGGGTTTAAAATCATTTCAAAATTGATTTGAAAAACCTTGATGAAGCTTTTCTAGTGATAGCATTGAGCGAATTGATACAAAGTTGAGGTAAACTTGAACTATTTCAAAGTTTTTGAACTTTGTATCAAGATTTGAAAATGGAAGTTATTTTCAGATAAAACTATTTTTCCATGATAGTATGTGGTATGAGGAATGTATCCTCAAATTTTCATAATTTTTCGAATTTTCTGTGATTTTCTAGAGGTTTCTGAATTTCGGAAGGAGAAAAATCAGAAACTTCTGATATCAGAGTTGTGGACCGATCAGAAGGGAGTCTGATCGGTCCAGGTCTGTGTGGATCGATCACTGTGACCGATCCAGGGAAGGCCTGATCGGTCCGGTGACCGATCAGGGCGTGCCAAATGCTGAATTTGCTGAATTTCGACTGTGGTCTGAAATTTCAGCTGTGGGAGTTGAGTTTCGGGTTTCTAAAGGTTTGAAACTCTCCAAGACATTGTTGGTGCAATGGTCAAGGGGGAGTTGACCTTTAGGGGGAGTTTTATCTAATTGTCAAGGGGAGTTGACTCTTAGGGGGAGTCTTTACTCCTTAAGACTTTTGAGGATTAGTGATATGGGATTATCACTAAGTTGATTGTTGAGTTTAGTATCAAGGGGGAAATTAAGAGTTTCAATGAAAGGTATGGGACTTTCATTAGGAAGAAACTCTTGACCTTGATACTCTTCTTTTTCTTTTTGATGTGTGTCAAAAAGGGGAGAGTGTTCATTGGAGAATTATTGGAGAACCCAAGTTAGGTTATCGGGTTAACCTAAGCTAGGGGAAGAATGTCAAGGAAGGTTCGAGGAAGAACATTGGAATTCTTTTTGATGTGTGTCAAAAAGGGGGAGAATTATTGGAGAACCCAAGTTAGGTTATCGGGTTAACCTAAGGGGAGAATGTCCAGAGAATGTTCAAGGAAAGAACATTGGACATTGGAAGATGGTTGAAAAACCTAAGTTAGGTTATCGGGTTAACCTAACTTGATTATGGGTTTTGTCAAACATCAAAAAGGGGGAGATTGTAGGTGCAACCTTAGGTCAAGGTTGACCTGGTTGACCCGACTCGAGGTGACTTGACTCGAGTTGTATTTTGATGTTTGACTTGGGAAGATTGTCGGTGCAACCTTAGGTCAAGGTTGACCTAGTTGAGTTGCATGTCGATGTTTGACGAGAAGAGAGTTGTATTCTTGATGTTTGACAAGAATAGGTGTTTGGGAGATTGTAGGTGCAACCTTAGGTCAAGGTTGACCTGGTTGACCTGATTCATGAAAAGTCCAAGTATGGAGACTTGGCACTGGAAAAGTCCAAGTACGGAGACTTGGCACGGGGAAAGTCCAAGCAGGGAGCTTGGCACTGGAAAAGTCCAAGTATGGAGACTTGGCACGGGAAAGTCCTAACTGGGATGTTAGGCAGTGTGGAAAGTCCTGGTGAGTGAAGCCAGGCAGTGGGAAAGTCCTAACTGGGATGTTAGGCAGTTGGAAAGTCCTGGTGAGTGAAGCCAGGCAGTGAGAAAGTCCTAACTGGGATGTTAGGCAGTGTGGAAAGTCCTGGGGGGTGAAGCCGGGCAGTGGGAAAGTCCTAACTGGGATGTTAGGCAGTGTGAAAACCCTAGTGAGTGAAGCTAGGTGAAAGTCCTTGTGAGTGAAGCCGGGCAAGGAAAAATCCAGATGGATCAAGGATGATCGGACATCTGGTGTTGAGAAGGTCAAGTAGGTCAAGGGAGTGACCGGATACTTGACACGAAGAGAAAAGTCCAAGTGGGTCAAAGGGATTGACCGGACACTTGGTGAGGAGTCTTAGCAGGTCAAGGGAGTGACCGGATGCTAAGCATGATGTACCAATAGGTCAAGGTTGACCGGATATTGGTTTGGAAGGTTTGAGACTTGGTTTGGGCAAAAACCAAGCTCTGGATCGGTCTGCAGACCGATCCAGCGATACGTTTGTGTATCCGATCGATCCGGTGACCGATCGGATAACAAACAGAAGGCAAAGCGCAGTTCTGTGAGCTTACTGATCGGTCTCCACGACCGATCAGAGACGCAGCCGAGAGAGGTGGGATCGGTCTGTGGACCGATCCAGCTGTGGCCTGATCGGTCCACAGACCGATCAGGAAACGAACAGAAAGTTGGGCACCTTTCTGTGGAGCAATCTGATCGGTCTAGGGACCGATCAGCCCAGGGCCTGATCGGTCCCCAGACCGATCAGAAGGGTCCTGATCGGTCCACGATTCGACCGTTGAGTCACAACGGGTCTCTCCGTCTTCTCCGCTGGCTTCTGTCTTCACTGTGCAGGCTCGCAGGTTATAAAAGGAGATCAAGGCTTTGGTGCTTCTTCTTCCTTTCTTTTTCCTTCTCTTCTGCTGAAGATTTGTGGGCTGCGATAAGAGCTCTGTTGAGTTCCTTCCGAAAGCTTCGTGTGAGCTTCCCCGACTGGAACAGCTGCTGCTGTTAGGGTTTTTTAAGCTGCTGCTTCATCCGGACTCCAGTCGACGAGAAAGCAAGTTTGGTAGAGTGCTTGTGTATTCTTATTGTATTTCTTGATTATTCTTTGTACTTGTACTCCTGTTTGCTGTTGCAAACAAGTGTGGCGAGGTTTCTCCACCCAGAAGGAGTTTTTATTAGCCGGTTTTCCGGGGACTCATCCACCGACGGATTGATTGGGTTCGTCCACCTTACGGACACGCCGAGGAGTAGGAGCATCATCTCCGAACCTCGTACATCGCTGTGTTAAGGTTTGATATTCTTCCTTTCGTTTCTAGTTTATTTTTCCGCTGCGCTAACGAATTGTAGGAAGAAACGAGCGATTTGGGACGGCTATTCACACCCCCCTCTCTAGCCGTGTCCATCGATCCTAACATTCTTTAGTCCCGACGACATAACATTATAATAGTATGTGTCGGTGCAGTTAGCACCAATAGTCAAACTTAGATTTTGATGAATGACAAATGGTTTAAAGTTAGATGTTGTGTGATCTAACCTTGGTACCAAGTGTGCAAGAATTGATGAGTCTAGTTGACCTGACACCAAGTTGAAGTCTAACTAGGTTTAAGGACCTGATAACTAGCATGAAGTCCAGATAGGTCAAGGAGTGACTTGATATCTGGCAAGAAGTTCAACTGGGTCTATGGGACTCGACAGCTAGCTGAAGTTCAATTGGATCTACGGACTTGGCAACTGGCAGGATGACCTGGTGGATCAAGAGGCAAGTCAAGTGACTACAAATAATAAGTAAGGTAAGCACTGGAGGAGAATGATCCAGTGAGGATGAGTCCCAGTAGGGACTATAGGCTCCAGTTTAACTTAGATCCATTTTGGAACTCTAGGTTGAGACTAAGACTAAATCCTGGTCTAGATAAGATAGAATGTAACTCATAAATATATATAAACTGTTCCTATATATATTTATAACTCTGTGTTGTAGATACAAACATAGATCTTCAAATTATGTACATGTGGCAACTGACATAACTTGATTCCGAATTCAGAGTAAAAAGATATGGCCTCTGGAAGATTGTTGTACCAAACCAGTATATTGGAGGCACCTCGGATGGATTGGAGGCGCCCTGGAGATCCCTATAGGTGCCTCAGAGTGCTTTGGAAGCATCTCGGATAGCATAGAGGGAGCCCTCGAGCAGATAAAGAAGAAAACCTCATTGAGGATAAGGAGTCACTTCTTCGGGGATGAGTTTTGGGGTTGAAGGCACCTCGAGTGACATTGGAGGTGCCTCCAACACATTATAAAAGGGGTATTAGGCCAACAAAAGAGACAGAACTTCCATACGAGCTACTACGACTTTTCTATTCCTTCGACCACACTCTTCTGCTGCTGCGCTACTACTCTGTGACATCCGACCGCTGCCGACAGATCGACACCAACACATAAGCCCAATCAAATTCAATTCTCCGAAGTGTTGGTAAAAATTTTATTATTATATATTTTTCATACATACAAAAGGAAAGTGTAGGGTGTTACACTTTCCTCATCTTTGTATTCAGATTATTCTTCCGGCGGTTCCGAAAGAAAATTTAGTGGATTGGCTATCCATATAGTTCGAGGGATCGTGGGTCTTGAAGTAGGAGTCGTCGAAGATTCTGAACCAAGTAAAAGATAAAAAAAATCTTAACGATAATAATACAGATAAAACTAATCTAATAAAAAATTCAATTAATAATATAAACTTAAAAGATAAAAAAATATAAGGATCAAACACTTTGATAAAATTAAAACTAAATCTAACAAATTTAAAATTAAATATTAAAAATAACATTTTAAATAAAAATAATCTAACAAGTTTAAAATTAACAATTAATAAAAGTTAAACATTAAAGGTAAACCTTTAAAGAAAGATAATTCAAATAATTTAATTAATTTAAAATTAAAAATTAATAAAAATTTAAATATTAAATATAATCTTTTTAAAAAAGATAATTTAAATAATTTAATAAATTTTAAATGAAAATTAAAAGAAAATTTAAATCTTATACACTTTTTTTAAAAAGAACAAATTTAACAACTTAATTAATTTAAAGTTAAAAACTTAAATTAGTTAGCATCTCTAAAATAATATTTTATCCATTTGGGTAATTAAGACTAGATAAAAAAGTTAACTTAATTTTTGTCCAAACCTAGTACCAGGGTTGTAACGACCACCCTTCTTACTACTACTACTACTCTCTAAGAGTGACCGTTACTTATCTACTACTCTACTTAACCGGTTTATTAAAAATCTCTAGGAAAACCCTACCGAAAAATTTCGGCAGAGTCTCCCATGTACCGGTGACCATTTCCCATAATACAAGCATAATATACTCAGCCACAGGCGGCTGGAACATATATCTTCACAACCACGCAGTATAATATCACAAATAAAAGAAAGAAACTACCCTATCAATAGCAAACATCAATATCACTCCATCAATAGAACCCAACTACAAACGCGGAATAAACTTAAATACAATATTGACTCATAATAGCATTAAAAGAAAACTAAAGAACTCTAAACAGAAATGTCTTAATAATTCCTTAGCAAACTCTTGATCTCCCCATAGTCCAGCCATCACACACCTTCATCACCACCACCTTGTCGTCTTCCTTGCTAAATCTTTTCCTTTCCTTTATCTGCAGTAGAAGGAAGTGCAGTCTATAAGCATAAAGCTTAGTGAGCGCTATCTACTCACAAAAACCCGATATGCATGTATATAAATAAAAACATGCTAAAACTGAATGTTAACATATAAAACTACTCATGCTCATATATAGCAAAGGAAATCATGCTAACTGAAATACTAAACATGTATAGTTTATCATGCTCATAAACTAATAAAAGAAGCATACTAAACATGCAAAACTACTAAACATGTAAAGATACTAAACATGTAAAACTACTGAACATGTAAAACTACTAAACATGTAAAACTACTAAACATGTAAAGCTAAACATGCTCATAAGAATAAAACTATAACAGCATGCTGAAAGCATATAAAACTAAACATGCTGAATAATCTAATAGCAAGGAAACAATTGAAACTACTACTGCATGCTTCAAATAACAAGAAAACTAACTTTCTAATTCTAGACAGATTTGAAGCTCATTTCATTTGTTTCAAAACTTATACTTTAATACTTCAAAATAATAATAAACTTCTTTTGGGCCCGGCATTGTACCAATTTGCGCGCATCCTTAGTAAGAGTCGAGGTAGCTAATCCCGAAACTACTAAGGTACTTCTAGGCGATCTTGTGCCTAGGGGCGATCTACGAGTCCACCCAATGGACCTTGTGTCCTGGACCTTGTGTCCGGTACATGCCATTAAAAGTAAAATACTTTCTTTTTAACTATAACTTCTTTATACTTGCCCTTACTTGGCATTTACGCAAACACTTTGTGTGCGCTTTTGATATTCAATCTTCTGGAATTGAAATCAAGTCTAGACCTTGGTCTTTCTTGCTTATAGCTTATTTATAAAATCTGCACTTAAGCTCAATAAAATGCTTATTCAATTCTACAACTACAGTGCATGAATAAAGTCTAATAGCAAAACAAGGAAGACTGCTTATATTCGTAAACAGCAAAGCAAAGAACTAATCATGCTCCCATACAGCAAACATAAAGAGAACTGCTCATTCTCAAATCCATAAGAAAGGCATAAAAATGGGATCTAACACTGCTCATGCTCAACTAAAGAAAAATGAAAACCAAACATGCTTAGCTAAAGTAAATGAAAACCAAACATGCTCAGCTAAGGTAAATGTAACAGAACATGCCTAACACTTAACTTATTTTCATAAGGGAAACAAACTGAGCTCTCTAAGTATGCTACAACAGATATGAATCAGGAAAACTAATCATGCTAAATTAGCAAATAAAACCTATTCTAAAATAAAACTGCACTGCAAAGGAAATTACTCATATACATAACAACATAGTTGCTGGACAAAAAGATGAAACCCCAAACATAGCATTCTTCTAAATCCTTTTCATTCCAAGAGGGAAACATTAAAACCCTATCTAACCTCTTCCACATTCTTTTTTTTTTTTTTTTGAGCATCTTTAGGAAGTTTACAAATACTTTATGTTAGCTATCTGTGATTCATACTATTGTGACTTATTGTTCTACTTGCTAATTGATACATGGAACAAGATTGAAACTTAAACCTTATTTAAAGCTTAAAAACTAAATGCTTGATGTAGCTTTTCATATAAATGCTCCGTGGTGCAAATCCTTAGGCTTTTCATATAAATGTTCTACACTTCAATGAACTTGAATGATGGGTATTGCTGAAGTGGTTTTCAGCTCCAAACAACTACACTAACTTAGAATTTCAGAACTCACAGGAAATAAAACACCACGGAATGCACTAGAAACATCGAAGAAATTCCCACAAAGAATCCAAGTTCACTGTAATTCAGTGGGCAGAATCACAGTAATCGAATCTATACTAAGCTGTGATAATTCTATAAATTGAACAGCATCGAATCAACCTCCTATCTACCTTATCAGTCCAATATTTCATTACAATAGGCAAACAAAGCCATCACAATCTACCACGACCTCCATGGCTATTTGAAGGAAACAAAGCTTCAACCAATCAACTAAGACATCAAGAACCAGAACCTGGAACTCACTGTCATGAGAAAACGTGCAAAACCAAAGGTATTCTCCTAAGAAATCCAAAAGGAACAAAACACCACTATAATCTGTGACTGGAAACCAAATTCCATCTCAACACACTTCGAAGATAAAGACGGAAACGAAAATCCGAAAGCTACTCCTACTGCAGGTGAGAAGCAACTCACCGTGATTTGCTTGGACTTACAACCGACAGGAAGAACTCTAGGGTTCCGGTTTGCTCGGAGCTTCAACCTCCCTTGTGCCCACAGACCCTCCTCCACGAGGGAAGCTCGGATCCGCGAGGGTTCGCCGGAGAGAAAACTTCACCGGCCGTCGGAGGGAGGAAACCCTAGGAGAGGCTGCGGTTTTCGCCCGAGAGAAGAACGGCGTCGCCGCGTGAGAAGAGAAGGAGATTTTTGAGAGAAGTTTTTGATTTTCCGAAAAGAAACCTAAATTCCTTTTCTTATACTAGGGTTTAAACCGAACTATACCTTAAATAAATTTATTCCCATATTTAGTTAACAAAACGAGCTTAGCTCGATTGGTCGGGCCGGTTGTGCTTGGGTCCGAGGAGCTGGGTTCGAAACCTAGCTTCTACAACCTTTTTATTTATTTATTTATTTTTAACTTTCTCCTCTCGGTAAAAATACTAAACGGACTCCAAAATTTGCATAAAAATACTCTAAAAATTTTTAAAAATCTCTAGAATATTTTAAAAGTATTTCCAAATATTTTTATGGACTTTTAGAACTTGAAATAGGGAAAATTGGGTCGTTACAATTCCCCATACCTTATAAAAAGTTCGTCCTCGAACTTAGAATAGCTCTGGATACTTCTGTCTCATACTGTCCTCCCGCTCCCAAGTTACTTCCTCGTGCTTCTGGTTCTGCCAGATAACTTTCACTAGTGGCACTTCTTTATTTCTTAGTCTCTTGACCGCTCTGTCCACTATCTGTGTAAGTCTGCTCTCATAACTAAGATCCTCTTGGATCTGCACTGACTGAGGCTGAATCACTTGGCTCGGGTCATGGAGACACTTCTTTAGCATGGAGACATGAAATACATTGTGTATTGCTGACATGTCTTGTGGTAAATCCAGCTTGTAAGCTACTTTCCCAATCCTTTCTGTGATCAGGTAAGGTCCTACATAACGAGGACTTAATTTGCCCTTCTTGCCAAATCTCATCACTCCCTTCATAGGAGCGACCTTGAGAAAGACTAAATCCCCTACTTGGAATTCAAGTGGCCTACGGCGTGTGTCAGCATAACTCTTCTCAATTCTCTGTCTGATCTTCTGAATAGCCTAAGTAGTCTCATCTATCAGCTCTGTCTGTATGCCCAGTTCCACTTCCATCTCTCTTCTTTCACCTGCTTCTTGCCAGCAAATGGGTGATCTGCACTTTCTGCCATACAACGCCTCATATGGTGCCATCTTGATGGTAGCCTGATAGCTATTGTTATAGGCAAACTCAGCTAAGCACAGATACTTACACCAACTGCCTTTAAAATCTAGTGCACAAGCTCTGAGCATATCTTCTAGAATCTGATTTACTCGCTCTGTCTGTCCATCAGTCTGTGGATGGAAAGCTGTGCTGAACTTGAGTTTGGTGCCTAGTGCATTCTGAACACACTCCCAAAAGTGAGAGGTGAAGCGCCCATCTCTATCAGACACAATAGATTTGGGAACTCCATGAAGTCTGATCACTTCCTTAACATATAACTGTGCCAACTGCTCTATAGAGTGGGACACCTTGATGGCTAGAAAATGAGCAGACTTGGTCAATCTGTCCACTATCACCCATATCGCATCATATCCATTTGTGGTTCTTGGGAGACCTGTTATGAAGTCCATGGATATGTCTTCCCACTTCCACTCTGGTATAGGAAGAGGCTGTAGCATCCCTCCTGGTCTCTGATGTTCTGCTTTGACTCTCTAGCATGTCAGGCAGATACTGACATATTTAGCTACATCTCTTTTGAGTCCAGACCACCAGAACCTCTGTTTCAAATCTTGATACATCTTGGTGGAACCAGGATGCATAGAGTACGGTGTACTGTGAGCTTCTTCTAAAATTTTCTTTCTCAGCTCTTCATCATTGGGAACACAAAGGCGACTTCCCTGATAAAGAATTCCACTGTCTGATACTCGAAATCCAGAATTTTCTTCTTCTCGTATCCCTTGCTTGATCTTTTGGATATCTGGATCTTCACCTTGCTTCTTCTGTATATCCTCAAGCAGGGTTGACTCTAGGGTCAATGCAGAGAGTTGCCCATAAATAATTTCAAGTCCGAAATCTGATAACTCCTTCTGTAGTGGTAGGGCTAATGATGACAAGGACATCAGGGATGCACTGGATTTTCTGCTTAGTGCATCTGCCACTTTATTAGCTTTACCTGGGTGGTAGAGGATTTCACAGTCATAATCTTTGACTAACTCTAGCCACCTGCGCTGTCTCATGTTTAAGTCCTTCTGTGTGAAGAAGTACTTAAGACTCTGATGGTCTGTGAAGATTCTGCACTGGACTCCATACAAGTAGTGTCGCCAGAGTTTCAGTGCCAAGACCACAGCTGCCAGCTCTAGATCATGAGTGGGATAGTTCTTCTCGTAGTCTTTGAGTTGTCTGGAAGCATAAGCTATAACTTTTCCTTCCTGCATGAGTACAACTCCTAAGCCCATCTTGGAAGCATCACTGTAGATGTCAAAACTCTTGTCACTCTCTGGAACAGTCAGAATGGGAGCACTGGTCAGTCTCTTCTTGAGTTCTTGAAAACTCTGCTCATATTTATTTGACCATTCAAACTTCTTGTTCTTCCTGGTGAGGGCTGTAAGTGGAGAGACTATTCTGGAAAAGTCTTCCACGAATTTCCTGTAATACCCAGCTAAACCAAGGAAGCTTCTGATCTCCCTGGCATTCTTGGGTCTCTTCCAATTGCTGACCGCTTCTACTTTGGGTGGATCCACTTGAATGCCTTCTTTAGAAACGATGTGACCTAGAAACGCCACCTGCTCCAACCAGAACTCGCACTTTGAGAATTTAGCATAGAGCTGCTTTTGCTGAAGGGTCTGCAGGACTATTCTCAAGTGCGTGTCATGCTCCTCTGAAGTTCTGGAATAGACTAGAATGTCGTCGATGAACACAATGACAAACTTGTCAAGGTATTCTCTGAACACTCTATTCATCAAGTCCATGAAGACTGCAGGTGCATTAGTCACACCAAAAGGCATGACTATGAATTCGTAGTGTCCGTATCTGGTCCTGAAAGCTGTTCTGGGTATATCACTCTCCTTCACTTTCAACTGATGGTACCCAGAGCGCAGATCTATTTTTAGAGAACACTATTGCCCTTTTTAGCTGATCATATAGATCATCTATTCTGGAATGAGGGTACATGTCCCTAACTGCTACTTTGCTCAGCGCTCTAAAATCTATGCACATTAGCATGGATCCGTCTTTCTTCTTAACGAACAACTCTGGAGTTTCCCGGGGTAAATGACCAGGGCGGATGAAACCCTTGTCAAGTAACTCCTGAGATTGTTCTTGTGGCTCTTTCAGCTCTGCTGGAGACATCAGGTACAGAGCTTTTGAAATTGACTCCACTTCTCTGTTGGGAGGTAGTCCAGGTAGTCCTTCTAGAAATACCTTTGGATACTCACAGACTACCCGAACATCTTCTTGCTTGGGGTCTTTCTTGTTATCTTTGTCCTTCCAATTCTGATTACTTGATTGGGGTCTCTGTTTCCCCACTGTCTTGTCTTCTATCTTGACTGGCTTGTGTTGCGCTCGTTGTGCCTTGTTGTTGTTCGGATAGTGCTCACTAATGCCCTGCTGACCAGCTCTTCACCAATCTATGGTTGGTGAGTTTCACTACTCACATTAGGTATTATTTCTGGTCTCAGCGTTAGGAGCATCAGTCTGACTCGTTCTTTCACTGTACTTACTAACTCTAGGCAAAGGTGAGCTAGCCTGTTAAATCTTTTAACCGCTTCTTCTACTGGTAGGTCACCTGGTCTAAATTTTATAAACTCCTCATAATGTTTATTGGTGATCCGTTGGAGGAAGAACTCTTAGTAAAACTCTATCTCAAAGTCAACCCAGTTCATCTGGTTGACTGCTCTCTTACTCTTAACTCGCTCCCACTTCATACAAGCATTCTCCAGATAGGCAGAAAGAGGCACACTTAATGGTATCAACCTTCTCGACTTCTGGTCAGTCAAGAAGCTCCATTGTGCTCTCAAATGTCTTGAATCAAGCCTGGGCATCCCAGGGCTCAGTCGTTCCTGAGAAGCTTTCTGGTTTCAGCTTCAGCCACTGGATGAGATATGCTTCTTGTCTTTTAGATGCTGTGGCGACTTCCAGGGCAGCTGATGGGACTTCAGTCAACACTGGGGTCTCCACATTAATGGTTGAGGGAGTGGGAGGAGCTGACTTCTGATT
This sequence comes from Zingiber officinale, assembly GCF_018446385.1. NCBI lineage: Eukaryota > Viridiplantae > Streptophyta > Magnoliopsida > Zingiberales > Zingiberaceae > Zingiber > Zingiber officinale. The sequence continues at coordinate 95,915,518 of NC_056002.1, read as the reverse complement.
GGTCATTAGATTGGCAATCACTTGCTGCTGCTCGCTACTTGTCTCTGAAGTTGAGTAACAACTTCAGGGAGAATAGGCCCAGGGGTTCTGGGCTCTTCATTCCCCTGATCTTGGTTCTCAGTACGAACTGTACGGTGAGGTTCTCTTCTTGTCATCTAATTATGCAAAGAAAGAGACTTGCTATCTTCTCTATCTTTCCTAAACATACATATATATATATGGATCAAGAAAGGAGAAACAATAACTTCTATCTTACTTAAGTACTCATAAGCAATTACTCTGTACTGCAGGTTAATAATAAGGAAAGCAGAATAAAGAAAGAATTTAAATACTTTCTTACTTGGAGACGACAAGGATGATGCTGATGTGTGTGTGATACTGGAGAATGGAACCTGCTCTGATACCAACTGTAACGACCACCCTTCTTACTACTACTACTACTATCTAAGAGTGACCGTTACTTATCTACTACTCTACTTAATCGGTTTATTAAAAATCTCTAGGAAAACCCTATCGAAAAAATTCGGCAGAGTCTCCCCTGTACCGGTGACCATTTCCCATAATACAAGCATAATATACTCAGCCACAGGCGGCTGGAACATATATCTTCACAACCACGCAGTATAATATCACAAATAAAAAAAGAAACTACCCTATCAATAGCAAACATCAATATCACTCCATCAATAGAACTCAACTACAAACGCGGAATAAACTTAAATACAATATTGACTCATAATAGCATTAAAAGAAAACTAAAGAACTCTAAACAGAAATGTCTTAATAATTCCTTAGCAAACTCTTGATCTCCCCATAGTCCAGCCATCACACACCTTCATCACCACCACCTTGTCGCCTTCCTTGCTAAATCTTTTCCTTTCCTTTATCTGCAGTAGGAGGAAGTGCAGTCTATAAGCATAAAGCTTAGTGAGCGCTATCTACTCACAAAAACCCGATATGCATGTATATAAATAAAAACATGCTAAAACTGAATGCTAACATATAAAACTACTCATGCTCATATATAGCAAAGGAAATCATGCTAACTGAAATACTAAACATGTATAGTTTATCATGCTCATAAACTAATAAAAGAAGCATACTAAACATGCAAAACTACTAAACATGTAAAGATACTAAACATGTAAAACTACTGAACATGTAAAACTACTAAACATGTAAAACTACTAAACATGTAAAGCTAAACATGCTCATAAGAATAAAACTATAACAGCATGCTGAAAGCATATAAAACTAAACATGCTGAATAATCTAATAGCAAGGAAACAATTGAAACTACTACTGCATGCTTCAAATAACAAGAAAACTAACTTTCTAATTCTAGACAGATTTGAAGCTCATTTCATTTGTTTCAAAACTTATACTTTAATACTTCAAAATAATAATAAACTTCTTTTGGGCCCGGCATTGTACCAATTTGCGCGCATCCTTAGTAAGAGTCGAGGTAGCTAATCCCGAAACTACTAAGGTACTTCTAGGCGATCTTGTGCCTAGGGGCGATCTAGGAGCCCACCCAATGGAGCTTGTGTCCTGGACCTTGTGTCCGGTACATGCCATTAAAAGTAAAATACTTTCTTTTTAACTATAACTTCTTTATACTTGCCCTTACTTGGCATTTACGCAAACACTTTGTGTGCGCTTTTGATATTCAATCTTCTGGAATTGAAATCAAGTCTAGACCTTGGTCTTTCTTGCTTATAGCTTATTTATAAAATCTGCACTTAAGCTCAATAAAATGCTTATTCAATTCTACAACTACAGTGCATGAATAAAGTCTAATAGCAAAACAAGGAAGACTGCTTATATTCGTAAACAGCAAAGCAAAGAACTAATCATGCTCACATACAGCAAACATAAAGAGAACTGCTCATACTCAAATCCATAAGAAAGGCATAAAAATGGGATCTAACACTGCTCATGCTCAACTAAAGAAAAATGAAAACCAAACATGCTTAGCTAAAGTAAATGAAAACCAAACATGCTCAGCTAAGGTAAATGTAACAGAACATGCCTAACACTTAACTTATTTTCATAAGGGAAACAAACTGAGCTCTCTAAGTATGCTACAACAGATATGAATCAGGAAAACTAATCATGCTAAATTAGCAAATAAAACCTATTCTAAAATAAAACTGCACTGCAAAGGAAATTACTCATATACATAACAACATAGTTGCTGGACAAAAAGATGAAACCCCAAACATAGCATTCTTCTAAATCCTTTTCATTCCAAGAGGGAAACATTAAAACCCTATCTAACCTCTTCCACATTCTTTTTTTTTTTTGCTATGATGGTCAGCATCTTTAGGAAGTTTACAAATACTTTATGTTAGCTATCTGTGATTCATACTATTGTGACTTATTGTTCTACTTGCTAATTGATACATGGAACAAGATTGAAACTTAAACCTTATTTAAAGCTTAAAAACTAAATGCTTGCTGTAGCTTTTCATATAAATGCTCCGTGGTGCAAATCCTTAGGCTTTTCATATAAATGTTCTACACTTCAATGAACTTGAATGATGGGTATTGCTGAAGTGGTTTTCAGCTCCAAACAACTACACCAACTTAGAATTTCAAAACTCACAGGAAATAAAACACCATGGAATGCACTAGAAACATCGAAGAAATTCCCACAAAGAATCCAAGTTCACTGTAATTCAGTGGGCAGAATCACAGTAATCAAATCTATCCTAAACTGTGATAATTCTATAAATTGAACAGCATCGAATCAACCTCCTATCTACCTCATCAGTCCAATATTTCATTACAATAGGTAAACAAAGCCATCACAATCTACCACGACCTCCATGGCCATTTGAAGAAAACAAAGCTTCAACCAATCAACTAAAACATCAAGAACCAGAACCCGGAACTCACTGTCATGAGAAAACGTGCAAAACCAAAGGTATTCTCCTAAGAAATCCAAAAGGAACAAAACACCACTATAATATGTGACTGGAAACCAAATTCCATCTCAACACACTTCGAAGATAAAGACGGAAACGAAAATCCGAAAGCTACTCCTACTGCAGGTGAGAAGCAACTCACCGTGATTTGCTTGGACTTACAACCGACAGGAAGAACTCTAGGGTTCCGGTTTGCTCTGAGCTTCAACCTCCCTTGTGCCCACAGACCCTCCTCCACGAGGGAAGCTCGGATCCGCGAGGGTTCGCCGGAGAGAAAACTTCACCAGCCGTCGGAGGGAGGAAACCCTAGGAGAGGCTGCGGTTTTCGCCCGAGAGAAGAACGGCGTCACCGCGTGAGAAGAGAAGGAGATTTTTGAGAGAAGTTTTTGATTTTCCGAAAAGAAACCTAAATTCCTTTTCTTATACTAGGGTTTAAACCGAACTATACCTTAAATAAATTTATTCCCATATTTAGTTAACAAAACGAGCTTAGCTCGATTGGTCAGGCCGGTTGTGCTTGGGTCCGAGGAGCTGGGTTCGAAACCTAGCTTCTACAACCTTTTTATTTATTTATTTATTTTTAACTTTCTCCTCTCGGTAAAAATACTAAACGGACTCCAAAATTTACATAAAAATACTCTAAAAATTCCTAAAAATCTCTAGAATATTTTAAAAGTATTTTCAAATATTGTTATGGACTTTTAGAACTTGAAATTGGGAAAATTGGGTCGTTACAAGGGTGGGACGAGATAATAGTATATTAAGGAAGCTTAGTATAAAGAATCAAGTAGGATAAGACATACCCTTCTTCGTCTACTTAACTAAGTGGAACTAATTGAAGCTATCTCGCCACATCCTAGACTAGTTAGACCAAGGTTTATCAATAAAAAAATTAAATGTCCAATTTCTTAAAAAGGCTTTGTCTAAAAGTAGTCGTTGCTTCTATATCTAAGAAGGCACATGTGTCTCGCCACAACCTAGAAGTCGATTTTTGAAATATATATTTAATTAACTGACAGCTAAACCTGAATCTAATTCGAAGGTCAAACTATCTTTAAAATAAAATTTTGAAACTAACTATCTCACAAAATTATAGGAAATCCTTGATTGAAAACATTGATCAGGTGGGATGGATAAGGATATCTTCAAATTAAACTAACTTAATTTTCTAATTAAATTAATATTAATTCAATTATAAATATTAATCAAATGTTAATTTAATTACACTTTAAATATTAATTTAATTGAATGTTAATTTAATTAAACCTTAAATATTAATCCAATTAAACTTTAAAAATTAAATTAAAATTGTATTAAACATAAAACTAATTAACCTATTACATTAACCTATTTAAAAAAAATCCATTAATATATATATATATATATATATATATATATATATAATTTTAAAAGACATTTAAAAAATCTTTCAAAAAATCTTGTAAAATTCTTTTAAGAATTATTTTTAAAATCTTTTAATAAATTGTTTTAAAAAATATTTAAAAAATTCTTTTAAAATCCTTCTAAAAATTATTTTAAAAATTATTTTAAAATTCTTTTTAAAATCTTTTAAAATGAAGTTGCTCGAATGTCGTCTTAATGATCACTCTTATCTATCAAACTGTAGAGGGGCATAGTCATTGGTTGGAGCTCACTCTTATCTATCTGAAGCTGCTTGAATTCCTTCTTAAAAATAATATTGACCGAGCTACCTGTATCAACAAAAGTATGATGAATATTATAATAACAATCACAACGTTAATGATCAAGGCATCATCATGGGGTATCTCCACCGCTTCCAAGTCTCTTAGACCAAAACTAATCTCTGGTATCTGTGTTGTCTCCTGACTATACCAGCCCCGGTGGATCTCCAGTCTACGTGCGTGTGATTTTCTAACCCAGTTGGAATCACCATCAGTTGGACCACCTGCTATCATACTGATGTCGCCCCAAGCGATATTACTCTAATTTTCTTCCTCCTGGGTGGGGCGGCGCAGAGGCTGTTTGGCAGTAGCCCGAGTCGATCCTCAGTTATTTCTTGGTCAGGGCCTTTGTTGGCTCCGATCGACTTGTGTTGGACTTTGACCTGGAAGCCTATTCTATCGACGATGATGCTGATGGTTAGGCGAAGGGGATTGCTAGTGAAACCCTTGATTGGCCTATCAGCATTGCTCTTGATTAAAATCATAGCAATCTTCTGTGCTATGGGTTCCTAAGCGATGGTAGGTACAAAACATAGGAGTCCATTGCTGAGGCTCGAGGAAGTGTGTCCACTCGGCTTCCACATGTTGAACTGGCTGTGGTCTTGGCTCACGGTGTTGTGGCTGATGGCCCTGTCAGGGCCCCTTAGGAGACAAAGTAGGGGGGGGGGGGGGAGAACTCGGCACTTAGGCACAGTGGCGAGAGCAACGGGAGCCACCTCCTTCTTCCGAGCGGATTGAGCGGATGATCAAAATTCTTTTGAGGCTTCTTAACGAGGGATCAAAAGAACTCGCTATCTGTGAGCCCTTGGGAAAAGGTACTCACTAAAATCTCTAGGGTGGCTGAGGGGATGTCCATGACCACTTGGTTAAAATTTTTTATGTATACCCTTAATAGATCCTTGGGCCCTTGCTTGAGAGAAAAAAGGTTGAATGTCGTCTTATGATAACAACGTCTGCTAGCAAAGTGATGCAGAAAAGCTTTACCAAATTTTTTTAAACAACATATGGACTCAGTCGGAAGTCGATTAAAGCACCTCTGCGCCGAGCTGAATAGAGTCGTGAGAAATACTCAGTACTTAACTCTGTCCATATGTTGATAGAGGATAGCCATGTTTTCAAATTTGATTAAGTGGTCCTCCAGGTGGGGCGCCCCTCCGTATTCTCCGATTAAGAGCGATAAAAAATGAGTCAGTAATTTATCCTCCAAGATTTCATGGGAGAAAGGCATGCTCGCCCGCTCGGGGGAGCTATTAGTCATTGGTGGTTTGCCTTTATGATGGTCGCGGGTGGACACATTTTCTAAAGACAAGCCTTGAGGCCTATCATCTTCGCCCATGTCATCAAGGGATGCGCGAAATAATGCCCGGTAATATGCAATCAGTGATGGAGGCACATGCGGAAGTCGATCAACTACAAAGGTACTTAAAGGAAAGCGATCGGGGGAGGCTAGCTCAACTGGAACCCAGTGGGACCTTTTGCTCAAGTACTACGTTGGGCCTGATGCCCAATCGTGGGCACAATAGGCTCGTTCAACAAATGACACTCAATGGTTGCTTGTTGCTATTGTATTATTTTAGCCACTCGAGAGGCTATCAACAGTTCAAAATCTTCTTGCGATTGTGTCACAGTGGTGAGTCATCCATTCTCGTCCATCTTCAGGTCTTAGAAGCAGGTGAAGTTCCCACAGACGACACCAAATATGATCCTGTTTGAAATCAGTAGCAATGAAATGCTGGACACGTGGCTCTTTGTAGATTAAATTAAGATTCCTCCCTGTCTCCAAGTAACTCCCAAGCACTCCTGTGTACAAGAAGAATGTTAGCGACTGAGCCAGGGAAGGAGTCTCCAGCGTTAACCCTCTAATGCTCAAGTTAGTGTTTAATTTCAGGAAATGAATAGTGGAAAAAATAGTAGTGATGGGTGTGTAAAATTATGTAGCGTCGCATACCTATACTTGTAGTTGGAGATCCCTTTTTATAGTGTTATGTTGTGTATATGCATGGATCTCAAAGTATTTCCAAAAAAAGGACAAACGATAAAAGGACTCTGACACATTTCCCAAAATGGACCCGTAATCTCTGCGATTGATGAGCTAGAAGCTTCGAAGGTACAACTTATATATTAGAATATTCTTTGTTATATGTGGCACAAAACACCAAAAAGGAATATGAGGTCATTGAGCCACGAGACCCACAATAGGCTCTCCCAGCAAGTCGACTGAGGCTTTAATATAGTCCGATCGATTGTCACTCGCAAGAGCCACCTAGTCAACTTTGGTGAATGCAGTTTGCAACTCAACATTTGCTCATGTGTATTAGGTTGTTGGTGCAATATCCCTAGGTCAAGGTTGACTTGATTGACTAAACTTGGGTTGGCTCAAGCTTGAGTCTTGATGTTTGAGTTTCGATGTTTGACAGTATATGAAGATTGCAGGTGCAATCTTCCGATTGGGGAGATTGTTAGTATACTTCCCCTCTGGTCAAGGTTGACCAGTTAGATATGAAGAAGAGTGAAGTAGGTCAAAGGGTTGACTGGATACTTAACTGGGAAAGTCCTAACTGAAGGTTAGGCAGATGGGAAATCCTAGTGAGTGAAGCCAGGTGAAAGACCTAGTGAGTGAAGCTAGGCAGTTGGAAAATCTTAGTGGGTGAAGCTAAGTGAAAGTCCTGGTGAGTGAAGTCAGATAGGTGAAAGTCCCGGTGAGTGAAGCTGGCAGTGAAAAAATCTGGGTGAGTGAAGTCAGGTGAAAACCCTAGTGAATGAAGCTAGGTGAAAGTCCTGGTGAGTGAAGCCAGGCAGATGGGAAGTCCTAGTGAGTGAAGCTAGGCAGATGGAAAGTCATGGCAAAGGAAGCCAGGCACGTGGAAATCCAGGTGGGTCAAGGTTGACTGGATACATGGTATTGGAAAGTCCAAGTAGGTCAAAGGATTGACCAGATACTTGGCATGAGGAAATCCAGATTGGTCAAGGGTGATGGGACATCTAGTGGAAGTCCAAGTGGGTCAAGGAGGACCAGATACTTGGCACGAGGAGAAAAGTCCATGTGGATCAAAGGAATTGACCGGACACTTGGTGAAGGAGTCCTAGTAGGTCAAGGTTGGTCAGATGCTAGACATGAGGTTCCAACATGTCACGATTGACAGAATGTTGGGTTTGGGAACCTTGGACTTGATTTAGATAAGTCAAGGAGGGTCAATCGATCAACCGATCGATTGAACCATAGTCCAATCGATCGGTTGATCGATTGGATGTGTGTTGCGAAGAAGGTGTGGCCCAATCGATCAATTAATCGATTGGGAGCAAATATCGTGAGCACATAACCTCTCCCAATCGATCAGTCGATCGATTGGGCATCTCCAATCGATCGGTCGATCGATTGGGGACTGGATTTCTTGCTTACAGACGCGAGAAACACTGGATTGATTGGTCGATCGATTCAACCATTTCCAGAGAGCACAGAGGTGCTCTGAATTGATTGACCGATAGATTCAAAGCCTCCCCAATCAATTGAGAGTCATTCAATCGATTGGGATCCGACTGTTGCGAAGGTTTAAAGCAGTTGCAAGTGATTTCTTCGACACGACTTCGGGCGCTTCTCCTCCACTCTCAACGATTCTTCTCCACCAAGCTCTCGGTTGTCGACACCAATTCTTGAAGCTTTCTTGGAGCAAAGTGTTGCTGCACTTTCAAGGTCAAGAGGCGTTTCTACAACAAGAATAAGAAGTTAGGGTTTCTTGGTGTAAATCTTGTAAGATTTTACTTGTATTTGCTTCCCTTTCTTTCTTCTTGTATTGAGAGTGTTGTAAGGCTTCTCCGCCTTCGGTAGTTACCGCAAAGGAGTGTTTAATAGTGGATGAGGGAGTGAGGGTCGGATCCTTGGATTAGTCATCTCTTCTTGAGGTGGATACCAAGTAAATCCCAATGTTAGCGATGTGAGTGTGTTTCCTGTTATTTATTCCACTGCACATCATCTAAGAAGTGTTGGATAGAGACACGCTAGAGGGGGGTGAATAGCGCTTGCGGCTATTTTGTTTTTCGATTATCGGAAAACTATCGGAGTGAAAATGTGCAGCGGAATAAGCAGAAATAAAATAAAGAAACATAGAGACATAAGGAATTACTTCGTTCGGAGCCTAAGGCGACTCCTATTCGAAGGCCTGCGATCCTTGATCGCTTTCCGTGGGCAACAACTATAATTTCGAATAGAGTACAAGTATTGCAAATAAGTACAATAGAAAGAACTACGATTATACCGACAACAGTATTGAAATCACAAGTTACGGAGCTCCGAGTCGTTAGAATGTCACAGCAGCACTTCGGAATGATCTTGATAGCAGCACGTCGAAGAAGGAAAGCCTGGAACTTGATGATTTGAGCTGCTAGTCGAGATCCCTTATAAAGGGTGTTCAAGGCGCCTGCTACTGTTCACCAAGGCGCCTTGAATGACCCGAGTCAGCCGCGGAGATAAGTGCTGAACTGGTCGAACCTTATCAGGTTCAAGGCACCTCCAACCTCTCCAAGGCGCCTTCATCAAGCTGTCCAAGGCGCCTTGGCTTCCTTCAAGGTGCCTCCAAGCTTGCTTCGCAGCCAGCTCAGGTTTTGCACCCGAGGCGCCTCCATGCTCTATGGAGGCGCCTCGGACACTATTCATCCGAGGTTAATCTTTGCACTTTGGTCCCTACAAGATATGTTAATCATAAAAAATACCCTGCAGCACAAAGTTAGCATAAAATGACAATATAAATATGATCAAGAATATTATGACAGTCTCCGGACTGTCCGGGCCTGACTTCGGATTTCCAACCGGAAACCCTAGGTCGATCCGACGCCTACTGTTCCCTCTACGGGGAACGCGTCCTCACCTACTCCACTCAGGAGATTTACCTGCTGCCAGTGCGATCCTCCAGATCGACTGGACTTTTGCTCAGCACTCGACGCTTTCGGACTTTCTGCTGGACATCCGCTTCCCGGCTAGTCCAGTCTTTCACCTGGTTCGCGACACCAGGACTTTCCACCTAGGGTTACCACCCCCTAGGACTTTTTCCTGAAGCCATCGACCTACTAAGACTTTCCGCATAGGGTTACCGCCTCCTATGACCTAGGGTTACCACCCCCTAGGGTTTTCCCTTTGCCTAACCGTAGCTAGGACTTTTATCCACCTAGGGTTACCACCCCCTAGGACCTAGGGTTACCACCCCCTAGGGTTTTCACCTGCCTAACCGCAGTTAGGACTTTCCTGAAACACTCATTCAACATGTTAGATAACAAGAAGACTTAACTTTGATCCCTTTGCCATTATCAAAACTTGGGTTCGATCGTCGGATACCTTCCCGCACTAACAATCTCCCCCTTTTTGATTATGGCAACCCAAATTCAAAGTTAAGTAAAACAAATGCATAAGTATATTAAAAAGTTTTAAGTGAGCAAGCTTAAGTATGTAAATTCAAATGAACGCCTAACTTAAGCTAACACTTAACCCTTTGCCACTTAAACTTACCTACTCTCCCCCTTAATAAAACACTTTTTACTTTTGATTTTTTGAATTTTCTACTCTCCCCCTTTGCCATAAATCAAAAAAAAATAAGCAAAAATAGGCAGTTGATTTTTAAAGATGGATAACAAGATTTTGAAAACACTTCACAGTTTTTGTTAGTGAAATATTTGGAGCCTAAGTGATTTTTAAGAAAACATTTTTGTGGGCTAAGTTTTAAAATTTTGAAAATAAAGATTGAACCTTAGCTAAGCTCTTTGCAAGTATTGTATTTTGAAAACTATAGCTTAGGAAAAAAAACTTAGCATAATTTTAAACAATATTAAATTTTAGGACAAGGAGGGAGTGAAGTAGCATTTTTGTGGGTTATTTAGTTGGTTCTTAAGTCCAAGCATGAGTCAAGTTCAATAGATTTCAAATTATCTAATTGGTGTTGATCAGGTATCAGAGCCCTAAAGTACAAACATGCTTAATCTTAATATTTTCATAACAAGTAACTAAGCAAAATTTTGTGATATCACAACACTTTAAATTCTTAGTTTTTAAAGAGGGAGTTTAGAAAAAAATTTGATCAAAACTCAGTTTATCTAATACTTTTATCAAAGACTTAGCTAAACTTATGAAGATAATAGCTTTGTTAAGTATTTAACTTTAAAAGGACTTAGTTTTTCAAAAAAAATTGATTTGATGAAATTTTGAGAATGCTTTGGAAAATACTTAGCATTTTCAGCAAAGCTTAGCATTTGAAAACAATTGTTTTGAGAGACACTTAGCTAAATTCCCTTTTTGTCCTTTTTTTTAAAAAAAAAATTTAAAAAATACTTAGCTAAATTTGAAAATACTTAGCTATATATTCAGCTTAAAAATGATTTCCTTGAGAAAACTTCTTGCCAAATAGCTAAGTTTAGAGTATAGTCTAATTAAGCTTAGTTAAAGAAGACTTGATTAAGTACTTAGCTTAAAGAGGTTTTACATAAAGGCTTAGTTTTGAAAACATTCTAGAAGAGTTGTAATTTAAAAGCCCGGTCATAAATAATTTTAATTTTAAAGTTAAGTTAAAAATAACCTGAATTTTTGAAGATAAGTAAAAAAATAGTTTTTAATTTTGAGGTCAAGTCAAAATTTTATTTTAAAGGAAAACTAATTTTAAAACCAACTCAAAATCACTCCCGCTTAATTAATGCCTTAATAAATTCTTTGAGTTTAGGAGTCCAAGCATGAGAGGTTAAAAAAAAATTATTTTCCTATCTTTCCATCTCACTCATTCTAGATTAACAAGCATGTTTAGCATATGAGTGAGCGTGAGATGGAGCTGTCTTTGCAGTTGATATAAAACATAAGTTTTGAATTTCAAATACTTTTGAAATGAAGTTTTAAAAGATTTAAATTGATTTTTAAAAGATTTTTCAAATAATTTTGAAATTAAGTTTCAAAAGATTTTTAAAATGATTTTTAAAAGATTTTTCAAATAATTTTGAAAAGATTTTTAAATAATTTTGAAAATAATTTTAAAAAGATTTTTAAATGATTTTGAAATTGATTTTGAAAGGATTTTTAAATGATTTTGAAATTGATTTTGAAAAGATTTTTAAATAATTTTGAAAAGATTTTTAAATAATTTTGAAAAGAATTTTAATTAATTTTGAAAATAATTTTGAAAAGATTTTTAAATAATTTTGAAATTGATTTTGAAAATATTTTTAAATAATTTTGAAAATATTTTTAAATAATTTTGAAATTGAGTTTTAAAAGATTTTTAAATAATTTTGAAAATATTTTTAAATAATTTTGAAAATAATTTTGAAAAGATTTTATATAATTTTGAAAATATTTTTAAATAATTTTGAAAATAATTTTGAAAATATTTTTAAATTATTTTGAAAAGATTTTTAAATAATTTTGAAATTGATTTTGAAAAGATTTTTAAATAATTTTTAAATAATTTTGAAATTGATTTTGAAAATATTTTTTAAAAAAATTTTGAAATAGATTTTGAAAAGATTTTTAAATAATTTTGAAAATAATTTTAAAAAGATTTTTAAATAATTTTGAAATTGAGTTTTAAAAGATTTTTAAATAATTTTGAAATTGATTTTGAAAAGATTTTTAAATAATTTTGAAAATATTTTTAAATAATTTTGAAAAAAATTTTGAAAAGATTTTTAAATAATTTTGAAAAGATTTTTTTTTAATAATTTTTAAATTGTTTTTGAAAATATTTTAAAATAATTTTGAAATTGATTTTGAAAAGATTTTTATATAATTTTGAAATTGATTTTGAAATAATTTTGAAATAATTTTTGAAATTGATTTTGAAAAGCTTTTTAAATAATTTTGAAATTGATTTTGAAAAGTTTTTTAAATAATTTTGAAAATAATTTTGAAAAGATTTAAATAATTTTGAAATTGATTTTGAAATAATTTTGAAAATAATTTTGAAAAGATTTTTAAATAATTTTGAAAATAATTTTGAACATATTTTTAAATAATTTTGAAAATAATTTTGAAAAGTTTTTTAAATAATTTTGAAAATAATTTTGAAAAGATTTTTAAATAATTTTGAAATTGATTTTTAAAAGATTTTTAAATTATTTTGAAATTGATTTTGAAAATATTTTTAAATGATTTTGAAATTGATTTTGAAAAGATTTTTAAATAATTTTGAAAAGATTTTTAAATAATTTTGAAATGATTTTTAATTATCAGGTTGATTTTAATTACTTAGTCATCTCACCCGATCTAAATTTTCAATCAGGGAATCGTATAATTTTTGTGAGATGAATTGAGGTTCAATTTAAGGGTTTGGTTTAACTTTGTGTTAGATTCAGGTTTAGCTTTGGGTTCAACAAGTAAGCATTCTTTGGATAAACTTTTGGGCTATGGTGAGTCACAAGGAACTCATTAAAGTAACCATGCCTTCGAGGTTTTCCAAATAGTCCTACCCATTGAACTTAATACTAAACCTTGGTCTAACTAGTTAGGATCCATTTAAGGGTAGCTTCGGTCAGTTCCACTTGGCCAAATGCACTAGGTCGAAGCCATATCTTCCTAGACATGCGATGCCCAAGCTTCCCTAACATACTATCATCCAAAAACTTCACTAGTATCGTGGGTCAAGTTAAACCTAACCCATCTTTTCTAACCTTAATTACCCTGTCGGGTAGTCTATTCTTGTTTACCCATTTCGGGTAGATTAAGTTCAGTAACCCAGTCGGGTAGTTTAGTTAGGGGTGCCAGTTATTCTGGATCCTCCTTTTATCTGTTATTTGATTTTAATTTCGAATTTTTTATTGTTGAATTTTGAATTTTGAATTTTTTATTTGATTTTTTATTTTTGAATTTTGAATTTAAATTTTGAATTTTTAAATTGATTTTTGATTTTTGATTTTTGAATTTTGAATTTAAATTTCGAATTTTTAATTTATTTGATTTTTGAATTTAAATTTCGAATTTTTAATTTATTTGATTTTTGAATTTTGAATTTTGAATTTTGAATTTTTAAATTGATTTTTGATTTTTGAATTTAAATTTCAAATTTTTAATTTATTTGATTTTTTTATTTTGAATTTAAATTTTGAATTTTTAATTTATTTGATTTTGATTTTTGAATTTTGAATTTAAATTTCAAATTTTGATTTATTTGATTTTTGAATTTAAATTTCAAAATTTTAATTTATTTGATTTTTTATTTTTGAATTTTGAATTTAAATTTTGAATTTTGATTTATTTGATTTTTGAATTTTGAATTTTTAAGATCGTTTTTCTTTTTGCTCCCCCTGGATCATGGCCTCGATATGGTTTATCGAGGTAGTGTATTTGATCTTTCGGGACCCAGTATTGACCAAGTCCAACTTGATTGATCAATTTGGACTTGGGCACCCATGTTTGGACTGATTTACTATTTTGTTTGTTTATTAAGGATAAATATGATTTATATTTCTTTTTTTACTTTTATATCCTAACCCAGCTCTATTGTAAACGGCTCTCTGTGTCCCAAGAATTAGGTCAAGATTCTTGGAACCTAAAGGAAACCGTTCTAACGTATTTTTTAAATCCTTAACCTGATTTTTCAAACTTGAATTTTCTTCCTCAAGTTTTTGAACATGAATGGAATTTTCAGTCTGAACTTGATCAGGTATGGATTTAATGTTAGTCATTTCTTTAAGGACAGCTACTTCCTTTAGAAGTGACTTTATTTTAAGGTTCGACTTAGCTAACTTGCGTAATAAATAATTGACTAAATTGTTAAGTCTAGGAATACTTACAGTGGATTCTGGCACTTCGGAAACGGATGCGGATCCGTGGCTTCGCTCGGACTCGGCCTCCGACTCGCCCTCGCTCTCGGATTCGACGATCTGGTCACGGGCCATCAATGCGAGTAAACTAGTCTGATCGAGTTCGTCGTCGTCGTCCTCCGAAGAAGATTCGTCCCATGTCGCCTTCAGGGCCTTCTTTCTTCTTTACTTTTTGGCTTCCTTTTGGTTAGGGCAGTTGGCCTTGATATGCCCTTTTTGGTTGCACCCGTAACAGGTAACTTCAAACTTTACCTTCGAACTCGGTTGGGCCTCCTTGGATTGTACTGCCTTCTTCAAGTCTTTCTTGTTGAAGCCCTTCTTCTTCTTGTAGAGCTTCTTCACGAGGTTCACAAGTTCACTGGTCAGTTCGTCTTCTTCATCTTCTGAGTCGGGTTCGTCTTCTGATTCCGGCTCAATTTTTTATCGTACTCTTGGTTCCCGTGTTCGACTAGTACCTGCAACCAAAGCAATACCCTTCTCGGTTGGCTATGTATTAGTTTGTTCATGAAGTTCAAATTCACTAAATAATTCATCTAACTTTAAAGAAGACAAATCCTTAGAGACTTTGTAGGCATCTACCATTGATGCCCACAATGTACTCCTTGGAAACGAATTAAGAGCATACCTTATTATGTCCCTATTCTCGACCTTCTGCCCAATTCCGTGGAGGGAGTTAAGGATATCTTGAATTCGCGCATGTAGTGAACTTGTCGTCTCGCCTTCCTGCATTTTCAAGTTATACAATTTATTAAGTAAAAGATCCCTTTTACTTACCTTAGTGTCGGAAGTGCCCTCGTGGAGTTCGATTAGTTTCTCCCACAGCTCCTTTGCGGAAGCGAACGGACCGACTCTGTTGAGCTCCTCCTTGGTAAGACCGCACTGGAGGGTGCAGGTGGCTTTGGCGTCGGCTTCCGCCTTTTTGATAAGGGTTGGCTCCCAGTTCTCGCAGGATGTAGGCTTGCCGTCTGCATCCGTTGGTAGTCGCAGTCCAGTCTTGACTATCATCCAGGTGTCGAACTGGATCTTCAGATATATTTCCATTCGCCCCTTCCAATATCCGAGGTCTTCTCCGAAAAATAGTGGGGGACGAACAGTGCTATATCCTTCTTGTTGGGACATATAAATCTTGCAAAAACAAAAACAAGAAGATCTGTTCCAAGACTAAGTCTTGGATTAGTAATGTGGGAAGAATAAGGGAAAAAAAACGAGCTCAAGTGGTTTTGAGCAACACCGATTTCGAAAAGAATTAGAATTTTAGCCACTAAGCTAATTTCTAATTGACTCCGAAAAAACAAAAATACCACGAAAAAATGTCTTGAATGGTGGTTGCACCAATTCAAAACAACCCCGCTCTGATACCAATTCTTGGATCGAGACGCGCTAGAGGGGGGGTGAATAGGGCTCACGGTTATTTCGTTTTTCGATTATCAGAAAACTATCGGAGTGAAAACATGCAGCGGAATAAGCAGAAATAAAATAAAGAAACACAGAGACACAAGGAATTACTTCGTTCGGAGCCTAAGGCGACTCCTACTCGAAGGCCCGCGATCCTTGATCGCTTTCCGTGGGCAACAACTATAATTTCGAATAGAGTACAAGTATTGCAAATAAGTACAATAGAAAGAACTACGATTATACCGAAAACAGTATTGAAATCACAAGTTACGGAGCTCCGGGTCGTCGGAATGTCGCAGCAGCACTTCGGAATGATCTTGATAGCAGCACGTCGAAGAAGGAAAGCCTGGAACTTGATGATTTGAGCTGCTGGTCGAGATCCCTTATAAAGGGTGTTCAAGGCGCCTTGAATGACCCGAGTCAGCCGCGGAGATAAGTGCTGAACTGGTCGAACCTTATCAGGTTTAAGGCGCCTCCAACCTCTCCAAGGCGCCTTCATCAAGCTGTCCAAGGCGCCTTGGCTTCCTTCAGGGCGCCTCCAAGCTTGCTTCGTAGCCAGCTCAGGTTTTGCACCCGAGGCGCCTCCAAGCTCTATAGAGGCGCCTCGGACACTGTTCATCCGAGGTTAATCTTTGCACTTTGGTCCCTAAAAGATATGTTAATCACAAAAAATACCCTGCAGCACAAAGTTAGCATAAAATGACAGTATAAATATGATCAAGAATATTATGACAGTCTCCGGGCTGTCCGGGTCTGATTTCGGATTTCCAACTGGAAACCCTAGGTCGATCCGACGCCTACTGTTCCCTCTACGGGGAACACGTCCTCACCTACTCCACTCAGGAGATTTACCTGCTGCCAGTGTGATCCTCCAGATCGACTGGACTTTTGCTCAGCACTCGACGCTTTCGGACTTTCTGCTGGACATCCACTTCCCGGCTAGTCCAGTCTTTCACCTGGTTCGCGACACCAGGACTTTCCACCTAGGGTTACCACCCCCTAGGACTTTTGCCTGAGCCATCGACCTGCCAAGACTTCCCACATAGGGTTACCGCCCCCTATGACCTAGGGTTACCACCCACTAGGATTTTCCCTTTGCCTAACCGCAGCTAGGACTTTTCTCCACCTAGGGTTACCACCCCCTAGGGTTTTCACCTGCCTAATCGCAGTTAGGACTTTCCTGAAACACTCATTCAATATGTTAGATAACAACAAGACCTCACTTTGAACCCTTTGCCATTATCAAAACTTGGGTTCGATCGTCGGATGCTTCCCGCACCAACAAGAAGCACATCATCAAGCGTGACGAGTTATTCATCCCCCCTTCTAGCACATTTCGACCTAACATAGGTATCTAGTATATCTGATCAGGCTATATGTCCTTATTGGGATGTATACTATAAGCCTAGTTTTTGTATGAACATATGTTTTTGAGATATTTTGAAATGAGAATCATTTTGGTCAAATGTCTATATTTTATATTTATATATATGTCAGTGCAGTTGTCCATTTAATTTATATTGTAGATAACATAGTGTGTGGTGCCACACAGAAGATTATGTTATCAGTTCCATATAAATTATAAATAGTAGCTCACAACCAAAATGGATAGGGGTAAACCATTGGAACGGTTATAGTGTAATTTGGTATTAGTTTGTCTTGACTATATAATTACACTAGTACACTATGTGTGTATTGTGCAGGATCATTTGAGGTTATTCGATTTATACTAACTGCATAAAATAACAGAACCTCTATTATTATGGATGTGCATACTGTTAATCCATATATAATAACAAACACATATACTTAGTATTTATTTCTTTAACTTATCAATAGGTGAGATTTATTCGTTAAATCAATAGGCCCGATAAGTTGGGAGATAGTACCATTTATATGATGTGTTGTTGATTATAAAAGGAAACTGTGTCCTATTTATTTAGGTTGATGATGTCCCCTTGAGGAGCTCATAAGGATTGTCATGTAAACTCTGCAGGTGGACTTAGTCTGACATGATAATAAAGTTGAGTGATACTAATCTTGAAGTCAGATATTAGTTAAGTGACTTGTCAGTAACTCATTTAATTAACGGACATACGATATCTTAAACACAAGGAGATTAACACACTCATGATAAGTAGGAACCCATATTGTAATATGGGATTGGTGCGGTAGTTTAATAATGACCCTTTAGTGGTATGAGTTATTATTGATGAACTTGAGTTGAGTGTTCGGGTCGAATACAGGAAGCTCAAGTCCATCAGGAGGCCAAAACCAATTCCTCCTCACGGTCCCTCTTGTAGCCTCTATAAAGCCTTGCATTCACCCATTTTCGTTTTGCTTCCTACCCAAGAAAGGGGTCGGCTAAGCCTTCCTAGTTGCCCAAGCATAGAGTCGACCAAGCCTTGCTTGGTGCCAAAGCAAGGGTCGACCACAATAAAAGAAAAAAAAAGGAAAAAGAAAAAAGGAGTTATGAAAGGGAGATTTTTTCTCTCAACAGAATTCTAAAAAAAAAGCTATTAATTTTTCTCCTTTTTTATCTGGCGCCAAGGATTATAAAAGAAGAGGAGGTTGTGCCACAAAAAAAATAAGTGACAAGTTTTTCTCCACAACCAAAACCCTCTCCTTTTTTTTCCTCTAGGGTTGGCACCCAAAACCCCTCCCTTTCTTTCCTCTAGGGTCGGCGCCCCATCCCTTTCTTCCCTCTAGGGCCAACACCCCATCTCCCCTTGGTGGTCGGGGCTTGGAGGAGAAGAAAAAGAAGAGAAGAAGCACCTAGGTGGCCGGCGGTTTAGAGGAAAAGAAGAAGAAGGAGACACCCCTTTTGCTTTGCATTCTTTGGTGGTAGGCGGCTTGGAAAGGAAGAGGAGGTTCGGGTGTTTTGTCTTGGTAGATCGTCGCCCACACGACGCCCAAGAAAAGGAGAGGGATACGGCAGAAGATCAAGAGGTCTTTAGCTACGAAGAAAAGTACAACTAGTTCTTTAATTCTGCTGCGTAATTAGTTTTGTTTTCTTCGTGTCGAATTTGGATATCGATTTGAATACCAACATAAGAGGTCAGTGATCTTGTACTTCAATCAAGGTGTGCTTTGATCAATCAAGATCTTGCTTGATTGATCAAATACATGGCTGATCGAACATGTGGGTTGCTAGGAAAGGTTCTGTGCTAGTACAAATTTTTTGTATAGGGGATTTACACAGAACTGAATTTCCAACGCCAGCAATTGGTATCAGAGCGGGTTTTCTACCTCTGCGTGGTTGATTTTTGGTTAAATTATGTACTATTCATATATAATTTAGGTAGGATAATAGTAGGATATGTAGAATAGATTAACTCTGTGGTTACAGATATCCTAGTTCCAACTATTATGACCTATTGTGTTTGTATGTGATTTGAACCCTCGGGCATGTCGAGGGTATTTTGTGTGTGTATGATTGTAGTTATTAAATACAACCGGAGTTGTATTAGTTTATTTTACATTTTATTCAATCTAGATTACATGCACATTCCTTCGTGGAATATAGGATCGATAAATGTAATTTTTTATTTCTTATTATTGTGGCTTGCTTTGCATGGTGCTACCTTGAGGACCAGAGGCGCGGTGAAGAAGGAAGCAAGATAGACACGATGACATAAACCCTAGGGCTGGCGGGCAGGTTTTCTCCTCCTCACCTGGCTAGGGTTGGTGGCATACGGAGGACAGCGATGGATGAGGCCATAATAGTTGGAAATTTATTTTCATATTTATTACCTTTATATGCTGTGTTTGTGTGCTTGTGTGCATATGTGATGTGTGTGCATGTTAAAATTCCTCGATTTTAAATAACTAAGTGGTAGAGGAATTATTTAAATAAATTTCATGATCTCCATTACTGGTTTGTAAGTGATGCATACAAACTTGAGCATTGGCTTTAAGTGTCTTCCTCCATATCAGATGAGTTTATTTGCGGATCACTAGATCAAACTTCCTCTATGGATGATTATAGGAAATTATTTAGGTTTGTATGATCTTCTCCATCTGAAGGGGCACAATTCTAATTAATGGACTAAGTATCAAGTAATGGTATACACTTAGGCGCATTTAATAGTATCCTCCCCATCGGAGTCACTGCTATTATTTGTGTGACCGAACATAAACCAACTATTAATTTTATTTGTCATAAAGTTAGGTTGACAAGATAATAAAATTAATGGGTAAAACCTCCTCTAACAAATATTTGAATTAGTATACGTCCACACTATCGTGGCATACGAAATTCACGGTGTTTTGAGGTGTTGGTGAATTTAAATTATATTGT
Source organism: Zingiber officinale (assembly GCF_018446385.1). NCBI lineage: Eukaryota > Viridiplantae > Streptophyta > Magnoliopsida > Zingiberales > Zingiberaceae > Zingiber > Zingiber officinale. Next base: position 95,895,404 of record NC_056002.1, on the reverse strand, counting down.
TCGAGGAATCAATATTATTTTAAATTCTAAAGTTTTGATCAAATATTTTATTTTGTGATTCTCAGGATTTCAAAATGACTTTCAATCCTCTTGCTATTATTTTAAAAGAAAACAAACTTACTAGTTAAAATTATATTGATTGGAAACAAAACTTGGACATTTTCTTAACTGCTGAAGAATACAAGTTCGTATTTTTCAAGGTCTATCCTAGCTGTTGGATCACGGCGGCCGGCTAGAGGGGGGGGGGGGTTGAATAGCCTAAAAAAATAATAAAATGAAAACCTTTTTTGAATTTTCTTAAACTAACACTTGCAAAATAGAAAAGCGATAAACTAAAACAGAAAGTAGAGGCACAAGGATGTTTTACTTGGTTACAACTGGGGAGGTTGTTAATCCAAGGAGAGTGTCACACTATCTATCTCCTTCAGGCGGAGAAGCCTCTTACAGCAATGAAGCGCACAATAGAGAAGCTAATCTAGAAATAAAGCGTACAAGTGTTGGAAATGAATTGCTTGTGTTGATTCTAAGCTTCTGGACCAAGGTTGTATTTATAGCCTTGGTCGGGGCACCTCGAAAGGTTCCAGGCGCCCTGGGGGGATATAATTTTATCCCCTACGTATGGATCACAGTTTGACCGCGATCTAGATAAAGTCCAACTCCGGGTGCCCGGAATGGTTCCGGGCGGCCGGACCACTAAGTCAACCAAGTTGCCTTTCTGGTTCCGAGTGCCCGGACAGTCCGGGTGCTAATTGCTTCGGTCCGGGTCTTTCGCTCCGACTCCGATTGCTTGGGTGATTTCAGCCATCTAGAATAGGGCTCACCCGAACCCAAGGTGCTAATTGCTTCGGTCCGGGTCTTTCGCTCCGACTCCGATTGCTTGGGTGATTTCAGCCATCTAGAATAGGGCTCACCCGAACCCAACTTCTGGTCTTCTCAAGCAGGCTTCCGCTCCGGCTTCTCGTCCCTCAGAATCATCGTGTGCTTGCTTCTCGTCTATCAGCGTACTCATCCGCAATCTTCGTCCCTCGATCGCACCCCATGTCGACCTTCTCGCAAGTTGCGTCTCTTGCTCCCCGAGCAGTCTTCCACTCCGGCTTCTCATCCCTCTGAACCACCGCACGCTTCCTTCTCATCCGCCGATGTACTCTTCCGCAGTGCCTCATCCCTCGGACGCACCGCGTACCGCCCTTCTCACAAGCTGCGTCTTCCGCTCGATTACCTGTGCTCCTAAGCTCCTGTACACTTAGACACAAGGTTAAAAACACACAGGACCTAACTTAACTTGTTGATCACACCAAAACAACCTTGGAGTTCCAACAATCTCCCCATTTTTGATGTGAGCAACCCAAGTTAAGCTAGGGTAAATAGACATAAAAAATAAACTAACTAATTTTGAAATAAGGTGCAAAAAAATAGAAAAAATTGGTCTACCTCCTTATAGACTTATACTTTTCCTTCTCCCCATTTGATTACATAAAAAAATTGGGGTTCTAGGAAAAACTCTAAGGGTAAAAATTTTGAAAACTATAAACAATTTTGCAATAATTTTCACATAAAGAGTCTCTAAGTAAAATAAAAATTCTAAGTAAACTTTAAGTAAGAGAGAAAAAAAATCCTGACTTAGGCAACTTTGAAAATTTTCCTAAGTAAAAGAATTAAGAAAAAATTTCTAATTTTAATTTTTGAAAAGAAATTTTACGCACAAATTTTTTTCTAAGTATAAAAATATTTTAGAAAAATATTTCCAAAATAAATGTTAAAAACTTTTTAAAGCATTTATTAAATTTTAATGCTTTACCAGAAAGTTAATTAAACATTTTATTTCCATATTTTGGCTTCCAGGTCCTGGCGAGACACTAGGCCTTCTTGGTTATTGGAGCAACAACCACTTCCTTAAACGAAGCCTCATAAAGAAACTGATTATTTAACTTCCTCACTGAAAGCGCTAAAGCCGACTAAAAGTTCAATTTAAACATGACTTTGGAACCGAATAAAGGTTCCAGCCTACTGGATTGACTAAAAATTTCTTAGGGACATATCTTTTTGAAATGTTTCTAATTTGTCCCTTATGATATCTAGAATACCGATTTAAATTGTTAAATTTTCTAACATTGGTATTAGATGAGCATGCATGCTTTTTCAAGTTATTTATTTGTACTTTTAAATTATCATTTTCTACTTTTAATTTTTCATATTCTAATTTAATTCTGTCGAATTCTTCAATTAGATAAGATTTAGCTAATATTATTTTTAAATTTTTAATTTCTTTTTCTAAATTACAGCAATCCTTAGTTAACAATTTAATAAACTTAAATAGTTTGTCGGGAGGAAGATATCGTACCTGACTTACCTTGTCGATCTCGTTGTCCGTTTCTCCCCCTGATCAACTGCTGCTATCTTCCGACGTGGCTCCCCCTTCATCGATGCTCTCGATGCTCATTTCGGAAGAGCTTGACTCGCAGTCGTCGTCTTGATGACTTGCCATTAGTGCAAGTCTGGAGAAGGCTTCGACTCCCGATTCGGACGACGTATCGTCCCACGTCACTTTTAATGCCTTGTGTTTTTAACAGGTTTCTTACCTTTATCTTTGTCCTTGTTCTTTAGCTTGGGACAGTTGTCCTTGACGTGCCCATCTTCATCGTAGTGGTAGCAGCGGATGGTCTTTTTCTTTCTACCCTGCGGATGGTTAGTTTTTCTAGACTTACAAAGATTCTTGAATTGTCTTACCATCATTACCATTTCCTCATCGTCGAGAGAAGACTCCGACTCAGGTTCGTCTCTCGATGCTTTGAGGGCGACGTTGTTCTTAGGCTCCTTCGTACCTGCACATCTTGATTCGTGCACTTCAAATGTCGAAAATAATTCTTCCAATGTAATATTTTCTAAATCTTTCGAAATGTAAAAGGCATCTACTAGTGATGCCCATTTTGTATTTCTAGGAAAAGAGTTTAGTGCGTACCTGAGCGAATCTCGATTACTTACCTTTTCTCTGAGATTCAAAATTTCGGTGATGATTTCTTTAATTCTCAAGTAGATGCGCAACTGTCTCGTCTTCCCCAAGTCGTAGGCTGGTGAGCTGATTGCGAAGTAGACTCCGTCTAGCGAGGTTGGCTTCGGACGTTCATTCATGTAGCTCGAGGAACTTCTCCCAAAGTTCCTTTACGGAGTCATAGTTGCTGATTCGGTTGACTTCTTGTGGCGAGAGAATGCATAGCAGATGGTACTCTGCTTTGCCGTTTGCCACGTAGTCAATCTGCTCCTTTTTCGTCCAGTGGTATTTCTCCTTACCTTTCGGTACTGTAAAACCAAATTCCATAATTAACATTAAATTAAAATCGGTTTTAAAAAATATCTGCATTTGCTTTTTCCAGCTAGCAAATTCTCCTTCGAACTTCGGCGGGTAGATACTCAGTCCGGTCATTATTTCGTTACTTAGTTCGGCGGTTAGTCTTCCTGAAGTGCCTTAGCTTTGATACCAATTGTTGGATCGCGGATCTCCACAATAATCCCCTAGCAATACCTAAAAGATGGTAAAAGGTAATTAACTAAGGTCATCTAAAGATCACAAACAATCATAAATACAATCCAAACAATAATCAGTAGGCATGGTAGTTTCAATCCAATTAAAAAATTAAGCAAGTTGTAATCTCACAAGGTATTCACCTATTCTAGCTCTCACACTCAAGCATGTAAAAGTGGAGCTCACTCAATGCAACTCACAACATTTCACTACCATAAGCTTGCTTATTTTCTAATTCTCCACCACTATAAAACATAGCATACATGAATCAAAAAGATTTTATCAACAAGAATTGAAATGGAATAAAAAAGAACAATGAAAATGAATGAAATAGGTAAAAGAAAAGAATTCAATGAAGTATATGAGAAGATAAGAGTATTGGAGGAATATACTTGATGAGTTGACCATTTTGATGTGAAAAGAGATGAATACCATTTGTCATTACCAATTCAACATATCAAGCTAACCTCTCCTTCAATTTGATGACCATCCAAAATTCTTGATACTCTATCTTCCACTTGACACTCTTTGATTTGCCAAAAATTTTTCTCACTGTTTTTCACTTTAATTCTATCACTTGGAAGCTAAAACAATCTTGAATTACCTTATGGAGAAGAGTTCCCTCCCCCACACTTAGAATCTTGGCCGTCTCGGACAATTCAACTCCATTCAATCAAAATTGAAACACCTCTAGCCACTATTTTTTCCTTTCTTCATTCTACAGAATTTTCTATTTCTTCCTTTCTCTGTTTATGATTTTTCAGATTCGAATTCCAGAATAAGCCAATTCTATCACTGAACCAACAAACCATATTCAGAAATCAAATTCGGCAGCAACAAATTGAAATCAAGTTCAGCACTTAACATGCTCATAATCATCTGCAAAATTCACACAATTGCAGCAACAAATATTCAAGATTTTAGTTGGCAGAACAAATTGAATGGATAGATTTCAATTTGTACACACAATTTCCAGTACTTAATTCAGGAATTTCGGTTTCCATTAAGTCCCTGTATTTCAGTATCAATACTAATTCTGTAAAGTTCCAGCTCCTGAGTTTTAGCAATTAATTAAATGTATCACTTCAGGTTTTCTTCAAAATTTACTCTTACCACTGATATGTAACACTAAGATCTTCCTAATCATCAGCTACATCAACTATCAGCTGAATTCCAGTGTCTCTGTTCTGTTGCTTCTGCTCAGAATTCCAGCAACAGATTTAATAATTCTGTCCATGCAGTTAGTAGAAAACATAGAAAGACCAGAACACCATTTGTTACTGAAAGTACAAGAGCTCCACTTGAGTTTTTCAATGACTTAGTGCTGCTCCAAAATTTTGGTACTCATTTGATACACAAATTGTTCCAGCTTCCCAACAGTGATCGGGTTCCATGTTTCTCCATGGCATTCCATAGTTTCTTAAAGAACTTATAGATTTAAACATCAATGATCAGAATTAGCCTTGTGCCACTTAACAGTGAAGAATCTGTTCTACAAATTCAAACTTTGTTTCCTGTCCAACAACAACCTTCTTCCATGTCAATTTTCTAGCTAAAACTTATCAGGCAACATTCAATTCCTCCTCAATCCTTTGCAACTATCAACACTGAATTAAAGAATTCACCATTGGATTAAATTTCAGAATCTTACTCCTGATCAACAAATAGGTTGAAAATTTTTCACCATTGTATTCCTGCACTTCATCACATAGCTCCCTGGATTTTTTTTAAAAGCAGCATATATAAACCAAAAGTAGCCTCTAAACCAAGTCAAAAGTAGAAACTTAAATAAGAACTCCAAATTCACTTCAATTACTGCACATTGTATCAAGTAACAATAATCAAAACCATGTTTGAAACTCCCACATCACTCTCAAAAATCACAATTCAATACTTATGAAACCATCCCTCTTCTTCAAAATTCTTGAACATAAACTAATTTCCCCCCACACTTAAAACTTTGTCCATCATCAAACAATCTAACTCATCAAGATAGTCAACCAAAACCCTCAATGAAATGGACCAAGCAAAGGTAATCAAAGGTTAAAATGCAAGAGAGAAGTGTTTTAAGAAAATTATGAAGAAAGGAATTAGAATTTATGAGGGATCAAGAATGAAAACAATCCTTCATCTCCATGCATACATATGCTATTGTGACTTAAAAGAAGCAAAGCAAGTTCTAGAGTTCAATTACTATGAGTGCATGTGACACAAAGAAAATAATAGTGATTAGGCTTAAAGTGGTCCTCACTAGGTAATTTTCATACAATCAAACTCAATTGATCAAAATGGAATCCACCACCACACTAACCAATATCATGTAAGTAGAGCATCCAATCATGTCACATGACCTAAAATTGATGATCAAATTTAAGAAGTTTTTACCATCTTAAAAATATTACTAGAAAATTCCATGGAGCTTTTATTCAAATGAAATGCTATATACTAAACAAAATGCAAAATATGAAAGCAAAGTGTAAACTTCAAAGTATGAAACTAAAGAAACGTATAAAGAATTTATTAGACACAAAGCATGAATTAAAATGCAAAAGAAAGCAAAATTAGAGCCAACTCCCCTTTAATTCCCGGTGGTTGAAGAAGATTTAAAAGAAGAATCCATCCCAGTAGTGGAGTATCCTTGGTTGCAATCAATTTCTTTTTATTGACCATTTTTCCATTGTAAATTCTTTCTGGAGGTCTGAGGCGGTTCAGTTCAAGCATCCACTTCAGAAGCTTGTATTCTCTTACAACATCATTAAAAGAAACAACCTCCCATACACATGTGGGATAAGAAAATAGGAGAACATTAGTGTGGGTAAAATATGTATCAAAAAATGAATCACATCTAATAAAGTCAACAATTGGTACCTCAATTAAATTTTCTGAAAAATCATAAGAAATACTCACCTTGCCGTGTTGAAAGGTACCTGGAGTGGTGATTGTTACCTCCTCTTCATCAAGTAAATGCTCAAGCTCTGGTTCTGATGAATGTACAACTTCATGTAGTGATTCTTGGGTACTTGGCTCCATAGCACAGTCCCTACACTTACATCTTCAGTTCTTGGTGATTCTTGAGGTAATGCTTCCAGAAAGCAATCCCCTACACTTAAATCATCTTCTACAATTAAATTTTCAATTCCTACATCATTCACAACATCTAGAGCAACATCATTAGTAGAATCAAAAGTAGGTTCAACTACATCATCACAACAGTAAAAAGTACTAAAAGAATCTAATGAAGAAGTAGATGTAGTGTCAGGGCTGACAAGATCTCCACAATCCATCTCTTCACTGGCACTTTGCGTTTGTAACTGATGAATGGATGATGCAATTTGATCCAACTGATTCTGTATATTCTGTATTCTTGAGAATTGCTGCTCTTGATTCTCACTCATTTGTTGCATAATCTCCCTGAGTTTCCATGTTGACTCATCCATCTGAGATTCATTTTGTTGATAAGGATGTGGCATAAAAAATGTTGAAACTTCTTGAAATCTATATGAATTTTGATAGGCTGAATATGGCTCAATAAATGGTCCTTCTGCACTTTCATACCTGAAACATGAATTATCCACCCAATTAGCATTAAAACCATTTGAAAATGACTCATACCTATTTTGTTGAACCATGTTTGAGTCAAATTGATACTCAGGATGAAAATACTGATTCACCATTCCACCTCTAAAATTCTGAAAATATGGATCCATGCTAAAGAAATCTCCTGTTCTTCACTACAACACTAAAAATCAAAATTAGAAGACTCAAAAGCATAATGTTTCAAACACATGAAAATATGAACATTAAAGCATTTAACAATTAAGAAATAAACCAACATGAAAATACAAAAAGAAATAAGCAATCAAATCAAGAAAGATGCTAACAAATAAAATCAATCAATGCATAATCTAAAATTAACACACACTACTAATTACTCCCTGGCAACGGCGCCAAAATTTGGTGTTAACCTTTTTGCATGTCACGTGGCACTCCAAATTAATAAAGATTGAAACTCATTAAAATTAAGACAAGTGTTGTAGTAACGAGTCCCAAGTCATATTTTTCCAAGGGTAACTAGTGAATGTGTGCACACTCTAGATTCGATTCAAATTCTACTCTTACATCATCAAAGTGAATTCAATATCAATTTTACTGCAATTAAATTTGAATTCAATGCATCAGTGAAGCAAGGAAAACAATCACTAAATCTTCAATCTACAACCACAATCTAACTTAACAATCAAACTCAAAAAAAACTCAAACAAATTAAGCATTCAACATTCGTCATTTAAGTATTCGGATTACCTACTAACAACTGTTTTTCATGAATAGAGGTAACAATCAAACAACTCAATGAAGCATTCAACATTCAAGAAAATAACATTCACAACATATCCAATGAACCAAACAAGTATTCTCTAAATTCATGAAATGAAATTTAGCTCAATCTTACAATGAACAAATATAAATTAACTTATGAATGTAGTTTATCATAATTAAGATCTTATTCAAGCGTGATAATGCAAAGTAACACAAACAAGACAAGAAACAGATTCCTATGACATCAAGTAACGGAACAAAATGTGGTTTGCAGGATTTGTAAGAAATTGAATAACAAAATAAAGAAATCAAAGCAGAATTGTAAACTAGACATCAGATCATTAGATCTGAGCAGATTCAAGAACAAATTAACGACAAGGTAAAGAAAAACTAAACCTAATTGGCATTCCATAACCAAACCAGGATCAAAATTCTCCACTCTGCTGTGAAAACAGAGGTGCTCTCGGAAACCTCCCCTAAAACACCCAACAAGCAATGTACAAGCTTACAACTATTTCCAGAAAGTGCTCATAGCTCTTGGAAACCTCCCCTTAAGCTCACATCCGACTGGAAACCTCATCAACCAAAGAACAGAGCTCGGATTCTGATAATTGTCCAAACTAGATCAACTGATCAGATCATTCCAGTTTAGCTGTGGAATGAAAGTCGAAAGAAGATCTGAGACTCAAAGAAACCTCCCTCTGAGCTCAGTTGGATACGGAATTCGCTGATTGGAAACCTCCCCTCAACAGGAATGCGGCGATGAAGCAAAACCTTAGTCGCAGCCGAGAAACCTCCCTCGATCACTCTCTGATCACGGATGATGAATGACGGCAGCTCGAAGATCGTCGTCGGTGAAGAACGCTGCTCTTGGATCTGGAATTGTGGAACGGGAACTCGGCGTCACGGAGAAGAAGGAATAGTAGTCACATAAACACCCGAGCCCGAAGACACTGTAGCTTCTTGCGAGGCTTTTAAATCCTTCTCAAAACTGATCCAACGGCTGAGAATGATCAAGGCTCAATCAACGGTGAAAAATAGCCTAAAATCCGATCCAATAGTACTGATCTTCATCTATGGTCCAGATCTACTTCTCATTAGGTTAGATGGACCAAATTCTCAACGGATGGCTTAGATCTCTCGGATCTTCAACGGACGGTCCAAATCACTCTCAAGCATGATCGCTTCGTTTAGCCCTAGATTTGAGCCTAAATACGGTCTGATCTGATCGGATCCATGACCCTTTTGATGCCTACAAAATAAAAATCAAATATTAGAATCAAATACCATGATTATAAGCCAATTTGCAATTAAGTCCAAATTCAAATGCAATTTATGAAATGTAAAGTAAACATGAGTTTAAGCTATGAATAAACCATTAAAAACATGCATTATGAATTAAAATAAAGTAGGAAAATCATGGTTATCAGTCTAATCCTTCTTTGTTCAGTGGTATTTCTCTTTACCTTCCGGTGCTGTAAAACCAAATTCCTGTTAGCTAGAGCCCTAGAGCCAATCATTTGATGATTGTATTTTGGACTTATTATATCATATTCTATATAAATAAAGGCATTTGGATTTTGGTTATTATACTTACTTGTATTGGTGCCAAATAAACTAAGTATAATAATGTCCTTGAGTAGACGGTTCTCACCTATATCAATCGGTTAGTTGAACTGATAGTGAGATGATATAGGGAACACTATTCTTAATCATTCCTATTCGAGTATTAACATTAAGGGACAATGTTAATGCAATAAGACTAGCATGGAGGTCAACTCGATTACTTGATCTCACAAGTCATGGATATAGAGATATCAAGTTGACACATGGGTATACATTAGAGAATGTATACTGAATGACCCGCCATGAGAAAGTATCATAGATCGTTATATGAGTGTCATATACTTTCTCATGTGGCTATTAGTATGACTACTAGTCCTTAGACCTGAAGTCACCATAGATCCCTACATAAGGAGTTATGTACTTTAGTTTCGTCAAACGTCACCCGTAACTGGGTGGACTATAAAGGCGATTACTGGGTATATAACAAATTATGCAGAGGGATGTGAGTGATGTAGATGGGATCTATCCCTCCTATATGACGGGAGAGACATCGGTATTCTTGATAGAGTGAGACCACGAAGTGCATGACCATGCCCAAATGAGTCAATATAGGATATTGAGCTCATTTGATTTAGTGAGTCTACTTGGAGTTCAAGATTTAGATTGGTCAGAGGATGACACGGTCTATGCCTCACATTGACCAATCTAGATGTCTAGGATAGAAGGACACTTGTCATATATTGTGAGCAGTCACAATTAGTAGTCACAAGGTGATGTTGGATCTCAACATTCTTGTAACTTGGGCAGTAATGATGTGTTGCTAGATACCGCTCATTACTTATGCTCCTAAATGGGTTTAGCGCATTTCCAACGTTACAAGAACCTATAGGGTCACACACTAAGGACAATTAGATGGAGATTAGGTTCATATGATGAACCAAGAGGATTAGATTCATTTGATGAATCAAATTGGATTAAGAGTAATCATAATTGGGCTAACTTGAGTTGGACTCAAGTGGATTCATGTATTCAATGAGTCTAATTTAGATTATGACTCATTAAATCAACTTAATTTAATGAATTAGATTCATTATATTAAGTTGGCTTGAATCAAATGGTTAGATTAGATCAACCATGGAAGAGATTTGGTCAAGTTTGACTTGACTTGAGAGGAAGATAGAAAGTCAAGTTTGACTTGACTTTATGCCATCTCATTGGTGAGTTGGCATTGATGTGGACCAATGATGTTACTCCACATCATCATGGGTGCCACCTCATGGAAGTTACAAAGCCATTTTCTTTAATAGCTTCACATTAATTGCACTTAATGCAAATTTTGGGAGTTACACAACTTGAAAGTGGCCGACCACTTTTGAATGGGAATTAAATTGATTTTCCTCATTAAAGTGCATTATTCTTTCTTCTTCCTCTTGGAGCTCTCTTCCTCTCCCTCTCCTCCTCAACTTGGCCGAACCACACATAGGTGCTAGCACACCTCTTTGTGTGTTTTTCTCCACCTACGAGTCCGTGTGGATACTTCTAGAGGAGTATCTATCTTGATACTCTTGAGATCCGGCACCTTTTGGACGAGCGGGAACGCGAAGGGCTTCGCTTCAAAGGTATAACTCATTTCATGTAGATCTAGGAGTAGATCTAAGTAGGAACTCGTACTCGTAATTTTGTTTTGAAATTTTTCTTCGCACGAGATCCGTTGGCTAGGGTGATTCAGGGTTTCCGCGACGCGAAAAAGCGGTTTTCGCGGCCTGAAAAACCCAACAGTGGTATCAGAGCCACGTGCGAAGCGAGTACGAGTTTAATTAGTATTTTTGTGAAAAATATGCATACTGTAACATTCTGTGAATTTCCTAATTTTTATGATTTTATGGGTATTTTTCTCGTAGAAGCGAAGCACAAGTGTTTCGGCACTTGTAGGCTTCGACTACCGAGAAGAATTTTCCAAAACGGTAATGTTTCGACCCAAAATCTTTTGGGACAGCGGGCTAAGGTGCTCTTGGATCGCTTAGGAGCAACTCGTGATGGTTAGATCGCGGGTAGGGGTACTGCCCCTAACTCCGCAAGGGGATTTGCTCCGCGATTGCGCCCGAAATCGCTAATCGGGACCGCCGGGAAAAATTTACTCATAAAATCTGTAAAATTATAAAAAAATTACAGAAAATTATAGAAATATATAATTTTGAATTATATATTAATTTTGTGATAGTCATGGCTCAAAAAGACCCAATAAGATTGGAATTGTGTTGTAATTCATATTACGGCCTGCGCGCCGTTATTTGTGATGTGCGTGTTGTATTTGTTTTTATTTTTATTTTCACGACCTGCGCATCGTGCCTTTCTCTTATATTCTGGTTGTAAATTAGATTTAGACTCGAATGTAACTCGAGTTTCAAAATTGTAATGTAAATTTTGAAGCGGTGGAAGGTCCACACGAGACGGAGTTACGAGGAGGGCACGAGCAACACGAGGTGGTCAACAGAAGGAGCTTGAGAAGCTGTTGACCTTAGGTTGACCATCCGATCTTCTCATTGGCTTGAGAAGATCGTAGTAGGGCCATGACTAAATCACAAATTAATTTAATTAATTACTTTTGTGTGTATGTGATGCATGCTAGTTAATTAAGTAATTAATTAGTGCCTAACGATTAGATTAGATCTAAGTAGTGCACATGATGCACCCTTCGATTAGATTAGATCTATCGAGTATATGATATGCATCATCGTTTAGATTAGATCTAAATCACGTCAACTCGTAATGTCTACCATGCCGTGATACCTACCACTACCTCGATCGCATGTAGTTGTTGAATCTGCCAAAGAAGAGCAACACATACTATCTTGGTAGGGTACGGAGGGACAATCTTGGTCCCGCCTATCAACGCATGGGTGAGTACAACTCAATTAGATTGAGTATTCCTAGTTAACTCGGTTGGATCGAGTATAACTATAGGCATTCTTCCAACGGTTGGAAAGTTAGGTCAAAATCACATATATTAACTCTCGGGCGTATTAGCCAAAGCTAACTCAAGTTTTAATATAAATGCGGATTTTGATTCTATAAACAAGAGTTGCATAGAGATGTAATTAGTAATCGTTACCTACCGATCATATTAAGTCTTGGGCGTATTAGCCAAAGCTAACTCAAGGGTTAGTATGATGTGGATCTTGTCCCACATGAATTATAGAATTTAGTGGGAGCATCATTTACTTAAAGGCCTAATTAAATGATTAAGAATATGATATTTATTTCTGCTTTTATTTCTGTTGTAGATTACCATGACGTCGAATACGAACACCTTCTCCCTGCGATCTGTCCTCGAGAAGGACAAGCTCAACGGAGCAAACTTCCTGGACTGGTACAGGAACCTGAGAATAGTTCTGACCCAAGAACGTAAACTGTACATTCTGGAGCAGCCCATTCCGGAGGCTCCTCCTGGCGAGCTGACCGAGATGCTTTCAAGAAGCATCAAGATGACGCATTAGATGTGTCTTGTCTAATGCTCGCGACCATGAACTCTGAGCTTCAGAAGCAACACGAGTTAATGGGCGCTTGATATGGTTGAACATCTTCGTCAACTATATCAAGGTCAAGCGAGGCATGAGAGATTTGAGATCTTAAGGGCACTGTTTCAGTGCAAGATATCAGACGGGGGTCCTGTAGGCCCATATGTACTCAAAATGATTGGGTACATAGAGAACCTACAAAGGTTGGGGTTCCCACTTGGCCAAGAGCTGGCTACTGACCTAATCTTGCAATCCTTGCCGGATAGCTACAGTCAATTCGTTCTAAACTACAATATGAACGAGATTGACAAGCCACTGCCCGAGCTGCTTAGCATGCTGAGAACTGCTGAGCTAAACCTTAAGAAGGCTAAGCCCAACACTGTTCTGATGGTTCAGAAACATAAGGGCAAGGGCAAGCCCAAAGGCATGGGAAAGTCCCAAGCCAAGGGCAAAGGCAAGGCACTGAAGCCTAAAGGAGGGGTCACCAAGGATGCTACCTGCTTCCACTGCGGTCAGACCGGGCACTGGAAGAGGAACTGTAAGGTATACTTGGAGGATCTTAAGAAGAAGCGAAGTGAGACTTCCACTTCAGGTATATATGTTATAGAAGTCAATCTATCTATTTCTACATCATGGTTATTAGATACTGGATGTGCTTCTCACATTTGTGCAGGCGCTGAGAAATAGCAGGGCATTGACAAAGGGCGAGGTGGACCTACAAGTAGGCAATGGAGCACGGGTTGCTGCTGTTGCTGTAGGGACTTACTTTTTATCTCTGCCCTCTGGGCTTGTACTAGAGTTAGTCGATTATTGTTATGTGCCTGCATTAACAAAGAACATTATATCAGTTTCTTGTTTGGACAAGAAAGGTTTCTCGTTTACTATTAAGAACAAATGTTGTTCCGTCTATTTAAACGATATGTTCTATTATAGTGCACCTCTGATAAACGGACTCTATATTCTAGACCTTGAGAGCCCTATCTATAACGTAAAACCAAGAGGTTCAAGTCAAATGACATGAACCAAACCTACCTTTGGCACTGTCGCTTAGGTCATATAAATGACAAGCGTTTATCCCAGCTCCATAAGGATGGTTTGTTGGACTCATTTGATTTTGAATCATATGAGATATGCGAGTCATGCCTACGAGACAAGATGACCAAGACTCCCTTTAGTGGGCACAGCGAGAGAGCAAATGATTTGTTAGGACTCATACATAGTGATGTATGTGGCCCTTTCAATGTTGCTGCTAGAGGCGGTTATAGGTACTTCATCACATTTACTGATGATTTCAGTAGATATGGTTATGTGTACTTGATGACACATAAGTCTGAATCCTTTGAAAAGTTCAAAGAATTCAAGAATGAAGTACAGAACCAACTTGGCAAGAGTATTAAGATACTTCGATCTGATCGAGGTGGAGAATACCTTAGCCATGAGTTCCGTGACTATCTAGCTGAGTGTGGGATTCTATCCCAACTCACTCCTGGAACACCACAGTGGAATGGTGTATCCGAAAGGAGGAATCATACCCTATTAGATATGGTACGGTCTATGATGAGTCACACAGATCTTCCGACATACCTTTGGGGCTATGCTCTAGACACGGCAGCTTTTATACTCAACCGAGTTCCATCCAAGGTCGTGATAAAGACACAATATAGGATATGGACTGGGAGAGATGCCCAGGTGTCTTTCATGAGGATTTGGGGTTGTGAGGCTTACGTTCGACGTCAAGTCTCAGACAAATTAGGACCCAAATCCGACAAGTGCTATTTCATTGGATATCCCAAGGAAACTAAGGGATATTACTTCTACATTCCCAGTCAGCACAAGGTAGTTGTGGCAAAAACTGGAGTCTTTCTAGAAAGGGACTTTGTTTCTAGAAAGACTAGTGGGAGCGCGTTCGATCTTAAAGAAGTTCAAGATGCGAACAATAGCACTGATGCCTCGATGGAAATTGAACTGGAACCACAAAGTGTTGTGGATGATGTTGTTCCACAAGGAGTTGAGGAACAACAACCAGTTCAAGTAGACATACCTCTTCGCAGGTCTGATAGGGTACGTCGTCAGCCTGAGAGATACTCATTTCTCTTGTCTGACCATGATGATCATAGAGGATGAGCCTACCACCTATCAGGAAGCTGTGATGAGACCAGATTCCGAGAAATGGCTAGAAGCCATGAGATCCGAGATGGAATCCATGTACACCAACCAAGTATGGACTTTAGTTGATCCACCTGAAGGGGTAAAACCCATTGGGTGCAAGTGAGTCTTTAAGAGAAAGACTGACATGGATGGACTTATCTATAAGGGTCGCTTGGTAGCTAAAGGTTTCAAGCAGATTCATGGTATTGACTATGATGAAACCTTTTCTCCAGTAGCGATGTTTAAATCTATTCGGATCATGCTTGCTATTGCAGCTTACCACGATTACGAGATCTAGCAGATGGACGTCAAAACCGCGTTTCTGAATGGAAACCTACTCGAGGATGTGTACATGACACAACCTGAGGGTTTTGTAGATCCAAAGCATACTAGCATAGTATGCAAGCTGCATAGGTCCATTTATGGACTAAAGCAAGCTTCTCGGAGCTGGAATCTTCGATTCGATGATGCAATCAAATAGTTTAGTTTCATCAAGAACGAAGATGAACCTTGTGTCTACAAGAAGGTTGTAGGGGACATAGTTGTCTTCCTCATATTGTATGTGGAAGACATACTGCTCATTGGGAAGGACATCCCTATGCTTCAGTCTGTCAAGAACTGGCTAGGGAGTTGCTTCTCAATGAAGGACTTAGGTGAGGCATCCCGCATTCTAGGGATACAGATCTATAGAGATATATCTAAGAGATTGCTTGGCCTAAGTCAGAGTACATATATTGACAAGGTACTCCTTCGGTTTGCCATGCAGAACTCCAAGAAGGGATTTCTGCCAATGTCACATGGCGTGAGTCTTTCGAAGACTCAAGGTCCCTCTTCTAGAGAGGAGAGAGACCGCATGGATCAGATCCCTTATACCTCAGCCATAGGATCGATCATGTACGCCATGCTATGTACTCGACCTGATGTCTCGTATGCTTTGAGCATGACGAGCAGATACTAGTCAGATCCAGGTGAAAGTCACTGGATAGCGGTCAAGAATATTCTTAAGTACTTAAAAAGGACTAATGAATATTTCTTGATATATGGAAGCAATGATGAGCTAGCTGTAAAGGGTTACAGTGATGCTAGCTTCCAGACCGACCAGGATGACTATAGATCACAGTCGGGGTTCGTATTTTGCATTAATGGTGGTGCTGTTAGCTGGAAGAGTTCGAAGCAGGATACAGTAGCTGATTCTACAACAGAAGCTGAGTACATTGCTGCATCAGAGGCAGCAAAGGAGGCAGTTTGGATCCGCAAGTTCATCACTGAACTTGGGGTGGTTCCTAACATTGCTGAGACCATTGAGCTCTATTGTGACAACAATGGAGCTATAGCACAGGCGAAGAAACCTCGCTCACACCAGCGGACCAAACACATACTACAGCGCTTCCATCTCATTCGAGAGATCATCGAGAGAGGAGATGTGAAGATTTGCAGAGTACCTACAGAGGCTAACATCGCAGATCCCTTGACCAAGGCTTTGGCACAGAAGAAGCATGATGGTCACACTAGGTCATTTGGGCTTACAGCATACACTGATTGGCACTAGTGCTAGTGGGAGATTGTTAGCTAGAGCCCTAGAGTCAATCTTTTGATGATTGTATTTTGGACTTATTGTATCATATTCTATATAAATAAAGGCATTTGGATTTTGGTTATTATACTTACTTGTATTTGTGCCAAATAAACTAAGTATAATAATGTCCTTGAGTAGACGGTTCTCACCTATATCAATCGGTTAGTTGAACTGATAGTGAGATGATATAGGGAACACTATTCTTAATCATTCCTAGTTGAGTATTAACATTCAGGGACAATTTTAATGCAATAAGACTAGCATGTAGGTCAACTCGATGACTTGATCTCACAAGTCATGGATATAGAGATATCAAGTTGACACATGGGTATACATTAGAGAATGTATACTGAATGACCCGCCATGAGAAAGTATCATGGATCGTTATATGAGTGTCATATACTTTCTCATGTGGCTATTAGTATGACTACTAGTCTTTAGACCTGAAGTCACCATAGATCCCTACATAAGGAGTTATGTACTTTAGTTTCGTCAAACGTCACCCGTAACTGGGTGGACTATAAAGGCGATTACTGGGTATATAACAAATTATGCAGAGGGATGTGAGTGATGTAGATGGGATCTATCCCTCCTATATGACGGGAGAGACATCTGTATTTTTGATAGATTGAGACCACGAAGTGCATGACCATTTCCAAATGAGTCAATATAGGATATTGAGCTCATTTGATTTAGTGAGTCTACTTGGAGTTCAAGATTTAGATTGGTCAGAGGATGACACAATCTATGCCTCACATTGACCAATCTAGATGTCTAGGATAGAAGGACACTTGTCATATATTGTGAGCAATCACAATTAGTAGTCACAAGGTGATGTTGGATCTCAACATTCTTGTAACTTGGGCAGTAATGATGTGTTGCTAGATACCGCTCATTACTTATGCTTCTAAATGGGTTTTGGGCATTGCCAACGTTACAAGAACCTATAGGGTCACACGCTAAGGACAATTAGATGGAGATTAGGTTCATATGATGAACCAAGAGGATTAGATTCATTTGATGAATCAAATTGGATTAAGAGTAATCCTAATTGGGCTAACTTGAGTTGGATTCAAGTGGATTCATGTATTCAATGAGTCTAATTTAGATTATGACTCATTAAATCAACTTAATTTAATGAATTAGATTCATTATATTAAGTTGGCTTGAATCAAATGGTTAGATTAGATCAACCATGGAAGAGATTTGGTCAAGTTTGACTTGACTTGAGAGGAAGATAGAAAGTCAAGTTTGACTTGACTTTATGCCACCTCATTGGTGAGTTGGCATTGATGTGGACCAATGATGTTACTCCACATCATCATGGGTGCCACCTCATGGAAGTTACAAAGTCATTTTCTTTAATAGCTTCACATTAATTGCACTTAATGCAAATTTTGGGAGTTACACAACTTGAAAGTGGCCGGCCACTTTTGAATGGGAATCAAATTGATTTTCCTCATTAAAGTGCATTATTCTTTCTTCTTCCTCTTGGAGCTCTCTTCCTCTCCCTCTCCTCCTTAACTTGGCCGAACCACACATAGGTGCTAACACAC
The DNA here is from genome assembly GCF_018446385.1 of Zingiber officinale. NCBI lineage: Eukaryota > Viridiplantae > Streptophyta > Magnoliopsida > Zingiberales > Zingiberaceae > Zingiber > Zingiber officinale. The sequence goes on along the minus strand of NC_056002.1, from coordinate 95,877,203 downwards.
CTCTTTGTGTGTTTTTCTCCACCTACGAGTCCGTGTGGATACTTCTAGAGGAGTATCTATCTTGATACTCTTGAGATCCGGCACCGTTTGGACGAGCGGGAACGCGAAGGGCTTCGTTTCAAAGGTATAACTCGTTTCATGTAGATCTAGGAGTAGATCTAAGTAGGAACTCGTACTGGTAATTTTGTTTTGAAATTTTTCTTCGCACGAGATCCGTTGGCTAGGGTGATTCGGGGTTTCCGCGAAGCGAAAAAGCGGTTTTCGCGACGCGAAAAAGCGGTTTTCACGGCCCAAAAAACCCAACAATTCCATAATTAACATTAAATTAAAATTAGTTTTAAAAAATATCTGCATTCGCTTTTTCCAGCTAGCAAATTCTCCTTCGAACTTCGGCGGGTAGATACTAAGTCCGGCCATTATTTCGTTACTTCTTTCGGCGGTTAGTCCTCCTGATGCGCCTTGGCTCTTATACCAATTGTTGGATCGCGACGGCCGGCTAGAAGGGGGGTTGAATAGCCTGAAAAATAATAAAACGAAAACCCTTCTTGACTTTTCTTAAACTAACACTTGTAAAATAGAAAAGCGATAAACTAAAACAAAAAGTAAAGGCACAAGGATGTTTTACTTGGTTACAACCGGGGAGGTTGTTAATCCAAGGAGAGTGTCGCAGTAACTATCTCCTTCAGGCGGAGAAGCCTCTTACAGCAATGAAGCGCAAAATAGAGAAGCTAATCTAGAAATAAAGCGTACAAGTGTTGGAAATGAATTGCTTGTATTGATTTTAAGCTTCTGGACCAAGGTTGTATTTATAGCCTTGGTTGGGGCGCCCCGAAGGGTTCCAGGCACCCTGGGGGGGGATATAATTTTATCCCCTAGGTACGGATCACGGTTTGACCACGATCTAGATAAAGTCCAACTTCGGGCACTCGGAATGGATCCGGGCGCCCGGACCACTAAGTCAACCTAGTTGACTTTCTGGTACGGGCCCTTTGCCCCGGTGCTGTTTGCTTCGGTCCATGTCTTCCACTTCGGCTCTGCTTACTTGGGTGATTTCAGCCATCCGGAATAGGACTCACCCAAACCCAACTTCCGGTCTTCTCGAGCAGGCTTCCGCTCCAGCTTCTCGTTCCTCGGAATCATCGTGTGCTTCCTTCTCGTCCGCCAGCGTACTCATCCGCAGTCTTCGTCCCTCGATCGCACCCCATGCCAACCTTCTCGCAAGCTGCGTCTCTTGCTCCCCGAGCAGTCTTCCATTCCAGCTTCTCGTCCCTCGGAACCACCGCACGCTTCCTTCTCATCCACCGTTGTACTCTTCTGCAGCACCTCATCCCTCGGATGCACCGCGTACCGCCCTTCTCGCTAGCTGCGTCTTCCGCTCGACTACCTGTGCTCCTAAGCTCCTGCACACTTAGACATAAGGTTAAAAACACACAGGACCTAACTTAACTTGTTGATCACACCAAAAAAACCTTGGAGTTCCAACACTAGCGTGCCTGATAAGGATTCTAGTGAAGAGGAGATAGAGAGACATAGGAAATGGGTCAAGGCAGATGAGATAGCGCGGTGTTACATTTTGACTTCTATGTCAAATGTGTTGCAACATCAGCATCAGACCTTACCCACTGCCTATGACATGATGCTCAATCTCAAGGAACTCTTCGGACACCAGAATCGGGCTGCCAGGCAGGAGGCCATGAGAAACTTAATGACGATCACCATAACTGAGGGGACCCCCGTAAGGGATCATATCCTCAAGATGATGACTCATTTAAATAAGATGGACTATCCGCGTAGACAGAAGAACAATAAAGGTGTATCTTATTCTTTAGTTGTTGAAATATGTTTAGCGGTGTTATCTACCGGTACCTGGTGTGTAGATACGGGAGCCACTGATCATGTCTGCAATTCATTGCAGGGGTTCTAGAAAACCCGATGACTACCTAAAGGGGAAATCACCATCTAAATGGGTAATGCTACGAGAGTGGTGGCTGCTATAGTGGGAGATGTTTATTTATCTTTTGATAGGAATAAAAAGCATTGATTTTGAGAAATTATCTTTACGTACCATGTTTTAGAAAGAATTTGATTTTAGTTTCTAAATTATTTATGGACCGATATTCTGTTTCTTTTTATGATAAAGTAGTTGTCAAGAAAAATAGGGTGGTTATCTATTCTGGTACGTTGGTTGACAATTTGTACACTCTTAATCTCATAACTCCCACGATAAAATAAATGAAAATTAATAACACATCTTCTAATTCTAATAAGAGAAAGTAGCCTTTGAAAATAAACCAAACATATCTTTGGCATCTAAGGTTGGGTCATATTAACTTGAGTAGGATTCAAAAGTTAATAGTCGATGGACCTTTGGGTTCATTCTTAGTGGAAAATTTTCCAACCTGCGAGTCTTGCTTGGAAGGAAAAATGACCAAGAGGCCTTTTAAGGTAAAGGGGTATAGAGCTAAAGAAGTGTTGGAATTGGTTCATTCTGATTTGTGTGGACCAATGACTATCCAGGTAAGAGGTGGTTTCGAATATCTTGTCTCTTTTATAGACGACTATTCGAGATATGGGTACATTTATTTGATACGCCGCAAGTCTGAATGTTTTGATAAGTTCAAAGAGTACAAGGCTAATGTGGAGAAACATCATGGTAAAAGTATCAAGATACTACGGTCAGATCATGGTGGAGAGTACCTCTTAGGAGAGTTTAGGAATTACTTATCAGAGGCCGGGATTCAATCCCAATTATCTGCACCTAGTACACCCCAACAGAATGGTGTGGCGGAACGAAGGAATAGGACTCTTATGAAAATGGTTAGATCAATGATAAGTTATTCATAATTACCAAATTCATTTTGGAGATATGCTCTGGAAACGGCGGCGTACATTCTGAACTTGGTACCTTCTAAGTCAGTACCCTCTACTCCCACAGAATTATGGAAGAGGCGTAAGCCTAGTCTAAGACACATTCGGATTTGGGGTAGTCCAGCACATGTACTGAAGGGAGATGTTGATAAGTTGGAATCACGTACAGAAGTTCGCTTATTTATGGGTTATTCTAAAGGAACGGAAGGCGGTTTGTTTTATAGTCTCAAAGATCATAAGGTCATTGTTAGTACCAATGCCCAATTTTTAGAAGAGGATTATGTAATGAACCACAAGCCCATGAGTAAAATTGTTCTTGAGGAAATAAGAGAGGGCACGTCTAATTTAGTACCAACAGTACAAGATGAGATACCACAAGTAATTGCAACACGTGTCACAAATGATGCACAATTACAGGTAGTATCTCGTCGTAGTGGGAGAGTTGTTCGACAACCTGATAGATTCATGTTTTTTGAGAGTCTTCGGACTTGATCTATGGTGAACATGAAACTGATCCCTGGACACATGATGAAGCACTCCAAGATAAAGATGCAACATCTTGGCAAAGTGCAATGAACTCTGAAATAGAATCTATGTATTCTAATAAAGTCTGGGAGCTTGTAGAACCACCAAATGGTGTAAAAGTCATTGGATGTAAATGGGTCTACAAAAGGAAAAGAGGGGTAGACAGGAAGGTGAAAACCTTTAAAGCGAGGCTTGTTGCGAAGGGGTATACTCAGAAAGAGGGAATTGATTATGAGGAATCCTTTTCGCCGGTAGCCATGCTCAAGTCTATCCGGATTCTTTTATCTATTGTTGCTCATATGGATTATGAGGTTTAGCAAATGGATGTCAAGACAGCTTTCCTTAACGGAAGTCTTGATGAAAACATCCATATGAAGAAACCAGAGGGATTTATTGCGAAGGGCAAAGAGTATCTTGTATGCAAGCTCAATCGGTCCATTTATGGACTAAAGCAAACTTCAAGATCTTGGAACATCTGGTTTGATGAAGTAATCCAGTCTTATAGATTCATTCAATGTCCGGATGAGTCTTGTGTATACAAGAAAAGTGACAGAAACTTGGTGGTATTTCTTGTACTATACATAGATGACATTTTGCTCATTGACAACAATGTCAAAGTGTTGTCAGACGTAAGGGTATGGTTGTCCAAGCAGTTTGATATGAAGGACTTGGGAGAATGTGGACATATTCTTGGGATCAAAGTAATAAGGGATCACAAGAAAAGGATGTTGTGCTTATCCCAAGCTTCATACATCGATACTATCCTAGCTCGTTTTAGCATGCAAAACTCCAGAAAAGGTTTTATTACCTTTTGGGCATGGAGTACCTTTATCTAAAGAGATGTATCCTAAAACATCAAAGGAGATAGAGGAGATGAAGACAGTTCCTTATGCTTCGGCTGTAGGAAGTCTAATGTATGCGATGCTATGTACGAGACCAGATATCTGTTTTGTCATGGGCATGGTTAGCAGATATCAAAGTAACCCAGGACAGGGGCATTGGACTGCCGTAAAGCATATATTAAAGTACCTGATAAGGACTAGAAATTATATGCTGGTTTACCAGACAAATGATTTACCCCCTGTGGGTTACACGGATTCTGACTTCCAATCAGATAGGGACAATAGTAAGTCAACCTCAGGGTATGTGTTTACTTTGGGACGTGGAGTCATAACATGGAGGAGTATTAAGCAGAAATGTGTTTCGGACTCTACCATGGAAGCTGAGTATGTGGCAGCCTCTGAGGCAACCAAAGATGCTGTATGGCTCAAAAACTTCTTGATGGACTTAGATATGATTCCTGGTTTGCCCAAAATTATCACAGTTTATTGTGATAATAGTAATGTAGTAGCAAACTCGAAGGAATCACGACCCATAAGGCAAGTAAATACATCGAGCGCAAGTACCACATGATACGAGACATCGTAAAGCGAGGAGAAGTTGTTGTCGTCAACATTGCATCAGCAGATAACCTGGCAGATCTTTTCACTAAGGCGCTTCTAGCGAGAGCTTTTGATGGGCATGTTGAGGGGATGAGAATCATATATATAGCAACATATATGGCTGCATAGTCTTTTAGTATAAGTGGGAGATTGTTGGGATGTATACTATAAGCCTAGCTTTTGTATGAACATCTATTTTTGAGATATTTTGAAATGAGAATCACTTTGGTCAAATGTCTGCATTTTATATTTATATATATATATCGATGCAGTTGTCCATTTAATTTATATTGTAGATAACATGGTGTGGAGTGCCACATAGAAGATCATGTTATCGGTTCCTTATAAATTATAAATAGTAGCTCACAACCAAGATGGATAGGGACAAATCATTGGAACGGTTGTAGTGTAATTTGGTATTAGTTTGTCTAGACTATATAATTACACTAGTACACTATGTGTGTATTGAGAAGGACCATTTGAGGTTGTTCGATTTATACTGACTGCATAAAAGAACAGAACCTCTATTATTATGGATGTGCATACTCTTAATCCCGATATAATAACAAACATATGTACTTAGTATTTATTTCTTTAACTTATCAATGGGTGAGATTTATTCGTTAAATCAATAGGCCCGATAAGTTGGGAGATAGTAGTACCATTTATATGGTGTGTTGTTGATTATAAAAGGAAACTGTGTCCTAATTATTTAGGTTGATGATGCCCCCTTGAGAAGCTCATAAGGATCATGTAAACCCTGCAGGTGGACTTAGTCCAACATAATAATAAAATTGAGTGGTACTACTCTTGGAGTCAGATATTAACTAAGTGAGTTGTCAATAATTCATTTAATTAACGGGCATACGATATCTTAAACACAGGGAGATTAACGCACTCATGATAAGTAGGAGTCCATATTGTAATATGGGATTGGTGCAGTAGTTCAATAATGACCCTTTAGTGGTATGAGTTATTATTGATGAACTTGATTTGAGTGTTTGGGTCGAACACAGGAAGCTCAAGCCCATCAGGAGGCCAAAACCAATTCCTCCTCTCGGTCCCTGTTGTAGCCTCTATAAAGCCTCACATTCACTCATTTTTGTTTTGCTTCCTACCCAAGAAAGGGGCCAGCCGCATCCTTGCTTAGTGCCCAAGCAAGAGGCCGGCCAAGCCTTGCTTGTTGCCCAAGCATAAGGTCGGCCAAGCCTTGCGTGGTGCCCAAGCAAGGGGTCGGCCACAATAAAAGAAAAAAAAAGGAAAAAGAAAAAAGGAGTTATGAAAGGGAGATTTTTTTCTCTCAACAGAATTCAAAAAAAATATGTTAATTTTTCTCCTTTTTATCTAGCGCCCAGGATTATAAAAGGAGAGGAGATTGTGCCACAAAAAAAATAAGTGATAAGTTTTTCTCCACAACCAAAACCCTCTCCTTTTCTTTCCTCTAGGGTTGACGCCCAAAACCCCTCCCTTTCTTTCCTCTAGGGTCGGTGCCCCATCCCTTTCTTCCTCCCTTTCTTCCCTTTAGGGCCAACACCCCATCTCCCCTTGGTGGTTGGGGCTTGGAGGAGAAGAAAAAGAATAGAAGAAGCACCTAGGTGGCCGGCGGTTTGGAGGAAAAGAAGAAGAAGGAGGCACCCCTTTTGCTTTGCATTCTATGGTGGTATGTGGCTTGGAAAGGAAGAAGAGGTTCAGGTGTTTTGTCTTGGTAGATCGTCGTCCACACAACGTCCAAGAAGAGGAGAGGAATACGGCAGAAGATCAAGAGGTCTTTAGCTACGAAGAAAGGTAAACTAGTTCTTTAATTCCACTGCGTAATTGGTTTTGTTTTCTTCGTGTCGATTTTGGATATCGATTTGAATACCAACACAAGAGGCCAGCGATCTTGTGCTTCAATCAAGGTGCGCATTGATCGATCAAGATCTTGCTTGATTGATCAAACACATTGTAACGACCCAATTTTCCCTATTTCGAGTTCTAAATGTCCTTAAAAATATTTGGAAATGCTTTTAAAATATTCTAGAGATTTTTAGGAATTTTTAGAGTATTTTTATGCAATTTTTGGAGGTCGTTTGGTATTTTTACTAAACGAAAGAAGGTCCGACAAAAATAATGTTGAAGCCGAGATTCAAACCGTGTACCTCAGATCTGAATCGAGCCTTAACCAAATCCAGCCAACCAACTGTTCCGTGACCTTTTCGTGAACATATAGAGAACAAAATCTATATAAGTAGTAGAAGTTAATAACAGGAAATAATAGGAAGAAAAGGGTTGCAGCCGAGATTTGAACCCACGAGCCGAGCTTTAAGCAGAACGCAACCAACCAAGTGTTCACGCTGCTGTTGCTGAATAAGGAAAGAGCGACAAATATTTAAGGTATAGTAATTAATAAAAACCCTAGTTATAAGAAAAGAATTAGGTTTTCTTTTTCCTGAAAACCTTTCTCTCCTCCCTCCTCACGTGGCGTCGGTGTGATTTCTTCTCTCTCGAGCGATTCTTCTCGGGCGAAGGTGCAGTCAAGGCTAGGGCTCCTCCTCTCGGGTGATGGCAGCGAAGAAGCAAGGTCATCCCGTCGAGGAGGGCACGCGTACAGGAAGGGATCGTTGAGATTTTCACCTCCTCTGAACCCTAGACCATTTCGTCGGCTGTAAGTGCAAGAACAAGAGTAAGTACTACTCACCTGTGGTAGGAGTTGCTCCGAACTTAGGGTTTTCGTTCCTTGCTTCGGATTTTGCTGTGCCAAGTAGAATTATATGATAGAGCTTTAGTTTCCCTTCATGTTTTTGGATCATGCTGTATAGAATTGTTGCTAGGGATTTAGCCTTTCTTTCCTGACTCCGAAACATGCAGAATTTAGGTTTGGGTTCCTTTGTTGCGGCAGTATTAAACCTGAATTTCCTTCATATAATTCAGATTGGAGTTTCTTTAGTTTGGAGTGGTCCTTATAGCGAGTGCAGATCTGAGCCTTCCCTTATTGCTGCTGTGCCGAACTAGTCTTGATTTCCTTTGGGATTTGTTGGATACAAATAGCCATGTGTTCAAATAATCTAGTTCCAGATTTTTAATTAAGCATACAGTTTAGTTCATTCTGTTGCAGCATTTCTGTTTATGATTTCAGTCTAGATTTCTTGCTACCTAGAACCAACTGTCATAAGAATAGTTTCTAAGCATGAGAAATTTACGAGCGGTATTAGTTCTTAATTCTTTTCACTTGTCGTATTAGAATAGCATGAGTAGTATTGATGCTTAATTCAGTTTCTAGTCTCTTGTTTTAATACATATACATATATATGTTAGTTAGCTTTTAATAGCTCTTTAATCTAAAGCATATAGTTAGTTGTCTTTGCTGTTTTAATAAGATAAACAGCCATGTATTTTAGTGGAATGGTTATGTGCTCTATTAAACCTTTTTAGAGGATTATGAGAAGTTATGAGTAGAGAAAAGACCAAGGTCTAATTAGAAAAGATAACGAGTAATTTAAAGTAAGAGGCTAGTACCCGACTTCCGAGGTTGTCGTTAAACAAATCCAGGTGACCAATTCCAAGGTCTTGGCCCTGGTAAGACCGAGGTCTTTACCCTCATACGACTGGAGGCTCGCTACCTCAGTCTCTATTAGAGAGCGCGCATTTTGGTACTAAGCCTGGGCCCAAGAAAGAGAAGAAGAAAGTTAAATATTAATTTCAAGTATAAGGCTATAAGTAAATGAAACAAGTATCACCTATGTTTAGAACCAGTAAAGTTTAGCTCTTATAATGCTAAGCATACAGTATTAGTTTTCATTTGCTTTCCTTATGAGTTTATTGAGCATGATTAGCTTTATTTCCAGCATGCAGATTTATTCTCGTATGTCATGAGTATGCAGTTTATTTTAGTGCTTTGCTATTAGATGAGCATGAGTAGCTTTTCTTTTTAGCATTTCAGTTTTAGCATCCTTTGTATCTTATGCACTTACGAGTTTTTGTGAGATAGTTTAGTACTTATTAAGCGTTTCTCTTATAGATTTATTTTCCTCCTACTGCAGATAAAGGAAAAGCTAAAGTATAAAAAGGAAGGCGACAAGGAGGATGCGTGATGGATGGTGTGTGATGTTTGGAACCATGGAATCTTGGGACCTTGCTAGAGGATTTAAATGGATTCTTGCTAAGAATTTGTTAAGAGTTTAATAGGAGTCTTTCTTTTAATTGCTAGAGAAATTAGAGGTTGCACATGCTATTTGTATTGTTGGATTTGAGTTAGTTGCCCTTTTCTATTAGTAAGTGCAGAATCGGTTTATGCTTATTTTCTATTAGCAAATGCAGAACTGATTTATGCCTTTTCCTATTAGCAAGTGCAAATTTAGTCTAGCTTCTTTAAGCAAGTGCAGATTCGTTTATGTTTTAGTTTTGTTTCTAATAGCATTGCAAATTTAGTTCGCTGGTTTATTGTATAAGCATGAGCAGTTTGTGATTGCTGTTACGTGAGCATGCGCAGATTTTACTGTGCCTTTAGTAGAGCACGAGCAGTTTTATTTGTGGTTATATGAGCATGTGCAGAATTCATCCTTACTGTCAGTAGAAGCATCCTTTCTTATACTTTGCTTAATTGGAAATAATTCAACATGTGTAGATTTAGTGATGCATGCTTTGGTATATCATGTGTAGATTCTTGATAGCAGCAGTAACCTTTCTTATAGCTTGGATATGTTGGAATTAGATTTTTTTTTTTTTTGTAGAAGAATCTCCATGATGAAACAGTAGTATGCCTTGTTAGTAAATATGCTTCAGCTGTTCAAAATGCAGAACCGTAGCATGTGTTCGCTGCTAGATCCAGTTCTGTTGTTATAGACTGAATTTTATGCTCAAAACCGAAGTGAACACCTGCAGATTTATATGTTGAAGTTGTTTGGTTGATTAGTAAGGCAACATGTTTTAAATTAGGAATGCATGCTATATTTCCTTATGTTTTGTGAGAATGTTTACAGAACTATGGTTCGGTATGTTCGTTTCCTTTTAGAAAATTGTAAGTATTGCTATTTCTAGCATAAGTAAATAAGTTAAGTAAAGTTAGCAGAAACCAGTAGCGGTCGCCCTCAGAGTAGTAGTAAGAAGGGTGGTTGTTACACACATGTCTGATCGAGCATGTGGGTTGATAGGAAAGGTTATGTGCTCGTACAAATTTTTTGTACAGGGGATTTACACAGAATGGAATTTCCATCGCCAACAGTCCTATCAGCTAGAGCACTCATCGAGCTTGTTAATACTTGGCTTTGCACTTCCTCAATGCTTAGGAGTTTGGGTGGATCAAGCGTCCAGTATGCCCGATCGAGCTCTATGTTCAATTGGCTAGAGCATTCGGTCAAGCTAGTAAATACTTGGCCTTGTGCTTCGTCAATTCTTAGGAGTTTGGGGCTCGAGGCCCGATCGGCCAGAGGGTCCGATCGGATAGGTTGACTCAGAATGTTGACCACCTCTTAACTTTAACTGCCATGTCATCCGGCCTCTTGAACTTTAACAAGCGTTGGGGGGGTCCATTACCGTATCACTTGGTATTCACAATTTATGCAGGGATAATGATTACTTATATGTCAAGATAGTTTCATCTGATTATCTCAAGTAGTTAGTCTAGTTTAGTTGGTCGATCGCTAATTTCGTTTGGAACTGTCCAAGTCTGAATGATAGAGAAATTTTGTTGAGTCCTTGATTCACCAAGTTCCCTAGTCGCCGAGTGCTCCTAGTGTTGAGTTAGCAAGTGCTCTGAGTACCGAGTTAATAAAGTTGAAACCGAAGGCTCGAGATAGATACTGAAACAATCTTGGAGCTTGAGTCTAAGTGGGTTGCCTAAGGAGTGTCGCCTGAGGAACAAAGACGTTGAGTCCAGCGGTAAACTTAAAGCAGATTCATCTCATCCGACGATGTTAAAAGTCATGCTTGGACGACTATTTCTCAGGATAAAAAAAATAAAATCACGAACACAACCTAGCAGAGATTGTCACCACAAACTAATTATCCACTTACCACCAATATCTACCAAAAAAGAAGGGTAAATTACCCTAAACTCTCATGCAAAGTTTCAACTTTGCAGTTCCTATGTTAGAGAATTTATTTCAACTCTCTAATCCATACTAATTCATCTAATTCACTATTATTGCACACATTTCGAAGGATTATTATAAAATATAGGTACAAAAAGTCCAAAATAAGGTATCATTAGTCCAAAAGGAGGTATAATTTCTCCTAAATTCAGCACCATTTAAACTCAAATCTAGTACACTACCTATACACAATTTTTAGGTACATAGTAAAATATAGGTACAAGAAGTCCATAATGAGATATAATTCCTCCTAAATTCAGCATCATTCTTGTGTACATATTTTTTAGGTACGTGGCAAAATATAGGTACAAAAAGTCTATAGTGAGATATAATTCTTCTTAAATTTAACATCATTTAAGTCAAAATCTAATATATTTTCTATTCAATTGAGCAATATCTATAATAGATCGATCAACCTCATCTATATATGAATATGTAGTGTATATATATATATAGTTACATAATCTATTTTATTAGGTATAAAATATTTGAAATCAAATATACATGTAGTTTAATTGAGTGTAATTATATAAGATTATGTACATATAGTAAATTAAGTGAATTAGTATGAATTAAAAATTAAAATAAATATTTTCTAATATAGAGACTGATGGTAAAATTAAAAGATTTTAAGCTATTTATCAAAAAAAGAATTACACCGTGAAAAAAAAAACTAAGGAAATTATAGAAGTCTCTTATTTTTCTCTTCTTCACTAGGAATGTTTTTTTTTCTTTGTTGTTGTTTTTTTTTGTTTTCAACGATCAAGCTTCCTTATAAGGGAATGATCACCTGCTAAGGAAGCACCATGCAAAGCACATGTGTCACTATGAGCATACGTCGACATGCAATTCGAGAATTCAAGAGATATGCAAATATTGACTGATCGACGTGGAACCACGGTGTCCCAGCCGATGCGCTAATGTTCATATTAACTGATACGGTGAACAGGATAGGATCCAAAAGTTAGGATAAAATCAAAGTAGATTAATTGATATGACGGTTAAAATTAAGAAGACTAACACTTGAGATTAATAGGATCAGCGGAGTACTCTAGGCAATCAGATCGTTGATCTAATCAGATTCTGAGTCTTTCTGGCTAGGTTGAAGTTCGAGTTCTCCTGACTCGATGGAGAACCGAGTTCTCTCGGTCTACTTGGAGCTTCTAGACATACAGTCCGACCGGACTTTTATCTAATCGGATGTCGAGTCCTCGAGATTGTCAACCTTCCGCATGCTGACTTAATCCACTCAAGAGCAATATCCGACCGAACAATAGAGGGGACTCGACCAGCTTACTGTTAAAGTAGGGCTCGCTAGCCCAAAAGCCCAATATCCCTCTTTGATATCTTTGTGTAATTGTTACAAAGAATCAAGAGAATATTTCTTGTACAGTCTGTACAATGGAAGTTTCATTCTAAGGTGGTCGGCCCAATTTAGGAAAGATGGTAAAATGTCAGAATGGTGGATCATATTATAGCAATGCATCAATATTCATACAGAAGGGGATATAAGGGGTCTCCACCCACAGGCGCTAGTACGCAACACTTCACTATCAAAATTTACTGGTCCTCGCCACTGTTCTTCATTTTTTTTCTCCAGCTCTTTGTCTGACTTGAGCATCAGAGCACCTAAGTCAAGAACCCCTCCATGCCCCGATTACTAACGTGCTCTTCCTCCTTGTTCTTCTTTGAGAGCAGACCCGATCGAGGTACCATGTTCTTCCTGCTCAAAGTCTTCTTGCAGTTAACTATGAAACCACTTGTCCAGCACACCAACTTCCCCGATTTCAGACATGATCAAATTTGACACTGTGTGTGGAAACTTCGCTTAATTCTTAAATGCGAAGATGGAAGATTCACAATAGTTACCCTATCGCAGGAGGACCTTGATTTACTTGTGGTCGCCAAAGCTAAGAAGATAGCGCAACAACAAGAAGTTGTTGGACACCCTTTGCTGAAGGACCCCGCATTCTCGGTGATAGGACCTCACACCGAGTGGAGAACCAGAGTAGAAGGGCCAATGGAGTTTCCCCCGGTCCTCCCTCTAATCGGTTTCAATCAAGTACCTATACATACTGATGTATGTGGACCAATGTCAATTCATGCATATGGAGGTTATAGCTACTTCATCACCTTTATCGATGATCACTTACGATTTAGTTATGTGTATCTTATGAAACACAAGTCCGAAGCCTTTGAAAAGTTTAAAGAATTCAGAAATGAATTATAGAAACAACTTGGTAAAAGTATTAAAATACTTTAATCAAATCAAGATGGTGAATATTTGAGCCAAGAGTTTCAAGATTATATGAGAGAATGAAATATTATTTCAATGGACTTCGTCGTATACATCACAATATAATGATATATCTGAAAGGCGAAACGGAGCCTTGTTCGACATAGTTAGGTCAATGATGAATCATGCAAGTTTTCCCAAATCCTCTTAGGATTATGTACTCGAGACATCTATTTACTTATTAAACTGAGTCCTGACGAAGACAAACTCTGCTACTCTATATGAAATATGGGTTAGTAAGATACCTCATCTATCTCAATTATAGATATGGGATTGTCTTACTTATATAAAGAATAATATATCAGATAAGGTAGATGTTAAGTTTGATAAGTATCTATGTATTGATTACTCTAAAGAAATGAATACTACCTCATCAACTAAAGCACCAATTTGATGACTGAAATACAATTCAAGAAAAGATGAACGGAACTATTGATGGAAATATCAACAATGCTAATAAAGTTTACTCTTGCAAGAACTATAAAATGAAAGCACCCTAGCTAATAATCAAAACAAATATTAGATGCACAGTGGGCAAGGCTACATTGACTAACCTTCCGTGTCCTAAAAATTGACAGGAATCATGCAATAGACTAAATCTAGGCTCATGGGGTTAGTGACACGAACAGACATATAATCCTGACAGTAAAGCATGCATGATGCACTACTATAGAGTAGGAAGGCCCCAAATATATGACGAACTTTATGTGCCAAAGTGTAGCTTTCCCAACTCTTAATTGATTTTCTATTTTATGCCCCAGACTCCTATTAAGAGAGAGATTTGTTAAAGAACCAAACTCTATTTTGTCTTATTTTATATATTATTTTGATTAACTCGGCTTATTAGTATTTTTGGTTTCTGTTCTTTCCATTTCATATTTTATCTTTTATATCTTAATTACTACAATTTAGTTTCATTTCCTTTGTCTAAGTAATTATTATTTATTGATCCAATGAATAATTAATTATATATGAATATGTTAGACATTTTTTTATTCTCAGGAAAAAAGTACAAAATTCAGAACAATAAGGCAAAATCAAGACCACATTCACATAATGAGTCGTAGAGGTTATGCCTATTTGGCTTGCATGATGATAAACAATTTTATTTATCAAACTTTATATAAAAACTTTTACATATACACTTAATTAGTAACATTATTTATTCTAACAATTTTTATATACCTTATACTTACGAAAAAAGTAAGTCCTGCAGATACATGAATTGCACGATCAAAAATTTAGATTGAAGGCACAAGAAAAAATGAAGAACCTAGTAGTCAAGCTGTTAGAGAGAAAATGATAACAAAATTAACTCTTTATTATTTGTAGAATTTGTAAAAAAAATAGATAATTTAAATTTCTTATTTTATCATTTTTAAAAGTTGTCTCTTTTTATTTATAGAAAGAAATAGAACGGTGTTCACCTGAATCTCACAACACAACTAGCATTCTGATGATGCAATCAGTCTTGTATTTGACAAGGAAACTAGAGGTAGAGTGCATGGAATGGACTTTAGAGTTACACTATTGAAAGTTATAGCTTCTGTGCAACAAAATAGAACTGTTAAATGACTTGAAAGTATAATGAATAACCTTCAACAAGAAATGCAAGAAATGAGGATCTTGTTTTTTTTTTCAAAATATGAGGCAACAAAATAAGCAAGAGCGGGTTAGTAAATAACAACATAAGATATAATATGGAAAAATTTATCATCATTTGTCTTAATGACTTTAAGTTTTTATATTCTTATTAGCAAAATTATCTTATGGTGATATTAATTGACACAATTTATTTGTAAAATTAGGTTGCTAGTGGTGGCATTGGTAGCGATATTGGTAATGATGTTGGCAGTGATAGTCGTGGAAAAAAAACAGTAATGTTGATAATGTTAACTAACCTCTAATTGTAGCTCAGGTAATTATTTTGAAATGTGTGTTTTTTAAATTACATATTTGTTATAAAAATAGACATGGTAGAATTAATAATTTTGTATTGTTATACAGTCAAAAATGAAGGATGTGAGTCATGGATATATCAGGGATAATGCTAAATGTAACCTACTTTATTGGTGCATTGATGGAGTTGTGGAAGCTTTAATTGCATCTACATATCCAAAAGTAAAAGTGCATCACGTTCTTCTTAGTGGATCATGTTGGAAAGTTTGGGTTGATAAAGTTTTTGTAAAGAAGATGGACCTAATTAGACCAAATGATAAAATATTTTTTCTCGAAGATGCAATAGAAAGTACAGTCGCTTGGTTTTCTAAGTTTATAATTTTGTATGACTAATATAAATTCTATTTATTTTAAAGTCATATACTCTTTTGTAGGAAAGAAATTATGTTACTAAGTGAATTTTTTATTACTAGTTTGGATTATTTTACTTAAATGTGATGTTTATGGTTGAATGTGATATTATAATTGTTTGAGTTTTTCTTTTATAATTGTGTGTATATGGTATATGTATGTGATATTATAATTTACGCGTGGTATTATAATTGTATGTGGCATTGTAATTTGTGTGGTATTTGAATGATTGTAACTGCAGTGCGTGACGCACACTGTAAATGCTCTTAATCATAATGTGTGGTGCACGTTGTGAATGCTCTTAATCGCAGTGTGCAGTGCATGCTGCGAATACTCTTAACTGTAGTACACGCCTGCAATGTGTGATGCGCACTACGAATGTTGTTGATTGCTCTTGACTACAGCGTGCAACGCGCGCTACGAATGCTTGTAATCGTAGTGTGCGGCACGCACTACGAATGCTATTGATTACTCTTAACTATAGCATGTGGTGCGCACCATGCGTTGTCAATGCTCATAAATGCAAGGCGTGGCACGCGCTGCGAATGCTCTTAACCGCAACTTGTGGCGTGCGTTGTCGATGTTTTATGACTCATAACTGTAAGTATCCCGTGGAGGTTTTGATGTGATCAACCAAGTCAAGTAAGGTCATGTTGTCTCTTGATACCTTGTGTCTAAGTGTGCAAGAACATAGGAGCATAAGAAGTTGAGCGAAAGACGCAACTAGTGAGAAGGAAGGCATGGAAGAGACTCGAAAGGCTCAGTGCGTTCGAGGGACAAGGTGCTACGAAAGAGTATGCTAGTGGATGAGAAGGAAGCATACAACATTTCCGAGGGACCAGAAGTCGGAGTGGAAGGTTGCTCGAGAAGGTCGAAAAATGAGTTCGGGTAAGCCCTATTCCGAATGGCCAAAATCACCCAAGCGAGCGAAGCTAGAATGAGAGAAACCTGATAGTCAACATGTTGTTGACTGTCCAGCCCGGTTCTGGTGCTCCTGTTGGTTAGTCCTAAGAAAACGTACTGGTTCCACTATACAAAAATTTTGTACAAGTGTCAAACCTTTCCGTAAATAACCTATTGTGTTCTTTAGAAGTTAAATTAGGAATCACAAACGGAACTTAAGATCATTAATTCCAAATTTAACTTATCTGTTCTTAATGGTTTAGATTTGAATCGCAAGCGGAACTTAACACTATTGATTCAAATCCACCTATGTTATTAATTCTATTAAATATTAATTTCCAAAATTGACTTCCAGGACTGCATGGCGAGGCACATGGCCTTCTTGGATATGGGAGCAACCACCACCGTCTAAACAAAGCCTTTTAAGGAAAGCTAATATTTAATTTCCTTAAATAACTCTATGTTAACCAAAAAGAACAATCGAATCACAAATTCAAAAAGGAAGAAAACACAAACTCGAAAAACTAATTCGAAAAACTAGATCTAATGCCTCTTGTGTTTGGAATTCATACAAAAAGAAATAACTAGCATGATGCAGAAAACAATTGCTAATTATACCTTCTCTTTGTAAACTGATGACCTCGAGATCTTCTGCCGTATTCCTCGCCTTGCCTTGGACGTCGTGTGGGCGACGATCCTCCAAGATGAACACTACCCAAAAGCTTTCTTCCTCTTCCTCTAAAATCCGGCCACCACCACCACGAAGGAGAAGAGAGCAAAGGGAAAGGGAGAAGAGAGAGGGTCGGCCACCAAGAGATCTCCAAGCAAGAGAATAAGAGTTGTTGTGTCACATGAAGCCTCCTCACCCCTTCTTTTATAATACTTGCCCAAGGTAAATAAGGGAAGAATTTTTACAAAAATTAAAATCTTCCTCTAGCTTTTCCTTTTCTCTTTTAATTTTCCTTTTCTTTCCTCTTGATTGAATCAATCACCAAAAATAAATTTGATGATTTTATTTTTTTTAAACATGGCCGGCCACCTTGCTTGGGCACCAAGCAAGGGTGGTCGGCCCCCATAAGAGGAAAGGAATTTTATTTTTTTATAAAATTTTACAAGAAGAAAAACTCTTATAAAATTTTATAAACTCTCTTTCCTAAAGTAGGAGTTAAAAAATGAAAGCTCTAAAAATTAAAATCATGTTTTAAAATTTAAAACTTCTCTTATAAAATTTCCTTTTTTAACATGGTGATAGAAAATTTAAATTTTAAAACTTATCTTCCTTTTTTTCTTAAACCATGAGGATGGTTAAAAAAGGAAAGTTTTAAAAACTTTTAAACTTTCTTTTAAAACATGTGACCTAATTCAAATAAGGAAAGTTTTTGAAATTAAAATCTCTCTTTTAAAACTTATAGTTTTTTAGAAAGAGAAGATTTTAAAAATTCAAAACACCCCTCCTTGTTTGAATTATTGTGGCTGGCCCCTACTAGCTTGATCACCAAGCAATAGGGTCGACCCCTATAGAAGAAGACATGGTCGGCCATTGGTTGGTCACCAAGCAATGGACTGACCCCCTTCTTGGACACCAAGATGGACTTATATTTGGATGGACTTGAGGCTTTAATGAGGCTACGATAGGGACCTAGAGGAGAAATTGGTTTTGGTCTTCCGATGAGCTTGAGTATCCCGTTCTCACCCCGAACACATAACTCAAGTTCATCGATAATAACTCATTCCACTAGAGAGTTATTACCGCACCAATCCCAAATTACATTATGGGCTCCTTCTTATCATGAGTGTGTTAGTCTCCCTCTGTTTAAGATAACAAATGTCCACTAATTAAGTAAGTTACTGACAACTCACTTAATTAATATCTAGCTCCAAGAGTAGTATCACTCAACCTCATTGTCATGTCGGACTAAGTCCACCTGCAAGGTTTAACATGACAATTTTTATGAGCTCCTCTTGGGGGCATTCTCAACCTAGATAACTAGGACACAGATTCCTTCTATAATCAACAACATACACTATAAGTAATATCATTTCCCAACTTATCGGGCATATTGATTTATCAAGCTAAACCTCACCCTTTGATAAGTCAAAGAAATAAATATTAAATATATGTGCTTGTTATTATATTAGAATTAAGAGTACACACTTCCATTATAACTAAGGTCTAGTTCTTTTATTAAGTCAGTATAAAAAGAACTTACCTAAATGGTCCTACTCAATACACTTAGAGTGTACCAGTGTAATTTATTAATCAAGATAAACTAATACTTAATTACACTACGACTATTCCGATGGTTTATTCCTTTCCATCTTAGTTGTGAGCAACTGTTTATAATTTATAAAGAACCGATAACATGATCTTCTGTGTGTGACACCACACACCATGTTATCTACTTTATAAATTAATTGAACAACTATATTCAACAAATAAATATAGACATTTGACCAATGTGATTCTTTTATTTCAAAAATAAATGTTTACAAAAGCTAAGCTTTTAGTATACACTCTAACAGCTCCGACACCCGGGGGCAACTAGGGCACCCTAGGCTCGCGCCCTGGTCAAGCTGGTTCAGCCCGGTCCGGGTGCTCGGACCAGGTCTAGCGTCAAGACCATAAAGTTTATCTTTTGCCTAGCTGTCACGATTCATTGCGTCATGAATAAAATTTTATTGGTCGGCACTAGGGGGGTCGCTAAGGTAGCAGATCTACCTTTATGAATAAAATTTTATCCACCCTCAGGCACCCAGAACCCTTTCAAGGGCCCGGATTAGCACTATAAATACAACCCTGATTTAGTAGTTAAAGAACAATACTTATAAATAATTTCTCTTTCTGGTCTATTACTGTGTGAGCTGTCAACATTGTAAAAAGCTACTCCGCCCAAAGGAGATCTTCATAGTGAGCTTCATTTACCTTGGATTAGCAATCCTCAGATTGCAAACTAAGTAAATCTTTTCCGGCCTCTTTCTTTTAATTAATTAGCTTCTTAATTCTTTTTGTACAAGTGTTTATTTTAATCAAGCTATTGTTGGACCCCATGGTTGTTTTGATATGATCAACCAAGTTAGATTAGGTCTTGTTTGGTTTAATCCCTGTGTCTAAGTGTGCAGAAGCTTAGGAGCATAGGAAGTCGAGCAGAAGATGCGGCTAGCGAGAAGGATGACACAGGAGAGAGCCGACGGGCTCAGTGCGTCCGAGGGACGAGATGTCGTAGAAGAGTACATCAGTGGACGAGAAGAACGTACGCGACGTTCGAGGGACGAGAAGTTGGGGAGGAAGGCTGCTCGAGGAGAAGGCTAAAAATTGGGTTCGGGTGAGCCCTATTCCGGATGGTCGAAATCACCCAAGCGAGCGGAGTCGGAATGGAAGACCCGGACCGAGGCGAGCAAAACCGGATCAAAGGGCCCGGACTGAAAAAGTCAATATTGTTGACTTTGGTGGTCCGGGCACTCAGATCTATTCCGGGCACCCAGAACTCAACTTTTATCATGTTCGACATGTACATTAACCAACGCGATGGGTATAGAATTCTATCCCACTCCAGACGTTCGAAACCCTTCTAGACGCCCGAAACAGTGCTATAAATATAGCTATGATTTTAGTAGTTCAGACAACGACTTGTAATTCCTTTCTTTCTATTCTATTATTGATTATGAGTTGTTAATGTTGTAAGAGGCTACTCTGCCCAAAGGAGATCTTCATAAAGTGTGCTTCATTTTCCTTGGATTAGCATTCTTCTGATTGCAAACCAAGTAATTCTCCTTGTGTCTCTACCTTTTTAATTAGTCTCTTAATTGTTATTTATAAGTATTCATAATTAAGTTATAAGTCGAGAAAGGGTTGAGTTTATTTTTGCAGGAAAATTCACCCCTCCCCTCTTGCTGACCACCAAGGGACCAACAAGTGGTATCAGAGCAAGGACGTTTCAGAAGGACTAAGCACCGACCAAAGCAAAGAAACCAATGGCTGGACCAAGCATCGTTTCACCAAAATTCGAGGGAGAATTCGCACATTGGAAACACCGAATGGAGGTATTTCTAAAAACTGACGTTGAGATTCGTTTAATAATTAAGTATGTTTTGTAGTTCCTATGAATCAAAACAGAGAGGAGAAGGAGGGGAGTCTTTGGAGGAAGAAAGAACAAAATGATTCCGTAGCAAATAACAGAGTGGAATATCACTTGCTGAGTGTGCTGCCACCTCAAGAAGCCAACCACATCGGGAGCTACTCATCGGACAAAGAACTCTAGGAAAAATTCCTAGAACTCCATAAAGGCACATCCGAATCCAAGCTCACACGACAAGACATACTTCAGAACAAACTGACGAATATACGTCTAGAAAGAGGTGACAAGGTAGCTGATCTATTGGATAGAGAAGCGCTAGAGGGGGGTGAATAGTGTTCATGGCTATTTCGTTTCGAATTCGGAATCGTAAAAATAGTAGAGTAAATAAAAGCAACGGAAGAATAAAAGAGTACACAGAAAGACGCAAGGGATTTACTACGTTCGGAACTTGTTGCGACTCCTACTCGAAGGCTCGCGATCCTTGATCGCTTTTCGTGGGCAACAACTATAAGCACGAAATTATTACAAGCTAAATACAATTTAAAACAGTAATTAAAAATACCAACGACACTTGGAAATATCAAATTTGGAGCTTCGAGTCGTCGGGAAATAGTCGCAGCACTTCTGGGTCGTCTCGTTGATAGCACGTTGAAGAAAGGTTGCTTGGAATTTGTTGATGGAAGGTGCTGCTCGAAACCCCCTTTTAAACAGTGCTTAAGGCGCCCTAAAGCCCATCCAAGGTGCCTTGAACAAGCCGAGTCAGCCGCATGGATTACATCGAGCCAGGTCGCACTTATCTGCTTCAAGGCACCTTATGCCTAATTCAAGGCGCCTTAAGCAACTGGTTCAAGGCGCCTTATGACTCATTCAAGGCGCCTCCAGAGTGCTTCGCAGCCAGCTCCCCGCTTTGCACCCGAGGCACCTCCAAGCCCCATGGAGGCGCCTCGGACACTGTTCATCCGAGGTGTACTTTGTGTTTTTGGTACCTGCAAACATGTTAGTCCCAAAATACCTACAACACAAAGTTAGTACACAATAATAGTATGAATATGAAAGTTTGACAGTCTCCGGACTGTCCGGGTCTGACTTCGGATTTCCGACCGAAAACCCTAGGTCGACCCAACGCCTACTGTTCCCTCTACGGGGAACGCGTCCTCACCTACTCCTCTCAGGAGATTTACCTGTTGCCAGTATGATCCTCCAGATCGACTAGACTTTTGCTCAGCGTCCGATGCTTCCAGTCTTCATGCTGGATGTCCGGTCCTTGACCCATCCAGACTTCTACCCGGTTCGCGACACCAGGATTTTAACCTAGGGCTACCACCCCCTAGGATTTTTGCCCGAAGCGCTGACCCGTCAAGACTTCCCGGACAGGGTTACCACCCCCTATAACCTAGGGTTCCACCCCCTAGGGTTTTCCCTTGCCTAACCACAGCTAGGACTTTCCTGAAACACTCAGTCATACACATTAGATAACAATTAAACTTAACTTTGAATCCCTTTGCCATTATCAAAACTAAGGTTCGATCGTCGGATGTTTCCCGCACCAACAATCTCCCCCTTTTTTATTATGGCAACCAAAATTCAAAGTTAAGTAAAAAAAAAATGTAATAAAGGTAAATATAAATGAGTACAAGCATAAATAAGACCTAAGCACATTAAAGCTCCCCCTTAATGGGAGCTCCCCTTAAACTGATTTCTTTTAATTTTGAATTTTTTGAATTTTAGTTTCCTTTGAATTTAATTTGAATTTCCTTATACTCTCCCCCTTTGCCATATATCAAAATAAAGAGGAGAGAAAAAAATGAGTACTGAAGTAAACACTTAGCTTTCAAATTAATTTTCTTGTAAACATTAAAGTCTAAGTGTTTCTTTTAAAATTTTAAAAAATTTCTTTTAAACTCTAAGTTTAAGAAATAATTTTAAATTATTTTGAAATAAATATCAAAGTTTTTTTTTCAATGCTTTTTTAAAGGATTTTCCAAATGACTTTTAAAAGATTTTTAAAAGAATTTTGAAATTTATTTTTCAAATGATTTTAAAATAGTTTTTCAAAGGATTTTGAAATTGTTTTTCAAAGGATTTGTAAATAAGTTTTGAAATTAATTTTCAAAGGATTTTTCAAATGATTTTTGAAATTAATTTTAAAGGATTTTTCAAAATATTTTTGAAATTAATTTTCAAAGGATTTTTTTTTTAAAATGATTTTTCAAAAAATGATTTTTCAAATTATTTTTTGAAATTAATTTTCAAAGGTTTTTTTAAATGATTTTTGAAATTAATTTTCAAAGGATTTTTCAAATAAGTTTTGAAATTACTTTTCAAAAGATTTTTAAATAAGTATTTGAAATATTTTTCAAAGGATTTTTAAATAGGTTTTTCAAATATTTTTCAAAGGATTTTGTTTTTCAAATATTTTTAAATAATTTTGAAATTAAGTTAAAAGATTTTTAAATAATTTTGAAATTAAGTTAAAAGATTTGTAAAATGATTTTTAAAAGATTTTTAAAAGATTTTATAAATAATTTTGAAATTAAGTTAAAAGATTTTTAAAAAGATTTTTAAATAATTTTGAAATTAAGTTAAAATATTTTTAAAATGATTTTTTTAAAAAAAAAGATTATTAAATAATTTTGAAATTAAGTTAAAAGATTTTTAAAAGGATATTTAAAAGAATTTTGAAATAATTTTTAAAAGGATTTTGAAATAATTTTTAAAAGGGTTTTTAAAATAATTTTTAAAAGGATTTTTAAAATAATTTTTAAAGGAATTTTGAAATAATTTTTAAAAGGATTTTGAAATAATTTTTAGAAGGATTTTTAAAATAATTTTTAAAAGAATTTTTTTAAAAAAAATGTTTGTTGCATTAGATTAATTAGATTAAATATGATTAATATGAATTAATTTGTATTAATTTGAATTAATTTGGTTAATTTATTTTAATTTCTTAGACCCATCTCACCCGATTCTACGTTGTCAATCAGGTAATCTAAAGTAATTTTGTGAGATGGTTATTCTTTGATTTAGATTGTGTCTAAGGATTAATTTACATTTGAGTTAAACTTAGGTTTTTCAATTAGTCAATTAAATATACATTTCAATAATTGGTTCCCAGGTTAGGGCGAGGCTCTAGGCCTTCTTGGGTATGGGATCATCCACCCCTTCCTAGACAGAACCGTTCAAGAAAAATATATATTTAATTTTTTCTTTTTGAAACTCCTAAATTTAACTAGCAAGTGTAAATTATGCCTAGATCCTTAAGCTATCCTAGTTTAAGCATATATATAGCAAGGAAAAAATAAATAAACAAGCATTAATCAATTTTAGCTATTTATTGAGATGGTTTTTCTATTGGCTCCCCCTGGATCATAGCCTCGATGTGGTCTATCAAGGAAATGGATCTGATCCTTGGGACCCAATAGTGACCAGGTCCAACTTGATTAACCAAGTTGGACTTTGGCACCCATGCTTGGACAATTTTTCCATTATTTCTATTAACTAGCGATAAATATGATTTGTATTTTATTTTAGTTTTAAATCCAAGTCCGGTTTTGTTGTAAACGGCTCGCTGTTTTCCAAGAATCAGATCCAAATTCTTGGAACCCACGGTGAACCGTTCCAACTTGTCCTTGAGTTCTTTAATTTGAGTTTTCAAATTGGAATTTTCTTCCTCAAGTTGTTCGACTTGAGTTGAGTTTCCAATTTGAACTGGCTCAGTTAAAGAACTCAAGTCAGTTGCTTCCTTAAGGGCTATTACCTCCTTTTGGAGTGACTTAACCCGGACGTTGGATTTAGCCAACTTTTTAAGCAAGTACGGAATTAAATTTTCCAAGTCATCTAAGTTAATACTAGACATTAAAGCACTTACAGTGGGGTTCGGTCCTTCAGAAACGAATGCGGATCCATGGCTTTGCTCGGACTCAGTTTCTGACTCACTCTCAATTTCGGACTCGAATTCGGACTCGGTTTCGTCAATATTTACTTGTACTGGCAACGCGAGGAAGCTTGTTGGTTCTTCTTCGTCGGACTCGGATTCATCTGACGACTCAAACCAGGTTGCCTTTAATGCTTTCTTTTTGCGTTGCTTTTTGTTTGGACAATCCGGCTTGTAGTGCCCCTTCTGGTTACATCCGTAGCAGGTGACTCCAGATCTGACCTTTGGGTCCGTTTGAGTTGCCCTTTTTGACTTCCATATTTTCCGCACGAGCTTTATCAGTTCGGAAATAACTTCGTCTTCATCCTCTGCGTCTGATCGTCTTTGGATTCGGGTTTGGATTTGCACCTTGGCATCGGTTCGCGCATTCTGCTGGTACCTGCAACCAAAGCAACACCTTTCTCGACCGGGCGTGCATTAGTCTGCTCATGCAATTCTAGTTCGGAAAACAATTCATCTAGTTTTATTGAAGATAAATCCTTGGAAACTTTGTAAGCATCAACCATGGATGCCACAAAGTGTTCCTCGGAAAAGCGCTTAGCGCGTACCTTATTACGTCACGGTTTTCCTCCCTTTGGTCGATCGCATGAAGCCCGTTGAGTAGGTCCCGGATGCGCGCGTGAAGCTAGCTCACCGTCTCACCTTCCTGCATTTTAATATTATACAGTTTATGTTAGGACCAAAAGTAGCTAGAGGGGGGGTGAATAGCTCGTCGCGCTTCGCTCGGTGCTCGGCGTTGCTTGTTCCTTCAAAGACGTGCAGCGGAAAATACATAAACAAACACACAACGCTAACACGGTTGGTTTTACTTGGTATCCACCTCACAAGAGGTGACTAATCTAAGGATCCACACCAACACACACACCCTCCACTAAATAAAACTCTCCTTTATGGTAACTACCAAGGGCGGAGAAGCCCTACAAGACTCAATACAAGAAGAGAGGGAAAGGATACAAGAAATACAAGCTTACAAGCTTACAATGAGTACAAAACCCTAACCCTAGCTTCTCTTCTTGGCTTTGATCCGCCTCTTGACTTGGAGGGCTTCCAAGATCCTTCAAGAACTGGCGATCTGAGCTTTGTGAGCGCTGTGGAGGAGTTGGCGAGAGCTCTGGAGTGAATCGGAGATAAGATGCCGCAGCCATCGAACGCCTTATCGACGCCAACGGTCGGATCCCGATCGATTCGAATGTTCCCAATCGATCGGGAGGCTTTGGATCGATCCACGGATCGATCCGGGCGCTTCGCTCGAAAAGCGCTGGATCGATCCACGGATCGATCCGGCGCGCGTCCCAATCGATCCACGGATCGATTGGGACCTGAATCGATCACGGATCAATCCGAGGCTCTCATTGGGGACAGTGCGGATCGATCCAGCGATCAATCCGAGCTGGATCGATCATCGATCGATCCAGAGACTTGATTTTGTCCAAAACCAAGTCCCAAACCTCCCAAACCAACATCCGGTCAACCTTGACTGTTGGTATGTCATGCCTAGCATCTAGTCACTCCCTTGACCTGCTAGGACTCCCTTACCAAGTGTCGGTCAATCCCTTTGACCCACTTGGACTTTTCTCTGTGCCAAGTATCCGGTCAATCCCTTTGACCTACTTGGACTTTTCTTTCATGTCAAGTATCCAGTCAATCCTTTGACCTACTTGGACTTCCCAACACCGGATGTCCGATCATCCTTGATCCATCTGGATTTTCCCTGCCCGGCTTCACTCACCGGGACTTTCACCTAACTTCACTCACTAGGGTTTTCCATCGCTAGCTTCACTCACTAGGACTTTCACCGCTTCACTCATTTCCATCCGCCTAGCTTCACTACCTAGGACTTTTCACCGGCTTCACTCACCGGATTTCCATCTAGCTTCACTCACTAGGACTTTCACTGGTTTACTCACCAGATTTTCCATCGCCTAGCTTCACTCACTAGGACTTCCTACCTGGCTTCACTCACCGGAGTTTTCTTACTTCTGCCTTCACTCACCGGACTTTCAATTACCTAGCTTCACTCACTAGGTCTTTCTTTTGCCTAACATCACTCACAGGACTTCCGATCAAGTATCCAGTCAACCTTGACCTACTTGACTCTTCTTCAATCAATCTCTTATTGTCAAACATCTAAACCCAAACCAAGACTCAGCTTGGTTACCCAGGTCAACCTTGAGAGATATTGCACCAACAATCTCCCCTTTTGATGTTTGACAATACCACAATAACACTTACAATCCCATATGTAAGTTAGGCTAATCCCATAGCCTCCTTCTTCATGCCACTAGGTAATGAAAGCATAAATTAAGCTCTTCATTCTCCCCTAAGAGGGCAAACTCCCTCTAGGTAATGAAAGCCTAACTTACTCCCTTTCATGAGTCCTTTCATTCTCCCCATGACCTTCCCATAGGTAATGAAAGCCTAAACTTAACCATACATTCTCCCCTATTGGCACACATCAACCCATCGTTGGACACACATCAACCTATGCTCCAATTCAGGCACACTTCAACAAATCCATTGTTGAAGACTCTCCCCCTGAAGAGTTGCTCATCGTTGTTCACAACATCACTCGTTGTGATCAACACGATAATGAAGGTCTCATACCCTTCATTTATCCTTAACTTCTCCCTCAATGTAGACAACTACCCAACCTTGAGCATTATCTACCACTTGAGTGTCCACTTGAAATAATGAGGATATCCACTCCCCATTTCTCCCCATTTCAAGTTTAAATGCTCAACCTTGAGCAAGTTCACAACAGAAGGTTAACCACCTTCCAAGGTTCATGAAAAAAATAATTTTCATGTCTTTAAAGAGTCCCTCCCCCTAAAGACATGGTGGTAACTTCTGTCATTGCACCAACAATGACTTGGAATCCCTAAAACATTAGGAAACCCAAATTTTGAAGTTTTGAGGTTCAAATATTCAAAATTTGAAACAACCTCAACCTAAACTTCTACTTAGTCTTCGTTAACCAATCCATCCTTGTTTTCAACATGAAAACACCCTTTGTATGTATACAAATGTATTTAAGGGGTTTGGAATGGTTACCTAGACTCAAAGAGGTTCAAAGATGCTGAAATCAAGCCTTCCCAGCCAAAATCAGCAACTTGGATCGATAGGAGTTGGGTTCCAATCGATTGAACCTTTCTGAATCGATCCACTGATCGATTCAGACTCCCTGGATCGATCGGCTGATCGATCCAGCGAGCTTCTGCTCGTGGGAATTGCCGTTTGAATCGATCCATGGATCGATTCAGGAACTCCAATCGATCCATGGATCGATCGGAGCTCTGATAGTTGCTGAAATTCCATTTCAGTCAACTTCAGAAACCCCTAGAAAATTCTACAAAAATCCAAAAATTATGAAATTTCGTGTAGACATTATTTAGGGCATACTTAATCATGGAAAAATAGTTTTCTATGAAAATACATCATATTTTCAAAGATTGACACAAACTTGAAAACTTGCAAAAGCTTTAGTGTTTTATTCAAGTTTGTGTCTAACTATTCAATGGTGATTACTATCAAAAGATAGCCTTCACCAAGGTTTTCCAAAATCATTTTGAAAACATTTTCAAAACCAATATCCCATCATGTTCCTTGGGCATAATGCACATGACTTGTACATTAGCTTTCCCAATGATGGGAAAACACATAACTATGTGTTTTGATGAACCTAAAACTCAAAAGAATGCACTAAATCAACATCTTGAGTTTTGTTCATCATCCTAACATCTCACTTGTATATAATATGGACAAAACACATACAAGTCACCTTATAGTCTTTGTGAGATGTAGATTTTGGTTTTTGCCCTAATCTAGGGATCATGCATATTTATCTAGGCATTTTAGAAATGTTAGACATCCACCTAGGATGTCACTTGTCAATAAGTGTCGTTAGATGCCATTTGTCCTTAATTACAAGGAATTAAACTTAATGCATGATTATGTTATGGCATACATCAAAAGAAAATAATTTTCAAAAGAAAATATCCTATTACTACATGATGTATGAAATGTCATGACATGGTATTTTTGGATTTTTCATAATAAACCATGAATGCAAAAACTAGACATGATGTCATGGCATATGATGGGCAAACAATCATGGCAAGATTTAGCATAAATAAAATAAACCTAGATTAGCTATCTAAGTATCCTTAAAATCTTAGCTAAACTTACACCTTAAACCTAGATTGCCCTAAAGTGCTACAAGAGAATGCCAAAACCTAAATTGGCATTTCTAATTTCCTTGATTTAATGTATGCCAATTGAAAGTAAACATGTCCTCAAATGTTGGCATATTCCATTTTTCCTCAAGAGTAGCACTTTTAAATTTTAAGGCCTGGATTGCCTTAAATTGCCTAAGAACATACCAAAATCCCAACTTGATAGTTCTTATGAATTTCCCAATATGTGCCATTTAATATTAAAATCAATTCTTCCACCATTAGGCACATTTTACTCTTTCAAGGAGTAGTCAATAGGTCTATTTCATTTTCAAAGGTTAACTAAAACCTTGAAAATGCTCCTTGAGTGTCAATTTCCTCAAAGTTGGGTTAACTACCCTTCTAATCGGAGTTGACACTCTCTAACCCATCTATGGGGTAGAGAAGATGCTCCTAGGAACCCAACACCTATTGGTGCTCCTTGGATGCTCTAGGTACTCACTAGGAATAACTTCCTTAGATACCTTCCTAGTGACCTTGTTGGGCTTCTTAGAAGCCTTGGTCACATTTTCTAGGTCAACTCTAGGGATAACCTCCCTTGTGACCTTGTTTGTGACTTTCTTAGACTTCTTAGAAGTCCTAGTCACATTTGTTGCAAAAATACTTTTAGGGATGACTTCCCTAGTATTTTTGGCTTGATTTCTAGACCTAGGGTTTGTTCCATAACTATATGGAACTCTATGGTAAGAGGGCACATCCTTCTTAGCCTTTGGCTTGTATCCCAAACCTCTATGGCCATTGGATGGCTTTTGTACCCCTAGACCTAGGTTATGCTCATTTTGCCCTAATAGGATATTTTCCATCCTTTTTAGGGTCTTTTCAATTTTATCAAGTCTTGACCTCAAGACTTGATTTTCCATCACTAAGTCCTTAGTTTTTGGTTTTCCATTAAGTTCATGAGCATTTTTGTTTCTAGGCTTGTATCTTACATCCTTAGAGTTATCGCCTAGTTTTTTACCTACATTCCTAGCCTTAGGGATAGTAGTTTTGGCATGTAGGGCCACATGCTTTTCCTTAAAGCCCTCATGCTTCCTATTCTTATGGTAAATTGCATTAAGATGATAAAAATTTGACCTAGCATGCTTTTTACCATTTTGCAAGGGAATAGGCTCAATGAATGTTACCTTCTTCTTTACCTTGGAGGCTCCCCCTTGACTAGTGCCTCCTTGAGCCTTGACCATCTTCTTCCCCTTGGGGCATTGACTTCGGTAATGCCCTTTTTGTTGACACAAGAAGCACACAATGTGCTCCTTGCTCTTCTTTGTCCCGGCCGTGGTCTCCTTGAGCTTCTCCTTGCCCTTTTGTGTCACTTGACCCTTTTTCTTGGCCAAGTTGGGACACTTGCTCTTGTAGTGCCCACTTTCCCTACACTCAAAACATATTATATGATTTTTATTTTTAATTGAAACATTTATACCTTCTTGTGTAGGGGTGGTGCTTTCTCCTCCATGTGATGTGGATGTAGGGGCTTCCTCTTGATCCGATAGTGATGCTCCTCCATTTGATTTTTCTTGACTTGTGGAGGTGGAAGCTTCTTCATCCTCTTCATCTCTTGACCCGGATGTAGAAGCTTCTCCTTCTTCTTGATCCGGTGTCACCAAGGATTGCTCCCCCTCAATCCTAGAGGTGGAGGCTTCATCATCTTGAATATGAAACAAGGAGTATGCTCCCTCCTTGTTCCCTTCGTTGCATTCCCTTGAGGATGAAGCTTCTTGGATTTCCTCTTCTTCGGAGGTTGAGCATCTCTCAACCTCGGAGTCCTCCTCTTGGTCTTGATCCAATGAGTCGCCCTCTTTGGATTCTCCTTGATTTGATACAGTGGAGGGGATCTCATGAATTCTTGCCAATTTGCTCCAAAGCTCCTTGGCATCTTCAAACTCTCCAATTTGTTCCAAGATGTTGCTTGGCAATAAATTGACCAAAAGCTTGGTCACTTTGTCATTGGCCTCACATCTTTGGATTTGGTCTTTGCTCCACTTGCTCCTTTTGAGTACTTTGCCCTTGGAATTTGTGGGAGCTTCAAAACCTTCCATGAGAGCAAACCATTGCTCTATCTCCATCATAAGAAAGTTTTCGATTCTTGATCTCCAAGAATCGAAGCTTGCCGATGTGTATGGTGGAGCCACCCTTGTGTCAAATCCAAGTCCATCTTGGAATTGCATCTTGAAGTTGAGCTTGATAGAATCTTGAACTTGAAGAATTTGCTCCAACTTCTTCACCCTCTAGCTTTTCTTGATATGTTTGCCCCTTCCGGCGGTGATTCCGGTGAAGAGCAACCTTGCTCTGATACCACTTGTTAGGACCAAAAGTAGCTAGAGGGGGGGTGAATAGCTCGTCGCGCTTCGCTCGGTGCTCGGCGTTGCTTGTTCCTTCAAAGATGTGCAGCGAAAAATACAGAAACAAACACACAACGCTAACACGGTTGGTTTTACTTGGTATCCACCTCACAAGAGGTGACTAATCCAAGGATCCACACCACGCGCGCACCCTCCACTATGAAAACACTCCTTTTCGGTAACTACCGAGGGCGGAGAAGCCCTACAAGACTCAGTACAAGAAAAGAGGGAAAGGATACAAGAAATACAAGCTTACAAGCTTACAATGAGTACAAACCCTAACCCTAGCTTCTCTTCTTGACTTTGATCCGCCTCTTGACTTGGAAACCTTCCAAGATCCTTCAAGAACTGGCGATCTGAGCTTTGAGAGTGCTGTGGAGAAGCTGGCAAGAGCTCTGGAGTGAATCGGTGAAGCAATGCCGCAGCCATCACACGCCTGCAGCTATAAACGACGCCAACGGTCGGATCCCGATCGATTCGAATGATCCCAATCGATCGGGGAGGCTTTGGATCGATCCACGGATCGATCCAGAGCGCCTCTGTGCTCTGGAAAAGCGCCTGGATCGATCCACGGATCGATCCAGCGCTTATCGCGCGAAGCAGCCGCGTCCCAATCGATCCACTGATCGATCCAGAGCCTGGATCGATCCACTGATCGATCCAGCACTTGATTTTTGTCCAAAACCAAGTCCCAAACCTCCCAAACCAACATCCGGTCAACCTTGACCTGTTGGTATGTCATGCCTAGCATCTAGTCACTCCCTTGACCTGCTAGGACTCCCTTACCAAGTGTCCGGTCAATCCCTTTGACCCACTTGGACTTTTCTCTGTGCCAAGTATCCGGTCAATCCCTTTGACCTACTTGGACTTTTCTTTCATGCCAAGTATCCAGTCAATCCTTTGACCTACTTGGACTTCCCAGCACCAGATGTCTGATCATCCTTGATCCATCTGGATTTTCCCTTGCCTGGCTTCACTCACCAGGACTTTCACCTAGCTTCACTCACTAGGGTTTTCCATCTAGGACTTTCACCTGACTTCACTCACCAGGATTTCCATCTGCCTAGCTTCACTCACTAGGACTTTCACCTGGCTTCACTCACCAGGATTTCCATCTGCCTAGCTTCACTCACTAGGACTTTCACCTGGCTTCACTCACCAGGATTTCCATCTGCCTAGCTTCACTCACTAGGACTTCCTTCTGCCTGGCTTCACTCACCAGGACTTTTCTTCTGCCTGGCTTCACTCACCAGGACTTTCATACTGCCTAGCTTCACTCACTAGGTCTTTCATTTTGCCTAACATCCCAGTTAGGACTTCCCAGTCAAGTATCCAGTCAACCTTGACCTACTTGACTCTTCTTCAATCAATCTCTTATTGTCAAACATCTAAACCCAAACCAAGACTCAGCTTGGTTACCCAGGTCAACCTTGACCTGAGAGATATTGCACCAACAGTTTATTTAAAATTAAAGCGTGCTTACTTACTTTAGCATCGGAGGTGCCCTCGTGCAGTTCGATCAGTTTTCTTCATAGCTCTTTGGCGCTTGGGAAGGGTCCTACTCTGTTGAGTTCTTCTTTTGTAAGCCTACATTGTAGCATGCAAGTGGCTTTGGCATCTGCTTCCACCTTCTTCATGATGCTGGTGTCCCAGTTGGTGCAGGAAACCAGTTCTCCGATGTCGTCACGTGGTAGCTCGAGACCGGTCTGGATGATGATCCACATCTCGACTTGCGTCTTGAGGTGGTATTCCATCCGGTTCTTCCAATATGCAAAATCCTCATCGGAGAAGAGAGGCGGGCAAACTGTGCTAAATCCTTCTTGAAGAGCCATTTTAAACCTTGCACACAGAGAATACGGAAATAGAATATCCCAGGACTTGATCCTGGATTAGCAGTGCGGTATAGAATTGAAAAAAAAAAAAGAAAAGCGAGCTCGAGTGGTCTTGCACCGACTTCGAGAAAAATCAATTCGAACAAGAAACTAGATCGGAATATAGTAATTATACTAATTTCGATCGACTCTGAAAAGTTTGAAAACACCACGAAAAATTTGCTTGACTGGTGGTTGCACCAAATCGAAGTGACCTCACTCTGATACCAATTGTTGGATCGAGAAGCGCTAGAGGGGGGTGAATAGTGCTCGTGGCTATTTCGTTTTGAATTCGGAATCGTAAAAATAGTAGAGTAAATAAAAGCAACGGAAGAATAAAAGAGCACACAGAAAGACGCAAGGGATTTACTTCGTTCGGAGCATGTGGCGACTCCTACTCAAAGGCTCGCGATCCTTGATCGCTTTCCGTGGGCAACAACTATAAGCACGAAATTATTACAAGCTAAATACAATTTAAAATAGTAATTAAAAATACCAACGACACTTGGAAATATCAAATTTGGAGCTTCGGGTCGTCGGGAAGTAGTCGCAGCACTTCTGGGGCGTCTCGTTGACAGCACGTTGAAAAAAGGTTGCTTGGAATTTGTTGATGGAAGGTGCTGCTCGAAACCCCCTTTTAAACAGTGCTCAAGGCACCCTAAAGCCCATCCAAGGGGCCTTGAACAAGCCGTGTCAGCCGCATGGATTACATCGAGCCAGGTCGCACTTATCTGCTTCAAGGCGCCTTAAGCAACTGGTTCAAGAGGCCTTATGACTCATTCAAGGCGCCTCCAGAGTGCTTCGCAGGCAGCTCCCCGCTTTGCACCCGAGGCGCCTCTAAGTCCCATGGAGGCGCCTCGGACACTGTTCATCCGAGGTGTACTTTGTGTTTTTGGTACCTGCAAACATGTTAGTCCCAAAATACCTACAACACAAAGTTAGTACACAATAATAGTATGAATATGAAAGTTTGACAGTCTCCGGACTGTCCGGGTCTGACTTCGGATTTCCGACAGGAAACCCTAGGTCGACCCGACGCCTACTGTTCCCTCTACGGGGAACGCGTCCTCACCTACTCCTCTCAGGAGATTTGCCTGTTGCCAGTACGATCCTCCAGATCGACTGGACTTTTGCTCAGCGTCTGATGCTTCCGATCTTCATGCTGGATGTTCGGTCCTCGACCCATCCAGACTTCTACCCGGTGTAACGACCACCCTTCTCACTACTCACTAAAGATGACTATTACATAACTACTATAGAATTCTTACTTAACTAGTATAGCAAACTGTACAATTAAATTTTTTTCCAAGAAACTTAAAATTTCGACAGAGTATATGTAGTTCAGCAGGACTAAAATACAATACAATACTGACATGCAATATAACTCATAATAGCAGAAAACGTATGAAACTATATCTCAATGCAGACACAAAAGTACCTACTTACTAAACTGAACTCATCTTAACATGCAATCTAAAACAAGAATAATCTCAAATGACATGGAATATAAAGTATAATCTCAAATGACATGGAATATAAAATACAATCTCAAATGACATGGAATATAAAATACAATCTCAAATGTTTCTTATCCACTAAAACAACGAAACTTAATAATGCCCCAAGTCTCTCCCATAGTCCTGGCATCACACACATCATCGAACACCTCCTTGTCGCCTTCCTTTGCTATAGCTTTTCCTTTCCTTTATCTGCAGTAAGAGGAAATGCAAACTATAAGCAAAAATGTTTAGTAAGCGTTATCTATCTCACAAAAACTCAAGTATGCATGTAAGCTGAAAGAAAACTAGAAATTGAATGCTCAAAAAGAAATACTACTCATGCTCATCTAATAGCAAGGGAAACATAGCATACTGAAATACTAAACATGTAAGCAGATCTAGACAACATGTCAGCATATAAGAAAACTAAACTTACTGAATTTTAAACATATGTGAAGCTTTTTCACTTGTTTAAAATTTATACTTTAATACTTCAAAATAATAATAAACTTTCTTCTTGGGCCCAGGCAAAGTACCAAAGCGCGCTCCCTAATAGAAACTGGGGTAGCGACCCACCAGTCCTACGAGGGTAAAGACCTCAGTCTTACTAGGGGCAAAACCTCGGAATTGGTCACCTGGATTTGTTTAACGACAACCTCGAAAGTCAGATACTAGCCTCTTAAAAAAAATAAAATACTTGTTATCTTTTATTACTTCTAATATATAATGCCTCGGCATTTTAATAAGCACCTTGTGTGTCAAAATCCCTAAAGTCTTGACCTTGGGATCTACTTAAGGCCTTGGCCTTTTTCTTTCTTTTCTTTATCTTTCTTATACTTGTTAATACTTCTAATAAAAGAATGCTTCTTAAAAAAAACTGAAATGTTTAAACAAATCCTAACTTTGAAATGCTTAGATAAACTGAAATTGCACACTTAAACATACTAAGATTGAATGCTTAAGCAAACTGAAATTGGATACTTAAACAAACTAAAACTGCTGTGCTTGAGAAGTTCCAAAAAATTCAGTTCAAACAAACTAATAAATCTGCATACTATGACTAACAAAAATCTGCATACTACTCATCAATTTCTGCATACTACTAATAAATTTCTGCACACAAACTTAACAAAAATCCTGCACACAGGCTTGATAAAAATTCTGCACCGTAAGCTTTGAAAGGGTTGTTCGTGCCCCTTTTACAGTACAAACCAAAACCCATGTAAAACTTATTCAAGCTTATACTTTTATAGAGCAATAGAAAATAAAACTGCAGGTCTAATTACACTACCAAAGAATCTGGTCGAATGCTCCCAAAATCCAAAATCAAAAGTTGTTCATCTTGATTTCATGGCACAAAATTGAAAGCTAACAGTAAGGAAGAAAACTAACTACATGCTCAAAATTTATCCAAGCTTTCTTATGTTCATTGCCCAGAAATAACATCCGAAGCCTACAAAACTTTTACTTGAACCAATCCCACCTGTTAAGATCCCCATATAGAGAAATCTACGTTAGAAAGTTAGAATTTCCTAATTACAAAGTCTGAAGAAATCAACCCTCATGCTTAGTCTTTAACAATCCTTCCTTTCTTTGTTTCCTTTTTGAGACTCACGGCAGAACTTCAAGATCTTTAAGCATGTTACAGTATATATGCAAGGAAGAAGGAAAAAGAATCTTAAATCTACCCTTAACCCTCTAACATACAGATTCTGTGCAACATGATCCGAAACAAAAAGAACTAACCCCTAGCAAGCATAAATTCGGCTCAAACACAATCCGAAACAAGGGAGCATGCTGTGGATGGTAAGGAGTGAAACTAAACTCCAAAACTACTCTTACTGCAGGTGAGAAGCAACTTACAATGGTTTCTTGGACTCACAACTGGAGAAAGGCAACTAGGGCTTCGGGAAAACTCGAGCTCTCAACCTCTGCTCATGCTTACGGCTCTTCCTCGACGAGAGGACCTCGTATTGGTGAAGAACTCCCGGAGTTAGCCACTCGTCGGTCGCCGGAAGCGAAGCTAGGGCTTCATTTTGTTTCCTCTCGGGCAAAAACGTCGCTGTCGCACGCGAGGAAGAAGAGGTGAGAAGGAATTAGGTCTCGGGTTAATACCTAAGTTCTCTTCTTATAACTAGGTATTCTGTTATCTACTTCCATATAAATATATTTCACTCCTTTATTTGATTAGCAGCGCCCGCTTGGACACTTGGTCAGCCGAATTCGCTTAAGAGTTGGCTCGGTAGGAGGTCGCGGGTTCGAATCTCGGCTTGGACATTATTTTTGTCGAAACTTCTTTCGTTTAGTAAAAATACCAAACGACCTCCAAAAAATTACATAAAAATACTCTAAAATTTTCTAAAAATCTCTAGAATATTTCTATAGCATTTCTAAGTATTAATAAGGACTTTTAGAACTTAAGACAAGGAAATTTTGGGTCGTTACACCCGGTTCGCGACACTAGGATTTTAACCTAGGGTTACCACCCCGTAGGATTTTTGCCCGAAGCGCCGACCCGTCAAAACTTCCCGCACAGGGTTACCACCCCCTATGACCTAGGGTTACCACCCCCTAGGATTTTCCCTTGCCTAACCGCAGCTAGGACTTTCCTGAAACACTCAATCATATACATTAGATAACAATTAAACTTAACTTTGAATCCCTTTGCCATTATCAAAACTAAGGTTTGATCGTCAGATGCTTCCCGCACCAACATGATCTACACGCAAAGGTCAAAGAACTAATCACCGGACTCGAAAACCTTGGTGAAACGGTAACGAACCGGGACTCGATATGCTACGCACTCAATACCTTTCCCAGGACTCCAGAATGGACCTCGATAATCGATGTCTACTACATCTCAAAGAATCTGGAGGTAAGTACCCTAGAGGAACTCTTTTCTACTTTAGAATTACATGAAACTAGATGTGCAGGTACAACAAAAGAGTCAAGCTAAATTATGACACTAAATGCAACCAAAAAGGATGAACCTGAGTCAGACTCAGAAGAAGAACAAGAAGCTTACATGGTAAGGAAATTCAGAAAATTCTTTAGATCTAACAAATTTAAAGAAATGTAGAACAAGAAAAATCCAAGAAATAGAAGAAGAGTTCAATGCTACCAGTGTCAAAAGGGAGGAGACATAAAAGAGGACTGCCCAGAACTCAAAAAGGAAAAAAGACAAGATCCCTAAGTAAAACAAGTAAAGACTCTAAAGGCTACTTGGGACAACAGCTCATCACCTGAGTTAAAAATAGAAGAATATGCCAGACTAGCACTGATGGCGAGCCATGAAGAGCAAAGCACCTTAGAAGCCAGCATCGATAAAGGGGGAGCAACTTCAGATGAATGCGGCGAAGTAGGGGGAGAGTCAAGCTTCAAGTCTGATATGGTAAGTAAGGTATGCCTCTTACCTCCTGATCAACTCTATTTTGGTATTAAATCTATGGAAAAATCAATGTGCAAGATAAAAAGTAAAAATGATAAATTAAAAATTGAAAACTTAAAAATAAAAAGAATTTTAGCAAAATCATGTCTAATAGAAGATTTTGAAAAAGTAAAACTTGAAAATGCTAAACTAAAGGAAGAAATAGAAAACTTAAAAAATTCTTCATGTTCAAATGTTTCTGATTTAAAGATTAGAAACTATAGAGGATTAAACGGGTACTATAGATTTCACAAAGGTCAGATCAAAAAAGTAACAAAATCTTATATCTCTAGAAAATACCTGATTAACCCTGTAGGAAGAAACCTATATTGGGTCCCAAAAACTTGTTTAAATTAAAAGTGAAATTAGACTTAGGGCTTTCAGATAGAAGATTAAATATTTGAATTCATTAAAAGGTTTTGTCTAGAAGTGGTTGATGATCCAATAACCAAAAAGGCCTAGTACCTTCTGAATTGAATATTTAATTGACAAACTGCTAAGCATGAAAAAGTTAATTAAATTAAATACTTTCAATATTTATCAATGGTTTAACATTTGTTAAAATATTTTTTTACTTGCAAACTTCACATAGAATTTTTTTTCAAATCTCACTTAGAAATTTTTTTTTTTTTATTGCAAGCTTCATTTAAATTGTTTCTGTTGAAAAAAAATTTTCCCCTTAAAGATTTTATTTAGTACCCCTCTTTTTAATGTGATGAAAGGGGAAGAATTAGAAGTTAAGTTTAAGGAGGAGGTATATTTGTCAATCTTCAATCTATTACATAATACTTCATGTCTTTAATTTCATATTTTTTTTACCCTAACTTAACTTGGGTTAATTCACATCAAAAAAGGGGGGATTGTTGGACCCCGTGGTTGTATTGGTGTGATCAACTAAGTTAGATTAGGTGTTGTTTGGTTTAATCTCTGTATCTAAGTGTGCAGGAGCTTAGGAGCACAGAAAGTTTAGCGAAAGACGCGGCTAGCGAGAAGGACGACACGGGAGAGAGCCGACGGGCCAAGTGTGTCCGAGGGACGAGGTGTCGCGAAAGAGCACACCGGTAGATGAGAAGAACGTACACAACGTTCGAGGGACGAGAAGCCGGGGAGGAAGGCCGGAAATTGGGTTCGGGTGAGCTCTATTCCGGATGGCCGAAATCACCCAAGCAAGCGGAGCTGGAGCGAAAGACCCAGACCAAGGCGAGCAAAAATGGAGCAGAGGGCCCGGACTGAAAAAGTCACCATTGTTGACTTTGGTGGTCCGGGCGCCCGGATCCATTCTGGGCTCCCAGAGTCCGGGCGCTCGGAACCCTTCAGAGCGCCCGAAAATCAACTTTTATCATGTTCAACATGTATGTTGACCGATGCATCGGGGATATAATTCTACCCACTCCAGGCATCCGAAACCCTTCCAGGCGTCCGGAACAGTGCTATAAATATAGCTCTGATTTCAATAGTTCAGACAATGACTTGTAATTCCTTTCTTTATGTTCTACTATTGATTGTTAGTTGTTATTGTTGTAAGAGGCTACTCCCCCCGAAAGAGATCTTCATAAAGTGTTCTTCATTTTCCTTGGATTAGCAATCTTCTGATTACAACCCAAGTAATTCTCCTTGTGTCTTCGTCTTTTTAATTAGTCTCTTAATTTCTATTTACAAGTATTCATGATTAAGTTATAAGTCGAGAAAGGGTTGAGTTTATTTTTTCAGGGTAATTCACCCCTCCCCTCTTGCCTGCCACCAAGGGACCAACAACTATAAGATCAAGAAAGGTTTGAGTTTACATTTTTAGGGATATTTAGTTCCCTCTAGCTAGCCGCCAGAGGACCAACAATTGGTATTAGAGCAAGGACGCTTCAGAAGGACTAACCGCCGACCAAAGAAAAGAAATCAATGGTTGAACCAAGCCTCATCCCGCCAAAGTTCGAGGGAGAGTTCGCGCACTGGAAACGCCGAATGGAGGTATTCCTAAAAACTAACTTTAAAATTATTTTAATAATTAAGTATGATGTTGTAGTTCCCAAAGATCAACAAGGCATAGACAAAGAAGAGTACCTCTGAATGAAGGAGAAAAGAGATTTCATAGCATACAACAAAGAGGAACATCACTTATTAAGTGTATTATCACCTCAAGAAGTAAATCGCATCGGAAGCTACACATCGACGAAAGATCTCTGGGAGAAGTTTCTGGAACTCCATGAGGGAACATCCGAAGCGAATTTTACATGATGGGGCATTCTTCGGAGCAAGCTAATGAACATCCGTCTGGAAAAAGGTGAGAAGGTAGCCCAACTACACGCGAAGATCAAGGAGTTGATCACCAGACTGGTCAACCTCGGCAAAACGGTAACCAACTGGGACTCAGTACGCTATGCACTCAACGCTTTTCCATAACTCTAGAATGGACTTCGATCATAGAAGCCTACTACATCTCGAAGGACCTGAAGATAAGTACCATAGAGGAACTTTTTTTACTTTGAAATTACATAAAACTCGATGTGCAGGTACAACAAAAGAGTCAAGCAAGAATCTAGCACTAAAAGCTACTAAAAAGGATGAACCCGAGTTAAACTCAGATATGGAAGGAGACCAAGAAGCTTACATGGTAAGGAAATTTAGAAAAAAATTTAGATCTAACAAATTTAAAGAAATGTAGAACAAAAAAAATTCAATAAGTAAAAGAAAGGTTCGATGCTACCAGTGTCAAAAAGAAGGACACATAAAGGAGGACTGCTCGGAACTCAAAAAGAAAAAAGACAAGAGACCCATTTAAAACAAGCACAAGAATCTCAATGCCACTTGGGACGAAAGCTTATCATCCGAGTCAGAAATAGAAGCATACATCGGACTAGCATTGATGGCTAGCCACGAAGAACAAAGCACCTCAAAAGCCAGCATCGATGAAGGAGGAGCTACTTTAGAAGAAAACAAAGAAGTAGGGGAGAATCAAGCTTCAAATCTGATATGGTAAGTGAGGTATGCCTCTTACCACATGATCAACTGTATTTTGGTATTAAATTAATGGCAAAATCAATGTGCAAATTTAAAATTAAAAATGAAAATTTTAAAAAGGAGAATTTAGAAATAAAGAAATCTTGGCAAAATCTTGCTTAATAAAGGATCTTGAAAAATTGAAAATTAAAAATGCTAATTTAAAGGAAAAAATAGAAAATTTAAAAATTCTGCATGCTCAAATTTAGATATTTTTAAGGATAAAATTGGTCTTATAGATTTCACAAGGGTTAAAACAAAAAAGTAACAAAAACATACATTCCTAGAAAATACTTTATCAGTCCAGTAGGAAGTAATCTAGATTAGGTTTCAAAGTCATGCTTAGTTTAATTTGTGCATATTTCTACTTTTCATTTGATTTAATATTTACTTTTTAATTTCTTAATGTGCTAAAATAAATTTCTTCATACAATGTCTATTCAAAATTAATTAGGTATTAATTTTTTTGAAAAATAGAATTTCATTTCCTATTTGTAGAATTTTTTTTAAAAAAAATTGACCATTGTATTATTTTTTATAATTTATTTTTCAAATATTATAGTTTTCAATTTAAAACTATTTCACAGTGTTATTTTTATAAAATTTAATTTTTATTAAAAACATATAATATTCTCTGCCCAACAAAATATTTTGACTAATATTTAATTTTCTATAAATTATTTATCCAAATCCTAATTTTTAAAATTAAAAATTCTTGAACACTTAATTTTTGAATTTTTTTTTTCAAAAATACTTACTCTACTATATTTTCAGAAAATTTCTCAAGATGTTTTGAACCTCAAATAAATTTTTAAGAAAAATTAATCTTTCTGTAGTAATAGTTTATTATTGTTTAAATTGATTTTATTTTTTAGTAAAAATTTTATTACTATTTTGGATATGTCTGCTTAACATTTATAAAACTTTTCAAAAAATTTTAACAAATAAAATATTTTTTTCAAATTATTTTTGTTGAAAATTACTTTTTAATCATAAAAATTAGAATTTCGAAAATAAATTCTAAATTTTATTCTTTAGTATTAGTCAATGTCCATGCCTTCCTTGGACTTTAATTTCAATTTAATTTAGCAACATCCTAGTTTTTATGTGATCAAAGGGGGAGAGTTAGAAATTAAGTTTAAGGGGAGGTCAATGTTTTGCATGTTTTAAAACTTGCATAGTAATTTAATTTGATGTCTTGTTTTATCCTAACTTAACTTTGGTTAATCCACATAAAAAATAGGGAGATTGTAAATATCCCGTGGAGGTTTTGATGTGATCAATCAAGTCAAGTTAGGTCCTGTTATCTTTTGATCTCATGTGTCTAAGTGTGCAGGAACTTAGGAGTACAGGAAGTAGAGCGAAAGACACAACTAACGAGAAGGACAACACGGAAGAGAGTTGATAGGCTTGGTGCGTCCAAGGGACGAGGCGCTGCAGAAGAGTACGCTGGAGGATGAGAAGGAAGTGCACGGTATTTTCGAGGGATGAGAAGTCGAAGCAGAAGGTTGATAGAGAAGGCCGAAAAATGGGTTCGGGTGAATCCTATTCTGGATGGCCAAAATCATCCAAGCAAGCGAAGCTGGAACAAGAGAAACCGGACAGTCATGAGGTTGTTGACTTTCCAGCTCGGACCCCCGGGGGCAGCCAGGGCACCCAAGGCTTGCGCGCTAGTTGAGCTGGTTCAGCCCGGTCCGATGTCCGGATGGGGTCCAGGTGCCTAGGCCACAAAGTTTATATTTTGCTGAGTTGTCACGATCCGTTGCGTCATGGATAAAATTTTATCCACCCCTAGGTACCCGGAACCCTTCCAGACAACCATATCAACGCTATAAATACAATCTTGATTTCAATAGTTGAAGAACAACATTTATAAACAATTTCTCTTTCTGGTCTACTACTGTGTGAGTTGTCGATGTTGTAAGAGGCTACTCCACCCAAAGGAGATCTTCATTG
Source organism: Zingiber officinale (assembly GCF_018446385.1). Taxonomy (NCBI): domain Eukaryota; kingdom Viridiplantae; phylum Streptophyta; class Magnoliopsida; order Zingiberales; family Zingiberaceae; genus Zingiber; species Zingiber officinale. Next base: position 95,834,469 of record NC_056002.1, on the reverse strand, counting down.
TGAGTTTCATTTGTCTTGGATTAGCAATCCTCTTATTGCAAATCAAGTTAATATTTTTTGGCCACTTTTTTTCAATTAATTAGATTCTTAATGTTGGATCGAGAAGCACTAGAGGGAGGTGAATAGCGCTCGTGGCTTATTCGTTTCAGATTCGTAAAACTCGACGAGTAAAGCAACAGAGTAATAAGCAGCGGAAAATAAGAACAAGCACACAGACACGAAGGAATTTACTTCGTTTGGAGCCTGTGATGACTCCTACTCGAAGGTCAGCGATCCTTGATCACTTTCCATGGGCAACAACTATAAGCCCGAATAGAGTACAAATATTACAATTAAGTACAATTGAAAAAGACAGTTGTACCGACAACAGTATAGTAATCTGAAGATTCAGAGTTCTGGGTCGTCGGTGTCAAGTCGCAGCACTTCCGGGTCATTTTGTTAGCAGCTAGTTGCAAAGGGATCGCTTGGAATTCATTGTATTAAGGTGCTGCTCGAAACCCCCTTTTAAACAGTGCTCAAGGCGTCCTAAAGCCCATCCAAGGCGCCTTAAACTAGCCGAGTCGCCCGTGTGGATCAAGCCTGAACTGGTCGTGACTTATCCCTTCAAGGCGCCTTCTGTGCTCTCCAATGCGCCTTCATCCACCAGTCCAAGGCATCTTGAGCTTCCTTCAAGGCGCCTCCAAGCTTGCTTCGTAGCCAGCTCAGCTTTGCACCCGAGGCGCCTCCAAGCTCAATGGAGGCGCCTCGAACACTGTTCATCTGTCACGCCCCAGGTAGTCCCTGCCAGAAGAAATTTCGGCAACATCTCCCCTGTACGGGTGACAATATGAATCCAGAATACATATATCTCTATACCTCGGCCACATACGGCCGGAATAATACAATACAAATACGAAACAAACCACGCAGTTTATATCAACATTCCACACAGTTCAACATATAATCAATCCACGCAGTTTAATAAGGAAGGTCGATATAGAATCCTCGAAGATATATGTAAACATCCTACTCCACTACAATGAAGAAAACAAATCCACGAAGTAATGAGAAAATCTGCAGCAGAAAACAAAAGTAGCAAACCCGAATGTTCAATGTCCACAATACTAACCCACAATACTAGTATATAAGATGCAAAAAAGCAAAATACAATCCGACAAAGAAAATCCTCGCAACAATGGGGCTAGCGACTGGAATATCTCCCGACGGCCTCAGCCTAAAAAATAGTAACAACGGGGTGAGTTCAAAGAACTCAACAGGTAATCTAATAGATATGTACAGCAACATATAACCACCAGTAACATCCTATGGTACAGTACTGTAAGATACCGTAAAATTAAATAATAAATGTTATTGGACGGAAAATCTTATTGAATTTTTCAGGAATATTTAGAAATTTTTTGGGATTTAAACGGAGTCCGTATGACTGGTTTTGAGGGGATGAATTGGGGGAGCTAAGCGGAGCCTGTTTGGGATACCCATTTAAATGGGAGTTGATTAAGGATTTAACTTAAGGTTTAATTAACTTAAACCTAAGTTTTATTTTCTTTATTCTTCCTCCCTCCCGATTCATTTTCCTCCCCCACTCGACAACCCCTCCGCCCGAAACCCTTCTCCGGCGATTCCTCCTCGCCCGATCGTCGGTCGCCGCAAGTTCACTGTCAGTGAATGTCTTCTCCTTCAGCGTGCCTCAGTCGACCCTTCCTTCGATCTTACCCGGTTGTTGCCTCTCCTTCTCTTTTGATCTCTCTCTCGGACGGCCCGACGCCGACGGGGATGTTTCTTCCACCGCGATCTCACCTTCACACGTCGTCGGAGAGAATGTGGCTTGAATCTTGACGGTAACTGTCATCTTTGGTTGTGCGATTTCATCTTCAACAGTTTCTTGCTCGCGATCGATTGTTGCTCAGCGGCTAGGGCACGGCGAGGCTAGGGCTCGGTGACAGAGGGGAGATTCGAGCCCTAGTTTCCTATTATGGGCGTCCAGCACCTCCTCGTCATTGGAGCTTAGATCAAGGAGGTCCAAGTTCACTGGATTCCGTTTTCTCTTGCTCGTCGGCGTTGATCAGCTGCTGATCCTGAGTGTGACGGGCTGCCGACACAAAATTGGAGTAAGGTAGGCTTCATTCAGAATCATAAAGATTCAAAGTTCTTGCCTAATTGGTCTCAATTGTGATGTTCTTCTTGTTTTAGAATAGAGAAAGGCATGGATTGTGGACTTTCCCTGTTGCCATTCACTGTCTCTTCACTTCTAGTAGCTGTGGAGGTCTCGGTTGAAGAGGTGGGGATCAATTTAGGTGAGTTTCCTTTGGTGATGTATCTCTAGATCCTTCTATTATTGCTCTGTTCTATCAGTGTTGTTAATGGATATTAGATCATGTTTAGTTTAGAGCACATGGAAGCATGTAGAGGGATTCGTTGTAGTTGGATGCTCTTGTGTTGGATTAATTGATGACTGGTAGGTTATGTTTGGAAAGATTGAAGGAGTTATAAGGAGATTTGATTAGTGATTGATTAGTGAGAATTAAGGAAATCAATTGAGATGTAGGTTGATAAGGATTTGTATTGTATTATGTTGGAGATTTCGTGATCTGGGGTTGTTTGGATAAATTGTGATTAGTGGGTTTAGAAGGATTTATGATGAGTTTGGATTAGTGTTTGATTGATGATGACTTATGTGAATTGGATTTAAGATGTGTTAATTGTGAGATAGGAATGATTCATTTGTGTGTTTGGAGATTAGTGTGCATTTTGTTGATGAATTGGTTGTTGATGATGATGTTAGGTTGTTGTGGATTTATGATGGAGATTTAATTTTATGATAGGTTATTATGGGTGGATATCATTATGTGGTGGATTTGTATTTAAGAGATGGATTTGTTATTGGAATTAAATAATGTGTTGATTTGGAGGATTAGTCAGAGATCAGTTTTGATTGGAGTGATCCTATTGGGTTAGGGATTTTATTTAACTATTTAATTCGTATGAATTTAGCTAAATAAAATATAAATATATTGATTGCTGCAGGACTTGGATTCGGGACGAGAGTCTCGACGCGGGATTACTTGGCACGATCTACATTTTAAGGCGAGTATTTCTTCCTTTGCCTCTATGTATTTTCTTTGAGCTTAATGCATGGTTATTGTTTGACGGATTAGGTTACTTTACCTTATATTGTGTTCGATTGCTATTTTTCCTACTTGTTACTTTTGCTTGAGTTTAGAGATGATCTATTTAATTCATATATAGTCTCAACTCTTGATATCTACTCTATTGTGATTACACGTATAGAGTATGTCTTATAAGGATTGTCAGGTTGTTGGTATTACCATGTTGATTGGGTATATGATGTGGACTGTACATAGGTGGGTATGTATTATAGGAGTCATCTTGTTGACCGTGCATTTGCATGTTGTGTGTACATACGTATTTGTCATGTACTTTTGGAGGAGTTGTGTTGATTGTACGTTTGGGGTGTGTACACATGTCTGTTGTGTTTTTACTGGAGGATATATGTTGATTGTACTTATATTTTGTGTACATGTGTCTGGTGGGATTATTGGATATTTTTGGTTGATTATACATGTGTAGAGTGTACATATGTTTGGTGGGATACGTGGAGGTATCATGACGATTATACTCTTGTTGGAGGTATTTATGAGGTTTGGGGTTGTTGCATGGATGATGATTATATATATATATATATATATATATATATATATATATATATATATATATATCATGTTCATCATTCATTGCATCTGATGACCATTATCTCCCTTGTTGTTGAGAGAGTCATCAGTTGGTTTGGGAATAGCACCGCACGCTCGGCCACTCATGGGTAGTGGTAGCTGGAGCAGTTGCTGCTAGTTCTGTCGTGCCACCCGGTCACGAGGTTTTTGTGAGATCCAGCGTTGTGAGCAGTCAGGGACCCTGATACTATGTAGCTAGATAGTTACTAGTGGACTATCCGCCTCGACCACTATATAGTGGGCTGGAGGGTAGTACAGTCGTCACAGACCCAAGCCTCTCGGCCATACAAGGGTCGTGGTATCTGGAGAGGTGGCGGGGGTGACCATGGAGCATGCATGCACTTTTGCATATGATGCACGGTGCATCTGGGGGTTATATTTGCATACATGTCTAGTAGATACTAGTTGCATGTGATTGTCGTTGTTGCACTTGATTGAGATATGGTTGTTGCATTTGGTTGCCATGCTGCATACATGTCATTTATTTTACATGTATATGCAGTCGTATCTATATTGCACAGGTGTCACGGGTATATCTGTTGCAGATTCGGTGAGTTTATTGATCATTGTATCATGTGTCGATTCCAGATTGGGTATGTATCTGTCATTATGTTAGTTGTGGTTTGTACAGTTTATATGTCAGGTTATTATGTCAGATATGTTTAGGTGCATTGATTATGATAGTATGATCATGTTCTTTATTCCCTACTGAGACTGTATACTTGTGATCTCCATGTTTATGTATAGTTCATGCACTATCTTTTCTATTATCCGCTGAGTTACCTATACTCACCACCGCATGTATATCTTTATGTTTTCAGGTAGATGGTTGGAGTGTCGCTCGGAGTATCCTGTCTGTCGGGTCCTACGTCACATCCGAAGGTCGTTTTTGGTTTTGTATATGTTTTTATTTGTATTTGTTGTATTTGGTGGGTTGTTGTATTTGTGTTGTGTGGTTGTTGTATAAAGCCTAGCTGGCTAGCAGTGTGTTGATTGCGTTGTATTGGGCTTTTCGTTTTCGTTTTTCCGCTGTGTTGGTTTGTTTTGTACAGCCGTGTGGGCTGTTTTATATATAACTGCGTGGTTGTGATTGTTTCATTCCAGTCGTGTGGGCTGTTATTATAACTGCGTGGTTGTGTATATAAATATTCCAGCCGCATGTGGCTGATGTATATTTTGTTTGTAGTGATGCTTCATATTGTCACCGGTACAGGGGAGATGCTGTCGGATTTTTGTTTGGCAAGGACTCCTTTGGGGGCGTGACAAGTACACTAAACCATAGAGCCTATAGTACAGTTTCCTAACAGTACAACCTACGGTACAGTCTCCTAACAGTATAACAGGTATGCATAGCTGAAATAAACTGTAATAACCAGCAATAGGCATAAAGTACAGTCTATAGCAAGAATAATAATAAAATTCATAACTGAAATAAACTGTACTCACCTGCGAGGCTTGTGCAACTGACTGTGAACATACACAGATAAAAATAGTCAGAGCAAAAGAAAATAACCTGTATACATGTCAATCATATGCAATCACCAAAATGCATCAATCATAAATAATGTAATCTGTGAATATGATGCAAATGACATGTCTTGGTCACCCCTACTGTCATGCTCAGCCATCTCACACACAATGGTGAGACCGAGTGGGTAGGGCTGTGACAACCGTGCACTCTGCCGTCACTACCCCTGATGAGTGACCGAGTGGACGGGATGCTGTCGGAGTACACCTATCCTCCTACCTCAAACATAGTGAGGGAGCACAATGCTCTCATCTCCCGGTACACAATGACGGAGAGGGACCCCGGCGTGCTACCATGCTCCTATCACGCTACCCATGAGCGTCCTAGCGGAGCACCACCGGGCAACCTACCATACACACCCTGAGTGCTGTGCCACTACCCATGCAGTGGTCACGTTGTGTGCAGGCCCATGTAGCCGGCCGACGAGCTCAACAATAATGGAGTCGTCAATCGCCCAGCATGCAATCATGCAATATGGTACATGCGGCTACAGTATGTCATACCTGAACATATCCTCCTCCATATGTGTAGGTGCCAAAAAGATAAACACATATATAACAAGGATAACAACAACATGAATCCAATATCACATATCCAATATATCTATCAACTAATCCAGTATAGAGGGAAGTACAATAAATACCTCTATCTCTATGAACACAGATAACATAACCAGAGAGAAAAGCATACTAAGGTATAGCAGCTAACAGTAGAACCATGTATCAGGTATCAACTGAACTAAAACCAGGGGAAGTACTAAAACTACAAATCACTAGTAATCGCCTACAGGTATCGAATAAACTATAACCAAGGAAATGATAAATCTACCAATCACTAGTAATTATATATAAAGTGCACATATCATAAGACAGTATCAAAAGATAAGTCAAAGGGTACCCGCCTCAAATAGAAAGTACAATCACGTCAAATCCAAGGTCCGAAGTCGAGACGCCCGTCTCGAATCAGAGTCCTGCGTAAATAAATACATTTACTTTTATTTAGTTAGAATACAAACAAATAGCTAAATAAATCCTAAACAGAAATTTAGGGACAACCCTAACCCATAACCCTCATCCTTTCTAACGGTTAATCAGGGATAATTCCTAATCCTTAATTAACCATTAGATTAGCAAATCAACCCTAAATCCATTTACACATGATTAATTATCTACATAATCATTCACTTAATCCCAAGCATATAAAACCATAAGATCCAATCCAAATAACCTAATTAATCTACATAACCTAATGATGAATCAACTATCAATAGGTATCAAGATCCTACCAAATCATCTAACACCTGATCATCATACTAATATCCAATTTCAATACATCATGTACTCAAAATCCCTACTCATACCTCAATTTCTAGCTACTGTTGATGCTGGAACCAGAGGAGCTACCGGTTGTGGGTGCTGCCGGACCAACAACAAGCAACCTCACAGAACACTGCTGGAAACCAAGATGCCACAGAACCCAATTCCAGATCCACCACAAGAGCACATAACCTCACTGATGGATCAGTCGGATCAAGCAATGAATCAAGCAAGAAGATCACAGATCCAAACACCAACCGAATTAACAACCTAACCTTACCTCAATCGGTTGTCTCCAAAAGAAATCGCCCAATCCATGACCTAAATCAACCTCAAAGAAGAGGAGGATCAAGAACAGAGGAGGATCAGTCTATAGAGAAGAAGGTCTAAGCCCTAAAACAGCTATCTGATGCTTCCTCTAATCCAACAAGAAGAATCAATGAAGAACATAACCCAATCGATCGAAATCTGGTAACACCTTACCTTAAGGATCGTTGCTAGGGCACGGCTCTGTTGCCGCGACGACTGATCGGAGCCAACCGAAGAGATCTAGGGCACAGTTGCACAAGGAGAAAGGGCTCGGGTGAAGCCAGCCCCTCTCTCGAACCTCCGGAAGAAAACCCTCACCGACGATCGGGTGGATCTCGCTCAATCCAATGGCGTCGGCAGGTAGGAGTGAGAAGACGCGATGTTGTGAAGCGGCCCAGAGGGGAAGACACCGGTCGGACCTGAGCTCAATGGGTGTCGATGCCGGTGGAGAAAGATCGCCGGAGCTGGAGCCTGGCTTCCGTCGGCGTCGCTCATCCGCGAGAGAACAGAGAGAGGAAGAGGGGAGATCGGGGAAGTGAGGAGGAAGCTCGGGTTCGGGATCGGCGTTTTAAGGGAAAAGAAATAAGAAAAGAAAAGTATTTATATTAAAACTTTTCCTCACTTAAACAGGTATCCCAAACAGCCTTTATCCGCGCCCGAACTTGATCCCCTCAAAACCCGTCGTACGAGCTTCGAAAAATTCCCAGAAAATTCCTAAAAATTATGAAAAAAAATTATAAGGCTATTTACAAAATAACCCTATTTATTTTATTTTTCCGAGATCTCACATCATCCGAGGGTAAGTTATGCTCCTTTGGTCCTGCAAAAAGTGTTAGTCTCAAACACATACCCTGCAAAACAAAGTTAGCACAAAACAACAATATAGATATGATAATAGAATATGATGACAGTCTCCAAACTGTCCGGGTCTGACTTCGGATTTCCGACCGGAAACCCTAGGTCGACCCGACGCCTACTGTTCCCTCTACGGGGAACGTGTCCTCACCTACTCCACTCAGGAGATTTACCTGTTGCCAGTGCGATCCTCTAGATTGACTGGACTTTTGCTCAGCGTTCGAAGCTTCCGGACTTTCTGCTGGACTTCCGCTTCCCGGCTGGTCCAGTCTTCCACCTGGTTCGCGACACCAGGACTTTCCACCTAGGGTTACCCCCCCCCCCCCTAGGACTTTTACCTGAAGCTCTCGACCCGCCAAGACTTTCCGCATAGGGTTACCACCCCCTATGACCTAGGGTTACCACCCCCTAGGGTTTTCCACCTACCTAACCGCAACTAGGACTTTTGCCTAAGTACACTTAGGACTTTTCTGCAAACTTGTTCAACATATTATAAACCAAAACACCTTATCTTTGAACCCTTTGACATAATCAAAACATAGGTTCGATCGTCGGATGCTTCCCGCACCAACAATCTCCCCCTTTTTTATTATGGCAATACGGTTCAAAGTTAAGTAAAAAAGTATGACATTAAGTACAGAAACTTAAACATGAGCATAAATAATAACTTTATGCTTGCCCCATGAGCATAAATAAAAAAACTTTATGCTTCCCCTTTGATTATGTTTAAGTTTACTCTTTACTTAACTTTTCTCTTTCCCCCTTTAACATAAATCAAAAAGAAAACTAGAAAAAGAGAAAACCAAATATTCAATTTTAAACTCCCCCTGAAGGGTAGCACATATATTTCGAAAATGAATAAACTTAGCAATCTTTTTAGCTTTTTTAAAAATGATTGCGTTGAAAAAGTACTTAAGGATAGATAACATAGTCAAAATAAAAGGTATTTTAACTTGATTTTTCAAAGAAAACTTAGTCAAATTTGAAGTAGTTTTGAAGAAGACTTTGTTAAAGTTGTTCGAAAGATACTTAATTAAATTTGAAAAGCTTTTGAAAAAATATTTAGTTAACTTTTAAAAAATTTCTTGAAAGAAATATTTAGTTAACTTTTAAAATTAGAAAATAATTTTAATAAGGATTTTTTTATAAATACTTAGTTAAATTCTTAGTTTGAAAAGTCGGGAGTTTGATAGGGGATAATAAAAAAACTATAGCCAAATTAGAGATAGTTTTGAAAGACCATTTAATACTGAGTTAAATTTGAAAAGTTTTTCGAAAGATATTTAATTAAATTTGAAAAGCTCTTCAAAAGTTACTTGATAATTAGCTTGACTCCGCTCACTCCCCCTTAATTAATGCAAATATGAATCCCTAGGGTCCTAGAGTCCAAGCATGTATAAAATATAATAGGTCTTTTATATTTTGCCTAATTTTCCATCTCACTCAATCTAGATTTTCAGTCATGTTTAGCATATGAGTGATTGTGAGATAAAGTTAACTTTATAAATTAAACTATTGAAGATATACGTTTGAATTTCAAATGAATAAATATTAACTTTTGAGACTACAGTAGAAATTAACTGGAGTTAACATTTGCAATCATAATTTTATAATATGATTTGAGAATTAAATATTTTTAAACCCTTCTAAATTAAATAATATTTTGAAATTAATTGAATAAAAAATTTTCAAATAATTTTTAAATGATTTTGAAATTAAGTTTTAAAAGACTTTTAAAATAATTTTAAAAATATTTTGAAATTGGTATTTTAAAAGATTTTTAAAGTAATTTTGAAATGATTTTAAAAATATTTTGAAATTTATTTTGAAATGATTTTTAAAATATTTTGAAATTGATTTTAAAATATTTTGAAATTAATTTTGAAATCATTTTTAAAATATTTTGAAAGTAAATTTGAAATTGGTATTAAAAATATTTTTCAAATAATTTTTAAAGAATTTTTTAAAAGATATAAAATAATTTAGAAATTAAGTTTTAAAAGATTTTTAAATAATTTTTAAAATATTTTTTAAACAATTTTGAAATTAAGTTTTAAAAGATTTTAAATAATTTTTAAAAGATTTTTCAAATAATTTCGAAATTAAGTTTTAAAATATTTTTAAATAATTTTTAAAAGATTTTTCAAATAATTTTGAAATTAAGTTTTAAAGTATTTTTAAATAATTTTTAAAAGATTTTTCAAATAATTTTGAAATTAAGTTTTAAAAGATTTTAAATAATTTTTAAAATATTTTTCAAATAATTTTGAAATTAAGTTTTAAAAGATTTTTAAATAATTTTTAAAAGATTTTTCAAATAATTTTGAAATTAAGATTTAAAATATTTTAAATAATTTTTTAAAAAGATTTTTCAAATAATTTTGAAATTAAGTTTTAAAAGATTTTTAAATAATTTTTTAAAAGATTTTTCAAATAATCTAGAAATTAAGTTTTAAAATATTTTTAAAAAATTTTTAAAAAAAATTTTTAAATAATTTGAAATTAAGTTTTAAAATATTATTAAATATTTTTCAATTAATTTTGAAATTAAGTTTTAAAAGATTTTAAATAATTTTTTAAAAGATTTTTCAAATAATTTTGAAATTAAGTTTTAAAAGATTTTTAAAATGATTTTTAAAAAGATTTTTCAGATAATTTTGAAATTAAGTTTTAAAAGATTTTAAATAATTTTTTAAAATATTTTTCAAATAATTTTGAAATTAAGTTTTAAAATAATTTTTTAAAAGATTTTTAAAATAATTTTTTAAAAGATTTTTCAAATAATTTTTTAAAATATTTTTCAAATAATTTTGAAATTAAGTTTTAAAATAATTTTTTAAAAGATTTTTAAAATAATTTTTTAAAATATTTTTCAAATAATTTTGAAATTAAGTTTTAAAAGATTTTTAAACTAATTTTTTGTAACGCCCCGCCTCCTACTAACTAAGCTGTAAGGCCGAGGGTTACATTTGTTGGTTGCTACTCGGAAAGCCTAATGGTTCCACTGTACAAAACTTTGTACAAAGGTCTGAACCTTTTTCCTATCTACCATGTGTTCTTTTAAATTAAACTTGGATCACCTGCGGAACTTAACACGTTTGATCCAAAATTTAATCTATTTGTTCTTTTAGGTTTTGACTTGGATCTCCTGCGGAACTTAACACGTTCGATCCAAATCACCTAAGTTATTAATTCCATTAAATATTAATTTCCATAATTGGTTCCCAATACTGACGTGGCGAGGCACATGGCCTTCTTGGATATGGGAGCAACCACCACCGACTAGACAAAACCTTTTAAGGAAAGCTAATATTTAATTTCCTAAAATAACTTTAGGTCAACCGAAAAGAACAATCAAATCACAAGGAAAAGAACAAACAAAAGAACACTACATCGAAAGCAAATTCGAAACACTAAAATCATATGCCTCTTATATTTGGTATTATTTCCTAAAATAACTAGTATGATGCGGAAAGGAAAAACACTAGTTATACCTTTAGAAAAACCTCTTGATCTTCTACCGTATTCCTCTTCTAACCTCGGACGTTGTGTGGGCAACGATCTTCCGAGATGAGAAACCACCAAAGCACCTTCTTCTCCTCCTAGCTAGGTTCGGCCAAAACAAAAGCTTTACCAAGGATGAAGAAAAGACACCAACCAAGCTCCAAGGGATGCAAGCTTTCTCTCCTTCTTCTTCTTCTTCTCCAAATAATATCCGGCCACCACAAGAGCTCCAAGCCAAGAAGGGTTTCGGCCACCACAAAGAGGAAGAGAGGGAGAGAGGATGGTCGGCCACAACACCAAGGAAAAAGAGAGAGAGAATAATAGAAGTTGTACCTCATGAAGGCACCCCAACCCCCTCTTTTATATTCCTTAGCCTTAGCAAATAAGGAAATTTACTTATAATAAAATTTCCGTAACTTTCCTTGACATGAATTAATTGGAAGAATTAAATAAATCTTCCTCTTTATCCATACAATGGCCGGCCACAATCAAAAGGGAAAATTAGGAGAGTTTCAATCAACAAATTAAAACTTCCTAATTTGTTTCCGGAAATTTTAAAAAATAAAATTTCTCTTCAAAAATCCCTTTATGGTTGATAAAAAGAAATTTCTATAATTTTATTTTTCAACATGTGAATAATTTACAAAGAGAAAAATAAAATATCTTTCCAATCTACAAATAAGGAAAGAGATCTAATCTCTTTCTTTAATCTTTTGTAGATCCTATTAAAAGAGATATTTTAATTTTAATTCTCTCCAATAAATTAAATCTTCCACATAAGAAAAATTAAAAATTAAAATTCTTTTAAATTTAATGGGGTCCGGCCACCTAAGCTTGGGTTCAAGCTAGGGTCGGCCACCCATGAATCAAGGCTTGGCCGGCCCTAGCTTGAACCACAAGCTAGCTTGGCCGGCCCCCTTATCATGGGTATGAAGGTGGGTATAGGTGGGTATAATACTCTATAAATAAGAGGCTACGATAGGGACCGAGAGGAGGAATTGGTTTTGGTCTCCCGATAAAATTAAGCATCCCGTGTTCGCCCCGAACACACAACTTAATTTTATCAATAATAATTCATTCCACTAGAGAACTATTATTGAACTACCGCACCAATCCCAAATTACATTTTTGGGCTCCTTCTTATTATGAGTGTGTTAGTCTCCCTGTGTTTAAGATGTCAAATGTCCACTAATTAAGTGAGTTACTGACAACTCATTTAATTAATATCTTCATCCAAGAATAGTACCACTCAACCTTATCGTCATGTCGGACTAAGTCCACGTGCAGGGTTTAACATGATAATCTTTATGAGCTCATCTTGGGGACATTATCAACCTAGATTAGTAGGACACAGTTTCCTTCTATAATCAACAACACACACTATAAGTGATATCATTTCCCAACTTATCGGGCTTATTGATTCATCGAACTAAATCTCACCCATTGATAAATTAAAGAAATAAATATCAAATATATGTGATTGTTATTATATTAGGATTAAGAGCACACACTTCCATAATAACTGAGGTATTTGTTTCTTTATAAAGTCAGTATAAAATAAACGACCTCTTATAGTCCTACTCAATACACTTTAAGTATACTAGTGTAATTATATAGTCAAGATAAACTAATTCCTAATTACACTACGACCTCCCAATGGTTTGTTCCTTTCCATTTTGGTCGTGAGCTACTGTTTATTATTTATAAGGTACTGATAACATCATCTTCTGTATGTGGCACCACATACTATGTTATCTACAATATAAATTAATTGAACAACTACAACTAAATGTAGACAATTTGACCAAATGTGACTCTTTATTTAAAATAAATATTTACAAAATCTTAGGCTTTCAGTATACACTCTAACAACATTATGCTGTTGCTAACTATTCTTAATGTGCAGAAAGCTGTACTAATTAAATTCTTACTCTGCTAAGGACCATTACAGTCTGTAAAATCAGGTTCAAGACCTTTCTATTAACAGACATACACTAGGGAAAGGAACTCAAACTTTCTACTTGATAAAGACTGAAATGAGAACCTTCCAGCTGGAATCAGACACTCCAATCGATCGGTTGATCGATTGGAGTCATCTGATCGATCCGTTGATCGATTCAGTGTGCTACTGTGCACGGACAAAATTCTGGATCGATCGGCTGATCGATCCGGCCTGACTAATCGATCCACTGATCGATTCAGCGCGATACTGTGCGCGGGGTAATATTCTGGATCGATCGACTGATCGATCCAGACTTGTCAATCGACCCAGTGATCGATTCCGAAGCTCTCTGTTTGCGAGAGCTAATTCCTCGATCGATCGGTTGATCGATCCCTTAGCCTTCTGTTCGCGACTGAATGCGACTGAATCGATCGGCGGATCGATCCAGAAGCTTACTGTTCGCGGAAACAAGCTCCCCAATCGATCAACTGATCGACTAAGGACCCCCAATCGATCGGCTGATCGATCGGGGTTTCTGATTTCGTATCAGGAGTCTGGTTTCAACACTGTTTCGTGCCAAATTCACATGCATAGGTTCTAACATGGCTGTAAACATACCAATGACAATTAACTGACATTCTGAGCATGATCACTAACAACCAAAACAAGTCTTTCATGATTCAAAACGTTAAAATAACTAGAAGTGCGGAAACGTAATAACATAAGAAAATGCTAAAGGTTCCTAATTTTGCTAGTTTCTCCAAGGTCTTTATTCTAAGTTCCCATCCACACACATCTTCACTGCATTGACCTTCAGCCTCCGCTAGTCCATCTTTCCTTTACCTTTATCTGCAGTATAAGGAAAGAAGTATCTGTAAGCTTACGCTTAGTAAGAAACCATCTACCTCACAAAACCATGCATGCGGTGCAATTTATGTTATGAAAACATGCTATTTGTAATATGTGATGAACATGCTAAAACATGGCATTCTGGCATACAAAACATAGAAAGCATAAACTGATCATGGCAATATCTTCTGGTATCAACAAGATAAAACTAAACTGATACAATAGCTAACTAAATAAATGCTAAGCTGATATAAATCCTGAACTGTAATCACATAACTAAATTGTGAAGCTTTGGAAAAAACTATATATCATAAATAGATGAAAATACTAATCATGCTGCTGATGGGCCCGGCAACTGTATTTGCTGTGCGCGCATCCCTAACTAAACCCTGGGTTGCAAATTTCGAATCTAGTAGGGTTACTAGGTTATCTAAACCTAGGGACGACTATGGGAGCCCAACCCAATGGACATCTAGTCCAGTACAGTGCCACTGCTAAAAGTAAAATACTGTTTTATAACTGAATTATCTTATCTTGCTATTTCTAGGTTATCTAAACCTAGAGCTAGGTTATCTGAACCTAGAGGCGACTGTGGGAGCCCACCCATTGGACCGTAGTCCCATATAAGCTGTAGCAAGACTAAATATGCTATTCTAAATGCTTCTACTGCATTTACTGAACTATTAAAATGTCTACTGTAGCATTTTACTGATCTCAGCATTTTATCAAGCACTTAGTGTGCACTAGAACACACCCTACGTACTGAAAATCTGCATACTACTAAACTAATGCATAAAACACACGAATAGCTACTTATACTGCAGGTGAGGGGTTTCTTACATCCTGCGCTAGTTTTCCTTACGATCTGATCGCTAGATTTCCGATGGAGAAGACCCCTTCGTCGATCTCCTCGCGTCTACGTGCTCTTCTCTCGGAGAGGAGCGTTCTCATGCCGGAGTTGTTGCCGGAAGGTACTCTTATGGCCCTAGGAATGGAACCCTAGGTTCTTCCTTGGACTTGGGCGCCGAGAGGTGAGGAAGGGAGAGGGGTCGGCGGGTGAGGGTTTGAAGGAGAGAAACTATCGATCAAAATAATCCATCCCCACTTAAATCTCCTATTTATATTAAGTGATTAATTTCACTCCAACTCAATCATAAATATTATTGTTCTTCTCTTCTTTCAGCACACCCCTGCTAGGGCCACATGGTTACTAAAGCTATCTATAAGTCGTAGGGTTCGCTAGGTCTCGGGTTCAATTCCCGCTTAAGTTGTTTTACGTTTTATTCATTTTTGCTACTTCTACTACTCCAAAAATTCCATAAAAATATCCTAAAATTTAAGAAAAATCATAAAATATTTCTAAAATTTATTTGAGAATTTTCGGGCGTTACATTTTTTAAAAGATTTTACAAATAATTTTGAAATTAAGTTTTAAAAGATTTTTAAATAATTTTTTAAAAGATTTTTCAAATAATTTTCAAATTAAGTTTTAAAAGATTTTAAAATAATTTTTTAAAAGATTTTTCAAATAATTTTGAAATTAAGTTTTAAAATATTTTTAAAATAATTTTTTAAAAGATATTTCAAATAATTTTGAAATTAAGTTTTAAAATATTTTTAAAATAATTTTTTAAAATATTTTTCAAATAATTTTGAAATTAAGTTTTAAAAGTTTTTTAAATAATTTTTTAAAAGATTTTTCAAATAATTTAGAAATTAAGTTTTAAAAGATTTTTAAAATAATTTTTTAAAAGATTTTTCAAATAATTTTTAAATTAAGTTTTAAAAGATTTTTCAAATAATTTTGAAATTAAGTTTTAAAAGATTTTTAAAATAATTTTTTAAAAGATTTTTCAAATAATTTTGAAATTAAGTTTTAAAAGATTTTTAAAATAATTTTTTAAAAGATTTTTCAAATAATTTTGAAATTAAGTTTTACAAGTTTTTTAAATAATTTTTAAGTGTTAAAAGATTTTTAAAATAATTTTTTAAAAGATTTTTCAAATAATTTTGAAATTAAGTTTTAAAAAAATTTTAAAATAATTTTTTATAAGATTTTTCAAATAATTTTGAAATTAAGTTTTAAAAGATTTTTAAATAATTTTTAAAAGATTTTTCAAATAATTTTGAAATTAAGTTTTAAAAGATTTTTAAAATAATTTTTTAAAAGATTTTTCAAATAATTTTGAAATTAAGTTTTAAAAGAGTTTTTAAATAATTTTTTAAAATATTTTTCAAATAATTTTGAAATTAAGTTTTAAAAGATTTTTAAAATAATTTTTTAAAAGATTTTTCAAATACTTTTGAAATTAAGTTTTAAAAGATTTTTAAATAATTTTTAAAAGATCTAATTAAAAAAATAATTTTTAGTTAATTAATTTTTGAAAAATAATTTTGAGTTAATTTCATTTGAAAAAATAATATTAATTACGAATTTAATTTGAATTAATTATAATTATGAATTTAATTTTGAATTTGAATTTCAAATTTAATTCTCTTTTAAATTTCTATTCCTTAATCATCTCACCGGATCTAAATTTTCAATCAGGTAATCCTACAATTTTTGTGAGATGAATTAGGTTCAATTTTAGGGTTATGTTTAACTTTGTGTTAGATTCAGGTTTAGCTTTGGGTTCAACAAGTAGGCATTCTTTGGATAAACTTCTGGGCTATGGTTAGTCACAAGGACATCATTAAAGTAATCATGCCTTTGAGTTCTCCAAATAGTCCTTTCCACTGAACTTAGTACCAAACCTTAGTCTAACTAGTTAGGATCCATAAAGGGTAGCTTCGGTCAGTTCCACTTAGCCAAATGCACCAGGTCGAAGTCATATCTTCCTAGACATGCGATGACTAAGTTTCCCCAACGTACTATCATCCAATACTTCACCAGTACCGTGGGTCAAGTTAAACCTAACTCATTTTAATCTATCCTTAATTACCCTACCGGGTAGTCTACTCTTGGTTACATTTATCGGGTGGATTAAGTTCGGAGGTGCCAGCTATTCTGGAGTCTTCCTTTGGATTTTAATTTGATTTTAATTTGATTTTGATTTAATTTAATTCAAATTTAACTTGATTTTAATTTAATTTGACTTTTAAGTTTATTTAATTTAATTTTAATTTTAATTTTATTTGTTAAGATAATTATTTATTTATTTATTTATTAAGATCAATTTAATTATTTATTTGTTAAGATAATTTTTATTTATTTATTAAGATGAATTTCATTATTTATTTATTAATTAAAATAATTTTTCTTTTTGCTCCCCCTGGATCATAGCCTCGATAAGGTCTATCAAGGTAATAGACTTGATCCTTGGGGATCCAATATTGACCAAGTCCAACTTGATTGATCAAGTTGGACTTAAGTACCCATGCTTGGACTACTTTTCTATTATTTCTATTTACTAATGATAAATACGATTTGTATTTTCTTTTAGTTTTAAATCCAAGTCCGGATTTGTTGTAAACGGCTCGCTGTTTTCCAAGAATCAGATCCAGATTCTTGAAACCCAAGGTGAACCGTTCCAACGTGTCCTTGAGTTCTTTAACTTGAGTTTTCAAATTGGAATTTTCTTCCTCAAGTTGTTGGACTTGAGTTTAACTTCCAATTTGAACTGACTCAGTTAAGGGGCTTGAGTTAGTCACTTCTTTAAGGGTTGTTACCTCTTTTAGAAGTGACTTGACCCGGACGTTAGATTTGGCCAACTTCTTAAGCAAGTAAGGAATTAAGTTTTCCGAATTATCTAGGTTAATACTACACATTATAGAACTTATAGTGGGTTTGGGTCCTTCGGAAACGGATACGGATTCGGACTCGGTGTCTGATTCGTTCTCGGTTTCGGATTCAAGCTCGGACTCGGTTTCGGCAACATGTGCTAGTACTGGTAGAGCGAGGAGGCTTGCTTGTTCATCTTCATCGGATTCATATTCGTCTGATGACTCGGACCATGTTGCCTTTAACACTTTCTTCATCTTGCTTGTACTTGAAAATGACGCAACACCTTTCTCGGTCGGAGTAGTATTAGTCTGCTCAAATAATTCGTTAATTAAAACATGCTTACCTATTTTCATATCAGAAATACCTTCGTGAAGCTCAATCAGCTTCTCCCATAACTCCTTCACACTTGAGAACTTTCCAACTCGATCAAGCTTTGAATTTGTTAGTCCGCACTGTAGGGTGTAGGTTGCTTTGGCGTTGACCTCTACTTTCTTGATTAGGATAGGATCCCAGTTCTCACATGGTGTTGGTTTGCCAGTTCCGTCAGTTGGTAGTTCGAATCCAGTCTTGACCATCATCCATATGTCGAACTGGGCCTTGAGAAAAGACTCCATTCGGCACTTCCAATTGCCGAAGTCTTCGCCGGAGAAGAGCGGGGGACGAGCAGTGCTGTAGCCTTCTTGATGGGCCATTTGAGAAATAAATCTTGTACACAAAGAAACAAGAAGGCTTGTTCCAAGACTTGGTCTTGGATTAGTAGTGCAGAATAAAGATAGAAATAGCAATTTACAAATTTTGAGAAAAAAAATAATAAAAAATATTATTAAAATAATATAAAAAATATTATTTCAAAATTTACTAAATGCGATATTTCGTTAATTCAATCAATTGTGAAAAGATGAAAATGAATTTTTTTGAAAATAGTTTTGGAGGGAAAAAAAAACAAAAGGCGTAAGGTTTTATTTTTAGCCTAAACAGACGAAAAAGCCACACAAAAAATGCTCAAATGGTGGTTTCACTATTCGAAGCGACCCCACTCTGATACCAATTGTTGGATCAAGAAGCGCTAGAGAGGGGGGTGAATAGCGCTCGTGGCTTATTCATTTCGGATTCGTAAAACTCGACGAGTAAAGCAACAGAGTAATAAGCAGCGGAAAATAAGAACAAGCACACAGACACAAAGGAATTTACTTCGTTCGGAGCCTATAACGACTCCTACTCGAAGGCCCGCGATCCTTGATCGCTTTCCGTGGGCAACAACTATAAGCTCGAATAGAGTACAAATATTACAATTAAGTACAATTGAAAAAGACATTTATACAGACAATAGTATAGTAATTTGAAGATTCGGAGTTCCGGGTCGTCGGTGTCAAGTCGCAGCACTTCCGGGTCGTTTTGTTAGCAGCTAGTTGCAAAGGGATCGCTTGGAATTCGTTGTATTAAGGTGCAACTCGAAACCCCCTTTTAAACAGTACTCAAGGTGCCCTAAAGCCCATCCATGGTGCCTTAAACTAGCCGAGTCGCCCGCGTGGATCAAGCCTGAACTGGTCGTGACTTATCCCTTCAAGGCGCCTTCTGTGCTCTCCAAGGCGCCTTCATCCACTAGTCCAAGGCGCCTTGAGCTTGTTGGTTGCTACTCGGAAAGCCTAGAGGTTCCACTGTACAAAAATTTTGTACAAAGGTCTGAACCTTTTCCTAGCTACCATGTGTTCTTTTAAATTAAATTTTGGATCGCCTGCGGAACTTAACACGTTTGATCCAAAACTTAATCTATTTGTTCTTTTAGGTTTTGACTTGGATCTCCTGCGGAACTTAACACGTTCGACCCAAGTCACCTTAAGTTATTAATTTCATTAAATATTAATTTCCATAATCGGTTCCCAGTACTGACGTGGCGAGGCACATGGCCTTCTTGGATATGAGAGCAACCACCACCGACTAGACAAAACCTTTTATAGAAAGCTAATATTTAATTTCCTAAAATAACTTTAGGTTAACCGAAAAGAACAATCAAATCACAAGGAAAAGAAAAACAAAAGAACACTATTTCGAAAACAAATTTGAAACTCTAGAATCGTATGCCTCTTGTATTTAGTATTATTTCCAAAAATAACTAGTATGATGCGGAAAGAAAAATTACTAGTTATACCTTTTAGAAAAACCTCTTGATCTTCTACCGTATTCCTCTTCTAACCTCGGACGTTGTGTGGGCAACGATCTTCCGAGATGAGAACCACCAAGCACCTTCTTCTTCCTTGCAAGTTTCGGCCATCAAAACTTCTTCTAGGATGAAGAGGTTCGGCCACCACCACCATGCTCCAAGGGATGCTAGAAACAAAGCTTTCTTTTTCTCCTTCTTCTTCTTCTTCTTCTTCTCTAAACTTGATCCGGCCACCATATGAGTCTCCACAAGAAGGATGAGGTTCGGCCATCAAAGAGAAGAAAAGAGGAGAGGATGGCCGGCCACACCAAGGAAGAAAAAGAGAGAGGAAAAATAATAGAGTTGTTCACCATGAAGGCACCTCTACCCTCTCTTTTATAATCCTTGGCCTTGGCAAATAAGGAAATTTAAATAAAAATTTCCTTAATTCTTTTGCCATTGATAAGGAAAATTTATTTAATTAAAAATATTTTTTTCTCATCAACTATATGGTCGGCCACTTTAAACCAAGCAAAGTAAATTTAATTCAATCAAGAATTAAAACTTTCCTAATTTGTTTCCGAAAATTTTTAAAAAAAATTCTCTAATAATTTTCCCTTCATGATGGTCAAAAAAGGAAATTTTATAAATTAAAATATTTCTTTTAAACATGTGGATAAAAAGAAAGTTATCTTTAAAAATTAAAATCTCTTCCAATCTACAAATAAGGAAAGATATCTAATCTTTTCTTAATCCTTGTAGAAGCTTTATAAAAGAGATAATTAATTTTTAAACTCTCTTTTAAAACATGAACATGATTAAAAGGAAAGTTTTTACCAAAATTAAAATCAACCTTTTAATCTACAAATAAGGAAAGAGATTTAACTCTTCTCTTAATCTTTTGTAGAATCTTATAAAAGGAAAGATTTAAATTTTTAAACTCTCTTTTAAATCATGTTATCCACATGAGAAAAATTTAAAAAAAAATAAAATTCCTTTTTATTTTAATAGGGCCGGCCACCTAAGCTTGAGTTCACATGAATTCACCCATGAACCAAAACATGGTCGGCCCTAGCTTGGTCTCCAAGCTAGCTTGGCCGGCCCCCTATAGGATGGGTAAGAAGGTGGGTATAGGTGGGTATAGTACTCTATAATTAAGAGACTACGATAGGGACCGAGAGGAGGAATTGGTTTTGGTCCCCCGATAAAATTAAGCATCCTGTGTTCGCCCCGAACACACAACTTAATTTTATCAATAATAATTCATTCCACTAGAGAATTATTATTGAACTACCGCACCAATCCCAAATTATATTTTTGGGCTCCTTCTTATTATGAGTGTGTTAGTCTCCCTGTGTTTAAGATAACAAATGTCCACTAATTAAGTAAGTTACTGACAACTCACTTAATTAATATCTAGCTCCAAGAGTAGTACCACTCAACTTCATCGTCATGTCGGACTAAGTCCACCTGCAGGGTTTAACATGACAATCCTTTTGAGCTCCTCTTAGGGACATTCTCAACCTAGTATCTCTAGGACACAGTTTCCTTCTATAATCAACAACACACACTATAAGTGATATCATTTCCCAACTTATCGGGCTTATTGATTCATCGAACTAAATCTCACTCATTGACAAATTAAAGAAATAAATATCAAATATATGTGCTTGTTATTATATTAGGATTAAGAGCACACACTTCCATAATAACTGAGGTCTTTGTTTCTTTATAAAGTCAGTATAAAAGAAACGACCTCTAATGGTCCTACTCAATAACTCTAAGTGTACTAGTGTAATTATATAGTTAAGATAAACTAATACCTAATTACACTACGACCTTCAAATGGTTTGTTCCTTTCCATCTTGGTCGTGAGCTACTGTTTATAATTTATAAGGTACTGATAACATGATCCTCTGTGTGTGACACCACACATCATGTTATCTACAATATAAATTAATTGAACAACTACATTTATCACAAATGTAGATATTTGACCAATGTGATTCTTATTTCTACATAAATGTTTATACCAAAAGCTAGGCTTTTAGTATACACTCTAACAGAGCTTCCTTTAAGGCGCCTCCAAGCTTGCTTCGTAGCCAGCTCAGCTTTGCACCCGAGGTGCCTCCAAGCTCCATGGAGGCGCCTTGGACACTGTTCATCCGAGGGTAAGTTGTGCTCCTTTGGTCCTGCAAAAAGTGTTAGTCCCAAACACATACCCTGCAAAACAAAGTTAGCACAGAACAACAATATAGATATGATAATAGAATATGATGACAGACTCCGGACTGTCCGGGTCTGACTTCAGATTTTCGACCGGAAACCCTAGGTCGACCCGACGCCTACTGTTCCCTCTACGGGGAACGCGTCCTCACCTACTCCACTCAGGAGATTTACCTGTTGTGAGTGTGATCCTCCAGATCGACTGGACTTTTGCTCAGCGTTTGAAGCTTCCGGACTTTCTGCTGGACTTCCGCTTCCCGGCTGGTCCAGTCTTCCACCTGGTTCGCGACACCAGGACTTTCCACCTAGGGTTACCCCCCCCCCCCAGGACTTTTGCCTGAAGCTCTCGACCCGCCAAGACTTTCCGCATAGGGTTACCACCCCCTAGGGTTTTCCACCTGCCTAACCGCAACTAAGACTTTTACCTAAGTACACTTAGGACTTTTCTGCAAACTTGTTCAATATATTAGAAACCAAAACACCTTAACTTTGAACCATCTGACATAATCAAAACATAGGTTCGATCGTCGGATGCTTCCCGCACCAACACTTAATTCTTTTGAACAAGTGTTTATTTTAATCAAGCTATAAGATCGAGAAAGATTGGACCAACAATAACAGCTTGCAATTGTGTAGTGTACAATACGCGCTGCGAATAATATATTTTCACGTTGCGAAAAGTCATATTTGGTGTAGTGGGTTGCCATTTCTATAATCCCTTGGAATAAAAAGTAAATAAATTCTTTCAGTCTAAAACTCCCACATAACTTGGAATATCTCAATAAATTCCAAATAAACATAGGTAGATAAACATGTAGTAAAATAAACAAACATCAAAGTTTACAATTTATGCTTGTATTCAAACGCAAATAATACATAAACTACATTACATATGTCATATTATATTAATATGAAAACTTCAAAAGAAACATACATAATAGTAGGTCATCGTCCTAAAGAAAATCTTTTTTTTTTCATTACACATGTGGGTTATCATTTTGGTCATTCTTCTTGAGAGCCTGTCTGATGGAGTGAACTTCAATAGATGAGTACCAGAATAATTTATTCTCTTGAATAATGACTTCTTTATCTCGAATTTAATCTCTTTCCTCTATCTGATAATCAATGATAACTTTATCACATTAAAGCATATCATTATCCCCTTTGGTTAAGTATTCCATCAGTATGCTTTTCCACTATCTAGGTAGAGAATCTCTTAGAATTCAAATTATATCATCATGTTCAAAATAATGACTCAAATGCAGAAGGTATAAACGTTTCTCCTCCCAAACTTTAAGGCTACATTTGGTAGGGTGTAATCCACCTTGTAATGTAATCAGGATTACATTACAAGGTTGATTATTTTATTTGGTTTAATTTTAAACTTGTAATGTAATGTAATCTGGATTACAAAAGGTAGTGAAGTTTTGTAATCAGGATTACAAAGCAAATACTATGTAATCGGATTACATTACGAGGTCACCGTTTAACCAAAATTTAAATACCGAATATACCCCTAGTCCACCGTGGCCGCCATCCGACGGCACTGTCGTCGGCTGCCGCTGCCCACCACCGTCGACCCCACCGGTCGGTCGTCGCCGGCCGCCGGCGAACACCGTCGGCCGCCGGCGATCGTCGCCGTCGTCGGTTGCCGGTGGCGGCTGCCGAAGGAGACGACGACCGTTGGTTGCCGCAAGCTCTGGCAGAGGTGCGGCGACCATCGGTAGAGGTTGCAGGATATTTTTGTCATTTCATAATAATACGAATTATATTCTTTATGAAAAATAATGGACACCAAACAAAAGAATGTAATCATCTTTGTAATCAAAGATTACATACATTACATTACCAAACGTAGTAATGTAATCAAGATTACATTACATTACAAATTTGATTACATTACACCCAACCAAACATAACCTAAGATGTTGAGATATGGTGTGCATTTGATCCATTTCGTAATGCTTAAACATATGCAACTTTATTATTCGTTCCGGAGCTCTTTGAACACAAGCTGCTCCCTAGAGGATTCTAAGAGTGTGTTTAATTCTTGCCATATTTATACTATGAGAAAAAAATATTAAATTGGACAAAAGCCAACCATAATATTTAACATTTAAGATGATAATTTTAAAATATCACACCAATCTCTTATTCTCAATCTTATTGACTCATTTTCTTTAGATATTAAACACATGAAACTCTTATTATGGATCGCATTAACCGTGATAAAAAAAAAAATAATATTCATCATTATATTAAACAATCACAATTCAGAATCCAGTTACGAAATACACAGTCCAACTATAATATTATTGGGCCGATCATGCATCATCATTCTTATACTTATGAAATATTGGATTCTAGGCATATCTCTTAATATTTAAAACAATCATGCCCATAGACGAAAAAAAATTTTAAAAAAAAAAAATCGTGGCTTTATTCATATTAGATGTGGAAAAACATAGTACCACCTGAAACATACACGATTTACCTCCCAAAAAAAAAAAAAAAGGGTGCTACCTTACTTAATTTTTGAAACACAAATGGCAGGCCAGATATTTATTATATTTAAATTTTTTCTGAATTCTTTTAAGAAATAACCGGTGGACTTATATTTCAAAATGACCACTGTTCATCACATGGGGAAAATATAGGTGTTTGACATTGAACACCTTTTCTTGTATGCATCTCTGTGTTGCTTCATGTTATCGTGTTGCGATAGGATATTCATATTGTTATCTATCTATTCATGATTCAAGCCCCAACTATAATAAATTTGTAAGAATTTTTCTTCCAAATGGGACACGCGATTAAAAGATGCTAGACTCCTGAATTATTCATTGTGAGCACTTCCTGATTTATTTTAATGACCGATAAGAAATTTTTATTGAATTGATTAATATTTTTTTTTACGCATATCGGTGTCAACACACAGATCATGTCCCTACTTTCCCTTTATTTTATCTATAATGATGAAATATTAAAACACACATAAAAGCATCCATTCCTTTGGACAAGTAGAAAAACAACCCACTCGCATGCCTCCATGTTATCTCGGATAAATTTTTTTTTTTTCATTCGGGATGGTCTAGCGGTTAGATGCTATTAACTTAGGATTTGATATTCAAATCTCAGCATAGGTAAATGTTTTTATTATATTCTAAGAATTAATAACCATCGATTTATCTTTTTTATATTGACTTTGAGATAAATTGATTGGAACGAAGGGGACGAGTCCCGTCACCTTTTGCCAACTTAGGGATATTTTTTTTAATGCACATCTTGTTTCGAAAAGTTACTACATGCCTTCATGTAATCTCGATTAATTTTTTTTAATGCAAATCTTGTTTCGAAAACTTCCATGAACAAGCAGAAAATTAATTTACATCCGAATCAACCAAATGCATTTAAATGGATCGAAATCAAGTTAGAAATTCAACTAATTAAAGCTCTCATACCAATGACAGAAAATTAACTCGAAAATCGAATAAAAATACCATTCGATTTAGAAACATTTGTAGTTGATTTACTAACCTTTAATGTCTCAATGGTTCAATACTGATCACAAATGAACAAGGGATCAATTCTCATAATCTAGATACTTAATAATTGTGATATGATGATTTGTAGAATTGGAATGAAGTCACGGTGAGAACCTCTTCTTCTTTTCTCTATCCCACTTTCCTTTTATATATCCCTATATACATGAAAGTGGGATTAAGGAGATTATAAGAAAAAAAAATATTTGTGCAATTTTTCCTAGGTCAAAGTTGATCAGGTTAACTAAATTTGGGTTGGCTCAAGCTTGAGTCTTGATATTTAAGTTTTGATATTTGACAATATATAAATATTGCTGGTGTAATTATTCATCTGAAAGATTGACAGTCAAAGGTTGATCATAAGTCAAATAAATCAAGGTTGACTGAATACTTGACTGAGAAAGTCCTAACTAGAGATTAGGCAAGGGCAAGACTAATGGGAAGATTAGCAGAACAAGGGAATTCAAATGGGTCAATGTTGACCGAACACTTGGTATAAAAAAGTCTTAGTGAGTGAAGTCAGATGAAAAGTCCTAGTGAGTGAAATTAGGTAGTGGGAAAAGTCTTGGTGAGTGAAGGCGGGTGAAAAGCCTTAGTGAACAAAGCTAGGCAGTGGAAAAAAATCCTGATAAGTGAAGTCAGGTGAAAAACCCTAATAAGTGAAGGTAGGCAGTGAGAAAATCCTAGTGAGTAAAGTTAGGTGGAAAACATCCTAGTGAGTGAAGCTAGGTGGTAAAAAGATCAAGTGAATGAAGTTAGGCAATGAGGAAATCCTGATAAGTGAAGCCAGGTGGAAAAAAAATCCTAGTAAGTAAGTAAACTAGGTAGTGAAGAAGTCTTGGTGAGTGAAGCCAAACAGTAGAAATCTAGGTGGGTCAAAGGATTGATCGGACATCTTGTGAGTGGAAGTCCAAGTGGATCATGGAGGATCGGACACTTGGCATGAGACTGTAAGTCCAAGTGGGTCAAGCTTGACCAGACACTTAGTACGAGAAAATAAAGTTCAAGTTGGTCAAAGGATTGACCGAACACTTAGTGACAAAATCCCAGAAGGTCAAAGATGACCGAATGTTGAGCAAGGGAACCTTATGTTGGATCGAAAAGCACTAGAGGGAGGGGTGAATAGCACTCGTGGCTTTCACTTTTCGTTTCAGCAAAGTAAGAGTAAACGCAACGGAAATAAGGGAAATAAGAACAAAAAATACAAACACCAAGATTTACTTGGTTCAGAGTCTTGGACGACTCCTACCTCAAGGTCCGCGATCGTTGATTGCTTTCTATGGGCAATCACTATGAATTCGTAAATCTTTACAAATTTTGAAGTACAATTCAAGCAATAAAATATACCAACGACAGAAAAAAAAAACAGTGAAGTTGAAGAGTCTGGTCGTCGGAGTCGAGTTGCGACTTTGTCGGAACGTTCTTTAAGCAGCACACGGAAGATGGATCGTGTTTCAGATGATAATCTAAGCTGCTGGTCGAATCCTGCATATAAAGCTCATGGAGGGTGCCTCCAACACCATGGAGGGCGCCCTCATCAGCACCGAATCCGCAGCGTGGATGAGCTTGACCACTTTACAGCTTATCCTCCTGAGGGCGCCCTCAACCTCCATGAGGGTGCCCTCACGCCAAGGTCCAGGGTGCACTAAAGCTCCATAAGGGCGCCCTTGCACCAGTGTCCAAGGCGCCCTTAAGCTCCATGAGGGTGCCCTCGCGCCTTGCTGCGAGAGGGTTTCTTCCTACAAAATAGGTTAATCCAGAATCCAAAAACATATCCTGGAAAACAGAGTTAGCACAATTAAACACAATAAATATGATTATTTGACAATCACCGACTGTCCGATTCTGACTTCGGATTGTCGACCAAAAATCCTAGGTCGAACCGACGCCTATTGTTCTCTCATCGGGGAACGCGTCCTCACCTACTCTTCTCAGGAGAGTATACCTGTTGTCAGTCCGGTCCTCCAGACCGACTGGACTTTTGCTCGGCGCTCGAGTCTTTCGGTCTTCATGCTGGACGCCCGCTCCACAACCCGTCCAGTCTTCTACCTGGTTCGCGACTCTAGGACTTTCAACCTAGAGTCCCCGACTCTAGGACTTTTGTCCGAAGACCTCGACTCGCCAAGACTTTCCGCCTAGAGTTACCATCCCCTAGGACCTAAGGTTACCACCTCCTAGGGTTTTCCCTTTGCTTAACCGT
Source organism: Zingiber officinale (assembly GCF_018446385.1). Taxonomy (NCBI): domain Eukaryota; kingdom Viridiplantae; phylum Streptophyta; class Magnoliopsida; order Zingiberales; family Zingiberaceae; genus Zingiber; species Zingiber officinale. Next base: position 95,806,585 of record NC_056002.1, on the reverse strand, counting down.
AGCTAGGACCTTTCTTTACCTAGGGTTACCACCCCAAGGACCTAGGGTTACCACCCCAAGGACCTAGGGTTACCACCCCCTAGGGTTTTCCACCTGTCTAACTGTAGCTAGGACTTTTGCCTAAGTACACTTAGGACTTTCCTGCAATCTCATTCAGACATGTTAGATCAAAAGACAACCTAACTTTGAACCCTTTGACATAATCAAAACACAGGTTCGATCGTCGGATGCTTTCTGCACCAACAATCTCCTCCATTTTTATAATGGCAACACGGTTCAAAGTTAAGTAAAAATATAACAGTAGTATAAGGAATTTTAAACATAATCATAAATGCAATGATGTGGCTGGTCGACGATACAAAGGTCGGCGAAGGTATTCTAGCTGGTCGACGATGCGTCAGTGGCCTTCGTGGCCGGCGACCGTGTTCGTCGCGGTTGCCTGGCATGCGCGGCGTGTGCGGCGTACGAACGTGGGCAGCACACGGCGGAGATAACGTGAACACGAAGCATAGTATTTTGAGGAAAAGTTTGATATTTATAAATAAAATAAATTAATAAAAAAGATAACCTTTTTCCTTAGCATGGATAAGTTTTGTTGTTTAAGAGGAATTAATGCATATAAAAAAAAATGTGCACCATCAAAATTTCCTAATGCATGCCTACTGTTCCATTCCAATGTATGCATACTGTAGCATTACGTTTAATTTGTATGCATGCGGTAATTAATTGGAAATGTGTTCAATTAATTTGTCATTTATAATAAATGGTCTAGAGTAATTTTGGTCCATTTAGACCCGATTCAGGTATAAATCATTAGTTGGTTTAATAGAACCAATTTGATCCAAACCCGAAATCAATTTGGGTCGATTAATTGGACTTGGACCAAATATGATCAAATGACCAGATTTTTTCTATTGGGTCAGATTTGATCAAAACAATTAGATTTGTTCTAATTGGTTAGACTTAAATCAATGGGCATTGGTTTGATCAAACGGACCTGAGTTTGATCAATAAGTCTGAAATTGGTAGAAATGGACTTAGATTAAAAGTAACAGAACATAGGTACAAAATCCTTGTCCAATTAGATTAGTTCTAATTAAGGACAATGAACCAAGCTTAGGATCTGGATCCCTAATCAACCGATCCAATGGGTCTGACCAATTAGATTAGTTCTAATTGTCGACTTGAACTCCTGAAAATCGAGAAGATTTATTTTTCTTGATTTATTATGTTAGTACTATGCCTGTATAAATTGAAATAAGCTAGTTTTGTATTGGTTAGTCGGTTTTGTACTGACTTATTTATTTTCAATTTTTCAGATGGCACAGACGATTACCACATTGACTCGCCGTGAAGTGCAACGAATTCAGCTCAAGGAGAAGATTCAGGAGATAGAGTATAACTCTACTTATGAAGTCGATGGGCACATTGGACGGCTTGATGATATGTTTTTGAAACTTGAGCGAGAAGAGTTTCCAGTCTTGGACAGTTATAGGATATGGGCTTTGATGCGTTCATTGCCAGAAAATCCAAGGATGATAGGAGATTATATTTGGGGACGTCATCAAGGATGCGTCACATATTCTGTATTATGTGAGGAGCTGCTTCATCATATGACTGAAGAGGATCCGGAAGAGTTCGAAGAGGACCTGGAAATGATCGAGGAGGAACTAGAAGAGGATCCAATTATGGGATCCAATTGAAAATCTTGAAGCTGTCCTGCCTAAGCTTACCCCAAATGAGTCCAGGCTGAGAGGGATTATTTTGGCCACTGCACTAGTGTCTGTCCTAGTGGGAGTGGTAGTTACCTATTTAGTTTACTAAAGTTCTGTTATTGTTATTGTCGTTTTGTATGAACAATATGTTAGTCCATTTTATTCATGTCAGTTAGTTATATGTTAACAATTTGCAGCATAATTTTATGTTAATGATGTGTTCATTTATTTATGTTGTTTGCTTGACGTGATGCATGCTTAGTTCATGAAGTATTAAATGATTAGTTCATTTAATTAAAGAAATCATGATATATTAAATGATTAGTTCATTTAATAAAGAATTCATGATATTAAAAATGATCAGTTTATTTGTTGGGATGTATGTAATAGAATTGATTAATATTAATTTGATTGGTCATACGAATGATGAGTGAAAACATAGTTGTCACTTGATTTTGTAAACCAACTCAAAGTAATATTGAGTCAATCATAAATTGAATGCATATAATTTACACTGAATACTAAATAATGTGTTTATTTATGATAGATTATGGCAACCAAAAACATAATAGCTGAACTCAACAAAGGTGAAAAACTTAATGGATATAACTATAAGATCTAGCACCTCATGATACAATATGTACTTGAGGAACAAGAAGTTCTAGAGGCTGTAAATCAGTTTATGGAAGTACCGGTAGATGGTCCCACTGCACAACATAGACGAGATCTTGATGCCTATAAGGCATGGAAGAAAAAGGACTCCACTACAAAGGGCATATTGATTAGTTCAATGGTAGACGACCTATCTTTTGAGTATGAGTCGTACCTTTCAGCTCATGCAGTCTGGGTAGCCCTTAAAGAAAAATATAGTGGAGTAAGTCTGAGCAAGCTTCGCCATATGACAATCAAGTTTAACAGCTACAAAAAGCGTCCAAATGTATCAATGGTTCAACACCTCAGGGAGATGTCGAACATGATTCGGGAGCTTAAAACTACTGGTCATGAGTTGACTGATGAACAATGGGTTCAAGCAGTTATTCGTTCACTTCCAGATTCTTGGGAGACCATGAAGCAGACCCTAACTCACAGTGAGAGTATTAAGACTTTCACTGACGTCTCACGCCATGTAGAATTGGAGGCGAAGAGAGTTGAATCCGCGAGGATTTCTGGACAAGCCTATGTGGTTGTAGGTTCTGCTGGATCATATGGATCCAAGAAAAGGAAATGGTTCAAGAAAGGGAAGGGAAAAAATAGGGAAGCTGCTGGTGTGGGGCAGGGCCCAATAAAGAAGATAGTCAAGAAGACTGGAAAGAAACCTAAAAATAAGTTAACTAGTTTTAACTGCGGCAAGAAGGGTCACTTCGCTCAGGATTGCACTGAGCCGAAAAAGGTAAATCCAAGTGTGTCTTCTATTCTAGAGCATTTTGTTGCTAGTTCAGTGTTGTTAGCTTATTCTTATCCTTTCTGGATTATAGATTCGGGAGCAACCAACCATGTAGCTCGGGAACGAGTTACATTTGTTGAGTATCGTCGGGTACCAGCTGGCAACAAATGGATTTATGTAGGAAACAATGCAAGAGTTGAAGTCAAAGGAGTCGGTACTTGCAAACTCAACCTTCGTGGTGGTAGAGTTTTGTTTCTACATGATGTCTTGTATGCTCCTAAAATTCGACGGAATCTTGTTTCCGTTACATGTCTTCTTGATTTAGGGTATTGTATTAATTTTTACAGTCGATCTGTTGAACTTAAGATTGACTCAGTGTCAATCGGATATGGTTTTTTAACAAATGGTTTTATGGTTCTTGATGTAGAACCAGATGTCAATTATGCTATTGATGGTTGTTTTTCAAACATTGCTTTAACTAGAGATGTAGATATAACCGATAAGGTTTGGCATGCTAGATTAGGACACATAGGACAAGAACGTATGAATTGGTTGGCTAGAGAGGGTCTATTGGGCACTTGGGCTAAGATTCAATTATCTATATGTGAGCATTGTCTTACAGGAAAAGTAACTAGGAAACCATTTGGTAAAGCTATTAGATCTGAATCAACATTATAGTTAATTCATTCGGATATTTGTGGTCCAATGAATGTAAAGGCTAGACATGGAGCTTCCCATTTCATTATATTTATTGATGATTTCTCTAGGTTCGGTCATGTGTATTTGATTTCTCACAAATCTGAAGCATTGGATTACTTCATTCGTTATATGAACGAAGTTGAGAATCAAATGGAACGTAAAGTTAAGACTTTACACACTAACCATGGAGGGGAGTATTTGTCTGATATGTTCAAGACAATATGTAATGATAGAGGGATTATGAGATAGCTGACAATCCCTGGAACTCCACAGCAAAATGGGGTAGCTGAAAGAAGAAATAGGACCCTTCTTGAAATGGTTAGGTCTATAATGTCGCAAGCTAATTTGCCAATCTCCTATTGGGGAGATGCATTATTAACTGCAGCCTATATACTTAACAAAGTACCTTCAAAGTCAGTTCCATCTACCCCATATGAACGTTGGACAAGCAGAAAACTAGATTTGAGTAATCTGAGACCCTGGGGGTCAGCTGCTTATGTTCATGATAATTCTCACAAGTATGGAAAACTAGGGCCTAGAGGTAAGAAATGTATCTTTATAAGATATCATGAGACCTCCAAAGGCTATGTTTTCATAAGCGAGCAATTAGATTGAACCATCTCCGAAATAGACTCAAGAGATGTGACTTTTCTCGAAACAGAGTTCCCAATCAGTGGTGATGTTGATAAAAATGTTCCTCTATTTGAGGAGGATGAGATATTATCAACAAGAGAGGTGTCAAAAGGGATACCTGAGTCTAGTCAACCGAGTGGGAGTGATATGTCGAGTCATGAGTTGACTTCTCAACAGCCCAACTTACGGAGAAGTGTTCGTAAGATCAAACCTAAGAAGAGGTTTGATATTGAGAATGAGGCATTGGTTACACTTCCAATTAACGATGACGAACCTCAATCCATTGAGGAAGCATTGGGATGTAGAGTTAGAGAAAAATGGGAAGCTGCAATGGTTGAAGAGATGGAGTCCTTGATTCAAAATCATGTTTGGGACTTAGTCGATCTTTCTCCGGGTCGAAGGGCTATTGGGAATAAGTGGATTCTCAAAATAAAGAGGAAAGCAGATGGATTGATTAACAGATACAAAGTTTGTTTAGTTGCAAAAGGATATACCCAAATAGAGGGTATTGACTTTGAAGAGACATTTTCTCCCGTAATGAAATTTGTATCAAAAAGAGTTATTTTGGCCTTTGTGCCACATTATGACTTAGAATTACATCAAATGGATGTAAAAACCGCTTTCCTTAACGGTGATCTTGACAAAGAAATCTATATGGTTCAGCTAGAAGATTTCATTATTGAAGGCCAAGAGCAGAAAGTATGCAGACTTAGAAAGTCTATATATGGGCTAAAGCAAGCGTCAAGACAATGGAACATAAGATTAAATGAAGTCGTTTTATCTTATGGTTTTGAGATGATCAATGAGGATCATTGTGTTTTCCTGAAAAGGGAAAAAGGGAAGTATGTCATTTTATCATTATATGTTGATAGTATGCTGATAGCTGAAAATGATATAATATATGTGAATGAAGTCAAGAAGTAGTTGTCATCACAATTTGATACAACAGATATGGGAGAAGCTGAATACATCTTAGGAGTGAAGATCATAAGAGATCTTCCTAAAAGACTTTTGGGTCTGTCACAAGAGTCTTATATAAATAAGATGTTACATCATTTTAGTATCTCGAATTGCAACATAGAACATACACCTATTGTGAAAGGTATTGTTTTGAGCAATAGTATGTGTCCTAAAACTCCAGAGGAAATAGCTGAGATGAATAAAAAATCATATGCAGTGCTATTGGTAGTTTGATGTACACTATGTTGTGAACATGTCCCGATATCAGCTATGTTGTGGGCTTGGTCAGTCGCTTCCAGTCAAACCTAGGACCGAGACACTAGAAGGCGGTAAAAAGGATATTCAGATATCTGAATGTGACAACAGATTATTATCTCTGTTTTCAAGGATCAGATATGAAACTAAAAGGTTATTCAGATGCAGATTGGGCTGGAGACATGGATGATAGAAAATCACATCAGGCTATGCATTATTGCTGAATGGTGGCGCCATCTCCTGGAACGGCAAGAAACAAGCTTGTGTAGTTTTGTCGACTATGGAAGCTGAATATGTGGCATGTTCAGCAGCTGTGCAAGAAGCAGTCTGGTTGAGAAGGTTTCTAAAGCATCTGAAAATTGCTGAGGATAATGGGAGTCCAGTAACTGTCTACTGTGACAGTCAAGCTGCAATAGCTTTTTCCAAGGATCCCAAATATCATAGCAAAGGTAAGCATATAGAAATTAAATATAATTTTGTGAGGGATATTGTGGCTAAAAGAAAAGTAATTCTTGAATATGTCCCTACACGTGCTATGCTTACAGATCCTTTTACTAAGCCAATGACTAAAGAGTCATTTAAAGAACATGTAAAGTCTTTGGGACTTCGTAGAATGTAACACCATTGAAATAACAATCAGACTTTGTGTTTTGATTGTGTCATTTGCCATAATTTATTCAGTGTATAGTATTTGTTACATTCATATAAAATCTCGGTGAGCATATTGGCAGGTGGAGATTGGTCCACTCACATGGATAGTCATCTCTGTTTGTTATGTACAAATAGGGGTAAGACCGTTACTTATGAAATAGCTTACGTAGCTGAAATTATAAAATTAAAGACAGATTCATAAGTTGAGATCACCTTGATAATTGTGTCAACATGAGATCATTTATGTGTAAATAATGATCTAAGTAAAGAACCCACCATTTACTAAACCTGTTGAAGGTCATATTAGAATTTATATGTTGAATTCAGGATTAGACGTTAAGTATGTCTAGATCAAAATCTGTACAATGTTAAAATTGAGAAAAACATACGCTCTTTTTAGTAAAGAGAATAACATCGTAGTATGCGATTCATACCACATATGCTATTGTGACAATAAAGGTAGTATGAGAATGAATTCCTGTTTCTCTACTATGTGAGACCTTTGAGATTATAAGTTAATCTCAGTTTTTTGCCTTAGTGACTATTTGGCTATTTACTTGAAGTTTTTATCAGTGTCTGCTACTTTAGCATGTATCCTATGGCTATGGGTGATTCGGTCTATGGAGCATAACTAGGAAAGCGAATGATTAAAATGAATAGACTCTAGCTAAAAAGGAAGATTTAATATATTTACATCTTTTGTTGTTTTTCACTGGTCGACCCATTTCTGTTATGTACGGAAATGAATGTGAATATAGGATATGAAACATGTAGGACCTGTTGTGGCCGGCTAGAAGGGGGGTTGGATAGCTTGCAAATTCAAAAATAAAACCAACCCTTCTCGAACTCTTAAACTAACACTTGCATAAAATAGAAAAGCAATAAATTAAAACAGAAAAAGACGAGGCACCAGATGTTTACTTGGTTACAACCGGGAAGGTTGTTAATCCAAGGAAAATGATTGCACTACTATCTCCTTCAGGCGGAGAAGCCTCTTTTACAGTAATGTAGGCACAGAAAGAAAGAAGCTAATCTAAACAGTGGAGGCGCACAAGCGTTGTTACAATTTCTGAACTGATTGAAAAGCTTCTGGACCAAGGTTATATTTATAGCCTTGGTCAGGGCGTCTGGAGGGTTTCGGGCGCCCTGGGGGGATAAAACTTTATCCCCAACGTTCAGATCGAGTCAAACCTCGACCTGGTCAAAAATCATACTCCGGGCGCCCGGAATGGTTCTGGGCGCCCGGACCATTAAAGTCAACAATGTTGACTTTTTGGTCCGGACTCTCAGCTCCGGTTCAGCTCGTCTTTGGTCCGTGTCTTTTACTCCGGATCTGCTCGTTTAGGTGATCTCTGCCATCCGAAATAGGGCTCACCCAAACCCAACTTCCGGTCTTCTCGAGCGGGCTTCCCTCCGGCTTCTCGTCTCTCGGAATCACCGCGTGTTTCCTTCTCGTCCGCCGGCATACTCATTCGCAGTCTTCGTCCCTCGGGCACACCGCATGCCGTCCTTCTCGCTAGCTACATCTCTTGCTCCCCGAGCAATCTTCCGCTCTAGCTTTCGTCCCTCGAAACCACCGCACGCTTCCTTCTCGCCCGCTGGTGTACTCTTCCGCAGCACCTCGTCCCTCGGACACACCGCGTGCCGTCCTTCTCGTTAGCTGCGTCTTCCGCTCGAGTGCCTGTGCTCCTAAGCTCCTGCACACTTAGACACAAGGTTAGAAACACACAGGACCTAACTCAACTTATTGATCACACTAAAACAACCTTGGGGTTCCAACAATTTCCCCCTTTTTGGTGTGAGCAACCCAAGTTAAGCTAGGGTAAAAATAAACATAAAATAAAACTAACTTAATTTGAAATTTAAGTACAAAAATAAAACAAGTTAGATTTTGGTCTACCTCCCTCTAGACTTATACTTTTCCTTCTCCCCCTTTGATCACATAAAAAATGGGGTTCTAAGAAAAAAAATCTAAAGGTAAAAACTTAAAAAATTTGAGATCTTTTTTTTAAAAAAAAATTACAATAATAAATAGTCTCTGAAAATTTTAAGTAAAACTTTAAGAAAATTTTCTAAAAAAAGTTCTAAAAAACTTAAGCAGAAATTTTTAATTTCAGAACAGCTTTTAACTTAGGCAAAAAAAAATATCTTCTGAAAAAAATTTTCTAAGTATTGAAAAGAATTTTTCTAAAAATAATATCAAAAGAATTCTAACTTAGGATTTTTCTAAGTAAGATTTTCTAAAAAAATTTCATGTAAAAGTATTTTTCAAAGCATAAAAATATTTTGAAAAAAAAAATTTTGAAAAACTTTAAAAGCATTAATTAATTCTAATTTTAATGCTTTGGCAGAAAGTTAATTAAATATTTATTTCAATATTTTGGCTTCCAAGTCGTGGCGAGGCACTAGGCCTTCTTGGTTATTGGAGCAACAACCACTTTCTTAGTCAAAGCCTCATAGAGAAATTCATTGTTTAATTTTCTCACTGAAAACGCTAATTTTTATTAATATTTAGACTAAGCAAGATTTAGGAACCCAATAAAGGTTCCAGCCTACTGGATTGATTAAAAATTTCTTAGGGACATATTTTCTAAAGATATTCCTAATTTGTCCTTGGTGATATTTAAAGTACCAATTTAAATTATTAAATCTTCCAAAATTGGTTTTAGGTGAACATGCATAGTTTTTCAAGTTGTCTATTTGAATTTTCAAATTTTGATTTTCTAATTGTAATTTTTCATTTTCTAATTTTGATTTATCTAATTCTTCTAAAGGACAGGATTTAGCTAAAATTATTTTTAAATTCTTTATTTATTTTTCTAATTTACAGCAGTCTTTAGTTAATAACTTAACAAACTTAAAAAGTTTATCGGGAGGAAGAGAACGTACCTGACTTACCTTGTCGAGTTCGTTGTCCGTGTCTCCCCCTGACCTGCTCCTTTCTTCTGACGAAGCTCCCCCTTCATCAATGCTCTCGATGCTCATCTCGGAAGAGCTTGAATCGCAGTCGTCGTCTTGATAACTCGCCACCAATGCGAGTCCAGAGAATGCTTCGACTTCCAATTCGGACGACGTATCGTCCCACGTCGCCTTTAGGGCCTTTTGCTTTTGGACAGGCTTCTTACCCTTCTCCTTGTCCTTGTTCTTTTCTTCTTTCCCTGCGGATGGTTAGTAGATCTGGATTTACAAAGTTTCTTGAATCTTCTTACCATCATTACCATTTCCTCGTCGTCAAGAGAGGATTCCGACTCTGGTTCGTCTCTCGAAGCTTTGAGGGTGACGTTGTTCTTGGGCTCCTTCATTCCTGCACATCTTGACTCATGCACTTCAAATGTTGAAAAGAATTATTCTAATGAAATCTTTTCTAAATCTTTAGAAATGTAAAATGCATCTACTAATGATGCCCATTTGATATTTCTAGGAAAGAAATTCAGTGCGTACCTAAGCGAATCTTGGTTACTTACCTTTTCTTCAAGATTCGAAAGTCCAGTAATAATTTCTTTTATTCAAGTGTAGATGCGCGACTGTCTCGTCTTCCCCAAGTCACAGGCTGGTGAGCTGATTGTGAAGCAGATCTCTTCTGGCGAGCTTAGCTTCGGACGTCCCTTTGTGCAGCTCGAGGAACTTCTCCCAAAGTTCCTTTGCCGAGTCGTAGTGCCCGATCCTGTTGACTTCTTGAGGTGGAAGAACGCTTAGCAAATGGTATTCTGCTTTGTCGTTCGGCACGTATTCAGCCTGCTCCTTTTTTGTCCATTGACATTTTTCCTTACCTTCTGGAGCTATAAAACCAAATTCCATTGTTAAAAATAATTCGAAATCTGTTGTAAAAAATACCTGCATCAATTTTTTCTAGGTGGTGAAGTCCCCTTCGTATTTCAGCGGGTGGATGCTTGGTTCGGCCATCTTGTTGTTTCGTTTGGCGGTTAGTCCTCCTGAAGCGCCTTGGCTCTGATACCACTTGAAGGACCTGTTGCGACCGGCTAGAAGGGGGGGTTGGATAGCCTGCAAATTCAAAAACAAAACCAACCCTTCTCGAACTCTTAAACTAACACTTGCATAAAATAGAAAAGTAATAAATTAAAATAGAAAAAGAAGAGGCACCAGATCTTTACTTGGTTACAACCGGGGAGGTTGTTAATCCAAGGAAAATGATCACACTATTATCTCCTTCAGGCGGAGAAGCCTCTTTTACAATAATGTAGACACAGAAAGAAAGAAGTTAATCTAAACAGTGGAGGTGCACAAGCGTTGTTACAATTTTTGAACTGATTGAAAAGCTTCTGGACCAAGGCTATATTTATAGCCTTGGTCGAGGCACCTGGAGGGTTCCGGACGCCCAGGGGGGATAAAACTTTATCCCCAACGTTCAGATCCCCAAATATTATTTCAAATTCAAAGTTTTTGACCAAATATTTGATAGACCAACTATTAATTTTATTTGTCATAAAGTTAGGATAACGAGATAATAAAATTAATGGATAAAATCTCCTCTTTGATTTTGTATACGTCCACTCTATCGTGGCATACAAAATTCATGGGGATTTTAAGGTGTTGGTCTTGACCAAACGTCTGTGATTCTTAAGATGTGTGTCAATCCTCTAGTTATTATACTATAGAATAGACTTAGTAGTCTCAATTGTATTGATTGGAAATAGGACTAGGAAATTAAGGTAGACTACCCTCTTAGAACTAAGAACAATATAGGTGTATTTCTTTCATTAGTTAATACATGATTAGTGGTGTTATCTACCGATACCTGGTGTGTAGATACGGGAGCCACTGATCATGTCTGTAATTCATTGCAGAGGTTCCAGGAAACCCGATAACTATATGAAGGGGAAGCCACCGTCTACATGAGCACTGCTGCAAAAGTGGTAGCTGTTGTAGTGGGAGATGCTTATCCTCTGATAAGAATAAAATATGGATTTTAAGAAATTATCTTTATGTACCAAGTTTAGAAAGAATTTGATTTCGGTTTCTAAACTATTGAAGAATAGATATTCTATCTATTTTGATAACAAACTTGTTATCAAGAAAATAGGAAAGATATCTGTTCTAGTACGTTGGTTGACAATTTATAAATCCAATAACTCCCACAATGCAATAAATGGAAATTAGTAACACATTTTCTAACTTTAATAAGAGAAAGGAACCTTCGGAAATGAACCAATCACATCCTTGGCAGTCTAAGGCTAGGTTATATTAACTTGAGTAGGATTCAAAGGATAAAAACCAATGAACTCTTAGGTTCATTGGTAGTGGAAATCTTTCCAATCCTGCGGGTCTTACTTGAAAGAAAAAATAACCAAGAAGCTTTTAAAGTCTAAGGGGTATAGAGCCGAGGATGTGTTAGAATTGGTTCATTCTGATTTGTGTGGTCCTATGACTATCCAGACAAGAGGTAGGTTCGAATATTTTGTCTATTTTATAGACAACTATTTGAGATATAGATACATTTATTTGATGCACCGCAAGATTAGGTGCTTTGATTAGTTCAAAGAGTACAAGGCTGATGCGGAAAAATGTCAAAGTAAAAGTATCAAGTCATTATGGTAATATTGTAGTGGCGAGTACCACTTGGGAGAATTTAGGAGTCACTTATCAGAAGAAGAGATTCAATCCCAACTAACTGCACCTGGTACACCCCAACAGAATGGTGTAGTGAAAAGAATGTATGAGGCTCTTATGGAATAATTAGATCGATGATGAGTTATTCAGAAAATTACCAAATTCGTTTTAAGGATATACACTGGAAATTGAAGTGAACATAGTACCTTCTAAGTCAGAACTCTCTACTTCCATAGAATTACAGAATGGACGTAAGCCTAGTCTGAAGCATATTTGGATTTGGGTGGTCTAGCACATGAGAGACACTGATAAGTTGGGCAGGAGTTCACTTGTTTTTGAGTTATCCTATAGAAACGAAAGGAGATTTATAGTCCTCAAAATCGGAAGGTCATTGTTAGCACCAATGCCCGATTTCAGAAAATGACTATACAATGAACCACAAGCCCATAAGTAAAATTGTTCTTAAAGAAATGACACGTCTAATCTAGTACCAATTGTACAAGATGTGATATCACAAGAAAACTGCAACACGTAACACAAATGATACACAATTGTAAAAGGTGTCTCGTCGTAGTGGGAGGGTTGTTAGGCAACCTAAAAAATTCATGGACTTGATCCCTGGTGAACATGAACCTGATTCCCAGACATATGACGAAGCACTCCAAGATAAAGATACGACATCTTTGCAAAGAGCAATGAATACAGAATTAGAATATATGTATTCTAACAAAGTCTGGGAGCTTGTAGAACCACCAAATGGTGTAAAAGCCATTAGGTCTACAATAGAAAAGGAAGGACAAACAGGAAGGTGTATACTTTCAAAGCAAGGCTTGTTGAAAAAGGGAAACCTTTTATCGGTAGCCATTCTTAAAGTCTATCTGAATTCCTTTATCTATTGTTGCTCATATGGTAATGAGATTTGACAAGTGGATATCAAGACAGTTTTCCTTAACGGAAGTCTTGAAGAAAACATGTTGGGTTTTTCGGGTCGCGAAAACTGCTTTTTCGCGTCGTGGAAACCCCGAATCACCCTAGCCAACGGATCTCGTGCGAAGAAAACTTTTCAAAAACGATACGAGTACGAGTTTACAACTTAGATCTACTCCTAGATCTACATGAAGAAGAATTATACCTTCGAAGCGTGCCTTTAGCGTATCCCGCTCATCCAAAACACCGGATCTCGAGAGTATCAAGATAGATACCCCTCTAGAAGTATCCACACGAACACGTAGGTGGAGAAAAACACACAAAGAGGTGTGCTAGCACCTATTTGTGGTTCGGCCAAGATGAGGAGGAGAAGGAGAGCTTGAGAGGAAGAAGATAGAAGATACACACTTGAATGAAAAAATGAATTCTCATTCAAACCAAAAGTGGCCGACCACTCTCCATTGTGAAAACTCCCAAATTAATTGCATTAATTGCAATTAATATGAAGCCATTAAAGAGAATGGCTTTGTAACTTCCATGAGGTGACACCCATGATGATGTGGAGTAATATCATTGGTCCACATCAATGCCAACTCACCAATGAGGTGGCATAAAGTCAAGTCAAACTTGACTTTTAATCTTCCTCTCAAGTCAAGTCAAACTTGACCAAATCTCTTCCATGGTTGATCGAATCCAACCATTTGATTCAAGCCAACTTAATATAATGAATCTAATTCACTTAATTAAATTGATTCAATGAGTCAAAAACTAAATTAGACTCATTGAACACATGAATCAACTTGAGTCGAACTCAAGTTAGCCCAATTTGGATTACTCTTAATCCAATTGGATTCATCAAATGAATCAAGTCCTCTTGGTTCATCATATGAACCTAATTTCCATCTAATTGTCCTAAGTGTGTGACCCTATAGGTTCTTGTAACGTTGGCAATGCCCTAAACCCATTTAGGAGCATAAGTAATGAGCGGTATCTAGCAACACATCATTACTACCCAAGTTACAAGAATGTCGAGATCCAACATTACCTTGTGACTACTAATTGTGACTCCTCACAATATATGACAAGTGTCCTTCTATCCTAAATATCTAGATTGGTCAATGTGAGGCATAGACCGTGTCATCCTCTGACCAATCTAAATCTTGAACTCCAAGTAGACTCACTAAATCAAATGAGCTCAATATCCTATATTGACTCATTTGGGCATGGTCATGCACTTCGTGGTCTCACTCTATCAAGAATACCGATGTCTCTCCCGTCATATAGGAGGGATAGATTCCATCTACATCACTCACATCCCTCTGCATAATTTGTTATATACCCAGTAATCGCCTTTATAGTCCACCCAGTTACGGGTGACGTTTAACGAAACCAAAGTACATAACTCCTTATGTAGGGAACCATGGTGACTTCACGTCTAAGGACTAGTAGTCATACTAATAGCCACATGAGAAAGTATATGACACTCATATAACGATCCATGATACTTTCTCATGGCGGGTCATTCAGTATACATTCTCTAATGTATACCCATGTGTTAACTTGATATCTCTATATCCATGACTTGTAAGATCAAGTCATCGAGTTGACCTACATGTTAGTCTTATTGCATTAACATTGTCCCTGAATGTTAATACTCGACTAGGAATGATTAAGAGTAGTGTTCCCTATATCATCTCACTATCGGTTCAACTAACCAATTGATATAGGTGAGAACCATCTACTCAAGGACATTATTATACTTAGTTTATTTGGCACAAATACAAGTAAGTATAATAACCAAAATCCAAATGCCTTTATTTATATAGAATATGATACAATAAGTCCAAAATACAATCATCTAATGATTGGCTCTAGGGCTCTAGCTAACAAAACATTCATATAAAGCAACCAGAAGGGTTCCTTGCAAAGGACAAAGAAGCATCTTGTGTGCAAGATCAATCAGTCTATGGACTGATGTAAAGCTTCAAAGTCTTGGAACATCCGGTTTAATGAAGTAATCCAGACCTTTGGATTTATTCAGTGTCCGGATGAGTCTTGTGTGATGGAAGCGTGGAGGTATTTCTTGTACTATACGTAGATAACATTTTTTGTAGTTGGAAACAATATCAAAGTGTTGTCAGAAGTAGGAGTATGGTTGTCTAAACAATTCGATATGAAGGACTAGGGAGAATGCATATATTCTTGGGATCAAAGGAATCGCAAGAAAAGAATATATTTTATTTGTTCCAAGCTTCATATATCGAAATAATCCTTACTCGTTTTAAGCATGCAAAACAGCAAGAAAGGTTTCTTACCTTTTCAGCATGGAGTAGCTTTATCTAAAGAGATGTCTCCGAAGACATCAAAGGAGATAGAGGAAATGAAGGCAGTTCCTTATGCTTCGGCTGTCGGAAGCCTAATGTATGCTATGCACGAGATCAGAAATCTGTTTTACCGAGGTCATAGTTAGCAGATAGCTAAGTACTCCTGGACAAGGACATTGGACTGCGATAAAGCATATATTGAAGTACCTTAGAGGCGCTAGAAATTATATGCTAGCTTACAAGACAGATAATTTGGTCCCTGTGGATTGCATGGATTTTGACTTCCAATCGGATAGGGACAATAGTAAGTCGACCTCGGGGTTTTGTGTTTACTTTAGGCGGTGAAGTTATAACTATGGAAGAATGATAAGCAAAGGTGTTTTTTCGGACTCCACCATAGAAGCTGAGTAAGTGGCAGCCTCTGAGACAGTCATAGAAGTTGTATGGCTCAGATACTTCATGATGGACTTAGACATGTTTTCTAGTTTGCCCAAAATTATTACAATTTATTGTAATAATAGTGGCGCAGTAGCAAACTCGAAGAAACCATAAGTCCATAAGGCAAGTAAATACAATAGAGCGCAAGTACCATCCAATACAAGAAATCGTATAAACAAGGAGAAGTTGTTGTCGCCTAGATTGCATCAGGTGATGACCTATAGATCCTTTCACTAAGGTCCTTAAGGCAAGAGCTTTTGATGGATATATTGAAGGGTTGGGAATCAGATGTATGGTAGCCTTTATGGCAGCATAGTCTTTTAGTATAAGTGGGAGATTGTTAGAGTGTATACTAAAAGCCTAGCTTTTGTATAAATATTTATTTAGAAATAAAAGAATCACATTGGTCAATATTTATATTTATTTGTTAAATGTAATTGTTCAATTAATTTATATAGTAGATAATATGTGTGGTGTCACACACAGAAGATCATGTTGTCGGTTCTTTATGAATTATAAACAGTTGTTCACGACTAAGATGGAAAGGAACAAGTCATTGAAATAGTCGTAGTGTAATTAGGTATTAATTTATCTTGACTAATAAATTACACTAATACACTCTAAGTGTATTGAGTAGGACCATTTAAGGTAAGTTCTTTTTATACTGACTTGATAAAAGAACTATACCTTAGTTATTATGGAAGTGTGTGCTCTTAATCCTAATATAATAACAAGCACATATATTTAGTATTTATTTCTTTGACTTATCAAAGGGGTGAGATTTAGCTCGATAAATCAATATGCTCGATAAGTTGGGAAATGATATTACTTATAGTGTGTGTTGTTGATTATAGAGGGAAACTGTGTCCTAATTATCTAGGTTGAGAATGCCCCCAAGAGGAGCTCATAAGGATTGTCATGCTAAACCCTGCAGGTGGACTTAGTCCGACATGACGATAAGGTTGAGTGGTACTACTCTCGGACTAAGATATTAATTAAGTGAGTTGTCAGTAACTCATTTAATTAGTGGACATTCGACATCTTAAACACAGGGAGACTAACACACTCATAATAAGAAGAAGCCCAAAATGTAATTTGGGATTGGTGCGGTAGTTCAATAATAGTTCTTTAGTCGAATGAATTATTATTGATGAAAATAAGTTGTGTGTTCGGGGTGAACACGGGAAGTTTAATTTCATCGGGAGACCAAAACCAATTCCTCCTCGCGGTCCCTATCGTAGCCTCTTGTATATAGAGATTTATACCCACCGTTATACCCATCCTATTGGGGTCGGCCAAGCAAGCTTCGAACCTAAGCTTGGGTCGGCCAAGTAAATAGGATGAGTTGAGTTGGTGTGGCCGGCCCTAGCTTGAACCCAAGCTTGGTGTGGTCGGCCACATCATATTAAAAAGGGATTTTTATTAAAATTATTTCTTATGTGGATATCATGGTTTTAAAAGAGAGTTTAAAATTTAAATCTTTCCTTTTATAGCTTTCTACAGAGGATTAAGAAAAGATTTGAAATATTTCCTTATTTGTAGATTAAAAGGTAGATTTTAATTTTAAGAAAACTTTCCTTTTTTAACCATGTTCATGATTTAAAAGAGAGTTTAAAAATTAAATATTTCTTTTATAAAGCTTCTACAAAAGATTAAGAAAAGATTTGATATCTTTCCTTATTTGTAAATTGAAAGAGAGTTTAAAATTTAAATCTTTCCTTTTATAGCTTTCTACAGAGGATTAAGAAAAGATTTGAAATATTTCCTTATTTGTAGATTAAAAGGTGGATTTTAATTTTAAGAAAACTTTCCTTTTTTAACCATGTTCATGATTTAAAAGAGAGTTTAAAAATTAAATATTTCTTTTATAAAGCTTCTACAAAAGATTAAGAAAAGATTTGATATCTTTCCTTATTTGTAAATTGAAAGAGATTTTTAATTTTTAGAGATAACTTTCTTTTTATCCACATGTTTAAAAGAAAGATTTTAATTTATAAAAATTCCTTTTTATAAACCACCATGAAGGGAAAAATTATTGAAGAAATTTTTTATAAATTTCTGGAAACAAATTAGGAAGTTTTAATTCTTGTGTTAATTAAAACTCTCCTTGTTTTGGGGATTAAAGTGGTCGGCCATTACAATTGTGAAAAGGATTTTAATTTTAATTATTAAATTTTCCTTTTCATGGCAAAGTAATAAGGAAGTTTTTATTTAAATTTTCCTTATTTGTCAAGACCAAGGATTATAAAAGAGGGGGTAGAGGTGTCTTCATGGGTGCTAACTCTATTTTATTTTTCCTCTCCCTCTTTTTCTCCTTGGTGTGGCCGGCCCTAGAGGTGTTCCCTCTCCTCTTCTCTTCTTCTTTAGTGGCCGGTTTCATCTTCTCTTGGAGCTCTTGTTGATGGTCGGTTCTAGCTAGGAGAAGAAGAAGAGTTTTGTTTCTAGCATCCCTTAGAGCTTGGTGGTGGTGGTCGGACCTCTACTTCTCTTGGATAATTGTGGTGGCCGAATCTTGCTTGGAGAAGAAGGTGGCTTAGGTGGATTCTCATCTTGGAAGATCGTTGCCCACACAACGTCCGAGATTATAAAAGGAATACGGTAGAAGATCAAGAGGTTATTTTTGCTTACAAAGAAAGGTATAACTAGTAATTATTTTCTGCATCATACTAGTTTTCTTTGTATAGTTATTTTTGGAAATACCAAACACAAGAGGCATATGATTCTAGAGTTTTCAGATTTGTTTCGAATTTGTGTTTCTTTTGTTTTATTTTTTGAATTTGTGATTCGATTGTTCTTTTTGGTTAACCTAGAGTTATTTAAGGAAATTAAATATTAGCTTTCCTTAAAAGGCTTTGTCTAGGCGGTGGTGGTTGCTCCCATATCCAAGAAGGCCATGTGCCTCGCCATGCAGTCCTGGAAGCCAATTTTGAAAATTAATATTTAATGGAATTAATAACATAGGTGGATTTGAATCAATAGTGTTAAGTTCCGCTTGCGATTCAAATCTAAACCATTAAGAACAGATAAGTTAAATTTGGAATCAATGATGTTAAGTTCCGTCTGCGATTCCTAATTTAACTTCTAAAGAACACAATAGGTTATTTAAGGAAAGGTTCGACACTTGTACAAAAATTTTGTACAATGGAACCGATACAATTTTCCTAGGACTAACCATCATTTACCGCTTTAATTTTATTCGTTTTTCATGCATTTAGAATTATCTACACTGCTTGTACATGCAATCAAGGTAATACCCTTCTCAACTGGACGTGTATTAGTCTGTTCATGCAATTCGAACTCGAAAAATGTTCATCTAGTTTAATTAAAGATAAATCCTTGGAAACTTTGTAAGCATCAACCATGGATGCCCACAAAGTGTTCGTCAGAAAAACGTTAAGCGTGTACCTTATTACATCGCGGTTTTCTATTTTCTGGTTGATTGGGTGAAGACCATTTAGCATGTCTTGGATGCGCGCGTGAAGTTGGCTCGCCATCTCTCCTTCCAGCATGTTTAAGTTATACAATTTATTAAACAATAAATCACGCTTGCTTACCTTCGTGTCGGGAGTGTCCTCGTGCAGCTCAATTAGTTTTTCCCATAGCTAATTTGCACTTGAGAATGGCCCGACTTGGTTCAGTTCTTCTTTTGTCATCCCGCATTGTAGCATGCAGGTTGCTTTGGCATCGGCTCCAACTTCCTTCATTATGCTAGCATCCTAGTTGATGCATAAGACTAGTTCTCCAGTGCCGTCACGTGGAAGCTCGAGGCCGGTCTGGATAATGATCCACATCTCGACTTGTGTCTTGAGGTGGTATTCTATCCGGTTCTTCCAATAGCTAAAGTCCTCGCCGGAAAAGAGTGGTGGGCGGACTGTGCTGTAACATTCTTGATGGGCCATTTGAAAAATGAATATCTTACACACCCGGAAATAAAAGACTTGTCCCAGGACTTAATCCTCGATTAGCAGTGTGGTTTAAAATGAATATTACGTGATCTTGAGTGGTGTTGCACCAACTTTGAGACAAATCCGATTACGAAAGAAAACTAGATCGGAAGACTGCAAAAGTACCGATTCCGAAAACCAAAAAAAAAAACACCACGAAAAAGTGTTTGATTGGTGGTTACATCAAATCGAAGCGACCCCGCTCTAATACTAATTGTTGGATCGAGAACAGCTAGGGGGTGAATAGCGCTCGTGGCTTTCACTCGCGTTTCGAAAAACTCGCAGCGGAAATAAGATAAAGACAAACATAAAGAACAAAGACACCAAGTTTTTTACTTGGTTCAGAGCCTTGGGCAACTCCTACTCCAAGACCCACGATCGTTGATCGCTTACGGTGGGCAATCACTATCAATCCATAAATATTTTACAACTTAAAATTATAAGTGCTGAATAAAGAATTACAATACCGATAACACAAAAGATGAGGAAAGTTAGTCGTCAGTTGTCAGAGCAGCGGAGCATCGGTTGAGCGTTCGGAGCAGCGTACAAGTCCACAGGATGTTCTGTTCGAGTTGATTTCAAAGCTGCTTCCTGAGGCTCCTTTTATAGGCTCCATAGGACTGATCTAGATCCTCAAAGCTTGGGATCAGGTTTGACCTAAGGCAGATCGGTCGACCGATCCCCACTTTTGGTCGACCGATCAAATGATCTCCTCCTCATCCGATCCGCCTGATCCACTCGCTCCGCTTCGATCTGGTCATCTCCTATCTCCGGTTCAGTTGATCGATAACCATGTTCGATCGACCGATCCCCTAGTTGAGCCCGGTCCACTCGATGGAAATCTGATCTGCTACTTGGGGGTTCGGTCGATCGATCCAACGTTTGGTCAACCGATCCCGGTCAGTTCTACTCCTGCACAAAATGTTAGTCTCCTACAAAACAGAGTTAGAACATATCAGATAATATATTAGAAAAATAAGTTTGACAGTCTTTGGACTATCCGGTTCTGACTTCAGATTTTTGACCGGAAACTCTAGGTCGAACCGACGCCTACTGTTCCCACTTCTGGGGAGCGCGCCCTCACCTACTCCGCTTAGGAGAAGTTACCTTTTGCCAGTTTGGTCCTCCATATCAACTGGACTTTTGCTCAGCGACCAATGTTTTCGATCTTCATGCTAGACGTCCTATCCACGACCCATCCAGACTTCCACCTGGTTCGCGACACCAGGATTTCAACCTAGGGTTACCGCCCCTACGATTTTTGCCCGAAGCTCTGACCCGCCAAGACTTTCTGCCTAGGGTTACCACCCCCTAGGACCTAGGGTTACCGCACCCTAGGGTTTTCCACTTGCCTAATCGCAACTAGGACTTTTCCCTAAGAAACCTTAGGACTTTCCTGCAACACTCATTAAACATATCAGATAACAAAACACCTTAACTTTAAACCCTTTGACATAATCAAAACATAGATTCGATCGTCGGATGCTTCCTGCACCAACATTTTCCACCTGCCTAACCGCAGCTAGGAATTTTGCTTAAGTACACTTAGGACTTTCCTGCAATCTCATTCAAACATGTTAGATCAAAAGACAACCTAACTTTGAACCTTTTGACATAATCAAAACACAGGTTCGATCGTCGGATGTTTTCTGCACCAACGCCTTAGACTTGGTTAAGCAAGTCAAGGTTGGTCAATTGCTTGGGAAATCAATTGAGCCAAAGTCCCAATCGATCAGTTAATCAATTGAGGAAGTGTCATCAGCATAGGCGGTCCAATCGATCATTGATTGGGCCTAGTTTCTCATGATGACATGGAAAAGAGGCTGAATCAATTGGGAAGGAGCTCAATTGAATCTGAAGTTTTCCGCGAGAGCATAGAGGCGCTCTAGATTGATTAGTTGATCGATTAAGCCTCCCCAATCAATTGATCAATTGATTAGGATAAAATTGTTGCATAGGTTGATTGCTAGATTTGTTCGGATCTCACGTGGCAATCGATTGGGAGCACTAGATCGCGAAGCATAAAGGTGTCAAATGGATTTAAATGCGTAACACTTCTCATAACAACACTCACACAATTCTTCTCTGACTTTTTCCATTATTATTCGTCGGACCTTGAGTTTGGAAGACAAGTGTTGCTGCACTTTTCAACTGGTCCAGAGGCATCTTCAAGCTGTAAGAGATCAAACAAGAGAGGCTTTTCATTTGTTTTGTGTATCTACTTCTTGTTTGTATTGTACTCTTGTATGAGCTTGTACGAGGTTTCTCCACCTCTAGATTATTTCTGAGAAGGAGTATTTTTTATAGTAGAGAGTACTCAGTATGGATCCTTGAATTAATCATCTCATCTTAAGGTGGATACCAAGTAAATTCTTGTGTTAGCAGTGGTCAAGTTTTCTCTACAAATCATCTTCGATGAAGCGAGACGAGTTATTCACTCCCCTAACTCTGGGTGTCCCAACAAGTGGTATCAGAACGAAGCCGCTCTTCACCGGACTCATCGCCAGAAAGAACAACGACCTAGAGAAAGAAGAAGAAGTTGAAGCCCTAAAGTCAACAAGCCAAAGATTTCATCTAGAGAGCTCAACTTCAAAATAGATTTCCGAGATGAATTCGGATATGATATTAGAGCCCCTCCATCATTCATATCAGTAAGTTTCGAACTTTGGAAATCAAGGATAGAAAATTTTTTAATGATAGAGATAAAGCAATGGTTTGCTCTAATAGAAAGTTTTCAAGCTCCAACAAATGACAAAGAAAAGATTCTCAAATAGAGCAAATGGAGCGAGAAACAAATCTAAAGATATGAGGCCAATGACAAGTGACCAAATTATTTGCCAATTTATTGCCAAGAAATGTTTTGAGCTAAATTGGAGATTATGAAGATGCCAAGGAGCTTTGAAGAAAATTGACAAAGGTTCATGAAGATCATTCCACTGTACCAAATCAAGACAAATCTAAAGAGGGAGACTAATTGGATCAAAAAGAGGAAGATTCGGAGGTTGAGAGATTTTCAACATCCAAAGAAAAAGAAACTAAAGAAGATTCATCCTCAAGAGAGCATAAAGACAAAGGCAAATAAGGATACTCTTTGTGTCATGTGGATGAGGATTTGGAGGTTGAGGAATGCTCAACATCCGAGGAAGAAATTGAAGAAGCATTGATAATCAACATTTGGATAGATTATTTTAATATTATTTATCGATATTTTTCTTCTTATGTATCAAAATATATATTTTTAGTGTGTTTCATGAATTTTAATATTTTGTAATCTTCATTTTAATTCATATATATAGATATTATGATTATTATTTGATTATATTTTATTTTATAGGAATTAAGAGAGATAACGAATGAGGGGGTAAAATACTGGTTTAGTCCAATAATGGGATTGGTTCAATCTTCAAAGGATGAGAGGGGAAGAAAGAGCCCAATTTAAATAAACTTGAACCCTAATTCAGATTTTGATCTGGATCAATTGTTTCAAGCCGGTTCATTATTTTGGTCTGGTTCAAGAGAGCAATAAAAGGCTTTCACCGGTGCAAGTATCTTCGACTCGAGTTTTCTCCTTCGCTGTGCTCGTCAAATTCTTCTCCCCGACGCCCGTTTCCTCTTCTCTCCCGATCTTCTCCAAGCGGCGATGGACAACAGCAATTCCGGCGCCTGCAAGCGACGGCGATGACATCCCCCGATCAAGCTCAACTCGCCGGAGAGGTTTTCCGGCGTTTCCCTTCTCCCATGGCTTCTTTGTTGCTTCTGTCGGAGTGGTTGCAAGGGCTAGGGTTTCAAGAAGCGGCGACGGCAGCGAGCTCCAATCATCTTCATCTTCATCTCATCGGAGTGGTTATCCGGTGTTAGCCTTCACCTCCTAGCGTCCGTCCGACACTCTTGCCTTCTGTGGTTCGGATGGGCAGTGGGAGAAGCGGCGGCGACAGTACATCCTCTACTCTAGCGGCAGCATATTAGCCCCTTCACATCCCACCAACGAGCTCCGGAGGATTCCTTACCTGAGTGGTTGCAAAAGCAAGGAGGTTCTTAACGAGTTCCGGTAGCCACTTCCAACCGCTGGAGATAGATTCACGGTGTTGTCTGGACTCTGACTTCATTTGATTTGGCCAAACACTCTGTGGTTAGAGAGGGCAAAAGACAGATCGACGGGGATCAGACAGCACATCCGCATATCCAGCCAACTTCCACCGGAGTGGTCCAGCTTCGGTGGAAGATTCACATCACTGTTGTTGTCGAAGCAAGCGCCACCTGCATCTTCGTCGTTACCCATCGGAGTTGGTGGTTCCATCATCTGGCCCCCTTGTGATGGAGGGGGAGTCACTTGGAGTTGATTGTGGGGGAGTGGTTTGGTTAATTTAGTTTACTTTCTTGTTTAATTTATGTATTATTTCTTTATTCATGTTTGATTGTTTAGTGTTGCATTTTGTTTAGTTTCATTTATGCATGATTATTAATCTTGTATCATAGGGTGATAATTAGGTTTTGTTTACTGCTATTTAAGTTTGTTTAGTTCACTTGCATAATTTAATTATATGTCTTGCAATTCCATTTATTTTCGTATCATGTCTATTGATGGATGTGCTTGTGTCCTAGGATGACAATTCGGTACAGGTTTATCTTTGATAGTAGATAAGATTGTTGGTTAATTTCTTTATGCATGTTTATTTTGCAGAAGGTGATGCTTGTAGTGTAGAGTGACAATGCATTATAGGTTCATCATTGCTGGTTAGTTAGACTTTCATCTAATACATTAGGTTTCGAGAACAAAACCCTCAAACAAAATCCCTTGGTTCAATTTTGTTTGAAAACAATCGTCTTGCCATTGATTCCACGTGAGAGATGACTCAGACCCTCTACTATACTACCTTAGTATAGGTTAAGGGGTTTCGATTGATTATAAATTATTCAATTTGATTTGAGTGAGTGACAGACACATTATCAACCATCTACCTTAAGAATTGAGGAGCATAGATCATCAACACCGGAACAAGAAGAAACTTCAATTTTTGAATTAATTAATGAAGAACCAAGTCCCTCCCCTACAAGTAAAGGTATAAAGATTTTGATTATAAAAATAAAAATAATATCATTTACTTTGAGTGTAGGGAAAATGGATACTACAAGAGTAAGTATCTAAAGTTGACCAAGATGAAGGGTTAGTGGCACCCAAGGTTAAGGAGAAGTCAAAGAAGACACAAGCCTTGGTGCGCAAAGGCAAGGAGCATATTATATATTTCCTTTGCAATTAAAAGGGACATTATCGGAATCAATACCCAAGAAAGAAGCTTTCGATCAAGAATCAAAAAGGAAGTTTAAATCAAGGGGGAGCTTCCAATAATAAAATTATGGTACTACTAATTAATGGTACTTATGTTAATCATGATAAGAAGCATGCTAAAAATAATTTTTATCATTTAATGTTATTTATCATGAAAATGGAAAGCATGATAGAATCAAGGAAAAATATATATCATATCATGCTAGGACTACCTCACCTAAGAATAGGAAGGTAGAAAACAATCTAAGAAAAAAAATCTAAGGACTTTAAATATAGGCCTAGAAATAAAAGTGTCCAATGGAATCAAGAAAAATCCAAATCTAAGGATGAAAAATCAAGTCTTGAGGTCAAGACTTGATAAATTAGAAAGAACTCTTAAAAGAATAGAAAATGTCTTTAAGGAGTTAAATGGATAAAAATCTAGGAAGAGATAAGCAAGAGTCATTCAATGGCCATAGAGCTTTAGGATACAAACCTAAAATCAAGAAAGATGTGACTTTATACTATAGAGTTCTATATAGTTATGGAATCAATCCTAGGTCTAGGAGTCAAATCAAGGTGACAAGAGAAGTTATCCCTAAAAGTAACCTTGAAAAGATCAATGTGTCTAAGACTTTTAAGAAGTTTAAGAAAGTCACTAAGAAATTCACAAGGGGAGTTATCTCTAGAGTTGATCTTAAGGAGACCAGTATGATCAAGGCTTCTAAAAAGCCTAGGAAGGTCATTAGGAAGGTAACTAGGAAAGTTATCCCTAGTGAGTACCGAGCACACCCAAGAAGAACCAATAGGTTTTGTATTCCTAAGAATATGTTCTCTACATTCTAGATGAGTTTAGAGAGTGTCAACTCTAATTGGAATGGTAGTTAACCTAACCATTGATGAAGTTGATACTTTGAGGGCATTTTAAAGGTATTGTTATACCTTAAAAATGAGAAGTTGATGTTTACTCTTTGGAAGAGTAAAATGTGTCAAAATTTGAAGATTTGGACTTAATTAAAATTGACACAAATAGGATAAATCAAAGAAATGTCAAGTTAGGATTTTTGACATTTTCTTGGGAGATGAGGGCAACCATGGATTATTTTTAGCTTAGCAAATAGATTAAGGATAGAGACACATGCATCTTGCTATGATATTTTGATATAATACATGCACCATGTCACTTATGATAGATCTAGGATTTATTCTTAGAATTTATTTTGAGAAATATGCATGTGGTATATGCCATGATCATTATGATGCACTATTTTAATTTCTTGTAATTAAGGATAATGATATTGATTATCTAGTGGCATCCTAGGCGAATGATCAAAACTTAAAATGCTTAGTTAGAAATGCATGATCCCTTAAATTAGAAAAAAAAATCAATATCTGTATCTCATGAGGACTATAAGTTGACTTGCATATATTTGAATACACATTAGATAGAAGTGAGATGCTAGGAGGATGAACAAAACTCAAGATGTTGATTTAGTACATCTTTTTTAGTTTCGGTTTCATCAAAACACATAGATTATATGTTATCCAATCATTGGAAAAGTTAATGTACAAGTCATGTGGATTTAACCCAAGAAACAT
Organism: Zingiber officinale; assembly: GCF_018446385.1. Lineage (NCBI taxonomy): Eukaryota > Viridiplantae > Streptophyta > Magnoliopsida > Zingiberales > Zingiberaceae > Zingiber > Zingiber officinale. Next base: position 95,780,222 of record NC_056002.1, on the reverse strand, counting down.
GGTTAGAAATTATGTTTTGAAAATCACTTCAAAAATGCTTTAGAAAATCTTAGTGAAGGTTATCTTTTTATAGTAATCACCATTATATAGTTAGACATAAGTTTGGGAGAAATATTGAAGTTTTCAAGAGTTTCTACTTTGTGTTAATCTTTAAAAATAAGAAGTATTTTCTTATAAAATTATTTTTTCATGATAGTATATGATATAAATAATATCTATGCAAATTTTCACGATTTTTGGAAAAATATAGAATTATTTAGGAATTTCTGAAATTCGGTCAAAAGTTGATTTCAGAAAAATTAGCTGATCGATTGGGGATGTTCAATCAATCAATTGATCAATTGATCTGGATTTTTTGCGAGTAGAGGCTAGTGGAATCGATCAAGTGATTAATGGGCCCGAACTTCAATAGATTAGTTGATCGATTGAAGTAGTTTTTCCACGAACAGAGGTCCGCAAAATTGATTAGTTGATCAATTGAGTGGCTTTGATCGATTGAGCCCCAATTTCAATCGATTGACAAAAATTGATTTTGGCTTAGGTGGTTTGATTTCAGTCTATTAAGCCACATTTAGTCGTGTCAACCATACCTAACTATAAGAAATGCATTTATATATATTTACGGGTAATTTTCTTAATGAAACAAGAGAGGAATGGTTAAAGAAGACCAAGTTGGAGTTTAGGATAAGGTTTAGTTTCAAAGTTGAATTTTGAACCTCATAACTTTAAATTTTAGATTTCCTAAAGGTTAAGAAATTTCAAGTCATTGTTGGTGCAATGACAGAAAATTGGAGCATGTTTTGAGATGAGCTACTCCTTAAAGGCATAATTTAGATTTTTTTTCGAACAAGGAAGCAATGGAAGGTTGTAAACCTTCATTGTTGTAAATGCTCTAGGATGAGCATTGAATGATGGGTGTATGTTCAAGGATGAACATTTGGAAATAATGAAGGGTATGAGACCTTCATTGTGATATTGTGAACAACAAGTGAGATTATGAACAACATGTGGATAACTCTTCGGAGGGAGAGTTTTTTATGTGTCCCAAAAGGGGAGAATGTAGGGTTTAAGTTAGGAAATCTTTACTTACCCAAAGTGGGGGATTACCCTCTTGTTAAGGAGGAGAATGAAGGAAACCCTCATTTATACTTTGGAATGACCAGAAGTTAAGGCTAGTGGTTGAGCCTAACTTAAACGTATTATCAAAAATAAAAAAGAGAGAGATTGTTGATGCAATTTCTCTTGGGTCAAAGTTGACCAGATTGACTAAGATTGAGTTGGCTCAAGCTTGAGTCTTGATGTTTGAGTTTTAATGTTTGACAATATATGAAGATTGTTGGTGCAATTGTCCATCTGGGAGATTGATGGTCAAAGGTTGACCAAAAGTCAAGTAAATCAAGGTTGACCAGATACTTGACTGGGAAAGTCCTAATTGGAGGTTAGGCAAGGGCAATACTAACGGGAAAGTTAGTAGAAGAAGGAGAATTCAAGTGGATCGATGTTAACCAGACACTTGGTATAAAAAAATTCTAGTGAGTGAAGTTAGGTGAAAATCCTAGTGAGTGAAGATAAGTAGTGGGAAAAGTCTTGGTGAGTGAAGTCAGGTGAAAAACCCTAACGAGTGAAGTTATACAATGGGAAAAGTCCTAGTGAGTGAAACTAGACAGTGAGAAAATCCTGATGAGGGAAGTCATGTGGAAAAAATTCTAATGAGTGAAGCTAGATGGTGAAAAGACCTAGTGAGTGAAGCTAGACGGTGAGGAAATCCTAGTAACTGAAGTCATGTGAAAAAAATCCTAGTGAGTGAAGGTAGGTGGTAAAAAGTCCTAGTAAGTAAAGTTAGACAGTGAGGAAGTCTTGATGAGAGAAGTCAGACAGTCAAAATACAGGTGGGTTAAAGGATTGATCGGACATCTATTGAGTAGAAGTCCAAGTGGGTCATGAAGGACCGGGCACTTGGCACGATGAGATAAAGTCTAAATGGGTCAAAGAATTTATCAGACACTTGATGACGAAGTCCCAGCGGGTTAAGGTTGACAAGATGTTGGGCAAGGAAACCTTAAACTTGGTTAGGCAAGTCAAGGTTAGTCAATCGGTTGGGAAATAGATTGAGCCAGAGTTGATCGATTGAGGAAGTGTCGCGAGCATAGGCAATCCAATCAATCAGATCGATTGGGGCTATGACAATCGATCATTTGATCGATTGGAGGCTTTTCTCATGAGAGCACAGAATGTGGCTGGATTGATTGGTTGATCAATTAAGTCACTCCAATCAATCACGATTGGGGTTGGTTTCTCGCGATGGCGCGGAAAAGAGACTGAATCAATTGGGAAGGAGCCTAATCGATTTCAAAGTTTTTCGCTAGAGAACAGAGACGCTCTGGATTGATTAGTTGATCGATTAAGCCTCCTTAATCGATTAGGATACGGCTATTGCACAGGTTGATGGCTGGATTTGCTCGGATCTCACGTGGTAATCGATTGGGGGTAAGGTCAATCGATTGGGAGCCCTAGATCACAAAGTATAAAGGCGTCATGGTGATTCAAACGTGTAACACTTCTCACAACAACACACACGATTCTTCCCCGACTTTCTCCGCTATTGTTCACCGAATCTTGAGTTGGGAAGACAAGTGTTGTTGTACTTTCCAGCTGGTCAAGAGGCATCTTCAAACTGCAAGAGATCTAACAAGAGAGGGTTTTTATTTATTTTGTGTATCTACTTCTTGTTTGTATTGTGCTCTTGTGTAAGTTTGTACGAGGTTTCTCTATCTCTAAATTATTTTTGAGAATGAGTGTTTTTGATAGTGGAGAGTGTGCTCAACGTGGATCCTTCGATTAGTCTCCACATCTTGAGGTGAATTTCAAGTAAATCATTGTTTTAGCATAGGTGAAGTTTTCGTTGCAAATTATCTTCGACGAAGCAAGACGAGTTATTCAACCCTCCCCTCTAGGTTCGGGTGTCCCAACAAAAATAACTACTCTCTCCAAACATTCAAATATAATATTTGAATTTATTTGGGTTGGATTGGGTTAATCCTCATAGGTGACCTGTTTAGTTATTATCTGTTTTTTACATTAAATTTATGATGAGGATTGACCCGACCTAATCCAAATAAATTCAATTAATATTATATTTGAATATTTGGAGGGAGTGATTATTTTTCTTATAACCTCTTTAGTCCCACTTTTATATATATATATATATATCAAAGAATTTGATATCCTGCGCGCCCGCACAATGCGCGACTATGCGCGCGCGCAGAATATCAATGGTTTTAATTTTTTTTTAAAAATTTTTTAATTCAAAAAAAATAATTAAATTATTTTTTTTTAATTTTATTTCTAGGGTTCAGGATTTGGGTTATAGTATTAAAGCTATTTTTTTTTTAGATTTTACCTCTAGAGTTCAGGTTTTGGGTTATAGTATCAAAGTTATTTAGGGTTCAGACTTTGGGTTATAATATCAAAGTTATTTTTTTTTTAGATTTTACCTCTAGGGTTCAGACTTTGGGTTATAGTATCAAAGCTATTTTTTTTTTTAGATTTTACCTCTAGGGTTCAGGCTTCCCAATTAGGTTATAGTATTTGATTTAAAAAAAAATAAATTAAATTAATTTAAGTATTTATTGAGTATTGTAATATGTTGAGGGGATATATTAATGTATTAGAAATTTATTTAAGGAAATGTTAATTTTTTTTAATTGATTTTTTTAATTTAAAATATTAAAAAAATAAAAAAAAATTAAAAAAAAACAAAGCTATTAATTGATCTCCTGCACAACGCGCACAGTCGCGCATTGTGCACTATATATATATATATATATATATATATATATATATATAAAAGGAAAGTGGGGAAGGGAAAAGAAGAAGAGGTTCTCATCGTGATTTCATTCCAATCCTACAAACCACTATATCACAATTAGTAAGCATCTAGATTGTGAGAATTAATCTTTTTCCCGTTCGTGACCAATATCGAACCATTGAGGTATTAATATCGCTAGAAGGTTAGTAAATCAACTACAATTGATCCTAAATCGAATGACGTTTTTATTCGATTTTTGAGTTAATTTTTCGTCAAAATTGTTCAATAATTTGTGTAAGTATGGATAGATTTCACTCATGACTCTCCTTATTATAGATCAGGTCTCATGAGTATATTCGTTCGTGGCTATGAACACGCCTGATTCTGTAAGAAATGTTAAAAATTGTACCTTCTTCTCTTCAAAGCGACCTTACTTTTTCTCACATAGATGATCTCTCGATAATGTTTCATATTACTCTACTATAATCATTAAAAGCAAGAATTCTTACCCTTCATCAAGTCAATGATTCATCGGGTCGTTCTCCATAGTAATTGTCTTTCAGTGTAGTAATATTATCCCTTTAAACCTAATTTTTTAGAGCCCCACACTATATGAATTTTGTTGATAGACTCCGTCACTTATTGCTTCGGAAATTATTAATTATTCAATAATATAGAGTAATCAACTTTGGTTATAAAACTGACATAGTAAATTAGAATTTTAGACTTCATAGGTAAAAAAAAAAAACTAAACTTCATTTTTATTTTTATATGACATTTTATTTCATAATAATTTTTTTAATGGCATTTTAATTCATAAGCTTTATTAGAGGAAGAAATAAGTCCCAAAATAAAATTTATAAGTTTTAAATATTGAAGTAATAAGTTGAACGGGAGCCTGACCAGCTGCCCATAACCGGCAGCCTCCGACCGCCTGCCCCATCCAAATTACAATCTAGATGGGAATGTGAATTCAGGGAGAGAACGCAATCAATTACGGTCGGATTCCAGTCGAAATCCGACCACAATTGCAGATCAGAGAGGACCAAAAAAAACAGACTAGAGGATTTGCTCCCCCCCCCCCCCCTCCCGAAACCGATGGAGATAACCGTGGAGGGGCTCAGAGCCGCCTATGACGAGTTCATCGCAGTTGCTACCTCCGTGTTGGAGGTGAAGGACTAGTCCTCCAACCAGAAAACCCCAGCTACCGACGCCGCCCTCGTGGCCTTCAAATAGCGATGGGAGCTATTCCGCATCGCCTATGACCAGGCAGAGAAGTTCGTTGAGTCGATGAAGTAGTGGATCGGCTCCGAGTGCCTCGTAGACTAGGTCACGGGAGTCGCTCCTTCCAAGCCTGGGAGCCTCAACGTTGCCCTTGGGATCCTGTCAATTAGCGTCGTCCGACTCGAGTAGATGAGCAAGGCTATCCGATGGCTCATTATTGAGCTCAGGCATGGCTCGAGCGCATACTAATTTGGTGCTCTTGTGGGTTTTTCTTTGCTTTAACTGTTCTTAGAAAACCAAAGTCTAACATCTCTGACAGGTATTTGATCATTAGAGTCTTCTGTAATTAAGTTATCCGGTCTTCAAACTTATGGTTTATTATGTTGGAAGAACAGGAGACAACTTGTGGTTTATCTAACCCAGTAGCAAAAAATGAACTTGGGCATCTATTTGCTTATTTGAAAGTAGGATTACTTCACCTAAGAAGGGTCAATAACTTGGGGAGCAAATTATTAAGGTTCTTGAGTTTTGTAGAAGTTGTACTGTGTCTGCCCCCAAGGAGAAAGTAGCTCACCTAAAAAGGGTTGTACCATGAGATAAGCAAGGAGGGGAACATGCATGTATTGTTGCAATTTGTACCAGTCTAACTCAGATTTTGATAAATGACAAATAAATTAAGTTAGGTTTTATCATAATCTAACCTTGTTACCGAGTGTGCAGAGTTGACTAACTTGACAGGTTAAGAGGACCTGACACCAGGCAGGAAGTCTAGTTGGGATGTTTGATTCTCAAGTGGCGAAGTCCGGATGTGTGATTTCGACAGGAGATCGGAATGTTCAATTCTCAAGTGGAGAAGTTTGGATGTGTGATTCCGGCAGGAGATCGGGATGTGCGATTCCCGAGTGGCGAAGTCCGGATGTGCGATTCCGACAGGAGATCGGAATGTTCAATTCTCGAGTGGAGAAGTTTGGATGTGTGATTCCGACAGGAGATCGGGATGTACGATTCCCGAGTGGCGAAGTCCGGATGTGTGATTTTGGCAAGAAGATCTGATGGGTCAGATTGACGTTAAGAAAGTAACTTAACACACGGTAAGTAAGGTAAATCACGATAGAAGAGTGTCTAAGTGAGGACGCGCTCCAGTTCAGGGAACAGTAGGCGTCGATCCAAGTTAGGTCCATTTTAGAAACCCCAATTGAGACTCTAACTAAATCATGGTCTGGAAGATAAGGTCTAAGTCATAAATTAATCTTATTATTATTGTACTAATTTTGTTTTGCAGGTTAGATTATTGTCGTGTTGAACTAACCTAACTTGCAGGATAAAAGGAGCAAAAAAGTCTCGAGTAAACAATATCCGAGACGTCTTCAAGCATTGAAAGGCGCCTTCGTACTGTTCATGGAATGCACGTTCGATGCTATGAAAGGTGCCTTCCAAGGATAAAATTCAAACTTCGTCGTAGACAACAGGAAAGGATTTGGCCTATGGAATGCGCCTTTAAGGTTATGGAAGACGTCTTCCACACCTTTTAAATGGGTGTTTCAACCAAGCCTTCAACAACTTCTATATAAGCTTCTACGCGTCCGATCGGCCTTCCGACTGCTCTGATTTCCTGCTGCTACACTACCACGACTCTACTACAACTGATTGCCGCCGAGAAGTCGTCCAAACACCGAGCTCGAGCCGACCATCTACAAAAGTTTTTGGTAACACAAATTTAAGTTTTGTATTTAATTTCTGTAAGCGGAAAGTGTAGCTTGTTACACTCTTCTGATTCTTGTGTATTCTATCCCTACTTCCGGTGGTTCCAAAAGAGGTTTTTAGTAGATTATATGTCGATAGGTCCGCGGAGCCTAGGTCTTAGAGTAGGAGTCGCCGAAAGCTCCGAACTAAGTAAAAATTGATTGCGTATTCGTGGCTTTTTCTATTTTCGTGTTTAATTTTCTGCTGCACTTACTTTGATTTTAAAAGAAAAAAGTTTTTAAAAATAATGTGATTTATTCTTCCCCCTTCACGTGCATCTCAATCCAATAGTATGCTCTAAATAACTAAATACTTGCCTTATAATACGTTGTTAGATAGCTTTTGACTTTTGTCTCGATTGGAAGTAAAATATTTTTAGCTATTTCTGTTTTTGTAGATTCATCTAAGACATCTAAGCTTACTGGTTAAATAACAATTAATGAGTGGGTTTTGTCAGTGTTGGTGCCAAATGGAATCCTTTTTAGCATTTTCCTTCTGTTGTATATCATATTGACATTATGATCTTTTAATAGATGATTTTTTGGAGTTCATTGATTATATCTGAACCTTAAAACAGGATTCTGTTGTTAATAAATGTTTGTTATTCCTTTACACTTGCAGAGTAAAAGCTGCTGGAATCCGATGTCCAACTCCATTGCTCTTAAGGCTTCATGTTCTTGTCATGGAATTCATAGGTGCTTGCTCTTTCTTGTATAAGTTCCAGTTATGGACAGGAATCCCCTGTAATATACTATTTGCTTCTTCTAGTTTTCTATTTTCGTTTATTCATCTTAGAAACCATTTTTAACTGCTTTTTGCAATGGTAGCAGATTTTGTACATTTTTTTTTCTTGATTGAATATTTGAAGACAACATGATTCAGTTATGATTTCATTTTATCCTGTGATTCCTGGTGGATATTGCAAAGAATTCATGGCTGTATTAGCTTTATACATTCATCTTTATATACGGTAATTAAATAGGAATGTATTAGCCTTGTTCCCTTGTTCCCTTTGGTAATCTTATCCCTTGAAGACTTGTGATAGTGAACATGAAAGGCTTCAATAGCAATATCACTCAATTCTCCAAAAGTGCAAAGACTGGAATTCCCTTGATAGAAAAGCTTGAACATCTCACCTGAAGCTCTTTGCCTAACTCGAAATCCCTTTTACCATTCACCTGAGACCAAAAAAAATGTGTTTCAGTAATCTCTAATAGCATAAACAGCACATCTCTGATAGCATATAGCAAAATGTTGTAATAGCATTATTAGAACCACCAAACATTGGTGCAAACATCTTAAAGTAACCTTTGCCATCGTCCATCATTTTAAGCAGTTTACCTGAAGTTGACTATTTTGGAAGAAAGTGTGAAAGCCAATCACAAATCGAACATCACAAGCAGTACAAATATCTCTGGACAATTGATGTACCAAGAAGATTTGCAATAGAGAAAGAGAGTACCTCAAATTTGTACATTCCCCGAATTCCACTACTTAGTTCGAGTACTAAACCATGTGCACGGATCTGACAAATCTTTGCTATCAGTTTTTCACCAATCTTCAGTGAACCTGCTTGGACGCTGGGTTTAGGTTTCTCACCTCCTGTGTGGGAAACACTTCCTTGTATGGTACCAGCCTTACCTTTGGTTCCATTGGAAACATTTTTCTCTTTCTTGCTTTGTCTGTTCTGCAAATTTGACTTCCCAGCATCTTGAGATGAATCATAAGGCCTAGGAGATCTGCTAAGCCTTCGAAGAGTGGTTTGGGTAACTCGACCTGCAGCAAATTCCTGAGCTTCACATTCTGCAACACTCCGTATTACTACTGCTGGAGATGAATCTGTGATGGATTGAATCTCATTACTTTCACCTTGTACAACGTCTGTTGACTCGAGATTTTCTGTGCAGGTGGCTACATTCTCTGATGGTGAGGCCCAAACATTCACTGATTGTTTTGCTGAAATAGGATCATGGTTATCTACAGAGCTTTTCTTTGGGCTCGTAGCCTTCAAAGATAGTTTCATGTTTCCCCTTAAATCCTGTCCGATGCACATTACAGACAACTCTTGTCCAACAGATAAAACATCAGAAACTTTTGATACCTGACAAAGAAAACATCAACCAGATGATTGAATCTAATAAAATATGGAACTAACAATCATCAAGGAATGAACCAATATAATGGGGAAAATGATCTAATAGAACAAATGATCTCCATAATAAGTTCAAAATTTTTCCTTTCTAACCGGAGGCAATTGCTTCAGTCTGTAGCTCATAAATTGCCAGACAATATCACACAATGAAGCTACAGCAAGAATTGCGAATTGAGCAATAACAGAATTCTTAGTTACTATATACTATAAAATCATCAGCAAAAAATATATGACAAGTATGAAATTCTTTTTACAAGTGTTGGATTCACACCCTTAGCGCCTCTTAGCTTCTAGTATCATTTTTCCAAATTAGGCTAATGAGCCTTGACAAATAAAAAAATTTCACAGTTATGCTAATGCAAGTAACAAGTTAGAACAGTCCATGCTGAAAGATGTGAGACAAAAATTATCACTTAATGACCATGAGTACAGCATTTTTCTAGTTTGAGAAGTTGAGTTCAAAATTAAGGAAAAAACACACACAAAAAAAAAAGGGATGTTGGGTGTATACATGTACAGTACCACAAGAGGAAAAATATGCTCAACAAACATCCAAAAATAGTTCATGCAATCCTACCGTTGGAATATTGTACGAAAATCAAAGTCCAATGGAGAACCAACACCAAATACTGGCTAAGCTCAGTTAACAAATACAACTAATACAAGATCAGTAAATCCAAATTGAGATGGAGATTAATGTAATGGAGGTTGATAAAACCTCTGAGTATCCCATCCAGATCAAGATATACAAATTACTTAGGGATCATTTTTCTTCATGTTTGGGTCACAAGTAGTGTAAAATACCGGAAAAATGACGATTTTTAATAAGGGGATTTTCCGGAATTTTTGGACATTTTTCGGGAATTTTTCGGAGCTCGTATGGACAAGTTAACGGGGACAAAAATAGGGTCCGGGAAAGCCCTGTTTAGGTTACCCTGTTTTAATGAGGAAAAGATTTATTTTCTTTTCCTTTTCCTTTTCTTTTTCTTTTTCTTTATATTTTTCTTTATTTCCTCTCCGTTTCTTCCCCGTGCCCTCACCCGCGCCTCTCTTCTCCCTCATTCTCGACCCCGGCGCCGAAAAGCCCTAACCGCTCGGCTGCGGTTTCCTTCTCTTCTCTTTTCTCCCGACGCTGATCCCACCTCTTCTCCTTCCTCTCGGAGCCGACCACCTATTCCTCTTCTTCCCGAGGCCGATCGATTTCCTCTCCTCTGCCCGACGCCAACTCGAGCCATTCTTCATCGAGCGACCGCCGACCGAGCCTGCTTCCATCTCTTTGCGGACACCAGGGGCCGTCGGAAATCGAGCATCTGAACCCTAGGTCTGGTTCCTGGGCGCCGGCCGAAGATTTCCTTCCTCCTCCGGCCGTGCGAGCACAAGGGATGCAGATCCCTTGCCGACAGCCGATTTCCCTTCATCTTCCGGCCACTGCTTTGCACTCCTCAGCCTTGTTGCCGGTCACCGTGTTGTTCCTCTGTGCTGTGCCCTAGATTTTCTTGTTCTGCCGGATTCAAACCAGACAGTGGTGAGGTGAGCAGCTTGTCTTTGTTGTTCCTATGTATTAGATCACTGATTGTAGTACTCTTCCGAGTTGAGGTTGGGTTACAGATTCAATCAGTAGCACTTGAACCTCTTGGATTACGGCAAGTGCTGATTTTTGGGTATTTTGATTTAGGGATCAGTTATCAGCGGCTGAGGGAAAACGATTGGCACTATTGTAGGTACGGCAGATTTGGGTATGTACTGTTCGTATCATATGTCATGCTAGTTGGATCATTTTTAGCTTCGGACAACATTGATTTTGAGTGATCCACAGTTCCGATGATCCCGCTTCGCGGTGACGCCCTCGGGCCGTATCCCACCAGCGGTCACTTGATTGTGAATTGAGGTAAGGAGTATGTAACTGGTTTTGGATGTAGATCAAAATAAATTTGGATTATTTGATTGGTTGATATATGTGTCGAATTAGGACTAAATCGGGTAAGATGCTATGATTAACCATGTTTATTACAAGTCCTAATTCGAATGGATTAGAAACGATTGAGGAGTTAAATGATTCAATTAGGGTTTATAATTGGATCTGAGTTTATATTAGCTTCTTGAGGATTTGATTTAGCTAATTTATTTATATGTATTTAGCTAAATTTGGATACCATGTGTTACAGGACTTTGATTCGAGACGGTGTCTCGACGAGGATTTATTCGGATACGATCTTTCTTAGTGGAGGCGGGTACTTTGACTTATGTCTTTTGATATGCATAATAAAGTGTTTAACATATAGCAATGATTGTGTTATCCTTTTGATTCGGTTGGTCACTACATGATCTGTTACATGTTGTTTGTTTATTTATTATGCACTGCATGTTATTATTGATCTGACCATACATGCTTTCGGTAGTGACCCAACCATGTGATACATCATGTTCAGGACCTAGGGTTTATATGATACCCTATCTGTTTGTGTACCTTCCATCTGATACATTGATTTGTGGTACACCTTTTATTTATGTATGGATCTTGCTATGCTATTCATGAGATTGCCATGCTTAGTATCATGCATCATGTTTGCATGCTGTGCGATTGTCGGCTTCACTTTGGTTGAGCCCATCGCCAGTTACATGTACTGCACACACCACCCATGGATTAGTTGTATATCTGGCTGGTGTGTGGCGGTTCTGCTATTTGGCTCCGTTGGTCAGGTGACTCAGCGTGTTGGCTCCGTTGGCATTTAGGAGCAGCGTGGTAGCCGGCAGATGGTGGACTCTGTTTGGCTCCGTTGGTCGGGAGACTCGGCATGGTAGCCGGCAGAGATTTCCTCCCCGTCATCGTGTACCCATTTATGATTTGGGGGGAGAATCATTCAATTAAAGTCCTAATTAAATGATGTCAGTATGATACTTATTTATGCATTTTATTGTTGTGATTACTATGTCATTATATACGTCGATTACCATTTCTTTGAGATCTATCTTTGATACGGACATGCTCATTGGAGCTAACTTCCTGGACTGGTACAAACTTGAGATTAGTTCTTAAACAAGAACGATTACTGTACGTCTTATAGCAGTCAATTCCTGAAGCACCCCGCCTCCATTGTTGATATTTTCAGGTTGAGGCTGTCCGGAGCAGTTCCAGTCGCTGGCCCCCCATATGCACGTAGAGCTAGTTCTCTACTAGTTCGTTATTGGTTTTATTTTGGCCTTTTTTCTATATCAGACTTTGTTTTAGTATTCTCTTTGGATTTTTCCTATAGATATTGTATGGATTGACACCTTTTTATGGATTTTTGATATGGTATTGGATTTCATTCTACTACGTACCTGCCTGGACGGCAGAAGAGGTGAGTTCGTTGGATTTGAGCTTTACGAGTGTAGTGGAGTAGGGTGGATTTTGAGTCAGAGTCCTATTGTTATTGATTACTATTATTAACTGCGTGGTTGTGACAGCCAGAGGCTGAATATCTTTATAAACTGCGTGGTGTTTGTTTTTTATTTATTGTTATCATTCCAGCCGCCTGTGGCTGATGTATATGTGAGATGTTTGAGCCACACGGTCACCAATAGAAGTATACCGTGGTTCCACATGAGATCGAGATTGTTACCGTCGGGAGTAGACGGAGTCAATAGAAGAGGCTTGTAACCTCCTTTGTTTGGCCGATATTTCCGGAGATACGTTGAGGGTTTCTCACGGATTGCTATGTCACTTACACGCCTGACCATGAAAGGCGTGAAGTTTATTTAGACTGAGGATTTCAAGATCAGCTTCTAGGAGCTGAAGCGAAGACTAGTGTCGGCTTCGATTTTTGGTTTTTACTTTCTAGAGAGGACGGATTTGTCCTCTACACCGACACGTTTCTACAGGGTATGGGTGCTGTTCTGTTGCAGCACGGTTGAGTATTCTTATATACTTCTTGATAGTTGGGGGAGCCTGAGAAGAAAATACTCAGTTCATGATCTGGAGTTGACTGCTATTATTTTTGCCCGAAGATTTGGCGGCAGTACCTGTATGATATTACATTGAGATTCTCACTGACCATCGGAGTCTCAAATATCTGTTTCACTCAGAAGGAACTTAATCTTCGACCGAGGAGATAGATGGAGTTCCTGAAGGATTATGATTGTACCATTAGCTATCACCTGGGAAAAGCTAATGTGGTTGTCGATGCACTTAGCCAGAAGTAGCTTGCCACCGAGTTGTGGTCACAGATTTGATTCAGGGTTTATTCGAGTTAGACCTTGAGGAGCAGGGATAGACTGAGCAGGGTATTCTTATTGCCATAGATGCTCAGTCGTCGATCAGGACGAGAATCCGTGAGGCCCAGTTGTTGGGACCTTATAGAGCTCAACATGAGGCAGAGTTGATCCGTATTATCAGACGGAGGATGTTAGAGGCATAAGGCTGCCAGTAGAGTTATGCTGACCGGAGTCGGAGACTCTTAGAGTTCTCCATTTGTGACCATGTATTTCTGCGAGTTTCACCCATGAAAGGGGTGAAGAGATTTGGCCTCAGTGGTAAGCTAGCTCCGCGTTACATTGGTCCTTTCGAGATCTTGGAGAGGATCGGAGCGGTAGTTTACCATCTGACACTACCACCGTTCCGGACAGGTGTTCAAGACATATTTTGTGTATCTATGCTGAGAAGATACATAGTAGACCCAGCTCACGTGTTGGCTGATATTCCAGTTCCAGTTCAGCCTGACATTACTTATGAGGAGGTTCCGGTACGGATTTTGGATCGGAAAGAGTGTAAGTTGTGGAACAAGACTATCCTGGTTAAAGTCGGATGACAGCATCATTCAGACGAGGAGGCTACTTGGGAGCTCGAGGATACTATCCGAGCTCGATATCCCCATCTTTTCACTTGAGGTATGTGAGTTTATTTACCGTTCAGCATTTATTATTATTATCTGTTATTAGTACTTGCTGATGGTAGATACTGAAATTTGGGGACCAAATTTTTATTAGTGGGGAGAATGTAAAATAAGGGAATTTTCCGGAATTTTTGACATTTTTCGGGAATTTTTCGGAGCTCGTATGGACAAGTTAACGGGGACAAAAACAGGGTCCAGGAAAGCCTGTTTAGGTTACCCTGTTTTAATGAGGAAAAGATTTATTTTCTTTTCCTTTTCCTTTTCTTTTCTTTTTCTTTATATTTTTCTTTATTTCCTCTCCGTTTCTTCCCGTGCCCTCACCCGCGCCTCTCTTCTCCCTCATTCTCGACCCCGGCGCCGAAAAGCCCTAACCGCTCGGCTGCGGTTTCCTTCTCTTCTCTTTTCTCCCGACGCCGATCCCACCTCTTCTCCTTCCTCTCGGCGCCGACCACCTATTCCTCTTCTTCCCGAGGCCGATCGATTTCCTCTCCTCTGCCCGACGCCAACTCGAGCCATTCTTCATCGAGCGACCGCCGACCGAGCCTGCTTCCATCTCTTTGCGGACACCAGGGGCCGTCGGAAATCGAGCATCTGAACCCTAGGTCTGGTTCCTGGGCGCCGGCCGAAGATTTCCTTCCTCCTCCGGCCGTCAGCCCTAGTGCCGGTCACCGTGTTGTTCCTCTGTGCTGTGCCCTAGATTTTCTTGTTCTGCCGGATTCAAACCAGACAGTGGTGAGGTGAGCAGCTTGTCTTTGTTGTTCCTATGTATTAGATCACTGATTGTAGTACTCTTCCGAGTTGAGGTTGGGTTACAGATTCAATCAGTAGCACTTGAACCTCTTGGATTACGGCAAGTGCTGATTTTTGGGTATTTTGATTTAGGGATCAGTTATCAGCGGCTGAGGGAAAACGATTGGCACTATTGTAGGTACGGCAGATTTGGGTATGTACTGTTCGTATCATATGTCATGCTAGTTGGATCATTTTTAGCTTCGGACAACATTGATTTTGAGTGATCCACAGTTCCGATGATCCCGCTTCGGCGGTGACGCCCTCGGGCCGTATCCCACCAGCGGTCACTTGATTGTGAATTGAGGTCAGGAGTATGTACTTGGTTTTGGATGTAGATCAAAATAAATTTGGATTATTTGATTGGTTGATATATGTGTCGAATTAGGACTAAATCGGGTAAGATGCTATGATTAACCATGTTTATTACAAGTCCTAATTCGAATGGATTAGAAACGATTGAGGAGTTAAATGATTCAATTAGGGTTTATAATTGGATCTGAGTTTATATTAGCTTCTTGAGGATTTGATTTAGCTAATTTATTTATATGTATTTAGCTAAATTTGGATACCATGTGTTACAGGACTTTGATTCGAGACGGTGTCTCGACGAGGATTTATTCGGATACGATCTTTCTTAGTGGAGGCGGGTACTTTGACTTATGTCTTTTGATATGCATAATAAAGTGTTTAACATATAGCAATGATTGTGTTATCCTTTTGATTCGGTTGGTCACTACATGATCTGTTACATGTTGTTTGTTTATTTATTATGCACTGCATGTTATTATTGACCTGACCATACATGCTTTCGGTAGTGACCCAACCATGTGATACATCATGTTCAGGACCTAGGGTTTATATGATACCCTATCTGTTTGTGTACCTTCCATCTGATACATTGATTTGTGGTACACCTTTTATTTATGTATGGATCTTGCTATGCTATTCATGAGATTGTCATGCTTAGTATCATGCATCATGTTTGCATGCTGTGCGATTGTCGGCTTCACTTTGGTTGAGCCCATCGCCAGTTACATGTACTGCACACACCACCCATGGATTAGTTGTATATCTGGCTGGTGTGTGGCGGTTCTGCTGTTTGGCTCCGTTGGTCTGAGGACTCAGCGTGGTAGCCGGCAGTCAGTTCCGCTCTGTTTGGCTCCGTTGGCATTTAGGGTAGCAGCGTGGTAGCCGGCAGATGGTGGACTCTGTTTGGCTCCGTTGGTCAGGAGACTCAGCGTGGTAGCCGGCAGAGATTTCCTCCCCGTCGTCGTGTACCGGGAGATGAGAGCATTGAGCTCCCCCATTTATGATTTGGGGCCAGAGGACAGGAGTACTCCGACAGCATTCCGTCCACTCAGTCACTGTCAGGAGCAGTGATGTCCGAGTGCATGGTCACCGTATGCATTTATTGCATTTATTATTGTGATTACTGCACTTATACGCTGCATTTGTATGGATGCATTTGATTGACATGCATACTGATTATGATTTCTTGATCGGCGACTTGTTACCTTTGTACTTGATCCGGTTAGTCGATTATCTCCGATTTCGTTTGATTGCATTTATTCCTTCTCGTATTCAGGTGTACGCATGATTAGTGTTATCTGTTATTTATTTTATTATGCATATCAGTTGTACTGCTGAGTGTTGGACTCACCCGCCTCCATTGTTGATATTTTCAGGTTGGTTCCAGTCGCTGGCCCCCCATATGCACGTAGAGCTAGTTCTCTACTAGTTCGTTATTGGTTTTATTTTGGCCTTTTTCTATATCAGACTTTGTTTTAGTATTGTCTTTGGATTTTTCCTATAGATATTGTATGGATTGACACCTTTTTATGGATTTTTGATATGGTATTGGATTTCATTCTACTACGTACCTGCCTGGACGGCAGAAGAGGTGAGTTCGTTGGATTTGAGCTTTACGAGTGTAGTGGAGTAGGGTGGATTTTGAGTCAGAGTCCTATTGTTATTGATTACTATTATTAACTGCGTGGTTGTGACAGCCAGAGGCTGAATATCTTTATAAACTGCGTAGTGTTTGTTTTTTATTTATTGTTATCATTCCAGCCGAATATGGCTGATGTATATGTGATATGTAGAAAGTTTCATATTGTCCGCCGTACAGGGGAGATGCTGCCGAAATTTCTTCGGACAGAGACTCCTCTGGGGCGTGACAAGTAGGGCTTCATGTTTTTTTTTAAAAAAAAAAGGTGATCTAGTCAGAATTTGTTCAAACATCTCAAATTTTAGAACTTTGACTTGGACCCAATTAAAATAACCACAAACATGAGCAATTAAACCTGGTTTAAATCTTAAATTTTATCCATAAATCAACAGTCTTATCTAACTTAGTAGCTTCTATTGAGACTTTGACACCAAAATGGACCCTAGTAATTGTTTCCTAATTAAAAAGATTATAGGCTTTGCTTGCCCTGAATCTACATCATATTGAGATTTAAATTTTTAAAAAAAATAGTAAAGTTTTGGTTCAAGCAAATTACTGGCCAAGGCTAAATCTGACCTGAGTTATAAACTCCTAGCCTATGGGGAAAAAACATTATCCTGGGAATCAACATTTCTATGATTTTGGCACATGACATAGGTTAGAATAAATCCAAGGGCATATAGCAAATCTCATGGTGAATCAAATCTCATGGTCTAGAAAGGGTCAATGCAATGCAGGCCTATCCCTGAACAGTAAAATGATTTTTTTTACTTGCCACTGTACCAAGGCCTGCCCTCACAAAATTAAAATATCATTCTTGTTGCTGTGCAAGAAATTTAACCCGTCAAAAGAATACAGACATGCACCATGGCATCGCCAAATGCATAGGCTGTTTTAAACAATCACAGCTGCCATAGAGACATGCTGATCAACAATTAAAGCACAAAATCATGTACTAAAAAACTGGTGTGGTGCATTCATGTGGTACAAACATAGTGACACACTCATCTCGTACAAATGTCTTTCATAACAAAATGATAAGGAAATGCAAAAAACAGAATGGCAAGACTTACTGGTTCATGTGTCAACTCAGAAATGTGAAGAAGACCCTGTTGACCTCCATTGAACTCAATAAAAGCACCATATTCTTTAATTGAAGAAACAACACCTTTGTACGTGCCACCAACTTCAATTTCACGTCCTATAAGAAAAGTGATCTGCAACAATATATCAGTTTGCAGTCAAATGGAACTTTGCAAGTGCAATGGTTTCAGAAACATTTAATATCGTGTTGGCTACATTTGAGAATAAATAACAACAGCAATTAGACACTTTTGGATAATAAAAAAACAATCAATGAAAGCAGGAAATGCAACTGAAAATAAAACCGACTGTCTAAATAATGACAATTCACAAACCTGTCAAATGAATAATGTGCCTCCAAATTTATGTTCTAATAAGAAGTTCATATACTATGATTGAAAGGGTAACAATTGAGAAGTAGAATGGGCAAAAGAAATAGGAGAGTACTTTACAAAGATAAGTCTGAAAGGTGCATCAAGTCCGAATCATATACTATCATTTCCAAGCAGGTTTCAAGACAATACCTTTTCTTGAGCTTTTTCCATAATAGATCCAGTTTTTGCTACAATAGTGACAGTCCCATCACTCACAGAAACACGTGCACCTTGAAAGAGTAAAGTAAAGATTAGTCTATGAAAAACCATGCCCACATATTAACCAAACTCTAGGCATAATTCTGATTTGCAGTGTCAATTAGCACATGTTAACTGAAGTCATTCGCCTAAACTTAACAAGCATGAATAAAAAGATTTCAATAAACATAACTTTTAAAGAGAAGAACATAAAGGAAGGATGCACTGAGTGGACTATCACCATTTATCGATAGGATTTGTGCACAAGGCATTCACTATGTAACTAGTACAAGAGCACCTACCAGCATGCATCAGGCCTGATTGATACTAACACGGGATACAGTTTTACTAACTATAGCATATAAACATTTTCTATATTTATGTAGTATAATACAGCATGCAAACACTAATTATAGCACAAATGAAACAATGCCTTATGTGAAAATCTTATTAATTATACAAGGATCAAGTTTCATGAATAATTGCTCTAAAGTGCCTGAAAGAGAATTAGAAGCGCCAACAGTTATTAGCATATTGAAGAACAATAACTGATAACACAGCAAAAGTTGCTGTTTCTTACTTCGCTGAGAATATTCAAGCCAAAGACTTTTCCACAGAGATGTGAAGAATGGTCTTCATGCATCAATAGAATATGTTGAATCAAAATGAATTTAGAGCATTGCTACAGATCTTCAACTTTAAGAACTACCCAGACAAGAACAGATTGAGTTAATTGATTCTTTTCTCAGCTGTGTAAATGTCTATTAAATAATTATAATGGATTAAGATTTTCTCCTCCAATGTGGGATAATGTTCAGCCAAAACACCAAATTTACAACTGGAAAACACAGGAAACCAAAGGCATTAGTTTTGATTTGGCACCTGTTTCTTGTTCAATCCGCTTTCTTTGAAAATTCAAAAAACCAATAGATCGCCGAAGAGATTCAGGATTAAGTTTGAAGGTGGCTGCAGAGAGGTAGGTTGTTAGAAAAGAAAAACAAGTTTTTCCTTTAAAAAAAAGGTTAGTAACAAACAAATCAATTATAAAGGAAAAAAGAAGAGTGAAAAACCTAATCTAGGTGTGCTTCCATCGCCCATTGTACGAGGTGCACTTATTTTCTCTTCCATGCGATTAAGAATTTGAATCCGGCCCTTTCTTGCAGGTTCTAAACTCTCACAAATAATGTCTAGAGGTATTCCAGCAGGTTTTATATCTAGTTGGATTGCAGTAATCCCTTTCCTAGTTCCTGAAATTTTGAAGTCCATGTCCCCAAGGTGATCTTCAAGACCCTGTAAACAGAAGAATCAAGTATAACAACAAGCATGTTGAGGAACAAAGCTATGCTAAGGAATGGAAGTATGTCTTCTATTGGTAAGGGAAGGGATAGAGAGAAAGATTAAAGAGATAAGTAAGATATGAAAAAGGTCAAACAAAATCTATCTTTGACCAGTTCGACCATTGTAACATATTGGTGGTACAGTCTTGTATATAGAAACAGAGACGTTTGACAAAGGCAATATGCACTTACCAATATGTCTGTCAGTATACGATAATCAGTAATGTTTCCAGTGGTTGGATCCACATCACTAATAAGACCCACTGAAACTCCAGCGACATGTTCCCTTACTGGAATACCAGCATCCATCAAAGCCATACTCCCTACAGAGAATATATAAAGATGCACCAGAATTTTAGCAAGTAAAAAACATGCTAAATGCAAAAATAGCATTTTATGTACAACTGAAACATTAAATATATTTAAGCAAAAAAAAAATCTGTAATTGAAAGATCAATAGAAAGATGAGTGCACAATTGACAAAGTGATGGTACCTCCACATACTGTGGCCATTGATGTTGAACCGTCAGAAGCCATAACTTCCGAATTCACACGAACAGTGTATGGAAAATCATCCTCTGGAGGTAGCACAGCAAGCAAAGCTTTCTCAGCAAGAGTTCCTGTTAAAGGAAAACATGCCATAGTAACCATCCCGAAAAGGAAAATAATTTTAAAAACTTGAGAAACATTATATAATCTGCCAAATATATAAAACACTCTTAAGGTGAGTAAATGCATCCAAGCAAATTCTTAATAAGATATTATTCCATTCCATGTGA
Organism: Zingiber officinale; assembly: GCF_018446385.1. Lineage (NCBI taxonomy): Eukaryota > Viridiplantae > Streptophyta > Magnoliopsida > Zingiberales > Zingiberaceae > Zingiber > Zingiber officinale. Next base: position 95,759,913 of record NC_056002.1, on the reverse strand, counting down.
TCTGGTATATACTGCTTTGAATATGAAAGTGATAAAATATAAGCAGAGGTGCAGATAAGATTCTTTCGAGTCTCATCTATTTGCACATGATCTTGAATGTTATGAGTACCATTACTGACCTAATAATACAACATAAAGAAAAAAGAAAAGTCCAACCATTACTCTGACCCAATAATATAACGCAAGCAAAAAAAATACAATTTCTACAACTTGTGACTCACCTATATAATAATTTGAAGTTGAAGTTAAAAAAACAAGTAGCGGAAATACCAAAAAAGAACCAGGAAAAGAGGAAGAGGGATAAACAATCTTATATGATGATCTATAGGAATATTATGTCAGATCAGCCATTAAAGTTAAAACATGTCCCTTTTATGCAATGCAATATTGTCACATCATTTGAGCTTGGTCACAGTGTTCCCAGAATTCGAGAGTGATGATACACAGCAGTAAGTTGAAAGCAATTAAGTTTAATAAATTAAAGCGAGATATCCCTCTAGTTTTAGCTAGTAATTCTAGTTCACTTACCATTAAATTCTCTTTAAATATGTTCATATAATCATAACAATATTTCTTTTTTCTATCCCTTGTTGGGGCTAAAACTGAATTTCCAAAAGACAACATCATAATCCATCTTTTTAGACAGCTCATTGGATTCACTGCATTATTCTCATCTCGACTCTAGTGGTTCCACTGAGTTCTTTGTTCTTGTTTCTTCTACATGATCTGCACTTCATCAGACGGAACAGTTATAATTCCAAATGCATAACACAAACCACTGATAGAATGTGCCAGCAGGCAAGTATTAACAAATGAATAAAAAATTTAGAGCCAAAAATACAAAGAAAATAAATGTTCATTTCACATTTAGGTTGGCTATGAAACATTCCCAACTTCCGTCAAAATTAGTGCACCCAGCCCCAAAGAGCAAAGGCTAACTGGCACATTCTCGAGTACAATTCATTGTGTATGTTAAAGGCCACATCACATCATACCAAGAATATAACGAAAAGTAATGTCTATATAGGGCAGCCCGGTGCACAATGCTCCCACCAAGACACGTCCCAAGGAAGAGATAAACCACATTAGATCTATTGTATGTAGTCTTATCCTACATCGCATTTCCGCAACTTGAATATGTGACTACAAAGTCACACGGCAGCAACTTTACCATTGCGCCAAGACTCCCTTTCATGAAAAGTAATGTCTATGTGAAAAGGAAAAAAAAACAATACAACTTCCAAAAACAAGGTGACAAGATGAAATACCATGTCCAACTTCCCGCCTATTCAGTCCACCTCGTTTAGCAACTTCATTGATAGAGAATGGGGGAAAGGTGTAATGAAGCATGAAGCGCTTTGTTGGTGGCCCAACTATTGAGTCTAATCGCTGTGCGTCTCCAGGAGCCCCAAGTGTAACAGTGCACAAGACCTATGATCACAAAGTTGGCCATTTTGTTCGATGGAACCACTAATCTATAGCAACTTAGGATGATGAACAAATAAATATTCATATAAAAGAACAGAATTCAGAGTAAAACTTCTTACTTGAGTATCTCCACGAGAGAAGAGTGAAGATCCATGTAGCATATGGTATATTCCAGATTCACAATACAAGGGTCTAACTTCATCAAGTTTTCTGCCATCTACTCGAAGTCCTTTATCGATAATCCTTCGACGAATGATCTATTCATGTGGCAAATTAATACAAAGGAACAATTTTTTCCATATAAGGATTTTCTCAAAGAATCCAAACATGATAAAAAAAAAAGACAGAATTTCCATTATTTTTCCCCAAGTAAAGTCGAACACAAGTGTATTAAAATTATAAATCATGAAAATTTTGTGCGCTTTCCTTAAAACAAGGCAGATGAAAATGAAAGACAAGAAATTTCTTAGCTGCAATCATGACAGTAAAATCAGTTGCTTTATGTGGAAGAAAACATTAAACTTCCTTAGAGATAAAAAGATAAATCAATTGTTATGTGGCTGAAAGGGACTATTTTCTAGTTCAATGACATATAGAATTTTTTTACTGAACGAATCCAAATAGTTGAGACAAACACAATTGTACAGCTAGATGATGTTGATAATTTACTACAAAAATTCCGCTTGAAATGTACAAAGGAGGAATAGAATCTTACAAGGCTAAATATTTATGATACTCTACTAAAACACTTCTCTCAAGATGGAAAATATATATTAACACACTTTAGCTTGTTCCATAGCTCAATTTGATGAGGAACTTCCTGAAAACCTAGTCAAACTATCGAAAAGTTAATCTTTAGCAGAGATGTGAGGAGTCAATCTTCTCTGACAGAATTGCATCATAAATGAAATGGACATAACTTCAATATGAGGCCCCTAAAAAGTTTAATTCAAACTCTCTCTTCCATCACAGTCTTCACACACATAATCTCCCAGATACAATGAACAACAATCTTTGCCTTTTAGTTTCCAAATGACTACATTTCCACAACTGGGAAATCTTAATGATAGCCTTGAATAGAGCTCAATGAAGGGATTGAATTCAAGTAGCTAACCCCAATAGTTGGAACAAACATGGCTTGTTGATGATGACTAGCTATTTGGGCTGCCTAACAATTGTAGATTTATAGTCACTAGTTGAAACAGCATATCCACATCAATATATGTATCAAAATGTAGGTTTCATGATCTTTTACACAATAACCTTCCTCCACAAACTTCATCAATACAGTGGAGTCAACCAAACTTCTCAGTGATTGTTCAGGGCTCTACATAAACTAAAAATATTCTAACTGCAAAATATGCCTCAGTGAAGTAAATGAAGCTGACAACTACAGCTCAATATTGAGAACAAGGAATATATCAAATCTAATGGAGTATTGACTGTTTTAGATCTTAGAAGTCCAATTTCTTCAAATAGTTCAGTAGTGTATTGGCGCTGTGATAAAAAGAGACAATTAGCACTCTGTATTAACACCAAAATATAAATATACATTTTCGACACTCAAGATTTTTTGTAACAACTATGATGCTTCAGGATGAACAACTAACAACCCTTGTTGTGGGGGTGGCATCCCTCCCGTGTCAAAGCTGAGTAATGAATCAATTGATTGTATATCACATTAAGTTGTCCAAATTATCACTTATATCGAAGTATCAAATAAAATATCATGAGCCAACGATTACAGGGGTAAATTATCAAGCTATTTGTTAAGGTCAAAGAAACATGTACTATTCTTCATGATCTTAGTTAATCTAAGTCGGCAAACCATCCTCCATTTAAACATTTAAGAATTAATGACCGGAAATTTGTTCAAATGGATGCAACATTGAACATTTCAACTTTCATAAGATATGTACTAAAAAATGGAAGGGAAATCTTGGACAAAATCACTACCTGTTTCCTAACCATGTCAACGGCTTTTGGAAGAACTTTTAAGCTATCCTCATCACAATCTTCTTCGAGTTTTGCTTTAACAGTTTGAGTGATTAGGTCTAATGCTTCCCCACGTTCAAACTGACAGCATATGACCATAAAATTTTCAGTCATTTCGAAACATATTCAAAAGATAAAGAATCTGTAGCAGAAGTTAACAGAACAAAATGCATTTCTATTCTTTGAGGCCTATTCGAAGGTAGACAGCAATATTTTTGATGATCGAACAAAAAAACATATTTCATCATTGTACCTTTCCATATGATGAGTCTGTAAATACAGCTTCAATAGGTGCTTCTGCTATACTCCTTATTTTCTCCAATGCACTATCAGAAATCATTGAGAGCTTATATTCTCTCTTTTTCTTTCCTGCTTTTTCAGCCAATCTAATTTGAGGATCTATGTATTTGATAGCCTGAGCTCCAGATTGCAGTCTATTAGGACTTGTCTTGATGTTCAAGAAATCTAAGAAAATGAAATATACTACCTCTGGATGTGCAAGTTTTAATCCAGCTTGAAGGTCATTTTCTGTGATCTCTCGTGCTTGTACATCTATCATTAGAGTACGATCTTTGGTACATGCATACACCAAATTGAGATCGCTGAGGCTTAGCTGCATATTATGGATAAATTAGTTCATTCTCAAAATCAGATTTCAACATAATTATAACAAAGGAAATACAATGACCGTAACAATACAATAGCCGATAGCAATATCCATACATAGAATCAATAAAGAAGGAAAATACCACAAGTTTATGTAAAACCTACAACCAACTAAGGTGAAATTCAATTAAAAAACCAAGATATTACCTCATCCATAGTTGGATTAAAAATAAATTTCCCATCAATCCTCCCCACACGAATAACCCCAATTGGGCCATTCCAAGGGATATCAGATAACATAATAGCAGCAGATGTGGCATTAGCTGCCATGACATCCGGATCTTGCTTCCCATCCGAAGAAAGGACATTCGCCATGACCTGTAAGCCACGAGTAAACAGAAATGTTCGGATTGAGATATAAGAGCAAAGCGCTTTCTTTAGCAAGCTAACCTGAACTTCGTGGTAAAAGCCGTGAGGAAATAGTGGACGAATAGGACGATCTATAAGACGCCCGCATAAAAGTTCCCGCTCCTTGGGGGCTCCCTCTCTCCGCATAAATGTTGTAGGGATGACACCTTGAGCATATTGTTTTTCTTGATAGTCAACCTTAGAACAAGAAAACTCACACATAATTGACGTAAAAGCATACTTACAAAAGAAATAGTTTAGCAGAGGAGAAACGAAGGTGAACAAGTATTGAATACTTGTGAGATGAACTAGAGGTTATGTAGAGTTTAAACAACATTTAGAATACAGTTATGACTGAAAGGATATGTGAAACAAAATATAGTAGCTAATATAGTAGCGGGTAGAAAACATGTTGTATGTCATTAACCATGTCAATTGTCAAAGCCAATATCTCCATGCCAAACACACATATCAAGCTTTTAAAATCAAGGGAAATAATCTTAACCAATAGGCTCTTATCCAGCTATGAATAAACAGTTAGAGATGAACGATCAACTTCCATCCACACCTTGAATAAGGAGGGTATTACTCGTTCCCTTGAAGCTAGATTTTGCGTTGTCATGATCATCATTTTACTTGCCGATCCAATAAACTTCTTGGCGAGTTAATGATCATCACATAAATTTTAACAAGTATTTCTTGCGGACCCCGCGGGTCATCCGAGTTGGTATGTGGCGGATGTTGCCACAATGACACGGTCGATCATCGGGGCAGCTGGGGAATAAATACCTTATCCTCGTATTACACCCTATCCGTCACATGTTCGCTCGGATGCTGCGATTTACCTCCCTCGTGATGGCCTTGGATCGGGTACGGCGGGGGCACTGGGGCGAGTGTTTCGCCTTTTTGCCACAATTGAATAAGGAGGGTATGAATTATGCAATTCTTCTCGAAAGAGGGCGAAAATAATCCAAAATTCAACTTTTAAGCGTGCAATGGAATTATTAACGGCATGACAAGGTCTAGCCAAAATCCCAATCGGAAGCAACCAATTTTTGCCCAAATACACAGCGAACGCATACCGTGAGGGGCAAAAAGTCACGAGCTCCATCACCTCTGGCTGACGCGACCGTGGAGAGAACATTAGTATCATCCATAGCGATGACCACAGCTCCGTTCGCAAACCTCGCGATCTTGCCGGTCTCGATGGAGACGGTGCGGGATCCAACCTCGAACTCCTCCCTGAAAGTCTCGAGAACCTTCCGGCCAGGCGAAGGTCCCGCCGCTTGCTCCGAAGCAGGGGAAGCGCAATCCAAAGTCACGGCGTTGCAGAGGGAGCGGAATTCAGTGCGAGAGCGGCGCCGAGGACGGACGCCAGCAGACAACGTGGCTGCCAAGAGAGGAATAGACTTCGGCCTCCGGAGAAATGCTGCCATCGCCGCCATGGCGGCTGCCAGAGCCAGGCGAGAAGTGTGAGCGAGCAATGAGAAGAGGAGCGAGCGAAGGTTTTGAGCGAACTAGGGTTTAAGCGGGATCGAGACAAGCGAACGGCCAGAAGACGGCGGTCAAACAGCTGGCTTGCCTCTCGGGTCCGCCCACACACCACACGTACCGAATTAAATAATTAATTTAAAATTGTATTTAATTTTAGAGGGGTGATATTCAAAATTTTAATAACTTTGAATGATTTATTTTTTTATATTTTAAAAATCTAGAGGTATTCTACCTAAACTTTTATAAATTTTATAGAAATCTAATAATATCCAAATTAAATTTTTATAAAATTTTAAAAAGTCACATGGTATTTCAATTAGATTTTTTAAAATTCTATCAAAATCTTTTGATATCTAAAGTTTCAATATATTTTTATGGATTCTTTTAGAAATTCTTGGATATAAATTTTAACCAATAATAGCTCTTCAAAATACTGGTACAATTTTAATAATAAAATAAAAAGTCTTCTCTTGATCCTTGAGATTTGTATAGACTTCAAATCACTTTAATTTTTTACAAATAAGTCATTTTCTTCCCGCTCCTCGATTTTGATTATTTCTTTGATCTTAAAGGCTCTGTCCTTGTTCAACCTCTCGGCGACCTACATCAACCTCTCAGCATGCATTTCATGCGAAGCTGAGAGTTCTCTGAAATATTGTTCTCCGACGTTATAACGATAAAAGAATGGATCAGAACGGTTGGAACAGAACAACAGCCGCTTGCAGCCTTTTCTCTAGCGGCGACTCACGGCGGTGGGTTACACGCGGAGATTTTTCTTTGGTTGCACGTGATGAGAAACAATGAGTGTCGTCTGGGGAAGCCTGCGGTGTGCTAGAAAATTGTTTGAGGCGACCGGTGATACTTCTGTCGACTACTTGCGAACAGGTCAAAGTCGAAGTCAATTTAGACAGCGGCACTATGAGTAGAGGAAAAAGAAACTTGAGACGGTAACTTTTAATATAAAAGATATACTAATAAATCAAATTAATTCTCAGTCTAATTAATAGATAATTTAATAAAGTCTAATAAAATTCCACCTAAAAATATTTTATAAAATTTTAAAAATTTATAAATACATTTTTTATTTTTATATTTATTTATTTTAATAATATTATTACTAATCAAATTAATAATATTATTATTAATTTTATTACTAATCAAATTTATCAATTAAATATTTTATTAAAAGTTTGACCAAATAAACGGTTGACCAACATTTCAAGTTAATTTAGATCAAAATTATAAATAAAAATATTTAAAATTATTATAATATTGTTGGATTTAAAATTATATTATTATTATTTTTTTTTAAGTGAGACCTATTTTCTTTGTTTTTAATCAAAACAAGATAAAAGTATAAAAAATTGAAAAAAAAAAATTATGCACAAGTATGCTATTTATTATTTTATTAAAAAAATAAATTTAATTAAGTATTTTAGGTTTTATTTGAAAATAAATATAGTGTGAGACCATGACCGCCTACGCTTTTCCAAGATTGAATACACCCCTTAAATCCACAAATTTTCGTGAAATTTATAAATATCTATAAAAGTCTTGTAAAAAAATCTATAGAACTCCATGAAATTCTTTTCACAACTATATAAGATTATATAAAAGTTAATAAAAATCTATCAACTCCACAAAAGCCTATTGATACGGTGCATGAGAAGGGGGTCCGGTGGATGACGTGGTCAAAGGTCAAGCCTATGGGATGGTCAGAAGTCTAGCCCTTGTGGAGGTCAGAAGTCAAGCTTGCGTGGCCACGGTCAAAGTCTTAGCTGACGGGGTAGTCAAAAGATAAAATTACAAGTTGGACAAGATTCAGCCTCGATGGCAATTGAGGACAGGGCCCACAGGCCAGGTAATGGCGCGGAAGGAAAGGCCTCTGGCGTAGTACAGACCTAGCGTACAGGTCGGGACATACGAGCCATGGATGACAGAGGACAAAAGCAGGCCGGAATACAGACCTCGCGTACAAGTCGGAACGTACAATATAGACCTAGCGTACAGGTCGGAATGTACAAGCCATGGATAACAGCAGAGAGAAGCAGGTCGGAATACAGACCTAGCATACAGGTCGGGACATACGTGTAGGACCGTTGCGGCCGGCTAGAAGGGGGAGTTGGATAGCCTGTAAAATCAAAACGAACAACCCTTCTCGAACTCTTAAGCTAACACTTGCATAAAGTAAATTAGCAGTAAATAAAACAGAAAGAAGAGGCACACAACTTGACTTGGTTACAACCAAGGAGGTTGTTAAACCAAGGAATGAACGTGCACTAAAATATCTCCTTCAGGCGGAGAAGCCTCTTATAGCAGTGAAAGCACGAAAGACAGAAGCTAAACTAGAACAGGAGCGCACAAGTGTTTGGAATGTAAATTTCTGAGTTGATTCAAAGCTTCTGGACCAATGCTATATTTATAGTCTTGGTCGGGGCGCCTAGAAGGGTTCCGGGCGCCCTGGGGGGATAAATTTTATCCCCCAACGTTCAGATCGAGTCAAAGATCGATCTGGTCAAAATTCAGGTTCCGGGCGCCCGAAAGGGTTCCGGGCGCCCGAAAGGGTTCCGGGCGCCCCGGGCTGCTCAGGGCACCCTGGGCTGGTCCGGGCGCCCCGGACAGTTCCGGGCACCCCGGATGCTGAGTCAACTCTGGTTGACTTTCGTCCGGGTCCTCTGCTACGGATCCGCTTGATTGGGTGATCTCTGCCATCCAGAAAAGGGCTCACCCGAACCCAACTTTCGATCTTCTCAAGCGGGCTTCCCTCCAACTTCTCGTCCCTCGAAATCGTCGAGTGTTCCCTTCTCGTCCGCCGGCGTACTCATCCGCAGTCTTCGTCCCTCGGACGCACCGCGTGCCGTCCTTCTCGCTAGCTGCGTCTCTTGCTCCCCGAGCAATCTTCCGCTCCGGCTTTCGTCCCTCGGAACCACCGCACGCTTCCTTCTCGTCCGCCGGTGTACTCTTCCACAGCACCTCATCCCTCGGACTGCCGTCCTTCTCGCTAGCTGCGTCTTTCGCTCGACTACCTGTGCTCCTAAGCTCCTGCACACTTAGACACAAGGTTGGAAACACACAGGACCTAACTTAACTTATTGATCACACCAAAATAATCTTGGGGTTTCAACAATCTCCCCCTTTTTGGTGTGATCAACCCAAGTTAAGCTAGGGTAAAATAGACATTAAATAAAATTAAGTAAATTAACTTAATTTGTAATTTAAGAGCAAAAATAAGTTAATATTTTGGTCTACCTCCCCCTAGACTTATACTAATCATTCTCCCCCTTTGATCACAAAAAAAATGAGGTTTCAAAAAAAATCTAAGGGTTTAGAAAATTTTGAGATTTTTAAAAATTTGCAATAATTTTCACACAAAAAGTTTCTGAAAAAAATAAGTAAAATTTTCTAACCGAAATTATAAGAAAAAAAATTCTAACTTAGGCATTTAAAAAAAATATTTTCTAAAAGAAACATGAAGCAGAAATTTTCAATTTCATTATAACTTTTAACTAAAGAAATCTTCTGAGAATTTTTCTAAGTGTTAAAGAGAATTTTTAAAAAAATTCTAAGTAAAAAGAATTTTGAAAAAATGTTTGAAAAAACTTTGAAAGTATTAATTAATTCTAATTTTAATGCTTTGACAGAAAGTTAATTAAACATTTATTTCAATATTTTGGCTTTCAGGTCGTGGCGAGGCACTAGGCCTTCTTGGTTATTGGAGCAACAACCACTTCCTTAGACAAAGCCTCATAAAGAAATTCATTGTTTAATTTTCTCACTGAAAGCGCTAACTTTTATTAATATTTAGATTAAACAAGATTTAGGAACCCAATAAAGGTTCCATCCTACTGGGTTGATTAAAAATTTCTTAGGGACATATTTTCTAGAGATATTCCTAATTTGTCCCTGGTGATATCTATAATACCAATTTAAATTATAAAATCTTCTAACATTGATTTTAGATGAACATGCATAGTTTTTCAAGTTATCTACTTGAATTTTCAAATCATCATTTTCAAGTTTCAATTTTTCATTTGCTAGTTTTAATTTATCTAATTCTTCTAAGGGACAAGACTTAGCTAGAATTACTTTTAAATTTTTATTTTCACTTTCTAATTTGCAGCAATCTTTTGTTAAAAGTTTAACGAACTTAAACATTTTATCGGGAGGAAGAGATCGTACTTGACTTACCTTGTCGATCTCGTTATCCGTTTCTCCCCCTGAGTTGCTGCTTTCTTCCGACGAAGCTCCCCCTTCATCGATGCTTTCGATGCTCATCTCGGAGGAACTTGAATCGCAATCGTCGTCTTGATGACTCGCCATCAGTGTGAGTCCGGAGAATGTTTCGACTTCCGATTCGGACGATTATCATCCCACGTCGCTTTTAGGGCTTTGCGCTTTTGAACAGGCTTTTTCCCTTTATCTTTCTCCTTGTTCTTTAGATTGGGACAGTTGTCCTTGACGTGCCCTTCTTCGTCGCAATGATAGCAGCGGATCATTCTTTTCTTTCTACCCTGTGGATGGTTAGTTTTTCTAGAATTGTATAACTTCTTAAATCGTCTTACCATCATTACCATTTCCTCGTCGTCGAGAGAAGATTCTGACTCAGGTTCATCTCTCGATGCTTTGAGGGCGATGTTGTTCTTGGGCTCCTTCGAACCTGCACATCTTGATTCGTGCACTTCAAATGTCGAAAAAAATTCTTCTAAAGAAACTTTTTCTAGGTCTTTTGAAATATAAAAGGCATCTACTAGTGATGCCCATTTTGAATTTCTCGAAAAGGAACTTAACGCGTACCTGAGCGAATCTCGGTTACTTACCTCTTCTCCGAGATTCGAAAGTCTGGTGATGAGCTCCTGTATCCTTGAGTGTAGATGTGCAATTATTTCACCTTCTTCAAGACAGAGGTTGGTGAGCTGGTTGCGAATTAAGTCCCATCTCGCAAGCTTGGCTTCAGATGTTCCTTCGTATAGTTTAAGGAACTTCTCCCAAAGCTCCTTTGTCGAGTTGTAAGTGCCGACACGGTTGACTTCTTGTGGCGGAAGTACGCTTAGCAAATGGAATTCTGCTTTCTTGTTTGCCACGTACTCGGCCTGCTCTTTCTTTGTCCATGAATTTTTCGCTTTGCCCTCGGGAGCTTCAAAACCGAGTTCCATTGTTAGTAATAAATCGAAATCAGTACCGAAAAATACCTCCATGTGCTTCTTCCAGCTTGCAAAGTCCCCCTCGAATTTTGGCGGGTGAATGTTAGATTCGACCATCTCGTTGCTTCGTTCGGCGGTTAGTCCTCCTGAAGCGTCTTGGCTCTGATACCACTTGTAGGACCGTTGCGGCCGGCTATAAGGGGGGGTTGGATAGCCTACAAAATCAAAACGAACAACCCTTCTCGAACTTTTAAGCTAACACTTGCATAAAGTAAATTAGCAGTAAATAAAATAGAAAGAAGAGGCTCACAACTTGACTTGGTTACAACCAAGGAGGTTGTTAATCCAAGGAATGAACGTGCACTAAAATATCTCCTTCTGGCGGAGAAGCCTCTTACAACAGTGAAAGCATGAAAGACAGAAGCTAAACTAAAACAAGAGCGCACAAGTGTTTGGAATGTAAATTTCCGAGTTGATTCAAAACTTCTGAACTAAGTCTATATTTATAGCCTTGGTCGGGGCGCCTGGAAGGGTTCCGGCCGCCCTGGGGGGATAAATTTTATCCCCCAACGTTCAGATCGAGTCAAAGCTCGATTTGGTCAAAATTCAGGTTCCGGACGCTCGGAAGGGTTTCGGGCGCCCCGGGCTGCTCAGGGCGCCCCGGACTGCTTCGGGTGCCCTGGGCTGGTCCTGGCGCCCCGGACAATTCTGGGCACCCCAGATGCTGAGTCAACTCTGGTTGACTTTCATCCGGGTCCTCTGCTCCGGATTCGCTTGATTGGGTGATCTCTGTCATCCGGAAAAGGGCTCACCCGAACCCAACTTCCGGTCTTCTCGAGCGGGCTTCCCTCCGGCTTCTCATTCCTCGGAATCGTCGTGTGTTCCCTTTGTTGGTTGTTACTCGGAAAACCTAACGGTTCTACTGTACAAAAATTTTGTACAAAGGTCTGAACCTTTTGTATGATCGTTGGCCCGGCTAGAAGGGGGGTTGAATAGCCCTGTAAAAAAAATAACAAAGACCCTTCTCGAACTCTTAAACTAACACTTGTATAAAATTAGCTAAGCAGAAATACAAGAAAGAAACGAGGCACCGTGTTTGACTTGGTTACAACCGGGGAGGTTGTTAATCCAAGGAAAGTGATCACACTAAAAACTCCTTCGGGCGAAGAAGCCTCTTACACAGGTGAAAGCACAAAAACAGAAGCTAAACTAGAACAGTGAGCGCACAAGTGTTTGGAATGCTAATTACTGAGTTGATTTGAAGCTTCTGGACTAAGGCTATATTTATAGCCTTGGTCGGGGCGCCTGGAAGGGTTCCGGACACCCTGGGGGGGGATAAAATTTATCCCCCAACGTTCAGATCGAGTCAAAACTCGATCTGGTCAATTTTACTGCTCAGGGCGTCCTGGAGGGTTCCGGGCGCCCCGGAGGGCTCCGGGCACCCCGGAGCCCAAAGTCAACAGTTGTTGACTTTTTCATCCGGGACTTCTTCTCTGGTTCAGTCCCGCCTCGGTCCGGTTCTTCTCCTCCGGATCGGCTCGCTTGAGTGATCTCTGCCATCCGGAATAGGGCTCACTCGAACCCAACTTCCGGTCTTCTCGAGCGTGCTTCCCTCCGGCTTCTCGTCCCTCGGAATTGTCGCGTGTTTCCTTCTCGTCCGCCAGCATACTCATCCGCAGTCTTCGTCCCTCGGTCGTCGACCTTCTCGCTATCTGCGTCTCTTGCTCCCCGAGCAATCATCCGCGCGCTTCCTTCTCGTCCGCCGGTGTACTCTTCCGCAGCGCCTCGTCCCTCGGACGCACAGCATGTCGTCCTTCTCACTAGCTGCGTCTTCCGCTCGAGTACCTGTGCTCCTAAGCTCCTGCACACTTAGACACAAGGTTAAATACACAGGACCTAACTTAACTTGTTGATCACACCAAAACAGCCTTGGGGTTCCAACAATCTCCCACTTTTTGGTGTGATCAACCCAAGTTAAGCTAGGGTTAAAATAGACATTAAATAAAATTAAGTAAATTAACTTAATTTGCAATTTAAGTACAAAAAAATAGAAACAAAATTAAATATATCTACTTCAGTACAAAAAGATAGAAAAAATTAAATCTATCTACCTACCTCCCCCTAGACTTATACTTTCCCTTCTCCCCCTTTGATCACAAAAAAAATGGAGTTCCAAGAAAAACAATCTAAGGGTTAAAGACTTAGAAAAAGTATTTCTAAAAAAAATTTCTAAGTTTTTAAGAGATTTAGAAAATTTTTCTAAGTAATTTAAGCTGAGATTTCTAGTTTCAAGAAAAAGTTCTTAACTTAGGAAAAAATTATTTTTGAGAATATTTCTAAGTATAAAAAATCCTGAAAAAATTTAATTTAAAAAATCCTAACTTACATTTTTAAGTATTTTTTTTTAAAAAAAATTTGACTTAGGCAAAAAATTTCTAAGTAAATTTCTAATTTGAAATAAAATGTTTTGAATAACCTTTTTCAAGCACTAATTAATTCTTGTATCAATGCTTCATTAGTAAGTTAATTAAATATTTATTTCAATATTTTGGCTTCCAGGTCGTGGCGAGGCACTAGGCCTTCTTGGTTATTGGAGCAACAACCACTTCCTTAGACAAAGCCTCATAAAGAAATTCTTTGTTTAATTTTCTCACTTAAGGCGCTAATTTTAATTTTAAAATTAATTTAAGCATGACTTCGGAACCCAATATAGGTTCCAACCTACTGGATTAACTAAAAAGTTTTTAGAAACATATTTTCTTGAAATGTTTCTAATTTGTCCAGGGTGATATTTAAAGTACCAATTTAAATTATTAAATCTTCTAACATTGGTTTTAGATGAACATGCATGGTTTCTCAAGTTATCTACTTGCATTTTCAAATCATCATTTTCAAGTTTCAATTTTTCATTTGCTAGTTTTAATTTATCTAATTCTTCTAAGGGACAAGACTTAGCTAGAATTACTTTTAAATTTTTATTTTCACTTTCTAATTTGCAGCAATCTTTTGTTAAAAGTTTAACGAACTTAAATATTTTATCGGGAGGAAGAGATCGTACCTGACTTACCTTGTCGATCTCATTGTCCGTTTCTCCCCCTGAGCTGCTGCTTTCTTCCGACGTGTCTCCCCCTTCATCAATGCTCTCGATGCTCATTTCGGAAGAGCTTGAATCGCAGTCGTCGTCTTGATGACTCGCCATCAGTGCGAGTCCGGAGAAAGCTTCGACTTCCGATTCAGACAATGTATCGTCCCACGTCGCCTTTAGGGCCTTTCACTTTTGGATAGGCTTCTTACCCTTCTCCTTGTCCTTGTTCTTCAGCTTGGGGCAGTTGTCCTTGACGTGCCCTTCTTCGTCGCAGTGGTAGCAGCGGATCGTTCTTCTCCTCTTTCCCTGTGGATGGTTAGTAGATCTGGATTTACAAAGTTTCTTGAATCTTCTTACCATCATTACCATTTCCTCGTCGTCAAGAGAGGATTCCGATTCTGGTTCGTCTCTCGAGGCTTTGAGGGCGACGTTGTTTTTAGGCTCCTTCATTCCTGCACATCTTGACTCATGCACTTCAAATGTTGAAAAGAATTCTTCTAATGAAATCTTTTCTAAATCTTTAGAAATGTAAAATGCATCTACTAATGATGCCCATTTGGTATTTCTAGGAAAGGAATTTAAAGTGTACCTGAGCGAATCTCGGTTACTTACCTTTTCTCCGAGATTCGAAAGACCGATGATAATTTCTTTTATTCTCGAGTGTAGATGCGCGCCTGACTCGTCTTCCCCTGATTGCGAAGCAGATCTCTTCTGGCGAGCTTAGCTTCGGATGTTCCTTCGTGCAGCTCGAGGAACTTCTCCCAAAGTTCCTTTGTAGAGTTGTATTTACCGATCCTGTTGACTTCTTGAGGCGGAAGAACGCTTAGCAGATGGTACTCTGCTTTGTCGTTCGCTACGAAGTCGGCCTGTTCCTTTTTTATCCATTTATCTATTTCCTTGTCCTCTGGAGCTTGAAAGCCAAGTTTCATTGTTAAAATTAATTCAATATCTGTTGTAAGAAATACCTGCATATGTTTTTTCCAAGTGGCGAAATCCCCTTCGAATTTCGACGGGTGAATGCTTGGTCTGGCCATCTCGTTGCTTCATTCGGCGGTTAGTCCTCCTGAAGCACCTCGGCTCTGATACCACTTGTAGGACCGTTGGGCCGACTAGAAGGGGGGGTTGAATAGCCCTTAAAAAAAACAACAAAGACCCTTCTCGAACTCTTAAACTAACACTTGTATAAAATTAGCTAAGCAGAAATACAAGAAAGAAACGAGGCACCGTGTTTGACTTGGTTACAACCAGGGAGGTTGTTAATCCAAGGAAAGTGATCACACTAAAAACTCCTTCGGGCGAAGAAGCCTCTTACACAGGTGAAAGCACAAAAACAGAAGCTAAATTAGAACAGTGAGCGCACAAGTGTTTGGAATGCTAATTACTGAGTTGATTTGAATCTTCTAGACCAAGGCTATATTTATAGCCTTGGTCGGGGCGCCTGGAAGGGTTCCGGGCGCCCTGGGGGGGATAAAATTTATCCCCCAACGTTCAGATCGAGTCAAAACTCGATCTGGTCAATTTTACTGCTCAGGGCGTCCTGGAGGGTTCCGGGCGCCCCGGACTGCTCCGGGCGCCCCGAAGCCCGAAGTCAACAATGTTGACTTTTTCGCCTCCGGTTCAGCTCGTCTCGGTCCGGGTCTTGTTCGCTCCGGCTCCGCTAACTTGGGTGATCTCGGCCATCCGGAATAGGGCTCACCCGAACACAACTTCCGGCCTTCTCCCTCCGGCTTCTCGTCCCTCGGAATTGCCGCGTGTTTCCTTCTCGTCCGCCAGCGTACTCATCCGTAGTCTTCGTCCCTCGGTCGTCGACCTTCTCACTAGCTGCGTCTCTTGCTCCCCGAGCAATCATCCGCTCCGGCTTTCGTCCCTCGGAACCACCGCGCACTTCCTTCTCGTCCGCCGGTGTACTCTTCCACAGCACCTCGTCCCTCGGACGCACAGCATGCCGTCCTTCTCGCTAGCTGCGTCTTCCGCTCGAGTACCTGTGCTCCTAAGCTCCTGCACACTTAGACACAAGGTTAAATACACACATGACCTAACTTAACTTGTTGATCACACCAAAATAGCCTTGGGGTTCCAACACCTTTTCCTATCTACCATGTGTTCTTTTAAATTAAACTTGGATCGCCTGCGGAACTTAACACGTTTGATCCTAAATTTAATTTATTTGTTCTTTTAGGTTTAGACTTGGATCTCCTGCGGAACTTAACACGTTCGATCCAAATCACCTAGGTCACGAAGACAATTAAATATCTATTTCCAAAATCGGCTTCCAGTACTGCATGGCGAGGCACTTGGCCTTCTTGGATATGGGAGCAACCACCACCGACTAGACAAAGTCTTTTAAGGAAATTAAATATTTAACCTTCCCATAGTAACCCTAGGTTAACCACTAAGAACAATCAAATCACAAGGAAAAGAAAAAACAAAAGAACACAACTTTGAAAACTAATTCGAAAAACTAGAATCGCATGCCTCTTGTATTTGGTATTTTTTTTTTACAAAGAAACAAAACTAACATGATGCGGAAAACAATTATTAGTTATACCTTTCTTTGTGAATAATAACCTCTTGATGTTCTACCGTATTCCTCTTCTAATCTCGGACGTTGTGTGGGCAACAATCTTCCGAGACGAGAACCACCTAGCACCTTCTTCTTCTTCCTTCAAGTTTCGGCCAAGCACAAAACCTCCTAAGGATGAAGAACTTTTTCCACCAATCAAGCTCCAAGGGATGCAAACTTTCTCTTCTTCTTCTCCAAGCTAGAATCCAGCCATCAATTAAAACTCCAAGAGCATGAAGAGGTTCGGCCACAAAGAGAAGAAGAAGAGAAGAAGGAAGGGCTGGCCACACCACCAAGGAAAAGAGGGAGAAAAAGAATAGAGGTTATTCTCTCTTTTTTGAAGGCACCTCTACCCCCTCTTTTATAATCTTTGTCCTTGGCAAATAAGGAAATTTAAATAAAAACTTCCTTAATTCCTTTGCCATGAAAAAGAAAAATTAATTAATTAAAAATCAATTTTCTTTTTCCAACTTATTTGGCCGGCCACTTTCTCCCCAAAATAAGGAAAGTTTTAATTAAACAAGAATTAAAACTTCCTAATTTGTTTCCGGAAATTTATAAAAAAAATTCCAATAATTTTTATCCCTTCATGATTTGTTAATAAAAAGGAAATTTTATAAATTAAAATCTTTCTTTTAAACATGTGGATAATTTCTAAAAAGGAAAGTTATCTCTAAAAATTAAAATCTCCTTTCAATCTACAAATAAGGAAAGATATTAAATCTTTTCTTAATCTTTTGTAGAAACTAATAAAAGAGAATTTTTAATTTTTAAACTATCTTTTAAATCATGAACATGATTAAAAGGAAAGTTTTTATCAAAATTAAAATCAACCTTTTAATCTACAAATAAGGAAAGAGATTTAGCTCTTCTCTTAATCTTTTGTAGAATCTTATAAAAGGAAAGATTTAAATTTTTAAACTCTCTTTTAAATCATGTTATCCACATAAGAAAATTTTTTTAAATTAAAATTCCTTTTTATTTTAATAGGGTCGGCCACCTAAGCTTGAGTTCAAGCTAGGGACGGCCACATGAATTCACCCATAAACCAAGCCATGGCCGGCCCTAGCTTGGTCTCCAAGCTAGCTTGGCCGGACCCTATAGAATGGGTAAGAAGGTGGGTATAGGTGGGCATAGTACTCTATAATTAAGAGGCTACGATAGAGACCGAGAGGAGGAATTGGTTTTGGTCTCCCGATAAAATTAAGCATCCCGTGTTCATCCCGAACACACAACTTAATTTTATCAATAATAATTCATTCCACTAGAGAACTATTATTGAACTACCGCACCAATCCCAAATTACATTTTGGGCTCCTTCTTATTATGAGTGTGTTAGTCTCCCTATGTTTAAGATAATGAATGTCCACTAATTAAATGAGTTACTGACAACTCACTTAATTAATATCTTAGTCCAAGAGTAGTACCACTCAACCTTATCATCATGTCGAACTAAGTCCACCTGCAGGGTTTAACATGATAATCCTTATCAGCTCCTCTTGGGGACATTCTCAGCCTAGATTACTAGGACACAGTTTCCTTCTATAATCAATAACACACACCATAAGTGATATCATTTCCCAACTTATCGGGCTTATTGATTTATCGAGCTAAATATCACCCATTGATAAATTAAAGAAATAAATATCAAATATATGTGCTTGTTATTATATTAGGATTAAGAGCACACACTTCCATAATAACTGAGGTCTTTGTTCATTTATAAAGTCAGTATAAAAGAAACGACCTCTAATGGTCCTACTCAATACACTCTAAGTGTACTAGTGTAATTATATAGTTAAGATAAACTAATACCTAATTACACTACGACCTTCCAATGGTTTGTTCCTTTCCATCTTGGTCGTGAGCTACTGTTTATAATTTATAAGGTACTGATAACATGATCCTCTGTGTGTGACACCACACATCATGTTATCTACAATATAAATTTATTGAACAACTACATTTATCATAAATGTAGACATTTGACCAATGTAATTCTTATTTCTAGATAAATATTTATACCAAAAGCTAGACTTTTAATATACATCCTAACAATCTCCCACTTATACTAAAAGACTAAGCTGTTATATCTGCTGTCATACATCTGATTCCCAATCCTTCAACATGCCCATCAAAAGCTCTTGCCTTAAGGGCTTTAGTGAAAAGATCTATAGCTCATCATCTGATGCAATCTAGGTAGCAACAACTTCTCCTCGTTTATACGATTTCTCGTATTGGGTGGTACTTGCGCTCTATTGTGTTTACTTGCCTTATAGACTCATAGTTTCTTCGAGTTTGCTACTGCACCACTATTATTACAATAAATTGTAATAATCTTTGAACAAACCAGAAATCATATCTAAGTCTATCTTGAGGTTATTGAGTCATTCAGCTTTTATGGCTACCTCAGAGGTTTGCCATATACTCAGCTTCTATGGTGGAGTCCAGAAAAACACCTATGCTTATCACTCTTCCATAGTTATGACTTTACCTCCTAAAGTAAACACAAAACCCCGAGGTTGACTTATTATTGTCCCTATCTGATTGGATGTCTAAATCCATGCAACCCACAGGGAACAAATTATCTGCCTTATAAGCTGGCATATAATCTCTAGTGCCTCTAAGGTACTTCAATATATGCTTTACCGCAGACCAATGTCCTTGTCTAGGGTTACTTTGATATCTGCTAACTATGCCCTTGGCAAAATAGATTCCTGATCTCGTGCATAGCATACATTAGGCTTCCGACAGCTGAAGCATAAGGACCTGCCTTCATTTACTTTATCTCCTTTGATATCTACGGAGACATCTCTTTAGATAAAGTTACTCCATGCTAAAAAGGTAAGAAACCTTTCTTGGAGTTTTGTATGCTTAAAACGAGTAAGGATTTTTTTTGATATGTGAAGCTTGGGATAAGTAAAATATTCTTTTCTTGCGATCCCTTATTACTTTGATCCCAAGAATATATACATTCTCCCAAGTCCTTCATATCGAATTGTTTGGACAACCATACCCTTACTTCTGATAACACTTTGATATTGTTTCCAACTACCAAAAATATTTTCTACGTATAATACAAAAAGTACCACCACGTTTCCATCACACTTTTTGTATACACAAGACTTATCTGGGTACTAAATAAATCCGTAGGTCTGGATTACTTTGATGAACCGGATGTTCCAAGACCTTGAAGCTTTGCCTCAGTCCATAGACTGTTTGAGCTTACACACAAAATACTCTTTGCTCTTTGTAATGAACCCTTTTGGTTGCTTTATATGGATATTTTCTTCAAGACTTCCATTAAGGAAAGTTGTCTTGACATCCACTTGCTAAATCTCATAGATAAAAGAATCCGGGTAGACTTAAGCATGGCTACTGGTAAAAAGTTTCCTTTTTCAACAAGCCTTGCTTTGAAAGTTTCTACCTTCCTGTCTATCCCTCTTTTCTTATTATAGACCTTTTTACACCCAATGACTTTTACACCATCTGGTGGTTCTACAAGCTTCCAGATTTTATTAGAATATATATATTCTAATTCTGTTATTCATTACTCTTTGCCAAGATACTGCATCTTTATCTTGGAGTGCTTCATCATATGGCCGGGATCAGGCTCATGTTCATTTGGGATCAAGTCCAAAAAAAAAAAAACTATCCCAAAACATGAATCTTTTAGGTTGTTTGATAACTCTCCCACTACGATTAGACACTGTCTATAATTGTGTATCAATTGTGATACGTGTTGCAGTTTCTTGTGATATTTCATCTTGTACAGATGGTACTAGATTAGACATGTCCTTTCTTAAGAACAAATTTACTTATGGGCTTGTGGTTCGTTACATAGTCCTTTTCTAAAAATCGGTCATTGATGCTAACAATGTCCTTCTGATTTTTAAGACTATAAACCTACTTTCGTTTCATTAGGATAACCCACAAACAAGTGAATTCCTATCCAACTTATCATTGTCTCTCTTCAGCATATGTGTTGGACTACCCGAATCTGAATATGCTTCAAAATAAGCTTACGTCTATTCATCAATTCTATATGAGTAGAGAGTTTTGACTTTGGAAGGTACTATGTTCACTTTCTTTTTCAGAGTATATCCTTAAAACGAACTTGGTAATTTTTTGAATAACTCATTATTAATCTAATTATTTCCATAAGAGTCATATTCCTTCTTTCTACTACACCATTCTGTTGGGGTGTACCAGGTGCAGTTAGTTGGAATTGAATCCCTACTTTTGATAAGTAACTCCTAAATTGTCTCAAGAGGTACTTGCCACTACGATCTTACCATAGTGACTTGATACTTTTACTTCAACGTTTCTCCGCATCAGCCTTGTACTCTTTGAACTAATCAAAACACTTAGTCTTGCGGCACATTAAGTAAATGTATTTGTATCTTGAATAGTTGTCTATAAAATAGATGAAATATTCGATACTACCTCTTGTCTGGATAGTCATAGGATCACACAAATCAGAATGAACCAATTCCAACATATCTTTGGCTCCATACCCCTTAGACTTAAAAGCTTCTTGGTTATTTTTCCTTCCAAGTAAGACTCGCAGGTTGGAAAGATTTCCACTACCAATGAACCCAAAAGTTCATCAGCTACCAATGAATCTTACTCAAGTTAATATAACCTAGCCTTAGATGCCAAAGATATAATTGGTTCATTTCCGAAGGTTGCTTTCTCTTAAAGTTAGAAGATGTGTTACTAATTTCCACTTGTTGCATGTGAGAGTTATTGGATTTATAAATTGTCAACCAACGTATCAGAACAGAGAACTTCCCTCTTTTTCTTAATAACAACTTTGTTATTAAAAGAGGCAGAATATCAAGTTCTTTGAATAGTTTAGAAACTGAAAACTTGTTCTTTCTAAACTTGGTACGTAAAGACAATTACTTAAAACCCATATTTTAATCTTATCAAAGGATAAACATCTCCCACTACAACAACTGCCACTTTTACAGCAGTGCCCATGTGGACGGTGTCTTTATTTTCATTTAGTTGTCGGGTTTCCTGAAACCCTGCAATGAATTGCAGACATGATTAATGACATCTGTATCTACACTCCAGGTTCTGGTAGATAACACCACTAGACATATTTCAACTAATGAATTAAATACACATATATTGTTCTTAGTTCTAAGAAGATAGTCTACCTTAATATCCAAGTCCTATTTCCAATCATTACAATTGGGACTACTAAGTCTTTTCTATAGTATAACAACTAGGGGATTTTAAATCCTAAGAGTCACAAAAATATTTGGTCAAGATCAATTCTTTAAAATCCCCATGAATTTTGTATGCCACGATAGTATGGACGTATACAAAATCAAAGAGGAGATTTTATCCATTAATTTTATTATCTCGTCAACTTTACTTTATGACGAATAAAATTAATAGTTGATCTGTCTTTGATCAAATATTTGGTCAAAACTTTTGAATTTAAAATAACATTGATTCCTCAAACAATATTATTTAAATTCACCAACACCTCAAACACCATGAATTTTGCATGCCATGATAGTGTGGACGCGTATGCAAAATTTAAACATTTATAAGAGGAGGGTTTTACCCATTAATTATCTTGTCAATAAATTTTTATGACAAAATAAAATTACCTCAAACACCGTGAATTTTGTATGCCACGACAGTGTGGACGTATACAAAATCAAACATTTGTAAGAGGAGTTTTTAATTTTATTATCTTGTCAACCTATTTATTTGACAAATTAATAGTTGGTTTTCTTTTCGATACAGCAGTGATTCCGATGGGGAGGATACTATTAGACGTGTCTAAGTGTATACCATTACTTGACACTAAGTCCATTAATAAGATTGTGCCCCTTCCGATGGGGAAGATCACACGCTATTAATTAACTTCCTATAGTCATCCAAAATGGAAGTTTAATCTAGTGATCCGCAAACAAGCTCATCCGATATGGAAGAAGCTAAGGCACTCAGAGCCAACGCGCAAGCTTGTTGCATCACTTATAAAACAGTAATGGAGACCGTGGAATTTATTTAAAAAATAAATCCCTCTTCCACTTAGTTATTTAAAGTGAGGAATTTTGACTATGCTAGCCTACTTAACATGCATACTAACAAGCACACACAGCACAACATAAAAAACAATAAATAGAAAAACTAATTTTCAACTATTATGGCTTTTATCTATTGCTGTCCTCCGTGTGTCACCAACCCTAGCTGCTGCAATCTTTGGCCACCGTCACTGGGTCTAGTTGTCACATCCATCTTGCTTCTTGTTCCGCTGTGCCTCTGGTCCTCAAAAAGGTTCCACGCCTTGCAAGATTCGATCCGCGACATAAATAGAATTTTATATTTTTTGATCCTATATTCCTCGAAGGAATGTACATGTAAACTAGATCAAACATAAAATAAAATTTACATCCATCGATCCTATATTCCATAAAAGGAATGTACATGTAACTAGATCAAAAAAATAAAATCCTAATAAAACTAAATACAGCTTCCTGCTGTATTTTATAATACAATCATGCACACACAATAGAATGCCCTTAACATGTCCAAGGGTCCAATCACATACACAATATCTATAAGCCATAATAGTTGGATCCTGCATCCACAAAGTTAGCACATCCTACTATTATCCTGCCTAAATTATGTATGACATGTGCATAATTAAACTAATACCAAATACACAGAGGCAAAACCCTAGCTCTGATACCAATTGTTGGTTGCTACTCGGAAAACCTAACGGTTCCATTGTACAAAAAATTTTGTACAAAGGTCTGAACCTTTTCCTAGCTACCATGTGTTCTTTTAAATTAAACTTGGATCGCCTGCGGAAATTAACACGTTTGATCCTAATTTTAATTTATTTGTTCTTTTAGGTTTAGACTTGGATCTCCTGTGAAACTTAACACGTTCGATCCAAATTACCTAGGTCACGAAGACAATTAAATATCTATTTCCAAAATCGGCTTCCAGTACTGCATGGCGAGGCACTTGGCCTTCTTGGATATGGAAGCAACCACCACCGACTAGACAAAGCCTTTTAATGGAATTAAATGTTTAACCTTCCCATAGGAACCCTAGGTTAACCACTAAGAACAATCAAATCACAAGGAAAAGAAAAAAATAAAAGAACACAACTTCGAAAACTAATTCAAAAAACTAGAATCGCATGCCTCTTGTATTTGGTATTTTTTTTTATAAAGAAACAAAACTAACATGATGTGGAAAATAATTATTAGTTATACCTTTCTTTGTGAATAATAACCTCTTGATATTCTACCGTATTCCTCTTCTAATCTCAGACGTTGTGTGGGCAACGATCTTCCGAGACGAGAACCACCTAGCACCTTCTTCTTCTTCCTTCAAGTTTTGGCCAAGCACAAAACCTCCTAAGGATGAAAAACTTTTTCCACCAATCAAGCTCCAAGGGATGCAAACTTTCTCTCCTTCTTCTCCAAGCTAGAATCCGACCACCAATTAAAACTCCAAGAGCATGAAGAGGTTCGGCCACAAAGAGAAGAAGAAGAGAAGAAGGAAGGGTCGGCCACGCCACCCAGGAAAAGAGGGAGAAAAAGAATAGAGGTTATTCTCTCTTTTTTGAAGGCACCTCTACCCCCTCTTTTATAATCCTTGGCCTTGGCAAATAAAGAAATTTAAATAAAAACTTCCTTAATTCCTTTGCCATGAAAAAGAAAAATTAATTAATTAAAAATCAATTTTCTTTTTCCAACTTATTTGGCCGGCCACTTTCTCCCCAAAACAAGGAAAGTTTTAATTAAAACAAGAATTAAAACTTCCTAATTTGTTTCCGGAAATTTATAAAAATTTCTCCAATAATTTTTATCCCTTCATGATTGGTTAATAAAAAGGAAATTTTATAAATTAAAATCTTTCTTTTAAACATGTGGATAATTTCTAAAAAGGAAAGTTATCTCTAAAAATTAAAATCTCCTTTCAATCTACAAATAAGGAAAGATATTAAATCTTTTCTTAATCTTTTGTAGAAACTAAAAAAAGAGAATTTTTAATTTTTAAACTTTCTTTTAAATCATGAACATGATTAAAAGGAAAGTTTTTATCAAAATTAAAATCAACCTTTTAATCTACAAATAAGGAAAGAGATTTAACTTTTCTCTTAATCTTTTGTAGAATCTTATAAAAAGAAGATTTAAATTTTTAAACTCTCTTTTAAATCATGCTATCCACATAAGAAAAAATTTTTAAATTAAAATTCCTTTTTATTTTAATAGGGCCGGCCACCTAAGCTTGAGTTCAAGCTAGGGTCGACCACATGAATTCACCCATGAACCAAGCCATGGCCGGCCCTAGATTGGTCTCCAAGCTAGCTTGGCCGACCCCTATAGAATGGGTAAGAAGGTGGGTATAGGTGGGTATAGTACTCTATAATTAAGAGGCTACGATAGGGACCGAGAGGAGGAATTAGTTTTGGTCTCCCGATAAAATTAAGCATCCCGTGTTCGTCCTGAACACACAACTTAATTTTATCAATAATAATTCATTCCACTAGAGAACTATTATTGAACTACCGCACCAATCCCAAATTACATTTTGGGCTCCTTCTTATTATGAGTGTGTTAGTCTCCCTATGTTTAAGATAATGAATGTCCACTAATTAAATGAGTTACTGACAACTCACTTAATTAATATCTTAGTCCAAGAGTAGTACCACTCAACCTTATCATCATGTCGAACTAAGTCCACCTGCAGGGTTTAACATGATAATCCTTATCAGCTCCTCTTGGGGACATTCTCAGCCTAGATTACTAGGACACAGTTTTCTTCTATAATCAACAACACACACTATAAGTGATATCATTCCCCAACTTATCGGGCTTATTGATTTATCGAACTAAATCTCACCCATTGATAAATTAAAGAAATAAATATCAAATATATGTGCTTGTTATTATATTAGGATTAAGAGCACACACTTCCATAATAACTGAGGTCTTTGTTCATTTATAAAGTCAGTATAAAAGAAACGACCTCTAATGATCCTACTCAATACACTCTAAGTGTACTAGCGTAATTATATAATTAAGATAAACTAATACCTAATTACACTACGATCTTCCAATGGTTTGTTCCTTTCCATCTTGGTCGTGAGCTACTGTTTATAATTTATAAGATACTGATAACATGATCCTCTGTGTGTGATACGACACACCATGTTATTTACAATATAAATTAATTGAACAACTACATTTATCATAAATGTAGACATTTGACCAATGTGATTCTTATTTCTAGATAAATGTTTATACCAAAAGCTAGACTTTTAGTATACATCCTAACACCCTTCTCGTCCGTCGGCGTACTCATCCACAGTTTTCGTCCCTCGGACGCACCGCGTGCCGTCCTTCTCGCTAGCTGCGTCTCTTGCTCCCCGAGCAATCTTCCACTCCAGCTTTCGTCCCTCGGAACCACCGTACGCTTCCTTCTCATCCGCCGGTGTACTCTTCCACAGCACCTCATCCCTCGAACTGTCGTCCTTCTTACCTGTGCTCCTAAGCTCCTGCACACTTAGACATAAGGTTAGAAACACACAAGACCTAACTTAACTTGTTGATCACACCAAAACAACCTTGGGGTTTCAACAATCTCCCCCTTTTTGGTGTGATCAACCCAAGTTAAGCTAGGGTAAAATAGACATTAAATAAAATTAAGTAAATTAACTTAATTTGTAATTTAAGTGCAAAAATAAGTTAATATTTTGGTCTACCTCCCCCTATACTAATCCTTCCCCCCCTTTGATTACAAAAAAAATGGGGTTTCAAAAAAAATCTAAGGGTTTAGAAAATTTTGAGATCTTTAAAAATTTGCAATAATTTTCACACAAAGAGTTTCTGAAAAAAATAAGTAAAATTTTCTAAGGGAAATTATAAGAAAAAAAATTCTAACTTAGGCATTTAAAAAAAATATTTTCTAAAAGAAACTTGAAGAAGAAATTTTCAATTTCATTATAACCTTTAACTAAAGAAATCTTCTGAGAATTTTTCTAAGTGCTAAAGAGAATTTTTAAAAAATTCTAAGTAAAAAGAATTTTGAAAAAATGTTTGAAAAAACTTTGAAAGCATTAATTAATTCTAATTTTAATGCTTTGACAGAAAGTTAATTAAACATTTATTTCAATATTTTGGCTTTCAGGTCGTGGCGAGGCACTAGGCCTTCTTGGTTATTGGAGCAACAACCACTTCTTTAGACAAAACCTCATAAAGAAATTTATTGTTTAATTTTCTCACTGAAAGCGATAACTTTTATTAATATTTAGATTAAGCAAGATTTAGGAACCCAATAAAGGTTCCATCCTATTGGGTTGATTAAAAATTTCTTAGGGACATATTTTCTAGAGATATTCCTAATTTGTCCTTGGTGATATCTATAATACAAATTTAAATTATTAAATCTTCTAACATTGGTTTTAGATGAACATGCATAGTTTTTCAAGTTATCTACTTGAATTTTCAAATCATCATTTTCAAGTTTCAATTTTTCATTTGCTAGTTTTAATTTATCTAATTCTTCTAAGGGACAAGACTTAGCTAGAATTACTTTAAAATTTTTATTTTTACTTTCTAATTTGCTACAATCTTTTGTTAAAAGTTTAACGAACTTAAACATTTTATCGGGAGGAAGAGATCGTACATGACTTACCTTGTCGATCTCGTTATCCGTTTCTCCCCTTGAGCTGCTGCTTTCTTCTAACGAAGCTCCCCCTTCATCGATGCTTTCGATGCTCATCTCGGAGGAACTTGAATCGCAATCGTCGTCTTGATGACTCGCCATCAGTGCGAGTCTGGAGAATGCTTCGACTTCCGATTCGGACGATGTATCGTCCCACGTCGCTTTTAGGGCTTTGCGCTTTTGAACAGGCTTTTTCCCTTTATCTTTCTCCTTGTTCTTTAGCTTGGGGCAGTTGTCCTTGACGTGCCCTTCTTCGTCGCAATGGTAGCAGCGGATCGTTCTTTTCTTTCTACCCTGTGGATGGTTAGTTTTTCTAGAATTGTATAACTTCTTAAATCGTCTTACCATCATTACCATTTCCTCGTCGTCGAGAGAAGATTCTGACTCAGGCTCGTCTCTTGATGCTTTGAGGGCGATGTTGTTTTTGGGCTCCTTCGAACCTGCACATCTTGATTCGTGCACTTCAAATGTCGAAAAAATTCTTCTAAAGAAACTTTTTCTAGGTCTTTTGAAATATAAAAGGCATCTACTAGTGATGCCCATTTTGAATTTCTCGGAAAGGAATTTAACACGTATCTGAGCGAATCTCAGTTACTTACCTCTTCTCCGAGATTCGAAAGTCCGATGATGAGCTCTTGTATCCTTGAGTGTAGATGTGCAATTGTTTCACCTTCTTCAAGACGGAGGTTGGTGAGCTGGTTGCGAATTAAGTCCCATCTCGCAAGCTTGGCTTCGGATGTTCCTTAGTGTAGTTCAAGGAACTTCTCCCAAAGCTCTTTTGCCGAGTTGTAAGTGCTGACACGGTTGACTTCTTGTGGTGGAAGTACGCTTAGCAGATGGAATTCTGCTTTCTTGTTTGCCACGTACTCGGCCTGCTCTTTCTTTGCCCATGAATTTTTCGCTTTACCCTCGGGAGCTTCAAAACTGAGTTCCATTGTTAGTAATAAATCGAAATCAATACCGAAAAATACCTCCATGTGCTTCTTCCAGCTTGCAAAGTCCCCCTCGAACTTTGGCGGGTGGATGTTAGATCCGGCCATCTCGTTGCTTCGTTCGGCGGTTAGTCCTCCTGAAGCGTCTCAGCTCTGATACCACTTGTAGGACCGTTGCGGCCGGCTAGAAGGGGGGGTTGGATAGCCTGCAAAATCAAAACGAACAACCCTTCTCGAACTCTTAAGCTAACACTTGCATAAAGTAAATTAGCAGTAAATAAAACAGAAAGAAGAGGCTCACAACTTGACTTGGTTACAACCAAGGAGGTTGTTAATCCAAGGAATGAACATGCACTAAAATATTTCCTTCAAGCGAAGAAGCCTCTTACAACAGTGAAAGCACGAAAGACAGAAGCTAAACTAGAACATGAGCGCACAAGTGTTTGGAATGTAAATTTCTGAGTTGATTCAAAACTTCTGAACCAAGGCTATATTTATTGCCTTGGTCGGGGCGCTTGGAAGGGGTTTTGGGCTCCTTAGGGGGATAAATTTTATCTCCAACGTTCAGATCGAGTCAAAGCTCGATCTGGTCAAAATTCAGGTTCCGGGCGCCCCGGGCTGCTCAGGGTGCCCCGGACTGCTCCGGGCGCCCTGGGCTGGTCCGGGCTCCCCGGACAATTCCGGGCGCCTCGGATGCTGAGTAAACTTTGACTTTCGTCCGGGTCCTCTGCTCCGGATCTGCTTGATTGGGTGATCTCTGCCATCCGGAAAAGGGCTCACCTGAACTCAACTTCCGGTCTTCTCGAGCAGGCTTCCCTCCGGCTTCTCGTCCCTCGGAATCGTCGCGTGTTCTCTTCTCGTCCGCCGGCGTACTCATCAGCAGTCTTCGTCCCTGGGACGCACCGCGTGCCGTCCTTCTCGCTAGCTGCATCTCTTGCTCCCCGAGCAATCTTCCGCTCCGGCTTTCGTCCATCGGAACCACCACACGCTTCCTTCTCGTCCGCCGGTGTACTCTTCCGCAGCACCTCGTCCCTCGCACTGCCGTCCTTCTCGCTAGTTGCGTCTTTCGCTCGACTACCTGTGCTCCTAAGCTCCTGCACACTTAGACACAAGGTTAGAAACACACAGGACCTAACTTAACTTGTTGATCACACCAAAACAACCTTGGGGTTCTAACAATACGAACTAGGGATTACAGAGGACAAAAGCAGGTCGGAATACAGACCTGGCGTACTGGTCGGAATGTATAAGCCATGGATAACAACAGACAGAAGCAGGTCGGAATACAGACCTGGCGTACAGGTCGGAACATACAAGCCATGGATAACAGCAGACAGAAATAGGTCGGTATGCAGACTGAGCATACAGGTCAGGAGTGTGCTTACCTAGGATGCAGGTTGGGACTTATATCTTCACGACATTGGATAAAAGGATCAAAGAGTACAGATCGGAACTCAAGATAAGCGGAAGCAGACCGATGCATACAGGTCAGGATTTATAACTTTATGGTTCAGGATACTTGGATCGATGAAACATGCAGGTCGGGATGTGCCAGCTAAAGATACAGGTCAGGATTCATAGTCTCATGGTCCAAGATAAGTAGAATTGGATGCAGGCATATAGGTCGGGTTGGATAGAGTCAGACGTACAGCTTTGGAGTCGGGATAAACCGAACTGAACTCAGGTCAGGAGGCGATATCAGATCGGGGTTAGAAAGATATCAGATCGGGTTTAGCAAGTGCAAGGTCCCAATTTAGCAGTCATGAGCGGAGGATACCAGGCACTACATGACAAGCAAGCAAGGGAATCGTAACTGTCTGTCAGAGAATAATCAGAGTGTCAGGGAATATGCCAACAGTCGAGGCTCGTTACCCCTTTGGTCCTGCCGCCGACCTATGAGAAGATGTCGCATGTCATTCACCGCCAGACAAAGCCTGACAGCCGACATTCTCTAACATCGGCCAGACCCTAGAAATATCCGTTGCAATATAAAAAGGAATGCTTTATCCCTTACGCAGGTATGCTCACTCGTCATTTCTTACTCGTCTTTTCTTTCCGTCCTTTATCTGTGCTTCTGGGGAAAAAGTACCTGACTTGAGCGTTGGAGGGCCTAACTCGGGGACTTTTTCCCTGGTTTCTGGTCTCTAATGACTCGTGGGCTCATCTGAGTGTGCGCAGAGCCCTGGTGTCATCATCATGGTCTTCACCCTTCGTCATCCGTCGTGTGAACCCTTCCGGAGAGTGCCAAATAGATCGGACGCCGCAGCGACTTTTTGTCAACCCCTAGTACATCGAGGCCCACCTTCATCCGACTCAGCTTCCGGACGGGATCAAATTTGGCGCCTTCTGTGGGAACACAACCACCTGTTCCAGAATGTGAAGATGGAGGAGTCTGGTCACATCAATGTCACCATGATTGCAGGAGAATACGAGCTCTTCAAGGAGGCCAAGAGGCGAGCGACCTCTGAGAACAAGCAACCGTCTCGAGACCGCGCCAAGCTCCTGAAGCCTCCAAGGAGCCCATCCTTGTTTCATATCAGGGCTCTAAGAGAAAACAACCCGAGGGATTTCCCCAGGTTCCTTATCGTGAGCCTGATTTGGGGTATTATCAGCCAGGACCCCATGACCCCAGCTTTAAGAAAGAACAGCCTCGAGTCTCTATGGCTGAGAGTTCCCTACCCCGAGATTCGAGGAAGGGGAAGGCTCTCATCATATCGGAAATACTCCCAGAAGATCCGGATGAGAAAGTACCCTTCTCCGCTAGGATTTTGAACACAAAATTACCTAAGGGCTACAGGGCCCCATCGATCGGGGAATATGATGGAAGCAAAGACCCGGAGGATCATCTACGTAAATTTAAGAATGCATCTTTGTTGCACCAATATAGTGATGCTATCAAGTGTCGAGTTTTCTTAAATACTCTATCTGGTTCGGCACTAAAGTGGTTTGATGGGCTACCACAAGGATCCATCACATGCTTCTTGGATTTCAAGATGGTCTTTCTTCGTCGTTTCGCTAGCAGCAAAAAATATCAAAAGACAGATCATTGCTTTTTCGCTCTTAAGCAAGGGTCGACCGAACCTTTAAGAAGTTACATCAACCGCTTCAACCACGTGGCCCAAGACGTCCCCACAACCACTTCAAAGATTCTGATGAGCGCTTTCTCCCATGGATTAGGAGAGGGAGAATTCTTTAGAGATCTCATCAAGAATCCCGCTCTGAATTTTGATGAGATGGTGGAAAAGGTCGCTTGCTATATCAAGGTGGAAGAAGCACAGGCGGCCCGGAGGAAAGCTGAGAGACCACCTCCATCTGTCAATAAGCCGGAAAGGAGGATACCTCAACCACCCCCACAACTTCTTCCACGCGCTCGAGAAGCCATGCTTACCTTCCAGCCCGATCCGGAGGTTAGACCGTCCCCCCAAGTCGAGCTGTGCACGCTCCTCGACTTGGACCGTGGAACACTCGGTATTGCACCTATTATCGATCTCGTACTCATGAAACTAATCATTGTTTTTAGTTCGCTCGGGACTCCAAGCGAGCCGCCGAGCTAGGCTTACCTCCGCTAGAGCTAGCCCCTCAAGTACTCAAGATGATGGAAGAGCAACGAGCCTCTGCTGGACAGGCCGGGCAACCTCGCCCCGACTTAACCGAACCCAGTACTCATCAACCTGGTCTGGGGGGAGAACCAGGAGCAGTGAGGGAGGCCGAGAATAAAGGCAACACCGCCGTCTGAGGGATTGGCATGATCCCTGGAGGGCTAACCGATGGAGATTCGGGGAGAGCGCGCAAGTCCCATGTGCGTCGCTTGGAGGTCCACACCGTTAAATGCAGCCAGGAGCAGGCTTCTGGCCCTGTCATCGGCTTCGGGCCGTCAGACCTAGAAGGTCTGGAGCTACCTCATGATGATGCCCTTATCATCAAGGCCATTATTGCCAACAGTCGAGTGGCTCGGGTTTTCGTTGACACCGGGAGCTCGGTTAATATTTTGTTCAGAACTGCATTTGAGGTGATGTAGATCGATGTCACTGAACTCTAACCCGTGGCCACCTCTCTATATGGCTTTACAGGCAATGAAGTGAAGCCAATGAGTCAGATTAAGCTGGTCATATCTTTGGACATCGATCCATTGGTGCGCACTAGGAGGAGCACTTTTATAGTGGTTGATTCCCCCTCCTCTTATAACGTCATTCTGGGAAGGCCCGCCTTGCATGAATTTAGGGCTGCTGTTTATACCTTCCATCAAAAAATCAAATTTCTCGTTGGCGAGCAGGTCGGGGAAGTTAAGGGAGAACAGAAAGTCTCTCGAAGATGTTATGTTGATATGGTCTGGGTAGAAGCTCGTAAGAATCAAAGGATGCAAGATGGTGGAGTTCATGCCGTCCAGGAAGAGCCTTTGCCTATGGCTGAAGAACCCATCCCCTGGGAAGAGGTACAACTATATGTTGAACGCCCTGAAAGTCTAACTCGCATAACCAACGAAAGAATTAGTCTAATGCTTGATCCGCAACCGGGATGTCTTCGCCTGGTCTACAGAGGAGTTACCCGGGGTCAGACCTGAAGTAGCAGAGCACAAGTTACATCTACTATCGGACTCCCGACCGGTCAAACAGAAGAAAAGGAACTTCTCGGCCGACCAGAACAAAATAATCAGATTGAGGTGGATCAGTTCCGGAAGGTAGGCCACGTCCGAGAGGTACAGTTCCCATCCTGGCTCTCAATTGTAGTCTTAGTAAAGAAGTCCAACAACAAGTGGAGAATATGCATAGACTTCTGAGATCTCAATTGAGCTAGTCCCAAGGATTGTTATCCCCTACCTCGGATCGACCAAATAGTGCACTCAACTGCCGATTGTGAGAGGATCTGCATGCTGGATGCTTATCAAGGGTATGATCAAATCCCCTTGGCAGCGGAGGATCAAGAAAAGGTTAGCTTCATTACAGCTGATAGTACTTTCTGCTATACTGTCATGTCCTTTGGTCTCAAAAATGCGGGAGCCACATATCAAAGGATGATGGATAAGATTTTCCGGGAGCAGATCGGGCGTAACGTGGAGGTTTATGTGGATGATATACTCATTAAGTTCCCTTTAGCAGTGAATCTGATCGTGGATGTAGAAGAAACCTGCAGGACTCTCTGACAATACGGGCTGAAGCTCAACCCATTGAAATTCTTGTTTGGAGCTAAAGGAGGAAAGTTCTTGGGCTACCTAGTGACCGAACGAGGGATAGAAGCTAATCTAGAAAAAGTTCGGGCACTACGTGATATGCAAGTTCCCTAGAATTTGAAGGAAATACAGAAGCTGGTAAGCAGAATAACAACCCTGTCAAGGTTCATTTCCAGATCTGCAGACCGGGCTGCTCCTTTCTTCAAAATACTTAGAAAAGCCTCCAAGTTCCAGTGGGACGAAGAATGTACTTGAGCTTTTGAAGAACTAAAGAAGTATCTGGAGGCTTTGCCGTCCTTATTCAAGCCGGTCGTCAGAGAACCATTATGGGTTTACTTGTCTGCCACCCCTGAGGCCGTGGGGGCGGTACTTGTTAAAGAACAGGATAATGTACAACGACCAGTGTATTTTTTTAGCCACCTACTGAAAGGGGTCGAGTCTCGATATACGACCCTGGAAAAATTGGTTTATGGATTAGTTCTCATGGCTCAGCGGCTAAGACTATACTTCCTGGCACACCCTATCACAGTACTAACTAATAGCACCATGGGCAAAGCTCTGACTAACGTGGAGGTGGCAGGTCAGTTTATCAAGTGGGCAACTGAGGTAGGAGAATACGACATACAGTACCAACCACGTACAACCATCAAAGCAGAGGCCTTGACAGACTTTTTGACAGAAATCCATCAGACTAACCTTGAGGAAACTTAGAAGATCTACGTAGATGGGTCAGGAACTCATCAAGGGAGCAGGGTTGGGATTCTATTGATATCTTCCTAAGGGGATATACTTCAGTTAGCTGTCCGGTTGAATTTTTGAGCCACTAACAATGAGGCGGAATACGAGGCTTTGTTGGCAGGACTGCAGGCAGCTCGACACGTAGGGGATGCCCGGGTAATCATCTACTCAGATTCCCATCTAGTAACTCAGCAAGTGGTCGACAACTTTGTGGTAAATTATGATAAGTTACAAGTGTACCGGGAAGCGTATGAGAAGATGAAGGAAGAATTTGCGAAAGTTACCGTGACTAAGATTCCCAGGGTGAAGAATGAGAAAGCAGATGAGCTGGAGAAGATGGTTAGTTCCCTAACTACCTAGGTGTTGGACAGATCCATAGCGCAAATTTTCCTTATAGCTCAGATTGATCTGCAGAATAATAGGGAAGCACCCATTGATTGACAGGCACCCATGATCAGCTATCTTCGGCAGGGTACCTTACCGGCTGACCTAGAGGAGTCACGGCTGGTCAGGAAACAAGCTCATACATATGTTATGATCGGGGATCAACTATACAAGAGGTCCTTCTCTAGACCCTTACTCAAATGCCTGGGTATAGAGGAAGCAGATCAGGCTTTACGAGTGATCCTGTCCGAATCGCTGAACCAACGGACGCTGGGCACGTGGCGCTCTCCTCGTCGCTGACATAGATCTTCGGCCGGTCGGACGGCGCTCCGGCGAACCTGCAAAGAAGTCGGGCCGGGAAGGGGTTCCCGGTGACGACCCTCCGACGCTCAAGTCAGGCAAAGCTCAACCAGGAAGTGGCTCCAAGAATCGTAGAATGCATACCTCCGGCGAAGAATGAGGGTCTTTATATAGGGCAGCGAAGAAGTGAGTGTACACCTGCCGAGGTGTACACGTGTCCATGGCCCATACCCCAGTAAGGACTTGTCAGTGAGCTTCCCTAACCCATACTGCTACAGTCTCGGCATGTCCTCGATGGGACAGCGAAATCCCCTGTCACAGGATTTGGAGCATGACCTACACGTGAAACATACCTGTTGTCAGAAAAAGACGTCCCCTGTCAGAAAAAGACGTCCCCTGTCCTTTTCCCCATTGCTCCAGATCTGGCGTCCGGGCGGACAGCAACCTCAACATCCGGCCGGACATATGTGGTGGTTTACTTGGGGAGATTTTCCATCATATACTTTGTGGAGACTATTAGCAGTGTTACCTTATGGCTTTGGCCGAGCGTGAGGTCCGCTCGGCACCACGACCTTTTCCACTGAGCGCCGGAACCCTGATTTTGACAGGGTGCCTTTTAACCATCAGTCGACTATCGTCCGATCGGGACGTTCGATTCCACCGGACGGTCGGCCTGCTGCCCGGTTGGACCCAGCCCTACCGTCCGGTCGGACCCGGCCCTCTCCGGATGGACAACTGCCACTGTGACTTCTACGTGGCGTTGACTCCACAGGGTGGGGTCCCCTGTTCTTACTACCGGATCACTTGCCTTCCCTTCAAGTCTAGTCGAAGGAGGCGAACAGTCCGACTGACTGGACTAAGAATCTAGCCGAGCGGTTCCTCCGTGCTTGTATCTCCCGCTCGGCCGACCATAGAGGTAGCCTTGAGCGAATCAACAATGGCGTTCACCGGATCTCCTCGTGTTCTGCACCAATCTTCGACATTAAGGTCGAGCATGCTTTCATTAAATGCTCCGAATGATTGAATGCCACGTGGAGCAATGCCATCGGCGTACGACGGCGGTGGCATGGTGTTTTGATGTGATCGACGCGATTCGAAATAGACGGCTCGATGCATGCTTGGATTCCCGTGACCTGGATCCAACGGTGGAGGCCGCCCGGCCTTCACCCTATAAATTCTTCGTTCTCTTCTATCCCCTCACTTGCCTCTGCGATCTCGACCACTGCCCCCTGCGCTTTAGAGCTCCGACGATCCTGTTTCTGCTCTCCGACGCTCTCCGGCGCCTTTCCCTTGATCCCTTTCCTCGCAGCAAGGTTTTATATCTTTCCTTCCTCCTTTCCGGTATTTCCTCCGCATTTCTTCCTCGATTTCGATCCTTGAAACTTCCTTTCGTTTTCTGGTGTTTTTCTTCTGCCTTCTTGCCTTTTGACTCCTTCCGATCGGCCCATGGCTAGTTCTTCCAATCCCGAAGATCAGTTGCTCGGCCCATGGTACACCACCATGCAGTCCCGATTCGAACAGTGGGAATTCGATATTTTGACAGACAATTTCGAAATCCCAGAGGATTTCGAAATTCGCTTAGCTGGTCCTTCTGCCCGGCCTCACAGGCCGCCGCGCGGAGCTTTCTGTATCTTCCGAGACCAGTTTACCGCCGGTCTTCATTTTCCTGTACATCCTTTCATCATAGATGTTTGTAATTATTTTGGTGTGCCGCTCGGCAATTTAGTACCCAACACCTTCCGTCTCCTTTGCGGCGTAGTTGTTTTGTTTAAGATTCACAACATCCCCCTCCGATCGGAGGTCTTTTTTTATTTCTACTACCCTAAGCAAGCAGAGCCGGGCACCTTCATGTTCCAAGCTCGGCCCGGCTTGGTCTTTTTCAACAAACTTCCTACTTCCAATAAACATTGGAAGGATTATTTTTTCTACATCCGTATGCCCAATCGGGCCAACTTCCCGACCCAGTGGCAGGTCAGCCTACCCCCCACTCCCGAGTTGAAGAAGTTCAAGACCCGACCGGACTACCTCCACGCTGCAAACATACTGGCCGGTCTGCGACTTGACATCAACAAACTTCTCCACGAGGGAGTGATGTACATCTTCGGGCTGAGTCCTATACGGACTCCTCTTCTGGCCAGCTTCGGTAAGAACTTTGGTTGGGCATTTGCTTTGATTGCTAACTGATTTCTTTTCCTTTCTTTACAGCGGACATCGTCATGGATTCAGTCATGGCTGGTGTTTTGAAGAGAAAGGCGGCGGCGCTAGAGGCCGCGGCGGCCAAAGAGATGGAAGCGCTGGGTATCCAGCCGGTCGGATCCCATGAAGGAGAGAGTGGAACTCAAGCTGAGTCGGCCGCTCAAGCTTCCCAACAAAATGTGGCTAGCGGCGCCACCCCCTCAAGAGAACGAACTGCCCCCGAGGAAGGTTCCGCTCGGGAGGAGGAGCAGCCTCTACAAAAGAGACGCCGAGTGGAGACTCCCCTGCGGTCGGCAACCTCCGCGGTCCAACCATCCGAGCGGGTCACTGCAACTGCTCGGGGCAAGGCGCCAGAGACCGAAACCATCTCGTCCGACCAGACGCCTTCGGATTGGGACGAGCTCGCTGCTCTAGTGGAGGCTATTCCAATCAGCACCCTTCCGCCCGCTCGCCATTCAGCCCAGCGCTCGACCATTTTTCTCGTGACCCTTGCCCGGCGATGATTCGGATCATGGCATGCGATTAGGGTCACTCTTCATCTACCGAAGGATTGCTTCCGGTAACCGTCCATCTGCGCCCGAGCACACCATCACCTTGAAAGGGCCCCTGGCTGAGATGTGGACCGATGCTCGGGCACGCGCAGCGCTGATACCCCTCGGAAATTTAGCCAATAGCCACATGCGGGAGGCCACTGGGGTAAATTTATGCTTCTAAGCTTTGTATGCATTCCTTCCGATCGGCCGATAATAATTATAATTTTCGTTTGCCAGAGATGGGTGGAGGAAATTGCGGTTTCCAACCGCTTGGCCTTGGTGGATGAAGAGTTGCGACAACTGAAGGCCGCAGTTGGTCCGTCCGGCCTTCAGGGCCCTTCCTATTCCGAGCTGCAAAAGGAGCTGAAGAAAGCTCAAACTCTTTTGGCGGCCGAGGAGAAGAAGACAGCCGACCAGGCCCATGCCCTGGCCGAGTCCGAGCGGCAAGTCAAGTCGCTTGAAACAAAAATAACTCTGGCCACCACTCGGAAGAATACTGCTATCTCCGATCTGGAGAAGAAGAACGTTGAGGCTCGGGGTTTGGAGCTGAAGATAAAGGAATTGACAGAGCAGCTCGACAGGGAGACGCGGCTAAGATTCAGAATCTGAATGAGGCTCTTACTGGCTCCCAGGCGGTGTTCAAAGAATATCAAGATGCCGAGCCGAGTCGAGTCGCGGCCTTGAGACAGAGCTACATCCACTCGCCCGAATTCTCAGAGAAGATATGCGAGCAGATGTACACAGCCTTCGACTTGGCTATGACCGCCACCACCACTTATCTAAAGTCGAAGGGTCTTCTTCCGGAGTCTGCTGCTATTCCGGCCGGCGATCAGGCGGCGCTCCTGAATAACATTCTCAGGGACCTTTACGATTATATTGAGTAGCTTTCTGTATCTCGGCCACTCGCCAGGATATCATCCTTTTCTTTTTTTGTGTAATTGAGCCGCTCGGCTTAAAACTCTAACTTTAATGCAATGTTTTCCTTGTATTCGATGTCTCCTTTCATAACCGCGATGTGTGTTTATCCGCTCGCCCATAATTATTTCGTTCGCTCCCCCATAAGGGATCTTTACAAAGTGATTGCCGTGATCTCCTTGCTCGGCAAAATACACCGCGTTCTTTGCGGGCATAACTCGTTTACCAAATGCCAAGTAGTTTTGGATACTGGGCCGCTCGAAGCGTGTATAGGCGATCGAACGGCATCGAAATCGCGTGCCTCGGGACATTAGATGCTTTAATCTACTCGGTGGGTTTATAGACGCCAGCTATCTTCTGCTCGGACGTTTATAGACGCCGGCTCGTCTCTCGATATTTAACGTCGGAGCTCGACGGTCTTCCGCTTGGATGATTTATAGACGCCGGCTCATCTCTCGATATTTAACGTCGGAGCTCGACGGTCTTCCGCTCGGGCGTTTATAGACGTCGGCTCGTCTCTCGATATTTAACGTCGGAGCTCGACGGTCTTTCGCTCGGATGATTTATAGACGCCGGCTCGTCTCTCGATATTTAACGTCGGAGCTCGACGGTCTTCCGCTCGGATGATTTATAGACACCGACTCGTCTCTCGATATTTAACGTCGGAGCTCGACGGTCTTCCGCTCGGATGATATATAGACGCCGGCTCGTCTCTCGAAATTTAACGTCGGAGCTCGACGGTCTTCCGCTCGGATGATTTATAGACGTCGGCTCATCTCTCGATATTTAACGTCGGAGCTCGACGGTCTTCCGCTCGGCCGTTTATAGACGCCGGCTCGTCTCTCGATATTTAACGTCGGAGCTCGACGGTCTTCCGCTCGGGCGTTTATAGACGCCGGCTCGTCTCTCGATATTTAACGTCGGAGCTCGACGGTCTTCCGCTCGGATGATTTATAGACGCCGGCTCGTCTCTCGATATTTAACGTCGGAGCTCGACGGTCTTCCGCTCGGATGATTTATAGACGCCGGCTCGTCTCTCGATATTTAACGTCGGAGCTCGACGGTCTTCCGCTCGGATGATTTATAGACGCCGGCTCGTCTCTCGATATTTAACGTCGGAGCTCGACGGTCTTCCGCTCGGATGATTTATAGACGCCGACTCGTCTCTCGATATTTAACATTGGAGCTCGACGGTCTTCCGCTCGGATGATTTATAGACGCCGGCTCGTCTCTCGATATTTAACGTCGGAGCTCGACGGTCTTCCGCTCGGGCATTTATAGTCGGCTGATGCCTTCATTTCCTCTGCCGGTCGGTGGGAGAAGTTGTGATACTTCTGGCACGAAAGACACGTATATACTGTCCGAGCGGCGTCTGCTTGTAAACTTGGCCAAAAGTACCCGGCCAAAAGAATCTTCTTGGCCAACGATCGTCCGCCCGGATGTCCTCCGCACGATCCTTGATGTACCTCTTGGAGGATGTAAGCCGAGTCTTCCGAGCTCACGCATTTCAACAGCGGGCGTGAGAAAGCCTTTTTGTAAAGCTGATCGCCGATGAGTGTGAACCGACCGACCCTCCTTCTTAACAGCTGGGTTTCGTTCCGGTCGGACGGCGTGGTTCCCGAGTGGAGGAACTCTATGATGGGTGTCCGCCAGTCGCTTGGAAATGTGAGGCCTTCCATCCGGTCGACGTGCACCACCAACAGTACTTTTTCAATTGATTGATGAATGGCTACCGGCGTTATTGAGCTCGCGAGCTTGGCTAACTCATCGGCTGCTTGATTTTCTGCTCTGGGTATCTTCTGGATAATAACTTCTTTAAAGTCAGCTTTGAGCTTCTCGAAGGCTTCAGCGTAGAGCTTGAGCCGAGCACTATTGATTTCGAGTGCAGAGCTGGCGCCAGCTGAATCAGGTGAGCGTTACAGGCCGGCTCCACATGCCGAGGCTGCAAGCCGGCCATGAGGGCCTCATACTCTGCTTTATTGTTGGTAGCTTTATAATCCAGCCGGACGGATAAGTGCATCTTCTCTTCTTGAGGAGAGAGTAGCAATATCCCAATTCCGCTCCCGAGCCGAGTGGACGACCCATCCACATATATTCTCCACATAGCTTCTGGCTCCGACCTTTGCACCTCAGTCACAAAATCGGCCAAGGATTGCTCTTTTATCGCCGAGCGGGGCTGGTATTGGATATCAAATTCACTTAACTCCGTCGTCCATTTGATGAGTCGTCCGGATGCCTCTGGATTTAGTAGAACACGTCCGAGCGGGCTGTTGGTTTTGACAATGATAGTGTGCGCCAAGAAATATGGACGAAGGCGCCGAGCGGCGAGGACCAGAGTAAAAGCTAGCTTTTCGAGCCCAGTGTAGAGAGATTCAGCATCCTTTAAAATGTGACTAAGGAAATACACAAGCTCTTCTCCGCTCGCCCTCACCAGTGCCGAGCCAATTGCCTCGGTCGAAGATAGATAAATCTGAGCCAATAGTCGGCTTAGCTATCTGAGGCGAATTCAGATATGCCTTTAAATCTTGACGCGGTCACATTCTTCGTCGGTGAAATTTTGTAGCCTTCGTAGATCTTGAAAAGCGGAAGGCTCCGGTCGGATTTTGGAGATGAACCAGGACAGAGCGGTTATCCAACCGATCAACGTTGCACTTCCCTTGTATTTCTTGGGCGGCATATCTCGTAGAGCTTTCACCTTGCTGGGATTTCTTGATGCCCCTTTCGGTCACTATGTACCCGACGCCCTCCTTTTGCTCGAACAAGCACTTACGGGATTTAACTTGACCCGTATTTGCGGTCGGAAGGTCTCTCCATGTCCTTGAAGAGATCGGCCGCTCGGACGGACTTAATGAGAATGTCGTCCACATAAACTTCTAGATTCCATCCGATCGCTCTCTGAACACTTTATTCATCAATGATATGTGGCCCCGCATTCTTCAATCCGAACGGCATCACCTTATAGCAATAAGTGCCGTCGATGAAGCTGACCTTTTCTTGATCTTCACGCGGCGGCACTTGGTGATAGCCACGGTAAGTGTCGGCATCTGATTAATTCGCTACGTTAGAGTCCACGGTTGATCTATCGGAGGCGGAGGATAAAAGTCTTTCGGGCAAGCTTTGTTGAGATCCGAAAATCTATGCATACTCTCCACTTGTCGCATGGCTTGGAGACTAATACTCGTTAACCAGCTGGGAGCTGTACCTCGGATATGGCCGGCCTCCAAGAGTTTCTCCACCTCCGCTCGGATGATAGCATTCTGCTCGGCGCTGAAATCTCTTTTTCTCTGCTTCACGGGCCGTGCGTCCGGTCGGACGTGTAGTTCATGCTGCGTTATACTTGGTGAGATTCCGGGCAGCTCATGTGTCGACCAGACGAAGACATCATGATTTCTTCGGAGGCTTTGGATCAATTCTTCTTTCTGCTTCTATTCCAGATCGGACGCTATAAAGGTTGTGGCCTCCGATCGGGTTGGGTGAATCTGCACTTCCTCTTTTTCTTCGTAAATTAAAGAGGGTGGCTTTTCGGTGATGGCGTTTACCTCGATCCGGGGCGCATTCCGAGCGGAACAGGCCTCTGCTCGGACCATCTCGATGTAGCATCGCCGAGCTGCTAGCTGATCTCCCCGTACTTCTCCCACTTTGTCCTCTACGAGGAACTTGATCCTCTGGTGGAAGGTTGAGACGACTGCTCGGAATTCGCTGAGAGTCCGTCGTCCCAAAATAACGTTGTAGGACGAGGGAGAATCGACCACCACGAAGTTTGTTGTCCTGGTCCTCCTGAGCGGCTCTTTTCCCAGCGAGGTAGCCAGCCGGATCTGTCCGACCGGTGAACCCATAGAGCGGAGTTGTCATGGGTAACATCTCGGCTCGATCAATTTGCAACTGATCGAATGCTTTCCTGAAGATGATATTGACTGAGCTCCCTGTGTCAACAAATATGCGGTGAATTGTGTAATTGGCTATTACCGCTTTGATGAGCAGAGCATCGTCGTGGGGTACTTCAACTCCTTCCAAGTCCTCTGGCCCGAAACTGATTTCCGGTCCGTTCGCCCGTTCTTGGCTGCAGCCAACGGCATGGATTTGGAGCTGCCGGACGCTCGCCTTTCTTGCTCTGTTAGAGTCTCCTCCGGTCGGCCCGCCAGCAATAACGTTGATCTCGCCTCGGGAGGTATTGCTTTTATTTTCCTCTTCCCGCGCGGACGGTCGAGACCGTTCTCTGGACGCTCGGCGATTCTCCTGCCTTGGGGATCGGTGCCGGTCGGGAGTCTGTTGCTGTCGCCTATCAGCTCGCGTTCGATCGGCTTCATGAATTCTCTGTCGCCTGTCGACTGAGGGAGACCGTCGTCCGGCATTCCGGGGTACGGGATGAGACACGAAGGGAAGACTTCGACAATCCCTTGTGTTGTGCGTATCCGTTCGGTGGAAGGAGCAGAACATCGGGGTCCATTTCTTTTTTGGCTTGGGCCGGGCGGCGGCTACCTCTTGCACGTGGGACCTGGCATGGGGGGATCGGATTGCTTCGGCCCTTGGTCCTCTGGGCGGCTGATGGGTTGCGTGTTGTTTCCGCTCGGACGGAGGAGCCCGCTCGGTTGGAATTTCTTTTTTCCTAGCCGCTTGTGCCTCTTCCACGTTGATGTATTCGTTCGCCCGGTGTAGCATGTGATCATAGTCTCGGGGCGGCTTTCGGATGAGCGATCGGAAGAAATCCCCATCCACCAGGCCTTGTGTGAAGGCATTCATCATGGTTTCTGAGGTGGCCGTTGGAATGTCCATCGCCACTTGGTTGAACCGCTGGATGTAGGTTCGAAGCGATTCGCGGGCTTCTTGCTTGATGGCGAACAGGCTCACGCTCGTTTTCTGGTAGCGTCGACTGCTCGCAAAATGGTGGAGGAAGGCCGTTCGGAAATCTTTAAAGCTTGTGATGGATCCGTCCGGCAATCTCCGAAACCACCGTTGAGCCGAGCCCGAGAGGGTGGTAAGAAAAACTCGGCACTTTACTCCATTTGTGTATTGATGGAGAGTAGCTGTGTTATCGAACTTACCCAGATGATCATCCGGGTCGGTTGTCCCATTGTACTCGTCGATCGTTGGAGGCGCGTAGTGCTTTGGCAGAGGATCTCGTAGGATAGCCTCTGAAAATTGGCGATTGATCCGCTCGGGCGATGAGTCCGCTCGGGGGGCTTTCCCCTTCCTGTCATCTCGCCTAGGCATTTCATCTGAAGAAGATCCCCTATCCCGGTGGGCTGCCACGGCTTCAGGGGTGCGGAACAGAGCCCGATGAAATGCGACGGTGGCAGGTGGTGCTTCCGCTCGGCAGCCAGACGCTGAAGTTTCTTGCTGCTCCGGCCGCTCGGCTGCTGCCTTCTGTTTTTGCTCCACAAGCTTGGCGGCCCTTATCTCAATCAGAGGTTGAAAGTGTCACCGCGTGTTGTCGTCCAGCCTCGTCCATTGTTTCCGATCGGATACAGGAGCGTTCCCACAGACGGCGCCAAATTGATCCTGTCCGAATCGCTGAACCAACGGACGCTGGGCACGTGGCGCTCTCCTCGTCGCTGACGTAGATCTTCGGCCGGTCGGACGGCGTTCCGGCGAACCTCCCGGCGGTGACCCTCCGACGCTCAAGTCAGGCAAAGCTCAACCAGGAAGTGGCTCCAAGAATCGTAGAATACATACCTCCGGCGAAGAATGAGGGCCTTTATATAGGGCAGTGAAGAAGTGAGTGTACACCTGCCGAGGTGTACACGTGTCCATGACCCATACCCCAGTAAGGACTTGTCAGTGAGCTTCCCTAACCCATACTGCTACAGTCTCGGCATGTCCTCGATGGGACAGCGAAATCCCCTGTCACAGGATTTGGAGCATGGCCTACACGTGAAACATACCTGCTGTCAGAAAAAGACGTCCCCTGTCCTTTTCCCCATTGCTCCAGATCTGGCGTCCGGGCGGACAGCAA
This sequence comes from Zingiber officinale, assembly GCF_018446385.1. Taxonomy (NCBI): domain Eukaryota; kingdom Viridiplantae; phylum Streptophyta; class Magnoliopsida; order Zingiberales; family Zingiberaceae; genus Zingiber; species Zingiber officinale. The sequence continues at coordinate 95,715,362 of NC_056002.1, read as the reverse complement.
CCTCAACATCCGGCCGGACATATGTGGTGGTTTACTTGGGGAGATTTTCCATCATATACTTTGTGGAGACTATTAGCAATGTTACCTTATAGCTTTGGCCGAGCGTGAGGTCCGCTCGGCACCACGACCTTTTCCACTGAGCGCCGGAACCCTGATTTTGACAGGGTGCCTTTTAACCATCAGTCGACTATCATCCGATCGGGACGTTCGATTCCACCGGACGGCCGGCCTACCGCCCGGTCGGACCCGACCCTACCGTCCGGTCGGACCCAGCCCTCTCCGGATGGACAACTGCCACTGTGACTTCTATGTGGCGTTGACTCCACAGGGTGGGGTCCCCTGTTCTTACTACCGGATCAACGAGAAATACATCTGGATACTGTGGTAGTCATGTGGGAGGTCGGATATTATCTCGCAAGGTACTCCTGGCCGGGTATTTCTGGCCTACTTTATAGAGGGGCGCTCAAAAGCTGGTGAATACTTACCTGTCCTGCCAAAAATATCAAAATTTGACACACCGACCAACTGCTCTGCTAAGAACATCTATAGTCTCATGTTCTTTTGATCAATGGGGCATGGATATTGTAGGATCATTTCCAATGGCCCCGGGTCAGAAACGCTTCTTACTAGTAGCGGTGGATTATTTCTCTAAGTGGGTGGAAGCAGAGGCCTTGGCCAGGATCACAGAAGATGTTGTCATCCAGTTTCTATGGAAGAATATTCTTTGCAGGTTCGGCATACCGCATAAATTGGTATCAGATAATGGGAGGCAATTTCAAGGACAAAAAATCCAGGCCTGATGTAAGGGGTTTGGCATAACACAAACGTTCACTTCAGTGACATACTCGCAAAGCAATGACCAGACCGAGGTGGTCAATCGAGAAATAGTACGAGGTCTGAAGGTTAAGCTGGATTATGTGGGAGGTAACTGGGTGGAAGAGCTATCGAGCATCCTATGGGCCTATCGTACAACACCCCGAGAAAGCATAGGGCTGACACCATTCCATCTAGTTTATGGGAACGAAGCGGTAGTACCTATAGAGATTGGAGTGTCGTTAGTCAGGAGGACGTTATACGATGAAAGAAATGTAGAGCGGCGATTAGCTAGGCTGGATCTCATTAGTGAAATTCGTGAGAAGACAGCAGCCAGACTGGAGGCCTACAGACAAAGAATGAGGCAAAATTATAACAGAAGAGTAATTCCTCGATTCTTTGGAGAGAGAGACCTGGTCTGGAAGCAAGTAAAACCCGTGGGGGATGTGGCTAAGCTAGCTCCACAGTGGGATGAGCCTTATGAGGTCGTTAAGAAATTATCGTCTGGAGCTTACTATTTACAAGATAACCAAGGTAGGAAGTTAGATCGGCCGTGGAGTGCTAACTACCTGCGACCTTACCGAGTTTAAAGAATTATATAAAAAAGAAGAGGTCGGGTTGTAAAATGTATGTCAGACTGGGGCCAAACGCTGACCAGATAGCATAGTAAAAGGATATGTCAAAGCGGGGATTGTATATCCTAACATTTCTTTCAACAGACTAATATATTTCAGCAAATTAAACCTTAAAGTGCAAGTGGTTATGTAGGAAGTAAAGTAATAAAGTATTCTACATGACATCATTAAGTCATAATATGCGTAGGCATTCAGTATCAAACATTTAAAGGGAGTAAAAATATTATCCGAATCTCTTTAATGATCCGATCATGATTTAGAAACTCGGCAGGAGGAGCAGATTTCAAGTAGCCTTGTTCGTAGAGTTGTCACAGAGCCCCAGCCACACCATAAATAACAGTTGTGGAGAAACGTTGTACCGCTTGTGTACAAAACTCTGGAGAGAGCAGGTACAAGTCGCGGCTCTACTTGCAGCGATCATTCTCCCCTTCCTTATAGACGGCAAGGGTTGTGGATACCCCCTCTGCAGTAGCACGAGCCTGCGATAGTTCAGCCCGGATAGCCAGATGTTCTGTTACTTGAGACGCCAGTTGTGCCGCCTGGGACTCTAATCTTTTGCTCTGCTCTTGTGCTAGGGTTTCTGCGGAACATAGTTTCTGGGTTAACTGATCAATGGCTCATTGATGCACCAAAGCTTGTTGATCCACGTGTTGCTGGTGCTGTTGGGTTTTTCGGGCCATGAAAATCGCTTTTTCGTGTCGCGGAAACCCCGAAACCCCCGCCACCGGATCCGTGCGAAGATAAAACTTTCGAAAAACTTATGAGTATGAGTTTCTAAACCTCGATCTACAGTAGATCTACAAAGGAGAAGGAATATACCCTTGATGCGAAGCCCTTCACAATCCCGCTTGTCCTCGGTTCGCCGGATCTCGAAAGTGTCAAAGTAGACACTTCTCTATGTGTATCCACACAAGCAAGAGATGGAGAAAAACCTCTAAGGATGTGCTAGCAACCTTAGAGATGAGTAAGGGAGGAGAGGGAGAGCAAGAAGAAAACTCTAGAGGAAGAAGAAGATGGAGTTACTCAAAAAAAATGAAACTCTCCACTTGAATAAAAGTGGCCGGCCACTTTAGGTGGAGTTGTAACCTCCATGGAAGGCCAAGAGTCACAACTCTTGGTAACTCCCATGAGGTAGCATCCCACTTAAGCAATCATGATGATGTGGAGCATCATCATTGGCCCACTCAATGCCAACTCACCAATGAGGTGACAAATGGTCAAGTCAAACTTGACCTTTCATCTTCCTCTCAAGTCAAGTCAAACTTGACCACTTCTCTCTCTTGGTTGATCTAATCTAACCATTGGTTCAAGTCAATTTTAATTTAATGAATCTCTATTCATTGAATTAAATTAATTCAATGAGTCTAAGTCCAAATTAGACTCACCTAATACATGAACCAAATTGAGTCCAACTCAATTAGCCTACTTTGGATTACTCTTAATCCAATTTGGTTCATCACATGAACCTAATCCTTTAGGTTCATCAAATGAACCTAATCTCTATCTAATTGCCCTTTGTGTGTGACCCTATAGGTTCTTATAACGTTGGCAATGCTCCTAAACTCTTTTAGAAGCATAAGTAATGAGCGGTATCTAGCAACACATCATTACTACCCAAGTTATAAGAATGTTGAGATCCAACATCACCTTGTGACTACTAATTGTGACTCCTCACAATATATGACAAGTGTCCTTCTATCCTAGACATCTAGATTGATCAATGTGAGGTATAGACCGTGTCATCCTCTGACCAATCTAAATCTTGAACTCCAAGTAGACTCACTAAATCAAATGAGCTCAATATCTCATATTGACTCATTTGGGCATGGCCATGCACTTCGTGGTCTCACTCTATCAAGAATTTCGATGTTGCTCCTGTCATATAAGAGGGATAGATCCCATCTACATCACTCACATTCCTCTTCATAATTCGTTACATACCCAGTAATCGCCTTTATAGTCCACCCAGTTATGGGTGACGTTTGACGAAACCAAAGTACATAACTCCTTATGTAGGGATCCATGGTAACTTCAGGTCCAAGGACTAGTAGTCATACTAATAGTCACATGAGAAAGTATATGACACTCATATAACGATCCATGATACTTTCTCATAGCGGGTCATTCAGTATACATTCTCCAATGCATACCCATGTGTCAACTTGATATCTCTATATCCATGACTTGTGAGATCAAGTCATCAAGTTGACCTACATGATAGTCTCGTCGCATTAACATTGTCCCTAAATGTTAATACTCGACTAGAAATGATTAAGAGTAGTGTTCTCTATATCATCTCACTATCGGTTCAACTAACCGATTGATATAGGTGAGAACCTTCTACTCAAGGACGCTATTATAGTTTATTTGGCACCAATACAAGTAAGTATAATAACCAAAACAAATGTCTTTATTTATATATAAGAATATGATACAATAAGTCCATAATACAATCATCAAATGATTGGCTCTAGGGCTCTAACTAACAGGTGCACGACATCAATCTGGCTCTTTTCTATTTGAAGGCCTTTAAGCTTATGGTTAGCTTGCGCCAGGGATACTTCCAGATGGGTATTCCTTCTGGTCAGGTCTTTTATTTCAGCTCTCAGGGCATAACTAGCTTGCGCGGGGTCATTTAATTGAAGCTCCAATTCTATTACCCTGTCCCGCAGAACCTTATTCTGGTAATGAGTGACATGGAAGGATTGATTTATTATCAGGGACTTTGCACAAGCTTGGGACATAAAGGAAATATTTAATAAAAACGGGGAGGATAATAGGTGCTAGAATCATTAAAGTTTGCCTTAGTATATAGCTCTGAGAATCTATCCATTTGGGCAGGCGGCGACAAGAGTTTCATCTGGTGCATACTTTCTTCCCATAAAGTGGCCAAATAACCTTTCATGGTCAGGGTGTTGGTAGGAACGTCTTGCCTTGACCTTAACCCAGCCTCAGAAGGGGTAGTGGTACGATAATGGTGATGAGCAGGTGATGGTGGTTGTGAAGGCCCAGCAGTTGAGCTAGAGGGAGCTGAAGGGGGCACGCGGGAAGGCACCGGAGGCGAGGTGGTGGGTGAAAAAGAAGGTGAGGGGCCAGCTTCGGGGCTCCGGTGCTGTTGCGAGGTTGAAGGTTGAGCTAGTAGAGGCTTGGCCGGAACCTCGGGTGGATAAGGAGGAGCATCTGCCTGGCTTGGGATAGGAGTAGTGGTTGCAACAGGAGGCGAAGGATGAGGAACAGGGGAAGGGCCCAAGTCTTGACTAAGATTGGTAGTTCTACGTCGAAGTCTGTGAGCCAAAGGCCGATCGTCCGAATCAGAATCCTCAGAGGGCAGCCGAGTCTTGCGCCGGGAAGAAGAGGGTGTATCCCAACTCGAGCGGTCATTTACATAACGCGCCCGACGAGTCGCTTGAGATGCTTCTTCGAAGGCAGGGCTGGCATAAGTTACGTTGGCTGATCTTATACCATGGTCGCGTCCCAGGCTAGAAGTCGATCGGGAAGGATTAGCTGATTGGGGATGTCTAGGGCCGGATGGCCAAGCTATAGGCGAGGCCCGGGGATGAACAGAGGCGGTAGGCCGGGATGCAGGCGAGGTCCTGGGATGAGCAGAGGAGGCAGACCTAGAAGTAGATGAGGCTCTGGGAGGAAGACGGGGTCGTGGGTTTACAGAGGCAGCCATACCGACCTGGGTTGAAGTTCGAGTAGGGGAGCGACCTCCTCTCTAGAATGACTCGACCGCGCCGCATTATCTCCATATCACTTATAGGAAGAGGTTGGATATCTGAGGCACGTGTTAAAACATCAGCTGTACAAGACAAAGTATGGGGTCAGCTACAGTAGGTAAAACAAAATGCATGAAGTCATAAAAGAACCAAAAGAGAAGCTTACTCAGGGAGTGAGGTGTTTCAGAAGTAAGGTGACTCAATCGGAAATAGGACAATAATTCTTCAGATAATAAGCGTGTTAAGTTCAGCTGCCATCCTGCTAAGCGAGATAAAGCCTCTGTATAGGAGGTATCAAGATGAAACTCCCCTAATTGCGGGGTCGGGGGAAGTAGCAGTTGCCATTGCAGGGGCCATTCTACTTCATGAGGGAATTGAATGAAGAGGAACTTGCTCCTCCAGTTCGTTTCAGGAGGCTGTAGGGGTGAGAAAAAAGCAGTTCGAATGCACGGCTGGAAGCGGAATGAGCCTTCCTCCTGTCGTCGAAGGGTGAAGAAGCAGTGGAACAAAGGGGCGGACCAGGATAGCTCGCATACCTCACAGAGTACTACAAACCCACAGAGGAGCCTTATAGAATTGGGCGTCAGTTGGCCCATGGAAATTTTGAAGTAGCGGCACACATTAGAAAAGAAGGGGTGAAGAGGGAGGCGAAGGCCGGTCGTAAACTGTTCTTTAAAAATGGTGCAATAGCCGTTGGGAGGGGCGAAAATTTGGTGCACTCTAGTTGGGATGATCAGATATGTGTTAGCAACAACTCCGTAGGTATATCGCAGATCATCCAGGTCTAATTCATCAAAGGTGGATGAGCTAGGAAAATACATTGCCCCCAGAGAAGACAGATGAGAGGAGGATGCCATGTGAAAAGAAATAGAAGGAGAAGAAATCAAGCAAGAGGCTATCGAAGCAAAAATAGAGGTTTAAGCGTAGCAATGGATACAGGTGGGAGGAAGAAGAAGGCGGGGAAAAGGTGAGAGGTAGAGATGAGGGGGAAGTATTTATTGTTGGGTTTTTCGGGTTGCGAAAACCGCTTTTCCGCGTCGCGGAAACCCCGAATCTCCCTAGCCAACGGATCCGTGCGAAGAATAAAATTCGAAAAACTTACGAGTACGAGTTTCAAACTCTAGATCTACAGTAGATAAGAGTATTACCCTTGTAGCGAAGCCCTCGCGTTCCCGCTCATCCAAATGGTGCCGGATCTCGAAGTTGTCAACGTAGACAACTCTCTATACGTATCCACACGAACAACTCAATGGAGAGAGAGCCTTAGAGTGTGCTAGCACTCCAAAGGGTCTCGGCAATGGTAGAGGAGGAGAGGGAGAGGGAGAGGGAGAGCTTGAGGGAGAGGATGAAGTGAATGCACATGAATGAAAAATTCATTCTCTATACTCACTATGTGTGGCCGACCACAATTGTAACTCCTCTACAATTAATGTGGTCGGCCACATTAAATGGAAAGGAGGCTTGTAACCTCCATGATGTGGCACACACCTAAGTAACCATGATGATGTGGAGCATCATCATTGGTCCACATCTTGCCAACTCACCAATGAGGTGGCATAAAGTCAAGTCAAACTTGACTCTTCATCTTCCTCTCAAGTCAAGTCAAACTTGACTTAATCTCTCTCATGGTTGATCTAATCCAACCATTTAATTCAAGTCAATTTAATATAATGAATCTAATTCATTTAATTAAATTGATTCAATGAGTTATAATCTAAATTAGACTCATTGAACACATGAATCAACTTGAGTCCAACTCAATTAGCTCAATTTGGATTACTCTTAATCCAATTTGGTTCATCACATGAACCTAATCCTCTTGGTTCATCATATGAACCTAATCTCCATCTAATTATCCTTAGTGTGTGACCCTGCAGGTTCTTGTAACGTTGGCAATGCCCCTAAACCCATTTAGGAGCATAAGTAATGAGCGGTATCTAGCAACACATCATTACTACCCAAGTTACAAGAATGTTAAGATCCAACATCACCTTGTGACCACTAATTGTGACTCCTCACAATATATGACAAGTGTCCTTCTATCCTAGACATCTAAATTGATCAATATGAGGCATAGACCGTGTCATCCTCTGATCAATCTAAATCCTGAACTCCAAGTAGACTCACTAAATCAAATGAGCTCAATATCTCATATTGACTCATTTGGGCATGGTCATGCACTTCGTGGTCTCACTCTATCAAGAATACCGATGTCTCTCCCGTCATATAGGAGGGATAGATCCCATCTACATCACTCACATCCCTCCGCATAATTTGTTACATACCCAGTAATCGCCTTTATAGTCCACCCAATTACGGGTGACGTTTGACGAAACCAAGTACATAACTCCTTATGTAGGGAACCATGGTGACTTCAGGTCTAAGGACTAGTAGTCATACTAATAGCCACATGAGAAAGTATATGACACTCATATAACGATCCATGATACTTTCTCATGGCGGGTCATTCAGTGTGCATTCTCTAATGCATACCCATGTGTCAACTTGATATCTCTATATCCATGACTTGTGAGATCAAGTCATCGAGTTGACCTACATGCTAGTCTTATTGCATTAACATTGTCTCTGAATGTTAATACTCGACTAGGAATGATTAAGAGTAGTGTTCCCTATATCATCTCACTATCGATTCAACCAATCGATTGATATAGGTAAGAACCTTCTACTCAATGACGTTATTATACTTAGTTTATTTGGCACCAATACAAGTAAGTATAATAACCAAAAACCAAATGCCTTTATTTATATAGAATATGATACAACAAGTCCAAAATACAATCATCAAATGATTGGCTCTAGGGCTCTAGCTAACATTTATAGCCGCTGGACAGAGGGGCAATTTCGTCAGTTATCATCCACCGGTCCATAACAATTGGCGGGAGCAAAGAAGGCCAATGGATCGTCTTAGAAAATAACGCCCAAGGGTATATATGGAAAAGTGTCGACGTGAAGTACGAGGAGATAGCCTTTGGGAAAAGACGCAACAATTATAAGTGTCCTATGAACTCTTAACCCTCGCTTTCCCGCTCTGGTATTATCTTGTACTGGAGTAAGATGGAAAAAGTAGACCAGGGTGTTTGGTTGAGCCAGGACGGTCAGCGGGGAAAGGAGAGTGAAATAGGTCGGGGTAAGGAAGTGAGTCCCGACTGAGACCAGTTGAAACCTCATCCAGAAGGTCGAAGTATACATCCATAACGCCATAGTTCATACCGGTCTGAAAATACACAAGGTATTGTTAGGAAATTAACGAGCCAAGGGAAGATTGAAAACGGGCAGTCATATCATAACATATCATGAAAAGGTTAAGTAGTTCGAGACAGCAACCAATTTGAAATTACATGCAAATAATATTGGCAAAGGTTTGACAGTGTCATTGTTACATCAAAGTTCAGCATTAGTAGGAGGCGCGGGGAGGAGAAAGAGGTCGTCGTCATCTTTGAAGGTAGGATACGGCCCTGCGGGAAGTTCACACATCAGGCGGGCAGTGTCCAGAAAGTTCTCTGAAGGTGCAGAGTGGAGTAGGCCCTGCTCGAATAGTTGACGAGCCCCGCCGGCCGCTCCGCAACATAACATAAGGTTCATCAAACCTCCCATCTTCCTCAAGAAGAAAGGAGAGGTGACGTAGGATAGCCTGTACGCTCTAAGACGACCGGCTTCACCTGCCTGATAATCCGCCAGCTCGGCCCGGGTCTTCTGAGCATCGGCTCGGACAGAAACCAACTCTTTTTGACTCTGGGAAGTAGTCTCCTGGGCCTTCAGAAGATCGGCCTGCAGTGATTTGAGTGTGGTTTGGCTGGCCTCCCAACGACTTTGGATGACTTTCTCCCAATCGACGCTGGAAGCTAGCTGATCCTGAACCTCTGTTAAGTTTTTCTGAAGAGTCTCTTGTGTTTCTTGTAAACTCTTCAGATCAGAAGATAAAGAGGTCAGCTTTGCATCTCTCTCATCTAATTCAGCCACGAGCGAGCGACGACGCTCCCCCTCCGAAGCCAACTTGGACTCGCTATTCTTCAGAGCCGCCTCCAAGGTCTTTATTTTGTCAAAAGCTGCATGGGAGATGCTTCGGGTAGACTCGGCAGACTCCCCAATCAACCGAAGATACCCCACCAAGTCGCCGGGTGTTGGGTTGAGCGGATCACGAGGAGTAAGCGGTAGCTCCAATTCTTGAAGACGAGCCTTCAACACCTCATGCTCCCTCTGCAAATTGGCGGCATATTAGATTGCACTCAGGCTGGCGAAGCAGGCCTGCATAAGACACAGAAGGAAGTATTATAAGGAATTCCAGAGGAGGAGCCCTGATAAAAGAAAACTCATAGTAATTATCTGGCGAGAGGCTTGGTCCAGCCATTCGATTGACAGATTGTTCCAAAATCGTCGTTTGCCTGACCGCCAGGATGTGGCTAGCTCTCCTTGTAGCTAAACCAAGCCAATAGCAGGAGGGGCATCTTCCACAGCTTTTTCGACGGCATCAGGCTCGATGGAGGAGGGCAGGCGCCAGGAGGCGGTGAAGGCATACTTTTTGGAGATTCTCTCCCGGGTTCGAGAAGTGGAGGCTGGAGCGGCCACAGGAAACAAGGCGGACAAAGTGGCAGAGCTCCCGGGTTGGTCCATTACGGGAAGAGGGATCTGCCCAGGAGATGAGGCCCGAACGGGAAGAGAGGCCTGCTCGGGAGACAGAGCCCGAACAAGTGTAGGGGCTAATATTCTGGGCGACAAGGTGGGAACCTCCGGCTCGAGAGCAATTCCCGATTGGGAGTAACAGCCTTAGCCTCGGAAGATTGGGAGACTGCGGATGAACGTTGGCCAGAAGGAAGAGGTGGAGGAGACGCCTGGACTGCGGGAATAACCCTCTTCCATTTGCGTTGAAGACGTAGTCGTTTAGCAGAAGGGGGAGAAGCGGCTCGTTCTTCCTCGGCCTATTCTAATGTGGTAAGGTCTTCCAGAGGGGCAGCATCCAGGGGAAGAGTAGGGGGGCTTCCGCCCGGGCTAGCGCAGGAGGGGCAGATTGTGAGGAGGCTTCCAAGCCCTGTTTAAGCTCTACGCTCAGGGCTTTCAAAACGGCGAGAGATTGTTGATTTATATTTGAAGAATAGGCCCGGAGCATAACAACCTCTGCAAAGTGGAAGAGAAATACCTCAGTTAGGGAAAAATAGCAAGAAGGAAAGCAGGGTCTTACCTAACGGAGCCCCTATCTCTGCATGAACTGGGCTGAGCCCGAAAGAATATAAAAAGCCTTCCAATAGTATTATAGACAAGCGAACGCTCACACCTCGGAGTTTTTCTGAAGCGGCGTGACAGGAGGGTTGGTGATGGTGCACAGGAAGATTAGTAGGAAGATCAGAACGCCATTGGGCTGGTCCGATCAGCGGTTCAGGAAATCTAATGAAGAAGAAACGAGATTTCCAACCTTTGTTGGAAGAAGGCATGTCAGAAAAGAATTTATAACCAGGTCTAGCTTGCACCATGAATACCCCTGGTTCAGATCGTTTGAAGGAATACAAATGATGAAATAGCTGGATGGTCAAGGGGATCTGGTATACGCGACACAGAATGACGGTGCCGCATATGGCCCTGAAGAAATTGGGAGTGAATTGAGAAGGGCAGATACCAAAGTATTGGCTCAGGAAGGAGATGAATGGATGTAGGGGAAAACGAAGGCCTCCTAGAAGCTGGTCCTTGAAAACAGTCATAAAGCCTTCAGGAGGGGATGAGGGATGTTCACTGGGTGTGGGGAGTCGAAGTTCATAATCTTCGTTAAGTTCCAGGTTAGAACGGATCATGGACAGGTCATGGTCGTCTTTGTCAGAAATGTAATAAGAATACCAAAAGGGTGTCTTACCGTCCGCCATTATCAAAATGAGGAAGGTTGAAGGAGAAATCAGACGAAAGGAGGAAGAGCACCAGGCGGGGGGAGTCAAGAAGGGGAAGGTCTAAGGCACCGGAACAGCAGAACAACGAGGCGGCGAAGGTAGTCGAAGCGCTAAGACGACGACTACAGACTGCCTTTAGGGCTTATAAAGCGGGTTTTCCTGGGGAATATCGAAAGATGAGTCGAGTATATTTTTGGGTAAAGCGCCCAATGTCGTCCGATCATAGAACGACATACTCTTATGGGAAGTCGTGTACAAAAAGGAGTTAAGTCGGCGGCGTCATACGGCGTAAGCAATAAAGGCGTGGGACAGGTGTCACCCCCTAGGAAGTGTATTAATGATAGACGTGATAAGGAAATTATGAGAGGAAGAGGGCATACGGAAGCGTCTGTCATGCGATCTTCTCGGGAAGCGGCGAAGAAAATTGGCGGGAGATAAATTCGAATGTTGCAAGGCTACACGGCGTCATTTTCCCGAGGGTTGAGTAAGGTTTTAATATTTTTATTTTCACTTACGTCTGATACTGTATATTTCTTGACTACAGTCGGGGTCAGAGTGTTCCCTTCAAGCAATCCCTGGTTGGGAACTCACCCCTAGGTCGGCAGCATCTGCCCCCGAACGGGCTTTCCTAAGAAGTCCCGGTCGGATGTCCCAGACTCTCGCCCCAACGCGAGTTATAAGTGAGCTATGCTCTCACGCCCAACGACCTTCCCGGTCGGTCGTCCCAGACACTCGCCTCAGTGCGAGTTATAAGTGAGCTATGCTCTCACGCCCAACGACCGTTTAGGTCAGGTTCCAGACTCTCGCCCCAGCGCGAGTTATAAGTGAGCTATGCTCTCACGCCCAACGACCTTCTTGGTCGGCTGTCCCGGACTCTCGCCCCAGTGCGAGTTATAAGTGAGTTATGCTCTCACGCCCAACGACCGTTCAGGTCGGGTTCCAGACTTTCGCCCAAGTGTGAGTTATAAGTGAGCTCTGCTGTCACGCCCAATGACCGTTCAGGTCGGGTTCTAGACTCTCGCCCCAGTGCGAGTTATAAGTGAGCTCTGCTCTCACACCCAACGACCGTCCAGGTCGGGTTCCAAACTCTCGCCCCAGTGTGAGTTATAAGTGAGCTCTGCTCTCACGCCCAACGACCGTCCAGGTTGGGTTCCAGACTCTCGCCCGAGTGCGAGTTATAAGTGAGCTCTGCTCTCACGCCCAATGATCGTTCAGGTCAGGTTCTAGACTCTCGCCCCAGTGCGAGTTATAAGTGAGCTCTGCTCTCACGCCCAACGACCGTCCAGGTCGGGTTCCAGACTCTCGCCCTAGTGCGAGTTATAAGTGAGCTCTACTCTCACGCCCAACGACCGTTCAGGTCGGCTGACCCAGACTCTCGCCCCACTGCGAGTTATAAGTGAGCTATGCTCTCACGCCCAACGACCTTCCCGGTCGGCTGCCCCAGACTCTCGCTTCAGTGCGAGTGAGCTGAGCTCTCACGCCCCAATGATTTTTTTCGACAGCACTCCTTACATACGCCTGGGCAAAATGTAACAAAACATGCTCCCGCGCTCGACCGGTCAGTAAATTATATTTCCATTATTTTCTGTTGCTAAATATGAAAACTAGCAGGTATATTCTCAAGCGTCCTAACTTCCCCTTCATCACGATGAGAGGTAAGAAGAGGGCTAGGTAAGTAAGTTATTATGTCTATTAGAAATATTGGACAGATACAGGTGATGCAAAAGCAAGGCAACACAAATCTACACCATAATAAACGGAATCCAGGAGACATGTTTCATTTCATTAAAAAAGGAACATTTTTTAGAGGCTTCAATTGTTGCCAGACCCAGATAGCTTATGTTCTCCCTCTAAACGAGTCCTTGCCCGAGCCAGTACTTTCCGGACATGGTCGAGAGTATTCTACAGTTGGCTAATGGTTTCGTCCTTTATCCGACTCCCCTTTCTCAGCAGAGCCACCTTGTCCTCGTGTTTCATTTTCAGATACAGAATATGATGAATCTGACTCTGGAAGTCTGCGTGCGCCTTCATCTTGAGAGTTATCTCAGCGCGGGTTCTATATTTGGCAACCTGCCAAAGCTCTTCCATTTTCCTACGGAGGGAGGTTTGAAGATCCCTGCTTAGTGTCATGTCAGCTGACGATGTAAATAAGACAGCTCGATGGGTTCCATGAGCGAGAGGAGGAGAGCATAAAAAAAGAAGGGATAAGAGTATGAGTGGTGATGGAAGGGTGCGCAAACCTTTTTATAAGGAAGGAGAAGGTGAAGGGATTACCTCGGAACTTGAGTTGACGTTTGGAAAATAGTGTGGCATTTATAGGAAAAGAGTATGCTCGAAAATTGAGGAGTCAACATACACATGGAACAATCCCGTTTATCTCATAGGACGACGAGAAACTCCAAAGGAGATAGACGGAAAACAGGTTAGCAGAAGATGCGAGAACCAGGTCAGGTAACAAAGAGACTTGGGTCTAGTTAGTCGAACTAGAACCTCCTTCGACTAGACTTGAGGGGGAGGCTTGTGATACGGTGCATGAGAAGGGGGCCCGGCGGATGACGTGGTCAAAGGTCAAGCCCATGGGATGGTCAGAAGTCTAGCCCTGTGAGGTCAGAAGTCAAGCTTGCATGGCCACGATCAAAGTCTCAGCTGACGGGGCAGTCAAAAGATAAGATTACAAGTTGGACAAGATTCGGCCTCGATAGCAATTGAGGGCAGGGCCCACAGGCCAGGTAATGGCGCGGAAGGAAAGGCCTCTGGCGTAGTATAGACCTGGCATACAGGTCGGGACATACGAGCCATGGATGACAGAGGACAGAAGCAGGTCGGAATACAGACCTGGCGTACAGGTCGGAACGTACAGGCCATGGATAACAGCAGACAGAAGCAGGTCGTAATACTGACCTGGCGTATAGGGTAGAATGTACAAGCTATGGATAATAGCAGACAGAAGCATGTCAGAATACAGACCTGACGTATAGGTCGGGACATACGAACCAGGGATTACAGAGGACAAAAGCAGGTCGGAATACAGACCTGGCGTACAGGTCGGAATGTATAAGCCATGGATAACAACTGACAGAAGCAGGTCGGAATACAGACCTGGCGTACAGGTCGGAACATACAAGTCATGGATAACAGCAGACAGAAATAGGTCGGTATGCAGACCGAGCATACAGGTCAGGAGTGTGCTTACCTAGGATGCAGGTTGGGACTTATATCTTCACGACATTGGATAAAAGGATCAAAGAGTACAGATCGGAACTCAAGATAAGCGGAAGCAGACCGATGCATACAGGTCAGGATTTATAACTTTATGGTTCAGGATACTTGGATCGATGAAACATGCAGGTCGGGATGTGCCAGCTAAAGATACAGGTCAGGATTCATAGTCTCATGGTCCAAGATAAGTAGAATTGGATGCAGGCATACAGGTCGGGTTGGATAGAGTCAGACGTACAGCTTTGGAGTCGGGATAAACCGAACCGAACTCAGGTCAGGAGGCGATATCAGATCGGGGTTAGCAAGATATCAGATCGGGTTTAGCAAGCGCAAGGTCCCAATTTAGCAGTCATGAGCGGAGGATACCAGACACTACATGACAAGCAAGCAAGGGAATCGTAACTGTCTGTCAGAGAATAATCAGAGTGTTAGGAAATATGCCAACAGTCGGGGCTCGTTACCCCTTTGGTCCTGCCACCGGCCTATGAGAAGATGCCGCGTGTCATTCACCGCCAGACAAAGCCTGACAGCCGACATTCACTGACACCGGCCAGACCCTCGGAAACATCTGTTGCAGTATAAAAAGGGATGCTTTGTCCCTTACGCAGGTACACTCACTCGTCATTTCTTACTCATCTTTTCTTTCCGTCCTTTCTCTGTACTTCTGGGGAAAAAGTACCTGACTTGAACGTCGGAGGGCCTGACCCGGGGACTTTTTCCCTGGTTTTTAGTCTCTAACGACTCGTAGGCTCGTCTGAGTGTGCGCAGAGCCCTAGTGTCATCATCCTGGTCATCACCTTTCGTCATCCGCCCGTGTGAACCCTTCCGGAGAGTGCTAGATAGATCGGACGCCGTAGCGACTTTTCGTCAACCCCCAGTACATCGAGACCCATTTTCATCCGACTCAGCTTCCGGACGAGATCATCTATCATTACAAAAAATGTCAATGAAAGTTCAGTTGCAATTCGACTTAATTTTATATTTTTATTAAAGCAAAAAAAAATCAATTGAAAGTTTAATTTAATATGTTACGCACAATGAAACATGAAACAATTTAAACTCTTCACCTTTCTCCACTCTTCTCTTGATAATAGTCATACAATACAATGTGTGTTGTAGCTCCTATAGTGACTACACGACGGTTCGTGTGTATCGATCATCGAGGGCCTGAAAGTTCAATTGCTTCTAATACCATCGATGAGTCCTCCATCGAGTCAACATATTGGTGTGTCGGTTTTTGCTCCTTTGAGGATTGAGATTCGGGCATGTCGAGCCTCTGTGTAGCTTCCCACTTTTCAGCTAGCCCGTCGCCTTCTAGCATTCGTACGACCTCTGACATCTTGGGCCGTTGCGATGGATGGAATTGTGTGCAAAGAAAAGCCACTTGAACCATCTCTTTGTGCTCGACTCGGTCATAGTTGTTTCGGAGGCCTTTGTCGACCACCATGTAGAGCTTATTCTCTTGATGAAGTTTTTTGACCTGCAAGTTGTTCAATCTATTGAACTTATCAACTGTGGCTTGATGTTGTTGATGATGACGACATCAACTGAAAGTAGCATAGTACTCTATCGATATATCGAAGGATCTAACTGGGGTTGTATATTCCACTAGAGAATTCTTAGAGTTGAAGATGAACTTACCCAGTCCAGCATGACACCTTTCTGGTTTGCAAGTCTTCCAAAATCCAATGCTTTCTGACCGGTAACCAGTTCGAGTAATAGTATACCGAAACCAAAAACATCAGTCTTTTCTGATGACTGTCCGGTCGAAAGATACTCGGGAGCAATATGCCCCACTGTCCCACGAACTGCTGTTGTGACATGTGATTCCTGGTGATCCAAAAGTTTTGCCAGCCCGAAATCTCCAACCACTGCGTCGAATTCTTCATCGAGAAGAATATTTGCAGCTTTTACATCACGGTGGATAATTTTCGGATCACACTGCTCGTGCAGATACAGCAATCCCCTGGCTGTCCCCAAGGCTATCCTCTTTCGTCTTGACCAATCTAAAGCTGGCCTGCCACGGACGTTCTCTGAAGGAAAACCGAAGAAACAATAATTTTCAAGAATTTAGAGTGTGCATAGCCAATATGCTAAATATATCTCATGTGAACTTCTAACGATAATGAGAATCAAAGTTTTTCTACACCGTCTGTATCATTTATGTTCACCAAGCAAGCGAATGGGTCTACTTGTTCAAGGTAGTAAGAAAGGAATGCATGGCTACTTAACAACATCATTATGGAAGCCAAGAGTTTACGAAGTAAAGCAATGTATAATTGTTACTGCTTATCATCGAATGGCAGATAACTAATAACAAATTCATCGATAGGGGATTCACCTCTAAGTTGAGAAGCTACACTCCCGTTAGGCATGTAAGGATAGACAAGGAGCCTCTCATTCTCTGTTGTGCAGAATCCGCATAGCCTGAGTAAATGTCGATGAACTGCCAAGCTTATCATTTCAACCTCAGTTTGAAATTGAAGGCCTCCAATGCTGTTATAGTCTCTCAAACGTTTGACAGCCACTACGGTTCCATCACGCAAACAACCTTTGTAAACAATTCCATAACCTCCTTTACCTAGAATATTTTTTGAATTGAAATTGCTGGTGGCTGCTCGTAGCTCCTTGAATGAATACAGCTTCAAGTGTCCCAAGCAAATTTCTGGATCATATCGCCCTACAATCAAACAGATTCATCTTAACCGAAGACTGAAGCAGACAAAATCAAATTACCATCTGTAGAATGAATGATATGCAAAATAAAAAAATAAAAAAATTGCCATCCCTAATATAAAACAAAATTCTCATCATGCACTCGTAGAGGTTTGGCATTGCTGTTCGTTGGTCTTGAATAATTGGGGCCAATTTCAGACATTCGATCGCAAAAGTTGACCCTTGTGTTTATCAAACTAATGGAAAAGTGAAGGGAAAGGAAAGTGTTAGTTACTGGAAGTGGAGGAACATAATTAAGATTATAAAATTCCCTCTTGTGTTCTTGAAAGCATACAAAATGGGAGGGAAGTTAATTCTCATCTTTTCTGTTTATTACAGAGACATAGTGAAGAATGATAGTTTTTTTTTTCTTTCTGTTTGATTTTTGCCTACTTTTGGTAGGATTAGTTCTAAGGGAAGTAATGATCATGACTCCCTCACTTTTTCTGTACACTCCTGCTCACTTCGTCTAAGTAAATCAAACCTCTCTTACTTAAGAATTGTAATTGAAGAATTTTTTATATATAATAACATTGTTTAGTAGAATAGTGTTGTAATAGTTCACTGAGTTCTCATTTACCAAGATAGCATAAGAATATGATGAGAGTTTGGTCTATACCAAAGTCAAATGCTGCAAGAAAATGGTTATCCTAACACAGAAAATGGCAGGCTATCTCTTTAGCTCTGTAGGATAGATCAAATAACATATGGGCAATAAAGGAAAGGATGTCGTTAGCAAAATAACACTATATGTGAAGACCCTTACCGTTTACATCATAAAATATCAGTTGATTATGTCTGCGTCGTCGCCAAAGTAGCAAGCCAACAACAATTACTAGAAGAGTAACAAAACCAACACCGGCACCAAATACAACAGCAATAGGCCGACTTCTTGTTCCTCCGACTCCAAGTTGTGACCTATCTGAATTAAATTGGCCACAAAAGGATTACTTCATTGCTTTCGATACATTCTTAAACCATGAAAGAAGGAACTATCCCATGTAAAACTATTTAAAAAGAAATTTTACTTACTCTTTAGATCTTCTGGTCGATATGAAAGTGGAACTACTGATCCAGAAGAGCAGTTAATGTCTAAATCTGATCCACATATTAAGGGGTTTCCAATAATGCTGATTGAAAATACGAAAAGGAACTACAAATTAGAGCTTATTGATTGAATGGGTGAGTAACTCATCAGAGGAAACAAAAGAAGTGAAAAAACAACAACTTACTTAAATGTTCTTGCAGATATTTTAGGCAAGGAACCACTTAAATTGTTGTGAGAAAGATCCCTGAATAACAACATCAGTTTGAGACAAAATGCTGCCGATAGTGTATAATGGAGACTCCCTAGAGATGAAATTCAAGATAATAATAGAATTTCAAAAACATACACAAGAGTGAGGCCTCTGATGTTGGACAATGAATCTGGGCAAGGTCCCGACAGATTGTTGTTGTTCAATCGCCTGGAAGATAGGAAAAAGAAAATCACAGCCTTTGGGTCCATAGCAGTGATACATAATAATCACTTAAGAACTCAATTCTTTGATTATGAATATATCATACAGGTAATTCAAGTTGTTAAGGCCTCCAAGTGAACTAGGAATAGTGCCATGGAATTGATTGTTGGACAAGTCTAGTGTCTGGAGTCTCTCCAGTTTGCCTAACTCAGGAGGAAGTGATCCGGATAAAGCATTGTTTTGGAGCATCCTACAGAAACAATTACCATAATAAATCTTCTAATGAATTTAATAACATCAATGTGACTTTTTAACCCGTAATGCAAGGAACGATTTCCAGCTTACACAGATTGAAGATTTGTAAGATTTCCTATACAAGGTGACAGTATGCCAGACAAGCTTTGACTGGGTAGTCCCCTATCAAAAATGATGAAAAATATGAAGGATTTACTTATGTAGGTGATTAACAGAAAATAAATTTGACCCTGCAAAACTAGAATTTGGCCTTACAGAGCAGACACGTGTCCATCGGCTGAGCAGGTGACCATCCTCCAACTACATGGATCCACAGAGTTGACGTCCCAATTTTCCAAAACATTGTAAGGGTCATTCAATTCCATTTTTATTGCCATCAATGCTACCACTGAAAATTAAAGAGAAAACCCCAAGTATCAAAAGCAAGACCTGCTCTGAGGATTGTTATTTGTTAGAAAGAACATATATTTCATATTATCTACTTGACAAATAGCAATAACTCATCCTTAGAAGATTCATAAACAAAGAATAGGGAAGAAGATTAAGTATTCAAGTAGCTGCATCTGTGTGAATCATTCAACTTCTGATGCATGATACTCAAATGAGACAGTCAGGGCAGGTCTAGAAGACGGCATTCCAAACTGTCAGCAGGTGGCATAAAGTGCAGTGAGAACCATCATTTAAGTTGAGAATTGCTTCAATTGCATTCTATATCTCCATTTTTTTTTTACATTAAGGGAAGTGATTGGACCTTAGTAGCACAACAACAATGTTAGGACTAGAGCGGGGCTTTGAAAGGGCAACTTTTCAGTGATATTGCCTCTATAAAAATCCTTCAATTTGGTAAATTCATGGATTGTTGGGGCAATGATTCACTATGCAAAAGTATGAGTACCATCCAAATCAGGAATGCGCAAGGAAAACACCACATGATGAGCACAGCATGAGTTGGAGATCAAACAAAGAAAAGAGCATGACAGTGCTACAGACCTTCATAGTTTATGCCAGACGGGGTAAGTGTGGCGGAAGACGAAGAACATAGGCAGACAATCAGCACCAAGCAGGACGCCCGAAAGAGACTTCTTGCAGGCATGCTGTTTCGCTCCTGCAATCGCCTGACTTCCTTGAGTACTTCACATAGACGATCAATTAAGCGTATCCACTATGTCCCTAGCATTCAAACCTTCCTTACTTTCTTGTTTCCTGGAGACAAAAAGGCAGAAAGGCACTCCTTTCCATCTTGAATCCCACAAAAACTCCTTAATTTCTTTTCCCAAATCCCCAAAGAACCACCTTTCCTCCTTAAACGAATAAAGATCTTGCTATCAAGTGCCCAAAGCCTCGGAATCAAACTCCACGAGAAACAAAGTCGCGCAGAGGAGAGTAGAGAAGAATGGAATTGACAGAACGCAAATGCCTGCCACCGCCAGATCCGTGGAGGAGGAGCCTCTTCTCTTCGTCAAAGGGGCAGCAGCGAGCTCTCTGTTGCTGCACTTCCTTTGGCGGCAGCAGCAACACAGGGGGGAGTCGTCGAAGGACGAGGACAGCAGCAGGGGAGACAAGGGAGGTGTGTATACCTTGGTTCCAGGCAAAGTCGCATTTGGCCACACCGTCCTCCTCCGCCTCGCAAAAGGGCAAACAAAAACCGCGATGCAACAATCGGACGCGCAAAGCGCCATTGCAAACTGCCAAAGCGACACGGGCGCAGATACTCCATTGACACACCAAACCCCTGCTTCGCTTGTTGTGTGTGAGACAGAAAAAAAAGATGCCTCCAATAATTTCTCTCTCTCTGGCCCCTCATCTAGTAAAATTTGTTTTATGTCTAGACAAAATTAAACATAAGGACTTAATTAGAACAGTCAATAAGTCCGAGCGCTAAATTTTTGATGTTCAAGCTTGCCCCCGGATTTCAATTTCAAGATGCTTCTGGATCATTTATAAGTATTTTTTGTTTTATGTTAGTAGTTGATAAAAATTTTTATAGGATTCAATATTATCAAACTTAATTAATTATTTTTTAACATTTAAATGTATTTAATAAAGTAATTAAGTTATTAAATTAATTATTTAAGTTTAGCTTTAAAAAAATTAACTTGGATTAGTTTGGTAATTCAAAGTTATTTATTCATTTTTATTTTTTTTTATTTTTTTAATATATTGATAAAATTTTATTAATAAATATGATTCGTAAATATTATTCATAAATATTTATGAGTATTACTGAGTTATATATATATATAAATGTTAATCTACGGTGTATTTCTTGCGGTTTTGGTGCGGTTGCCTTCCTGATCGGTCTGGTGGTTTCTTGATCGGTCCAGAGACCGATTAGGAATATACGTGGACTAAACCGCACCGATGCTGCAGCATAAGCACCACATGCTAACATTTCTATATATATATATATATATATATATATATATATATATATATATATATATAATTTAAATTTATTTATTTTATTAATGTTATGTATACTGGACTAACATAAATAAATTTTTATAAAGTCCAATAATTTTTATTGACTCAAGATAGCAAAATTGATATTCAAAGTTTTCAAAAATATAATTCAAATTTCTAATATCATGAAAACAATAGGATTATATTATGTTAGATAAATTATTAAATAATAGAGTAATAATAGGTAGAGGGAAAAAAACTCAAAGAAAAAATTATGATATATATTTAAATTCATGGTCTTTCATTTTGTATGAACTAATAATTTTACGTGTCTATCTTTAAATTTTTTTCTAAGATTTTTTTTTTGTCTACATATATATATTTTTCGGCAATTTATCAAAATGCGCACTTGAAAACTGAATTTATCAAAAGATGTACACTACTTTGGTATTTACCAAAGAGCGCACTTTTTTAAAAGCATTTCCTATTTTACCCTCCTGATAATTTGACTTTTTCTATTGTTTTTCTTTTCTTCATTATATTTCTCTTACTTCTCTCTCCTCTGTCGGCAGAATATAGGAATAACATTAGTCAATCTTTAATCACATTTTAATACATTTGAAGAAGCCAAATAAATAATGGGCACCATATTTGCACTCCTTGCAATTTTAGAAATCCACAAGAACTGAAATGGGTGCAATCGGAGCTTTCTAGGTCGATCAGTGAGTTTCGGTCAAAATCCACTGATGGATCTAGAGAGCTCCGATTGCACTCATTTCAGTTTCTATGGATTTCTAAAATTACAAGGAGTTCAAATATGGTGTACATTATTTATTTTGACTTTTTATAGATGTTAACAAGCAAAATCAAAGAATCAGCAAAAAAGCCCACATTGGGCCTGATATGGACTCAAATCAAACCCAACGTGGGCTTTTATGCCGATTCTTTGATTTTGCTTGTTAACATCTATAAAAAGTCAAAATAAATAATGGACACCATATTTGAACTCCTTGCAATTTTAGAAATCCATAGGAACTGAAATGGGTGCGATCGGGCTCTCAGGTCCATTGGTGGGTTTTGACCAAACTCACCGATCGATTAAACTCGATCATCGCACCCATTCGAATCTATAATTTCTAAAATTACAAGAAGTGAAAATATGGTGTCAATTGTATTTTTGGCACTCTAGTGGTGGACGAGGTTTTGAAAATCCTAAATCTCTCTTTTTTTTTCCTTTTTTTGTTTTCAGTTCGACGTGTAATTCTAAAACTGGTGTATCTTTACTTTAATATCTTTTTGTCACAGGCGGCTGGAATGATAACAAAAAAAAAAAAAAATAAAGAGAGATTTAGGGTTTTCAAACCTCTGATACCAGAGTGCTAAAAAATAATGGACACCGTATTTAACTCCTTGTAATTTTAAATTCATAGAACTGAAATAGTCTGATCGGGCTTTAGGGTCGATCGGTGGGTTTGGTCAAAACCATCTGATGGACTAGAGAGCTCGATTGCACCCATTTCAATTTCTATGTATTTCAAAATGCAGGAGTTCAATATGATGTCCATTATTTAGTTTGGCTTTTATAGATGTTAACAAGCAAAATCAAAGAATCGACATAAAGCCCGTTGGGCCTGATATGGAATCATATCGGGCCCAACGGCGTCCGATATCATTCCATATCGAGGCACTGGCGACGGGCGATATCATTCCATATCAGGCCACGCGTTGGGCTGATTTGATATCGGGCCCAATGTGGACTTTTGCGATTCTTTGATTTTGCTTGTTAACATATAAAAAGCAAAATAAATAATGGACATCATATTTGAACTCCTTATTTAGAAATCCATAGAAGCTGAAATGGGTGTCGGAGCTCTGGGTTCATCGTTGGGTTTTCAAAACCCCGATCATCTACTGTATTTATCAGGATATTTTATGAATTTCTAAAATTACAAGGAGTGAAAATATGATGTCCATTATTATTTTTGGCATTCCTAGTGGTGGACCAGAGGTTTTGAAAATCCTAAATCTCTCTTTATTTCTTTTTATTTTTTTTATTTTTTGTTGTTAATAGGCCTGATATCTCTCATATCAGTGGGGAGATATCAGGCCCAACGTGGGCATAATATCTCTTTATATCAGGCCTAAACAAAAAAAAGGAAAAAAAAAGAGTTTTAGGGTTTTTCAAAACCTCTGGTCTACCACTAGGAGTGCCGAAAATAATAATGGACACCATATTTTCACTCCTTGTAATTTTAAAAATTCATAGAAATTGAAATGGGTGCAATCGAAGCTTTCTAGATCGATTAGTGGGTTTCGGTCAAAACCCACTGATGAACCTAGAGAGCTCCGATTGCACCCATTTCAGTTTCTATGGATTTCTAAAATTGCAAGGAGTTCAAATATGGTGTCCATTATTTATTTTGGCTTTTTATATATGTTAACAAGTAAAAATCAAAGAATCGGCAAAAAAGCCCACATTGGGCCTGATATAGACTCAAATCAGGCCCAACGTGGCCTGATATGGAATGATATCAGGCCCATGTTGGGCCTGATATGATTCCATATCAGGCTCAACGTGGGCTTTTATGTCGATTCTTTGATTTTGCTTGTTAACATCTATAAAAAAAGTCAAAATAAATAATGGACACCATATTTGAACTCCTTGCAATTTTAGAAATACATAGAAACTGAAATGAGTGCAATAGGAGCTCTCTAGATCCATCAGTGGGTTTTGACCGAAACCCACTGATCGACCTAGAAAGCTCCGATTGTACCCATTTCAGTTTCTATGAATTTCTAAAATTACAAGGAGTTAAAATATGGTGTCCATTATTATTTTTGGCACTCCTAGTGGTGGACCAGAGGTTTTGAAAACCCTAAATATCTCTTTATTTCTTTTTTTTTTATTTTTTTATTTTTTTGTTGTTACTAGGCCTGATATCTCCCATATCAGGCCCACATTGGGCCTGATATGAAGAGATATCAGGCCCAACGTGGGCATGATATCTCTTCATATCAGGCCTAAACAAAAAAAAGGAAAAAAAAAAGAAAGAGAGATTTAGGGTTTTTCAAAACCTCTGGTCCACCACTAGGAGTGCCAAAAATAATAATGGACACCATATTTTCACTCCTTGTAATTTTAGAAATTCATAGAAACTGAAATGGGTGCAATCGGAGCTTTCTAGATCGATCAGTGGGTTTCGGTCAAAACCCGTGGACCTGACTCGCACCCATTCAATTTCATGGATTTTTAAAATTACAAGGAGTTCAAATATGGGGTCTATTATTTATTTTGGCTTTTTATAGATGTTAACAAGCAAAATTAAAGAATCAGCAAAAAAGCCCACATTGGGCCTGATATGGACTCAAATCAGGCCCAACGTGGGCTTTTATGCCGATTCTTTGATTTTACTTGTTAACATCTATAAAAAGCCAAAATAAATAATGTACACCATATTTGAACTCCTTGTAATTTTAGAAATCCATAGAAACTGAAATGAGTGCAATCGGAGCTCTCTAGATCCATCAGTGGGTTTTGACCGAAACCCACTGATCGACCTAGAAAGCTCCGATTGCACCTATTTCAGTTCCTGTGGATTTCTAAAATTGCAAGGAGTCTAAATATGGTGTCCATTATTTATTTTGGCGTCTTCAAATATATTAAAATGTGATTAAAAATTGACTAATGTTATTCCTATATTCTGTCGACAAAGGAGAGAGAAGTGAGAGAAATATAATGAAAAGAAGGAAAACAATAGAAAAAGTCAAATTATCAGGAGGGTAAAATAGGAAATGCTTTTAAAAAAGTGCGCTCTTTGGTAAATACTAAAGTAATGTATGTCATTTGGTAAATTCAGATTTTCAAATGCGCTTTTTGGTAAATTGCCGTATATTTTTTAAAGAATAACATATAATGTAAAGTTAGGGATAATTTATTCAGTTGGAGATTATATAGAACTTGCGAAGTTGGTTTATTTGATAAAATTAAATTATTAAGACGTTGAATATAAAAATTGTGTGTTTGAGGGATGGTAGTATAGATAAGGAGCTCTATGAAAATGATGCGTCGTCGGCGATTCCTCAGATTGGCACACTTAATATTTATGTGTATGTGGATTCAAAACTATCGATGCTTACCGCAGTCCAAAATTTATAATAATAAATTTTTTAATTAAAATTTTCAGTTTGAAATTTCATCGTCCGATATTATTATCGCTCAAATAATCACAATTAATTTCTAAATATTCAAAACAATTTTAAAATTATCAAATTTTATATCAAATTATAATTTTAAAACCTATAGCAGTAAACCAACTTACCACGAATATAGGGGATCCCTCCTATGAGAATTTTCAACCGAGGCAGAGATCAAAGTCCATGAGGATCAATCAGGATGGACCATCGATCAGGCTATCTTTCCTAAGTCATTGGGTTTTGCTCCTTCAAGACTCCCAATCAAATTCCCTGAGTCACTATCTCTTCTCCCTCAAGACTCTTGACCGAATTCCCTAAGTCATCGGACTCTACTCCCTTAGGATTTTTGACTAGACTCCCTAAGTCACTGGGCTCCGCTCTCTTAAAACCCCCGATCTGATTTTCTAAATTACTAGGCTTTGCTCTCTTAAGACTTCCGATCGAATTCACCAAGTCATTGGGCTCAGCTCTCTTAAGACTCCCGACCAGATTCCTTGAATCACTGGGATCTACTCCCTCAAGACTTCCAACCGAATTCCCCGAGTCATTAGGTTTTGCTCTCTTAAGCCCCCCACATAAGGGTAAGCAAAAATTCGATATAACCGAATTAACTAAATTGAATCGACCGAATTTAGAAATTTGGTTAGGTTAATTCTATTTTCAATTTTATTTTAAAATTTAAGTTGATTTTCGATTAATTCGGTTTGGGTTTGATTTTAAAATCAATAATTTGGTTAAACTGAGTAAGAATATTAATTTGATTATTTTTATTTTAAAATATAATTAATTACAAAATATAAATTTGATTAATTTAGTTTTAAAATTTAAATTAATTCGATCGAAAATCTAATTAACCCATAGTTAATCAGTTTAATTTGTTCATTTTTTTTAGGAAAATTTGATTAGTTTGGTCGGTTAAAAAAAAGTAATTTATCAATTTTTAATTCTGTTGGTATGATTTTAACTGAACGTGCGACCCTACCCCCACCTCTAAAACAAAGGCTTCGAACTCGTGAGGCCCAGCACCTCAGCTCTGAACTCTTAGGCTTGCTCGCTCATTATCCAAAACTGGGATCCCTCGTTATTGATCCGCTATTCTCTTAGAGCATCCACATCATATTCCCTAAACAAATATTTTACCTTAAATTTTATGTTTTACATAAAAAAATCTCTTTGCATGAGCTACCATACCTATTGTCTAAATTTAGATTTTATAAATAATATTTCTTTAAATTTAGAGAATGAAATATATTCCCTAAACCTTAAAACATTATTTCCTCTAATTCTCACTTTGCACTTCCACATTTGTCATTTCATAGATAATAATAAAAATATATAGAGAAGAGAGAACAAATAAAAAAAATATAAATATGATAAATTATAGGGAAGTTGATGTATTATATAGTGAAAAATAGATATTCAAATTTAATAAAGTAGTTCTTCTACTATAAATTTTAAATTTTGGATAGGAAATCTGATGTGGATGTTCTTAGTTGGGTTGATCCCAAATAGCCCATTGGGCCTTACAAATTATAACTCAATTCCGTAATTAATGCAGTGCGTGAGGTTGTCAGAAGCACATGAGACAATATATTGATACATATACAGAATACCAATAATATATGAGTGATGGGATTGCTCAATACTGTAAAAATACACAAATAAGATATTTTCCTTACTCTGATATGATATTTAATCATGACATCTATTTAATGCAGTGATTACAAAGTACTATAAAAGGGTTCCACCCCCGCAAGTGTAGGTATACTTCCTCATCTTGAAAAACCCACTGGATTCTACTGCTCTTATAATTCATTTTCTCCACCTTACTGACTTAAGCATCGAAGTGACTACGCCAGGGACCCCTGACCTACTTGCTGATGCTCCTTCTTCCCCCTTTTGGTGCTCTCTGCAAATCTCCTCTTCTCAAAGTTTCATCCTCTAGTTAATTTCTTGGCTAACTTGACAATGGTCCAGCTCCATCGATTTCAGACGAGATTAAATTTGACATCGTCTGTAAAAATTTACATCTGATCTGAAATGTGAAAATGGATGATGCCGAAAGATTTACAATTGTCACCTTGTTAGATGAAGATCTCGATTTGCTAGTGATGGAGAAAGCGCAAACACAGGTGCAAAAGCAAACAAATAGCAAATTCTTCCTCTTCAAAGGTACTTGTAGTATCTACTGAAGAGGCACAAACCACTGAGTGAAATCCAAGTTGGCTTCACTGACTGAATTCCCCCATGCTTTGATTCGGACGCCCATGGCAGAATCTGAAATATTTTAATGGTCTCAGGGATCCTCCTCGCCCTCCCGAGACTCGAGGTAAGGCAAAGCCCCTATTGCTAGCCGTTAGCCCGATTGACCCACTACTCTCTGTGAGTGCAATAGACCTAGGTTTAATCAGATACGATCATAATTTTGATATGTGTGTCAAAGAGTTTAAGTTATGTTTTCATATAGAGTTGATATGTGTGTTTGAGTCATGCAGGACTTGGTGAACCACACGTGAGAAACTTAATACGACCAAGTCTGGTAAAGTGCATCCTATGGCTCAGGTCCTTGGGATCGATGAAGGATGGTGCATCCGAGGGATTGTGGGACAAGGAGCAAGGAGTAGGCCGGGGGAACCAAACTTCAAGGCAACGTGAAGGATGACACGGAGAGGAGTCGCAGGCTCAAGTGCATTTGAGGGATAACGGCTGAGGAAGAAGGCTTTAAGGGCTACTCCGGAGAGAATGAGTGTGAGTGAATGTAGGGTATTAGTCAACTGGTACTAAGGCTAGTCGACTGGTCCAAATTCACAAGAGCACAGAATAGTTCTATGCCTAATGGTTGTGAAGACTAGTCGACTGATGGAAGTATCAGTTGACTAGTAAAGAGCCATTGCACAAAATCACAGATTCTGTGGAGTATTGTTGGCTATGTCCAACGGTCATACTAGTTGATTAATAGTAATGCCAATTGACTGGTACAGAAAATGAGTTGACATGGGATCAACTCTTTTCTTGCTATTTAAAGGAATTTTGGGGCATGAAGGAGGTTACTGATTTTTATTGAATACTCCTAAGTATTTGTCATCAAGCTTCTAAGCCTATTCTCTTCTTTCTAAACCTAAGTCTCCATCTTGTAAAAAGGAAGAGAGCTTTGTGAGAGGTTCTATTCCACCAAGAAGGTGTAAACTTTAGCCAACATTTACCAGGGAATCATTCACCTATGGATAGGGATCATCTACCTTACAGACATGTCGTGAAGTAGGAGCTTTATCTCTGAACTACATAAACAAACATGTAGTGTGGTTTGATTTCTTGTCTTTGTAGTCTTTAGATTAACTTCCTTTATATTGTTTGTATTTTCGCTATGCAACTAACCTTGTAGAAAGTTAACAATTTAGGGTAAATCACTATTAAACCCCCTTCTAGCTGGCCATCAATCCCCAACACTCTCTTCTCTCGAAATGTTCTAGAGGACCCACTACCCCACTGATTTTGACCCCCATAGGTCGAGAAATATGGAGGCTCAACTGATCACGAGGACCATCTTTGTAAATTCAAAAATGTCATTCTGCTACAGCAATGTAGTGATGCTATAAAATGCAGAGTGTTTCTAACAACACTCTCAAACTTGATGTAAAGGTGGTTTAATTGGCTTCCTCCGAATTCCATTTCATGCTTCAAGGATTTTAAGATAGTGTTCTTTTATTATTCTAGTAACTGAAGATATTGCAAGACCACATTGAACCTATTCACCTTCAAACAAGAGGTGAAAGAGTCGTTGAAGTCATACATTAAGCGATTCAATTAGGTCTCTATAGATGTTCTCTCAGCTACCTCTAAGATACTGGTGAATGTCTTTTCTCAAGGGCTTGTCGATGGGGATTTTTTCCATTCCTTGATAAAAAAAAAGTCTCCTAAAGATTTCAATAGCTTATTGGGTTGATCTGTTAAGTATGTTAATGTCGAAGAAGCCTAAGTTGCTCGAAAAAAGGATGTTACCGCTACAACTCCCTCTTCTCAAGTAGAACCCAAGGCCCCTCCTTCTCCTATGAGTCACTAGGAACAACTACGACACCATCCTCCTTTGCCTCGTTAAAGAGCGATCCATTATGTTGAAGTTGCTCGTACTTCATTTGCCGTGCCTCAAAGGTGGATATCCACTTTTTACACTTATCACAAATCTAGATCATATAACACCCAATATTGTTACCAATATACCCAAGAGGTTCGTCAAGCTGTTGCATAACAATCTTAGAATCAACAACCTCTCATGATCACTTAACAGCTGAGCGGGTCTTCGGTGTCGGCTCCCTCCACAACTAGTTGGCAGATTAAGGCCTCACCATAGTAAAATAGTTGAGCCGCTCTTCCCCTAACAGAGGTGT
Source organism: Zingiber officinale (assembly GCF_018446385.1). NCBI lineage: Eukaryota > Viridiplantae > Streptophyta > Magnoliopsida > Zingiberales > Zingiberaceae > Zingiber > Zingiber officinale. The sequence continues at coordinate 95,685,673 of NC_056002.1, read as the reverse complement.
TGGTGCAGGTTGCACCAGAATCAAACCTAAGTTTTGATGTTGTTAATGGTTCAAGTTAAGTCTTGTTGTGATTTAACAAGTTGACTGAGTGTGCAGGTTGTTTACTCAACCGAGAAAACCCTAGTTGCAACTAGACAGGAAAGACTTAGCAGATCGTGAAAGCTAGGCGGAAAGACCAAGTGGGTTGAGAGAATTCGACACTTGGCAGGGAAACTCGATAGGTTTAGGGGACTAAAGATCAAGGAAAAGTCTTGGGTGACCGATCCAATGCTAAGCGGTAAAGTCCAAACAGGTATGGAAGACAATGTTTGGTAGGTAGGTTGATGTAAGTAACTAGAGGAGCGACAATGAGGTCGTGTTTCTGAAAGGAACAACCTAAGGTTGCTGATACAATTGAAGAAACCAGGAAGGTTTCCAAGTTGAGATCAAGATAGTTCTACTGTCTAATACTACTCATGCATTAAATATAATATTACTGTGTTAACCTCTGTTTTGCAAGATTTATTGTCAAACACTGTTTTATAGATCCGGCCTGATCGGTCGACTAAACGCAGGGATCAGTTGGCCAAACCAGATGAACTCAAACCAAAGATTAGATTAGAGCATAATAAAGCGGAGTTCAATCCAAGCCTGATCAATCGACCAAACAAAAGAATCAGTCGACCGAACCTTTATGTTATGACATAGATCAGACCGAGCCAAAGCAAAGAAGGAAACCTGGCTGATCGGTCAACCGAACCAGAGGATCGGTCGACCGAACAATTATCACATTAAAGGTGCATTAATGAAAAATCTCGACGAACTGGAAAGTACACTGTCCGATCGACTAAACAAAAGTATCATTCGATCGAACCATTTAATGTCATCAATGCTCGAAGATCGGATCTCAACGAAGAAGGAAGGGAGCGGGTTCAGTCGACTGAACTCAAGGATCAGTCGACCGAACGCTGACCATTCTTATGAAAAGAGCTCGAGGTCCGAGGCTCAGTAATGAATCAATTTACTAGTTCATCTCCGTGCAAAGCTGCTCGTACTGCTACTCTGCGCTTCATTTTCAAGCAAGCTACTACTTTAATCAAGTGTCGACTGAGCTTCAGCTTTCATCTACTGTCGGTATAATTTTATATTGCTTGCATTGTACTTAGATTCAATAAGATAGTAGGCTATTACTATCTTATATTACTTATTGTATGAATTGCTTCTTTCTGAAGATTTCAAAAAGAAGAATTATAGTGAATTTTCTAACGGTACGATCAAGAATCGCGGGTTATGAAATAGGAGTTGACTTAGGCTTCGAACCAAGTAACCAAATCGTGTTCTTTATTTTTGTTGGATTTTGGGTCTTAAAATGACCAATACAAATTTTAAGGGAAACTTGAGGTGTCATTAATCGATGAAAGTCAGAATTGACTTTTAAATCGAAATCTATATTTCGTGTAGATGAATCTAGACTATTAATTTGCTGAAAACCGAGTACGGATGAATGAGAAATTAATTGTTTAAAGTTAAGCCCAAAATAGCATTAAGGAAGTAGATGAGGAATAGTCCCACATTTGAAATTTCGAAGAGAGATTGTTTCCTTATATGCATTGCTGTTGATCCGGTGGTAAGGATGCATGGAGTTCAAAGGTCAGGTCAACCCTAAAGTCCCGCCGAGCGGATAGGTCATCCGATCGCCCAGCTGGAAATCCCCCTAGGCCGGACGGAAGACAGCTCAACCACGGGTCGGGTTTCCGACGCTCAAGGTAAAAGAACTGTCGTTCCGAGTGGCCAGGCCGCTCAGAAGAATCGCAGACCAAGAAGGTGCAATTTCATCCGAGCATGTGATCGTGGACTTTCCCGGTCGGTCCGATACACTCACATCCCCGTATGCCAGGAGAACCGAGTGGCCGTCCCGACCGGACCATTAGATGACAAAACCCAGAAGGAGATAAAAGGAGTTGCTGACGATATTAGCCTCGAGACACCGGCCGCCGACAAACAGCATGGTCGGCGGCCGAGCCGTAGAGAGGATCGTACGGTGGGAGCTTCCATTGTCATGCCAGAGATACGCTCAGACGATTGCGGAATGGCGTCAGGCATGCTTTTCAGACATCTACGTTTGAGGTATGTTTGGAGAAGCGTACACGCCTCAAAAAGCGTACACATGCCTCTCTGGGGTCCTATATAAAGACCCCTAGACTTCATCGGAGGTATGCAGAATTCTCATCACTGTAGCCACAGTTACTCTGCCTCCTTTCTCCTTCTTTGCCTGACTTGAGCGTCGGAGGGTCGTTGCTAGGAACCCCTTCCCGGCTCGGCTTCTTTGCATGTTCGCCGGAGATCCACATCACCAGTCGGAGACAGCGGAGAGCGTCACGTCCCCAGTGTCTGTCGACTCAGTGCTCGGACAGGATCAAATTAGCACCGTCTGTGGGAACACACCTGAATCCGAGCCGAGAAGATGGAAGAAGCTGGATGCCAACTCATGGTAACGCTTTCTCCCGAGGAGCTCGAAGCACTCATTCAAGCGCGAGCCGCAAAGATGGTTGAGCAACAGCAGAAGGCCCAAGCAGAAAGGATAGCGCAACAAGCCGCCTCGGTCTCTGGAGGCCGAGTGGCCATGGAGGACCGACCGGAACAATATTCTATGTGGGCTCAGAACAAAGGGCAGACCGACACACCGGGAGACGCATCGGTCGCCCCCATTCTGTTTCATCGGGCACTGTTCCAGACCCTGTCGGAGCTGGCCCTAGCCAACCAGGGATCGTCCGATGAAGCGCCCGTGCGAGACGCCAGAAAGGGGAAAGCACCGCGTACCGAGTCATCTCTCGACGGGTCAATCGCCAGTTCTCTGAGGCGATTTTACAAGACCCGCTCCCGAAGCATTACACTCCAATATCGATCGGGGAATATAATGGCGTAACTGATCCGGACGACCATCTCGGTAAGTTCGATAACGCTGTCACTCTTCACCAATACATCGACGTAGTTAAATGCAGGGTTTTCCTTACTACATTATCCGGTTCGGCTCAACGCTGGTTCCGGAGGTTGTCGGATGGATCAATTAAGAGCTTTAGAGATTTCTGAACGGCCTTCCTTCATCATTTCGTGAGCAGCAGGCGCTACCAGAAGATCAGCGCCAATCTGTTCGCCATCAAACAAGGTTCGAAGGAGCCACTCCGAGCCTACATCCAGCGCTTCAACCAGGTGGCCATGGACATCCCAACGGTCACTTCAGAAACTATGATGAACGCGTTCACACAGGGGCTTGTGGATGGTGATTTCTTCCGCTCGCTCATCAAAAAGCCGCCTCGCGACTACGACCATATGATGCACAAGGCCAATGAGTATATCAACGTAGAAGAAGCGCAGGCGGCCAGAAGGAAGGAAGCACCATCTGAACCACCGGCCTCTGCCGAGCGGAAGCGACCTACTAGCTACCATCCACCTAGAGGACCTCGGGAGGAAGCAGCCCGGCCTCATCAGCAAGCAAGCCCGCACGTCGTTCAACAAGTAGCAACCGATCGGCCCAAGCCCAGGGGGAAGGTATGGACTCCCATGTTTTGTTCACTCCATCAGTCAGCAATCCACAACACGCGCGATTGTCGAAGCCTCCCCCCAATCGCTCATCCTATGCCAAGGAACTATCACCACCGATCACCTTCGCCGGACCGGCGACATCGACACCAGAGCCCGGGTCGGCGTGCGGAAAGAGGATCCCCCGAGCGACAACATCATCAGTAGCCCATGACTCAACCTCGGGCATCGCACGAGCGTCCCAGGCCATCCGCTCAGGAGGAAGAGAATAGAAGCAACTTGGCCTGAGGAGAAATTAACATCATCGCTGGTGGACCAACCGGAGGTGACTCCAACAGGGCAAGGAAGGTGCATGCAAGGTAGCTCACGATCCATGCGGTTGGCTGCAGTCAGGAGCGGGCGAATAGGCTCGAGATCAGCTTTGGGCCTGGGGACCTCGAGGGAGTCGAAGTCCCGCATGATGACGCCCTCATCATCCGAGTGGTAATAGCTAACTATACTATTCACCACATCTTTATTGATACAGGCAGTTCGGTCAACATAATCTTCCAGAAGGCCTTCGACCAATTACAAATCGATCGAGCCGAGTTGCTGCCGATGACAACCCCCCTCTACGGGTTCACCGGTAATGAAGTTTTGTCGGTCGGACAGGTCCGGCTGGCTATCTCGCTGGGAGAGGAGCCGCTCAGAAGAACGCGGACTGCTAACTTCATCGTAGTCAACGCTCCCTCCGCGTATAATGTGATCTTGGGGCGACCGGCTCTCAACGAGTTCCGAGCGGTCGTCTCCACCTTTTGCCAAAAGGTTAAATTCCCCGTAGAAGATCGGGTTGGAGAAGTCCACGGAGACCAATTAGCAGCCCGACGATGTTATGTGGAGATGGTCCGAGCTGAAGCAAATGCTGCTCGGAAGGCACCACGCGTCGAGGTAAATACTATGACCGAAAAGCTACCTTCTTTAATTTACGAAGAAAAGGAGGAAGTAAAGATCCACCCTATCCGACCGGATGCCACTACGTTCATCGCATCCGACCTGGAGCCGAGCCAGAAGGAGAGGCTGATCAGATGTCTCCAGCAAAACTGTGACGTCTTCACTTGGTCGACCCATGAGCTGCCAGGGGTCTCGCCGAGCGTAGCGCAGCACAAACTTCACGTCCGGCCGGACGCTCGGCCGGTGAAGCAGAGGAAGAGGGACTTCAACGCCGAACATAATGTCATCATCCGAGCTGAAGTTGAGAAGCTTCTGGAGGCCGACCGCATACGAGAGGTGCAATTCCCGAGCTGGCTCGCCAATGTGGTGCTGGTCTCCAAGCCAGACAACAAATGGAGAGTCTGTATCGATTTCCGGGATCTAAATAAGGCATGCCTGAAGGATTTTTACCCTCTACCCCGGATCGACCAACTGGTAGACTCTACTGCTGGATGCGAGTTGATATGCATGCTGGATGCATATCAAGGCTACCACCAAGTGCCACTCGCCCAGGAAGATCAGGACAAAGTGAGCTTCGTTACTGCGGATGACACTTATTGTTACAACGTGATGCGGTTCGGACTAAAAAATGTCGGAGCCACATACCAGCGGCTAATGAACAAAGTGTTCCGGGAGCAGATCGGGCGCAACCTGGAAGTCTGCGTGGATGATATAATAATTAAGTCACTCCGAGCGGCGGATCTTTGTACAGACATAGAGGAAACCTTCCGAACACTGAGGAGGTATGGAGTCAAGCTGAACCCCCAAAAATATTTGTTCAGAGCAAAAGGCGGGCGCTTCTTGGGATACATCGTGACCGAGCGGGGCATAGAGGCGAACCCTATCAAGGTGAAAGCACTGCAAGACATGCCGCCTCCCAGGAATCTGAGGGAAGTGCAATGCCTCACCGGCTGGATAATGACATTGTCGAGATTCATCTTTAAGACAGCCGACCGGAGCTTGCCATTTTTCAAGATCTTGCGCCGAGCCACAAAGTTCCAATGGGACGAGGAGTGCGATCAGGTGTTTGAGGAGCTAAAGATGTACCTGAATTCTTTACCTGTGCTGGCTAAGCCGAACGTAGGTGAGCCACTCCGCATATACCTGTCCTCCACCGAGCATGCTGTCGGCTCGGCGTTGGTGAAAGGAAGCGAAGAAGAGCAGCCCGTGTATTCCCTGAGCCACAATTTAAAAGATGTTGAGTCTCGCTACACTGACCTCGAGAAGCTTGCGTTCTCTTTAGTCCTTGCCGCTCGGAGACTCCACCCTTATTTCTTGGCACATACGATCATCGTTATGATAAATAGCCCGTTGGGAAGAGTGCTCCTGAATCCAGAGGCGTTCGGACGGCTCATCAAATGGACGATGGAGCTCAGCAAATTCGACATCCAGTATCAAGCCCGCTCGGCGATTAAGGCGCAGTCCTTGGCAAATTTTGTAACTGAGGTACACAATCCTGAGCCTGAAGCTTTGTGGAAAGTATTTGTGGACGGGTCATCCACTCGGCTTGGTAGCGGAATCGGTATCTTGCTGCTTTCTCCTCAAGAAGAGTGGATGCATCTATCTGTCCGTCTGGATTACCGGGCAACAAATAATGAGGCGGAATATGAGGCCCTCATAGCCGGCCTACAGGCCGCGCGGCATGTGGGAGCCAGCCGGGTGATACTATATTCTGACTCCCAATTGGTCGCTCAGCAACTCTCGGGGTCCTTCGAGATAAACAATGCAAGACTCCGGCTCTACGCGGAGGCCTTTGAAAAGCTCAGGACTAACTTCATCGAGGTTGTCATACAGAAAATTCCCCGAGCCGAGAACCAGTTAGCAGATGAATTAGCCAAGCTCGCTAACTTAATATTGTTGATTGTCATCCAACAGCCAATTGAGCAAGTGTCCTTGGTGGCGCACATCGACCGGATGGAAGGCCTCACATTCCCAAGCGATTGGAGAACAACCATAATGGAATTTTTGTGCTCGGAAGCCACACCGTCCAATCGGGAGGAAGCTCGGCTACTGAGGAGGAGAGCCGGCCGGTTCACACTCATTGGGGACTAGCTTTACAAAAAGACGTTCTCTCGCCCGCTGCTGAAGTGTGTCAGTTCGGAAGACGCAGAATATATTCTCCAGGAAGTACATCAAGGATTGCGAAGGTCATCCGGGCGGGCGATCGTTGGCTAGGAAGATTCTGCTGGCCAGATACTTCTGGCCAACTCTATAAGAAGACGCCGCTCGGACCATCGCCACCTGCCTTTCCTGTCAGAAGTTCCACAGCTTCTCCCATAGGCCACCGGAGAGGACGAAGGCGTCTACTGTGTCCTGCCCATTCGACCAGTGGGGTATGGATATAGTGGGACCTTTCCCTATGGCGACTGGGCAACGGAAGTTTTTATTAGTAGCGGTCGACTATTTCTCCAAGTGGGTCGAAGTCGAACCACTGGCCAAAATAACCGAGCAGATGGTCAAGAAGTTCATCTGGCAGCATATAAGTTGTTAGTTTAGCATTCCTCATCGGCTCATTTTGGATAACGGACGGTAGTTCATTGGTCAGCAGCTCGGAGAATGGTGCAAGGGATACGGCATCGAACAACACTTCACTTCCGTGACGTATCCTCAGAGCAATGGTCAAGCCAAAGTAGCCAATCGGGAGATCCTGCGAATGCTTCGGGTTCGGCTCGATCACATGGAAGGAAGTTGGGTGGACGAGCTGCCCGGCGTACTATGAGCCATTCGCACAACCCCAAAGGAGGGTACGGGGGTAACGCCGTTCCATTTGGTATACGGGGGCGAGGCGGTCGTCCTAGTCGAGGTCGGAGTCGAGTCCGATCGGATCCAGAACTACGATGGGGACAATGCCGAGCGGAGACTATTGGAGTTGGACCTAATGGACGAAGCGCGAGCTAAAGCAGTCGTTCGGCTGATGGCGTATAGGCAAAGAATGAAGCAGAATTACAATAGGCGTGTAATTCCCAAAGCATTCGAACAAAGGTCCGAAATTACTCCTACTGCAGGTGAGAAACACTTACCTTGATTCTTGGACTCATAACCGAACAAAAAGGGCTTCTAGGACCTTGGCCGACCGCTGGAGATGATGCCCTAACTCCCTTTCATTTTCTGCCCGAGCTCCGCCATCGTACGCAGAAGAGAAGGAGAGAATGGTTTAAGTCACGGGAAAACAGAGCATCAACTTATCCCTTTTTATTACTTAATATTTCTGTTAACTCCTTAAATAAATTCGCTACCTTTTCTAAACAGACAAATCCAACATCAACTTATCCCTTTTATAATCCAATATTCTGCTAACTATCTTAAATAAATTCGCTATCTTTTCTAAACAGACAAATCCAACATCAACTTATCCCTTTTATAATATTCTGTTAACTATCTTAAATAAATTCGTTACCTTTTCTAAACAGACAAATCCAAAATCAACTTATCCCTTTTATAATCCAATATTCTGTTAACTATTTTAAATAAATTCGCTACCTTTTCTAAACAGAAAAATCCGTTTGCCCACCTGGTCAGCCGGGTTTTGACCGAGTCAAAGGTCGTGGGTTCAATTCTCGGCTTGGACATTTTTTGTCGAAACTTCCTTCGTTTAGTAAAAATACCAAACGACCTCCAAAAATTACATAAAAATACTCTAAAAATCTCTAGAATATTTCTAAATATTTTTAAGAACTTTTTGAACTTCTAATGAGGAAAATTGGGTCGTTACAATCCCCCATACCTTATAAAAAGTTCGTCCTCGAACTTAGAATAATTCTATAGCATGTTCTCTACCTTGTACATGCATTAGTTAGCATCCATAATCTAATGTACTAAGGAAAGCCACATCAAAGGTATCTTAGGACCTCCTAACCTACTTTCAATGAACATAAGCATAAGCAGTGACATAAGCATGACAACATAAACGTAAGCATGGTAGATGAACTAAACATAATGATAGACTTGATCACAAGCATGTCCATATGCATAGGCAAGAACATAACATGAACATAACGTGGACCTAAACATAAACGTAAATATAAATATAACATGACTTGAACATACTTGCATGCATACTTATAAACATACTATTGTGGTGGCCTAGTTGCACTTAGTAGTACCGTAACATAAGTTGTTGATCAGACAACTACCCTAGCGCTAGGTTGGCAGGGGTCCGAACTTAGGACCGGAGTTCCCCTTTATTCTGGCGCGCTCACCAAGCTTAGGTCCCCGAATCATACCACCATCCCATAACATATCTTGTTAGATTCTAGCGCGCTCACCGGGCTTAGGTCCCCAGATCATACCACCATCCCAGAACATATCTTGTTTGATTCTGGCGCGCTCACCGGGCTTAGGTCCCCGGATCATACCACCATCCCAGAACACATCTTGTTTGATTCTGGCGCACTCACCGGGCTTAGGTCCCCGGATCATACCACCATCCCAGAACACATCTTGTTATGTAAAAGAAACTAAGCATAATTTTTAACTTTATAAGCACTTCTAAACATCTCCCTATTCTGTACATATAATCTAATACTTCTAAGGATTTCTCTTTACTGTAAAAAAAGAAAATCATACTAAAAAGAATTTAAGTATTTTCTTACTTGAAGACGACAAAGATTGGTGCTGATGTGTGATACTGGAGAATAGGAACTGCTCTGATACCAACTTGTAACACCCCACTCTCCTCACTACTGGTCTGAGAGGGCGGAGCGCTACTGGACTACTAATTTTTTTCCTTAACTAGAGTTGTTCACATGTAAAGATCAATACATAAACTCTAAAAAAACTCAAAACATACAATTAACTAGCAGCGAAAGACTAAATGACTCATCTAATACATTCTACTCAACTCTTTGTTAATAAATTCTTATGCTAAATCCCAAGGCTTCTATAGTCCAGACATCACACATCCATCCGCACCTCCTTGTCGCCTTCCTTTTCTATAACTTTTCCTTTCCTTTATCTGCAGTAAGAGGAAATGCAACTATAAGCAAAATTGCTTAGTAAGCGCTATCTAACTCACAAAACTCGAATATGCATGTGAATAAAATAAATCTAAAACTGATTTGTGAAGTTTTGAAAACTATTTTCATAATAGATAAAAATAATAATCAAACTGCTGATGGGTCTGGCAACTGTACTTGCTATGCACGCATCCCTAACTAGACCCGAGATAGCTGGTCCCGAATCTAGTAGGGTTTACTAGGTTATCTAAACCTAGGGCAACTATGAGAGCCCAACCCAAGGACAACTAAGAGTCTAACACAGTGCCATTGATAAAAGTAAAATACTTGTTATCTTTTAATACTTCTAATATATAATGCCTCGGCATTTTAACAAGCACATTGTGAGCCAAAATCCCTAAAGTCTTGACTTTGGGATCTACTTAAGGCCTTGGCCTTTTTCTTTCTTTTCTTTATCTTTCTTATACTTGTTAATACTTCTAAAAGAATGCTTCTTTAAAAAGAAACTGAAATGTTTAAGCAAATTCTAACTTTGAAATGCTTAAACAAAAATCTGCATACTATGCTAATCAAAATTCTGCATACTATACTAATCAAGATTCTGCATTCTATGCTACACTATTTCTGCATACTATGCAAACATAAATTCTGCACTATAATAATTAACCAAAATGCACTATAATCTTTTTCTTTAAAAACTGCACTATAAGTTCCACCAAAAATCTGCACTACAAGTTCCACAAAAAATCTGCACTACAAGTTCCACAAAAAATCTGCACTATAAACTTTAAAGAAATCTGCACCATAAACTCTTTAAGAAATCTGCACTACAAGCTCTAAAGAAATCTGCATTTTAAGCTCTAAGAAATCTGCACTACAAGCTTAATTAAAATCTGCGCTATAAGCTTACATAAAATCTACACTATAAGCTTAATTAAAATCTGCACTATAGGCTTAATTAAAATCTGCACTATAAGCTTAAATAAAAATCTGCACTATAAGCTTAATTAAAAATCTGCACTATAAGCTTAATTAAAATCTGCACTATAAGCCTACATAAAAATCTGCACTATAAGCTTAATTAAAATCTGCACTATAGGCTTAATTAAAAATCTGCACCACAAGCTTAATTAAAATCTGCACTATAAACTTACATAAAAATCTGCACTATAAGCTTAATTAAAATATGTACTATAGGCTTAAAAATCTACACTATAAGTGCTTCTCATGCTTCGAATTCAAGAAGAACAAAGGTCCGAAACTACTCCTACTGCAGGTGAGAAGCACTTACATGTGAAGATCTCCCGGAAATCTCCCTTGGCCGGCCGCCGGAGAGGAACCCTAGACCCCCCCTTTTTCCTTTGCCCAAACAGGAGACGCCGCGCCGTCGGGAGAGAAAAGGAGAGGAGAGGTTTAGGTTTTGGAAAATAATCCCTAAGTTCTCCCTTTTTATAACTTAATATTTCTGTTAACTATCTTAAATAAATTCGCTAACTTTTCTAAACAAACAAATCCAACATCAACTTATCCCTTTTATAATCCAATATTCTGTTAACTATCTTAAATAAATTTGCTACCTTTTCTAAACAGACAAATCCCACATCAACTTATCCCTTTTATAATCCAATATTCTGTTAACTATCTTAAATAAATTCGCTACCTTTTCTAAACAGACAAATCTAACATCAACTTATCCCTTTTATAATCCAATATTCTGTTAACTCCTTAAATAAATTTTTCTAACTTTTCTAAACAGATTTGTCCGTTTGCACACTTGGTCAGTTGGGTTTTGACTGAGTCAAAGGTCGTGGGTTCAATTCTCGACTTGGACATTTTTTTGTCGAAAATTCTTTCGTTTAGTAAAAATACCAAACGACTTCCAAAAATTGCATAAAAATACTCTAAAAATCTCTAGAATATTTCTAAAGTGTTTCCAAATATTTTTAAGTACCATTAGGACTCGTAATGAGAAATTTTGGGTCGTTACAGTCACCTCCACGGGAGAAGTCTGAGCAGCCGACTCCCCCGCATTGGTCTCACTCTCACCTTCGTGAGAGCCGATCGGAGCAATACCCATCTGCTCCATTTCCTTGGCCGCTGCCGCTTCGATCACCTCCGCCTTTTTCTTCAGAATCTCGAATAGTACAGATTCCATTACGATGTTTGCTGCAAAGAAAAGAGAAGGAAATCAGTTAGAACTCAAGGCAAGGGCTCAAGTAAATTTTTTACCAAAGCTGCTCGAGAGTTTGGTTCGGCTCGGGCTCAAGCCGAACATGTACATCACTCCTAATATCATGTCATGTCATATATACATCATATAGCAATAGTATATTTTTTTAAAAAAATTATTCTTTTTGATGTAGGCCATAAATCATCATATATTATTTTAAATTTCTTGTAATTAAGGACAATGACATTTACCAACAAATGGTAAAGGATTTTATCAACAAGTGACATCCTAGGTGGATGTTCATAAATTAAAATGCCTAGAAAGATATGCATGATCCTTAATTTAGGGAAAAATCAAAATCTACATCTCACAAAGACTATAAGTTGACTTGTATGTGTTTTAATGCACATTAGATACAAGTGGGATATTAGGATGATGAGCAAAACTCAAGATGTTGATTTAGTGCATCTTTGAGTTTTTAATTTCATCAAAACACATAGTTGTATGTTATCAAATCATTGGAAAAGCTAATGTATAAATTATGTGCATTGAGCCTAAAGAACATGGTTGGAAATTGATTTTGAAAATCATTTTAAATATACTTTGGAAAACCTTGGTGAAGGCTATCTCTTAATAGTAATCACCATTGAAAAGTTAGATACAAACTAGAAGAAAACATTGAAGTTTTCAAGAGTTTTCAAGTTTTTGTTAATCTTTGAAAATAGGAAGTATTTTCTTAGAAAACTATATTTCCTTAATATTATACGTCTTAAATAAAGTCTACAAGAATTTTCATAATTTTTATAATTTTATAGATTTATTTAGGAGTTTCTGAATTTTGGCTGAAATTTAATTTCAAGAAATCAAAAACTCAATCGATCAACCGATTGATTGGAAAGACTCAATCGATCAGTCGATCGATTGAGATGGATTTTTCGTGAGCAGAGCCTTGCGGAATCGATTCAACCCTGCCTGGATCGATTAGTTGATTAATTCAAGTGTAGTTTCCACGAACAGAAGCTCACAGAATCGATTAGTTGATCAATTGAATGGCTTCAATCGATTGAGTTCCAACTTCAATTGATTGAAAAGGCTAATTTTGGTTGTAGAAGTCTGATTTCATCACTTTAAGCCATTTTTAATCTCATTAACCATTCCAAACCCTTTGAAATATATTTATATACATTTAAGGGTGATATTCTTGTTGAAATAAGAATGGTTTGGTTAAAAGTAGAGTAAGTTGAAGTTTAGAATGAGATTTACATTCAAATATTGATATTTGAACCTCAAAAATTCAAACTTATGGGTTTCCTAAAGTCTTAGGAATTCCCAGTCATTGTTGGGCAATGATAGAAGTTTGGAGGATGTTTTTAGGGGGAGCCACTCTTTAAAGACATGAAAATTATTTTTCACAAAACTTTAGAGGGTAGTAAAATCTTTGTTGTGATGAATTCTCTAGGATCAGCATTGTGAAGTGGTTAATGCTCAAGGATGAGCATTGGAGACAATGAAGGGTATGAGACCTTTATTGTGGTGTTGTGAATAACGAGTGAGGTTGTGAACAACGTATAATAACTCTTATGGAGAAGAGTTTTTGATATGTACCAAAAGGGGAGAATGTAGAGTTTAAGTTAGGTCTTTATTACCCAAAGGGGGAGTTTGCCCTCTAAGAAAGGGAAAGAATGTAGAAAACCCTCATTTATGCTTTGGCATGAAGAAGAAGGTGAGACTATGAGATTAACCTAACTTAAAGGTATTGTCAAATATCAAAAAGGGAGAGATTTTTAGTGCAATATCCTTTGGGTGAAAGTTGACCAGGTTGACTAAACTTGAATTGGCTCAAGCTTGAGTCGTAATGTGTGAGTTTCGATGTTTGATAATATATGAAGATTGTTTTGATAATGTATGGAGATTGTAAGAGCAATCACCCGTTTAGGAGTTTGGTCAAGGTTAACCAGGTTGACAAGAAAAAGAGTCAAGTAGGTCAAGGTTGACCGGATACTTAACTGGGAAAGTCCTAACTAGAGGTTAGGCAAGAATAAGTCCAACGGGAAGGTTGGAAAAAGAGGGAAATCCAAGTGGATCATTGTTGACCAGGCACTTGGTGTTGAAAGTCCTAGTAAGTGAAGCCAGACAGAAGGAAAATCCTAGTGAGTGAAGCTAGGTAAAAGAAAAGTCTTGGTGAGTGAAGCCAGACAGTGAGAAAATCCTAGTGAGTGAAGCCAGGTCAAAGACCTAGTGAGTGAAGCTAGGTAGATAGAAATCCTGGTGTGTGAAGCCAGGTGAAAGCCCTAGCGAGTGAAGCTAGGTAGTAAGAATGTCCTGGTGAGTGAAGTTAGGCAATGGAAACCCAGGTGGGTCAAGGATGACTGGACATCTGGTGATTAGAAGACCAAGTAAGTCAAAGGATCGACCGGATACTTGGCATAAGGAGAAAAGTCCAAGTGGGTCAAGAGATTGACCGAACACTAAGAATGTTGGTTGCTACTCGGAATATCGTACTAGTTCCCCTATACAAAAATTTTATACAAGTCCTGAACCTTTCCTAACAACCTATTGTATTCTTTAGAAATTAAATTTGGAATCGCAAACAGAACTTAACATTATTGATTCTAAATTCAACTTATCTGTTCTTAGAGGTTTAGACTTGGATTGCAAATGATGCTTAACATTATTAATCCAAATCCACCTATGTTACAAATTTGATTAAATATTTATTTCAGAGATCGACTTCCAAGGTAAACATGGCGAGGCACTAGGCCTTCTTGGTTATGGGAGCATCCACCACTTCCTAGACAAAGTCTTTCAATGAAATTCAATATTTAATCTCCTTATAGTAACCCTAGGTTTAACCAATAAGAACAATCAAATCATAAGATCGAAAAATAAAAGAAACACAAATTCGAATCATAAATCCGAAACCTAGAAACGTTAGCCTCTTGTGTTTGGTATTTCAAGATTTAAACAAAAAGATGAACTAGTTATGATGCGGAAACTAATAACTAGTTATACATTTTGTAGCTTATAGACCTCATGATCTTCTATCGTATTCTTCTTCTTATCTCGGATGTCGTGTGAGCAACGATCTACCTAGACGAGAATCCACCCAAGCTTCCTTCTTCTCCAAGCAAGTTTCGGCCACCAAGAGTCTTCTAGAGATGAAGAACTTTTACCACCAACCAAGCTCCAAGGGATGCTAGGAAACAATGCCTCCTATCTCTTCTTCTTCTCCAAGCAAAATCCAGCCACCAAGATCTCTCCAAGAAGATGATGCCGCCGACCACTTAAGAAGAAGAATAGGGGAAGAGGAAGAAGAGAGGGTCGACCACCACCAAGGAAGGGAGGAATAATAGAAGATATGTTATGAGGAGAGGCACCTCTACCCTCTCATTTATATTCCTTGATCTTGGCAAATAAGGAAAGTTTTAATAAAAAACTTCCTTATTTTCTTTGCCATAGAAAGGAAAATTTAATTGATTAGAAAATTTCCTTTTCTCTATCAATGTGGCCAGCCACCTCAATTCCTCCAAAAAAGGAAAGTTTTAAACACAAAATTAAAACTTCCTAATTTATTTCCAGAAATTTTAAAAATAAAAATTTCTCTTTAAAAATTCCCTTCATGGTTGGTTATAAAAGGAAACTTTTATAAATTAAAATCTCTCTATTAAAACATGTGGATGATTTACAAAAAAGGAAAGTTCTCTAAAATTAAAATCTTCCTTTTAACTACAAATAAGGAAAGATATCAAATCTTTCTCTTAATCTTTTGTAGAAAGCTATAAAAGGAAATATTTAATTTTAAAACTCTCTTTTTAAAATCATGAGGATGGTTATAAAAAAGATAAGTTTTATCAAAATTAAAATCTTCCTTTTTACTACAAATAAAGAAAGATATCAAACCTTTCTCTTAATCTTTTGTAGAAAACTATAAAAGGAAAGATTTAAATTTTAAACTCTCTTTTAAAACCATGGCTTCCACATAAGAAAAGATTTTAAAAATAAAATCCTTTTAATTTATTTTGGCCGGCCACCTAAGCTTGGGTTCAACCTAAGGGTTGGCCACCAACTCACCTTGGTTTGGCCGACCCTAGCTTGAGCTCCAAGCTAGGTTTGGCTGGCCACCTTAAGGTGGGTAAGAAGGTGGGTATGAGTGGGTATAAGACTTTATAAATAAGAGGCTACGGCAGGGACCGAGAGG
The DNA here is from genome assembly GCF_018446385.1 of Zingiber officinale. Taxonomy (NCBI): domain Eukaryota; kingdom Viridiplantae; phylum Streptophyta; class Magnoliopsida; order Zingiberales; family Zingiberaceae; genus Zingiber; species Zingiber officinale. The sequence goes on along the minus strand of NC_056002.1, from coordinate 95,669,862 downwards.
AGGAATTGGTTTTGGTCTCCCGATGAACTTGAGTTTCCCGTGTTCACCCCGAACATCCAACTCGAGTTCATCAATAATATCTCATTCCACTAAAGAGTTATTATTGAACTACCGCACTAATCCCATATTACTATATGGGCTCCTTCTTATCATGAGTGTGTTAGTCTCCCTGTATTTAAGATATAGAATGCCCACTAATTAAATGAGTTCTGACAACTCACTTAATTAATATCTAGCTCCAAGAGTAGTACCACTCAACTTCATCGTCATGTCGGACCAAGTCCACCTACAGAGTTTATATGACAATCCTTATGAGCTCCTCTTGAGGACATCATCAACCTAGATTTCTAGGACACAGTTTCCTTCTATAATCAACAACGTATACTATAAATAATATTATTTCCCAACTTATCGGGCCTATTAATTTATCGAACTAAATCACACCCTTTGATAAATTAAAGAAATAAATACTAAACATATGCACTTGTTATTATATCAGGATTAAGAGCACACACTTCCATAATAACAAAGGTCTTGTTCTTTTATACAGTCAGTATAAAAAGAACTTACCTTAAATGATCCTGCTCAATACACTCAGAGTGTACTAGTGTAATTTTATAGTCAAGATAAACTAATACCAAATTATACTACGACTATTCCAATGGTTTGTTCCTATCCGTCTTAGTCGTGAGCTACTGTTTATAATTTATAAGGAATTGATAACATGATCTTCTGTATGTGACACCACATATCATGTTATCTACAATATAAATTAATTGAACAACTACACTTAGCATATAAATATAGACATTTGACTAATATGATTCTTATATGTTTATACAAAAAGCTAAACTTTTAATATACACTCTAACAAAGAAGTCCTAGCAGGTCAAGGTTGACCAGATGCTAGGCAATGAGGAGTCCCAATAGGTTAAGATTGATTGGATGTTGGGTTTGGGAACCCTAGACTTGAGTTAGGTAAGTTAGGGTTGGTCAATCGATCAGGTGATCGATTGAACCAGAGCCCAATAGATTAACTGATCAATTGGGAGTGTGATGCCAGTGAAAGAAGCCCAATCGATCAGTTGATCGATTAGAGAGACCTTCTCGTGAGCACAGAGAGTTTCCCAATCGATCAGCCGATCGATTGGGCCACGCCAATCGATTAGCCGATTGATTGGGGTTGGATTTCTCACAAGAATGCGAGGAAGCATGAATTGATCGGTCAATTGATTCAGGGCTTTTCCAGCAAGAGCATAGAGACGCTCTGAATCAAGCAGTCGATCGATTCAAGCCTCGTCAATCGATTGGTTAATCAATTGGGATATGACCGTTGCGCAGAATACAAGTTTTGGATGACTACGATCACTGGGATTCGACGTGACAATCGATTGGGAGCCCTAGATAGCAGAATATAAAAGTGATAGAGAGTTCAAATGAGGCAGCGCTTACATGAAGATCTCTCCCGATTCTTCTCCACCGAGCTCACGAGTCTTCCACCATTTCTTGGAGCATCTTGGGGACAAGTGTTGCTGCACTTCCAAGAGTCAAGAGGCATCTACAAGCTAACGAGATCAAACAAGAGAGGTTATTCATTGTATTGTTTAGTTTTACTTCTTGTTTCAAGTTGTATGCTTGTGTGAGTTTGTATGAGGTTTCTCCACCCCCGACAGTTACTGAGAAGGAGTGTTTTTCATAGTGGAGAGTGCTCATGTGTGTGGATCCTTGGATTAGTCATCTCTTCTTGAGGTGGACACCAAGTAAATCCTGGTGTTAGCATTGTGAGCTTGTTGTAAGGTTTTCCACTGCAACATCATCATCTATGAAGTAAGCGAACGAGCTATTCACCCCCCTTCTAGCTTTCGATGTGACCCAACAATCAAAACATAATTATCAATACAACATGCACCAACAATCTCTCCCTTTTTGATGTAATGACAACCTAGGTTAAAGTTAGAAAAAAACATGCAAATGAGCATTAAAAAATTTTAAGTGAGTTGAATTTTTCTAACCTAACTCACTATCCTCCCCCTTTGGCATACATTAAAAATTAATGCAATACATTATGCGCAAATTTCCAATTGTTCATAAAAGTTGAAAATATTTCAACTAATTGTTTAACTAATGTTTGGAAATTTTTGAACAACTTAAATAAAGTTTTAACAAAATATATAAATTTTTAAAACTAAGTTTTTCAAACAAGTTTTTAAATAATGATTTCAAGTTCTTAAATTTTGAAAATAAGTTTTATTTTGAAAACAACCATTGCAAGTAATATTTTTAAGTAAAGTTGACAAAGGTAAAGTTTTTTTTCCAGAAAAAACTTAGGTTTATCATAGGGAAAAGTAAATGAAAAATTCTTTTAAAGTAATTTGAAAGGAGTTTTTTTTTTAATTTATAAAAGATTTTTAAAGTTTTAACAAATGAATTTCGCAAAGTATTTCCATATAATTTTAAAAAATATTTTTAAAAGTACTTTTAAAGTAAGTTTGCTAAAATAGTTTCCAAAATATTTTACATAAAGACTTTGCAAAAAAAAGCTTTCAAAAAAATTACCAAGGAAAATTTGAAAGGAATTTCAAAATTTTACAAATATTTTTCAAATATTTAAAATTTTCTAAAATCTTTTGCAAAGATAATTTTTACAAGAATTTTACAAGCAAATTTTGAAGATAATTTTCAAAACATTTTCAAAAGTAATTTTAAAAATATTTTTACAAAACAATTTTAAGGAGACTTCCAAAGAATTTTTTAAAGTAATTTTCAAAACACTTTTAAAAAATTTTGATATATGGTTTTGAAAATAAACTTTTTAGATGATTAAGTAATTTGTAAGTATTTTAAAATATTTTTAAAGATAATTTTTTCAACTATATACTTTGAAAACTTTAAAAGACATTAACCAAAGTTTTAAGTAAGTTTAAGATATTAGTTTGTAAAAAGTAACATAAAAATGAAAATTTTTGAAATATGACACTTTTGAAAATAATTTTCAAATATCCTCCCTTGAATCTGATATTTTTTTAAAAATAATTATCTAAAAAGTGTCCTTAAATGTCTAGTCTTTAGTTACTAATTAACTATCAGAAGATAGTAGTATTCACTTGATTAGTCAAGTTAAGTACTAATGTCCAGTTAGAAATTACTGAAAAATGACTACTTAACTTGATCATTATACTATTGTATTTATCACCCAGACTTATATTAATACACTAATATAAGCATCTGAAGTCCAAGCAAAAGGCCTATGCATCTCACGCCATTCAATGTTTTTGAATACACAATTAAGGTAGACCTAGTGTGTTTGTGAGATGCTTGTTCACTAGATCTATAGGATTATGATTTCTAAGGGTTAGATTTTGATTAAGGCCAAAATAATTTTGCAACACTAGATAAATGGGAATTTTTTTTAAAACATAAGTAATAATTTTTCTAGAATTTAAAAATCACTTGAATAAATGTCCTCCCCCTTAACCTAAGGTCTTAGTTTTCAAAAAAAAACTTACTTATAATTATTTTATTGAGTTTGCATATGTGATAAATTTTAAAGGAATTAATTACTAAGATAGAATCATTCTTCATTAGCATAATTCTAAATTTTAATTTAATTTCATTATTTTATTTTTATTTTTAATTTAATTTAATTTATTTTGATATAATTTAATTTATTTTGATTTAATTTAACCTTATTTATCTCACCCAGTCTAAGTTTTCGGACAAATGGATCCTATGATTTTGTGAGATGAGTTAAGTTGAATTTCAAGATTTGGTTTAGCTTGTGTTAGATTCAAGTTTAACTTTGGGTTCAACAAATAAGTATTCTTTGGATAAACTTCTAAGCTGTGGTGAGTCACATTAACATTATTAGAGTAATCATGCCTTCGAAATTTTTCAAATAGTCCCGCCCACTGAACTTAGTACAAAACTTTAGTCTAACCAACTAGAATTAGTAAAGGGTAACTTTAGTTATTTCCACTAATCCAAATATACCAGGTCGAAGCCATATCTTCTTAGACATGCATAGACAGAACTTTCCTAACCTACTATCATCCAAAACTTCTCTAGTACTATTTATCAAGTTAAACTTTTATCCCTTTTTAATATAGTCTTACTTACCCAGTCTGGTAAATTAAAATTTTAGATGTGCCTACTAATTTGGAGTCTCCCCTGAATTATTGAACTTGGGTTTATGTTTGAGGTTTGTGTCGATGGGTTTTATAGTTGATAAACTTGATTATAACTTGTGTTTAAATTGAAATGGTAGTTATTTGATTTAAATTTAGTTTTCCGATTTAAGTTTGATTTGTTTGATTTCATTTTATATTTTAGATTTGAATTAATAGGTTTAGATGGATTTAGTTTTAGGTAATGAATTCTATTTTTAGGTACATAAAATTGATTGAGCCCTACTTGAATGGTTAGACATGCTTTCAGAACCCAAGCTTTGGTTAGTTTCTTGTTTTAGCTTATAAGTGATATAAATGTTTTGTTTATTGAGCTGGACTTGTATCTGCGCCCGAATTTATTATATACATCTCGTTGAGATCCAATTTATCATGTCTAGGTACTTAGATCTGGTTGTAAATTTTTTTAACAGTTCTTTTAGATTAGTTATTTTAGTTTTTAATTTAAAGTTTTCTTCCTCAAGTCTTTTGACTTGAGTTGGATTAATGTTTTTTGTCTGGGAGTTAAGTTGTTCCTTAAGGTGTTGATTTTTCTTAAGAAGTGTATTATTTTGTTTTTCAGATCTAATTAATTTTTTATTTAGACATGCAATTATTTTAAAAAATTTAGCAGTTAAGATAGACGATACCTCATTCGAACCTTCAGAAACAAGTGTGCACTCATGGCTTGATTTGTCTATGGACTCGTCCTCTTGATCCGCCTCACTTTTTGATTCGGGCCCGGATGTTATCAGTGTAAGGTAGTTGTGATGCTCCTGATCTTCAATGTCTGATTATTCGAAGGATGCCTCATCAAAAGTTACCTTTTCTTCTTCCTACATTTTGATGTTAAGTAATTTATTCAGAAATGAATCCTTTTCAGTTACCTTGACCTCGTTTGTTCCTTCGTGTAACTCGATGAGTTTATCTCAAAGTTCCTTTGTATTTTCGTGTGGGCTGACTCGGTTCAATTCCTCCTTCATGAGTCTACACTGGATCGTGTTCAATGCCTTGAAGTCAATTTGTACCTTCTTTTTGATCTCCAGATTCCAGTTTGCTGGGTCTATCAAAATTCTAGTGTTGTTGTGGATAGAAGGTTTACATCCTTTGAGGATGATGAACCATTGGTCAAATTTTGTCTTCAAGACACCTCCATCTACTTCTTCTATTATGGAAAGTCGCCCCCATTGTAGAGGGGGGACGAACGGTGTTGTGTCCCTAATTTTGGGCTAGTAATTTCTGAAAGAAAAACTTGGAAATGTTGCCAAGATTTGGTCTTGGGGTAAGTAGTGTGGTAGAATAAGAAAAGACCTGATTGGTGTTGCACCAATTCAAGATATTGCAGAAAGAAATGAGAAGACTTGTCTAAAGAGGTAATTGGACCAATTTAGACTATATCGAAAAACTCAAAATTGAAAAGAAAGATTTAAAAAAATTTGAAAGTCCCCCCCCTTACACGATTGATGGTTGCACCAATTCATAGGCAACTTGACTCTTATATCACTTATTGGATCGTAAAGTCACTAGATGGGGGGGGGGGGTGAATAGCGATAGTCACTTTTTCGAAAGTTGAGAGTATGCAGCAGATAAAAAGATAAAGAGAAAGAAGCTAGAAAGAAAAAGACAAGCACGCACTAACACAAGTAATTTTTTACTTGGTTCGGAGCCTTCAACGACTCCTACTCCAAGGTCCGTACTTGTTGAGTGTTTTCGTTGGGTAATCCACTAATAGTTCAAAATGTTACAAAGTTGAAGTACAAAAACTATAAGAAAATGTTACCAACAACATAAAAAAAGAAATGGAACTTGATCGTCAATTGTTGGAGGAGCATTACAGCGTTGTCGGAGCTTCTTCGGAGCAGCACGCAAGAATGAAAGTCATAGCACTTGATGTTCTGAAACTACTGGTCGAAGGTTGCTTTTATAGCCCCATCTGGGAGCCTAGATCCCCTCCTGGGCCCTTGGACTGTGCTGACGTGGGAGCTCTCGTCGAAACTTTATCCGCAAAGTTTATCCACCTCTGGGCGCCTAGATCCCCTCCGAGCATCTGGACCATTGACTTGGGATCAACTAGTCGACGCGCTCTAACTCAGCTCCTGGATATCTTTTCTGGTCCGGGCCCCTGGATCAACTCCGGGCACCCGGACCGCCTAGTGCCTGGCTAGGCCGCCCGGGCAAAGTTGGTTCGAACGCTGGGACTAACTTCAGGCACCCGGATCCCTTCTGAGCACCCGGACACTCTGTTTCAGCAACTTCTTTCCTACAAAAAAAAAGAGTTAGTGCAGACAACAAAAATATATTTATCTTGCAAAATAAAGTTAGCACAATACAACAAGACAGTAATAGTAATTAGATTTTGTCTCTCCGAGATCAGGATCTAGTCAAGATCTCAACTTAGGTTTTCCAAATGGACCTAAACTGGACCGATGCTTACTATTCCCTCAACTGGGAACACATTCTCACAGAATCTCTCCTCCAGTTGCTTACTTCTTACTTACCAATTGTAATCGCTTGACTTGTGTTTGACCCACCAGGTTTTCCCACTAGTTATCAGGTCCTGTGAACCCAACTGGAATTCGGCCGGTTGTAAGGTCCCACAGACCTAACCGAAATTTTCTCCAGATATCAAGTCTCATGTACCTATCTGGACTTCGCACCAGCTATTGGGTCCCTCAGACCTAGTTGGATTTCAGCCTAGTGTCAGGTCCTCCAGATCCGTCAATTTCTGTACATTTGGTAAAGCAATTAGATCACACAACACATCTAACTTTAATCTATTTGTCATATATTAAAACCTGATTATCAGTAAAAGTTGCACCAACACAGAGGTCCATGACGATTTTGGTATAAGAATAACTTGAAGGATATCATATATATGTGTATTATTTTGTACAACATAATTATTGAGAATGAGAAGATGTAGTAAGCAATTGGTCGAATGATAAAGAAGATCCTCTGACACAAATATTTTATGGCTCTATCTAAGAGTTTGAAGAATATCTTCGAAGAAACTGTAAAATACATGATAATCAAGTACATGCTTTGAGCTGACTTAGTTGAGCATATTTAGACACGCTATGAGTATGATCAATAAAAGATTATTTTTAGAAATTATTTATACTAATTTATTATTTAATGTTGTATTTCTTATTTTTAAATTTATAAATTTTTAATATTATATTTTAACAAATTAGGTGATATAAGAGTGACTATTACCAAATAATTAAGGTTTTTTTTAAATATATATGAATTGTTGAATGTGCGGTCTATAAAAAAAAACTAAAAGGAATTTTTTTTTATATAGTGAAGAGAAGAGTGAGATTTTTTATATAGTAATAATATGACATTTGAAAATGGAAAAACCTCATTGGAGATGTCCTTAGGAGCTTGGTGAGGAACATGAGAGACTCAAGCAGTCAAAATCTTAAAGATGAAAAATAGTCGTGTGAAATCGATTATTAGCTAAATAAGGGGGTTGCTCCAAGAGGTTTAAGTTGCTACTCAATGATTAAGTTATGCATGCGAACGATTGAAAGTAACCCCTAAGTGATCATCGAAAGACTTTGTATATGAGATTTTGGCACTAAGAAATAGCCTATAAAATCATTTGATTATTTTTTTAATTGACATCGAGTATTCAACTTATTTTGATTAATTTTGAAATGATCAATCTGTCCCTATAGAAATTACATATCGATTATTAGGGTAAATTAAACAATATTCATAGTGGATAACTCATCAACCTAACATTTTTAAGGTTAACTGTCCATTTAAAAAAATTATCCAGCTAAGACTTAATCTTTATATGTCTGGAAAATTAAAAAGGAATCATTTGCTAACTTCTTTAGATTGATCAAGATCTAAAAAGAAATCAAAAGCTAGAAGATTTCTTACTAATTTATATTTTAGATAGACTGGAAGGTATTTAGGATATTTCATGTTCATATTTATTTCCTTTATTCAAATCTATCAATAAATAATAATAAATTACACTTACAATATTGTTGGATCGGGTCGGCCGGCTAGAGAGGGTTGTGTTGCTTGAAACACTAAAATAAACCTTTCTCGATCTTTCAACTCAGGTTAGCAGCAATAGCAAATAAAATTAAATAGAAATAACAACTTAAATAAAATCAGTAAAAGATCAAGAATTACTTGGTTACAACCTAAATAGTTGTTAATCTAAGACAATAGAAAGCTCACTAAGAATCCCCTTCACTTAAGGCAGAGAAACCTTTTAAAGACTAGGAAAGTGAATACACAAGTTGTTCATTCTTCCTAAGTCCAGGGGTCTTTTTATAGCCCATGGAAAATCTTATCCGCAGGTTGAAGACGCCTTCCATAGGGCTAGAAGGTGTCTCTAGTGAGGCGCTTGTGGATAAAACTTTATCCACGGCCAATGGCTCATTTCAGCCTGATCGAAGGCGCCTTAGCACTGTTCATCAAAGGCGCCTTCCAGCCATGGAAGACGCCTTCCACAGAAGGCGCGGAGGCACCTTCAACAGCCTCTGAAGGCGCCTCCAGCAGCACTTGCAGTTCCATTTCGTTCCTTTGCTGCTGCGATCTCCTGGGGTGATTTTGACCACCAAAATAGGGCTCACCCGAACCTAATTTCCAGCCTTCTCCTTGAGCAGGCTTTTGCTCCAGTTTCTCTTCCCTCGAACATCGCGCACATCCTTCTTGTCCACCGGTGTACTCTTCCGCAGCATCTCGTCTCTCGGACGCACCGAGCCTGTCAGTTGTCTCCCGTGTCGTTCTTCTCGCTAGTCGCGTCTTCCGCTCGACTTCCTATGCTCATAAGCTCCTACACACTTAGACATAGGGATCAAACCAAAACAAGACCTAACTTAACTTGGTTGATTACACCAAAAATAACCTTGTGGTTCCAATAATCTCCCTCTTTTTTAATGTGAGCAACTCAAGTTAAGTTAGGGTAAATCAACTATAAGGTAAAGATAATTAAATTATAAATATGCAATAAAGTACAAAAATATTTTTAAATTTAAATTGAACTACTACCTCCCCCTAGACTTAACCTTCCCTTCTCCCCCTTTGATCACATAAAAAATTAGAGTAAAAAGATCTAAGGGTAAAGAAAAAAATTTAAGAAAAGCTTAATTTCTAAGTAACTTGTAAGTAAAATTTGCAAGTCAAGAAGTGAAAATGTTAAATCATTGACACATATTGAAAGCATTAATTTAATTAACTATTTCATGTTTATCAGTTTGTCAATTAAATATTCAATTCAGTAATTGACTTCCAGACTGTGGTGAGACACTAGGCCTTCTTAGTTATTGAATGATTAATCACTTCTAGACAAAGCCTCTTAAAGAATTCAAATATTTAATCTTCTATCTGAAAGCCCTAAGTCCAATTTTACTTTTAATTTATACAAGTTTTTTGAACCCAATATAGGTTCCTTTCTACAGGATTAATCAAGAATTTTGGGGGTACGCAACTTTTGGATATTTTTCTGATTTGACCCCTGTGAAATCTAAGGTACCAGCTTAGTCATTTAAAATTTTGAGTTTGAACAGTTGAACATGTATGATTTTTCAAGTTTCCAACTTGTGTCCTCAATTTATCATTTTCAATTTTTAATTTTCAAAATCTTTTAACATACAAGATTTGGCTAAAATTATTTTTAATTCTTTGTTTTCTTTTTCAAGTTTGCAACAATCTTTAGTTAATAATTTCGTAAATTTAAACAACTTGTCAGGTGGGAGAGATCGTACCTGACTTACCTTGTCGATCCTGTCATCTGTAGCTCTCCTTGATCTGCTGCTTTCTTCTGATGTAGCTCTCTCTTCATCGATACTCTCGATGCTCATTTCAGATGAGCTTTCTTTGTGTTCATCTTCTTGATGACTTGCCATCAATGTAAGTCTGGAAAAGGCTTCTGCCTCTTACTCGAATGACGTTTCGTCCCAAGTCGCTTTAAGGATCTTGTGTTTGTTCGTTTGGACGGGCTTCTTGTCTCTGCTTTTGTCCTTTTTTTCAATTTAGGATTGTTGTCTTTTACATGCCCTTCTTTATTACAGTGGTAGCATCTGATTGCCCTTTTCTTTCTACCCTATAGATGGTTAGATTTTCTAGTTTTAAATAATTTCTTAAACTGTCTTATCATCATTACCGTTTCATTGTCGTCGAGAGAGGATTCTGAATCTTGTTCGTCCATCTTCGCCTTAAGGGCAATGCTATGCTTCGACTCCTTTTTTGAATCTGCACATCTCATTTCATGGATTTCAAATATTGAACACAACTCTTCTAAGGTAATAGAGTCTATATCCTTAGAGATATAATAGACATCTACTAATGATACTCATTCCTTATTTCTAGGGAATGCGTTAAGTGTGTACCTTAGCGAATTTTGGTTGCTTACCTTTTCTCCGAGATTCGAAAGTCTGGTGATGAGCTCCTTAATTCGCGAGTGAAGGTGTGCAACGTTTTCGTCTTCTTCTAATCTAAGGTTGGTGATTTGGTTGCGAAGTAGGTCCCATCTCGCAAGTTTCGCCTTTGAGGTTCCTTCGTATAGTTCCAAGAATTTTTCCCAGAGCTCCTTAGCAGACTCGTAAGCACCGATCCGGTTGACTTCTTGTGACGATAGAATGCTTAGCAGATAAAACTCTACTTTGTCATTTTCCACGAAGTCGGCTTGTTCCTTCTTTGTCTATTGATACTTTTCCTTACTATCTTCAAAACTAAATTCCATTATTAAAAATAATTCAAAGTTGGTTTTAAAGAATACCTCCATTTTCTTTTTCCAGCTCGCGAATCCCCCCTCGTATTTTGGTGGGCAGATGCTTGGTCCGGCCATCTCGTTTGCTTCATTCCGCGGTTAGTCCTCCTGAAGCTGTTAGGCTCTAATACCACTTGTTGGACTGGGTCGGTCGACTGGAGAGGGTTGTGTTGCCTGAAACACTAAAATAAACTTTTCTTGATCTTTCAACTCAGGTTAGCAACAATAGCAAATAAAATTAAACAGAAATAACAACTTAAATAAAATTAATAAAAGACCAAGAATTACTTGGAACCTAGATGGTTGTTAATCCAAGGTAGTAAAAAACTCACTAAGAATCTCCTTCATTGAAGACGGAGAAGCCTTTACACACAATGAGAGCTCAGAAAAGACTAGGAAAGTGAATACACAAGTTGTTCATTCTTTCCTAGGTCCAGGGGTTTTTTATAACCCCTGGAAAATCCTATCCACAGGCTGAAGGCGCTTTCCAAAGGGCTGGAAGGGGCCTCTAGCGAGGCACTCGTGGATAAAACTTTATCCACGGCCAACATCTCATTTCAACCTGGTCGAAGGCGCCTTCCATAGTCTTGGAAGACGTCTTCGCACTGTTCATCGAAGGCGCCTTCGGCCAGCCATGGAAGGCGCCTTCCACAAAAGGCACGGAGGCGCCTTCAACAGCCTTTGAAGGCGCCTCCAACAACACATTGCAGCTCCATTTCGTCCCATTACTGCTGCGATCTACTGGGTGATTTCGATCACAAGAATAGGGCTCACCCGAACTCAATTTTCGTTCTTCTCTTCGAGCAGACTTCTGCTCCGGCTTCTCATCTCTCGAACGTCGTGCACGTCCTTCTCGTCCACCGGTGTACTCTTCCGCAGCATCTCGTCCCTCAGACGCACTGAGCCCGTCGGCTCTCTCCTCATACCGTCCTTCTCGCTAGCCGCGTCTTCCGCTCGGCTTTCTGTGCTCCTAAGCTTCTACACACTTAGATATATTGATCAAATCAAAACAGGACCTAACTTAACTTTATTGATCACATAAAAAATAACTTTGGGTTCCAATAAATATCCGAATCTATTTGATGTTAAATTGGGAAATTCTTTATACATATATAATATTTTATGGTGTTTATTTCTTTCTTTAGTTATTTATTCTAGGATACGATTTGCATAAACATTCGCATATTCCATCTATTTTCGACAAAATCACCAACTGTTCTTTATTTGCTCTGACCAATAAGAAACGGCGCAATAAACAAACCAATGGAATCTCCCGGATCCCTGGACCCCACTGAGTTTCCTCATCGACGAAACGAGTGCCGATCTACTCCGTCGAAGTTCAGTCTGACGGTCCGTAGCTACTTTGGTTCTAATCACCGCTCCCAGCTCACCGTTGATCGCCAAGCGTACAGACGGATGAGCGCACCCCAGGTGATCTCACTCCCGAGCCACTCGGGCTATAAATTGTCCCGTCGCAGACCTTTCTCGTCTCCCCCTCGAATCGTGTCTCGCCGTTCTCAAACGCGTCTCTTCTCTGCGTTTGGAAGGCGATCGGAAAAGGTAAGAACCCTAATATTTTGTTCGTGATTTCATCTTATTGATCTTCGATTTCTGTCGACTAACATCGGATCGATCGGCGGTTGTTTCTTGTTCGGCAATGCAGTTCGCTACAGCGCTCGAGGGTGGATTTCGTTGCACTGCTTCTTCGGATCTTGATCTCTCCATGGAGGACACCTCCGTTTCTCGTCGATTTGTGGTGGGCTACGCCCTCGCGCCTAAGAAGAAGCATAGCTTTGTCCGGCCGTCTCTCGTCGGCCTCGCGAGCGACCGCGGCGTCGATCTCGTCCCCATCGACCCCTCTCGTCGCGTCTCCGAGCAGGGCCCCTTCGATTGCGTGATCCACAAATTTTACGGCGACGAATGGAAGTCACAGCTCGCGGATTTCTCCGCCAAGAATCCCGGCATCCCCATCGTCGACCGGCCCATCGACATCGAACGCCTTCACAATCGCATCACCATGCTCCAGTTCGTGTCCGAGCTCGAAATCCCTCAGGGGAGGGAGACCTTCGGGATCCCCAACCAAGTGGTGATCTATGATTCCAGCGCCCTCTCCAACACCACCGACCTCCGGTTCCCTATCATCGCCAAGCCGCTGGTCGCCGACGGCAGCGCCAAATCCCACAAGATGTCCCTTGTCTACCACCGCGAGGCTCTTCTCAAACTCAAACCTCCCCTGGTGCTGCAGGAGTTCGTCAATCACGGCGGGGTCATCTTCAAAGTCTATGTGGTGGGGAACTACGTGCAGTGCGTGAGAAGGAAATCCCTCCCCGACGTTTCCCCGGAGAAGCTGGATCATCCCGTCGGCTCTGTCACCTTCTCTCAAGTGTCCAACGTGACCACGCAGAGACCCGAAGAGGTCGAATATTACGAGCGCCTGGAAGAAGCAGAGGTGCCCCCGCCGCACTTTCTCGAGAAGGTAGCAATGGGTTTGAGGCAGGCGATGGGATTGCGCCTCTTCAATTTCGACATGATTAGGGATTCCAAATCGAGTAATCATTACCTCATAGTGGACATCAATTACTTTCCCGGTTACGCTAAGATGCCGTCTTACGAAAAGGTTTTAACCGACTTTCTCTGTGACCTTGTTCGTGACGAGAAGGGGCAAGCGCCTACGAGTTCTTCTGCACCGTCGCCCGCTTCCTCTAACTTGTGCAAGCATCATGAGCATGAATAGAAACATCGGCTCCTGCTGCTGCTTGCCCTCATTTGGAAGTCCAATTTTCTTTACGATTCCAATAAGGTACAGAACATATATACATCCTTACAAAATTTTAGGCGATTCTTCACTCCATATTGTTTGGCTTTCACTTCTCAAAATCGCAGCATTACAAGATTTTCGTCGTTAATGTTTTTGTGAGTAAAATTCCCGTTGGTAATTTACCGATGGGAACGCCATATGGGAAGAATTTTACGGTCCGTATTTGTTCATAACGACCAAAAATATCGCCACATACTTTATAGCATAATTTATATTATATAGTTTAATTACAAAAATGCCTTATACATCTTTTAAATATTTGTAATCATAATTTTTATATTTAAGTTTGAATTTTAATAATAATAATATTGACTTCAAAGCAAATTTGTTTATTATTATTTTTTTGGAAGGACAATTTATACCTTTTTAAATGAATTCTCGAAAGACATTTTTTATTTTTTTTTTCAAACAGAATTCTATAGTTATATACATATAGTAAATTTTACGACACACTTAAATTCTCAAGATTTAATTAAGAATTCCTTTTTTCCGATGGCATGTCAAATTAGTATACAGTGGCTAATTATATGGAAATATATTAAAAAAATCACATATGCTTAAATTAAATAAAGGCATTTTTAATATGAAAAATATAAATTAAATATAGACATGTATTTCTTTTTTTAATATGAAAATTATAAAGTAAATAAAGACATTTACTTATAGTTTAAAATATGAAAATTATAAATTAAACAAAACATCTCCAAACTATATAAACTATAGAAAGACACGTAACCTAATGGACATTTGAATGACGAGCGCTTTTTTATTTATTTTAATGGCCGATAAGGGTCGGATCGGTCATTAAAATATGGATTTCAAGAATTTCGGGATTGAGACTTAGCTACTATAAATTAGAGTATCTATATCAATTACCCTAAATTAAATTTTTACCTTAAATTTTACATTTTACATTAAAAAAACATCCGCATCAGCTACCCTACCTATTCCCTAAATATACATTTTATGAACAGTAGTTCTTTAAATTTAGGGAATGGATTCCATTCCCTAAACATTAAAATACTATTTCTCTCTCCTCCCACTAATAATAAAAAAATTCTCTTTCCTCCATCTCTCTCCTCATCTAATAATAAAAAATATGAAAGAAAGAGAAAAAATAATTAAAAAATAAATATATGATAAATTATAGGGAAGTTGATGTATTATGTAATGAAAAATGGATATCTAAATTTAATAAAGTAGTTCTTTTACTCTAAATTATAGATTTTGGATGAGGATTCTTATGTGGATGCTCTAAGAGTATTTTTGGATAATAGAAAAATAGGTTAATGGTTCAATATCTTATAATGCATGGGGTGAAGTATCAAATTCAATCTCTCCTAATTAATACTGCTATTATTTGATTGAAGCTCTTCATACCTATCTCATTTATTTTATTACTGCATTAAATAAAATAATTAACTAAACGAACTAGTGGCTATTATTATTTTCATCTCATCAATAGAGATTAAATTCGAGAGATGATAATCTCCAATGATGTAGTAATAGCATACTCTTACAATCCTTATCGCAACCGTCATGATGACAGTTGTACTGCCACCTGGAGATTATGCGAAATGGAGGCGTTCAGACCCGTCCAATATTTAGAAGATGTCTTGGAGAGGATCCCGCTCGGCTTCTGGTATCCTACCAATTACGTTGCGCTTGCGTTGCGCCAGTCGCTAGGAAAGGGGAAATAGAGCGAAACCCCGAGATCGCACGCCCTCTGTAAACCCTAGCCGCCGATCTCGTCGTCGGACGGCATAATGGTTGGGGGCGGAATGGAGGATAACAGTGGCGGTAGGGGAGGTGGAGGGCAGGCGGCGATCGGTGAGAAGGAGACGGCGGCGGGGGCGAATCCCGGACTAAACGGGAATGCGCCGCCCCCTTTCCTCAGCAAGACTTACGACATGGTGGATGATCCGGCGACCGACGCGATCGTATCGTGGGGCGCCGGAAATAACAGCTTCGTCGTGAGGGATCCGCCGGAGTTCGCCAGGGATCTCCTGCCCAAGTACTTCAAGCACAATAATTTCTCTAGCTTTGTTCGGCAGCTCAATACTTATGTAAGATCTCTGCCATCCCTTTTGGTTTGCTTCATCTATCTGTTTCCTGTTCGATTCTATCGTCGTCATGAATAATAGAATGGTTTTTGTGATCCTCTTCAATTCGGTGCTCTTGATGCAATTCCGCTTCATTAAAACTCACGCGTCCAGTTAATTCACAAATCCTGGCGCCCTATTATCCCACAAGCGTTACTGATTACCTATATTGTGATAAGATGTTGATATCTCACCTGAGAGGAACTCTTGTTAAGAAGATTTCCTGCATACTATTCTCATCTTCCAAATTTGAACTCTTATTTAAAAGAGATCATTTTCGCAACGGTAAAGTTGTTGCCATGTGACCAAAAGGTCACGGATTCGAATCCTGGAAACAGTCTCTTGTAAAAAGCAGGGTAAGGCTGCGTACAATGGATTCTTCCCCGGGACCCCGCATGGCGGGGCTTCGTGCACCGGGCTGCCCTTTTATTTAAAAGAGATCCTTTTGTATTATCTTCAAATACATTGCTTTTAGTCCAAAGCATTTTTTTTTTATTGATAAAAAGGTTCTGGTTCAGTAATCTACTCATTGAAGTGATTGTTTCTTGAAACTCATATTAACACTAATTTTTGAAATTTTGATCGTGAGTGAACTACCAATTATTGTCCAGTATGTACTACTCGATCTTACAAGGCTAACACAATTTATAACTTATAACATCAATTATATGATTACTTTAAAGATTATAACTAATGAATGATGATCAATCCAAAATAATCAATGAATATATTGCTTTAGTACTGTCTACTAGTATGCTGTACCAAATTATATGAATATAAGCAATTCAGTATGAAAAATTGTGTTATTTTCAAGTATAGACATCAAGTTTATGATGATAGGTAATGCTAGATGTTCATCACTCAATTAAATGATACATTGATTCCTTGAGGCATGATATTGGCTTCCGTGAGCTTAAGAAAGTAAGTTCATTAATTTTTGAGTTTCATAATGCTACTGAAGTCAATTTTAGCGTTCAGATATACAATGTGTGTATCCCACTTCCTAGAATTCCAAGCTATAATCTTCTATAATTATGTAATTGTTTAAATTTAAGGTGGTTGACTTGTTCAGCAGCTGCTTTATCTAATAGTAAGGCTGATGAAACTCTCTATCAGGTTGTTTTTTATTTCTTGGTCTAGATTGTTGACTTAGAAGAAGGACAAATGAAATATTTACATGATATCTGAAAAAAAACAAGATTATACATCACTTAGTCTATTAACAATGATTGTTTCTGACTTGAACATGATTGTTTTAAATGATATTAACAATGATTGTTTCTGACTTGAACATGATTGTTTTAAATGATCCTTTTTCTCATACTTGACTCCTCCAAGTTGGTCCTTTTTTGGTATGATAATTATGTTAGTTCCTAACAAAGTTATGTAGAAACAGCATCGGATTGTCATGATGTTCCAAAATATAGCCTGATGTTATTAATCCTCCTTAATGGGTGTAGAGTTTCACAATAGGAAGGGAACTGATTCATCATAGTTTAGCTTTAATCAGAATACTTAGATGGAAGATATGAGAAAAAGGATCATAAAGTTTGTATCTTCTATCCAAGTAATTGGATCCTAAGGATCTTTAATGGTTTGGTTGATGTACTGAAGTTCTATAGAGGTGCTCACGATGTGGAATTGAACTAATGGGGACTAGCCTTCTTGCAAAACACTTTGCACCCCTTGTGTATGCAAATTTCATGTTACATTTATGGTGTATTTTTTCATGGAAACTCAAAAGCTAATGTTGGTTTCTGAGGATCAAATCTTACTTTACGACTGCCCTTTTTCCTAAGTTGTTTATTTAAGGCTGTTAAGGTATATACTTGGTGCTTCATGATACTATTGGACAGGGTTTTCGGAAAGTTGATCCTGATCGCTGGGAATTTGCGAACGAGGGATTTTTAAGAGGGCAAAAGCACCTGCTTAAAACTATCAACAGGAGGAAACCCTCTCATGGACATGGGCAAAGTCAAAAAGAGCAACCACAACCGCAACTGCAACCACAACCACAACCACAACCACAGAGTGCTCCAGCTACTGCTTGTGTTGAGTTGGGCAAGTTTGGGTTGGAAGAAGAGGTTGAGCAGCTGAAGAGAGATAAGAATGTACTCATGCAAGAGCTTATTAGGTTGCGCCAGCAGCAGCAAACCTCAGACCATCAGTTACAGACATTGATGAAACGCCTCCAGGGAATGGAACAACGTCAACAACAGATGATGGCATTCCTCGCAAAGGCCATGCAGAGCCCTGGTTTCTTTCCGCAATTTGTGCAGCAAAATCAAAATGATAGCAACAGACGCATTACTGGAGTTAACAAGAAGCGGAGGCTGCCAAAACAGGGAGATAGTCATGATGATGAGATGCTCGAAGGTCAAATAGTGAAGTACCAACCACTGATCAATGAAGCAGCCAAAGCAATGCTAAGACAAATTATAAAGATGAATGCATCTGCTAGGTTGGAATCTTTTGGAAATTCTGATAATCTTCAACTAGAGAACTTCCAAATTCCATCTGAAGCATTTGAAAGCACAGCAAGTCAGAATTCTTGTGTTACTTTGTCAGAGATCCCTTCAAATTCTGGCTTTCCATTTGTTCCTACTGCCTCTGCGGTATCTGATCAGTCTTCTGCAGTAGCTAATGAAATGATTGGACCAGATGACATTGGAGTGTTATCTGTAGTTCCAGAGGAAATTGCTCCATCTCCAACTAACATTGACATCCCAGATCTCCCTGAGTTACTCGGAATAGATCCTGAAGACAATGTTGCTGATATTCCAGTTGAAACTTTGGAAATGCCCAAGCCACAGGACATGTATGCTAACCAGAATGCCTCGGTCTTGCAAGAAGTTGGACCTTTAGATATTGATGGTTTTTCAGCAGATACTGACATCAACCTGTTCAATGATGAGGAGAAGCTCCCTGGCATTATCGATGATTTCTGGGAGCAATTCCTGATGGCTAGCCCCCTCGCAGTAGACACAGAGGAGGTTGAATCCACCACCCAGGAGCAGATGGAGGTTCAGCCAAGTGCAGACAATGTGTGGAACAACACTGAACACATGAATCATATTACGGAGCAAATGGGGCTTCTTTCATCAGCTCCTAAGCTTTGATGTGGTTTATCATCCTACCACAGAAGCATCTTGGTTCAGATTTTGGACATTAACATTTTGCTACTAAAATCATTGCAACCGTTGGAGATTGCAAGAAGGCCATGGTAAGTGTTTATTTGACTCGCCAAGGGAGTACTTCCTAGAAAATCGATTGCGTATCAGTTCTGTATGGAAGGCGAAGCTACATATTGTATCGCCTTCTGGTTATTAGTAGCAGCTCCATACGAAGAAAACTTTCATTGCATAAAAGTGTTTCTGTGACTTCAAACTGGACTCGAAACCTAAGAGTCCTTAACCTGAATGATCTGGTTCACTTGTTGGACTAGAATATGAGAAATTCTAGCTGACCAAGCCGATCGAACAGGTCGGTTTGGGTTGATCCAACCATTGAGCATTTTTTTTGTTGGAAAGAGATTTTAAAATTTCATACTTGTTTTTGCTCTTATATATATAAGTGCTATTATTACACAGAACCTATGTCGATTTGATGATCTGTCGGTTTGATTTCAGTAGCTAGCTGAATACTTGTAACATTTTCATTTTTTGTTTATTTATTTTCTCATAATCTCCTGGATTTTACAAATGTTTTCCTTTCAAAAATCATCATTTATCCTCCAAATCGCTATTTTGGTTACAAATTAATTACTTGTGTACTCTAAATTGTTCTTGATTCCGTTAATAACTCTCTCATTTGTTCCCGCATTTAAGTTAATAAGGGCTAGAGATTAACAGAAAATTTATTATTAGTCAACAAGAAATCTGAATAACTTTGAAAAAGAATAATTTCTTAAAAGATAAATTCCATCGCCACCTTCAGCTAGCCCACTCGGGTCTTTTTTTTTATATGGAAATTTATTATAAAATTCATTATTCTGAATTTAAAAAAAAATGTATACCCCAAAATGATTAATTGATTTTACTAATAAGTAACAAAAATAATCTTTTCTTTCTGAACTTAGATCATTAAGACAAATCTAAGTTCCGTTCTAGCATAAATAAGTATATTTATTTCATGCAAATCCGTAGAGAATAAACTAGCTTTTCATATAAACCTAAAGGCTGATGTGATCTAATGGTTTGCAGATTTCAAGTTGATCTTATAACAAAACTCATAAGGATATTTACCAAATTTATTCTTATAGTCAGTTGTAAATATTTATGGAATCGAATTAAACTGAATATCTAATATCAACTAAAAAACTCACAAAATTGACTTCTCTAAAATTTATAATGAGGTTGCTAATATATCACATACAAACCTCCCGTTTCAAGTGATCGACTACAGCGAAGGCGATGTACCACCCTATGTTCGTTAAGGGTTCTCTTCGATAGGAGAGTTGGACATACTCGAATATCTTGAACTTTTCTTTGAAGTAGATTTGTAAGTGGAGTAGAACAATTTTGAGCAGACTTAAGATCCAGATATCCTGACCATCAAGTCAAATGGACTCTCTTCAAATCAAGATACACACTAGTTTAAGGAAATAAAATGTGTATTCAAGATATAAAAACCATTTTCAGGAAGTTACAATTAGACATCTCAAGAACTTCACTAATATAAATAATCTATAATAAACACTTTACATCAATCATATAATGAACAACAAACTGCATTATATTTTTATTAACAATTACAAATATTCTAGTGGTATTGACTATATAGATCATTATATACTATTAGATACTATTCTTTATTATATCATTATTTATATTTAAATAAATTTTATTTTATTTTATTATTACTAATCAATTCTTTTTTGATGTTCCTCTTTCTCATTTAATATACACATTTGTGATAATTTCATATAGCTCACATAAAATCTAATATTCTAATATGAAACATAAGAAAAGAGGGGTTGGAGGAATCACCATCTTCAACAATGTGCTTTTATGATTGTGGCTCCAATCCTCTTTTGATCAAAAAGGCACAGAAAGTAATCAATGACTTGTAATCTTTCGTCCTGAGGAAGGCATTGTAGATCACATCACACACTTCCTGATCTGGATGTATGCCGAAACCTAACATCTTATTGAAGAAGCCCTTTGCCTCATGTACAAAATGCCGTTTGCATAATCGGTTGATCACCGCACTGAAGTCATTGATTGTAACTTCATGTCCAGACTTCAACAGTTTATCAAAGAGCACAAAGGCCTTATCCGGGATCGCCATGGCACAATGTGCTTTTATGACAGTGGTGTAGGCACACTTCCTCAATCTGATACCCTGATGCAAAAGATAATATAGGAACTCCTCTGCTTTGTCAACTTGGTGATTTAAACAAAGACAATCAATGAGAAAGGTATAAGTAGCAGGAGTAGGTGCAATACCGCCTTTTAACATTTTATAAAATATGTAGAAGGCCATGTCTGAGTTCCTTTGCTGATAAAAGCCTTGGATAATTGTACCGTAGGCAATTGAGTCAGCATCTATTCCACTAAGAACCATGTCGTTCAGTTTATCAAAAGCCTCTTTTACTCTACCCTTTTTACAAAGTGCCTTGATAACTATACTGTAAGTAATTTTGTCGAGCATGATTGATTTCCTATCCATTTCCTCAAGTAGCATCTGCATCGAATCGGCATCCCCAATTTCACAAAATCCATCAATAAGTGTCTTGTATGTTATGGCTGTAGGAACCAGTCCATACGTATCCATTTCCCTCCAGAATCTCTGTGCCTCGGTTGGCTTTCCGATCTTACAAAAACCATAAATCAAGGAATTATAAGTCACAATTGTAGGAGTTATAGCTGACCTAATTAGTTGTTCATATACTGCAAGAGCTTCTTCGACATCACCAACTTTAGCAAAGCCATCAATGACAATGTTATATAATATAACGTTCAATCTCTGACCGGTAGCAACTAGGTACTCGAAATAGCACTTTGCTACCGACATCAAACCTTTCTTGCACATACCTGAAAGAATTGCTCCATGAAAAAAAGAATTTGGCATCACACTCTTCGAGCTCATAGATCGGCACACCTGAAGTGCCTTGTCTATTTCTCCCAACTTGCAATACCCGTTTATGAGAATGGAATATGCCACTAGATCCATATCGAGGCCGATATCTTTAATCTCATGAAGCAACTCTTCAACTTTAGCGATGTCCCCTTTTTTGCAAAGGGCATTGAGGAGAACACTGTAAGTCACAATATTCAGCCTGCATCCTCGGGCAAGCATATCCATCCTCCTTAGTCCTTCATCAATATCGCCTTCATCACAAATACCACTTATCACAATAGTATGAGTAACAGGATCAGGCTGCAGTCCCTGTTTTATCATCATTCTAACGAGCATCCAGATCTCACGCATAGATCCAAGTCGACGACACCCATTTATAAGAATATTATACATAACCACATCAACCTCTACACCGTCATTTTGCATAGACTCAGAGAGTTGCAAAGCTTCTTCCACATTTCCTGCTAGACATAACCCATGCATAAGAGAATTGAAACTATATTCATCGGGAAGAAATCCATACTTAAAGGAAAGAGAGAGGAGAGACCATGCGATCTTGATAAAGCGAGAATTACACAGTCCGGATATGAGGGCATTGAAGGTGATCAAATGAGGGCAATATGATTTCTCTTCTCTTATCTCTTGGAAGAACGATATTGCATCTTGCACTCTTCCTTGTTTGCAGAGACTGTCTATGAGGAGATCAATTGTCTGCTCTCTGCAAGAAATCCCACTGGCTTTGATTTCTCGATAAAGATCAAGAACAATGCTTGTATACCTTGCACTGTGCAATAAACTGTGATAGGTAGACACAGAAGCTTGCATGTCCAAGCTAGCCATCTTGCTTAAGACAAAACGAGCGTCGTCCATCATTTCTGATCTAGCATATACATCTGCCAACATATCCCAAACAATGCTGCTGGAATCCCAGTGTCTGAAATGAGTCCACAGGTGCTCACTCAATAATGGTGCTGAACCAACTCCTTCTCACATTTAGGAAAAAAAGAAGAAGAAATTTAATGAATAAATTACAATCAAGCTATGCTCCTTCGAGCAACATAAAATTTAATAAATGGCCAAAGAATTTAAGCAACTACCAATTATGATAGAGCATGGATACAATTTATTAGGTCCATATATGCACTAAGAGTTTCATCATATTTTATCACTTTTAAAAGTTAAAGGTTTGTAGTTGCAAGCTACTAAATAAGGTAACTTAGGGTTCTATGTACATTTGGTAGAGATTAAATGGGCTTAGATGAACAAGATAGGATTTTTAGCTGCACATGTAAATCATATATGATAAATGCAACCATACACAGTCTCCTTTAAAATCTGCCTTTTTTAAAGCTGCATATGCAGCATAAATGCAGGCTCTCTAAGACCATAACTAGTTATCCTGTCATCAATAGTTACACGCTTATTGAAATCTAAAACTAAGGAAGAAGATGATCATCATACTGTTAAGAATGGAGAGGTTTTGGAACTCTATCAACTCTCGCCAGCAAAATATGCAACTTTTGCAGTGAAAATTTATGGAAAATATCGACAGAGAATAGGAAATCAAAGGAAAGGTAAAAAATGGTAAAAGAAACAAGAAAAAACCTTCGTCCTGCACCATCCCTCGCATGGCGTTTCGCATCTCCTTCAATCTCCCTTCTTTGGCCAAAGCGTGGCAAACCTCCAATTTCCGTACCCTTCGATTCTCATGCAATCCAGGGAACGAGACCGTTTCCTTCTCCTTCGGAGCTCCATGTCGACTGAAGCCCCCGCGGGCGAATTGGCACGGAGCGATACTTTCAGCCTCTGGTTTGAACAAAGATACGAACTTTATCACAGAACTCTGGGAATCTGAGGCCGAAGAAGCGGAGACGAGTTCCTCCTCCTCGGCGACAACCGCCGCCGCCAGAGACGAGAGCAGGTGTTTACTGGTGGAGCAGCGGCGAGGGATCCGCAGTTGATATGGGGAATTGCGCCGGAATAGCATTGAAGGTTTAGGGTTTCATTCTAGAGAGAAAATAAAAAGGGCGGGCGGCCTTTGCTCCGCCGCCCGCCGTCGTCTTCGTCGGGAGGAGTTTCCAGTAACCTCGCTTCGGGAAGGTGGAAATTACCCATTAAGGTATTGCTCCCGTACAAATCAGAAGACCCATTTATAGTATCGCCGGTCCGGCTCGGCCCGGTTCATCCGGCCCGTCGGGCTTGGCATTATTTTAACCCTTTTTTTTTGTAAATTTTGTGATTTGATAAAATTTAGCTAGAGCAAATAATTCTATCTCGATTTTTCTTATAATTTCCAAAATTATTTAATTTAGTCCGACGTGTTAAATTCATAAAATGAAATTAATAAATTCTAAAAATGAAATATAGAATAAACGGATTATAAAATTTTCTTTAGTTTGGTTTGTTAAATGGCTCATGAATTAATAAGTTCAATTTAATTTGACAACAATAAAAATAAAATCAATTATTTTACAAAACCCATATTTTTTATGAAAAATAACAAAAAAAAAATAGTATATATATCCTATTGATATTCGTGTAGGAGTAATGAAAATTTAAACTCATACCATAATTACATTAATTTATTAGATGAGCCCCAGCGCCTCTACCAATTCATTTGAGACCAATACGGAAGAGATAAATCATGGACGACTACTAACCTTTAGAATAATAACTAGCACATAAAGGAAACATTTACCTCAACTTTGTCAAGATTCGAACCTCAGACCTCATGGTGACAATACCTTATGCGCTAATCACTAGACTCATCCGAGAGGACAATTTATCTCTTTTTATGCACTATATCCAGATATTACAACTCCATTAATTCAATTCTAGAATAGATGATTTATCCCAACTTTACATTCCGTCCAACAAATAAATAAAACCAACAAATAAATAAAAGTTCCTCACAAAACATCCCAACTTCACCAGTAATTTATTCTAATGCTTGATTTGGTTGCCTATCTCATCTTACTAGCCAGAAAAGTTAAAGTTGGTTTGAAAACTAAAAAATTCCTTATAAATCATGGCCAAAATGATAAACTCCATGGAAGGCAAAATAAGAGGCAAAAAAAACTCGTTACCACTAATGGAAAATTCTTTCAACTAAAAATTATTTTAAATTTTTCCTGATATTTTATTCTTTTTAAGGAAAAATAACTTCGTTGGAAATAAGGCAAAGCCATTTTCCTCCCACTATTTCCCATCATTCTCTTTTATTTTATCATATATTTTGAAGCTAGACAGATTCTACACTTTCAGTGAAATGGAATAGAATTATAGAACACTAATGTTCATAAATGATATTCTGAAAAAGAAAGAAAGTCCTTTTATAACTAAAAAAACACAGGCAGAAACAAATTACTTCTTTTTTTAATCTTATCTTTGCATGCAACAAATTACTCATTCATAAATATAATAACTTTTAAGGCATATAGTCCAAATTCATAGAAAAAGAACAACTTATGCAAAATGTACTCTTTGGGGGCAAAGTTTGAAGACGTTACATAACTATTCTCTTTTTTTTTCCAATGAAGATCTTAATATACAATTCATCAAAGCATATAATGAACAAAACTATCTACCTTTGACTCTACTCATAAATAAACAGGCATGCTAAGAACACAAACAAATGACCAATATATCCATTTAATCAAAACTTGAACACAGCAAAATTTCAACCTGATCACTCAATCAAGTTTGATTTCCAAGAACTTGGAGTAACACTGTCTATGAACATACTTGTTTAGATTTCAAGAGCCAGAATTGCAAAAATTAGAAACGGTATCAGTCGAGAATAATCTCCAACCTCATAAAAATTCAGGCAGGCTACAAACAAACACAGATTAAAGAGTATCAACTTGATCACTTGTCTGTTTTAGTTCCATGACATCAATTCACAGTGTTTATCAACATATTAATTTAGATTTCGAGAACTATAGTCGAATAAGTGGAAATTGTATCAATTTAGACTAATAGCCTCAGAAATGCAAAACCAAAACAAACATAGTTATCTCAAAACAACCATATACAAGAGCTCAATGTCTGATTTTTCAGGTAGAAGGCAACTAGGTCGTACATATTTGGCATAAAGGTTTCAGCTCACAACGGACATAACATACAAATCAGTTACTTATCAAGAAATCCCCAATTCAACAACCCTAATCGGATAAAGCTTGCGCCTTTGTGAATTATTACTTATCTTTGGAAGTGGAGATGCCGTACTTCTCCTGAAGACGCGTGATCTCCTCTTCCTTCTTCTTCGAGTCGGACTTCTTGGCCATCTTGGCTTGCTGGTAGTAGAGGACGATGAGGTAGCGATTGGCGACGTTGAAGCCGGAGAGGTGGTCGACGGCAGTCTTGGCGTCGTAGATGTCCTCGTATACGACGAAGGCGGTCCCCCGGGTGTCCTTGTTAGTGCCGATGCGGATCTGCCGGATGGCGCCGTACTTGCCGAAGATGTCGTACATCTCCTCGCTGGAGATGTTGAAAGGGAGGTTGCGCACGTACAGCACCCGGTTCACTTCCGGCGGGAGACGGGTGTTTGCCTTGCGAAGGCTAATCGTCGCCATGATCGATTGCGATGCCAAATTAGGGTTTCAGAAACGAACAAGACCCCTTTCGCCAGGGACCGGATGGGCTATGGCCGGTTTATCTGTATTTATAGGGGTGGTTCAGGCCTAAGAAATACTGATTTTTTTTTATTTGATCTAAACTACAAAATTAAAGAGACAATTTCACTTTACACACCAACTGTTTACTATTTTTTATTTCACCACATAATTTCACAAATTATATCATACACAATTTATTAATTTTTATATATTTTCTCGTTGCAAAGACTAATGGTGCAATTTATTCAAGGAGAAATAAAATAAATTAGAATATAAAGAAGGAAAACATATAACTCTATTTTGCTAAAGGTATAATTTGTGATGACCCCCATAACTGTCTTATGTCATTGGAAGAGAGTAATTAGGAAATCAAAATTAGTTATTATATGGGAAGGTAATTTTTTGGTCGTTGTTAAAGATTCAATCTTTGTTCAATTTTGTAAATTTATCATGTGATAACCAACTCGATTATGCCATAGGGATAAGAAGATATAGTGTAAGTATTCCAAAATAATTTTGATATAATTAACTGAGTTAAATTAGATCCTGTGTATTTGATACCTTATGTCTGAGTAAGCATAACTTAGGAACATAAAAAATCAAACGGAAAATGTAACGAACGAGAAAGATGACACAGGAAGGGAGTCAACAGACTCTGTGCATCCAAGGGACGAAGAGCTACAGAAGAGTACACCAATGAAACGAGAAGGATGCGTGCGGCGCATCCAAGGAACGAGAAGCTAGGGAAGAAGCTTGCTCAATAAGAAGATCATAGTTGAGTTCCGGTGAGCTCAACTCCAGACAACCGGAGATCGCCCAAGCGAGTGGGGCCCGAAAATAATCACTTGTATGTTGACCATGAAGACTCAAGAGACCTCATCTGGCTGGAGATGCCTCAAATGCCTCAACAAAAGAGCTGTCATAGAAGAGACCGGAGGCGCCTTAGATAAATAGTACTTGGGGCGCCTTGTATGAGCTTCTGCTCTAATTCCGTTCGCTTGGGTGATTCCGACCATTCAGAATTGAGCTCATCCGAACCCATCTTCCGGCCTTCTCGAGCAATTTTCTGCTCTGGCTTCTCATCTCTCGAAAACGTCGCGCACTTCCTTCTCCTCCACCAGTGTACTCGTCCGCATCACCTTTGTCCCTCGGACGCACCGAGCCCGTTGACTCTTTCCCGTGTCATTCTTCTGGTTAGATGTGTCTCTCGCTCAACTTCTTGTGATCCTAAATTCCTGCACACTTAGACACAATGATCAAAATACAACATGACTTAACTTGACTTGGTTGATCACGTCAAAACTATCACAAAATACTTATAGTAATTTTTTTTCCGGAATGCTATAAATAGCACTCTAGAGCTAGGTGTTCAATAGCATACTCTATAATTATTTTCTGATTTGTTTTTGAGCTTCCAAAGTTTGTAAGAAGCTACTCTATCTTCACGAAAGAGATTTTAGTTGAGTTTTCACTGTCTTGTATTAACAACCACCTAAGTTGTAATCAAATAATTTTCTACCTCTTATTTCTTTTATGTTTTCTATTTCTGTTTAACTAAGTGTTTTTGCTAGTTAGTTAGCAAGAGAAGTGTTAATATTTAATTGCAGACTATTCACCCCCTTCTAGCCGGTCTACTCGATGCAACAAATGGTATCAGAGTCTTAAGCGCTTTAGAAAAACTAGCTGTCAACTGAAGCAACAAGGAAATTACCGGATCTAGCATTCATCCACCGAAGTTCGAGGAGGAGTTCATGTTGGATCGTAAGAGTATGAGAGAGCGGGGGGCTGCATCTTGTCACTTTAAAAGCAAAGTATACCGACAACGATCAATCTAAGAAGTAGTGCAGGTTGTCGGAAGTCTCTCGGCGTCATAGTAGTTGCAGTTTGCATTAGTAGAGAAAGAGCACAATACTAAATTGAAAAGCAGGAGGTTTTTTTTTTTTGCTCGGAGCTCGAAGGCTTCTTTTATAGGTCTCTGTTCTGTCGATTGATTGATAAGATGTTTCGTCAACTGAACTGATCTATTGACTGATCACTCTATCCGTCGACTGATCCTTTATTCCTTCTTTGTTTGCGTTGATTAATCCATTCGATTGTCGAAATCTCATTGTTCCATCTACGGATCAAGATCTTTCCATCAACTGAACGTCTTTTTGCCATTTTTACTTTGATTTAAATCTTGTTTAATTCAAGAAATAAACTGATCCCTTGACTAATCACCTTATCCGTTGACCGAACCGAAAATTCCTGTTGTATTCTGAATCAAATATCGTTGTTTCGATATTTCATAGATTTGTTGACTGAACACCTTTGTTTCGTCAACGAAACAACTTTTTTTGTAAAGCATTATTAGTAAATAAAAATAATATGTACCATGCAAAACACAGTTAGAACATAAATATGTAGAGTAAGATTAGTGTAAATATAATATGCATGAATGAAACAGTAACGATTATCTTGATCTCAACTTAGAAACCTTCTTCAGTTTCTTTAATCGGATCAGTACCTAAGGTTTATCCCTAATGAGACATGACCTCACTTCACTACCTCCGGTAGTTTACCGTAACTTACCTGCCAAACATCGGGTCCTCCAGACCTATTTGGACTTAACCACTCAGCATCGGATCGGCTGATAGGGCTTTGACTTGACTCGATATTGGGTCCTCCAGACCTACCAAGTCCACCTGCCAGATGTCAGGTCCACTTGACCCATCTAGACTTCCTGTCTGGTTCCACGATTTACTGAGACTTTCCTTATCTAGTATCGAATCCAGCTAACCTACTAGGACTTTCCAAGTTAATCTTCCTGCACACTTGATCAATTCATCAGATAATAATAAGACTTAAACTTAAACGTTTGATAATATCAAAATATAGGTTCGATTATGATGTTCCCTGCACCAACAGTTCATATTATGGAAGCATCGTATGAAGGTATTTTTCAAAACTAATTTTGATATTTTATTTACAATCAAATATAATTTTGAAGTACCAGGGATGAGAACAGAGAAGAAAAAGAAGAGCTCCAATGGAACAAAAAGCAACAGACCGACTCTGTAGCCAATGGGAAAAGCAAAGTTTCACCTTCTAAATGTACTACCATCTCAAGAAATCAACCAAATCGCCACCTACAACTCAACCAAAGAACTTTTAGAGAAGTTCCTCGAGCTATACCAAGGGACCTCGGAGGCTAAACTGACAAGATGGGATTTGTTCCGCAATCAATTAACGAACATCTAGATGGAAAAGTGAGAGAAGGTAGCATAACTGCACGCAAAACTCAAAGAGTTGATAACTGAACTCAAACAACTTTGGAGAAACTGTAACAAATCGGGATTCACTAAGGTCTACTTTAAATGTATTTTCGAGAACATCGGAATGAATGTCTATAGTAGACTTTTACTACATCTCCAAGGACATCAAGGTAAGTAGTTTATAAACATTGTTTTTTTACTTTTGAATTACACGAATCAAGATGTGGAGGCCTAAGTAAAGAATAGAAGTCGACCCAGAACCTAGCACTCAAAGCTAAGAAGAACAAACTGGATTCAGATTCAACACCCGATAAAGATGAAGAAACTTTTATGGTAAGAAAGTTTTCAAAGTTTTTTAAATCTAACAACTTTGATTAAAAAAAAAAACAGGCAACAAAGCTACTTCGAAGGAAAGGGAAGGTTCGGTGCTATAACTACCAAGAATAATAGAATATCAAGGACAACTGCCCAAGATTAAGCAAAGGAAAAGAAAATCTAAGCACAAAAATCTCAAAGCAATGTGGACTGAATTGTCATCATCCGAGTCTGAGATGAAATAATACGTCAGACTAGTATTAATGACCAGCCACCAAAAAGAAGACGACAAAGCTACTTTAGAACAGAGCATCGATGAATAGGGAACATCTACCTATGAGTCTGACATGATAAATGAGGTACGCATCCTTCTTTCCGATCAACTTTACGAAGCTGTTAAAATGCTAAGTAGAACTTTATATAAAACTAGGACCAAATATATAAAATCAAAGAAAGATCATGCATGCTTAAAAGAAAAATTTGATAAAGTTGTAATAAAAAATGTAAAATTAAATGAATAAATAGAAAAATTAAAATAAAAAAACTCTATATGTTAAAATTCATTTACTCTAGAAAGAAATATTAAATAATATATAGGGCTTAATTAATATTTTAAAAATCACCAAGGTTAAATTGTAAAAGTTATAAGAAATAATATTTTGACAAAATATTTAATTAATCCAGTAAACAATATTTTATTTTAGATTTTAAAATTTGTTCTAGTTTATTAAATTAATTTTATGTGCATACTAGAAATTAATTTAGTTGAATTATTAAATGTATTGGTAAAATAAATTTGTTTTGACTTTTGGTTTATTTGCTCAAATTTTTTTCTATAATAAATAAAGATGTTATCTATTAACACAATTTTTAAAAAAAAAATCGATTGCTATTTAATTTTTATAAATTATTTAACAAAATTTAAGTTTTTAAAATTAAAAATGTTTCAATCTGGTAAAACTTAATTTTTCTATAGATAATCATTATATTTTTCATGTCTAGAAAAATTTAAAATATTTTTATAAGTCAAAATCTATTTTTAAGCATTTAAATTCAAAAAGAATTATTTTTTATAAAATATTTATTTTTGATCATATGAAAAATAATTTTCTCATGAATTTTTTATTATAATCTGAATGATTTTGTTTGAGTTTAAAAATTTTTTCATGATTTTTTAAAACTTAAAAATAATTTTTAAATGATTTTTATTTTTTTTTTAAATTATTAGATTTAAGAAAGTTTCAAATAATTTTGGTAAAAATAAACAACCTTCAATAATTTGGGTTAAAAATTTTTAAAGATTTTTCCTGTCATTTTCATCGTACTTTCTCTTATTTTTTGATATGTTAAGGGAGGAGTATAAGGGCTACGTGAAGAGGGAGATTGTAATGTTTATTGTTTGTATTTAATTGTAATATTTGATATTATTTTTATACTGGTACTAAATTATTATTTTTAATTCTTTATTGTTTATTTACCCTAATCAATTCAATTGATGCACATCAAAAAGGAGAAAATTGTAAATACCCGAGATAATTTTAATGTTATCAACCGAGTTAAGTTAAGCCCTGTGTATTTGATACCTTATGTCTGAATGAGCAAGGACTTAGGAACACAAGAAGTTGAGCGGAAGACACAGCGAAAGAGAATGATGACACAGGAATAGAGTTGACGGATTCGCTGCATCCGAAAGATGAAGAGCTACGGAAAAGTATATCGGTGGAGCGAGAAGGATGCACATGACACATCCGAGAGATGAGAAGGTGGGAGTAGGGGTGGACATAAACCAACCGCACCGAAAAAACCGACCAAACCAAAAAAACTGAACCGACCAAAAAAACCAAAGAAACTTTCTTTTCGATATTTTTCGGTCAAGTTTTTCAATACCGTTTTCACTCTTTCTGAAATATTGGACATATATTTAGGTCTTTAATAATTTACTCATATTTATGAACTATAGACAATACATTTAAGCCTTTAATATTTTTTTTATATTTAGTAGTAAAAAGTTATCTTATTTAATTATTAGAATTACTTCTTTGATATTAGAACAATTTATATTTTATTATTGTTGAGTGACTTGAATCTATATTTTGTATTACACTAATCAAATGAGGAATAGTTTAATTAAGTATTATAGTTGTATATAATCGACCAAAAAAGTGGGTTGTATTATAAAAAATGAACCGAATCGTAATAAAAAATGGTTCAATTTCAGACTAAATATTTTCAAATTGAAAATCGAAAAATCGAACCATAGTAGAGCAATCCAAACCGAACCGACCGATGCCCACCCCTAGTGGGGAGGAAGCCTGCTCTAGGAGAAGGTTAGAGTTGAGTTCAAGTGAGCTCAACTCTGTATGACCGGAGATCACCTAAGCAAGCAGGACTTGAAAATGGTCAACTCGAATGTTGACCATAAAGACCCGAGGCACCTCACTTGGCGACATCTCAGATGTCTCGACAGAAAAGCTATCGTGGAAGAGACCCGAGGCATCTCAGTTGAATATGAGACTAGAGGCACCTCGTATAAATAATAGTCGGGACACCTCCATTGAATAGTAATCATTAGGCTACCGTTGAGTTGTGGATGAAGTTTTATCCAGCTGAGGCGCCTCCAATGCCACATCAGCAATGGTAATTTTTTCTCAGAGCTATAAATAGCACCCTAGAGAGTTTCCAAAGTTTATAAGAGACTACTCCGCCTTCACGAAAGAGATTTTGGTTGAGCTTTCATTCTCTTTGATTAACAACCACGTAAGTTGTAACCAAGTAACTCTCTGCCTCTTATTTCTTTTATGCTTTCTATTTCTATTTAATTAAGGGCGTCCTTGCTAATTAGTTAGTTAGAGAAGTGTTAATATTTCATTACAGGTTATTCACCCCCTCTAGTCAGTCCATTCGATCCAACACATAGAACTCTGGCTGAATGAACAAGATGATTACAAGGCAAATAACATTATGATTTAACCAATATCGAAACAGGTCAGTCGCAATTGCTAACCTGCAATTCGGAAACAAAAGGGCCATGGAAGCAGAGCTGATGCTTGAAGATGACAGTATCAAGAGTGGCCGACTCAAAGTATAGAAAATCCCTGCAACACCACTGCTTGCCTTTTCTTAACTCATTCAGGTTTCGGAAGGCAAAAACAAGGAAAGAAATGGGAAATTCTGCATTACTGCGTATGTGTTTTACAACAATCAAAGAAATCAAACCACCAAAAGGTCTCTTTTGTTGCAGCAGTCAGTTGTCCCCAAGGTGTAGTACATTTGGTGGGCACATGGTAGTGGGTCCAGATTGGGCAGAGGTCGATCCCTAGGATGTCACTGCCTGTGGTAGTCCCGCTATGCGTCTTCCACTTGTGTATTTGAATTTACCTTCTTCTATATCCATGAGACCGGCTCTAGGAGGCTGTTGATGTGATGATTCTATATTTTTTGTTGCAGAACAGGCCAAGGAGCAGTAATGTAGCTTGTACCTACAAATCACATGAAGCATCAACAGTCTAGATGATAAGTAAAGTTGAGTCAGATATCAAAGTACACAAGTTCATGCTACCCTAGAAGTTCAAGTTCATGCTACCCTAGAAGTTCTTCAACATTTAAAGAGCTGTCTGTAAATCACATATGTAACCTACCCCAAGATCCCATTGATGGTTCGACGACCAATCTGATACTTGTCCTGATCTCTGGTGATCATAGTGGAGAGTGGAGACCACTTCTTCTGCTATTTGCTGCCAGCCACAAAATATCTTCAGGTGAAACATACCCATCGCTGCTTCAACCAATCTAAGGATTTTGTCATCTTCGTTGTTGTGGCACCAAGAACAAATTGACAACTGCCGGCAACAACTGGTAACATCGCAGGAAGTGTCTTCGAGATGGATGATGCCACACTTATATCCAGCCTCAAAGAATGTTAGGCAGAGTAGCACGCGATTGCCAATTGGGAACAACGCAAGTAGGCGTTGCTTTTTGATAAAATTTTGATCTATGCTGTGGTTTATGAGCTCAGAGTTAAAGTTGTTTGAGACTTTGTTCTTTGGATTGCAAGGAGCTGATGTTGCCAATGGGATACTTTTGTGTGAGCATCTCCAGTAGGATCAATCTCAAACTGTAAATGTCACTCAATTTGCTGACATTTTTCGCATCTTGCCTAGCTCGGATGCTTTGTAACCCTGAACCAAGGATTCAAGCATGTCCCGAGCCACTGCAGAACTCAAGACGAGGTGCAAACCGAAATCCAAAAAGCTGAGGGAGGAATTCTGTGTCGATTAGAATGTTATTACTCCTCAGATTGCCATGCACAACGGCCTACCCCAGCCCCTCGTGGAGATGATCCAAACCTTTGACAATACCAAGAAATAGTTTCTGGGTGAAATCCCATCTGTGTGCTTCTGCAACCCCAGCTGAAGATTATACAATCAAGTTAGCAGTTGAATTATTTATTGTTGTTCGATCTAAGCATTAAAGACAAATCAGCCAAATTGTAAGAGTAACTTGTTAAGATCAATTGAAAGAAAGGTGAGGACTTTCCTTGATATGATTCCCAAATGATTATTGTTTTCGATCACGTTTGTATTTTCCTTATGAACAGCAAACCAGATTGTCAATGACAGCATGCAATGCGACAAGGAAAAAAGCAGCTTCCAGACTGATCCTGTCTGAAGGCTGAGTCAGACGGAGACTGGTCGCGGTGGCTTGATTGTTGACGGAAAGTCGTGGGCGATTCGGCTCCCACGGGCGGCTGACGCTGCTGCAGGACCCTGCACACACTCAGATGATCTCCCTCCCTCACGTTAGAGACCAGAACCCAGGGAAAAAGTCCCCGGATCAGGCCCTCCGACGCTCAAGTCAGGTCCTTTTTCCCCAGAAAAAGTAGAGAGACTAAAAACGAAAAGTTGTGGAAAAGGTGACGAGAGAGCGCGTCTCCGCGTACGAGGAATCTCCTCCTTTTTATGCACCCGCCTTGCTTCCAGAACCTACCAACCTGTCAGAAAACGTTAGACGCTGGGCTTTGTCGTATATCCCCGACACCTGTCGTGCTGCTATTGGTCGTGAAGGCATCTTCTTGTTTAGGAACCTTCGCCTTTACACAGGGGTTTTGTCTCATAGTGAAGGACATCTGTCAGGCTGCCATTGGTTATGAGAGCATCCTCTCGCTTAGGAACCTCCACCTCCGCACATCTCCCTGGTATGCAATGATTACCCTTGACGAACAGTTGTGATCCTCCGACTCCTACACAGCTTAGCTCGTCCTATTTATCGCGGTCTGCATCTACCTCACACCCCTCGACCAGATCTCGCCTCTATGCATTACTTGTTAGTCGGGCTAACCTTGAACAGCCCTGTCGATCACGGTCTGTATTCTGTACCCTGTATTTGTCGGCCCTCGACTGTGACTGGTGACTCACTCTTCCGGATCTTCGAGTCGCAGACCTGCAGACCGAGCCGTTTCTACACAGCCCTGCCGCTTCCGACCTTTGATTTGTGGCTTACACTTCCGGGCCTTCGAGTCGCAGACCTGCAGACCAAGCCGTCTCTGCACAGGCCTACCGCTTCCGACCTTTGATTTGTGGCTTGCACTTCCGGGCCTTCGAGTCGCAGACCTGCAGACCGAGCCGTCTCTGCACAGCCCTACCGCTTCCGACCTTTGATTTGTTTCCTGTCCCTCGACCATAGGCCTGCAGCTTGCGCTGCCTCTGCCCAGTTTTGCCGATCCCGACCTGTACCCCAGGTTCCGCCCGCTGACTTCCTTTGTTTTCCCACGGCCTCGCCTGCTTGAACAACCAGTCTGCCTGACCTCTGCCTATTCCATAGGCTAGCCTTTTGACTGCCTAGTCAGCTTGACTATTGACCGCCACTTCCTCTTGACTTTTGACCACTATATGGCTGTGACCTTTCTCACCCTTTCCTCTTGGGCCCCTCCACTGCTAACCGTATCACAAGCCTCCCTCACAAGTCTAGTTGAAGGAGGACGAAAGTCTGACTGACTAGACCTCAACACATCTCTGAGATCTCAGCATATCTCTGTGACCTCAGCCTATCTCTGTGTCTCTACCTCAGCATATCTCTGTGCGCTCTGCTTCTTGCCTTACGCATCAATCTTTGTGTCGCGTCGCCTGGAATACCATGCCTCCTTAATTGCTTTGCCAGTCGCTTGGGGTACCGTGCCCACACAGTTGCTTTGACTTGGCCACCCATCCTCTTTATAAAGAGCCTTACGATCGTTTCTTTATTCTATCTTCTCCTGCCACGCCTTCCCACTTTCTTTTGCTAACCCGCGTTACACCACCTTCTTCCCCGCGATGCATTCTCCTTTTTCTGAGGAGGTTGATCAACCACCTTCCCAAACGCGAATAGATCAGCTCACCTTACAACTTGCCCAGAAAGAATGTGAACTGGAACGCGTATCCCAGGATCGAGCTCGTCAGCTAGCTGCCCTGCGCTCCATGGAAGCCTAGTATCGTGTCGCGAAGTCTTGCATGCATTCTGAGAAGGCGAGGAAAGAGGAATGCCATGCTAGCCTGCAGCGCCAACTCAGCCTTCAGGAACGCTTGAAACAAGAGCATGAAACGGAGCTATCTCTCCTCCGTGCGTATCTCGACGACAAGCAAGACACGATCGCCCGACAACAAACAGTCATCAACTCCCTACATGCGCAGCTGGCTCGAGTCTTGAACGCCCCAGGGGCTCTTGAGTCCCCAGACATTTCTTCACGTGGCAGTGCTCATTCTCCATGACCAATCCTTTCCCCGAGTTAAAATTAGTTCAGGCCATAGTTGTCTCAGTGGCTCCTTTGCCGCCAAGCGTTCCCTCCTGTGGCCTTAGCTGTATCGCCTGCTAATTGAACTGTGCTGCTGTACTTGTATATCTATCCTTTTCCGGCCTAGTCTTTCCTGCTCAATTTTCATCTAGCAAGCATTTTTAGAAACTGGCTCGTATGTAAGAGCTAAGAGTTGTATCATGACTCCTCTTTATGTATGAATTGTGGATAATAAAACCAACATAGTGCTTGAAAATTAAAACTGCAATAAACGTGCAAAACCTGATGCCACAGTTAACATCGATGCTTTAGGGGTAGGGTGGATGGCCTCCCGTACTTCGTGCCTTGCTTGTTTGCTGCATATTTGTAATTTGTATAAAGGAGATAAAATGAAGCCAGATGTAGCTGACCTGATTATTTGGAAACGCTCCGCACAATGTGAGACATATCCCTCTGAGAGGTAGTTAGGCGTGGGCGTCGAGTTCACTTATGCTTTTCGCAGGGGAATTGATTTTTGATTCCCGCATGAGGGCCGACCTGAAAGGTCGTCGGGCGTGAGAACAGGGCTCACTTATAACTCGCACTCGGGCGAGAGTCTGGAGATACCGACCTAAAAGGTCGTTGGGCGTGAGCGCAAGGCTCACTTTTAATTCTCGCATGGGAGCCACTTTTAATTCTCGCATGGGAGCCGACCTGAAAGGTCGTTGGGCGTGAGAACAGAACTCACTTATAACTCGCACTGGGGCGAGAGTCTGGGACTACCGACCTAAAAGGTCGTTGGGCGTGAGTACAAGGCTCACTTTTAATTCTCGCATGGGAGCCGACCTGAAAGGTCGTTGGGCGTGAGAACAAAGCTCACTTATAACTCGCACTGGGGCGAGAGTCTGGAGATACCGACCTAAAAGGTCGTTGGGCGTGAGCGCAAGGCTCACTTTTAATTCTCGCATGGGAGCCGACCTGAAAGGTCGTTGGGCGTGAGAACAGAGCTCACTTATAACTCGCACTGGGGCGAGAGTCTGGGATACTCCGGTCCGAGACCGGTGGCGATGGCGCTGGTTTGAGACCAGTAATGATACTCCGGCCCGAGACCGGTGGCGATGGTGCTGGTCTAAGACTAGTAAGGCTACTCCGGCCCGAGACCGGTAGCGATGGTGCTGGTCTGAGACCAGTAAGGCTACTCTGGCCCGAGATCGGTGGCGATGGTGCTGGTCTGAGACCAGTGATGATACTTCAAACGGCGAAGGCATAGATGCATTGCTCTTCTCCGCCCTCATCCATCTCGCCTATACCGACCTCATTGCTGTGGTTGATCTGGTCGTTATCGCTAGCTTTGGGCTTACTCATTTGCGTCGCGTTTCTCCCTGCAATTGCATTATGCGCGATATAGAATTAAGGATAGAGGAGGGAGTGTAAAAACCTTACTCAACCCTTGGGCCATAGTGCCCTTGCAGCTTATGATGACCCCGCAGTTCTCGCGATGCGCCTGGTTAGCTGCTCAGATCAGGGGCTGTCTAGGCAGAGCTACTTGCCCGGACGGTCCGAGCAAACAGCACCCCGCAGGCCCGCTTGATACTCCTCTGATCTGACATTCACTTCTGCTGACCTGCTTTGTCTCATTCACCACCCTTTTGAATTGCCTGGCGTCTGTAGCTTTATAAAACTTCCCGCCTAGCCTTGAGCCTTTCACGAAGAATGTTTCTTTTTTGAGGCCACGCCCTTTCATGATTACCTTGTCTTGTCGATCTTTAATGCGTTTCTGCTTGTGATGACACCTGTCCGACGCCTTTACTGCTCAGACGGCGCTGGGGCGCGTTACCCCAAAAGATACTCGGCTCGACCCTCGATGTTTCCTAGGAATGAATGAGCTTTATAAACCCTAAAGGCAGTCCACTTTCCTTACTTCGACGCTTCGCTATCCTCCCTTCGTTCGCGGCCGTTTCTAGCAGTGCAACTCCTCGTTCTCCTGCTTGCGCCTGACCTGTGACCCCTCTTGTCTTCATCCCCCTTGCCTGCTTGCTCCTCATAATCATGGATGGTAAGGAACTCTTCTGGTATTCACGTTACATATCTGATTTAGACCATCACGACTTGTCTGCACTGCAATCCAACTTGGGGCTAGGCGCCGCATATGAGTTTCGTCTTCCCTCACCAGATGAACATCCTTCTTCTCCTCCCGAAGGGTTTATCACTGTTTTTAGGGATCAAATCTTAGGCGGTCTTCGCTTTCCTTTGCATCCTTTTTTCTCCGAGTTGAGTCAGTATTGTGGTATTGGTATCTCCCAGTTTGCCCCTAATGTATTCCGAGCGGTCTGCGGAACCATCATCTTGTGCCGCATTTATCAAATTCCCTTGACTGCTAGACTATTCCATCACTTCTATTCCTTCCGGCGAGCCGAGGCGGGGGTATTCAACGTTCAGGCCAAGCCGGGCCATAAGTTTTTTGATGACCTACCTTCTTCCAATAAAGGCTGGAGATCTCGCTTTTTCTACCTCAAGCCCCCCGTCCCCTTAGCCGGGCCTTCCCAATGGCATCCCATCCTTGCCTGTCCGTGCTGATGCTAGAAGGCATTCTGCACGCTTTTGGTCTTAGCCCTGTTTCCACGGAAATCGGAGCTCCTTTTGGTAAGTTGTTATTTTTTTTGTATACTGCTCTTCGCTAACTGAGGTGTTTTTTCCTCTTATATTTGTAGTGGCTGCCCTCCTCCGCTCTTTTGCTAGTCAGGAGACACCCATGGTGGTCGTTCTGCAAGCTCTGAATGAAGAGCTAACATAAGGACTCCAACCCTCAGAGATGGTAGTCGCCTCGGCGTTTATTGAGCCACCTGCCCCCAACCCTGCAGACTCAGTCCTACCCCGCATCTCTGATCAACCTGCATCTGAGCCGTCGCCCGCAGGACAAGTGCCTTCTCTCCCTCCAACTATGAAGCTGCGCCTTACGCGCAAGGGCAAGAGAATGGCCCCAGTCACCGCAACTTCTCCTCCACCTCCTCGCCGTCAACGCGCAGTGAGCATCTCTTCGCCCACCAGGTCCTCGGACACGAGCTCGACCCAAGAGACAAGCTTGGCCCAGGAGAAGGCCTCTGATCTGGAGGTGGCAGACCCGCCATTGGACCTGACCGCTCCGGTGCCTATCCAGAGCATATTACCTGCCCCGCCTTCGTCCTCTAGCGATCAGCCCCCGGACTCACTGACTCCCTCCGCCTCTCCTCTTCTCGTGCCTATGAGCTCAGCCATGCTGACTCTGAACCTGCGTTCTGCAGACCTAGCCTTTGAAGCTTCCTGGAGTCTCCCTTCAGAGACCGACCCGGCCTATCGCCTATATTTGGTAGGTCGACTTCTGTGGGGACTTGGCCATCTCCTGGCAATCAGCCAATCGGCAGTTCTGGGAGAGCAGTTCCCCTTTGGAGGAGTTTGATCAAATTGCTTGCTCCCTGGTAGCGGTAAGCTCTTTCTCTTCTTCTTCCTAGTATCCGTGTGTTTCTGTAACCCCCTTTCTCTTCTTCCGGCCACTTGCAGACCTACTCCGCGAGTCTGAGCGCCGTGCAACGAGCGGCCGAGCTTCAACGAGAGAACGCGGTGCTCAAGGCACGTCTTCGGGAACTAGAGCCCCCTGCAGCTTCCTCAGCTCCTCCCGAGCCTTCTCTTGGAAGCTTGGATGCTTATCTGCGCGCCGCCGGGGAATCTGCGGCCTCTGCTCGAGCTACTGAAGCAGATCGTCATCAAGCGACAGTTTCTGAGCTGAAGGCCAAAGAGGCAGAGCTGCTCTCCCGATCGGCGGATTTGAGTTCGCTACAGCAAAGTCAGGAGCTCCTGCAAACGGGGTTGGCCGATGCCCAGGCCATGGCTAGTGCTGCCGCTAGCCGGGAAGCAACCATGCGGACTCAGTGGGAAGCTTGCCAAGCCACTCTCCAATCCTTGCGAACGGAGTTATCGAAGGCCCAGGAAGCAGTGTCTCAGGGCCAGAGCGATTTATTTGTGGCCCGCGCCGAGGTTGCCGAGAACAAGAACAGTTTGGAAACGTACCGAATCAAAGCGGCTAAAGGCGTACAGACTGGCCTACGCCCGCTCTTCCTTCTTCCTCCAAAAGCTGGGACGCTGGATGGTCTTGTTGCTCTGTCATGGGGCCGCTGGTGGGGTTAGGCAGGCCTTCGAGCAAGGTTTCCTACGCTCGGCACCTCCTGCCACCTTTCTGGACACAGCTCGCCTATCCAGGAAATTGCCGCAGGAAACCTTCCCTTCCTTCGAAGCTGATGACGGGCTTTTCCTCCTGGAGGCTCCTCATCCTGCGGCCGATCCAGCTTCCGGGGATATTTCTGCCCAGGCCCCTCCTGTTGCTGCTTCTGAAGCGTTCGCTGATCCTGCGTCTTCCGACATAGTGCCAGCCGACCCCGGGCTCCGTCCGTTGGCTTCCCGTGACCCTGCCCCGTCTTCTACAGATGTTGTGTAGTCGGGACCATGTTGTAGTGTTTACCTTTTATGTGTTGATGTTGAACCTTCCCTGATTATACTTATTCGTATGGTCGTATTGAACTCTGGATGATTGTACTTATCTTCTCTTACATCCGGATAATCGCATCGCTTTCCCTTCGCGTATCCTTAGTTTGTTTCTTTTCTTAGTAGGCCATCCGTGACTTTGGTTGAGCTCTGCCAGTCTGCCCACCCTTGCTCGTTTTACCCTACTACATCGCTCTTCCTTCAATAATTGCTTTTTATACCGAGCCCGGCGAGGGCTAGACTCATGCTCTCTATTCCTGATGCGTGCCCATGAAGTCCGCTGATCTGATCTGCACACCTTTCTAACGGCCCCTCCGTACATTCTTGACCTGCTTGGGGCAATCTCCTTAGGGGGTGCTTCGTATCTCGGGCCCCTGCCTTTCCTATAATGCCCCTGGTTATATTCCCGAGGATCATCACAGGGCGTTCCCTGTTTATCTCAGATGCTGCATCAACCGTCCGTTGTCAACTTTACGAAAATGTCCTTCATCCGCCATACCTATAAGTATCTTCTTGCTTCTTGCCTTCTCTTATGATTCGCCGCCACCACGGAGCACCCAAGCGTCGCTGCTGCCGACTGACTTCCTCCGAGACTGT
Organism: Zingiber officinale; assembly: GCF_018446385.1. Classification (NCBI taxonomy): domain Eukaryota; kingdom Viridiplantae; phylum Streptophyta; class Magnoliopsida; order Zingiberales; family Zingiberaceae; genus Zingiber; species Zingiber officinale. Next base: position 95,627,917 of record NC_056002.1, on the reverse strand, counting down.
GCCGCGATCCTTCTTCTTCTCCAAGCCTCTTCTTTTTGTTTGTTCTTTCTATCACCTGAGATAATCTCTTTCGCAATGACTTCTCCTTCTTGGATCTCCTTGTTGGTGGAGCACTTCCCCGACGCTTCGACTTTCGCTGAGTTGGATTGGGATGACCTGAAGCACTTATGAAATCCCTACTAGCTCACCCCATCATCCCCACCGGTGTGAACTGTACGATCCTCCTTCCGCTTTTGTAACTTCTTTCTTCGAACAATTTGTAGGCCTCCGCTTCCCCCCATCCTTTTTTTTCTGGAGTGTGCCGCTACTTCAAGATCCCCTAGGTCAGCTAACTCCCAATTCCATAAAGATTTTATGTGGCTTCGTAATACTATTTCACTGCTTCTTTGCTCTTGCTTGGCACGCCGACAGTCTTTTTTATTTCCAAGCTCGCAACCACACTGCTTTCTTCTCTCCTTTCCCTCCTCCCAGTGCTAGCTGGAGGAAAAAGTTCTTTTTTCTCCGGTTTCCAGAGGAAACAGACTAGCCCATGTGCTGGCAATCTGCTCTGCCTCTACCTCCGGCATTGGAAGAGTTCCATATGGATCTCCACTTTAATATGGCTGCAACCCAGATGGAGGATTGGCGCCTGAATCTGACAAGACTGCTATCTGGCGACCTACTTTCTTATTTCAGGCTGAGCCCTCCTTCTCCTGAAACACCTCATTCCTTAGGTAAGTTTATGCTGAGCTCCCCCTTTCGCTCATTTTTTACTAGACTGATTCTTCGCGTTGGCGCCTACAGCTGAGGTTTTGCGCCACGCATCAGAGGTTCTGCCTTTGCCCCTCAGTGATCTGGAAATAATGCGGCGCGGTCGGGTGATCTTGGAGAGGAGGCTACTCCCTCATTTTGGATCCGCCTCATCTGGGGCAGCGCCTCAGTCTACTTCCAACCCCGCCTCACGCAGGTCGAAGCTCATCCGGTCGGGGCGCCATAGACAGGGGTGCTGCCGCCTCTTCACAGGGTCAGCCTCGCTCTGAGGATTCTGACTCCGATAACCAGCCTCTGCTTCACAGGCGTCGCCGAAGACCAGGTCTGACTTCACAAACGCTTGATTCTATTTCTTCTACTACCCAATTGTCCCCCGTTGCCACCGTGGCTAGCTCCAACACCATTCCTCTTATCATTCTTGCTTTGTCTATCTGGCAGCCTCCCCTAACCCTTACAGGGGAAGACCAGCTGCATTCCGCTCTGCCCCCACTCTTGCTGAGGAAGATAGCACAGGCGATCGTCACGACCCCGTGCCAACTGAACCCGTTCCCGAGCCACCTCCCGCTCCTCCTGGTGCTGACGCCGGCCCTTCTCAACCTTCCTCCTCCACCCGCCATCATTACAGGACCACTATCCCCTCCGAAGCTGCTCTTGCTCGGCGACATGACGCCCCCACGAGCCTTCTGATGATGAAAGGCTCTCTTGACAGCTTGTGGGCGGAGAGCATGAGTCAAATGGGTAGTTTGTCACCATTAGCCCAGATGGATAGGTTCTCAAAGTCCTGGGCTAAAGTAAGTACTTCTCACCTCGCACTTGCCATTAATTTACCTCAGCTGAAGGTTGTTCCTTCCATCTAGACTCATGCAGAATCTTTGGTGCTGAACCAATCCTTCCACACCCTCCATCATGAAAGCAAAGAACTCCGGGAGAGAGTTTCCACATTAGAGCTGCAACTGAACGACCCTGCCCAAGCCAGTTATGCTTTGTGAGCGGAGATTCAAGCCTTAACCAATTAGACCGACCGGCAGAAACGGTCCCTGATACAGGCGAAAGATGAGCTCCGAGCTATGAGGGAGGAAAGAGCTGCCTCCGAGGCGGGGTATCAGCAACAACTAGCCCACCAAGCTCAAGAAATGCAGTCCAAGGATACTCTTCTGCAGGAGAAGAACAATAAACTGGAGGTTCAGGCGGCACAGTTGGAGACTTAAGGGGCTGAGCTGGAGGCCTTGAGGGCGGAACTATCCCAGTCTCGGGCGGCTTTGACAGGAGTATCCACTGCCCTGGTGGTCTATCAAGAAGGAGAGGATGATCGTTGCCTGCGAAGTCGAAGGTCCTATTTGAGCTCTCCTGAATTTTTATCCCAGGTCGGGGCACGCTTTGCTGCGACCGTACCATACACGGCGGCTGGAGTTATCAGAGAACTGCATGCACAGGACTTCTTGAGCTCCATCCCTCCCGCAAACTTCTTAGATCAGGGCCAGATCATTCAAGGCTTTCCGGATGAGATCTTTGCTCCTTTCAAATGATTTGTTCCAACTGCTTAAAACTGATGAAATTTTTACATGTACATACGTATCTTTGAGTTTTTGCTTGACTATCTGCTATCTCTAACCCCCTCGGCCGACCTGGCTTACAGCAACAGGGTTGGCATCCCTCACACCCGATAGGGCTGTAGGTAGTTAGCACTCCAAGGTCGGTCTAGCTTCCTTCCTTGAGCGTCTTGCAAATAATAGGCCCCGACGCCAACTTCTTGACAACTTTGTAAGGTCCGTCCCATTGAGGCGCCAACTTTGTCACTTCCCCCAAGGGTTTCACCTGCTTCCAGACCAGGTCACCTTCTCCGAAGAAACGAGGGATCACCCTTCTATTATAGTTCTGTCTCATCCTCTGTCTATAGGCTTCCAGCCTGGCAGCTGTTTGCTCGCGAATTTCGCTGATGAAATCTAGTTTGGCCAGCCGTCGTTCCGTGTTCCCCTCGTCGTACATCATTCTCCTGACGGATGGTATCCCGACCTCCAGAGGCACCACTGCTTCATTGCCATATACCAAGTGAAAAAGTGTCAGACCTGTGCTCTCTCGGGGTGTCGTACGATAAGCCCACAAAATGCTCGGCAGTTCGTCCACCCAACTGCCCCCCGTATGATCTAGCTTGACCTTGAGCCCTCGCACTATTTCCCGATTGACCACCTATGTCTGACCGTTGCTCTGAGGATGCGCCACCGAAGTAAAGGCCTGCGTTATGCCGAACCCCTTGCACCAATTTTGTATTTTGCGTCCTTGAAATTGTCTGCCATTGTCCGACACCAATTTGTGAGGTAGGCCGAATCTGCAAAAGATATTCTTCCACAAGAACTGGATCACCGCATCTTCAGTGATTTTGGCCAGGGCTTCCGCTTCCACCCACTTGGAGAAGTAATCCACTGCTACCAGCAAGAAACATCTCTGCCCCGTAGCCATCGGGAAAGGTCCTACGATATCCATACCCCACTGGTCAAATGGCAAGACACTATAGAAGTTCTCAGCAGCTCTGTAGGTCGATGCGTCAGGTTCTGGTACCTTTGACATGACAGACAAGTATTCACCAGCTTCTGTGCGTCCTTTTGCAGGGTAGGCCAGAAATACCCGGCCAATAGCACTTTCCAGGCCAGCGTTCTTCCACTTGCGTGGTTGCCACAGCATCCCAAATGTATCTCCCGCAAGGCCTGATCCGCTTCTTCCATATTCAAGCACTTGAGCAGAGGTCTGGAGAAAGACCTTTTGTACAGTTGATCTCCAATCATAACATAAGAATGAGCCTGTCTCCTGAGCATGCGTGCCTCTTCTAAGTTGGTAGGTACAATTCCTTGCTGGAGGAAACTTACTATGGGCGCCCTCCAATCAATTACTCCTTCCAGGTTATTTTGTAGGTCTATCTGGGCTATAAGGAAGGTCTGCGCTATAGATCTGTCAAGTACCCAAGTAGTCAGGGAGCTGGCCATTTTAGCTAACTCATCCGTTCTTTCATTTTTAGCCCTGGGAATCTTAGTGACTGTGACATCTTTAAAATCTTTCCTCATCTTCTCATAGGCTTCCTTGTAAACTTGCATCTTTTCATTGTTCACTTCAAAATGTCCGGTCACCTGCTGAGTTACTAACTACGAATCCGAGTATATTACGACTCCTCTCGCCCCCACATGCCGAGCCGCTTGCAAACCTACTAATAAGGCTTCATACTCTGCCTCATTGTTGGTAGCTCTGAAATTTAGCCGTACAGCCAGCTGCATGATGTCTCCCTGTGGAGATATTAGAAGTGCACCTACACCACTTCCCCGATGGGTAGCTGATCCGTCTACATAAATTTTCCAGACCTCCTCCGAGTCTGTTTGATAAACTTCTGTCAAGAAATCCGCCAGAGCCTGTGCTTTGATCGCGGTTCGGGGCTGATACTGTATATCATATTCCCCCAGCTCGGTTGCCCATTTGATAAGCCGACTTGCTACCTCCACCTTGGTGAGAGCTCGACCCATTGTACTATTTGTCAGGACGGTGATGGGATGCGCCAAAAAATACAGTCAGAGGCGCCGAGCCATGAGAACAAGTACGTAAACCAACTTTTCCAGGGCCGAATACCGAGACTCAGCCCCCTTCAATAGATGGCTGAAAAAATACACTGACCGTTGTTAACCAGCACGGCCCCCACGGCCTCGGGGGTGGCTGACAAGTAGACCCAAAGGGGCTCTCCCACAACAGGCTTGAACAGCGATGGCAAGGACTCCAGGTATTGCTTTAACTTCTCAAAGGCCTGTGTGCATTCTTTCGTCCACTGAAACTTGGCGGCCTTCTTGAGCACTTTGAAGAAGGGCGCCGCTCGATCTGCAGATCTGGAGATGAATCGGGACAGTGCTGTTATCCTGCCGACCAGCTTCTGCGTTTCCTTCAGATTCTGATGGATCTGCATGTTCCGAAGTGCTTGAACCTTCTCAGGGTTGGCTTCTATCCCTCGTTCGGTCACCAGATACCCCAAAAACTTCCCTCCTTTGGACCCGAACAAGCATTTCAGGGGATTCAACCTTACCCCATATTGCCTCAGAGTCCCACAGGTTTCTTCTATATCTTTTATTAGACTGGACGCCAGGGGGGACTTGATTAGGATGTCATCAACATAGACCTCTACGTTCCGCCCGATCTGACTCCGAAAGACTTTGGCCATCATCCTTTGGTAGGTAGCCCCAGCATTTCTGAGTCCAAATGGCATGACCGTATAGCAAAAAGTACCGTCGGCCGTTATGAAGCTGACTTTCTCCTGATCCTCCCTAGCCAAGGGTATTTGATGATATCCTTGATAAGCGTTCATCATGCATATCCTTTCACAGCCAGCAGTTGAATCCACCACCTGATCGATCCGCGGGAGAGGATAACAGTCTTTGGGGGTGGCTTTGTTGAGGTCGCGAAAGTCTATGCACACCCTCCACCTGTTATTAGGCTTTTTTACCAATACAACGTTGGAGAGCCAGGACGGGAACTGTACCTCTCGAACATGTCCTGCCTTTCTGAGCTGATCCACTTCAGCTCGGATAATCTTATTCTGGTCGGCAGAGAAGTTTCTCTTCTTCTGCTTGACTGGCTTGACCCCCGGCAACTCTTCCGGTGACCAAGCAAAAACGTCCCTATTGCGGATCAGGCATCGTATCAGCTCCGACTTAAGCTCCTGTGGCAAGCCACTGGTAATGCGAGTGATGCTCTCTGCTCTGTCAGCATGCAGCCGAATTTCTTCCCAAGGGATAGGCTCCTCAGCAATAGGCAGAGGCTCCTCTTGGATAGCGTGCACTCCCCCATCTTGCGTCCTCCGGCTCTTGCGCGCCTCCACCCGGACCATATCAATGTAGCAGCTGCGGGACACCTTCTGCTCTCCCTTGACTTCCCCGACCTGCTCGCCGACCGGAAACTTGATCTTTTGGTGAAAAGTGGAGACGGCAGCCCGGAACTCATGCAGAGCTGGCCTTCCCAGGATGACGTTGTAGGAGGAAGGTGAATCCATCACTATAAAGGTACTCCTCCGGGTGCGCACCAGTGGCTCAGTGCCCATGGAGATGGCCAGCTTGATCTGACCCATGGGCTTGACTTCATTGCTTGTGAACCCGTACAAAGAAGTGGTTACGGGTTGGAGCTCAGCGGCGTCAATCTGCATCTCCTTGAACGCAGCTCTAAATAAAATGTTGACCGAGCTCCCGGTATCCACAAAGACCCGAGCCACTCGGCTGTTAGCGATAACGACCTTGATTATGAGGGCGTCGTCGTGGGGCAATTCCAGACCCTCCAAATCTTGTGGCCCAAAGCTAATGACAGGGCCGGAGGCCTGCTCATGGCTGCACCCCACGACTCCCACATACAACCGTCGAACGTGTGACTTACGGGCTCGGCCTGAGTCCCTGTCAGTGGGCCCTCCTGAAATCATACCGATCTCTCGCACAGCAGCATTGCCCCGGTTCTCCAGTTCTCCGGCATCTCTTCGATCTTCCCCGAGGCCAGCTTGGTTAGATGGGCCGACTAGGTCGGGCCGGGTCTGACGACAGTTACTAAGATCGTGCGTCCTGGACCGATGATATGTGCAATATGGTGCTCCCCTTGGTCCAGGTCTGGGTGCGTGTATAGCAGCAACTCGCGGAGCTGGTCTGACTCCCTGAGCGGGTTGAGGGGCAGGCCTGGGTTGACCGCGCTGGAAGGGCTGAGCTGGTTGCGGTACTCTCCTTTCAGGTCGATTACCTGGAGCCACCGTCCTTTCGGCCTTCCGCCTAGCGGTCTGCGCTTCTTCCACCTTGATGTAGCAAGAAGCTTTCTCCACCATATCGTCAAAGCTTCGGGCGGGGTTTTTGATGAGGTCCCTGAAGAATTCTCCTTCTCGCAATCCGTGGGAGAAGGTGCTCATCAATATTTCTGAGGTGGCGGAGGGGACGCCATTGGCCACCTGACTGAACCGGTTGATGTAGCTTCGCAAGGGCTCGGTCGGATCCTGCTTGAGAGCAAAAAGACAGTGGTCGATTTTTTGATACTTACGACTACTGGCGAAATGGCGTAGGAAGGCCATTTTGAAATCCATGAAGCGATTGATGGACTCTGGGGGCAATCCATCGAATCACTTCTGCGCCGACCCGGACAGGGTGTGTAGAAACACTCGGCATTTGACAGCATCGCTATATTGATACAAGATAGCCGCGTTCTTGAACTTCCTCAGGTGCTCTTCCGGGTCCTTGCTCCCATCGTATTCTCCAATGTTCGGGGCTCGATACCCCTTGGGCAGGCTTTCCCTTAGGATCTGAGCCGAGAAGGGTACCTTGTCATCCGGGTCTTCAGGCAGATCTCTGGCAGGGATTATAGCTTTTCCCTTTCCTGAATCCCGAGGTGGATGTAGAGAGCTTTCCGCCACCGACGGCTCCTCTTTCTTCGGACTATGCTCACGAGGTCCGGCTCGATGATAGTTGCGGCGAGGCTCTCAGAAAGAGGTACGAGGGAGTGCTTCCTGCTGCTTCCTCTTTGAGCCCCTGTCGGAGGCAGGAGCTGGTTCTTTAGACGCTTCGGGCGCCAGGCGAGGTTGTGAGACTGTTCCTTGCTTTTCAGAGGCGGCCTGCTTTCTGACCTCCTTGAAGAGCTCGTACTCCCCCGCGGTCATGGTCACGTTGATCCTCCTGCTAGAGCTTCGACCAGAGTCCTCCATCTTCACGCTTCGGATGCGTTCCCCCAGACGGCGCCAATTTGATCCCGTCCGAAGGCGAGTCGGACGGAGGCCGGTCGCGATGGTTGTTGACGGAAAGTCGGGCGATTGGCTGACGCGGCTGCAGGACCCTACACACACTGACAATCTCCCTCCCTCACGTTAGAGACCAGAACCAGGAAAAGTCCTCGGATCAGCCTCCGACGCTGTCAGTCCTTTTTCCCGTAAAAAGCAGAGACTAAAATGAAAAGTTGTGAAAAGGAGAAGAGCCGCGCACGAGGAATCTCCTCCTTTATGCACCCGCCTGCTTCGCCAACCCGCTGAAAACGCTGGGCTTTGTCGTATATCCCCGACACCTGTCGTGCTGCTATTGGTCGTGAAGGCATCTTCTTGTTTAGGATCCTTCGCCTTTACACAGGGGTTTTGTCTCGTAGTGAAGGACATCTGTCAGGCTGCCATTGGTTATGAGAGCATCCTCTCGTTTAAGAACCTTCGCCTCCGCACATCTCCCTGGTATGCAATGATTACCCTTGACGAACAGTTGTGATCCTCCGACTCCTGCATAGCTTAGCTCGTCCTATTTATCGCGGTCTGCATCTACCTCACACCCCTCAACCAGATCTCGCCTCTATGCGTTACTTGTTAGTCGGGCTAACCTTGAACAGCCCTGTCGATCACGGTCTATATTCTGTACCCTGTATTTGCCGGCCCTCGACTGTAAGCCCGTAGATCGGGCTATCTTTACACTGTTAGAATGTATACTAAAAGCCTAGCTTTTGGTATAAAACATTTATCTAGAAATAAGAATCACATTGGTCAAATGTCTACATTTGTGATAAATGTAGTTGTTCAATTAATTTATATTGTAGATAACATGGTGTGTGGTGTCACACACAGAAGATCATGTTATCAGTACCTTATAAATTATAAACAGTAGCTCACGACCAAGATGAAAAGGAACAAACCATTGGAAGGTCGTAGTGTAATTAGGTATTATTTTATCTTAACTATATAATTACACTAGTACACTTAGAGTGTATTGAGTAGGACCATTTGATGTCGTTCCTTTTATACTGACTTTATGAAGGAACAAAGACCTCAGTTATTAAGGAAGTGTGTGCTCTTAATCCTAATATAATAACAAACACATATATTTGATATTTATTTCTTTAATTTATCAATGGGTGAGATTTAGTTCGATAAATCAATAAGCCCGATAAGTTGGGAAATGATATCACTTATAGTGTGTGTTGTTGATTATAGAAGGAAACTGTGTCCTAGTAATCTAGGTTGAGAATGTCCCCAAGAGGAGCTCATAAGGATTGTCATGTTAAACCCTGCAGGTGGACTTAGTCCGACATAACAATGAAGTTGAGTGGTACTACTCTTGGAGCTAGATATTAATTAAGTGAGTTGTCAGTAACTTACTTAATTAGTGGACATCTTAAACACAGGGAGACTAACACACTCATAATAAGAAGGAGCCCAAAATGTAATTTGGGATTGGTGCGGTAGTTCAATAATAGTTCTTTAGTGGAATGAATTATTATTGATGAAATTAAGTTGTGTGTTCGGGGCGAACACGGGATGCTTAATTTAATCGGGAGACCAAAACCAATTCCTCCTCTCGGTCCCTATCGTAGCCTCTAGTATATAGAGATTTATACCCACCGCATACCCACCTTCTTACCCATCCAATGAGGTCAGCCAAACTAGCTTGGAACCCAAGCTAGGGCCGGCCAAAACCAAGTGGATGAGCCATGTAGGTGGCCGGCCAAAGCTTGGGTCCCAAGCTTAGGTGGCCGGCCACTAGAATATTAAAAAGGATTTTTATTAAAATTATTTCTTATGTGGATATCATGATTTTAAAAGAGAGTTTAAAAATTAAAAATTTCCTTTTATAACTTTCTACAAAAGATTAAGAGAAGAGATTAATCTCTTTCCTTATTTGTAGTTTAAAATGATGGTTTTAATTTTTGGTAAAAACTTTCCTTATTTGTAAATCATCTACATGTTTAAAAGAGAGTTTAAAATTTGAAATCTTTCCTTATTTGTTGTTTAAAGGAGGATTTTAAATTTTAAGAAAACTTTCCTTTTAACCATGTTCATGATTTAAAAGAGAGTTTAAAATTAAATATTCTCTTTTATAAGTTTCTACAAAAGATTAAGAAAAGATTTGATATCTTTCCTTATTTGTAGATTAAAAGAGATTTTAATTTTTAGAGATAACTTTCTTTTTATCCACATGTTAAAAGAAAGATTTTAATTTATTAAATTTCCTTTTTATAAACCAATCATGAAGGGATAAAAATTATTAGAGAAATTTTATAAATTTCCGGAAGCAAATAAGGAAGTTTTAATTGGTGTTTAAAATTTTATTTGCTTGGAAGTTTATTGTTGTGGCCGGCCATTGAAATTTGAAAAGGAAAAATTGTTTTAATTAAATAAATTTTCTTTTTCATTGGCAAAAGAATTAAGGAAGTTTTTATTAAATTTTCCTTATTTGCCAAGACCAAGGATTATAAAAGAGGGGGTAGAGGAGGCTTCAAGGTGGACGACTCTATTATTTTTCTCCCTCTTTTCTTCCTTGGGTGTGGCCGGCCCTTTCTTTCCTCTCCTCTCCTTTGTGTGCCCGAAACCTTCTCATGGTGGAGATAGCTTTCGTGGCCGGATCTAAGAAGGAGAAGAAGGAGAGAAAAGAAGCCTCTTTTCTAGCATCCCTTGGAGCATGGTGGTGGTGGCCGAACCTCTTTGTCCTAGGAGAAGTTTTGATGGCCGAAACTTGCAAGGAAGAAGAAGGTGCTTGGTGGTTCTCATCTTGGAAGATCGTTGCCCACACAACGTCCGAGGTTAGAAGAGGAATACGGTAGAAGATCAAGAGGTCTTTCTAAAAGGTATAACTAGTAATTTTTCTTTCCGCATCATACTAGTTATTTTTGGAAATAATACCAAATACAAGAGGCATACGATTCTAGAGTTTCGAATTTGTTTTCGATATAGTGTTCTTTTGTTTTTCTTTTCCTTGTGATTTGATTGTTCTTTTCGGTTAACCTAAAGTTATTTTAGGAAATTAAATATTAGCTTTCCATAAAAGGTTTTGTCTAGTCGGTGGTGGTTGCTCCCATATCCAAGAAGGCCATGTGCCTCGCCACGTCAGTACTGGGAACCAATTATGGAAATTAATATTTAATGGAATTAATAACTTAAGGTGATTTGGGTCGAACGTGTTAAGTTCCGCAGGAGACCCAAGTCAAAACCTAAAAGAACGAATAGATTAAGTTTTGGATCAAACGTGTTAAGTTCCGCAGGCGATCCAAAATTTAATTTAAAAGAACACATGGTAGCTAGGAAAAGGTTCAGACCTTTGTACAAAATTTTTGTACAGTGGAACCTCTAGGTTTTCCGAGTAGCAACCAACAATTGGTATTAGAGCTAGGGTTTTGCCTCTGTGTATTTGGTATTAGTTTAATTATGCACATATCATACATAATTTAGGCTGGATAATAGTAGGATGTGCTAACTTTGTGGATGCAGGATCCAACTATTATGGCTTATAGTTATTATGTGTGTGATTGGACCCTTGGACATGTCAAGGGCATTTTATTGTGTGTGCATGATTGTATTATAAAATACAGCAGGAGCTGTATTTAGTTTTATTAGGATTTTATTTTTGATCTAGATACATGTACATTCCTTTTATGGAATATAGGATCAAAATGTAAAATTCTATTTATGTCGCGGATCGAATCTTGCAAAGCGTGGAACCTTCTAAGGACCAGAGGCGCAATAGGAGCAAGATGGATGACAAGACACGGATGGCAGTGGCCAAATATGGCAGCAGCTTGGGATGACAACACACGGAAGACAACTAGAGATAAAAGCCATAATAGTTGAAAATTAGATTTTCTATTTATTGCTTTTATATTGTGCTGTGTGTGCATGTTAGTTTACATATTTAGTAGGCTAGTATAGTTAAAATTTCTCATTTATAAATAACTAAGTGGGAGAGGGATTTTTAAGTAAATCCCATGGTCTCCATTACTGGTTTGTATGTGATGCAAACAAGCTTGCGCGTTGGCTCTGAGTGCCTTCCTCCATAACGGATGAGCTTATTTGTAGATCACTAGAACAGACTTCCATTTTTGGATGACTATAGGAAGTTAATTAAGAGCGTGTGATCTTCCCCAACGGAAGGGGCATAATCTTATTAATGGACTTAGTGTCAAGTAATGGTATACACTTAGACACATCTAATAGTATTCTCCCCATCGGAGTTACTGCTAATATTTGTGTGACCAAATGATACCAACTATTAATTTTATTTGTCAAAAAGTTAGGTTGACAAGATAATAAAATTAATGGGTTAAAACCCTCCTTTTACAAATGTTGAATTTGTATACGTCCACACTAACGTGGCATGCAAAATTCACGGTGTTTGAGGTGTTGGTGAATTTAAATAATATTGTTTGAAGAATCAATATTTTTTTTTAAATTCAAAAGTTTTTGACTAAATATTTGATCAAAGACAGATCAACTATTAATTTTATTCGTCATAAAGTAAAGTTGACGAGATAATAAAATTAATGAATAAAATCTCCTCTTCGATTTTGTATATGTCCACACTATAGTGGCATACAAAATTCATGGGGATTTTTAAGGAGTTGATCTTGATCAAGTATTTTTGTGATTCTTAGGATTTAAAATGTTTGTCAATGTAACGCCCGAAAATTCTCAAACTTGCATTAGAATTATTCTACGATTTTTCTGGAATTTCTAGATATTTTTCCGGAATTTTCCGAGTAGCGGAAGTAGCAAAAATAAATATAAGCGTAAAACGGCCTAGGCGGGGATTGAACCCGAGACCTATGGTTTAGTGGACAAGGCTAGTAACCAGTGGACCCAGCAGGGCTGTGCTGAAAGGAAAGGGGAACAATCCTAGTTAAGTGGGATTTGGGCGGAACTTATCACTAAGTATAAATAGGAAACTTAAGTTGGGTTTGGGTTAATTTTGGTTCGGCAGCCATCTCCTCATAAACCCTCACCGTGACCTATCCCTCTCCCAAAAACCTGCACCGCCGCCCACACCTCTCCCTCCTCCTCTCTCGGCGCCCAAGCCCCAAGGGCTCTCGGATCACTTTCCGGCGACGACTCCAACACGAAAAGGGTTCTTCTCCGCGAGAGGAACGCGAAGACGTGAGCGGATCGTCGAGAGGACCATCTCCACCGGAGTTTTAGCGAATAGAATCGTAAGAAATTACGATTAGGAGGTAAGAAACCCCTCACCTGCGGTATAATAGCTTCCGTTTGAGTTTTTATGCTTTAGTTAGGATGTATGCAGATTTTTTATCGATATCTAAGGTGTATTTAACTCTCTTTTCAGATTAGGGTCTTAGTTGAACACCTTTAGATGGGCCGGACATGTCTTCCCTCTTCAGATAGGAGGTTAGATGTTGTCGGGTGCCTAGAGGTGGTCTCCCTAATAGAGAGGAGAGTTAGGGCACGCTAGGTGTTCGATAAAATAGCTAGTTTAGTAAAAATGCACCCTAGGCATCTTTAACAGCTCAGTTAGATACATTAGAAGTATCTATTCAGTATACTCAGTTTATTACAGCTTATATGGATTAGATATCCAATGGGTGGGCTCCCATAGTCGCCTCTAGGTGCAGATAACCTAGTTCTAGGTTCAGATAACCTAGTTTCAGCAAAACAGTATTAGCTACTTCAGTATTTTACTTTCAGTTGGCACTGTACTGGATTAGATATCCATTGGGCTGGGCTCCCATAGTCGGTCCCTAGGTTTAGATAACCTAGCTAGGTTTAGATAACCTAGTTAACCCTACTAAATTCGGGACTTGCAAACCCGGGTCTAGTAAGGGATGCGCGCATAGCAAGTACAGTTGCCAGGGCCCTACAGCAGCATGTTTAGTATTTTCACTTACTATGTATTAGTTTTCAAAACTCAAGAAAAATCAGTTATACCAGTTGAGTTTGATTGCAGCTTCAGTTTAGTTTAGCTTAGCTCAGCATTATGCTTCAGTGAAATTTTCCATGTTAGATCTATGTTCAGCTTATGTTATGCCATGCTTGTATGATACTATGCCATGCCATGCTTGCATATTCAGTATGTTTTCCAAAAGCATGTTTTAAAAGCATATTTGCATCGTATGCATGATTTAGTGAGGTAGATGGTTTCTTACTAAGCTTTTTAGCTTACAGATACTATTTTCCTTATACTGCAGATACAGGTAAAAGGAAAATGGACTAGCAGCGGAGGCTGGAGGACAATGTGAAGATGGTGTGTGTGTGTGGAACTGGAATCAAAGGTCCTTAGGGGACTTAGCAGGATGAACATTAGACTCTTTAGCCTGTTTACCTTAGCACTTTACAGTTTATGGTTTAATACTTTCATCTTTATGCACCTTTAGTTTTGGAACGTACTAAACTATGAAAGAATGAGTTAGATTGTTAGTAGTCATTATGGGAATGTTTGTTAATGCATGTTAGAAGTAGCTTCAATTGCTTTAGAGCTGCTGTGTGAGGTTTTGGCACGCCAGTCTTTGAAATCGAACTTCGGGTGAATCAGACTGATCGGTCTCCGGCCGATCGTGGTTCGAAGTTGGATCGGATCGGCCACCGACCGATCCAGTGAGATGATATGCTCTATCAGATTCTCCGATCGGCCGACCGATCGGCGATAGCGATCCGGGTATTCAGTGCCCGGATCGGTCATCCGCCCGATCCAGACATACCGGACGGTCACGACCGATCCATCGCGGACGAGCGAACCCGATTGCGAGTTCTGGATCGGTCACCGACCGATTCAGATACCGATCGGTCTCGTCGACCGATCCGCCTCGGATCGGTCCCCAGACCGATCCAGCCAGTGTTCGCATGGGGGTCAATGGATCGTTCCACGGACCGATCCAAAGCTCCAATTTTGCCTCCTCAGCCTAGCTATGAATATCTAGAAGGTAGTGGGACATGAAATCTCACTCTCACAGAGTTAACAGAGGCAACTACAATAGTTTAGTAAAATTTTTTTATTCAGCCCAGTTTTCCGCATTAGTAATTTAGCTGCAGTTAGCAAAGAAACTGTAGCGGTCCGCCTTGCAGCCGAGCAGTAGAAGGTGGGTCGTTACAGTCAATCCCCTAGTAGTCATACTATAAGAAAGACTTAGTAATCCCAATTGTAATGATTGGAAATAGGACTTGGACATTAAGGTAGACTGTCTTCTTAGAACTAAGAACAATATAGGTGTATTTAATTCATTAGTTGAAACATGTTTAGTGGTGTTATCTACCAGAACCTGGAGTGTAGATACAGATGCCATTAATCATGTCCGCAATTCATTGCAGGGTTCCAGGAAACCCGGCAACTAAATGAAAATTAAAACACCGTCTACATGGGCACTACTGTAAAAATGGTAGCTGTTGCAGTGGGAGATGTTTATCTTTTGATAAGAATAAAACATGGATTTTTGAGTAATTGTCTTTACGCACCTAATTTAGAAAGAACTAGTTTTCAGTTTCTAAACTATTCAAAGAACTTGATATTCTGCCTCTTTTAAATAACAAAGTTGTTATTAAGAAAAAGAGGGAAGTTATCTGTTCTGGTACGTTGGTTGGCAATTTATAAATCCAATAACTCTCACGATGCAACAAATGGAAATTAGTAACACATCTTCTAACTTTAAGAGAAAGTAACCTTCGAAAATGAACCAATTATATCTTTGGCTTCTAAGGCTAGGTTATATTAACTTGAGTAGGATTCATTGGTAGCTGATGAACTTTTGGGTTCATTAGTAGTGAAAATCTTTCCAACCTACGAGTCTTACTTGGAAGGAAAAATAACCAAGAAGCTTTTAAGTCTAAGGGGTATGGAGTCAAAGATATATTGGAATTGGTTCATTCTGATTTGTGTGATCCTATGAGCATCCAGGCAAGAGGTTGTTTCAAATATTTCATCTATTTTATAGACAACTATTTGAGATACAGATATATTTACTTGATGTGTCGCAAGTCTAAGTGCTTTGATTAGTTCAAAGAGTACGAGACTGATGTGGAGAAACGACAAAGTAAAAGTATGAAGACACTACGGTAAGATCGTAGTGGCAAGTACCTCTTGGGAGAATTTAGGAGTCATTTATCAGAAGTAGGGATTGAATCCCAACTAACTGCACCTGGTACACCCCAACAGAATGGTGTAGGAAAAGGAAGGTATAGGACTCTTATGAAAATAAGTAGATTGATGAGTTTATTAAGAATATCATTTTAAGGATATACTCTGGAAACGAGAGTGAATATAGTACCTTCCAAAGTCAGAACTCTCTACTCATATAGAATTGCTGAATAGGCGTAAGCTTATTTTGAAGCATATTTGGATTCGGGTAGTCCAGCACATATGCTGAAGAAAGACAATGATAAGTTGGACAGGAATTCACTTGTTTGTGGGTTATCCTAGAGAAATGAAAATAGGTTTATAGTCTTAAAAATCAGAAGGTCATTGTTAGCATCAATGACCAATTTTAGAAAAAGGACTATGTAATAAACCATGTGCCCATAAGAAAACTTGTTCTTAAGGAAATAATAAAAGACATGTCTAATCTAGTACCAATTGTACAAGATGAGATACCACAAGGAAACTGTAACACGTATCACAAATGATGCACAATTGCAGAAAGTGCCTTGTCGTAGTGGGAGGGTTGTTAGACAACCTAAAAAGATTCATGTTTTGGGAGAGTTTTTGGACTCGATCCCTGAAGGACATGAACCTGATCTCCGGACATATGACGAAGCACTCCAAGATAAAGATGCAATATCTTGGCAAAGAGTAATGAATAACAGAATTAGAATATATGTATTCTAATAAAATCTGGAAGCTTGTAGAACCACCAAATGGTGTAAAAGCCTTTGGGTATAAAAAGGTCTATAAAAAGAAAAGAGGGATAGACAGGAAGGTAGAAACTTTCAAAGCAAGGCTAGATGAAAAAGGAAACTTTTTCACTGGTAGCCATGCTTAAGTCTATCCGGATTCTTTTATCTATTTGGTAAGTGGATGTCAAGACAGCATTCCTTAATGGAAGTCTTGAAGAAAGCATCCATATAAAGCAACCAGAAGGGTTCATTGCAAAGGGCTAAGAGCATCTTGTGTAAAGCTCAATCAGTCTATGGACTGAGGCAAAAGCTTCAAGGTCTTGGAACATCCGGTTTATCAAAGTAATCTAGACCTTTGGATTCATTTAGTAACTGGATAAGTCTTGTGTATACAAAAGGTGTGATGGAAGCGTGGTGGTATTTCTTGTACTATACGTAGATAACATTTTTGGTAGTTGGAAACAATATCAAAATGTTGTCAGAAGTAAGGGTATGGTTGTCCAAACAATTCGATATAAAGGACTTGGGAGAATGTATATATTCTTGAGATCAAAGTAATAAGGGATCGCAAGAAAAGAATATTTTACTTATTCCAAGCTTCATACATCGAAAAAATCCTTGCTCGTTTTAAGCATGCAAAACTCCAAGAAAGGTTTCTTACTTTTTAGGATGGAGTAACTTTATCTAAAGATATGTCTCTGTAGACATCAAAGGAGATAAAGGAAATAAAGGCAGTTCTTTATGCTTCGGCTATCAGAAGCCTAATATATGCTATGCACGAGATCAGAAATCTGTTTTGCCAAGGGCATAGTTAGCAGATATCAAAGTAACCCTGGACAAGGACAGTGGACTACAGTAAAGCATATATTGAAGTACCTTAGAGGCACTAGAGATTATATGCTAGCTTACAAGGCAGTTAATTTGGTCCTAGTGGGTTGCATGGATTTTGGCTTCCAATCAGATAGGGATAATAATAAGTCAACCTCGGGGGTTTGTGTTTACTTTAGGAGTAAAGTCATAACTATGGAAGAGTGATAAGCATAGGTGTTTTTCTGGACTCCACCATAGAAGTTTAGTATATGGCAAGCCTCTGAGGTAGCCATAAAAGCTGAATGACTTAATAACCTCAAGATAGACTTAGATATGATTTCTGGTTTGTCCAAAGATTGTTACAATTTATTATAATAATGTTGGTGCAGTAGCAAACTCGAAGAAACCATAAGTCTATAAGGCAAGTAAACACAATAGAGCGCAAGTACCACCCAATACGAGGAATCGTATAAACGAGGAGAAGTTGTTGCCGCCTAGATTGCATCAGATGATAACCTAAGGTCCTTAAGGCAAGAGCTTTTTAAAAGGCATGGGAATCAGATGTATGGCAGCAGATATAACAGCTTAGTCTTTTAGTATAAGTGGGAGATTGTTAGAATGTATACTAAAAGCCTAGCTTTTGGTATAAAACATTTATCTAGAAATAAGAATCACATTGGTCAAATGTCTACATTTGTGATAAATGTAGTTGTTCAATTAATTTATATTGTAGATAACATGGTGTGTGGTGTCACACACAGAAGATCATGTTATCAGTACCTTATAAATTATAAACAGTAGCTCACGACCAAGATGGAAAGGAACAAACCATTGGAAGGTCGTAGTGTAATTAGGTATTAGTTTATCTTAACTATATAATTACACTAGTACACTTAGAGTGTATTGAGTAGGACCATTTGATGTCGTTCCTTTTATACTGACTTTATGAAGGAACAAAGACCTCAGTTATTATGGAAGTGTGTGCTCTTAATCCTAATATAATAACAAACACATATATTTGATATTTATTTCTTTAATTTATCAATGGGTGAGATTTAGTTCGATAAATCAATAAGCCAGATAAGTTGGGAAATGATATCACTTATAGTGTGTGTTGTTGATTATAGAAGGAAACTGTGTCCTAGTAATCTAGGTTGAGAATGTCCCCAAGAGGAGCTCATAAGGATTGTCATGTTAAACCCTGCAGGTGGACTTAGTCCGACATAACAATGAAGTTGAGTGGTACTACTCTTGGAGCTAGATATTAATTAAGTGAGTTGTCAGTAACTTACTTAATTAGTGGACATTTGTTATCTTAAACACAGGGAGACTAACACACTCATAATAAGAATGAGCCCAAAATGTAATTTGGGATTAGTGCGGTAGTTCAATAATAGTTCTTTAGTGGAATGAATTATTATTGATGAAATTAAGTTACACGGGATGCTTAATTTCATCGGGAGACCAAAACCAATTCCTCCTCTCGGTCCCTATCGTAGCCTCTAGTATATAGAGATTTATACCCACCGCATACCCACCTTCTTACCCATCCAATAGGGTCGGCCAAGCTAGCTTGGAACCCAAGCTAGGGCCGGCCAAGACCAAGTGGATGAGCCATGTAGGTGGCCGGCCACTAGAATATTAAAAAGGATTTTTATTAAAATTATTTCTTATGTGGATATCATGATTTTAAAAGAGAGTTTAAAAATTAAAAATTTCCTTTTATAACTTTCTACAAAAGATTAAGAGAAGAGATTAATCTCTTTCCTTATTTGTAGTTTAAAAGGATGGTTTTAATTTTTGGTAAAAACTTTCCTTATTTGTAAATCATCTACATGTTTAAAAGAGAGTTTAAAATTTGAAATCTTTCCTTATTTGTTGTTTAAAGGAGGATTTTAAATTTTAAGAAAACTTTCCTTTTTAACCATGTTCATGATTTAAAAGAGAGTTTAAAATTAAATATTCTCTTTTATAAGTTTCTACAAAAGATTAAGAAAAGATTTGATATCTTTCCTTATTTGTAGATTAAAAGAGATTTTAATTTTTAGAGATAACTTTCTTTTTATCCACATGTTAAAAGAAAGATTTTAATTTATTAAATTTCCTTTTTATAAACCAATCATGAAGGGATAAAAATTATTGGAGAAATTTTATAAATTTCCGGAAGCAAATAAGGAAGTTTTAATTGGTGTTTAAAATTTTATTTGCTTGGAAGTTTATTGTTGTGGCCGGCCATTGAAATTTGAAAAGGAAAAATTGTTTTAATTAAATAAATTTTCTTTTTCATTGGCAAAAGAATTAAGGAAGTTTTTATTAAATTTTCCTTATTTGCCAAGACCAAAGATTATAAAAGAGGGGGTAGAGGAGGCTTCAAGGCGAACGACTCTATTATTTTTCTCCCTCTTTTCTTCCTTGGGTGTGGCCGGCCCTTTCTTTCCTCTCCTCTCCTTTGTGTGGCCGAAACCTTCTCATGGTGGAGATAGCTTTGGTGGCCGGATCTAAGAAGGAGAAGAAGGAGAGAAAAGAAGCCTCTTTTCTAGCATCCCTTGGAGCATGGTGGTGGTGGCCGAACCTCTTCATCCTAGGAGAAGTTTTGATGGCCGAAACTTGCAAGGAAGAAGAAGGTGCTTGTTGGTTCTCATCTTGGAAGATCGTTGCCCACACAACGTCCGAGGTTAGAAGAGGAATACGGTAGAAGATCAAGAGGTCTTTCTAAAAGGTATAACTAGTAATTTTTCTTTCCGCATCATACTAGTTATTTTTGGAAATAAATCCAAATACAAGAGGCATATGATTCTAGAGTTTCGAATTTGTTTTCGATATAGTGTTCTTTTGTTTTTCTTTTCCTTGTGATTTGATTGTTCTTTTCGGTTAACCTAAAGTTATTTTAGGAAATTAAATATTAGCTTTCCATAAAAGGTTTTGTCTAGTCGGTGGTGGTTGCTCCCATATCCAAGAAGGCCATGTGCCTCGCCACGTCAGTACTGGGAACCAATTATGGAAATTAATATTTAATGGAATTAATAACTTAAGGTGATTTGGGTCGAACGTGTTAAATTCCGCAGGAGACCCAAGTCAAAACCTAAAAGAACGAATAGATTAAGTTTTGGATTAAACGTGTTAAGTTCCGCAGGCGATCCAAAATTTAATTTAAAAGAACACATGGTAGCTAGGAAAAGGTTCAGACCTTTGTACAAAATTTTTGTACAGTGGAACCTCTAGGTTTTCCCAGTAGCAACCAACATACACAGCCCTGTCGCTTTCGACCTGTGACTGGTGACTCGCTCTTCCGGATCTTCGAGTCGCAGACCTGCAGACCGAGCCGTTTCTACACAGCCCTGCCGCTTCCGACCTTTGATTTGTGGCTTACACTTCCGGGCCTTCGAGTCGCAGACCTGCAGACCGAGCCGTCTCTGCACAGCCCTACCGCTTCCGATCTTTGATTTGTGGCTTGCACTTCCGGGCCTTCGAGTCGCAGACCTGCAGACCGAGCCGTCTCTGCACAGCCCTACCGCTTCCGACCTTTGATTTGTTTCCTGTCCCTCGACCATAGGCCTGTAGCTTGCGCTGCCTCTGCCCAGCTTTGCCGATCCTGACCTGTACCCCAGGTTCCGCTCGCCGACTTCCTTTGTTTTCCCACGGCCTCGCCTTCTTGAACAACCAGTCTGCCTGACCTCTGCCTGTTCCATAGGCTAGCCTTTTGACTGCCTAGTCAGCTTGACTATTGACCGCCACTTCCTCTTGACTTTTGACCGCTATATGGCCGTGACCTTTCTCACCCTTTCCTCTTGGGCCCCTCCTCTGTAATGACCCACCTTCTGGGTACTGGCTGTAAGGCTGGTCGCTTCAATTATGCTAAACTATACTGTGCGAAAAACTGGCTAATCTAAAATTTTGCTAAACTAATATCTTTAAAATCTGATCTTAATATTCTAGGTGTACCTAGGAGTTGTACACATGCTAGGGGAGGTGTTTACAACTGATAATAAACTTCGGATTGATCCACAGACCGATCTACTGATACTGGTACGGTAGGAACCTCCGGATCGTTCAACCGACCGATCCATAACTAGCCTCGCATCAGGCTGCGGCCGGATCGGTGCACGACCGATCCAGCTGTCCCGATCGGTCGAGACCGATCATATCGACGGCTCGCTAACCGATCGCTGAGTCGCGATTCAGCTCGATCGATCCACGATCGATCGTGGAACGAACAGAAGTTTCGTCATAGAAATTGATCACGATCGGTCTACCGACCGATCAGACTCGATCGGCCTGCCGACCGATCGGGGTTTCTTTATTTCGGTGAAACTCGATTTCAGCAGATTTCGTACAAAATCAGGAAAATTTCTACAAATGCTAATAACTATTCTATCATGCATTGGGCAACATTCAAGACATAATATAATGCATGTTCACTAGTTCATACCATTAACCATACTAGAATGCGAAGCATAAGGGAAAAGAGAACAAGACTTTAATAACTAGACTTGTTTCAAGTTCTAATAGTAAAATAAAACTAGATCCCTAGGATATTTATTCCAGTTCCTTCCACACACATCCTCAACTGCACCGACCTCCAGCCTCCACTACTAGTCCATTTTCCTTTTACCTGTATCTGCAGTATAAGGAAAATAGTATCTGTAAGCTAAAAATCTTAGTAAGAAACCATCTACCTCACTAAATCATGCATACGATGCAAATATGCTTTTAAATCATGCTGTTTGAAAAACATACTGAATATGCAAGCATGGCATGGCATGGTATCATACAAAGCATGGCATAACATAAGCTGAACATAAAATAAAACTGATCATAACATGTTTAGAACTGTATATGAAGCTATCATATTTAACAACTGAAATAAGCTGAGCTGGTACAAAAGTGAGCTAAGCTGAAGCTGAGCTAATACTGAATTCCATTATGTTTTAAAACTGATTTGGAAAACTATTATGTATAATAGATAAAAATACTAAACATGCTGCTGTAGGGCCCTGGCAACTGTACTTGCTGTGCGTGCATCCCTAACTAGACTCGGGATTGCAAGTTCGGAATCTAGTAGGGTTTACTAGGTTAGCTGAACCTAGGGACGACTATGGGAGTCCAACCCAGTGGATATCTAATCCAGTACAGTGCCGCTGCTGAAAGTAAAATACTGAAATACTAATTAGCTGAATCTAGGTTATCTGAACCTAGAACTAAGTTGTCTGAACCTAGAGGCGACTGTGGGAGCCCACCCATTGGACATCTAGTCCCATAAAGCTGAAATAAAACTGATATGCTGGTTTAAATGCTTCTATTCATCTAACTATGCTATTAAAACTGTCTAATGTTGCGCTAAACATTTTATCGAACACCTAGTGTGCTCCAACTCTCCTCCCTAATAGGGGGACTACCTCTAGGCACCCGACGACGTCTAAAACCTCTATCTGAAGAGGGAAAACGCGCCCGGCCCATCCAGAGATACTCAACTAACCCCTATATCTGCGAAGAGAATTAAATACACTCTAGATATCGATAAAAATCTACATATAATTAAATTTTAAGCATGCAATTAAACGAGAGCTACTTATACTGCAGGTGAGGGGTTTCTTACCTTCTATTCATAATTTCTTACGATTCAAATCGCTAGGTTTCCGGAGAAGACGATCCTTTCGACGATCTTCTTGCGTCTATGCGTTCCTCTCGCGGAGGGGAGCGTCCTCGTGTCGAAGTCGTCGCCGGAAGATGTCTTTGGGGGCCTAGCCTTGGTGTGCCGAGAGAAAGGGGAGGAAGAGAGGTTGGCGTCGGTGAGGGTTTGGAGAAAAAGTGGCGTGAGGTTTTTGTGAGAAGAGGGCTGCCGAACCAAATTAAAAAACCAAACCCACACTTAAGTTTTTCCTATTTATATTAAGTGGATAACCCGATCCAACTCTAATATAAATATAATTGGTTCTCCTTTCTTTCAGCACGGCCTTGCTGGGTTCACCGGTTACTAAGGCTAACTAAAGGTTTAGCGGACCCGAGAGGTTCCGGGTTCGATTCCCGCTTAAGCCTTTTTATTCTTCTAATTATTTTTGCTACTTCCGCTACTCGGAAAATTCCGAAAAAATATCTAAAAATTTCAGAAAAATCATAGAATATTTATGAAAGTGTTTTGAGAATTTTCGGGCGTTACAATCCCCCATACCTTATAAAAAGTTCGTCCTCGAACTTAGAATAATTCTGGGTACTTCTGTCTCATGCTGGCTTCTGTCTCCCAAGTTGCCTCTTCTGCTGTGTGACTGTGCCAAATGACTTTGACTAATGATACTTCCTTGTTCCGTAATTTCTTAACTGCTCGGTCTATTATCTGAATAGGCCGACTATCATAGCTGAGGTCTTCGCGGATCCGCACTGACTGGCTCAATCACCGGTGGCATCCGGGTATGCTTCTTCAGATAGAGACATGAAATACGTTGTGGACAGACATTTCCGGGTAGCTCTAGCTCATATGCTACCTTGCCCACTCTTCTACTGATAAGGTATGGTCCCACATATCCGGGACTAAGTTTGCCCTTCTTCCCAAAACGCATTACCTCCCTTCATGGGAGCTACTCGAGGAACACTGAATCCCCAACCGAAAACTCTAAGGGTTCTGCTACTGTATCAAGATAGCTTTTCCGGCTCTGAAATGCCTCTATCCTCTCCGGATCCTGTCAGATAGCATGGTATCTCGCAACTAGATCCGTCTCAAGCTCTAGTTATTTCGCTCACCACTCATACCAGAGATTGAGATCTACACCTCCGCCCATAGAGAGCCTCGTAAGGTGCCATGCCGATAGTGGCTCGATAGCTGTTGTTGTATGCTAGACTCAGATATTTGCACCAACTTCCTTTGAAGTCTAGGCACGCCGCATATCTTCGAGTACCGATTTACTCACCCGTCTGACCATCCGTCTCGAGGATGGAAGGTCAGTGAACTTTAACTTAGTGCCCAACGTGACTGTATACACTCCTGGAAGTGTGATGTTGTCTGAAATGATGGTTCGTGGGACTCCATGTAGTCTGACGATCTCCTGGAGATACAACTGAGCTAGCTTCTCCATGGAGTAGGATATCTTGATAGCTAAGAAGTGGGCTGATTTAGTCAACCTGTCGACTATTACCCAGATGGCGTCAAAACCATTCGTGGTTCTGGGCAGCCCCACTATGAAATCCATAGAGATATCCTCCCACTTCCATTCTGGAATCTGTATAGGCTGCAGAACTCGCTGATGTTCTACCTTGACCCTCTGACAGGTGAGGCAGATGCTAACATATCTGGCGATGTCGCGCTTCATCCCGGGCCACCAAAAATAGTTCTTCAGGTCTTGATACATTTTGGTGGAACCTGGATGCATCGCATAGGGAGTCTTGTGAGCCTCATCTAGAATTTGTCTCCGTAGCTCCTCCTGATCTGGAACACAGAGTCTGTCACCAAAGTACAACACCCCGCTATTGGACACTCTGAATTCTCTACTTTCTGATTCTGCTAGCCCTTGCTTGATTTTCTGAATTCCAGGGTCCTGCTCCTGAGCTGACTGAATATCACCAAGCAAGGTAGACTCTAAGGTCATAGTAGAGAGCTGTCCAACGATGAGTTCGAGACCGAAATCTACGATCTCCTTCTGTAGGGGCGGTGATATGGCTGTAAGAGATAATAAGGTAGCACTAGATTTTCTGCTAAGTGCATCTGCTACCTTATTGGCTTTCCCTGGATGGTAGAGGATGTCTATATCGTAGTCTTTGACCAGCTCAAGCCATCTGCGCTGTCGCATGTTCAGATCCTTCTGAGTGAAGAAGTACTTCAGACTCTGATGATCTGTATACACTCTGCACTGAGCTCCATACAAGTAATGTCTCCAAATCTTGAGAGCGAACACTACTGCTGCAAGCTCCAGGTCATGAGTAGGGTAATTCTTCTCATAATCCTTGAGTTGTCTGGAGGCATAGGCGATCACCTTGCCGTTTTGCATCAGTACTGCTCTTAGTCCCAACTTAGAGGCATCACTGTAGATGTCAAAGCTGCTGGTGTCGTCTGGTAGAGCCAAAATGGGAGCACTGGTCAATCTCCTTTTTAGCTCGCTGAAGCTGTTCTCATAGTCCTCTGTCCACTGAAATTTCCTGTTCTTTCTGGTAAGAGCTGTCAGTGGGGAGACTATCCTGGAGAAGTCCTCTACAAACTTTCTGTAATATCCTGCTAATCCCAGAAAGCTCCTGATTTCGCTGGCATTCTTAGGTCTCTTCCAGTCACTTACTGCTTCTATCTTGCTGGGATCTACCATAATACCATCCTTTGAGATGATGTGACCCAGGAAGGACACTTGATCTAGCCAAAATTCACATTTCGTGAACTTGGCATATAGCTGGTTCTGCTGAAGGGTCTGCAATACTAGTTTCAGGTGCTCTGAGTGTTCTTCCTGAGTTCCTGAGTAGATAAGGATGTCATCGATAAACACAATAACAAACTTATCCAAATACTCCCTGAATACTCTGTTCATGAGATCCATGAATGTAGCGGGAGCATTGGTCACGCCAAAGGGCATGACTACGAACTCATAGTGTCTGTATCTGGTTCTGAATGCTGTCTTGGGTATATCCCCTTCTTTAACCTTCACCTGATGATAACCTGATCTGAGATCTATCTTAGAGAACACTGCTGCTCCCTTCAGCTGGTCGCACAGGTCATCGATTCCGGAAGGGATACCTGTTCTTGATCGTGACTTGGTTCAAGGCACGGTAGTCTATGCACGACGCATGCTTCCATCCTTCTTCTTCACGAACAATACAAGCGCTCCCCATGACTAGGACGTATGAAACCCTTGTCAAGCAACTCCTGAGTTGCTCCTAGTTCCTTCAGCTCACTGGAGCCATGCGATAAGGCGCTGGAGATAGGATTTGTACCGGAATGAGCTCTATCTCAAAGTCACTCTCCGTCCGTGCTAAGCCCGTAACTCTTCAGGAAGACTGGTAGTCACATACGACTCAACCTCCGCTAGCCGGTGGTTCTTGTCCTGGCCGGCGTTGACTACGTGTGCTAGGAATCCTGTACATCCTGAATCCAGCTTCTGTGCTTTCATAGCTGAGAGGAACTTCTTGGCCTTTCTCTTTGGTTCTCCGATGTACAAATTGCACCGCCGCTTCAGGTTGGAAGATGACTTTCTGCTTACGGCACTCTATGGTAGCACCGTATCGATCGGAAAGTCTATTCCAAAGATAACGTCATAGTCGGTCATTTCTAGCACTATCGATCACAAAAGAGCTCTCGTCGCTATAATGACCGCCACCGCTGAGCTGCGTGGATGCCATGATCTCTCCTGAAGGTAGTGTCATAAAACTGCCCACTGAGTACCTCCGAGGGTATTTCTAATTTTTCGAGAATATCCTGCTATATATGAATGGGTTGCCCCAGATCAAATGAACAAGAGCACTATATCGAAAAATGCTAACTGACCGTGACAACTGCCGAGGCATTGACTACGCCTCTCTAGTGAGTGAGTAGATCCTCGCATTCGCCATAGCCGGAGGAGCTTCTAATGCCCTGGCTGATAAGTGGACCTTCTAGAGCGGCCTACATCCGATATAACTGAGCTGGCCGACCTGCATACTGAATCTGCTGTGGCCGAGGAAGACCGGTCTTGTTCGGCACTGCTTGGCCATGTGCCCTTCTTGTCCACATTCAAAGCATCCTCGTGTGCGACAAACCCTGGTGGAATTTCCCACAAGTAGCACACTTTGGATACTGGGTCTCTTGCTAGATGGTCCTCCTTTTGGGTTGCACTTGTTGTTGGAGTTCCCTTTCCGCTAGAGTGTGGCCTTGCTGCTTTTGAGTGTGAGAGTTTCTTGGCCTTCAACTCGAGGAGACTTGCTTCACGCTTATGTCTGCTCGTAATGCTCGTGGTCAAAGCACCGCCACTAACTCCTCTCGTGGTTTCTGGCCTATGTATGCCACCACCACGCTCATCGCTATCTCGGCCTCGCATCTTGAGCATCAACCGATTCGCTCATTCTCGGCCGACTAGCTCTGGGCATAGACGAGCCAACCTGTTGAATTTCTTCACGGCTTCCTCAACTGAAAGGTTGTCCTGACGAAACTCAGTGAACTCGTCGTAGTGGCGGTTTGTAACCCGTATGTGAAAGAACTCCTCGAAGAATTCTTTCTCGAAGTCAGCCCATGACATCTGGTTCACTGGGCGCTTCGTTCTGATTCTTTCCCACCACATGCGTGCGTCTCCTGTCAGGCAGAAGGAGGCACACTTCACCTTCTCGTGTTCTGGCCAGTCCAGAAGCTCCATCGTGCTCTCCAGTGTTTTGAACCAGGCTTGTGCATCCCATGGTTCACTAGTGCCTGAGAAGTTCTCTGGCTTGACTCGCTGCCACTGGATCAGATAGGCTTCCTTTCTTGGCTCAGCTACTGGGACTGTTGGTGCTGGTACCGGTGCTGGCGCTGGCGCTGTAGGCTGAGCTGGTGGAACCTCTAAGACTACCGGAGTCGTCAAATTCGGTTCCGGGGTGACTGTGGGGGTATTCTGCTGATTAGCCTTTAAGGTGGCTATTTCCTGTTGCTGTTCAGCTAGCTGCTGCTGTAACTGAGCCACTAATGCTGTAAGGTCTGGAGGAGGCACTGAACTGCCTGCCTCTTGCTGGGGCTCAGTAGCTAGTGCCCTCCTAGCTGGGCGTCCTCGTGCCATTTCTAAAGACATAGAGAACATAACATAACTAATGTAATCACAGTTATATAACTACTGATATCATGTTTAAAACTATCACATACTAACAAGCAATAGGCATATAAACATGAACTGTAACTAGAAAGCAAGAACAATAAAGAGAGTAGAGGTATTCTTACTTGGAAGCTGCAGGTACAATGCTGATGTGTGTGTAGGAAGTATGGAAACTGCTCTGATACCACTCTGTAACGACCCACCTTCTGGGTACTGGCTGTAAGGCCGGTCGCTACAATTATGCTAAACTATACTGTGCGGAAAACTGGCTAATCTAAAATTTTGCTAAACTATTATCTTTAAAATCTGATCTTAATATTCTAGGTGTACCTAGGAGTTGTACACATGCTAGGGGAGGTGTTTACAACTGATAATAAACTTCGGATCGATCCACAGACCGATCTACTGATACTGGTACGGTAGGAACCTCCGGATCGTTCAACCGACCGATCCATAACTAGGCTGCAATTCTGTACGGTGAAGGGCCCAAAGCTGTTCAAATGTCGATGTTAGATGACATCATAGATTTCAATATATATATATATATCTTAGTTTTGTTGGATTGCTAGTATTTTCGGATTTCTGGGGTCATTGAAGCTAGACAAAAAGAGGTACTGGCCTGGCCGGTACTTAACTAAGACCCGGCCTGGGCCGGGGGAAGAAAGATTTCGTACAAAATCAAAGAAGTAAGCAACTCTACAAATGCTAATAACTATTCTATCATGCATTGGGCAACATTCAAGACATAATATAATGCATGTTCACTAGTTCATACCATTAACCATACTAGAATGCGAAGCATAAGGGAAAAGAGAACAAGACTTTAATAACTAGACTTGTTTCAAGTTCTAATGCGTAGTAAAATAAAACTAGATCCCTATGATCTTTATTCCAGTTCCTGCCACACACATCCTCAACTGCACCGACCTCCAGCCTCCACTGCTAGTCCATTTTCCTTTTACCTGTATATGCAGTATAAGGAAAATAGTATCTGTAAGCTAAAAAGCTTAGTAAGAAACCATCTACCTCACTAAATCATGCATACGATGCAAATATGCTTTTAAATCATGCTGTTTGAAAAACATACTGAATATGCAAGCATGGCATGGCATGGTATCATACAAAGCATGGCATAACATAAGCTGAACATAAAATAAAACTGATCATAACATGTCTAGAACTGTATATGAAGCTATCATATTTAACAACTGAAATAAGCTGAGCTGGTACAAAAGTGAGCTAAGCTGAAGCTGAGCTAATACTGAATTCCATTATGTTTTAAAACTGATTTGGAAAACTATTATGTATAATAGATAAAAATACTAAACATGCTGCTGTAGGGCCCTGGCAACTGTACTTGCTGTGCGCGCATCCCTAACTAGACCCGGGATTGCAAGTTCCGAATCTAGTAGGGTTTACTAGGTTAGCTGAACCTAGGGACGACTATGGGAGTCCAACCCAGTGGATATCTAATCCAGTACAGTGCCGCTGCTGAAAGTAAAATACTGAAATACTAATTAGCTGAATCTAGGTTATCTGAACCTAGAACTAAGTTGTCTGAACCTAGAGGCGACTGTGGGAGCCCACCCATTGGACATCTAGTCCCATAAAGCTGAAATAAAACTGATATGCTGGTTTAAATGCTTCTATGCATCTAACTATGCTGTTAAAACTGTCTAATGTTGCGCTAAACATTTTATCGAACACCTAGTGTGCTCCAACTCTCCTCCCTAATAGGGGGACTACCTCTAGGCACCCGACAACGTCTAGAACCTCTATCTGAAGAGGGAAAACGCGCCCAACCCATCCAGAGATACTCAACTAACCCCTATATCTGCGAAGAGAATTAAATACACTCTAGATATCGATAAAAATCTACATATAATTAAATTATAAGCATGCAATCAAACGAGAGCTACTTATACTGCAGGTGAGGGGTTTCTTACCTTCTATTCGTAATTTCTTACGATTCAAATCGCTAGGTTTCCGGAGAAGACGATCCTTTCGACGATCTTCTTGCGTCTATGCGTTCCTCTCGCGGAGGGGAGCGTCCTCGTGTCGAAGTCGTCGCCGGAAGATGTCTTTGGGGGCCTAGCCTTGGTGCGCTGAGAGAAAGGGGAGGAAGAGAGGTTGGCGTCGGTGAGGGTTTGGAGAAAAAGTGGCGTGAGGTTTTTGTGAGAAGAGGGCTGCCGAACCAAATTAAAAAAAAAACCCACACTTAAGTTTTTCATATTTATATTAAGTGGATAACCCGATCCAACTCTAATATAAATATAATTGGTTCTCCTTTCTTTCAGCACGGCCCTGCTGGGTTCACCGGTTACTAAGGCTAACTAAAGGTTTAGCGGACCCGAGAGGTTCCGGGTTTGATTCCCGCTTAAGCCTTTTTATTCTTCTAATTATTTTTGCTACTTCCGCTACTCGGAAAATTCCGGAAAAATATCTAAAAATTTCAGAAAAATCATAGAATATTTATGAAAGTGTTTTGAGAATTTTCGGGCGTTATACCTTTCTCACCCTTTCCTCTTGAGCCCCTCCACTGCTAACCGTATCACAGACAGTAAATTTTGAACTGAGAAATGAAGACAAAACAGACAATTTAGACAAAAATGTTTTATTCAATCGCCAACACTAGATCAATAAAAAAATGCCATTTTTAAGCGAACAGCAAGCTCACCTCTTAAGAACTGCTTCAGTAATCCGCGGCGTAGGTCGACGTAAGCGGCACCAAGTTAGGCTGCCGGATCGCTCCCAACGCTTGGACCGCCGGAAGCAACCCCTCGGTACGGCTAAGCAGACCGGCCGCAGGAAGCGGAGCAGCACCATCCAGCCGCACAGCGTCCTATATCCCGATTTCTGCACCACCTCCCCCGGCGCTTCCAATATGTCGTGCACCGTCATGCTTTCCACGCTGGAGAACTTCACGAGTTCCTCTGCCTCCTCTTCCTTACCGCCGGACTCCAAAAATTCGCTTTTGCTCCTCGCTGCTTTCCAGATCCCATTGCCAGCAAGAGGAAGAGTAGAACGGACGTGCAAAGCAAACCTAGGAGGATCCTGGTCTTGAAGCTCTTCACAACGTTGTTTAGTCTCCCCAACTCCGATCGGAGACGATTTTTCAGGGGAAATTGGGAAGATTAGAAGGGGATCGGGATCGATCGTCGATTGATTGAAAACATTGAGTAAAATTTGGATTAGATTGTTCTCCTAACAAATTAAATGTAACATATATATTTTAGCAAATTTCTAAAATGCCCTCCAAAATTTAGATATCACTGCAACAACATCCCTAAACTAGGTCGGATTTTAGATCCCCTATACTTATCCCCATTTTATTATGTCCATCTCCATCTCGTCCCCATTTAGAATTGTCAATTTGGATTGAGTCCTGATGAAAATTTAAGTGAATTGTATTAGAATTTTATTAATTAATATAAGGTGGATCTAGATGTGTCAATCTGTCTAGGCCCGTGATTTGCGTAAGTCGATTTTTGATGGACTTGAGTTGTATAATTAAATTTTAGAAAAATAATAAACCAATCCACTTAAATCATAGTCAAACCAAACCATAACCAAATAATATGAGCTCTGTTCTTCATCGAGGACAAAATTAATAAATCATAACCAAATAAGTACTCGAGATTATTAGTTATTCTACAATTTCTTTATGGATAGAAATCTCCAAAGTTAATAAATACATAAAAATCTGCTTGATTACAGTCCCATTAAAGTCATAGCCTAAACATGTCTGATTTGTAATCTAAATTTAAAATTTTAATATAGCCTAAACATGTCTAATTTGTAATCTAAATTTAAAAAATTTAATATATATATAGAGAGAGGCTCGTGACTCAATATCTTAGTAGATTAACTCTATTACATAATTTGATTCCTAACTTTTATCATATATCATTGGATAAGCAAGCAAAGCAATTATTAACTTGATTAACTAAATAGCTTGCTAATTGATCTTTACAATGCTTTGAATCCTTTATCCATGGAGTATATATGCTTTATCCATTTATTCTTAATTTTGATTTTCGTGAAGCCTCTTTACTCGCTATAAAAATCATCCGCCTAACTAGCAACCCACTATGAGTTGGGTTAGAGATGTCCCACACAACAAGATGATGGGTCAACCCATCTCGTCAAATGGCGAGTCTGCCCAGGGTCGACCCTGTTGAAGTAATTTTTCCTGAATCAAGGTTGACCAAGTTGACTAAACTTGAGTTGACTCAAGCTTGAGTTATAATATTTGAGTTTTGATGTTTGACAATGTATAGAGATTACAAGTGCAATTGTCCATATAGGATATTGACGATCAAAGGTTGACCAGAAGAATCAAGTAGGTCAAGATTGATCGGATACTTGACTGGGAAGCTCTAACTGGAGGTTACGCAAGGGCAAGACTAACGGAAAGGTTGGAAGAAGAAGAACATCTAAGTGGGTCAGTGTTTACCGAACACTTAGTGTGAAAAGTCCGAGTGAGTGAAGTCAGACAGTTGGAAAGTCCTAGTGAGTGAACCTAGGCAGTGAGAAAGTCTTGGTGAATGAAGTCAGACAGTTGGAAAACCCTAGTGAATGAAGCTAGGTAGTGGAAAATTTCTAGTAAGTGAAGTCAGGAAGTTGAAAATGTTGGTGCAATCGACCTAGGTTTGATCGGTACGATCATGGTTTTGATGTGTGTGTCAAAGAGTTTAAGTTTGGTTCACCCTTGTATTTGATATGTGTATTTGAGTTGTGCAGGTTTGCAGGATACACATGCGACTCAAGTTGATGGTTTCGGGTCTGGTGAAGGATGGAGCATCCGAGGGACCGTGGACAAGGCAGCGAGGACAAGGGCCAAGGGAAGCGACTTCGAGGCATACGCGAAGGATGGCATTGGGGACGAGCCGCGGGCTTGAATGCATCCGAGGGACGAGAGCCAAAGGAAGTAGGCTTGAAGGCAAGAAGTTAAAGCTGCAAAGGAAGTGTCAAATGAGTCGTAAGAGTGAGGGTACGAGTGCATAAGGAATTGTACTCGGAGTAAAAATTGAATTGTTAGGGTTTACTGCAGCAGTACTGTAGCATTACTGTAGCAGTACGGCAGTGTTACTGTAGCTGTACTATAGCAGTCGACTGCATGTTTTAGCAGTCGACTGGTGCAGTCGACTGCGCAGTCGACTGGGCGCGAACAGAATGGTTCTGTTCGTTCGATCAGTATGGATCAGTCGACTGCATGTTTTAGCAGTCGACTGGTGCCGAGATGAGTTGATATGAGGATCAACTCTCTCCTCTTATTTAAGAGAAGCTTTGGGGCTTGAAGGAGGTTACTCATGCTTGTTGAATAACTCCTTGTCATTGCCCAAAGCTTCTAAGCCTACTCTCTTACTCCTAAACCTAAGTTCATCATTGTAAAGAGGAAGAGATCCTTTGTGAGAGGTTTGCTCCACCGAGAAGGAGAAAGCTCTAGCCGGAGATTGCCAGAGATTGATCCACCGAAGGATCAAGGGCTCGTCCACCTCAAGGACACGCCGTGGAGTAGGAGCAAGCAATCTCCGAACCACGTTACATCGAGCTTATTAGCGATTTGGTATTCTTTCTTTATTGTTTTCATTAGTTAGTTGTATTTCCGCGTGTGCACTAATCTTTTGTAGAGAAGAAAAGAAGTTGGGGGTGACCTAGCTATCCAACCCCCCTTCTAGCCGACCACCGATCCCTTACAAGTGGTATCAGAGCGAGGACGCCCTTCAACGAACTAATCGCCGAGAAGAACATTTCATCAAAATGGCCGGCTCAAATATTCATCCACCCAAATTCGAAGGAGACTTCTCTTGGTGGAAGAAGAAAATGGAGGTATTTTTCAATACCGATTTTGACATTATGCTAATCATGAGAAGTGGTTTTGAAGAACCCAAGGATGAACGCAATGAGACAATCGACATAACAAGATGGACCAAAAGGCAAAAAGAAGAGCATCTAGCAAATTCCAAGGCAATGCATCACCTACTACATGTTCTTTCACAACAAGAAGTAACAAGAATTGGAAACTATACAAGTGCCAAAGACTTGTGGGAAAAGCTAGTGGAGCTTCATGAAGGGACATCGGAAGCAAAATTGGCAAAAAGAGACCTCCTTCGAACTCAACTCAACAATATCAAGCTTGAGAAAGGAGAAAAGGTATCAATTTTACATTATAGAATTAAAGAAATTATTAATGGACTAACAAGTGTAGGTGAGACACTTTCAAATCGAGACATGATGATGAAAACCCTAAATGCTTTCCCAAGAACCACAACTTGGAGTTCCATTGTAGATTCATATTACATATCAAAGGACCTAGAGAAATCCTCTCTAGATGAACTCTTCTCAACAATGGAGCTTCATGAAACAAGAGTTGAAGGATTAGATGGAGAAGCTCATAGATCAAGGGGAGTAGCCCTTGTTGCAAACAAGGGAAAGGGAAAGAAGAAGAAATCTTCATCACCACCATCTTCCGACTCCGAAGAATCAAGTGTCTCAATGGATAGCGATCAAGAGGCATATATGGTAAGGAAGATGAGAAAGGCATTTAAATCTTTTTCTTCTAACAAATCTCGTACTAGGAAAAGTTCTAGAAGCAAAAGTAGGATAAGGAAGATCATTTGCTATAATTTTCAAGGAGAAGGACACATAAGAGATGATTATCCTCTCTTAAAGAAGAAGGAAGGGAAGAAGAAGGAGGAGAAGAAGACAAAAGAAAAAGGGAAGAAGACTCAAAACCTAAAAGCAACATGGGATGATCCATCATCATCATCGGAGGAAGAAGAGCATCATGTAGTCAATTTTGCTCTAATGGGAATTGATGATGTAGCCTCCACCTCATCCAAAAATGAAGAGGGAAAGAGCTCAAGTGAAGATGAAGAAGGGAGCTCAAGTGAAGGGGGAGGTCAAACATCGGATTCGGACGTCTCGGTAAGTGAGGTATACAATCTTCCTCCTCATGTCTTAATTAAGATCATTAAAATTACAAATAATGATTTGTTCAAGGCAAAAAAGGAAAAATAAAACCTTGAAAAATTACATTTGCATGCTTAAAGAAAAATTAGAATCCATGTCTATTAGGGATGATGATATGCATGCTTCTTCTACTAATTCAAATGATTCATGTTTAGAAGAAGAAAATAAGGCTTTAAGGGAAAAGGTAGAATACCTTACCAATGCCCTTAGAAAATTTTAAATTGGCTCTAAAACCCTAAACATGATCATTGGGAGCCAAAGGGCAAGTTTTAAGAAAAATGGGTTAGGATACAATGAACCCAACAATGAAAAGACCTATCATTGCCTACTTGCTAGGGGGCAATCAAAAACCAAAACTATAGATAGAAAATGGATCCCCAAGGAATATTTGGTTAACCCAATTAGAAAGAATTTCTATTGGGTGCCAAAATCAATCCTCAAGGGTTAGAGGATTTTAGGTCCAGTCAACCATGGAAGTCATAATTCAAATCCTTGAAAAATGGTTGACTTGAGACCTTAAGGGGGAGCACTTAGCCTTGATAGAAATTCATGATCAAAAGGGCTAAGTAGAGGTTACCTTTATCTCACAATGATTTTCATTATAAATGTGAGATGATAGGATGATACAAATAATTCACTTATGCTTATGACATTTTGATGAGTTATGAAATGTATCAAATTTTAGTGATCATAGGCCAACTATGGGGAAAGCAAATGTTTAATTAATGGACATCTTGCCCATAGATCATAGTTGGATATTTCAAATGTTTTGAAAACAATTCTATGTTTTATTTACAGTGGATAGTTATTTTGAAACATATGAATTCAAAACTAGGGTTTAATTTGATACAAACTTGAGTGATTTTTCAAAGTGTTTGAGTTTTTATTAAAACATCAAAAATATGATGAATTTTCATGGAAACATATTTTTCCTTGTTAAAGAACATTATAAGAAACATGTGTTCAAAATTTCATGATTTTTTTTTGAATTTTCTAGAATTTTCTATGCATTTCTGAAGTTGGCTATAAAATGCTGAAATTCGGGTTGGTTTGTGCCAGTCGACTGCGACAGATAGCAGTCGATTGGTAGCTGTTTTCTAGCACCTTCAAGAGCTGATTTTGGGTATTTTTAAGTTCACATTGATACCATAGTATGTATATATGTTTGGTACAATTTTTGATGGTGTCAAAGGGGGAGAAATGTGAAGGTTTACGTTAGAAATCTAACTATGTGCAAAACTTGAAAATTATGGTTGAGAGCATATGTTAAGGGGGAGCTTGGGTATTATGCTTCATGTTTACATATTGCTTCTAATTTTCATGTTGATATTTATGCCTAACTTATATTTCCACACATCAAAAAGGGGGATATTGTTGGTGCAATCGACCTAGGTTTGATCGGTATGATCATGGTTTTGATGTGTGTGTCAAAGAGTTTAAGTTAGGTTCACCCTTGTATTTGATATGTGTATTTGAGTTGTGCAGGTTTGCAGGATACACATGCGACTCAAGTTGATAACTTCGGGTCCGGTGAAGGATGAAGCATCCGAGGGACCGTGGACAAGGCAGCGAGGACAAGGGCCAAGGGAAGCGACTTCGAGGCATACGCGAAGGATGGCATTGGGGACGAGCCGTGGGCTTGAATGCATCTGAGGGACGAGAGCCAAAGGAAGTAGGCTTGAAGGCAAGAAGTTAAAGCTGCAAAGGAAGTGTCAAATGAGTCGTAAGGGTGAGGGTACGAGTGCATAAGGAATTGTACTCGGAGTAAAAACTAAATTTTTAGGGTTTACTGTAGCATAGATCAGAAACCGATCGATGTTTTAGCGACGATCGGGCGCGAATGTAATGGTTCTGCTCGATCAAGATGGATCACCGATCGTATGTTTTAGCCGGTACTGACCGCTGGTCGCAGCAGCCGCTGGCTACCTCAGCACCACGATCGATGGTTTTGCCACGACTCGGTGCCGAGATGAGTTGATATGATGATCAACTCTCTCCTCTTATTTAAGGGAAGCTTTGGGGCTTGAAGGAGGTTACTCATGCTTGTTGAATAACTCCTTGTCATTGCCCAAATCTTCCAAGCCTACTCTCTTACTCCTAAACCTAAGTTCATCATTGTAAAGAGGAAGAGATCCTTTGTGAGAGGTTTGCTCCACCGAGAAGGAGAAAGCTCTAGCCGGAGATTGCCAGAGATTGATCCACCGAAAGATCAAGGGCTCGTCCACCTCAAGGACACGCCGTGGAGTAGGAGCAAGCAATCTCCGAACCACGTTACATCGAGCTTGTTAGCGATTTGGTATTCTTTCTTTATTGTTTTCATTAGTTAGTTGTATTTCCGCGTGTGCACTAATCTTTTGTAGAGAAGAAAAGAAGTTGGGGGTGACCTAGCTATCCAACCCCCCCTTCTAGCCGACCACCGATCCCTTACAGAAAAGTCCTAGTGAGTAAAGCTAGATAGAGGGAAATTATGGTGAGTGAGTTAGGTGGTGAAAAATCCTAGTGAGTGAAGTCAAGCATGTAAAAATCCAGGTGGGTCAAGGTTGATTGGACACCTGGTGTTTGAAAGTCCAAGTGGATCATAGATGACTAGACACTTGGCACGAGATGGTAAGTCCAAGTGGATCAAGGTTGACCGGATACATTGTAATGCTCCGGCTTGGGCGGGCCCCACTCGGACCGAACCGGGAACGCCACTAGAATTGCCCATTGGGTTGACAACTAGCTCCACAGACCACCGGAGGTTCTTTCAGCGTGCTTTGTCCTCACTCGCACACACCCTGGAAAACTTCCCAGGAGGTCACCCATCCTCAGATTTTTCCAAGCCAAGCACGCTTAACTTTGGAGTTCTTAAGTTTGGGTTTCCGAAAAGGAAGGTGCACCTTGGTGATATGGATAGTACCATCTAACCTTTTAAGTCATACTTAACCAGAATCTCAGAACCGGGGTATTATAATCACCCCCACTTAATGACACAATGCCCTTGTTGTGTAACCACAAATCACACCACATATAAATCCCATAAACTCCCTCGCTAGGTGGTGCCCTGGGTGCTCCTGCCATAGGCACACTCACGGTCGCAAGGTCGCTCTGATACCATCTGTAACGCCCCGGCCCGGGTGGGCCCCACACGGACTGAATCGAGAACGCCACTAGATTTTCCCATCGGGTTGACGATTAGCTCCATAGACCACCGGAGGTCCTTTCAACGTGCTTTGTCCTCACTCGCACACATCCTAAAAAACTTCCCAGGAGGTCACTCATTCTCAGATTTCTCCAAGCCAAGCACGCTTAACTTTGGAGTTCTTAAGTTTGGGTTTCCGAAAAGGAAGGTGCACCTTGGTGATATGGATAGTACTATCTAATTTTTTAAGCCATACTTAACCAGAATCTCAGAACCGTGGTATTATACACATGGTGTTTGAAAGTCTAAGTGGATCATGCAGGACCAGACACTTTGCACGAGACTGTAAGTCCAAGTCGGTCAAGATTGACCGAACACTTGGCACGGGGAGAAAAGTCCAAGTGGGTCAAAGGAATGATCGGACACTTGGTGATAAAGTCCCAATAGGTGAAAGTTGACTAGATGCTAGGTATGACAGAGTCCCAAAAGGTCACGGTAGACCAAATGTTGGGATTGGAACTCTAGACTTGACTTATAAGGTTAGTCAATCGATCAAGTGATCGATTGAATCATAGCTCAATTGATCAAGTGATCGATTGGGAGAGTACTGCGAGCAAAGGCAACCCAATCGATCAGTTGATTGATTAGGGGGAATCACGAGAGCACAATGTACTCCCCAATCGATCAGTCAATTGATTGAGCTACTCTAATAGATCGGCCAATCAATTGGGGATGGTTTTCTTACGATGACACAAGGCATTAGGAATCGATTGATTAATCGATTCTGGAGTCTTCTGCGATAGTACAGAAGGATTCTGGATTGATCAACCGATCGATCCAACTTCCCCCAATCAATCAACTGATTGATTGGGAGATGACCGTTGCGCAGGTTACGAGCTTTGGATGACTAGATTGTTTGGATCTGACATGGCAATCTATTGGGAGTAGACCTAATTGCTTGGGAACCTTAAAAGCATAGAGTACAAAGGCGAGATGAAGTTCAAATACAATGACTCTTCACCAATTCTTCTCCACCATTGTCGCCGGTTCTTGAAGCTTCTTAGAGACAAGTGTTACTATACTTCCAAGGTTCAAGAGGTGATTACAAGCTACAAGAAATCAAGCAAGAAAAAGTTTCATTGTATTTGTATACATTTACTTCTTATTTTGAGTTGTATTCTCGTGTGAGCTTGTACAAGGTTTCTCCGCCTCTTGATTGTTCTAAGAATGAGTGTTTTCATAGTGGAGAATGTGCTCAGGTGTGGATCCTTAGCTTAGTCACCTCTTCTTGAGGTGGATACCAAGTAAATCTTTTATGTTAGCATTGGAGGAGTTTGCTGCAAATCATCTTCAATAAAGTGAGAGGAGCTATTCACCTCCCCCTAGTTTCGGAGTGTCCCAACAAGTGGTATCAGAGTAAGGCCACTCTAGGCCACTCTTCACCAGACTTATCGCCGGAAAGGGAAAAGAGCTAGAGGAAGAAAAAGTTGAAGCCCTTTAGTCAACAAATTCAAAACTTCATCAATAAGCTCAACTTCAAGATGGCGTTCCGAGATGGACTTGGATTTGATCCAAGGGTGCCTCCACCGTTCATATCTACAAGCTTCGATTCTTGGAAATCAAGGATCGAAAACTTCTTCATGATCGAGATAGAGCAATAGTTTGCTCTAATGGAAGGCTTTCAAGCTCCAAGAGATAACAAAGGTAAAATCATCAATAGAACTAAATGGAACAAGGAACAAATCCAAAGAAACGAACCCAATGACAAAGTGACCAAATTGTTGATCAATCTATTGCCGAGCAACATGTTGAGCCAAATTGGGGAATACTAAGACGCCAAGGAACTTTGGAGCAGATTGGCGAAGATTCATGAAAATCCCTCCACTATGCCAAATCAAGAAGACTCCAAAGAGGAAGACTCACTGGATCACGAAGAAGAAGATTTGGAGGTTGAGAGATGCTTATCTTTGAAAGGAGAAGAAATTGAAGAAGATTCATCCTCAAGAGAGCATAAGGACAAGGCAAAGGGAGATACTTTTTGTTTCACATGGATGAGGATTCGGAGGTTGAGAGATGCTCAACATTCGAGGATGAAGATGAAGAGGTATTCATCTCAGGGATTGAGGGGGAGTGTCAATCCTTGGCACCGGATCAAGAAGAAGTTTCCACATCCGGATCAAAAGAAGGATCATGTGCCACCTCTATAAGCAAAGAAGGTATAACAATTTCAATTGTAAATAATAAAAGTCACATTATTTGCTTTGAGTGTAGGGAAAGTGGACATTACAAGAGTAAAAGTCTGAAGTTGACCAAGAAGAAGGGTCAATTGTCACCAAAGGGTAAGGAGAAGGCCAAGAAAATCAGCCCCGTTGTACAAAAAGGCAAGAAGAACATTATCTACTTTTCTTACATCCAAAAAGGACATTGTTGGAGCCAATGTCCTAAGGGGAGGAAACTGACCAAGGTCAAAGGAGAAATCTCAATTCAAGGGGGAGCCCTTAAGAGCAAACCCAAGATATCATTTATTAATACAATTCCTTGAGTAATGATAAAAAGCATGCTAAAAATAATCTTTATCATTTTAATGCAATTTATCATGAAAATAGGAAGCATGATAGAGTTAAAGAAAAATATGTTAGGGTCATTTTGGTGCAAGAGGGAGGGGGGGGGGGGGAGGGGGGGGGGGGGAATAGCTCTTCACGCTTGTTGATGTGCTTCTTTGATGATGTGCAGCGGAATAAACAACAAGAAACACACTCACAACGCTAACACTAAAGATTTACTTGGTATCCACCTCAAGAAGAGGTGACTAATCCAAGGATCCGACCCTCACTCACTTATCCACTATGAAAACACTCCTTTACGGTAACTACCGAAGATGGAGAAGCCTTGTACAAGCTCACACATAAAAATATACAAGAAGAACAAAAAACAAGCTGATACAATATCAAATCTTACAAGATTTACACGGTAGAAACCCTAGCTTGCTTTTCTTCTTGCTTGAATACAACTCTTGGCTTGCTTGGAAGTGCAACAACACTCCTCTCTAAGCCTCCAAGATCTGGTGTGTGTCTGTGAGCTCAGTGGAGAACAGATCGCGATGATCGGAAGAGAAGCGCTTGAAGCCGTGTCGAAGAAATCACCCACAACAGCTTTAAACTTGCACAACGTTCGGATCCCAATCGTTTGAATGACTCTCAATCGATTGGAGAGGCTTTGAATCGATCAGTTGATCGATTTAGAGTGCCTTTATGCCCTATAGAAATGACTGAATCGATCGGCCAATCGATCAGGCCTTTCTCACGTCTGCGCATGAGAAATCCAGTCCCCAATCGATCGGCCGATCGATTAAAGATGCCCAATCGATCTGCTGATTGATTGGAGATGCCCAATTAATCGGTTGATCAATTGGGAGAGGTTTTGTGCTCGCAACAATTGCTCCCAATCGATCGACCGATCGATTGGGCCAAACCTTCTTCGCGACACACATCCAATCAATTGATCGATCGATTGGACTACGGTTCAATCGATCGGTTGATCGATTGACCCACCTTTGACTTGCCTAAACTCAAGTCCAAGGCCTCTAAACCCAACATCCGGTCAAACATGACTTGTTGGAACCTCATGCCTAGTATCCGGTCAATGTTGACCTGCTAGGACTCCTTCACCAAGTGTCCGGTCAATTCCTTTGAGCCACTTGAATTTTCTCGTGCCAAGTATCTAGTAATTCCTTTAACCTACTTGAACTTCCATCAGATGTCCAGTCACCCTTGACCCATCTGGATTTCTTCTTGTCTGGTTTCACTCACTAGGACTTTCACCTAGCTTCACTCACTAGGGTTTTCACTTGGTTTCACTCACCAGGATTTCTCATTGTTCGGCTTCACTCACCGGGACTTTCACCTAGCTTCACTTATTAGGATTTTCACCTAGCTTCACTCACCAGGATTTTTCAACTACCTGTTTCACTCACCAGAACTTTTAACTGCCTAACCTTCAGTTAGGACTTTCCCAGTCAAGTATCCGTTCAATCCTTTGACCTACTTGACTCTTTTTCACATCTAACTGGTCAACCTTGACCAGAGAGGAATTGTATCAACAATCTCTCTGATTCTGTCCGAGAGTCGAGTCGACGGAAATTGGGGAGATGACACTCACGTTGATTGGATGTAGATTGAATGTGATGTAGGCCTCTAATGAGCTAAGCCTGCAACCACAAGCCGTTAGCGTCGAGCCAGGGAGGGGTTCCCCGGTGATGGCCCTCCGATGCTCAAGTCAGTCA
Source organism: Zingiber officinale (assembly GCF_018446385.1). NCBI lineage: Eukaryota > Viridiplantae > Streptophyta > Magnoliopsida > Zingiberales > Zingiberaceae > Zingiber > Zingiber officinale. The sequence continues at coordinate 95,585,693 of NC_056002.1, read as the reverse complement.
CCGGCGGCAAGTGGATGAAGTAGAGAAGAGAATGTTGGTGCAAGCTGCACCAGAATCAAACCTAAGTTTTGATGTTGTCAAAGGTTCAAGTTAAGTCTTGTTGTGATCTAACAAGTTTACTGAGTGTGCAGAATGTTTACTCAACCGGGAAAGACCTAGTTGGAGGCTAGGCAGGAGAAATCTTAGCAGATTGTGGAACCCAGGTGAAAGTCCAAGAAGATCGAGGGGAGATGAAGCTTGGCAGTGTGATCGAGAGGTCTGAAGGACCGAAGATCAAAGGAAAAGTCCTGGGGAGCCGATCAAGGCTGAGTGAGAAGTCCAAACTAGATTTGGAGGATCAAAGTTTTGGCAGGTAGGTTGATGTAAGCAAACTGGAGGAGCGACAGTGAGGTCGGGTTCCCGGAGGGAACAACCTTAGGTCGCTGATCCAACTGAAGAAACCGGGAAGGTTTCCAAGTTGAGATCAAGAACAGTTCTACTGTTCTTTTATTACTCATGTATTATTATATCTATGCTAACATCCGTGTTGCGGTGTTTTTGTTCTAACATCGCTTTGCGTGTCTAGGCGGATCGGTCGATCAACTAGAGGACCGGCCGATCAACCAAGTAAGATCAAGATGGTCACCCGGATCGAATCGAGCCGTAGTCCGTCAAAGCTTGATCACCGATCGAAAAGTAAGATCGGTCGACCAACTCACTGAGCTCAGTCAGTTCATCAGCACCGAATCAGGAAGCAAAGGAAAGAAGGGCTGATCGGTCGACCGAACAAGAGGATCGGTCGACCGATCCAATCAACATTTAATCAGCATTAAAGGGTGATCTCGGCAGATTTCAGCGAACAAGGAAAAACCTTGTTCGGTCGACCGATAAAAGGATTCGGTCGACCGAACCATTGAAGACAAATTAAAGCACAATTATGAGCCAGCATCAGATTGCCAGCTAGAGGTGATCGAAGCTGGTTCGGTCGACCGAACCCTCAGTACTCCTATAAAACCAGGCTCGAAGATAGAGGCGGTAACAACTTTTCTGATCAACTCTTGTGCTCGTTTGCAATCTGTCCATGCTACAAGTCTTCATCAAATTTGCAAGCGACTTCATCTGATTGCCGACCGAGCTACGACTTAAATTCTGCAATTGTCGGTATAGCTTTATTTTTGTACTGCACTTTAATTCTGTAAGATAGTAGAAGTGTTACTATCTTACATATCTGTACTTGTACGATTCACTTCTTTCCGAGGAGTTCGGAAAGAAGGATTATAGTGTTTTGCCCATCGGTGCGGTCAAGGACCGCGGGCCTTCGAGTAGGAGTCGAGCTAGGCTCCGAACGAAGTAAATGATTGTGTCTCCTTTCTTATTTTCCACTGCACGATTCTGACTTAAAAAGAAAAGAATAGTTTTAAAAAGAAGCGATATTCACCCCCCCTCTATTGCGCTACTCGATCCTATCAGAGAAAAGAGTAGCAGTGTAACTGTAGCTACAGTATCGAAAAACATATCTTCGCCGAAGTCTTGGGGTCCTTATATAGGGCTCCCGAGAGGCGCGTGCATGCTTCCTAAGGCGTGCAAGCTTCTCAAAGCATACTTGGAAAGGATGTGTCAAAAAAGTGTGCCTGACGCCATACCTTAACAATCCGAGCATATCCCTGATGTGATAGTGGAAGCTTCCATCGTACGATTTTCTATCTGACCGTGCCGCCGACTACGCCGTTTGTCGGTAGCACGAGTTCCCAGAAGGATATCACCAGTTACTCCTTTTGTCTGTTACTGGGCCGAGTGGGGAAGCCGCTCGGCCAATCTGTCATCTGATAGATATCGCGACCGGGCTGAGCGGGATGTCCACTCGGCCAATGGTCTGCTATCTTGACTCCGTCCTGTTGAGTGAGGGAGCCATGCCTGCCTGGTCGCAGATGTGTTCACTGTTCGACCGAGCGGGTCGGCCGCTCGACCCCCGTTCCTCTATACTTGAGCCTTTTGAGCGTCAGAAGCTCGGTATCTGGCCGAGTTGTCGTATTGTCGGGTCGAGTATTCCCCACGCCAATCTGGCAGATGGATCACCCGATCGGACGGACTCCTGGGGCGCTGACCACCTTGACCACCGAGCTGTCGTATTATCGGGTCGGGTATTCCCCACACCGATCTAGCAGATGGATCGCCCGATCGGACGGACACCTGGGGCACTGACCACCTTGACCGTCTGTCGGGCAGGCCCCACCTTACCACCGGATCACGTGCCTCTCCTTCAAGTCTAGTCGAAGGAGGCTGTAGGTATGACTGACTGGACAAGTAGTCTGGTGACCGATTTGCCGATTGGCCGATTGGCTAATGGGCTGGTTGCATCCCGATCGGTCCACGTAGGGCTGATCTCCTAGACCATGCGACACACTGAGGATTTAAACTTGGGAAATCTCTTCTTCGACATCTTCGGATGGACGCGACCCACGCGGTCAATGTTGACATCACCTAAATCTCCTTGAAATTCATGCAAATCACCCCATTAAGGCCGAACACGTACCCACACCCATTAAATACTGTGGGAGGGCACCACATGTCATCGCCACAGCTGCCGCACATCCGAGGTGACAACTTCAGATGTGACGTTTGGCGGTTTAAATTCAACGACTGGATGTGCATTCCGATTCCCGTGCCCTAGATCGGACGACTCCGGTCGACCGAGCCATTCTTTATAAAATCGCCGCGTACCCTCTTTGCCTTGCGCCTTCTTCCCTGATTGCAGCAAGCATTTCAAGTGTGTTCAGTGTTCCTGCGATCCAGTGCTCCTTGGCGGCGATCTTCTTTCCCTTGTAAGCTTCCCCCGTCCCTTCTGTTCTTTAATCCTTCTCGATTCTCTTTGCTATCCAGTGGATTTTCGGTATTCAGTTGCTTTTTGTCCCACACTCTGCTTGCTGAAACTTTTATCCCCGTCGATCCCGTTCTTTTGTTTTTCCGACGATGGCGAGTTTATCACGACCGTCTGACCTTGCTCCTGATCTCTGGTACAACACCATGGAGACTCGGTTCCATGTGGGCGACGCTGCGAGTCTCGCCAATGCCTTTGACATTCCTCATGACCACGAGATAGTCTTAGCCTTCCCATTTGATTGGCCCAATAACTCGCCGATTGGCACTGTCTATTTCTTCCGCGAACAATTCATGGTTGGTCTGCGCTTTCCAATCCATCCGTTCATAACCGAAGTCTGCAACTATTTTCGTGTCCCTTTGGCGCAGCTCGTCTCTAATTCTTTTCGCCTCTTTTGTGGTGTGGTTGTACTGTTCAAGGTGCACGGTATTCCCCTCACACCTAAGGTGTTCCATTACTTCTATTACCTCAAGCAGTCTGAGCTAGGTACCTATCTCTTCCAGTCTTGGGTCAGCTTGGTTTTCTTCGACAAAATGCCATCTTCCAATAAACATTGGAAAGATTATTTTTTCTATGTGCGTCTCCCCGAGCGGCCGAGCTTCCGTACCAAGTGGCAAGTCATACCCCCACCTCAACCGGAGCTACCGAAATATAAGAGCCGCCCAGACTATCTCTATGTGGTCAACCTGCTGGCCAGCCAGAAATTCAACATCCATAAGCTGCTTCTAAAGGGGGTGTTGTATACGTTCGGGCTGAGTCCGATCTGGACGAAGTTCCCGAGCAACATAGGTATGAAATTTTCTCTGCTTTCTTCTTTTGAGTCTAACTGATTCCTTTTTTCTTTTGAAGCCGACATCATGATGCGCTCCTTAGCTGCTGGGATTATGAAGGCCAAGCAGGCTGAGATTGAGGCTGTAGCAACAAAGGAGATGGCGAGCCTCGGTTTGACTCTGGTCGGCTCTCACGAAGGTGAGAGCAAGATAGCGCCAACTGAAGGAGAGGGAGCCACCGGTCAAACGCCCCACACAAAACCAGCTGGGGGTTCACTTCCCCCCGAGTCCTAGCCTGCCGCCCAAGTCGAGGGCTCGGGATCTTCTGGTGAAGTTCCCTTACTCCAGCACAAGAGATGCCGCACGACCACCCCATCCCGCACCTCCTCTTCGGCCATTCCTGAGATAGTCGAAGTCATTTCCTTCAATCGGACCACCTCCTTGTCTGGCCTGCCACCGGATCCCATTGCTGCCCAATCGCTCTCGACTTTACCTCTGGCTCGGCGACGTGTCATGTGGCCCGCGGTTCTCCCCGTCCTGCCTGCACAAACCTCCGGCCATGCAGCTTCTTCTCAATCGACGTCGAGCGGGCGATGGTCCATCACCACCATTCTGCACTTTCCCACCGATGACTTGCTCGCGCCGAGCGACCAGCCTAATACCCCCGAGCATCAGGTCTACTTTCGCGGTCGACTCGCCAAGGTTTAGGAGGAGGCCAGAGGGCGTGCTGCGACGATGCCCCCCGGGCTGCTTGCCAACAGCCACATGCAAATGGCCACCGGCGTAAGTTTTTCATCTATTCATGATTTACATTCGTTCGACACTAACACTCTTCCATTAGGATGCAATATTGGGTGGAGAGCGTGGCAGTGTGCAACCGCCTGGCGCTGGTGGAGGAAGAGCTTAAGAAGCTCAAGATTTCTAGTGGAGTTTCCTCCTCCCAAGGGCCTTCGCTTGCCGAGCTGCAGGCCGATCTGGCCAAAACCAAGAACCTTCTGGAGGCCGAGCAGAAGAAGTCAGCCGATCAGGCCATCATGCTAGGTCAACTCGAGACTCAAGTGAAAACTTATGACTACAAGATTGAGCTGGCCACCTGTTACGCTACCGCAAGTGTACGGTTTCGTCGTCAATAATATATAAGATTTGTCGAATCCACAGGGACTGTTGATTAAGTACTAGAGATGTCATAAAGTAAGTTATCTAGATGATCGAAAGTTGGCTTTGGCGCTTGCAAACTAACAAGAGTGATTGAAGAGAGAAAGAGAAGGATGAGAGAATCGATCTTGGAGGAAATTGAGCTTTGGGAGATGGATTCTGGGATTTCGATTTCATTATGATGTAGGATTATGTCCCTAATGCATAGTCACTTCCTTACCCTCTATGTTTAAGGATTAATCCCTATGTTAAAACCTTTTGACTCTAGAAATTGGGTAAGTATCGATGCCCTCTGTCACTAAGGGCATAATATGTCCGGTTGAATGAGTATCCTCTGTCACTAAGGACCCCCCGGTTATCCAGTCTAGTAGAAACCTTAACAAAGAGATAAATCCCTCATGTCTACATGCTTATACCATTCACACGCTTTATCAAACACATAAGAGGCACAACATAAGTAGAGCATGGCATAAAACCTTCATTGAACAAGGAAATTAGCGTACACTAGTTCATACATCAATCAATACATCAAAACTACTCCCTACATTCATAGAAAAGGAGATCTACTCCATTGTGAGGGAAGAACAATCCCAAAATATAAAGTAAAGCATACTTACAACCCTTGATGTGAGAAGAAGGGGAAGAAGAGATGCTTGCCGAGGTTTCCGATGTCTTGGGGATGCCTACTTGCTCTAGAGATGGATGGAACGTCAAGGGATGACGGTGGATGAAGCTCTAGGATTTCCCTCGAAGGGGAGAACCCTTTCCCAAGGAGGGGGACGAAATCCCAAACCAAATATGAGAGAAAAGAATAGGGTTCTTGACCCTTTTATACCTCCTCCAAGCTACCCAGGAAAATCAGGATTACAGGGGCCCGGTAAACTGGGGGTTTCACCTATTACACTAAGTTTTCTCATGATTCACCCTGAACCAAAGTTGTATCTCTTGAAATTATCTTCAATTTGATACTTGGATCGAGCCCTGGCTCCAACCGAGCTGAAAGTTATGGCGGTTCAAAGTTTGGTCTGCAGTCTGGGCGGAGGTCCAGTTGAACCCACAGTTGGGGGGGGGCAAGGATGTGCTATTTATCATGGGAAGACAATGCTTTCTCTCTATTGGATATGAAGTAAAGTTGTAGATCTTAAAGTCAGCTACGTTTCGGTATAAATAACATCCCGAAACTCCAACGGAGCGCAAAGTTATGGCCGAATTACGATCAGTCTGCAATCTGCCCAGAATTCAGCACAGCTCTGTTTTGGCGTGGCACGACTCGTGTTCTTCATCACACGTCCGTGTGGAATCCACACAGCCTCACACAGCTTCTTCTCTGGCTGAGTCACACGGCCATGTGGCTCACACGACCGTGGCCCTCTTCTTCTCTGCTGAGGTCACATGGTCGTATGGATTCACACGGTCGTGTGGATTCACATGGCCGTGACCTTCCTCGCCATTGGAATGTTGGCACGGCCGTGCCATTTGGCACGACCGTATACTACTTGGTCATGGGGATAATGGCACGGCCGTGCCATTCGGCACTACCAAGGCATGATAATGGCCACATGGCCGTGTGACCTACACGGTCTAAGATCCTATGTGTGTTTTTACTCCATTTTCGCTCCAAATAGCATCCTATCAATAAAAACAAGCAAAGAGCAGATCTCTGAACAAAATATAATGAAAGTATGACATTATAAAGAAATAGGGTGCGATAAGCATAGATTATGCAAATGAAATACAAGTAGATATGCGTCCACACATGCATAAAGTGTATATAATCAATGCACATCACACCCCTAGACTTAGACCTTTGATTGCCCTCAAACAAAACCCGTAATCTAGATTTATGTGAGTAGATGACATGTAATAATCCCTAATGAATCAATATAAACATATCATATAGTTTCATTGATGAGCATGATACAAAAATTATTTGAGTGTGACCTAAGTAGAAGTTCTCTATGCTTAGTGTAATAAGTGACTTAACTTTTTCAAGTGTAAATTTCTAAGCCTAGTAAATTTTTCATTTAACCGTGTTCCTCATACTTTCGGCGATAGGCACTTACCTACCACACGCAAGGTTCATTCCCCTCAAAAATGATATGCATCGTCTACACAAGGTCTCAAAGGAATACTCAGTATCAAGAGAAACATAACATTTATTTCCCCAGTAACCTAACTCGGTCTCAAAGGGGTGAATTGCTAGTTTTCACTCACGATAACTATTTTTTTATCCCTTATTTTTTTTTATATTTTTTTTGTTTACAAAGTATCAAACTTGAACAAACTTTCATTTTTTTTTTCTTTTTTTTGGGAATTGATTTTTCCAAATGAGCTTACATAATCTGAGTTTATCCAGTAACCAAAATGTAGTTGAGAGGTCACCATAGAAGCAAGAGTACTAGTCCGGTTCTATTAATCATGACTATTTTCAAAAATATCTATCATCAAAGTCAAGTATAATGTGAAAAGATCCTAAAACTATATCAACATTCAAATTCTTCTAGTAATAACAATGCTCACTTCATGCTACTATGGATAGGAAAATAAGGATCAATAGGCATACTAGCATACCAAATCACACAACATAAATATCTAGATGAAACATGCTAGTATTTTGCATTAAGGAACAAACAATCATAATGTGATGAATGATGCAACTAGGAAGAATTTATTATGCAAAAGAAATAAGCAAAAACTAAACTAAACCAAATGCATCTAATGCATCCCCCAGACTTAAACTTTTCATTGTCCCAATGAAAACTAAAAACAATATGGAGGAGATTAAAAGTAAGAGAAGTTACCAAATGATGTGTGCCAAATGCCCATGTCATTAACTTCTCCATCATGTAATTGCCCTCCTCCTAATCTTTGAGTCCTATAAAAGAAAATTGACAATAAAAATTAAGTAGAGGATACATGCTTATTATGAGGAAAGAAATGAAACTAGAAAGGAACTAAAAACATGAATGAAAACAAGATTGAACTTGGGTTGCCTCCCAAGAAGCGCTTGTTTAAGGTCATTAGCTCGACCACCTCATTAGATTCATCGAAATCTCGCTCTTGGAGGGGTAAGATATTTCATCACCCTCTTACTAAGGGCTCTTATTATGGAGGGAGCTTTCATCAAAGGAGTTACAGAGTAAAGTATAACTCTCTCCATCCTCATCTTCTTTGAAGTTCTTTCAGGTGGTCGAAGACGGTTCAGTCTGAGCTTCCAACTATGGGCCTCTTGAAAACCTACACACCCAAAAGAAAGGAAAACCTCCCACAAGCATGTATTATAAGAAGGAACTAGAACCGTATTAGTATGAACTGAATATGTATCAAAAATTGAATCACATCCAACAAAATGAATTATAGGTACCTCTATAAAATTTTCCAAAAGATCACTAGAAATACTAACCTTGCATTATTGAGATATACCTGAAAGTTCTAAACAAGTGGACATGACTCCTTCAAAATTATGTAGTGGCTCTAGCTCTGACTCAAGTGGTGGTGCTTCTGAAAGTGATGATTCTTGGGGCTTTGCTTCCATTGCACAAGTCCCTACACATTTATCATCAACCAATTTCATTCTTACAAATTCCATTGTATCAATTGGTTGTGCGACCAAAGGAGGTGATCCTTGGGACATTTCCTCCATAGTACATATCCCTACACTTTTATCTACCACATCATCATCATAAGTAGTGAAGAGTCCATTAACATCTATATCATCAATAGAAGAATCAACAGCTTTATTAGAAATTTGTAGTAATAGTTGTAAAGCTAGGATCCCCCGTTGCACCATTATCTCTTCAGAATCATGTGTTGTGGTCTTCATCTGACTTGAAGCAGGAATATTTAGATTTTGAGAGTCCTCCAAGTTCATCAGCTCATCTGGTTGTGAATGATGTGGTCTGTCCAATGAAAAATCATCCTGAAACTCTGACGAACTTTGATTTACTTGGGAAATATGCTCAACATTTTGTATACAGTTGTAGTCCAAATTTTGATGGTCCATCCAAAATTGATTGTAATATTGACGCGTGTCAGGATTCTGCTGCTGGGATAGTGACTGCTCATGTTGCTCAGGAATTAACTGGAGTTGAAGGTTCTGGATTTGATAATCTCCCCAGTCATAGTCATAAGTGTCAGGAACTTGCTCATATGTATCTTGATGTTGAGGTTGGAATAAGTGATGAAGTTTCATGGAAGAGCTAGCAGCATTTTGGAAGAAGTGACATAAAATAACTGGATGGGATGAACTGCCACAAGCCGTGCAGATATTATCAGTTGGTTCTGTGGGAGGGCCATCTTCCTTTTGAAAGAAGGTGACATATGGCAGACGGATGAGATGTGCTACCACATCCTCCACAAAGGAAATCAGGTTGCTAATCTGGATCATAGCCTTTATCAATGAGAGATCTGGGTCTTACACTCATGGGTGTCAAAAATTCTCTTAAAGACCTACTCGACATGTTAGTGCTCAAGATATCTAAAAAAATAAGAAACAAAATGCAGAATTTAAATTGCAAGAAAAAGAAAAAAAATTACAGAATTTAAGGACAAGAAAGAAAATGCAGGTTTTTTTTTTCGATTATGTATATGGAAAACAAATTGTAATTTTTTTTTGAATTATGAAAATGGGAAAACAAAAACTATTCACAAGTCTAGATTAACTAAATTACTAATCTACTAATGTTAATGTAAACAGTCCCCGGCAATGGAGCCAAAAACTTGTTACGCTACCACAAGTGTACGGTTTCATCGTCAGTAATATATAAGATTTGTCGAATCCATAGGGGCTATTGATTAAGCACTAGAGATGTCGCAAAGTAAGTTATCTCGATGGTCGAAGTTAACTTTGGTGCTTGCAAACTAACGAGAGTGATTGAAGAGAGAAAGAGAAGGATGAGAGAATCGATCTTGGAGGGAATTGAGCTTTGAGAGATGGATTCTAGGATTTTGGTTTCATTATGATGTAGTATTATGTCCCTAATGCATAGTCACTTCCTTACCCTCCATGTTTAAGGATTAATCCCTATGATAAGACCTTTTGACTCTAGAAATTGGGTAAGTATCGATGTCCTCTATCACTAAGGGCATAATATGTCCGGTTGAATGGGTATCCTCTGTCAATAAGGACCCCCCGGTTATCCAGTCTAGTAGCAACCTTAACAAGGAGATAAATCCCTCATGTCTACATGCTTATGTTGGAGTGTATACTGAATGCTAAGCTTTGTAAACATTCATTATGAATAAAGAATCACATTTGGTCAAATTGTCTACATTTAGTTGTAGTTGTTCAATTAATTTATACTGTAGATAACATAGTATGCGGTGCCATATGCAGAAGATGATGTTATCAGTACCTTATAAATTATAAACAGTAGCTCACGACCAAAATGGAAAGGAACAAATCATTAGAAGGTCGCAGTGTAATTAGGTATCAGTTTATCTTGATTGTATAATTACACTAGTACACTTAGAGTGTAATGAGCAGGACCATTTGAGGTCGTTTCTTTTATACTGACTTTATAAAGAAACAAAGATCTCGATTATTATGGAAGTGTGTGCTCTTAATCCTAATATAATAACAAGCACATATATTTGATATTTATTTTTTTAATTTATCAATGGGTGAGATTTAGTTCGATGAATCAATAAACCCGATAAGTTGGGAAATGGTATCACTTATAGTGTGTGTTGTTGATTATAGAAGGAAACTGTGTCCAAGAGATACTAGGTTGATAATGTCCTCAAGAGGAGTTCATAAGGATTGTCATATTAAACCCTGCAGGTGGACTTAGTCCGACATGATGATAAGGTTGAGTGGTACTACTTTTGGACTAAGATATTAATTAAATGAGTTATCAGTAACTCACTTAATTAGTGGACATTCGATATCTTAAACACAGGGAGACTAACACACTCATAATAAGAAGGAGCCCAAAAATGTAATTTGGGATTGGTGCGGTAGTTCAATAATAGTTATCTAGTGGAATGAATTATTATTGATAAAATTAAGTTGTGTGTTCGGGGCGAACACGAGATGCTTAATTTTATCGGGAGACCAAAACCAATTCCTCCTCTCGGTCCCTATCGTAGCCTCTTATTTATAGAGTTCTATACCCACCTATACCCACTTTCTATACCCATCTAATAGGGGCCGGCCAAGCTAGCTTGGGAACCAAGCTAGGGCCGGCCTAAGCATAAATTGGTGTGGCCGGCCCTAGCTTGAACCCAAGCTAGAGGGGCCGTCCATATTAAATTAAAAACGATTTTAATTTTAATTTTTATTATGTGAAAGATATAATTTATTAAAGAGAATTAAAATTAAAATATCTCTCTTGTAAAAGATCTACAAAAGATTAAAGAAAGAGATTAGATCTCTTTCCTTATTTGTAGATTGGTGAGATATTTTATTTTCTCTTTAAAAATTATTCACATGTTGTTAAATTAAAATTATAGAAATTTCTTTTTATCAACCATGAAGAGATTTTTGAAGAGAAATTTTATTTTTAAAATTTCTGGAAACAAATTAGGAAGTTTTAATTTGTTGATTAAAACTTGTCTAATTTATTTCTTTTGATGTGGCCGGTCAATATTGTTTTAATTGGAAATTTTATTTTATTTTTCTCAATTAAATCATGTCAAGGAAATTAAGGAAATTTTATTGTAATTAAATTTCCTAATTTGCCTAGGCCAAGGAATATAAAAGAAGAGGTGGGGGTGCCTTCATGAGATACAATCTCTATTATTTCTCTCCCTCTTTTGTTCCTTGGTGTGGCCAGCCATCATCATCCTCTCCCTCTCTTCCTCTTGTGGTGGCCGAACCTCTCTCTCCCCTTGGAGCTCTTGTGGTGGCCGGATACTACTTGGAGAAGAAGAAGAAGGAGGAGAGAAAGCTAGCATCTCTTGGAGCTTGGTTGGTGTTTTGATCTTCTTCCTTGGTGAAGCTTCCTTATTGTGGCCAAACCTAGCTTAGAGGAGAAGAAGGTGGTTGGTGGTTTCTCATCTCGGAATATCGTTTCCCACACAACGTCCGAGGTTAGAAGAGGAATACGGTAGAAGATCAAGAGGTCTTTTTAGAAGGTATAACTAGTAGTTTTTCCTTTTCCGCATCATACTAGTTATTTATGGAAATAATACCCAATACAAGAGGCTTACGTTCTAGTATTTCGAATATGTTTTTCGGAGTTGTGTTCTTTTGTTTTATTTTTCCTTGTGATTTGATTGTTCTTTTCGGTTAACCTAAAGTTATTTTAGGAAATTAAATATTAGATTTCTATAAAAGGTTTTGTCTAGTCGGTGGTGGTTGCTCCCATATCCAAGAAGGCCATGTGCCTCGCCACGTCAGTACTGGGAACCAATTATGGAAATTAATATTTAATGGAATTAATAACTTAAGGTGATTTGGGTCGAACGTGTTAAGTTCCGCAGGAGATCCAAGTCAAAACCTAAAAGAACAAATAGATTAAGTTTTGGATCAAACGTGTTAAGTTCCGCAGGCGATCCAAAATTTAATTTAAAAGAACACATGGTAGCGAGGAAAAGGTTCAGACCTTTGTATAAAATTTTTGTACAGTGGAACCTCTAGGCTTTCCGAGTAGCAACCAACAGCTTATACCATTCACACACTTTATCAAACACATAAGAGGCACAACATAAGTAGAGCATGGCATAAAACCTTCATTGAACAAGGAAATTAGCGTACACTAGTTCATACATCAATCAATACATCAAAACTACTCCCTACATCCATAGAAAAGGAGATCTACTCCATTGTGAGGGAAGAACAACCCCAAAACATAAAGTAAAGCATACTTACAACCCTTGATGTGAGAAGAAGGGGAAGAAGAGATGCTTGCTGAGGTTTCCGATGTCTTAGGGATGCCTCCTTGCTCTGGAGATGGACGGAACGTCAAGGGATGTCGGTGGATGAAGCTCTAGGGTTTCCCCTGAAGGGGAGAATCCTTTCCCAAGGAGAGGGACAAAATCCTAAACCAAAGATGAGAGAAAAGAATAGGGTTCTTGACCCTTTTATACCTCCTCCAAGCTGCCTAGGAAAACTAGGATTACAGGGGTCCAGTAAACCGGGTTTTTCACCCATTAAACTAGGTTTTCTAGTGATTCACCCTGAACCAAAGTTGTATCTCTTGAAATTATCTTCAATCTGATACTTAGATCGAGCCCTGGCTCCAACCGAGCCGAACGTTATGCGGTTCAAAGTTTGGTCTGCAGTCTGGGCGGAGGTCCAGTTGAATCCGCAGTTGGGGGGGGGGCACGGCCGTGCCATTTAGCACAAACAGATAATGCTTTCTCTCTGTTGGATCTGAAGCAAAGTTGTAGATCTTGAAGTCAGCTACGTTTTGGTATAAAGAACATCTTGAAACTCCAACGGAGCACAAAGTTATGGCCGAATTACGATCAGTCTACAATTTTCCCAGAATTCAGCACAGCTCTATTTTGGTGTGGCACGACCCGTGTTCTTCGATACACGACCGTGTTGAATCCACATGGCCTCACATGGCTTCTTCTCTGGTTGTGTCACACGGCCGTGTGGCTCACACGACCATGGCCCTCTTCTTCTCTGCCGAGGTCACACGACCGTGTGGATTCACACGGTCATGACCTTCCTCGCCACTGGAATGTTGGCATGGTTGTGCCATTTGGCACGGTCGTGTGCTGCTTGGTCACGGGGATAATGGCATGGCTGTGCCATTCATCACGACCAGGGCATGATAATGGCCACACGGCCGTGTGGCCTACACGACCCAAGCTCCTGTGTGCATTTTTGCTTCATTTTCGCTCCAAATAGCGTCCTGTTAATAAAAACAAGCAAAGAGCAGATCTCCGAACAAAATATAATGGAAGTAGATGTGCATCCAAACATATATAAAAGTGTATATAATCAACGTACATCACCACCAATAGGAAGAACCGGGCCATAGCTGACCTGGAGCTGAAGAACCAGGAGGCTCATAATCTGTCTGAGAAACTCAAGGAGGTGGAGGAGTTTCTGGTCACCGAGCGAGACTGTCGTTCGGATAAGGAGGCTGAGCTTCAAGGTTAGGTGAAGTGCCTTGAAGGGGCTCTGGAGGCCTCTCATGCTGCGCTGACAACCTACCAGGAGGCTAAACCGAGCCGCTTCGCGGTCCTGAAGCAACAATACCTCCACTTAGACCAATTCCTTGGCAAGACGGCCAATCAGATCATTCAGTAGTTTGAGTTGGCCATCGATGCGATGGTCAGCCACCTGAAGGTGAATGCCCATCTCCCTGAGGCTTTGCCTGGCAACATCGTCGATTGCGTCCAGCTCCTCGACTCCATACCTGACGAAGCCTTTGACTACATTGAGTGAGCGAGGAGTTTGTAGAAAAATTTTGGAAAGTCATGAATGTATCCCTACCGCTCGACAGTGTTTGACATGTTATCAATGAAGTCCTTTTGTAGTTTTTCTTCATATGTTTGCTTGTCTTTGTCTTTTTGCCAGTATTTGACTATATAGTCCCGAACGGTCGCTATGACCGCATCTTCATTATTGATAAATTCGCTAGGGTAATACCTCCTATGTTTAAGGTCGCCGCTCGACCCTGGAATTTAATGTCATCGCTCAACGGTCTTCTAAGGCAGGGTTTAAGGTCGCCGCTCGACCGTCGATGAAGACCTGGGTTTAATGTCGCCACTCGACAGTCTTCTAAGGCAGAGTTTAAGGTCACCGCTCGACCGTCGGTGGAGACCTGGGTTTAACGTCGCCGCTTGACGGTCTTTTAAGGCAGGGTTTAAGGTCATCGCTCGACCGTCGGTGGATACCTAGGTTTAACGTTGCCGCTCGACGGTCTTCTAAGGCAGGGTTTCAGGTCGCCGCTCGACCGTCGGTGGAGACCTGGGTTTAACGTCTTCGCTCGACTGGAAATTCGGTGATCTTTCGGTTTCGATTTCAATCCTGCACTCAAAGGAAGCAGGAAGAATGGAAAATACATGACCTTAATTACATTGGCGCACCTTTCATCTAGCTTGGTACGGCTAGAGATGGTTTGCGCTCCAAGGACGTTCTAGTCGCCGCCCGTCTTCATCCTCTAGGTAGTAGGCACCCGAGCAGAGCTTTTCCACGACCTTGAAGGGTCTGACCCAGGGAGCCTCCAATTTGGTGACATTGCCAATCGGCTTTACTTTCTTCCATACGAGATCCCCGACCTGGAACGACCTTAGAATCACCCTCCGATTGTAGGTTTGCCGCATTCTTTGCTTGTAGGACATCAACCAAACGACGTCTTTGTCGCGTGCCTCATCTACCAGGTCCAGCTCCAATAGCCTCTGCCTGGCGTTGCCCTCGCTGTAGTTTTGTATCCGGTCGGACTTGACTCCGATCTCGACGGGGATGACTGGTTCGCCTCCATACACCAAGTGGAATGGGGTTACTCCCGTGCCTTCCTTAGGGGTCGTGCGGATTGCCCATAGCACGCCAGGGAGCTCGTCCACCCAGCTCCCTCCGATGTGATCGAGCCGAACCTATAAAATCCGTAAGATCTCCCGATTGGTGACTTCAGACTTCCCATTGCTATGAGGGTATGCTACGGAGGTGAAGACCTACTGAATGCTATACCCCTCACACCATTCTTTGAGTTATGCTCGGCGAATTGTCGACCATTGTCTAAGACGAGTTGACGCGGAATTCTGAACCGGCAGATGATGTGCTGCCATATGAACTTCTGGTCCATCTGTTCGGTTATTCTTGCCAACGACTCGACTTCGACCCACTTGGAGAAGTAATCCACTGCGACAAGCAAGAACTTTCGCTGACCTGTCAGGAAGGACCCCATGATGTCCATACCCCATTGGTTGAATGAGCATGATACTGTAGAAGTCTTCATTTCTTCAGTGGGTTGGTGCGGAAGGTTATGGTACCTCTGGCAGGATAGGCAAGTGGCCATCGTCTGAGCGGCGCCTTCCTGTAAGGTAGGCCAAAAATATCCAGCCAATAGAATCTTCCTCGCTAGCGACCGGCCGCTTGGATGCCCTCCGTAGGAGCCTTGATGTACTTCTCGCAAAATGTAGTCGATGTCCTCCGAGATGACACACTTAAGTAGAGCCCGGGAGAAAGCCTTCTTGTAGAGCTGATCTCCGATTAGGGTGAAACGACTAGCTCTTCTTCTCAATAAGCGGGCTTCTTCCCGATCGGACGGAGTGGCTCCTGATCGTAAAAACTCTATTATCGCTATCCTCCAATCGCTAGGAAAGGTGAGTCATTCCATCTGATCGATATGCGCCACCAAAGATACTTGCTCGACCGGCCATGCAATGACGGTTGGAGAGAGTGAGCTTGCCAGTTTAGCAAGCTCGTCCACCGCTTGGTTCTCCGTTCGGGGGATCGTCTGGATGATTACCTCTTGAAAGTTGGCCTTTACCTTTTTGAAGGCTTCGGCGTATAGTTTGAGCCGCTCGCTACTGATCCCGAATGTTCCAGTCAGCTGTTGAGCGGCTAATTGAGAATCAGAGTGGATCAAAACCTTGCTGGCGTCGACATGCCGAGCAACTTGTAGGTCGACTATAAGCACTTCGTACTCAACTTCGTTATTAGTGGCCCGGTATTCTAGCCGAACGGACAATTGTATTCGCTCTTCCTACGGGGAGATAAGCGGTATGCCGATCCCACTCCCTTGTCGAGTGGATGACCCATCCACATATATTTTCCAAATAGAGTCAAGCTCAAGATTTTGTACCTCCGTGACGAAATCTACCAAGGACTGTGCCTTGATGACCGTTCGGGGCTGATACTGGATGTCGAATTCACTGAGCTCCATTATCCAGTTGATCAGTCGGCCGGATGCCTTTGGGTTAAGAAGGGCTCTTCCCAAAGGACTATTAGTCATCATAATAATTGTGTGCGCTAGGAAGTATGGGCGGAGTCTCCGAGCAGCGAGTACTAATGTGAAAGCAAGATTCTCAAGACCAGTGTAGTGGGACTCAGCGTTTTTTAATATATGGCTTAGAAAATACACTGGTTCTTTTTTGCCGTTTTGTCGAACAAGCGCCGAGCCGACAGTGTGCTTGGTTGAAGACAGATAGATTCGGAGAGGCTCACCGACAGTCAACTTAGCTAGCACAGGGAATGAGTTCGGATACACCTTGAGTTCTTCGAATGTCCGGTCGCACTCTGAGTCCCACTGAAATTTGGTGGCTCGACGCAATATCTTGAAGAATGGCAGGCTCCGGTCGGATGATTTGGAGATGAACTGAGACAATGCAGTTATCCAACTGGTGAGACACTGGGCTTCCTTTATGTTTCTAGGGGTCGGCATGTCCTGTAGCACCTTCACCTTGCTAGGATTTGCTTCAATTCCCCGTTCAGTAACGATGTAGCCTAGGAACCACCCGCTCTTTGCGCCGAACAGACACTTGTTCGGGTTTAGCATAATTCCGTACGTCCTCAACATCCGCCATGTCTCTATAACATCTACGCATAGATCAACAGCTGGAGGGATTTGATTAGAATGTCGTCCACATACACCTCCATATTTAGGTCGATCTGTCGTCGGAAGACCTTATTCATCAATCTTTGATAGGTAGCGCCGGCATTCTTCAATCCAAACGACATCACGTTGTAACAGTAGGTTCCATCAGTCATAATAAAGTTAACCTTCTCCTGATCCTCCTTGACGAGCGACACTTGATGATACCCCTAATATGCGTCCAACATGCATATCAGCTCGCACCCAGCCGTGGAGTCTACCATTTGATCAATCCGGGCAGAGGGTAGAAGTCCTTCGGGCATGCTTTGTTCAAGTCCCGGAAATCGATGTAGACTCGCCATTTGTTGCCTGGCTTGGAAATGAGCACCACGCTCGCAAGCTAGCTTGGGAACTGAACCTCCCGTATGTGGCTGACCTCCAAAAGCTTCTCGACTTTCGCCCGGATGATCAAATTCTGTTCGGCGCTGAAATCCCTTTTCCTCTGCTTCATTGGTCGGGCGTCTGGTTGGACATAGAGCTCATGCTATGCGACGCTCGGGGAAATGACGAGTAGCTCATGTGTAGACCATGCAAATGTGTCATGATTCTGCTCTAGGCACTTGATCAGTTCAACCTTCTGCTCGGCTTCCGGGTCAGCCGCTATAAAAGTTATTGCCTCTGCTCGGCCCGGAAGTATCTGCACCTCCTACTTGTCCTCATAAACTAGAGTAGGAGGTTTTTCAGTTATAGTGCTAACCTCTAGTTGGGGCATCTTTCGTGCGGACTTGGCTTCTGATTTGACCATTTCGACGTAGCATCGCCGAGCGACCACCTGATCGCCTTTGACTTCTCCTACTCGATCTTTCATCGGGAACTTGATCTTTTGACAGAAGGTTGAGACGACTACTCGGAATTCATTGAGGGTCGGTCGGTCTAGAATGACGTTGTAAGAAGAGGCTGCGTTTACCACGATAAAGTTCGTGGTCCTCGTCCTTCTGAGGGGTTCCTCCCCAAGTGATATGGCCAACTTGATTTGGCCGATCGGCTAGACTTCATTGCCCGTAAACCCGTACAGTGGGGTTGTCATCGGCAGCAGTTCACCTCGATCAATTTAGAGTTGGTCAAATGCCCCTTTGAATATGATGTTGATCGAGCTGCCAGTGTCAACGAATACACGGTGAATGGTATAGTTTGCAATTACTGCTCGGATAATGAGGGCATCGTCGTGCGGTATTTCGACTCCTTCGAGATCCTTGGGGCCAAAGCTGATATGACTTCCGAGCTCGGTTGGAGTCTCTGCCGGTCAGTCCTCCGGCGATAATGTTGATCTCGCCCCGCACGACGTTGCTTCTATTCTCCTCCTCCCGAGCGGTCGGTCGGCTTCGCTCATGCAAAGCTCGGGTATGGTCGTCACTCCTCGGCTATTGATGGTGCTGCCGCTTGGGTGCTCGCCCGGTCTCCTCCCGCTGTCCGATGCTCTGACACCTATGTCGCCGGTCGGGGGAAGGCGATCAGCGGTGATAACTTCTAGGGTCCGCTTGAGCGACGAGGGGAATCCCCGACAATCGCGGGGTGTTGTGGGTTGCCGACTGATGGAAAGCAAAAAACATAGGGGCCCATACCTTTCCCCTTGGCTTTGGCCGCTTGGAGGCCACATACTGGACGACGTGTGGCCTTGCTTCCTGATGTGGCTGTGCTCCTTCAGCTTGGGGCCCTTTTGGTGGCTGGTCAGCGGTCTTCGCTCGGCCGCCGCCGATGGTTTTGATGACGCTTCCTTCCTTCTGGCCGCCTGGGCTTCCTCCACGTTTATGTATTCGTTGGCCTTCTTCAGCATATGGTCGTAATCTTGGAGCGGCTTCCTGACGAGCGATCGAAAGAAGTCCCCATCTACAAGCCCTTGTGTGAATGCATTCATCATGGTCTCGGACGAGACCGAGGGAATATCCATCACCACCTGGTTAAAGCGCTGGATGTGTGGGTTGATACTCAGAATATCGTACCGGTTCCCCTGTACAAAAATTTTGTATAAGTCCTGAACCATTCCTAATAACCTATTATGTTCTTTAGAAATTAAATTAGGAATCGCAAGCGGAACTTAATACTATTGATTCCAAATTTAACTTATCTGTTCTTAGAGGTTTAGACTTGGATCGTAAACGATGCCTAACATTATTAATCTAAGTACACCCATGTTACAAAGTTGATTAAATATTTATTTCTAAAATTGGCTTCCAGGTTAAACATGGCGAGACACTAGACCCTCTTGGTTATGAGTTCATCCATCACTTCCTTGACAAAGCCTTTTAAAGAAATTCAATATTCAATCTCCTTATAGTAACCCTAGGTTTAACCAATAAGAACAATCAAATCACAAGATCGAAAAAGAAAAGAAAAGAACACAAACTCTAATCACAAATTCGAAACCTAGAATCATATGCCTCTTGTGTTTGGTATTTCAAAATCTATACAAAGAAAACTAGTATGATGCGGAATAGAATTACTAGTTATACCTTTCTTTGTAAGCAACAACCTCTTGATCTTCTATCATATTCCTCTTCTTATCTCAGACGTCGTGTGGGTGACGATCTACCGAGACGAGAACCACCCAAGCTTCCTTCTTCTCCAACAAGTTTCGGCCACCACAAGATCTTCAAGAAAAGATGAGGTTCGACCACCACCACCAAGCTCCAAGGGATGCTAGAAACAAAGCCTCCTATCTCTCCTTCTTCCTCTAACAATATCCAGCCACCAACAAAAACCTCCTTGAGATGAAGATGCCGCCAGCCAAGGAAGAAGAATAGGAGATGGAGAGGAAGAGAGGGGCCGACCAACAACCAAGGAAGAGAGGAACCAATAGAAGAGATATTGTTATGAGGTGAGGCACCTCTACCGTCTCTTTTATATTCCTTGGTCTTGGCAAATAAGGAAAATTTTATTAAAACTTCCTTATTCTCTTTGCCAATGAAAGGAAAGTTTAATAAAATTTCCTTTCAAACTTTATATGGCCGGCCACCTTAATCCCTCCAAACAAGGAAAATTTTAAACACAAAATTAAAACTTCCTAATTTATTTCCGAAAATTTTTAAATAAAAATTTATTTTTAAAAAATTCCCTTCGTGGTTGATCATAAAAGGAAACTTTTATAAATTAAAATCTCTCTATTAAAACATGTGGATGATTTACAAAAGGAAAGTTTTCTCTAAAATTAAAATCCTCCTTTCAATATACAAATAAGGAAAGATATCAAATCTTTTCTTAATCTTTTGAAGAAACTATAAAAGGAAAGATTTAATTTTAAAACTCTCTTTTAAATCATGAGGATGGTTACAAAAAGGAAAGTTTTATCAAAAATTAAAATCTTCCTTTTAACTATAAATAAGGAAAGATATCAAACATTTCACTTAATCTTTTGTAGAAAGCTATAAAAGGAAAGATTTAAATTTTAAACTTTCTTTTAAAACCATGGCTTCCACATAAGAAAGATTTTTAAAAAAATCCTTTTTAATTTAATGTGGCCGGCCACACCAAGCTTGGGTTCAAGCTAGGGCCGGCCACCTAATGAAACCAACTCACCTTGGTTTGGCCGACCCTAGCTTGGGCTCCAAGATTGGCTTGGCCGACCACCTTAAGGTGGGTAAAAAGGTGGGTATGAGTGGGTATAATACTTTATAAATAAGAGGCTACGATAGGGACCGAGAGGAGGAATTGGTTTTGGTCTCCCGATGAAATTAAGCTTCCCGTGTTCGCCTCGAACACCCAACTTAATTTCATCAATAATAATTCATACCACTAAAGAATTATTATTGAACTACCGCACCAATCCCAAATTACATTTTGGGCTCCTCCTTATCATGAGTGTGTTAATCTCCATGTGTTTAAGATATCGAATGCCTACTAATTAAATGAGTTACTGACAACTCACTTAATTAATATCTAGCTCCAAGAGTAGTACCACTCAACCTTATCGTCATGTCGGACTAAGTCCACCTGCAGGGTTTACATGATAATCCTTATGAGCTCCTCTTGGGGACATTATCAACCTAGATTATTAGGACACAATTTTCTTCTATAATCAACAACACACACTATAAATAATATCATTTCCCAACTTATCGGGCCTCTTGATTTATCGAGCTAAATCTCACCCTTTGATAAGTCAAAGAAATAAATACTAAGTACACGTGCTTGTTACTATATCCGGATTAAGAGCACGCACTTCCATAATAACAAAGGTCTAGTTCTTTTATTAAGTCAATATAAAAGAACTTACCTTAAATAGTCCAACTTAATACACTCTGAGTGTACTAGTATAATTTTATAGTTAAGATAAACTAATACCAAATTATACTACGACTATTCCAATGGTTTGTTCCTTTCCATCTTAGTCGTGAGCTGCTGTTTATAATTTATAAGAAATTGATAACATGATCTTCTGTATGTGACACCACACACCATGTTATTTACAATATAAATTAATTGAACAACTACATTTAGCATATAAATGTAGACATTTGACCAATGTGATTCTTTATTTCAAAATAAATGTTTACAAAAAGCTAGGCTTTTAGTATACACTCTAACAATCTCCCACTTATACTAAAAGACTATGCTGTCATAAAAGCTGTCATACATCTGATTCCCATTCCTTCAACATGCCGATCAAAAGCTTTCGCCGGAAGAGCCTTAGTGAAAGGATCTGCAAGGTTATCTACTGATGCAATCTTGGCGACAATAACTTCTCCTCGCTTTACGCTGTCTCGTATCAGTTGGTACTTGCTCTCTATGTGTTTACTCGTCTTATGGGCTCGTGGTTCCTTCGAGTTTGATACTGCACCACTATTATCACAATCAATTTTGATGATTTTGGGCAAACCAGGAATCACATCTAAGTACATTAGGAAGTTCCTGAGCCACACAGCTTCTTTGGCTGCCTCAGAGGATGCCACATACTCAGCTTCCATGGTTGAGTCAGAAATGCATTTCTGCTTAACACTCCTCCATGCAATGACTCCACCTCCTAAAGTAAACACATAGCCTGATGTAGACTTACTATTGTCCCTATCTGATTGGAAGTCGGAATTCGTGTAACCCACAGGGTGCAAATCATTTGCTTGGTAAATCAGCATATAGTCTCTAGTCCTTCTCAGGTGCTTCAATATATGCTTTATAGCAGTCCAATGTCCTTGTCCAAGGTTACTTTGATATCTGCTAACCATGCTCATGACAAAACAGATATCCGGTCTCGTGCACAACATAGCATACATTAGGCTTCCGACAGCTGAAGCATAAGGAACTGCCTTCATGTCCTCTATCTCTTTTGATGTCTTCGGAGACATCTCTTTAGATAAAGCTACTCCATGCCTAAAAGGTAGAAAATCTTTCTTGGAGTCTTGCATGCTAAAACGAGCTAGGATTGTATCAATATATAAAACTTGGGACAAGCACAACATCCTTTTCTTGCGATCCCTTATTACTTTGATCCCAAGAATATGTGTGCATTCTCCTAAGTCCTTCATATCGAATTATTTGGATAACCATACCCTTACTTCTGACAACACTTTGATATTGTTTCCAACTAACAAAATATCCTCTACGTATAGTACAAGAAATACCATCACGTTTCCATCACACTTCTTGTATACACAAGACTCATCCGAACACTGAATAAATCCATATGATTGGATTACTTCATTAAACCAGTTGTTCCAAGATCTTGAAGCTTGCTTCAGTCCATAAATCGACCGATTTAGCTTGCACACTAGATGCTCTTTGCCTTTTCAATGAACCCCTTTGGTTGCTTCATATGGATGTTTTCTTCAAGACTTCCGTTAAGGAAAGCTGTCTTGGCATCCATTTGCCAAACCTCATAATCTATATGAGCGGCAATGGATAAGAGTATCTTGATAGACTTAAGCATGGCCACCGGTGAAAAAGTTTCCTCATAATCGATTCCCTCTTTCTGAGTATACCCTTTCGCTACAAGACTTGCTTTGAAGGTTTCTACCTTCCCATCTATCCCTCTTTTCCTTTTGTAGATCAACTTACATCCAACGGATTTTACACCATTTGGTGGTTCTACAAGCTCTCAGACCTTATTAGAATACATAGATTTTATTTCAGAATTCATCGCTCTTTGCCAAGATGCTGCATCTATATCTTGGAGTGCTTCCTCATATGTTCTGGGATTAGGTTCATGTTTACCTGGGACCAAGTCTGACGACTCTCCCAAAAACATGAATCTTTTAGGTTGCCTAACAATCCTCCCACTACGACGAGGCATTGTCTGTTGTTGTGTATCATTTATGATACGTGTTGTAGTTTCTTGTGATATTTCATCTTGCACTGTTGGTACTAAATTAGGCATGTCCTCTCTAATTTCTTCTAGAACAATTTCACTCATGAGATTATGGTTCATTACATAATCTTCTTCTAAAAATCGAGCATTGGTGCTTATATTGATCTTATGATTTTTAGGATTATAAAACAAACCACCTTTCGTTCCCTTAGGATATCCCACAAACAGACAAACTGTACGTGATTCCAACTTGTCAGTATCTCCCTTCAGCACATGTGCTGAACTGCCCCATATCCAGACATGACTCAGACTAGGCTTACGCCCATTCTACAATTCCATGGGAGTAGAGGGTACTGTTTTAGAAGGTACCATATTCAGAATGTATACTGCTGTTTCCAAAGCATATCCCCAAAATGAATTTATAATTATGAATAACTCATCATTGATCTAACCATTTCCATAAGCTAACCATTTCCATAAGAGTCCTATTCCTTCGTTCTGCCACACCATTCTGTTGGGGTGTACCAGGTGCAGACAATTGGGATTGAATCCTAGCTTTTGATAAGTAATTCCTAAATTCTTCAAAGAGGTATTCGCCACCATGATCAGACCGTAGTGTCTTGATACTTTTACCATGACGTTTCTCCACATCAACCCTGTACTCTTTGAACTTAACAAAGCACTCAGACTTGCGGCGAATCAAGTAAATGCATCCGTATCTCGAATAATCGTCTATAAAAGAGACAAAATATTTGTAACCACCTTTTGCCTAGATAGACATAGGACCACACAAATCAGAATGAACCAGTTCTAACACATCTTGGGCTCTATACCCCTTGGCCTTAAAAGGTCTCTTGGTCATTTTACCTTCCAAGCAAGATTCGCAAGTTGGAAAGTTTTCTAACACTAATGAACCCAAGAGTCCATCGGCTATTAACCTTTGAATCCTACTTAAGTTAATATGACCAAGCCTTAGATGCCAAAGATATGTTTGGTTTATTTCCGAAGATTTCTTTCTCTTATTAGAATTAGAAGATGTGGTATTAATTTTCATTTGTTGCTTTGTGGGAGAAATTAGATTTAAAGTATACAAATTGCCTACTAATGTACCAGAACAGATAATAACGCTATTCTTCTTGATAACTACTTTGCCATCAAAAGAAACAGAATATCCATCCACGAACAATTTAGAAACTGAAATTAAATTCTTTCTAAAAGTTGGTACATAAAGACAATTTCTCAAAACTAAATTTCTATTCCTATCAAATGATAAGTAGATGTCTCTCACTGCAACAACCGCAATTTTTGTAGCATTGCCCATGTAGACTGTTATATCTCCCTCATATAGTCGTCGAGTTTCCTGGAACCCCTGCAATGTATTGCAGACATGATCAGTGGCTCTAGTATCTACACATCAGGTACTGGTAGATAACACCGCTAAACATGTTTAAACTACAAGAGAATAAGATATACCTCTATTGTTCTGATTCCTACGAGGACAGTCTACCTTTCAATGTCCTGACTGCTTGCAGATGAAGCACTTGCCCTTTGGCTTCTTCACTCCAGCTTTAGGTCCAGTACCTAAAGATCTTTTCACCTTCTTTGCTGAGCCAGCTTGTTTCTTCTTCTTCTTCTTGCCTTTCGACTTAGAAGTAGAAACATTTTCAGCAAAGTGTATCTGAGAATTATGACGAAATATACCTTCTGCTGCCTGAAGTTCTATCAGAAGTTCCGCCAACGTATAAGCTCTTTTGTTTAAGTTATAGTTCAGGCGGAACTGCTCAAAACTTCTATGTAGCATTTGGAGAATAATATCGATCTAGGTTTCCCCATCGATTTCAGCTCCAAGGATCTATATTTCGTTCAAATAAGCCATCATCTTGAGGATATGATCCCTTACGGGTGCCCCTTCTGACATGGTGGCTGTCATTAACTTTCTCATTGCCTCTTGCCTAGCAGCCCGATTCTGGTGTCCGAAGAGTTCTTTGAGATTGTTCATCATATCATAAGTAGTTGGTAAGTCCTGATGCTGATGTTGCAACACATTTGACATTGAAGTTAAAATGTAACACCGCGCCATCTCATCTGCTTTTACCCATTTCTTATGATACTCAATCTCCTTTTCACTAGAATCGCTATTAGGTGCATCAGGACAGGTCTCTAACAGTACAAACTTATAGCCTTCAACAGTTAAGACAATGTCTAGGTTTCTTTTCCAATCTATATAGTTGGAACCAGTAAGTTTGTTCTCTTTTAGAATAATAGTCAGTGGGTTGAAAGCCATCCTAAGAATCACAAAATAAACTTTTGGTCAAGACTCTAAATTTAGAATAATATTGATTTCTCAAACAATACTATTTAATTTACCAACACCTCAAAACACCGTGAATTTTGCATGCCACGTTAGTGTGGATGTATACAAATTCAACATTTGTAAGAGGAGGGTCTTACCCATTAATTTTATTATCTTGTCATTCTAACTTTATGACAAATAAAATTAATAGTTGGTATTTCTTTGGTCACACAAATAATAGCAGTGACTCCGTTGGGGAGGATATTATTAAATGTGCCTAAGTGTATACCATTACTTGATACTTAGTCCATTAAATAGAATTGTTGTAACGACCCGGCCCTTTGGCCTCTTGGGCGGCCCTTGTGGCGGCCCAACTGGAGGCCCTTATGTTGTCGACCCATTTGGCGATCTCTCATGTCGTCGACCGACGACCCTTGGTCGTGCCGTTACTCACTAGGACTTTCCACTCCTGGTAGTGGATTTTTGCCTCCCCCAGGATTCGAACTCTAAACTTTCATGCTTAAGTATTAGAGTTTATGAATCCTGGTAACCAAGTGAGCCGACGACATAAGGGCCGCCAGTTGGGCCGGGTCGTTACAATAAAAAGGCGCCTTTTATTGTAACGACCCACCCTTTGGCCTCTTGGGTGACCCTTGTGGCGGCCCAACTGGCATCCCTTGGCGACCTCTCATGTCGCCGACCGACGACCCTCGTGTCGTTACTCACTAGGACTTTCCACTGGCTGGATTTTCCCCCAGGATTCGAACTCTAAACCTCCAGGCTTAAGTATTAAAGTTTATGAATCCTGGTAACCAAGTAAGATGATCTCACTTGGTTACCAGGATTCATAAACTCTAATACTTAAGCCTGGAGGTTTAGAGTTCGAATCCTGGGGGAGGCAAAAATCCACTGCCAGGGGTGGAAAGTCCTAATGAGTAACGGCACGGCGAAGGGTCGTCGGTCGACGACATGAGAGGTCGCCAAATGGGCCGACGACATAAGGGCCGATGGTCGACGACCCGAGGGTTGCCAAATGGGCCGCCAAATGGGCCAAGAGGGTCGGGTCGTTACAATTATGCCCATTCAGTTGGAGAAGATCACACACATCCTTAATAATTTCCTATAACCATCCATAAAGGAAGTTTGATCTAGTGATCCACAAACAAACTCATCCGTTATGGAGGGAGGCACTCAGTGCCAACACGTAAGTTTATTGCATCACTTACAAACCAGTAATGGAGACCGTGGAATTTATTTACTAATCCCTCTCCTACATAATTATTTAAGGTGAGGAATTTTAATTATGTAAGCACACATCACAACAAATAAAGCAACAAATATGGAAAAATAATTTTCCAACTATTATGGCCTTTTCCATCACTGTCCTCTGTGTACTGCCAATCCTAGCTGCTGCCATCTTTAGCCACCGCAATCGGGTCCAGTTGCTGTATCCATCTTGCTTCTTTTTCCGCTGCGTCTCTGGTCCTCAAAAAGTACCACGCCTCGCAAGGATACGATCCGCGACAAAAATAAAATTTTACATTTATCGATCCTATATTTCATAAAGGAATGCACATGTAATCTAGATCGAAACAAAAATGTAAAATTCTAAAACTAATACAGCTCCTACTGTATTTAATACATACAATTATACACACACAAAAATACCCTTGACATGTCCAAGGGTCCAATCACACACAATATCTATAAGGCATAATAGTTGGACCCTGTAACCATAGAGTTAGCACATTTTACTATTATCCTGCCTAAATTATGTATGACATGTGCATAATTAAATTGAAAACTAAACACACAGAGGCAAACCCTAGATCTGATACCAATTGTTGGTTGATACTTGGAATATCATACCGATTTCCCTGTACAAAATTTTATACAAGTCCTGAATCATTCCTAATAACCTATTGTGTTCTTTAGAAATTAAATTAGGAATTGTAAGCGAAACTTAACATTATTGATTCCAAATTTAACTTATCTGTTCTTAGAGGTTTAGACTTGGATCACAAACGATGCTTGACATTATTAATCCAAGTCCACCCATGTTACAAAGTTGATTAAATATTTATTTCTATAATTAGCTTCCAGGTTAAACATGGCGAGGCACTAAACCTTCTTGATTATGGGATCATCCACCACTTCCTTGACAAAGCCTTTTAAAGAAATTCAATATTCAATCTCCTTATAGTAACCCTAGGTTTAACCAATAAGAACAATCCAATCACAAGATCGAAAAAAAAAGAAAAGAAAAGAACACAAACTCGAATCACAAATTCAAAACCTAGAATCATATGCCTTTTGTGTTTGGTATTTCAAAATCTATACAAAAAAAAGTAGTATGATGCAGAATAGAATTAATAGTTATACCTTTCTTTGTAAGCAACAACCTCTTGATCTTCTATCATATTCCTCTTCTTATCTCAGATGTCGTGTGGGTGGCGATCTACCGAGACGAGAACCACCCAAGCTTCCTTCTTCTCCAACAAGTTTCGGCCACCACAAGTTCTTCAAGAAAAGATGAGGTTCGACCACCACCACCAAGCTCCAAGGGATGCTAAAAACAAAGCCTCCTATCTCTCCTTTTTCCTCTAACAATATCTGGCCACCAACAAAAACCTCCTTGAGATGAAGATGCTACCGGCCAAGGAAGAAGAATAGGAGATGGAGAGGAAGAGAGGGGTCGACCAACAACCAAGGAAGAGAGGAACCAATAGAAGAGATATTGTTATGAGGTGAGGCACCTCTACCGTCTCTTTTATATTCCTTGGTCTTGGTAAATAAGGAAAGTTTTATTAAAACTTCCTTATTCTCTTTGCCAATGAAAGGAAAGTTTAATAAAATTTCCTTTCAAACTTTATATGCCCGGCCACCTTAATCCCTCTAAACAAGGAAAGTTTTAAACACAAAATTAAAACTTCCTAATTTGTTTCCGAAAATTTTTAAATAAAAATTTCTCTTTAAAAACATTCCCTTCATGGTTGGTCATAAAAGGAAACTTTTATAAATTAAAATCTCTCTATTAAAACATGTGGATGATTTACAAAAGGAAAGTTTTCTCTAAAACTAAAATTCTCCTTTCAATCTACAAATAAGGAAAGATATCAAATCTTTTCTTAATCTTTTGTAGAAACTATAAAAGGAAAGATTTAATTTTAAAACTCTCTTTTAAATCATGAGGATGGTTACAAAAAAGGAAAGTTTTATCAAAAAATTAAAATCTTCCTTTTAACTACAAATAAGGAAATATATCAAACATTTCACTTAATCTTTTGTAGATAGCTATAAAAGGAAAGATTTAAATTTTAAACTTTCTTTTAAAACCATGGCTTCCACATAAGAAAGATTTAAAAAAAAAATCCTTTTTAATTTAATGTGGCCGGCCACACCAAGCTTGGGTTCAAGCTAGGGTTGGCCACCTAATGAAACCAACTCACCTTGGTTTGGCCGACCCTAGCTTATGCTCCAAGCTTGGCTTGGCCGGCCACCTTAAGGTGGGTAAGAAGGTGGGTATGGGTGGGTATAAAACTTTATAAATAAGAGGCTACGATAAGGACCGAGAGGAGGAATTGATTTTGGTCTCCTGATGAAATTAAGCTTCCCGTGTTCGCCCCGAACACCCAACTTAATTTCATCAATAATAATTCATACCACTAAAGAATTATTATTGAACTACCGCACCAATCCCAAATTACATTTTGGGCTCATTCTTATCATGAGGGTGTTAATCTCCTTGTGTTTAAGATATCAAATGTACACTAATTAAATGAGTTACTGACAACTCACTTAATTAATATCTAGCTCCAAGAGTAGTACCACTCAACCTTATCGTCATATTGGACTAAGTCCACCTGCAGGGTTTACATGACAATCCTTATGAGCTCCTCTTGGGGATATTATCAACCTAGATTACTAGGACACAGTTTCCTTCTATAATCAATAACACATACTATAAATAATATCATTTCCCAACTTATCGGGCCTCTTGATTTATTGAGTTAAATCTCACCCTTTGATAAGTCAAAGAAATAAATACTAAGTACATGTGCTTGTTACTATATCGGGATTAAGAGCACACACTTCCATAATAACAAAGGTCTAGTTCTTTTATTAAGTCAGTATAAAAGAACTTACCTTAAATGGTCCAGCTCAATATACTCTGAGTGTACTAGTGTAATTTTATAGTTAAGATAAACTAATACCAAATTATACTACGACTATTCCAATGGTTTGTTCCTTTCCATCTTAGTCGTGAGCTACTGTTTATAATTTATAAGAAATTGATAACATGATCTCCTTTCCATGTTATCTATAATATAAATTAATTGAATAACTACACTTAGCATATAAATGTAGACATTTGACCAATATAATTATTTATTTCAAAATAAATGTTTACAAAAAGTTAAGCTTTTAGTATACACTCTAACAGAATGTAGGCTCGGAGAGTCTCTCTTGGCCCTTGCTTCATGGAGAACAAATTGACACTTGTCTTTTGATAGTGCCTGCTGCTTGTGAAGCGGTGGAGGAAAGCCGTTCGAAAGTCCTTGAAACTTCGAATCGATCCATCCGGCTACCTCCGAAACCAACGTTGCACCGAGCCGGATAATGTGGTGTGGAAGACCCAACACTTGACCCCGTCAATATATTGATGGAGAGTAGTAGCATTATCGAACTTACCGAGATTGTCGTCCATGTCAATCGACCCGTTATACTCTCCGATCGCTAAGGGAGCGTAGTACCTCTGCAGTGGATCTTGCAGAATCACCTCGGAGAATTGCCGGTTGATCCGCTCAAGAGACAGATCAACTCGGGGTTCTTTGCCCTTTCTTGAGTCCCAGACAGGAGCTTCGTCTGAGGAAGATCCCTTTTCTTAGTTGGCCTGAGTGATTTCTGAGGGCGTCTGAAATAGTGCCTTGTGAAATGGGATGGGCGTGGGTGGATCTTCTCCATGTGTGTTGGTTGGCATTTTATTCTGCCCCCAGATGGAAAGCTGCTCCGGTTGGTTTTCGTGAGCCGCTCGGCCTCTCGAGGTTGATGTCGCTTATTGCGCCTACCGATCGGCTAGCGCCTTTTGCTGCTGCTACTTGAGCGTCACGGTGTGGAGACGTCCAACTTCTTCCATCTTCTTGGCTAAGATTCAGGTGCATTCCCATATACGGCGCCAAATTTGATCCTACCCAAGAGTCGAGTTGACGGAAATTAGGGAGATGATGCTCACGTTGACTGGATGTAGACCGAATGTGACATAGGCCTCCGATGAGCTAAGCTTGCAACCACAAGCCATTAGCGCCGAGCCAAGGAGGGGTTCCCCAACGATGCCTTCTAACGCTCAAGTCAGTCACCGACGGCAAGTGGATGAAGTAGAGAAGAGAAAAGAGCAGCAGCATAACTGTAGCTACAGTATCGAAAAACATACCTTCGTCAAAGTCTGGGGGTCCTTATATAGGGCTCCCGAGAGGTGCGTGCATGCTTCCCAAGGCATGCACGCTTCTTAGAGCATACCTGGAAAGGACGTGTCAAAAAAGCATGCCTGACGCTATACCTTAACAACCCGAGCATATCCCTGACGTGACAATGGAAGCTTCCACCGTACGATTTTCTGTCTAACCGTGCCACCGACTACGCCATCTGCCGGTAGTACGAGTTCCTAGAAGGATATCACCAGCTTCTCCATTTGTCTATTACTGGGCCGAGCGAGGGAGCCGCTCGACCAGTCTGTCATCCAGCAGATATCACGATCGGGCCGAGCGAGATGTCCACTCGGCTAATGGTCTGCTATCTTGACTTCCTCCTATTGAGTAAGGGAGCCATGCCTGCCTGATCGGGGGTGTGTCCGCTGTTCGGCCGAGTGGGTCGACCGCTCGGCCCCCGTTCCTCCATACTTGTACCGTTTGAGCATCGGAAGCTCAATATCTGGCCGAGCTGTCATATTGTCAGGTTAGGTATTCCCCATGCCGATCTGGTAGATGGATCGCCCGATCGGATGGACTCCTGGGGCGCCGACCACCTTAACCGCCGAGCTGTCGTATTGTCGAGTTGGGTATTCCCCACGCCGATCTGGCAGATGGATCGCCCAATCGGACGGACTCCTGGGCGTTGACCACCTTGATCGTCTACCGGGCGGGCCCCACCTTACCACCGGATCACTCTTCAATCGGACAATTACATCCGCAATCTCCATGTATTGTCAAATATCGAAACCCAAAACATCAAAACTCAGGCTTGAGTCATCTCAAGCCTAGTCAACCTAGTCAACCTTGACCCAGGGGATATTGCACCAACAATCTTCCCCTTTTTGATGTTTGACAATACCTTTAAGTTAGGCTAATCCATAGCCTCAACTTCTTCCTCATGCCAAAATACGAATGAGGGGTTCCTTCATTCTCTCCCTTTCCTAGAGAGCAAACTCCCTCTTTAAGGTAATGAAGGCATAGTATAGACCCTGCATTCTCCCCCTAACTTTCCTAGAGGAGCAAAGGCCTAACTTAAACCCTACATTTCTCCCCCTATTGTCACACATCAAAAACTCTTCCTCTGAAGAGTTATCCAACGTTGTTCACAACCACACATGTTGATCACAACACCGCAATGAAGGTCCCATACCCTTCATTGTATCCAATGCTCACCCGTAAGCATTAACCAATCTAACAATGAAGATCTTATACCCTTCATTATCTTCAATGCCCACCCTTTAGCATTGAATCTCTTCACAAACATAATGAAGGTCCCATACCCTTCATTGTATCCAATGCTCATCCTTGAGTATTTTTCAAGCGAAGGATATACCACCTTCCATGGTGTCAAAAAATAATTTCCATGTCCTTAGCGAGTAAATCCCTCTAAAGACATGCTCCAAACTTTTGTCATTGCACCAACAATGACTTGGAATCCCTAAACCTTTAGGAAACCCAAAATTTGAAGTTTTGAGGTTTAAAAATTCAATATTGAAACCAAACCTCAACCTAAACTTTAACTTAGTCTTCCCTAACCAATCTATCCTTGTTTTCAGCATGAAAGCTCCCCCTTAATGTGTACAAAAATATTCCAAGGGGTGAGGAATGGTTACCTAGACTAAAAATGATTTGAAATGCTAAAATCAGGCTTTTCTAGCCAAAATCAGCATTCCCAATCGATTGAAGTTGGGTCTCAATCGATTGAAACCAATTCAATAGATAACTTGATCGATTCCACGAACTTCTGTTCACGGAAATTGCCTCTAAATTGATTCACTAATCGATCCAGGAAAATTGAATTGATCAGCTGATCGATCCAGCGAGGCTCTATTTGCAAAGAAACGCATCTTAATCTGATCGATTGAAGCTTCCCAATCGATCGGTTGATCGATTGGGTTTCTGAAATTCTGAAATCTAATTTCAGTCAAATTTCAAAAATGCCCTAAAATTTTTAAAAAGTTTTAAAAATCATGAAAACTCGTGTAGATATTACTTAGGGTATATACTTTCATGGAAAAATAGTTTTCTATGAAAATACTTTCTATTTTCAAGGTTTGACACAAACTTGAAAACTTGTAAAAATTCAATGTTTCTTTCAAGTTTGTATCTAACTTTTCAATGATGATTACTATCAAAAGATAACCTTCACCAAGGTTTTCCAAAGTATATTTAAAATATTGTTCAAAACCAATTTCCAACCATGTTCCTTGCGCTCAATGCACATGACTTGTACATTAGCTTTCCCAATGATTGGAGTACACATAACCATGTGTTTTGATGAACTTAAAACTCAAAAAGAATGCACTAAATCAACATCTTAAGTTTTGTTCATCATCCTAACACCTCACTTGTATCTAATATGTACTAAAACACATACAAGTCACCTTATAGTTCTTTGTGAGATGTAAAATTTGGTTTTGCCCTAAGCTAGGGATCATGCATATCTATCTAGACATTTTAGAAGTTTTGAACATCCACCTAGGATGCCACTTGTTAGTAAATGTCATTTGCCCTTAATTGCAAGAAAATTAAAATAATTCATGATGATATATGACATACATAAAAAAGAAGTAATTTTCAAAAGAAAGTTTACTATAGCTACATGATGTATGTCTGTCATGACATGGTATTTTTGTATTTTTCATAATAAGCATGAATGTAAAATATGATGTCATGGCATATGATGGGAAAATAATCATGGCAAATTAGCATAAATAAAATATACCTAGATTACCTATCTAAGTATCCTTAACCTTAGCTAACTTAAATTTAAATCCTAGATTGCCCACTTTTTCTCAAGAAAATGTCAAACTCCCAATTTTGACATTTCTTTTACTTTTCTTAATTTGTGTCAATTTAAATTAAGCATAATTCCTCAAGGTTTAGCACATTTTACTCTTACAAGAGTAAACATATTAAATTAAGGCCTAATTTTTGCCCTTAACTTCTTAAAAAAAAAAACCAAAATCCCAACTTAGCATTTCTTTTACTCTTGATTTGTTGTGCCAATTAAAATTACATCGAATTTATCAAATTATGTCATATTTTACTCTTACAAAGAGTAAATCAATAATCCATTTCATTTTCAAAGGTTAACAATAACCTTGAAAATGCTCTCTGAGTGCCAACTTCATCAAGGTTGGGTTAACTATCATTCCAATTTGAGTTGACACTCTCTAGCCCATCTAAGGGGTAGAGAAAATACTCCTAGGAGTCCAAAACCTATTGGTGCTCCTTGGATGCTCTAAATACTCACTAGGGATAACCTCCCTAATTACCTTCTTAATGACCTTCCTAGGCTTCTTAGAAACCTTGGTCACCTCCTCTAGGTCAACTCTAGGGATTGCTTCCCTTGTGACCTTCTTAGTGACTTGCTTAGACTTCTTAGAAGTCTTAGTCACATTTTTCATTGCAAAGATACTCCTAGAAATAACTTTCCTTATATCCTTGACTTACCCCCTAGACCTAGAGTTGGTTCCATATCTATATGGAACCCTATGGTAAGAAGTCACATCCTTCTTAGCCTTAGGTTTGTATCCCAAATCTCAATGGTCATTGGATGACTTTTGTACTCCTAGACCTAGGTTATGCTCATTTTTCCCTTTTAGGATATTCTCCATCCTTTTTAGGGTTTTTTTTTCATTTTATCAAGCCTTGACCTCAAGACTTGATTTTGCATCATTAAATCCTTAGTTTTGGACTTTTCTTTAAATTCTTGAGCATTTATATTTTTGGGGTTGCATCTACTATCCTTAGTGTTCTTGCCTAAATTTTTATCCACCTTCCTAACCTTAGGTGAGGCGGTTTTAAAATAAAGAGCTACATGTTTTTCCTTAATGCTATCATGCTTTCTATTTTTATGATAAATGACATTAAAATGATATAAACTAGAATTAGCATGCTCTTTACCATTTCTAAGAGGAATTGCATCAATAAATGTTACCTTGGGTTTGCTCTTAAGAGCTCCCCCTTGACTTGTGCTTCCTCTTTTGGGCTTGACCGACTTCTTCCCCTTTGGATATTAGCTTCGATAATGTCCTTTTTGATGACACAAGAAACACACAATGTGTTCCTTGCTCTTCTTTGTTATGGGGGCGGTCTCCTTTAGCTTCTCCTTGCCCTTTAGTGCCGGTTGACTCTTTTTCTTGGTCAACTTAGGGCATTTGCTCTTGTAGTGCCTATGTTCCCTACACTCAAAACATATAATATGATTTTTATTTTTAATTGAAACATTTGTACCTTCACATGTAGGGATGTCACTCGATCCTCCATTTGATTCTTCATGACTTTTGGAGGTTGCATCATCTTCTTCTGCACTTGACCCGATGTAGAAGCTTCTCCTTCTTCTTGGTCAGGTGTCAACGAGGGTCGCTCCCCCTCAATCCTAGAGGTGGAGACATCTTTATCTTTATCGTGTACATGGAACAAAGAGTATGCTCCCTCTTTTCCCTTTTCGTTGCATTCCTTTGAAGATGAGGCTTCTTAGACTTCTTCTTCGGATGTTGAGCATCTCTCAACTTCCAAGTTCTCTTCTTCTTCCTTTTGGTCTGGCTCCAATGAGTTGCTCTCTTTGGATTCCTCTTGGTTTGGTGTAGTGGAGGGTTCTTCATGAAGCGTGGCCAATTTGCTCCAAAGCTCCTTGGCATCCTTGAATTCTCCAATTTTCTCCAAGATGTCGCTTGGCAATTGATTGACCAACAACTTAGTCACTTTATCATTGGCCTCACATCTTTGGATTTGCTCTTGGCTCCACTTGCTCCTCTTGAGAATTTTGCCTTTTGAATTTGTTGGAGCTTCGAAGCCTTCCATTAAAGTGAACCATTGCTCTATCTCCATCATAAGAAAATTTTTGATCCTTGATTTCCAAGAATCGAAGCTCGTCATTGTGAATGGTGGAGGCACCCTTGTGTAGGTGCAGCGGAGGCCAGCAAGAGGGGGGTGAATTGCCTGAAAAAAATAAAGTATACTCTCCTCGTCTTTCAACTAAAAAAGATAGCAATAATTAAAAATTAAACTTAACAGAAATAAAGAAAAAGAACTCAGCAATTTACTTGGTTACAACCAAGACAATTGTTAATCCAAGGCAGAAGAACAACGCTCTGAAAAGATCTCCTTCTCTGAACGCGGAGAAGCCTTTTACATAATGGAAAGCTCAGACAAGTTGCTAGGAATGACTACAGAGTTGAAAGAACAATTGATGAATAATTCCTAGGTCCAGGGGTCCTTTTATAGCCCCTGGAAAGTCTATCCCGTAGGTCTAAGGCGCCTCCAATTGAGGTCCAAGGCACCTCAGGTCGAGTGAACGGATAAAACTCTATCCGGTCGACAATGGGCATTTTGACCGGGATGAAGGCGCCTCCATCAAGCCTTGAAGGCGCCTTCAAGGTGAAGGCGCCATCAAGCCATGATGAAGGCGCCTTGAGCTGCCTTTCCAGCTCGTTTTCTTCTTTGCTTCAACTTCCGAAGTTTCATCCTTTTGGGTGATTCCGGCCAACCGAAATAGGGCTCACCCAAACCCAGTTTCCGACCTTTTCCTTGAGCAGTCTTCCGACCCAACTTAACATCCCTTGAATGCCGCGCACATTCTTCTCGCCCACCAGTGTACTCTTCCGCAGCTCTCTCGTCCTTCGGACGCACTGAGCCCGTCGGCTCCCTTCCCGTGTCGTCCTTCTCGCTAGCTGCGTCTTCCACTCGACTTCCTATGCTCCTGCACACTCAGACACAGGGATCAAACACAAAGCAGGACCTAACCAACTTGGTTGATCACATTAAAACTACCACGGGGTCTAACAATCTCCCCCTTTTTGATGTGCATTAACCCAAGTTCAAGTCAGGGTAAAAATAGACAAACAGTAATTTAAAGAAATTACTAAACTAACATTTTTAAGCATAAATTTGCAATTAAAATAAATTGCAACTAATTAATTAAGAGTTTAAACAGAATTTTTCAAAAATATTTTTAAAACTCAGAGTTTTGGAAAAAAAAATTCTCTCCCCCTAAACTTGTACGTTTCTCTCCCCCTTTGATCACAGCAAAAATGGAGTAATAATAAGAGAATATGATAAATATTTTAAAAAATATTTAGTAAATTCTTAAGTTAAAAACATTTTTGAGTTTTTAGAATTTTGAAAAAAAATTTCTAAGTAAAATGACCTTAACAAAATTCTAATTAAAAATTTTGAAGATTTTCAAAGACAATATTTGAAAAACTTTCAAAGCATTATTTAATTCTTATTTAATGCTTTTTCAAAAAGTTAATTAAACATTTTATTTCAATATTTCAGCTTCCAAGTCGTGGTGAGGCACTAGGTCTTCTTGGTTATTGGAGCAACAACCACTTTCTTAGACAAAGTCTCATAAAGAAATTTTAACGTTTAATTTTCTTGCTGGAAGCTTTAACAATAAAGGAAACTTAGTCTAATAAAGCTTTTGGAACCCAATAGAGGTTCCTTCCTACTGGATTAATCAGAAACTTAGGGGATATATAATTCTTGGGTATTTTCCTATGTTGACCTTGATGATGTTTAACATACCAGTTTAATTTTCCATAAATCCTAAGTTTTTGACTTTTGAAAAATATTTGTTTTAAAACATGCATTAGTTTTCAAATTTTCAATTTCTAATTTTAAATTATCATTTTCTGATTTTAATTTATCTGAAATTCTATTTAAGTCAGCATTCTCTTTTTCTAATTTGAATAAATCTTTAGAAAGAGACTTAATAAATTGAAAGGACTGAGTTAGGGTTAGATTACGTACCTTACTTACCTAACTTGGTGATGCTTCCCCTTCACTGCAGCTTTCTTCCTCTGATGTTCCTCCCCCTTCATCTATGCTCATCTCTGAGCTTGACTATTCTTCCAGCTGATGGTTAGCCATTAGCGCTAACCCCGAGAAGGTTTCGACGTCTGATTCGGAAGAAGACGAATCTGACCAAGTGCCCTTCAAGTTCTTCTATTTGGAGGAAGATTGTCGCTTTTCCTTTACTCTTCCCTTTTTCTTCAATTTTGGGCAATCATCTTTGATGTGCCCTTCTTCGTTGCACTTGTAGCAATGAACCGTTCTTCTCTTTCGCTCATGCCTCTTTGTCTGTGATCTAAATTTGTTAGAATTAAAAAAACTTATTGAAACGCTTTAACAGTAGTGCTGCTTCTGATTGGTCGATCGAGGCTTCGGAGTCAGAATCGTTTGTTCTTGCCTTTAAG
This sequence comes from Zingiber officinale, assembly GCF_018446385.1. Taxonomy (NCBI): domain Eukaryota; kingdom Viridiplantae; phylum Streptophyta; class Magnoliopsida; order Zingiberales; family Zingiberaceae; genus Zingiber; species Zingiber officinale. Next base: position 95,547,213 of record NC_056002.1, on the reverse strand, counting down.
GCAATGTTCTGACTTATTTTCTCCACTTCATTGGGCTCTGCAATTCAAGATTTGTGAAGTTCAAAAGTTGAAAATAAATTTTCTAAAGTATTTACCTCGAATTCCTTAGAGATGTAGTATGCATCTACTAAGGACACCCATTCTGGAGTTCTGGGGAAGGCGTTGAGCGCGTACCGGATCGAGTCCCGGTTCATTACTTCTTCTCCAAGGTTGCTTAGTTGAGTTATTAGCTTCTTAATCCTTGCTTAGAGTTGCGCTACCTTCTCGCCTTGGTTCATCTGGATGTTCGTAAGTTGAGTCCGGAGGATATCGCGTCTTGCAAGCTTCGCTTCGAATGTACCTTCGTGAAGCTCCAGGAATTTTTCCCAGAGGTCTTTCACGGAGTCATAGCTTCCGATCTGACTTACCTCTTGTGGTGGTAGCACGCTAAGCAGGTGGAACTCTGCCTTTCCATTGGCGACAAAATCGGCTTGCTCCTTCTTGCTCCACTGATGCTCTTCTTTGTTTTTCGGAACTTCAAAACCATATTTCATAGTTAGTAAAATATCGAAGTCGGTTTTAAAAAATACCTCCATCCGACGTTTCCATGTCGTGAAGTCTCTCCATCGAACTTCGAGGGATGAAGCTTGTTCTGGCCATATTCTTGTTCTTCGTGCTTCAGTCGGTGGTTAGTCCTTCTGAGGCGGTCTGGCTCTGATACCAATTGTAGGTGCAGCGGAGGCCAACAAGAGGAGGGTGAATTGCCTGAAAAAAATAAAGTATACCCTCCTCGTCTTTCAACTCAAAAAGATAGCAATAATTAAAAATTAAACTTAACAGAAATAAAGAAAAAGAACTCAGCAATTTACTTGGTTACAACCAAGACAGTTGTTAATCCAAGGCAGAAGAACAGCGCTCTGAAAAGATCTCCTTCTCTGAAGGCGGAGAAGCCTTTTACACAATGGAAAGCGTAGACAAGTTGCTAAGAATGACTACAGAGTTGAAAGAATAATTGATGAATAATTCCTAGGTCCAGGGGTCCTTTTATAGCCCCTAGAAAGTCTATCCCGTAGGTCTAAGGCACCTCCAATTGAGGTCCAAGGCGCCTCAGGTCGAGTGAATGGATAAAACTCTATCCGGTCGACAACGGACGTTTTGACCGGGATGAAGGCACCTTCATCAAGCCTTGAAGGCGCCTTCAAGGTGAAGGCGCCTTCAAGCCATGATGAAGGCGCCTTGAGCTGCCTTTCCAGCTCGTTTTCTTCTTTGCTTCAACTTCCGAAGTTCTATCTTTTTGGGTGATTCTGGCAACCGAAATAGGGGTCACCCGAATCCAGTTTTCGACCTTTTCCTCGAGCAGTCTTCCGACCCGGCTTAACGTACCTCAAACGCCGCGCACGTTCTTCTCGCCCACCAGTGTACTCTTCCGCAGCTGTCTCGTCCTTCGGACGCACCGAGCCCGTCAGATCCCTTCCCGTGCTATCCTTCTCGTTAGCTGCGTCTTCCGCTCGACTTCCTGTGCTCCTAAGCTCCTGCACACTCAGGCACAAGGATCAAAAATAAAGCAGGACCTAACCAACTTGGTTGATCACATCAAAACTACCACGGGGTCTAACACCTTGTGTCGAATCTGAGTCCATCTCGGAATTCCATCTTAAAGTTGATCTTTTTGAATTCCTTGACTTTGATGAACTTGCTTCAACTTCTTCACCCTCTAGCTTTGTTGCCCCTTCCGACGATGATTCTGGTGAAGTGCAACCTCGCGCTGATACCACTTATTAGGGTCGTATTGGTGCTAGAGGGGGGGGGGGTGAATAGCTCTTCGCACTTGTTGATGTGCTTCTTCAATGATGTGCAGCGGAATAAACAACAAGAAACACACTCACAGCGCTAACACTAAGGATTTACTTGGTATCCACCTCAAGAAGAGGTGACTAATCCAAGGATCCGACCCTCACTCACTCATCCATTATGAAAACACTCCTTTACGGTAACTACTGAAGGCAAAAAAGCCTTGTACAAGCTCACACACAAAGATATACAAGAAAAACAAAATACAAGCTGATACAATATCAAATCTTACAAGATTTACACGACATAAACCCTAGCTTGCTTTTCTTCTTGCTTGAATACACCTCTTGGCTTGCTTGGAAGTGCAACAACACTCATCTCTAAGCCTCTACGATCTGGTGTGTGTTGGTGAGCTCAGTGGAGAACAGATCGTGATGATCAGAAGAGAAGCGCTCGAAGCCGTGTTGAAGAAATCGCTCGCAACAACTTTAAACCTATGCAACGGTTGGATCCCAATCGATTGAATGTCTCTCAATCGATTGGGGAGGCTTTGAATTGATCGGTCGATCGATTCAGAGCGCCTCTATACCCTCTAGAAATGGCTGAATCGATCGACCAATCGATCCAACCTTTCTCACGTCTGCGCGTGAGAAATCCAACCCCCAATCGATCGACCGATCGATTAGAGATGCCCAATCGATCGGCTGATCGATTGGGAGAGGTTATGTTCTCGCAACAATTGCTCCCAATCGATTGGGCAAAACCTTCTTCATGACACACATCTAATCGATCGACCGATCGATTGGACTATGGTTCAATCGATCAGTTGATCGATTGACCCACCTTTGACTTGCCTAAACTTAAGTCCAAGGCCTCCAAACCCAACATCAAGTTAAACGTGACCTATTGGAACCTCATGCCTAGTATCTGGTCAACCTTGACCTGCTAGGACTCCTTCACTAAGTGTCCGGTCAATCCCTTTGATTCACTTGGATTTCCTCGTGCCAAGTATCCGGTCAGTCATTTATGATAGATCGTTTGGAGCGATAGAGGGGGGGGGGGGGGGAATATCGCGCGTTTAAAGCTTTTTCTTTAATCTTTTGAAACCAAAGTCGTGCAGCGGAAATAAGAAAAGAGACAATGTCTTTTACTTCGTTCGGAGCCTAGCTCGACTCCTACTCGAAGGCCCACGGTCCTTGACCGCACCGATGGGCAAAACACTATAATCCTTCTTTCCGAACTCCTCAGAAAGAAGTGAATCATACAAGTATAGATATGTAAGATAGTAACACTTCTACTATCTTACAGAATTAAAGTGCAGTACAAAAAGAAAAGCTATACCAACAATAGTAGTAGTAAATTGTAGCTCGGTCGGCAATCGGATGAAGTTGCTTGCAAATTTGATGAGGACTTGTAGCGTGAGCAACTTGCAGAAGAGCACAAGAGTCGATCAGAAAATACTCTACTGCCTCTGTCTTCGAGCCTGTTTTTATAGATGTACTGGAGGTTCGATCGACCGATCCCAATGTTCGGTCGACCAAACCCGCTCCCTTCCTTCCTAGCTGAAGTTTGAAGCTGGCTCGATCTTTCGTATTTATTGGTCTTTAATGGTTCGGTCGACCGATCATGCCTTTCGGTCGACCGAACAGCATCCTTCCCTGTTCGTCGTGATTCTGCCGAGATCATCATTTAATGCTGAATAAATGTTGATTGAATTGGTCGACCGATCCCCAGGTTCGGTCGACCGATCAGCTTATTTCCTTTGCTGCTAATCGATGCTGATGATCTGTCCTATGCTGAGTCACTATGGTTCGGTCGACCGATCTTACGGTTCGATCGACCGATCAAGCTTTGATATGACTTGGACTCAGTTCTGAACTGACCTGATTCTATGCTGATTCTGGTTGGTTCAATCGACCGATCCTACTATTTGGTCGACCGATCAGCTCGGATCTGTAAAACAGTATTAGCTAAAAAACCTCCTGCAAAACAGATGTTAGAGAAATAATATATAAAGCAGGAATATGCACGACAGTAGGACTGTCTTGATCTCAACTTTTGAAACCTTCCTAGTTTCATCAGTTGGATCAGCGACCTAAGGTTGTTCCCTTCGGGAACCCGACTTCACTGTCGCTCCTCCAGTTGTTTATACTAAAAGTCTAGCTTTTGTAAATATTTATTTTTTGAAATAAAAGAATCACATTGGTCAATATCTGTATTTATTTGTTAAATGTAATTATTCAATTAATTTATATAGTAGATAACATGGAGTGTGATGTCACACTCAGAAGATCATGTTGTTAGTTCTTTATAAATTATAAATAGTTGCTCATGACTAAGATGAAAAGGAACAAACCATCGGAATAGTCGTAGTGTAATTAAGTATTAGTTTTTCTTGATTAATAAATTACACTGATACACTCTAAGTGTATTGAGTAGGACCATTTAGGTAAGTTCTTTTTGTACTGACTTAATAAAAGAACTAGACCTTAGTTATTATGGAAGTGTGTGCTCTTAATTCTAATATAATAACAAGCACATATATTTAATATTTATTTCTTTAACTTATCAAAGGGTGAGGTTTAGCTCGATAAATCAATATGTCCGATAAGTTGGGAAATGATATTACTTATAGTGTGTGTTGTTAATTATAGAAGGAATCTGTATCCTAGTTATCTAGGTTGAAAATGTCCCCAAGAGGAGCTCATAAGAATTTCCATGTTAAACCCTACAAGTGGACTTAATCTGACATGACAATGAAGTTGAGTGATACTACTCTTGGAGCTAGATATTAATTAAGTGAATTGTTAGTAACTTACTTAATTAGTGGACATTTGTTATCTTAAATATAGGGAGACTAACACACTCATGATAAGAAGGAGCCCATAATGTAATTTGGGATTGGTGCGGTAGTGCGATAATAACTCTCTAGTGGAATGAGTTATTATCGATGAACTTATGTTGTGTGTTAGGGGCGAGCACGGGATACTCAAGCTTATTGGAAGGCCAAAACCAATTTCTCCTCTAGATCCCTGTCGTAGCCTCATTAAAGCCTCAAGTTCATCCAAAGAAAGGCCCATCTTGATGTCCAAGAAGGGGGCCGACCTAATGCTTGGTGACCAAGCAAGGGCCGGCCACACCCTCTTTATAGGGGCCAACCCTATGTTGGATCGAGACGCGCTAGAGGGGGGGGGGTGAATAGCGCTCGTGGCTATTTCATTTTTCGGATTCGTAAATCATACGGGAAATTAACAGAGTAATAAGCAGCGGAATAAAAACAGTCAAACACAGAGACACAGGGAATTACTTCGTTCGGAGCCTAAGGCGACTCCTACTCGAAGGCCCGCGATCCTTGATCGCTTTCTGTGGGCAACAACTATAAGCTCGAAGAATATTACAAACTTAGAACAATTTGTTAACTAAAGAAATACAATACCGACGACAGAATCTAAGGAAATCGAAGTGTCGGGTCGTCGAGTTGAGTTGAAGCTTTCTCGGGATGTCGCGTTTAGCAGCCGATTGAAGCACGATCACTTGTAATAAGATGTTTTGAGGTGCTGCTCGAAACCCCCTTATAAAGGGTGCCCAAGGCGCCTTGGAAGCCTCCGAAGGCGCCTCCATAGCTCCGAGTCCACCGTGCAGATGAGCGCTGACCATTCTGCGCTTATCACCTTGAAGGCGCCTTCATAGGTCTTCAAGGCACCTTCCAAGGCGCCTCCATAGCCAACCGAGGCGCCTTCAGCCCTGCTTCATGGTCAGGTCATCTTTTGCACCCGAGGCACCTCCAAGCCCCATGGAGGCGCCTCGGACACTGTTCATCCGAGGAAAAACATCATTATTTTGTACCTGCAAGACATGTTAGTCCCAAACAATATCCTGCAACACAAAGTTAGCATAAAACAACAGTATGAATATGATAAAGAACGTTATGACAGTCTCCGGACTGCCTGGGTCTGACTTCAGATTTCCGTCCGAAAACCCTAGGTCGACCCGACGCCTACTGTTCCCTCTACGGGGAACGCGTCCTCACCTACTCCACTCAGGAGATTTACCTGTTGCCAGTGCGATCCTCCAGATCGACTGGACTTTTGCTCAGCACTCGACGCTTTCGGACTTTCTGCTGGACATCCGCTTCCCGGCTAGTCCAGTCTTTCACCTGGTTCGTGACACCAGGACTTTCCACCTAGGGTTACCACCCCCTAGGACTTTTGCCTGAAGCCATCGACCTGCCAAGACTTTCCACATAGGGTTACCACCCCCTATGACCTAGGGGTGCCGCCCCCTAGGGTTTTCCCTTTGCCTAACCGCAGCTAGGACTTTTCTCCACCTAGGGTTACCACCCCCTAGGACCTAGGGTTACCACCCCCTAGGATTTTCACCTGCCTAACCGCAGTTAGGACTTTCCTGAAACACTTATTCAACATGTTAGATAACAACACGACTTAACTTTGAACCCTTTTCTATTATCAAAACTTGGGTTCGATCGTCGGATTCTTCCCGCACCAACACCCTATTGCTTGGTGACCAAGCATGTAGGGGCCGGCCAAGATTAATTCAAATAGGAGGGGTGTTTTGAATTTTTTAAAATCTTCTCTTTGTAGAAAACTATAAGTTTTAAAAGAGAGATTTTAATTTCAAAAACTTTTCTTATTTGAATTAGGACACATGTTTTAAAAGAAAGTTTAAAAGATTTTAAAACTTTCATTTTTTAACCATCCTCATGGTTTAAGAAAAAAAGGAAGATAAGTTTTAAAATTTAAATTTTCTATCACCATGTTAAAAAAGAAAATTTTATAAGAGAAGTTTTAAATTTTAAAACATGGTTTGAATTTTTAGAACTTTCCTTTTTTAACTTCTACTTAGGAAAGATAGCTTGTAAAATTTTATAAGAATTTTTCTTGTAAAATTTTTTTTCCTCTTATGGGGGCCGACCACCCTTGCTTGGTGCCCAAGCAAGGTGGCCGACCATGTTTAAAAATAAAGTCATCATCAATTAATTTTGGTGATTGATTCAATCAAGAGGAAAGAAAAGGAAAATTAAAAGGGAAAAGGAAAAGCTAGAGGAAGATTTTAATTTTTGTAAACATTCTTCCCTTATTTGCCTTGAGCAACTAATATAAAAGAAGGGGTGAGGAGGCTTCATGAGATACAATTCTTATTCTCTTGCTTGGAGAACCTCAAGTGGCCGGCCCTCCCTCTCCCTTCTCTTTTCCCATTTGCTCTCTTCTCCTTGGTGGTGGTGGTGGCCGAATTTTAGAAGAAGAGGAAGAAGCTTTTGGGTGGTGATCACCTTGGAGGTTCGTCGCCCACACGACGTCCAAGGCGAGATGAGGAATACGACAGAAGATCTTGAGGCCATTAGCTTACAAAGAGAAGGTATAACTAGTAGTTTTCTTCCGCATCATACTAGTTATTTTCTTTGTAAGAATTCTAAATACAAAAGGCAATTAGATCTAGTTTATTGAATTTATTTTTCAAGTTTGTGTTTTCTTCTTTTTCAAATTTGTGATTCGATTGTTCTTTTTGGTTAACCTAGAATTATTTAAGGAAATTAAATATTAGCTTTCCTTAAAAGGCTTTGTCTAGGCGGTCGTGGTTGCTCCCATATCCAAGAAGGCCATGTGCCTCACCATGCAGTCCTAGAAGCCAATTTTAGAAATTAATATTTAATGGAATTAATAACATAGGTGGATTTGAATCAATAGTGTTAAGTTCTGCTTGCAATTCAAATTTAATCCATTAAGAACAGATAAGTTAAATTTGGAATCAATGATGTTAAGTTCCGTTTGCGATTCCTAATTTAACTTCTAAAGAACACAATAGGTTATTTAAGGAAAGGTTCGACACTTGTACAAAAATTTTTGTACAGTAGAACCGGTACGTTTTCCTATGACTAACCAACATATCATACTGCCTACAAGACTCCTATTGGGATGACTCCATTTCGGCTAGTTTATGGAAAGCCTTGTCATCTTCCAGTAGAATTAGAACATAAGGCTTATTGGGCAATTACAAATCTAAACATGAATCTCAAGAAAGCAGGAGAGAAAAGGAAGCTTCAGTTAAATGAGCTTGATGAATTAAGATTGGATGCCTATGAACATGCTAGATCTTATAAAGAAAGGACAAAGAAATGACATGATCAACACATTCTCCGAAAAAGCTTCAAGGAAGGAGATCTAGTTTTATTGTTTAATTCAAGGCTAAAGCTTTTTCCAGGAAAGCATAAATCAAGGTGGGCGGGTCCATTTGAGGTTAAAAAGGTTTATCCTTTTGGAGCGGTAGATATTGGAATAAAGAGCTTGGAATGATTAAGGTAAATGGCCAACGGTTGAAAGAATATGTGCACGGTATGAAATTAAAGGAGAAGCAAAGGTTGTACTTTTCTGAACCTCGTCCTCCGGATTGATTATGTAATTAGTTCCATTTTATGTTTCTATTTTTCACTGTAGCATTTTCACTTGATTTTTGTTTTGTTTTCAGGATTAAATTCTACTTCCCTGAGCTGGCCATGATGTTTTCATGGGCATGGGAGTGTAGGAAAAGCAAGGAAGAAGAGGAACTTTCTTTTAGAGCAAAACAGAGCATGGTCGTGTGTTGTACACGGCCAGGCTTATGGTGCAGAGAAGGGAGATGATTGGGCCGTGTCTACATGACATGGCCGTGTGGAGTCTCCAGAGGAGAAAAGGTGCAAGGTCGTGTCCCAGACACGACCGTGTGAAGAATCTAGAGGAGGAGAACTTCTTGTCCATGTCTCACACACGGCCGTGCGAAGGAACCAGTGTAGAAGCATGCACTGGCCGTGTCATCTGACATGACCGTGTGCTGATTCCAAAAAAGGAAGCTGGTGAGGTCGTGTCCCAGACACGACCGTGCAAGGATAGCCGAGCAGAAGAAGGGTATGGTCGTGCCAATTGGCACGACCGTGTATGACATCCCGAGAAAGAGATGGGTATGGTTGTGTCTTAGACACTGCCATGCAAAGAGAGATGAACTAGGTCGTGTAATGATACACGACCTAGTCTACACCCTTAAAAGGGGTTAGGGCATGAGGTGTGAGCGGCACACGGCCGCGCACCCCCTTCCCTCTTCCTTCTTTTCTCTCATTTTCTTATCTCTAGGGTTTCAACTACCACTTCTAATTTCTTCCTCTCATTCTCCTTTTTGAAGGCTCGAATCTCTTCTACCATGGAAAATGTCATAAAGGGGCCTTCTTCTACAAGAAAAGGGAAGGAGAAGATGGTTGCAACAAAGGAGAGAAATTCTTGTTTCAAAGGTATTTCTAATGATTTTGGTATTATTTTCTCTAGCGAGGAACAACATCTTAGGTATGCTTCCTTATGTAAACATCCTCTTGTGAGTACCAAATTTATGGATGATGAAACTTTGGAAATATTAGGGTTTAAGGATGATCTAAATTGGTTATTTGAAAGAATAGGTTGGAGTGGTTTAATGAAAATGAAATACCCTACCTACCCTAAATTGTTTTTGAATTTTTAAGTTCCATAACGGTTGATAATGTTCAAGGTGGGGGTAAACTAAATTTTTGACTATTTAATGAGGATTATGAATGGACGTTAAGTGATTTTAATACTTGTTATGAGTTGTCAAAGAATGATTTGTGTTCAATTATACCTCAGTTCAAAAATTCACATTTTTGGCAACACATTTTTGAACAAACACATTTTAATACTCACAATTCTAGAGCTCTTCACATTATTAACCCCATTTTTAGATATGCTTATTTAGTCATGAAGAATACCATATTTGGGAGAGAAGATAAAGAGGGGTTAGTAAGACTTGTAGACTTGTATTATTTATGGGCAATGGTTGAGAATATTGCAATTAATTCTGGCTATTTCTTCCTTAAACATTTAGTGAAACTTAGGAAATCTAACTCTACCACACCTATTGTTTTAGGAGGATTGTTAACTCAGGTTGCTTTGGTGTTAGGGTGTGATTTAAGTGAAATGGAAAAGATTGATAATTCTTGTATATTAGACTTGAATTCATATTTAGCAACAAGGATGATAAGACATGAAGAATATGGATACAGTCTTCTTATTAAGAACAGTTTCCCTTTAAGATTGCCCAATCAGGATCTCATTAGTATTCATAATAAGGAAAACTAGCGGTTGAAATTAGCAAGTCAACATTCTAAAACATTGTCAACTTTAGCTTCAAAAGAGTTCCTTTGGTTAATCGTGATGTTCATAGTTTTAATTTCCAAGAACTTCAGTCTGTTCTGGACAATGTTCATAATGATTTGGATCTAACTGAAAATTTTCTCTCTAATAATGAACCCATGGAAGAGGAACAATTTAAAAAATTGCAAGAGTGTTTCAAAAGTGAGAGAGAATTGTGTGAAAAGATTTCTCGATTTATGAATTCTTATAGAGCTCACATGAAATTTAATGAAGATTTTCGGGGATATATGAGATTTTTCCAGGATGATGTTGATAAACTGTTTGAGTATCATATGTTTTTTAGAGATGAAGTAAGGTGGTTTATTAATTACTTTCCTTTTCCTCTTCCTGAATTTCCTGATTTACCACCTCCTCCACTATATTGATTTCATCGGGACGATGAAAAGTTTAAGTCTGGGGGGGTGTCGAACCTGATTTTTCTTTTTGCATTCTAGTTTTCAGTTTTTGCTTGTTTTCTGCATGTTTAGTTTTTGTTCTGCATTCTATTTCGATTGTCTTGTTTAGATTGCTTGTTTTGATAGTCATTTGACTATCTTTTGAAAATCTTGTGGCATACATCTTGAGAACATCAAAACTTCACTTATATGCTTTCTTGTCTTCAAGATTAAATATTAGCACGTTCATTATCTAGATTCATAGTGTTTTAAGTGATGTTAGTAGTATGCTTAATGTACCTCTTTTCTCTATCATGGGTAGCATGATATAAGCTAAGTATTATATGGAGATGAGTTTTAGTCTTGGCTTGACCTTAAGGATCTTATTTTCACTATACCTGTAACGACCACCCTTCTTACTACTACTACTCTCTAAGAGTGACCGTTACTTATCTACTGACTCTACTTAACCGGTATAATTAAAAATCTTTAGGAAAATCCTACCGAAAAATTTTGACAGAGTCTCCCCTGTACCGATGACTAAATCATCAATACAAACAAACTATACTCAGCCACAGGCGGCTGGAACATATATCTTCACAACCACGCAGTATAATATCACGAATAAAAGAAGGAAACTACCCTAATAATAGCAAACAACAATATCACACCCTCAATAGAACCCAACTACAAATGCGGAATAAACTTAATTACAATCTTGACTCATAATAGCATTTAAAGAAAACTAAAGAACTCTAAACAGAAATGTCTTAATAATTCCTTAGCAAACTCTTGATCTCCCCATAGTCCAGCCATCACACACCTTCATCACCACCACCTTGTCGCCTTCCTTGCTAAATCTTTTCCTTTCCTTTATCTGCAGTAGGAGGAAAAGCATAAAGCTTAGTGAGCGCTATCAACTCACAAAAACTCGATATGCATGTATACAAATAAAAATATGCTAAAACTGAATGCTAACATGTAAAGCTATTCATGCTCATAAATAGCAAAGAAACCAACTAATAGAAAAGCTAACATGTATAGCTACTCATGCTCATAAATAGCAAAGAAATCAACTAACTGAAAAACTAAACATGTGTAATTTATCATGCTCATAAACTAATAAAAGAAGCATACTAAACATGTAAAACTACTAAACATGTGTAATTTATCATGCTCATAAACTAATAAAAGAAGCATACTAAACATGTAAAACTACTAAACATGTAAAGATACTAAACATATAAAACTACTGAACATGTAAAGATACTAAACATGTAAAACTACTGAACATGTAAAGCTAAACATGCTCATCAACTAGCAAATAAATAACATGTAAGAAACTAAACATGTAAAAGCTGCTTAGCATAAAAGAAAGCTAAACTGGCTGATCTTTAAAACAAAGTGAAACTTACTTCATTTACTCTAAATTTATTCTTTTATTTCACTTGTTTAAAATTTATACTTTAATACTTGAAAATAATAATCAACTTCTCTTGGGCCCGGCATTGTACCACTTTGCGCGCATTCTTAATAAGAATCGAGGTAGCTAATCCCGAAACTACTAAGATACTTCTAGGCCATGTGCCTAGGGGCAACTTGGAGCCCATCCCTTGGATCTTGTGTCCGGTACATGCCCTTTAAAAGTAAAATACTTTCTTATATAACTTCTTTATACTTGCCCTTACTTGGCATTTAAGCAAACACCTTGTGTGCGCTTTTGATCTTAAACTTCTGAAATTGAGATCAAGTTAAAGTCTTGGTCTTTCTTAGCTTATAACTTCTCACATTAGTCCAATAGCAAAAGACTAAGGATAGGAATCATTACTGCTCATGTTAAACTGATACTTTAAAAATGGCAAGGGTGCTCATGCTACTAAATCAACAATAAGTACTAAATCTGAATTGCTACAAGGTGTTGTTCGTACTTGTAAAATGCTCAAGAAATAGAACTGAATTGCTAAAAAAAAATCAACTATGCATACTTTAAGCTTAAGTTGTTCATGTTCGTTGAGCATAGGAATCCAAGACTAAAAATGCTAAACATACTAAGGATCATAATATGATTACCCTTTTAGCAGGTCTAAACTCAAAGAACAGGCTGAGAAAACTAAATAGCATGCTAAATTGAAAGGGTTGTTCATATGTAAGAAATAGTAGAGGAACTAAATCTGCAATGTACAATATATGGCCTAAACATGTTCGGCAGTAGCAAGGAAAAGTCACAACCTGAAATGCTAAACTAATGCAACCCTTTTCATGCTTACTGGAAATAGCAATGAACAAAACTAAAATCTGCATTTGCTAAAAAAAGAAACAAAACGATTCTGTTTATTAAAGCAATGAAGTCCAAAACTAGAAACTTGAACTCAAAGGAACATCTAACTAAATGTTATTCATACCAACATAATAAGAATCTATTCATGCTTGTTAAACAATCAACCTTCTAAAACGATCTACTCAAAATAAAGGGTTGTTTAGTGCCTATTAATATGCAAGGAAACTAAATCCGCAAGGCCAATTATGAGACTGTTCATGTTCGGAAATTTACAACAAGATTGCAAAACTGGACTTCCAAATCAAGGTTACTCGAGCGTAATGCATGGCACAAACTCAAATCCGTACCAATCCAATTTGCACAGCAAGGTCACAATCCCGAATTACACAGCAAGGTCACAACAGAAAATTCTAACTCTAACTTGAATTTCTAATTGCAAGGCATGAAGGAAATCCAAATCATATGCCTAAACTAAACAATTCATTCCTTTTCTTTGAGATCCCCGGCAGTAAGCACAAAACCATAATCTTTACAGCATGTTTCAACAGAAAACAAGAGAAACAAGGAAACACCAAATCCCAATTCGGGAAACTCACGGCAGAAAACAAAACCCCTGATCATGCTTCACCGTAAAACTCGAACAAACAAGAAAACACTAAACGAATCGGAACTACTCCTACTGCAGGTGAGAAGCAACTCACCTTGCTTCTTTAACTTACAACCGAAGAAGATGAAGTATTCTAGGGTTCGGATGATGTGAAGATCTCTGCGATCCCTTCCTATCCGCGTGTTCTCCTTGACGAGGAGACCACGAATCCGTGAACGGCTTCTGAAAAGAAGCCCTTGCCGACCGCCGGAGAGAAACCCTAGGTCGACTTCACCTTCCACCTGATCTGCCGCCGTCGCACGCGAGAGGTGAGGAGAGGAAAAGAAATTTTAGGTTTTCCGAAAATCACTTTAGTCCTCACTTTATAACTAGGGTTATTTTCGGTTCCAATTACAACTTAACTATATTTCTCCCTCTTAAGTTAACATAACTCGCTGGCACAGTTGGTTGGCTGCGTTTTGCTTTAAGTGCGGTTCGCAGGTTCGAGTCTCGGCTGCAACTATTTTTCTTCCTATTTATTCTCTATTCACTAACTACTGCTTAAATATTATTCACTCCATATAAGGTTAATAAAACCGTATATCTCAGCTGGTTGGGCCGGTTTTGCTTGGGTCAGTCCGACCCGAGGTCGTGGGGTCGAACCTCGCTTTCAACAATTTTTGTCAAAAGTTCTTTTTTTTTTTTTGTAAACATACTAAACGACCTCCAAAAATTACGTAAAAATACTCTAAAAATTCTTTAAAATCTCTAGAATATTTTTAAAAGTATTTCCAAATATTTTTATGGACTTTTAGAACTTGAAATAGGGAAAATTGGGTCGTTACAATTCCCCATACCTTATAAAAAGTTCGTCCTCGAACTTAGAACAATTATGGATACTTCTGTCTCATACCGTCCTCACGTTCTCAAGTGACTTCCTCGTGCTTCTGGTTCTGCCAGACGACCTTCACTAGTGGTACTTCTTTGCTTCTTAGTCTCTTGACTGCTCTATCCACTATCTGTGTAGGTCTACTCTCATAACTAAGATCCTCTTGGATCTACACTGACTGAGGCTCAATCACTTGGCTAGGGTCGTGGAGGCACTTCTTTAACATGGAGACATGAAACACATGGTGTATTGCTGACATGCCTTGTGGTAAATCCAGCTTGTAAGCTACTTTCCCAATCCTTTCTGTGATCAGGTAAGGTCCCACATAACGAGGACTTAATTTGCCCTTCTTGCCAAATCTCATCACTCCCTTCTTAGGAGCGATCTTAAGAAAGACTGAATCCCCTACTTGGAATTCAAGTGGCCTACGGCGTGTGTCAGCATAACTCTTCTGTCTACTATTACCCATATCGCATCATATTCATTTGTGGTTCTTGGAAGACCTGTTATAAAGTCCATGAATATGTCTTCCCACTTCTATTCTAGTATTGGAAGAGAATGCAGGACTCCTCCTGGTCTCTGGTGCTCTGCTTTGACTTCCTGACATGTCAGACATGTACTGACATATTTAGCAACATCTCTTTTGAGTCCAGACCACCAGAACCTCTGTTTCACGTCTTGATACATCTTGGTAGAACCAGGACGCATGGAATAAGGTGTACTATGAGCTTCTTCTAAAATTTCCTTTCTCAGCTCTTCATCATTGGGAACACAAAGACGACTTCCCTGATAAAGAATTCCACTGTCTAATACTCGAAATTCAGAATTTTCTACTTCTCGTATCCCTTGCTTGATCTTTTGGATATCTGAATCTTCACTTTGCTTTTTCTGTATATCCTCAAGCAGGGTTGACTCTAGGGTCAATGCGGAGAGTTGCCCATAAATAATTTCCATACCAAAATCTGACAACTCCTTCTGCAGTGGTAGGGCTAATGATGACAAAGGCATCAGGGATGCACTGGATTTTCTGCTTAGTGCATCTGCCACTTCGTTAGCTTTGCCTGGGTGGTAGAGGATCTGACAGTCGTAATCTTTGACCAACTCCAGCCACCTGCGCTGTCTCATGTTTAAGTCCTTCTGAGTGAAGAAGTACTTAAGACTCTGATGATCTGTGAAGATTCTACACTGAACTCCACACAAGTAATGTCGCCAGAGTTTTAGTGCAAAGACCACAGCCGCCAGCTCAAGATCATGAGTAGGGTAGTTCTTCTCATAATCTTTGAGTTGTCTGGAAGCATAAGCTATCACTTTTCCTTCCTGCATGAGTACAGCTCCTAAGCCCATCTTGGAAGCATCACTGTAGATGTCAAAACTCTTGTCACTTTCTGGAACAGTCAGAATGGGAGCACTGGTCAATCTCTTTTTCAGCTCTTGGAAACTCTGCTCACATTTGTCTGACCATTCAAACTTCTTGTTCTTTCTAGTCAGGGCTATAAGTGGAGAGGCTATCCTGGAAAAGTCCTCCACGAATTTTCTATAATACCCGGCTAGACCAAGGGAACTTCTGATCTCCCTGGTGTTCTTGGGTCTTCTCCCTTGGCACTCCTGTGAACTCAAAAGTTGGTTCACCTTCTGGACTAAAAATCACCTTCCTTCTGCGGCAATCCACCAAAGCACTGTACTTGCTGAGGAAATCCATACCAAAAATGATATCGAAATCCTGCATGCCGAGAACTATCAAATTTACATATAGCTCTCGGTCTGCAATTCTGACCAGTACGGCTCGGAGCCACTGATTGGATCCCATGACTTCTCCAGAAGGTAGGGTCGTCAGGAACTTGGAGTTCGTACTCTCTGTAGGCACCTGTAAACTACTGGCAAAAGGTATCTATATAAAAGAATGGGTCACCCCAGTGTCAAATAGTACAGTAGCTATGTGCTGAAAAATAACTACTTGACCTGTTACGACCGTGGAGGCACTAGCAGCTTCTTCTTTGGTGAGGGAGAATACTCTGGCACCATCAAAGGCTGGAACTGGTGGAGCTTCTAACCTTCCTTGACTGATATAGGGTCCCTCCAATGCTGCTTCCATGTGGTGCAACTGTGCAGGCTGGCCTCCACATTGCAATGGCTGTGGCTGAGGTGCTTTGAGCTTGTTAGGGCATTCTTTAACCATGTGTCCTTCCTGCCTACATGAATAACATCCTGTCTTACCCAAAAGACAGGCTCCTTGATGTGT
This sequence comes from Zingiber officinale, assembly GCF_018446385.1. Taxonomy (NCBI): domain Eukaryota; kingdom Viridiplantae; phylum Streptophyta; class Magnoliopsida; order Zingiberales; family Zingiberaceae; genus Zingiber; species Zingiber officinale. Next base: position 95,530,870 of record NC_056002.1, on the reverse strand, counting down.
TCTCCCACATTCAGGACATAGAGGAAACTTGGTCTGCTTGTTTGCTGGTCCCCCCTTTTGGTTACCTCCTGAGCTCCACTGCTTTCTCTTGTGACCCTTGCCCTTCCAGTTCTGATTACTTGAGTGGGGTTTCTGGCTCCCTATTGTCTTGGCTTCGATCTTGACTGGTTTCAGCTTCAGCCACTGTATTAGGTATGCTTCTGGTCTCTGAGATGCTGTGACGACTCCCAGGGCAGCTGGTGGAACTTCAGCTACCACTGGAATCTCCATAGTGACAGCTAGGGGAGGGGGAGGAACTGGCTGCTGATTCGCCATCAGATTGAGAGATTCAGTTCAGCTACTCTGGGCTCTTCATTCTCCTGTGCTCGGTCCACAGTACGAGCGGTACGGGGACGTCCTCTTCTTGACATCTAGTTAAACAAATAAGAAGATTTGATATTTTCTCTATCTTTTCTAATCATACACATATATATATGAACAAAGAAAACTACAAAAAAAAAACTTTTATCTTACTTTAGCACTTATAAGCAATCACTCTATACTGCAAATAATAATAAAAGAAAGCAATAAAGAAAGAACTTAAATACTTTCTTACTTGAAGACGGCAAGGATGATGCTGATGTGTGTGTGATGCTGGAGAATGGAAACTGCTCTGATACCAACTGTAACGACCACCCTTCTTACTACTACTACTCTCTAAGAGTGACCGTTACTTATCTACTGACTCTACTTAACCGGTATAATTAAAAATCTTTAGGAAAACCCTACCGAAAAATTTCGACAGAGTCTCCCCTGTACCGATGACTAAATCATCAATACAAACAAACTATACTCAGCCACAGGCGGCTGGAACATATATCTTCACAACCACGCAGTATAATATCACGAATAAAAGAAGGAAACTACCCTAATAATAGCAAACAACAATATCACACCCTCAATAGAACCCAACTACAAATGCGGAATAAACTTAATTACAATCTTGACTCATAATAGCATTTAAAGAAAACTAAAGAACTCTAAACAGAAATGTCTTAATAATTCCTTAGCAAACTCTTGATCTCCCCATAGTCCAGCCATCACACACCTTCATCACCACCACCTTGTCGCCTTCCTTGCTAAATCTTTTCCTTTCCTTTATCTGCAGTAGGAGGAAATGCAGTCTATAAGCATAAAGCTTAGTGAGCGCTATCAACTCACAAAAACTCGATATGCATGTATACAAATAAAAATATGCTAAAACTGAATGCTAACATGTAAAGCTATTCATGCTCATAAATAGCAAAGAAACCAACTAACAGAAAAGCTAACATGTATAGCTACTCATGCTCATAAATAGCAAAGAAATCAACTAACTGAAAAGCTAAACATGTATAGCTACTCATGCTCACTAACCAATAAAGGAAGCATACTAACTGAAATACTAAACATGTGTAATTTATCATGCTCATAAACTAATAAAAGAAGCATACTAAACATGTAAAACTACTAAACATGTAAAGATACTAAACATGTAAAACTACTGAACATGTAAAGATACTAAACATGTAAAACTACTGAACATGTAAAGCTAAACATGCTCATCAACTAGCAAATAAATAACATGTAAGAAACTAAACATGTAAAAGCTGCTTAGCATAAAAGAAAGCTAAACTGGCTGATCTTTAAAACAAAGTGAAACTTACTTCATTTACTCTAAATTTATTCTTTTATTTCACTTGTTTAAAATTTATACTTTAATACTTGAAAATAATAATCAACTTCTCTTGGGCCCGGCATTGTACCACATTCTTAATAAGAATCGAGGTAGCTAATCCCGAAACTACTAAGATACTTCTAGGCCATGTGCCTAGGGGCAACTTGGAGCCCATCCCTTGGATCTTGTGTCCGGTACATGCCCTTTAAAAGTAAAATACTTTCTTATATAACTTCTTTATACTTGCCCTTACTTGGCATTTAGGCAAACACCTTGTGTGCGCTTTTGATCTTAAACTTTTGAAATTGAGATCAAGTTAAAGTCTTGGTCTTTCTTAGCTTATAACTTCTCATATTAGTCCAATAGCAAAAGACTAAGGATAGGAATCATTACTGCTCATGTTAAACTGATACTTTAAAAATGGCAAGGCTGCTCATGCTACTAAATCAACAATAAGTACTAAATCTGAATTGCTACAAGGTGCTGTTCGTACTTGTAAAATGCTCAAGAAATAGAACTGAATTGCTAAAAAAAAAATCAACTATGCATACTTTAAGCTTAAGCTGTTCATGTTCGTTGAGCATAGGAATCCAAGACTAAAAATGCTAAACATACTAAGGATCATAATATGATTACCCTTTTAGCAGATCTAAACTCAAAGAACAGGCTGAGAAAACTAAATAGCATGCTAAATTGAAAGGGTTGTTCATGTGTAAGAAATAGTAGAGGAACTAAATCTGCAATGTACAATATATGGCCTAAACATGTTCGGCAGTAGCAAGGAAAAGTCACAACCTGAAATGCTAAACTAATGCAACCCTTTTCATGCTTACTGGAAATAGCAATGAACAAAACTAAAATCTGCATTTGCTAAAAAATGAAACAAAACGATTCTGTTTGTTAAAGCAAGGAAGTCCAAAACTAGAAACTTGAACTCAAAGGAACATCTAACTAAATGTTATTCATACCAACATAATAAGAATCTATTCATGCTTGTTAAACTATCAAACTTCTAAAACTATCTACTCAAAATAAAGGGTTGTTTAGTGCCTATTAATATGCAAGGAAACTAAATCCGCAAGGCTAATTATGAGACTGTTCATGTTCAGAATTTACAACAAGATTGCAAAACTGGACTTCCAAATCATGGTTACTCAAGCCTAATGCATGGCACAAACTCAAATCCGTACCAATCCAATTTGCACAGCAAGGTCACAATCCCGAATTGCACAGCAAGGTCACAACAGAAAATTCTAACTCTAACTTGAATTTCTAATTGCAAGGCATGAAGGAAATCCATATCATATGCCTAAACTAAACAATTCATTCCTTTTCTTTGAGATCCCCGACAGTAAGCACAAAACCATAATCTTTACAGCATGTTTCAACAGAAAACAAGAGAAACAAGGAAACACCAAATCCCAATTCGGGAAACTCACGGCAGAAAACAAAACCCCTGATCATGCTTCACCGTAAAACTCGAACAAACAAGAAAACACTAAACGAATCGGAACTACTCCTACTGCAGGTGAGAAGCAACTCACCTTGCTTCTTTAACTTACAACCGAAGAAGATGAAGTATTCTAGGGTTCGGATGATGTGAAGATCTCTGCGATCCCTTCCTATCCGCGTGTTCTCCTTGACGAGGAGACCACGAATCCGTGAACGGCTTCTGAAAAGAAGCCCTTGCCGACCGCCGGAGAGAAACCCTAAGTCGACTTCACCTTCCGCCTGATCTGCCGCCGTCGCACGCGAGAGGTGAGGAGAGGAAAAGAAATTTTAGGTTTTCCGAAAATCACTTTAGTCCTCACTTTATAACTAGGGTTATTTTCGGTTCCAATTACAACTTAACTATATTTCTCCCTCTTAAGTTAACATAACTCGCTGGCACAGTTGGTTGGCTGCGTTTTGCTTAAAGCGCGGTTCGCAGGTTCGAGTCTCGGCTGCAACTATTTTTCTTCCTATTTATTCTCTATTCACTAACTACTGCTTAAATATTATTCACTCCATATAAGGTTAATAAAACCGTATATCTCAGCTGGTTGGGCCGGTTTTGCTTGGGTCAGTCCGACCCGAGGTCGTGGGGTCGAACCTCGCTTTCAACAATTTTTGTCAAAAGTTCTTTTTTTTTTGTAAACATACTAAACGACCTCCAAAAATTACGTAAAAATACTCTAAAAATTCTTAAAAATCTCTAGAATATTTTTAAAAGTATTTCCAAATATTTTTATGGACTTTTAGAACTTGAAATAGGGAAAATTAGGTCGTTACAATACCTATACTTGATGCTTGAATGATTGATATCATTGAAATAGTCATGATTCATCATGTTTGTTTGTACTTGGTTTCCATGGTGATTTCTCAAACTTCATTTTGGTTACTGGATGAGGCTCAACTCATGTAAACTCATTTGGAAAAATCAAAATATCCCAACATTTGTGCCAAAAATATATTTGTGAATAAGATTTGTACAATGCAAATACTTATGAAAAAAAAGTGTGAAAAAATAGAGAAAAAAAGTGAATAAGGGATATAAAAAATAGTTGTCGTGAGTGGAATCTAGCTAGTCACCCCTTTGAGACCGAGTTAGGTTACTAGGGAAATGACTGCTTAGCTTCTCTTGAGATTGAGCACGCCTTTGAGACCTTGGGTTGATTGAGAAATATGAACCAAGTGTGTGGCAAGTAAGTACCTATCACTGGTTACTTGTCTATCACTGGAAACATTAGGAATTCAAACTTGATGACGACTTGACTAGGACATAGATTGAAACTTGAAGAGTTTTGAGTTGTCTTTGTATTGTGCATGGGGTACTTATGCTTGAGTCATGCTTAACTTGTTTTCATGATCATGCTTACTAATGAAACCTTTTGATAGAGTTAGGATAATGCATTAGGGATATGAGAGCATTATAGAACATATGAATTTAGATTGCTGCATTTTGCTTGAGGACAAGCAAAGGTCTAAGTCTGGGGGTGTGATGTGCGTAGATTGTATACACTTGTTTAGCATGTTTTGATGCACATTCACATACTTTGTACCTGCTTTATCTATGCACTTTCGTACTTCCAGCTTTCCTTTTGGGCATATTTACTCTTTTTGTTCGGAGATCTGCTTTGGTGCATTTTGTGTACACAGGAGTCAAATTTGGAGAAGATTTTGACACTTGAACAAGGAGGAAAGGCACATGCCCTGTGAGCCACACGACCTTGCCATGGGGGGTTGCCCAGGCCGTGTGGAGTTCCTTGGTCATGTGGATGCAGCAGAGATGGAAGTTGCCATGGCCGTGTGAACCTCACACGACCATGTAAAGATTTGAAGCCAAATGGAGCCCTGGCCGTGTACACCACACAACCATGTGAGATTTCCAGAGACCAGGAAGGCCCTGGTCGTGTGCATCACACAGACGTGCAGGATTTCCAGCGAGCAAAAGGGCCCTGGCCGTGTACACCACACGACCGCGCCAGGTTTCCAGAGCCAGAGGCAGTGTAGGCCGTGTAGATCTACACAGCCGTGCAAGGGGAGCATTGGCAGAAGCAAGCCACGGCCGTGTACCACACACGGCCGTGTAAGGTTAGAAGAGAAGGAAATGGCTCTGGCCGTGTGAACCTCACACGGACGTGCCTCGAGGCCGTGTGGCGCCCAAACCTTCCCTCTATATAAGGCTTCCTTCATGAATTGAAAGGGGATCTTCTCCCTTTGGGGGGGGGGATTCAAGATTTGGGCGTTCCTCCACCTTCTTGGAGGGATTCCAGCGATTCTAAGGGTGGATCTTCAACGTTTCGACTCTAGGGAGCGAGGATTGGATCTGAAGACGGTCTTCATCATAGATAAGCTTTTCTTCCCTATCTTTCTTAGATTTGGGGATTAAGATGTTTATCTTTTCTTCTTCTTTTGGATTCTTTCTTTGTTCCATGGACTAGATCTCTTGTTCTAGGATGGAGGGAGTATTTGTAATGGATATTTGATGTAAACTCTTGTGGATTTGCCAATATTTCTATTTCTATGATGTTGCCCTGTTTTGTATCTATTCTTTCTTGTGTGGATTGTTGTGATTAGGTCTTAATTACCATGCTTGGTTGAATGTTTGAATATCTTGTGGATCATGTATGGATTGCGTCTCATTCGATTTTCTGAGGGACGTTTGTGACAGGAACATGCTCGTGTAAGGACATTTGAGAGGTAATCTTGAGAGAGAAATTAGGTATTTCAAGAGGGTAGGATAGATTGTATGCATTAATCTTTGTATCTAATGAGGTTGAAAAGTAGTGGTTTCTATGTTGATTTTTTGAGGGACGCACGTGACAGATAAGCCCGTGTAAGGACAACATAGGGTTCATTCCTAATAGATCGAATTTAGATATATTTCAGTCCTAGGTCGGTTGTCTATTGCAAGAGGGAACTGACAACCTTCTACAAATGATGGATAATTGAGAAATAAGATTTGGTAGATCATTACATTGAATAACATTACAAAGAAACCAAAACTCCTAGAACATACCTTTATCATTGCCCTTATTCTTGTTACTTATTCTTTCATTTCTTTGTTTACATTTCATAGTTTTACTTTACACTTGTCAACCCATTGATTAGTTGTTTAGATAACTTGCTTTGAGACATCTATAGTGCTTATTCCAGTCCCTGTGGATTCGATATCTTTTATTATTACTTGCGACATATCCGTACACTTGCGGAGGTCAACAGAGCACACTGAAAGACAAGGTCCTCCCCGATCTAGCTCACAAAACCACTCTGCTGGAAGAATTAACACTATCACATGCGTCCAGATCCCTTGAATTGATCCAGGAGTTGACCACGAAGAACTCATTGATACTGGAGCAGAGGGAACTGGGCGCACGTGACTCCCAAATAGGATTATTGCAAGAAGAGTTGAACTCTATGTTAATACAGTCTAACCTGGCTGTTGTTTTGATGTTGACACTGATTTAAGTTTGTATCAGATATTAATTAAACTCAGACTGATTAATGATCAAGGTTGATCATGTGGAGAGGAAAAGTCCAAGTACGGATACTTGGCACGCGAAGTCGGAGAGGGCTCGGTAGCTCGTTCTCCGGACTAGGTCAGAGAGGGCTCGGCAGCTCGTTCTCTGGACCGGACGAAGTCGGAGAGGGCTCGGTAGCTCGTTCTCTGGACCGGACGAAGTCGGAGAGGGCTCGGTAGCTCGTTCTCCGGACTAGGTCAGAGAGGGCTCGGTAGCTCGTTCTCTGGACCGGACGAAGTCGGAGAGGGCTCGGCAGCTCGTTCTCCAGACTAGGTCAGAGAGGGCTTAGTAGCTCGTTCTCCAGACTAGGACAGAGAGGGCTCGGTAGCTCGTTCTCTGGACCAGGAAGACGTTAGGGTTTAGGGCTGGGAAGCCCTAAAACCAACAGAGGCATTGGATCGGTCTCTTGACCGATCCAGTGATACTTTGGCTGTCTAGATCGGTCTGTCGACCGATCCAGTGATACCTTAGTTATCTGATCGGTCTTGTGACCGATCAGTAACCACACAGTAGCTCTCTGTGGGTTATCTGATCGATCTGGTGACCGATTAGTAAGAAGCGATGTGATTCAGAACAATAGGGGGATCGGTCTGTGGACCGATCCACCTATAGGCTGATCGGTCCACAGACCGATCAACATCATCCCAGACCAATCAGGATGTGTCCTGATCGATCCAGAGGGCTATGGATCGGTTTGTTGACCGATCAACAACGATATCGTTTGTCTTCTGCTGTTTCTCTGCGATTTCTGATTCATCTGATCTAACCATCTGCTATAAGTTTTTTGAGTTACAGGTTGCAGGTGTCGTGCCAATGTTTAAATTCAAATTAAGCTCCATCAGAAGAATAAGACCAAGTGCTCTTTCTGCTGTGTTTCGCTGCAAATGGTGCAATTGGAGCATCAACGTTCACTGGCTGCGATCAGTTAGCAACAACTTGACTCTTGCTTATTGGTTCGAGCTAAGAGACACCAGTGAAGACCATGGATGGTATTGGTGTGAGTTCAGAGAACCAGATGAGGAGGAAGAGTGATTAGCGATGCCTGAATTGGTCGCAGTGATTCGATACAGGTGACAGTGATTCGGCTCTGGCTGAAGACAGTGAGAAAGCAGAGGAATAAGAAGAAGGAAGAAGAGAGGTTTGAGAGAGAATTTTCAAAAACTCTCTGTCGATCAAGCAAGAGTGCTGTGTTTTTTGAGCTCTTGGCTGAGGAACTTCTTCTGTCTTTGCGCTTTGCTTTCATCGTGGCTGTAAGTTTATTGTTCATTCCTTTTAGCCACTAAACTCTGTAAGTCTTGTGCTTCATTTTCAAATCTTTTCTGAGACTTTGTGGAGAGGTTACTCCACCGAGAAGGAGAAATACTTAGCCGGAATCTGTCCGGGGTGTGATCTACCGAAAGATCAAGGGATCGTCCACCTTACGGATACGCCGAGGAGTAGGGGCAAGTTATCCCTGAACCTCGTACATCCTTGTTGTGTTAGTGGTGGGTTGTTTCTCTTCCTTGCATCAGTTTTCCTTTTGCTTATTTCCGCTGTGCTAACAAACTTTTGTGAGGAGATTAATTGAGTTTTTAGAGGAGGCTATTCACACCCCCCCTCTCTAGCCATCCGAAGGTCCTAACAAGTGGTATCAGAGCAAGGCGCTCTTCATCCGGATTAACACCCTAAAGAGCAAGAAGATGGCTATGAAGGAAGGTTTTAGCACCAATCGTCCACCCTACTTCGACGGAGCGGACTTCCAATATTGGAAGAGCCGTATGGAGTATTATCTCAAGACCGACATCTCCATGTGGTTCTCGGTCAAGGAAGGGTTCACACCTCCGAAGGACGAAGAAGGTAAGGAACTAGAGTCGTCAAGGTGGTCCACCGAGCAAACTCGCAAAGGACAAGCCGATGCCAAGGCGGTGGTCACTCTACAATGTGGGATAGCCAAAGATCAACTTGTCAAGGTAGGTCCATTTGTGAGCGCAAAAGATTTGTGGAACAAGCTCATCGAGCTCCAAGAAGGAACCCGAGGCTCTCGGATCGCCAAGAGAGACTTGTTCCTAAACCAACTACAAAATCTCACCATGAAGGAGAACGAAACGGTAAGTGAACTACACGGAAGCTTCAAAGAGATCATCAATGGTCTTCATTTCGTAGATGAACGCGTAGAGAATCGCGATCTTGTAAGGTACGCTCTCAAAGCCTTTCCGAGGAATGCCTTGTGGTCATCTATGGTAGATGCCTACAAGGTCTCCAAGGACCTTTCAATTGTTAAATTAGATGAATTCTTTTGTGAAATGGAACTTCATGAACTTGCTAACAAGGGTCAAAAGGAGAAAGGTATTGCCTTAGTTGCAGGAGAAAAGAGCAAGGATGGAAGAAGGAAGAAAGAAAAGAAGAAGGAGAAAGAGATTCCTACATCCTCATCCTCCTCCGAGTCCGACGATGAAGGTGGATCATCATCAAGCGAGATGGCCAACTTCGTAAGGAGAATCATGAGAAGGAGCCGAAGATACAAAGGGAAAAGTAAGTCTATTGATCAAAATGTTGATAAGACTAATGTTACGTGTTATGAGTGTAGCAAGAAAGGACACTATCGGAGCGAGTGTCCAAAACTCAAGAAGAAGGAGGAAAGGGCGAAGAAGAAGAAAGCTCTCAAAGCTACTTGGGATGAATCCTCCTCAAGCTCATCAGAGGAAGAAAAGAAGGAGAAAAGCACTCGTCAATTAGCGCTCAGGGCAAGGGAGGAATCGGATTCCGGAAGTGATACATCAGCCGCGACTTCATCATCTTCGGATGATGAAGAGGTAACTTCTCCTCACTTAGAAAAATGCTATAAAACTATTGCACGTTTATCTACTTTGCTTAAGAAATCAAAAACTGAAATCAAATCATTAAAAGATGAAGTAGAACACTTGAAGACTCTTAGGGAAGATGAGGTTGATGACCTACATCAAGAGCTTCTTGAGGATGAAAACAAAGCCTTAAAGAGTGAAGTTGAGAAACTCAAGAAAATGCTTGAGAAATTCTCAACTAGCTCTAAGACCTTAGATATGATTCTAAATGCCCAAAGGGCGATCTACAACAAGGTTGGGTTAGGATATCAACCTAAGGAGTCTAGTTTCATTTCCCTAGTGTCTAGAACCCAATTTCATAGATCACATGCTTCTAGGGTTCATGAGACTAGGAAGGGTGTGACCAAGGCATGGGTTCCTAGGTCTTTTATTGTAGATGCATTAGGTCCCAAGATTTGGGTACCTAAAACATCTATCTTTCGTGTCTTGTAGGCATTTGTCAAGGGGGAGCATCTATCAACTTGGTTTGTTGATAGTGGATGCTCCAAGCACATGACCGGGGACAAGCCACTCTTTACTACCCTTCAAAACAAAAATAGAGGTAATGTGTCCTTTGGTAATAATGGTAGCCTTAAGGTTATAGGAGTTGGAGATATTCATATATCCGAATGTCTCCAAATAAAAAATGTCCTTCTAGTCAAGGAGATGACCTTTAATCTCCTAAGTGTCAGCCAATTGTGTGATACGGGTTACACAATTGAGTTTCATTCAAGTCAATGTCTGGTCAAACACATTGACACAATTGACATGGTACTAGTAGGCACAAGGGTAGATAACATTTATCAAGTATTTTTTAAAAGTGCTACTAATGCCTCGGCTAAGTGTTTCATGTCAAAAGAAGAAGAATCATGGTTATGGCATAGGAGGTTGGCCCATGTGAACATGAAGAATATTCGAAAGCTAGCCAACAAAGGATTAGTGCGAGGCCTACCAAGCATCAAGTACCAAAAGACAAAATTATGTGATGCATGTCAAAAGGGTAAGCAAACAAAAGCGTCTCATAAAGGTAAAAGCACTGTAAGTACCTCTACTGCTTTAGATTTATTGCATATGGACTTATTTGATTGTAGTAATGTCATTTCATTGAATGGAAGTAGATATTGCTTAGTGATCATTGATGACTTTACTAGATATACATGGACTTTCTTTTTGAAAAATAAGGATCAAACCATAGATATTTTTGTTTCCTTTTGTAGAAGAACTGAAAATGAAAAATCAACAACAATTAAAACAATTAGAAGTGATCATGGTGGAGAATTTCAAAATCATAGATTTTTAGAATTTTGTCAAGAAAAAGGATATAGGCATGAGTTCTCTACTCCGAGGAACCCACAGCAAAATGGGATTGTGGAGAGAAAGAATCGAGTCTTGCAAGAAGTTGCACGAAGCATGCTCAATGAGTACTCACTACCGAGTTACTTATGGGCTGAAGCTGTAAATACAGCTTGCTATGTGCAAAATCGAGTCTTGATACATAGGTTTTTAGGAAAGACCCCCCATGAACTTTGGTTTGGAAAACCCCCTACAATTAAACATCTTATGGTGTTTGGTTGTAAGGTGTTCATCTTGAACACCAAGGATCATCTTGGAAAGTTCACGGCTAAGGCTGATGAAGGGATACTGGTCGGGTGCTCTCTCATCAGCAAAGCCTATCGAGTCTACAACAATAGGACTAAATTGATTGAAGAATCCTCGGATGTAGCATTTGAAGAAATACCTAAATCAAATGATAAATCGAGGGATGTAGGAGAAATTCAATTTGAACTTAGAAGGCTAAATTTGAATGATCAAAACATAGAAAGAGTCGAAATTGACTCCGATGATGATGAGCAAAGGCAAGAGAGGGCTCAGTCTGATCCTTTGCCTGATACTGAGCCCTTGCCTGTGTCTAGTGAGACCACTCATGAGGCACCGCCAACACCAAGACAATCTAGGATAGCCTCTAGTCATCCCCAAGACCAGATTGTGGGAGACATTCAACAAGGGGTTAGGACTAGATCATTCTTTAGAAATGAGTCTAATGAGGTCGCCTTGATCTCAGAAATCGAACCAAAATTAGTTGATGAGGCATTGCACGATCCTGATTGGATCATAGCTATGCAAGATGAGTTAGGTCAATTTGGAAGGAGCCAAGTGTGGGACTTAGTTCCTAGACCTAAGAAGACCACCATTATTGGAACCAAATGGGTCTTCAAAAATAAGTTAAACCAAAAGGGAGAAGTCGTAAGAAACAAGGCAAGACTTGTAGCCAAGGGCTATAGTCAAGTCGAAGGCCTCGATTATGATGAGACTTATGCTCCCGTGGCCCGATTAGAGTCCATTCATTTGATGCTAGCTTTTGCTGCACATAGAGGCTTCAAGCTCTATCAAATGGACGTTAAATCGGCCTTCTTAAACGGTTTCATTAAAGAAGAGGTCTATGTTGAACAACCACCGGGGTTTGTGAATACCGAAGCTCCAAACCACGTGTACAAGCTCAAGAAAGCTCTTTATGAGCTTAAACAAGCACCTCGAGCATGGTACGAAAGGTTGTCAACTTACTTACTAGAAAAGGGTTTTGTAAGAAGTCAAATAGACCCAACATTATTTCTGCGTAGAGATGGTGAAAACATATTTGTAGCCCAGGTGTATGTCGATGACATAATTTGTGGCTCAAATAATAAGGGCTATTTGAATGAATTTATCACTCACATGGAAAGTGAGTTTGAGATGAGTTTGGTGGGAGAATTGACATTCTTCCTTGGACTTGAAATCAAACAAACTCGAGATGGCATTTATGTCCATCAGACAAAATACACTCAAGAGATGCTCAAGAAATTCAAAATGAGTGACTCTAAGGAAGTATCCACTCCAATGGCAACGAACACTCACCTTGACAATGATGAGAATGGAAAACCAGTTGATCTAACGCAATATAGAAGCATGATCGGTAGTCTTCTATATCTCACAGCTAGTCGACCGGACATACTTTTTGCTGTGGGCATGTGCGCTAGATATCAAGTATGTGCCAAGGAATCTCATTTAATTGCAGTTAAGAGAATTCTGAGATACCTTAAGGGCACAATTAGAGTAGGTCTCTGGTACCATCATACTGAGTCTTTTGATTTGATAGGTTATACCGACTCCGATTATGCTAGGTGCAAATTGGATCGGAAAAGCACTAGTGGGGGTTGCCAATTTTTAGGTTCATCATTGGTTAGTTGGTCAAGTCGGAAGCAACATTGCGTTGCTCTCTCCACAACCAAGGCTGAATACATTGCCATGGGAGAGAGTGTATCACAATTGTTGTGGATGATCCACACCCTAGAAGATTATGGGCTTTCGTATAAGAGAGTGCAAGTGCTGTGTGACAACATCAGCACAATAAACCTAACGAAAAATCCAGTCCATCATTCAAGGACCAAACACATTGAAGTGCGTCATCACTTCATTAGAGATCACGTAGCTAGGGGAGACATTGCGCTCACATATGTTGAGTCAAAATCAAACCTAGCTGATATTTTTACCAAACCTCTTCCGAAAAATGAATTTAGTCATTTAAGGAGAGAATTGGGAATGTGTTTGGCTCAATAGGCCATTAGGACTTCATCATGATCGATAAGGACATTAAAACGACAAGAGGAATTGGGAAATTAACTTGGGAAACTTGGGGACATCTCACACAAACTATAAGGTTTAACAAATTATTTTTATTTACTAGAAATGGGGTGAGATGCTAGGATCAGCCGAATTATTCAAAATGTATCATGCATCGCTTGAATAATTAGGTTGAAGAGACATAAATTGAGTATGGGGAAGACCATTACATAATTCATGTGTATTTGGTCCCTAGATCTTACTTATATATTCCAACCAAGGAAACTTGGTTGGACCTTTACCTAGAATTTATCTAACTTTAGTTAATGTGTTGATTGATATCTTTGATCGATACCTTTCATGTTTTCGATTGAAACTAGGACAAGTCCTTTCAATGATAGCAATTTGGTTATATTTTGACAAACTTGAAACTGAACATAACAAGGTCGAAAATTTTAGTTTTCAAGCCTTGAGTTGTCTGTTTTTCTAAATGTCTGAAACTTTCGGGCTATAAACAATTTCAAATCATAATCTTTAGGAAATAGTTATGCTTGTAGATTCTTCAGGTTCTAGGTACTGAATTTGGAAGTTTTACTGGAGAAACTTCTACGAATTATCGAACACCTCTACGAATTTCAGTTACTGAAATTACTGGAGAAACTTCAGTATCAGACACTGATCGGTCTACAGCCCGATCAGGAGAAGGTGGATCGGTCTGTCGACCAATCCAAAAATCTCTCCAGACCCTCGTGTTTGTAATCTGATCGGTCCAGGGATCGATCAGGTTCACTTTGTACGCCAGGAAGCCTACTGATCGGTCTACAGACCGATCAGGAGTTCCCTGATCGGTCCGGGGACCGATCAGGTCAGTCTGGTACGCAAAGAGGGCTACTGATCATTTTCTGATCGGTCTACAGACTGATCAGGAGGTTCCCTGATCGGTCCAGAGACCGATCAGGAGGTTCCCTGATCGGACTAGTGACCGATCAGGAAGTTTCTGATATCTCCTGATCGGACAACCGTTCGATCACTTCAACACCTGGACCCTAGCCGATCTCTCTTAAATCTTCCCGATCCTTTCTCTTCTCTTTTCACGCTGAAGCCCTAGCCGACACTTTCCTACACCTCAACTCTTCTCTTCTCTTTGCACGCCGAAGCCCTAGCCAAAGCCCTAGCCAAAAGATACTTCAATGGCACCAAGGTAACTCCATACTTCCCTAGAACTACTCACCTTGGCATTTCAGTTTCATTTCTCACCGTATCTGTGTATTTTGTTTTGGGTTTCGGTTGTTGGTGGCTCTGGTGCTCACTTATTTGCCCCATTGTATCACATTGTTAAACCTTAGGAAGAAACAAGTGGGTGAAGGAACCTCTAAGTCACCTGAGAAGTCTAACACTAAGGCTCCCTCCCGACCTCAACCATCTTTCACCGGGAGATTCCCAAACCACCATTTTGAACAAGCCTTTAAACAAAGAACCTTTAAACTGCTCCCTTGTAGGTCTGTGGATCGAAAATTCATGGACGAATTTTGTCCATCTGTGTCAGAAATCATTGCCTATTACAAACTTGATTCACTTGTCTATTTAGAACGAGATATCAATTATGACTTAGTATCTGAGTTTTATAACAATCTTCATCAAACTAATGATGTAAGTTATAAAACAAAAGTTGCTAAGCAGACTCTTGATTTCAGTTTCTCAGCCTTCTTTGATTATCTAGCTTGCCGGAGGTGCTCAGGAAATGTCTTTTCTATATATCCTGATTTACCAGACCCCTTACCTTCTCCCTTTGATGTCTCATCTGACTCCATTTATGAGTATTTCTTCGGACATCCTAGACCAGGTGGACTAGATGAATTAGATGTTGATTTTCCTACTTTTGCAGCCTTGAGATTATCTGCCCCAGATTACATTCTCTTTAAGATTGTCATGAATTGTCTTCTGCCAATCACATCTAAACCCTTGTCTAAGATCCGACCATATCATTGCCTGATGCTTTATGGATTGCGTCGGCGTCTCGACTTTGACATCATGTCTAGCATCTATTCTTCGATCATCTCCTATAGTGAGCCCAACAACTTCACTATTTATATGCCTTATGGGCATATAATTACAGATTGGCTCGAGACCCTTCAGATTGATGTCTCCAAGGGTAGAATAGTCAAGATGGTCAGGCAGGACTGCAGATTTGGGAAACGGGCATTTTCCAAGTCTGGCATCATAGGACAGAATGGGGAGGTTCGGTGGAAGGATGGGAGAGCACTAGGTGAGTTACCACGGGCACCTCCACGACAGGTTGCGGCTGTTCCTCCTGCTGCTGCTGTTGACGCCTGATCTGTGCTGGCAGATCGCCGAGCTGGAGAGCCGCATTGATCAGCACGATGAGCTGCTGGTTGCTGAGCTCCACGGGTTGCGCGTTCGGATTGACCAGCGCTACGATGATCTACGCAGTCAGCAGTTGGCGACACATCAGGCGATTATGGGATGGATGGCCAGATACCCACCTTCGCAGTATTTCCCGGGCTATCCATCCTCGAGCAGCGGCATGCCACCTCAGGGACCCACTCCTCCAGCTGATGATGTTGATGCTCCTCATGATGAGGAGGTTGATTGGTACACATTGTTCTATGCTGTCATTTTGATTATCTATGTTTTGGATGTTGTTTGTTGGATACTTATGTCTGACCTGGATACTTGCTGATTTCATATATTTATGCTGCTCATTTTCTTGTTTTTCTTTATGTTTTACTTCCTATTGGCTATTAATATGCTGTTCATATGCCATGTCTTGTATGTCTCTTATTTCTTTATCACTGTCTTATAATGCACTTAGAGGACATTCTAGGTGGATTAAGAAAAAGACAGTATGGGTTAAGGGGGAGTCCTTTAACGTTTTCTTACCTAATTCGCACCTATTCGGTGTTTGACAAAGGGGGAGAAGATAACTAAGTTTAGAGATAAATGAAAGTTTGGCTTTAGGGGGAGGATCTTGATTCTCCTATCCTTACATTGTGTTGTATCTGTCTTAGGGGGAGGATTTTGATTCCCCTAAAATTAGGGAAATATGAACATTTCTGATCTAAACTTAAATCGTGTTGTCAAACAACAAAAAGGGGGAGATTGTTAATACAGTCTGACCTGGCTATTGTTTTGATGTTGACACTGATTTAAGTTTGTATCAGATATTAATTAAACTCAGACTGATTAATGATCAAGGTTGATCATGTGGAGAGGAAAAGTCCAAGTACGGATACTTGCAAGTCGGAGAGGGCTCGGTAGCTCGTTCTCCGGACTAGGTCGAGGAGCTCGTTCTCTGGACCCGACGAAGTCGGAGAGGGCTCGGTAGCTCGTTCTCCCTAGGTCGAGAGGGCTCGGTAGCTCGCTCTGGGACCGGACGAAGTCGAGAGGGCTCGGACACTGCGTTCTCCGGACTAGGTCGAGAGGGCTCGTGGCTCGTTCTCGGACCGGACGGTCGGAGAGGGCCGGCTCCGTCTCTCCGACTAGGTCGAGAGGGCTCGGTAGCTCGTTCTTCGGACTAGGTCGGAGAGGGCTTGGTAGCTCGTTCTTTGGACCAGGAAGGCGTTAGGGTTTAGGTCGAAGCCCTAAAACCAACATTGGATCGGTCGATGACCGATCCGATATTTTATGTCGGATCGGTCTGACGACCGATCCAGTGATACCTTAGTTATCTAATCGGTCTTGTGACCGATCAGTAACCACACAGTAGCTCTCTGTGGGTTATCTGATCGGTCTGGTGACCGATCAGTAAGAAGCGATGTGATTCAAAACAATAGGGGGATCGGTCTGTGGACCGATCCACCTATAGGCTGATCGGTCCACAGACCGATCAGCATCATCCCAGACCGATCAGGATGTGTCCTGATCGGTCCAGAGGGCTATGGATCGGTCTGTTGACCGATCCACAATGATGTCGTTTGTCTTCTTCTGTTTCTCTGCGATTTCTGATTCATCTGATCTAACCATCTGCTGTAAGCTTTTTGAGTTACAGGTTGCAGGTGTCTTGCCAATGTTTAAATTCAAATTAAGCTCCATCAGAAGAATAAGACCAAGTGCTCTTTCTGCTGTGTTTCGCTGCAAATGGTGCAATTGGAGCGTCAACGTTCACTGGCTGCGATCAGTTGGCAACAGCTTGACTCTTGCTTATTGGTTCGAGCTCAGAGACACCAGTGAAGACCATGGATGGTATTGGTGTGAGTTCAGAGAACCAGATGAGGAGGAAGAGTGATTGGCGATGCCTGAGTTAGTCGCAGTGATTCGATACAGGTGACAGTGATTCAGCTCTGGCTGAAGACAGTGAGAAAGCAGAGGAATAAGAAGAAGGAAGAAGAGAGGTTTGAGAGAGAATTTTCAAAAACTCTCTGTCGATCAAGCAAGAGTGCTGTGTTTTTTGAGCTCTTGGCTGAGGAACTTCTTCTGTCTTTGCGCTTTGCTTTCATCGTTCATTCCTTTTAGCCACTAAACTCTGTAAGTCTTGTGCTTCATTTTCAAATCTTTTCTGAGACTTTGTGGAGAGGTTACTCCACTGAGAAGGAGAAATACTTAGCCGGAATCTGTCCGGGGTGTGATCTACCGAAAGATCAAGGGATCGTCCACCTTACGGATACGCCGAGGAGTAGGGGCAAGTTATCCCCGAACCTCGTACATCCTTGTTGTGTTAGTGGTGGGTTGTTTCTTTTCCTTGCATCAGTTTTCCTTTTGCTTATTTTCGCTGTGCTAACAAACTTTTGTGAGGAGATTAATTGAGTTTTTAAAGGAGGCTATTCACACCCCCCCCCCCCTCTAGCCATCCGAAGATCCTAACACTCTATACAGGTCAAGTTGCCCAACTATAAAGCAGAAGGATTGCCCCAGGAATTATCCTCTAAGAACCTATTAATATTGGAGAAAC
The DNA here is from genome assembly GCF_018446385.1 of Zingiber officinale. Lineage (NCBI taxonomy): Eukaryota > Viridiplantae > Streptophyta > Magnoliopsida > Zingiberales > Zingiberaceae > Zingiber > Zingiber officinale. The sequence goes on along the minus strand of NC_056002.1, from coordinate 95,512,846 downwards.
AAGGGGAACTGAGAATGTAAGTGACTCAGATAGGATCATTATAGGCTCAATTGAACTCCATACAAATCGAGTTGGCCAATTATAAGGCAGGGGAAGCTGAACGCCTTGAAATTGGAAGGAGAGCATATCTAGATTCCGTTAGATTTAAAAGAAACTTAGCTAAATAACTTTCAGGCATGCTTAATCATGCGACTGAAGGAGTTGTTCAACAACTATAGGAAGACAGTTATCTATCAACAAAACCCTCTAAAGAATTTATAGACCAGCACCGACTTCTTAACGAGCTTTTGACAATTTTTTTAAGCAAATTTTACTAATATTTTCCATGTTATGTTCCCTAACATGCAACTATACGTAATTTTTGAAAGGAATGAAATTTAACCACTAAGATAGTTTAAGTGGCACCTATTTTTCTTACATATCTTCAGAACCACCCGTACTTCTCATAGAATAAATTACTTTGTGCGTTCCCCATATAATATATATTGATCATAATAATAAGCCCAACAAGGTACTAAATGATCCTTCATAATACATTCTCAAGCTGAATAAGACAACGGACGGAGTTGATCACGCCGATCAGAATAATCAGGTAGAATAATGCAATAAAATTCTTACCGTTGAAAGAAATTCATCCGAAATGTACACTTGTTTATAACTTGGCCAATAGCTTAGAGACTTGCGATATAAAGACTAATAATTTTCCTCCTTGCTTGTCATACCAAATTATACTATTGAGTGGAAACTCAAGGCCAGATGATTTGGGAGTTTTAGAACTCGTTTGGTTTTTAAGTCGGGGGTTATACTCTCTAAATTTATCCGAGCCATGAGTGCATGCTTGCTTATAACCTGACCAAATGGTTCGGGAGTTTATAAGATTTTGATCATTAAGCCACTCTGGATTTATCTAAACTATGAGAGAATACTCGCTTATAACCTAACTAAACGGTTTGGGAGTTTATAAGATTTTGGTCATTAAGCCAGTCTGGATTTATCTGAACCATGAGAGCATGCTTGCATATAACCTGACCAAACTGTTTAGGAGTTTATAAGATTTCAATCATTAAGCCGCTCTGGATTTATTTTAGCTGCGAGAGCATGCTTGCTTATAACCTGACTGAATGGTTCAGGAGTTTATAAGATTTCGATCATTAAGCTGCTCTGAATTTATCTGAGCCTCGAGAGCATGCTCGCTTATAATTCGACCAAATGGTTTAGGAGTTTATAAGATTTCAGTCATTAAGTCGCTCTGGATTTATCTGAGCTACGAGAGTATGCTCACTTATAATCCGACTGAACGGTTCGGGAGTCTGGGACTTGCTTGGTCTTTAAGCCGCTCTAGATTTAATTGAGTCGCGAGAGTATGCTCACTTATAACCGAACCGAACAGTTCGGGAGTCTGGGACTTGCATAGTCTTTAAGCAGCTCTGGATTTAACTGAGTCACGAGAGCAAGCTTGCTTATAATCTGACTGAATGGTTATGGGTTCTAGCACTCGCCCGTTTTTAAGCTAGGAGATATAATTTATAACTTATAAGAATCTTTGGATAAGTTTGCCTGCATCATCGTAAGAAATTTTACATAATACACAAGTAAATTACAGGCATACTTGTTAAGTTCGATAAGGCTATAAATGATTTGCACTCCATGGCTAATCTAATCTTTTACCCTTTGCATCTTCAAGGTAATAAGAGCCTGAGGCAAGTTTTTTGACCACTTTGTAGGGTCCTCCCCACTTACATCCCTGATTGGCTTGACCCACTTTTAGACTAGATCTCTAATCTAAAAAAATTGAGGAATAACTCTTCTATTATAATTTTATCTCATCCTTTACCGGTATGCCGTTAACCGAGCCCTCGCTTTGTCTCTAACTTTCTCTATCAAATCGAGCTCCATTAAGCATCGACCGGTATTATCTTCATCATACAACTGTATTCAATCAGATTCTACACCCACTTCGACCGGGACCACTGATTCACCAACATAAACTAGGTGAAAAGGGGTGATACCTATCGCCTCTCGAGGGGTCATACGATATGCCCATAGCACATTGGGGAGCTCATCGACCCAGCTTCCTCGAATATGATCCAATTTAGTTTTGAGATCTTTGATGATCTCCCTATTGGCTACTTTCCTACTTTGAGAGTACAATTCAGATGTAAAAGCTTATGTGATACCGTAACCTGAACACCATTCCTTGATTTTTTTTCTGCCTTGGAATTATCTTCCATTATCTGAAACCAATTTATGTGGAATCCTAAACCTACAAATAATATGCTGCCATAAGAATTTGATTATAATCATCTGTTCGGTTATCTTAGCTAATGGCTCAGCCTCCACCCATTTAGAGAAATAATTCATCACTACTAACAAAAATCTTCTCTAAGCAGGTGCCAAGGGAAAATGACCTACTATATCCATGCCCCACTGATCGAATGGACAAGAAATAATGGAAGTTTTCAATAACTCCATGGGGGTGATGAGGGATGTTCTGATGCTTTTGATAAGATAAACAGGTTCTTACTGGCCGAGCAGCATCGGCTTGCAGAGTGAGCCAAAAATACCCAATTAGTAATACCCTCCAAGCGAGAGACCGACTGCTCGCATGACTTCCGCGGGAACCTTAATGCACTTCCTATAAAATATATTGTATGTCTGTTGATGTTTTGTAAGTGTACAGAAATATCGTAAGTAATAATAAAAGATATCGTATCCACAGGGACTGGAATAACCACTAAAGATTTCTCAACACAAATTAGCTAAACAACTAATCAATTGGTTTTCAGAAACTAAGTGCAACTAATGAAAAACAAACATAGAAATAAAAGAAATAGAAACAAGAATAAGGGCTATGATAAATGGATGTTCTAGGAGTTTTGGTTTCTTTGTAAGGTTAATCAATGTAAATGATCTACCAAATCTTATTCCTTAATTGCCCATCATTTGTAGAAGGTTGCCAGTTCTCTCTTGCAATAGACAACCGACCTAGGACTGAAATCTATACTTAAATGTGATCAATTAAGAATGAATCTATGTTGTCCTTACACGGGCTTGCCTGTCACATGCGCCCCTTGGATAATCAACATAAGAATTCATCACTCCTCAACCGCATCAAGATATAAAATATGAACGCATACAATCTATCCTTCCCCCTTGAATGACCCTATTTCACCATCAAGATCATCCCTCAAACGTCCTTACACGGGCTTGTCTGCCATGAACGTCCCTCGAAAAATCGAATGAGAGATTATCTCTACAAGATCCACAAGATATTCAAACATTCAATCAAGAATGGGAATTAGGCCCAAATCACAACAATCCACACAAGATTGAATAGGTACAAATAGGACAAAATCATATAAATAGGAAATTGGAAAATCCACAAGAGTTTTACATAAATTCAACTTACAAATACTCCCTCCATCCTAGAACAAAGAGATCTAATCCATAGAATGAGGAAGTAAATCTGAAAAGAAAAAGATTACAAGAATTCTTGATCCCCAAATCCAAGAAAAGAGAGGGAGGAAGCTTATCTATGATGAAGAGCGTCTTCGGATCCAATCCTGGATTCTGGAGTCGATACGTTGAAGAATCTGCCCTTGAATCACCGAAAAATCCCTCCAAGATGGAGAGGAATCGCCCAAATTTTGCTCTCTCCCAAAGGGGAGAAGATCCCCTTTCAAATCATGAAGAAGATTTAATATAGAAGAGGGGTTTGGGCGCCACACGGCTCCAAGACACGGCCGTGTGAAGCTCACACGGCCTGTGCTACTCCCCTCTCTGCTTAACTCACACGGTCGTGTGTGAGACACGGTCATGATATGCTTTGCCACTGCTCCCCTTTGCATGGCCGTGTAGATCTACACGGCCTGCTCTGCCTCCGGCTCTGGAACTCTTTCACGGCCGTGTGGTGCGCACGACCAAGGCTTGCTTGGCTTCTGGAAATGTTGCACGCCCGTGTAGATCTACACAGCCGTGTACTGCTTCGGCTCTGGAGGGCTTGCACGGTCGTGTAATGCACACGACCATGAACTTTCTTTGCTTCAAACCTGGCACGGCCGTGTGATACACACATGGTCGTGGCCACTTCCTTCTCTGCTGCAACCACACGGGTGGTGATCACCACACGACCTTAGCAATCCCCCATGTCAGGGTCGTGTGGCACTCAAGCCTCTTCCTTCATCCATTGTAATTTTTGCCTCGAATATTAATTCCTTTCCAAAATCGACTCCTGCGTATAGAAAATGCACAAAAGCAGATCTTCGAACAAAAAGAGTAAATATGCTAAAAGAAAATCTGGAAGTACGAAAATGCATAGATAAAGCATGTTCAAAGTATGTGAATATGCGTCAAAATATGCTTAACAAGAGTATACAATCTACGCACATCACACCCCCAGACTTAAACCTTTGCTTGCCCTCAAGCAAAATGTTGCAATCTAAATTCATATGTTCTACAACACACTCATATCCCTAATGTATTTTTCTAACTCTATCAAAAAGTTTCATTAACAAGCATGATCATGGAAACAAGTCAAGAATGGCTCAAGCATAAGTATCTTGTGTACAGTGCAATAAGTAACTCAAAACCCTTCAAGTTTTAATCTTCATCCTAGTCAAGTCGTCATCAAATTTGAATTCCTAATGTCTCTAGTGATAGGCACGTAACCGGTGATAGGCACTTACATGCCACACACTTGGTTCATATTTTTCAATCAACCCAAGGTCTCAAAGGTGTGCTCAATCTCAAGACAAGTTAAGCAGCCATTTCCCCAGTAACCTAACTCGGTCTCAAAGGGGTGACTTGCTAGATTCCACTCACGACAACTATTTTTTATATCCCTTATTCACTCTTTTTTTTAACACTTTTTTTTCATAAGTATTTGCATTGTGCAAATCTTATTCACAAATGTACTTTTAGCACAAATGTTAGGATATTTTAATTTTTCCAAATGAGCTTACATGATTTGAGCCTCATCCAGTAACCAAAATGAAGTTTGAGAAATCACCATGGAAACCAAGTACTAAACAAACAAGATGAATCATGACTATTTCAATGATATCAACAATCCAAGCTCAAGTATAGTGAAGTGAAGGTAAGATCCTTAAGGTCAAGCCAAAACTAAAACCTATCTCCATATGATACTTAGCTTATATCATGCTACCCAAGATAGAGAAAAGAGGTATATTAAGTATACTACTAGCATAATTTACAACATCATGAATTAAGATAATAAACGTGCTAACATTTTAACTAGAAAGACAAGAAAGCATATAAGTGAAGTTTAATGTTCTCAAGATGTATGCCACAAAGTTTTCAAAAGACCGTCAAGTGACTATCAAAAACAAACAATCAAAGCAAGACAATTAAGATAAAATGTAGAATAAAAGCAAAAACTAAAAACTAGAATGCAAAAAGAAAAATAAAAATGCAAAGAAAAATCAGGTTATTGGTACCCCCCAAACTTAAACTTTTCATCATCCCGATGAAATCAATATGGTGGAGGAGGTGGTGGATGAGGGAAAGGAGGCTTACGTCATTCTCCAATAGGAAAACTAGGAAAACTAGGGATTTCACCTAGGAATCTATGATATTCATAAATAGCATCTATTTGTTGGCTAGTAATACTCATGCCCTGCATAAAATCCTTCATTCTAGCTTGATCAATATCATAGTCCTGAACAAATTCAGCCATTTGACCTTGAAAGTTCCTCGTAAACTGAAAGTGATTTTGTACTTCTCTGAACTGGTCATCTGATAAGGAGAAGCGACCCTCCAACATTGTTCGTTGGCCATTTTGCTTCTCATGAAGTGAGTTCAGAGATGCACGTAAATCAGAAAAATCAAATCTGGAAGAACCCGTACCATAGGCAAAAGAGTGCCTAGCAGGATCCGGAAATCTGGAAGGCTGCGGGTATCCAGATGACGAGGGCTCAAGGTGTGGCTCTGCATCTCTGAACATAGAAAGGACATTCTCGGGATCTAAATCAGAGATTACCCAATTAGAAGGGTTGTGAATAGAAGTTCGTTCGGGACAAGGAAGAAGTAGAGGAAATCCATTCCTCCTAGGAAACACAAAACCATTCTCATCCCGACAAATCATTCTCATAGCAAGACATGCATCAATGTCTATCATGTCATTGCCATGGATGACTTCCAACCCATCTAGATCGAGTTCTAGATTTATAGCTACTTGAGTAATCAACCCACCAAAAACAATTGACCCCGAGGATGCCCTCTCGACTCGCACTAGGGTTTGCAAAAAATGAAAACCAGAATCAAAATTAACCTTATGCCACATAGCCCACAAAGCATAAAGCTCTACTTTCTTGATGACTCCATCACTTTCCCCTCTACCAAAAATAGTCTTACTCATAACACGGTGTAAGTATCTAAAGACGAGGTTTTGCATGTGAGAAGCTTTAGCTCTAGAGGGTTCATAAGATTGCTCTAATCCAGTGATCGAATTCCAAAAGTGATTCCAATTAAACCTAGAATCAAACCTGCGAGAGTTACCGGTAGACAATCCATAACAATTATTGAAATCACTAAACATTCATTGAAACTCTTGATTTATCAGTCTAAAAGTATTTTTGCCAACATAATCATCTTCATTGGAAAAATGGATGTCTAGTGAACTCAAAAACTCCATAATAATGCGAGGATACGTTGGTAGATGCATGTACATAATGTCACTCCAATCTAAGAACACAATCATCCAATCTACATCTTCTCTAATCCCTAGTATATCTAAAACAGTTGGGTCCATATATCGTGTACACACAATCTTTCTACTGACAAGAATTTCATATCTAGATTTATGATCTTCATTTCTAAAAATGATATTAAATTCGTTGTCATTACCTTCGTCGCGTGCGGTCCTCTTCCCTTTGCCTTTTGCTGGTTGTTTTCCCTTATCCCTTGTCGGTTCCTTTCCTCCGCTTGATCCTCCACTCCCCTTGCGAAGTCTCTTCAAAATATTGGACATGTTGTCAAAATTAAGTGGAGAAGGTACTGTTCTTAGTTGGAGAAGTTAAATCTTGAAAGATTTGATCTTGAAGAACAAGATCTTTTGGCTAAAGAGTTGTAGATCTCAGATAAAGGAGAAGGGAAAAGTCTATATCTTGATGAAGTTTGTGGAGAAAGAAGAGTTTGAGATCTAGATCTGAGAAGGTTTAGGAGAAAGATTGAAGAAGAAGGGGGGTTTTGGAAAGAAGAATGCTTGGAGAAGATGGGGGTGTGTGGCCAACACGGCCTATGTTTGGCCCTGTATAGTGGACACGGCCAAGGCAAAAGAGTTCACATGGGTCGTGTAGATCTACACGGCCCTAACCTTCCTCTCCTCGGTTGGGTTCAAACGGTCGTGCCCATTGGCACAACCACAGCCATCTCCTCCTCGGATCAGCTCGCACGGTCGTGTCTGGTACACGACTTCATCCTTCCTCCTCTCGGGAAGCCTTGCAGGGTCATGCTGGATGGCACGACCAGTGCAATTGTTGCTCTTGGATCTTCACACGGTTGTGTTTGGTACATGGCTGAGAACCTTTCCTCCTCTGGAATTATTACACGACCGTGTCTGGGACACGACCGAGCCCTTTTTCTTCTCGGGATGCCTCACACGGTCGTGTCATGTAGACATGGCCCTAACATCCCCCTTCTTTGCAAGATGAAATTGGTAGTGTGTGAGACACGACCAAGCTCTGTTTTGCGCCAAAGGAAAGCTTCACTCCTTACTTGCTTCTCCAACACTTCCATGCCCATGAAAAAAAATCATGTCAGCTCATGGAAGCAAAGTATAACCTGAAAAAAAACAAAAACAAATTTAAAAGAACAAACTAATGAAAAACAAAAACATAAAATATAACTAACTAAAAGAACCCTTGTGTTGCCTCCCAAGAAGCGCTTGTTTAAAGTCTTTAGCTCGACCAATCTAATCATTCTTCTCTTTTTCTTGCCCTAGGAGGGCAAACATATTTTTCATTTTTGTTGGGAGGCCTTCTCCCAACATCTTCCACCACATTGTTCTCTTTATTTGGTGGCCTCCCATGAGGATGGAAATTCCATTCCTCAAGTTTGTAAATGCTTGCCCTACTACAAGCATTTAAAAGAGAAGAGACATGGTTAGAGGCATTAGATAGATCATATTCCAACTGTTCCTTACCAATTACCAAAGAAAATTTATGATTCTTAACATCTATAATAGCTCCTGCTATAGCAAGGAATGGTCTTCCCAATATGATAGGAATTTTTGAATCCCCCTCCATATCAAGTACTACAAAATCAGTGGGAATTATACTCCCACCTACCTCTACCAGCACATCTTCAACTATACCCATAGAGTACCTGCAGGAATGATCAGCTAGTTGCAGTGCCATAGTAGTAAGTTTAAAGTTTTTGAGACCTAATTTATTACAAATAGAATAAGGAATGAGGCTAACATTTGCCCCTAAATCACAAAAAGTTTTTTCAATAAATTCAGCTCCTATGTTGCAAAGAATATAAAAGCTTCCCGGATCCTTTAGCTTTGGGGAAATGTTCTTTTCAAAAAGAGCACTACATTCCTCTGTAAGTGTTATGGTCTCTATGTCTCCTCTTCTTCTTTTGCTAGACATGATGCCCTTCAAGAATTTCGCAAACTTGGGCATTTGTAATATTGCATCAATAAGAGGTACTTCAACACATATTTCTTTGACTTTCTCCAAGAATTTGCCAAACTCTTCATCCTTCTTGAGCATGATAAGTCTTTGAGGAAAAGGGACTACTTGACCTTATGGGTAAAGTGGAAGAGTCTTTTCAACCTTAGCGATACTCTCCTCCTCTTCTTGAACCTGAATGGGTTCATGTGTTGAAGGAGAAAGCTCTTCTTCAGAATTCATCCCTTTTTGAGCAGTCACTTGGGGATCTCCCAAGGTTCGCCCGCTCCTAAGTTCAATTCTATTGCAGTACTCCATAGGATTAACATCAGGTTTTCGTCCTGGTACTCTTGAAGATGAAGAAGCTAACTGGGCAATCTAGCTATCCTGAATCTTTTGATGTTTTTCATAATTATCCATTCTCTGAGTAAGCTTCAAAATATCTTGTTTCATTTCATTCTGATTGGAGATAATTTCTTCAAACATCTTTTCAATTTTAGACATTGGAAAGCCTTGAAAAGATTATTGTTGCTGAAAATTCTACTGCCCAGACTAAAAATTAGGTTTTGCCCCCATAGGTGGTCCTTGCTCTTGATTATTTCTATAAGAAAAATTAGGATGACTTTTCCACCCAGAGTTGTATGTATTTGAGTATGAGTTGTTCTGCCTCTGGTTGAAACCTATGATCGCATCACATTGCTCTAATTGATTGATTTGTGCAGAAATAGTTCCCAAAGGACATGAATCACTAGAATGATCAGAACTTCCACATACTTCACAAGTAGTTACAATGGCATTAACCGTATTTGAATTAGCTCCCATGCTTTCTAATTTCTTCGTAAGAGCATCTAGTTTTGCAGCCATTAAAGTAACTGCATCAACATCATACTTTCCTAATGCTTTTGTTGGGTTTATACAAGAATAGCCACCACTTCTCTCATTTGCCCATTGATGATGATTTTGTGCTACACTTTCAATTATATCCTCAGCTTCATCTAAACTTTTGTTCATGAGTGCCCCTCCAGCAGCTGAATCAAGGGACACCTTAGTATGATAATTAATGTCATTATAGAATGTGTGCAACACTAACCACCTCTCCAAGCCATGATGTGAGCATTGTCTAAGCATATTGTTATATCTATCCCAAGATTCAAATAAAGATTCTGAGTCAGCTTGTTTGAAACTTGCAATGAGATTCCTCATATGAGCTGTTTTACTCGGCGGATAGAACTTATCCAAAAATTGTTGCTCGCATTGCTCCCATGTGGTGATACTATTTGGAGCTAAAGAGTTTAACCATTGCTTAGCTCTATCTCTTAAAGAAAACCCAAATAATAATAAATGCACCGCTTCAGAAGGAACATCATTCATTTTCATTGTACCGCATATCTCATAGAAAACCTCCAAATGTTGATTTGGGTCTTCATGCGATCCTCCACCAAACTGATTTTGCTGCACCATAGAAATAATAGCTAGTTTGATCTCAAAATTATTTGCTTCAACTGAAGGTCTTGAAATACTAGATCAAAAACCCCTAGCATAAGGTGCTGCATAATCCTTTAGTGGTCTATTAGTCATGCTAGAATGTTCTTGTTCTTCTTGATGTCTTTATGAAGTTCTTCTTCTATGAAATGTTCTATCTATTTCTGGGTCTAGAGGAAGAAGTTCTCCTATAAAGTTAGATCTTCGCATACACAAGAACAAGATTGCAAGATATATTTATTCAAAAGAAAAGAAGAAAGAAAGAGAAAAGTTAGATCAAAAGGAAAACAGAGAAAACTAGATTAGAATGCTAGAAATCAAGAATGTAGAATTAGAATTGCAACAAAACAAATTGTCAAGAAGTAAAAAGATATGTACAAATTATGAAAACAGAATTCTAAATATTAGTTACAATTATGCTAATGAAAAGAAAAGTTATGTTTAGTCTAACTCAATTGATAATCTCTAATGTTATAGAGCAGTACCCGGTAACGGCGCCAAAAACTTGTTGACGTTCCGTAAGTGTACGGAAATGTTGTAAGTAATAATAAAAGATATCGTATCCACAGGGACTGGAATAACCACTAAAGATTTCTCAACGTGAATTAGCTAATCAACTAATCAATTGGTTTTTAGAAACTAAGTGCAACTAATGAAAAGCAAACATAGAAATAAAAGAAATAGAAACAAGAATAAGAGTTATGATAAATGGATGTTCTAGGAGTTTTAGTTCCTTTGTAAGGTTAATCAATGTAAATGATCTACCAAATCTTATTCCTCAATTGTCCATCATTTGTAGAAGGCTGTCGATTCTCTCTTGTAATAGACAACCGGCCTAGGACTGAAATCTATACCTAAATGTGATCAATTAAGAATGAATCTATATTGTCCTTACACGGGCTTGCCTGTCACGTGCGCCCCTCGGATAATCAACATAAGAATTCATCACTCCTTAACCGCATCAAGATATAAAATATGAACGCATAAAATCTATCATACCCCCTTGAATGACCCTATTTCACCCTCAAGATCATCCCTCAAACGTCCTTACACGGGCTTGTCTGTCACGAACGTCCCTCAGAAAATCGAATGAGAGATTATCTCTACAAGATCCATAAGGTATTCAAACATTCAATCAAGAATGGGAATTAGGCCCAAATCATAACAATCCACACAAGATTGAATAGGTACAAACAGGACAAAATTATAGAAATAGGAAATTGGAAAATTCATAAGAGTTTTACATAAATTCAACTTACAAATACTCCCTCCATCCTAGAACAAAGAAATCTAATCCATAGAACGAGGAAGGAAATCCGAAAAGAGAAAGATTACAAGCATTCTTGATCCCCAAATCCAAGAAAAGAGAGGGAGGAAGCTTATCTACAATGAAGAATGTCTTCGGATCCAATCCTCGATTCCGGAGTCAATACGTTGAGGAATCTGCCCTTGAATCACCGTAAAATCCCTCCAAGATGGAGAGGAATCACCCATATCTTGCTCTCTCCCAAAGGGGAGAAGATCCCCTTTCAAATCATGAAGAAGGCTTTATATAGAAGAGGGGTTTGGGTGCCACACGGCTCCGAGACACGGCCGTGTTAAGTTCACACGGCCTGTGCTACTCCCCTCTCTGCTCAACTCACACGGTCGTGTGTGAGACACGACCGTGGTATGCTTTGCCATTGCTCCCCTTTGCATGGCTGTCTAGATCAACACGGCCTGCTCTGCCTCCGGCTCTGGAACTCTTTCATGGTCGTGTGGTGTGCACGGCCAGGGCTTGCTTGGCCTCTGGAAATGTTGCACGGTCGTGTAGATCTATACGACCGTGTACTGCTTCAGCTTTGGAGGGCTTGCACGGTCATGTAATGCACACAACCATGAACTTTCTTTGCTTCAAACCTAGCATGGTGGTGTGATGCACACATGGCCATGGCCACTTCCTTCTCTGCTGCAACCACACGGGTGGTGATCACCACACGAACTGAACAATCCCCCATGTCAGGGTCGTGTGGCACTCAAGCCTCTTCCTTCATCCATTGTAATTTTTGCCTCGGACATTAATTCCTCTCCAAAATTGACTCCTGCGTACAGAAAATGCACAAAAGCAGATCTCTCAACAAAAAGAGTAAATATGCTAAAAGCAAAGTTGGAAGTACAAAAATGCATAGATAAAGAATGTGCAAAGTATGTGAATGCGTGTCAAACATGCTAAACAAGAGTATACAATCTATGCACATCAATGTCCTCCGATCCTATGCACTTGAGAAAGAGACATGAAAAATTCTGCTTATAAAGATGATCACCAATCAAAGTAAACTAACCAACTCTCTTCTTAATCATATGCGCCTGCTCACCCTCGGTTGGTAAACTACCTTGTTGTAGAAATAATATAATTAGAGTTCTCCAATCACTCTATAGCTCCAAGTCAGCCTGTCTTTCAATGCAGGCCACTAATAGTGTATGCTCTACTAGCCTGTTTATGTTCCAGGGAATGATGGTGGAAGCCAACTTGGCCAGCTCATCCGTTGTTTGAATTTCTGATCGGAGAACCTTCTGGATAACTATCTCCTGGAAATCCACTTTGAGTTTCTCAAATGCTTCTGCATAGAGCTTAAGCCACTCGTTATTAATTTCAAAATTGCCCGATAACTATTATGCAGCTAGTTGGGAGTCAAAATAAATTAAAACTTGAGCGGCGCCCACATGCCTTGCATCTTGCAGACCAGCTATCAATGCTTCATATTCAGCTTCATTGTTGGTGGTCCGGTAATTCAACCGAACAGATAGCTGCATTCTATCTTCTCATGGGATATTATAAGAATACCTATCTCACTACCCTGCCGAGTAGAGGATCCATATACATATATTGTCTAAGTCTCCTCCAACTCAGGATTTTGATCTTCTGCTAGAAAGTCTGCTAAAGTTTGAGCCTTGATTGCAACCCACTTGATTAACCTTCCAGAGGCCTCGGGGTTGACAAGTTCTCGGCCCAAAGTGCTACTGGTGAGTACTATGATCAGATGAGAAAGGAAATAAGGGTGTAACCTCTGAGCAGCTAAAACCAATCCATAGGATAACTTCTCGAGTGCGGTATAAAGACACTCGACTCCTTTCATTAAATGACTTAAAAATTTTATAGGTTGTTGCTCCTTCCTCTCTTATTTTACAAATACCGACTCGACTGCATGATCATTAGTTGACAGATACACCCACAGTGTCTTGCCTGCTATAGGCTTACCAAATATAGGCAGGGTGGATAGGTAATTCTTTAGCTCCTCAAAAGCTTTATCACAGTTAGAGTCCCATTGGAACTTAGTCGTCCAATGGAGTATCTTGAGAAAAGGTAAGCTTTGATTGGTTGACTGGGAGATGAAGTGAGATAGAGCGATGATCTGGCCAATCAATCTTTGTGCCTCCTCAGATTGTGTGGAGGAGCCATGTCTTGGAGCGCCCATACCTTGCTCGGGTTGGCTCTTATTCCCCGCTCGGTCATAATATAGCCTAGGAATTTTCTATTCTTGGCACCGAATAGGCACTTGTTGGGGTTAAACTTTAATCCATACTGCCTTAGAGTTTTGCATGTTTCTTCCACATCCGCACATAGATCGACCGCTCAGAGGGACTTGATGAGGATGCCATCCATGTATACTTTCATATTCCACTTGATCTGCTTCTTCTCCTAGTTGTCCTTGGTGAGCAAAACTTGGTGATATCCCTGGTATGCATCCAACATACAAATTAACTTACACCCGGAAATGGAGTCCACTACTTGATCAATGTGAGGGAGCAGATAATAATCTTTTGGATAGACCTTATTAAAGCCTCTGAAATCGATGCAGACTCACCATTTGTTTCCTGGCTTTGACACTAGGACCACATTAGCCAGCTAGCTCAGAAATTAAACTTTCCAAATGTAGCTTGCGTCCAACAATTTGTCCACTTCATCTTTGATGACCTTGTTTTGCTCGGTTCCAAAATCTTGCTTCCTTTGCTTGACCGGCCGAGCATCTGGATATACATGCAGCACATGCTCCATGACTATTGGTGACACCCTAGTTACTTCTACAGGTGACTAGGCAAAAACTTCGTTGTTGCGTGTAAGACATGCAACCAACTCCTTGTTAAGTTCCTGGGGCAGGTCGACCACCACTTGAGAAACAACTTTTAACTAGCCCGGTCGAATTTGAGCCTCCTCCTTTTCTTCGTAGACTAGGGCGGGTGGTGTCTCATGGATGGTATTGACCTCCATCTGCTATAACTTTTGGTTGGCATTGGCTTCAGTCTTTATTATATCAACATAGCATTTACTGTTGGTGCGGTTAGCACTAACAGTCTAATTCAGGTTTTGATGAATGACAAAGTAGGTTAAGTTAATTTTATAGTGATCTAACACTTTGATGAAGTGTGCAGGAGAAGCCCAGCTAGGTCGACAGGCCGACCGAATAGCTGGCACGAACCCCAACTAGGTCGACGGGCCGACCAGATAGCTGGCACAAACCCTAGCTAGGTCAACGGGCTGATCGGATGTCTGGCACGAAGTCCAACTAGGTCGACGGGCTGACTTGATAGTTGGTACGAAGTCCAGATGGGTAGACGGATTGACCAAATGTTCTGGCAGGTAAGTTAAGGTAAGGCACTAGAGGGGAGTGACTTGGTGAGGACGCGTTCCCGGTTAGGGAACTTAGGTGTCGATCCAACTTAGAACCATTTCGGAAATCTAAGTTGAGATCTTGACTAGATTTTGATCTCGGTGAGACGGAATCTAATTACTATTCTTTTACTATAACTGCGCTAACACTTTGTTTTGAAGGATAGTATAATTTACATTTGCCTTGTACTAACGTTTTCTTGCAAGAAGTTGATTGCTGGAAAAAGGGGGTCCGGGCACCCGGAGTGCAAATCTTATCCCGTCGCAGTCATCACATGTGGAGCTCACTGGTTGGATGGGCTACGTCACAGTCTAGGTGCCCGGAAGGGATTCGGGCGCTCGAAGCTTCCTATATAAGGAGGGTGAGCCCTGGAGCAAAGCACAACAACGTCTTCCGATGACTGCTCTACTGCGGTGTGTCCTGCGACGTTGCTTCTCTGACAACCTGCTAAAGTTTGCTTTCGTTCATTATTGTCAGTATTTTTGTTAACAGTTCTTGTACTCAATATTGTAATATGACTTTGCGAACTATTAGTGATTGCCCAACAAAAGCACTTGATGAGTGCATGCCTTGGAGTAGGAGTCGACCAAGGCTCCGAACAAAGTAAATTGGTTTGTGTTAGCGTTGTTTTGCTTTTATTCTTCCATTGTGCTTACTCTAATTCAATACAATAATTTTTTGATCACTATTCACCCCCCCTCCTCTAGCACTTTCATGATCCAACAAGTGGTATCAGAGTATGTACCGTTCTGACTTGGTGCAACCACCAGTCAGACAAAGGGGATGAAATTCTTTTTTAGTTTTTTTTGGCTTTAAGTTTTATGTTATAATCCAAACTGGTATCATTACCTTTTTGGAAGTTTTTTTTTCGTAACAATTAAGTTGAACTGGTGCAACACCAATTCAGTTTTAAATTCTTTTTAATTTAATCTTGCACTACTAATCCAAGACCAAGTCCTGGGATTTCTCTCCTCGTTTTCTTGTGTGCAAGATCTATGTCAATGAACAAAGGATATAGCACTGTTCGCCCCCCTCTATTCAATGGTGATGACTTTCCCTACTAGAAGAAGTGAATGGAGGTCTATCTGAAGACCAACTTCGACCAGTGGTTTAGCGTTACCAGAGGCTACAAGGCGCCGGTCGACAACTTCGAAAATCCATTGGACCCAGATCAGTGGACTCCATGTTGGGTGCTGCCGGAATTCCGTTCTGTTTCCCCTGTACAAAAATTTATACAAGCACAGAACTTTTCCTAGTAACCCATGTGCTTTTTAGAAGTTAAACTTGGATTGCAAATGAAACTTAATATTATTAATCCAAGTTCAACCCATATGTTCATCAGAAGTTAAACCATATTATAGAAGTTGATTAAATATCTATTTCAAGGATTGACTTCCAGGTCATTGGAGAGGCACTCGACCTTCTTGGGTATGAGATCATCCACCACTTCCTAAACAAAGCATTTCAAAAAAATTGAATATTTAAACTCCTTACAGTAAACCCTAGGTTTAACTACAGAGACCTCAATCGAAGCACAAAATCGCTAGCCTCTTATGTTGGTACTTCAGGATCCATACAAAGGAAAAATAAGCTAGTACACAGCGGAAACAATTAACTAGTTATACCTTTCTTTGTATCTTAAAGACCTCTTGATCTTCTGTTGTATTCCACTCCTCCTCTTGGACGTCGTGTGGACGACGATCTACCAAGACAATACCACCCGAACCACTTTTGCCTCCAAGACTTTCGTCCACCAAGGGATGCTAGAATAGGGAGCCTCCTTCTCTTCTTCTTCTCCTCCAAGTAACCGACCACAAGAAGATGGAGCCTCTTGATGCCGCCAGCCCTTTGGTAAAGGAAACAAGGGGAGAATTGAAAGGGAAGAGGGCCAGCCACAACAAGGATTAAAAAAAGAGACTTAGTTTGTCTTATCCCATGAGGCACCTTCTACCTCTCTTTTATAATCCTTGGTGAATGCAAAAAAGGAAAGATTTAAAATTAAAACCTTCCTATTATGTGTGGCCGACCCTTACTTGGACAACAATTAAGGAAAAATTTTAAATTAAAATCTCTCTTTTAAATCATTGTGGATGACTACAAAAAAGGAAAGATTTTAAAATTAAAATATCTCTTTTAAATCCCTTTGTGGTTAGCTATAAAAGGAAAGTTTTAAAAATTAAAATCTCTCTTTTAAATCCCTTGGAGGATGGCTATAAAAGGAAAGATTTTAAAATTAAAATCTCTCTTTTAAATCCCTTGGAGGAAGGGTATAAAAGGAAAGATTTTAAAAAATTAAAACTCCCTTTTAATTCCCTTGTGGTCGACCCCTTGCTTGGGCACCAAGCAAGGCTTGGCCGGCCACCTCTTGGGCTCCAAGCAAAGCTTGGCCGACCCTTGCTTGGGCACCAAACAAGGATGTGGCCGACCCATTACTTGGGTAAGAAGTGGACTTGGTTGGATACGAGGCTTTATACATAGAGGCTACAACAGGGACCTAGAGGAGGAATTGACTTTGATCTCCTGATGAGCTTGAGCTTCCTGTGTTCAACCCAAACACCCAACTCAAGTTCATCAATAATAACTCATACCACTAAAGAGTTATTATTGAACTACCGCACCAATCTCATATTACATTATAGGCTCCTTCTTATCATGAGTGCGTTAATCTCCCTGTATTTAAGATATCGAATGTCCATTAACTAAATAAGTTACTGACAACTCACTTAATTAACATCTAGCTCCAAGAGTAGTATCACTCAACTTCATTGTCATGTCGGAACTAAGTCCACCTGCAGGGTTTACATGACAATCCTTATGAGCTCCTCAAGAGGGCATCATCATCCTAATAAATAGGACACAATTTCCTTCTATAATCAACAACACACCATATAAATAATATTATTTCTCAACTTATCGAGCCTATTGATTTAAAGAATAAATCTCACCCTTTGATAAATTAAAGAAATAAATACTAAGTACATGTGCTTGTTATTATATCGGGATTAAGAGTACGCACATCCATAATAACAGAGGTTCTATTTTTGTATGCAGTCGGTATAAAAGGCACAACCCCAAATGGTCCTTCTTAATACACGCATAGTGTACTAGTGTAATTTTATAGTCAAGATAAACTAATACCAAATTACACTACAACCATTCCAATGGTTTGTCCCAATTCATCTTGGTTGTGAGCTACTATTTATAATTTATAAGGAATCGATAACATGATCTTCTGTATGACACCACACATGATGTTATCTACAATATAAATTAAATGGACAACTACATTTAACTAAATGCAAAAATTTGACCAATGTGATTCTCATTTCAAAATAAATGTTCATACAAAAATCTAGGCTTTTAGTATACATTCTAACAATCTCCCACTTATACTAAAAAACTATGCTGTCATATATGCTGCCATACATCTGATCCCTATCCCCTCAACATACCTATCAAAAGCTCTCACTAGAAGGGCCTTAGTGAAAGGATCTGCCAGGTTATCTTCTGATGCAATCTTGGTGACAACAACTTCTCCTCACTTTATGATGTCTCGTAGCATGTGGTACTTGCGCTCAATGTGTTTACTTGCCTTATGGGCTCGTGGTTCCTTTGAGTTTGCTACTGCACCACTATTATCATAATAAATTATGATAATTTTGGGCAAACCAGAAATCACATCTAAGACCATCAAGAAGTTTCTGAGCTATACACTTCTTTGGTTGCCTCAGAGGCTGCCACATACTCAGCTTCCATGGTGGAGTCCGAAACGCATTTCTGCTTAACACTCCTCCATGCTATGGCTCCACCTCCCAAAGTAAACACATACCCTGAGGTCGACTTACTATTGTCCCTATCTGATTGGAACTCTGAATCCGTGTAGCCCACAGGGAGCAAATCATCTGTCAGGTAAACTAGCATATAATTTCTAGTTCTTTCAAATACTTCAATATATGCTTTACGGTAGTCTAATGTCCTTGCCCTGAGTTACTTTGATATTTACTAACCATGCCCACGACAAAATAGATATCCGATCTCGTACATAGAATCGCATACATTAGGCTTCCTACAGCCGAAGCATAAGGAAATGCCTTCTTGTCCTCTATTTCCTTTGATGTTTTAGGAGACATCTCTTTAGATAAAGGTACTCCATGCCTAAAAGGTAGAAAACCTTTCTTGGAGTTTTGCATGCTAAAACGAGCTAGAGTAGTATCGATGTATGAAGCTTGGGATAAGCACAACATTCTTTTCTTGCTATCCCTTATTACTTTGATCCCAAGAATATGTCTACATTCTCCCAAATCCTTCATATCAAACTGCTTGGACAACCATACCCTTACGTCTGACAACACTTTGATATTGTTGCCAATGAGCAAAATGTCATCTACGTATAGTACAAGAAATACCACCATGTTTCTGTCACTCTTCTTGTATACACAAGACTCATCCGGATATTGAATGAATCCATAAGACTGGATTACTTCATTAAACCGGATGTTCCAAGATCTCGAAGTTTGCTTCAATCCATAGATTGATTGATTGAGCTTACATACAAGATACTCTTTGCCCTTCGCAATGAATCCCTCTAGTTGCTTCATATGGATATTTTCTTCAAGACTTTCATTAAGGAAAGATGTCTTGACATCCATTTTCCAAATCTCATAATTCATATGAGCGGCAATAGATAAAAGAATCTGGATAGACTTAAGCATGGCTACCGGCGAAAAGGTTTCCTCATAATTGATTCCCTCTTTTTAAGTATACCCTTTTGCAACAAGCCTTGCTTTGAAGATTTCCACCTTTCCGTCTGTCCCTCTTTCTTTTGTAAACTCATTTACATCTAATGGTTTTTACACCATTTGGTGGTTCTACAAGCTCCCAGACTTGATTAGAGTACATAGATTCTATTTCAAAGTTCATTGCACTTTGCCAAGATGCTGCATCTTTATCTTGGAGTGCTTCATCATATGTCCAGGGATCAGGTTCATGTTCACCAGGGATCAAGTCCTAAGATTCTCCCAAAAACATGAATCTATCAGGTTGCCTAACAACCCTCCCACTACGATAAGGCATTACTTGTAATTGTGCATCACATGTTGCAGTTTATTGTGGTATCTCATCTTGTACCATTGGTACTAAAGTAGATGTGCCTTCTATTATTTCCTCAAGAACAATTGTACTCATGGGCTTGTGGTTCATTACATAGTCCTCTTCTAAAAATTGGGCATTGGTGCTAACAATGACCTTATGATCTTTAGGACTATAAAATAAACCACCTTTTGTTCCTTTAGGATAACCCACAAACAAGCGAACTTCTGTACGTGATTCCAACTTATCAGCATCTCCCTTCAGCACATGTGCTGGACTACCCCAAATCTGAATATGTTTCAGACTAGGCTTATGCCCATTCCACAATTCTGTGAGAGTAGAGGTTACTGGCTTAGATGGTACCAAGTTCAAAATATACACTGCCGTTTCCAGAGCATATCCCTAAAATGAATTTGGTAATTCTGAATAACTCATCATTGATCTAACCATTTCCATAAGAGTCCTATTCCTTCATTATGCCACACCATTCTGTTGGGGTGTACCAGGTGCAGACAATTGGGATTGAATCCCGACCTCTGATAATTAACTCCTAAACTCTCCTAAGAGGTACTCGCCACCACGATCAGACCGTAATGTCTTGATACCTTTACCATGATGTCTCTCCACATCAGCCTTGTATTCTTTGAACTTATCAAAGTACTCAGACTTGTAGCGCATCAAGTAAATGTACCTGTATCTCGAATAGTCGTCTATAAAAGAGACAAAATATTTGAAACCACCTCTTTCCTAGATAGTCATAGGTCCACACAAATCAGAATGAACCAATTCCAACACATCTTTGGCTCTATACCCCTTGGCCTTAAAAGGTCTCTTGGAGTCTTGGTCATTTTTCCTTCCAAGCAAGATTCGCAGGTTGGAAAATTTTCCACCACTAATGAACCCAAAAGTCCATTGGCTATTAGCTTTTGAATCCTACTCAAGTTAATATGACCAAGCCTTAGATGCCAAAGATATGTTTGGTTTGTTTCCGAAGGTTGCTTTCTCTTGTTAGAATTAGAAGATGTGTTATTAATTTCCATTTATTGTATCATGGGAGTTATGGATTTATAGTATACAAATTGCCAACCAACGCACCAGAACAGATAACTACCCTATTTTTCTTGACAACTACTTTGTCATCAAAAGAAATAGAATATCCATCCATAAATAATTTAGAAACTGAAATCAAATTCTTTTTAAAACATGGTACGTAAAGACAATTTCTCAAAATCAATATTTTATTTCTATCAAAAGATAAATAAACATCTCCCACTGCAACAGCCACCACTTTTGTAGCATTGCCATGTAGATGGTAATCCCCCCTTCATGTAGTCGTCGAGTTTCCTAGAACCCCTGTAATCAATTGCAGACATGATTAGTGGCTCCCGTATTTACACATTAGGTACCGGTAGATAACACCACTAAACATGTTTCAACCACTAGAGAATAAGATATACCTTTATTGTTCTCTTTTCTACGAGGGCAGTCCACTTTCTAATGTCCAGACTGCTTGCATGTAAAGCACTTGCCCTTCGGCTTCTTCACACCTGCATGCGGCCCAGTCGCTAGAGATTGATTCACTTTCTTTGCTGAACCAACTTGTTTCTTTTTATTCTTTCTACATTTCAGCTTAGAAATAGAAACATTTTCAGTAATGTGAATTTGAGAACTTTGACGAAATAGTCCTTCTGTTGCTTGAAGTTCTGTCAGAAGTTCCGCCAATGAATAAACCCTTTTGTTCATGTTGTAGGTCAGGCGAAGCTGCTCAAAACTTTTAGGCAGTGTTTGGAGAATGATATCGACCTGGGTTTCCCCATCGATTTCTGCTCCAAGGACTTCCATCTCATTCAAAAGAGCCATCATATTGAGGATATGATCCCTTACGAGTGTCCCCTCAATCATGGTGGTCGTCATCAAGTTTCTCATAGTCTCCTGCCTAGCAGCCCAATTCTAGTGTCTGAAGAGTTCCTTGAGATTGCGCATCATGTCATAAGCGGTAGGCATGGCCTGATGTTGATATTGCAGTACATTTGACATAGAAGCCAAAATGTAACACCGTGTCATATCATCTGCCCTGACCCATTTCTTATGATACTCAATCTCCTCTTCACTAGAATCGATATTAGGCAGGCTTGGATAGATCTCAAAAAGTACGAACTTGTAACCTTCAGCAGTTAAGACAATGTCCAAGTTTCGTTTCCAATCAATGTAATTGGGACCAGTGAGTTTGTAATTTTCTTTCAATATAACAGCAAGAGGATTGAAAGCCATTTGAAATCCTAAGAATCATAAAATATTTGGTCAAAACTTTAGAATTTAAAATAATATTAATTCCTCAAACAATATCATTTAAATTCACCAACACCTCAAAACTTCATGAATTTTATATGCCACGATAGTGTGGACATATACAAATTCAAACATTTGTAAGAGGAGAATTTACCCATTACTTTTATAATCTTGTCAACCTAACTTTATGATAAATAAAATTAATAGTTGATTTTTCTTCGGTCACACAAATAATAGCAGTGACTCTGATGGGGAGGATACTATTAAATGTGCCTAAGTATATACCATTACTTGATACTTAGTCCATTAAATAGGATTGTGCCCCTTCAGATGGAGAAGATCACACAAACCTAAATAATTTCCTATAATCATCTATAAAGGGAGTTTGATCTAGTGATTCGCAAATAAACTCATCCAATGTGGAGGAAGGCACTCAAAGCCAACGCGCAAGTTTGAATGCATCATTTACAAACCAGTAATGGAGACCGTGGAATTTAAATAATTCCTCTCCCACTTAGTTATTTAAAATGAGGAATTTTAACATGCACACACACATAACACATATAAACAACATAAAAGGCAATAAATATGAAAAATAATTTTTCAACTATTATGGCCTCATCCATAGTTGTCCTCCGTGTGCCACCAACTCTAGCCGTCGCCAACGGGTCATGTCGTCGTGTCTATCTTGCTTCCTTTTCCGCTGCGCCTCTGGTCCTCAAATAGCACCACGCCTCACAAGGATACGATCCGCGATAAAAATAAAATTTTACATTTATCGATCCTATATTCCACAAGGGAATGTACATGTAATCTAGATCGAACAGAATGTAAAATCCTAAAACTAATATAGCTCCTGCTGTATTTAATAATTATAATCATGCACACACATAAAATGCCCTCGACATGCCCGAGGGTCCAAATCACACACAAACACAATAGGGCCATAATAGTTGAAACTAGGATGCCTACAACCACAGAGTTAATCTATTTGCACATTCTACTATTATCGTGCCTAAATTTATGTATGAAAAGTGCATAATTTAACTAGAAACCAAACACACAGAGGCAAAAAACTAGCTCTGATACCAATTGTTGGGTGCTACCAGAATTCCACTCTGTTTCCCCTGTACAAAAATTTGTACAAGCATAGAACTTTTCCTAGCAACCCATGTGCTTTTTAGAAGTTAAACTTGGATTGCAAATGAAACTTAACATTATTAATCCAAGTTCAACCCATGTGTTCATCAGAAGTTAAACCATATTACAGAAGTTGATTAAATATCTATTTCAAGGATTGACTTCTAGGTCGTTAGCGAGGCACTCGACCTTCTTGGGTATTGGATCATCCACCACTTCCTAGACAAATCCTTTCAAAGAAATTGAATATTTAAACTCCTTACAGTAAACCCTAGGTTTAACTACAGAGACCTCAATTGAAGCACAAAATCGCTAGCCATTTATGTTGGTACTTCAGGATCCATACAAAGGAAAAATAAACTAGTACACAACGGAAACAATTAACTACTTATACCTTTCTTTGTATCTTAAAGACCTCTTGATCTTCTATTGTAGTCCTCTCCTCCTCTTGGACGTCGTGTGGTTGATGATCTACCAAGACAATACCACCCAAACCACTTCTTTGCCTCCAAGACTTTCGTCCACCAAGGGATGCTAGAATAGGGAGCCTCCTTCTCTTCTTCTTCTCCTCCAAGTAGCCGGCCACAAGAAGATGGAGCCTCTTGATGTCGTCGGCCCTTTGGTAAAGGAAACAAGGGGAGAATTGAAAGGGAAGAGGGTCAGCCACAACAAGGATTAAAAAAAGAGACTTAGGTTGTCTTATCCCATGAGGCACCTTCTACCTCTCTTTTATAATCCTTGGTGAATGCAAAAAAGGAAAGATTTAAAATTAAAACCTTCCTATTATGTGTGGTCGACCCTTATTTGGGCAACAATTAAGGAAAAATTTTAAATTAAAATCTCTCTTTTAAACCATTGTGGATGGCTACAAAAAAGGAAAGATTTTAAAATTAAAATATCTCTTTTAAATCCCTTTGTGGTTAGCTATAAAAGGAAAGTTTTAAAAATTAAAATCTCTCTTTTAAATCCCTTGGAGGATGATTATAAAAGGAAAGAATTTAAAAAATTAAAACTCCCTTTTAATTCCCTTGTGGTCGGCCCCTTGCTTGGGCACCAAGCAAGGCTTGGCCGGCCACCTCTTGGGCTCAAAGCAAAGCTTAGCCGACCCTTGCTTGGGCACCAAGCAAGGATGTGGCCGACCCATTACTTGGGTAAGAAGTGGACTTGGTTGGATACGAGGCTTTATACATAGAGGCTACAACAGGGACCTAGAGGAGGAATTGACTTTGGTCTCCTGATGAGCTTGAGCTTCCTATGTTCAACCCGAACACCCAACTCAAGTTCATCAATAATAACTCATACCACTAAAGAGTTATTATTGAACTACCGCACCAATCCCATATTACATTATGAGCTCCTTCTTATCATGAGTATGTTAATCTCCCTGTGTTTAAGATATAATGTCCATTAACTAAATAAGTTACTGACAACTCACTTAATTAACATCTAGCTCCAAGAGGACATGTCATGTCGGAACTAAGTCCACCTGCAGGGTTTACATGACAATCCTTATGAGCTCCTCAAGGGGACATCATCATCCTAATAAATAGGACACAGTTTCCTTCTATAATCAACAACACACCATATAAATAATATTATTTCCCAACTTATCGGGCCAATTGATTTAACGAATAAATCTCACCCTTTGATAAATTAAAGAAATAAATACTAAGTACATGTGCTTGTTATTATATCGGGACTAAGAGTACGCACATCCATAATAACAAAGATTCTGTTCTTTTATGCAATCAGTATAAAAGGAACAACCTCAAATGGTCCTGCTCAATACACACATAGTGTACTAGTGTAATTTTATAGTCAAGATAAACTAATACCAAATTACACTACAACCATTCCAATGGTTTGTCTCAATCCATCTTGGTTGTGAGCTACTATTTATAATTTATAAGGAACTGATAACATGATCTTCTATGTGACTCCACACACCATTTTATCTACAATATAAATTAAATGGGCAACTGCATTTAACTAAATGCAGACATTTGACCAATGTAATTCTCATTTCAAAATAAATGTTCATACAAAAAGTTAGGCTTTTAGTATACATTCTAACACTCCGGACATGAAAAAGAAAGCCTTGACGAACTTCAAAGCCCTCAACACACTACAATATAGGCTGACAAGAGAAGAGCTAAACTGAGTGGGTCCACACCAAAATGCGAAGGAATTATGGGGCAAGTTGGTCGAACTACAGAAAGAACGAGCGACAGCAAGGTAACTAAACGTGACCTTCTTTTAAATAAACTATTTAATATTAAAATGCAGGAAGGAGAAATGGCAAGTCAGCTCCATGCATGGATCACAGACCTCCTCAACGGACTTCACGCGATAGACCACAAAATGGAGAATCGTGACTTAATCAGGTACGCTCTAAATTTGTTTCCTCGAAATGCATTGTGGGCATCAATCGTGGATGCCTATAAGATTTCGAAGAATCTTTCTAACTTGAAATTAGATGAGTTATTTTGTGAACTTGAGTTACACAAAAAGACTAATGCCAGAATCGAGAAAGGTATCGCTTTGTTTGCAAGTTCCAACAAGGAAAAGACAAAGACCAATCCTGAACCTGAAGATGAGTCTGACCAAGATTCAGAAGATGAAGAGTACCTGGTGAACTTGGTAAGGAAGATGTTCATCAGGAGAAAGAAGAACTTCAGCAGAAATGACCTGCATAAGATCAACTCCACTACTGAACCAAGAAACATGACCTGCTTCGGGTGCAACAAGAAAGGTCACTACAAGAACGAGTGCCCGAAATTGAAGAGCGACAAGTCGAAGACAACTATGAAGAAGGCTCTCAAAGCAACATGGGACGACTCGTCTTCAGAAGAATCAGAGGCCGAAGATCAGAAGCACCAAAGCCAGCTCGCGCTAATGGCCCGCGAATCAGAGGGTGAATCGGAAGACGGGTCCGAACCCAAATTGAGACACGAGTCCGTACTCGTTTACGAAGGTCCCGAAGAGGTATACCTTAGTTTAAATAAGAAATTTTTAAAGTAATTACATGTTTAGATAAAAAATTAACTGCAATTGAAAATGAAAATAAAAGGCTCCTTGAGGAAACCCCAAACCTCAAGGAACAAATCACAAATTCTAATCCAACTCAAGTCTTAACCCTTGAGGAGGAAAATTCAACACTAAAAGATGAAATTAATAAATTAAAAGAACTTTTAGAGAAATTTACAATTAGATCTAAAAATTTAGATCTTATATTAAATAGTCAAAAAGTCGTGTACAATAAATCCAGATTTGGCTATAAGTCAAGTTTTATGCATGTCTAGAAAGATATAGCCTCAACCTAGTGCATTTGGCTTAGTGGAACTAACCGAAGCTACCCCTTACGAATCCTAACTAGTTAAACCAAGGTTTTGTACTAAGTTCAGTGGATAGGACTATTTGAAAAACCTCGAAGGCATGATTACTCTAATGATGTCCAAGTGACTCACCATAGCCCAGAAATTTATCCAAAGAATGCATATTTTTTGAGGCCAAAGCTAAACTTGAATCTAACACAAATTTAAACCAAAACCTAAAATCGAACTTAACTTCATCTCACAAAAATTATAGGTTTCTCTAATTGAAAACATAAATCGGGTGAGATGACCAAGGACTTTAAATCAAACTAAATAGAATCGAAACGAACTAAATCGAATCAAACCAAATTGAATCGAATCGAATCGAATAAAAAAAAATCAAATTGAATAAAATCAAATCAAATCAAATCAAATCAAATCAAATTGAATTGAATTGAATCAAATCGAATCGAATCAAATCAAATCGAATCGAACCAAATCGAATCAAATCGAATCGAACTAAAATAAACAAAATCTAATTATATTAAATTAAATCTAATTAAAATTAAATTTAATAAAATCAAATATAACTAAATTAAATTAAATTAAATCTAATTAAAATTAAATTAAATCTAATTAAAATTAAATTAAATTAAATTAAATCTAATTAAATTAAATTAAAACTAATTATAATTAAATTAAATTAAATCTTATTAAAATAAAATTAAATTAAAACTAAATCTAATTAAAATTAAATCAATTTAATTTAAAAATTATTTTAAAAATAATATAACATAAAATTTATTTTAAAAATTAATTTAACTTAAAATCTATTTTTAAAATTAATTTACCAAAAAAAATTATTTTAAATTTAAAATTATTTTAAAAAATTAATTACACATTAAAATTATTTTAAAAATTAATTTAACATAAAAATTATTTTAAAAATTAATTTAACTTAAAACTTACTTTAAAAATTAATTTAACATAACAATTATATCAACTTAAAAATTATTTTAACATAAAAATAATTATAAAATTAATTTAATTTAAAGATTATTTTAAAAATTAATTTAATTAAAAAAATTTTAAAAATTAATTTAACATAAAAATTAATTTCTCTTAAAAATTATTTTAAAAAATTCATTTAACTTAAAAATTGTTTTAATTAAAAAATTATTTTAAAAATTAATTTAACTAAAAAATCATTTAAAAAATTATTTTAACTTAAAAATTATATTAAAAATGAATACAATTATTTAAAAAACTAACTTAACTTTAAAATTACATTAACTTAAAAATTATTTTAAAAATTAAATTAACATACAATTATTTTTAAAATTAATTAAAATATTATTTTAAAAATTGTTTTAACTTAAAAATTATTCTAACTTAAAAAATTATTTTAAATTAAAAAATATTATAAATTATTTTCACTTAAAAAATCATTCTAAAAATTAATTTAATTTATTTAAAAAAACTAGACTTAAAAATTATTTTAAAAATTAGTTTTACTTGAAAATTATTTTAAAAATTAATTTAACTTAAAAATTTTTTTTACTTAAAAATTATTTTAAAAAATTAATTTAACTTAAATATTATTTTGAAAATTATTTTAACTTAAAATTTTGTAATAATTATTTTAACTTAAAAATTATTTTCAAAATTAATTTAAGTTAAAAATTATTTTGAAAATTAATTTAAATTTAAAATTATTTTAAAAATTAATTTAACATAAAAATTATTTTGAAAATCAATTTAGCATAAAAATTATTTTGACCTAAAATTTATTTTATCTTAAAAATTATTTTATCTTTAATTTTTTTTTAAAATTAATTAATTTTAAAAATTAATTTCAAAATTCTTTTTATTTAATTTTTTATTAAAAAAATTATTTATATTAAAAATTATTTGCTCATAAAAAAAAATTTCCTAAAAATTAATTTATCTTGAAAAATATTTTAAAAATTACTTTATCTTAAAAATTATTTTAAAAATTAATTTGTCTTAAAAATTATTTTGAAAATATATTTTATCTTTAATTTTCTTTTAAAATTATTCTATCTAAAAATTATTTTAGAAATTATTTTATTTGAAAAATTATTTTTAATATTAACTCAAATTAAAAATTATTTTAAAAATAATCTAATTTATAAATTATTTTAAAAATTAATTTAACTTTAAAATTATTTGAAAATTTAATTATTTTAAAAATTAGTTTATCTTAACAATTATTTAAAAAATTAATTTATCTGAAAAATTATTTTAAAATTATTTTATCCTAAAATTTAATTTACCTTAATAATTATTTTAAAAATTAATTTCATTTGAAAATTATTTTAATAATTATTTTAATTTAAAAATTTATTTTGATTATTTTAAAAATTCATTTAACCAAAAATTTATTTTAAAAACTAATTTAACTTAAAAAATTATTTTAAAAAGTAATTTGATTTAAAAATTATTTTAAAAACTAATTTAATTTAAAATATTTTTTAAAAATTAACTTGATTTAAAATTATTTTAAAAATTAATTTTATTTAAAAATTATTTTAAAAAATTAGTTTAACTTAAAAAAATTAATTTGGTTTTAAATTTATTATAAAAAATAATTTAACTTAAAAATTATTTTAAAAAGTTAATTTAGCTTAAAAATTACTTTAAAAATTAATTTAACTTAAAAATTAATTTAAGTTAAAAATTATATTAAAATTCATTTTAAACTTAAAATTTTTCTTAAAAATTATTTAACCTTAAAATTATTTTAGAATAAAAATTATCTTGAAAATTAGTTTAAAGTAACTTAATGAAAACTAAAACTAAAATTAAAAATTCAACTTTAATTAAACTTAATTTAAAAAATTAAATTAAACCAAAATTAATTTAAATTAAAATTAATAAAAACTTAAAACTAAAACTTAAAACTTAAACTTAATCAAATATTAAGTTAAATTATTTGAAGTATTTGAAAAATCATTAAATAAAATTCTTTTATTAATCATTTAAAAAAAATTAATTAAAATTAACTCAAACCTTAAATATTTAATCCTAATTTGATAAACATGCATTTAATCATTTTGGTCTATTAATCAATCTAATACTAATTATAAAGTAAATCTAAGTACTTTCAATAAGTATTTTCTAATAATCAGAAAATAATTACAACTTGGTTAACTCAAATAAGATTAAACTATTCACTTAATTTATTAATACAAAATTTAAGTTGGTTTAGTCCGTATTAAATTGAGTTAGTAACAAATTATTACATTTAACTTGAAACTTAAATGAACAATTATATCAAGTATATAGAGATAATTATGTGAATAATAAACTTTATAAACATAAGTGTTACTAAATCCCCTAAGACGTTTAGGTAGAAAAATATGTTAAGAATTTAAATTTTAACATACCTAAACCTTAGTGTTAACTTAAAGGGAAGAGATAAATTAAGGGAGAGTAATAAATTCAGGGGGAGTATCAAATTTAGGAGAAGTATCAAATTTAGAGAGAGGATCAAAATTTTTTTTATTAGAATTTTTTTTCCTTAAGTTTTTTTTTTTTGGATTTTTTATTATTCCTTATCAAATTTCTTTTTAAAATCTTTGTTGAAAATCCTACCTCACTTAAAAAAAAAATGAAAATCTTACTCTAAATTTTTTTTGGTAAATATTTTTAAACAAAAAAGCCTTATTTCAAAAATAATATCAGGTTCAGGGGAGGATTATTTATTTTCATACTTACTAATTTTCTATATTTTTGCAAAATTACTTTTGAAAAGTATTTGTCATTTCCTTGAAAATACTCTAGCAAAATGGTTTGGAAAATTGCTTTAGTTTTACAAATTAAATTTTTGAAAAATGGTTTTCAAAATCTTATTTTGAAAAATAACTTTCAAATTTTTTTTAATAATTTTCAAAAACTTATTTTTAAAAAGAACTTTCATAAACTTATTTCTAAGAATTGGACTTATGTTTGAAAGTTGGCTTAATTTTTCAGCTTATGTTTGAAAGTTCGTTTAATTTTACAAACTTATTTTACAAGGTTAGTAGGTGTTTTGCCTTAGTATTTTTTGATAAAATGTTAGCTATTTTGAAAAAGATAAAAAGTTAGCTATTTTTTATCCTTTTAACAACTTTTTCAAGATTTTCTTTGACTTATTTCTTATAAGTTAACTCTCCCAGGACAACCTGATAATTTTACCAAAATTTTTTGTTGTCAAATTTATTTTCTTTTTCGTTACTAAATTTTTTCTATGCTTGCTATTATTTTTGATGAATGTCAAAGGGGGAGGGTTAGGTGGTTTAAGTTAGTTAGCAACAAAAATATATCAAACCAAGTCTAACTTAAAAACCAAGTCGTTGATTGCTACTTACTTTTTGCATATTTTTCACTAACTTAACCCAGGTTGTCATTATATCAAAAAGGGGGAGATTGTTGGTGCAGTTAGCACTAACAGTTTAACTCAGGTTTTGATGAATGACAAAGTATGTTAAGTTAGTTTCATAGTGATCTAACACTTTGACGAAGTGTGCAGGAGAAGCCCAGCTAGGTCGACGGGCCGACTGGATAGCTGGCACGAAGCCTAGCTAGGTCAACGGGCCAACCGGATAGCTGGTATGAAACCCAGCTAAGTCGATGGGCTGATCGGATAGTTGGCACGAAGCCCAGCTAGGTCGACGAGCTGACCTGATAGCTGGCACGAAGTCCAGACTGGTCAATGGGCTGACCAGATGCTTGGCATAAAGTCCAGATAGGTCGACGGGCTGACCTGATAGCTGACATAAAGTCTAGATGGGTCGATGGGCTGACCGGACGTTTGGTAGGTAAGTTAAGGTAAGTCATTAGAGGGGAGTGACTTGGTGAGGACGCGTTCTTGGTTAGGGAATTTAGGCGCCGATCCAACTTAGAACCATTTCGAAAATCTAAGTTGAGATCTTGACTAGATTCTGGTCTCGGTAAGACAGAATCTAATTACTATTCTTTTAGTATAACTATGCTAACACTTTGTTTTGCAGGATAGTATAATTTGTATTTACCTCGGACTAACGTTTTCTTGCAGGAAGTTGATTGCTAGAAAATGGGGGTCCGGGCGCCCGGAATGTAAATCTTATCCTGTCGTAGTCGTCGCACGTGGAGCTCACTGGTTGGATGGGCTACGTCACAGTCTAGGCACCCGAAAGGGATTCGGGTGCCCGGAGCTTCCTATATAAGGAGGGCGAGCCCTGGAGCAAAGCACAACAACGTCTTCCAATGATTGCTCTACTACGTTGTGCTCTTGCGACGCTGCTTCTCCGACAACCTGCTAAAGTTTTCTTTCGTTCATTATTGTCAACATTTTTCTTAATAGTTCTTGTACTCAATATTGTAATATGACTTTGCGAACTATTAG